>NC_050105.1:89593897-92093897 GCF_902167145.1 Zea mays
CAGATCCTGTAGCGTCTCATCTATACATGTAGGCTCAACATAAGAAACAAAGGAGTGATGTTCAATAAAAGAAGCATGTTTATGTGATCGAGTAATAACCCCTTGTGAAGGACTCCTAATGATTTGGTTTTGAGGGTGAGCTTGAAGTAGTGATGAGTTTCTCCTGTCAACCACTTGGGAAGAAGATCCTGGAGCATCAACATCTTCGGCTTGTACCCTTGCTTGTTCATGAGAGATAAATGTATCTTCATTTGCATGCCTCTCATCTTTTTCATCATCTTGTGGTACATTTGATGAAGAAGGCATGTCAATGTTTTGCACCTCCTCTTCATCTTCTTTTGGTTTGATAGCTCCAATTGGCATGTTCTTCATTGCTTCCCTATGTGGCTCATCACCTACATCATAAAGATTTTCAAGTGCTCCTTGCGAGCCATTAGTCTCATCAAATTCCACATCATATGTTTCTTCTACCATGCCAGTGGCATGATTGAATACTCGATATGCTTTGGACTTTAATGAATAACCCAATAGAAAACCAATATCACAACGTCTTTGAAACTTCCCTAGGTGATGGTGTTTCTTGTAAATGTAGCATTTGCATCCAAACACTCGGAAGAAAGAGACGTCTGGCTTTTTCCCATTTAGCAGTTCATAGGGAGTCTTCGCAAGCAGCTGGTGAGGGAATAGCCTATTTGATGCATAACATGTAGTGTTGACAGCTTCGGCCCAAAACCTCTCCGGTGTGTTATACTCATCAATCATTGTTCTTGCAAGTGTGATCAAGGTCCTGTTTTTCCTTTCAACAACTCCATTTTGTTGAGGTGTATATGTTGCAGATACTTCATGCTTGATCCCAATCTCATCACAGTATTCATGAATGTTGGTGTTGTCAAATTCTTTACCATTATCACTTCTAATCTTCTTGATCTTGCAATCAAATTCATTTTGAGGTTTCTTGGCAAACTTCTTGAATATAGATGCAACTTCAGATTTATCATGGAGAAAGAACACCCAAGTGTATCTTGAGAAATCATCAACTATCACCAGATAGTAGAGGTTGCCACCAGCACTTACATAATTTGTAGGTCCAAATAAATCCATATGAAGTAGTTCCAGTGGCCTTGATGTTGACATGAAAGCTTTTGCAGGATGTGTGTTAGCAACTTGCTTCCCAGCTTGACATGCACTACAAGGCTTGTCCTTTTCAAATACAACATCTTTTAATCCTCTAACCATGTCCTTCTTTAATACCTTCTTGAGTGTGCTCATCCCAACATGTGCAAGCCTCCTATGCCAAAGCCATCCAAGTGATGCTTTGGTAAAGAGGCAAGTTCTCAAGTCTGCATCTTCAGAGGTGAAATCCAGTGACCATTGATTCATCATCCATTTTTGATACAATAACCTCTATTGGAGTGAATAAGCATTGAAGTCCAAGATCACCACTGATAATAAGTTGAAGCTCAAAGGTGCAACCAAGAGAACATTTGAAATTGATAGATCATTTGAAATTGCCACCTTGCCAAGTCCTTGAACTTTCCCTTTTGCATTATCCCTAAATGTGATTTTGTCTTGTCTATCAACATTCTCATCAAGTGAGGTGAATATCCATGGGTTGCCTGTCATATGTTGTGTGCATCCACTGTCAATAACCCAATGGCTCCCACTGGTCGTGTAGTTCACCTACATCCACAGACAAATCAAGCTTGAGTTTTGAGGGCCCTATATTGCATAGGACCAATGACTCTCTCAATCAAGGACTTTGCAACCCAAATTTGTCTAGGTCTACTCTTGCTTGGTGGACCTAGGAATGTAACTTTGACCTTTCCATTTGCTACTTTTCTTAGAACATAATGAGCATTGAAAGCAAATGGTCTTGAGTGCTTAGGCAAGGGAGTTGGTGGTTTGGCTTTGCAGTTGTGGGCAAAGTGACCTTCTTTTCCACACTCAAAGCATTTGATAGGCTTATGAGTCTGCTTTGGCTTGTATTGAGTAGTAGCTTTCTTTTGCACAAAAGCATTGTATCCAATACCACTCTTGTTGCTTTTCATGACATTGTTCATGAGCAATTCATTTTAGAGGTATTGGCCCTTGTTGAACTTTTGCACACTTGTTGCAAGATGTTCATTTTCACTCTTAAGTTTCTTGACCTAATTTTAAGCCTTTCATTATCCACTGCCAACTCATTGTTGAAATCATTGTTCTCAATGGCAACCTTTCCTCTAGTAGTTGCATCAGTCAAGTATCTCTTCAATTTTTAGTTGTCTAAAGTCAAGACTTCAACTTTTTCGGTCAACTCATCATGTAGACTAGTTTGATCTCCTTGACTCAAATCATCACATGAGGTTGCTACATCAATCTTAACAATAGGGTTAATAGCCTCATGTGTATTGTAAGATAAAAGTTCATTTTCAACAAGAAAATTATCGTGATCAAATTTAATCTTAGTATAGTCTTCCTTGATTTTCACTAGTCTATCTTTTAACTCCCTATTAGCTTCATTTAACTTGTCACATTTATCCTTAGCATCTTTTAGGGAGGATGTAAGCTCATTTATAGTGAATGACATAGTTTTGTTTTCTTCTTTCATTTCATCACTAGCTTCCATAACTATGTCATATTTGGCATTCAAAGATTCATTTTCATTCTTCAACTTATCACATTTAGCTTTTGACTTCCTAATGATTTGAGTGTATTCTTTAAGCAAGTCAGCTAGTTCATCATAGGAAGGTGAAGCAAATTCCTCATCACTATCACTATCACTATCATCAGTAATATCATTATCATTTTGTACCTTCCATTCACCTCTAGCCATGAGGCATAGGTGAGAAGTCGATGATGGCGATGGTGGTGGTGAAGAGAAGTCCCCAGCGATGGCGGCAACTTTTTCATCATTTTCTTCTTCACTTGAAGAAGATCCACTTGATGACTCAATGTCAGTGAGCCAGTCACCAACAATATATGCCTTTCCATTTTTCTTTTTGTGGAACCTCTTGTGCTTCCCATCCTTCCTCTTGAAGAATCTCTTTTCCTTTTTCTCATCATCGCTGTCATCTTCTTTCTTGCCCTTGAACTTGTTCTTCTTGGGCTTGTTACATTTATGAGCAAGATGACCAAGCTCTCCACAGTTGTAGCAATCCATTTTAGAAATGTGCTTTCTTTTGCTGGAAAAGAATTTCTTCTTTCTTGAATCAAATTTGATGCCTTCTCTATTGAGCTTCTTTAACATCTTGGTGGTCTTCCTCACCATCAAGGCAATGTTAGTATCAAGGTCATCATCACTTGAGGATTCTTCCTCAATTTGTACTTTAGCTTTTCCTTTTCTTTCTTGATTTGCTTTGAGAGCCAAATCCTTTCTCTTAGAAGATGACTCATCCTTGTCATTGATGTGCATGTACATCTCATGAGCATTGATCTTTCCCGATATCTGTGTAGGTGTGGTAACTGAAAGATCCATTTGATGCAGCACTGTGACAATGTGTCCATATTTGTCAATTGGGAGGACACTGAGAATCTTCCTCACAACATCCGGTTATGAAATTTGTGTAATCCCCAAGCCATTTACTTCCTCTACAAGAATATTGAGACGTGAGTACATAGCATTGACATTTTCATTAGCAAGCATTTCAAAAGAATTTAACTTTTTCATAGCAATGTGATATCTCTCCTCACGCTCACTTCTAGTTCCTTCATGTAGAGCACAAATGTCCATCCACAAATCATGAGCATTTTTATGATTTCTAACTCTATTGAACACATCTTTGCAAAGGCCTCTAAAAAGGGTGTTTTTGGCCTTAGCATTCCATTTCTCATAATTAAACTCTTCACCTACAAGATTTGTGAGATCTCTAGGTTCGAGGAATCCTTGTGTGGCGGCTTTGTAGACACCAATGTCTATAGCCTCTAAATATGCTACTGTTGGGGGTCTGCTTCGTCGCCGAAGGTCCCATAAGAAGAAACACCTTCGAAAGATTGACACAAAGCCGAAGCTATCAATTAGAGAGCTTCAGAGTACATTTCCAAATGCACCGACTTAAAGATGAAATGACCAATCGACCCGTGATAACTTGTATTATGATTGTAAACCTTTGTAAAGGGCATGAATGTAATTTCTCGCAGGCTGCGTCCTGTGCCTATAAATAGATGAACAGTACCCCTGTACTGTTCAGGCAATCCTGTATTCGCTCGTGTGCAACACTTGGATTTTTGCTTTCTGTCAAGCTAAAGGTACAAATATAACTAATATCGTATTTAAATATCCAAGTTTATATAATGAAGATATATGAATAATATTGTATGTTTATTCAGGTTATCTTTCATGTTTCATATGTTTTGTCTTTCATTATCATATACCATGATGATGAAGGTACGTCTTTCATGACCTTCGTCCGAAGATCGTTATATCCTAAGGGAAATAATGCTTCGAAGGACGAAGGGCATTAACATTTAATATTTTGTGTTTCCTTGTTCTTGACTCATAGCATTTAAGAACAAGTCCCCAACATTGGCGCCCATCTTCGGTGAACTCACTTCCACTTTTGAGCTGATGGCTTCGTCCAACACCCAAGCTGAAGCTGCTTCGGCTACGAAGCTGGTGATCCCAATAACAGGTGGTTCATGCTCAGAACCAGCCAACAAGAAGCAGAAGAAAGAGGCTCAGAGAAGGGTACAACATGTTGGGGTGCAGGGACCCTTCATCAAGTCAAAATGGTCCCACATCCCAATCACCTTCTCTCAGGAGGACCTTCAGCTCAAGGATTGTCCTCATAATGATGCTATGGTCATATCTTGTGTCATCAAGGGGTTTCTGGTCCACAATGTTTTGGTTGATACAGGCAGTGCAGCTGACATCATATTTGCTAAGGCCTTCAGACAGATGCAAGAGCCAGAAGACAAGATTCATGATGCTACACACCCTCTTTGTGGCTTCGGAAAATGTCTGATGATAAAGCTGAAGGTGCTCGAAATGAAGTCAAAAGACTTCTCAGTGCTGGTGTTATTAGGGAGGTAAAATATCCAGAGTGGCTAGCCAATACTGTTATGGTGAAGAAGGCCAATGGCAAATGGAGAATGTGTATTGATTTCACGGATCTCAACAAGGTCTGTCCAAAGGACGAGTTTCCATTACCAAGGATAGACTCTCTTGTGGATGCAGCAGCTTCTTCAGAACTTATGAGTCTGCTGGATTGCTACTCAGGATATCATCAAATATGGATGAAGAAGGAGGATGAGCCGAAGACTAGCTTCATTACTCCCAGTGGCACCTATTGTTATCTTCGGATGCCTGAGGGGCTCAAGAATGCTGGAGGAAGTTTCAGCAGAATGACAGCCAAGGTCCTTCATTCTCAGATAGGCAGAAATGTGCTAACATACGTTGATGATATCATAGTAAAAAGTACGAAGCAAGAAAATCATATCACTGATCTGCAAGAAACATTTGCTAATTTCAGGCAAGCTGGCCTGAAATTAAATCCTGAAAAATGTGTATTTGGAGTGAAGAAGGATAAGTTCCTTGGTTGTCTATTTTCAACGAAGGGGATTGAAGCTAACCCAAGCAAGATCGAAGTCATCCTTCGAATGGAACCGCCAAGCACAAAGAAGGGGGCCCAACGATTGGTAGGAAGAATGGCTTCATTGAATAGATTCATATCTAGATCAGCAGAAAGAAACTTGCCATTCTTTGAAATACTAAAGTCAGCCGAAGTCTTTCAATGGGGCCCAGATCAACAGAAAGCCTTTGAAGAGTTGAAACAATACTTAATTGATCTAACAACGTTGACTCCACCCGTGCCAGGGGCTCCGTTACTATTGTATGTGGCAGCTTCGCACTCTGCAGTGAGTGCGGCGCTTGTGCAGGAGAAACTGGAAGGACAAATTAAAAAGCAAGCCCCAGTATACTTTGTCTCCGTAGTCCTAAGTTTATCAAAGAAAAACTATACAGAATTGGAGAAGGTGTTGTATGCTGTCTTAATGGCCTCCAGGAAGCTTCGGCATTATTTTCAAGCATTCCATATAATTGTTCCTTCATCACAGCCTCTGAAGGATATCATGAGGAACAGAGAAGCTACTAGAAGGATTGGAAAGTGGGCTGCGGAACTCAACGAATTCAGTATTGATTATGTGCATAGATCCTCGATTTAGTCCCAGGCGTTAGCAGACTTCATCCCTGACTGGACGCCAGGGGCTCAATAAGAAGAAGAAAATAAAGATGTCAAAGCTTGGGCAGTGTTCTGCGATGGTTCCTGGGGAACCTTCGGGGCAGGTGCGGCTGCTGTCTTAGTTGCACCTTCCAAAGTCAGAACATGCTATGCAATAAAACTTGATTTCAGCTGCACAAATAATATTGCTGAATACGAAGCTTTGCTTTTGGGGCTTCGGAAGTTAAAGGCAATGGGGATAAGAAGGGCAGTCCTTAAAACTGATTTCCAAGTTATTTCTGGTCATGTCGACAAGAGTTGCAGGGCAAGAGACCCGAAGCTTGAGAAATACCTGGACACAGTTCGAAGGCTTGAAGCTTCTTTCGAAGGGTTTTCTGTCAAGAATATTCCACGAGGAGAAAACGAGCACGCTGATCTGCTAGCCAAGTCAGCGGCACAGGGGCTGCCTCTACCTTCGGAAGTATTCTTTGAGACAATAAGAGCACCTTCGGTGGAACTTCTTGAAAGAGCAGTGCTCAATATATCTCCTGTTCATAGTGAAGATTGGAGAACTGAGATTATATCTTTTCTCCAAGGTAACTGCCTTTCAGATGACGAAGCTTATAATAAGAGAATGGAGGCAAGAACAAGACCATATGTAATAATATAAGGGGAGTTATATAAACATGGAGTCTGCTCTCCACTTCTCAAGTGTCTATCCAGAACTGAAGGTATAGAGCTGATGAAGGAAATACATGCAGGTTTGTGTGGATCTCACATTGGATCTAGACCTTTGCTGGGGAAGGTCTTCAGACAAGGATTTTATTGGCCAAAGGCAGCTTCGGATGCAACGGATCTGGTTCGAAAGTGCGAAAATTGTCAAAAATATGCAAGAGACCAGAAACAACCTTCGTCGTTAACCCAACTAATACAACCAACTTGGCCATTGCAAAGATGGGGCCTGGATTTGTTAGGTCCACTTCCACCAGCACATGGCAATTTAAGATATGTTGTGGTGGCTGTAGAATATTTTTCCAAGTGGATTGAAGCGAAGCCTTTGACCACAATAACTTCGGTCACAATCCAGAAATTCTTTTGGCAAAATATTGTTTGTCATTTCGGCGTACCAAAGGCAATAACTGTGGACAATGGAACATAGTTTGATGTCGAAGCTTTCAAGGAATTCTGTGATCAAATCGGCACAAAGATCCATTTTGCATCAGTCAGACATCTAGAATCAAATGGTCTTGTCGAAAGAGCAAATGGTATTATAATGACAGGAATAATGAAGTCAATTTTTAACCAGCCCATAGGAAAGTGGCAAGAAGAGTTGATTAAAGTGGTGTGGAGCCACAATACGACCGTATCAAGATCAACAGGTTTTACGCCATTCAAGTTATTATTTGGTGATGAAGCTATAACCCCAGAAGAAGCTAAAACGGGGTCAATAAGAACAACAACTTCGACTGAAGATGAAGCTGATTATCAAGTGGCAAAAGACACTATAGAAGGGGTCAGACTTCAGGCTGTGGAAAATATTAATAAATATCAAGCCGAAACAATAAAATGGCGCGATAGAAAAGTCCGACTGAAAAATATCAAGTCAGGGCATCTGGTGCTTCGGAGAGTGGCTAATCCGGACACAGTAGGCAAACTACAGCTGAAGTGGGAAGGACCTTTTCTGGTGGTATCTTCGTCAAGGCCCGGTTCTTACAGACTAAAGGATATGGATGGCAATGATATTCCTAGATCTTGGAATGCGGATGAGCTTCGACGGTATTATGTATAGATTGATGTAATCTTTTTCATTTTTTATGGCACTCTTTTCCTTTCCAAAGGGGGAGAAAGGTTTTTAATGGGGCCATAGTTTGTAATTTTTTTCCTTTCTTATTCAGCTCCACGAGAGCAAAATCCCCCAAAATATGTAAATGTAAAATCTGAGCATGCACCATCGAGTGCAAAGAAAAAGAAAACACAAGGAGAAGCTCGAAAGTCGTCCCTAAGGGGATGCAGAGCATAACGAAGCTACAAAAAGCCGTTCCTAAAGGAGCGCAACATAAGTTTTCTGCTCAAAAGTCGTTCCTAAGGGAATGCAGAGCCAAATACCGCCGAAATATAAGGCGAAGCGTGAAAAGTCAACACGAATACCGCCAAAATAGAAGGTGAAGAAGTTCAAAAGACGTTCCTTAGGGGATGCAGAACTTACACCAAAAAATAAGCGGTGCAGCCGAAAAATAAACGACAAAGAGATTTCAGTCGTTCCTAAGGGAATGAAGGTTATAGATAAAGCTTCGTATGTGTGTGCGTTTGTGCATTCATTTGCACGATACATTACATCATACAGTGCATTCATAAACATTCATTTAGACATACATAGGATCATCATCGTCATACCATACAGATACAGACAATTGCCTCGGCTATAAGGATACAGTTTCAAAAGCAGATTTATGCTTCGTTGTGTACGAAAAGAAGGAAAGGTGTTTTTCGCCTTCGGCTCAAAAAATACAAGTTTCGTCCACATCAAAGCACTTCATATATTGATGGAAAGGTAAAAATATATTACAAGGTATGGACAAATTTAGAGAGCAGAATCTGATTACAATATTCTTTATAAAGGTTAATACAAGAGTTTTCTTAGAGTTTTTCCACAGCTAGGCATTCGACTTTCATCATCATCTGTTGAGTTTTGGATCGTCTGCTAAGCTTCGGTTCAGTGTTCCTCAGCTTCGTCATCCTGTACATATTAAAGCATTATAAGGAAAATTCACGTTTCAAGAAAAAGGTAAGCACAAGGTATGATTTTATTACCGGCTTGAGATGACTTCGAGCTTTGTCACTAGCTAGGCTTCGCCCACCCTTCGTCCATATTTTCTTTATAAATCTGTTTCCTATGCTTCGAGCAAGGCTGGGGATATCAATCAGATCTGCTGGTGATAAGCTAAAGTTTGGTCTATTAACAATCTTCCCATGCGTGCAACCAGCCTTCATGAAGGCAACAACTATGCCCCGAGAAGCTAGCAGGGCACAGAAATCACCGTGTCCAGCTATAACTTCATCAAGAGCATCAACTTTGCCCTCAATGTGTTCGAAGGTCCCCGGCAGGTCTTCAATCGAAGGACTAAATTTCTCAGAACTGGCTCCAACTGAGTTGAAGACCTGCTTTAGTCGCTGCACGCATCGGTTGCTGAACTCTAGACATTTATCTTGAAGCTCTTTCAATAATTTTTGCAAATTTGAACTTTTTTCGACCTCAGCCTCAAACTTCGTATCAAATATCTGCTTTTCTTGTTCGAAGCTTTCTGACTTTGAGAGAAGCTCCTTATTCAACTTTGCAATTTTGGCTTCAGCTTCTACCAATAAACCCTCCATTGTCTGAAGTTCGAAATCTTTCTTTTCAAGAGCAGTTGCTTGATCTTTTATTTTGCTCTCTAAACCTTCAATTATAACTTCATGCTTTTTATCTTCAAGGTCCTGTTGCATCCTCAAAGCTTTACTCAATAGCATACGCTGTGCAGGAGCAACCTTTGTTAGAAAACACCTTTTGTTGTTAAAAACAATAAAAAGTCGAAGAAAAGTTTTTACCTTGAAATTAGAATAGAATAAACTATCGACGATATGCTGTCGTCGGTAGCGGCTGATATCGGTCTCAAGCTTTGGGAAACCAACACTCTTCGACAGAGTACCGATAACCTTCGCTCCGGTTCGGTCTCGGAGACAACCTAAGCTTTCATCGTCAATACCGCCGAAGAGTAGCGCCCCTGGTTGATACCCGCAGGATATGGCGTAGTCTCTCAATTCTTCTTTCTCAGCCTTTGACAATTCTTGTCCAATTAAGTTTTGAAAGTTGAAATTTTCTTCTTCTGAAGTATCTTTGGCTATTTCCTTCTCTTTCCCAGGCACTGTGGCCATGGTCTCTTCGGCGGCTATAGCAGCTTCTTCTGCGGCCATGTCCAGAAGTATTTTATCAATATCAGAGAGTGTGCTTTCTAGGTTTGCATCTTCGGCAGTTGCAGCTTCAGCAAGTGCAGCTTCGGTAGCTGTAGCGCTCTTGACAGCTGGCGCCTTTGACGCCGAAGCTGGCGGTGGTGTTTCTTCAATAGCTTCTGTCACAGTAATAATCCTTCGTTTTTTCGGCCCAGCAGACTTCTTCGCTGCCGAGGGTGCCTTCTTCTTCTGTAAAAGCTTCGTCAGATGTGGTCCCAGTGGACTTAGCTTGATAGGCAAGGATTCAGTCATTACCTTTAGAATTTCTTCCACGTCGGCAGCAGAAGGTGTTGAAGGAGTCTCTTCTTCCATATCAGTCACCTTCTGCTTCGAAGCCGCAGCTTTCCTCTTCTTCGGAGCAGTTGCCTTCGGCTCAGGGCTCAATTTTCTCTTCTTCAGGGTTTCTTCATCTTCTTTCACCATTCTAGCAGCCTGTCTGCCCACAACACTAACAATTCTTTTTCTTTTTTGCCCTTCGGCGCCCTTGTTCAATCGCTCATAGTTAGGATATTCAAAATTCAGGGCATCCATTACCTGATTCAATCTTCGCTTCGGTCGGGCACCGAAGGCTGCAGTCATCAACTGATCTTCTTTTTTCGTATAATTGCCCAAAATCTCGTTGCACATAACTTCAATTGTATCCAACCATTCTTGGCAGGGTTCTTTGAAGTGTTTCTTGAACTTGAAATGATAGGGCAGCCGAACGAGTTCATTCTTCTTCTTCTCTCCTTCAAGCTTTGGCATACTCCATTCCCTTAGCGTTGGGAATACTTTATTGGCTAAGTATTCCTGGACTAAATCCCTAGTTCCAATATGTTCAGACACAACTCTAAACTCATACACAACATCTGGGCATGGTGCCCTCGGCGTCATGTTGCACTAAGGCCTAGTCAGCCCAAAGGTTAGCTCTAGTGGGCTCTGAACTAGCTTCTCCTTTTTCTCATCAATCTTAACATAAAACAATTCAGATTTCCAACCGGTCGGCCATTTAGTGTGATAGCTAACCACCGGTGTCTTCATGCTTTGCGATAAGCAAAATTATAGCAACCGAAGTTCTCATGCAATCTGTCTTCTCTAGCCTTCGTCTGGTAGTGAAGTTCATGTACTCGGCAGAAGGCTTCGGCGAGCGGCTCCACCCCTTGACTTCGAAGAGCCCAGATATACACGCTGAGCCTAACAATGGCGTTAGGGGTCAGCTGATGAAGGTAAATCTCAAAATTTTCCAAGACATCTGCAATCATCCCGTGCAGAGGAAATCTCAACCCTGCTTTGAAGAAGCTCTTAAAAACTATCACTTCATCATTTTCTGGTTTCGGTATAGTCTCTTCCCCGCCAAAGCGAATCAACCCCTTCTCGGCTTCTCTGAAGTAGCCTAGCTTCGTCATCATGGCCATATCAGCTTCAGACACAGTCGACTTCCCAAAATCCAAATGGTTGGGCTTCGATGGCATAATGGTATTATAATCAATATCTTCTTCACCAACATCGCCCTCTTCAATATCTGCCTGCTCGGTTTCAGTAGCGGGTGCATCTTCATCAGAAGCGCCCTCAGTCACAACCAATCCCGACCGCC
Organism: Zea mays; assembly: GCF_902167145.1. Lineage (NCBI taxonomy): Eukaryota > Viridiplantae > Streptophyta > Magnoliopsida > Poales > Poaceae > Zea > Zea mays. The sequence goes on from NC_050105.1 coordinate 89,605,592, forward strand.
TCATAACTTCGGAGATCGGGGCAGTTTCAGCAGCTTCGGTTTCCTCTCCGTCGCGAGTAACCTTAGCTGTTGAGTGCACCCTGGCCATTTGATGTTGAATTTCTTGCGTTTTGACGAAGTTGATTATTCTTTATTTTTGCCGAAGCTCCCTCTTGTCACGAAGCTAGAGCAAAGTGATCCTTTGATTGAGAATACGGTGAACAAGCTTCGGCTGCGGTCAAATTTTTCGGCAGCACAACAATGCAATAGCAGTAAATGCTGTGGTAACTTCACACCTACCCGTCTGTTTATATAGTGTTGCAGGTGGGAAGGTGAATCATCAAGCCGCTCGTACCCGTTGAACAGTCACCCGCATTTGCTGAGCGGTGGACCATAGTGCCCAAGAAGCTGAATCACCAGATAGCGCGTACCCGTTGCATGGTGGGACCATCCTTCACTCGGAATATTTAAATCGTTTCTCGACAATGAGCTCAGGAAAGGTGTTTTTTGGACCTTCGGTATTCCGAAGCCTGAGAGAATTTTTCATGGGTCGAGCTCGTTACGAAAAACAATCTGGCGCCGTGAAGGGGCTACTGTTGGGGGTCTGCTTCGTCGCCGAAGGTCCCATAAGAAGAAACACCTTCGGAAGATTGACACAAAGCCGAAGCTATCAATTAGAGAGCTTCGGAGTACATTTCCAAATGCACCGACTTAAAGATGAAATGACCAATCGACCCGTGATAACTTGTATTATGATTGTAAACCTTTGTAAAGGGCATGAATGTAATTTCTCGCAGGCTACGTCCTGTGCCTATAAATAGATGAAGTACCCCTGTACTATTCAGGCAATCCTGTATTCGCTCGTGTGCAACACTTGGATTTTTGCCTTCTGTCAAGCTGAAGGTACAAATGTAATTAATATCGTATTTAAATATCCAAGTTTATATAATGAAGACATATGAATAATATTGTATGTTTATTCATGTTATCTTTCATGTTTCATAAGTTTTGTCTTTCATTATCATATACCATGATGATGAAGGTACGTCCTTCATGACCTTCGTCCGAAGATCGTTATATCCTAAGGGAAATAATGCTTCGAAGGACGAAGGACATTAACATTTAATATTTTGTGTTGCCTTGTTCTTGACTCATAACATTTAAGAACAAGTCCCCAACAACTTCCATACGAATTTTCCAATATGGAAAATCGTCACCATAAAAAATGGGAGGAGGTCCATCCCCATTGGACATCGTTACTCTAGCGGTTAAGCTAATTTAAGAGTAACAAGGCTCTGATACCAATTGAAAGGATCACGATGCCCAAGAAGGGGGTGAATTGGGCTTTTCTAAAAATCAACACTAATTAAAACCTAAGCAAGAGCCCAACTTCACCCCAACAACTAGCACTAAGATAATAATACTATAAATACAACAATGCTAAGACAATACTTCAAATACTTGCTAAACAAATACACAATGTAAAATGCTTGAATTAAGTGCGGAATGTAAAGCAAGGTTTAGAAGACTCCTCCAATTTTTCCCGAGGTATTGAAGAGTCGGCACTCTCCACTAGTCCTCGTTGGAGCACCCGCACAAGGGTATCGCTCCCCCTTGGTCCTCGCAAGAACCAAGTGCTCACTACGAGATGATCCTTTGCCACTCTGGCGCAGTGGATCCCTCACGACCGCTTACAAACTTGAGTCGGGTCACCAACAAGATCTCCATGGTGATCACCGAGCTCCCAACGCCACCAAGCCGTCTAGGTGATGCCGATCACCAAGGGTAACAAGTCGTAGACTTTCGCTTGACCAAGAGAAGCCTAATGCAAGTGGTGTGTGCTCTAGGTGGCTCTCGCTAGCGCTAATGAGGTCCAAATGTGGGATTAGGATTCTCTAATCACCTCACTAGGCTTTTGGTGCTTGCAATGCTCTACCAATGTGTAGGAATAAATGTGGGCAGCTAGACATTGAATATGGTGGGTGGAGGGGGTATAAATAGCCCTCACCCACCAACTAGTCGTTACTAGCACTGTTCTGCGCATGGGCGCACCGGACAGTCCGGTGCACCAACGGTGCGCCATCGGTGCGCCAACGGTCGACTCCAACGGCTAGTTCTAACAGCTAGCCGTTGGGCTGATGGCACACCGCACAGTGAACAGTCATTGTCCGGTGCACACCGGGTGCGCTGTTCGGTGCGCCACTATAATTCAACTTGTGAACCACGCGCTCTCGGATTTCTGTGCGCGGGGAAACCCTTCCCCAAGCCATCTGGCCCCACCTGGCAGAGGGCGCACCGGACAGTCCGGTGCACACCGGACAGTCCGGTGCCCCAAAGTCAGAAACCCTATTTTCTATTTTCTGCTGTTTTTCAAATCGGTTTTTGTTCTAACTTATGAGTATGTTCTAGAGTGACACCTAGCACTATATGTGAGTGTGAATATGCACCAACACTACACTAGAACTTTCTTGGTCAAACTACTCATTGACAACCCCTCTTTATAGTACGGCTAAAACAAAATAAAAGGCCTAACTATATTACGAGTGTCCGCAACTCCTTGACACTCGGACTACGTAGACCTTCACTGTTTGTTCCGTCGCTTTTGTCGTCTTTTCGAGTTCTTATCTCCGGGATTGTTTTCACCGTTGTAGCACTTCTACCTGTAATGCGACCTAACTTACCATTCGTCTCTGCAAAACACACGTTAGTCACATATAACATTACGTTGTCATTAATCACTAAAACCAACCAGGGGCCTAGATGCTTTCACCCGCTAACCCGATGGGTACGGGTTTGGGAAAAATCTCAAACCCGTCATGGGTACGAGTTTTTAAATGGGTATAGATATTTTTCACGGGTACGGGTTTGGGACGGCAAAACCCAACGGGTTTGTACCCGTTGCCATCTCTATTAGGGGCTATAAAAATCACCCCAACTAGCCCATTCATATGCTTCATTGATCCATATCATACACAAGAGTTGGGTATTGACTCCTATCTACTAGAGCAACACTTCTATACACATCAAAGCCTCACAAGTGCCACAAAAGAGAGATCAAGCAAGAAAGAGCTACTCATGTGCGTTTAGTGATAGTGCCTTGTGAGAATCATTGAGAGAAAGTGTGTGCTACCTCTTGTGATCATTTGAGCGTGGAGATTTGACTCTCATTCATTGTAAAGCTAGCAAGAGCCCCTTATATTTGTGGTTGGCCTTGCGGAGACTTCAGTCTTTCATTGACAAAGAAGAAGGAACACTCGCCGGTCTTGGTGACCATTGGAGAGAGGGAAAGGGTTGAAAAAGATCTGTCCTTAGTGGAGTCCTCAACGGGGATTAGGTTCTTGGTGAACCGAACCTCGGTAAAACAAATCACTCGTGTCACTTGTGTTTATTGCTTGTGATTTGTTTATCTTCTCCCTCTCTAAGTTTTCTTGCACTATTCTTTGTTGATATTACTTTGTGTTGCTTGAAGTTAAATTCTCATTTAGAGAAGCAATACCTTGCAAAAAATAACTTATGTTATCCCTCTTCTTATCTAAGCCCTCTTGCTTTATTCTCCATAGATATTTTAGTTGTGTTGTTTTGTTAATTCCGCATTCTTTGAAAGCAATACTCTTTGCAAACAAAGGACTTAGTTTTATACTCCGATTATTGTTCATCTTGTTCTCACCGCTAATCAAGTGATCAAGTCCGGGTTTAAAGTTATAATTTTCAGGTTTCGTCTATTCACCCTCCCGTCTAGGCGACTTTCACTCGCTCTGCACTATTTTTTGCGCGGACGGGGTCGGGCGCTGGGCAGGCGCAGTAGCTGGTTGCATGGACGCTGGGGGTCCACATGGCAGTAGCTAGCTACTTGGGTGCTGGGCCCACAGGCACGACGCTAAGACGGGGCGTGTGGGGTAGACCCAGAGTGTCAGCGTGGAGGGTGAAGCCGTGGTAGCACCAGATGTCCACATTAGGGTTGTATAGATTTAGAAGCAAGGATATTAATTAATTTTTTGATTATTTTTAAATGTAAAAAGGAAAAAACTACGGTAGCCAACGACCAAGAAAATTGGGCCCAAAAAGGGCACGTCTGGACGCCTTAACGGTACCCGGCCTCAAATCCCAGTAATTCGCCGCGCTGTCAATGACAACCCATGTTATCATGGGCTGCGACGCGCACGGCTCAACAATAGCGGCCCATGGCCCTCCGCCACGCTTTCCAGCGCCTGCTCCGCCCAAAGGAGACAGGCGCACTAACGACAAGCGCATCCGACGCCCTGGGCCCCCACCGCCGCACGCCGCGCGGGCAACGCACCACCGCCACGCCGCGCCGCAGCAAAAGCGAAGCCAGCGGGAATGCACGATCGCCGCCGCCGCGGCGCCTACTTCCCTGCCCCGCGTCGCTGCGGCCGTCGCCGACTCGGCTTGAGGAAGCGGTTGCTTGCCAATGCCAGGTACCACCCGCTCCGCCCTTGTCCGTTGTTCCCGTGCCTTGTGTTGTTGATCCGTGGTCCGTGGACGCGGTTAGAGATTCAGTAACGGTGGTGAGGTGACGCGCATTGCGCTGGCGCGGCCGTTTTGACCCTCCTGCTCTCGCGGGGTTGGGTCCGCATTGCTGCATTGACGCTTAGCGGCGAAACATGAAGCTTCTATTGGTTGGCGCTGGGTGAAGTCTAGTCAGTGTAGATTGAATTCTATTGGTGTTGGTATAGATTGAATTCTATTGGTGTTGGTATGCTCGGTCCACACTAGGTATATTGATCGACGACCTCATTTCAGCTGGCTTGTTTACATTGCAGCCAGGCGCGCTTATGGGACTTCGATGGGGCAGTGATTTGTGTGGAACACGTTAAGCTGAAGTTACTCACTGATCAAAACCTGAAAGCTTCGCCCATGGACTTCTGTACCTGTTCATTTTTTTTTTTTGCCGTGAACCCAGCTTGCAGTCCCATAGCGTGTAGGTCTAATTGCAACACTGCTCTGTTAACTGTGTATGATCAGCACACTAATTGCTGCAAAGCAAGTCTTCGTTGTTGAGCTCTCAGCAGCTCATAGGTATGCCTTTTATTTTTAAACAAGGCTATTTGCTTACTAGGACAGGCAGAGAGCTATGAGCACTGCTTATGGAATTTTTTGAAACGAACCGGCAGGAGATCTGCCCGTTATATTAAAAAGAGAGGAGCCCAAAGTGGCGAGGTTTAAAATACAAAGACACCCCACAAAAGCATGACCAAGCCGAAAAACACAAACACACAAGACTAATATAAAAGGAGACTAGGAGAAAAACCAAGCTCAAACACACAAAACTAAAGAGATGCTAGGAGATTAGCCAGCTGGTTGGCTCCTGCACGTATCCAGGCTGATGCCTCAGATATAATAGATGCGAGAATCTGAGCACATGTGGAGGATTTGTGGTCGAAAATCCTAGCATTTTTCTCACGCCAGACGGTCCAATTCACTAGAATTAAGAGGCTTCTCAAGCCCTTCCTGTTGCAATCTTGAGTTGTAGCTAGGGACGTCCACCATTGTAGGACAGACTCACTGCGGTCCTAGTTACTTGGACTAAGGCCCTCCACCGTTGCCCATACAACCACCTCTCCCCAAATCCGCTTGGTTAAACGACACTCAACGAAGAAATGCAATCCTGACTCCAAAGTTTGCCCACACAATGCACAGACATCGTTGTGGGGCCAATCCCTCTTCGCAAGACGATCCGCTGTCCAAATTCTATTTTGGATGGCTAACCAACTGAAGAATTTACATTTCGGTGGCGCCCATACCTTCCAAATGATCCAGTTCATATTTGTAAGCTCAGAGCCGAGGAATTGGGCAAGGTATGCTGATTTTGCCGAATACTGTCGGTCTTCTGAGAGTTTCCAACTAATAGAGTCGCAAATACCCGGTTGCAAGGATATTCTTTGCAAAATTGACCAAAGCCTACAATACTCCACAATGTGTTGCTCTGTCACCTCAGCAGAAAGCAGGTTGAGGTCCCTAATCCAAGTATGATTTCACAGCGCTTCACTCAAAGATCTGTTCTTTCTTCGGGGCACATTGAAAATGAGAGGCAAAATGTCCTTCGGTCTTAACCCTTGCACCCACGCATCATTCCAAAAGGACACCTTTGTCCCGTCTCCCACCGAAATCGAAGTCGCTGCTGCGAAGAGCTGTCGTTCTTTTGTCGTGCAAGGGAGTTCAAAGGCCGTCCAGAACCTAGTTGATGAAGCCCAATCTTGCCACAACCAACGCAAACGCAAGGCCCTTGCAAATTTGGTTAAATGAAGGATACCCAAGCCTCCACACTCTTTTAGCCTTGCGGAACGGATCCAATTTACCTTGCATTTACCTCCCGTAATTTGTGCACACCCAGCCCAAAGGAATTTTTTCCTTCTCGAATCAATTAAATTCAATATTTCCTTAGGAGCCCGTAAAGCAGAGAGAAGGTAGATTGCTTGGGAGGTAATGACTGACTTAACTAAAGTCAGTCTGCCAGCCATAGAGAGGTTTTTCCCATTCCAGCCATTGAGCTTGTTCGAAATTTTGTCAATTAAGAACTGAAATTCGCTCTTCTTCAGTCCGGATGATGAGAGCGGGAGGCCCAGGTATTTTAAGGGGAAGGTAGCCCTTCTGGCTGGCATATTCCTTAGGGCCGCGTTGAGGTCAATACCTTGACAACAGATAGGCACAACTGTGGACTTATGGAAGTTTGTCAACAGCCCTGACGCCTCACCAAATAGCCCGAGCAGCTTTAGTATTGTCTCGACCTCCTCTTTTTTTGGTGCAATAAACAAGGCCGCATCATCAACGTACAATGAGAGACAAGGCAAGGCGAGCGGCCCCTAATTTTGCTGAGAAGTCCCGTCTCTATTGCCAAGTCTAAAATTTTCTGCAATGGGTCAATGGCAAGCACAAATAACAATGGTGAGAGTGGGTCTCCATGTCTAAGTCCTCGACCATGAGACAAGGGGGGATTCGGGATCCGTTAACAAAGACCCTTGAGGTGGATGTTGAGAGGATGGCTGCAATCCAATCTCTCCACCAAGAAGGGAAGCCTAGATGTTGAAGCAGCGAGAGAAGGTATTCCCATCGGACCGAATCAAAGGCTTTCGCAATGTCCAATTTGAGGAAGAGCGAGGGTATGTTCATGCGTTGGTAGCGCCTCACTGCACTACGCACGGCCATAAAATTATCCTGAATAGTCCGTTTCTTGATGAACGCGCTTTGGCATGGTGAGACGATTTCATGCATATGTGGCGCTAATCGGAGAGCAAGAGTCTTGATGATGATTTTGACAAAGGAGTGAATGAGGCTAATCGGAATGCTCCTCACCGAGTCAAAACTTAATGATGGTGTATCTGAAGAGAGTGATGGGTGTTTTTTTGTAGGAGATGTGGCCATTTTCATGTTTGTACCATTCTATTAGAAACACTGTACAGTGGCACCGTGACATCTATTGAGTGTATTGCAGCTATCAAGCAATCTGTGTCGCCTTCCATAGCACCTCGCTCTGCCTCCACACATTCGGTATGTAATTTATTGTTTCAGACCATTACTCAAAACATCAGCCGCTGTAACATATCTCAAAAACAAACCAAATTGGTGCTATAGACAAGTTAATTTGTGTTACCCCTTGAAAATTAAGAATCCTCCCACACAGGTGCGGAACACAGAGCTTGTGCTGCCGAGCTTCAGCCCAGAGCCTAGGCCCAAAACAGAATTTCACTAGCCTCTGTTTCTGCCCATACTACTGATCTTGCTTTAAATACATGATTTGAGTAGAAACTACCTGGCTTGATTATGGGCATCCCTCTTTCTCTGGGTCTAATCTCTGAACCAATACTTGGCCAATCAGTTTTGTGGATGCTCACATTTTTTATAAACTGTCGATGATTGATGCCTGCTTCATAAGAACACCTCCTGAATGACTTTTTTTATTTATCGAGTTGCTACTATCTATTACAATTTTTGTGCACATTATAGGTTGGGATGACCTTGTATTTCAATTATCATTACCCAAAGCCCTTGATAAAACACAGTACTGTGCTAGTGTTCTGTTGCTTGTTTTTTTTTGAGAAAGGGGATAACCCCCTATTTCATTACGAAATAGAAAGAGACATAAGTTCTTACAATACCACATGAGCACCCAGAATTTTAAAGCTGACAAAACACACAACTATCAGCTAAAAAGGACCAAACCCTGACCAAACCAAACTACTAGTAGCAACACAAAAAGTAACACAGAGCTGACCAACATCAAAGTTCACACAGATCACACCAAAGCAGCAAGCAGCATTTCTATCTCATAGTTTTTCCTGTAGCTAGGCGCTACAAGGGAGAAGAAGTAGAACGACCGCACAGTTATTGAACCAAAATAACCAGATAACAAAACATGTTTCATTTCATCGGATTCGTCTGTCAACTGGCCTCCAACCACGAGTCTTGTTGTAGATCTCACACGCCATCTTTTTGATTTTGAGACTTCCGAGCTCCACCAATTTTCTTGCCTTCTTTTTTTGACGAATAGCCCAAGTATTAAGCCAAAAACAACAAGAGAAAATCACGTTAGTCGGATCATCAATTCGGTCAGTCCCAAAGCAACAATTATTGCGACATCTCCAGATCGCCCAAATGACAGCACCACAGCCAAACAGAACCAGATTTTTTTCAGTCTTATTAAAACTGTTAATCCAAGTACCAAACAAATCATCCACATTATCAGGAATAGAATTTAGGCCAAGAGCAGAGTAGACAATTCTCCACGTAAATCTAGCTACCGGACACTGAAAAAACAAATGGTCTATGGATTCTGAAAATCCACAAAAGATACATTCCAGATTACCCTTCCAATTTTTCTTGAACAAATTATCCTTAGTTAAAATCTTCTTGTGCATAACAAGCCACATAAAAACTTTGATCTTATGTGGAAGTCTAGTTTTCCACAAGAAACTAGGAGCCAAAGGAATCTGAGAGCACTTGATTTCTTTGTAAAAAGAATTAAAGAATTAACAGAATAACCTTTGCTACCCAAAAGCCAAACAGATTTATCTTCTTCCTCAGAAATAATAGTATTATTACATTGTGTAATAAGATTGTTATACTCAACTTCCAAGGCACCATAAATCCTCCTTCTGAAATTCACAGCTCTAAAATCAGAAGAAAAAGCTTTTTTCACTGTGATATCTTTATCATAAGCAAAATCATACAACCTAGCATATTTAGAAGACAAAGGTTCTGAATCACACCAAATATTATGCCAGAAGCTAGTATTACTGCCGTCTCCCACTTTTTTTTTACAATACTTGTAAAAATTATCTCTAGTATCCAAAACACCTTTCCAAAAGTGAGAATCACTTTGTCTTTTTTTCAGAGAGATAATAGGCCTTCCTTTGATATATTTATATCTAATAATAGTCTGCCACAATCCATTCGAGTTTTCCAACTTCCAAAGCCATTTAGCAAGAAGCACCTCATTCATCTTGTGAAGATCCAAAACCCCCAAACCACCCTGACCTCTCGGAGAGCACACCATTTTCCAGTCAGCAAGGTGGTATTTCCTTTTTGTATGACCACCTTGCCAAAGAAGCCTTTTTCTAAAGATATTAATATTCTTCACAATGAACTTGGGAGCTTTATACATCGAAAGCATGTATAGGGGGACATTGGTGAGGCTGCTATTAATCAAGACTAACCGACCACCCAAACTAAGGAATTTTCCTTGCCAAGCCCCCAATTTTTTCTCAACTTTCTCCACTGTGGGTAACCACAAAGACTTGCAAAGTTTCTTATCATCAATCGGAACTCCCAAATATTTCATTGGAAGACAATTAGAAGGGCAAGTAAAGATGTCAGCATACCAGAATTCCTTATCAACAGCTTCACCTAAACAGAAAATTTCACTTTTATGAAAATTGATTTTGAGACCAGACATCTGTTCAAATAAACATAGAATGAACTTAAGATTTCTGGCACCCTCCAGATCATCTTTGAGCAAAAAAATGGTATCATCAGCATACTGCAAACAACAACAGCCATTAGGAATTATATGTGGAATGAGCCCACTGATAATACCTTCATCTTTGGCTCTGTGAACCATACAAGCAAGACCATCAGCAGCAATATTAAATAGCAAAGGGGAGAAGGGGTCACCCTGTCTAACCCCTTTATGGGTGGTAAAATAGGGACCCACTCTGTCATTAGTCTTGATGGCCACTTTACCACCCCTAACAGTTCTCATAACCCAATCACACCATTTGTCACCAAAGCCTTTTTTCATCATCATATGATGAAGAAAGTTCCAATTTACCTTGTCATATGCTTTCTCAAAATCAACCTTAAAGATTATCCCACTCTGCTTCTTTTTTTCACCTCATGAATAATCTCATGAAGAGAAACCACTCCATCCATGATATATTTACCCTTGATAAAACCATACTGAAAATCACTGATCACTTTATTGATACAGCTGGCCAATCTGTTGGTCAAAACTTTAGTAATAATCTTGTAACACACATTAAGTAAACAAATAGGTCTGAAAGCTTTAATGTCAATAGCATTAGGAACTTTGGGAATAAGAGTCACCACCCCAAAATTAAGTCTCTCAATGTTAAGAGTGCCAGCATGAAAATCTTGAAAGAGGTTAAACAGATCATCTTTAATCGTGTCCCAAAACTCCTGAAAAAATTCAGCAGGGATACTATCAGGACCAGGAGCTCTATTATGTTTCATAGAAAACACCACCTCTCTAATTTCTTTCATGTCAAACGGCCTGGTCAAGTGATCTCTGTCATTATCATCCAACATTTTCATATCCAAATGATTCAGATTCATACTAGATTCTTGAGAATGACCAAACAGATTTTGGTAAAAAGAAGTCGCCAGGTGATTTATCTCATCATCATCATGAGCAATTCTGTCTTCATGAGTAAGAGTCATAATTTTAAGCTTCCTTCTCTTACACTTGGCAAGTAAATGAAAATATCTAGAATTTTCGTCGCCATCCAAAATGAATTTATCACGAGCTCTCTGCTTGACCTTAATATTCTCCTCATCAACTAACTTCTTAAGAGTTAATTCCAGATCAAGCTTCTCCATCCTGTCATTCTCTGACAAGCCACACACTTCACTAATTTTATCAAACATTTCTATTTTGTCCAACAGTTCTTTTTTCAATTTTTTGTATTGCCCTTCAATATTAATATTCCAACCTTTGAGCATTTGCTTCAAACGTTTAATTTTCGTTTTCCAAATGTCAATACTCTTTTTATCTTTCACTGGCATATACCAATTATCTATCACTTTTTTGTGAAAGTCTGGTCTAGTCCTCCAGCATAATTCATACTTGAAATCTCTACTTCCAATCGAGACAACATCCGTTTGAATGCACAAAGGAACATGGTCAGAAAAGGATCTGTTGAGACCTCGAACAATAATATTATTGTAAGCAAGATCCCACTCAGGACTAGCCAGGAATCTATCCAACTTTTCAAAAGTAGGGTCCATCCTATTATTAGACCATGTGAACAATCTGTTGTTCAAATCAAATTCCACAAGACCATTCTGCTCAATTATACTGTTAAAAAGGAAGCTCCACTTATTAACACCACCCGGTTTGTTTTTTTCATTTGCTTTTCTAATAATATTAAAGTCACCTCCAACAAGCAAAGGAGCACGACTTCTCGAACAAAAGGAAGAAAGCTCACTCAAGAATCTGCTCTTGTTCTCCTTCTGAGCAGCACCATACACATTGACAAAGTTCCATATAAGATTTTTTTCTCTATGAAAAATCAAAGTACGAATCATGAATTCACCAATTTCGTTTTCACGTACATCAAACACATTAGTATTAAAACCAACCAATAAACCACCAGACCTGCCATTAGGGGGGCAAAAAACCAAGCAAAAGGCTTGTTGCCCGCCAGCGAATCAAGCCAGGAATCATTAAAATGGCTTTTTTGGGTTTCTTGCAGACCAATTAGATCAACTTTCTCATCTCTAATGAGTTCTTTCAGAAACTGAACTTTAGAACTCGCCCCAAGACCCTGACAATTCCAGATGAGACCTATCATCAGAAGGGGTCAGGGGGGAGACCAAAATTCACTGCTTCCCGCTTTCTATTAGGTGTATACCTAATTTTGGGGGAAGCATTTTTTTCTGTTTTTTACGATGTTTGATTTTTCTTCCTTTTCTAAGGACCATAACATCCATGAGATCATAATCAATATCTTTCTCAGAATCAATATGGACATTGCTATCCACATCATCAATATCATCATCAACTGGTTCCTCACATTTTTTGCTTCCACATGACTGAATAGCCAGAATCTTTCTGGACATTTCCAAACCCTTTATCAGTTCAATGTTATCAATGGCAGAGGAAACAGAAGGACCCAAACAAACCCCAATTCTACTAGAAATATCAAGCAAACTTTCATTACTAGCATTAAGTAAAGAGAAGGGATTATTGTTCATACCTTTATTGAGGAAAGCGTCTTTAGCTTCAGCTCTAGAAATAGCCTTGTCTGCCACCTTGATGTCTTCATTCTTCTCTAATCTTGAACTTTTTCTTATACCATCAGAAGTAGCCATCAGGGTCTCACTTGATTTTTTTTCCACCGAAATCTGTTTTTCTTCCTTAGATAATGGAATTGAAATCACCTCACCAACTTTAACTTGGAAGTCAGTATGCATTTCCTCCATATCATTTGCAAATTCTTCAAGTTCTTGAGAACTTAACAGATCATCTTCATTAGGATCAAAATCAACCTTTTCATCACTAAGATCTTCCAATCTCATAGCATCATCTGAAATCTTTTTAGGACTTTCCATGAAAGCTTCTGTATTCTTAAGATAATCTTTGCCCTGGGAGGAGGTTTCTCCCACTTTAAGATTAGGTAATGCATCTTCGTCACAACCTTCATCATCATTTCTAGGTTTTTTCCCAGATTTATCAAAAACCGGATCATTTATCCCATGGATATCAACAGAAGCTCTCTTACCCAAATTAATTGTATCATCATTCCATCCTTCATCGCTAATAGATTCAATTCTGAAATATATGTCATATAGAAAAGGTTTCACAGCCACTTCAACAACTGGCGGGATCATAGCCACACTCTTAATATGAACTTTAAAGCGCACAATATCCTCGGAATCCAAAGACATAAGATCAACTTCCTCAACAGCCCCAATCATGGAACCAATCTCACAGATTGACTGATAATTTTGTAGTTCTTCAGGAACATTCTCAGCAACTATCCAGGCAGTATGTAACCTAGATTTAGGTTTAGCACGAGAACTCCATGGGACAACAACTATCTTAGCTCCAGACATTTTCATCTTAAGTTCAGGAAAGCTTATCATCTCGTCAAGACGTTCTTGAGAGGGGAATTGCATTAAGAAACCAGAATGGCACTTTGTAGCCTTCCAAGATTTACCCCAGGGAAAATGGAAACCAAAGTCCTTCACCAACTCATCAGCAGATACTAAACCCTCAATCACCTTAACCAATCCAATGAAAACCCTCTTTGGTTTTTTGGAAAAAGGTTTAGCAAAGTGAGAGAGATAGAATCCAAGACCATCAGCAGCCATGCCTACTATGGGCATATTCGGTTTGCTCTGTTTTGGCAACACACATCTAGCTGTGACATGAGTATCTTTTCGACAAATATCACACCAAAGAGCATTGAAACAGTTTCTAGCATGATGTCCATCAACCCCACATTTTTGGCAAAAAGCGGGACGAACCGGATCAATATCTTTCTTCAAAGAAGATGGAGATAAGATGGGATTACCTGATTGAATGCCATCTCCAGATGAAGAAGACAACAATCCATCCTGAGGGTCAGATTTTCCAACCTGCGGCTTCAATCTCCAACTCATGTTGCGGTTACGGTTCCAAGATTGGGAACCTTGAGCAGAATCTTTTTGTCCCCAGCGATCCCAAGAAGGATTGGGGATATTCTTGTTCTTCGGATCCATCTCACCAAGAAACTTGCAACTACGAACAACACCAGATCCCAACCGAGGCCACTCTTCTTCGGAAATCGGCGGGCGCAGAGAAGTTACGCACCAGCCACCATGAAAACCAGAACGAGAGGAAACCGGGAGCGACCAAAGACGCGAGAGAAAGGCGGCGCAGTGAGGGAAGGAGTGCGAACCCACAAAGTCAGGAGGAAACCCTAACCTCGACTCGGGAGACGCAAAACCATGAGACGCGACCGGAGGAAGAAACCCCACCGAATGGTCTAGGGTTGAGGCGAGCGGTGCGACCCCCGGGCTCCAACCCGACCAAGAAACCAAATTCCCAAGAGCAGCAGGCGAGCACTTACCATGGGCCTCAAGGCGAGCAGCAGGCACCGGCCCAGCGGAAACACCATGAGACGCCACATGAACAGGGACGCGCGGGGAAGACGGAGACACGGCCCAGATGGTTTTACGCCTTTTCTTTTTCGCCATCCTCAACTCTAGTCAATACCATGAGAAAATCTTCCGCTTTCCAGTTCTTAGCAATAAAATTTCAAGTCGTGTTCTGTTGCTTGTGAAACTCATTTTTGGAAGTACACAGTTAATTCCGTTCTGTATTCAACCTCCATAGAAAAGGATCCGACTTACAAATCACAAACACTATTATCTGCATACTGCAATTGTTTTTTTTCAGTTATGAGTTCAGTTCATAGAATGGGAATGTGTTGTTTTGTTTGTGTACTATCGCATGTTTTTATCTCAGTACAGATCGAGTGGACTATGATGTGGCTTCAAATGCATCAGAGGGGTGGATATCAATATATCATCATATCTTAATGCCTCAACAAACTCTATATTTGTGATTGCACCTTTGATCATCTGTGTTGGCAATTTACTCTAGAAAAATCAGATACACGATCTTTGTTTTCTTTTTTCATCTGGCATTCCTATCTGGGAATTGGGATTATCATGTAGAAGCTTATATACTTAGTCTGATAGGACAGGATACATCAATAACATGGTTAGTTGTCAAAAAATCAACAAATTTGCGCTCTCTCCTCCCCTTCTATCGGGCGATCACCTCATGTGACGTCTCGGATGGCCGGGCCACCGCGTTCTGGCTCGACGAGCGACTTCGCCATCTGCTTCCCTGCCTTGTTGTCTCACTGCGTCGACGCCGGTGCTAGCGTCCACAACGTCCTGTACGCCGGCATCGATAACTTCCTGCAACGCCGTCTCTCCCCCGCGGCGGAATCCGAGCTGCTCCTACTCCGGGTGGCCATCGACAGCGTCCGTCTGTCTATGGGGCATGACACCCGCCACTGTGCTCTCCCGGATGACGACGACAGAATCCACACAGGCGCGCTCTACTAGGTTCTTCGTTCGATCACGGTTGACCCCGCGGCGCCCGAGCACCTGTTTGGCAAAACCGTGCCCCCCCCCGTCCGGTTCTTCGCCTAGCTCGCTTGCCGCGATCACCTCCAAACCAAGAACAACTTCCACCGCAAGTGCATAGTCGCCGATTCGTCGTGCACTGCTTATGGCAACGCCCCGGAGGGCGTCTCTCATGTCCTCCTTCACTGCAGCTTCGCGTGCACACTCTGGAGCTCCCTTGGCGTCGCTCGACCTCCTACGCCCCCTGACTCACTTCCACGCACGGAGTTCTCGACGTTCGTGCTGCTCTGCAAGAGAAGAAACGCCGTGGTCTTTGATGGAGTTCACCCCTCCCTCACGGTGACCCTTCGCCAGGCAAGGACGAGGCTGCGCTGCAGGCTTCGTCGCGCCGACTTTGGTGTCGCGGACCTCTGGTGTCAGGCATTTGCCGCGGCGATGCCCTGACTTTTGAGTCAAGTATATAATATAATTATTCATTTGGGTTGCCCCCCCCCCCCGGCCGTTAAAAAATGTATGCACCTTGCATTTCGTTGGCACTCTTGAGAGTGCTTTCAACTCTATTATCTTCTTCCTTTGCTCCTTAATTCTTTCTTATGATTTTTAGGCCATTCCTTTTGATTTAGTGGACCTAACACAAATTCAGCAGCACACACTGCAAGTTTCATGTGACCTTTTCAATAACATGGCTTTAGCTCTGTAAATTGTTTGCTTCTATTTGACCTGGTTATCACTGTGACTCATGTGACCTATGCACCATGGAGAGGCCATGCTTGTAGCATGGTGTTAAATCGTCCAGTTGTGACTTGTGAGGCTACCAACCAGGGCTCAAACCCTGGTTCTTACAAAAAAAGAAATTGCCCCCTTGCTGCGTGTTCCCGAAAAGTACGGGCGAAGACCCAGCTTGTGGCAACAGTGTCCCTTTACAGTAAAAAGCCATCTTTTGGGTGCATTTTCCCGACATTTCAAGTAATGCCTTTGGGATGTGTCTCACTCTTCACCCCTTGGGTCGAGGTTTATGTTTTGTTTTTCTTCATTCTGTTTTTTTTTTTTGCATCGCTGCTGATTTTCCTAGCTGCTCAAAGGTTACCAGAATACAAATATCGCTATGAGCCTTGACATCTGCTGGCACATATGTGTGGTCACAGTTCAACGGTATAATTTATGGAACTATTTATAATCACAGCTCATGCATATGACTTGTCTCTAAAATTGTAAATGACTAATGGGGGCTGTTATGAGTGTTGAAAGTAAGAGATTTTTTTTTCATTGAGGACAAAAAAGTAACTGAACTTAACTTGATTTGTGCAGGTCCAAAATTGAGTGCTATGTTGGTTACAAGGCTTTCCCAGTATGCTTTCATATGTTTATCATCATGCTGATGCCATATAGAGGCAAGAGCCTTTTAGCTTGTCATCAAGTAGGAATATATTGTTTTCTTTGTCTCGTCTCTCGTCTTTGTGTTTTCCTGGTACCACTGTATATTTTTTTTATTTTGTTCAATAAGAGGATAAAAGCAAAAGCATCTCTTATGAGTTTGAATTGGTCGCTTTTCCTAACATCAACATTTTCAGCAAACTATAACCATATTAACTGAATCAGGTTTTTAATTTAAAATAAAAACATGGTGCTTTCAATTGTGCTATGTATTGTATCAGATACTGCTGTATGTTATTTGATTTTGTTCAATAAGAGGACAAAAGTATCTTATGAGCTTGAATTGGCCGCTTTTCCTATATTCACATTTTTAACAAACTATATAGTCATTTTAGCCGAATCAGGGGTTTTAATTAGAAATAAAAATACAGCGCTTTCAGTTGCATGATGTATTGTGTCAGATGGAATCAGTGATCTTTTTTATATTCTTTATTCCATTAGATCAATGAATAACATGAAACTTTGATATCCCAGGTTGTAGCCCTACCTTATTTATATAGTTTGATTTTTTTATATTGCTCCGTATTTTCTGTTATCTTCCACTTGCTAATGATGATGTTTGCTGGAAAGCAATGTACTGTTGTTGGCAATGTTGAGAATGCATATTACAATACAAATTAAATGTCTTTTTTCATCTGGAGGAGCACTACCACTCAGTTCCCATTTTGATGCCTTACTACTACATCTACTTCTCTTCATACTTCTTTTTTTTTGGCTTTCCTTTCAACTGATGTATTCATTTTTGAAACATGCAGATACTTCCAGTAATGCAGCAAATATGTCATAGTAGATACAGGATTCTTCTAAATAAAGATAATTAAAGTGCATATGGCCATAAGTTGAAACATCATGTTATGAAATCAAGCTCTTGGCTAGTATAATGTATCTTTTTTTATAGTTTTTCTTATTGGCTGATTGCTAGATTTCTTAGTTTTTAGGCTTCTCTCAAATTGCTTTTTAGTGCTAATGGTCCTTATCAGCATTATTGGTCTCATAACATTTGTGAAAAATCCAACGACCAGTCACTTTATGCCAGCCTTTTCATGCACATGGCCATGCCCCATCAGTTGTACGACATAAAACGATAGTTGTTGATTCTAAAGCAAACCTCTTTTCTTTTCGAAACAAAATTGGACTAGCTTTATTTGGGAATAGTGCAATGCAGGAAATAAATTCATATTGATATTGGTTTATTCTTGACTAGTCACAAGGAAAGGAACCCACCAGAAAGGCCAAGCCAAATCTGTTAACAATCTAGCTAAGCCAAAGGAACACCATGTTTTCCCTTCATTTTTGTTAACTTAATTTCTTGATTTAGCATTGTATCCCCTGTACTATGTTAAGATGCTTTATAGTTCATGCAATCAAATTTTCTGATTTCTGAACTAACTCAATAGTCAATATGTTTTAGACTATGGATCAGTCCTATGAAAATTGTATCATTATATTTGGATTTAAAAAATGATTTAGAAATGCTCTTGTTATTTAATATCCCCTAGTGTACTAATTGCCAAAGTCTATAAGAAAATAAAAGGCAGGGATGTGTACGAGTAAGGCTTCTCAAAATCCAGGCAATGTACCTTTTAATGAAGATGTTGAAAAACCATGTTCTTTAACTCATTTGGGTTTTTTCAGTCATAGCTAGCTTGAGGGGGGTGATACACCATTTTATGTAAACAAAACTCGCCCTAGACTATTGCACAAACAATGAGGAATAGACCCAGCCACCCAGGAAGCATGCTAGCTTCAGCCCCCATGACAGCTGAATATTAACTCAGCCAAAGTGCAAAGCTTTAAGAGATTTCACTGACTAAATTTACAGAACACATCATGGCTATGTTACATAAATAATGATGCACAAACTCAATGGATCATATATTGAGTCTCACCACATTGAGGCTTCATAGATTACCCAATCTACATGGTAGGTAGATATTCATGAATAGTTTCTTCCTTTTTTCTTTCCTGAATGTGTTTACTTCTTCTTGAGAATGATTGCTCCTTTGTACCCTATCAAATCAACCAATCGTTTTCCATTCCTGTATTCAAGTAGAAAGCGCTCAAGTAGCTTGGGTTCTCCACACAGAAAAGTTTACGACAGAAACGGGAAAGTGAAAGGGGGAAGAAAATAGCTCTCAGGTCAACATTCCAAATTTCTTCTTACAAATATACAACTGTCGTTTGTCGGCAACTTATCAAAAAAAAGAAAAAGAAAATACAACATGCAATAATTAATTTGCATGGACGTGCATGGCAGCAGTTGAAATGTTTGGGTCTACTTGCATGGTGAGAGCTACCAACACATGCAGTTTTGCCCATGGCTGCCTATATTTATTTAATTTCCACCAGAGAGTGAACAAAAACTCAAATATGCAAAAGTTGAGTCGTTGTGTACAGAAGGAAACATCATTTTTCAAGATAAAGAAAAAGAGACTCTAGAACGTACTTTTGTATGCATTCTGCTGCCACTTCTAATGCCAGGGCTGTCCTTTCCTTGATATTGCCAGGTCTTCAACTGAGGAGCAGCTGTGGAGGATGATTTCTGTATCAACTTAATGTATCTATGTAAGCAATTCAGCATAGTTCTGCCCACGAATCTCTGAAAATTACAAATTTCTGCTTCTGCTGATCTGCTCTGTTCCATGTGGAACATAATGCCTAGATATTCTCAAAAGACAGTTGCATTCTTTGCAAGTCCTTGTCATACATGTCTGGTGTTGCCTGAAGCTGTTGCTGTGGCTGCTGATTCTGGAACCAAGAAGCACATATCCCTTCCATGCTGAATTGGCTCTCTGCCTTGATCACGTCATCATAGAGCGTCTGGCTCTGGTTCTGCATGGCTGTGGTCGTCTCGGCAAAGGTTCCATGGAGCAAGTCAGGCCACTTAAGTTCCTCTACCAGGTGAGCTCTTGTATCTTTTTCTTGTCCGATGTCTGTCCATTGGAAGACACTGTTCTCCAGAATTGAGCTCGTGCTCTGTGGTTCAAATCCCATACTGTTGCTTCCTCTGCTCCCAGTACTGCTACTGCTGCTAGGATTAGTACCATCCCAGTAGAATGAATCTACTGCAGTACTTCCAATGCCAGTTCCTCCATGTCGAGAATTATCAGGTGGAAGATTCAGCCCCATTGATGTAGAGAGGGCCGATGGTGAAGCTGGCGGCATCACTGTAGAAATTGTGCTGCAGTTGAAGTCACTCTGGTTGAACCAGAGTGAATTCATATTCGCCCCATCGCCACTGCCACTCTCACTGTTGTAGCCTAAAGGCTGTTGGAAAGGGAAATAGAGAGTTTGGCCTGATGAGCGGCAGGTTGATGGACTCTCGTGTCCAGCAGTAAGCTGCTCCAGGAACAACTCCTTTGGTGGCACCTTAGGGCGTGCCAAGTTTGGAGTTTCAGCGCGATTCTTGTCATACACGGGCATCAGCATTGATGATTGAGCCGTCTCGCTGAGGAGGTGGCTCAAGTTTCCCAGAGCACCAGCGCTTGATGGGTTGATTTCGCTGGACCCTGAGGTTCTCTCGGTGCTGATGGTGGGAGCTGCTCCGCTGCGATCAGCCTCAGTAAGGGGCTTGTGGGTGTTGGGATCAATGCCTTTCTGCCTGAGCTTCTTCTTGATGCACGAGTTCCATAGATTCTTGATCTCATTATCAGTCCTCCCTGGCAGCTGAGCTGCAATTTGAGACCACCTTCTCATGGAAAAGTGAAGTGCTAATATCAGCTAAAATTACCAACTGCTGCTTTGCATGTATGCAGTCTTGAATTCTGATACTATTTCTCAGGCTTAAATTTACCTGTTTCCAAGGACAGCGTGCAGCTCAATGATGAGGTCTTCTTCGTCTTGGGAGAATGCCCCTCTCTTGAGGTCTGGCCTCAGATAGTTTATCCACCTCAGCCTACAACTCTTTCCGCACCTTTGGAGCCCTGCAACAATTTGTCTTCTCGAATTTAGGTAATTGAACTGACCAAGAGGTATTTGAGAGACAGGAGAGAGAGAGAGATTTCAGTTGGCAACTGGAACGAGAAAAATGCAGAGGAAGAAGGGGAGAATTGAGAGTTGATAACTGAGGACCAAAGGGAAGAAAAAAAATTGTTGTACATACCAGCGAGTTTGGGAATAGAACTCCAGCAGCCATGGCCATGCTTTGTTATGTGGTTCATGAGTTTCTCATCCTCCTCGGGGGACCAGAGCCCCTTTCTCAACTTTTGCTTGTAGCAGCAAGAATGCCTCCCCATCTCAACGCCAATGCAGAACCTGTGGGAGCTCCAAATTCACAGAGCTTTACAGGTCTGTGGAATGTATATAGTCTGTGATTATGCACGGCGAACACCTTCTCTGGTGGCACGAAGCTCCTTCAATGACCGATGGTGGCTGAAGGAGTGGGAAATTGCAAAGGCTGCAGCGACTTATATAACAATGGATGGTTGGGCTTCAGCTGAGGCCAGAATTGAGCAACTGCATGGTTGCAGATAGGAAGATTTCAGTGGAATGCAAGGAAAGGTTTGTGGGGGGCACTCCTCTCTTTTTCTCTGCAGGACAGCCCTTTAGCACCTTCTTTTAAAGGTGGTGGTGGAGGTGGTTGAGGGCTTGTGCCAAGGGAGGTTTAGCCCTTCCCTTGGTTTTGCTTCCGGCTATGTGTGGGCGTCTGTCTCATCATCTCCTAAGAATCTATGTCTGGTGCCAAAACCGGTGGGGTAGCCCCGTAGCCTCCTCCACCGATATTTTAATTGTCGTGACCTTTGTGCAAGAAACTGTTACATTAGACCACCCAGGCCTGGTGTGTTTCTTCGGGCACAAGCCAGTGAAAGTGAAACGTGTCTATCGGAGTTCACATTATTAGGACATGGGCTGATGCTATTGCTGCCATGGTGAGTGACTGTGACCTTTAGCAAGGCAGTTTTTTTCTTTCTTTCTTTCTCTCTTTTCTGCAGCTACTTCTGTGTCACGGGTGCTCCATGCACGGCAGAGCACACAGCTGGGAAGAAGCGCTGTCCACCTTTCCTCTGTTGCTAAATTGCCTAATTAAGACTCGTTGTGTGCTAGCTGCTGCTCGTTTTCGTGCGTGCATGTGCACCTCATTTTCTTCTCACCTCTGCAAGATTTTATTCTGTCAGACCTAAGTGCTGTCCTTTTTCTTCTTCTTCTTCTTGCTTTTCAGGTAACTCACCTCTGCAAAATTTCTCTTGACTAATGTACTGGGAACGAGCTAGTCAATGGGCGTATTATTGGTGGGATCTTTTTTTGCTAGGAGTGTTTTTTATCCATGATTCCATGCATGATTAGGATTGTAATAGCATGGCACCCTTCTTGTGCCCCATGTGACGGCGGATACTCGTCGCCAGTTAAAGAAACGCGGCACGGACCAAAAAGGCCCTGATTGGTGAATTTTTCTAGTCTTGTTTCCAGCTGATCATTTTGTCCTTTGATTCCCCATGCAACGGATCCCATCCGTCCTGGAGCCTTGCGTTGTCTGCTGTTGCGTGTAGTGTGGCATATATAATATATTGTCATTTCTGAAGAAGATTGTATCTATATATATTATTTGTTCTGGAGATTTTATATGCTAGCTATCAAGTGTCGTTGTTTGAATTCAACGGATGAATAGATGCTCCTAGAATCGATGTCACCATCTGTTCTTCCTCCATGCAGGACATGCAGTTGAGCCAGGGAAAAAAGGACTGTCAGGTGAAGTACCAACCTACCTACCTACCTTTTGACTGTAACCGCTAGTGCGCACTTCCTTTTTTTTTTTGCACCCCAGAGAAGAAGTGCTCATTCGTCCACTCCAGAATCTGCACTGGGTGTACCTACAGGTTATGAAAAAAAAATCCCTGGGTTTATAAATGCTAATCTATCACATAGTTTTGTGTGTGTGTGTTTTTCTTCCTTTGCCGAAAGGTGATTATACTATTGGATTGATGGACGGAGGTGGCATTATTCTGATGAGAGAAGGGAAGGCGGGCGGCGGCAGCGCAGCATGGCAATTAGCAAGGCTGGCGCAAGAAGATCACGGGGAAGGCAAGTTTGACAACGGGGGCATCTTTTTCTGGGGTCCCCAGCAGGAAGCATATACAGGCCCACCCCTTCCCTAGTCCCTATGGCACA
This sequence comes from Zea mays, assembly GCF_902167145.1. NCBI lineage: Eukaryota > Viridiplantae > Streptophyta > Magnoliopsida > Poales > Poaceae > Zea > Zea mays. Next base: position 89,628,449 of record NC_050105.1, read on the forward strand.
CACGACGCGATGCATGCATGGTGAGTGATTTACGGCTTGGCAATGTCCGTTCATTTCTTCTCGTATTTGTTTACTTACAATAATGATAATGATAATAATAACAATAGTGGTCACTCAGCGTTATTGAGAGAGAGAGATGTGTGCGTGTGTGTTAAATTTGTGATGGCCTAGGCTGGTGATGATGATCGAATGATCGGTACAGCCGGGAATCAAGAGGGATGAAAGATCGGAACAGGACGGCAACGTCCGTAGTACGCGGGGTAGGCCCGTGGAAGCTTACGGTACGCAGCTTTGTGCTGCTTTTGTGTGTGTGTGTCTCTCTAGAGAGAGAGAGAGAGAGAGAGAGAGAGAGAGAGAGAGAGAGGTGTAGCCGTGTAGGACAGTGGGGCCGTCCGTCCCTATCCTTGGAATGGAATGGTAGGGCACCATCCAGTCCCAATCCAATCTTCCCATGTAGCATAGACGCCTCACGCCTATCAAAGTAATGGATCGAGCGAGAGGGGGAGGCGAAAGCGAAGGGACCACCCCATGCCCTCCCGCCCCGTCCGTGTGTGCCAACCAACTAGACGCGCACTAGCTAGCGCGCTAAGTTGCTGTTTGGACCCATTTAACTGGCAGTAATTAGCTAGTAGCTAATAGCATGTAGCTAATATTAGCTAGCTAGCTAAATGTTCGTTTGATATGATACACATCTAATTAATGAGGTTATAGGTTGTGGATCCATCTCTACAAGCTGCTATTATTTGATTTGATCCGTCTAGTAGATAGTTGTTATCTCTAATGGTCCAGTCGTTAGCAATTAGCTAGTCTATTATCTATACCTGTTTATATCCGATCGAAGATGTAATTATTAGTAGATGAACCAAACATGACCTAGCTAGGCCATTTAGCTTGTAATACAAATTTTCCATATCTCCATTATACACACACACACACATACCTATCGCTTATCGAGCATTTGCTAAGTTTCAGGGGCCTTTGCTCACCAGAACAATGAGTAGTGAATGCTGTTGGACAGAATATCCCTGCGAGTCGCCTTTGTCCTTGTCAAACCTTTTGTTTTCTCCTCCCGTTGCTAGCTGTCCGAGACGCGTACGTGCGCAGCAGGCATCCTACGTCCACAGGCCAGGCACACTAGGGGATCCTACTCGATACGGAGAGGAGTATATTCCCATCGAGATTTAATTATATGTATACTATGTATAGACACACGCGCGCGCACACACATCTATCCATATCGTGTTAATTTCTAGGCCTCTAATTTCAACAGCTCCCACGGAAATCATCCTGAGATGATAATCTAATATATAATACCTCTCGCTCATTTTTGGGTGTCGATGCTTGATTGGCTACACAATGCTGTAGGTGCAGCAGGCATGGATGCCTGGTCCCCCGGCCCCTCCTCTTTTTGAACATCGAATTGTGGAGCGAGTTTTGCAGGTAAATCTTCTCGTTTCTTCATTGCGCTAGCTGTTATTTGTTAAAATCTGAAAATGTCGTTGTCATGGACCTTCGGTCCATGGGGATAGTTGTCTTCTCCGGCGAGGTTATACCCCTCTGCCGCAGGCTTTGTTCTAGGGTAGCAGCCCTAGGCGCTTGAGAGGGTCATTGCAAGAGAGAGAGAGATTGGTTTGTTAATGATCTTGCTTGATTTATTCCCTGCTGCCATGCGGCTTATAAATAGCCCTATGGCTAACCAACTTCTCCTACAAACTCTCAACTAACTTCTACTTTCTTGGACTTATCTGATGCTAACCAACTCTCCACAATTCTCTCATCTCAATCTTATTCTCTAGCCTTATCCCAGCTAATCTTAATCTTATTCTCTAGCCTTATCCCAGCCTGGCTGTTGCCTCTCGCTCCCTATGATGCCCATGACATCTCCCCCTCCCTTGAGGACCAGCTCGTCCTCGAGCTGCCATAGACTTACCTGACACGACTTAAGGTTAAGCCTTTTACATCTCGGCTTACCTTTATTATTTAAGACGAAAATACAAAATAATTGTGGAACTAAAATATAAATTTGAACTGCTGCTATGTCCTCCTGTCCTCCTGGATCCCAAGGAAAGAGCTGAACTGCGGACTTCACGTTGGATGAAAGGTGAAGGAGGAACCAGCCCGTTCTTATGTTGGGTCTGTCCAGCACCAAGGCAGTTGTTCGAATGAAGGAGACGACCCTCTTTGGCCGTGCAGGGGGACTGCATATCCAGATCTCGACTTCTGCAGGGGGTTCAAAAAGTATAGACGAGACCTGATGGTTGGGCGCGCAGGCTGCGAGTTGGTGCAGCGATGAGCTGATCAGCAAGTGTAGCTTCCGCACCGCCCGCCTAACAAGGAAGCCGTGCACTGCGGCTTGTAGGCGCACCACGGCCTGCTCATGTGATGACGGCCATGGGGTGGCCCTGGAGGCCACAACAAGGTGCTTCTCCCCACGAAGGGACTGTACCTGGCGGCGTGCCAGGAACCCTCGCGCTGCCGCCTGAAGCCGCACCGCTGCTTGGAGTTCCTTCTCTGTCTTCTCCTTGTAGCGGTGGAACATCACAACGAATTGATCCCACTTCTCTTCGAGCCGAGTGAATGCATCTAGAGTTGGAGAGGGCGGGTGGGAGGTCGTTGCGGCGGCATATGGCGCGGCGGCTGGTGGTGGTGAGGGATGGGCGGCTGGTGGTGGTGAGGATAACCTGGGGCTGATACCAGGTGGCATGGACCTTCGGTCCATGGGATAGCTGTCTTCTCCGGCGAGGTTATACCCCTCTGCCGCAGGCTTGGTTCTAGGGTAGCAGCCCTAGGCGCTTGAGAGGGTCATTGCAAGGGAGAGATTGGTTTGATAATGATTTTGCTTGATTTATTCCCTGCTGCCATGCGGCTTATAAATAGCCCTATGGCTAACCAACTTCTCCTACAAACTCTCAACTAACTCCTACTTTCTTGGACTTATCTGATGCTAACGAACTCTCCACAATTCTCTCATCCCAATCCTATTCTCTAGCCTTATCCCAGCTCATCTCAATCTTATTCTCTAGCCTTATCCCAGCTAATCTTAATCTTATTCTCTAGCCTTATCCCAGCCTGGCTGTTGCCTCTCGCTCCCTATGATGCCCATGACAGTCGTATACTCTCAAAATGCACGAGTCATTTCCATTTCAATAGTATACATGAGTATTTTACACTAATGACGATGAATCCTCCCCATTTCAAATTGTAGGGCGTGTGTATCGAAATTCAGAAATGCCAAACGCACTGTAAGATATTTGACCACCATCAAATTAGTCATGCACAAATCTATATGTTTGCACAAAAGATACACCAACAAAAAATGCTTACCTTCACATGTAGTAGTATATACATATGTTGGTTTTATAGTAATTGCCAAAAATTACTAAAAAATAATATGCTCAGATTTTAAAGACCTTTTTTTTCAACAAATAGCCCTTGGAAAAAAGAAACGGAGGGAGTAGCTAGTATACTCATGTAGCCTAGCGTGCGTGTGGAGATCATACCAAGAGATCTCCCAGCTACTTAGCTATGCCCTTTATCTTCAAATTGTCATAAAGTATTAGCATATCATGGCGATTATCCCCTAAACTTCTTGCTGAAGAATTTGAAATATCTATTTTTTGTCCAAATTAAATTTGGTAACTCGTAACGAATATTTGGGTCTCTTAAATAAATAAAGCTTACGGTTCAAAGTTGTATACTGTGTCAAGGGACACTTTAGTATATATATAGGCTATGCCAGAATCTGATGTCATTTAAAAAATGATTTTTAAAACCTTGTAAGTTGAAGCAAATAGTTAGGTATGTAGAAAATCTCTGGTAAAGGAATTATTACCAACTATTTCCCCGTCCTTTTTTATTTATCGTGTTTTAGTTCAAAAATGAACTAACGAGCGATAAATATTCGGAAACGGATGTAGTACAAAGTTGCATATCGGTTTGAGCTTTATATTTTTTTTGTTATATCTAGGATTTGTTTCATTCCACCTGCCGACTTCGTATAAAAAAAGTTATAACCTTTTTACGTATGAGATACTGACTTTATATGGAAAAAGGTCGTTATAATCTTTTTATATAAGAGATACTGGTGGGTCAACGCCGCAAAGATTGTATGTATGAACTTGGTTTCATGCGACATCACTTTCTCGAGTGTGTAGTATATATATTCATGCGCGGCGTGAAAGTTTTAATATGACAAAAAAAGGCGCGAAAGCTGCCCGTGCCATACCTGCATTTTTATTTGTTGATTCTCCCGCAGTTGTTTCACTCTGCATCTCTGATGAGTCAAATACATCCAACCACAAATATAATGCCACGTCCGTCGATTATAATGCCAAGTATCCATGCACGTCTAATCCCTCTCTCTCTCTCTCTCTATATAATCACAAGAAACCCATCAGCAGCAAGTTGCAAAACGGTGGTTTAATTAATTTGGAAGAGCTACAAAACAATGCTAGTATAATAATAAGCTGTCTACCTAATAAAGTAGCTAGCCAGAGTGTGGCGTGTCGTGTGTCATGCATTATGTTACCGCAATAGGAGTGTATAATACACGGCGCCACCTCTCTCTCTCTCTATATATATATATATATAAAAGCAGCGAAGACGACGATTTATTAACATGGCTTTTCCATCCATGCTTCCATAAACTAATTGGGTGTTTAATTTTGTGAAGCCTGCCGACAGATTTTCTCTCTCTCCTTTCATCCATTCTCCTCATGTCGCAATACACGTGTAACACTGGGTCCAACTTTGAATGGAAGTTAATATCTAAATTCGAGGATAGAGAAACAACTAGCTATCCATACTATTTTGCGTGGACAAACCTTGCTAGTTTATCTACATTATATTGTGGGAAGGGAAAAACAGGCGACTCTTTTAGTTATTTGTACTGGATTATTGCAATGTTTCTTTTTATTGATTTGTTCTCAAGTGGGTTAATTATTATTAGCAGGGTTGTTGCTGATGTTGTTGGCTGAAATGTTTTTTTTTTGCACTGCTAATGTATATAATATATTGCTTTCATTAAACCTACTGAAGCTTATATACTATGTTAGGGAGAACATTGCATGCACCGTACCTACCTCTAATTTTCAGGTGCAGGTAAGCAAACAAACAAACATAGCAGTAACACGCTACAGTAAACTTTTGTCGGCACAACTCGGAGCCCACGAACTAAATTAATAAAATCAGATGAATGGACCTTAATTGTATGTGTTTTAATTATTAGAGGGCAGGAGCAGGGGATGTGCATATAGGAGGATTATTATTAGCGTGAGGACGTATCGGCTGGGCTCCATTTGCACACTTGCGTCACTCTCTCCCTTGACCCCCACCCTAGCTAGCTAGCTCTTGGTCATTAGCAAACAAGTTAAAGCTAAATAATGCAGCCGGCGGGCGGACGGATGCACTGCATCGCTGCTGCTGGGATGATGACTTAATTATCTGCTGCTGAATAATGAATTAAGTCGATGGCGCGCTGGCAGCAGGCTTAATATTATGGTTGGGATTAAGCCGATCGGGAGCAACCAATTAATTAATCAGGAGAGGAGGGGCCGTAGGGGGGGGGGGGGGTCCAATCGACGCAACATAACACGACTAATTAATCCCCCCGTCCCTACGATGGCGAAGTCGCACCTTCCTGCAAGGGGTCCCGTCCCCCACCCCGTACGTGCATGCAATTGCATACGTACACCATACATAGAGTAAGTAGTAGTAGTATGCAGCAGTGCAGTCGACTTGGCCACTACTACTACTGGTGTGGTGACGGAGTGGAATGATTATTTCACAAGTTGGATATCACCTAGCTACCTCTGGCGGTAACAGGGCAGCTTATTATGCTGTGTGGGTGTGTTTGTTGCCAATATTAATTCATATTACTTTTATCCTTTTTTTCCCTTCTATTCTACCTCTCTCATATCTCAGATGAAAAGGGTGTTTTGCGTGGTTGCCGGCTGGAGCAATTTCTTCCTAAGTATATTATAACACATACGTTATGTATGTACACGTAGTACGTATGGTACGTACGTCTTGTGCTTGTTGGCGACGCTAACTGCTGCATGTCCATATATATACACCTTAAACTTCACGTACGTATACACACACGTACGACGACGACGTACAGGGCCGGGCACTCGTGCCGCCCAATAATCTACTACACGTACTTAGGTACGTACACGCACAGTACAGTGTCGCGTCTGTACGTACGCGCGCACGTACGTACGTGTGTGATACGTTACATAATTAGCTTGCTTGTCGTACGTATGCTGCACGTACGACGATACACAGATAGATGCAAAAAAAAAATGGTCCAACACTCCAAAACATGGTCTCTGGCTGACCCTCGACGACGATCGACGCAGTGCTCTACGTACTACCACTACACTACTGTGTCCATTGCTGTACGGACGACGGAAACTTGTGGCCTTAATTTGATAACACGACTACATGTACATCAGCTAGACGGACCTAGCTAGACGATGCCCATCGTCACATGCATGCTTTGGAAGCTATACCTTTGCTTGTTTCTGCGTGGGGTAGTAGTGTACGGCGTACATGCCAGGCCATCTCGATCGCTGTCACGTGAAATATGAATGCGCCAAGATAGAGTTTGTGCATATGGGAGAGAATCGTGTATCAATGTCAGTCAGGTGCTAGCTAGCGGCTAAGATAGCATGCATATACATTATATACATTCTAGTTACAGATTGTAAATGCGGTGCATTTATTTGAGGTCAGTCAGCTTCTTAAGTACTAATTAGTAGCCGACGATGGCGATGAACCCGCGCGCGCAATGGGAGAGACTGTGTGTGGGAGCTGAGACGAGAGGCGTACGTACGTAGAGAAAGAAGGTGGGCAACGTGTCCATGTCCAAAAACTTGTGTGCAGCTAGCTAGCTGCTGCAACAACACACCCAATGAAAAAAGATCTAGAGAGAGAATCTGATGCTAGCTGGGTATACAAACTGAATCTTGGAAGGTCCGATGTAGCTATACGTACGAGCGAGAGAGCTGGTCATGCATGTACGTACGTAGATAAACGTAGTAGCTGCGAGCCTCCAAAAGCGTTCGTTGCTTTCGACCCCCTTCAATTGATTCGAGCGACGACGACGACGTCGTCGTAGTCGTCCTCCCCTTTCCAACCCAACCGAATCATTCACATCCTCTCCTTCGTTACACAAGGAATAATCACAATTCGCTGCTGATCGAGCAGCTCAGATTCTCGGAGCTCCACTCCTCCCTGTATGCCAAGAACAAATGCATCACGTACGTCTGCCAAAGCTAAAGCTCTACAACGACAAATAAAACCTGCACAGTGTCTATTTACAATTCTCACTTCTGGATATATATATATATATATATATATATATATACACACACACTACGAGGCGTTACGTCATTAGCCAGTCAAGCGCTACGAAACTCTAACTACAGTACATCTTCCTATATATCTCAAAGCATGCAAAGAACTTATTCTCTTAAGGGAGATGGTTGCATTGATCGATAGTTGCTCTCCATTAAACCTATGTCGGCTATGTGTTTTCTAAACACACTACCGGAATCCGAGGCTTTGCCGAGTGTTGAAATCTTTGCCGAGTGCCTTTTGTCGGGCACTCGGCAAAGAAGGCTTTGCCGAGTGCTGCACTCGGTAAAACCAGACGCTCGGCAACGAGGCTCTTTACCGAATGCTGGACACTCGGCACAGAAAAACACTCGGCAAAGACTGATTTGCCGAGTGTCAAACACTCGGCACAGGGGGCTCTCGGCAAAGGGCCGTCAACGGCCGTCCCAAAGCTGACGGCCGTCAGTCTTTGCCGAGAGCCAGCGGCTGGCACTCGGCAAAGAGGATTCTTTGCCGAGTGTCACACATCTAGCACTCGGTAAAGAACTCTTTGCCGAGTGTCACCTCTAGACACTCGGCAAAGTATATTTTTATTTTTTTGATTTTGTCTCCCAAACTTTTTGTGGTATGTTCCTACACTATGTAGACCTACATGTAGCATTTGTGGACAATTATAACAGAGATTCAATCGTTAGTAGATTTAGTTCGTTTATTTGAATTTCTTCGGAAAATTCAAATTTGAACTGCAGGTCACTCGAAACTTGGAAAACCGTGCATGAAAAAATGATATTCATGATACTTAGCATAAGTTACGATCGATTTTAGAAGTGTACCGGAAACTTCGAGCAGCGTGCTCACTAAACATGGCCGTGAACTTGGCATCCACGTGTTTAAAAATTGTATAAAACACAAATAAAGTCAGAAAATCATGAAACTTGTCCCCGTCTCATGATATCACATGTATAGGCTGTGATAAAAATTTTAGAGTATTTGGAGAAAGTTGTGAGACACTATATGTAGAAACCTAAGAGGACTACACATGAAATCATAGAGTTTTAATGTGGATCTCTTAGGTTTCTACACATAGTGTCTCACAACTTTCTCCAAATACTCTAAAATTTTTATCACAGCCTATACATGTGATATCATGACACGGGGACAAGTTTCATGATTTTCTGACTTTATTTGTGTTTTATACAATTTTTAAACACGTGGATGCCAAGTTCACGGCCATGTTTAGTGAGCACGTTGCTCGAAGTTTCCGGTACACTTCTAAAATCGGTCGTAACTTATGCTAAGTATCATGAATATCATTTTTTCATGCACGGTTTTCCAAGTTTCGAGTGACCTGCAGTTCAAATTTGAATTTTCCGAAGAAATTCAAATAAACGAACTAAATCTACTAAATATTGCAAACACTACTATAATTGTCCCAAAATGATACATGTAGGTCTATATAGTTTAGAAACATACCACAAAAAGTTTGATGCTGAAAACAAGAAAAAATTCAAATGTACTTTGCCGAGTGTCGAGTGGTAGACACTCGGCAAAGTAGGCTTTGCCGAGTGTCCTCGGGTGGCACTCGGCAAAGAATAGGAAAGTAGTCTTTGCCGAGTGCCCCGGATGGCACTCGGCAAAGAAGGCCTCGGGTGGCACTCGGCAAAGAATAGGAAAGTAGTCTTTGCCGAGTGCCCCGGATGGCACTCGGCAAAGAAGGCGTCTTTGCCGAGTGCCGCCGATCTGGCACTCGGCAAATCCTTTTTTAAAAATAAAAAAAAATCTTTGCCGAGTGCCGCATCGCGGGCACTCGGCAAAGAACATGAACTTAGCCGATCCAACGGCTTCTCCCTGTTCTCTCTCTCACTCACGCTCACACTCGCTGCACGCCCGCGCCGCCCGCTCGCCGCCGGTCTGCGCGCCCGTGCCCGCTCGCCGCCACCCGCCGCCGGCCACCTCGCCGCCGGCCTGCGCGCCCGTGCGCGCCTGTGCGCCCGCGCCGCCCGCGCGCCCAAGCGCCCGCGCCGCCCGCTCGCCGCGCGCCCGCGCCGCCCGCTCGCCGCGCGCCCGTGCGCCTGCCGCTCGCCGCGCGCCCGCGCCGCCCGCTCGCCGCGCGCCGCCCACGACCACCGACGAACCTGCGCCGACGACCTCCACGCCCGTTCGCCGTCGTGCACCGTCCACGCCGAGCAAATAGGTATAAACTAATTTTTACATTTTAGTTGCTAACTATTATCAAATAAATGTATATGTGTGGTTGTGTATTGTGATTATGTATTGTGAAATAGAATTAGGTTTTTTGTGTGTGATTGTGTATTGTGAAATAGAGTTAGGTTTTTAGTCCTCACTTTGCATGCATTAGGTAAGTCTTCTAATTGTTTATATGGTTATTTAGGCATTAATATATATGTGTGGATATGTATATGTGTGGATGTCAGCCATCGTGCTGCTACTTATATTTACAGGCTTTGAAAACCTCCCCGTGCAGGGGAGGTGCTGCCGGATTTTTTTGTTGATAGGCTTTGGCTAAATATGTTATAGGATGGAGCAACGTGAGTGGATGTACACGGGGCGTAGAGGAAGAAACGATGTCACTACTGAATGGATTAGAAAGACCGATGATTTCGTTGAACGGGCATATGGCGAAGCTGCTAAAGGAGCGAGTCTAGTCCCATGCCCGTGCAGCAAATGTGACAACCGGAAAAGAAAACCAAAGAAGACCATGGTAGAACATATTTGGAAGAATGGATTTACGCCGGGCTATACTCGGTGGATATTTCATGGTGAAGCGCATCGTACGAGAGAGGAGGTGCTGAGACAACGTGTCGAGGATTATGACGCGGATGCGGGGGTAGCAGATATGTTGAACGACTATCAGGAGGCACAGTACACGGGAGGATGTATGGATGACGAGCCAGAGCCGACTGCAAAAGCGTTCTACGACATGTTCGACGCGGCACAGAAGCCCCTTCACGGCCAGACAAAGGTTTCTCAACTGGATGCCATTGGGCGTGTAATGGCGTTCAAGTCGCAGTATAGCATGAGTAGAGACGCATTCGATGGCTTGTTGACGGTTATTGGGAGTCTGCTTCCGGATGATCACGTTCTGCCAAAGAGCATGTACGAGGCACAGAAACTACTTCGTGCACTCAAGATGACGTATGAGCAGATTCATGCTTGTCCGAAGGGCTGCGTGCTATTTAGGAAAGAATACGCGGAGGCAAAGTACTGTCCCAAGTGTAATTCGTCTAGGTTTATGGAGGTAGACTCTGGTGATGGACAAAAGAGGCAGCTCGACATCCCCTTGACAATCCTACGACACCTTCCGTTCGTACCGAGGATCCAGCGTCTGTACATGACAGAGGAATCCGCGAAACAGATGACTTGGCACAAAAATGGAAAACGATACAATCCTGACAAGATGGTGCACGCATCAGATGGTGAAGCATGGAAACACTTTGATGACATTCACCGTGAGAAAGCCGAAGAGGCTCGTAATGTACGTGTTGCGTTGGCCACAGATGGGTTCAATCCCTATGGAATGAGCGCTGCCCCGTACACATGTTGGCCCGTGTTTGTTATCCCAATCAATCTCCCCCCTGGTGTGTGCTTTCAAAGGCAGAATATATTCATGTCGTTGATAATTCCCGGACACCCGGGGAACAAAATGGGCGTGTACATGGAGCCTTTGATCGATGAATTGGTACGTGCCTGGGAGGAAGGGGTATGGACGTTTGACCGAGCTACCAAGACAAACTTCAGAATGCATGTTTGGTACCAGTACTCCATGCATGACTTACCGGCCTATGGGCTATTTTGTGCCTGGTGTGTTCACGGTAAGTTCCCATGCCCAGTTTGCAAGGAAGCTCTCAGGTTCATTTGGTTGAAAAAGGGTGGCAAATATTCGTCCTTCGATAAACATCGACAATTTCTTCCTGCTGACCATCCATTCCGCCTAGACATCAAGAACTTTACGAAAGGTGTCATAGTTACAGACCGCCCACCTGCAGCGATGACTGGTGCCGAAATTCGTCAACAGATAGATGGGCTCGTGGCCAATACAGAAGGTGGTTTTGTGGGATATGGTGAGCAGCATATGTGGACACATAAGTCTGGCTTGACTCGGCTCCCCTATTATGACGACCTGCTCCTTCCACACAACATTGACGTGATGCACACTGAAAAGAATGTTGCCGAGGCACTGTGGGCAACAATTATGGACATTCCTGATAAGTCAAAGGATAATGTGAAGGCAAGAGTGGATCTGGCAGCGTTATGTGATAGACCAAAACTAGAGATGAAGCCGCCAAGTGGCGGAAAGACATGGAGAAGGCCTAAGGCCGATTTCGCCCTAAGCAGGGCCCAGAGGAAGGAAGTACTTCAGTGGATCAAGATGTTGATGTTCCCTGATGGTTATGCATCTAACCTGAGTAGGGGGGTGAACTTATCTACTATGCGAGTCTTAGGGATGAAGAGTCATGACTTCCACATATGGATTGAACGGATTCTTCCTGCGATGGTTCGAGGCTATGTCCCTGAGCATGTCTGGCTAGCGCTTTCAGAGTTGAGCTATTTCTTCCGTCAGCTTTGTGCAAAAGAGTTGTCTCGGACCGTTGTTGCAGACTTGGAAAGATTGGCCCCCGTGTTACTGTGTAAGCTTGAGAAGATATTTCCACCCGACTTTTTCAATCCAATGCAGCATTTGATTCTTCATCTCCCCTATGAGGCACGAATGGGGGGCCCCGTGCAGGGACGTTGGTGCTATCCAATCGAGAGATGTCTAAAGACTATTCGAAAGAAATGTAGAAATAAATGCAAAATCGAGGCTTCCATTGCAGAGGCATACATTCTAGAGGAGGTCTCAAACTTCACAACAACTTATTATGGTGACAAACTGCCGAGCGTGCATAATCCACCCCCTCGTTACAATGATGGCGACAATGAATCGAACCTTAGCATATTTCGAGGCCAACTCGGAAGCGCAAGTGGCTCGACCACTAAGACCCTGAATCATGACGAGTGGCGACATATCATGCTATACGTATTGACCAATCTTGAAGAGGTGACGCCATACATGGAACAATTTCTTCATGAATTCTGGCGTCGATCAAGGGACCCCACTCCACAGGAATATGACGCTCTTCTTAGAAAGGGTGCGCGAAATGGGTTGCCCGATTTCATTTCCTGGTTCAAACGTAAGGTACGTGCTTAGTTTGTAAAAGAGATACGTCTTTGAACTCAATTTAGCATCTTTTAACTTGCGAATACTTGCAGGGCCAAAGAGATCCGTCTATGAGTGCCGAGTTGAGACAAGTAGCCAACGGCTTTGCTTATAGGGTCAAGAAATATTCTGGGTATGACGTCAATGGATACCGTTTTCGCACAACACACTACGACCAAAGTCGGCCCAATCGGAAAACAACGTGTTCTGGAGTCTTTACGCCGGGGCTTGACAATGTCGATTATTTTGGACGAATTGAAGAAATATATGAGCTCAATTTTTATGGTTCCAAACCTCTTACTCCAGTGATATTCAAATGTCATTGGTTTGACCCTCAAGTGACGAGACGGACACATTCTAATCTTGGGATAGTCGAAATTCGACAAGATTCCACCTTAGCAGGAGACGATGTCTATATCGTGGCCCAACAGGCCACACAAGTGTATTATCTCCCATATGCGTGTCAAACGAAAGAACATCTTAAGGGTTGGGATGTTGTGTATAAGGTATCGCCGCATGGGAGGTTACCTATTCCTAACGATGAAGATTACAACTTAGACCCGGACACATATGATGGAGAGTTCTTCCAAGAAGATGGGCTAGAAGGGCGATTTGAGATAGACTTAACAGAAGCTATCGGAATGGACGTAGATATTGAAATGGTTGTTGATGAGGAGGATGATGAGGTGCAAAATGATAATGACTTAGTAATCCTTGAAGGCAATGATGAGGTTGCGTCTTCCGATGGTGTTGAGATTGAAATGCTTGATAGTGATGATGAGAGTTTTGATCCGGCTAACCCCGACACATATGAATATTATTTTTAATCGATGTAATGCTATATGACTTTTTATTTCGCACCTGTTTTTAAATACATCTTTTTATATGTGCTTATTTGTTTACTCTTAATTGCAGGTTGTTGGACAAATATGGTGGGCGGTTTCCTGAGGAGGAGGAGGGGGAGGAGGAGTAGGACGGCGGACGATGCAGAGCAGGCAGCGCAGCAGCACGAGGCAGAGCAGGCAGCGCAGCAGCAGCCGGCGCCTCAGGACGACGACGACCAGCAGGACGACGACGACCAGCAGCAGGACGCCTCAGGTTCAGGCGGCTCTAGTTCGAGGAGCATCTACCTGCGAGGCCCCGCGAGTCTCCCGCCGCGTCCCATACTTCGGGACAGACGGCCGTTGATTCGGCCGGAAGGGGAGAGGTATGTAACTTTATGTTCTTCATTCTTGTTCATATTATGTGTTCAAAATCATAATATAAACTAATACTTTTTATTTATCACTTGGACAGGTCTTGGACGGTTTTGGATTATGCTGGGGGTCATCGTCGCCCCCCCAACAACATCCTCGGCCTGCTGTGCAGGGAACACTTCCCTGGACTTGTGGAGTACGCCGGAGTGACGGGCCCAGCCTTCACCTTCGACCACTACGCCGTCGCCCCCGATGCAGTAGACCGGGACGGCAGGGAATTCAATAACAAGGCGGAGCGGGTGAAGCAAGAGCTGTGGGTAAGTCTTAGTATAATATAAAATATGTCGCATTCGTTGCAAATTCTTGAAATAATGTATGGATACATCGTTTTTGTATGCAGGATTTCTTCAGATGCGATGCTGGATACGAGGCTAGGGCGGATGTGGTGGCCACCACGTGCTGTAAGAAGCTCGTCGTGGACATGCACTATGAGGCCCGCATCCAGGCCATCATCACCTACCACGGCTCCGTCCTTGGGGAGAAGGTGACCAAACCTCAAGCCCGAACCATGTCGTTGACCAGGGAGCAGTACCTGCAGGTAAAGTCATGCATGTTTGGTACCAGTACTCCATGCATGAATTTTATTTTATCTTCTGATATGCACTTTATGTGTTTACTTTGCAGGTGATTCCACATTGGTGCGCCGCACATCCTCTCTGCTGGGAGCAGATGGTGGATAGGTGGTGTTCGGCTGAGTGGGACGAGGTGCACACAGCTAGCCGGGAACGAAGTTTGCAGATGCAAGGGCCCTCGCACCACCAAGGCAGCCGGAGCCTGGGCCAATATGCCGAAGCATGGGTACGCCACCTTTTTATTTCGATATATAGCACTAAGTTAGATATTATTTCTAACTATCTCGTTGGTTTTCGTTGCAGTCGGCGTCACATGGTGGCAGGCCTTGTTCCACCTTCTCGGCCTATGCTATGGCCCATAAGGGTAAGGCGACGTCCGACGTCACCTACAACCCGGATGACGGGCCCGAGGCCTACACCAACCCCGCCGTCTACAGCCGCCTCCATGACTACACCGCCATGGCGCAGGAGGTCCATGGCCCAGACTATGATCCGAGCACCGAGCCTATCGACCCCGATGTGCTCATGAGGGTCGGAGGAGGCAAGAGACATGGGCGGTATTGGATTGCCGACGGGGCAATCGACTCGTCCTCCACTCCCACTCTGTCTCAGGTGAGAGCAAGGAGCACTGGCTCGAGCCCAGCCATTCGACCTCGGCACGACAGCTCACAGCATCGCATTTCACAACTCGAGGTTAGTGCTTCTGTAACTCGTCCTTCCTTTAGTTATATACCTACTCTTTGAGTTACTATAACGTTGGCTTGTAATATTACAGACCCAACTAGAAGAGATGGAGGCGAGGATAATGGCGGAGCGGGCGGCGGCTGATCAGAGGATGGCGGAGATGTTCCAGTACATGCAGAGCCTTGGCGCCGCACAGGGCATCGCTCCGCCACCTCCATTGTTCCCCCCAGTTGACCCTACTCTCTTCCACACTCCTGTGAGTACCAAAATTGTAGTTAGATGTTTGTAATGCATCTGGTATAACACATGCTATCTCTTCTTTGTGCAGGGCCAATCTGGGGCGGCATCCAACAACCCTCCGGAAGGGTTCAGCCCAACGCAACCCCGGCCAAACCGCCCACCTCCATGAGTCGTTGTTTTAGACTTCACAACTTATGTATAATACTTATGTTTCTGTTTGATACTTATGTGAGAGCTTGCGACGTTTGAGACTTATGTTTGTGTTTAATACTTGTGTTGAACACTTATGTTTGTGACGGATATTTATGTTTGTGGTCACGGTTTTATGTTTGTGTTGGCTATTTATGTCTGTGATGATATCTGTGATGTATATATGTGATATATATGTGATATCTTCTGTTTGTGTGGATGGAAAACAAAAATCAAATAAAAAAGGTACATACTGGTCACTTTGCCGAGTGTAACACTCGGCAAAGAGGCTCTTTGCCGAGTGTCTGGGTCAAAACACTCGGCAAAGAGCACAGACCTGGGCACCGGCTTAGGTTCTTTGCCGAGTGTTATGTCGCTGGCACTCGGCAAAGAGGTCGTCTTTGCCGAGTGCCAATTGGGACACTCGGCAAAGAGCCTGACATGGGGACCCTCCCTGGCGGGCTCTTTGCCGAGTGTCCCAAATGGCACTCGGCAAAGAAGGCGGCTTTGCCGAGTGCTGCCAGGAGGACACTCGGCAAAGATATCTTCGTTGCCGAGTGTCAACGGTGACACTCGGCAAAGCCGCCGTCTCCGTCAACCGGCGCCGTAACGGTCGCTTTTCTTTGCCGAGTGCTCCCTGACACTCGGCAAAGATCTTCGCCGAGTGCCCGAGAAAAAGTACTCGGCAAAGAAGTCTTTGCCGATGCACTGTTTGCCGAGCCTTCTTTGCCGAGTGTTACACTCGGCAAAGCCTTTGCCGAGTGTTTTTTGGGCTTCGCCGAGTGCTTCCGGCACTCGGCGAAGCTATTGATTCCGGTAGTGACATGCATATGCTTGGTGGAAGCCCTTTAGTGACCGGATCCATAAGCATTTCTTATATGTTTATATATATCCTCAAGTTTAACTTTTTTTCCTAGACTTTCTCCTTCGCAACATAATATTCAATGGTAATGTGTTTTGCAGCAACACTTGTTGTTCAAGAGTAACAAAAATGTTGGTTCATTATCAAAGTATAGCTTCAGTGTTTTGATAACTTGTCTACCGCTTTTAAAAATCAGGTATAAACTTTTTAAGCCACATAGCTTGCCTGAGGGTGAGCACGCCGCCATCGAGTGCCATCTCAACGATGCCCTAAGGGCCTACACGACGTCAAGTGATGATAAACCGCTGGCCACGTCGCCTTCTTCTCTAGTAGACGACAATCAGGAGTCCTTACTCCCTTTCTCTTCTCTCTCTCTCTATGTGTGTGTGATTGTGATAGATAGGGTTAGGGTTAAGGTTCGAGAATCGAGGAAAACCAGTGAGTGTTATTTCTTCTCTTATTCTGCTTGTTCTTAGTGGACGATTTCAAGATTTTTTTTGAGGGGGGTAGTTCTCGTATTCATCCCTTAAATAGAAGGCTTTGCCACATCTAGGGTTATGGCCCGGGCAACGATCTTACTCAGGTACCAATGTTGACCTTGTACACGAACAAGATGCATAAGAACTCATAGGTTATACCTTAAAGGTTGAATGGCGATGTCATTAGTGTGATGTAGCTCGATTTAGAACGGTGAGGTAGAGTGGCGTCGACCTTTTCTTTCACAACTGTGCAAAATATAGAACAAATCTCGCTAGTAGTGTATAGGTTGAATGGCGATGTCATTAGTGTGATGTAGCTCGATTTAGAACGGTGAGGTAGAGTGGCGTCGACCTTTTCTTTCACAACTGTGCAAAATATAGAACAAATCTCGCTAGTAGTGTATAGGAGAGGAGACTACTGTCACACTCGAATTTAAGAATAAATCTAGATGCATCTCACATGTGTGCCAGGATCAAGTCCCTCACATATGATGACTTAGTGTACAGAAATCAATGTCCTGTACAAAATAGCTAAAGAAAATACACCATATGACAACGACGATCCTCCACAGACACAATTGACTGAAAGACGACAATCTAGACCTCTCCGAACTCATCATAGCAATCTTCCTCCGACGGTACCTACTCTTGAACTGGTGTGATTTTAGCAAGGATGAGCTTCCATACGGTCATTGCTCAACAAGTGTCGGAAAAGTGTAGTGTAAGGCTTACCAAGGAAAAATGCTGAGGCTAAGCATATCTTTTAATTCTTTTCTTGGTCTAAATTTTATTAGCAATTACTAAGTATAAGTAATACTAACCCAATTAAATAATATATCATAAATGAAGAATCCCACAATGCAATGCATGTAAAATTAAGTTTAGTTTCATCATTTAATTATGTGAGGTCCAAGCCGCTCATGACCGTGAGCACGGTTGATATATCAGTTTTACACTCTGCAGAGGTGGTACATCTTTACCCACAAGTCGTGATACACATCTGTCATGGGGTCATGAATCCCACACACCTCTTCTGAGGAGGCGAGACAAGGTTTTACTACGAGGTCTTTACAAAGTTCAACTAGCATGGAAAAACCCGCTATGATTTTAGGCAGAGTGGGGTATAGGAATCCCTCATCTGAAAAGCCATCGTAGCATGATCAGCCGAGAACCTCTCTATACTTGCGAAAACTCCTCCCCGCTTTCCCTTTTCGGGTAAGGTTCTCACACACTAGCATCGCTAATTAATTAGCCAAGAGTGTCCAATACCACCCTTGAGGTAGCACTGCTGTCTTCGGTGGTCGCCCCATGTTCCAACTAACATAATGATCTTACCATGCATAATAATAAAGCCAAAAATAATAATAAGGCATGATCATAATTCATATGTAACATTAAACCCAAAACTACCCAATAATCCAGGGTGAACAAGGCTAGGAACCTATTGGGTACCATCAAGTTAACGTAACGGTGCATGAGGTGATACTTGGTCTAAACTTAGTGATGTTTGTTCTGTAAAAATATATATACAAAGAAATAAAAGGAATACTCTAGGGACTACCCTACAATAAAGTTTAACCCCTCAAAAAACATAATGATGTTTGTTGAAAACTTGTAAGATTATGGTCTTTGTGAGATATGTGGTCTCTATGATGTATGTGATGATTCTGTGAACTCTGTGATGTATATGTGATGATTATGTGATATATATTTTGTTTGTTTGCATGGAATAATAAAATCAAATAAAAAGTGGGTCTTTGGCCACTTTGCCGAGTGCATTGGCCATAGCACTCGGCAAAGAGAGCACACCTGGAAACCGGTAAAGCTTCTTTGTCGAGTGCTATGGTCCTAGCACTCGGTAAAGAAAAAACCTTTGCCGAGTACACTCGGCACAGAGCCTGGCGTGGAGGCCCACTGGAGCTCCCTTTGCCGAGTGCCAGACAGACATGCACTCGGCAAAGTTAGCTTCTTTGCTGAGTGCCAGCTTGCGACGCTCGACACAGAGGTTGGCGTGGGGGCCCACTGGAGCTCCCTTTGCCGGTAGCCAGGCCAACAAGCACTTGGCAAAGGCTCCGTCACCGTAACTTATGCTGTCAGGGCGACATTTTTTTGCCACATGCCCGACATAAAGTACTCAACAAAAAGGTCGTTGTCGATGTACAGTTCATTACGTCCTCTTTACCAAGTGCCACACTCGACAAAGCGTTTATCGAGTGTAATCAAGGATTTACCGAGTGCATGTGACACTCGGCAAAGTACTTTGTTCTGGTAGTGATGTGAGTTCAGTGACAACTGATAGTTAAGTTCACCAAATTAAAGATCGATATTGGGATCCCAGAGCTTCCAATAGTTACAGGAAGCCCCAGCCACACCTGGACCGCACCTAACAATTAGGTGCATGCGGTCAAACCTCCCCTCTGACCAGACTGGCCTCACTGCCCCCACGCCCCCACACACCCCGTGTATGTGCATTTGTTTCCATTTGCATGCGTACAAATTTAGGAAATGGATTGGCATGCACAGAAAAAAAATCTGATTTTAATGCTTTATTGCGTCCATAAATATAGAATTTCTATAACAGCCATGCAGCTAGGATCGTTAGAAATATTTTATGATATATACTAATATTAATTATTATACACCGTGTAAGTATTTATGCAATACAGTATGTTGCGTAGAAAATCAGTTTCCTGTTGCATGTACACAAATTTAGGATGACAAAATTGTGCATTGGGAGAAAATAGATTGACATGCATGGAAACAAAAAATCTGATTTAAATGCTTTATTTTCCTTATAAATATAGGTTCTCTTCAACAACAATGCAGCTAGGCTCGTTGGAATCAGTTTATGACATATACTGATACTAATTATGCTACCCGATGTAGATATCTATGTGTGTGGTTAACCACATAAAAAATGTTTCCTACTACATGCGCACAAATTTAGGATGACAAGAATGTGCGTGGAAAGAAAATGGATTGGTATGCATGGAAACAAAAAATTTTTATTTAAATGCTTTATTTCGTCCATAAAAATAAGATCTCTATAATAGCCATGCAGCTAAACTCGTTGGAACCAGTTTATGATATATACTGATACTAATTATGATACACGGTATGGATATTTATGCAGTGTGGTATACCGCGTAAAAAATCTATTTCATGCTACATGTACACAAATTTAGGATGACAAGAACGTGAGTTGAAAAGAAATGGATTGGCATACGCAAGATTTATGGAATCGTGACAAATGACCTCATTTTTTTAGAGCGGTTACCTTTTTCTAAATTTATATTTCGTTCACATAAATGTGTGTCGTAAATATCTTATACATATGGCGTAAATACTGTAAATGGTAGGAACCTAATACACACTGGATTAAGTAACGAGATAATGCATAAAATCAATAAATAGTTTACGTAAAATGTGAATATAAATATCATAAACAGACAATAGATGGAAGCAGAGCCATAAACTGAAATATATGTCGTAAAAATCTATTGATTGATGTTGGCATAAATATATATACAAAATATCAAAAAAGAGCCATCGCTCGCGTCTAGGGGAGTCGCCGATGCCACACGCACCTCTGGGAGCCGTCGTCGCTCACGGATGTCGAACGCAAAGCGGAGTAGCACATCCCTGCAGGTCCACCACAGTCGTCGCCGCCGCTCGCGCCTCGGGTAGTCGTTGCCGCCACCGTTGATCGTACCACTGGAGGTCGGCCGCCTAGCGCTCGCCGATATCGCCTGCCGCTCGTCGACGTCGCCCGCCGATGTCGCACCTCTGGCCGCCCCTCGCGTCTCATGTCGACACTCGTTGTTCGCGCCTCGGAACACCGTCGTCAACGTTCGCTCGCCGCCGCTCGTGCCTCATGCGATCGCAACCACCACCAGAAATTGAAACCCTAATCCCTGGGGTCTGGGGTGCTTTTATAGATGGCTGGGGCCTTGGTCGCTTGAAGTGGTGCGTTTAAACCGAATGACATCATCAGATCATGTACTACCAGAATCTGAGGCTTTGCCGAGTGTCGGCCTCTTTGCCGAGTGCCTTTTGTCGGGCACTCGGCAAAGAAGCCTTTGCCGAGGGCGGCACTCGACAAAGTTAGGATCTCGGCAACGAGCCTCTTTACCGAGTGCTGGACACTCGGCACAGGACCCCACTCGGCAAAGACACGTTTGCCGAGTGTGAAACACTAGGCAAAGGGCCGTCAGCGGCCGTCCCAAAGCTGACGGCCGTCAGTCTTTGCCGAGAGCGGAGGGTTGGCACTCGGCAAAGAGTCTTCTTTGCCGAGTGCCAAATAGTGGGCACTCGGCAAAGGACTCTTTGCCGAGTGTCTTCTCTAGACACTCGGCAAAGTATATTTTTATTTTTTTGATTTTGTCTCCCAAACTTTTTGTGGTATGTTCCTACACTATGTAGACCTACATGTATCATTTGTGGACAATATAACAGAGTTTTCAATCGTTAGTAGATTTAGTTCGTTTATTTGAATTTCTTCGGAAAATTCAGATTTGAACTGCAGGTCACTCGAAACTTGGAAAACCGTGCATGCAAAAATGATATTCATGTTACTTAGCATAAGTTACGACCGATTCCAGCAGCGGACCGGAAACTTCGAGCAACATGCTCACTAAACATGGCCGTGAACTTGCCATCCACATATTTAAAAATTGTATAAAACACAAACAAAGTCAGAAAATCATGAAACTTATCCACGTGTCATGATATCATATGTACAGGCTGTGATAAAAAATTGAAAAAGTTTCGAGAAAACTATGATGCGCTATGTGTACAAACCTAAGAGATCCACATTGAATCTCTATGATTTCATGTGTAGTTCTCTTAGGTTTCTACACATAGTGTCTCACAACTTTCTCCAAACATTCTAAAATTTTTATCACAGCCTGTACATATGATATCATGATACGTGGACAAGTTTCATGATTTTCTGACTTTGTTTGTGTTTTATACAATTTTTAAACATGTGGATGGCAAGTTCACGGCCATGTTTAGTGAGCATGTTGCTCGAAGTTTCCGGTCCGCTCCTGAAATCGGCCGTAACTTGTGCTAAGTAGCATGGATATCATTTTTGCATGCACGGTTTTTCAAGTTTCGAGTGACCTGCAGTTCAAATCTGAATTTTCCGAAGAAATTCAAATAAATGAACTAAATCTAATAGCTCTTGAAAACACTGTTATAATTATCCCAAAATGGTACATGTAGGTCTACATAGTGTAGGAACATGGCACAAAAAGTTTGGTTGGAAAAATAAAAACAATTACAATTTGCTTTGTCGAGTATCCACTGAAGACACTCGGCAAAGAAGTCTTTGCCGAGTGCCAGTCGTGTGACACTCGGCATAGATTTTCTAAAAAACCCTAAACGAAGACTTTGTCGAGTGCCTGTCTGCTGGCACTCGGCAAAGTAAATATTTTAATTTTTAAAAAATCTTTGCCGAGTGCCACATCGCGGGCACTCGGCAAAGAAGTGGAACTTAACCGCCGGCTTCTCCTTCTCCTCGCTCACTCACTCACGCTCAACTCTCACGCCGACGCCGACGCACTGCGCTCGTCGCCGACCCCGCGCCCGCCCTCGCCGTCGGCCCCGCGCCCGCCCTCACCGCCAGCCCCCCGCGCGCACCTGGCCCCGCGCGCGCCCTTGACCCCGCGCCCGCCCTCTCGCCCGACCCCGCGCTCGCCGCCGCCCCCAGAGCACCGCCGCCGCCACCCGCGCAAGCCGCGTACCCCTACGCGCGACAATTCACCGGCGATCCTCCTCGTCGCAAGCCGCCACCCCTAAGGTATACATTTGTAATATGCGATTGATTATATGTGATTAAACGTAGTTTGCATGTGATTGGAAATTACATTTCTAATATATGTGTATGATTGGTCTATAGGAATTAAATGTAGTTTGCATGTCGCTATGATTATATGTGATTGCCGGCCATCGTGCCGTTGAATTATACGTGGATGTCAGCCATCGTGCTGATACTTTTATTTGCAGGATTTCAAAACCTCCCCGTGCAGGGGAGGTGCTGCCGAAATTTCCTGTTAGAGGATGGAGGACCGTGAGTGGATGTACACGGGTCGTAGAGAAAGGAACGATGTCACCACTGAATGGATTAGAAAGACCGATGATTTCGTGGAACGGGCATATGGCGAAGCTGCTAAAGGAGCGAGTCTAGTCCCATGCCCGTGCAACAAATGTGCCAACCGGAAAAGAAAACCAAAGAAGTCCATGGTAGAACATATTTGGAAGAATGGATTTACGCCGGGCTATACTCGGTGGATATTTCATGGTGAAGCGCATCGTACGAGAGAGGAGGTGCTGAGACAACGTGTCGAGGATTATGACGCGGATGCGGGGGTAGCGGATATGTTGAACGACTATCAAGAGGCACAGTACACGGGAGGATGTATGGATGACGAGCCAGAGCCGACCGCAAAGGCGTTCTACGACATGTTCGACGCGGCACAGAAGCCCCTTCACGGCCAGACAAAGGTTTCTCAACTGGATGCCATTGGGCGTGTAATGGCGTTCAAGTTGCAGTACAGCATGAGTAGAGACGCATTCGATGGCTTATTGACGGTTATTGGGAGCCTGCTTTCAGATGATCACCTTCTGCCAAAGAGCATGTACGAGGCATAGAAACTCCTTTGTGCACTCAAGATGACGTATGAGCAGATTCATGCTTGTCCGAAGGGCTGCGTGCTATTTAGGAAAGAATACGCGGAGGCAAAGTACTGTCCCAAGTGTACATCGTCTAGGTTCATGGAGGTAGACTCTGGTGTTGGACAGAAGAGGCAGCTCGACATCGCCTTGACAATCCTACGGCACCTTCCGTTCATACCGAGGATCCAGCGTCTGTACATGACAGAGGAATCCGCGAAATAGATGACATGACACAAAAATGGAAAACGATACAATCCTGACAAGATGGTGCACGCATCCGATGGTGAAGCATGGAAACACTTTGATGCCATTCACCGTGAGAAAGCCGAAGAGGCTCGTAATGTACGTGTTGCGTTGGCCACAGATGGGTTCAATCCCTATGGAATGAGCGCTGCCCCGTACATATGTTGGCCCGTGTTTGTTTTCCCAATCAATCTCCCCCCCTGGTGTGTGCTTTCAAAGGCAGAATATATTCGTGTCGTTGATAATTCCCGGACACCCGGGGAATAAAATGGGCGTGTACATGGAGCCTTTGATCGATGAATTGGTACGTGCCTGGGAGGAAGGTGTATGGACGTATGACCGAGCTACGAAGACAAACTTCAGAATGCATGTTTGGTACCAGTACTCCATGCATGACTTATCGGCGTATGGGCTATTCTGTGCCTGGTGTGTTCACGGTAAGTTCCCATGCCCAGTTTGCAAGGAAGCTCTCAGGTTCATTTGGTTGAAAAAGGGTGGCAAATATTCATCCTTCGATAAACATCGACAATTTCTTCCTGCTGACCATCCATTCCGCCTAGACATCAAGAACTTTACGAAAGGTGTCGTAGTGACAGACAACCCACCTGCAACGATGATTGGTGCCGAAATTCGTCAACAGAGATGGGCGCGTGGCCAATACAGAAGGTGGTTTTGTGGGATATGGTGAGCAGCATATGTGGACACATAAGTCTGGCTTGACTCGGCTCCCCTATTATGACGACCTGCTCCTTCCACAAAACATTGACGTGATGCACACTGAAAAGAATGTTGCCGAGGCATTGTGGGCAACAATTATGGGCATTCCTGATAAGTCAAAGGATAATGTGAAGGCAAAAGTGGATCTGGCAGCGTTATGTGATAGACCAAAACTAGAGATGAAGCCGCCAAGTGGCGGAAAGACGTGGAGAAGGCCTAAGGCCGATTTCGTCCTAAGCAGGGCCCAGAGGAAGGAAGTACTTCAGTGGATCAAGATGTTGATGTTCCCTGATGGGTATGCAGCTAACCTGAGTAGGGGGTGAACTTATCTACTATGCGAGTCTTAGGGATGAAGAGTCATGACTTCCACATATGGATTGAACGGATTCTTCCTGCGATGGTTCGAGGCTATGTCCCTGAGCATGTCTGGCTAGCGCTTTTAGAGTTGAGCTATTTCTTCCGTCAGCTTTGTGCAAAAGAGTTATCTCGGACCATGGTTGCAGACTTGGAAAGATTGGCACCCGTGTTACTGTGTAAGCTTGAGAAGATATTTCCACCCGGCTTCTTCAATCCAATGCAGCATTTGATTCTTCATCTCCCCTATGAGGCACGAATGGGGGGCCCGTGCAGGGACGTTGGTGCTATCCATTCGAGAGATGTCTAAAGACTATTTGAAAGAAATGTAGAAATAAATGCAAAATCGAGGCTTCCATTGCAGAGGCATACATTCTAGAGGAGGTCTCAAACTTCACAACAACTTATTATGGTGACAAACTGCCGAGCGTGCATAATCCACCCCCTCGTTACAATGATGGCGACAATGAATCGAACCTTAGCATATTTCGAGGCCAACTCGGAAGCGCAAGTGGCTCGACCACCAAGAACCTGACACATGAAGAGTGGCGGCATATCATGCTATACGTATTGACCAACCTTGAAGAGGTGACGCCATACATAGAACAATTTCTTCATGAATTCTGGCGTCGATCAAGGGACCCCACTCCACAGGAATATGACGCTCTTCTTAGAAAGGGTGCGAGAAATGGGTTGCCCGATTTCATTTCCTGGTTCAAACGTAAGGTACGTGCTTAGTTTGTAAAAGAGATACGTCTTTGAACTCAATTTAGCGTCTTTTAACTTATGAATACTTGCAGGGCCAAAGAGATCCGTCTATGAGTGCCGAGTTGAGACAAGTAGCCAACGACTTTGCTTATAGGGTCATGAAATATTCTGGGTATGACGTCAATGGATACCGTTTTTGCACAACAAACTACGACAAAAGTCGGCCCAATCGGAAAACAACGTGTTCTAGAGTCTTTACGCCCGACCTTGACAATGTCGATTATTTTGGACGAATCGAAGAAATATATGAGCTCAATTTTTATGGTTCCAAACCTCTTACTCCAGTGATATTCAAATGTCATTGGTTTGACCCTCAAGTGATGAGACGGACACATTCTAATCTTGGGATAGTCGAAATTCGACAAGATTCCACCTTAACAGGAGACGATGTCTATATCGTGGCCCAATAGGCCACACAAGTGTATTATCTCCCATATGCGTGTCAAATGAAAGAACATCTTAAGGGTTGGGATGTTGTGTATAAGGTATCGCCGCACGGGAGGTTACCTGTTCCTAATGATGAAGATTACAACTTAGACCCGGACACATATGATGGAGAGTTCTTCCAAGAAGATGGGCTAGAAGGGCGATTTGAGATAGACTTAACTGAAGCTATCGGAATGGACGTAGATATTGAAATAGTTGTTGATGAGGAGGATGATGAGGTGCAAAATGATAATGACTTAGTAATCCTTGAAGGCAATGACATTAATGACGAACTTGCGTCTTCTGATGGTGTTGAGATTGAAATGCTTGATAGTGATGATGAGAGTTATGATCCGGCTAACCCCGACATATATGAAGATTATTTTTAATCGATGTAATGCTATATGACTTTTTATTTCGCACCTATTTTTAAATACATCTTTTTATATGTGCTTATTTGTTTACCTTTAATTGCAGGTTGTTGGACAAATATGGTGGGCGGTTGGCTGAGGAGGAGGAGTAGGACGGCGGACGAGGCAGAGCAGGCGCAGCAGGACGAGGCAGAGCAGGCAACGCAGCAGCAGGCGACGCCTCAGGACGACGACGACCAGCAGCAGGACGATGACGACCAGCAGCAGGACGCCTCAGGTTCTGGTGGCTCAAGTTCGAGGAGCATCTACCTGCGAGGCCCTGCGAGTCTCCCTCAGCGTCCCATACTTCGGGACAGGCGGCCGCTGATTCGGCCGGAAGGGGAGAGGTATGTAACTTTATGTTCTTCATTCTTGTTCATATTATGTGTTCAAAATTATAATATAAACTTATACTTTTTATTTATCACTTGGACAGGTCTTGGACAGTTTTGGATTATGCTGGGGGTCATCGTCGCTCCCCCAATGGCATCCTCGGCCTGCTGTGCAGGGAACACTTCCCTGAACTTGTGGAGTACGTCGGAGTGACGGACCCAGCCTTCACCTTCGACCACTACGCCGTCGCCCCCGATGCAGTAGACCAGGACGGCCGGGAATTCAATAACAAGGCGGAGCGGGTGAAGCAAGAGTTGTGGGTAAGTCTTAGTATAATGTAAAATATGTCGCATTCGTTGTAAATTCTTGAAATAATGTATGGATACATCATTTTTGTATGCAGGATTTCTTCAGATGCGATGCTGGATACGAGGCTAGGGTGGATGTGGTGGCCACCACGAGCTGTAAGAAGCTCGTAGTGGACATGCACTATGAGGCCCGAATCCAGGTCATCATCACCTACCATGGCTCCATCCTTGGGGAGAGGGTGACCAAACCTCAAGCCCGAACCATGTCGTTGACCAGGGAGCAGTACCTGCAGGTAAAGTCATGCATGTTTGGTACCAGTACTCCATGCATGAATTTTATTTTATCTTCTGATATGCACTTTACGTGTTTACTTTGTAGATGATTCCACATTGGTGCGCCGCACATCCTCTGTGCTGGGAGCAGATGGTGGATAGGTGGTGTTCGGCTGAGTGGGACGAGGCGCACACCGCTAGCCGGGAACGTCGTTTGATGATGCAAGGCCCCTCCCACCACCAAGGCAGCCGGAGCCTGGGCCAATATGCCGAAGCATGGGTACGCCCTCTTTTTTATTTAGATATATTGCACTGAATTAGATATTATTTCTAACTATCTCGTTGGTTTTCTTTGCAGTCGGCGTCACATGGTGGCCGGCCTTGCTCCACCTTCTCGGCCTATGCTATGGCCCATAAGGGTAAGGCGACGTCCGACGTCACCTACAACCCGGATGACGGGCCCGAGGCCTACACCAACCCCGCCGTCTACAGCCACCTCCATGACTACACCGCCATGGCGCAGGAGGTCCATGGCCCAGACTATGATCCGAGCACCGAGCCGATCGACACTGATGTGCTCATGAGGGTCGGAGGAGACAAGAGACATGGGCGGTACTGGATTGCCGACGGGGCAATCGACTCGTCCTCCACTCCCACTCTGTCTCAGGTGAGAGCAAGGAGCACAGGCTCGAGTCCAGTCATACGACCTCGGCACGACAGCTCACATCATCGCATACAGCAACTCGAGGTTAGTGCTTCTGTAACTCGTCCTTCCTTTAGTTATATACCTTCTCTTTGAGTTACTATAACATTGGCTTGTAATATTACAGACCCAACTAGAAGAGAGAGGAGGGAACGTCACGAGATGGAGGCGAGGATGATGGCGGAGCGGGAGGCGGAGCGCCGGGCAGATCATCAGAGGATGGCGGAGATGTTCCAGTACATGCAGAGCCTTGGCGCCGCACAGGGCATCGCTCCGCCACCTCCATTGTTCCCTCCAGTTGACCCTGCTCTCTTCCACACACCTGTGAGTATCAAAATTTTAGTTAGATATTTGTAATGCATCTGGTATAACACATGCAATCTCTTCTCTGTGCAGGGCCAATCTGGGGCGGCATCCAACAACCCTCCGGAAGGGTTCAGCCCAATGCAGCCCCAGTCAAACCGTCCACCTCCATGAGTGTTGTGTTTTCATTGTTTAGACTTCAGAACTTGTGTATAATACTTATGTTTGTGTTTGATACTTATGTGAGAGCTTGAGACGTTTGAGACTTATGTTTGTGTTTGATACTTGTGTTGAACACTTATGTTTGTGATGGATATTTATGTTTGTGGTGACGGTTTCATGTTTGTGTTGGCTATTTATGTTTGTGATGATATCTGTGATGTATATATGTGATATCTTTTGTTTGTGTGGATGAAATACAAAAAACAAATAAAAAAGGTACATACTGGTCACTTTACCGAGTGTAACACTCGGCAAAGAGGTGCTTTGCCGAGTGTCAGGGTCATAACACTCGACAAAGAGCAAATACCTGGGCACCGGTTTAGGGACTTTGCCGAGTGTTATGTCGTTGGCACTCGGCAAAGAGGCACGCTTTGCCGAGTGACGGACAGAGCACTCGGCAAAGAACCTGACATGGGGACCCTCCATGGCGGGCTCTTTGCCGAGTGTCCCAGGGGGCACTCGGCAAAGGTTGAATCTTTGTCGAGTGCTACTGGGCAGACACTCGGCAAAGTTAACCCTTTGCCGAGTGTCGTCCTTGACACTCGGCAAAGAAGCCATCTCCGTCACCCCATCGCCTTAACGACCGCTTTTCTTTGTCGAGTGGTCCCTGGCACTCGGCAAACCTCTTTGCCGAGTGTCCGAGAAAAAGTACTCGGCAAAGAAGGCTTTGCCGATGTACTGTTTGCCGAGTGCTTCGGGCACTCGGCAAAGCGCCCGTTTCCGGTAGTGATGGCACCCGTCTGTTGGAAGTCCATGGCTCTAAATATATTCTCAATGTTGTTCTATTACATAGAAATCATCTTAATAACATTTTTAGATTCCCGTGGAACTTTCATCTAGTCTGGTATCATATATACTGTTTTAATCATGCAACTATACGTTATTACATGCACGTAGCACAATCATCATCATCATACTGATTGCGTGAACAAGTAGGCTTTCTTGTGTCTTCACGTACTCTTTGCGTATATAAAAGTACCCTACCTTTCACACAAAAAAAAGTGTCCTGTCTTGCTTGATGGACGTGAAGAGATTATGAAATCTGAACAGGATTTCAATGTTTCTAGAAGAAAGGACGAACCCCTACCGACACGCCGATTAGATGTGACGACGATATATTTCTCTTGGGAGATGATAAAAAA
Source organism: Zea mays (assembly GCF_902167145.1). NCBI lineage: Eukaryota > Viridiplantae > Streptophyta > Magnoliopsida > Poales > Poaceae > Zea > Zea mays. The sequence goes on from NC_050105.1 coordinate 89,658,167, forward strand.
AAAGTCGGATAATTACAGGTGAGTTTCCTGCACCTCACACACGCTGCTAGCTAGTAGTGCAGGACCGGGACACGTCAGGCCGGCTAGCGATGCAATGCAAGCTAAGCACAGCATGGCACATGTAGCTTGCTAGCTAGCTACTATATAGCTGCAGCACCACAGGTCTCTGTAGCTAATTAATCGTATAATTTTATTGTCGATGCGTTTTGATTACACATGTGTCCATGAATCACCCAATAATCCCAGCCAGCCAGCCCTAATAATAATCATGGCCGGCTGGCTGCACGACTGTTGGATACGATCCATGTGGAACTGTCAGCTGCGGGTGGTTGCCTGTCTCTCTGATTGACCCTTCGTCTCTCTCCCGGCCGGCTGGGCCATCAATTGTTTTTTTTCCGTTAGCGATAAGAGAGTTCTTAATCAACCAGAGAGCAAGCTGCAGAGTATTATGGCGACGAGGACGACGGCTGTGTGTCGCTCGTTCCTTCCCGGCCATGTGCAGTGCCGGCCGGTGAGATTCTTGCTTGCTTGCTGCGCCTAATTGCTACCTGCACGCACGCACGCACGCGTTGCATGTTTCCATGGGATTAATTGAGCCGTTGCTAGTGTGATAATGTGTGCGTATTCGTCATCTCTACTGCAAAACCGTCCCTCTGCATGCAGTTCGTGTTGTCTTCAGTTAAACCTGCTTTCCAAATTTGATTCAACTTAACAGAAAAGGTAAAACAACCTAGAGGAAGTTAAAGGTAAAACAGAAGTTTCTGTTTCATTGTCTAGTTCTGATCTTGCTAATAATAATGTAGTAGCAGATAATATTGGTTTAGAGACCTGCCTCTGTAGATGTTCTTGGCAGAAAGAGTACTGTAGAAAAGTTTACTCCTGGGTATCTTAACTCTTTGACTGGTGCTATTCCTTTTGAGTTGTGACATCTTAGTAGGCTGTAATAAGCAAAACATTTCAGCCTTGGTCTGTTCTACTTTGGATTTTTCTATTACCATTATATGGTCCAGGATAAAAAGTCAGGTTTTAGCTGGAAGTTCGTAGTGGTTTATGGTTCTCTTTATGATAAGGGTAAGGGGGGATTTTATTAAAGAGTTTCATTAGGTGATGCACTCTTGTACCGTTAGTGTTGGCGCTGTAACATCCAAAATCCTATTGTGCATGCCGGCGATATCGCCGCCGTGGGCTAGGCCCGGCGTTGCTCAGGCGCAGTCAGGGGTAGAAGGAGGCCTGCTGACCGCTCGATTCTATACTAACGGCGAGGATTAGATCCGGGGTAACGGTTCGGTATATGGATGGTTCTGTCCGTCGATTCGTGATCGAACGAATGCTAATAGATCTCAGGTGATTAAATCTCATCCGCCTATCTATCCATCAACGACCAGTGAGTGCATACCGGTTCGGAGAGCCGAGATCTAATCTTAACCGGTAGATCGTCATTCAACGGATGGCGCGCGAGGATACCCCCTTCGGTGTTATATTTTTGTTAAAGAACCCCCTTGGAACAGCAGAATCAACCTGTCGCCCCCTCTGTGTAAAGAGCATAGCAGATGGGTTCTGACTTTAACAGTTTACACCCTGAACTATTAGAAAATCTTAGCCGTTGTCCATTAACCAATTAAAATAAATAGGATCATGAATTTGCAAATTTGCCCCTGGAAATTAATTTTAGTACGAAATTAATACCAAAATGACCCAGAAACTTGTTTTCGTTATAACTTTTGCATTTTAATTCTGCTTCGATCCATTCAAATTGCATGTGCTTCGTAATAAGATTTCCTATGCACTAACACGTAATGTATCACACACTTTTATATTTAGATAATTGCTAACCTATGTTAGTAGATTAACCCTTCTAAGTTAATCTGTTTATAATTATAACTTGACTCGAATATGAACTCTAATTTAGAGATGACTGAGATTAAAAGATAAATTATATTAAAGTTGAATTAATTATCCCTCGATAACATTCTTCTCGTCTGATTTATATTAATTGATATATGGTGTACCTTTACTATTTAATCACCTAAAACTTTAGAAAACCATATCTTCTTAACCGTAATTCCGATTTTAGTGATTCTCGAACCTACGATTTCGTAGCAGCGCGTAGAATATTCTTACGCTAGTTGTTCTCATGTTTGGTATACTGTTATTTTTATGTACTCCTTGTCTATTTGTATGTACTGCTACGAGTAGTGTCGGGTACCATAATTAGGGGTACCCCCAACACTCCTAAACACGGCTGGTAACCACCAACAGCACAAGCTGCAGAGACTGATGGGCACGACTCTGGTCAAGGCTTCGTCTACCCAAGGGACGCGATCTCGCCTCGCCCGAGCCCAGCCTCGGGCGGGAACTGCAGTCCCGGACGAAGTTACGTCTCGCCCGAGGGCCTCCTCAAGTAACGGGCGCACCCTCGACTCGCCCGAAGCCTAGCTCGGGCAGGCTTCGTTGTGAAGCAACCTTGGCCAAATAGCCTCACCAACTGACCGTATCGCAGGCGCATTCAATGCGGCGATCGTCTGACACCTTATCCTGACACACGTGCCTCAGTCGGCAAGGTCGAAGTGACCGCAGTCACTTCGCCCTTTCACTGACCGACCTAACAGGAAAACAGCGTCGCCCGCCCCGCTTCGACTGCTGTGCCACCCGCCAGGGTGAGGCTGACAACAACCAAGTTCAGCCTCAGGCGCAACAGGAAGCTCCGCCTCGCCCGACCTTAGGCCTCGACCTCGGAAGGAGGTCTCCGCCTCGCCCGACCCCAGGGCTCGGCCTCAACCTCGGCCTCAGAAAGAAGTCTCCGCCTCGCCCGACCCCAGGGCTCGGCCTCAACCTCGGCCTTGGGAGGAATCACGTCCTCGCCCGACCCCGGCCTCGGCCTCAGGGGAAGTCTCCGCCTCGCCCGACCGCACCACGGGGGATACATCATTACTCTACCCCTAGGTAGCTCAGGCTACGGGGGGACAAGACCGGCGTCCCATCTGGCTCGCCCCGGTAACAAGTAATGATGGCTCCCCGCGTGCGCCCATGACGACGGTGGTTCTCAGCCCCCTACGGAAGCAAGGAGACGTCAGCAAGGTCCCAGCAGCACCGACAGCTGTGCTTCTACAGGGCTCAGGCACTCCTCCGACGGCCACGATACCGCGTACACAGGGCTCTAGCACCTCTCCAACAGTCACGTTGGCATGTACACAGGGCTCAGGCACCTCTCTGCCAGACACGTTAGCGCCCAGCTACACTCCCCATTGTACAGCTGGACCCTCTCCTTGCGTCTATAAAAGGGAGGTCCAGGGCCTTGCGAGAGGGTCGCGCGGGGGAACGAGCTGACGAACATGCTCACTCTCTCCCTCTCGCGAACGCTTGTAACCCCTACTACGAGCACACCCCCCTAGCGCGGGATAACACGAGCCGCGTTTTCCCCCTTGTGTTCCATCTCGCGCCAACCCATCTGGGCTGGGACGCGCAGCGACAAATTTACTCGTCGATCCAGGGACCCCCGGGGTCGGAACGCCGACAGTTGGCGCGCCAGGTAGGGGCCTGCTGCGTGTTAACGAACAACTTTCCGTTGAGTTCCAGATGGGTAGTCTCCAGCAACCTCTTCAGCCCGGGACGCTGCTCCGCTTCGGGAGTCTCGAGTTCATGTCCCTCGACGGCAGCTACGACATGGTACTCCTCCCCCCGCAGCGCGACAGCAACAACGACGGCCGTCAGCTCGCCCGGCGGCGGCGAACTCGACGACGTCTTCTCCCCGTGGCGGAAGAGCAGCATCCGGGTTTGTCCCGCCACCCTCCTCGTCGTAGGAGGAGGAGACGGGGCAACCGTGGCCAGGCAGGAGGCGGCACCTCGTCGACTGTCGAGCGAGTCGACGACGCCGGCACCCCAGCGGGGGACATGTCGGGCGTTGTCCTCGCGTCTGAGACAATAACGAGTGTCATTTCCCCGCAACATGCCAACCCCAAGCAGACAGATGACGCCAGCACACTCACAAAGGGCTTGCTGGGTGTTAGCCTCGTACCTAAGATAACAGTGCAGTCCGTCCCCGACGCGACTTCATCACCGTCCATCGATCAAGAGGTACCGTCCGTTTTCCACCCTGTGCCTTTTAGATTTAGCTTCGATCCACCAAGCGACCCCGCTTCAGTGAGCGCTTTCGTAAAGGCATATCCTAACCTTCCGGGGTACCATATGTGGTCATCTTGGGACCGACCGACGGCCGTCTCGACCTACGGGCCCCCGGGTTCCGAGGAAGAATACGGTCCCGACTCCGGTTGGGATTTCTCCGGGCTCAGTAATCCCAGTGCCATGCGAGACTTCATGACCGCATGTGACTACTGCCTCTCCGATTGCTCCGATGATGGCCACAGCCTTGACGACGAGGGTTGTGGCCCAAGTCGCGAATGTTTCCATGTCGATCTAGGGGGTCACGATGAAGGCAACCACCTCGGTATGCCAGAGGGTGACGATCCCTCTGGGCCTGCGCCTTGCGTTGACATCCCGCGGGAGCTAGCTGTGGTCCCAGTCCCTGCGGGGGGTCAGGACACGCAGCTCGAGCAAATCCGCGAGATGCAGGCCAAGCTCGACGAGGAAGTAGGGCAACTTGTGCAGCTCCGGCAAAACATCAAGCAGGAGTGGGCAGGCCGAGCACTCGCCGGAGAAGCGTGTCATCAGGCCCGGGACGTCCAGCGCCGTATCATTGACGATGCCAGGGCAAGGCTGCCCCCGGCCTCCAACGGGGTCGACCAGAATCTGGCTGCAGCAGCGATACTACTCCGAGCAATGTCGGAGCCATCCACCACCAAGGGGCGGTGTATCCAGGGAGAACTCAAGAATCTCCTGGAGGATGCAGCGGTCCGACGGGCCAAGAGCTCTGCCTCCCGAAGGCAAGGGTTCCCCCCGGAGCATCGCGCAGCAACTTTCCGACTCATGAGGGAAGCCTCGGTCCACACCGGGTGCACGTGGGACGTGACGCCCGCAGCCCCGGGTCGCCTCCGCAACGAGCACCACCATCGCGACCGTCGAGCCCGCCTCGATGAGAAGGTGCGCCGAGGCTACCACCCCAGGCGTGGGGGACGCTACGACAGCGAGGAGGATCAGAGCCCCTCGCCCGATCCACCAGGTCCGCAAGCCTTCAGCCGGGCCATACGACGGGCGCCGTTCCTGACTCGGTTCCGAGCTCCGACTACCATCACCAAGTACTCGGGGGAAACAAGGCCGGAGTTGTGGCTTGCGGACTACCGACTGGCCTGCCTGCTAGGTGGAACGGACGATGACAACCTCATCATCCGCAACCTCCCCCTGTTCCTCTCCGACGCCGCCCGGGCCTGGCTGGAGCATCTGCCTCCTGCGCAGATCTCCAACTGGGACGACCTGGTCAAGGCTTTCGCTGGAAACTTTTAGGGCGCGTACGTGCGCCCTGGGAACTCTTGGGATCTCCGAAGCTGCCGCCAATAGCCAGGGGAATCTCTACGAGAGTACATCCGGCGGTTTTCGAAGCAGCGCACCGAGCTGCCCAACATCACCGACTCGGATGTCATCGGGGCGTTCCTCGCCGGCACCACTTGTCGCGACCTGGTGAGCAAATTGGGCCGCAAGACTCCCACCAAGACGAGCGAGTTGATGGACATCGCCACCAAGTTCGCCTCTGGTCAGGAGGCGGTCGAAGCCATCTTCTAGAAGGACAAGCAGCCTCAGGGACGCCAGCTGGAAGACGTCCCCGAGGAGTCCGCCCAGCGTGGCGCAAAGAAGAAGGCGAAAAAGAAGTCGCAAGCGAAGCGCACCGCCGCCGACGCAGATCTTGTCACTGTCGCCGAGCACAGGAACCCTCGGAAGCCTCCCGGAGGGGCCAACCTGTTGGACAAAATGCTCAAGGAGTCGTGCCCCTATCACTAGGGTCCCGTCAAGCACACCCTTGAGGAATGCGTCATGTTTTGGCGCTACTTTCATAAGGCCTAGCCCCCGGCAGAAGGTGGCAAAGGCCAAGACAACGACAAGAAGGAGGGCGACAAGGCAGAGGAGTTTCCCGAGGTCCACGGCTGCTTCATGATCTACGGTGGGCAAGTGGTGAACGCCTCGGCTCGGCACCGCAAGCAGGAGTGCCGGGAGGTCTGCTTGGTAAAGGTGGTGGCACCAGTCTACCTAGACTGGTCCGACAAGCCCATCACCTTCGACCAAGGCGACCACCCCGACTGCGTGCCGAGCCCAGGAAAGTACCCGCTCGTTGTCGACCCCGTCATCGGCAACGCTAGGCTCACCAAGGTCCTCATGGACAGGGGCAGCAGCCTCAACATCATCTACGCCGAGACCCTCGGGCTCTTGGAGATCGATCTGTCCACGATCCGGGCCGGTGCGGTGCCCTTTCACGGGATCATCCCCGGGAAGCGCGTCTTGCCCTTTGGACAACTCGATTTGCCCGTCTGCTTCGGAACTCCCTCCAACTTCTGAAAGGAAACCCTCACGTTCGAGGTGGTCGGGTTCCGAGGAACCTACCACGCGGTGCAGGGGAGACCGTGCTACGCCAAGTTCATGGCCGTCCCCAACTACACCTACCTTAAGCTCAAGATGCTAGGCCCCAACGGGGTCATCACCGTCGGATCCACGTACCGACACGCGTACGAATGCGACGTGGAGTGCGTGGAGTACGCTGAGGCCCTCGCCGAGTTCGAGGCCCTCATCGCCGACCTGGAGTGCCTCTCCAAGGAGGTGCCTGATGCGAAGCACCACGCCGGCAACTTCAAACCAGCTGAGGCGGTTAAGTCCGTCCCTCTTGACCCCAGCAACGACGCCTGCAAGCAAGTCCGGATCGGCTCCGAGCTCGACCCCAAATAGGAAGCAGTGCTCGTTGACTTTCTCCGCGCAAACGCCAAAGTTTTTGCGTGGAGTCCCTCGGACATGCCAGGCATACCGAGGGATGTCACCGAGCACTCGCTGGATATCCGAGCGGGAGCCCGACCTGTGAAGCAGCACCTGCGCCACTTTGACGAAGAGAAGCGCAGGGCCATAGGCGAGGAGATCCACAAGCTGATGGCCGCAGGGTTCATCAAAGAGGTATTCCATCCCGAATGGCTAGCTAACCTTGTGCTTGTGAAAAAGAAAGGTGGGAAATGGAGGATGTGCGTAGACTACACTGGTCTAAATAAGGCATGTCTGAAGGTTCCCTACCCTCTGCCTCGCATCGATCAAATTGTGGATTCCACTGCTGGGTGTGAAACCCTGTCATTCCTCAACGCCTATTCAGGTTATCACCAAATCAAGATGAAAGAGTCTGACCAGCTCGCGACTTCTTTCATCACACCTTTTGGTATGTACTGCTATACTACTATGCCATTTGGCTTGAGGAATGCAGGTGCGACATACCAAAGGTGCATGAACCACGTGTTCGGAGAGCACATCGGCCGAACGGTCGAGGCTTACGTCGATGACATCGTTGTCAAGACGAGGAAAGCCTCCGACCCCCTCTCTGACCTTGAAACGACATTCAAGTGTCTGAGAGCGAAGGGCGTGAAGCTCAATCCCGAGAAGTGTGTCTTCGGAGTCCCTCGAAGTATGCTCCTAGGGTTCATCGTCTTCGAGAGGGGCATCGAGGCCAACCCGGAGAAAATCACGACCATCACCAACATGGGGCCTATCAAAGATTTGTGAGGAGTACAAAGGGTCATGGGATGCCTTGCGGCTCTGAGCCGCTTCATCTCGCGTCTCGGCGAAAAAGGCCTACCCTTGTATTGCCTCTTAAGGAAGACCGAGCGCTTCACTTGGACCCCCGAGGCCGAGGAAGCCCTCGGGAACTTAAAGGCACTCCTTACAAATGCGCCCATCTTGGTGCCCCCCGCTGCAGGAGAAGCTCTCTTGATCTACGTAGCCGCAACCACTCAGGTGGTCAGCGCCGTGATTGTAGTCGAGAGACGAGAAGAAGGGCATACACTGCTCGTCCAGAGGCCGGTCTACTTCATCAGTGAAGTGCTATCTGAGACCAAGATCCGCTACCCGCAAATTCAGAAGCTACTGTACGCAGTAATTCTGACGCGGCGAAAGTTGCGACACTACTTCGAGTCTCATCCGGTGACTGTGGTGTCATCCTTCTCTCTGGGGGAGATCATCCAGTACCGAGAGGCCTCGGGTAGGATAGCAAAGTGGGCAGTGGAGCTCATGGGCGAAACACTCTCATTCGTCCCTCGGAAGGCCATAAAATCCCAAGTCTTAGCGGATTTCCTGGCGGAATGGGTCGACATTTCCAACCGGAACTCTGGACCATGTACTTCGATGGGTCGCTGATGAAAACAGGAGCAGGTGATGGCCTGCTCTTCATCTCACCCCTCGGGAAACATCTCCGCTACGTGCTACGCCTCCATTTCCCGGTGTCAAACAATGTGGCCGAGTACGAGGCTCTGGTTAATGGGTTGCGCATCGCCATCGAGCTAGGGGTTCGGCGCCTCGATGCTCGTGGCGACTCGCAGCTTGTCATTGACCAAGTCATGAAGGACTCCCACTGCCGCGACCGGAAGATAGAGGCCTACTGCAACGAAGTTCGGCGCCTGGAAGACAAGTTCTACAGGCTTGAGCTCAACCATATCGCTCGACGGTACAACTAGACTGCGGATGAGCTGGCTAAAATAGCCTCGGGGCGGACAACGGTTCCCCCGGACGTCTTCTCCAGAGACATACATCAACCCTCCGTCAAGATCGACGACACGCCCGAGCCCGAGGAGGCCTCGCCCGAGCCCGAGGAGGCCTCGCCCGAGCCCAAGGAGGCCTCGGCCCAGCCCGAGGTATCCTCGGCCACCGAGGGTGAGGCCCTGCGTGTCGAGGGAGAGCGGAATGGGGTCACGCCTAACCCGAACTGGCAGGCCCCGTACTTGGAATATCTCCTCTGAGGAGAGCTACCCCTCGACAAGGCCGAAGCTCGGCGACTAGCGCGGCGCGCCAAGTCGTTCGTCTTACTGGGTGATGAAAAGGAGCTCTACCACCACAGCCCCTCAAGCATTCTCCAACAATGCATATCCGTCGCCGAAGGACAGGAGCTATTGCAAGAAATACACTCGGGGGCTTGCGGTCACCATGCAGCACCTCGAGCCCTCGTTGGGAACACCTTCCGACAGGGCTTCTACTGGCCGACGCCACTAGGATTGTACGCTCCTGCCAAGGGTGTCAATTCTACGCGAGATAGAAGCACCTGCCCGCTCAGGCCCTGCAGACAATACCCATCACCTGGCCGTTTGCTGTGTGGGGTCTGGACCTCGTCGGTCCCTTGCAGAAGGCACCCGGGGGCTTCTCGCACCTGCTGGTCGCCATCGACAAATTCTCCAAGTGGATCGAGGTCTGACCCCTAACCAGCATCAGGTCCGAGCGGGCGGTGGCGTTCTTCACAAACATCATCCATCGCTTTGGGGTCCCGAACTCCATCATCACCGACAATGGCACGCAGTTCACTGGGAAGAAGTTCTTGGACTTCTGCGAGGACCACCACATCCGTGTGGACTGGGCCGCTGTAGCTCACCCCATGACGAATGGGCAGGTGGAGCGTGCCAACGGTATGATTCTATAGGGACTTAAACCGAGGATCTACAACGACCTCAACAAGTTCGGCAAGCAGTGGATGAAAGAGCTACCCTCGGTAGTCTGGAGTTTGATGATGACGCCAAGCCGAGCCACGGGTTTCTCGCCGTTCTTTCTAGTCTATGGGGCCGAGGCTATCTTACCCACAGACTTAGAATACGGTTCCCCGAGGACAAAGGCGTACGACGACCGAAGCAACCAGGCCAGCCTAGAAGACTCACTAGACCAGCTCGAAGAGGCTCGAGACGTGGTCTTACTACACTCGGCGCAGTATTAGCAGTCTCTGTGATGCTACCACGCCCGAGGGGTTCGGCCCCGAGGCTTCCAGGTGGGAGACTTGGTACTTCGGCTGCGGCAGGACGCCCGAGGGCGCCACAAGCTTACTCCTCCCTGGGAAGGGCCGTTCATCATCACCAAGATTTTGAAGCCCGGAACATACAAGCTGGCCAACGATCAAGGCGAGGTCTACAGCAACGCTTGGAACATCCAACAGCTACGTCGCTTCTACCCTTAAGATGTTGCAAGTCATTCATATACCTCGTACTCTTTACATACACAAATAAAGTCTAACCGTCAAGGAAGGGTCAGCCTTGCCTCGGCAAAGCCCGACCCTCCCTCGGGGGCTAGAAGGGGGGAACCCCCTCTGCGTCAAAATTTTCCTCGAAAAAGTCTTTTGCCAGAACGTCTTTTGTACCGTTTCGACTGCTTCGATAGCGGGATCCTAAAAACGACGAGAGTACACGTAAGCGGCAAGGCCGACCGAGCCGAGGGACTCCTATGCCTCTGGGATACGGATACCTCACTCATCACCTTCCGCGATAAGTAACTCATGCTCGGATAAGCGATTCTGCTACCGAACAAGTCCTAACGCTCGAAAACTTTTCTGCCAGAACGATTTCCGTGCCTTCTCGACTATATCGATAACATTATCCTGCGAACGAGTAAGAGTGCACGTAAGCGGCAAGGCCGACCGAGCCGAGGGACTCCTACGCCTCCGGGATACGGATACCTCACTCATCACCTTCCGCGAAAAGTAACTCTCGCTCGGATAAGCGATTCTGCTACCGACGAACAAGTCCTGATACTCGAAACAAGAGGAAAGGAAACACAACTTTATAACACGACAATAAGATGTTTAGGCCTCGGTGGCCGCAAAAAACATACGCATACTACAGACAAACTGTTCCTGCAGGTTCAGACATCGACAGAGGGAGCAGCAGCACCCTCGGCGTCGTTTCCACCTTCGGCGGAATCTGGCCCGACCTCGGACGGCGACACGGGCGGAAGGATCTCCACCTCGAAGGAGGACGCCAGCACCGCGCTTGGGCCATCGCAGCCCCGGTCTCCGCCAGGGCCCCAGCCCGAGCAGACACCTCGGTTGGCTGCTCCGTAGCCTCAGCCAGCTGTCCCCCGAGGACCTCAGCCCGGCTCACAGCCTCGGTAGCATGACTCTGAGGTTGGTCCCGCTCGCGGATGACCTAGCCAAGCTCCAGCCGCCGCTGCTGCACCTCCTCGGCCTGGGAAGCCACCTGCTCCTAGGTCGACGAAGCCTATTTTCGAGCCGACTCCGCCTCTGTCCACGCCGACACCGCTGCCTCCGGCTCCGGCTCATCGTAGAGCGGCCGAAGGTTCTAAAACTGAGCAAGAGAGGCCTTGAGTGGCAAGACCGACCGAGCCGAGGGACTCCTACGCCTCCGGGATATGGATACCTCACTCGTCACCTTCCGCCCAGGGCAACTCACACTCGGTTAAGCGGTTCAGCTAGCCGACAGGCGAGTCCTAGTGCTCGAAATGAGGAAGAAATGCGGTATTACACTCAAATACCCTTATGTTCAGGCCTCGATAGCCACAATGAACAAACACCCATACTCAGGGTGCCATTACGAACGGAACTCCGGTTCCACTCCCGCGGGTATGAACTACCTCCACACTAGAGGGCATGCGGGACGACAAACTCCAGGTGGCTCGCCGGTGACCACTGCACCAGCAGCGACAACGACCTCCGCTTCGGGCGGCTAAACAGCAGCAGCGATGACCTCAAGGCAGACGCTGCTGTGACGAGGCCCTCGCCCACGTCCCCACTCGAGGGGCGAGGACAAGCCATCAAAGCCAAAGAGCCGGAGGTCTGACCGCGGGTGGCGCCGACGGTCTCGTCGGCGGAGAAACCTCCTCTGGCTGCCACCACCTCGGCACCGATGACAGCGGCCACCTGCCCACCAACACCGCACCAGTGAGCAGCGGCCGCCCCAAAGCGCACCGGCAGGTCCTCACTCCCGTTCTCGCCACGAGAACGAGAACGAGACCATCCCAGAACACGAGTACCGCCCTCGCGGCGTACGACGTGTTGTGCAGCCGACGGCGCAGGGAGGACCTGGACATGGCTCACCCGCGCACGGCACGACCGCCGCCCGGGTGGAGGACAGACAGTTGCGCCCTATCCAGGAAGCAGCAGTTCGCCTTCCCCCACATGGATGGAGGACGCCTCCTCCGCAGAGCTGGAGTATGCCCTTCTCCCCTGAATGCCGGAGGAAGAAGCGGGTCGCCAGCCCACGCGGAGATAGGCCCCAACTCGCCCCGCCCTCCTTCACAGCACGGATGATGAAGATCCTTGAAGCTGAGGACGGGGCATAGGCCGCAGCCCGGCTTGCTTCTCCCCACCGCCAAACTGGTGGTCATCATCCTGGATGACCATTGGTGAGGGAATGCAGCCGGGCTGCATGATGAAAATCCTTAAAGCCGAGCGATGGCTGAAGGGCGCCAACCCCCGCGAGGTCGTACTCCTCCAACAGCAGCAAGACGAAGGCAACACGGGTGCTCCCCATCCGGGGGCTCGGAAGGTGGAAGGGCACGATGCATGAGGGGAATGCGAAGGCATGCCTACCGCCCGGGGGATCGATCCATTTTTAAAGGCGGCTCTCCCCACTCGAATCCTCAAGCGTCATGGGCAAAGTCTTCACCGACGTGCTCTGGGGTCCTCCCCTACGACACGAGGGCTGGGTCCCACACGTCATGCAAGCTGACCCGAAACGGAAGAAGCCAAACTGCCGCACGCGGAGCGTGTAACCGCCCCGCGGTTACAAGCACTCCTCCATCCTCGCCGAAACCAGCAGTCGAAAGGGCGGACCGCCATGCAGGTGGCGTGCAACCGCACCGCGGGGGTGCACCCCTTCGGCTTCGTCGCATCCAGCATGGAGGCCCAGGCCCACACGTCATGTAACCGGCACGACAGTTACTACGTGCAAGAAACCGCACCGCCACTTGCGCCAATGCCGCGCCTTCTCGACTACAGAACCGGTGCCGCGACTCGAGGCAACTCTGCGCATGGCCCAACAGTGCCAATCAAGCACAACGATCACGGGTCAGTCAGCCGAGGGAGGAGGCGCGATGGTTGATATAGCCAAAAGTGGACCGGCAGTAATGGCGGCAGCAGACGAGCGGAAGCAACGGTCAAATCACCTGCAGGCTCACGTCCCCTCCTGAAGCGGCAGGGGAGCCCTCTCCCATGATGTGAAGACGACGCGCCCGTGTTCCGTTCCTCGAATGACTCGTGCACGCGGTCGTCCCGCGAATCGCCCGTCCCGTCGCATTAACTCCTCGACAGGGCAAGCGACGCCTTTGGCGGGCGAAGCGGTCGTCGTTTCACCTCCGCCATGATGACCGCGTCAAAAAAGGTGCGCCACACCATTTAAATCCATATCATTTTCCTCTTCCCCTTTCTCTCTCTTGCTACAGGGACCGGGAAAGGGGACATTTTGAAAGGGATCCTTCTCCGCGAAGGAAGCGGGCCCCGAGCCCTCCTACTGATCAGGGGTTCGAAGGCTGGCCCCTCGGAAGGGTTCGACAGCCGCCCCAGAGCACTCGGGCTTCAAGCTCATTACTGATCAGGGGTTCGAAGGCTGGCCCCTCGGAAGGGTTCGACAGCTGCTCCAGAGCACTCGGGCTCCGCGCCCACTACTGATCAGGGGTTCGAAGGCTGGCCCCTCGGAAGGGTTCGACAGTTGCCCCAGAGCACTCGGGCTCCGCGCTCACTACTGATCAGGGGTTCGAAGGCTGGCCCCTCGGAAGGGTTTGACAGCCGCCCCAGAGCACGTAGAGCAAGGGATGACTCTGGGTACGTCCGTTACATGGCCGAGGCTTGGGCTACGCTCCCGAGGTACCCTAGGACATTTCCGAGACCAGCAGGAGCGATTTTGTAACGGAATCCCACCAGAGGGAGGCATCGAGCCCTCGAGCCCTATCGAACGGGTCCGGGTCCGGCAAATCACTTGTAGGTACTTTTAGAGCGCGCCTCTGGGCCACTAGCCAACCCTTATCGAATGGGGCACGGGCGTCCACTTGGATCACCCGTTAGCAACTCACTGGAGACACCATGTTCGGCGCCCTCCGAGGGCAACATGGCGCTTCCCCCCCTTTCTCCTTGCGGAAAGGCGACGAAGGGGCGTATAACAAAAGTCAAGACAGTCCTTGATCGTCCTCTCCCTCCGTGCAGAGGCTCGGGGGTAGCTCTCGCAAACCCGGCTACGACCAAACCGTTGACAGCGTCAACAAACCAGCCTAAAAACTCGGAACCTGACCATGCACCCGGGCTACAATCAGGTCGCATGAGGGAATAACCAGGCCGGCCAAGGCATCACGAAAGGCATTAAGACCTTAGAGGATCAAACCACTCCTCCGAGGCCTCAGGGGCTACACCCGACGGGTGCGCTCGCGCGCACCCACCGGAACAAAGTGTAACCAAGAAAGGCCGATCCCCTCGCAAAAAGTGTGGCAAAGCCTCCAAGCGAGTACCAACACTCCCTTTGAGGCTCGGGGGCTACTGTCGGGTACCATAATTAGGGGTACCCCCAACACTCCTAAACACGGCTGGTAACCACCATCAGCACAAGCTGCAGAGACTGATGGGCACGACTCTGGTCAAGGCTTCGTCTACCCAAGGGACGCGATCTCGCCTCGCCCGAGCCCAGCCTCGGGCGGGAACTGTAGTCCCGGACGAAGTTACGTCATGCCCGAGGGCCTCCTCAAGCAACGGGCGCACCCTCGACTCGCCCGAAGCCCAGCTCGGGCAGGCTTTGTTGTGAAGCAACCTTGGCCAAATCGCCTCACCAACCGACCGTATTGCAGGCGCATTCAATGCGGGGATCACCTGACACCTTATCTTGACACACGTGCCTCAGTTAGCAAGGTCGAAGTGACCACAGTCACTTCGCCCTTTCACTGATTGACCTGACAGGAAAACAGCGTCGCTTGCCCCGCTCCGACTGCTGTGCCACCCGCCAGGGTGAGGCTGACAACAGCCAAGTTCAGCCTCAGGCGCAACAGGAAGCTCCGCCTCACCCGACCTTAGGCCTCGGCCTCGGAAGGAGGTCTCCGCCTCGCCCAACCCCAGGGCTCGGCCTCAACCTCGGCCTCGGAAGGAGGTCTCCGCCTCGCTCGACCCCAGGGCTCGGCCTCAACCTCGGCCTCGGAAGGTGGTCTCCACCTCGCCCGACCCTAGGGCTCAGCCTCAACCTCGGCCTCGGGAGGAATCGCGTCCTCGCCCGACCCCGGCCTCGGCCTCAAGGGAAGTCTCCGCCTTGCCCGACCTTGGGCTCGGACCGACCGCGCCACGGGGGATACATCATTACCCTACCCCTAGCTAGCTCAGGCTACGGGGGGACAAGACCGGCGTCCCATCTGGCTCGCCTCGGTAACAAGTAATGATGGCTCCCCGCGTGCGCCCATGACGACGGTGGTTCTCAGCCCCCTACGGAAGCAAGGAGACGTCAGCAAGGTCCCAGCAGCACCGACATCTGTGCTTCTACAGGGCTCAGGCACTCCTCCGACGACCACGATACCGCGTACACAGGGCTCTAGCACCTCTCCAATAGCCACGTTGGCATGTACACAGGGCTCAGGCACCTCTCTGCCAGACACGTTAGCGCCCAGCTACACCCCCCATTGTACATGTGGACCCTCTCCTTGCGTCTATAAAAGGGAGGTCCAGGGCCTTCATGCGAGAGGGTCGCGCGGAGGAATGAGCTTACGAACAGGCTCACTCTCTCCCTCTCGCGAACGCTTGTAACCCCTACTACGAGCACACCCCCCTAGCGCGGGATAACACGAGCCGCGTTTTCCCCCTTGTGTTCCATCTCGCACCAACCCATCTGGGCTGGGACGCGCAGCGACAAATTTACTCATCGGTCCAGGGACCCCCCGGGGTCGAAACGCCGACAAGTAGCAACGAGGTTACGAGTCATCCGAAGACCAATTAGGTGAAAGTACTTGGGATGTCAAGTCACAGGCAAGTTGTGCCCTTGATCACTTTTCTTTGTCTAATAATGTTCCTGTTAATCATTGTGGCATGCTCAGGTTAATTTGATGGGGACCCAATAGGTTTTCCTAATATTGTTTATCCCACACCTTGCAAACAAATGAACTATTGGGTAGATTTGCTATTGCTCTACCTGTTTTTGGGATTAATGCTATACTGAATTGTGATCATGTTCCAGTATTATTGTTGGTTTATTATTGTTCATGATAAGATCATTATGTTAATTGGAACATGGAGAACCACCCGAGAAAACAGTGCTACCACAAGGGCGATATGGGATGTCCTTGGCTGATTAATTAGGAAAACTAGTGGAGGACTACCTTACCCGAAAGGGGCAAGGGCGGTAGAGGAGCTGCCAGTATAGGGAGGTTCTCAGGTCGATCATGTTGCGGTGGCTTTTCGAAAGAGGGATTCCTATATCGCTCTTCTCAGAAACCGTAGCGGGTTTTCTAAAGCTAGTGGAACTTTGTAAAGGCCTCGTAGTGCTACCCTGCCTCGTCTCCTCGGTAGAGATGTATGGGATTCATGACCCCGTGGTAAATGGGTAACACGACTTGTGCGTAAAGACGTGCAACCTCTATAGAGTGTAAAATTGGTATATCATGCATGCTCATGGTCATGAGCGGCTCAGACACTCACATGATTAACTTATGGAAATAAACTTAATTTGTCATTTGCATTACATTGTGGGTTTTATTATTAATTTTGATCTCTTATTTATTTGGGTTGGTATCTTCTTACACTTAGTAACCGCTAATAAAATTTTGACCAACGTTAAAAGCAATGCTCAGCTTTAACCATCTTCTTTGGTAAGCCTTACACTTCACATGAGCCCCACCATAAGTGAGCTCATGCATATTATTCCCCACAACTTGTTGAGCGATGAACGTATGTAAGCTCACCCTTGCTGTACTCACACCCCCAGGTCAAGGACAGGTACCACAAGATAAGGAGCATGATGGATGCCACGATGAGTTCGTGAGAGATCTAGGTTGTCGTCTCCCAGTCAACTATGTTTGCTGGATCATCGTCTTCGTATGATGTAATTATTTAGTTATTTTGTACAAAACTCCTGTTATATAGTAAAGACGTGACATTCGTTTCTGTACCATGAGTCATCATATGTGTGAGACTTGATCCTAGCATACATTTGATTCGTGCCTGGATTTGCCCTATAATCCGAGTGTGACAGGCGCCGATCCGGGTGCCAATTACTGCGATGATAACCGGCAGCAGTGCTCTCTGTGGAGACGTGGACGGTTCACGGCCAGAGGCCGGACGGTCCGCGACCTGGCGTAGGGGCTGGTATTCTGCCACACCCGGTTTAAGAAGGCAAACCAAACACGAACCATGTACGTTCCAGGATCAACAATTCATGTACACAATAGTTACATAACCGGACATCATCACACATTGCTTAAATGATAACATCCTTAACAATAGTGTATGGACATCCTTGTTCTTCCGCACAAGATTGAACTCCTCCTTACAAAGCCTATGTAAAGTGTGTTTTTGCCTTGACATTCCATTTATAATAGTGTATCTCATCAGTCAACTAGGCTAGTAGCGTCCTTAGGTTTTATAAGGTCTTGTGTGGTGGATCTAAAGACTCCAACATCTATGTCCTCAAGATATGCTTCCATATATTCAATAGGGAAATGTGTCTCATGAACACGGGAGGAGGTCCATTGCCACCAAATTTCTTTGGACGGTGAAGTATAAAATGATGAGCACAAGGCTCTGATACTAATTGAAAGAAGCAAAATGTCCAAGAGGGAGTGAATTCAGATAATCTAATTTTTTGCAACAATTAAGTCCTAATATCCCACAAAATCCCTTGTGTCTAAGAATGTTTTTATTCTATCACAAAAGTTTTACACAATAGGTTCTAACCTTATTCTAGCATGGTAATTCTAGTAATGTAAAAACAAGAATTACATTGCACAAATATAATGACGCTGAGTAAAAAGAGGGTTAGGAACATGATGGTATTTTCTTAAGGTATCGGAGAGTCGACACTCCCCACTAGTCCTTACTGAAGCACCCGTGTAAGGTTGTTGCTCCCCCTTGATCCACACAAGGATCAAGTGCTCACTATGGTTTAATTCTTCACCAATACAACATGGTGAATCACTCACAACTAGTTACACCTTTAGTTGGGTCACCCATAATCGTCATTGGGTGATCACCAAATTCTTGATCGCCACCAAGACATCTAGGTGATGCCAATCACCAAGAGTAACAAGCATGAACACTCAATTGACCTGACCAAGCCAAATGAGAATGGTGGATGCATACTTTTTACTCTCAGTGCACTAAACAGTCTGGTAATCCCACAATTTTCAAATCTTAATTGCCTCACTAGGAAAATGCTCTTTCTTTCACTCCAAATGGTTTCTTTAGCAAAACAAATGGCAAGAGACCTCAAATGGACGAGATGGAGGGGAATAAATAGCCCCAAGGCAAGAAACTTCTTGTTCTCCCTCCACTAAACTTATATGGGTGCCCTGGACATGTATAGTGTGCACCTACCATTTGCACCGAACACGACCGGTGCAACTCGAACATCTTATTTCAAAATCTAAAAGCTACTATACTAGTATTCGATGCCATGACCGGTTTCTTACCAAACACTTGCATTGAGTAGTACCTTGAGGTGCACATTTGCAAACCTATGTGAGTGGCCTATCTGGTGTCCCACTAGATACATTCGGTTAGTACTCAGCCTCTCACACTCATGTACAACCCTCTCTAAGTGATATGTCCCGTGTCATATCTGATACATCACCGAACATGTCCGGTGGGTGTATAACCTTTCACACTCATCTACAAACCACTTTGGGTGCCTTGTCAAATGCACCATGATTGGTACATATTGAACATGTCAAACACTTTGTTCTTAATAGGGCAAACTCTTATCTGGTGCCATGAATCTGATGCACACCAGACACATATGGTGCAACTAAAGTGTTGCCAACTTGGTTGTTTCGAAGACCCTTTGAGTTAGGGTTTGATATCAAACTTTTCTTGGTCTTCCATTGTGTTACCTAGTACTAGATTTAACAGTTTTGATGAAAAGTGTTCATAAAATGCTTATCTCCTTTTATTTTGAGGTATATTGACAGTTTTGATGGATCCAAAATCATGTCGTAATGATGGTCAACACCCGCGTCCAATATATGATGATGCTTGTATTGCTTATGTGTTGCATGCTTGCTTGTGTGCGGCAGGGTTGCACGAGGTTGTCTCTTAGATGTAAAATGTAGGCTGATGAAGCTTTACGAGATATCTGGGTGTCCCAATACTAGGGACCCCTTCCCCTTTATATATAGCTTAGGAGGCAAGGTTACATGTTTCTTTCCTTCTCTACAGGTATTTGGCTCCTAATCCTACTTAGAATAGTTCCCTAGTTGGTTGCACTGGAGTTTTGATCTAGTTGTCTTTTGTGTATTCTATCTATGCACTACATGTCAAGCCAATGAGATAGCCCTGGTAGAATCCACCTAGGGCTTGTTCGGTTATTCCCAATACACATGGATTGGATGGGATTGGAAAAAATTGAGAAGAAGTTTGACTTGTTTGGGATTCAAACCCATCCAATCCCACTCAATCCACATGGATTGAGAGCTAACCGAACAAGCCCCTAGAGAGCCGGCCGGTCCTCATCTACCATGGGGTACGGTCATTATTTTTTGGCTTTTTGTTGTAAATATAAAACTCTTTTGGTGGAGGAGTCAGGGGCAGTTTCGTCCTGTCTCTTTCGTGCACCGTAGACACACTGTAGCAAATTCTAAAAAAACAAACTATAGCCAAAACCAGCGAAGTCATATTTCTTTTGTTCTTTGCAATAAGGTCCGGCTTCTCCGTACGGTACACAGTAAGAGTCAGTGTTGGACCGTGTAGCGCCAAATGGGCCCTAGCTAGAAGATAACCCACGGCCCACACCACACAGTACGTAGTGTGCGTACGTCTACTGTTTGATGATTCTCAACGTACAGGTACAGCTACATGGATGGATCGGTACTGAATGAAGTAGATTAGATTAGATGCTCATGACATGATTGTAGGCACGTACGTCTGCTTTTTTACGACATGATCCATCGAGCATGTCCCACTACTGCATATACAGTTAAGGTCCTATTTGAAAGCAACCTAGTTTTTTAAAAAAACCAATTTTATCTTTAAGCTTGGAGAGCCTAACTTTTTGGTTATTTCTATAAACTGAACCATAATCTGCTATGTTTGGAACCTACTCAATTTTTATAAATTAAATCAGTTTCTTAAAAAATGGGTGCTTACAAACATGATCTAATTAAATAGCTAGCTAGCAATTAATAACAACCAGTTATAACCGCACCAAGCTAAGTAATCGATTCAACTAAGCTAGCCACTAATTAGAACTAACATGTGCCAACACGCCAATAGATTGAGATTAAGGTCAGCTTATAGGTGGTTAGTACGTATGAGAAGGGGTACATAGTATTGCATTATTGTACACTATACAGGTAGCTAACTGTTGGGGCGAAGGCGTAACGCCCCCTCGCTCGGTCGTCTAAACAACAAAAGCAGCAAAAGCAGGCAAAGACTGAAGAGCGAGAGCCCCACGATGGAGGGAGCGCACAGAACGGGTGAAAGGCTTAGGCGCTATCCGTCTCAGCGGGGGATGGCGAAGGCCACCAAGACCACGAAGGCTGAGAGCATGGAACGCGAAGGCTACGAGTCATTATTCGCTTGTCATTGTAATGGGGCCGTGCGGAACCGCCCTGGGCCGCCTGGTCCCACTTGTAAGCCACTGTATAGGTAGAGTTAATGGTGTGT
Source organism: Zea mays (assembly GCF_902167145.1). Lineage (NCBI taxonomy): Eukaryota > Viridiplantae > Streptophyta > Magnoliopsida > Poales > Poaceae > Zea > Zea mays. The sequence continues at coordinate 89,678,844 of NC_050105.1, forward strand.
CCGTACATGTAATACTTAATCACGCTGTAATGACTTGTAATAACCCTAGAGAGGGGGATATTCCAGGGATAACGTAAGTAACCACGTGCATAATTGTATTTGACGAGGTCAAACCGTCCCCTAGTTACCTATAAATACCTCGCACTGTACACTATTGCGGGAGGCTGAAAAACACGGTTGCCCTAATACACTGTGTTGACAAGCATCAAATCATCCTCGTACTCCCACTGTTTGGATTAGCTAGACCACGTGTCGGCAAATTCCAAAATTTGGCGCCCATCGTTCGTGCAACGAAAAACCATTCCCACGATGGCCCCCAAGAGAGCGACATCGAAGGCTGTCACTTCCATCGACGATGGAGTGAAGGCGGCCCTCCTAGCTGAAAAGAAAGGCAAGGGTCCCCTCGCGGATGACATCTCTCAGGAAGCCTTCGACGACGAGGCCGTCAAAAGCAAAAGACAACGCCAAGACAATCCCCATGCACAAGAGGGCACTGCGCGCACATGCAGCTCTGAAGGAGCACCTCAGGCACCCCCGCCAGGTTTCACTCTACCAGAGGCAGAGGACATAATCGAAGATGGCGAAATCTTAGGCATTTCAGCCGAAGACCAACTCAAACTGCGACCCTTGCATCAAGAACAATCATTTACAGAAGCAGAAAGAAATACTTGCAGCCAAGCGCCAGCGGATCACCATGCAAGCCAAGGTCCGCCATATGATATTAGATGAGGAGCAGAAGGCCAGAGAGCTAGAACAATAAATCACAGATATGCAAAGCGAAGGCTCCCACCAAATGCAGCAGAACTCTCCCTACATACGAGTCATATCTCCAACCACTTTCCAGGGGATAAATTACCTTGATGAACGAAGCCCACTTGTGCCACAACTCCAGGCCTCACCTTGGTCTAGCAACTTCAGAGCAGGTACTTATCCCAAGTACAATGGTAGCACCGACCCAGCACGGTACATCATGAGCTACCAGGTTGTGGTCGCATCATCCAGAGGGGACGATGCCACTATGGCCAAATCTTTCATTATAGCACTCGAAGGCTCAGCCCTGACATGGTACACCAGACTGCCGCCACTATCAATTGATTCATGGAAAACCATTCGCGACAAGTTTTTGCTAAACTTCCAAGGGTACAGGCCGGACACAGATGCCCTGGCAGAATTATCACTCTGCAGACAACAAGAAAAAGAAACCCTTCGGGAGTACTACAAAAAGTTCCTTCTGCTAAAGTCATAACTGCCATATGTTGATGACCACATAGCCATCCACTACTGAAAGGGAAATAGCCATAACCATTTCCTATAATCGATTTTGGTGCTTGACGACCATCACAAATCTTATGGACTAACTAGTTTTCCTAGTTGACCATTTATCAGGTGCATAAAGTTCATATTCATCTATTCTAAGTCGAATGTCTGGAATACCATAGATTATTACGGTCAGGAGAACCTTTTTGGAAATTCATCTATGCACGGACCATATGGGCCTTTGTGGCAGACCGCGACACCAGGGTGAGCCTCGAACAGGAACACTACAAAAACACGAGTTAACACTACGTACCATCCGAAGGAGAAGCGAGCATCGTCCGGGACCAAGCGTGGACCTTCTGGCCTCAGGCGTGGACCATCTGGTCGTTGAGAAACATGGAAAACCCGAAGGTGACGGGTTCGGTAAAATACATTTTTAGCGTCCTCGCGAATCGTCTGGGGTGCACGGCCAGACCATCCGCGACTGCTCTGTCTAACATCTGATGACACATTTAATGCACTTGTAGCCATTTATATATCTATTACTGCTGACCATTGCGATTTCAGCCGTTGATGTACAGGCGCGGACCGCTCGGACCAGGGGCGCCGACCGTCCGCTGTCGGCAGAAAAGGAGCAACGACTAGAAAGTGGTTGGTGGCTATAAATACAACCTCAAACACCTCCATTCACTTCACCCAAGCACTCTACGCATACACATTCAATACAAGAGCTAGCAATCCATTCCAAGACACATTCAAAGCTTCAAATCTATCCAAGTCCCACAATTAGGACAAGTGATCATTAGTGTTTAGTGACTTGAGAGAGTGTGATTCGTGTTCTATTTGTTGCTCTTGTTGCTTGGCTTTTAATCGTGCTTTCTTCACCTCCTTCTAAAATCTCTAGTGACTTGTAAAGCTAGCAAGAGACACCTAAGTGTGTGGTGGTCCTTGCGGGTTCTTAGTGATCCTTGAGATTAAGAAGAAGCACTCAACCGGTCTAAGTGATTGATTGAGAGAGGGAAAGGGTTGAAAAAGACCCAGCCTTCGTGGTCTCCTCAACGGGGAGTAGGTTCATTGGAACTGAAAGGGAAATGTGCCCTTGGGCCATTTCTATAATATTTTGGTGATTAAGTGTCCAACACATAGTGAGTGAGATATTATGTGCCAAACAAGCAAAAGGTGCAAATCATGTAACAAGGTACGTTTCTAGAATTAGTACATTTTTTTGAGTACTAACATATATTGTCTAAGTGCTAGAAACAGAGAAAAGAAAAGAAGAAAAGGATTGCAAGTGACTTGGCTGTGTACAGCCGAAGTCCAGCTCAGTCTGGCACACCGGACTGTCCGGTGGTGCACCAAACAGTGTCCGGTGGTGCACCGGATAGTGTCTGGTGCGCCAGGCTGGCCTCCGGTGAACAGGTCACTCTTGGGAGAATTTGGCGGCGTACGACTATAATTCACCGGACTGTCCGGTGATGCACCGGACTGTTCGGTGAGCCAACGACCACCAGCGCAATGGTCGGTCGCGCAATCCACGGGCGACGCGTGGCCCGCGCCAACGGTCGGCAGGGGGCACCGGACTGTCCGGTGTGCACCGGACAGTGTCCGGTGCGCCAACTGCCTCGGCGCTGCAACGGTCATCTACGCCAGAAAAGGAAGGAGAACCGCACCGGACCGTCTACAGTGACTGTCCGGTGGTTGACCGGACTGTCCGGTGCACCACCCGACAGAAGGCAACTTCAGCCTTCCTTGTTGGCCTCCAACGGCTCCTAGCTACCTTGGGGCTATAAAAGGGACACTTGATCGATTGTGTTAGTGATTTGAGCTCCATTCTAGTTGTGAACTCTGTGTGCTTCATTTTGAGCTCAAGTCTTGGCTTGTGTGCGTGTGTGTGCTGCGGATTTGTGTGTGTTGCTCCCCAACATTACTCTTGTGCTTTCATCATGATCTTTGTTATAAGGGCAAGAGACTCCAACTTGTGGAGATTCCTTGCAAACGGGAAAAAGAGATAAGGAAGAAAAGTCGTGGTATTCAAGTTGATCATTGGATCACTTGAAAGGGGTTGAGTGCAACCCTCGTCCATTGGGACGCCACAACATGGAAGTAGGCAAGTGTTACTTGGCCGAACCACGGGATAAAATCGCGTGTCTCTTGTGTGCTTTCTCTTCGATTGTCTGTGTTCACAAGAGCTCGTTTCAAGCCACTTAGCTGTTCTAACTTTAATAACTAAGTTTGTGGCTATTTGAGTTGAAATTTACAGGATCACCTATTCACCCCCTCCCTCTAGGTGCTCTCAATTGGTATCGGAGCCGTTCTCTTCACGTAAGGGACTAATCGCCCGAAGAGATGGATCCTAAGGGAAAGGGGATGGTGGTCAACGACAAGGAAAATGAGTCCTTCCTCAACAAGCCTAGAGACGACAAGCCCACTGACTCTGGCTCGAGTCACAAGATGAAGGATGGGAAGAAGAAGAGGCGCATCAAGAAGATCGTCTACTACGACAGCGATGAATCTTCTTCTTCACCAAGAGATGACGACGATGACGATCCTTCTTCAAAGAAAAAGACGATTAATCAAAATTACTCTTTTGACTATTCTCGCATGCCGTACAATACAAATGCACATCTACTCTCTATTCCACTTGGAAAACCTCCACACTTTGATGGAGAGGACTACTCATTTTGGAGTCATAAAATGCGTAGTCATCTATTTTCTCTCCATCCTAGCATTTAGGAAATAGTGGAAAATGGGATGCATTTTGATAGCACTGATAACCCTGCATTCATTAATGAACAAATTCATAAGAATGCCCAAGCTACTACTGTCTTGTTACCTTCGCTTTGCAGGGATGAATACAATAAAGTTAGCGGCTTGGACAACGCTAAGCAAATCTGGGATACCCTCAAGATCTCACATGAGGGAAATGATGCCACTATGATCACCAAGATGGAACTGGTGGAAGGCGAGTTGGGGAGGTTTGCCATGATCAGGGGAGAGGAGCCAACTCAAACATACAACAGGCTCAAGACCCTAATCAACAAGATTAGGAGCTATGGAAGCACAAGATGGACGGACCACGACGTCGTCCGACTAATACTAAGGTCATTTACCATAATTGACCCCCATCTTGTCAACCTTATTCATGAGAATCCCAGGTACACCAAGATGACGCCCGAGGAGATTCTTGGGAAGTTTGTGAGCGGGCGCATGATGGTGAAGGAGGCTCGATATGTGGATGATGCTCTAAACGGTCCACTAACCGTCCACGAGCCTCAAACCATTGCCCTCAAAGCAACCAGCAGCAGGGAGATGTACCAAGCAAGGTGGCACAAGTGGAGGCCGCCGACCTCAACGAAGATGAAATGGCGCTTATCATCAAGCGCTTCAAGACCGCATTAAAAGGACGCAAGGAGTACCCCAACAAGAATAAGACAAGGGGAAAGCGCTCCTGCTTCAAATGCGGTAAGACTGGTCATTTTATTGCTCAATGTCCCGATAATGAAAATGATCAGGGGGAAGAAAGACATGGGAAGAAGGAGGAGAAGAAAAGCTATAGGAAAGTGAAAGGCGAGGCTCACCTTGGCAAGGAATGGGATTCAGACTGCTCTTCATCCGACTCCGACGATGAAGGACTGGCAGCCTCGGCCTTCAACAAGTCCTCTCTCTTCCCCAACGAACGACACACTTGCCTCATGGCCAAGGAAAATAAGGTAAGTGTTCGTGATACCCCTAAGTACACTACTTCTAGCGATGATGATTCTAGTGATGATGAAGTAGATTATACTGATTTATTTAAGGGTTTAGATAGAACTAAAGTAGATAAAATCAATGAGTTAATTGATGCTTTAAATGAAAAAGATAGATTGTTAGAAAAGCAAGAGGATATTTTATATGAGGATCATGATAAGTTTGTTAGTGTGCAAAAATCTCTTGCTTTAGAGATTAAAAGGAATGAAATGCTATCTTCTGAATTATCTGCTTGCCATGAAACTGTGTCTAGTTTAAAGAATGTAAATGATGATTTAAATGCTAAGCTAGAGGAAGCAAATAAATCTAGTTCATGTGTAGAGCATGTTAGTATTTGTAATAGATGTAAGGATTTTGATGTTGATGCTTGTGATGAACACCTTATGTCTATTACCAAATTCAATGATGAGGTGGCAAGTCTTAATGCTCAACTTAAGACTTGCAAAACTAATTTTGATCAATTAAAATTTGCTAGGGATGCCTACACCATGGGTAGACACCCCTCTATTAAGGATGGACTTGGTTTTCAAAAGGAAACCAAGAACTTAACAAGCCAAAAGGCTCCCGTTCTCAACAAGGAGAAAGGGAAGGCTCCTATGGCTAGTAGTTCTAAAAAATGTCATGCTTACATTTATGATAGAAAATTCTCTAGAAATGCTCATTATAATAGGAGTTATGATGCGTTTAATTCACATGCTATGTTTGCTTCTAGCTCTACTTTTGTGCATGGTAGAAGTAGACCTAGGAAAAATCATGTTGTGCATCATGTGCCCAGGAGAGTACGTAATGAACCTTCTACTATTTACCATGCTTGCAATACTTCGTTTGCACTTGTATGTAAGAATGAAAAAGTAGTTGCTAGAAAAATGGGATCCAAATGCAAGGGAGACAAGACTTGTATTTGGGTTCCAAAGGCTATTGTAACTAACCTTGTAGGACCCAACAAGAGTTGGGTACCTAAAACCCAAGCGTAAATTGTCTTGCAGGTTTATGCATCCGGGGGCTCAAGCTGGATTATCGACAACGGATGCACAAACCACATGACGGGGGAGAAGAAGATGTTCACCTTCTACGTTAAGAACAAGGATTCCCAGGATACGATCATCTTTGGAGATGGGAACCAAGGCAAGGTCAAAGGCTTGGGCAAGATAGCCATCACCAACGAGCACTCTATTTCAAACGTATTTCTAGTAGAGTCGCTTGGTTACAACCTCCTGTCTGCAAGTCAATTGTGCCACATGGGCTACAATTGTTTGTTTACAAATGTTGATATTTCTGTCTTTAGAAGGAGTGATGGTTCATTAGCATTTAAGGGTGTATTAGACGACAAACTCTACTTAGTTGATTTTTCGAAAGAGGAGGCTGATCTAGATGTATGCTTAATAGCTAAGACTAGTATGGGCTGGCTGTGGCATCGCCGTCTAGCACATGTTGGGATGAAGAACCTTCATAAACTTCTAAAGGGAGAACATGTGTTAGGACTAACCAATGTCTGCTTCGAGAAAGATAGACCTTGTACAACTTGTCAGGCAGGGAAACAGGTGGGAAGCACTCATCACAGCAAGAATGTGATGACTACATCAAGACCACTGAAGCTTCTTCAGATGGACCTCTTCGGAACCGTCGCCTACCTTAGCATCGGGGGAAGTAAGTATGGTCTTGTAATTGTAGATGACTTTTCCCGCTTCACTTGGGTGTTCTTTTTGCAGGATAAATTAGAAACCCAAGGGACCCTAAAGCGCTTTCTAAGGAGGGCTCAAAACGAATTTGAGCTCAAGGTGAAGAAGATAAGGAGCGACAACGGGTCCAAGTTCAAGAACTTACAAGTTGAGGAGTATCTTGAGGAGGAAGGTATAAAGCATGAGTTCTCCGCTCCCTACACACCACAGCAAAACGGTGTAGTAGAGAGGAAGAACAGGACGCTTATCGACATGGCGAGGACGATGCTTGGAGAGTTCAATATGCCCGAGCGGTTTTGGTCGGAAGATGTGAACACAGCTTTCCATGCCATAAACCAGCTCTATCTACATCGTCTCCTCAAGAAGACCTCCTACGAACTCCTTACCGGTAACAGACCCAATGTATCTTACTTTCGTGTATTTGGGAGCAAATGCTGCATTTTGGTGAAGAAAGGTAGACATTCCAAGTTTGCTCCCAAAGCTGTAGAAGGGTTTTTACTAGGGTATGACTCAAATACAAAGGCATATAGAGTCTTCAACAAATCATCAGGTTTGGTTGAAGTCTCTAGCGATGTTGTATTTGATGAAACTAATGGCTCTCCAAGAGAGCAAGTTGATCTTGATGATATAGATGAAGATGATGTTCCGACGGCCACGATACGCACCATGGCGATTGGAGATGTGAGACCACAGGAACAACAAGAGCAAGATCAACCTTCTTCCTCAACGATGGTGCATCCCCCAACTCAAGATGATGAACAGGTCCCTCAAGAAGAGGCACGTGATCAAGGGGGAGCACAAGAAGAACAAGTTATGGAGGAAGAAGCACCACTGGCCCCTCCAACCCAAGTCCAAGCGACGATCCAAAGAAATCACCCCGTCGATCAGATTCTGGGTGACATAAGCAAGGGAGTAACTACTCGCTCAAGATTAGCTAACTTTTGTGAGCATTACTCGTTTGTCTATTCTATTGAGCCTTTCAGGATAGAAGAAGCCTTGCAAGATCCGGACTGGGTGTTGGCCATGCAGGAAGAGCTCAACAACTTCAAGAGGAATGAAGTATGGAGCCTGGTGCCACGTCCAAAGCAAAATGTTGTGGGAACCAAGTGGGTGTTCCACAACAAACAAGACGAGCATGGGGTGGTGACAAGGAACAAGGCTCGACTTGTGGCAAAAGGTTATGCCCAAGTCGCAGGTTTGGATTTTGAGGAGACTTTTGCTCCTGTGGCTAGGCTAGAGTCTATTAGAATATTATTAGCCTATTCCGCTCACCACTCTTTCAGGTTGTTTCAAATGGATGTGAAGAGCGCTTTCCTCAACGGGCCAATAAAGGAGGAGGTGTATGTGGAACAACCCCCTGGCTTTGAGGATGACAGGTACCCCGACCATGTGTGTAAGCTCTCTAAGGCGCTCTATGGACTTAAGCAAGCCCCAAGAGCATGGTATGAATGCCTTAGAGATTTCTTAATTGCTAATGCTTTCAAGGTTGGGAAAGCCGATCCCACTCTTTTCACTAAGACTTGTGATGGTGATCTTTTTGTGTGCCAAATTTATGTCGATGACATAATATTTGGTTCTACTAACCAAAAGTCTTGTGAGGAGTTTAGTAGGGTGATGACTCAAAAGTTTGAGATGTCAATGATGGGCGAGTTGAACTACTTCCTTGGGTTCCAAGTGAAGCAACTCAAGGACGACACTTTCATCTCCCAAACGAAGTACACTCAAGATCTTCTCAAGAGGTTTGGGATGAAGGACGCCAAGCCCGCAAAGACACCTATGGGAACCAACGGACATGTTTGGCGTCAACAAAGGAGGTAAGTCCGTTGATCAAAAGGCATACCGGTCTATGATAGGGTCTTTACTTTATTTATGTGCTAGTAGATCGGATATTATGCTTAGCGTATGCATGTGTGCTAGATTTCAATCCAACCCAAGGGAATGTCACCTTGTGGCCGTTAAGCGGATTTTTAGATATTTAGTTTCTACGCCTTGCTTCGGGATCTGGTATCCAAAGGGGTCTACCTTTGACTTAATTAGATATTTAGACTCCGATTATGCTGGATGCAAGGTTGATAGGAAGAGTACATCAGGGATGTGCCAATTCCTAGGAAGGTCCCTGGTGTCTTGGAGTTCAAAGAAACAAACCTCCATTGCCCTATCCATCGCTGAGGCCGAGTATGTTGCCGCAGGACAGTGTTGCGCGCAACTACTTTGGATGAGGCAAACCCTCCAGGACTTTGGCTATAATTTGAGCAAAGTCTCACTCCTATGTGACAATGAGAGTGCAATCCGCATGGCGGATAATCCTGTTGAGTACAGCCACACTAAGCACATAGACATCCGGCATCACTTTCTGAGAGACCACCAGCAAAAGGGAGATATCGAGGTTTTCCATATTAGCACCGAGAACCAGCTAGTCGATATCTTTACCAAGCCATTAGATGAGAAAACCTTTTGCAGGCTGCGTAGTGAGCTAAATGTCTTAGATTCGCGTAACTTGGATTGATCTATAGCATACATGTGTTTTATGCCTTTGATCATGTTACTTTATGCATTTATGAAATTTGTTGCTTATTTATGGTGCTCAAGTTGTGTAAGGGATCCCCGGACTTCACAAGTCCATGTGTGAATGATGCACATATTTAGGGGGAGATGTGCCACAACTTGACCCTTTGAGACTAACCTTTGGGTTTAAGTGTACTTGATGTAGTCTCAAAGGTGCATTGAAAGGGAAAAGGTAAACTTGGACCATGCAAAGACTTCCACTGCACTCCTGTATAAGTGTACTCATCTCCAAGTTCATTCTTATGCCCTTATTGCCTTTTTTATCTTAATTGACATTTTTGGTGAGCCAATGGGGTTAAAGGGCCAAGAATGATCCCGTTTTGGTGCTTAATGCCAAAGGGGGAGAAATTAAGGCCAAAGCAAATGGATCAGCTACCACTTGAGAATTTTGAAAATAGTAGAATTAGGATTTTTGATCTGTCCAAAATACTCTTATTGCAAAATTTGGTCTCTTATGGGGAAAATTTACGATTATGGGAAAAAGGGGGAGTTTTTGGCATTCGATCAATTTTTCCATTGGAATATCTCTCTTTGTGCCTAAACAAGTGTGTTTGACTCAGAGATAGGAAAATGAATTTGATTTGCAAAAACAAACCAAGTGGTGGCAAAGAATGATCCAAATATGCCAAATTAGAATAAAAAACAATTTGGTCTTCAATTTGAATCGATGTTGCATGTTTTGCATTGCTTTTTGATGTGTTGGCATAAATCACCAAAAAGGGGGAGATTGAAAGGGAAATGTGCCCTTGGACCATTTCTATAATATTTTGGTGATTAAGTGTCCAACACTAAAAGGGAAATGTGCCCTTGGGCCATTTCTAAGTATTTTGGTGATTAAGTGTCCAACACAAATGGCTTAAGTATAAATTGTGCAAAATGGTGGATGAAGTACAAATCATCAATAAGGTATGATTCTAGACTTAGTACATTGGTTTTTGTGTACTAACATATTTGTCTAAGTGCTAGAATCAGAGAAAATACAAAAGGAAAAAGACTTGGATGGAGCAGCCAAGACTTAGCGCAGTCTGGGTGCACCGGACAGTGTCCGGTGCGCCAGGCTGGCTTTGGTCAAACTGGCCGCTCTCGGGATTTCGTCGGCGGCGTACGGCTAAAAATCACCGGACTGTCCGGTGGTGCACCGGACTGTCCGGTGAGCCAACGGTCGGCCACACCAACGGTCGGCCGTGTAATCCGCACGTGACGCGTGGCCGAGCCAACAGTCTGATGGGGGCACCGGACTGTCCGGTGTGCACCGAACAGTGTCCGGTGCGCCAACGGCTCCAAATCTTCAACGGTCGGCTGTGCCAAATTAGGAAAGCAATCTGCACCGGACAGTGAACAGTGCCTGTGGCACACCGGACTGACCGGTGCACCACCCAACAGAAGGCAAGAATTGCCTTCCTGGATTGCTCTCAACGGCTCCTAGCTGCCTTGGGGCTATAAAAGGGACCCCTAGGCGCATGGAGGAGTACACCAATCATTCTTTGATCATCTCTAAGCACCAAGACTCCATTCTAGCACATTTGATTCTTTGTGATAGCAATTTGAGCTACTCTTTAGTTGAGAACTCCGTGTGTGAACTTAGAGCTCAAGTTGTGACTAGTGTGCGTGTTTGTGCTGTTGCTTTTGAGATGTGTGTGTTGCTTTTCCCTCCCTTACATCCGTGCTTCTTTGTGATCATCTTTTGTAAGGGCGAGAGGCTCCAAGTTGTGGAGATTCCTCGCAAACGGGATATAGTGAAAGAAAGAAAAACACCATGGTATTCAAGTGGATCTTTGGATCACTTGAAAGGGGTTGAGTGCAACCCTCGTCCATTGGGACGCCACAACGTGGACTAGGCAAGTGTTGTACTTGGCCGAACCACGGGATAAACCATCGTGTCTCTTGTGCTTGTTCTCATTGTGACTATTGTGTTTCACAAGAGCTCGATCCTTAGCCACTTGAATTCATTATGCTAACACTTAATCAAGTTTTGTGGCTTTAAGTTTTAAGTTTTTACAGGATCACCTATTCACCCCCCTCTAGGTGCTCTCATTTGGTATCGGAGCCGTTCTCTTCACGAAAGGGACTAATCGCCCGAAGAGATGGATCCTAAGGGAAAGGGGATGGTGGTCAACGACAATGAGAAGGAGTCCATCTTCAAGGAGTCGAGGGACGACAAAGCCAATGACTCCGGCTCGAGTCAAAAGAAGAAGGATGGAAAGAAGAAGAGGCGCATCAAGAAGATTGTCTACTACGACAGCGACGAATCTTCCTCTTCTCAAAAGGACGACGAATACGAGGAGAAAAAGAAAACGGTTAACTCGAACTTTTCTTTCAATTATTCTCGTATTCCGCATAATTCCAATGCTCATTTCCTTTCCATTCCACTTGGTAAACCTCCACACTTTGATGGAGAGGACTACGGATTTTGGAGTCACAAAATGCGTAGCCACTTGTTCTCTCTTCATCCAAGTATATCGGAGATAGTAGAAAACGGAATGCAATTTGATAGTTCGGATAACTCCATGTTTATCAATGAACAAATCCATAAAAATGCACAAGCTACTACTGTTCTTTTAGCATCCTTGTGCAGGGAAGAGTACAATAAGGTGAGCGGCTTGGATAACGCCAAGCGGATTTGGGACACCCTCAAGATCTCGCATGAGGGGAACGACGCCACCATGCTCTCCAAGATGGAGTTGGTGGAAGGCGAACTAGGAAGGTTCGCGATGATCAGGGGAGAAGAGCCAACTCAAACGTACAATAGGCTCAAGACCCTGGTCAACAAGATAAGGAGCTATGGGAGCACGAGATGGACAGACCACGACGTCGTCCGACTTATGCTAAGGTCCTTCACTGTCCTTGATCCTCATCTTGTAAACTCTATTCGTGAGAATCCTAGGTACATCAAGATGACGCCCGAGGAAATACTCGAAAAGTTCGTAAGCGGGCGAATGATGATCAACGAGGCAAGATATGTTGATGAGGCATTGAATGGCCCAATGCCGATTCACGAGCCTCAAACCGTTGCTCTCAAGGCAACAAGTAGCAGGGAGACACTATCTAGCAAGGTGGCGTAAGTTGAGGCGGCCGGGCTAAATGAGAATGAAATGGCCCTCATAATCAAGCGCTTCAAGACGGCGCTCAAAGGTCACAAGGAGCATCCCAACAAGAGCAAGACGAAGGGAAAGTGCTCCTGCTTCAAATGTGGTAAGATTGGTCACTTTATTGCTAACTGTCCCGATAATGATAGTGACCAGGAACAAGGAAAGAATGGGAAGAGAGAGAACAAGAAGATTTACAAGAAGGCTAAGGGCGAGGCACACCTTGGAAAAGAATGGGACTCGGATTGTTCTTCATCTGACTCCGACGACGAAGGACTCGCCGCCACGGCCTTCAACAAATCGTCTCTCTTCCCCAACGTGCGTCACACCTGCCTCATGGCAAAGGAGAAGAAGGTAAGTACTCGAAGTACTATTACGTATGCTTCTTCAAGTGATGATGAGTCTAGTGATGATGCAGTAGACTACGCAAGCTTATTCAAAGGTTTAGATAGAACTAAAATTGATAAGATCAATGAATTAATTGATGCTTTGAATGAGAAAAATAGATTGTTAGATAAGCAAGAGGATCTTTTATATGAAGAGCATGATAAATTTGTTAGTGCGCAAAGTTCTCTTGCTTTAGAAGTTAAAAGAAATGAAACGCTTTCATATGAATTATCTACATGCCATGAATCCATTTCTAGCTTAAAGAGTATTAATGATGATTTAAATACTAAGTTAGAGATAGCTAATAAATCTAGCTCATGTATTGAACATGTAATAATTTTCAATAGGTGTAAGGATTTTAATATTGATGTATGTGTTGAGCACCTTACTTCTATTGCAAAATTAAATGGTGAAGTGGCTAGTCTTAATGCCCAACTTAAGACTAGCAAGAATGAGTTTGATAAACTAAAATTTGCAAGGGATGCCTACACCATTGGTAGACACCCCTCAATTAAGGATGGGATTGGCTTCAAGAGAGAAGCCAAGAACTTAACAAGCCAAAGAGCTCCAATTTTCAACAAGGAAAAGGGGAAGGCTCCTATGGCTAATAGTAGTCAAAAGAATCATGCATTTATTTATGATAGAAAATTTTCTAGAAATGCTTATCATAATAGGGGTTGTGATGCTTATGATTCAAATGCCATGATTGCTTCAAGTTCTTCCTTTGTGCATGGTAGAGATATGCCTAGGAGAAATGTTGTTCATGTACCTAGAAAACCAAGTAATGAACCTTCTACAATTTACCATGCTTGCAATGCTTCTTTTGCAATTTGTAGGAAGAATAAGAAAGTGATTGCTAGGAAATTAGGGGCAAAATGCAAGGGAGATAAAACTTGCATTTGGGTCCCTAAGGCCATTGTTACTAACCTTGTAGGACCCAACAAGAGTTGGGTACCTAAAACCCAAGCCTAATTTGCCTTGCAGGTTTATGCATCCGGGGGCTCAAGCTGGATTATCGACAGCGGATGCACAAACCACATGACGGGGGAGAAGAAGATGTTCACCTCCTACGTCAAGAACAAAGATTCCCAAGATTCAATCATATTCGGTGACAGGAATCAAGGCAAGGTTAAAGGACTAGGAAAAATAGCTATTTCATCCGAGCATTCTATCTCTAATGTGTTTTTGGTTGAATCGCTCGGGTATAACTTGTTGTCCGTTAGTCAACTTTGTAATATGGGTTATAATTGCTTATTTACAAATGTAGATGTGTCTATCTTTAGAAGAAGTAATGGTGTAGCTTCTCTAGGTGACTCGACTGATCGGACACTGTGCGGCGCAGAGGACGCTCCGCAAGGCGAGACAGCAGGAAAGGGATCACTGACTTACGAGCAGTGTGTCTAAGACGAGCCATCTACAAAAGACACTGTAAGCATAAGAGTAAGAACATAACTAATATGACAAGTAAGTAAACCATAGACAGAACAAAATAAAATTTTAGCAAGGTATAATATATATATATATATATATGTAGTAGAACATAGGGTTGGTCGAGGTGACCGACTTTTGAAGTGACACTAGAGGTCAAGGTGAGAATGAGGGTCAATAGTCCTTAGTACGGCTAGTGCTACTCTAGGTCAGCGGTCCTACAGTCAGCACGGCTTTGATACCACTTATGTCACACCCGGTTTCAGAAGGCAAACCAAATGCGAACTATGTACGTGCCAGGATCAGAATTCACGTACACAGCGATTACATAAATGAACATCATCGCATAGTGCTCGAATAATAACATAAAAGAGTATTAACTTATTACATCACAGAGTTAGAGACATCCACATAGTCATCCAAATAACGGGTAAATCAAAGTGCTAAGCGAAACACAGTAAAGATAGGGCCTTCACAGGCAACTGACTAGGGGTTTGCCGCCAACCCACACCTAGAATTCATCATAGCCTTGGAACTCCTGGAAGTCTCCTTCCACGGCTTCGTCTTCTCCTGTGCAGTGGTTGCAATGTGGACAACCTGGTTTTTGTGGTAAAGCAAGGATGAGTACACATCAACGTACTCAGCAAATGCCCCGTTTGGCTGAAGTGGACTAGCTTTTATGTGGGGTTAGGCTCAAGCAGTTGCTTTTAGTGGGTCAGGTATTTATTGTTAGTAGGAGCCGGATTTTTTCATAAAACCCAAGTTATAATCCCAGAAGTACCTCCTCAGAGAGGAAATACTAGAATACATAATTAAAGTCACCATCATTAACCATCATCATTAAAGTCATCATCTAAGGTGTATCCGGAGTATCTCTAATCAAAGAGGATCCCAAGGCTGCTCTTAACCGTGAGCACGACTGATATATCAGTTTCATTACCCTCTACAGAGGTCGCACACTTTACCCATGAGCCGTGATTCCCGTTTTGCCCGGGGATCATGACTCCCCATTGATCACTTCCTAGGTGGTCCGGCAGGGTATCACTATGTAGCTTTTACAAAGATTCCCTAGAGGTCCTAGCCGCCCATTAGGTTTCTCCAGTTTGATAAACACAGTACCTCTCCCCGAAGGGGGGTGACTAACAAAAGCAAAATGAAAGAACCTCGGCACCCAGCCTCGGCAGAGCAAGCACTGTGCCTGGACCCCATTGACGAAACGACGGCGAAGCAACTACACCTCTAGTTCCTCTAATTAATTAGCTAAGGGCCTCCCATTTCACCCTCATGGTTGCACTGTTATCCCGGGGGTCTCTCAACGAACAGGACCTTACGGAGAGGCACTCGAGAAACTGCTCGAGCCCCTAAAGTATCACCAGTCCAACATCATAATCATAATGACAACATCGTATCATAAGTGTTCATATCATGTTCATTGATTAAAGTAAAACAATAGCATAAATCTAACCATAGTGGCCCAATAGGTAATCAAGGACCAGGTAAATAGAAAGCTAGTCAATCCTTAGGTTGTTCATAGTATGCGAGACAGTGAATTATAAAGTAAATAGGACATAACGGGTCAGAGGACACTTGCCTTCACCAAGCTGCTGCTGCTCAGGGTCTTCTCCTGCAATTCCCTCAGACTCCACGAACGGCCCGATATCTACGCGAGTGCAAACATACATCCAACATTCTTGAAACGGAAGGAAACAATACACCATACAACAATATAGATCAAATAAATATGCACGCGACATAGAATTCGCATCTACGACTACGCGAGAAAGGAACTGAGACGACCGACGCTACGGTCGAGGGATATCACGTTTACACTAAGCGGATATGAATTATAATATTTAATTCGGCTTAATCATATTGACAAACATTAATCGTATGCCAAGTGAAATTACTACTTAGTCCCGATTAGTTTGCTACTCGAATAACCGTTGTTTAAATATGTATTTAATTAGCGCGAGCTATTCTAGGTGAGGCGAATTATTAACGTGCAAAGAAGCGCACGACGATGCGTTTGAACGGCACGTGCAACGCGCGCGAACGGCACGCGACGACTTAATGCGTGATGCGCGGGCGATGGCGAGGCGAGTGACGCGAATGCACACGGGGGGGAGTAGACGAGGGGTAGACGAGCGTAGATGGAGTCCCATCGATGCACTGCGCGCAAGCGAACGCGAGTGCGTGCACTAGTTGCGCGATGACGGCTGCGAGAGCACGGCGAGGCGCTGCACACGCGCAATTTGACGTGCAATTTGACGTGCTCGACACGACTGACGGCGAGTCCAAGACGCGGCGAGGGTAGACGAACGACCGAGGCGGGCTGCAGGGACGTCAGCGGGGTCGGGCTCGGCGGTTCGGCCACCTTAGCTATCCATGGCGGCCATGGCCGATCGGACACGGGGTCTGGGCGCGCGGCAGCTCGCAGGCCTAGGCCGCGCTAGCAGTGCGCCGGTGGTCAGGGCCATGGGGACGGGGCTGAGCGTGCCGAGCGAGTAGCTACTCGGCCGCGGTGTGCAGGGACGAAGCTTCGTCGGCGAATGGGAGGGCGTGGCTGCCGCGGCGCTAGGCGCTGACGCCCTGCTCGGGGAGAAGACGGGCAGGGGAGGAGGGACGAGGGCGTCCGGGCCGGCTCAGCCGAGCCCCGGCCATGGCGAGCGAGCGACGAGGAGGAGAGCGGTGGAGAGAGGAAAGGGGGGACGAGCTCACCTCGGTGAAGCACAACGAGGCGCTGCGCACGCGAGTTCGGCGACCCGCACGACGACGGCGGCGGCGCCCCGGGCGGGGCGCGGCTCCGACGGCGGCGATGGCGAGAAACTGCGCGAGGGGCGCGGGTTGCGGCCAATTTTGGAGGCGTCGTGGGTGGTTGCTCCTCTGGAATCTCGCACGGGCATATCAAGGAAGAAGCACAGTGGCGTCCTGGCGCGTGGGCCCGCCTGAGCAGCGGCGGCGGGCGTGGAACCGCCTCCACGCGCAATGCGCGGTCGCACGCGCGGTTGTGGGCGCGCTGGCGCTGGCGCGGAGCTGGGCCACTGGGCCGCCTAGGCGCGCGCGGAGCGGGGGACGCGGCAGGCGCGCGTGCTTGGCCAGGCGCGCGTCCGTGGGATGGGCGGGGCAGGTTGCGGGGCTGGGAGTTGGGCCGCGCTTCGCATGGGCCCAGGAGGGGGGAAAGGGCGCTGGGCCGAGCGGAAGGAAAGAGAGGGAGGAGGGGACTCGGGTGGGCCGGCCGAATGGGCCAGGGAAGGGGAGGGGGGGCTAGTTTCCTTTCTCTTTTTCTTTCTCTTTTTCTTTCTCTTTTTCTATTATTTCAGTTTGACATCATGTGCAAATCATTGATTAAATGAAAGATCAAGCAAACCATTCATCAAACAAAAAAAATAAATGCCTTCCAACATGATGCAACAACCATTGATCCCTTAGGGTTTTTATTAAAACCTAAACTTGGTGGATATTATAGAAGAGATTTTTATACCCCTAGATTCTGGGTGTTACAAACCTATCCCCCTTAAAAGAATCTCGCCCCGAGATTCAAGATTGGTCAGCAAAGAGTTTAGGGTATTTGGTTTTCAGATCATCTTCTCGTTCCCAGGTTGCTTCTTCCTCAGAGTGGTGAACCCATCTGACTTTGCACATTCTGATGGTGTTCCTCTGGGTGACTCTGTCTGCAAACTCCAGAATCTGCGTTGGCTTCTCTATGTATGTCAGATCCTCTTGGACTTCCAAATCCTCCACTGGAAACTATTCTTCTAGTACTCGCAGACACTTCTTCAATTGCGACACGTGGAACACATTGTGCATTGCCGACAGACTTTCTGGTAGGTTGAGCTGGTAGGCCACTTCTCCACGCTTTACTTGAATCTGATATGGTCCAATGTACCGGGGTGCTAACTTGCCCTTGACTCCGAACCTTCTGACTCCTCTGATAGGCGACACCTTCAGATAGATGTAATCTCCCACTTCAAAACTCAGTTCTCTTCTTCTGTCAGCATAGCTTCGCTGCCTTGATTGTGCTATCTTCAGATTCTCCCAAACCATTTTGATATTCTCTTCGGCTTCAAGCAAAATGTCGGGGCCAAACACCTGTCTCTCTCCAGGCTGGTCCCAATGCAGCGGAGTCCTACAACTCCGTCCATAGAGCGCCTGAAATGGTGACATCTTCAAGCTGGCCTGGTAACTATTATTGTAGGAGAATTCTGCATAAGGTAACCTTTTGTCCCATCCTGACTTGTCTTGCAACGCACAGGCTCTCAACATATCTTCTAGGATCTGATTAGTTCTTTTAGTCTGACCGTCTGTCTGCGGGTGATAAGCCGAGCTGAAGTTCAAATGCGTGCCCAAGGCTTCTTGTAGCTGCTGCAAAAAATGAGAGGTGAACTGTGTTCCTCGATCTGACACTATCTTCTTCGGCACACCATGTAGGCAGACTATCCGGGACATGTATAACTCAACTAATGTTGCTCCGGTGTACGTTGTCTTCACAGGTATGAAATGGGCCACTTTTGTTAAGCGGTCCACAACCACCCAGATGGAATCATGTTCGGCCCGGGTACGAGGTAGGCCAACTATAAAATCCATCCCGATCTCATCCCACTTCCACTGAGGAATTTGCAATGGCTGCAACAGTCCGGCGGGCTTCTGATGCTCTGTTTTGGTTCTTTGACAGCTATCACAGATGGCGACATATTCTGCGATTTCTCTTTTCATGCCATACCACCAAAACCTCCTTTTTAAATCCTGATACATCTTTTCACTTCCAGGGTGTATGGAGTAGGCTGTCTCATGAGCTTCCTTGAGGATCAGCTCCCGAATATGTTTGATGTCGGGGACACACAATCGGTCCTTGAACCATATTACTCCCTCTTCATCCTCTCGAAAGTCCTTGCCTCTTCCTTCTAAGATCAGCTGCCGGATCTTGTTGATGTTTTCATCATCCTTCTGCCCTTCTTTGATCTCCCGCTCTAGTGTGGGCTCTAATTCCACCGTTACTCCTTGTGTACTGTTCAGAAAACCGAGACTCAGTCTGTCGAACTCCTTGGCTAACTCATATGACATTGGGTACATGGCCATCATATTGACTTGACTCTTCCTGCTCAGAGCATCTGCAACAACATTGGCTTTGCCTGGATGGTAATGTATCTCCAACTCGTAGTCCTTGATCAATTCCAACCATCTTCGCTGCCTCATGTTTAACTCTGAGTGGGTGAATATGTATTTCAGACTTTTGTGATCTGTGTAGATGTCGCACTTCTGCCCATACAGGTAATGTCTCCATGTCTTTAAAGCATGAACCACTGCTACCAACTCCAGGTCGTGTGTGGGATAATTTCTCTCATGGATCTTCAGCTGTCGAGATGAGTATGCTACAACTCTTCCTTCTTGCATTAGCACACATCCCAATCCGGTGTAGGAAGCATCGCAGTACACCAAGAATGGCTTGTGAACATCAGGCAGAACCAACACAGGTGCTGTAGTCAATCTATCCTTCAGTTCTTCAAATGCCTCTTGGCACTTTTGGGTCCACTTGAACTCAACTTTCTTCGCTAGCAACGCTGTCATTGGTCTAGCAATCTTTGAAAAGCCTTCAATGAAACGCCGATAGTATCCGGCCATTCCAATGAAACTCTTGATTCCACGAACATCCTTCGGTGCTTTCCAATTCAGAATGTCTGCTACTTTCTTTGGATCCACAGCTAACCCATCTTGGTTTATGATGTGACCCAAAAACAAGACTTCATGAATCCAGAACTCACATTTACTCAGCTTGGCATACAACTGATGCTCTTGTAGCCTTTGCAATACCATCTTCAAATGTTCCACATGTTCTTCCTCACTTTGAGAATATATGAGAATATCATCGATGAACACTACCACAAACTTGTCTAGGTAGTCCATGAACACACTGTTCATCAGATACATAAAGAAGGCTGGCGCATTTGTCAGACCAAATGACATAACTGTATACTCATATAACCCATACTTGGTGATGAATGCTGTCTTCGGTATGTCTAAGGGTCGGATTCTGAGTTGATGGTAACCTGATCTCAGATCTATCTTCGAGAATACGCTGGCACCTTTGAGCTGGTCAAACAGATCTTCTATCCTTGGCAGGGGGTACTTGTTCTTAATGGTAACTTCATTCAGGGCTCTATAATCTATGCACATCCTTTTGGTACCATCTTTCTTCTCTACAAACAATACTGGAGCGGCCCAAGGCGAGGTACTTGGTCTGATGTAACCCTTCTCTAACAGCTCATCTATCTGCTTCTTGAGTTCCACCAATTCTGGCCCAAACACTCGATAGGCTCTTTTAGAAATGGGGGCGGTGCCAGGGATAAGCTCTATGGCAAATTCGACTTTTCTCTCGGGTGGCATGCCCGTTAGTTCCTCGGGAAATACATCTGGAAAGTTCGACACAACCCTGATAATCTCGAGCGGGTTGGCCTTCTTGCTATTAACCGAAATCTGGTGACAATCACCTTTCGCTGTTTTAGGCATCCTTAGCTCAGCCACTACCTTCTCTCCGGGCGGGGACTTCAATGTTAAGGTTCTCTTGTCACAGCTAACATTCGCTTCATACTTCATTAACCAATTCATCCCTAAGATGACATCTACCCCATGGGTGTTTATTACTATTAGGTCGCTGGGGAACCCTATTCCCCTTATTTCCACCCTTACATTTGAGCATATCTTATCTGCTTGCACTTTACCACCGACCGAATTAACCCTCATGGGCGGCATCAATGACTCTACTGAGATGTTATGCATTTCTACCCATGTTGCAGTGACAAATGAATGAGTTGCACCAGTATCAAATAGCACTTTTGCTGGATGAGATTTGACTGAGAACATACCTACTGCCACATCTGGTGCATCCTGGATCGCTTCGGCCTCCAAGTGGTTCACCTTTCCACGGTTGTACGCATGGCCACGATTACCTGTTGCCTGTTGAGGTACACCTGCCTTGCTGGAGCATTGGGGTTTGTCTGCTGCTGCGCCATCTTCTTTGGGCAATGCATCACCCAGTGGCCTTGCTCTCCACAGTGGAAGCATCCTCTGCCTCCTCCTTGTGCTGGGGTTGCTTGGTTGTTCTGATTCACTGCTGGGGCAGGAAGGCGAGGTGCCTGGTTGTTCTGCCTCTGATACTGGTTACCTCCCTGCTGGCTGTTCTGACGGTACTGCTGCTGCTGTGGATATTGCCTCTGAAACTGCTGCTGGTACGGGCGCTGACTCTGATGCTGGTATCCCTGTGGGTGACCAGGCTTGCCTTGCTGAGATGAACTTCCTGAGAAGCGTTGCGGCTGTTGCTCCCGGACTATGGTCCACTCCTCTTGCGCTTCTGATCTTCCATATCCTTGCGCTTCCTCTCGGTCATGATTGCCCTATCGATCAGGTGTTGGAAGGTGGGGAAGGTGTGGTTCATCAGCTGGTAATGCAGGGGATCCACCAAACCCCTCATGAACCTATACTACCTTTTAGCATCAGTGTTGACGTCTTCAGGTGCATAACGAGATAGCTGCAGAAACCTGTCCCTGTATTCACTAACAGGCAGGGGTCCCTGCTTCATAGCCAGAAACTCCTTCTTCATGATCATCAATCCGTCTGGAACATGGTACCTGCGGAAATTCTCTCTGAATTCCTCCCAAGTGATGGCTTCGGGGTCAGCATGGGTGGCGAGGTAGGACTCCCACCAGGACTGGGCTGCTCCCCTTAGTTGGCGGGGACCATACAGAACCTTCTCCCTGTCGTCACATTTGGCGGTGCGCAGTTCCCTTTCCACTGCACGCAGCCAGTCTTCTGCATCCATGGGGTCAGCAGAGTGGGCGAAGGTAGGAGGGTGCCCTCTCATGAACTCGCCACGTTTGTCCCGTGGCATCTGGGGCATCTGCACTTGTAACTGGGGTTGGGGTTGCTATTGAGCCTGCTGCATGGCTGCCAGAGTCTGCCCAATAGCCTGCACTGCCTGAGTTTGCATCAAGAACATCTGCTCCTCTGTCATCGGGGGTGGCGGGGGAGGCTGCCTCCGTTGTTGCTGGGGTTCCTCCTGCTGGACACGCTGCTCTTGCTGAACACGCCTGTTACCTCGGTGTCTGTTGTCAGACATCTATGGAAGACATTCACACATCAGCATTGATCTTACAATCCTTCAGCATAAGAAAAGGGTATGCAAAATTCTCCATGACACTGAGTGAACAAAGAACTTCATTGATCCCCATTACGATCCAATACAGCTTCTCAGATAAAAAAGGAAAGTAGAAGTAAATGGTTTCCCAACTAAATAACTGACTTCATTAACATCACTAGTTAAACCAAGCTGCAGGGGAAGCCCACATGTTGGCAATAGTCATTACAAAGATTCAAATCCATCACAAGTTCATCATAACAAGCATGGAAGCAACTGATAAGCAAACTAAACTGACTATCTAAGACTGAGACACCTGACTTAAGAATTTATTACAAACTTCGACGCTAACGATCTAAGGATCTAGATCTATCCTGGTCCTACAGGCAGGGGAACCATAGGTGTGGTGACCACGTGGCGGCGAGCGGTAAGGGTGCTGAGTCCCAACAGGAGCGGGGGAACCACCCTCCTGGTGGCGGCGCTCTGCCAGCTCAGCACGCAACTTAGAAATCTCTGTTCGAGCCTTGCTCAGCTCGTCCAGAGAGTGGTCCAGCTCGGTGTTAAGCACAACGACTAGGTTGACTGTGCGGCTCAACCTAGGGTTATCCTCACCAATAGGCGAGACAACCACACTCTCTGTGCTACCAGTAGGACGGCGGGGGTAGTACCTAAGGTTAAGACCGTCGACCACCCCACCGAATAAGGAACAGTACTGGGAGAGTGCACGCCGTGCTGCGTCCTGCATAGCTGCCTCCGCAGTGTCCCTCTCAGAGATGGAGTAATGCTCCGAAAAGGCCTCTGCACCCCGGAGGTCATCCTCCGGACGGTGTACTAGGCAGGTAGCCTCCCAGCGGTCCGGGTACCTCCCGCGACTGTGCTGGTAGACTACACAACGATACTCGATCGACCAGGTGTGCCGGTCGAAAGCCCGACGCAACAAGGTGTCGAGTGCGTCGTGGAAGTGACAACCGCGAGCGGCGTCACGAGTGATGGGTCGGGCGACCCATCCCTCTGCCTCCTGCTCCTCAGAGGGCTCAGTGCTGTGGTCTGAGCCGTCGTCGTCGTCGTCGGGGTCTCCTCCAGGACCTCCTCCAGTAGCTCCTCCAACAGCCGGGGCGTCCTGCGGTGGTGCAGGGGGCGCCTCCAGCTGGGGAACAGGGGAGCGGCGCCTCACGGACTCCACCTCCTGCTTAGGTGGGGAGGAAGAGCCCTGCTGCTCCCTCTGCTGATGCTGGCGCTCCTGCTCCTCACGCCGGTGGTGGTGCAGCCTCTCCAGGTGACTCGACTGACCGGACACTGTGCGGCACAGAGGACGCTCCGCAAGGCGAGACGGCAGGAAAGGGATCACCGACTTACGAGCAGTGTGTCTAAGACGATCCATCTACAAAAGACACCGTAAGCATAAGAGTAAGAATAGAACTAATAAGACAAGTAAGTAAACCATAGACAGAACAAAATAAAATTTTAGCAAGGTATAATATAATATATATATATATATATAGTAGAACATAGGGTTGGCCGAGGTGACCGACTTTTGAAGTGACACCAGAGGTCAAGGTGAGAATGAGGGTCAATAGTCCTTAGTACGGCCAGTGCTACTCTAGGTCAGGGGTCCTACAGTCAGCACGGCTTTGATACCACTTATGTCACACCCAGTTTCAGAAGGCAAACCGAATGCGAACTATGTACGTGCCAGGATCAGAATTCACGTACACAGCGATTACATAAATGAACATCATCGCATAGTGCTCGAATAATAACATAAAAGAGTATTAACTTATTACATCACAGAGTCAGAGACATCCACATAGTCATCCAAATAACGGGTAAATCAAAGTGCTAAGCGAAACGCAGTAAATATAGGGCCTTCACAGGCAACTGACTGGGGGTTTGCCGCCAACCCACACCTAGAATTCGTCATAGTCTTGGAACTCCTGGAAGTCTCCTTCCACGGCTTCGTCTTCTCCTGTGCAGTGGTTGCAATGTGGAAAACCTGGTGTTTTGTGGTAAAGCAAGGATGAGTACACATCAACGTACTCAGCAAATGCCCCGTTTGGCTAAAGTGGACTAGCTTTTATGTGGGGTTAGGCTCAAGCAGTTGCTTTTAGTGGGTCAAGTATTTATTGTTAGTAGGAGCCGGATTTTTTCATAAAACCCAAGTTATGATCCCAAAAGTACCTCCTCAGAGAGGAAATACTAGAATACATAATTAAAGTCACCATCATTAACCATCATCATTAAAGTCATCATCTGAGGTGTATCTGGAGTATCTCTAATCAAAGAGGATCCCAAGGCTGCTCTTAACCGTGAGCACAGCTGATATATCAGTTTCATTACCCTCTGCAGAGGTCGCACACTTTACCCATGAGCCGTGATTCCCGTTTTGCCCGGGGATCATGACTCCCCATTGATCACTTCCTAGGTGGTCCGGCAGGGTATCACTACGTAGCTTTTACAAAGATTCCCTAGAGGTCCTAGCCGCTCGTTAGGTTTCTCCAGTTTTATAAACACAGTACCTCTCCCCGAAGGGGGGGGTGACTAACAAAAGCAAAACGAAAGAGCCTCGGCACCCAGCCTCGGCAGAGCAAGCACTGTGCCTGGACCCCATTGACGGCACGACGGCGAAGCAACTACACCTCTAGTTCCTCTAATTAATTAGCTAAGGGCCTCCCATTTCACCCTCATGGTTGCACTGTTATCCCGGGGGTCTCTCAATGAACAGGTCCTTACGGAGAGGCACTCGAGAAACTGCTCGAGCCCCCTAAAGTATCACCAATCCAACATCATAATCATAATGACAACATCGTATCATAAGTGTTCACATCATGTTCATTGATTAAAGTAAAACAATAGCATGAATCTAACCATAGTGGCCCAAAAGGTAATCAAGGACCAGGTAAATAGAAAACTAGTCAATCCTTAGGTTGTTCATAGTATGCCGGACAGTGAATTATAAAGTAAATATGACATAATGGGTCAGAGGACACTTGCCTTCACCAAGCTGCTGTTGCTTAGGGTCTTCTCCTGCAATTCCCTCAGACTCCACGAACGACCCGATATCTACGCGAGTGCAAACATACATCCAACATTCTTGAAACGGAAGGAAACAATACACCATACAACAATATAGATCAAATAAATATGCACGCGACATAGAATTCGCATCTACGACTACGCGAGAAAGGAACTGAGACGACCGACGCTACGGTCGAGGGATATCACGTTTACACTAAGCGGATATGAATTATAATATTTAATTCGGCTTAATCATATTGACAGACATTAATCGTATGCCAAGTGAAATTACTACTTAGTCCCGATTAGTTTGCTACTCGAATAACCGTTGTTTAAATATGTATTTAATTAGCGCGAGCTATTCTAGGTGAGACGAATTATTAACGTGCAAAGAAGCGCACGACGATGCATGCGAACGGCACGCGCAACGCGCGCGAACGGCACGCGACGACTTAATGCGCGATGCGCGGGTGATGGCGAGGCGAGTGACGCGAATGCACACGGGGGGGGGGGGGGGGTAGACGAGGGGTAGACGAGCGTAGACGGAGTCCCGTCGACGCACTGCGCGCAAGCGAACACGAGTGCGTGCACTAGTTGCGCGATGACGTCTGCGAGAGCACGGCGAGGCGCTGCACACGCGCAATTTGACGTGCGCGACACGGCTGACGGCGAGTCCGAGACGCGGCGAGGGTAGACGAACGGCCGGGGTGGGCTGCAGGGACGTCAGCGGGGTCGGGCTCGGCGGTTCGGCCACCTTAGCTAGCCATGGCGGCCATGGCCGATTGGACACAGGGTCTGGGCCGCGCTAGCAGCGCGCCGGTGGTCAGGGGCATGGGGACGGGGCTGAGCGTGCCGAGCGCGCAGCTACTCGGCCGCGGCGCGCAGGGACGAAGCTTCGCCGGCGAATGGCAGGGCGTGGCTGCCTCGGCGCTAGGCACCGACGCCCTGCTCGGGGAGAAGACGGGCAGGGGAGGAGGGACGAGGGTGTCCGGGCCGGCTCAGCCGAGCCCCGGCCATGGTGAGCGAGCGGCGAGGAGGGGAGCGGTGGAGAGAGGAAAGGGGGGACGAGCTCACCTCGGCGAAGCACAACGAGGCGCTGCGCACGTGAGTTCGGCGACCCGCACGGCGACGGCGGCGGCGCTCCGGGCGGGGCGCGGCTCCAACGGCGGCGATGGCGAGGTGGAGGGCGAGAAACTGGGCGAGGGGCGCGGGTTGCGGCCGATTTTGGAGGCATCGTGGGCGGTTGCTCCTCTGGAATCTCGCACGGGCATTTCAAGGAAGAAGCATAGTGGCGTCCTGGCGTCCTGGCGCGTGGGCCTGCCTGAGCAGCGGCGGCGGGCGCGGAACCACCTCCACGCGCGATGCACGGTCACACGCGCGGTCGTGGGCGCGCTGGCGCTAGCGCGAAGCTGGGCCACTAGGCCGCCTAGGCGCGCGCGCTGGGCCGGGCGCGCGTCCGCGGGATGGGCGGGGCAGGCTGTGGGGCTGGGAGTTGGGCCGCGCTTCGCGTGGGCTCAGGAGGGGGGAAAGGGCGCTGGGCCGAGCGGAAGGAAAGAGAGGGAGGAGGGGACTCGGGTGGGCCGGCCGAATGGGCCAGGGAAGGGGAGGGGGCTGATTTCCTTTCTCTTTTTCTTTCTCTTTTTCTATTATTTCAGTTTGACATCATGTGCAAATCATTGATTAAATGAAAGATCAAGCAAACCATTCATCAAACAAAAAAATAAATGCCTTCCAACATGATGCAACAACTATTGATCCCTTAGGGTTTTTATTAAAACCTGAACTTGGTGGATATTATAGAAGAGATTTTTATACCCCTAGATTCCGGGTGTTACAGGGACCCTCAAGCGCTTCCTAAGGAGAGCTCAAAATGAATTTGAGCTCAAGGTGAAAAAGATAAGGAGCGACAATGGGTTCGAGTTCAAGAACCTTCAAGTAGAGGAGTACCTTGAGGAGGAAGGAATCAAGCACGAGTTCTCCGCTCCCTACACACCACAGCAAAACGGTGTGGTGGAGAGGAAGAACAGGACGCTCATAGACATGGCGAGGACGATGCTTGGAGAGTTCAAGATGCCTGAGCGGTTTTGGTTGGAAGCCGTGAACACGGCTTGCCACGCCATAAACAGAGTCTACCTTCATCGCCTCCTCAAGAAGACGTCGTACGAACTTCTAACCGGTAACAAACCCAACGTGTCATACTTTCGTGTATTTGGGAGTAAATGTTATATTCTAGTGAGGAAAGGTAGAAATTCTAAATTTGCTCCCAAAGCTGTAGAAGGGTTTTTGTTAGGTTATGACTCAAATACAAAGACTTATAGAGTCTTCAACAAATCATCGGGTTTGGTTGAAGTCTCAAGCGACGTTGTATTTGATAAGACTAATGGCTCTCCAAGAGAGCAAGTTGATCTTGATGATGTAGATGAAGAAGATGTTCCAACGGCCGCAATACGCACCATGGCGATTGGAGATGTGCGACCACAGGAACAAAAGGAGCAAGATCAACCTTCTTCCTCAACAATGGTGCATCCCCCAACTCAAACTGATGAACAGGTTCATCAAGAAGAGGCGTGTGATCAAGGGGGAGCACAAGATAATGATGATATGGAGGAAGAAGCACCTCATGCCCCTCCAACTCAAGTCCGAGCAACGATTCAAAGGAATCATCCCGTCGATCAGATTTTGGGTGATATAAGCAAGGGAGTAACTACTCGCTCTAGATTAGTTAATTTTTGTGAGCATTACTCTTTTGTCTCTTCTATTGAGCCTTTCAGGATAGAAGAGGCCTTGCTAGATCCGGACTGGGTGTTGGCCATGCAGGAAGAGCTAAATAACTTCAAGCGAAATGAAGTTTGGACACTGGTGCCTCGTCCCAAGCAAAACGTTGTGGGAACCAAGTGGGTGTTCCGCAACAAACAAGACGAGCACGGAGTGGTGACAAGGAACAAGGCTAGACTTGTGGCAAAAGGTTATGCCCAAGTCGTAGGTTTGGACTTTGAGGAGACTTTTGCTCCTGTGGCTAGGCTAGAGTCTATTCGCATTTTGTTAGCCTATGCTGCTCACCATTCTTTCAGGTTGTTCCAAATGGATGTGAAGAGCGCCTTCTTCAACGGGCCAATCAAGGAGGAGGTGTACGTAGAGCAACCCCCTAGCTTTGAGGATGAACGGTACCCCGACCACGTGTGTAAGCTCTCTAAGGCGCTCTATGGACTTAAGCAAGCCCCAAGAGCATGGTATGAATGCCTTAAAGACTTTCTAATTGCTAATGCTTTCAAGGTTGGGAAAGCCGATCCAACTCTTTTCACTAAGACATGTGATGGTGACTTATTTGTGTGCCAAATTTATGTCGATGACATAATATTTGGTTCTACTAATCAAAAGTCGTGTGAAGAGTTTAGCAGGGTGATGACTCAAAAATTTGAGATGTCAATGATGGGCGAGTTGAACTACTTCCTTGGGTTCCAAGTGAATCAACTCAAGGACGGCACCTTCATCTCCTAAACGAAGTACACGCAAGACTTGATCAAGCGGTTTGGGATGAAGGACGCCAAGCCCGTAAAGACTCCAATGGGAACTGACGGACATGTCGACCTCAACAAAAGAGGTAAGTCCGTTGATCAAAAGGCATACTGGTCTATGATAGGTTCTTTGCTTTACTTATGTGCTAGCAGACCGGATATTATGCTAAGCGTATGCATGTGTGCTAGATTTCAATCTGATCCAAGGGAGTGCCACCTTGTGGCCGTTAAGCGAATTCTTAGATATTTAGTTGCTACGCCTTGCTTTGGGATCTAGTATCCAAAGGGGTCTACCTTTGACTTAATTGGATATTCAGACTCCGATTATGCTGGATGCAAGGTTGATAGGAAGAGTACATCAGGGACGTGCCAATTCTTAGGAAGGTCCCTGGTGTCTTGGAGTTCTAAGAAACAAACTTCCGTTGCCCTATCCACTGCTGAGGCCGAGTATGTTGCCGCAGGACAGTGTTGCGCGCAACTACTTTGGATGAGGCAAACCCTCAGGGACTTTGGCTACAATCTGAGCAAAGTCCCACTCCTATGTGACAATGAGAGTGCAATCCGCATGGTGGATAATCCTGTTGAACACAGTCGCACAAAGCACATAGACATCCGGCATCACTTTTTGAGAGATCACCAGCAAAAGGGAGATATCGAAGTGTTTTATGTTAGCACCGAGAACCAGCTAGCCGATATCTTTACCAAGCCTTTAGATGAGAAGACCTTTTGCAGGCTGCGTAGTGAGCTAAATGTCTTAGATTCGCGTAACTTGGATTGATCTATAGCATACATGTGTTTATGCCTTTGATCATGTTCCTTTATGCATATTGTTGCTTATTTATGGTGCTCAAGTTGTACACATGATCCCCGGACCTCACAAGTCCATTTGCAAGTGTTGCACTTATTTAGGGGGCGGCATGCTACAACTTGACACTTTGAGACTAACCCTGTGTTTGAGTTTACTTGTTTTAGTCTCAAAAGTGGATTGAAAGGGAAAGGTGGACTTGGACCATGAAAGACATCCACTGCACTCCGATGAGCGAGTAACTAATTCCAAGTTCATCTCCATGCTCTTATTGCCTTTTTTACTCTTAATTGAAGATTTTGGTGAGGCAATGGGGTTTAAGGGCCAAAAATGATCCCGTTTTGGTGCTTGATGCCAAAGGGGGAGAAATTAAGGCCAAAGCAAGCAAATGGATCAGCTACCACTTGAAGATTTTGAAAATAGTAGTGTTAGAAGTTTTGATTTGTCAAAATACTCTAAGTGTCTCTTTTTGTCAAAAGTTGGTCTCTTGTGGGAAGAATGTTTGATTATGGGAAAAGGGGGGTTTGAATCTTTGATCAATTTGTCTTGGAATACCTCTCTTTATGTCTCAACAAGTGTGTTTGACTTAGAGATAGGAATTTGAGTTTGATTTACAAAAACAAACCAAGTGGTGGCAAAGAATGATCCAAATATGCCAAATTTGAATAAAAAACAAATCTTGATCTCATTTTGCATTGATGTTGCACTTCTATGTGTTGCTTTTTGTTGTGTTGGCATAAATCACCAAGAAGGGGGAGATTGAAAGGGAAATGTGCCCTTGGGCCATTTCTAAGTATTTTGGTGATTAAGTGTCCAACACAAATGGCTTAAGTATAAATTGTGCAAAATGGTGGATGAAGTACAAATCATCAATAAGGTATGATTCTAGACTTAGTACATTGGTTTTTGTGTACTAACATATTTGTCTAAGTGCTAGAATCAGAGAAAATACAAAAGGAAAAAGACTTGGATGGAGCAGCCAAGACTTAGCGCAGTCTGGGTGCACCAGACAGTGTCCGGTGCGCCAGGCTGGCTTTGGTCAAACTGGCCGCTCTCGGGATTTCGTCGGTGGCGTACGACTAAAAATCACCGGACTGTCCGGTGGTGCACCGGACTGTCCGGTGAGCCAACAGTCGGCCACGCAATCCGCGCGTGACGCGTGGCCGAGCCAACGGTCTGATGGGGGCACCGGACTGTCTGGTGTGCACCGAACAGTGTCCGGTGCGCCTACGGCTCCAAATCTTCAACGGTCGGCTGCGCCCAATTAGGAAAGCAATCTGCACTGGACAGTGAACAGTGCCTGTCCGGTGGCACACCGGGCTGTCCGATGCGCCACCCGACAGAAGGCAAGAATTGCCTTCCTGGATTGCTCTCAACGGCTCCTAGCTGCCTTGGGGCTATAAAAGGGACCCCTAGGCGCATGGAGGAGTACACCAAGCATTCTTTGATCATCTCTAAGCACCAAGACTCCATTCTAGCGCATTTGATTCTTTGTGATAGCAATTTGAGCTCCTCTTGAGTTCAGAACTCCGTGTGTGAACTTAGAGCTCAAGTTGTGACTAGTGTGCGTGTTTGTGCTGTTGCTTTTGAGACTTGTGTGTGTTGCTTTTCCCTCCCTTACATCCGTGCTTCTTTGTGATCATCTTTTGTAAGGCCGAGAGGCTCCAAGTTGTGGAGATTCCTCGCAAATGGGATATAGTGAAAGAAAGAAAAACACTGTGGTATTCAAGTGGATCTTTGGATCACTTGAAAGGGGTTGAGTGCAACCCTCATGTTGGGGGCCTTCGGCTTCCGAAGGTCCTCAAAAACGCGATTTGACAATGTTTCTGGAGTATAATACATGAGCAGGTACCTTCGGATATGAACCCTTCGGACAAGTCAAAATTGTTGTATGATGAAACAAAAGGGAACGAAGGATGGAACAGAGCCGAAGATGTACGCAAGGGAGCTTCGGCATGATGACAGGAAAAAGGAAACCGACTTAAAGAGGAAAAGACTATTCAGACCCCGATAGATTACTATAGAGTTATTATCAAAAGCAAAGGGCCTGGATGTAATTTTACATGGGCTGTGACCCGTGCCTGTAAATAGGTGAACAATACTCATGTACTGTTCACGCTGACTTGGCATTTGCTTTTGCATCACTCTTGTACTTTTACCTTCTTTCAAGTCAGAGGTATATTTGTAACCCATCATCATTCTTATTCTTCTATAGTAATAAAATGAAAATGAGTTGATAATAATACATAACTATCCATGTTATCTTTTATATTCCATGTAATTTCCTTTTCATTATGATATGTAATGTTTATGAAGGTATGTCCTTCATAACCTTCGTCCAAAAATCATTATATCTCAAGGGAAATAATGCTTCGGAGGACGAAGGACTTTAATATTTAACGTTTTCTGTGTTGCCTTGTTCTTAACTCTTAGCATTTGAGAACAAGTCCCCAACATTGGCGCCCACCTCCGGTGAACTCACTTCCACTTTTTGAGTTTCAAACACCTTCGGCAACCATCGACCTTCGTCATGCCGCCAAAGAAAGCTTCAGCGACAGGGGCTGCAGCTCTGCAGCCGCTGGACCCGAACTAGGAGACCCTTTCTCTTCGAGAGGCCCGAAGTCAGAAGAGGAAGGCCACCAGTCCAACGCCTCAGGAGGACGACTTGGACCAAGAGATCAGGAATATGGAGATGCTCCATCAGCAAGTACAAATGAAGAAGGAAAAGATGGCTCGGCTAGCTGATCTGCAAAGGCAGATAGATGAAGCTTCTGAAGAAGTTCGTCACCTAGCTCAAGATGAGCAGAACCGAAGGCCTCAGCACAGAGAGCTTCATCAAGAGGGCTTCTTCAACGAGGATGACTGGTATGAGGATTTCCATCATGGAAATTTTGCTTTTGATGATGCTTCTCCTCTGTCAGCATAACTGCAGGCTACACCCTGGCCCCCGTCTTACAAGCCACCTCAGCTTCCCATGTACGACGGACACTCAGACCCGAAGCAGTTTTTGATGAGTTACGAAGCAACCATATCTTCGTATGGTGGCAATACTGCCGTCATGGCGAAGTGTTTCGTCATGGCTATCAAGAATGTTGCACAAACCTGGTACTCCTCTCTTCAGCCAGGAACAATCACGTCATGGCAGAAGCTGAAGGACATGCTGATTACCAGCTTCCAAGGGTTTCAAACAAAGCCGGTCACCGCTCAAGCTTTATTCTAGTGCACCCAGGATCACGAAGAATACCTTCAGGCGTATGTCCGAAGGTTCTTGCGTCTGAGGGCACAGGCACCAACGGTGCCCAATGAAATTGTCATTGAGGCCATGATCAAGGGGCTTCGGCCAGGACCTACGACCCAATACTTCGCCAGGAAACCCCCTCAGACCCTGGAAAAGCTGCTCCAAAAGATGGATGAATACATCCGCGCTGATAATGATTTTCGTCAAAGAAGAGAGGAAGCTTACAGGTTCTCCGAAATGACCAGGGTCTTCGGGGGGAGAATCCACCCAAGACACGTAAGATCAATCCATTCCACTCAAAATGATGACAGAGGAAGTCAGCAACAGCGGCCACAATACTCCTCTTAGGCTTCCGGGCAACAACAGAGCTACCTTCGGCCGCCGGCTCCAAGGGGCAGAGGCGCCAGGGGCTTCGGAGGAAGATTTGGGGACCAGCCAAGGAAAATTTATTTCTTATTCTGTGGTGAGGATAAGGGCCATACTACCAGGATGTGCCATGTCACCATCCATAAATAGAAAGAGATAGCAGAAGCTGCAGCCCAACAGAACCAGCCGAAGCAAGTCATGCATACTGCTTCATATCACTCACCGTACATTCCAGAGTATGTGGGTAACCATCCTGCAACTTCTGTTGCATCGGCAAGCCAACCTCAGGCATCTTGGCAACAACCTCCACCTCCACCACCAATGCAACGAGGCCAGTAGCCAGAAGGGAGCCAGCACACTCATCAGCAACGAGACTTCAGAGAGGAGTCCGAAGCTCGCACAGTCAACAGTACTGTGCTAGAGTCGAAGCACATCTACTAGAAGATATCCTACCTCGGCAACAGTTCTTGCATTTGTTTTCATTTTACGTTTAAATAAGGAACAATCATTAAAGCTTAAGTTTTTCTCATTTTCAATTTCTTGTAACAGCTTCGTTTTTTACCATAGTGAAAATGTATTCTCTCCATAGATTTACGGAGTCAGAAAAATTGCCGAAGCACGAAAGCTCGGTCTTAAGAGCTCGTGATTACAGAAAGTATCTCCGAAGATACAAAAAAGTCGTTCCTAAGGGAGCGCAGCGTAAGTTTTCTGCTCAAAAGTCGTTCCAAAGGGAATGCAGAGCTTACAGCGAAACATAAACGCTGATTCCGCCGAAATAGAAGGCGAAGAAGCTCCTAAGGGAGGCTTACAGCGAAAAATATCGCTGATTCCGCCGAAATAGAAGGCGAAGAAGCTCCTAAGGGAGGCTTGCAGCGAAAAATAAACGCTGATTCCGCTGAAATAGAAGGCGAAGAAGCTCCTAAGGGAGGCTTGCAGCGAAAAGTCAGCAATGATCTTCGGCACAAATATCATTTTGCATAACATCACATCATCACATCATTTGCATAGCATAACATCATACATCATATGGCATCAATGACACAAGAAGGGGGTTTAATGTTGATCTTCGGAGATTGTTTCGAAGAAGCAGTGCCAAGGCACAAAATAATTATTGAAGAAGCATACTTTCGTCAAATTCTAAAATGAAAAGACCTATTGCTTACGAGGCACAATATTTTTTACGAGGATTGGATGTTTTTATGAAATATGGATATTCTTCACGAAGCATGAAAAGGAGGGAAGGTGTTTTTTTGCCGAAGGCTCAAAAACGGTATGTACGTAAAGTTTCATGCATCGTAAAGAATTGAGTTACAAGCAGCTTATATATTACATTTAAGGTTATAAAAATATTACACACTTTGTCCAGCAAATATTACATTCTCAATGTCTTTACAATAGCAGCTAATCTTCTCTTAAGACTACTTCCGCAGCTTCGTTTAGTAATTGATCAACAACCTTGTCCATAATAGCTTCGGCCATTTGTCTAATTTCGTCACCCCCCTTTGCGTTGGGATCCGCCAATGGCTCGGCGGGCTCTGGGGAAGAAGATAGTGCGGCTGTGTTACAAAGTGTAAATAAGTCCGAAATCATATAATTACAACATAAAGTCAAAACTTAGTAGTCAGTACCTATTCGCCTCTCGAGATCCACACTTTTCTCAGCGGCCTCTGCTACGTTTCTAGCGTCGTGAATACCTTTATCACTTTTCCTTATAATTTCTTGAGCCATCTTCCAGCCACCATTTTCCTAGATGTCGGTAAAATATTTACCACCTACCAAGCTTGCTTCGGCCGAGGGGTCTTTAATATCTTCAGAAGATAAGGCGGCCTCGGCTTGTGCCAAGGATTTCACATGATCGCAGCCTCTACTCTCCAAAATAGTGGCAATTCCCCTAGCACCCGAGAAGGCACATATGTCTCCGCGGCCATTCAAAACTTCCTCAAAAGCTTCGGCTTCGTGGCTGGTCCATTCAATTGGGCCCTCGGGGTCGCCCTTTACGAAATTTTCCTCGCTTGAATACGCACCAACGTTGGCGAAGCTAGTTTTTATTTTCTTAACACACTCTATAGACTTTTCATAACACCTCTCCTTGGATGCACGAAGTTCTTCAACGTTTTTCTCTAAATGATTTGCCCATTGTTCATTGATTTCTCGTTTAGCTTCTGCAACTGCGCATCTTTCCTTAGCTTCGGTTAGCTGTTTCCGAAGATCCTCAATTTCGTGCTTCTGGGCTTCACTTGAGCTTTGGAAGCAGCTTCGTCTTCTTTTATTTTATTTACCAATGAATGTAATATTTTATCCTTCTTAATACCTTCGTTCCTAAGCTCAATTACTTCGGAACGGAGGTTGTTTAAAGCCATGGCGCACCCTTCATCTTCGGCACTTTTTTGCGCCCTGAGGGCATTGCTGAGAATAAGGCCCTGCAAAGGGAGTGTGATATTAAGAAATAAACACACGAATTTTTAACCACATAAAAAGTGTATTTTCTAACCTTTAAGCTGTTATATGCTAAGCTGTCGGCCAATTCATCTTTTGATAAAACTGAAAGCCCATCTTCTAGAGTTGGGAATCCGAAGTTTCTTGCCATCTCTCGGCAGACAGAGATCTCCTTGCTGTCTGGGAGACAATACAAGAAGTCTTCTTCTCCGCTGCCATTGAATATCAACGCCCCTTTCGGATATTTCAATTTTTGCGCATAGAACTGAGCTTCTCGCTTTTCTTTTTTAGTTAGATTTTTACCCGAAGCATAGCGTAAGACATAGTTGGGAGCTTCGGAAGATGCTTCGGGAATAGGGATGGCAGTTTTCTCAGATAAAATTTCTTCTACAGATTCTTTTTCTATTTCTTTTCCAGTTTCCAAGAATTCCCTCTTGGCAGGCTCTAAAAGCCCAATCTCGGTTTCCACTTGGCTTTTGGCAGTTTCGGCCTCAATTTCTGTTTTTGGAGCTTCGACAGCTATCTTCGAAGTAGATCTTGAAGATTTTATTGTTTCTAGCACATCTAGCACGTTAACCATTCTCTTTCTCTTGGGAGTAGTTGTAAGGTCCTTTTGTGCCTTCAGCGTTGGCATTGGCACCTCAACTCTTGCTGAAGGACTTAAAACTTCCGATGTCTTTGTCTCTTCAGCCCTCGGTTCTTCCATTTTTTCTGTCTCCGGCATTGTAGTCAGCTCCTCAATATTCTGTAGATGAGTAGGCTCTTTGGCCTCAGTGGCCGAAGAGGTTTCACCGATAAACTCAGGCACTGTGGCCAGCTCAATATAGCATGGCCGGTGCATAAGAACTTTTATCTTTTTTTCTCTTCGGCGCTGGCTCACTAGGAGCGGCCGAAGCAACTTCCTTCGCAGAAGCCGTACCTTTTCTTTTCTGACCCCGTATTGGGTAACGGTAGTCAGGATAGATGAACCCAATAGCATCAAAAACTCGGTTGAGTCTTTTCTTCTTCCGGACTCTGAAGGCCGCAGATAGTGCAGTATCTTCTGCCTTCGAGTATGGCCCAAGCAGTTCATCGCTTGTAGCTTCAACGCATTTCAACCAATCGTCGTCTGGCTCGATAAATTGGTCTACGAACCTGAAGGTATATTTTAGTCGAACCAGGCCACCTTCGTGTGGGTTGTTGATGGTTTCCTTCGGCATTTCCCAGTTAGCTACCAATGGCCATATCCTGTAGGCCACGTGCTCTTGAACTAAGTCCCTAGTCCCGATGAAAGAGCAGACTATGCCGAAGGCCCTCTGGCACTCTTCGGCTGCTTCATCCATTTCCACCTTAGGTTTCCAGAGACCGAAACGCTGCCAGATGGGGCGCATGATGATACCTTTAATATCTTCTCATGCCTTCAAATCGTTTTTCACATAGAACCATTCCTGCATCCAGTCTTTGGGCCATCTCTTTCGAAAGGTTGGCACGGGACAGCTTGACCCAGATCGAGCACCGAAGCTATAGCAGCCAAAATTGTTATGATATTGTTCTTTACCCCAGGGTTTCGTCTCATATAATAGCTCATGCATATTGCAGAAACTTTTTGCATTTGGCTCTAAACCTTGGCTCTTCACGGCCCATACAAAGATTCCCATCCTTATGATTGCTTCGGGAGTAATTTGATGAAGGCAGATTTCAAATATCTTTAAAACTTCAACCACGAAACTGCTTAGAGGAAACTGAAGCCCAGCCTTGAAGAAGCTTCAAAAAATCACGACTTCATTTTCCTCGGGAGTAGGACAAGTTTTCTCTCCTTCGTCTGCCCTCACAATAGACAAATCCCGAAAATATCTACCTCGCATATTGGCAAGATGGCTTTGTTTAATGGTTGATTTTCCAAAAACTGCATGGCTTGGCCGCCAGGGTCGATCTTCCGAGTCTTCCCCCTCACTTTCGGCATCATAACTATCACTATCACCAGTATCTTCAGATAAACCTTCCAAAATTTCCCTTGTAATCTTTTCTGTATTTGTCTTTGATATTGATTCAAGAAAGCCAAGATTCTTCTCCTCAAGAAGGCTCAGCTTTGTTTCAGCAACAGCTTTCTTATCTTCAGACATCTTCGGAAGCACTAAAAACCGCTTTTAAAAGCCGAAGCTTAAAAAACTTACAAACCAAGCAAATCTTGTTGCGCAAGAGCTAAAAACTGAGTAAGCAAGAGCAGATGGCAAAGAAAGCGTACCAAATGACATTGCGGTGTGCTCTTATTTATACATCTGGCGCATTGAGAATAGGAGGGCCCCGCTTGGCATTGACTGTTGCTATTCTAGCAAGTGGAAGGTGTTTTTTCGGACCTTCGGTTTAGGGCCTTCATCCATATCGCAATCTGAATTTATTATCCTAACAAATTAATATTGTGAGGGGCTACTGTTGGGGGCCTTCGACTTCCGAAGGTCCTCAAAAACGCGATTTGACAATGTTTCTGGAGTATAATACATGAGCAGGTACCTTCGGATACGAACCCTTCGGATAAGTCAAAATTGCTGTATGAAGAAACAAAAGGGAACGAAGGATGGAACAGAGCCGAAGCTGTACGCAAGGGAGCTTCGGCATGATGACAGGAAAAAGGAAATCGACTTAAAGAGGAAAAGACTATTCAGACCCCGATAGATTACTATAGAGTTATTATCAAAAGCAAAGGGCCTGGATGTAATTTTACATGGGCTGTGACCCGTGCCTATAAATAGGTGAACAGTACTCCTGTACTGTTCACGCTGACTTGGCATTTGCTTTTGCATCACTCTTGTACTTTTACCTTCTTTCAAGTCAGAGGTATATTTGTAACCCATCATCATTCTTATTCTTCTATAGTAATAAAATGAAAATGAGTTGATAATAATAGATAACTATTCATGTTATCTTTTATATTCCATGTAATTTCCTTTTCATTATGATATGTAATGTTTATGAAGGTATGTCCTTCATAACCTTCGTCCGAAAATCATTATATCTCAAGGGAAATAATGCTTCGGAGGACGAAGGACTTTAATATTTAACGTTTTCTGTGTTGCCTTATTCTTAACTCTTAGCATTTGAGAACAAGTCCCCAACACCTTGTCCATTGGGACGCCACAACGTGGACTAGGCAAGTGTTGTACTTGGCCGAATCACGGAATAAACCATCGTGTCTCTTGTGCTTGTTCTCATTGTGACTATTGTGTTTCACAAGAGCTCGATCCTTAGCCACTTGAATTCATTGTGCTAACACTTAATCAAGTTTTGTGGCTTTAAGTTTTTACAGGATCACCTATTCACCCCCCCCCTCTAGGTGCTCTCAAACACATAGTGAGTGAGATATTATGTGCCAAACAAGCAAAAGGTGCAAATCATGTAACAAGGTACGTTTCTAGACTTAGTACATTGTTTTGAGTACTAACATATATTGTGTAAGTGCTAGAAACAGAGAAAAGAAAAGAAGAAAAGGATTGCAAGTGACTTGGTTGTGTACAGCCGAAGTCCAGCTCAGTCTGGCTGTAACGCCCCGAATTTTGGAGTTGAATTTTTTCTTTTCTTCACTCGCCAAATTCGGGTGTTACCCTTTCCTTTTTCCTTTTCTTCTTGCTAAGCCTTGATCTTTTCCAAAGTTATAGCGAGAATTAGCTTGACATCTAGTGTAAGTAAACCCCAGAAATATTTTCTTTGGTTGTTGCATCATGCTGAACCACGCATCTTTTCCTTGTGAGTATTTTCTTGGTTTCCATAAAGAATGCGCTTAGTAGAAGATTATGGAAAATAGGAAATGGGAAATAGAAAGGAACCCCCTTCTCTCTCAGGTCAGCTGGCTCGGCGGCCCAGCCGCCCCCTCCCCTTGCGCGGCCCAGCCACCCCTCCTCTCGCGCGGCCCAGCTCCCCCCCGCTCCCCACGCGAGTGGAACGCGCGGCGGTTAGACCACCGCCGCCTTCCCCCGTGGGCCCCGCCTATCATCCCTCTCCCCTCCCCAAAATCTCTCTCTCTCCCTCGCGCACGATCCCCACCCCCGCCCGCGCAGCTCCCCTGCCCCGTCCGACGTCGCCCTCGCCCCTCCCCACGCGGTAAGACCCCTCCCCCTCTCTTCCCCGCCTTCCCTCTCCCCTCCACGGCTTGGGCGCGGCCCGGCCATGGCAGCTCGCCCTCGGCGCGCGTCCGCCCTGGCTCAGCGCGACCCCCCCCTCCCTCCCTCTCCCTCGCGCCCGTCCAGGCCATGGCGTGCCCGCGCGGCCCGGCCTCGGCGCCGTTCGTCCCCAGCGCGGCTCGGCCTCGGCGCGGCCACTACACCATTTTGTTGTGGTGTGTAGGGAGAAGAGAACTCATGCTTGATGCCCTCCTCCTCAAGAAAGCCTTCGATTTGTGAGTTCTTGAACTCCAGCCCGTTGTCGCTTCTAATCTTTTGATCCTTAAGCCGAACTCATTTTGAGCCCATCTCAAGAATCCTTTTAAAGTCTCTTGGGTTTGTGATTTTTCCTGCAAAAAGAACACCCAAGTGAAGCGAGAATAATCATCAACAATTACAAGACAATACTTACTCCCGCCGATGCTTATGTAAGCTATCGGGCCGAATAGGTTTATGTGGAGTAGCTCAAGCGGCCTGTCGGTCGTCATGATGTTCTTGTGTGGATGGTGAACACCAATTTGCTTTCCTGCTTGACATGCGCTACAAACCCTGTCTTTCTCAAAATGAACATTGGTTAGTCCCAAAATGTGTTCTCCCTATAGAAGCTTATGAAGATTCTTCATCCCAACATGGGCTAGTCGGTGGTGCCAGAGCCAACCCATGTTAGTCTTAGCAATTAAGCAAGTGTCGAGTTCAGCTCTATCAAAATCTACTAAGTATAGCTGACCCTCTAACACTCCCTTAAATGCTACTGAATCATCACTTCTTCTAAAGACAGTAACACCTATATCCGTAAAAAGACAGTTGTAGCCCATTTTGCATAATTGAGAAACAGAAAGCAAATTATAATCTAAAGAATCTACAAGAAAAACATTGGAAATAGAATGGTCAAGTGATATAGCAATTTTACCCAATCCTTTGACCAAACCTTGATTTTCATCCCCGAATGTGATAGCTCTTTGGGGATCTTGGTTTTTCTCGTAGGAGGAGAACATTCTTTTCTCCCCTGTCATGTGGTTTGTGCACCCGCTATCGATGATCCAACTTGAGCCCCCAGATGCATAAACCTACAAAACAAGTTTAGGCCTTGTTCTTAGGTACCCAAACGGTCTTGGGTCCTTTCACATTAGAAACAAGCACCTTGGGTACCCAAACACAAGTCTTGGAGCCCTTGTGTTTGCCCCCAACATATTTGGCAACTACTTTGCCTAATTTCTTAGTCAGCACATAGGAAGCATCAAAAGTCTTAAATGA
This sequence comes from Zea mays, assembly GCF_902167145.1. NCBI lineage: Eukaryota > Viridiplantae > Streptophyta > Magnoliopsida > Poales > Poaceae > Zea > Zea mays. The sequence continues at coordinate 89,719,883 of NC_050105.1, forward strand.
AATGTTATGATCATTTGATGCAATAGGAGTTTTCTTCTTAGGCAATTTAGCACGGGTTGATTGCCTAGAGCTAGATGCCTCACTCTTATACACAAAAGCATGATTAGAGCCAGAGTGAGACTTCCTAGAGTGAATTCTCCTAATTTTGTGCTCGCGATAACCGACAGGGTACAAAATGTAACCCTTGTTATCCTGAGGCATGGGAGCCTTGCCCTTAACAAAGTTAGACAATCTTTTAGGAGGGGCTTTAAGCTTGACATTGTCTCCCTTTTGGAAGCCAATGCCATCCTTAATGCCTAGGCGTCTCCCACTATAAAGCATACTACAAGCAAATTTAAATTTTTCATTTTCTAATTCATGCTCGGCAATTTTAGCATCTAATTTTGCAATATGATCATTTTGTTGTTTAATCATTTCCATGTGATCATGAATAGCATCAATGTTAACATCTCTACATCTAGTGCAAATAGTAACATGCTCAACAGTAGATGTAGAGGGTTTGCAAGTTTTTAACTCAACAATCTTAGCATGTAAAATATCATTCTCATCTCTAAGATTTGAAATAGAAACATTGCAAACATCTAATTCCTTAGCCTTAGAAATTAATTTTTCATTCTCATTTCTAAGGCTAGTAAGAGAGGCATTCAATTTTTCAATCTTAGCAATTGAACTAGCATTATCATTTCTAAGATTGTCAATTGAATCATCACAAATATTTGATTTCTCAACCTTAGCAATTAATTTGGCATTTTCATTTCTAAGTTTGGAAATAACATCATGGCAAGTGCTTAGCTCACTAGATAATTTTTCACATTTTTCTACCTCTAGAGCATAAGCATTTTTAACCTTAACATGCTTTTTATTTTCTTTAATTAGGAAGTCCTCTTGGCTATCCAAGAGTTCATCCTTCTCATGAATAGCACTAATAAATTCATTTAATTTTTCTTTTTGTTGCATGTTCAAGTTAGCAAAAAGGGTGAACAAATCATCCTCATCATCACTAGAGCTAGCCTCATCACTAGAAGTTGCATATTTAGTGGAAGCTCTGGATTTTACCTTCTTCCTTTTGTCGTCCTTTGCCATGAGGCACTTGTGGCCGACGTTGGGGAAGAGGATTCCTTTGGTGACGGCGATGTTGGCGGCGTCCTCGTCGGAGGAGGAGTCGGTGGAGCTCTCATCGGAGTCCCACTCCCGACAAACATGGGCATCGCCGCCCTTCTTCTTATAGTACCTCTTCTTTTCTCTCCTCTTTCCCTTCTTGTCGTTATCCCTGTCACTATCACTAGACAAAGGACATTTAGCGATAAAATGATCGGGCTTACCACACTTGTAGCAAACCTTCTTGGAGCGGGGTTTGTAATCCTTCCCCCTCCTTTGCTTGAGGATTTGGCGGAAGCTCTTGATGATGAGCGCCATCTCCTCATTGTCGAGCTTGGAGGCGTCGATGGGGACCCTACTAGATGTAGAGTCTTCTTTCTTCTCCTTTGTTGCCTTGAATGCAACGGGTTGCACATCGGGTGTGGAGGAGGCGCCTTGCTCGATGATTTTCTTGCAGCCTTTGATCATCAACTCAAAGCTCACAAATTTACCTATAACTTCCTCGGGAGACATTAGCTTATATCTAGGATCACCACGAATTAATTGTACTTGAGTAGGGTTAAGAAATACAAGTGATCTAAGAATAACCTTGACCATTTCATGGTCATCCCACTTGGAGCTCCCGAGGTTGCGCACTTGGTTCACCAAGGTTTTTAGCCGATTGTACATGGCTTGCGGGTCTTCTCCTTGGTTGAGCATAAAGCGACCGAGCTCCCCCTCGATCGTTTCCCGCTTGGTGATTTTGGTCACCTCATCTCCTTCGTGCGTGGTCTTGAGTACGTCCCAAATTTCTTTGGCGCTCTTCAACCCTTGCACCTTATTATACTCCTCTCGACTTAGAGAGGTGAGGAGTATAGTAGTTGCTTGGGAGTTGAAGTGCTCGATTTGGGCAACCTCGTCCTCATCATAATCTTCATCCCCTACGAATGGTACCTGTACCCCAAACTCAACAACATCCCATATGCTTTTGTGGAGTGAGGTTAGGTGATATCTCATCATATCACTCCACCTAGAATAATCTTCACCGTCAAACGCCGGTGGTTTGCCTAATGGGACCGAAAGTAATGGAGTATGTTTAGGATTGCGAGGATAGCGTAGGGGGATCTTACTATACTTCTTGCGCTCTTGGCGCTTAGAAGTGATGGACGCGGCGTCGGATCCCGATGTAGAGGGCGATGAAGAGTCGGTCTCGTAGTAGACCACTTTCTTCATTTTCTTCTTCTTCTCGCCACTCTTGTGCGTCCTAATGCGTGAAGAGGATCCTTCCTTCTTTTTGTTGCCGGACTCCCTTGATGGAGCCTTCCCGTGGCTTGTGGCGGGCTTCTCGCCGGTCACCATCTCCTTCTTTTCGTGATCTCCCGTCATCACTTCGAGCGATTAGGCTCTAATGAAGCACCGGGCTCCGATACCAATTGAAAGTCGCCTAGAGGGGGGTGAATAGGGCGAATCTGAAATTTACAAACTTTAAGCACAAATATAAGCTGGGGTTAGGGTTAGAAATATAAACGAGTCCGAAAGAGAGGGCGAAAACAAATCACAAGCAAATAAAGCGGATGACACAGTGATTTGTTTTACCGAGGTTCGGTTCTTGCAAACCTACTCCCCGTTGAGGTGGTCACAAAGACCAGGTCTCTTTCAACCCTTTCCCTCTCTCAAACGGTCACCTAAACCGAGTGAGCTTCTCTCCTCAATCAAACGGGACACTAAGTCCCCACAAGGATCACCACACAATTGGTGTCTCTTGCCTTGGTTACAATTGAGTTGGAATCAAGAAAGAATGAAGAAGAAAAGCAATCCAAGCGCAAGAGCTGAAATGAACACAAGTATCTCTCTCACTAGTCACTATTTGATTGGAATTGTCTTTGGACTTGGGAGAGGATTTGATCTCTTGTTTGTGTCTTGTATTGAATGCTATAGCTCTTGTATGAGGTGTGAAGGCTGAAAACTTGGATGCAATGAATGGTGGGTGGTTGGGGGTATTTATAGCCCCAACCACCAAATGAGCCGTTGGTGGAGGCTGCTGTCGCATGGCACACCGGACAGTCCGGTGTGCCACCAGACACTATCCGGTGAGCCAGCCACGTCACCCGACCGTTAGGGTTCGACCGTTGGAGCTTCTGTCTTCTAGGCCACCGGACAGTTCGGTGGTGCACCGGACAGTCACTGTTCACTGTCCGGTGCGCCTTCTGGCTCTGCTCTGACTTCTGCGCGCATTGTAGCGCATTAACTGCTCTCTGCAGACGACCGTTGGCGCGAAGTAGTCGTTGCTCTGCTGGCACACCGGACAGTCCGGTGCTACACCGGATAGTCCGGTGAATTATAGCGAAGCGGCTCCCAGAATTCCCGAAGGTGGCAAGTTTGGAGTTGGGTTCCCTGGTGCACCGGACACTATCCGGTGGCACACCGGACAGTCCGGTGCGCCGGACCAGGGCACACTTTGGTTGTCTTTTGCTCTTTTTATTTGAACCCTTTCTTGGTCTTTTTATTGGTTTGTTGTGAACCTTTGGCACCTGTAGAACTCATAATCTAGAGCAAACTAGTTAGTCCAATTATTTGTGTTGGGCAATTCAACCACCAAAATCAATTAGGAAAAGGTGTAAGCATATTTCCCTTTCAGCGCGCGGCCATGGTGCGGCCCTGGCAGCCCGCCCGCCCCGGCATGCCCTGTCCCACCCGCCTCGATGTGCCCTGCCCCCGCCCGGCGCGGCCGCGGCGTGTCGGCCCCGGCGCGGCCTTGAGCTCGGCCAGCGCGCGGCCCCGCGTGGTCGGGCTCGGCATGGCCTGTTGCCGCTCGAGCCGTGCAACGCGGCGCGTGCGCGGCTCGGCCCCGGCGTGTGCGCGGTCCGTTCGCGACGCGTCAGCGCGGCCTTGCGTGCGCGTGTTCACGGGGTGCGCGTGGTGCTTTGGCACGGCTCGCCGTGCCCCCCGGCGCGCTCGTCTACCGTAGACGTGCCCGTCTACCCCCCACTCATGTATCTTATGCGCGCTAAGCACGTTATTCATATCAATAAATCGAAACTCAATTTAGAAATTGGTTACGTTAGTTATTTCATGTAGCTAATCTTGGACCTCGTGTAAGGTTGATCAATTGAAAATAGTTATAATTCTATTAGTGCATGTGACCAATACTTGTTAGTGTAACTCGATGGAACTAGATCACGTAATGATTAGTTACGCATCTACCCGTAATACGCCTCGAGTATAGCTTTAACCACTGCGAGACCTTCTTTCTTCTTTTTCTAGCCATGGCGAATGCAATATCGTATGTCATATCTTATGCATATTTGACTTATCTTCTCTCTTGTATGGTGTACTGTTTATTTCCTAATTCGAACGGATGGATGTATGTATGTTTGCGCTCGCATAGAGAACGATCTGGTTGAGGAGCCCGAAGAACTCGCAGGAGAAGACCCTGAGCAGCAGCTGGTTGGTGGAGGCAAGTGTCCCTTGACCTATCTTTGTCCTATACATTCTATAATTCACTCCCCGCATTTACACAGTTATACCTAAGGATTGACTAGCTTTTGTTATCCATGTCCTTGTTTACCTATTTGGGTAAGATTATTATTGTTTAACTTTATGCTATTTCTCAACTCTAATCAATGAACATGATGAGATTTATCAATGATACGTTGTTTTCCTCCTTTATTATGATGTTCTACTTGTGGCATTCAAGGGGGCTCGAGCGGTTTCTCGAGTGCCTCTCCGTAAGGACCTATTCGTTGGATGACCGCCCGGGAAAACAGTGCAACCATGAGGGTGGAATGGGATGCCCTTAGCTGAATAATTAGAGGAACTGGGGTGTAGTTCGCTTAGCCGTCGTGCTGTTAATGGGGCTCGGTGTATGCGGCCCGCTCTGCCAAGCTTGGGTTGGCCCCCTTGGGGAGGAGTGCGGTGCATTTAGGAAACCTAACGGGCGGCTACAACCCCGGGGAATCTTTGTAAAGGCTACGTACTGATGCCCTGCTGGGTCACCTTGGTAGTGATCAATGGAGAGTGTTGATCTCCGGGGAATCACGGCTTGTGGGTAAAGTGTGCAACCTCTGCAGAGTGTTTGAAAACTGATATATCAGCCGTGCTCGCGGTTATGAGCAGCCAAGGGAGCTCCAGTGATTAGTGGTACTTGATCAGAGACGTTTTGGTTTATAGGTGGCAATGAGATTGATGGTTTTGGTTATGACTATGGTACTGGTAAGTGGTATTCTTTTCGTTTGGAAAGGGTACATCAGGTTAATAACTTGGGTTAATGCTAAAACCTGGCTTTCTACTAGTAAATAATAACCTGACCAACAAAAAGCAACTGCTTGACTTAACTCCACATAAAGCTAGTCCACTACAGCCAAACAGGATACTTGCTAAGTATGTTGATGTGTACTCACCCTTGCTCTACACACCAACCCCCCCCCCCCCATCCCCAGGTTGTCAGCATTGCAACCACTGCTCAGGAGAAGATGAAGCTGTGGAAGGAGACTTTCAGGAGTTCCAAGATTGCTATAGGTGGCAATGAGAAGATGAAGTTGGACTGTCAGACTGCCTGAAGCCTGAAATTCAGATTAACGGTGTGATGGGATGAACTTTGAGCTCGATTTTGAATGGGATCCAGTGACTTTTTGTGGGAGCACATTGTATCAAAGTTATAGATGGATTATAGCTCTACAACTTTGCTGCAGAATGTTGGCATAGGTTTCACATAAAAATAGGAGAAAATGAAGCTCCAAAATGCTCTGTCAGGCTGTCTGATGGAGCTGGCCATGGTACAGTGCTCGTGCAGATCAGACCGCCAGCGCAGCAAAAGAATCCCACCACCGGTGACCCCTCCGCTGTGATTCGCGTCGCCGGCCTTAAGATTCGTGTGCGGGGTGGATTGATAAGGTTGCGGGGTAAGAATCCTCGCCGACGGTGAGCTGGAGGTCACTCCGGTGACATCACCGTGGCTTTCTTATCCACTTTGCGGTTGGGCAGATTACCTCGCCGGTGACTGCCGCCTCCCGGCCATGCGCCATGTGGCTCTCGCTTTCCACCGCACCGCCGCGACTTACCCTCGCTCTCGGTGGCTCGCCGGAGTAATTGCCACGACTGTGGACACGAATCCACCGCGCCCGTGGTCTTCTCCACCTCCGGCCGCCGCGCGTCCTCCCCGAATTCACTGGCCACCGCTTCCCCTCGCTATAAATTGAGTGTCTCCGCCACTTCGTAGGATAGTTATGCATCAGTTGCACCAAACCTTGCACCGGATTATCCACCAGTGACTGAGAATTTCTCATTTCCCCCAATCACGGTTTCCGCCACCATAGAACTCAACCCCGCCACGGTCAGCCCAACTCAGGTCAGATCTTCCCCTCTGCTCCCTTGTCTAAGCATTCTCATGCGCCTGTGATGCTCACCAACCCACCCGATAGAATTGGACCGCCACCAATCGTCGGGAACGCGTCGATCCAGTCGCCATGATCACGGCCGTCGTGGCTAGAGAGTTTTAGTGCGCGATTGGTGAAATTAAGTTAGGGGAAACATTGATTAAGGTATGAATTAGGTGTTAGTCGACGGAGAGCGCCAGTCATAGCCCCAATCGGCCAGCGTAAGTGCTCGCCGGAGCTCAGCCGTGCTTGAACGCCGTCGGGGATCTCCCAGTGCGAGGAAACAGAAGTTGGGGGAACCCTGTGTAAAGTGTCAGCGACTGTTTTGAATAGTGTTCGGACTTTCTCGGGTTATTCAAACCTCTGGGGGACCTCTACGCAAACCTGCCTAGCGGGCGCGCGCGGGCGCCTTTCTCCCTCTGACTGGGCCGCTTGGGCCGAAACCAGCCCAGAACTATTCACTGGTTTTCCTTTTTCTTTTATTTCTAGAGCCAAAACAATTATAAAAAAATGTAGAAAAATGGTAAAATTGTGAAACCAATTTTCCTAGGCTTGTTATTTTCCCTAGAATTTAATAAAAATAGTTTTGTGATTTTTAGTGGAAATAAGAAATTTTAGGGCATTTAAAGTAGTTAAAAGTATTAGTTATGGATTTTTAGAAAATAATTGGTAAGTCCAAAAATGCCCAAACTTTTTATGAGAACTTAAAACAGTATTTAAAAGCCTTGGGTAGAGTTTGAGTTGATTTGGACCATGTTTGATAACTAGAACCCAAAATCACCCCCTGCCCTATGAACTCCTTTACCGACTCCGGAAACCCTAAGTTCTCGGAGTTCCATGAAGGAAAGTTGTATTCAAGACTTAGATAATAAATCTTTATTATCTTCACACTCTCATGCGCATTACATGGCATTCATTCTTATATATGTATATATATGGTTATGTTAGAACGTGAAGAAGAAGTGGAAGTCACCGAAGAAAGGACACCACCACCCTCGGATTCTCAAGCAGGCAACTGCTTCTACTTCGATATTTGTGGATCCGAGCCAGACTCACCTGTGAACGAAGGCAAGCCCCGGTGCATTTGCCACCTTCCTTGATGTTTTTAAAATCTTTCTCACTTGCTTGCTGCATTAGGTGATAGGAGTTGAATGCTTAAACAATTCCTGCATTACCTTCCTTGAACTTGATTACCTTCCTTGAAACCCTGTTTTTACAAAAAGGTTTTACTATGCTTAGTATTGCTTTAGAAAAACAAAAGGATTTGTTTTACAAAAGATGTTTGGCAAAGTGGGAGGGTTGTTTTCGAAAATAAAACTTGATGGTGAATCAATCATGGCCATGATGGATTCAACATCGGAAAAGATGTACCTCTGCCAGGTACCAAGTTTTTGGGTTAAAAGATTAAGCTGAGACCGGGCGGGTGACTTGCACGAGAAGAGAGTCTCGGTGTAGTGTCTCCGTCTGAGTCGATTAAGGACCGTCTCGATGTAGGCTTGATGATCGAGGACCCTTTAGCTGGTCACATGCCTCGTCATGGGTAAGCCTTGCCTCGGGCAGACTAAGGCCAGAATAAGATAACACGGAATGGGCGTGGAGCGATGGCGAGAGTAGCATGTACCCTCCGTGGCAAGAGGCTGGACGGTGGTGTATCTGTGCTCTCGGTTCGTGTGAACCTGATCTGGTCTTAAGAACCCCGGTGGCGGGTTGACATATGCAAGGGTTAAGTGCTACATATGTCGTGTGATTGGAGATCCTCAGCTGAGTATAATCGATACGGATCGCCGTACCTTCGCGGTTATGAAGACTTGGTCACTGACCTACACGTAGCATTCCACTAAAGATGATGGGTTTTTGTTAAGAAATTGGCTAGTGCAGGACCAGTGATTGAACTAGGGTAGAAAGAACTCTAGTTGCAGGTAATTGTACTTAACTTAACAAATAAAATTGGATTTTTAAGGATCCACTTTAGTAAGCATTTCTGCAAAACAGAGTCTTTGATTATTGAAAAGCCTTACCTTGACTCCCATATAACCAGCATACCCTTGAGAGTCTTTTCTTTAGTCGGGTAAGTCTTGCTGAGTAATTCCATACTCAGGGTTTATCCCTTCGTTGTTTTTAGGTGAGGAAGTAGCAGATTTCTGTTGCTTCTGTGCCAAGGTGGTTCCTAAGGAGGAAAAAACAAGACTGAAGTACGGGAGGACTTGGTCCTCCACATAGAAATCTTTTGCTTAAAACTTATCGGGAGGAGTTTGTGCCTCCCTTGGTTTGTATAATATTACTACTCAACACTCGCTTTTAGTTCTGGTCTGTAATAAAACAACTTGAGCTTGCTTTTTAAATAAATGTAAGTTATGTAATCGCTTCCGCAATTCTTTATCTCCGATGTTCTGTAATGTCTGCAAGACGGGTGAAACGTTCCTGGTAAGGTAAGGAAAGATACCGAACTTGTCAAGTGACTTAGGAAGATCTACAGGGTGTCTGATGTCTGTTAGACAAGGACAACTGTAGGTGGGCCTAATTACTTGGGAGGTTCCGTCACAGCTGGTATCGGAGTGTAGCCCTTCTTTGCAGATATTATGAGACATCTTCAAAAGGATTTTCTAAAAGTCTTACCTAGAAATTCTCTTCTCTTCTTACCTAAGTATTCTGAAGAGTTTATCTTAAAGACCAGATAGGAAGAGTGCAATGTATAGAAGGTTGAATCGACTAAGGTTGATTCTGTACTTACACATGCATCATGCTAAGAATTATACTAATAAAGTTTTCCCCCTTAGAAAGATGCCGCCACGCACAAGGCTAACGGCACGCAAGTCAACTGGACCAATCGGAGTGCCTCGGCATCAACTGGCCCCTCGACATGAGAACAGTAGCAGCGGGAGCAATGACCCAATAGGAGATCTTGAAGCCCGAGTGAGTCGACTTCAAGCGGAGCTGCAACACAGGACCAATGCTTGGGTCGCGGACGGAGATAGAATAAATGAACTAAGAAGGGACATCCGTCACCTGCAGGATCAGCTTGCTGACCGGGACTTAGCACTCGACTGGGCAGTACAGTCCCGTCTGCTGGCATGTGCTAAGGAAGCAAGGGCTCAGGCCCGAATTAAGGAACTTAGCTCAACTGTCGACGACCTGCAGGTCTATTGCAATATGTTGCATGAGGAAGTCCATGTGTTGTATTCGCAACTGCACCCTAGTGCACCTGCACACCCTGCTGAGGCGGAAGCCGGACCCTCTCACGTTGCGGGACGCGCGCTGGGTGGGGAGTTAGACCTTTTTGAGCCCCCTCCTTCCATGAGGTTGGTTGACGTCTGGACTCCCACACCTGACGATGAGGCCGCCAAGAGTAATGGGAAGCAGGACTAATGGTGTAATAGAAGCAGAAGTAGTGTAGTGTATTGTAGGTTGTACTGGTGTATAATAGGTAATGCTATTGTATACTAGGTATTGTACCCTGTTGTAAGAGTCTTGAGTCTGTAACATTATTTTTGGTAATGTAAGGTGGAATGGCTTTTTCTTTGGCATATCATATTGTTTTCAAATGTTGTTGCCACAGATGCCTTCCAAGACTCCAGCTCAGGACGGAGCTGGTACTTCCCGGGGGCGTGAATCTACACCCAATCCACCCCCTGTTCCTCCGACATTGGCGGATGCAATTGCCGCCTTAGTGAACGCAACTGCTGACAATACCCGCTTCCTAAGAGAAATGGCGGGCCAACAATTCCAGCAGCCTGGTGGGCGGGGCTATCAACAAGGCCCCCGCAAAACTACTTATCTGGATTTCTCGGAAACCCGTCCACCAGTATTTGTTAAAGCTGAAGATCCACTAGAAGTCGATGAATGGATACGGGTTATTGAGCAGAAATTTGGTCTTCTACGTTGTTCAGAGACACAGAAGCTGTTATTCGCAGTGCAAGAACTACGAGGCCCTGCCAGTACTTGGTGGGGAAATTTCGTGGCCGTTCAGCCGGCCAATCATCAAGTCACCTGGGAGGAATTCAAAGTGGCATTCCATGAGCATTATATACCCGAAGGCGTTCTGCATATGAAGCAAGAAGAGTTCATGAAGCTAAAACAGGGAGGAGATACTGTCAATCGGTATCTCAACAAGTTTAATCACCTGTCTCAATATGCAATTGATCAGGTGAACACTGATCTGAAAAAGAGAAACTGCTTCATGAGAGGACTAAATGATCGGCTACAGAGAAAAATGGCTGCTTGTATTGACTTGACGTATGGAAAGGCTGTCAGCACAGCCATATCTGTTGAAGCAAAATATGCAGGATCCGGAAAGAACAAGGGATTTGGTGGTGAGAAGACTAATCAAGGTCAAGCAAAAAGGCAACGGTTTATTCTCCGGCCTTCTAACCAGACTCCTCCACGTGCACCAACTTTCCCTTTCAAGCAGCCAATAATTATTCGTCCCAATAAAGCCCCCACTGCCCCAAGTCAGCCAGGTGCCCCAGGCACTCGATTCCCTGCCTTGCCTAGCTCTTCAACCGGATGTTTTAATTGTGGCAAGTCTGGACATTTCATCAAGGACTGCCCCTATCCCAAGCAGAATCAAGCAAATGCCTAGCAAGGACCTGGGAAATCAGCTCAGCCCAAGGGAAACAATGTGGGGAAGAATACAAAGAAGATGGGGCGGATATACTATACTCAAGTGGCCACTACACCGGAAGGAGAACCGGTGATGATGGGTACGTTCCTCGTGGCCAGTCACCCTGCAATTATTCTTTTTGATTCTGGTGCTTCGCATACGTTCATTAGCAAGAAATTTGTGGAGCAACATCACATTGCATGCCATGAATCAAAAGAGGGATTTAAAATACACTCACCTGGGGGACAAATCTTTACTAGAGAAGTGGCCTATCAAGTGCCCGTATCATTGGCCGGACGGGACTTTCCTACCAATATGATCGTCCTGAAAGGCCAAGACATAGATGTTATTTTGGGTATGAATTGGTTGGCCAAGCACAAAGCAACACTCAATACTGATCAAAGAACCATCAGGTTGAGCCATAATCAAGAAGAAATTCTTTTGTCCATCCCTATTCCAAACAAAATTACTGGCAGAGTTTATGAAGCCATGGTACCGGAAATCAAGGATATCCCGGTAGTATGTGAGTTTCCTGATGTCTTTCCCGAGGATTTGCCGGGATTGCCACCTGAGCGGGAGGTAGAGTTTGTAATAGAGTTGAACCCCGATACGGCTCCTATTTCTCGAAGATCGTACTGTATGCCTCCTAATGAGTTGGCAGAGTTGAAGATTCAATTGCAAGATCTCCTGGAGAAAGGATTTATCCGGCCAAGCTCATCGCCATGGGGTTGTCCAGCCATATTCGTTAAAAAGAAGGATCAAACCTTACGAATGTGCGTGGATTATCGGCCCCTGAATGAGGTCACCATCAAAAACAAGTACCCTCTTCCAAGGATTGATATTCTATTTGATCAATTGACTGGAGCAAGGGTATTTTCAAAGATTGATTTCCGATTAGGCTATCACCAGATCCGTATTCGGCCCGAAGATATACCAAAGACCGCGTTCACTACGCGATATGGGTTGCTTGAATATCTGGTAATGTCTTTCGGGCTAACAAATGCTCCGGCCCACTTCACATATTTGATGAACTCGGTGTTCATGCCCGAGCTAGACAAGTTTGTGGTGGTCTTCATTGATGACATTTTGATATATTCCAAGAATGAAGAGGAGCACGCCCAACATTTACGGATCGTATTAACGCGCCTGAGGGAACATCAGTTGTATGCCAAGTTCAACAAGTGCGTGTTTTGGCTGGAGGAAATTCAATTTCTGGGACATGTTCTATCTGCCAGAGGGATTGCGGTAGACCCCAGCAAAGTCAAGGACATTTTGGAGTGGAAACCCCCGACCACTGTTCATCAGGTCCAAAGTTTCCTTGGACTGGCTGGATATTATCGCAGATTTATACCAGACTTTTCTAAGCTTGTGAAGCCAATCACAAGTTTATTGAAGAATGATGTTAAATTCAATTGGTCTTCAAAGTGTGATGAAGCCTTTGAACAATTGAAGACACTATTGACCACTGCTCCGGTATTGGCTCAACCGGACATCACCAAGCCTTTTGATGTATATTGTGATGCATCTGGCAGTGGATTCGGCTGTGTACTAATGCAAGAGGGCCGAGTAATTGCGTATGCTTCACGGCAGTTACGCCGACATGAGGAGCATTACCCAACTCATGATCTGGAGCTAGCTGCTGTTGTTCATGCCCTAAAAATTTGGTGTCACTATCTGCTGGGAAATGTCTGTCATATCTATACAGATCATAAGAGTTTGAAGTACATCTTCACCCAGTCAGAATTAAATATGAGGCAGAGACGATGGCTTGAGCTTATTAAGGACTATGAACTGGAAATCCATTATCACCCAGGCAAAGCCAATGTTGTGGCAGATGCGCTAAGCCGTAAGGTTGCCTGTCATTGTCTTACAATGAAGACCTCTGACAACACTTTATGTCAAGAGATGGAGAAGCTAAACCTGGGAATGGTCCAACAAGGAACTCTGAATCAGTTAAAGCTTGAGTCAGTCCTCTTGCAAAGGATAATTGATGCCCAAAATGATAATGAGGGCATGAGACATATTCATGAGAAGATAAGGGCTGGAAAAGCCAAATGTTTCAAAGAAGATAATCAAGGCATTGTATGGTTTAATAACCGCATAGTGGTGCCAAGGAATGAAGAGCTCCGCCAGCAAATTCTTGATGAAGCACATCTTAGTCGCTACTCTATTCATCCCGGAAGCACTAAGATGTACCAAGACTTGAAGCAACATTACTGGTGGACAAAAATGAAGATCGAAATTGCACGCTATGTGGCGAGATGTGACACCTGTAGACGTGTCAAAGCCATACATTTGAAAGCTGCTGGTCCATTACAGTCATTACCAATACCGACATGGAAATGGGAAGACATCAGTATGGACTTTATTGTGGGATTGCCCAGGACCGCAAAAGGATATGACTCTATTTGGGTGATTGTTGATCGACTTACAAAGATTGCTCACTTTCTGCCGGTCAAGACATATTACCCGGTACTTACCTATGCGGAGTTGTACATTGCCCGTATTCTCAGTTTGCATGGTGTCCCAAAGACTATAGTGTCGGATCGTGGACCACAATTTGTATCCAAATTCTGGGAAGAACTTCATAAATCCCTGGGTACTAAGTTACTCCACAGTTCGGCCTATCATCCTCAAACCAGTGGACAGACTGAGAGAGTGAACCAAATACTTGAAGATATGCTGCGGGCATGTGTTCTGGACTTCTCACAGAAATGGGATGAATGTTTGCCTTTGGCGGAGTTTTCATATAATAATAGCTATCAAGAAAGCATCAAGATGGCACCCTTCGAAGCTTTATATGGACGACGATGTCGTACTCCACTAAATTGGTCTGAACCTGGGGAAAGGTGCTTCTTTAGGCCTGATATGGTGAAGGAGGCCGAGGATAAGGTTCAGAAAATTATTCATAATATGAAGAAAGCACAAGCTCGTCAGAAGAGTTATGCAGACAAACGGCGAATGCCCTTATATTTCCTGGAAGGAGACTATGTCTACCTGAAGGTCTCACCAATGAAGGGAGTATCGCGTTTTGGGGTTAAAGGGAAGCTTGCACCACGATATATTGGTCCTTTTCTTATTCTGGAAAGATATGGACCAGTGGCATACCGACTCCAACTACCCGAAACATTGTCTGCTGTGCATAATGTGTTCCACGTGTCACAATGGAAGAAGTGTCTTCGGATTCCTGATCGAACTGTTGAAGTGACAGATGTTGTCCTTGAACCGGACTTGACATACTCTGAGCACCCTATTCGAGTCTTGGATCAAAAGGACAGGGTTACCCAGAGAAAAACTCTCAAGTTTTATAAGATACAGTGGAACCAGCATTCCGAAGATGAGGCTACATGGGAAACTCAAGACTTTTTAGATAAGAATTTCCCAGGCTTTTTAGCCTCTTGTAAATTGTAAAGCCTGTATAACTGTGAATACAGAAGTGACCCCCACATCACCCCTGCCTTGTACCAGAAATAAGGAAATAAAAGTATTCCGCGTTTCCTTTTCCATTACTTATCCTAGGACTTTTAATCTCGGGACGAGATTCTTTTATGGGGGGAAGGATGTAACACCCCTGGTGTTACTGTAACTAAAACTTGAGCATGGCATCATAAGCATTGGCATTGCATATGTTTGATACACCTAGAGTGCATTCACTAGGCAAAAATTTCAAACAAGTTGTATTGTTTTAATGTTTTGCAAATAGAACCCTGGATAGGGAACTTAACCCTAAATAGGGATTAAAGGGGTAAAACTTAACCCAAATTGAGAAAACCTAAAGGCTTTAGGGGAATAGTCATAAAATGTTCCCAAACATAAACTTAAATCATATTTATACCCCTGGGAAACCAGAAACCCTAATTGGAACCCTGGAAAAACCCTAAAACTAAACCCTAGGGGCCTATGTGCAAAATTAGTCCACTTTGGGACTAAAGTGCAAAAACCAAGTCAAATAAGTTTCTTAAATCAATTGGGTCACAAATATGTGAATTTGCAAGCCAAACCCTAAGTTTTGGATCAAATTGCAAAAATCACCTCTTAAGCACTATAGAGCCTAAGTCTGAAATCAGTGGGTTTTCTTCAACTTTGAACCCTTGTATCTTTCATGTTCTAGGGATTTTGCCCTAGGGCACCACATCAAAGTTGTAGACCTATCAAAGGTGAACATTTTTGCTTAAGAATGTGAGCTCAGTTGTTAAAAAGAATTTAGAGATAAATGAGCCTGAAGTTGGACTGTCAGACTGCATGAAGCCTGAAATTCAGATTAACAGTGTGATGGGATGAACTTTGAGCTCGATTTTGAATGGGATCCAGTGACTTTTTGTGGGAGCACATTGTATCAAAGTTATAGATGGATTATAGCTCTACAACTTTGCTGCAGAATGTTGGCATAGGTTTCACATAAAAATAGGAGAAAATGAAGCTCCAAAATGCTCTGTCAGGCTGTCTGATGGAGCTAGCCATGGTACAGTGCTCGTGCAGATCAGACCGCCAGCGCAGCAAAAGAATCCCACCGCCGGTGACCCCTCCGCCGTGATTCGCGTCGCCGGCCTTAAGATTCGTGTGCGGGGTGGATTGATAAGGTTGCGGGGTAAGAATCCTCGCCGACGGTGAGCTGGAGGTCACTCCGGTGACATCACCGTGGCTTTCTTATCCACTTTGCGGCTGGGCAGATCACCTCGCCGGTGACCGCCGCCTCCCGGCCAAGCGCCGCATGGCTCTCGCTTTCCACCGCACCGCCGCGACTTACCCTCGCTCTCCGTGGCTCGTCGGAGTAATTGCCACGACTGTGGACACGAATCCACCGCGCCCGTGGTCTTCTCCACCTCCGGCCGCCGCGCGTCCTCCCCGAATTCACTGGCCACCGCTTCCCCTCGCTATAAATTGAGTGTCTCCGCCACTCCGTAGGATAGTTACGCATCAGTTGCACCAAACCTTGCACCGGATTATCCACCAGTGACTGAGAATTTCTCATTTCCCCCAATCACGGTTTCCGCCACCGTAGAACTCAACCCCGCCGCGGTCAGCCCAACTCAGGTCAGATCTTCCCCTCTGCTCCCTTGTCTAAGCATTCTCATGCGCCTGTGATGCTCACCAACCCACCCGATAGAATTGGACCGCCACCAATCGTCGGGAACGCGTCGATCCAGCCGCCATGATCACGGCCGCCGTGGCCAGAGAGTTTTAGTGCGCGATTGGTGAAATTAAGTTAGGGGAAACATTGATTAAGGTATGAATTAGGTGTTAGTTGACGGAGAGCGCCAGTCATAGCCCCAATCGGCCAGCGTAAGTGCTCGCCGGAGCTCAGCCGTGCTTGAACGCCGTCGGGGATCTCCCAGTGCGAGGAAACAGAAGTTGGGGGACCCCTATGTAAAGTGTCAGCGACTGTTTTGAATAGTGTTCGGACTTTCTCAGGTTATTCAAAACTCTGGGGGACCTCTGCGCAAACCTGCCTCGTGGGCGCGCGCGGGCGCCTTTCTCCCTCTGACTAGGCCGCTTGGGCCGAAACCAGCCCAGAACTATTCACTGGTTTTCCTTTTTCTTTTTATTTCCAGAGCCAAAATAATTATAAAAAAATGTAGAAAAATGGTAAAATTGTGAAACCAATTTTCCTAGGCTTGTTATTTTCCCTAGAATTTAATAAAAATAGTTTTGTGATTTTTAGTGGAAATAAGAAATTTTAGGGCATTTAAAGTAGTTAAAAGTATTAGTTATGGATTTTTAGAAAATAATTGGTAAGTCCAAAAATGCCCAAACTTTTTATGAGAACTTAAAACAATATTTAAAAGCCTTGGGTAGAGTTTGAGTTGATGTAGACCATGTTTGATAACTAGAACCCAAAATCACCCCCCTGCCCTATGAACTCCTTTACCGACTCCGGAAACCCTAAGTTCTCGGAGTTCCGTGAAGGAAAGTTGTATTCAAGACTTAGATAATAAATCTTTATTATCTTCGCACTCTCATGCGCATTACATGACATTCATTCTTATATATGTATATATATGGTTATGTTAGAACGTGAAGAAGAAGTGGAAGTCACCGAAGAAAGGACACCACCACCCTCGGATTCTCAAGCAGGCAACTGCTTCTACTTCGATATTTGTGGATCCGAGCCAGACTCACCTGTGAACGAAGGCAAGCCTCGGTGCATTTGCCACCTTCCTTGATGTTTTTAAAATCTTTCTCACTTGCTTGCTGCATTAGGTGATAGGAGTTGAATGCTTAAACAATTCCTGCATTACCTTCCTTGAACTTGATTACCTTCCTTGAAACCCTGTTTTTACAAAAAGGTTTTACTATGCTTAGTATTGCTTTAGAAAAACAAAAGGATTTGTTTTACAAAAGATGTTTGGCAAAGTGGGAGGGTTGTCTTCGAAAATAAAACTTGATGGTGAATCCATCATGGCCATGATGGATTCAACATCGGAAAAGATGTACCTCTGCCAGGTACCAAGTTTTTGGGTTAAAAGATTAAGCTGAGACCGGGCGGGTGACTTGCACGAGAAGAGAGTCTCGGTGTAGTGTCTCCGTCTGAGTTGATTAAGGACCGTCTCGATGTAGGCTTGATGATCGAGGACCCTTTAGCTGGTCACATGCCTCGTCATGGGTAAGCCTTGCCTCGGGCAGACTAAGGCCAGAATAAGATAACACGGAATGGGCGTGGAGCGGTGGCGAGAGTAGCGTGTACCCTCCGTGGCAAGAGGCTGGACGGTGGTGTATCTGTGCTCTCGGTTCACGTGAACCTGATCTGGTCTTAAGAACCCCGGTGGCGGGTTGACATATGCAAGGGTTAAGTGCTACATATGTCGTGTGATTGGAGATCCTCAGCTGAGTATAATCGATTCGGATCGATGTACCTTCACGGTTATGAAGACTTGGTCACTGACCTACATGTAGCATTCCACTAAAGATGATGGGTTTTTGTTAAGAAATTGGCTAGTGCAGGACCAGTGATTGAACTAGGGTAGAAAGAACTCTAGTTGCAGGTAATTGTACTTAACTTAACAAATAAAATTGGATTTTTAAGGATCCACTTTAGTAAGCATTTCTGCAAAACAGAGTCTTTGATTATTGAAAAGCCTTACCTTGACTCCCATATAACCAGCATACCCTTGAGAGTCTTTTCTTTAGTCGGGTAAGTCTTGCTGAGTAATTCCATACTCAGGGTTTATCCCTTCGTTGTTTTTAGGTGAGGAAGTAGCAGATTTCTGTTGCTTCTGTGCCAAGGTGGTTCCTAAGGAGGAAAAAACAAGACTGAAGTACGGGAGGACTTGGTCCTCCACATAGAAATCTTTTGCTTAAAACTTATCGGGAGGAGTTTGTGCCTCCCTTGGTTTGTATAATATTACTACTCAGCACTCGCTTTTAGTTCTAGTCTGTAATAAAACAACTTGAGCTTGCTTTTTAAATAAATGTAAGTTATGTAATCGCTTCCGCAATTCTTTATCTCCGATGTTCTGTAATGTCTGCAAGACGGGTGAAACGTTCCTGGTAAGGTAAGGAAAGATACCAAACTTGTCAAGTGACTTAGGAAGATCTACAGGGTGTCTGATGTCTGTTAGACAAGGACAACTGTAGGTGGGCCTAATTACTTGGGAGGTTCCGTCACAGCTGGTATCGGAGCGTAGCCCTTCTTTGCAGATATTATGAGGCATCTTCAAAAGGATTTTCTAAAAGTCTTACCTAGAAATTCTCTTCTCTTCTTACCTAAGTATTCTGAAGAGTTTATCTTAAAGACCAGATAGGAAGAGTACAATTACCTGCAACTAGAGTTCTTTCTACCCTAGTTCAATCACTGGTCCTGCACTAGCCAATTTCTTAACAAAAACCCATCATCTTTAGTGGAATGCTACGTGTAGGTCAGTGACCAAGTCTTCATAACCGCGAAGGTACGGCGATCCGAATCGATTATACTCAGCTGAGGATCTCCAATCACACGACATATGTAGCACTTAACCCTTGCATATGTCAACCCGCCACCGGGGTTCTTAAGACTAGATCAGGTTCACGTGAACCGAGAGCACAGATACACCACCGTTCAGCCTCTTGCCACGGAGGGTACACGCTACTCTCGCCACCGCTCCACGCCCATTCTGTGTTATCTTATTCTGGCCTTAGTCTAGCCGAGGCAAGGCTTACCCATGACGAGGCATGTGACCAGCTAAAGGGTCCTCGATCATCAAGCCTACATCGAGACGGTCCTTAATCGACTCAGACGGAGACACTACACCGAGACTCTCTTCTCGTGCAAGTCACCCGCCCGGTCTCAGCTTAATCTTTTAACCCAAAAACTTGGTACCTGGCAGAGGTACATCTTTTCCGATGTTGAATCCATCATGGCCATGATGGATTCACCATCAAGTTTTATTTTCGAAAACAACCCTCCCACTTTGCCAAACATCTTTTGTAAAACAAATCCTTTTGTTTTTCTAAAGCAATACTAAGCATAGTAAAACCTTTTTGTAAAAATAGGGTTTCAAGGAAGGTAATCAAGTTCAAGGAAGGTAATGCAAGAATTGTTTTATCAAGCAACTCCTATCACCTAATGCAGCAAGCAAGTGAGAAAGATTTTAAAAACATCAAGGGAGGTGGCAAATGCACCGGGGCTTGCCTTCGTTCACAGGTGAGTCTGGCTCGGATCCACAAATATCGAAGTAGAAGCAGTTGCCTGCTTGAGAATCCGAGGGTGGTGGTGTCCTTTCTTCGGTGACTTCCACTTCTTCTTCACGTTCTAACATAACCATATATATACATATATAAGAATGAATGCCATGTAATGTGCATGAGAGTGCGAAGATAATAAAGATTTATTATCTAAGTCTTGAATACAACTTTCCTTCACGGAACTCCGAGAACTTAGGGTTTCCGGAGTCGGTAAAGGAGTTCATAGGGCAAGGGGGGTGATTTTGGGTTCTAGTTATCAAACATGGTCCAAATCAACTCAAACTCTACCCAAGGCTTTTAAATATTGTTTTAAGTTCTCATAAAAAGTTTGGGCATTTTTGGACTTACCAATTATTTTCTAAAAATCCATAACTAATACTTTTAACTACTTTAAATGCCCTAAAATTTCTTATTTCCACTAAAAAACACAAAACTATTTTTATTAAATTCTAGGGAAAATAACAAGCCTAGGAAAATTGGTTTCACAATTTTACCATTTTTCTACATTTTTTTTATAATTGTTTTGGCTCTGGAAATAAAAGAAAAAGGAAAACCAGTGAATAGTTCTGGGCTGGTTTCGGCCCAAGCGGCCCAGTCAGAGGGAGAAAGGCGCACGCGCGCGCCCGCGAGGCAGGTTTGCGCAGAGGTCCCCCAGAGTTTTGAATAATCTGAGAAAGTCCAAACACTATTCAAAACAGTCGCTGACACTTTGCACAGGGGTCCCCCAACTTCTGTTTCCTCACACGGGAAGGTCCCCGACGGCGTTCACGCCCAGCCGAGCTCCGGCGAGCACCTACGCTGGCCGATTGGGGCAACGGCTAGGGTTCCCGAGCGACTTACACCTAATTGAATCCATCCCGAGCCTTTCCCCCAACCCAATTTCACAAATGGTGACAAGGATTGCTCTGGCCACGGTGGTCGTGACCATCGCGGCAAGTTAGTCGTGTTCCCAGCGACCAGAGGGCCCCTAGTCCAATTGGACGGTCCAGCAAGCATCGCAGATAGGTGAGAGAGCTTAAACAAGGGAGAGGGAGGGTTGGACTGGCCGGAAAAAGGCTGGCAACGGTGAAGCACGTTTCACGGTGGCGGAGAATGGATTTGGGGGGTTAGAAATTCGTGCGTGCTGGTGGACGATCGAGGGTGGGAGCGGGTGCTACAGCTTCACAACTACATGGCACAGCTACGGGCGAGGTCAATTTATAGTGCTAGCGGGCGATGGCCGCGAATTTCGAGCAGGACGCGCGGCGGCCGGAGAGGAAGAACACTGGCGCAGCGGCTTGGTGTCTACTGCCGTGGCAGTTACTCCGGTGAGCCACGAAGAGCGAGGGTAAATCACGGCGGTGCGGTGGAAAGCGAGAGCCACGCGGCGCATGGCCGGGAGGCGGCAGTCGCCAGCGTGTTAATCCACTCAGCCGCAAAGAGGATAAGAGAGCCACGGTGATGTCACCGGAGTGACCTCTAGCTCACCGTCGGCGAGGATTCTTACCACTCAACCTTATCAATCCACCCCGCACACGAATCTTAAGGCCGGCGATGCGAATCACGGCGGAGGGGTCACCGGCGGTGGACATTTTGCGCTGGCGGTCTGATCTGCACGAGCACTGTACCATGGCCAACTCCATCAGACAGCCTGACAGAGCATTTTGGAGCTTCATTTCCTCCAATTGTTATGTGAAACCTATGCCAACTTTCTGCAGCAAAGTTGTAGAGCTATAATCCATCTATAACTTTGATACAATGTGCTCCCACAAAAAGTCACTGGATCCCATTCAAAATCGAGCTCAAAGTTCAACCCATCATCCTGTTAATCTGAATTTCAGAATAAACCAGCCTGACAGCCAATCTTTAGGCATGATTATCTCCAGTTTTTCCTTAACAACAATGCTCACACCTTTAAGCAAAGCTGTTCTCCTATGATTAGGCTATAATTTTTATGTGGTGACCAAGGGCAAAAACTCTATAGTTTGAAAGTTACAAGGCTCCAAAGTTGAGCCAAAACTCTGAAATTTCAGACTTAGAATAGAACCTACTTGAGGTCCATTTTGCATTTAAGTCCGAAACTCAACATTTGGCTTTCAAGTCCACACATTTGTGAACCAAAGGACTTATGATACCTATTTGGCTTGGTTTTTGCACTTTAGTCCAAAAGTGGACTAATTTTGCACATAGGCCCCTAGGGTTTAGTTTTAGGGTTATCCAGGGTTCCAATTAGGGTTTTTAGTATCCCAGGGGTATAAATGTGATTCAACTTTGTTTTTGGGGATATTTTATAACTATTACCCTAAAGCCTTTAGGTTTTCTCAATTTGGGTTAAGTTTTACCCCTTTAATCCCTATTTAGGGTTAAGTTTCCTATCCAGGGTTCTATTTGCAAAAACACTTAAACAATACAACTTGTTTGAATTTTTTTTTGCCTAGTGAATGCATTCTAGGTGTATCAAACATATGCAATGCCAATGCTTATGATGTCATGCTCAAGTTTTAGTTATAGTAACACCAGGGGTGTTATAGTATACCATCTCTGAGCGGGACTCAGCTGAGGCGGCCATGCAAGATGTCGCACGGCGTGCACTTTCGCACTACTGCTCGGTTCTCGGCGGGGTAGCTGACGGTCTCAACCTGAAGTAATACCCCCACCGTCCATCTGGCAGCACACGAGGCGTGATTGTATCACCTGTTGGTGAGGACAATCCTAGGTTGAGCAGCACAGTCAACCTAGCCACCGTGCTAAACACAGAGCTAGACCATGCGCTAGACGAGCTGAGTAGGGCTCGTGCTGAGATCGACTAGCTGCGGGCTAAGCGCGCGGAGCGTCGTCACCTGGATGATGGCTCCCCCGCTCCCGTTGGGACTCAGCACCCGTACCACTCACCTCGGCGTGGACACCAGTCTTATGGCAATCCCGACTGCAAGACCAAGATAGATTTAGAACCTTAGATCGTCAGTGTTGAGTCTTGTAATAAATGCTTAATATAGAAATTTTAGTCTTAGTCTCAGTCTCAGTCTTAGCGTTAGTCTCGCTCTTAGTTAGTCTTAGTTAAACAGGGTAGTTTGCTTATCCTGTGCTTTTATGTTTGTCATGATGAACTATGTTTGATTTGGATCTTTGTAATGACTGTCACCAGAGTGTGGGTATCCCCTGTATTTTGGTTTATCTGTTAATGAAGTTAGTTATCTAGTTGGGAAGCCTTTCGTTCCGCTTTCCTCTTTATCTGAGAAGCTGTGTTGGTCTATGTTGGAGATCAGTGAAGATGCTCATCTATTCAGTGTTGTGGAGAATTCTATACTCTTTTCTTATGCTGCAAGATTTGCAAGATCAGTTCTGATGTGTGGTTGCATTCTGCAGATGTTAAAAAACAGGCGCAGAGGAGGAAGGCGTGCTCAGCAGGAGCAGGCAGCTCAGCAGGATGAGGTACCCCAGCAACAACAACTACCGCCCCCGCCCCCGATGTCCATCGAGCAGATGTTCTTGATGCAGACTCAGGCAGTTCAAGCCATCGGTCAGACTCTAGCCGCCATTCAGCAGCAGCAGCAGCCACCACCTCAGCCTCAGATGCCTCAGATGCCCAGGGACAAGCGCGCTGAGTTCATGAGAGGTCATCTCCCAATGTTCGCTCACTCTTCTGACCCCATGGATGCTGAAGACTGGCTGCGCACTATGGAGCGGGAGTTGCATACCGCTCAGTGTGATGACAGGGAGAAAGTTCTGTATGGTCCCCGTCTGTTGAGAGGAGCAGCTCAGTCTTGGTGGGAGTCTTATCTCGCCACCCATGCCAACCCCGACACCATCACTTGGGAAGAGTTCAGAGGTACCTTTCGTCAGTACCATGTTCCTGCAGGTCTGATGACAGTGAAGAAGGAGGAGTTCCTGGCACTCAAGCAAGGGTCATTGTCGGTTAGTGAGTACTGGGACAGGTTTCTGCAACTGTCTCGCTATGCTCCTGAAGATGTCAATACTGATGCCAAGAGACAGTATCGTTTCCTGAGAGGCTTGGTTGACCCTCTACAGTATCAACTGATGAATCATACCTTCCCGACGTTTCAGCACCTGATTGACAGAGCAATCATGACAGAGAGGAAGTGTAAAGAGATGGAGGATCGCAAGCGTAAGATCAGTGGACCTCAGCCTGGAAGCAGCAATCATCCTCGTTTCTCAGGCAACTCACCTCAGCAGTTCAGGCAGAACCAGCGTCCACCTCAGCAGCAGCAGTTTCAAAGGCAGTATCCTCAGCATCAGCGTCAGAATCGCCAGAACAATCAGTCAGGAGGAGGTCAGTTCTAGAGGCAGAATCAGCAGGCACCTCGTCTTCCTGCCCCAGCGAACCAGCAGAATAGTCAAGCAGCACTAGTTCAGGGTGGAAACAGAGCATGTTTCCACTGTGGAGAGCAAGGCCATTGGGTGATGCAATGTCTGAAGAAGGCAGCCCAGCAACAGCAGTCAGGCCCCAATGCCCCAGCAAAGCAGAATGCGCCTTAGCCAGGAGCAGGCAACCACTCTCAGCCACGCTATAATCATGGGAGACTAAACCACTTGGAGGCTGAAGCAGTTCAGGAGACCCCCGGCATGATAGTAGGTATGTTTCCAGTCGACTCCCATATTGCAGAAGTGTTATTTGATACTGGAGCAACGCATTCATTCATTACTACATCATGGGTAGAAGCACATAATCTTCCAATAACTATCATGTCAACCCCCATTCAAATTGACTCAGCCGGTGGTAGAATTTGGGCCGATAGTATTTGCTTGAATGTATGTGTGGAAATAAGGGGGATAGCGTTTCCCGCTAACCTCATAGTAATGGGTACTCAGGGAATAGATGTCAACCTAGGGATGAATTGGCTAGATAAATATCAGGCAGTTATCAGTTGTGATAAGAGTACAATCAAGTTGATGTCCCCACTAGGAGAGGAAGTGGTGACCGAGTTAGTCTCGCCTGAGCCAAAGAAAGAAAGTTGTTATCAGATGGTTGTTGATAGTGAAAGTCGCCTAGAGGGGGGTGAATAGGGCGAATCTGAAATTTATAAACTTAAGCACAACTACAAGCCGGGTTAGCGTTAGAAATATAAACGAGTCCGAGAGAGAGGGCGCAAAACAAATCGTGAGCAAATAAAGAGAGAGACACGATGATTTGTTTTACCGAGGTTCGGTTCTTGCAAACCTACTCCCCGTTGAGGTGGTCACTAAGACCGGGTCTCTTTCAACCCTTTCCCTCTCTCAAACGGTCACTTAGACCGAGTGAGCTTCTCTTCTCAATCAAACGGAACACAAAGTTCCCGCAAGGATCACCACACAATTGGTGTCTCTTGCCATGGTTACAATTGAGTTGATCACAAGAAAGAATGAGAAAGAAAAGAAGCAATCCAAGCGCAAGAGCTCAAATGAACACAAATGTCGCTCTCTCTAGTCACTATTTGATTTGGAGTGATTCCGGACTTGGGAGAGGATTTGATATCTTTGGTTGTGTCTAGAATTGAATGTTATAGCTCTTGTAATGTGTTGAAGGTGGAAAACTTGGATGCCATTGAATGTGGGGTGGTTGGGGTATTTATAGCCCCAACCACCAAAATGTGGCCGTTGGAAGGCTGTTGTCGCATGGCACATCGGACAGTCCGGTGCGCCACCGGACACTGTCCGGTGCGCCAGCCACGTCATCCGGCCGTTAGGGTTCGATCGTTGGAGCTCTGACTGGTGGGGCCTCTGGGCTGTCCGGTGGTGCACCGGACAGGTCCTGTAGACTGTCCGGTGCGCCAACTGTGCGTGCTCTGACTCTGGCGCACACTGTAGCGCATTTAATGCGGTTGCAGTCGACCGTTGCTCGCAAAGTAGTCGTTGCTCCGCTGGCATACCGGGCAGTCCGGTGCGCCAGACCAGGGTGCCATTTGGGATGTCTTTTGCTCTCTTTGTTTGAACCCTTTCTTGGTCTTTTTATTGGCTTATTGTGAACCTTTGGCACCTGTAAAACTTATAGACTAGAGCAAACTAGTTAGTCCAATTATTTGTGTTGGGCAATTCAACCACCAAAATCAATTAGGAAAAAGGTGTAAGTCTAATTCCCTTTTAATCTCCCCCTTTTTGGTGATTGATGCCAACACAAACCAAAGCAAATATAGAACTGCATAATTGAATTAGTTTGCAGAATGTAAGTGCAAAGGTTACTTAGAATTGAACCAACAAATTCTCATAAGATATGCATGGATTGTTTCTTTATATTTTTAACATTTTGGACCACGCTTGCACCACATGTTTTGTTTTTGCAAATCCTTTTGTAAATTCTTTTTAAAGTCCTTTTGCAAATAGTCAAAGGTAAATGAATAAGATTTTGAGAAGCATTTTCAAGATTTGAAATTTTCTCCCCCTGATTCAAATGCTTTTCCTTTGACTAAACAAAACTCCCCCTCAATAAAATCCTCCTCTTAGTGTTCAAGAGGGTTTTAGATATTAGTTTTTGAAGAGGGTGTTCAAATTTGAAATTCTATCAAAAATAAGATACCAATTGAAAAATTCATCATTTCAAAACCTTTTCTTAACTCAAATTTTGAAAATTGGTGGTGGTGCGGTCCTTTTGCTTTGGGCTAATACTTTCTCCCCCTTTGGCATGAATCGCCAAAAACGGATACTTGAGTGAAATATAAGCCCTTTAACTACTTTCTCCCCCTTTGGTGAACAAAAATATGAGTGAAGATTATACCAAAGTTGGAGAGTTGCTCGGAGCGACGGCGAAGGATGAGTAATTCGATGGAGTGGAGTGGAAGCCTTTGTCTTCGCCGAAGACTCCAATTCCTTTTCAATCCATGACTTGGTTTGAAATACACTTGAAAACACATTAGTCATAGCATATAAAAGAGACATGATCAAAGGTATATTAAATCGCTATGTGTGCAAAACATCAAAAGAAATTCCGAGAATCAAGAATATTTAGCTCATGCCTAAGTTTGTTAAAAGTTTGTTCATCAAGTGGCTTAGTAAAGATATCGGCTAATTGTTCCTTGGTGTTAATATATGCAATCTCGATATCCCCCTTTTGTTGGTGATCCCTTAGAAAATGATACCGAATGGCTATGTGTTTAGTGCGGCTATGCTCAACGGGATTATCCGCCATGCGGATTGCACTCTCATTATCACATAGAAGAGGATCTTTGGTTAATTTGTAACCATAGTCCATAAGGGTTTGCCTCATCCAAAGTAATTGTGCGCAACAATGGCCTGCGGCAATATACTCGGCTTCGGCGGTAGAAAGAGCTACGGAATTTTGCTTCTTTGAAGCCCAAGACACCAGAGACCTTCCCAAGAACTGGCAAGTCCCCGATGTGCTCTTTCTATTAATTTTGCACCTTGCCCAATCGGCATCCGAATAACCAATCAAATCAAATGTGGATCCCCTAGGATACCAAAGCCCAAACTTAGGAGTATGAACTAAATATCTCAAGATTCGTTTTACGGCTGTAAGGTGAGCTTCCTTAGGGTCGGCTTGGAATCTTGCACACATGCATACGAAAAGCATAATGTCCGGTCGAGATGCACATAAATAGAGTAAAGAGCCTATCATCGACCGATATACCTTTTGATCGACGGATTTACCTCCCGTGTCGAGGTCGAGATGCCCATTGGTTCCCATGGGTGTCTTGATGGGCTTGACATCCTTCATCCCAGACTTGTTTAGAATGTCTTGAATATACTTCATTTGGCTAATGAAGGTGCCCTCTTGGAGTTGCTTCACTTGAAATCCTAAGAAGTACTTCAATTCCCCCATCATCAACATCTCGAATTTCTGTGTCATGATCCTACTAAATTCCTCACATGTAGATTCGTTAGTAGACCCAAATATAATATCATCAACATAAATTTGGGATACAAACAAATCATTGTCAAGAGTTTTAGTGAATAAAGTAGCATTGGCCTTTTCGACTTTGAAGCCATTAGTGATAAGAAAATCTCTTAGGCATTCATACAAGGCTCTTGGGGCTTGCTTGAGCCCATAAAGCGCCTTAGAGAGTTTATATACGTGATTAGGGTACTCACTATCTTCAAAGCCGGGAGGTTGCTCAACATAGACCTCCTCCTTGATTGGTCCATTGAGGAAGGCACTTTTCACGTCCATTTGGTAAAGATTGAAGCCATGGTAAGTAGCATAGGCAAGTAAAATGCGAATTGATTCTAGCCTAGCTACGGGTGCATAGGTTTCACCAAAATCCAAACCTTCGACTTGTGAATATCCCTTGGCCACAAGTCGGGCTTTGTTCCTTGTCACCACACCATGCTCATCTTGTTTGTTGTGGAAGACCCACTTGGTTCCTACAACATTTTGGTTAGGACGTGGAACTAAATGCCATACCTCATTCCTTATAAAATTGTTGAGCTCCTCTTGCATCGCCACCACCCAATCCGAATCCTGAAGTGCTTCCTCTATCATGTGTGGCTCAATAGAGGAAACGAAAGAGTAATGTTCACAAAAATGAGCAACACGAGATCGAGTAGTTACCCCCTTTTGAATGTCGCCGAGGATGGTGTTCACGGGGTGATCTCGTTGAATTGCTTGGTGGACTCTTGGGTGTGGCGGTTTTGGAACTTGTTCATCTTCCTCATCTTGATCAGGGGCATCTCCCCTCTGATCATTGCTCTCCTCTTGAGGTGGCTCAACTTCTTGATCTTCTCCTTCATCATTTTGAGACTGACTCTCATCTTGAGTTGGTGGAGATGCTTGTGTGGAGGAAGATGGTTGATCTTGTGTTTGTGGAGGCTCTTTGGATTCCTTAGGACACACATCCCCAATGGACATGTTCCTTAGCTTGACGCATGGAGCCTCTTCATCACCTAATTCATCAAGATCAACTTGCTCTACTTGAGAGCCATTAGTCTCATCAAACACAATGTCACAAGAGACTTCAACTAATCCAGAGGACTTGTTAAAGACTCTATATGCCCTTGTGTTTGAATCATAACCTAGTAAAAAGCCTTCTACAGCTTTAGGAGCAAATTTAGATTTTCTACCTCTCTTAACAAGAATAAAGCATTTGCTCCCAAAGACTCTAAAATATGAAACATTGGGCTTTTTACCGATAAGGAGTTCGTAAGATGTCTTCTTGAGGATTCGGTGTAGATACAACCGGTTGATGGCGTAGCAGGCGGTGTTGACCGCCTCGGCCCAAAACCGATCCGAAGTCTTGTACTCATCAAGCATGGTTCTTGCCATGTCCAATAGAGTTCGATTCTTCCTCTCCACTACACCATTTTGTTGTGGGGTGTAAGGAGAAGAGAACTCATGCTTGATGCCCTCCTCCTCAAGGAAGCCTTCAATTTGAGAGTTCTTGAACTCCGTCCCGTTGTCGCTTCTAATCTTCTTGATCCTTAAGCCGAACTCATTTTGAGCTCGTCTCAAGAATCCCTTTAAGGTCTCTTGGGTATGAGATTTTTCCTGCAAAAAGAACACCCAAGTGAAGCAAGAATAATCATCCATAATAACTAGACAGTACTTACTCCAGTCGATGCTTATGTAAGCAATCGGGCCTAATAGGTCCATGTGGAGGAGCTCCAGTGGCCTGTCAGTCGTCATGATGTTCTTATGTGGATGATGAACACCAACTTGCTTCCCTGCCTGACATGCGCTACAAATCCTGGCTTTCTAAAAATGAACATCTGTTAGTCCCAAAATGTGTTCTCCCTTTAGAAGTTTGTGGAGATTCTTCATTCCAACATGTGCTAGTCGGCGATGCCAGAGCCAGCCCATGTTAGTCTTAGCAATTAAGCAAGTGTCGAGTTCAGCTCTATCAAAATCTACTAAGTATAGCTGACCCTCTAACACTCCCTTAAATGCTATTGAATCATCACTTCTTCTAAAGACAGTAACACCGGTATCCATAAAAAGACAGTTGTAACCCATTTTACGTAGTTGTGAAACTGAAAGCAAGTTATAATCTAAAGAACCTACAAGAAAAACATTGGAAATGGAATGATCAGGTGATATAGCAATTTTACCCAATCCTTTGACCAAACCTTGATTCCCATCCTCGAATGTGATAGCTCATTGGGGATCTTGGTTTTTCTCATAGGAGGAGAACATCTTCTTCTCCCCTGTCATATGGTTTGTGCACCCGCTATCGATGATCCAACTTGAGCCCCCCAAAAGCATAAACCTACAAAACAAGTTTAGTTCTTGATTTTAGGTACCCAAATGGTTTTGGGGCCTTTGACATTAGATACAAGAACTTTGGGTACCCAAACACAAGTCTTTGACCCCTTGTGCTTGCCCCCAACATACTTGGCAACTATCTTGTCGGATTTGTTAGTTAAAACATAAGGTGCATCAAGAGTTTTAAATGAAATTTTAAAATCATTTGATGCAATTGGAGTTTTCTTCTTAGGCAATTTCGCATGGGTTGATTACCTAGAGCTAGATGTCTCACCCTTATACATAAAAGCATGATTAGGGCCAGAGTGAGACTTCCTAGAATGAATTCTCCTAATTTTGCTCTCGGGATAACCGGCAGGGTACAAAATGTAACCCTCGTTATCCTGAGGCATGGGAGCCTTGCCCTTAACAAAGTTAGACAATCTTTTAGGAGGGGCATTAAGTTTGACATTGTCCCCCTTTTGGAAGCCAATGCCATCCTTGATGCTAGGGCGTCTCCCATTATAGAGCATGCTTCTAGCAAATTTAAATTTTTCATTTTCTAAGTCATGCTCATTGATCTTAGCATTAAGTTGAGCTATGTGATCATTTTGTTTCTTAATTAATGCTAGGTGATCATGAATAGCATCAACATTAATATCTCTACATCTAGTACAAATAGTAACATACTCAATGGTAGATGTAGAGGGTTTGCAAGAATTAAGTTCAACAATCTTAGCACGTAAAATATCATTCTTATCTCTAAGATCGGAAATGGAAGCATTGCAAACATCTAAATCTTTAGCCTTAGCAATTAATTTTTCATTATCATTTCTAAGGCTAGCAAGAGAGACATTCAATTCTTCAATCTTAGCAAGCAAATTAACATTATCATCTTTAAGATTGGGAATTGAAACATCACTAACATTAGAATCAACCTTAGCATTTAGTTTAGCATTCTCATTTCTAAGGTTGGCAATAATATCATTACACGTGCTTAGCTCACTAGATAATTTTTCACATTTTTCTACTTCTAGAGCATAAGCATTTTTAACCTTAACATGCTTCTTATTTTCCTTAATTAGGAAGTCCTCTTGGGAGTCCAAGAGTTCATCCTTCTCATGAATAGCACTAATTAGTTCATTTAATTTTTCTTTTTTGTTGCATGTTTAGGTTGGCAAAAATGGTACGCAAATTATCCTCCTCATCACTACAATTATCCTAATCACTAGAGGTTTCATATTTAGTGGAGGATCTTGATTTTACCTTCTTCCTTTTGCCGTCCTTTGCCATGAGCACTTGTGGCCGACGTTGGGGAAGAGGAGGCCCTTGGTGACGGCGATGTTGGCGGCGTCCTCGTCGGAGGAGGAGTCGGAGGAGCTCTCGTCGGAGTCCCATTCGTGGCACACATGAGCATCGCCGCCCTTCTTCTTATAGTATCTCTTCTTTTCTCTCCTTTTTCCCTTCTTATCGTCGCCCTTGTCACTATCACTAGATAATGGACATTTAGCAATGAAATGACCGGGCTTACCACACTTGTAGCACACCTTCTTGGAACAGGGCTTGTAATCTTTCCCCTTCCTTTGTTTGAAGATTTGGCGGAAGCTCTTGATAATGAGCGCCATTTCCTCATTGTCGAGCTTAGAGGCGTCGATGGCTTCTTCTCCTCTGTTGCCTTGAATGCGACCGGTTGTGCTTCGGGCGTGGAGGGGCCATCTAGCTCGATGATTTTCTTTGAGCCTTTGATCATCAACTCAAAGCTCACAAAATTCCCTATCACTTCCTCGGGAGTAATTAGTGTGTATCTAGGATTACCACGAATTAATTGAACTTGCGTAGGGTTAAGAAAAACAAGTGATCTAAGAATAACCTTGACCATTTCATGGTCATCCCATTTTGTCCTCCCGAGGTTGCGCACTTGGTTCACCAAGGTCTTCAAGCGGTTGTACATGGCTTGAGGGTCCTCGCCTTGGTTGAGTCGGAACCGACCGAGCTCCCCCTCGATCGTCTCCCGCTTGGTGATTTTGGTCACCTCATCTCCTTCTTGCGCGGTTTTAAGCACGTCCCAAATCTCCTTGGCGCTCTTTAATCCTTGCACCTTGTTATACTCCTCTCGACTTAGAGAGGCGAGGAGTATAGTGGTGGCTTGAGAGTTGAAGTGTCAGATTTGGGCGACCTCGTCCGAATCATAGTCTTCATCCCCCGGTGATGGTACCTGTACTCCAATTTCAACAACATCCCAAATGCTAGTGTGGAGTGAGGTTAGATGATGCCTCATTTTATCACTCCACATATTATAATCTTCACCATCAAACATAGGTGGTTTGCCTAATGGGACGGAAAGTAAAGGAGTATGTTTGGAAATGCGAGGGTAGCGTAGGGGAATCTTACTAAACTTCTTGCGCTCATGGCGCTTAGAAGTTACGGACGGTGTGTCGGAGCCGGAGGTGGATGGCGATGAAGAGTCGGTCTCGTAGTAGACCACCTTCTTCATCTTCTTCTTCTTGTCACCGCTCCGACCTGACTTGTTGTGTGAAGGGGATCCCTTCACCTTGTTGGCGGACTCCCCGGATGGAGCCTTCCCATGGCTTGTGGCGGGCTTCTCGCCGGTCCCGATCTCCCTCTTGGCGGATGCTCCCGACATCACTTCGAGCGGTTAGGCTCTAATGAAGCACCGGGCTCTGATACCAATTGAAAGTCGCCTAGAGGGGGTGAATAGGGCGAATCTGAAATTTATAAACTTAAGCACAACTACAAGCCGGGTTAGCGTTAGAAATATAAACGAGTCCGAGAGAGAGGGCGCAAAACAAATCGTGAGCAAATAAAGAGCAAGACATGACGATTTGTTTTACCGAGGTTCGGTTCTTGCAAACCTACTCCCCGTTGAGGTGGTCACTAAGACCGGGTCTCTTTTAACCCTTTCCCTCTCTCAAACGATCACTTAGACCGAGTGAGCTTCTCTTCTCAATCAAACGGAACACAAAGTTCCCGCAAGGATCACCACACAATTGGTGTCTCTTGCCTTGGTTACAATTGAGTTGATCACAAGAAAGAATGAGAAAGAAAAGAAGCAATCCAAGCGCAAGAGCTCAAATGAACACAAATGTCGCTCTCTCTAGTCACTATTTGATTTGGAGTGATTCCAGACTTGGGAGAGGATTTGATCTCTTTGGTTGTGTCTAGAATTGAATGCTATAGCTCTTGTAATGTGTTGAAGGTGGAAAACTTGGATGCCATTGAATGTGGGGTGGTTGGGGTATTTATAGCCCCAACCACCAAAATGTGGTCGTTGGAAGGCTGCTGTCGCATGGCGCACCGGATAGTCCGGTGCGCCACCGGACACTGTCCGGTGCGCCAGCCACGTCATCCGGCCGTTAGGGTTCGACCGTTGGAGCTCTGACTGGTGGGGCCTCTGGGCTGTCCGGTGGTGCACCGGACAGGTCCTGTAGACTGTCTAGTGCGCCAACTGCGCGTGCTCTGACTCTGGCGCGCACTGTAGCGCATTTAATGTGGTTCCAGTCGACCGTTGCGCGCGAAGTAGCCGTTGCTCCGCTGGCACACCGGACAGTCCGGTGAATTATAGCGGAGCGGCCTCCCATTTTCCCGAAGGTGGCAAGTTCAGCCTCGAGTTCCCTGGTGCACCGGACACTGTCCAGTGGCGCACCGGACACTGTCCGGTGGCACACCGGACAGTCCGGTGCGCCAGACCAGGGTGCCATTTGCGATGTCTTTTGCTCTCTTTGTTTGAACCCTTTCTTGGTCTTTTTATTGGCTTATTGTGAACCTTTGGCACCTGTAAAACTTATAGACTAGAGCAAACTAGTTAGTCCAATTATTTGTGTTGGGCAATTCAACCACCAAAATCAATTAGGAAAAAGGTGTAAGCCTAATTCCCTTTCAGATAGCAGTGAAGCAGGCCCAATTGAGATTATCAAGGTTGTGTCCGAGTTCCTAGATGTGTTTCCAAAGGACTTACCAGGTATGCCACCAGAGCGGAAAGTTGAGTTTGCTATAGAGCTTCTTCCTGGAACCGCCCCCATCTTTAAGAGAGCTTACAGAATATCTGGACCTGAGTTGGTTGAACTCAAGAAGCAAATCGATGAGCTGTCAGAGAAAGGTTACATCCGGCTAAGCACCTCGCCTTGGGCCGCCCCTGTTCTATTCGTGGAGAAGAAAGATGGCACCAAAAGGATGTGTATCGATTATTGAGCTCTGAATGAGGTCACCATCAAGAACAAGTACCCCTTGCCCAGAATAGAAGATTTGTTCGACCAGTTGAGAGGAGCTAGCGTGTTTTCAAAGATAGATCTGAGGTCAGGTTATCATCAGCTCAGAATTCGACCTTCAGACATTCCGAAGACGGCATTCATTACCAAGTATGGGTTGTATGAGTTCACTGTGATGTCTTTCGGTCTAACAAATGCACCAGCCTTCTTCATGAACTTGATGAATAGTGTATTCATGGATTATCTTGACAAGTTTGTGGTGGTATTTATTGATGACATTCTGATATATTCTCAAAGCGAAGAAGAGCATGCAGATCATTTGAGGATGGTATTGCAGAGATTGCGAGAGCACCAGCTGTATGCAAAGTTGTGCAAGTGCGAGTTCTGGATCAGTAAAGTCCTGTTCTTGGGTCACATAATCAACAAAGAAGGACTGGCTATGGATCCGAAGAAGGTGGCAGACATTCGGAACTGGAAAGCGCCAACATATGCTCGAGGAATCAAGAGCTTCATTGGAATGGCCGGATATTATCGGCGATTCATTGAAGGGTTTTCGAAGATTGTGAAACCAATGACAGCATTTCTAGGCAACAAGGTCGAGTTCAAGTGGACCCAGAAATGTCAAGAGGCCTGCGAAGCGCTGAAAGAGAAGTTGACTACACTGCATGTCTTAGTCTTGCCTGATGTGCACAAGCCCTTCTCGGTGTATTGCGATGCTTGTTACACCGGTTTGGGATGCGTGTTGATGCAAGAGGGAAGAGTTGTGGCTTACTCGTCCCGACAGCTGAAGGTTCATGAGAAGAATTACCCAATCCATGACCTAGAGTTGGTAGCAGTGGTTCACGCATTGAAGACCTGGAGGCAATATCTGTATGGGCAAAAATGTGATGTTTACACAGATCACAAGAGTCTGAAGTATATATTCACCCAGTCAGAGCTGAATATGAGACAACGAAGATGGTTAGAGTTGATCAAAGACTACGAGTTGGAGATTCATTACCATCCAGGCAAAGCGAACGTAGTGGCAGACGCTTTGAGTAGGAAGAGTCAGGTCAATCTGATGGTCGCTCGTCCGATGCCTTATGAGTTGGCCAAAGAGTTTGACAGGTTGAGTCTTGGATTTCTGAACAACACGCGTGGAGTCACAATTGAGTTGGAACCTACCCTGGAGCGGGAAATCAAAGAAGCACAGAAGAATGATGAGAAGATCAGTGAAATCCGGCGACTGATTCTAGATGGCAGAGGCAAAGAATTTCGGGAAGATGCAGAAGGTGTGATATGGTTCAAAGACCGCTTGTGTGTTCCCAATGTCCAGACTATTCGGGGATTGATTCTCAAGGAAGCTCATGAGACAGCTTATTCGATTCACCCTGGAAGTGAGAAGATGTATCAGGATCTGAAGAAGAAATTCTGGTGGTACAGAATGAAGAGGGAAATCGCAGAGCATGTGGCTATGTGCGATAGTTGTCGAAGGATCAAGGCAGAGCACCAGAGACCAGCTAGATTGTTGCAACTGTTGCAAATTCCTCAGTGGAAATGGGATGAAATCGGTATGGACTTCATAGTCAGATTGCCTCGCACTCGAGCCGGCTACGATCCCATTTGGGTAGTAGTGGACCGCTTAACCAAGTCATCCCACTTTATACCAGTCAAGACCAACTACAGCAGTGCAGTATTGGCAGAGTTGTACATGTCTCGGATCGTTTGTCTTCATGGTGTGCCAAAGAAGGTAGTGTCAGACAGAGGAATGCAGTTCACCTCTCATTTCTGGCAGAAGTTGCATGGAGCCTTGGGCACACATCTGAATTTCAATTCAGCCTATCATCCACAGACAGATGGTCAGACCGAAAGGACCAATCAAATCCTTGAAGACATGTTGAGAGCCTATGTGTTGCAAGATCAGTCCGGATGGGACAAGAGGTTGCCCTACGCAGAGTTCTCCTATAACAATAGTTACCAGGCCAGCTTGAAGATGTCACCATTTCAGGCGCTTTATGGGAGGAGTTGTAGAACTCCATTGCAATGGGATCAGCCTGGAGAAAAGCAAGTGTTTGGCCAGACATTCTGCTTGAAGCTGAAGAGAACATCAAGATGGTTCGAGAGAATCTGAAGACAGCGCAATCAAGGCAGCGAAGCTATGCAGACACAAGAAGAGATCTGAGTTTCGAGGTTGGAGATTTTGTCTATATGGAAGTGTCACCGATCAGAGGAGTCAGAAGATTCGGAGTCAAAGGCAAGCTAGCACCCCGCTACATTGGTCCATATCAGATTCTCGCAAGGCGTGGAGAAGTGGCTTATCAGCTAAGTTTGCCAGAGGGCTTGTCCGCAGTGCACGATGTCTTTCATGTGCCTCAATTGAAGAAGTGTTTGCGTGTGCCAGAGGAGCAGTTGCCAGTGGAAGGTCTTGAAGTCCAGGAAGACTTGACCTACATTGAGAAGCCAACGCAAATCCTTGAGACTGCAGACAGAGTCACCCGAAGGAAGACCATCAGAATGTGCAAAGTGAGATGGAATCACCACTCCTGGGAGCGTGAAGATGATCTGATGGCTAAATACCCTGAGCTCTTTGCTAGCCAACCCTGAATCTCGAGGGCGAGATTCTTTTAAGGGGGGTAGGTTTGTAACGCCCCGAATTTTGGAGTTGAATTTTTTCTTTTCTTCACTCGTCAAATTCGGGCGTTACCCTTTCCTTTTTCCTTTTCGCCTCGCTAAGCCTTGATCTTTTCCAAAGTTATAGCGAGAATTAGCTCGACAGCTGGTGTAAGTAAACCCTAGAAATATTTTCTTTGGTTGTTGCATCAAGCCGAACCACGCATCTTTTCCTTGTGAGTATTTGCTTGGTTTCCATAAAGAATGCGCTTAGTAGAAGATTATGGAAAATAGGAAATGGGAAATAGAAAGGAACCCCCCCCTTCTCTCTCGGGCCGGCTGGCTCGGCGTCCAGCCGCCCCCTCCCCTCGCGCGACCCAGCTCCCCCCGCGCTCCCCACGCGCGTGGAACGCGCGGTGGTTAGGCCGCCGCCGCCTTCCCCCATGGGCCCCACCTGTCATCCCTCTCTCCTCCCCAAAATCTCTCCCTCTCTCTCCCTCGCGCACGATCCCCAACCCCGCCCGCGTAGCTCCCCTGCCCCGTCCGGTGCCGCCCTCACCCCTCCCCGCGCGGTAAGCCCCCTCCCCTTCTCTTCCCCGCCTTCCCCCTCCCCTCCCCGGCTTGGGCGCGGTCCGGCCATGGCGGCTCGCCCTCGGCGCGCGTCCGCCCCGGCTCGGCGCGACCCCCTCCCTCCCTCTCCCTCGCGCCCGCCCCGGCCATGGCGTGCCCGCGCGGCCCGGCCTCGGCGCCGTTCGTCCCCGGCGCGGCCGCGACGCCCACGCCCGCCCCTTCCCTCGCCTCGACGCGGCTCCGCCGAGCCCCCTCCCCACCCGTCGCGCGGCTCGCCCGCGGCCTGCTCGCGCGGCCCGGCCATGGCGTGGCCCAGCGCGGCGCGCGGCTCGGCCACGCGCGTCTCCCCCTCGTGCCCTTCCCCTGCGCGCGGTCACGGCGCCCTAGCGCGCCCGCCCCCAACCCGCCTCTCTCCGCGGCCTAGCGGCGCGACCACGGCCCCTGCGTCCCGGCGCAGCCCCGTCCCAGCCTCGACGCGTCCGGCCTTGGCGCGGCCCGGCCCCGGTGCCCCTCGACGCGGCCCCGGCGCGCTTCCCCTTCCTTGCCCCGACCCGCCTCGCCCCAGCCCCTTCCCCGCGGCGGCGCGGCGCCCTCCCGCGGCGCGGCATGCCCCACCCTCCCCCGGCGCGCTCCCCTGCCCTGCCCCTGGCGCGCTCGCCGGCGCGGCCCCGGCAGCCCGCCCGCCTCGGTGTGCCCCGCCCCCGCCCGGCGTGGCCGCGGCGTGTCGGCCCCGGTGCGGCCTTCAGCTCGGCCCAGCGTGCCTATGGCGCACGGCCTTGAGCTCGGACAGCGCGCGGCCCCACGCGGTCTGCCTCGGCATGGCCCGTTGCCGCTCGAGCCGCGCAACGCGGCGCGTGCGCAGCTCGGCCCCGGCGTGTGCATGGCCCGTTTGCGACTTGTCAGCGCGGCCTTGCGCGCGCGTGTTCGTGGGGTGCGCACGGTGCTTTGGCACGGCTCGCCCTGCCCCCCGGCGCGCTCGTCTACCAAAGACGTGCCCATATACCCCCCCCCCCCCCCCCGTGTATCTTATGCACGCTAAGCACGTTATTCATATCAATAAATGGAAACTCAATTTAGAAATTGGTTACGTTAGTTATTTCATGTAGCTAATCTTGGACCTCGTGTAAGGTTGATCAATTGAAAATAGTTATAATTCTATTAGTGCATGTGACTAATACTTGTTAGTGTAACTCGATGGAACTAGATCACGTAATGATTAATTACGCATCTACCCGTAATACGCCTCGAGTATAGCTTTAACCACTGCGAGACCTTCTTTCTTCTTTTTCTAGCCATGGCGAATGCAATATCGTATGTCATATCTTATGCATATTTGACTTATCTGCTCTCTTGTATGGTGTACTGTTTATTTCCTAATTCGAATGGATGGATGTATGTATGTTTGCGCTCGCATAGAGAACGATCTGGTTGAGGAGCCCGAAGAACTCGCAGGGGAAGCCCCTGAGCAGCAGCTGGTTGGTGGAGGCAAGTGTCTCTTGACCTATCTTTGTCCTATACATTCTATAATTCACTCCCCGCATTTACATAGTTATACCTAAGGATTGACTAGCTTTTGTTATCCATGTCCTTGTTTACCTATTTGGGTTGGATTATTATTATTTAACTTTATGCTATTGCTCAACTCTAATCAATGAACATGATGAGATTTATCAATGATACGATGTTTTCCTCCTTTATTATGATGTTCTACTTGTGGCATTCAAGGGGGCTCGAGCGGTTTCTCGAGTCCCTCTCCGTAAGGACCTGTTCGTTGGATGACCGCCCGGGGAAACAGTGCAACCATGTGGGTGGAATGGGATGTCCTTAGCTGAATAATTAGAGGAACTGGGGTGTAGTTCGCTTAGCCATCGTGCCGTTAATGGGGCTCGGTGTATGCGGCTCGCTCTGCCAAGCTTGGGTTCGCCCCCTTGGGGAGGAGTGCAGTGCATTTAGGAAACCTAACGGGCGGCTACAGCCCCAGGGAATCTTTGTAAAGGCTACATAGTGATGCCCTGCTAGGTCACCTTGGTAGTGATCAATGGAGAGTCATGATCTCCGGGCAGAAAGGGAATCACGGCTTGTGGGTAAAGTGCGCAACCTCTGCAGAGTGTTTGAAAACTGATATATCAGCCATGCTCGCGGTTATGAGCAGCCAAGGGAGCTCCAGTGATTAGTGGTACTTGATCAGAGACGTTTTGGTTTATAGGTGGCAATGAGATTGATGGTTTTGGTTATGACTATGGTACTGGTAAGTGGTATTCTTTCCGTTTGGAAAGGGTACATCGGGTTAATAACTTGGGTTAATGCTAAAACCTGGCTTTCTACTAGTAAATAATAACCTGACCAACTAAAAGCAACTGCTTGACTTAACTCCACATAAAGCTAGTCCACTACAGCCAAACAGGATACTTGCTGAGTATGTTGATGTGTACTCACCCTTGCTCTACACACCAACCCCCCCATCCCTAGGTTGTCAGCATTACAACCACTGCTCAGGAGAAGATGAAGCCGTGGAAGGAGACTTTTAGGAGTTCCAAGATTACGACGAGTTCTAGGAGTGGGTTAGCGGCAACCCCCAGTTGGCTGCCTGCGAAGGCCGCGTTTATCTATGTTCCGTTTTCGCACTTTGATTATTGTAAAGACTATGTGGATGTCTCAGACATATGATGTAATCAACTATTATTCACCTTTTATATTATTATTTGAGCACTGTGTGATGATGTCCAGTTATGTAACTGCTGTGTACGTGAATTGCTGATCCTGGCACGTATATTGTTCGCATTCGGTTTGCCTTCTAAAACCGAGTGTGACACTGGCACACCGGACTGTCCAGTGGTGCATCAGATAGTGTCTGGTGCGCCAGGCTGGCCTCCGGGGAATAGGTCACTCTCGGGAGAATTTGGCGGCGTATAGCTATAATTCTTGGACTGTCCGATGGTGCACCGGACTGTCCGGTGAACCAACTGCCACCAGCGCAACGGTCGACCGCGCAATCCACGGGCGACGCGTGGCCCGCGCCAATGGTCGGCAGGGGGCACCGTACTGTCTGGCGCCAACTGTCTCGGTGCTGCAACGGTCATCTACGCCATAAAAGGAAGGAGATCCGCACCGGACCGTCTATAGTGACTGTCCGGTGGTGCACCGGACTATCCGGTGCACCACCCGACAGAAGGCAACTTTGGCCTTCCTTGTTGGCCTCCAACGGCTCCTAGCTGCCTTGGGGCTATAAAAGGGACCCCTAGGTGCATAGAGGAGCTACTCAAGCATTCACTAAGCATTCTAAGTCTCCCACACTCCGTCTCCGCGCACTTGATCGATTGTGTTAGTGATTTGAGCTCCGTTCTAGTTGTGAACTCTGTGTGCTTCATTTTGAGCTCAAGCCTTGGCTTGTTTGCGTGTGTGTGCTGCGGATTTGTGTGTGTTGCTCCCCAACCTTACTCTTGTGCTTTCATCGTGATCTTTGTTGTAAGGGCGAGAGACTCCAACTTATGGAGATTCCTCGCAAACGGGAAAAAGAGATAAGGAAGAAAAGTCGTGGTATTCAAGTTGATCATTGGATCACTTGAAAGGGGCTGAGTGCAACCCTCGTCCATTGGGACGCCACAACGTGGAAGTAGGCAAGTGTTACTTGGCCGAACCACGGGATAAAATCACGTGTCTCTTGTGTGCTTTCTCTTCGATTGTCTATGTTCACAAGAGCTCGTTTCAAGCCACTTAGCCGTTCTAACTTTAATAACTAAGTTTGTGGCTATTTGAGTTGAATTTTACAGGATCACCTATTCACCCCCCCCTCTAGGTGCTCTCAGGAACCAAACCTCGAGAAACAAATTGTTGTGTTCATTTGTGTTGATCATTATCTTATGATTTGATTCTTCCTCTCCCCTCTCTCTAAAAATTCTCTTGCTCACAATCTTTTGAGTTAGCTCCCAAAGTTATTCGCATTGATTGAGCAACTCATAGTAAGAAGAACTCTCTTTCGCACTCCGAATTCATTATTACTCTTTCTAATCCTAACCCTAGGTAAAGTTTGTGTTCAAAGTTTATAATTTACAGGTTTCGCCTATTCACCCCCCTCTAGGCGACTTTCAATTGGTATTGGAGCCCGGTACTTCATTAGAGTCTAACAACTCAAAGTGATATCAGGAGAACACGACAAAAAGGAGTTGATCACCGAGGAAAAGCCCGGATCTTCAGGAAAGAAGAATGATGGAAAGACTCCGTCAAAGAAGGCTGGCGACAAGCACAAGGAGGACAAGGATGAATCCGTCGGCTTCATCAAATCACAAAAGAAGGGCGACAAGAAGAAAAAGAAGATGAAGAATTTGGTTTGCTACAAGACCGACTCTTCCACGCCCTCGACCTCCAGCGTCGAGTCGACATCTTCAAAGCGCCAAGAGCGTAAGAAGTATAGTAAGATCCCTCTTTGCTATCCTCGCATTCCTAAGCGTGCTCCTTTCCTTTCAGTTCCCTTAGGCAAACCACCATACTTTGATGGTCAAGATTATTGTATGTGGAGTGATAAAATGAGGCACCATCTAACCTCACTCCACGAAAGCATTTGGGATATTGTTGAGTTTGGAGCGCAGACACCACAAGTGGGTGATGATGAGTATGACTCCGATGAGGCCACTCAAGTAAGGTATTTCAACTCCCAAGCCACCTCCATACTCCTCGCTTCCTTGTGTAGAGAGGACTACAAGGTGCAAGGATTGAAAAGTGCCAAAGAAATTTGGGACGTCCTCAAGACGGCGCACAAAGGGGATGAAGTAACCAAGATCACCAAACGGGAAATAATTGAGGGAGAACTCGGTCAGTTCGTCCTCAACAAAGAAGAAGAGCCACAAGCCATGTACAACCGACTCAAGACAATGGTGAACCAAGTCCGCAACCTGGGGAGCACCAAGTGGGATGACCATGAAATGGTCAAGGTTATTCTAAGATCTCTTGTTTTCGTAACCCCACTCAAGTGCAATTTTATCGTGAGAATCCTATGTATAAGCAAATGTCTCCTGAGAAAGTGATTGGCAAGTTTGTGAGCTTTAAACTTATGGTCAACTTGTCAACTTGGAGCAAGGTGCCACCTCCATACCCGAGGTGCAACCTGTTGCATTCAAAGCAACAAAAGAAAAGAAGGAAGAGCCTGCACCAACCAATAGGCTCCCAATTGATGCCTCCAAGCTTGACAACGAGGAGATGGCTCTTATTATTAAGAGGTTCCGGTAAATCCTCAAGCAAAGGAAGGGGAAGGAATACAAACCCCGCTCCAAGAGGGTTTGCTATCGATGTGGTAAGTCCGGTCACTATATTGCTAAATGTCCATTTGCAAGTGATAGTGACAGGGACCACGACAAGAAAGGAAAGAATAAGATGGATAAGAAAATGTACTATAACAAGAAGAAAGGCGGCAAGGCACACATGGGAAGGGAGTGGGACTCCGACGAGAGCTCCACCGACTCCTCCTCCGATGAAGACGCCACCAACATCGCCATCAACAAAGGTCTTATCTTCCCCAACGTCGG
This sequence comes from Zea mays, assembly GCF_902167145.1. Classification (NCBI taxonomy): domain Eukaryota; kingdom Viridiplantae; phylum Streptophyta; class Magnoliopsida; order Poales; family Poaceae; genus Zea; species Zea mays. Next base: position 89,762,605 of record NC_050105.1, read on the forward strand.
CCATAAGTGTCTCATGGCCAAGGAGGGAAAAAAGAAAAAGGTATACTCTAGAGGTACACCCAAATATACTACTTCTGATGATGAGGGTAGCTCTAGTGAAATGAATGATGATTTGTCTTCTCTTTTTGCAAACCTCATCATAGAACAAAAGGAGAAAATCATTAAATTGATAAAAACCATTAATGAGAAGGATGGGATCTTGGAATGCCAACAAGACTTGCTTGTTAAGAAAAACAAAAAAAAAATGTTACGCTAAAAGATGCTTTTGCTCTTGAAGTTGAAAAATACAAAAACTTGACTAAAAAGCTAAATACAAGCAATGATTCAGTTTCTTGTCCCAAAACTGAAAATGCTAGTTTAATTGCTAAGATTGAGGAATTGAATGCTTGCCATGTTCCTACATCTACCATTGAGCATGTTACTATTTGCACTAGATGTAGAGATATTGGTGTTAATGCTATGATCACCTTGCTATGATTAAAGAACAAAATGATCACATAGCTAAGTTGAATGCCAAAATTGTCGAGCATGAACTTGAAAATGAAAATTTTAAATTTGCTCGTAGTATGCTTTACAATGGGAGATGCCCTGGCATTAAGGATGGGATTGGCTTCCAACCTAGGAACCAAAACAATATCAATTTAATGCCCATAGAAACAAGATTTCCAACTTTATTAAGGGCAAGGCTCCCATGGTACAAGATAGAGAAGGTTACATTTTATATCGTGAAAACTATCCCGAGCATAAGATTAGAAGAATTCATGCTAAGAAATCTCATTTTGTTGCTAATCATGCTTATATTTACAGCCATGAGGCTTCTAGCTCTAGGCATACAACTCATATTAAGATGTCTAAGAAAAAGATTGTTGATGCTTCAAATGAACATAGCATTTCATTTAAGACCTTTGATGTATCATTTATTCTTACTAACAAATCCGACAAAGTAGTTGCCAAATATGATGGGGGCAAGCACAAGAATCCAATATACTTGTGTTTGGGTACCCAAGGTGCTTGTTTCTAATGTGAAAAAAGGACCCAAGACTGTTTCTAAATGAACACAAGAGTCCAATATACTTGCTAATCATGCTTGTTTCTAAATTTGTGTTGTAGGTTTATGCATCCGGTGGAACAAGTTGGATAATCGACAACAGGGTGAACAAACCACATGACAAGGGAGAAAAGAATGTTCTCCTCATATGATATAAATGATGATCCCCAAAAAGCAATCACATTCGGGGATGGAAATCAAGGTTTGGTCAAAGGATTGGGTAAAATTGCTATATCTCCTGGTTATTCCATTTCTAATGTATTTCTTGTAGAATCTCTAAGTTACAACTTGCTTTATGTATCTCAATTATACCAAATGGGCAACGACTGTTTATTTACTGATGTTGATGTAACCGTCTTTATAAGAAATGATGATTCACTAGCTTGTAAGGGAGTGTTAGATGGTCAGCTATATTTAGTTGATTTCACTGATAATAATGTTGAACCAGACACTTGCTTAATTGCTAAGACTAATATGGGTTGGCTCTGGCATCGCCGACTTGCTCATGTTGGGATGAAGAATCTTTACAAGCTTCTAAAGGGAGAACACATTTTAGGACTAACCAATGTTCATTTTGAGAAAGATAGAATTTGTAGCGCATGCCAAGCAGGGAAGCAGGTTGGAACTCATCATCCACACAAGAACATCATGACGACTGAGAGGCCTTGAGCTATTTCACATGGATCTATTCGGCTCGATTTCTTACTTAAGTATCGGCGGGAGTAAGTATTGTCTTGTAATTATGGATGATTATTCTCGCTTCACTTAGATGTTCTTTTTTCAGTAAAAAACACAAACCCAAGAAACCTTAAAGAAATTCTTGAGACGGACTCAAAATGAGTTCGGATTGAGAATCAAGAAGATTAAAAGCGACAATGGAACGGAGTTCAAGAGCTCTCAAATTGAAGGATTTATTGAGGAGTAGGGCATCAAGCATGAGTTCTCTTCTCCCTACACGCCTCAACAAAACAGTGTTGTGGAGAGAGAGAATAGAACTCTTTTGGATATGGCAAGGATCATACTTGAGGAATACAAGACATCGGATCGGTTTTGGGCGGTGGTGAGAGCACCTAGAGGAGGGGTGAATAGGTGATCCTGTAAAAACAGCTCAACACTCGGCAAAAGCTTCACCGGCTCTAAAATAGCCTTTGCAAAGAAGGCGAGTCCGGTAGTACTTATTAAAAGTTATTTAAATTCTTAATCCTTTTTATGAATCTTTTTAAAACCCCAAAATAGGATTCCTAGGTGTTATAATGAGTATGTTGGGGCCACGTATGTTGGGGTCATGCAACAATATGTTCTCGTACTCTCGTAGTTTATCTATCTGTGGTCTTGGATATATATTGATATTAGTTTCTATATATAAGCTATTAGTTATAGCTTGACTCTCAGTCGTTTCACCGTATCTCCTTTTCTTGGTAATTAACTTTACGTGCACGTGTGATGGAGACGCTGAACCAACCGAAACATGTGGTACTGTACTAGGTAATACTGCACGCATATGGTGACGCCACATGCACACGAGCAGGACGTACGGAGCTAGCCAGCTGGGCGGCTAGCTACAGCGACCTTTTGGCCGCTGTGCCGACAAAATGCTACCGGCCGCGGTAAAAGATGGGGGAGCTGCCGGCCTGGACCTGCCATCCACCCAGCTCAAAAGCGACGCGAGTACCAATGGGACGGACGGCGGGCGGGCGGGCGGGTACTACGCGCGCGGTGACGGCGACCTGCTGACGATGCCATGCCGCCGGGCGCGCGCGCTCGCCGGGCCATATGCATGCACGTGCTGTCGGACAGCGACGACGACGGTGGGCGTCGAGCCGGCGGGGACAGCTCCGGCCGGCCTACCGCCAGGCCGGCGGCTAGCTATCGTGACAGTGTCTGCTCGGAGCCATGCATGATCATTCGTGCGTTCGTCGCGGTCGCAGTCTAGTCGCCCGGCGAAACCGGGGGGCTACGCAATACGCATACGCGCGCATGCATGCAAATGGGTGGATGTCGATCGTCGTCTCGCTAGCTCTTCCGGCAGCTGAGCCGTCATTGTGCGTGCTGCATATATGCCGTAGTATGCGCGCGCCTTGGTGGTCTTCTGGTCACCACGTCCACAAAGCCCGCCTGTCATTGGCCGACGTACGACGAGGCCAGGACTGGACGACGACCGACGAGTACGTACGTGCGTCGGTCGTGGTCCAGCTGCACACCGGTCGTAACCTCGCTCTCGCCATCGCTAGCTCTACATACGCATGATACATACGAGGTACATATCACCACCCGAAACAGTTGAAAACAGCTGCTTCGTCGTCAAAATCTGGAAAATACTCGGCGAAGCCTTTACTGATTGTGACAATCGGCAAATAAAGTTCGGCGAACTGTACATCGACAATAACATTTTTATCGAGTGTCACTCGATACTCGGCAAAGAAAAGTCGTCACCGTTACGGCGCCAGGTGATGGCAACGGAGCCTGTGTCGAGCGCCCACCGAGTGTCCGTTGTACTGACACTCGGTAAAGAAGCCCTTGTAGTCCCTTGTTAGTTCCGTTGCCGAGCGTATTAGGTGGCACTCAGCAAAGGTTACCTCTTTACCGAGTGTCCGACTAACTAGCACTCAGCAAAGGGATCACCCGTAGGCCCATTTTGTCAGTTCCTTTGTTGAGTGCTAAGGCCATAACACTCGTCAAAGAGGCTTTACTGGTGCTCAGGTATGTCTTCTTTGTCGAGTGTTATGACCTTGACACTAGGTAAAAAGAATTGTCGAGTCCTCGACAAAAAACAGTGGACAAAGTGTCGAGCGCTCTACAAAGAGCCGAATTTCGATAGTGTGAGTGTAATGTGTATATTCTAACAATAACCGTATCGCCGATCGACGTGCGTGTATATATGCATGGCCACTCGCGTATATTGACGTGTGATCTACGTACGTACGCACGTTCTAAGAAGATCAAGGACCATGCATGCAACAAGGTACAACAACTTTGCACTATATGCATGCATCTCTTTTGATTGATTTCAAAGTGCACGTCAAGTCCTCGCACGACGATGTACGTACGACTATATATATTCGAGCTGTTGTTGTTGTTTGCATGGAGACGAATCTTGCCACCAGTAAAGCAGTACGTACGCGTGCATGCATGGTCCATATATAAATATTCTCTATCTCTCTCTCCCTGTATATGGTGTACATGTACGTATTATTCCAGTGAGATATTGTTTCACTCTTGAGATTCCGTGTTGATCGATTTGTGTGTATGGCGCAGCGAAGGCTCCAGATGGATCGATAGGTATATATCCAGTGCTGCTTTGTTGCATTATTATTGCCCTATCTTTATCGACAAGCTAAGGAACAAAGAGAGGACATGCATGTATATAGACACGTTGTCGTTTAATTAGATCATGAGACGTGCATGCATGTGCTCATTATATTGTTCCAAAAGGCACAGAGACCCTGCATGCAGCTTAATTTTCGGCGTGCACAGGGATATATAGGACATGATCGCTCGAAGACGTGTGTAGTCGTCGTCTCAGGAGTCAGGACGCATGCAGCAAATGCAATCAGGGGCCCCGCCCCTTGCATTGAGAAGGAAACACTCGTAACTAACTTGACATGATCGATGGTAGTAGAAGCAAGCAAAAAAGCAAATAAAGCAGAGCTCTAGCATGCATGTGTGTAATTAAATCGCCCCCACGACGACCTAGCTTGTCCCTTATCGATCGATCCAGCGTTTGTAGCCTTTTGCTCCGTCAGTGCAGCTAGCGTGTGTGTGCCATGCCACATGCATGTTCTCTTGTTCCATCACAAGAAAAAGTTGCTGCACTATATATATATCTATCGTCGTCGTCTATAGACTAGCTAGCTATAGACCAGCAGGCTCTTGATAGATTAATTGCATGTATGTTGCATCTATATATGTGTACGTACGTACGTACGTTAGTTGTTGACGTGATGCATCGATCCTCTATATATAGACCACACTGAGATCGATCGATATTATGCATGATTAGTTGCTATATCTACCTATCCTCTTAGCTTGACATTGTTGTTGTGGCAAGAACTTTCGACGGGAGTAATGCTGTCGATCGCGATGCCAAGAAAATTCAATTCTCTTGCCATATCACAGTTTGGTCGACCTGAATCCGGCCGGCCCTCCTGGAGACGATGATAGCTAGCTAGATTCCTGGATTGGCAGTCACTCTCATCGTCTATCTAGTCGCTGCTGCTGCATGCGTTATGCATGCATGGGCAGTCGTATCTCATGCATGCATGCATGTAGGAGGGCATGCTCGACGGTCATAGAGAGCTCTCATGCGGTGACGTCACCGAATGAGCATCACATATTTCACAGGTAGGAGGAGTATACACATACTTATAGAACAAAGAGGCGTCAGATTCAGACTACTGAAATTGGAATAGGAATGTCAAAGTACATGTCGGAAATACTACTGATTAAAAAGGAACTGGTGGTAGTAGCAGTAGTAAGAACAGTTATGATCTTTCAATTATTCTGCCTGATGGGGGAGACAGACTAACTGACTGATCAATGCATCACCTTTCCATCTGCACTTGCACACACTTTAATTACATTTGCATGCAGTGGGCAGTGTGCCCTCGCTCCTGCCCTATCTATCTATCTGCTCGCACTTAGTACTACTAAACATGACAGGACAGGCATTTGCAGTTTTGCACTACTGCCCTGCCCTGCCGACACCCCCCTCCTACTCCTAGGTAGGGATGGAATAGATGCAAAATCACAGATGGCCTACTCCACTACAGTACTGGTCTTGGAAAAGATGCATGCAGTGCAGGCCCATAAAGAGGAGGGATTAAAGGCAGTGCAGTGCAGTGGAGGACATACATGCATGGTCCTCGATCTATCAGTGTCCTGATGATGCATGCATGCACACTAACACTACTACGACTAGCCAGTGTTAGTGTGTGTGTGTGGCTACTAGCTAGTGCCCTTTGAACGGATGGGAAATAAAGCCAGGTGGCCTCCAGACAAACAAGAATATAATCCCATGCATGCATGCTTTCGGTCGACCGATCCACACAGCACACAGCAGCTAGGTATATATAGCGTCTCCCTTGCTTTGCTCTCGTTGCGATTGAGATTATTAGGTTAGAAGATTTGATTTGATTAGATACCCTCTCCTCCTATAGCTCCCAGCATAGGGGCCTGCCTGCCCTTGGCTGTGTGTTGTTGTGTTGGCCTGGCCGCCCCTAGCTGCTGCTGCATGCTCGATCTGCTGCCTCCTTTCCAGCTCACCCCACTCATTCGCTTTGCGCTGAAATGTAATGAGAGGCGACGACGACGACGCAAAGCAAAGTCCAGTGCCATATGGCCTCCTAGCTAGCTAGCTAGTAGTGAGTTGAGAATCTTCAACAGTGCCATGGCATGGTATGGTAATGGCCAATTAGTCATGATGATCGCACCATCACCACCACCAAACAAACAAATTAAAGGCAGGGACGATCAGCACACCAGGAGCTAGCTAGGACAAGAAGCTTGCTTGCTTGCTAGCTCGCTCGCTCGCTGTGTGTGGTCATTGGGTGCGTGCGAGGTGGACAGGACGACGACGACGACGCTACTAGCTATCTGGAGTGGACACATGCATCTCGTCCGGTCCATCGTCATCGTCTCATCGTTCTCACCACACATCACATGGACGACGCTTCGCCTAGATCGAGCCAGAAAGGCCCACGGCATGCCTGCATGCATGCATTAGTTACATTGCTCGCTCGCGCAGCATGGCGCCAAGCTCAAAAAGCCAACAATGGAGGAGGTCAGGGAGGAGCTGCCGATCGATCCCACCCCCACCCCACCACCGAAAAGCCCAACCCGATTGTTGGCAGTGGTCTGGCGAAGTCGTTTGGCCGATGATTTGCTGTGGGAATGCAGGTCGTCGGTATATTAATTATCTGGGTGCTGCATTATTATTGTTGATTTGTTGTTTAACAGCAGCATCCGACGGGTGGACAAGATATGACATGTCGGCAAGCAGGGCCGGCCGGGGGACAGGGACAAGACAAGTAACCCCCGGCCCGAGCATCATGGACCGTCAATTCTCTACTATATTAAAGCATTAGTTTGAACGGTCGTACTGCATCATTTTTTAAAAAAAAACCCTTATATTTCTTTAAAATCAGCCTACGGTCTAAGATCGTATCCCATCCTCTACCTTATTTGTTTGCACATCAGCATTCTTGTAGCTGTCGCTCTAGCAACAAATCTCATCCATTTCGCAACAACATTCGCCCACTTCTTCCGCTGTTGCACCGCCACCGGCGAGGAAGATTAGGGCGCTCGCCTCCAGATAAAAATGCTCACTAGGTGATAAAAGTTGCATCGAGTCTAGCCAACTCTAAACCTCCTCGTCGCCCCCAGGGACCGGGAGTCCGTCGCCTAGCTCACTCGTCTTCCGCTCCGGCGCGAGCTCCGCTCCTCTCATTCAACATAGGGTGTAGTTCGTGCATTCCACACATCACCAAATGCAGCAAGGTCTTATACAGATTTCTAGCCATTTAATTGTGGAACATTGCTAGAGCATAACTATGAAAAAGTTTTGTTCAGGCCGAATTCATTTCACATTGAATTTTAAGTGAAACCAACTACACAATTGGAAATAAGTACAAGGCTCTGTAAAAGCAGAAAATATTTTTATTGTTTGATATGATACTCTAAAGACAAGAGCAAGTATGTATTTCAGTAATCATGTTAAGCGTTAGATCAAGTGTAATATTTGTTTCACCGGTTCAATATCTGGTATATGAATAATATGTTCACTTTGACATTAAATTCATTTATTATGTGTATTTTTATGTGGAAGGTCCATTAAGACTCTCAAGTGTCGCTTGGTCACCCAATTAATATCATCAAATATGGTTGGATACCGTCACAATGCACGGGTATTATACTAGTATTATTTATTCCTCTCTTATGATCTTATAATATCAATACAACATTGGGTTTGCAGGGCCTCTCAAAGTAAAACAGAAGCCCATTAGGACTCCAAATATAATCCAGTATCTTATTAAGTGGAGAGTGGTCTGCTGTTATTATTAACAGCTGGATATTTTTTTCTCAAAATTGTTCCCAACCTTTTTATTTGTTATTATTATTATTGTAACATCAGCAAGGTGAAGGAGCTCGATCTACTCTAGTTGGAGATTGGTCTATCGTACGTATAATCCTCTTTATGACTAGTTTGGGAACTCCATTTTTCCAATGGATGTCTATTTTCCTAAGGGAAAATTAACTAATTTTCCTTGGGAAAATGAGGTTTCCAAACTAGCCATTAGATTTTGGTATTTGGCAGGTTTATCGGTCGACAAAGTAGTTGATTGGCTCTTCCTTTAATTTGGTATGGTCGATATCATATTATTCGACAAACGGAGGTCTCTAGGTGGCAGAGGCTTCATTATTTATGCCTTTATTTTCACGTTTACGCCTTTCTCTATGTCTGCATATGAGTGAATGTGTTCAAGTGTATATGTGTAGATTGCCTACTTTCTCTTAACAACTTAAGTTTTTAGATTGAACCGATTAGTGCGCCATTTTATGGTTTGCACCGAGCTCAAAAACCAAGAATGTGACGTGGGCAGGGTTGAACCCTGTACACACTCAGCTCAAATCAAGCAGTACCACTACAACGCATGGCTATCTGTATTATATGAAGCTAATCTGATTGGGAAAATTAAATGTGAGGCACTCTTTTGAATGTTCTTAAAAGAAATCTGATTGGGAAAAGCTTCAACATATACAATCAGACTCATAGTGAGTTTCTACCTGAAAAAAATCATTGAAAAATTACTTGAAACCCGTTTAAAATAAAAAGAAAGACATGCAGACAAATTGAAATGTCACGTTGCATTTGACATGGACGCGGCAGAACATTTTTGGGCCAATTGCATTTTGGGGACCGGACTCATTTTGGATCACACATTATGGGAACGGGCCGGGCCGTACATCGTTTTGGATTACATCGTGGGACAAAATGAAGCACAGGAAATTCTGTACGGAAAAGGGGGAGGGGCTGTGAAACACAACCATGACTCAAAGTACAAGGTATCTCTACTACTCTATAAGGACGCAGTGTGGGCGTCCATAGTAGCGTCACCATGCCCCCGCCCCGCGAGTCGTCCCTGTCCCACCGCCTCGCGTCCTGCTGTCGCGCTGATGCCTCCCCACCGAAATCTATACGCCTTGCGTCTCGCTATATGCGCCCCCGCCCCGACGGCCCCCTCTGCGCCATCCTCGCCTGCAAGCCCTCGCGATTCCAGCATTGTCGTCGCGATGCCCGCGCACGCGCACCCCCTCCCCTCGGCGCCCCTCGCTTCCCCCAGCCATGCAATGCTCGCCTCAGCCTTCGCCTTGACAGAGGACGCACGACCGTTGTGCCCGCCCTGCTCGCGATGACCCATCCTCCCCCCGATTATCGTCGTCGCACCCACCTCCGCTCGCGATGCCCCCTGCCACCCGCCGCACCCACCTCCGCTACTCTATAAGGACGCAGTGTGGGCGTCCACAGTAGCGTCACCATGCCCCCGCCCCACGAGTCGTCCCTGTCCCACCGCCTCGCGTCCCGCTATTGCGCTGATGCCTCCCCACCAAAATCTATACGCCTTGCGTCCCGCTATATGCGCCCCCGCCCCGACGGCCCCCTCCGCGCCATCCTCGCCTGTAAGCCCTCGCGATTCCAGCGCCGTTGTCGCAATGCCCACGCACCCCCTCCCCTCAGCGCCCCTCGCTTCCACCCGCCCCAACGCCCCCACCCCTGTCTTCCCCCAGCCGCGCAATGCTCGCCTTAGCCTTCGCCTTGACAGAGGACGCACGGCCGCCCTGCTAGCGGTGACCCCTTCCCTCCCCCTGATAGTCGTCGCCGCACCCACCTCCGCTCGCGATGCCCCCTGCCACCCGCCACACCCACCTCCGCTACTCTATAAGGACACAGTGTGGGAGTCCAGAGTAGCGTCACCATGCCCTCGCGCGCCCCACGAGTTGTCCCTGTCCCACCGCCTCGTGTCCTGCTATCGCGCTGATGCCTCCCCACCAATATCTATACGCCTCGCTTCCCGCTATATGCGCCCCCGCCCCGACGGCCCCCTCCGCGCCATCCTCGCCTGCAAGCCCTCGCGATTCCAGCGTCGTCGTCGCGATGCCCGCACACGTGCACCCCCTCCCCTCGGTGTCCCTCGCTTCCACCCACCCCGACGCCCCCGCCCCCGTCTTCCCCAGCCATGCAATGCTCGCCTCAGCCTTCGCCTCGATAGAGGACACACGGCCGCTGCGCCCGCCCTGCTCGCGGTGACCCCCCTCCCTTCCCCCGATAGTTGTCGCCACACCCACCTCCGCTCGCGATGCCCCTGCCACCCATCAACACACACCTCTTCCCCTACCTCGCTCGCCCGAGATCTACCGCGACAACCGCAGTAGGACGGACACTGGGGCTTTGAAGTAGTTGGTGGCCGCGACTGCGAGGCCGAGACGAGATAGATTGAGAGAGGTGGGCAGATGGCGACACTGTCGTCGTCGCTTTGCTCCAGCTTCGCCTCCCTGCAGAGCGCCTTCATCGGCCACCCTCGCATCATCACGTCATCTACGCCCCGGTTAGTTTCCCCTTCCCTGCTTCCTATTTGGCCGTGTCTGAGTAGCGACACCCTCACGTGAGGTACGAAGGTAGTAGCACCGAGCGGGCGGGTGGCTACCTCTTCCATTTAGTCACATACTAGCATCTCGCTCGTCGTCAGTCGTAGTTCCTAGCGATCTCTTGTCTCATTGCTGGCCCCCGACGGCTCCGTGTGGCTGCTACTACGAATTCCATTCTTAAATTTTTGTCCACCTGATGGCAGCCTCCAAGTGGCCCAGAGTCTCTCAAACTACGCAGCTGTAGACAACTTATATAGTTGCAACAGTTTTAGTCTTTTGCTGCTGCAAACATGAAATCCAATTCTCTGTTGAACCTGTATTGTGAGTTTATGCGCTATGGCCCAACAACGAATTCGTATTGATTTTTTCTTTGAAGAGGTAGATTAGGGATCTCAATCATTCCAAATGTGTTATTTTCCATCATTTTTGTCTCTGTTGAATCTGTGTTGCTGCTTGTCATTTCTCTATTAAGATAAAATCTGAGGAAAAAAACTTTATATCGATCAACAAGTCTAAAGCTTGCAGTAGAGTGGGCTTATTTGAAATGATTTTGATTATCAATTTTGTGGCACCTGATAAAAGGAACTCAAGTGACATTCAGAGATGAGAGATTGCCTGGATTTCTAGCAAGGTTCATGCAACGTCGGGAGGTGGAAAATTATTTTTTGTCAACCTCAAAGTATGCTTCTTATTACCAACTAGGACTGCATCCCAGTTAGGTCCGGACTATGTAAACAAAGTCCAATACCCTGTCAGCACAGCTCACCCTGCTCCAGGTATATGGGGTTATATTTTGTTTTAAAATCATTCAAGTTCGACAAAAAAATGTGAAGGATTACAACAAGTCAGCTTCATATTTCTTATAGGCTTTTGGTTGTGTGCTTTTGCATAGTAACATGTTGATTTCTACCTGGGGGCTTGGTTCATGTTTGCTGCTTTGAGTAGGAGTGTCAATGGGCTCTAAATTCTATACTATGAAATTTAAGGATTGAATCAGATTAGGATCAGACTCTATTTCTATTAATTTTTGAACTTAAATTTATTTAGGGCCCTGACAATTTGTGAAAAAGTATTTGGATCACGATCAATTACCACCCCTAGCTTTGAGTCAATTAGTTGGTTTGTTTTAAAGTTAAATCCATAAACTATTATTTTCTCAACGAATAATCACTTTGGAGTAGCTTTATTATTTTTACTTTTGCTAGAGCCCAACAGTCTATAAGGAATGTAGCATCCATGTAAGGACGTGGTTTTGTTGTACAGTCTATTGCTTCGTCGTGAGTGTTGCTCCTTCAGCAACAGAGAGTATGTCAAGCCTGGTCTAATTGAGTTGAGTTGGAGTTGTAGTCTGCAAAGGCAACAACTGAGATGATCCACTTTCTGTGGTGGCTTGCTTTATTTTATTTTATTGATTAGCACTTCATGAGATGAGCTCAAGCATATCGGGCAGGTTGTTGGATTTTTGGTATGACCAGTTCTACCAAATTATGCATTCTAATATATTCATGTTGAGATTCTATATACAATTATGAGATCAATTGTGTCCTTATATTTAGATGTACCGAAATTTTATATTCATTGTTTGGACAAGAGACAAACACAACAATTTTTGTAGCTTGATCTTGAGTTTAAACTGTTTTTTCCTTTTTAAGGCAAACTCATGTATTGTTGTACCAAAATGGGCATCTGTTACAAATTATTAAAATGCAAACTATAAGCATTAAGCATCTGGCATACTTGTTTAATTATTTAATATGAAAATAAGCACAACAGACTTGATATCATGTTCAGACAAAAAAGTTTGAGATCATATTGGTGCATAGCATCTATACACATGACACCTAACCACTAGTGCTGGACTTATTCAATGCAGAACAACCAGTAGTGAAGAGACTAAAACAACCTAGCAATGGTGTTGGATGTATCCAAGGAGAGCAATCAGTACCGAAGACCAAAACAGCCTAGCAGCAGGTATGTAGCCTCATCTTGAATGGAGACATCAGACGCGTGTGCTTATTTTATCAGCCACATGAAGCTACCGGTGGCTAATGGCAACGATGAACAAACATTAAGTCATGACATTTATCGACTTGGACATAGATTTGACTTCTACAGAATGTTATCTTTCTATTTTACTACAGTTGGGTTTTATTTCAGTAGCATGGTAGGAAACTTAAATAATAACTCATATATAAAACCTTATGATCAAAGATCACACTATGAATTTCTTCCTCCTATGTAAAAAAAGTAAGGAGATCTCTAGTGGAATTTAAAGAAAACCTAAACTGCAAGGTAGTTGCTAGAACAAAAATAGAGTTAATCTGACCTATGCCATTGTTTCCAGATCAACACCATGTTGAATTATAAATTTTGATACTCGTCCATGTTAAAATATGTTGAAGTTGAAATTGCTTCGTGAGTATTTCTTTATTACTGACAAAGATGGTGTGTGCTTTGGTATCCTTATGCAAAATCTGATTGAGAGAGTTTAAACTTGTCTTTAAATGTTGTATGCCCACCCCTATGCTTTGTGTACTGATCCATAGCTCTTTGTTTCAGGTTACTGTTCCTACTGTCTATGTGTTTCTGTATGGGAGGCTTTGTATGGTTATGAGTGCTCTGGAGAAGTCTATTATCCTGGATCTACGAAATCAGCAGAATGTCAAGGCTCTTGAAAATGCACTGGCTTCACGTTCTATTTGCTAGCTAGGTTTGCTACTTGTCCTCCCTATGGTCATGGAAGTTGGCTTAGAGAAAGGGTTCCGCACAACTTTAGGAGAGTTTGTAATCATGCAACTTCAGTTAGCCTCTGTGTTCTTCGTATTCCAGCTTGGGCAACAAAACCCAATACTATGGGAGAACAATACTCCATGGTGACACAAAATACAGACCTACAGGTGGTGGATTCGTTGTACCATGCAAAGTTTGCTGAAAATTACCGTATGTACTCCTGTAGCCACTTTGTTAAAGGACTGGAATTCTTGATTTTTATATCGCCAATATAGTATTAGTGTTATGGTGATATTTTGCCACGGATTTTGCATACATATTGATGTTTGTCATTCCGTATCTTTGTTTTGTACTAATTTATAACTTTCGTTGAAACGCACGGGCATATATATATAGGGTAAGGCTATTGGGAGCCCTGGGCTTCCATAGCATACAGGAAGCCCCAGCCAGCCATGCACCACCGGACCGCAGCCTGACCGCCAGCCCACCTCCCGCATGCGTCCATTTCTTGCATGCGCGCAATTTGTTTCCATTTGCATGTGCGAGAAACTAGGAAGTGTATCGGTTAACTGCTACATGCATGGAAACAAAAAAAATCTGATTTGAATGATTTATTCTTTCCATAAATATAGGATCTCCATACAACCATGTAGCTAGACTCGTTAGAAACATTTTATGAAATATACTGCTACTAACTATGCTACACAGTGTTGGTATTTATGCAATACGGTACGCTGCGTGAAAAATCAGTTTTCTGCTGCATGTGCACAAATTTAGGATGACATTAATGTGTGTTGAGAGGAAAATGGATTGACATGCATAGAATCAAAAAAAAAATCTGATTTTAATGCTTTATTTTGTCCATAAGAATAGGATCTCTACAACATCAATGCAGTTAGGCTCGTAGAAACCAGTTTATGACATATAATGGTACTAATTATGCTACATTGTGTAGATATTTATGTAGTGTGGTACACCATGTAAAAAATCTGTCTCCTGCTGCATGCACATAAATTTACGATGATAAGAATGTGGGTTGAAAGAAAATGGATTGACATGCATGGAAACAAAATAATCTGATTTAAATGCCTTAATTTGTCCATAAAAATAGGATCTCTACAACAGTTATGCAGCTAGGCTCGTTACAACCAGTTTATGATATATATTGATACAAATTATGCTACATGGTGAAGATATTTATGCATTACGATACACTACTTAAAATTGGAATGTGGGTCACTGTTTGGACGCATATCCATGTTTGATTGTAAAAACCTTCAGTTTTTAGTGTAAAACCTCTCATTTTTTATCGTAAATACCGAGCTAACGTAAATGTTAGAAACCTCATATACACACTGGGTTAGGTAACGAGATAACACATACAAATATATAAACATTTGCGTAAAATGTCAATAGAAATATCATAAACAGAAAATAGATAGAAGGGTAGCCATTGACTGAATATGTCGTAAACACCTATTGACGTTGGCATAAATATGCATACAAAGTAGCATAAAACACGTCGTCTCTCACGCCCCAAGGAAGTCGTCGCCCGCTGCACGTGCCTCTGGGATCTGACGCTGCTCGGGCCTAGGGGAGGCCGTCGTCGCAGCTCGCACTAAGGGAAGTCCCTCCGCCGCCGATCCCATCTCAGTTGTGTTGCCTGTGACGGTGTCGCGTCCGACCGCCAACCGCGAATTCATCGTCCACCCGCCGCGGACCCCTTCTGTCCATGTCGGAACCGCCCGACCGCACGTCGGCCAGAGCCACGCCCTGTCCGCGCCGGATCTCGCCAGACCCGCGCGCTCGCATGTCGGCCATCACCGTCGTGGTCCGCTTGCGTCAGATCAGCCCTCCCATGCATGTTGGTTCCGCTGTCGCGGAACCATTGCAGGTGATGCAGCCCCATGGCGCCTCGGGGAACCGCGAGATCACGCGCACGTGGATGGGACCAGCAGTAGCCGCCGCCGCCGCGCGCTTGGCCAGCGACACCTGCGTTGGGTCCGCACGGCCGCCGTCTCGCATTCAGCCAGTGCCACCCACACTGGATCCACCCGCCCGCAACCGCTGTCGCGCTGTAACCCTAATTCGTGGTGGTCTCGGGTAGCTTTCATAGACGACTCGAGACCTGATCTGTTTGAGGTGGTGCGGCTGAACCGAAAGGTGGCGTTGGGTCAGGGCTTCCGGTCACTCTTTGGAAGCCCAAGGCTCCTAATAGATAAACTATATATATATATATATTAAAAGGCAGGATATGACCGATTGAGAGACTCCAAACACATTCCAAACGAACCAATCTATTACTTTCTTTATCATTCCTGATCTAGTAGTAGCTGTAGCATAGTTCTAGTCGTAGCTTTCCGCATATCCACCTCCGCCCCTATTCGACTCTAACGTCGTCTAGATCATTCTTGGGTGACCTGCTGACCCCAAGATGACCCTAGGATCTTACCCCTCCTGGAGGGGCAAGATCCACTTCACCTAAGATCTCTTCCTCGACTTGATTTATTAATTTCTAGGCAACACTACGTCGTCTAGGGACGCCCTAGGTGACCTGCCGACCCAGAGCAACCTAAGATCTCTCCCCAGGGAGCGAGATCTGGGTTCCCGTGAGGAGGAAGACAACCATGCACCATCGTGGACTGTCTGGCCCAGAGTGTGGACTGTCTGGAGCAACACATGGAAGAAGCAGCTCCTACACCGAGGTCGCGGACCGTACAGCCCAGAGACACGAATTGTCTGCACCGCCATAGAGGCACCTCCAGATGGTACACCCCTAGTGGCTATTGACCGGACCAGTGTCAACATACTTTTTGGTGACCCCGCTGGGGACGAAGGTTGCAGATCTACAAAAATGGGCTTCTATGGTCGATTCTAAAGATCTCAACGATGTTTCTCGAGACATAGACACAAGACTGACTAATTTATCAGCCGCTAAGTATGAGGAATTAGAAGACTTTAGGAAGAAGGTGGACGAGGAGGTCCAGCGATAAAAAACTTGGAGGCACGTGGTGGCTGAGAAGTGGTACCTCTCGCACTTCAAAATAGATTGCCACCATAAGGTCGTCCTGGCAAGGGAAATAAAGTTTGATACTCTATCAGCCTTGTTGCAGCAAGTCATTGTTTTAAATTATCTCTTAGGTGTCACTGTTTCCTATAGGTTGGAGAGGTTCTTTGATCCAAGTCAGTTTATATATATATATACCAAGTGGACTCTTGGTAAAGGAGTGGTTGAAAGGATATTGAATCCAACTCAACATAGATTAGGGGGTGGCAAGCAAGTATGATGAATTCTTTTCTTGCTCATTTTATTATTGTAATTGTTTCTTGTGTATTTAAATTTATAGAAGTGTCTCATTTTCTCCCAGTGCACACCACCAATAAGGCACAAAAATATGCGGAATTATATATCGACCAAATTATGTGTTTGCATGGATTACCCTAGACAATTGTCTCTGACCGAGGAGCCCAATTCATCGCCAGATTTTGGGAGCACTTGCAAGAGTCCTTGGGAACCAAGCTGATAAGTAGTTCGACGTATCACCCTCAAACCGACGGTCAAACAGAAAGGGTAAATCAGATCCTTGAGGATATGCTGAGAGCTTGTACAATCGATTATGGCAAGAACTGGGACAAGTGTCTCTCCTTGGCAGAATTTGCCTGCAACAACAACTATCAATCTAGTCTGAAGATGGCGCCCTTTGAGGCCTTATATGGAAGGAGGTGTCGAACACCCCTAAACTGGTCGCAACCTGGAGAGAGAGAGAGAGAAATTTTTGGACCCGACCTAGTGTTGGAAGCCGAAAGAAAAGTCAAGGTAATCAGGAAGAACCTAGAGGCTACTCAGGCTAGGCAAAAGAGTTATCACGACAAAAGAAGGAAACCCTACAGTTTGAAGTGGGATATCACGTGTATCTAAAAGTATCACCCACAAAAGGAGTGCAAAGATTTGGGATCAAAGGCAAGCTAGCCCCTCGCTACATTGGACCTTGTGAGATCATGGAGGCATGTGGACCAGTGGCATACAAGTTGAAATTACCGCCAAAAATGCCTGCCATACACAATGTGTTCCATGTGTCCCAATTGAAGAAGTGTATTCGATTACCAACAGAAATCATAACCGAGCCAGATATAGGGATAGAACTAGATCTACCATACCAAGAACACCCCTCCAAGATTCTGGACTGCAAGGAAAGATCCACTCGTGCGAAGACGATCAAGATGTATAAGATCCAATGGAGCAACCATACGGAAGAAGAGGCTACATGGGAGACTGAGGATTATCTACGCAAATACTACCCCGATTGTCTACCTAAGGAAGTCAATACGTAACCATGCCCCAACCCCCCTGCCCTCCGATTCCAAATATAGGAAAGATACTCCTAAGGAAAACCGAATTAAGAAATTAAATTAAGCAAAGAAGGGCTTCCTTCCGAAGTTGCAAAGAGGATGACATTTGAAGAGCAGATGTTCTCGCGAACCTTAAAAAGCTAACCAATACTATGTGAGCAAACTGTAACCACCTCCTCACCCCTGGAGGATATCGGCTCGAATCTTGGGGTGAGATTCTTTTAATAGGGGGTGGCTGTAACACCCCAGGTGTTACTTAGGATTTTCCCTCAGTACCCCACCAGTGACTTATTATCACATGTGATTTGGACTGAGAAAAGGAACCAAAATTGAGTAGCCAAGCCCTAACTAGGTTTCATCACCCTAAGAGATCATACCTTAACCATATCAAGCTTAGGAAAGAAGGTGAAGTGCTGAAACCCTAAAGTACCCTCTTTAGGACATTAGAGCACTAAAGAGAAACTCAGTAAAAAGACCAAGTAAATCACATTGTCATGACTTGAGCCAATTATAAAAGTTTTAATACACTTAATAACCTACAAAAATTAGTAAGAAAGTTGTCCCAAAAAGGTTTTGAAAAATCCCCAAACAAGCCATTCAAGTGGGAGCTCCAAATAAAAAAATCAGAATTTCAGATTTCTGAAATTCAGCCCCTCAAAAAGATCAAACATGTTCACGATGTTCCTTAACTCAAAACTACTCGACCCAATTGACAAAATGGTGCCAAAATACCCTTAGAACACCCTAGAAAAATTTGAGGTTAAACCAAATCCATTTGACATGATTTGGCACGCTTTTCTTCTCGGATTGGGGCTGTCAGACAGACCCACCTTGGGGACGCGACTACTCCCTGCACAGCCCAAGAAATGCCTCAGCCTCCACACAAAAATGACAGAGGGTAGTTAGGAGAAGAGATATTACAAAAGAATCTTGCCCAAATTCACGGAGATTTGGAGCCAACAAACGATTGAAAACGACCTCACTGAGTGTTGCCACGTGCTCGACGTCGTGCTAGGGGAGCTGAGCGCGCACTTGCTGCTCCGCGCGCGCGCCCCGAGCGCTCGCCAGGCCGACCACACACCCACGCCCTTGCACGCCTATATAAGCCGCCAGCCCCCTCGGGCTTCTTTGCCTCCGACGCCCGCTAGAAGCCACCTGAGCGCGACCACCGTGGACCGGCCACTCCGGCCCATTCTCACCCAAAACCACTGCTTGGCTGACCTCCCCAGAGTCTGGTGAAGCTTCTCGAGCCCTCAGACCGAGCGCTACCTCACCGGAGACGCCAGATCGCCCTCACTGGATTTCCTCCGCCCGCTGGAGCACGTGACCCGGGTAAACCAATGCAGCATTTTTTGATTCCTTTTGCGCACAGTTTCTACGTCATCTGGTGAAGCTCCCCAAGCCGACTAATTGAACTCTACCACCGCGTACAGGCCAAGCTCCTCGCCTCTAACGACCTCGCTTGCCCCACGCGTGGCCAGAACGATTCCGACCACCACCGGCCGCCATCTGACCTCGACATGTTCGCCGGAACCTCCCCGATCTTTGAGACCACTTCACTGGAGCTAGACCGCCGTCGATAAGCCCTGCCCCGTCGCCCTTTTCTCTACCGCGCTACTGTTTTGATCAGGTTAGGAGCGCGGGATAGATTGTTCCAAAATCTAGGGGGTTCTGCTTTGTCAGCGACACAAGCAAATAGGAACCCGAGGGCATAAGTGAAAGAGAGAGCGGGAAAAAGAGCCAGGGGCCATGCGCAAAACGACATTTCTTTTCCCTAAATATTAGAAATGACTTTTTAAATTGCAGCAAGCTTCAAAAATTCATAACTTAATGAATACTTACCCAAAATTCATGAAACCAATTTTGTTAAACTTTGTGTACTTACCACTACAAAAATATTAACCACCTCAGGATCCCAAAGTAAGTGGGTTAAACAAATGAAATTGGGTTTTTGCCAATACTTTTATAAAATAAAAAGGGGGACCAAAAGTAGAAAACAATAAGCAACATTATTTTTCCCTAAACATTTGAGACATGAGCTACGGGAGAAAAATATAAAAATAAGGTAGTTGCACCGCAAAATATACTCCACCCCTTGCCCCATGAAAAAGTTACAAAACTTTAAGAGATCATACAACCCATCCCCTATGAGTAAAAATGACCAACTTTGGGAACGATTGCTCTTGCGCAAAGAAGAAACTAGAAAAAATAGGAAATCTATTGTTTGACATTTTTCAAAGGGAGTGCTAGTAGAAAGCACCCACTGAGCCCCCAAACTTTTGAAAATCACCATTAAATAACCATCAGGTTTCTTTATTCACAATTTGGCACAGAAGCATGATATTACCCATAAACATCAGCAAAAATAAGCTATAGGGCAGAAGCCACTTCTACACAAGGGTTGTAGTTCAAAGTGCCCTCTCTGCCCTAGACCTTATCATTTTTGTGCAGGGTTAACCACTTCTGATCTACACCCCAAATTCTTAGAGAAGCCTAAGATAATAAGAAGCCACTTTAATTTTTATAGGATTCTTACAAATTTCTGGAACAGAAGCGCAGTTCAACCTACCCCATAAAAGCCCTTAAAAATAAAAGATGAGAGAAATCCTTTAATTCTAGTATGCGCCATTATATATATATATATATGTGTGTGTGTGTGTGTGTGTTGCATTCATAATCATGCACTTGCATTCATTAGATTGCAATCTCGCGGACGGAGAGTACGCCTTGATCCAAGAGCAAGAGGTACAACAGGAAGAAGCCCGGGAACCAGCTCCTGAGCTCGTCGCCGAAGAACCTCCCGCCGCACCCGCATTTGAAGGCAAGCCCTGGTTTATGCATAACCGTTATATATATATATATATATATGCTATTTTACTCTATTTAATGTTTGTAGGCTTATATCGTGCACTTAAGTGTAGGAATTGCTTGAAACCCTAGTTGCATGAATTCAGGATTCCTTTGAGATGGATACTAGTAAGATAGGCCAAGTAGCTGCCTTGCTAATTAGGGATCTCGGTAGAAGTTGAGTAATTTTTCTCGCACTCGTGTGAGGTCAGGAATTGATTGTATTCATCTTGATAACAAGATCTATGATGGTCTATGGGCATGGATCCTGGATGGATGCCTTGTCTATGAGACAGGAATGGACTTAAGGATTAATGTGCGGATACCTGAGTCAAGCGTTTGAACGTACTGGACACATGTCGGGAAATATGGTAACCGATAAGCATAGTACCTGATTGAACCTGCCCGCAGACTTTCCCCTTCATTGGACCTGAGACGGAGTCTCCCATGCTAGCTATGGTGGGTATAAGTGCGGCCATTGCACGGCGGCGACCGGGGTCAATGGAGCATTGTACGTCAAGGCCCTAAGCCCTGATCTGTTGCTAGGGAATCGATGGGGACGGCTGATATGTGTTGGGACGGAGTGCCCCTACATGTCGTGTGTTTAGGTTTAACTTGCAAGGTCAAAACTCAATTCAAATCGTTTGCTTCTCGCGGCTAATGAGATTGCTTGACCCCTTGTACTGCATTGAGTAAGAAGTGAAATGAGATTCTTGAGATAACTGTTGATTGTACTAAATGATTGTTACCATGTATGCTTAGAAAGGAGCAAACCTAGTGCAAAAAGGATGTGATAACACTTGAAATCTAAAACTTGTTTTAGACTCAGATAGTACTTTTGGCAAACCAAACCCCCTTAGCCAAACAACTTCATGGTCTAGAGGTATAGGAGTAGACTCCTCACACCGGGTAAGTCTAGCTGAGTATTATTATACCCCGCCTTACTTGTGGCATCATTTTTATAGGTTTACTGCAAGACATGGTTGATGGTGTGACTTGGCCAGCCACCCTGCCACCAGGTTGTACGGTCCAGTGGATGCCGCCGATGCAGGAGAGGACCAGGAGTTAAATACAAACCCATTTTAGCTGAACTTTAGTGGTTCTAATTAAATTATTTGGTGTCTTTGTTTTTAGTTAAAATCGTGTATTCACACTTCTCTATATCTTTGTGTTGGGGACCATAATTAGGGGTACCCCCAAGACTCCTAATCCCAGCTGGTAACCCCCATCAGCACAAAGCTGCAAAGGCCTGATGGGCGCGATTCAGGTCAAGGCTCCATCCACTCAAGGGACACGGTCTCGCCTCGCCCAAGCCTAGCCTCGGGCAAAGGAAGCCGACCCAGGAGGATTCACGTCTCGCCTAAGGGTCCCCTCAAGCAACGGACGCACCTTCGGCTCGCCCGAGGCCCAGGCTTCGCGGAGAAGCAACCTTGGCCAGATCGCCACGCCAACCGACCGTATCGCAGGACCATTTAATACAAGGATCGACTGACACCTTATCCTGATGCGCGCTCCTCAGTCGACAGGGCCGAAGTGACCGCAGTCACTTCGCCGCTCCACTGACCGACCTGACAGGAAAACAGCGCCGCCTGCCCTGCTCCGACTGTTGTGCCACCCGACAGGGTGAGGCTGACAGCCACCAAGACCGGCCTCAGGCGCCATAGAAAGCTCCGCCTCGCCCGACCCTAGGGCTCGGACTCAACATCGACCTCGGACGATGGACGCCGCCTCGCCCGACCCTAGGGCTCGGACTCAGCCTCGACCTCGGATGATGGACTCCGCCTCGCCCGACCCTAGGGCTCGGACTCAGCCTCGACCTCGGACGACGGACTCCGCCTCACCCAACCCCAGGGCTCGGACTCAGCCTCGACCTCGGACGACAGACTCCGCCTCGCCCGACCCTAGGGCTCGGACTCAGCCTCGACCTCGGACGACAGGCTCCGCCTCGCCCGACCCCAGGGCTCGGACTCAACCTCGACCTCGGACGATGGTCTCCGCCTCGCCCGACGCCCGGGCCCGGACTCAGCCTCACCCTCGGAGGAGTCACCGCCTCGCTCGACCTCGGGCTCGGACCGACCACGTCACAGGACGGGCCATCATTACCCTACTCCTAGCTAGCTCAGGCTACGGGGAACAAGACCGGCGTCCCATCTGGTTCGCCCCGGTAAACAAGTAATGATGACACCCCGCGTGCTCCATGACGACGGCAGCTCTCAGCCCCTTACGGAAGCAAGGATACGTCAGCAAGGATCCGACACCTCCGACAACTGTACTTCCACAGGGCTCAAGCGCTCCTCCGACGGCCACGACATCACATGAACAGGGCGCCAAAACCTCTTCGACAGCCACGACGGCATGTACTTAGGGCTCTGGCTCCTCTCTGCTAGACACGTTAGCACATTGCTACACCCCCATTGTACACCTGGGCCCTCTCCTTACGTCTATAAAAGGAAGGCCCAAGGCTCTCATACGAGAGGGTTGGCCGCGCGGGAGAACGGGCCGACGCACAAGGCTCTCTCTCTCTCTCTCCCACGCGAATGCTTGTAACCCCCTACTGCAAGCGCATCCGCCCTGGGCGCAGGACAACACGAAGGCCACGGTTTCCCCTTACTGTTTTCCCCCCTTTGTGTTTCGTCTCGCGCCGACCCATCTGGGCTGGGACACGCAGCGACAATTTACTCGTCGGTCCAGGGACCCCCCGGGGTCGAAACGCCGACAGTTGGCGCGCTAGGTAGGGGCCTGCTGCGTGTTGACGAACAGCTTCCCTTCAAGCTCCAGATGGGTAGTCTCCAGCAACCACTCCAACCCGGGATGGTGCTCCGTTTCGGGAGTCTTGAGTTCATGTCCCTCGACGGCTGCTACGACATGATACTCCTTCCTCCGCCGCGTGACAACGACAATGGCGGCCATTAGCCTGCCCGCCGGCGGCATAATCGACAACGTCTTCCCCACGTGGCGAAAGAACAACGTCCGGGTCTGTCCCGTCACCTTCCCCGCCGACGGAGGAGGAGGCGGGGCAGACATGGCCAAGCAGGAGGCGACACCTCATCGACTGTCGAGCGAGTCAACGGCGCCGGCGCCCCAACGGGGGACACGTCGGGCGTCGACCTCGCGTCTGAGACGAAGACGAGCGTCGTTTCCTCGCGACACGCCAACCCCAAGCAGACGGACGACACCAGCACGCTCGCAAAGGACTTGCTGGGCGTTAGCCTCGTACCTGAGACAACGGTGCAGTCCGTCCCTGACGCGACTTCGTCACCATCCGTCGATCAAGAGGTACCGTCCATTTCCCATCCCATGCCTTTTGGATTTAGCTGCGACCCACCAAGCGACCCCGCTTCGGTGGACGCTTTCATAAAGGCATGTCCAAACCCTCCGGGGTATCATCTGCGGTCGACCTGGGACCGACTGACGGCCGTCTCAACCTACGGGCCCCTGGGTTCCGAGGAAGATGACGAGCCCGACTCTGGTTGGGATTTCTCCGGACTCGATAACCCCAGTGCCATGCGAGACTTCATGACCGCATGTGACTACTGCCTCTCCGATTGCTCCGATAGTAGCCACAGCCTCGGCGACGATCACTGTGGCCCAAGTCGCGAATGCTTCCACGTCGATCTAGGGGGTCTCGACGAAGGCAACCATCTTGGTATGCTGGAGGATGGTGATCCCCCTAGGCATGCGCCTCACATTGATATCCTTCGGGAGCTAGTTGTGGTCCCAGTCCCTGCGGGGGGTCAGGACGCACACCTCGAGCAAATCCGCGAGATGCAGGCCAGGCTCGACGAGGAAGCAGGACAACTTGTGCAGCTTCGGCAAAATATCGGGAAGGAGTGGGCAGGCTGGGCACCGGCCGAAGAAGCGCGTCATCTGGCCCAGGACGTCTAGCACTGCATTGCCGACGATGCCACGACAAGGCTGCCCCCAGCTTCCAGTGGGGTCGGCCAGAACCTGGCTGCAGCAGCGTTACTACTCCGAGCGATGCCGGAACCATCCACCACCGAGGGGCGGCGTATCCAGGGAGAGCTCAAGAATTTCCTGGAAGATGCCGCGGTCCGACGGGCCGAAAGCTCTGCCTCTCGAAGGTAGGGGTACCCCCCGGAGCATCGCGCTGCGACTTCCCAATTCATGCGGGAAGCCTCGGTCCACACCGGGCGAACGCGGAACACCGCGCCTGCGGCCCGGGTCGCCTCGACAACGAGCACCACCGCCGCGATCGTCGAGCTCACCTCGACGAGAAGGTGTGCCGAGGCTACCACCCTAGGCGCGGGGGACGTTACGATAGTGGGGAGGATCGAAGCCCCTCGCCCGAACCACCCAGTCCGCGAGCTTTCAGCCGGGCCATACGACGGGCACCGTTCCCGACCCGGTTCTGAACCCCGACTACTATCACCAAGTACTCGGGGGAGTCAAAGCCGAAACTGTGGCTCGCGGACTACCGGCTGGCCTGCCAGCTGGGTGGAACGAACGATGACAACCTCATCATCCGCAACCTTCCCCTGTTCCTCTCCGACGCCGCCCGAGCCTGGCTGGAGCATCTGCCTCCTGCGCAGATCTCCAACTGGGACGACCTGGTCAAAGCCTTCGCCGGCAACTTCCAGGGCACATACGTGCGCCCTGGGAACTCCTAGGATCTCCGAAGCTGCCGCCAGCAGACGGGAGAGTCCCTGCGGGACTACATCCGGCGATTTTTGAAGCAGCGCACCGAGCTGCCCAACATCACCGACTCGGATGTCATCGGCGCGTTCCTCGCTGGCACCACTTGCCGTGACCTAGTGAGCAAGCTGGGTCGCAAGACTCCCACCAGGGCAAGCGAGCTGATGGACATCGCCACCAAGTTTGCCTCTGGTCAGGAGGCGGTCGAGGCCATCTTCCGGAAGGACAAGCAGCCTCAGGGGCGCCAGCCGAAAGACGTCCCCGAGGCGTCCGCTCAGCGCGGCGTGAGGAAGAAGGGCAAGAAGAAGTCGCAAGCGAAAAGCGACGCCGCCGACGCAGACCTTGTCGCCGCCACTGAGCATAGGAACCCTCGGAAGCTTCCCGGAGGCACCAACCTGTTCGACAAGATGCTCAAGGAGTCGTGCCCCTATCATCAGGGTCTCGTCAAGCACACCCTTGAGGAGTGCGTCATGCTTCGGCGCTACTTCCACAGGCCCGGGCCACCGGCGGAAGGTGGCAGAGCCCACAACAATGACAAGAAGGAGGATCACAAGGCAGAGGAGTTCCCCGAGGTCCACGACTGCTTCATGATCTACGGTGGGCAAGTGGTGAACGCCTCGGTTCGGCACCGCAAGCAAGAGCGCCGGGAGGTCTGCTCGGTAAAGGTGGCGGCACCAGTCTACTTAGACTGGTCCGACAACCCCATCACCTTCGACCAGGGCGACCACCCCGACCGCGTGCCGAGCCCGGGAAAGTACCCGCTCGTTGTCAATCCCGTCATCGGCAACATCAGGCTTACCAAGGTCCTCATGGACGGAGGCAGCAGCCTCAACATCATCTACGCCGAGACCCTCGGGCTCATGCAGATCGATCTATCCTCGATCCGGGCCGGCGCGGCGCCCTTTCACGGGATCATCCCCGGGAAACACGTCCAACCCCTCGGGCAACTCGATCTGCCCATCTGCTTCGGGACTCCCTCCAACTTCCGAAAGGAAACCCTCACGTTCGAGGTGGTCGGGTTCCGAGGAACCTACCACGCAGTGCTGGGGAGACCGTGCTACGCCAAGTTCATGGCCGTCCCCAACTACACCTACCTCAATCTCAAGATGCCGGGCCCCAACGGGGTCATCACCGTCGGCTCCACGTATCGACACGCGTATGAATGCGACGTGGAGTGCGTGGAGTACGCCGAGGCCCTCGCCGAATCCGAGGCCCTCATCGCCGACCTGGAGAGCCTCTCTAAGGAGGCGCCAGACGCGAAGCGCCACGCCGGCAACTTCGAGCCAGCTGAGACGGTTAAGTCCGTCCCTCTCGACCCCAGCAACGACGCCTCCAAGCAGATCCGGATCGGCTCCGAGCTCGACCCCAAATAGGAAGCAGTGCTCGTCGACTTTCTCCGCGCGAACGCCGAGGTTTTTGCGTGGAGTCCCTCGGACATGCCTGGCATACCGAGGGATGTCGCCGAGCACTCGCTAGACATCCGAGCTGGAGCCCGACCCGTGAAGCAGCCTCTACGCCGATTCGACAAAGAAAAGCGCAGAGCCATAGGCGAAGAGATCCACAAGCTGATGGCTGCAGGGTTCATCAAAGAGGTATTCCATCCCGAATGGCTTGCCAACCCTGTGCTTGTGAGAAAGAAAGGAGGGAAATGGCGGATGTGTGTAGACTACACTGGTCTAAATAAAGCATGTCCGAAAGTTCCCTACCCTCTACCTCGCATCGATCAAATCGTGGATTCCACTGCTGGGTGCGAAACCCTATCTTTCCTCGATGCCTACACAGGGTATCACCAAATCAGGATGAAAGGGTCCGACCAGCTCGCGACTTCTTTCATCACACCCTTTGGCATGTACTGCTACGTAACTATGCCATTCGGTTTGAGGAATGCGGGTGCGACATACCAAAGGTGCATGAACCACGTGTTCGGAGAACACATTGGCCGAACGGTCGAGTCTTACGTCGATGACATCGTAGTCAAGACGAGGAAAGCCTCCGACCTCCTCTCCGACCTTGAAACGACATTCAAGTGTCTCAAGGCGAAAGGCGTAAAACTCAATCCCGAGAAGTGTGTCTTCGGAGTTCCCCGAGGCATGCTCCTGGGGTTCGTCGTCTCCGAGCGGGGCATCGAGGCCAACCCGGAGAAAATCGCGGCCATCACCAACATGGGGCCCATCAAGGACTTGAAAGGAGTATAGAGGGTTATGGGATGCCTTGCGACCCTGAGCCGTTTCATCTCGCGCCTCGGCGAAAGAGGCCTACCTCTGTACCGCCTCTTGAGGAAGACCGAGCGCTTCACTTGGACCCCCGAGGCTGAGGAAGCCCTCGGTAACCTAAAGGCGCTCCTTACAAGCGCGCCCATCTTGGTGCCCCCCGCTGCCGGAGAAGCCCTCTTGATCTACGTCGCCGCTACCACTCAGGTGGTCAGCACCGCGATCCTGGTCGAGAGACGAGAAGAGGGGCATGCATTGCCCGTCCAGAGACCGGTCTACTTCATCAGTGAAGTACTGTCCGAGACCAAAATCCGCTACCCACAAATCCAGAAGCTACTGTACGCGGTAATTCTGACGCGGCGAAAGTTGCGACACTACTTCGAGTCTCATCCGGTGACTGTGGTGTCATCCTTCCCCCTGGGAGAGATCATCCAGTGTCGAGAGGCCTCGGGTAGGATTGCAAAGTGGGCGGTGGAGATCATGGGAGAGACAATCTCGTTCGCCCCTCGGAAGGCCATCAAGTCCCAAGTCTTGGCAGACTTTGTGGCTGAATGGGTCGACACCCAGCTTCCAGCAGCTCCGATCCAACCGGAACTCTGGACCATGTTTTTCGACGGGTCGTTGATGAAAACAGGAGCGGGCGCGGGCCTGTTCTTCATCTCACCCCTCGGGAAGCACCTCCAATACGTGTTGCGCCTCCATTTCCCGGCGTCCAACAACGTGGCCGAGTACGAGGCTCTGGTTAACGGGTTGCGTATGGCCATCGAGCTAGGGATTTGACGCCTCGATGCTCTCGGCGACTCGCAGCTTGTCATCGACCAAGTCATGAAGAACTCCCATTGCCGCGACCCGAAGATGGAAGCCTACTGCGATGAGGTTCGGCGCCTGGAGGACAAGTTCTTCGGGCTCGAGCTCAACCACATCGCCCGACGATACAACGAGACTGCGGACGAGCTGGCTAAGATAGCCTCGGGGCGAACAACGGTTCCCCCGGACGTCTTCTCCCGAGACCTACATCAACCCTCAGTCAAGACCGACGGCACGCCCGAGCCCGAGAAGGTCTCGGCCCTGCCCGAGGCGCCCTCAGCTCAGCCCGAGGCACCCTTGGCCCCTGAGGGTGAGGCACTGCGCGTCGAGGAAGAGCGGAATGGGGTCACGCCTAATCGAAACTAGCAGACCCCGTACCTGCAATATCTCCACCGAGGAGAGCCACCCCTCGACAGAGCCAAAGCTAGGCGACTGGCGTGGCGCACCAAGTCGTTCGTCTTGCTGGGTGACGGGAAGGAGCTCTACCACCGCAGCCCCTCAGGCATCCTCCAGCGATGCATATTCATCGCCGAAGGTCAGGAACTATTACAAGAAATACACTCGGGGGCTTGCGGTCATCACGCAGCGCCTCGAGCCCTTGTTGGAAACGCTTTCCGACAAGGTTTCTACTGGCCAACCGTGGTGGCCAACGCCACAAGGATTGTACGCACCTGCCAAGGGTGTCAATTCTACGCAAAGCAGACCCACCTGCCCGCTCAGGCTCTGCAAACGATACCCATCACCTGGCCGTTTGCTGTGTGGGGTCTGGACCTCGTCGGTCCCTTGCAGAAGGCACCCGGGGGATACACGCACCTGCTATTCGCTGTCGACAAATTCTCCAAGTGGATCAAGGTCCGACCCGTAAACAGCATCAGGTCCGAACAGGCGGTGGCGTTCTTCACCAACATCATCCATCGCTTCGGGGTCCCAAACTCCATCATCACCGACAACGGCACCCAGTTCAACGGCAGAAAGTTCCTGGACTTCTGCGAGGATCACCACATCCGGGTGGACTGGGCCGCCGTAGCTCACCCCATGACGAATGGGCAAGTAGAGCGTGCCAACGGCATGATTCTGCAAGGACTCAAGCCACGGATCTACAACGACCTCAACAAATTTGGCAGGCGATGGATGAAGGAACTCCCCTCAGTGGTCTGGAGTCTGAGAACGACGCCAAGCCGAGCCACGGGCTTCACGCCGTTTTTTCTAGTCTATGGGGCCGAAGCTATCTTGCCCACGGACTTGGAATACGGATCCCCGAGGACGAGGGCATACGACGACTAAAGCAACCAGTCCAACCGAGAAGACTCACTGGACCAGCTGGAAGAGGCTCGGGACATGGCCTTACTACACTCGGCGCGGTATCAGCAGTCCCTGCGACGGTACCACGCCCGAGGGGTTCGGTCCCGAGACCTCCAGGTGGGCGACTTGGTGCTTCGACTACGACAAGACGCCCGAGGGCGCCACAAGCTCACGCCTCCCTGGGAAGGGCCATTCATCATCGCCAAGATTTTGAAGCCCGGAACATACAAGCTGGCCAACAGTCAAGGCGAGGTCTACAGCAACGCTTGGAACATCCGACAACTACATCGCTTCTACCCTTAAGATGTTTTCAAGTCGTTCATATACCTCGTCTACATACGCCAACAAAGTCTAACCATCAAGGAAGGGTCAGCCTTGCCTCGGCAAAGCCCGACCCTCCCTCCGGGGGCTAGAAGGGGGGCACCCCCTCTGCGTCAAAATTTTCCTCGGAAAAAGTCTTTCTGCGAGAACATCTTTCGTGATTTTCGACTACTTCGAAAGTGGGATCCTGAAAACGACGGAGTACACGTAAGCAGGCAAGGCCGACCGAGCCGAGGGACTCCTACGCCTCCGGGATACGGATACCTCACTCATCACCTTCTGCGATAAGTAACTCACGCTCGGATAAGCGATTCCGCTGACCGAACAAGTCTTAAACGCTCGAAAACTTTTCTGCCGAAACGATTTTTCGTGCCTTCTCGACTATATCGATAACAGAATCCAACGGACGAGTAAGAGTACACATAAGCGGCAAGGCTGACCGAGCCGAGGGACTCCTACGCCTCCGGAAAATGGATACCTCACTCATCACCTTCCGTGAAAAGTAACTCTCGCTCGGACAAACAATTCTGTTACCGACAAATAAGTCCTGATACTCGAAACAAGGGGAAAAGAAACGCAGATCTACAACACGACGACGATATGTTTGGGCCTCGGCGGCCGCCAAAAAACATACACACACTACAGATAAACTGTTCCTGTAGGATCAGACATCAGCAGGGGGAGCAGCAGCACCCTCGGCATCGACTCCACCTTCGGCGGAGTCCGACCCAGCCTCGGACGGCGACACGGTCGAAGGGTCTACACCTCGAAGGAACCTGTCAGCATCACGCCTGGGCCATCGTCGCTGGGGTCTCCTCCAGGAACCTGGCCCGGGCAGACGGCTCGACCGGCCACTCCGTAGCCTCAGCCAGCTGTCCCTAGAGGACATCAGCCCGGCTCGTGGCCTCGGCAACCCAACTCCGGTTTCGGTCCCGCCAGTGGACGGCCTGGCCAGGCTCCGGCCGACGAAGCTTCTTTTCGAGATAACTCTGCCTCTGACCATGCTGACACCGCTGCCTCCGGCTCCGGCTCATCGCAGAGCGGCCGGGGGTTTCTTTAAGCAAGAGAAGCCTCTGGAGGCAAGGCCGACCGAGCCGAGGGACTCCTACGCCTCCGGGATACGGATACCTCACTCGTCACCTTCCGCACGAGGCAACTCACACTTGGTTAAGCGGTTCAGCTCGCCGACAGGCGAGTCCTAGTGCTCGAAATGAGGAAGAAACACGACTTTACGCCAAAATACATACATGTTCAGGCCCCGACAGCCACAATGAACAAGACACCGACACTCAAGGTGCCATTACAAACGGAACTCCGGTTCCACTCCCGCAGGTACGAACAACCCCCCACATTGGAGGGCCTGCGGGACAACGAAACCCCAGGTGGCTCACCACCGCCCGCTCCGGCAGCAACGACAACGACCTCCGCTCCAGACAGCCAAACAGCAGCATCGATGACCTCAGGGCAGACGCTGCTGTGACAAGGCCCTCGCCCACGACCCCACTCGAGGGGCGAGGACGAGCTACCAAGGTCGTGGAGCCGGAGGTCAGTCCATGGGAGGCACCGACTATCTCGTCGGCCGAGAAACCTCTTCTGGCTGCCTCAGTGGGAGGTGGCACCGAAAGCAGCGCTGAAGCCGCTCGGGCCGGAGAGCCAGACACGCGGCAGCTGCCAGCGCCACGAACGACGAACGCCCTTCCCCTCGATCACTGAGGGAAGGAGCGGGCCGCTGCCCGCGCGGAGACAGGCCCCGACTCGGCGCACTCCCCTCCCCAGCACTGATGATGAACATCCTTGGAGCTGAGGGCGGGGTGGAGGCCGTAGCCCGACTTGCTTCACCCCACCATCAAACTGGTGGTCACCGTCTTGGGTGACCACCGGTGAGGGGATGCAGCCGGGCTGCCTGATGAAAATCCTTGAAGCCAAGCGATGGCTGAAAGGTTCCAACTTCCGCGAAGTTGCGTTCCTCCAACGACGATAAGACAAAAGCGACGCGGGCGCTCCCCATCCGGGGGCTCGGAAGGTGGAAGGACGCGATGCATGAGGAGAGTGCGAAGACATGGTTGCCATCCAAGGGGGTCGCCCGCCTTTTAAAGGTGACTCTCCCCACTTGCGTCCTCAGCCGTCGCGAACTGAGTCTTCACCAACATGCTCCAAGGTCTTCCCCCTACGACACGGGGGCTGGGTCCCACGCGTCATGCAAGCTGGCCCTGGACAGAAGAGGCCAAACCGCCGCGCGCGGTGCGCGTAACTGACCAGCGGTTACAAGCGCTCCTCCACTTTCGCCCAGACCGGCGGGAGAAAGGGCGGACCGCCATGCAGGCGGCATGCAACCACACCAAGGGGGCGCACCCTTTCGACTCCGACGCGTCCAGCATGGGGGCCCAGGCCCACACGTCATGTAACCGGCGCGTCGGTTACTACGTGCGGGAAACTGCACCGCCACTTGCACCAGTATCGCGCCTTCTCGACTGCGGAACCGGCGCCGCGACTTGAGGCAACCCTGCGCATGGCCCAACAGTGCCAACCGAGCACATCGATCACGGGTCAGTCAGCCGCGGGAGAAGGCGCGATGGTCGATATGGCCAAAAGTGGGCCGACAGTAATGGCGGCGGCAGGCGGGCGGAAGCAGCGGTCAAGTCGTCTGCAGGCACACGTCCCCTCCGGGGACAGCGAGAGAGCCCTCTCCCACGGCGTGAAGGCGACGCGCCCATGTTCCGTTCCTCGAATGGCTCACGCACACACAACGGCTGCCCCGCAAACCACTCGTCCCGTCGCATTAACTCTACGGCAGGACAGGCGGCACCTTTGGCAGGCGAAGCAGGCGACGCTTCACCTCCGCCATAATGACCACGTCAAAAAGGTACACCACATCGTTCAAATTCGTATCCCTTTTTCTGCTCCCCTTTCTCTCTCTTGCTACAGGGACCGGGAAAGGGGATACTCCGAAAGGGATCCTTCTCCGCGAAGGAAGCGGGCCCCGAGCCCTCCTACTGATCAGAGGTTCGAAGGCTGGCCCCTCAGAAGGGTTCGACAGCCGCCTCAGAGCACTCGGGCTCCGCGCCCACTACTGGTCAGAGGTTTGAAGGCTAGCCCCTCGGAAGGGTTCGACAGCCGCCTCAGGCCACTCGGGCTCCGCGCCCACTACTGATCAGGGGTTTGTAGGCTGGCCCCCGAAGGGTTCGACAGCCGCCTCAGAGCACGCAGAGTGAGGGATGACTCTGGGTACGTCCGATACATGACCGAGGCTCGGGCTACGCTCTCAAGGTACCCTAGGACATTTCCGAGACCAAAAGGAGCGATTCTGTAACGGAATCCCATCAGAGGGAGGCATCGAGCCCTCGGACCCTATCAAACGGGACCGGGTCCGGCAAATCACCTGCAGGTACTTTTGGAGCACGCCTCTGGGCCACTAGCCGACCCTTATCGAACGGGGTACGGGCGTCCACTCGGATCACCCGTTAGCAACTCACTTGAGACACCATGTTTGGCGCCCTCCGAGGGCAACATGGTGCTTTCCCCCCTCCTCCTTGCGGAAAGGCGACGCAGGGGCGTATGAAAAAAGCCGAGTCAGTCCTTGACCGTCCTCTCGCTCTGTGCGGAGGCTCGGGGGCTGCTCTCGCAAAAACCGGCTCCGGCCAAACCGTTGACAGCGTCAACATACCAGCCCGAGAACTTGGAACCTGACTATGCACCAGGGCTACGACCAGTTCGCATGAGGGAACAACCAGACCGGCCGAAGCATCACGAAACGCGCTAAGACCTCGAAGGAGTCAAACCACTCCTCCGAGGCCTCGGGGGCTACACCCGGCGGGTGCGCTCGCGCGCACCCACCGGAACGAAACGCAACCGAGAAAGGTCGGTCTCCTTGCAAAAAAGTGCGACAAAAGCCTCCAAGCGAGTACCAACACTCCCTTCGAGGCTCGGGGGCTACTGTCGGGGACCATAATTAGGGGTACCCCCAAGACTCCTAATCTCAGCTGGTAACCCCCATCAGCACAAAGCTGCAAAGGCCTGATGGGCGCGATTCAGGTCAAGGCTCCGTCCATTCAAGGGACACGGTCTCGCCTCGCCCGAGCCCAGCCTCGGGCAAAGGCAGCCGACCCAGGAGGATTCACGTCTCGCCCAAGGGTCCCCTCAAGCAACGGACGCACCTTCGGCTCGCCCGAGACCCAGGCTTCGCGGAGAAGCAACCTTGGCCAGATCGCCATGCCAACCGACCGTATCGTAGGAGCATTTAATGCAAGGATCGACTGACACCTTATCCTGACGCGCGCTCCTCAGTCGACAGGGCCGAAGTGACCACAGTCACTTCGCCGCTCCACTGATCGACCTGACAGGAAAACAACGCCGCCTGCCCTGCTCCGACTGCTGTGCCACCCGACAGGGTGAGGCTGACAGCCACCAAGACCGGCCTCATGCACCATAGGAAGCTCCACCTCGCCCGACCCCAGGGCTCGGACTCAGCCTCGACCTCGGACGACGGACTCCGCCTCGCCCGACCCCAGGGATCGGACTCAGCCTCGACCTCGGACGACGGACTCCGCCTCGCCCGACCCCAGGGCTCGGACTCAGCCTCGACCTCGGACGACGGACTCCGCCTCGCCCGACCCCAGGGCTCGGACTCAGTCTCGACCTCGGACGATGGGCTCCGCCTCGCCCGACCCCAGGGCTCGGACTCAGCCTCGACCTCGGACGACGGTCTCCGCCTCGCCCGACCCCCGGGCCCGGACTCAGCCTCGCCCCCGGAGGAGTCACTGCCTCGCCCGACCCCGGGCTCGGACCGACCACGTCACAGGAGGGGCCATCATTACCCTACTCCTAGCTAGCTCAGGCTACGGGGAACAAGACCGGTGTCCCATCTGGTTCGCCCCGGTAAACAAGTAATGATGACACCCCGCGTGCTCCATGACAACGGCAGCTCTCAGCCCCTTACGGAAGCAAGGATACGTCAGCAAGGATCCGACAGCTCCGACAGTTGTACTTCCACAGGGCTCAAGCGCTCCTCCGACGGCCACGACATCACATGAACAGGGCGCCAAAATCTCTCCGACAGCCACGACGGCATGTACTTAGGGCTCTGGCTCCTCTCTGCTAGACACGTTAGCACATTGCTACACCCCCCATTGTACACCTGGGCCCTCTCCTTACGTCTATAAATGGAAGGCCCAGGGCTCTCGTACGAGAGGGTTGGCCGCGCGGGAGAACGGGCCGACGCACAAGGCTCTCTCTCTCTCCCACGCGAACGCTTGTAACCCCCTACTGCAAGTGCATCCGCCCTGGGCGCAGGACAACATGAAGGCCACGATTTCTCCTTACTGTTTTCCCCCTTTGTGTTCTGTCTCGCGCTGACCCATCTGGGCTGGGACACGCAGCGACAATTTACTCGTCGGTCCAGGGACCCCCCGGGTCGAAACGCCGACACTTTGATCCTATAGACACCCTATCTTTGATCCTATAGGCACCATATACAGAGAAGACAGATAATTGATGCACTTTGTGTGTACACCTATTGGGATGTGGCTTGACGGTCGAGTGTTGATTGGAGGCATAGAACGTCTTTTGTTGTGACTGCCTAACGACCTTTGCAATAAGACGCGTCTAAGGGCTGGAAATAAGCTGAGCCGAACTTGGTGCAGCTGCGAGCCAAGGCAGGCTCGGCTCGGTTATGTTGCGAGCCTGACTGAGAGGCTCGGCTCGGCTCAGTAACAGCTCGCGAGCCTCACTAAATCACGTTTAGAGTATAAATTATATATTTTTTATTATATATAAGATAAAAAATTATATATAGTATATTTTTGGACTACAATATAAGTGTATCATGTATCAATTTCAAGAAATTTAATAAAATAGTTCAAAACATAATAATAATAATAACAATAATATGATATAATAGTATATTTGATGTTGTTGTTAGTTCGGCTTGCGAGCTGGACCGAACTGGCTTAACTTAGCTCACAGTTCTAACGAGCTGCAAAATCAGACTCGGCTCAGGTTTGTTTTAGCTCTTGAGCCTGCTCGAGCCGAGTCAAGACTCACCGAGCCCGAGCCAAATTTCCACCCATAGCCGGTCATTAGCTATCGAAGCAGAAAAGCGGTTGCAGGCGATGGACGGAAGTCACAAGCCACAAGTGTTGCTGATGATGCGTGGATGCCTGTGTCGCCCTCGCCCCGCACCTTCTGTCGGTCATTCTTTTTATTTTTAGTTAGTACCATCTGGTTTTATAGTTGGGAGTACCTTTGTTTTCTAGATAGGGTTTGCAGTGCGTGATTAATACGGATGCATTACCAGTTGACGAGGGCACTGACCAACCTATTGTTTCCCCAGCTACATACCCTCCTGAAAAACATCTGAGGGGTTGAAATGAGATGAGCATTAACAAGTTCTTTTTTTTTCTTTGAAAAATTGGCAGGAATATTGACATGTCGTATGAGAAGGAGAGCAAGCTGTATTACAGAGGTTTTATATATCGTTACATAAAGATTTTATATTACAGAGACACCAAAACACGAATCAAAGCAGAATATCATCAGAAAACCTAGCCGCATCGCATGCCATATAGCGCGCAGTGACATCTCTTCCTTTGCAAGGGCAACCATCGCAGCCGGCGCGTTCGTCACTTCCTCCGAAGATGCGACGGTTTTTTCTTCTTCGAAATGAATCATACTCACCCGTTTTTTAGAAAATAAATATACTAATTTTAACTAAATATATAAAAGATATTAATATTTAAAGTATATAGTTGGTCTTATTAGACAGATCGTTAAATCTAATTTTATGATAATTTTTTTAAAAATATAAATATTATCAATATTTTTTATACATTTAGTTGAATTTTAAAAATGTAATCAAAATGAACCTCCTGACATACTTAAATGCTTAAATAGCGACGGATAGACATGCCACACATGAAGGTTGTCCATATAGTGGTATAGATGATCGTGGACCGTTCGGCCTCAGGGCCGGACCTTCCGCCTTGCTTATATTGGTGCTCAACATATGCTCCCCTGTCTTTTGGTGGAGGTTAACGAACCAAAAGCATATGAACTAAGCCTGATGCATACGACCTAGCGCAGGAGCGGCTCCTCATCTGCACACTTTCGGACGGTCCGTGCCTGGGCCGGATGGTCCGCGATAGCACAGAGGGTCTTCTTCTCCGCGAAGAACCCTAGAACTCGCACGGGAGAGATCCCGTCGAGAGGGAGAGTTCCAAGGGGTTGCTTTGGGCCAGCAGGCCGCCTGGTGCTCCTCTAATTGGCGTAGAGTCGAGTAGAGATTGTTGTGGAAGACTAAACTAGATCTAATCCTAAGGCTAAATTACTTCTACTCCTAGGAATTGGAAGAACGAAAAGTTAAAACTGATAAATAGATTTGATTTGATCGATTGTTGGGGGGGGTTCAATCGGCCGTAGCCCTTCATCTATATTAAGGGGGAGGTCTGGATCCGCTACAAGTCGTTTCCCGAGCTAATCCCACGGTTTTAGCTAACAAACGTAGCAAGAAACTCGGAACCCTAATTGACTCTATGCGCGCGTGGACTGTCCGGCTACTGTCACGACACGATATTGGCACGGGCACTATAAGCACATGTCGATATTTTGAAACCACTGGCTAGTAATTTACGTGCTTTTGTGTGTCTGGTATGGATGATGTGCAAAATATACACAAGAATTTTATATTGGTTGGGGACAAGAGTCACTACGTCCAGTTGAGTAACTTGCGTTACCCTACACAATGTCTATAACAGGTTGGATTGCAAACT
Source organism: Zea mays (assembly GCF_902167145.1). Taxonomy (NCBI): domain Eukaryota; kingdom Viridiplantae; phylum Streptophyta; class Magnoliopsida; order Poales; family Poaceae; genus Zea; species Zea mays. The sequence goes on from NC_050105.1 coordinate 89,800,278, forward strand.
TGTCAAGGGAGGACTCGATGCCCAAGACTCTGATGCGGAGTGTGAGTGGAGTAAAGTGTCCAATGTGGTTATAGGTGTGATCTGCTTATGCTAGCCGGTTGTCCTTGTCTTCAATCGTGGTTTCCCCTTTCTTGTATAGACCAAGGAGAAGGGAGGCTTTGTTAAGTTTAAGGGTCGGATGGGACGGACGGAGGCTGAGCCTTGTCGTGTTGCTTCTTGTCCTTCAGGATCCTTGCTATCTAGAGGACTCCTCTGGCCGATGTTGTGTCCTTCCATCATGTTATTGTAGCCACGTGTGCCATACTGTTGTGCCTTGTCTTGTCCTGCAACGTGTCCTTGGTTGACCTCTAAGCCGAGGAGTGGTTGAGTTGCGGTCAATTGCGACACACTCGTTCATTTCTTTCTCGAAAAGGCCATTCGGACCATACCCCATGTTAGAGCATGCATACTAACTCCCCTGTCGTCTTTCGAACCGCACATCCATGTCAGGGTCTGACTGGTACATGCACTTTTTTGAGATGGTCGCCGGTTCAATCTCGTGAATTCTGGTTTTGGGGGTCGGGTGTAACTCTCGACCCCTAGGTTGGACGATGCAGACTCTACAGGGCACATGGTCTGATGTTGGGTAAGATGGGGACATGATCGACTCATCCTACCCTCGGCCCTTCGGGGGTCAGGGGTCGGTTGAAGGAGCCATAAGGCAGGACTATTCGTAGGAGTCAGGGTTAGAGTTTCATCCTTATTGGGTTGGGACGAGGTTCTTTTATTCCCTTAACCCGCCATTTTTGTTATTCCTGATCCATATTATACCCATGTTATTCGCTCCCCGACATCACAACACTATTTGGCACCATTTGTAATCGTGTCGTGTCATGCCAGCAGTAGTGTCTAACCATCGGTCTAGGCATAGCACTATGATGCCTAATTATGAGGTGGCAGTAGAGATGGCAACGTGCACATACCCGCTGGGCACTGCAAACCCAAACTCGTACCCACGAAAATAGAATATGCACGCTAAGAAACTCATACCCACAACCGGGTATAGATTTGTGCCCGTAGCCGTTGTGAATCATCTAGGCCCCATAGTGATGTTTTGGTAATTAATGTCAACTGTTTGTGGACTAATGGTTCTTGGAAAAATAAGAATGCAGGGTTGGACCACATAGAATAGGAAACCTTGGAGATTTATAAGCATTGGTTGTGGATCAAGTGAAGGCAAAGGTATAACATAGGTTTTGTTTTTGCCGGTCTCCAGGAGTTTAGAGAAGATATTTGACTGGATTAATAGGCTAGATAGCCGTACCTGAACGCCGAGAGTCATACCACCGTAGAGCGCAGAGAGAGAACCGAGAGAAAGTCATCCGCGCCGCCGACCGGAGAGAGAAAAGAGTGCCGCCGGGTGGAATCTAGGATAGCCGCCACCGCCGAGTCGGGATCTCACCGGTGCTGTGGACTCGGCGGATGCAGGTGGTCGGGGAGGCTCGCTGGGATACGGGGAAACCAATTCCTCCCCCAATTTGGCGATGTGACGCTCGGGGTGGACGAAATCGCCCGTCGGGATCCTACTCCGTCGGGCGGCCGCCATTCACCGTGGCCAGCACTCGTCGTCGTGTTGATACCGGTATGGATCCTCCCTACTAGTTATCTATGCGTATAGGATCATTTCGCACCTTATTACACCTTCGTGCTGGCACCAGAGGACTAGAACAGGCCGCGCCGGCGATGGTCCGCCGTAGGCTGTCGTGGACGCCACGGCTCTGCTTGGCCTCGTGGGGGAAGAGGGACGTGTGGCCGTGCATCAAGTAATGGGTGGTCGGGATTACATTTGCGTACCGATTCGCTCTACGGGATCTAGGACATTGATATCGGATTCAACGAATACGATGAGACCGGGTCTAGATGGAATCCAGAACGTTGATGATCGATCCAATGGCTGTTGAAGTATACCGGTTCGATCTGTGTTAGATATAATCGGGGCCGTCTAATGTGGATCGGACGGCTCAGCCCATCCGATACCCCTTCGCCTCGGCTAAATTGATAAAGCGCCCCTCTGGTTTTTAGAATTAAACCCGCAGTCCATCCTGTTGTCAGTCTGTGCCTTAGGAATACTTGCGCCATCGCCCCTATGTTTCTGCTTAATTGGCGCCCAGTCCAAACAGTGAGAAAAACTTATAAAATAATTTAGAAAATGGATTTTTAATGTGAAAACAATTCCTAGAACTTGGGTAATTCATAGAAGATTCATATTAAGTCCAAATGAGTCCATTCTAATTTCTATAATTCTATAATATTATGGTTTATCAATTAGTGCCACTGATTTGTCATGAAAGCCACTTTAAAATTTATTTCCCTAACTAATCTTATATCAAATCCATAAAACCTTAGGAAATTCATAACTCCTCCGTTTTAACTCCGATTTGATCCGTTCAAGTTGCACTAGTCCCGTAGCAACGCGTAGATTATTTTTATTCAGTTTGTTCCTATGTTTGGTGTGATGTTAATTTTATCTATACCATGTTTGTTTGTATTGCTACGTTTAGCAGTGAGGATACGTATCATCTGAAGAGCAAGTTGGTACCTGGAATCTCAAGTCCCAGGCAAGTTATGCCCTTGATCACTTCTTTTTACCCACTCATGTTCTAATTAATCATAATGATCTGCATAGGTTAATTTTGATGGGACCCAATAGGTTACCCTAGTTTGATTATCTTTATACCTCGTTTACCACTGAACTTTTTGGGTAGTACTTGCTAGTGCTTTATGTGGTTTTGGGTATGAAGATACATTATTCATGATTATACTTTTGTTATCCGTTGTTATTTACTGTTCATGATAAGATCATTATGTTAATTGGAACATGGAGCGACCACCCGGGAAAACAGTGCTACCACAAGGGTTTATGAACGCCCTTAGCTGATTAATTAGGAAAGCTAGTGGAGGACTACCTTACCCGAAAGGGGCAAGGGCAGTAGAGGAGTGGTCAGTGTAGGGAGGTCCTTGGAATGATTTTGCTGCGATGGCGGTCATGCGAGGGGTCCCTGCATTGGAGCTTCCTATAAACTGTAGCGGGTTTTCTGAAGCTAGTGGAACTTTGTAAAGGCCTCGTAGTGTTACCCTGCCTCGCCTACTCGGTAGAGGTGTATGGGAAGTCGCGATCCCTTAGCAGATGGGTAACATGACTTGTGGGTAAAGATGCGCAACCTCTGCAGAGTGTAAAACTGGTATACTAGCCGTGCTCACGGTCATGAGCAGCTCGGACCCTCACATGATTAATTTATGGAACTAAATTCAATTTGTCATATGCATTGCATCGCAGGTGATGTTGTTACTTTTGTTCTACTGCTTAATTGGGTTGCTATTTACTTATACTTAGTAATTGCTAATAAAATTTTGACCAACTTTAAAAGCAATGCTCAGCTCTAACCATCCTCTTTGGTAAGCCTTACACTTCACATGAACTCCCACCTTTGGCGAGTTCATTCACATTATTTCCCACAACTTGTTGAGCGATGAACGTATGTGAGCTCACTCTTGCTGTCTCACACCCCCCACAGGTCAAGAACAGGTACCACATGATGAGGCGCATGGAGGATGCTGCGATGTGTTCGTGAGAGGTCTAGGTCGTCGTCTCCCAGTCAACTTTGGTTTGCTGGACCGTTGTCTCCTTATAATGTAATTATTTATTTTGTACAAAACTCCTATTATATAGTAAAGATGTGACATTCGATCCTGTGCCATGATTCATCATATGTGTGAGACTTGGTCCCAGCACACCTGGTGATTATGTTCGCGCCCGGGCTTTGGACCCCTAAAATCCGGGTGTGACACATGGCAAACGGAGATGCTAAGGTAAAAATCATCACCGATTTAAATGATATAAATGATGATGTTGATGGCTATTCATATGATGATCTTGTTAGAATGTTAGGTGAGGCTGATGACTACATGCACAAAGAAAAAGAAAAATTTAGGACCTTGAAAGAATTGTATAAAAACCTCCAAGTGTCTTTTGAGGAGCTCAAGACCTCTCACAACGATCTAAAAGAGAATTGTGAGAAGCTTGCGGAAGCTCAAAAGTCATCTATTGTGCATGAAGTTGTGGTGGTCACCGAGGATGTTGGAGTCACTTGTGACTTACTTGATAGTCCCACAAGTGAACCACTACCTACTAACTCTATTTGTGATAAATGCAAAATTTCTCTTATGAATGATAATATTGCTCTTAATGAATCACAAATCATTGTTGAGAATGAAGTGTTAGTAGATAGAGTAAATGCTCTAACTCATGATCTAGAGAAGGCATATGGTGGAAAGGCTAAATTGGATTTCATATTGGGAAGTTAAAGATGCTCACTTAACCGTGAGGGCTTTGGATATGTTCCCAAGAAAGGAAAGAATGCTTTTATAAAGCAAAATACATTGTTTGTGAAAGAATGTGACAAAGTGTGCCACAAGTGTCACAAGAAGGGACATATTAAGAAAAATTGTCCTAAGCTCAAGAATGTATCCTCCACTTGTTTTGAGCATTATTATATTCTTTCTCATAATGCAAAAGGCGTTCATGCTAAATTTGTTGGTACTTCAATTGTTGGAAATAAGAAGAAAGCTATTTGGGTGCCAAAGACCTTGGTCACTAACATCCAAGGACCCAAGCAAGTTTGGGTACCTAAAAGAGATTGATTTCCTTTTGTAGGTGAACTACAAGGCGGGAGGGAATCATTGGGTGTTGGATAGTGGATGTACTCAACACATGACCGGAGATATAAAAATGTTCACCCAAATGAGTGAGGAAGATTGCTCAAATTATGATAGTATCACATTTGGAGATAATCGCAAAGGAAAGGTTAAAGGCTTGCGTAAAATTGCTATTTTAAATGATCATTCCATATCAAATGTGCTTCTAGTTGAGTCTTTGAATTTTAATTTACTATCCGTAGCTCAATTATGTGATTTAGGATTTAGTTGCAATTTCACCGTTGATGATGTTATTATCTCTAGTGTTGATGGTAGCAATCTTAAGTTTAAAGGCTTTAGATATGAAAATCTTTATCTTGTTGATTTCTCATCTAGTGAGGCAAAGCTCACAACTTGCTTATTCTCAAAGGCTTCACTAGGTTGGTTATGGCATAGAAGACTTGGTCATGTTGGAATGAAGCAACTCAATCGGTTAACCAAACATGACTTAGTCCGTAGCTTGAAAGATGTGAAATTTGAGAAGAACAAATTATGTAGCTCTTGTCAAGCCGGGAAGCAAGTGGCAAATACTCATCCAAATAAAAGTCAAATGTCTACTCATCGACCTTTGGGATTACTTCACATGGATTTATTTGGGCCAACATCGTTTGTAAGTTTTGGTGGTAATTTCTATTGTCTTGTGATTGTGGATGATTATTCTAAATTCACTTGGGTTTATTTTCTTCGGGATAAATCTAATGTGTTTGAAACATTCAAGTCATTCGCTATATTGGCTCAAAACCAATTTGATTTTGATATCAAGAAAGTTAGAAGTGATAATGGGTCGGAATTCAAAAATGCAAGAATTGATGAATATTGTGATGACAAGGGTATTAAAAATGAATTCTCTTCCAAATATACCCCAGAACAAAATGGTATTGTTGAAAGAAAGAATAGGACTCTCATTGTTATGGCTAGGTCTATGTTAGCGGAATATAATGTGTCGGACTCTTATTGGGCCGAGGCAATAAACACCGCTTGTCATTCATCAAATAGGCTATATTGTCACAAGCTTTTGAAGAAAACTCCCTATGAATTGCTCATTGGTAGAAAGCCAAATATCTTATATTTAGGGTATTCGGTTGCAAATGCTATATTTTGAGAAAGGGAAGCCGGCTCTCTAAATTTGAGAAGAAATGTGATGAGGGTTTTTCTTCTTGGATATTCATCAAACAGTAAGGCGTATAGAGTTTCCAACAAAACTCATGGTATTATTGAAGAAGAATATGATGTTGAGTTTGATGAAACTAATGGGTCTCAAGATGAAAGTGATAATCTTGATGATGTTGGAGGAACTCAATTGAAAAATGCTATGAAAACAATGGCCATTGGTGAAATAAAGCCAAAGGAAGATGATGATGAGAATAGTGTGGTTGTCATCCCATCCTCTTCAACCATAAATGAAGAAAATCACCAAAGCCAACAAAATGATGAAGTTATGGATACTCATGATCAAGATACTTCAAGTCATTCGGTTCCTCCTAATGCTTCAACTAGCAATTATCAAACGGTATCAAGAATTCATCATTCTATTGTAAAGGATCACCCGGTTGATCAAATTGTGGATGATATTAGTAAGGGTGTTCAAACTCGCTCTCGCATAGCTTCATTTTGTGAACATTTCTCTTTTGTATCTTGTATGGAACCTAACCGTGTAGATGAAGCTCTACTTGATGTTGATTGGGTGAATGCAATGCATGAAGAATTAAATAACTTCACTCGAAATGAAGTTTGGGAGCTTGTTGAGAGACCAAAGAACCACAATGTTATTGGTACAAAATTGGTGTTTCGCAACAAGCACAATGAAGATGGGGTAGTAGTAAGAAACAAGGCAAGATTAGTTGCACAAGGATATACTCAAATAGAGGGATTGGATTTTGGGGAGACATTTGCTCCCGTGGCAAGATTGGAAGCAATCCAGATTCTTCTTGCTTATGCTTGTGCACATAATATCAAGCTCTACCAAATGGATGTAAAGAGTGCTTTTCTAAATGGTAAGATTAGTGAACTAGTGTATGTTGAACAACCTCCCGGTTTTGAGGACCCCAAAATACCTAACCACGTGTTCAAGCTTTCTAAAGCTCTCTATGGGCTTAAGCAAGCTCCACACGCTTGGTATGAAAGGCTTAGGGATTTCTTGCTTTCCAAAGACTTTAAAATTAGTAAGGTTGACACTACCCTATTCACTAAAAGAATTGGAAAAGACTTATTTGTTTGTCAAATTTATGTTGATGATATTATTTTTGGATCTACTAATGAATTGTTTTGTGAGGAATTTGGAAAAATGATGTCAAAAGAATTTGAAATGTCTATGATAGGAGAATTGAGCTTCTTTCTTGGTCTTCAAATCAAACAATTGAAAGATGGAATCTTTATAAGCCAATCAAAATATTTGAAGGACATGCTCAAGAAGTTTGTCTTAGAAAATGCAAAGCCTATCAAGACTCTTATGACAACAAATGGTCATCTAGACTTAGATGAGGGAGGTACTATGGTTGATCAAAAACTTTATCACTCAATAATTGGTAGTTTACTTTATATTACCGCATCTAGGCCTGATGTTATGTTTAGTGTTTGCATGTGTGCTCGATTTCAAGCTTCACCTAGAGAGATTCATTTGAAGGCCGCACAAAGAATTCTAAGATATTTGAAGTATACTCCCAATATTGGTCTATGGTATCCCAAAGGTGCTCAATTTGAATTAATTGGATATTCGAATTCGGACTATGCGGGGTGCAAAGTCGATAGAAAGAGCACCTCTGGTTGTTGTCAATTTCTTGGAAGATCTCTTGTTTCATGGTCTTCTAGAAAGCGAAATTCCGTTGCTCTCTCTACCGCCGAGGCGGAATATATATCGGCCGGTAATTGTTGTGCTCAATTATTATGGATGAAACAAACTCTATTGGATTATGGGATCATTTTCAAAAATGTGCCTCTCATGTGTGATAATGAGGGTGCGGTAAAATTGGCTACAAATCCGGTCCAACACTCAAGAACTAAGCATATTGATATACGACATCACTTCTTGAGGGATCATTTTGGAAAGGGAGATATCTCTATATATTCAATTGGCACAGATGATCAATTGGTCGATATCTTTACAAAGCCATTGGATGAAACGAGAATTTGTACACTAAGAAGTGAAATGAATGTGATAGATCTCTCAAATGTGGCTTGAGGTTGAACGCACATGTGTAGTATTGCATTTCGCTTCTAAATATGCTCTCTACGCTATTTATTGGATATTTTTGATGAATTTTTTCATTCTAGTTTGATCTAAGTAGTTTGATATAAAAAATGCATTTCTCAAATACATAATGTGTATGTGCATGCATACTAACCCTTGAATTTGTCGAAATGTCCATATATGAGCATCAAATCAGATTTGAAATTCAAAATCAGAAAGTGGACAAAGTTTGAAAAATTGAGTATCAGGCCACGGACTGTCCGCCTATGGACCGCGGACCGTCCGTAGTATCAGGATCTGGACAGTCCGGGTCAGCAGTGCAGACAGTCTTAATAACCAGGGCACAGACCGTCTGCCGTCCCTGCGCGGACCATCCACGACATGCTGTTAAGTTGGGACAGAGGCAGTCAACTTGTCACTTTCACCCGTTGCCTTCTCCTCTCACACTCTCCACACGCCTAAAGGAGACTCTCTTCGCTTGTGAGCGGACCGTGAAAGGAACTTGCGTACGGACTGTCCGAAAGCTTGCTGAAAGTTCAACAATCATGTGTTCATCCCGGTATTTCATAAACTCATGGATTTCAACAAATTTATTCAAATTTGGGGATTCTTCGGATTTTCTCTCTGATCTAGAATTAAGCAATGGATTTACAAATCTGATTGATGGAATTGCTAGTGCTACTCATTGTGAATGTTGTGCAAAAATTTGAACAAGTTTGGATGATTATTTTCTGCCGAATCGTTGATTGAGTGATTGGGGCAGCTAGGGTTCTTGAAAAATCGCCCCTGGACGGTCGCGGACCGTTCGCCAGGTGGGCGCGGACCGTCTGGACCCGTGGCGTGGACAGTCCGGCCCTCTAGCGCGGACAGTCCGGACCCTGACAGAGAGTTGCACTTTCTTTCTCTATGATTGTGGCATTATCAACAATTCACCTATGGATGTTTCTCACATTTATTACAGTGGTCTGGGTGGTCTTCGGAAGAAGCTTGTCGGTCGCTTCAAATCAAAGCGCCCTCGTGCAGACGATGCAGACTACAATCCAACCACTGACTCAGAGGCCCAATCTTCAGCTGGAGGCAGTGTATCTATGGACACATAAGACGTTCCACATACTCATCCTGATGTAACACCCCCACTGATCCCACACATTGGATGTTACCAAATACCCCTCCCCCTAAACTTATGCAACACAAGAAATGAAATAAAGAGAGAAAGTATTGCAAAATCCGGCAGCACCTCCCTTGAAAGAAGCATAATAAGGGGGGGGGGAAACAACATGGAGTTCATACAGGATATAAAAGACAGATAATTCACGTAGTAGAATCTAAATGCAAAAGTAGTAAAACACATTCATGACCAAATAAAAGGATAGGTAACTCAGCCCACCCCAAAAACAGCTCAACCACCATGAAAAGTTAGAACATAATAATTCCCTAGACTCGACCCCTCCCTGATTAACAACATTATTAAGCAGTGGTTCCTTTATTAAAGGTGTAGTGGCTGTGCTGCTACATCTCTCTTTTCCCAAAGCAGAAATCAGGTGCCTGCATCAAACAATGCAAGAGTGAGATGACATATCTCAGCAAGTAAACAGAGCAAACAACAATTGGACAATGTAAACCAACTGTGCTTAAACAACCACGTAGTTCAAAACTTCCTTCTTGAATATTAATTTGCAGCAAGTAAGCAAGTAACTAATTACTTAATGCCAAGATGAATCACAATGTAAAGATCCACACTATCCACATCCACATAATAGATTCCACACCTCTCCCATGAATGCACATGGCTACAGATGCAGTAATGACTTCTGCCTTCATATCTCTAAGGATATGAAGCTGCATCATACCCCTTCTCGGGCAACATATGATGCTCAATGTACCGGTACGGTCGGACCATAAGATCACGACGAACTTCCATGCAATGAATAATGAATGCATTATGCATGACAACAACATGAGTTCTTCCCAAATAAAAATGTGCTAGACATATACTTCCACCCATTCCACATAATAAACCACTTGAGTAATATGATCAAACCACAAACTCAAGATATGTAATCAATAAAATATAAATATCTTCAAACAATGGTACTCAATTAAAAAAATGAATACGAACATAACAGCACCACATAATCAAGTATAAGACTCTTTTCATTCGGCAGACGGAATAACCATCACTGTTTTACTTGCCTTCACCGGAAATTTGGGCAAATCCCTAAGTACGATCCAGAAGTCCACCACCTGTTTTTGACACACAACTTAGTGCACCAATTTCACATAATAAGCCTCAAAAACAACGCCGCACCTACGCGCAATCTTAAACCCCGTCGCGGGTAACAATTCTCCCCAACCCACCAAACTGCAGCGGCGCTGCTTAACAATTCCATAACTTTAAAATTAAGACAGCAGTGGTGACAAACAAAAACTCCAGAGACATCTACATAAAATTCCCCACAAGTTTTGTATACAATTTTTGATTAAATTCCAACATCTAATTACCCCAAAACGTTCCAGAAGATAAACCCTGCAATCTGTTTTTTTCTCCTTTGGGCAGCGACATACCCGGATTCAAACAGCGATAACTTTTAAAATATAATTCCAAATCGAGCGCATAAGTACTTGTTGGAAAGGTAAGACAAAGCCCTACATGATTATCATACTGATTAACACTAATTACTCACGAAAAATCCCCAGAAACTGCTAATACTGCTGCTGTTCGTCGACCTGAAAATCTGTTTTTTTGGACAGCCACATACCCGGATTCAAACGGCGATATCTTTTAATTTATAACTCCGAATTGAGCGCATAAATACTCGTTGAAAAGGTATGCCAAAGTTCTACATGATTCCCAAACTGATTCCCATTAATTTCCCACGAAAAATGCCCAGAAACGGCTAGAACGTTTGTTGTTCGTCCACCCCCTAAAATTCTGGACAGCCCCTCTACCAAATCGCATACGCAACATCTAATCAATTGGATTGCAGCACAAATGAACAAGAGATAAACACAAAAAAATCACCTTGGATTCTTCCCTTTCTCCTTCCTTCTTCCTCCCTCCAAACTCCAATTGAGATCGCCACACGACGGAGAACCACGCGGAAGGGCTTCACCTTGGAGAGAGGGGGGGGGGCTAGGGTTTTGGGTGGTGTGGCTGCAATGGTTTGAGGGAGGAGGAAATGGGAGGGGGGGCGGCGGCCAAGGGTGTGGGGGAAATGGAGAAGGGCGGCTGCACAAGGAGAGGGGGTTAGGGAAAGGGTGGCTAGGGTTAAGGGGAGATTAGTGGGCCGGATAGAGGTTCACGGCCCAATTCGCCTACGCGACAGCTCCCGACCCCGTCGCAAGCATCTAACCAAAGAAATTCCACTATCCTACTGGTGAATGTTTTTCTTCCAAAATTTCCAAATCCCCAAAGCGCATCAACCGAATGGGAAAAAAACAAAAACAACAAAAAAAGAATAACCTCCAACTTCTCTTCTTTGCGAACCGGGTATCACACTCTACCCCCCTTAAAAAGAATTCGACCTCGAATTCTGATGCTTCTATCGGAACGACAAAAGGAAAGATTAATGAATCAACAACACTTACCCACACCGAAAAGTTCCGGATATTTTTGCCGCATCAGCTCCTCAAGTTCCCAAGTAGCCTCACGCTCAGACTGATTAGACCACACAACCTTAACATACTTGATTGATCTCTTCCTCAAAACACGCTCCGAGGATTCCAAGATACGCACCGGACGACACTCCAGAGTCATATCCTGCTGCACAGCAATTGGTTCCATCTTGATCTGATGGTCTGGATCCCGCAAGAACTTCCTCAACATAGAGACATGAAATACCGGGTGTACCCCTACCATGGAATCCGGTAGTTGCAAGCGATAAGCCAGGCTGCCCACTCGGGCCAAGATAATGAACGGTCCAATGTATCTCGGGCTAAGCTTTCCGGAGACACCGAACCGAACAACTCCTTTAGTAGGTGATACCCTGAGAAGGACTTGGTCCCCCACTGCAAACTCCAAATCCCGCCTCCTCACATCAGCATAACTCTTCTGATGGCTCTGAGCGGCCAAAATATTCTGACGGATTTCTCGAACCTTCTCAGAAGTCTGCTGAACCCAATCAGGACCAACCAGGGATCTCTCTCCCAAAGTCTCCCAGCATAGAGGGGAGATACACCGCCTGCCATACAAAGCCTCAAATGGTGCCATCTTGATGCTAGCCTGGTAGCTGTTGTTATAAGCAAACTCTGCCAATGCAAGATGATCCTCCCAGCTACCCTTCCATGACAGAACACAAGCACGCAACATATCTTCAAAGGTTTGGATCGTTCGCTCTGACTGACCATCAGTCTGAGGGTGAAAAGCGACACTAAGTGAAAGCTTGGTGCCCAATGCACTGTGAAGACTCTCCCAGAATTTGGATACAAATTTGGAGTCTCGATCAGAAACAATGAACTTAGGTACCCCGTGAAGCCTGACTACTTCCTTCATATACAAGGGAACCAAATCTGAAGGTTAATTTGTGGTCTTCATGGGAATAAAATGTGCAGACTTAGTCAAGCGATCCACTACCACCCATATAGCATCCCTGCCTTGAGGGGGACGAGGTAGACCCACCACAAAATCCATGGTGATATGCTCCCATTTCCACTCTGGAATTTCTAATGGCTTCAGTAAACCCGCAGGCCACTTATGCTCGGCCTTCACACGCTGACATACTTCACAGGCGGCCACATACTTAGAAACGTCAACCTTCATCCGCTTCCACCAGAAGTTTTGCTTCAAATCTCGGTACATTTTGGTTTCGCCAGGGTGAACGGTGTAAGGCGTTTTATGAGCTTCTCTCAAGATATCCATCTTCACCTCTGATTTCTGAGGCACACAAAGACGGCCCCTGAAACGAACCAAATCATTCTCATCAATGGTGAACTCCCGTGGTTTACCATCACCAACCCTCTTTCGAGCTTCCTGCAATAGACGATCCTGCTGCTGAGCCGCACGCACTCTCTCCATGAGGGAGGATTGAATAAGCATCCAAGTCTCCTCGCTAGCGGTGCCGACATAACACAAAGTGATCCCCAAACGGTCCAGATCAGCGATCAACGGCAAGGCCACTTTTGGAACCCCGGACCTGCTAATGGCATCAGCCACTACATTAGCCTTCCCCGGGTGATAATGAATGGACAAATCATAATATTTAATCAATTCAAGCCACCAACGCTGCCTCAAATTCAGCTCCTTCTAAGTAAAAATATACTTGAGACTTTTATGATCGGTGTAAATGTCACAAGCCTTGCCATAAAGATAATGCCTCCACGACTTTAAAGCAAAAACCACCGCAGCCAATTCAAGATCATGAGTTGGGTAATTCCCCTCATGCTTCCTCAACTGCCTTGAGCCATAAGCAATCACTCTGCCTTCCTGCATCAACACACAACCAAGACCAATACGCGAAGCATCCGTATAAACTGTGAAACACTTACCGCTCTCAGGCAAAGCTAGGATAGGGGCGTCCACCAACTTGCTCTTCAATGTCTGATAACTGACCTCGCAATCGCCGAACCAGACGGAGAGAACATCCTTCTCCAAGAGTCTAGTCAAAGGCTTAGCAATGCTGGAAAATTTGGTACGAAGCGCCGATAATATCCAGCGAGCCCCAAGAAACTTCGGATTTCAGAGACACTAGAGGATCTCTTCGACTCCACCACAGCCGCAACATTCTTGGGATCAACCGCAATGCCCTATTGATTAATCACGTGCCCCAGGAAAGCCACTTCGGACAGCCAAAAGGCACACTTCTTCAACTTGCCATAGAACTGATTCTTCCTTAGGGCACCCAGAATGAAACAATGATGCTGCTCATGCTCAGCCTCGGTCTTTGAATAAATCAGAATATCATCCAGGAACACGACCACAAAGTCGTCCAGGAATTCATGCAACATCCTATTCATTGCTTCCATAAAAGCAGCAGGGGCATTAGTTAAGCCAAAAGACATGACTATGAACTCATAATGCCCATACCTGGTGGAAAAAGCGGTCTTCTCAATATCCTCCTCATGAATCCTCAATTGATGATAACCCGAGTTCAAATCAATTTTGGAGAACACCTGGGCACCCCTCAACTGTTCAAAGAGGACCTCAATACGGGGGAGCAGATATTTATTCTTGATTGTCACTTGATTCAAAGCGCGATAATCCACACATAGCCGCTTGCTTTTATCCTTCTTCTCAACAAACAATACTGGGGAAGCCCATGGAGACCTGCTAGGCCTAATGAAACCCTTAGCCAGCAGATCATCCAATTGCCGCTTCAATTCAACCTGCTCCTTTGGGGCCATTCGATACGGGGCCTTATGAATAGGCTACGTACCCAGAATCAGCTTAATCTCAAAAGCTGCATCGCGCTCCGGAGGAATGCCTGGAAGCTCTGCCAGAAACACGTCAGCAAAGTCACACACCACCCGGATGTCCTGCACCCGCAAGGCAGCCTCACCCTCCACCACCATGGAGAAAAAGATCCCCGACTTCCTTGACCGGCGGTCTGGAAGCAATTGCGCCAACAAGGATAACGTGAACTTTGGGGAACTTCCCAAAAATACCACCTCCTTACCCGACGGCGCCTGCAATAACATTGTCTTCCAAAAACAGGATATAACTGCACGATACTGGGATAACCAATCCATACCCAAGATAACATCGAATGCCCCCAAGGAAATCACAACCAGATTGGCCGAAAAGACCTCATCAGCAAGAATGACGGAACACCCCTGACAAACTGAACAGCTACGAATGGAGCCATTAGCAGAACTAACCAAAATTGGGTGACCCAACCTCTGCACCGAAAGACCAGTCCGCGACACAAAATCCTCCGAAACAAACGAATAGCTAGCGCCAGAGTCAAAAAGAGCATGGGCCGCAAACGAATCAACTGAAATCGTACCTGTCACCACGTCTCCTTGCTTTCTGCCATCCGCAGCGGGTAGCACATAATCTCCAGAAATACCCGCAGAAGAGGAAGCTCCCGGAGTGAAATTAACAGAAGAACCCCACTGAGCCACCGGGTGAGGCAGACGCGGAGCTCCAAACTGAGACGGCATAGGAGTAGACGGTGCAGGAGTAGGCGCGGCCAGATACTGAGGAAAACCCTGCATCGGCACGAACTGAGAAGTCCCAGGCACATAAAGTTGCTGCGGAGGAAGAGGAACTGAAAACTATTGCTCAGCACTTGACATCATGTTGATAGTGCCCTGAGAAGAGGAGGAAGTCACCGGCTCCCATCTGAGCTTCCCATTAGGATTCCTCCTACACACCACATCCTTGTGGTCCTGACTGCAGATAGAACACTTGCCACTCCACTGGCACTCTGCACGGCGATGCACATCACCACAGCAGAAACACACCAGCCCCAGCCCGGGCTTAGGAACAGCCCGAAACCTCTGAGTTCTTCCTCCCGAAGTACCCGAGTCAGAAGATTTGCCACGGTAAGGATGGTGCGCTGATGCTGAGACTTGCCCCTCTTGTGGGCTGGACCTCCCGTGTTGCCCCTCCTCACGTCCTGACCACGAGGCTGATCAACACCCGAAGACTTCTGCGACTCCATGGTATACTGGTGTTGCATCTCCACACCCAGTGCCTGCTCCACTGTAGTACGGAAGTCCACCAACGGAAAGGCTCCCAGTGCATGCCTGATAGAAGGTTTCAGACCCTGACGGAACTGGCTCGCCTTCTCCATCTCATTATAAGCCACATGAGGGACAAAGCAGACCATCTTGTTGAAGCCCACTTCATACTCTGTGACAGACTTCTTCTCCTGCTTATAGGACTGCAAATCAATCTTCATTTTCTCCAGGAAGGTGACCGGGTAGAATCTCCTTTCAAACTGCCTAATGAAGACATTCCAAGACAGGACTCCTGGTGAGGAGTGCGCTGCCTGCACGCCTCTCCACCAAATTTGAGCCTCTCCCTTCAGCAGCTGTGTGCCAAAGCGAACCCAATCTCCATACATAATCTCGAAGACATTCATCTTATCCTCCACGTAAGTCAGCCAATCTGCCGCCTCCACCGGAGTACCACTGCCATCAAAAGAATCCAACTTCATGCCCATCCACTGCATCAGAGAAAGACCACTGACTGGAAGAGGCACCTCAGCCCCGCCACCTGGAGCAGCACCCGCGGGGATAGCGCCCCCGGGCACTCCTCCACCACCAGCACCCTGAGCAGCACCCGCAGGGGCAACAAGAATAGCTTGCCTCAGAATGGCCAACTCCTGCTGCATGGCCTGCATCGCGGCTAACATTGCCGCCGGACTCATCGAGTCCCCACTAGGAACTTCCGGACTACCCCGAGCCCTACGAGGCGGCATAGCTGCAGCCACAGGGGTGAGAATAACAAGTAAATAAGATTGTCATAGCATTTCTTCAGATAATGTCAAACTAGCACAGACAAAAACATAACATATCAATAGTAAAGCAGAAATCCCATCCTACATGTGCAGTGTGTCAATTTATTATTACTCCACTTGCTAGGACCTACAGCCTATTCCTCTGATACCAACTGTAACACCCCCACTGATCCCACACATTGGATGTTACCAAATACCCCTCCCCCCTAAACTTATGCAACACAAGAAATGAAATAAAGAGAGAAAGTATTGCAAAATCCGGCAGCACCTCCCTTGAAAGAAGCATAATAAGGGGGGAAACAACATGGAGTTCATACATGATATAAAAGACAGATAATTCACGTAGTAGAATCTAAATGCAAAAGTAGTAAAACACATTCATGACCAAATAAAAGAATAGGTAACTCAGCCCACCCCAAAAACAGCTCAACCACCATGAAAAGTTAGAACATAATAATTCCCTAGACTCGACCCCTCCCTGATTAACAACATTATTAAGCAGTGGTTCCTTTATTAAAGGTGTAGTGGCCGTGCTGCTACATCCCTCTTTTCCCAAAGCAGAAATCAGGTGCCTGCATCAAACAATGCAAGAGTGAGATGACATATCTCAGCAAGTAAACAGAGCAAACAACAATTGGACAATGTAAACCAACTGTGCTTAAACAACCATGTAGTTCAAAACTTCCTTCTTGAATATTAATTTGCAGCAAGTAAGCAAGTAACTAATTACTTAATGCCAAGATGAATCACAATGTAAAGATCCACACTATCCACATCCACATAGTAGATTCCACACCTCTCCCATGAATGCACATGGCTACAGATGCAGTAATGACTTCTGCCTTCATATCTCTAAGGATATGAAGCTGCATCATACCCCTTCTCGGGCAACATATGATGCTCAATGTACCGGTACGGTCGGACCATAAGATCACGACGAACTTCCATGCAATGAATAATGAATGCATTATGCATGACAACAACATGAGTTCTTCCCAAATAAAAATGTGCTAGACATATACTTCCACCCATTCCACATAATAAACCACTTGAGTAATATGATCAAACCACAAACTCAAGATATGTAATCAATAAAACATGAATATCTTCAAACAATGGTACTCAATTAAAAAATGAATACGAACACAACAGCACCACATAATCAAGTATAAGACTCTTCATTCGGCAGACGGAATAACCATAACTGTTTTACTTGCCTTCACCGGAAATTTGGGCAAATCCCTAAGTACGATCCAGAAGTCCACCACCTGTTTTTGACACACAACTTAGTGCACCAATTTCACATAATAAGCCTCAAAAACAACGCCGCACCTACGCGCAATCTTAAACCCCGTCGCGGGTAACAATTCTCCCCATACCCACCAAACTGCAGCGGCGCTGCTTAACAATTCCATAACTTTAAAATTAAGACAGCAGTGGTGACAAACAAAAACTCCAGAGACATCTACATAAAATTCCACACAAGTTTTGTATACAATTTTTGATTAAATTCCAACATCTAATTACCCCAAAACGTACCACAAGATAAACCCTACAATCTGTTTTTTTCTCCTTTGGGCAGCGACATACCCGGATTCAAACAGCGATAACTTTTAAAATATAATTCCAAATCGAGCGCATAAGTACTTGTTGGAAAGGTAAGACAAATACCTACATGATTATCATACTGATTAACACTAATTACTCACGAAAAATCCCCAGAAACTGCTAATACTGCTGCTGTTCGTCCACCTGAAAATCTGTTTTTTTGGACAGCCACATACCCGGATTCAAACGGCGATATCTTTTAATTTATAACTCCGAATTGAGCGCATAAATACTCGTTGAAAAGGTATGAAAAAGTTCTACATGATTCTCAAACTGATTCCCATTAATTTCCCACGAAAAATGCCCAGAAACTGCTAGAACGTTTGCTGTTCGTCCACCCCCTAAAATTCTGGACAGCCCCTCTACCAAATCGCATACGCAACATCTAATCAATTGGATTGCAGCACAAATGAACAAGAAATAAACACAAAAAAATCACCTTAGATTCTTCCCTTTCTCCTTCCTTCTTCCTCCCTCCAAACTCCAATTGAGCTCGCCACACGACGGAGAACCACGCGGAAGGACTTCACCTTGGAGAGAGGGGGGGGGGGCGGCTAGGGTTTTGGGTGGTGTGGCTGCAATGGTTTGAGGGAGGAGGAAATGGGAGGAGGGGGGCGGCGGCCAAGGGTGTGGGGGAAATGGGGAAGGGCTGCTGCACAAGGAGAGGGGGTTAGGGAAAGGGTGGCTAGGGTTAAGGGGTGATTAGTGGGCCGGATAGAGGTTCACGGCCCAATTCGCCTACGCGACAGCTCCCGACCCCGTCGCAAGCATCTAACCAAAGAAATTCCACTATCCTACTGGTGAATGTTTTTCTTCCAAAATTTCCAAATCCCCAAACCGCATCAACCGAATGGGAAAAAACAAAAACAACAAAAAAAGAATAACCTCCAACTTCTCTTCTTTGCGAACCGGGTATCACACCTGACTATCCGATTGATATCACAGGATGGACTTTTCCAAAGAGGAGGTTCTCTATGGCAGAATACTGCTCCAGGAGGACTGTCAATCAATATGCTCTGCCATCAGACACTAATGTTCAATTCTTTCACACTCAGTTCCAATTTGATGTCTTTTGGGGCACATTGATGGATACCAACTTTCACAAACATCAAGTGATTGATTGGATTTTATGCTGGGACAATTAGTTATGGAGGACCTGATTCCAAAATTTGAGACATGTGGTCTGTATCACTTTATGGGTCAGAGGACTGATTTCAGTGAGATGGCAGTAAAGCAATTCCTGGCCACTGCTGAGATTGATATAGATGAGGAATCCATCACATGGATGACTGGTTTCAAGAGATATTCTGCAGCATTTGCTGAATTTGCAGCTGCCAACAGTCTGGATTATGGTACCATCTCAGCTGGGATTGATTTATACACTGAAGATAACTTTGAAGACTTTGTGCAATTTTATGAGCCAGCAAGGCTGGGAATACCTAGGAGGTTTGGAGAGACAGCAGGATTGAGGCATCATCCTGCTGTGATTAACAAAATTGCAAGAGTCAATTCTTCCCAAGAGTGGGGACAAGAGCAAAATTAGAGACAAGTTCTGGAACATTATCCACCATGTCATGAATGGTGAGGTAATGAATGTTGTGCGTTTCATGATGAGACAGTTAAATGATCTAAAAATGGACAAAAACCAAAACTTAGCCTATGCTCCTTACATTATGGCTCTCATTAAAGACAAGACCAGATTTGAGGGGCCCTATGAGATAATTCATACACCTTTTAGACCCTTCAAGAATGAAATTGGGTTCCTCACCAGGCCACTCACTCCCTTCCCAGATGATGAGGAAGATGCTGGTTATGATGCAGGAGAAGCTCCTGAAGCTGAAGCAGAGCAGATGCCTCCTCCTCCACCTCCTTCTCAGCCTCAGCAGTACTGGCAGCCTGGTCCAGGCTATTTTGACCCATACTTTCAAAATAGGCAGTAAGGGCTTCAGACCCACATGGATAACTGCTTCCAGGGAATGATGACCCATATGGACCAGCGCATGGATGCCATGCAATCTCGCTTTGATGCTAACTGGGATGTGTTAAACACTGAGTACTCTGAATTTCACAGTCACATCGAAGACCATGTCACTGATCCCATCATGAACAGACTCAACAACATGTAGCAGAGTTTTCAGGACAACATGGGAGCTCTGTCTAGTCAGTTTCACAATCTCTCTACCAATGAAAGCATGCAAGAGATAAGTCAGAGGCAGCAGCAGTTCCAGTAGGATTTTGGGCAGTTCTCCTCTCTCTTTGACATTTTCAGCACTCACTACTATAGCATGCATCCTCCACCAGTTGGTCAGTGAAGCCCCTCCTTTATGGCAATTGATGCCAAAGGGGGAGAGAAGAGAAGTAAGAGAAGTTGTCATATTCAGGGGGAGCTTGTTTACATGTGTCGGCGTTTCGACCCCGGGGGGTCCCTGGACCGACGAGTAAAATTGTCGCTGCATGCTCCAGCCCAGATGGGTTGGCGCGAGACGAAACACGAAGGGGGGAAACCGCGGCTCGTGTTATCCTGTGCCAGAGTGGGTGCGCTTGCAGTAGGGGTTACAAGTGTTCGCGAGGGAGAGAGGGAGTCCCGTGCGACCCCCCCCCCCCCCGTATGAGGGCCCTGGCCCTTCCTTTTATAGATGCAAGGAGAGGGACCAGGTGTACAATGGGGGTGTAGCAATATGCTAACGTGTCCGACAGAGAGGAGCTAGAGCCCTATGTACATGCCAACGTGGCTGTCGGAGAGGTGCTAGAGCCCTGTGTACGCGGTGTCGTGGCCGTCGGAGGAGCGTTTGAGCCCTGTAGAAGCACAGCTGTCGGGGCTGTTGGGACCTTGCTGACGTCTCCTTGCTTCCGTAAGGGGCTGAGAGCCACCGTCGTCATGGACGTACGCGGGGTGCCATCATTACTTGTTACCGGGGCGAGCCTGGATGGGACACCGGTCTTGTTCCCCCGTAGCCTGAGCTAGCTAGGGGTAGGGTAATGATGTACCCCCTGCGGCGTGGTCGGTCCGAGCCAAAGGTCGGGCGAGGCGGAGACTCCTCCTAAGGCCGAGGCCAGGGTCGGGCGAGGACGCGATTCCTCCTGAGGTCGAGGTTGAGGCCGGACCCTGGGGTCGGGCGAGGCGGAGACCACCTTCCGAGGTCGAGGTTGAGGCCGAGCCTTGGGGTCAGGCGAGGCAGAGACCACCTTCCAAGGCCGAGGCGGAGGCCGAGCCCTGGGGTCGGGCGAGGCAGAGACTTCTCCTGAGGCCGAGGCCCAAGGTCGGGCGAGGCGGAGCTTCATGTGGCGCCTGAGGCTGGACTCATCTGCTGTCAGCCTCACCCTGGCGGGTGGCACAGCAGTCGGAGAGGGGAGAGTGGCGCTGTTTTCCTGTCAGGTCAGTCAGTGGGAGGACGAAGTGACTGCGGTCACTTTGACCTTGCAGACTGAGGCACGCGTGTCAGGATAAGGTGCCAGGTGATCCTTGCATTGAATGCGCCTGCGATACGGTCGGTTGGTGAGGTGATTTGGCCAAGGTTGCTTCACAACGAAGCCTGCCCGAGCTAGGCTTCGGGCGAGTCGAGGGTGCGCCCGTTGCTGAGGAGGCCCTCGGGCGAGGCGTGAATTTGCCTGGGACTACTGTTCTCGCCCGAGGCTGGGCTCGGGCGAGGCGAGATTGCGTCCCTTGAGTAGACGAAGCCTTGACCTAAATTGCGCCCATCAGTCTCTACAGCTTTTGCTGATGGTGATTACCAGCCGAGTTTAGGAGTGTTGGGGGTACCCCTAATTATGGTACCCGACAGTAGCCCCCGAGCCTCAAAGGGAGTGTTGGTACTCGCTTGGAGGCTTTGTCGCACTTTTTTGCAAGGGGACCGACCTTTCTCGGTAATATTTTGTTCCGATGGGTGCGCGCGAGCGCACCCACCGGGTGTAGCCCCCGAGGCCTCGGAGGAGTGGTTTGACTACTCCGAGGTCTTAGTGCCTTTCGTGATGCCTTGGCCGGTCTGGTTGTTCCCTCATGCAATCTGATCGTAGCCCAGGTGTATGGTTAGGTTCCAAGTTTTCAGGCTGGTTTGTTGACGCTGTCAACGGTTTGGCCGGAGCCGGGTTTGCGAGAGCAGCCCCCGAGCCTCTGCACAGATCGAGAGGACGATCAAGGACTGACTCGGCTTTTATCATACGCCCCTTCGTCGCCTTTCCGCCAGGGGGGAGCGCCATGTTGCCCTCGGAGGGCACCGAACATGGTGTCTCCAGTGAGTTGCTAACGGGTGATCCGAGTGGACGCCCGTGCCCCGTTCAATAAGGGTCGGCTAGTGGCCCAAAGGTGCGCTCCAAAAGTACCTGCAGGAGATTTGCCGGACCCGGTCCCGTTCAATAGGGTCCAAGGGCTCGATGCCTCCCTCTGATGGGATTCCATTACAAAATCGCTCCTGCTGGTCTCAGAAATGTCCTAGGGTACCTTGGGAGCGTAGCCCAAGCCTCGGCCATGTATCGGACGTACCCAGAGTCATCCCTCGCTCTGCGTGCTGTAGGGCGACTGTCGAACCCTTCCGAGGGGCCAGCCTTCGAACCCCTGATCAGTAGTGGGCGCAGAGCCCGAGTGCTCTGAGGCGGCTGTCGAACCCTTCCGAGGGGCCAGCCTTCAAACCTCTGATCAGTAATGAGCCTGAAGCCCGAGTGCTCTGGGGCGGCTATCGAACCCTTTCGAGGGGCCAGCCTTCGAACCCCTGATCAGTAGGAGGGCTCGGGGCCCGCTTCCTTCGCGGAGAAGGATCCCTTTCAAAATATCCCCTTTCCCGGTCCCTGTAGCAAGAGAGAGAAAGGGGAAGAGGAAAAGGATACGAAATTAAACGGTGTGGCGCACCTTTTTTGACGCTGTCATCATGGTGGAGATGAAACGACGCCCGCTTCGCCTGGCAAAGGTGTCGCTTGCCCTGCCGCGAAGTTAATGCGACGGGACGAGTGGTTCGCGGGGCGGTCGTTGCGTGAGCCGTTCGAGGGACGGAACACGGGCGCGTCGTCTTCACGCCGTGGGAGAGGGCTCCCCTGCTGCACCAGGAGGGGACGTGAGCCTGCAGACGATTTGACTGCTGCTTTCGCTCGCCTGCTGCCGCCGTTACTGCTGGCCCACTTTTGGCCATATCGATCGTTGCGCCTCCTCCCGCGGCTGACTGACCCGTGACCGATGTGCTCGGTTGGCATTGTTGGGCCATGCGCAAGGTTGCCTCGAGTCACGGCACCGGTTCCGCAGTCGAGAAGGCGCGACATTGGCGCAAGTGGTGGTGCAGTTTTTCGCACGTAGTAACCGGCCCGCCGGTTACATGACGTGTGGGCCTGGGCCTCCATGCTGGATGCGTCGAAGTCGAAGGGGTGCGTCTCCGTGGTGCGGTTGCACGCCACCTGCATGGCGGTCCACCCTTTCAACCGTTGGTTTCGGCGAGGATGGAGGAGTGCTTGTAACCACGGGGCGGTTACACGCTCCGCGCGCGACAGTTTGGCTTCTTCTGTTCCGGGCCAGCTTGCATGACGTGTGGGACCTAGCCCCCGTGTCGTAGGGGGAGGACCCTGGAGCACGTCAGTGAAGACTTAGTCCGTGATGCCTGAGGACGCGAGTGGGGAGAGCCGCCTTTAAAAAGGGATCGACCCCTCGGGTGGTAGCCATGCCTTCGCACTCCCCTCATGCATCGCATCCTTCCACCTTCCGAGCCCCCAGATGGGGAGCGCCTGCGTTGCCTTTGTCTTGTTGTTGGAGGAGCGCAACCTTACGGAGGTGGGCACCCTTCAGCCATCGCTCGGCTTCAAGGATTTTCATCAGGCAGCCCGGCTGCATTCCCTCACCGATGGTCACCCAGGATGGTGACCACTAGTTCGATGGTGGGGAGAAGCAAGCCAGGCTGCGGCCTCTGCCCCGCCCTCAGCTTCAAGGATCTTCATCATCCTTGCTGGGGAGGGGGGCGAGCTGAGCCCGAGCTCTACCTCCCGTATGGGCCGGCGGGCCACCTCTTCCTTCAGCACTCAGGGGAGAGGGCGCTCACCGGCTTAGCGGAGGGGGCAGACTTCGACAACGCGGGGCCGGTCGGCCACAGGCGTCGTCAGCTCCACCATGCATGGCTCGCTGGCTCAGCTAGCTCTGGCGCTGCTTCCGGTGCCACCTCCCACCGTTGGGGCGGTGCGTGGCTATCCATCCGCCATACGGGCGGCTGTTGCGCCGTGCGCACCGGGGGACCGCCCAAGACGTCGCATGCCGCTAGGGCGGCGTTCGTGTTCTTGGGTTGACTTGTCCTCACTCCGGCACGACGCCTCCGCATGGAGGTCGGTGCTCGCCCGTCCGGGAGGACTTGAGTGGGGATCTGCCGGTGGGCAGGTGGCTGCCGTCGTCGGTGCTGAGGTGGTGGCAGCTAGAGAAGGTTTCTCCGCCGACTGACCTCCGGCTCTTTGGCTTTGATAGCTTGTCCTCGCCCCTTGAGTGGGGACACGGGTGAGGGCCTTGTCGCAGCAGCGTCTGCCCTGAGTTCATCACTGCTGCTGTTTAGCCGCCCGGAGCGAAGGTCGTTGTCGCTGCTGCAGTGGTCGGCGACGAGCCAACTGGAGCTTGTCGTCCCGCAGGCCCTCCGATGTGGAGGTTGTTCATACCCGTGGGAATGGAACTGGAGTTCCGTTTGTAATGGCACCTTGAGTGCCGGTGTTTGTTCATCGTGGCTGTCGAGGCCTGAACATCTGGGTATTTAAGTGTAATACTGTGTTTCTTCCTCATTTCGAGCACTAGAACTCGCCTGTCGGCTAGCTGAACCGCTTAACCGAGTGTGAGTTGCCCTGTGCGGAAGGTGACGAGTGAGGTATCCGTATCCTGGAGGCGTAGGAGTCCCTCGACTCAGTCGGCCTTGCCACCCAAGGCTTCTCTTGCTCAATTATAGAACCCTCGGCTGCTCTGCGATGAGTCGGAGCCAGAGGCAGCGGTGTCAGCGTGGACAGAGGCGGAGTCGGCTCGAGAAGAAGTTTCGTTGGCCTGGGAGTACGTGGCCGCCCTGGCCGAGGAGGTGCAGTAGCGGCGGCTGGAGCTTGGCCAGGTCGTCCGCTGGCGGGGCCAACCCCGGGGTCAGGCTGTCGAGGCCATGAGCCGGGCTAATGTCCTCGGGGGACAGCTGGCTGAGGCTACGGAGCGGTCGGTCGAGGTGTCTGCCTGGGCCGAGGCCCTTGCGGAGACCTTGGCTATGATGGCCCGAGCTTGGTGCTGGCGTCCTCCTTCGAGGTGGAGATCCTTACGCCCGCGTCGTCGTCCGAGGCTGGGCCAGATTCCGCCGAAGGTGGAGACGACGCCGAGGGTGCTGCTGCTCCCTCTGTTGATGTCTGAACCTGCGGGGAGAGTTTGTCTGTAGTGTGCGTATGTTTTTTCGCGGCCGCCGAGGCCCAAACATATTATTGTCGTGTTGTAAAGCTGCATTTCCTTTCCTCTTGTTTCGAGTATCAGGACTTGTTCGTCGGTAGCAGTATCGTTTATCCGAGCGAGAGTTACTTTTCACGGAAGGTGACGAGTGAGGTATCCGTATCCCGGAGGCGTAGGAGTCCCTCGGCTCGGTCTGCCTCGCCGCTTACGTGCACTCTTACTCATTCGTAGGATTCTGTTATCGATATAGTCGAGAAGGCACGAAAATCATTCTGGCAGAAAAGTTTTCGAGCGTTAAGACTTGTTCGGTTAGCAGAATCGCTTATCCGAGCGTGAGTTACTTTTCACGGAAGGTGACGAGTGAGGTATCCATATCCCGGAGTCGTAGGAGTCCCTCGGCTCGGTCGGCCTTGCCGTTTACGTGTACTCCGTCGTTTCCACGATCCCGCTATCGAAGCAGTCGAAAAGCGCGAAAGATGTTCTGGCAGAAAGACTTTTTCCGAGGAAAATTTTGACGCAGAGGGGGTTCCCCCGTTCTAGCCCCCGAGGGAGGGTCGGGCTTTGCCGAGGCAAGGCTGACCCTTCCTTGACGGTTAGACTTTATTTGTGTATGTATAGAAAACGAGGTATATGAACGACTTGAAAACATCTTAAGGGTAAAAGCGACGTAGCTATCAGATGTTCCAAGCGTTGCTGTAGACCTCGCCTTGATCGTTGGCTAGCTTGTATGTCCCGGGCTTAAAGATCTTGGCGATGATGAATGGCCCCTCCCAGGGAGGGGTAAGCTTGTGGCGCCCTCGGGCGTCTTGCCGCAGCCGAAGCACCAAGTCTCCTACTTGGAGGTCTCAGGGCCGAACCCCTCGGGCGTGGTAGCATCGCAGAGGCTGCTGATATCGTGCCGAGTGTAGCAAGGCCACGTCCCGAGCTTCTTCCAGCTGGTCCAGCGAGTCTTCTCGGCTGGTCTGGTTGCTTTGGTCGTCGTACGCCCTTATCCTCGGGGAACCGTATTCTAAGTTTGTGGGCAACATAGCCTCGGCCCCATAGACTAGAAAGAACGGTGAGAAACCCGTGGCCCGACTTGGCGTCATCCTCAGACTCCAGACCACCGAGGGTAGTTCCTTCATCCACCGCTTGCTGAACTTGTTGAGGTCGTTGTAGATCCTCGGTTTAAATCCCTGCAGAATCATGCCGTTGGCACGCTCCACCTGCCCATTTGTCATGGGGTGAGCCACGGCAGCCCAGTCCACCCGGATGTGGTGGTCCTCGCAGAAGTCCAGGAACTTCTTGCAAGTGAACTGGGTGCCATTATCGGTGATGATGGAGTTCAGGACCCCGAAGCGATGGATGATGTTGGTGAAGAACGCCACCGCCTGCTCGGACCTGATGCTGGTTAGGGGTCGGACCTCGATCCACTTGGAGAATTTGTCGATGGCGACCAGTAGGTGCGAGAAGCCCCCGGGTGCCTTCTGCAAGGGACCGACGAGGTCCAGACCCCACACAGCAAACGACCAAGTGATGGGTATTGTCTGCAGGGCCTGAGCGGGCAGGTGCGTCTGTCTCACGTAGAATTGACACCCCTGGCAGGAGCGTACAATCCTAGTGGCGTCGGCCACCGCGGTGGGCCAGTAGAAGCCTTGTCGGAAGGCGTTCCCAACGAGGGCTCGAGGTGCTGCATGGTGACCGCAAGCCCCTGAGTGTATCTCTTGCAATAGCTGCTGTCCTTCAGCGATGGATATGCATCGTTGGAGAATGCCTGAGGGGCTGTGTGGTAGAGCTCCTTTTCATCACCCAGTAAGACGAACGACTTGGCGCGCCGCGCCAGTCGCCGAGCTTTGGCTTTGTCGAGGGGTAGCTCTCCTCGGTGGAGATACTGCAGGTACGGGGTCTGCCAGTTTCGATTAGGCGTGCCCCATTCTGCTCTCCCTCGACACGCAGTGCCTCACCCTCGGCGGCCGAGGGTGCCTCGGGCTGGGCTGAGGCCTCCTCGGGCTAGGCCGAGGCCTCCTCGGGCTAGGCCGAGGCTTCCCTGGGCTCGGGCGTGTCGTCGGTCTTGACGGAGGGTTAATGTATGTCTCTGGAGAAGACATCCGGGGGAACCGTTGTCTGCCTCGAGGCTATCTTAGCCAGCTCATCCGCAGTCTCGTTGTACCGTCGGGCGATGTGGTTGAGCTCGAGTCCGTATAACTTGTCTTCCAGGTGCTGAACCTCGTCGCATTAGGCCTCCATCTTTCGGTCGCGGCAGTGGGAACTTGGTCGATGACAAGCTGCGAGTCGCCACGAGCGTCGAGGCGCCGAACCCCTAGCTCGATGGCGATGCACAACCCGTTGACCAGAGCCTCTTACTCGGCCACATTGTTTGACGCCGGGAAATGGAGGCGCAGCACGTAGCGGAGGTGCTTCCTGAGGGGTGAGATGAAGAGCAGGCCCACACCTGCTCCTGTTTTCATCAGCGACCCATCGAAGTACATGGTCCAGAGTTCCGGTTGGATCGGAGCTATTGGTAGCTGGGTGTCGACCCATTCAGCCACGAAGTCTGCCAAGACTTGGGACTTGATGGCCTTCCGAGGAGCGAACGAGATTGTCTCGCTCATGATCTCCACCGCCCACTTTGCTATCCTACCCGAGGCCTCTCGGCACTGGATGATCTCCCCCAGGGGGAAGGATGACACCACAGTCACCGGATGAGACTCGAAGTAGTGTCGCAACTTTCGCCGCATCAGAATTACTGTGTACAGTAGCTTCTGAATTTGCGGGTAGCGGATCTTGGTCTCGGATAGCACTTCGCTGATGAAGTAGACCGGCCTCTGGACGAGCAGTGCATGCCCTTCTTCTCGTCTCTCGACTACGATCGTGACGCTGACCACCTAAGTGGTTGTGGCTACATAGATCAAGAGGGCTTCTTCTGCAGCGGAGGGCACCAAGATGGGCGCACTTGTAAGGAGTGCCATTAAGTTTCCAAGGGCTTCCTCGGCCTCGGGGGTCCAAGAGAAGCGCTCGGTCTTCCTTAAGAGGCGATACAAGGGTAGGCCTCTTTCACCGAGGCACGAAATGAAGCGGCTCAGAGCCGCAAGACATCCCATGACCCTTTGTACTCCTTTCAAGTCTTTGATAGGCCCCATGTTGGTGATGGCCGCGATTTTCTCTGGGTTGGCCTCGATGCCCCGCTCGGAAACGATGAACCCCAGGAGCATGCCTCGGGGGACTCCGAAGACACATTTCTCGGGGTTGAGTTTCACGCCCTTCGCCCTCAGACACTTGAATGTCGTTTCAAGGTCAGAGAGGAGGTCGGAGGCTTTCCTCGTCTTGACTACGATGTCATCGACATAAGCCTCGACCGTTCGGCCGATGTGCTCTCCGAACACGTGGTTCATGCACCTTTGGTATGTCGCACCTGCATTCCTCAAACCAAATGGCATAGTAGTATAGCAGTACATGCCAAAAGGTGTGATGAAAGAAGTCGCGAGCTGGTCGGACTCTTTCATCTTGATTTGGTGATACCCTGAGTAGGCGTCGAGGAATGACAGGGTTGCACACCCAGCAGTGGAATCCACGATTTGATCGATGCGAGGCAGAGGGTAGGGAACCTTCGGACATGCTTTGTTTAGACCAGTGTAGTCTACACACATCCTCCACTTCCCACCTTTCTTTTTCACAAGCATAGGGTTGGCTAGCCATTCAGGATGGAATAGCTCTTTGATGAACCCTGCAGCCATCAGCTTGTGGATCTCCTCGCCTATGGCTCTGCGCTTTTCTTCGTCGAAACGGCGTAGAGGCTGCTTCACGGGTCGGGCTCTAGCTCGGATATCCAGCGAGTGCTCGGCGACATCCCTCGGTATGCCAGGCATGTCCGAGGGACTCCACGCAAAAACCTCGGTGTTCATGCAGAGAAAGTCAACGAGCACTGCTTCCTATTTGTGGTCGAGCTCGGAGCCGATCCAAACTTGCTTGGAGGCGTCGTTGCTGGGGTCGAGAGGGACAGACTTAACCGCCTCTGCTGGCTCGAAGTTGCTGGCGTGGCACTTCGCATCTGGCACCTCCTTGGAGAGGCACTCCAGGTCGGCGATGAGGGCCTCGGACTCGACGAGGGCCTCAGCGTACTCCACACACTCCACGTCGCATTTGTACGCGTGTCGGTATGTGGATCCGATGGTGATGACCCCGTTGGGGCCCGACATCTTGATCTTGAGGTAGGTGTAGTTGGGGACGACCATGAACTTGGTGTAGCACGGTCTTCCCAGCACCGCGTGGTAGGTTCCTCGGAACCCGACCACCTCGAACGTGAGGGTTTCCTTTCGGAAGTTGGAGGGAGTCCCGAAGCAGACAGGCAGATCGAGTTGTCCAAGGGGCTGGATGCGCTTCCCGGGGATGATCCTGTGAAAGGGCGCCGCACCGGCCCGAATCGTGGACAGATCGATCTGCAAGAGCTCGAGGGTCTCGGCGTAGATGATATTGAGGTTGTTGCCTCCGTCCATGAGGACCTTGGTGAGCCTGACGTTGCCGATGACGGGGTCGACAACGAGCGGGTACTTTCCTGGGCTCGGCACGCGGTCAGGGTGGTCGCCTTGGTCAAAGGTGATGGGCTTGTCGGACCAGTCCAGGTAGACTGGCGCCGCCACCTCACCAAGCAGACCTCCCGGCGCTCCTGCCGGTGCTGAGCCGAGGCGTTTGCCACTTGCCCACCGTAGATCATGAAACAGTCGTGGACCTCGGGGAACTCCTCTGCCTTGTTGCCCTCCTTCTTGTCGTTGTCATGGCCTTTGCCACCTTCCGCCGGGGGCCCGGCCTTATGGAAGTAGCGCCGAAGCATGACGCATTCCTCAAGGGTGTGCTTGACGGGACCCTGATGATAGGGGGCACGACTCCTTGAGCATCTTGTCAAACAGGTTGGCCCCTCCGGGAGGCTTCCGAGGGTTCCTGTGCTCGACAGCGGCGACAAGATCTGCGTCGGCAACGTCGCGTTTCGCTTATGACTTCTTCTTGCCTTTCTTCTTCATGCCGCGCTGG
This sequence comes from Zea mays, assembly GCF_902167145.1. Classification (NCBI taxonomy): domain Eukaryota; kingdom Viridiplantae; phylum Streptophyta; class Magnoliopsida; order Poales; family Poaceae; genus Zea; species Zea mays. The sequence continues at coordinate 89,830,576 of NC_050105.1, forward strand.
GCGGACGCCTCGGGGACGTCTTCCTGCTGGCGTCCCTGAGGCTGCTTGTCCTTCCGGAAGATGGCCTCGACCGCCTCCTGACCAGAGGCGAACTTGGTGGCGATGTCCATCAACTCGCTCGCCCTGGTGGGTGTCTTGCGACCCAGTTTGCTCACCAGGTCGCGGCAAGTGGTGCCGGCGAGGAACGCGCCGATGACTTCCGAGTCGGTGATGTTGGGCAGCTCGGTGCACTGCTTCAAAAACTGCCGGATGTAGTCCCGCAGGGATTCCCCTGGCTGCTGGCGACAGCTTCAGAGATCCCAGGAGTTCCCAGGGTGCACGTATGTGCCCTGGAAGTTTCCAGCGAAGGCTTTGACCAGATCGTCCCAGTTGGAGATCTACGCAGGAGGCAGATGCTCCAGCCAGGCTCGGGCGGCGTCGGAGAGGAACAGGGGGAGGTTGCGGATGATGAGGTTGTCATCGTCCGTTCCACCTAGCTGGCAGGCCAGCCGGTAGTTCGCAAGCCACAGTTCCGGCCTTGTTTCCCCCGAGTACTTGGTGATGGTAGTCGGGGCTCGGAACCGGGTCGGGAATGGCACCCGTCGTATGTCCGGCTGAAGGCTTGCGGACCAGGTGGTTCGGGCGAGGGCCTCCGATCCTCCCCACTATCGTAGCGTCCCCCACGCCTAGGGTGGTAGCCTCGGCGTACCTTTTCGTCGTGGTGGGCTCGACGGTCGTGGCGGCGGTGCTCGTTGCCGAGGCGACCCGAGACCGCAGGCGTCACGTCCCGCGTGCGCTCGGTGTGGACTGAGGCTTCCCGCATGAATCGAGAAGTCGCGGCGCGATGCTCCGGGGGTACCCTTGCCTTCGGGAGGCAGAGCTCTCGGCCCGTCGGACCGCGGCATCCTCCAAGAGATTCTTGAGTTCTCCCTGGATACGCCACCCCTCGGTAGTGGATGGCTCCGGCATCGCTCGGAGTAGTATTGCCGCTGCAGCCAGGTTTTGGCCGACCCCACTGGAAGCCGGGGGCAGCCTTGCCCTGGCATCGTCAGTGATACGACGCTGGACGTCCTGGGCCTGATGACACGCTTCTCCAGCTAGTGCTCGACCTGCCCACTCCTGCTCGATGTTTTGCCGGAGCTGCACAAGTTGTCCTGCTTCCTCGTCGAGCTTGGCCTGCATCTCGCGGATTTGCTCGAGCTGTGTGTCCTGACCCCCCGCAGGGACTGGGACCATAGCTAGCTCCTGCAGGATGTCAACGCGAGGCGCAGGCCCAGGGGGATCATCGTCCTCTGGCATACCAAGGTGGTTGCCTTCGTCGTGACCCCCTAGATCGACGTGGAAACATTCGCGACTTGGGCCACAACCTTCGTCGTCAAGGCTATGGCCATCATCGGAGTAATGGGAGAGGCAGTAGTCGCATGCGGTCATGAAATCTCTCATGGCGCTAGGATTACCGAGCCTGGAGAAATCCCAACCAGAGTCGGGCTCGTCGTCTTCCTCAGAACCCGGGGGCCCGTAGGTCGAGACGACAGTCATCGGTCCCAGGTTGACCACATATGGTACCCCGGTAGGTTAGGATATGCCTTTATGAAAGCGCTCACCGAAGCGGGATCGCTTGGTGGATCGAAGCTGAATCTAAAAGGCACAGGGTGGAAAACGGACGATACCTCTCGATCGATGGACGGTGACGAAGTCGCGTCGGGGACAGACTGCACCATTATCTCAGGTATGAAGCTAACGCCCAGCAAGCCCTTCGCGAGCGTGCTGGCGTCATCTATCCGCTTGGGGTTGGCGTGTTGCGGGGAAACGACGCTCGTCGTCGTCTCAGGCGTCAGGTCAACATCCGACATGACCCCCGCTGGGGTGCCGACGTCGTCGACTCGCTCGACAGCCAACGAGGTGCCGCCTCCTGCTTGGCCACGGTTGCCCCGCCTCCTCCTCCTGTGGCGAGGAAGGCGACGGGACAAACCCGGATGCTACTCTTCCGCCATGGGGGGAAGACGTCGCTGAGTCCGCCGCCGCCGGGCGGGCTGACGACCGTCATTGTCGCTGTCGCGCTGTGGGGGAAGGAGTACCATGTCGTAGCTGCCGTCGAGGGACATGAACTCGAGACTCCCGAAACGGAGCAGCGTCCCGGGCTGAAGAGGTTGCTGGAGACTACCCATCTGGAACTCGAAGGGAAGTTGTTCGTCAACACGCAGTAGGCCCCTACCTGGCGCGCCAACTGTTGGCGTTTCGACCTCGGGGGGTCCCTGGACCGACGAGTAAAATTGTCGTTGCGTGCCCCAGCCCCGATGGGTTGGCGCGAGACAGAACACGAAGGGGGGAAAACCACGACTCGTGTTATCCTGCGCCAGAGTGGGTGCGCTTGTAGTAGGGGTTACAAGCGTTCGCGAGGGAGAGAGGGAGTCCCGCGCGACCACCCCCCCCGTATGAGGGCCCTGGCCCTTCCTTTTATAGATGCAAGGAGAGGGTCCAGGTGTACAATGGGGGTGTAGCAATATGCTAACGTGTCCGGTAGAGAGGAGCCAGAGCCCTATGTGCATGCCAACGTGGCTGTCGGAGAGGTGCTAGAGCCCTGTGTACGCGGTGTCGTGGCCGTTGGAGGAGCGTTTGAGCCCTGTAGAAGCACAGCTATCGAGGCTGTTGGGACCTTGCTGACGTCTCCTTGCTTCCGTAAGGGGCTAAGAGCCACTGTCGTCATGGACGCACGCGGGGAGCCATCATTACTTGTTACCGGGGCGAGCCTGGATGGGACGCCGGTCTTGTTCCCCCGTAGCCTGAGCTAGCTAGGGGTAAGGTAATGATGTACCCCCTGCGGCGTGGTCGGTCCGAGCCAAAGGTCCAGCGAGGCGGAGACTCCTCCTGAGGCCGAGGCCGGGGTCGGGCGAGGACGCGATTCCTCCTGAGGTCGAGGTTGAGGCCGGGCCCTGGGGTCGGGCGAGGCGGAGACCACCTTCCGAGGTCGAGGTTGAGGCCGAGCCTTGGGGTCGGGCGAGGCAGAGACCACCTTCCGAGGCTGAGGCGAGGGCCGTGCCCTGGGGTCGGGCGAGGCGGAGACTTCTCCTGAGGCCGAGGCCCAAGGTCGGGCAAGGCGGAGCTTCCTGTGGTGCCTGAGGCTGGACTCAGCTGCTGTCAGCCTCACCCTGGCGGGTGGCACAGCAGTCGGAGAGGGGCGAGTGGCGCTGTTTTCCTGTCAGGTCAGTCAGTGGGAGGACGAAGTGACTGCGGTCACTTTGACCTTGCAGACTGAGGCACGCGTGTCAGGATAAGGCGCCAGGCGATCCTTGCATTGAATGCGCCTGCGATACGGTCGGTTGGTGAGGTGATTTGGCCAAGGTTGCTTCACAACGAAGCCTGCCCGAGCTGGGCTTCGGGCGAGTCGAGTGTGCGCCCGTTGCTGAGGAGGCCCTCGGGCGAGGCATGAATTCGCCTGGGACTACTGTTCTCGCCCGAGGCTGGGCTCGGGCGAGGCGAGATTGCGTCCCTTGAGTAGACGAAGCCTTGACCTGAATTGCGCCCATCAGTCTCTGCAGCTTGTGCTGATGGTGATTACCAACCGAGTTTAGGAGTGTTGGGGGTACCCCTAATTATGGTACCCGACAATATGGACATTGAGACTATGCATGTGCATGTTTACCATTTTATGTCTTATGCACATGGTATTGGCTACTATTTGAACTCTATGTCTTATGCCTATGGACAACTATTTGTAATATTCTGTGGGTTGAACTATGTGGTTCAAACTATTTTGTGAATGTTCAATCGAGGAGTGATTATAATTGCTGCGCTTACTTTACATATTACCTCTTGTATGCCTCGATAACCATGATTGTAGGAAGATCTCCATCAAAACTCCGATCGATTATGTGTGTTGTATCTTTAGCTTGAAATATCATGCACACACATAGGGGGAGCTATTCCTACATTCTGAGTTTTATTGGAATTTATCTATCTCTCGGACAGAACTTCAAATCAAGATAAGTCCTATGAAACTCATCTCTAAAATCCTTCTTATACCCAAGGTATGAGGGAGATTTGGAAAAACAAAACTTCTCTTGGATATAATGTGTAGTGTTGTCATCAATTACCAAAAAGGGGGAGATTGTGAATCATCTAGGCCCCTTAGTGATGTTTTGGTAATTAATGACAACTGTTTGTGGACTAACGGTTCTTGGAGAAATAAGAATGCAGGGTTGGACCACATAGAACAGGAAATCTTGGAGATTTATAAGCATTGGTTGTGGATCAAGTGAAGGCAAAGGTATAACATAGGTTTTATTTTTGCCGGTCTCCAGGAGTTTAGAGAAGATACTTGACCAGATTAATAGGCTAGATAGCCGTACTATTAAGAGGGGTCAATGACTTTGATATGTGTAAAACTTAGTGCCTCATAGAGCATCTAGTGGTTGCATTTGCATGAGGACTAACAACGTTTCAAATTTCATGAGTTAAAAATCCTTTCAAAAGCTTGTTTGAAAAGTGCCAAGTCTTGGGATGTGCGGACCGTCTGGGCCTTGCGGGCAGACCATCCGCGATCCTCCAGTGGGGTCCGAAGTCTGTTCTCTTCAGACAGGTCCTGTTCATTTGTACTGCGGACCGTCCGGGCCTTGGGGCCGAACCGTCCGCAGTCCTGACCAGAGAAGGCTGCTCTCGGCACAGTCCCTGAATTATAGTGTGGACCGTCCAGCCTTGTTGGGCGGACCGTCCGCAGGTGCCAAATTTGGTTTGGGCAGGGACTGTGTGGTTTTTTGGATTTGTACTACGGACTGTCTGGAGGATAATCCCGGACAGTACTGACTCCCAAGTCACGGACCGTCCGACTTTGTAGGCAGACGGTTCGCATGTGTTAACTCCACTTGGTCAGAGCTCCGGTGCTCCAAGTTTTCAGGTCGCGGACAGTCCGGCCAAGGTGGGCGGACTGTCCGGACCTCACTTTTCTGACAGCTCTGACAGATTTCAAACGGGAAAACTAGTCGTTATGTGTACGGCGGACCGTCCGGCCCTAGGGCGCGGACCGTCTGCGTGTGCGCAGAAAATGTGTTGTTTGCACATAACAGTTGGATTTGAGTGGGGGACTATAAATAGAAGGGGAGCTCGTGTGGGAGGGCTCTCTTGGCCATTCCTTGCATACATTGAGCTCATTTGTGATCCTCCAACTCACTCTCTCACACTCTTTGCTTGAGATTGCATTCTAGTGAGAGATTGAGTGTTCCTAGTGCATTTGCATCCATTGATGATTCTTGAGGCACTAGGTGGTACACTAAGCAAGCGTCATCGGCTTGTTACTCTTGGAGGTTGCCGCCACCTAGATGGCTCGGGTGATTGTCTCCGTCGAGCTCTCCAAGAAGATTGTGGAGAAGCCACGGTGTTGATTGTGAGGGGTTCGCGCCTACCTCGCCGGAGCGGCAAAGGTGACATTAGTGGAATCGAGGTATTGAGTTATTTCTTGTCCACTTGGCTCAAAGATCAAGCCGTGTCTTGATAGAGGAGCAAGTGAGAGCTTGAAGTCCACCTCAACGTGGATTAGGGGTGATCAGCAAATCACCGATACCACGGGATAAAATTCGGTGTCTTATTTTCTTGCATTACTTATTGCCGTGCAAGTGATTAGTATTTTGCATATTGTCCATCAAGTATTCAATCACCTTAGTTGATTCTCATAGATTGTTTACTTGTTATCACTAGATAATTTATACCTCTTGTTATATTGATTAAATTTCCCTAGTGTTTTTATTTTAGTCAAAACCGTCTATTCACCCCCTTCTAGCCGGTGTCCTAGATCCTACACCCGTGCCCATACGGGTACCAGGTACCCGCATGCTACCCTTGCCCAACAAAAAATAGGTTTCAACCACCACTACAGGAATCGACGGCTTTGTCGAGTGCCTAAAGCACTCGGCAAAGCCTTAAAAACACTCGGCAAACGCTTTGTCGAGTGTCGCACTCGGCAAAGAGGGCTCAGCACACAGTGCATCGGCAAAGCCGTCTTTGCCGAGTACTTTTTCTCAGGCACTCGGCAAAGCGGTTTGTCGAGTGCCAGAGAGCACGCGGCAAAGAAAAGCAGTCGTTACGGCGACGGGTGACGGAGACAGAGTCTTTGCCGAGTGTCCCAGGCGACACTCGGCAAAGGAGTTACCTTTGCCGAGTGTCTGCCTGACAGCACTCGGCAAAGAATTCGCTAGAGGGGTCCCCATGTCAGGTACTTTGCCGAGTACCTGGTATGGCACTCGGCAAAGCGTGCTTCTTTGACGAGTGCCAGAGCCATTACACTCAGCAAAGAACCTATACCGGTGCCCAGGTCTTGTTTCTTTGCCGAGTGCTATGGTTCTGACACTCGGTAAAGCACCTCTTTGCCGAGTATTACACTCGGCCAAGTGACCAGTACACACCTTTTTATTTGTTTTCCCTATTCCATCCAAACAAACAAAAGATATTTCACAGATATCACATATATACATCACAGATCATCACAGACATATATAGCCAACACAAACAGTATTAACACAAATTCTGACATAAGTATTCAACATAAGTTGAGAGGTTCTCAACACAAACAGTATTAACAGAAGTTCAGAAGTATCAACACAAGTTCACAAGCTCTGACAAGTATTCAACATAAGTTTTGTGTTCGAAACACTAAAAACATAACTCTCATGGAGGTGGGCGGTTGGACTGGTGCTGCGTTGGGTTGAACCCTTCATGAGGGTTATTGGATGTCGCCCCAGATTGGCCCTTTACAGAGAAGAGATTGCATGTGTGTCGGTACCCAAAATCAGGGGTACCCTCTCCTATAGCATGAAGACACCACACCCATGTGACGTCCCTTAGCCACGCGGAGGACCGCGCCTGACCCCACCGGATGGGCAGGCCAAAGGGCGCCACGTGGCAGGGAAAGACACCCCACCCCAGTAAGGCCGGACCCCCATAGAAGGACACCAGACCCCTATATATGAGTCTGGAGCCTTTGGGTAAGTCCGAACTTCAGCAGGGTCCCGGAGCGAGAAGGACCCTACTGTGAGCAGGGGTCCGGCGCTGACACGTGTGCGGACCTTGCCACTGCTTCCCGCTCAGGCGGAGATCCGCTGCTTGTGGCCCATGATATAAGCTACTGGGCCGACCCTGATGAGAAGCCATGCAGCCCCTGCATTTATTGAGGAAAAGACGTACCACCTCCCACTGCGCTAACGGGCGACGTGCCCTCTCAGCATTAAATGTGTCCCGTCCCATCCGTTGGCAGGAGGTGTCAAGGTCATCCAGCAGGCGGCGTGCCTGCTGGGTCTGCTGGCAAACAGTGCACCCGTGCCAGGCGCACCCTATACTCGTCTTCTCTTCCGCAGGAAGCTTCCCCTGCACGCCAAGGATACGCAGACCTCGAGCGACAGGGCACAAGAAGATTGCCTTGGCAACAGACATTAGAGGATCCAAGCTTTATATTCATTATGTCCCTGGGCCCACATGTCGAGGCCTAGTCCTTTTGTGCATGCCCCCCTTCAGCTATAAAGGAGGAGGCATACGACGTTACAGAGGAGGCTCTCAGACCTAGCTTTAGAGAGACACTCATAAGTTCATACAAGCTCCAAACAATACATCACACAGTGGAGTAGGGTATTACGCTCCGGCGGTCCGAACCACTCTAAACCCTCGTGTACTCTCGTGTGTTGATCCACTAGCCTCGTAGTAAGCAAAATGCTTAGGCCCCTCCTCTCTTCAGGATTTAGGGCGGGTGCAATCCACCACCCGGCCGGGGAGATTTCCTCTCCGACATTTGGCGCGCCAGGTAGGGGGCTAGGCTTCAAGTTTTTGTTTGTTTTCTCGCTCAGCATGATGGTGCAGATCATCGAGCACCACGCCGAAACTTCAGAGGATTTCGTGATGGAGCAAGAGGTTGCATCCTCCGCACCACGAGCGCCTGACCGCCCCGACTCTAGGACTGCTGCCGTGCATGCCATGCAGCAGCACACGCTAGCGCAGGCGTCCCGGACTCCGTCGAGGGCAGCGCCTACGGCGCTGTCTGCGGCCAGAGAATTGTTGCGCCACCCCCTAGCTCCACGGCATCACCGGGGGCCATGAAGCAGTGGCACGACGACGTCGATCGGCTGCTCGGAATGGCACATTCGACTTCGTCCAGGTCGAGGCCTCGGTCATCCCGGCGCCAACGCGAGGCGACGGCGTCTGTGCGCTCGCCCTCCGTAAGGGGTGCACAGACCGACGACCTCTGGGCGGAGCTCAACCGTAGGCGTACGGGAGAAGACGCCCGGGTCTCTTTGGAAAAGGGCACGTGAGCACCGTCAGAACATTGAGGGTCGCAATCTCGACCGAGCTTTCGCCGCTGAGGCACCGCAGACACCAGTGGGCGCCCGGTCCCAAATGGGTGTCCCCTTGGCCGGCGTGGGCTGTGCCGCCCTCGCAGACCATCTTCGCGCGGCGTCATGGCCGCCCAAGTTCCGGCCACACCTACCGAAAAATACGATGGAACATCAAACTCATCAGAGTTCCTGCAGGTGTATGTTACCGCCATCACGGCAGCAGGTGGAAACACCACTGTGATGGCAACATACTTTCATGTGGCCTTGTCTGGACCTACCCGGACCTGGCTCATGAACCTCATCCTGGGATCAGTCTACTCCTGGGAAGAACTCTGTGTGCGGTTCGTGGCAAACTTCGCCAGTGCTTACCAACAGCACGGTGTGGAGGCCCACCTCCATGCAGTAAGGCAGGAGCCTAGGGAAACCCTCCGAAAGTTCATCTCCCGCTTCACCAAGGTACGAGGTACAATACCTCGTATTTCTGATGCTTCCATCATCACGACTTTCCGACAGGGAGTACGTGATGAAAAAATGTTGGAGAAGTTGGCCACACATGACGTGGAAACTGTCCCCACACTCTTCGCTCTGGCCGACAAATGCGCCAGAGCCGCCGAGGGCCGTGCATGGCACTCGGCCCCACAAACTGGAGCTGCCCAGTCGGGTGGTACGGGGCCCGTCCTCTAGGACGGAAAGAAGAAAAAGAAGAAGGACCGCGATTACCAGAAGCCGTGGTCCACTGCCCTGGTGGTCGCGGCAGCAACCGGAGTCCAGGGCGACCGCAACAAACGCCCGCGACCGCAGAAGGGTAACAACGGTTCATGCCCTGTGCACCCGCATGGTTGCCACAGCGCCGCGGAGTGTCGCGAGATCATCGACCTCGCAAAACGCGTCAGCGAGCGGCGCGAACAGTCCTCCAAAGATGGCTCCCCGCCTCGCCGTAGGCCCGGTAAGGAAAATGTGGACGACGGTGAGGTGGGCGTGGCTGAACGAGACCTCGGGTATCAGTCGCCCGAGGGGGGCCTGAAGGATATCTTTGCCGGAGGCTCCTACTCCGGTGAAGACAACTAGACGGACCTTGGGGGAACTCTGTGTCCCCCGGTCTACGAAGCTAAAGCACGCCTTCCTCCGGAGGCCCTTCCGGACCTCCCACGGGTCCGAGCTACAGACAGGTACATGCAGAAAAGATCACAACCAGAGACAAGGGTTCCCGTGTCAAATGCGGATAGGAGCCCTGGGTCGGCGCTTAGCCCCGCGGCAAGTGCCACACCAAGAGGTGCTCCGTAACTCTCCCCCAGCTGGGAAGGACCCTCCAAGGTAACGGGAGTGCAACGACCCAGGGGCAACCATCTAGCTACGACTGGAGGAGTACCTAACCCCGATGCTAAATATCTCTGTAAGTTCTATCCATAGAGCAAGACAAAGGGGTCGAGTTTGTTTCCTTTTTTATAACTAAATGACGCATACGTGTATGATAACCCGATGGGGTCAGCCCTCATGAACCCGGACTATTGGTCTGCACACATGCACGACAAGTTATGAAGAAGAAACTACCCCCCTCAGCCGTGCTCTTGTGATAGTTCCATCTTGCTGCTCCATGGTCCCACCTTGCAGTCTTTCAGATAATAACTTTCAGCTAACCCACTCGTATGGGTTCCATCTGTCTGACATGGCGACACCCGAATTGAACAGCCAGGCTTGCAGTTTAGGGCCCCTGACATGAAAGTGGGGAGGTCCGACGGCCAGGGGGCCGACTCTAGAAAATGGGACCCCATTCCATAGGGTAGTCCAGAGCCCGTGTAGCCGCTCATCCAGGTCCTGTACCGTGGGCCTACATGCTCCACCACCCCGTGACTGGAACTTAGTATCTAGAGTTATAGGTTCTGCGGGTCCGACAACCTCGGGACCAGAGCTAGAGAAGGGACATTAGTCTCCTGGGGTGGTCCGGAGCCCGCGCAGCCGCTCAGCCTGGTCCCATACCGTGAGCCTGCACACTCCACCACCCTGTGACAGGTGTCCTAGTATCTAGAACCGTGACCCAAGGGGGTCTGGAAACACAACTTGGCCACCCGGACTAAAACCTGCAGGTCCCGAGCATGTATCAAAGGGCGACTAATGTCATACAGAGCACCCTATGAGGTGTGCTACTAATGCTTTCTAGCTAAAAGTTGCGTGCAGATCTAGATCCCGGCGAGTTGCCTCCCGAGGATTGTTGACAACCTTTTCAGAAACGCTGGTATCCAACCTCAACACATCAAGCCTGCATCCCAGGTGGGGGGCTAGGAAAGAGTCAACAACATTGCACACAGCAAGAACATGCGTTACACAGATAAGTGTTAAATGCTGCTTAGAAGACAATATTTATTTCTTTACAAAAATAGGGAAAGGCCTAGGGGCCGGTTCTAAAGAACGGATGCCCGTTCCATAGGGTGGTCCGGAGCCTGTGTGGCCGGTTAGCCTGGTCCCGTACCCAAAATCCTGCACACTCCACCACACCATGACGGGTGTCCTAGTATTTAAAACTATAATCTTGTGCGTCCAACAACCTGGAGATCCGGCTCTGAAGAACAGACACTTGTCTCCTGGGGGGGTCCGGAAGCCATGTAGCCGCTCAGCCAGGTCTTGTGCCGTGGGCCTGCATACTCCACCGCCCTGCGGCAGGTGTCTTAGTACTTGCAGCCACCATCTAGGGGGTTCAGACACGCAACTGGGCTTCCCAGGCTAAAATCCTGCGTACATATGTTATTACATTTTGCTCTCAAAGCAAACACCATTACATTCCCTTACAAGCGGGACCCCAGCTCCATTTCTGCAGGAATGAACTACCTCCACACCAGAAGGGCCGCGGGATAACAAACCCCGAGCGGCTCACTAGCAGAGGCAACCGCATCAGCACCGACGGCGACGGCCGCCTCTGCACCGACGACTCGCCAGCAGCGGCAATCATCCCAGCATGTGCGCCGCTGTAGGAAGGACCTCGCCCCCGTCTCCCTACGGGGGGCAACAACAAGCCATTAAAGCCAAAGAGCCGGAGGTCCGGCAGCAGGTGGCACTTATGGTCTCGCCGGCGGAGGCAACCACCTCTGCAGTGGGGAGCCTCACCAGCGGCGGTGACCACCTCAGCACCGACGACAGTGGCCACCTACGCACCAGTACCGTACCAGCGAACGGCGGCCGCACCAGTGCGCACGAAGAGGTCTTCGCTCTTGTCCTCACTACTGGAGTGAGGACAAGACCTTCCAAGAACGCCGCCCCCACCCACACGACGTACGACGTCTTGTACGACCTCCCAGTATGGCTGGTACTGCAAGAGAAGCCGTGGATGTGGCCAACCCGTGCACGGTGCGACCGTTGCTCGTGCGATGGACGGGCACCCACGCTCCGCCCCAGCGGTAGGAGGCGGCGTCGGAGGCGGCACCAGAGCCACCCAGGCCGGGGAGCCAGACACGCGGCAGCTGACAGCGCCACAGATGGCGAACGCCCTTCTCCCCCGAACACTGAGGGAAGAAGCGGGCCGCTGCCCACACGGAGGCGGGTCCCAACTCGGCGCACCCTCCTCCCCAGCACGAATAATGAACATCCTTGAAGCTGAGGGCAGGAGGGAGGCCGCAGCCCGGTTTGCTTCTCCCCACCACAAGGCCGGTAGTCATCCTTCTGGATGACCACCGGCAGGGGACTGCAGCCAGGCTGTGTGATGAAAATCCTTGAAGCCGAATGGTGGTGGAAGGGTGGCAACTGAAGCGTCCCGATCCTTTGGGACTCAAATGTGATACAATTACTAGTCCCAGGAGGCTAGTAATCACATTCATTACTTCAAATAGTTACAGGGTCTGAATAATGTTATTACAATACCGGGGATACAAGCTCGAAAGGGAGCCAAAAAACATATATCGCAATGGAAGATAAAATAGCCCAGGCCACAGGCAGAACTGGGTGAAGACACAGCCCCATCAATCAAGCATAGCAGAAAAGAAGTCTTCAGCTGCTGAAAAACATAAATAAATCTGGGTGAATACGCTAGGTATTCCGCAAGCCCACCCGGCTCCCGTAAAGAGAAAGTGACCTATATTGTACATGCTTTTTATGGTGGAGTTGAAGTCACTCATACTTTTTCAGAGAAAGGCAGTACTCAATAGTGAGGGTTTTCCCAAAAACGATAGAAGTAACAACATGCTTAACTACCACTGAGCTTCCCGCTCCCGTGGTACTACTTTCTTTCCAGAACATACACACACATTTCCCTGTTCCCAGTTGTAGTAGAAACACTAATTGTCATACCATACCAGACTCGTCCATACCAGTGGACACGGACTATTCGAATAGGTTTAGACTCTGCGCAGAGGGGTACACTTTACCCACTAGTCCGGCTCTGCGATCTCATGGCCAATGAGACCCGAATCCGAAACTCTTTCCTTCCTTGTACGTCCGAACCTTAATGGTTATACCGGAAGGAGTCAGGCCACCACCATGTCCAAACCGGACAAAACATTCCCCTTCCTTATCCTCCCGGTGCTACCCCAGCCTTCATAACCCTGGGGTGGGACCGTACGAGTTCAGATTGAGTGGCTGCCCACACAGCCTCGAGTGGTTGTACTTCTAAAGAGTACAGGTAGTGAAGATGACAAACCGGTCCTTATACGAGGGGACAATCCTTCTGCTCACGCCTAAACCAGCTGAGCCATCACCTTAGGCCCTCCCCTAAACCAGGGAGTCCCTGATCATCCCACTTCACTAGGTGATGAGGGTGAGTACCCTTCATCGCACTCTTTTTGGAAAACATTTCACTTATACTCCTTTTTACTTGCCCCATATCTTTTAATCGAAGTAATAGTTAATGCGGGCTCTCTCATGCTTACCATGCAATTCGATTCCCATCCCATAATCCAGGCATAGGCAGTGGTAGAGAGAAATAGGTAAATAATGCATCAAGGGAAGGATGGACTTGCCTTCGTCGAAGCTTTCCTGGCACAAAAGGTTAATCTCGGAGGGGTCGGGTTCCTGCCCTTCTTCCGGAGCTAAGAGTTCCGGAGGATCGGATCCCTCTTCCACTAATTAAAACATAGCCAAAAACATTACATCAAACATGGTGACTTTTGGTGGAGTGTGCAAATTGTTATACTTTATTATTTTTGTGCCCTAATAATTTATTTAAACTATTTTTGGTGCATAAAATATCAGCATATAAGTATATATGGGAAAATGGGAAAAGAAATGGGAAAAGAAAAAGAAAAAGGATTTCCTTTCCTTGTGGGCCGGGGGGGAATTTTGGCCCACATGGGCGCGGGCGCTCGCGCGGGCGAGGCAGGCGGCCCAGCTGGCCCAGCTGTGCGGGGAGACGGCGGGTGACGGCGTGGAGGCGCGGGCCCACCAGCCAGGGAGAGGGGAGGGGGGGCTGACGGTGTTAGCGACAACGGAGGGGGAGAGGGACTCGACCAGGGCTGACCGGCGGTGAGGATCCGCGGCGGTTCTCCGCCGTCGGTCCGGTTTTGCGACGGGGAGGCGGTGGCGGAGCATGAGTGGTAGATGGGGATCACAGGGGTGGGGCTAATTTCGCCTGCGGGGGCCTAGGGCGGCCGGTCCGCGGCACGGTGGCGGGTGCCCGCGGCGGCTTCGCCGCTGGTGAGTTTTCCGGTCGAAATAGAGTGGGGAAGGTGGCGGGTCGTGATCGTGGGAGTGTGGCGGAACTCTTGGCACCATTTAATTGAACTGAAGGTCGCCAGGGAGGGAGAGGGGAGCTTACCGGAGCGGTGGAGGGAAGCACGGCGGCGCTGCTAGCTTGATTGAGCTCGGGGAGGAGTGGAGGAGATGGCCGTGGCTGGTGTGGAGGGCTCGGGCTCGGCTATCCCTTTTATAGGCGCCCGGGAGGGGGAGAGGGATGGAGGGGACGGCGAGCTCCGACGAGCTTCCATGATGGCGGGCATGGAGCAAACGGCGACGAGACGACTCGGGCAGGCTGAGGATGAGGGGACGGCTCGGGCACAGAGGCGGGTCGGTCGCGGAAGTCGGGGCGAGCTTTAATGGCGAGGCGACGGGGCGTGCAGCGCTCGGCGGCGAGCTCGCCGGTGAGGCATGGGCGAGAGAGATGGAACTGACGAGTGGGGTCGGCTGCCAGTGAGAGGTCCGCGCGAGAGAGAGAGGCGGGGCGCTGACGGGCGGGGTCGGGCTGTCAGCGGCGGGAGTGGCGCGCGGCTTGGGCCGCCTGGGCCGGAAGGAGAGGGGAGGGAGGCGGGCGCGCGCGAGGTGGGCTGAAAGGAGGCCCAGCCGAGGGAGGGAAAGGTTTTTCTTTTTTTCTTTTTCTGGTTTCCATTTCTCTCCCTTTTTCTTTTTTTTTCTTTTGTGTCCTTTTGTTTCTTTTCTTCTTAACAAAAGTTTTCTAGATGAACTAGATGATAAATATGGCCTATGTGAGGTGCTCAAATAACTTTAAGTATATGCAAATGATAGGGTGACCTAGGGGGGGTAGGGTTAGGGAAAAGAATAAAACAAAAGGGGAAAAATTAGGGGGGGGTTAGGGTTTCAAACCTGGGTTGGGATTTTAGGATGTTACAAACCTACCCCACTTAAAGGAATCTCGCCCTCGAGATTTAGACTGGATTTGGGAAAGGTAAGGGTATTCCCTCCTCAAGAAGTCCTCACTCTCCCAGGTGGCTTCCTCTTCTCCTTCTCTGCTCCACTGAACTTTACAGAGCTTCACTTCTGAGGTGCGGGTCTTTCTGACTGCTGAATCAAGAATCTTCACTGGTTTCTCACGATATTGAAGATCTTTCTGAATCTGCACTGTTTCTTCCTCGAGGTGACTTTCTGGTGCTTGCAGGCACTTGCGGAGCTGGGATACGTGGAACACATTGTGGATGTCGGACATGGATTCTGGTAGTTCCAGGCGGTATGCGGCGGGTCCTACCTTGCCAATGATGGGATAGGGACCTACAAAACATGGGGCTAGCTTCCCTTTGACTTGGAACCTTCTGACCCCACGCATTGGAGAAACCTTAAGGTAGACGAAGTCTCCTTCCTCAAATTGGAGTTCCCTCCGCCTGTTGTCTGCGTAACTCTTCTGTCGACTCTGAGCTTCAAGCAACCTTCTACGGATCAGTGCAACTTTCTCCTCTGCCTCCTTGACAAAAGCAGGTCCTTCTAGTGCTTTTTCCCCCACGTTGGACCACATGAGAGGGGTCTGGCATTTTCGTCCGTACAAAGCTTCGAATGGTGACATCTTGATGCTGGACTGATAGCTATTGTTGTAGGAGAACTCTGCGTAAGGTAGACTGGACTCCCAACTTCTACCAAAAGCTAAAACACATGCTCTTAACAGATCTTCAAGGACTTTGTTGACCCTTTCTGTCTGCCCATCTGTCTGAGGGTGGTACGCTGTGCTGAAATCTAGCTTGGTGCCCATAGCTTTCTGAAGGCTTGTCCAGAATTTGGATGTGAACTGGGTTCCTCTGTCTGATACTATCTTCCTTGGGATGCCATGGAGTCTGACTATCTCCTTGAGGTAGATCCGGGCAAGGGTGGCTCCTCCTAAGGTAGTTTTCACTGGAATGAAATGGGCTACCTTGGTGAGGCGATCTATTATTACCCAGATGGAGTCATTCCCTTTCTGCGTCCGGGGTAGTCCGGTCACGAAGTCCATGCCTATTTCTTCCCACTTCCATTCAGGTATCGGGAGGGGTTGCAGTAGACCAGCAGGTTTTTGGTGTTCGGCCTTCGTCCGTTGGCAGATGTCACATCGGGCCACATACTGAGCTGTTTCTTTCTTCATCCCCTTCCACCAGTATCTGGTCTTGAGGTCTAGGTACATCTTGGTAGTTCCGGGGTGGATGGAGTAGGCCGAGTCGTGAGCTTCCTTGAGTAGGACTTCTCGGGCCTCCCCTTTTGGTACACACAGACGGTGTTTGAACCAAAGGACTCCTTGGTCATCTGTCCTGAGATCCGGGAGTTCTTCCTTGCGGGCTTTCTCCACAAGCCTTGCCGTCTCTGGGTCTAGACGTTGAGCTTTGCAGATGATGTCTTCTAGCATTGGCTTGACTTCGAGACTGTCGTTGTTTCCCAGACATGCATTTAGTTGTGCCGATTCTTCCTTCCAGTCTTCTAGAAAGTTAGTCCCTTTTATTCCGAATGGCTTTCGACTGAGAGCGTCGGCTACCACATTGGCCTTCCCGGGGTGATAGTGGATTTCTAGGTCATAATCCTTGATCAGCTCTAACCATCTTCGCTGACGGAGGTTGAGATCAGGTTGAGTGAATATGTACCTCAGACTCTTGTGATCGGTGAAAATATGGCATTTGTTTCCGATTAGGTAATGCCTCCATATCTTTAAGGCATGCACTATGGCTGCCAATTCCAGGTCATGGGTGGGGTAATTCTGCTCATGCGGCTTGAGTAGGCGTGATGCGTAAGCAATGACTCTCTCGTTCTGCATTAGTACACACCCTAAGCCTTGCCTCGAAGCATCACAGAAGACGACAAAATCTTGATGAATATCTGGCAGTGATAGAACGGGTGCCGTTGTGAGTTTCTCTTTTATGATTTGGAAACTTTCTTCACATTTTGGGGTCCACACAAATTTGTGATCTTTCTTGAGAAGTTCTGTCATTGGTCTTGCTATGCTGGAGAATCCTTTGATGAAGCGGCGGTAATACCCTGCCATTCCTAGGAAGCTTCGAACTTCACTGACGTTGGTTGGTTGCCTCCATTTTGACACTGCTTCTACTTTGGAGGGGTCCACTTCTATTCCTTCTGCGGTTAAGATATGCCCAAGGAAGGCTATCTTTTCCAACCAGAATTCACATTTACTGAGTTTGGCATACAGCTGGTGTGCTCTGAGTTTCCCAAGGACGATCCGAAGGTGACGCTTATGGTCTTCGCGGTTCTTGGAGTAAATAAGGATGTCGTCGATGAAGACTACGACAAACTTATCTAGCTCTTCCATAAACACTTTATTCATGAGGTTCATGAAAAAGGCGGGTGCGTTTGTCAGCCCGAACGGCATTACTGTGAATTCATATTGCCCGTATCGGGTGACAAATGCAGTCTTTTGGATGTCCGCTTCCTTGATCCTCAATTGATGGTAACCAGATCTCAGGTCTATCTTGGAGAAGTACTTGGCTCCTTGAAGCTGATCGAAGAGGTCGTCGATCCGAGGAAGTGGATACTTGTTCTTGATGGTAACTTCATTTAACGATCGATAATCAATGCACATTCTCATACTTCCATCCTTCTTGGAGACGAACAGAACTGGCGCTCCCCAAGGTGATGAGCTGGGACGAATGTATCCTTTTTGCAGAAGATCTGAGATTTGAAGCTTCAGTTCTGCTAACTCAGTTGGGGCCATGCGGTATGGTCTCTTTGCGATGGGTGCTGTTCCAGGAATCAGATCTATGTAAAATTCCACTTCTCTTTCTGGTGGCATTCCTGGCAATTCTTCGGGAAACACATCCATGAATTCCTCTGCTACTGATATTCTTTCCGTTGTTATATTGAACATCATTGGGTCACTGGCGGGTGGTTGTGCCTGGCAAGAGACTGACTCTCCCTGCTGGTCGGTGAGGAGGATTGTCTTGTCTGCGCAACTGATGATGCCTTTGTGTTTGGTTAGCCAATCCATCCCTAGGATTACATCAATTCCCTTGGATGGCAAGACGGTTAAGTCTGCCAGGAATACTACCCCACTTAAAAGGATTCTGACCTGAGAACATTTTAGCTGGCATAGGAGGTCGGACCCTGGGGTTCGGGTGACCAAAGGAATCTCTAGGGGAGTAGAGGGAATGCCATATTTTTCCACAAAGCTAGTGGCTATGAAAGAGTGGGATGCTCCAGAATCGAAAAGTACGGTAGCGGGAGTAAATTCAACAAGGAACTCACCGAGTACTACTCCCGGAGCCTGCTGAGCTTCCTAGGCATCGACGTGATTTATACGTGCCCTTCCTTGGTATGGAGTCTTGTTCTGCTGGCTGACGGCGGAGGGCGCTTTGGGGGTGGGTGCCGAGGTATTCTTCGGGCCATTCACCGAGTTGGAGTAGGCGGGTCCCTGCGTCTTCAGCTGCGGACAGTTGTTCTTGAAGTGGCTTGGATCACCGCAGTGCCAACATGCATTTGCCGGAGGTTGGTTGCTTGCCACCGAGGGAGAAAGGAAAGAGTTCTGACTCTGCTGGCTGAATCGTGACGGAGTGGGTCCAGCTGGTCTACTGAAATTGGGCCCTTTGGGTGGAAACCCAAATGATCGAGTCTTCTGGTGTCGGTCCTGCTATTGTGCCCGGAGAACCTGGAACTTCCTTTTGAGGTGCCCTTTTTCTTCCTCCTTAGCTCTTTCAACTTGCATGGCTTTGTTGGAAAGGTGAGAGAAGTTGAGGAAGTCTTGGCTAGCCAGAATTGTCTTGAGTTCTGGCCTGAGTCCCTTAAGGAAACGGGCCATCTTCTTGCTCTCAGTATTGACATCATCTGGCGCGTAGCGGGCTAGCTCCGTGAACTTGTGCACATATTCGCTGACAGATCTTCCGTCTTGAGTCAATTCTCGAAACTCGTCCTCCTTAAGCTGTACCAATCCTTGGGGCACATGGTGCTCCCGGAAAGCTGCCTCAAATTCCGCCCAGGTAGCATCTCTGATGGTGACGTTGAAGGTGTCCCACCAGGCTAAGGCCATCCCAGAGAGTTGATGGGCACCCAGTTGAACACGCTGGTTTTCTGGGCAACCAATGGCTTCCAGCTTCCTTTTGATCGTGCGCATCCAATCGTCTGCATCGAGGGGGTTGCTTGATCCGGCGAACGTGGGAGGTTTGAGTCTTAGGAAGTCCCCCATTCTGTCTTGCGGTCTTCCACCATTTGGTCGTTGATTCTCCAGATTTCGAGTGAGGACCTCGATGAGTCGGGTCTGATTGGCTAGAACTTGAGCTAGGTCTAAGGGTAGGGGTGGAGGTGCGGGGAGGTGGGTCTCACTTTCCTCTCTAACGACTTCCCCTTCAGCTCTTCGGGGGAAACCTGCTCCAATCCCTGAGGCGGTAGGCGTGGTTTTATCCGAAGCCATCTGCCAGGGAAGAGAGTCACTATTATGCACATGCAAATTGTTCTCAACCAAGTTATTTTATTCATTACACCATCACATTACAAGCATAAGACTACTACAGAAAAAAACTACACGAGGGCGTTCTTCGAGGTGCTAGTGAGTTCCTTGTCTAAGGTATCCCCAAATGCCTTGAGAAGATCATCGAGGCTGGCTAGGGATACATCTTCTTCGTCGGACCAGTCATCGGTTCTGGGGGAAGGTAGGGCTAGAGGGGCCTTCTTCTTCTTCTTCTCTGTCTGGCATCCTTGGTTAGTGGTCTTCTTTTGGATCTTCTTTTTGGGGGCGAGTGCCTTCAGCTTCTTGTCAAAGTCTGACTTCAAGGTCCGGTAGGCCTCACGGGTGTTGGCTTCCTCGCCTTCCGCTATGCTGAGACTCTCCTGGAGGGATACCTTCTCTTGCGTAAGCTCTTTGACTTGCTGCTCTAGGCATTCCACTCGGGAGTTTAGGTGGGTACAATGGGAGGAGAGCTCATCGTAGTGGTTGTTGAGGGTGTGGAGGTATCCGGCCATGTAGACGATAGTGGGATCATCTTCTATGGGATCTCCTCCTAACAGAGCCTGGAGTCTTTTCTTCCAGGTGGGGGTGTTTTTGTTGCTGGGTGGGAAATATCGGAGGGGAGTTTCAAAGGTCTCTCGGCTATAGTTTTGGCACAGTTGTTTGAGGGCTTTTCGAGCAACGCTCTGGCATGTGTCTGGGAAGCGGTGCCCGATGAAGGTAATTTGGAATGGAGGGTGGTTTGGGTAGTTCCGGCTTTCTCCCAGGTAGACTGCCATAGAGCACTTTTCCATTCCATTTTCACGGTACTCCTTCCAGACATATTCGGGCTTCTTGCGGATCCCCAGGCGTAGTGCGCAGCTTCGAAGCAGGTGAGGAAAGCCTTCCTCCTCTGAGCAATAGGAAGTCCTAATCACCCAGGGGTTTTCCATCTGGTAGACGAAAAGAAAGGTCTATTAATCTCGGGGAAAAGGGGAAAGAGTGTTTCTTGAAGGTAAGAGGTGTTTTTCTTGTTAAGGCAACTTTTAAGGTCAGGGCTGTGGTCTACGGCTAGTTCTATAGGTTCTGATACCACCTGAAGCGTCCCGATCCTTTGGGACTCAAATGTGATACAATTACTAGTCCCAGGAGGCTAGTAATCACATTCATTACTTCAAATAGTTACAGGGTCTGAATAATGTTATTACAATACCGGGGATATAAGCTCGAAAGGGAGCCGAAAACATATATCGCAATGGAAGATAAAATAGCCCAGGCCACAGGCAGAACTGGGTGAAGACACAGCCCCATCAATCAAGCATAGCAGAAAAGAAGTCTTCAGCTGCTGAAAAACATAAATAAATCTGGGTGAATACGCTAGGTATTCCGCAAGCCCACCCGGCTCCCGTAAAGAGAAAGTGACCTATATTGTACATGCTTTTTATGGTGGAGTTGAAGTCACTCATACTTTTTCAGAGAAAGGCAGTACTCAATAGTGAGGGTTTTCCCAAAAACGATAGAAGTAACAACATGCTTAACTACCACTGAGCTTCCCGCTCCCGTGGTACTACTTTCTTTCCAGAACATACACACACATTTCCCTGTTCCCAGTTGTAGTAGAAACACTAATTGTCATACCATACCAGACTCGTCCATACCAGTGGACACGGACTATTCGAATAGGTTTAGACTCTGCGCAGAGGGGTACACTTTACCCACTAGTCCGGCTCTGCGATCTCATGGCCAATGAGACCCGAATCCGAAACTCTTTCCTTCCTTGTACGTCCGAACCTTAATGGTTATACCGGAAGGAGTCAGGCCACCACCATGTCCAAACCGGACAAAACATTCCCCTTCCTTATCCTCCCGGTGCTACCCCAGCCTTCATAACCCTGGGGTGGGACCGTACGAGTTCAGATTGAGTGGCTGCCCACACAGCCTCGAGTGGTTGTACTTCTAAAGAGTACAGGTAGTGAAGATGACAAACCGGTCCTTATACGAGGGGACAATCCTTCTGCTCACGCCTAAACCAGCTGAGCCATCACCTTAGGCCCTCCCCTAAACCAGGGAGTCCCTGATCATCCCACTTCACTAGGTGATGAGGGTGAGTACCCTTCATCGCACTCTTTTTGGAAAACATTTCACTTATACTCCTTTTTACTTGCCCCATATCTTTTAATCGAAGTAATAGTTAATGCGGGCTCTCTCATGCTTACCATGCAATTCGATTCCCATCCCATAATCCAGGCATAGGCAGTGGTAGAGAGAAATAGGTAAATAATGCATCAAGGGAAGGATGGACTTGCCTTCGTCGAAGCTTTCCTGGCACAAAAGGTTAATCTCGGAGGGGTCGGGTTCCTGCCCTTCTTCCGGAGCTAAGAGTTCCGGAGGATCGGATCCCTCTTCCACTAATTAAAACATAGCCAAAAACAATACATCAAACATGGTGACTTTTGGTGGAGTGTGCAAATTGTTATACTTTATTATTTTTGTGCCCTAATAATTTATTTAAACTATTTTTGGTGCATAAAATATCAGCATATAAGTATATATGGGAAAATGGGAAAAGAAATGGGAAAAGAAAAAGAAAAAGGATTTCCTTTCCTTGTGGGCCGGGGGGGGGGGGAATTTTGGCCCACATGGGCGCGGGCGCTCGCGCGGGCGAGGCAGGCGGCCCAGCTGGCCCAGCTGTGCGGGGAGACGGCGGGTGACGGCATGGAGGCGCGGGCCCACCAGCCAGGGAGAGGGGAGGGGGGGCTGACGGTGTTAGCGACAACGGAGGGGGAGAGGGACTCGACCGGGGCTGACCGGCGGTGAGGATCCGCGGCGGTTCTCCGCCGTCGGTCCGGTTTTGCGACGGGGAGGCGGTGGCGGAGCATGAGTGGTAGATGGGGATCACAGGGGCGGGGCTAATTTCGCCTGCGGGGGCCTAGGGCGGCCGGTCCGCGGCACGGTGGCGGGTGCCCGCGGCGGCTTCGCCGCCGGTGAGTTTTCCGGCCGAAATAGAGTGGGGAAGGTGGCGAGTCATGATCGTGGGAGTGTGGCGGAACTCTTGGCACCATTTAATTGAACTGAAGGTCGCCAGGGAGGGAGAGGGGAGCTTACCGGAGCGGTGGAGGGAAGCACGGCGGCGCTGCTAGCTCGATTGAGCTCTGGGAGGAGTGGAGGAGATGGCCGTGGCTGGTGTGGAGGGCTCGGGCTCGGCTATCCCTTTTATAGGCGCCCAGGAGGGGGAGAGGGATGGAGGGGACGGCGAGCTCCGACGAGCTTCCATGATGGCGGGCATGGAGCAAACAGCGACGAGACGACTCGAGCAGGCTGAGGATGAGGGGACGGCTCGGGCACAGAGGCGGGTTGGTCGCGGAAGTCGGGGCGAGCTTTAATGGCGAGGCGACGGGGCGTGCAGCGCTCGGTGGCGAGCGCGCCGGTGAGGCATGGGCGAGAGAGATGGAACTGACGAGTGGGGTCGGCTGCCAGTGAGAGGTCCGCGCGAGAGAGAGAGGCGGGGCGCTGACGGGCGGGGTCGGGCTGTCAGCGGCGGGAGTGGCGCGCGGCTTGGGCCGCCTGGGCCGGAAGGAGAGGGGAGGGAGGCGGGCGCGCGCGAGGTGGGCTGAAAGGAGGCCCAGCCGAGGGAGGGAAAGGTTTTTCTTTTTTTCTTTTTCTGGTTTCCATTTCTCTCCCTTTTTCTTTTTTTTTTCTTTTGTGTCCTTTTGTTTCTTTTCTTATTAACAAAAGTTCTCTAGATGAACTAGATGATAAATATGGCCTATGTGAGGTGCTCAAATAACTTTAAGTATATGCAAATGGTAGGGTGACCTAGGGGGGGTAGGGTTAGGGAAAAGAATAAAACAAAAGGGGAAAAATTAGGGGGGGGGTTAGGGTTTCAAACCTGGGTTGGGATTTTAGGATGTTACAGCAACCCTCACGGGGTTGCACCCCTCCAACGACAGCTAGAGGAAGACAAGATCGGCGACGCCACCACAAGCGCACGCTCTCCGACGGTGAAGTCGCCGGAAGAGACCACCGTGACGCGGATCCCTCCAGAGAACACCGGTGCACCCCATCTGGAGGCCCAGAAAGCGAAAGGGCGCGGTGGTCGCAAGAGGAGCGAGGCATGTCTACTGCCCGAGGGATCGACCACTTTTTAAAGGCAGATCCCCCCCAATCGCGCCCCTGAAACGTCACGGGTGAAGTCTCCCCGGCGTGCACCAAGGATCTCAACTTATGACACGAGGGCCAGGCCCCGCATGTCATGCAAACTAACCCTAAGAAGGGACGTGCAACTACCCTGCGGCTACGCGCCCCTCCATTTCCGGGGCAACCAGCGGTCAGGAAGGCGAACCACCGCGCAAGGGGCATGCAGCCACCCCACGATTAAGCACCCCTTCATCTTCACCGTATCCAGCGGTCAAAGAGGCGACTCGCCGCGCAAGAGGCGTGCAACCGTCCCACGGCTGTGCGCCCCCTCAGCTCTGCCACAACTGGCGGCACAACTCAGGGGCCCAGGCCCACATGTCATGTAACCGGCGTGCCAGTTACCGTGTGCAAAGAAACCGCACCACCGCCTGCGCCAATGCCACGTCTTCTCGGGACTGTCACGGATTCTGAAAAGGTAAATTTATTAGAACCAGTGGAGCAATTCGAGGCAGCCCCGCGCATGGCCCAATAGTGTCGTTAAGTACGACGGTCACGGTTCAGTCAGCCGTGGGAATAGGCACGACAGTTGGCATGGTCATAGGCGGGCCGGCAGTGATTGCAGCAACGGGCACACGGAAGCAGCGGACCAACCGCCAATCAGACTCTGGTCCCACCTGCAAGCTCGCATCCTCCCCTGAGGCGGGACAGGGGGCCACTGTCGGTACCCAAATTCAGGGGTACCCTCTCCTACAGCATGAAGACACCGCACCCATGCGACGTCCCTTAGCCACGCGGAGGACCGCGCATGACCCCACCGGATGGGCAGGCCAAAGGGCGCCACGTGGCAGGGAAAGACACCACACCCCAGTAAGGCCGGACCCCCACAGAAGGACACCGGACCCCTATATACGAGTCCGGAGCCTTCGGGTAAGTCCGAACTCCAGCAGGGTCCCGGAGCGAGAAGGACCCTAGTGTGAGCAGGGGTCCAGCGCTGACACGTGTGCGGGCCTTGCCTCCGCTTCCCGCTCAGGCGGAGATCCACTGCTTGTGGCCCATGATATAAGCTACCGGGCCGACCCTGACGAGAAGTCGTGCAGCCCCTACATTTATTGAGGAAAAGACGCGCCGCCTGCCACTACTCTGACGGGCGACGTGCCCTCTCAGCATTAAATGTGTCCCGTCCCATCCGCTGGCAGGCGGCGTCAAGGTCATCCAGCAGGCGGCGCGCCTGCTGGGTCTGCTGGCAAATAGTGCGCCCGTGCCAGGCACACCCTATACTCGTCTTCTCATCCGTAGGAAGCTTCCCCTGCATGCCAAGGATACGCAGACCTCGAGCGACAGGGCACAAGAAGATTGCCTCGACAACAGACATTAGAGGATCCAAGCTTTATATTCGTTATGTCCCTGGGCCCACATGTCGGGGCCCAGTCCTTTTGTGCATGCCCCCTTCAGCTATAAAGGAGGAGGCATACGACTTTACAGAGGAGGCTCTTAGACCTAGCTTTAGAGAGACACTCATAAGTTCATACAAGCTCCAAACAATACATCACACAGTGGAGTAGGGTATTACGCTCCGGCGGCCCGAACCACTCTAAACCCTCGTGTGCTCTCGTGTGTTGATCCACCAGCCTCGTAGCAAGAAAAACGCTTAGGCCCCTCCTCTCTTCAGGATTTAGGGCGGGTGCAATCCGCCACCCGGCCGGGGAGATTTCCTCTCTGACAATGTGTTATACCAGATGCATTACCAACATGTAACTACAATTTTGATACTCACAGGTGTATGGAACAGAGCAGGGTCAACTGCAGGGAACATTGGAGGTGGCGCAGCGAAACCCTATGCGGCGCCAAGGCTCTGCATGTACTGGAACATCTCCGCCATCCTCTGATCAGCCGCCGCCCGCTCCGCCATTATCCTCGCCTCCATCTCTTGACGTTTCCTCCTCTCTTATTCTAGTTGGGTCTGTAATGTTACAAGCCAACATTATAGTAACTCAAAGAGAAGGTATATAACTCCAGGAATGACGAGTTACAAAAGCACTAACCACGAGTTGCTGTATGTGATGCTGTGAGCTATCGTGCCGAGGTCGTATGGCTGGACTCGAGCCCGTGCTCCTTGCTCGCACCTGAGACAGAGTGGGAGTGGAGGACGAGTCGAATGCCCCGTCGGCAATCTAGTACCGCCCATGTCTCTTGCCTCCTCCGACCCTCATGAGCACATCGGGGTCGATCGGCTCGGTGCTCGAATCATAATCTAGGCCATGGACCTCCTGTGCCATGGCGTTATAGTCATGAAGGCGGCTGTAGACGGCGGGGTTGGTGTAGGCCTCGGGCCCATCATCCGGGTTGTAGGTGACATCGGACGTCGCCCTGTCCTTATGGGCCATAGCATAGGCCAAGAAGGTGGAGCAAGGTCGGCCACCATGTGACACCGACTACAAGAAAACCAATGAGATAGTTAGAAATAATATCTAATCCAGTGCTATATACTTAAATAAAAAAAGAGGGTGTACCCATGCTTCGGCATATTGGCCCAGGCTCCGGTTGCCTTGGTGGTGGGAGGGACCTTGCATCATCATACGCCGTTCCCGGCTAGCGTTGTGTGCCTCGTCCCACTCAGCCGAACACCACCTATCCACCATCTTCTCCCAGCATAGAGGATGTGCGGCGCACCAATGTGGAATCATCTACAAAGTAAACACGTAAAGTGCATATCAGAAGATAAAATAAAATTCATGCATGGAGTACTGGTACCAAACATGCATGACTTTACCTGCAGGTACTGGTCCCTGGTCAACGACATGGTTCGGGCTTGCTGCTTGGTCACCCTCTCCCCAAGGATGGAGCCGTGGTAGCTGACGATGGCCTGGATTCGGGCCTCATAGTGCATGTCCACAACGAGCTTCTTACAGCTCATGGTGGCCACCACATCCGCCCTAGCCTCGTATCCAGCCTCGCATCTGAAGAAATCCTGCATACAAAAACGATGTATCCATACATTATTTCAAGAATTTGCAACGAATGTGACATATTTTACATTATACTAAGACTTACCCACAGCTCTTGCTTCACCTGCTCCGCCTTGTTATTGAATTTCCGGCCGTCCCGGTCTACTGCATCGGGGGCGACGGCGTAGTGGTTGAAGGTGTAGGTTGGGCCCGTCACTCCAGCGTACTCAACCAGTCCAAGGAAGTGTTCCCTGCACAGCAGGCCGAGGATGCCATTGGGGAGGCGACGATCACCCCAGCATAATCCACAGCCGTCCAAGACCTGCCCAAGTGATAAATAAAAAGTATTAGTTTATATTATGATTTTGAACACATAATACGAACAAGAATGAAGAACATAAAGTTACATGCCTCTCCCCATTCGGTCGAATCAGCGGCCGCCTGTCCCGAAGAATGGGACGCTGAGGGAGACTCGCGGGACCTCGCAGGTAGATGCTCCTCGAACCTGAGGCGGTCTGCTGAGCTTCGTCGTCGTCCTGCTACTGGTCATCGTCGTCCTGCTACACCGCCTGCTGCTGGACAAGGTCATCCTGCTGCGCCGCCTGCTGTGCCTCGTCCTGCTCTGCCTCGTCTGCCATCCTGCTCCTCCTCCCCCTCCTCCTCAGCCAATTACCGCCCACCATATTTGTCCAAAAACCTGCAATTAAGAGTAAACAAATAAGCACATATAAAAAGATGTATTTAAAAACAGGTGCGAAATAAAAAGTCATATAGCATTACATCGATTAAAAATAATCTTCATATGTGTCGGAGTTAGCCGGATCATAACTCTCATCATCACTATCAACCATTTCAATCTCAACACCATCGAAAGACGCAAGTTCGTCATTAATGTCATTGCCTTCAAGGATTACTAAGTCATTATCATTTTGCACCTTATCATTCTCCTCATCAACAACCATTTCAATATCTACGTCCATTTCGATAGCTTCGGTTAAGTCTATCTCAAATCGCCCTTCTAGCCCATCTTCTTGGAAGAACTCTCCATCATATGTGTCCGGGTCTAAGTTGTATTCTTTATCGTTAGGAACAGGTAACCTCCCGTGCGGCAATACCTTATACACAACATCCCAACCCTTAAGATGTTCTTTCATTTGGCACGCATATGGAAGATAATACACTTGTGTGGCCTGTTGGGCCACGATATAGACATCGTCTCCTGGTAAGGTGGAATCTTGTCGAATTTCGACTATCCCAAGATTAGAATGTGTCTGTCTCGTCACTTGAGGGTCAAACCAATGACATTTGAATATCACTGGAGTAAAAGGTTTGGAACCATAAAAATTGAGCTCATATATTTCTTCGATTCGTCCAAAATAATCGACATCGTCAAGGCCGGGCGTAAAGACTCCAGAACACGTTGTTTTTCGATTGGGCCGACTTTTATCGTAGTTTGTTGTGCGAAAACGGTATCCATTGACGTCATGCCCAGAATATTTCTTGACCCTATAAGCAAAGTCGTTGGCTACTTGTCTCAACTCGACACTCATAGACGGATCTCTTTGGCCCTGCAAGTATTCGCAAGTTAAAAGACGCTAAATTGAGTTCAAAGACGTATCTCTTTTACAAACTAAGCATGTATCTTACATTTGAACCAGGAAATTAAATTGGACAACCCATTTCTCGCACCCTTTCTAAGAAGAGTGTCATATTCCTGTGGAGTGGGGTCCCTTGATCTACGCTAGAATTCATGAAGAAATTGTTCCATGTATGGCGTCACCTCTTCAAGGTTGGTCAATACATATAGCATGATATGCCGCCACTCTTCATGTGTTAGGGTCTTGGTGGTCGAGCCACTTGCGCTTCCGAGTTGGCCTCGAAATATGCTAAGGTTCGATTCATTGTCGCCATCATTGTAACGAGGGGGTGGATTATGCACGCTTGGGAGTTTGTCACCATAATAAGTTGTTGTGAAGTTTGACATCTCCTCTAGAATGTATGCCTCTGCAATGGAAGCCTCGATTTTGCATTTATTTCTACATTTCTTTCGAATAATATTTAGACATCTCTCGATTGGATAGCACCAACGTCCCTGCACGGGCCCCCCATTCGTGCCTCATAGGGGAGATGAAGAATCAAATGCTGCATTGGATTGAAGAAGCCAGGTGGAAATATCTTCTCAAGCTTACACAGTAACACGGGTGCCAATCTTTCCAAGTCTACAACCACGGTCCGAGATAACTCTTTTGCACAAAGTTGACAGAAGAAATAGCTCAACTCTGAAAGCGCTAGCTAGACATGCTCAGGGACATAGCCTCGAACCATCGCAGGAAGAATCCGTTCAATCCATATGTGGAAGTCATGACTCTTCATCCCTAAGACTCGCATAGTAGATAAGTTCACCCCCCTACTCTGGTTAGCTGCATACCCATCAAGCAACATCAACATCTTGATTCACTAAAGTACTTCCTTCCTCTGGGCCCTGCTTAGGACGAAATCGGCCTTAGGCCTTCTCCACGTCTTTCCGCCACTTGGCGGCTTCATCTCTAGGTTTGGTCTATCACATAACGCTGCCAGATCCACTCTTGCCTTTACGTTATCCTTTGACTTATCAGGAATGTCCATAATTGTTGCCCATAGTGCCTCGGCAACATTCTTTTCAGTGTGCATCACGTCAATGTTGTGTGGAAGGAGCAGGTCGTCATAATAGGGGAGCCGAGTCAAGCCAGACTTATGTGTCCACATATGCTGCTCACCATATCCCACAAAACCACCTTCTGTATTAGCCACGAGCCCATCTATCTGTTGACAAATTTCGGCACTAGTCATCATTGCAGGTGGGCGGTCTGTCACTATGACACCTTTCGTAAAGTTCTTGATGTCTAGGCGGAATGGATGGTCAGGAGGGAGAAATTGTCGATGTTTATCGAAGGACAAATATTTGCCACCCTTTTTCAACCAAATGAACCTGAGAGCTTCCTTGCAAACTGTGCATGGGAACTTACCGTGAACACACCAGGCGCAGAATAGCCCATACGCCGGTAAGTCATACATGGAGTACTGGTACCAAACATGCATTCTGAAGTTTGTCTCCGTAGCTCGGTCATACATCCATACCCCTTCCTCCCAGGCATGTACCAATTCATCGATCAAAGGCTCCATGTACACGCCCATTTTATTCCCCGGGTGTCCACGAATTATCAACGAGACAAATATATTCTGCCTTTGAAAGCACACACCAGGGGGGAGATTGATTGGGATAACAAACACAAGCCAACATGTGTACGGGGCAACGCTCATTCCATAGGGATTGAACCCATCTGTGGCCAACGCAACACGTACATTACGAGCCTCTTCGGCTTTCTCACGGTGAATGGCATCAAAGTGTTTCCATGCTTCACCATCGGATGCGTGCACCTTCTTGTCAGGATTGTATCGTTTTCCATTTTTATGCCATGTCATCTGTTTCGCAGATTCCTCTATCATGTACAGACGTTGGATCCTTTGACTTAAAATATTCTTTGCCGAGTGCTAGATCGCGGGCACTCGGCAAAGAAGGCTTTGCCGAGTGTCAACTGACAGGTACTCGGCAAAGATCTGTTCTAGTTTCTTTGCCGAGTGTCAACCGACTGGCACTCGGCAAAGCTCTCTTTATTACCGAGTGTCATCTCTGAACACTCGGCAAAGTACATTTTTATTTTTTTAATTTTGGCAACCAAACTTTTTGTGGTATGTTCCTACACTATGTAGACCTACATGTACCATTTTGGGATAATTAGAAAAGTGTTTTCTATAGCTAGTAGATTTAGTTCGTTTATTTGAATTTCTTCGAAAAATTCACATTTGAACTGCAAGTCACTCGAAACTTGGAAAACCATGCGTGCAAACATAATATCCATGCTATTTAGCACAAGTTACGACCGACTTCAGGAGCGGACCGGAAACTTCGAGCACCATGCTCACTCAACATGGTCGTGAACTTGCCATCCAGCTGTTTAAAAATTGTATAAAACACAAACAAAGTCAGAAAATCATGAAACTTGTCCACATGTCATAATATCATATGTAGAGGTTGTGATAAAAATTTGAGAAAGTTTCGAAAAAGCTGTGACGTACTATGTGTAGAAACCTAGGAGAACTACATTGAAACTTTATGATTTCATGTGTAGTTCTCCTAAGTTTCTACACATAGTACGTCTCAACTTTCTCGAAACTTTCTCAAATTGTTAGCACAGCATCTATATATGATATCATGATACGTGGACAAGTTTCATGATTTTCTGACTTTATTTTTATTTTATACAATTTTTAAACATGTGGATGGCAAGTTCACGGCCATGTTTAGTGAGCATGTTGCTCGAAGTTTCCGGTCCGCACCTAGAATCGGTCGTAACTTGTGCTAAGTAGCATGGATATCATTTTTGCATGCACGGTTTTTCAAGTTTCGAGTGACCTGCAGTTCAAATCTGAATTTTCCGAAGAAATTCAAATAAACGAACTAAATCTACTACCGATTGAAAACTATGTTATAATTGTCCACAAATGATACATGTAGGTCTACATAGTGTAGTAACGTACCACAAAAAGTTTGGTGGACAAAATTTAAAAAATAAAATATTCTTTGCCGAGTGTCCACAGAAGACACTCGGTAAAAAGTTCTTTGCCGAGTGCCGACCCTCGGCCCTCGGCAAAGGCTGACGGCCGTCAGCTTTAGAACGGCCGCTGACGGACCTTTGCCGAGAGCCGTCTTTGCCGAGTGTTTGTCACTCAGCAAAATTGTCTTTGCCGAGAGTTTTCCTGTGCCGAGTGTCCTGCACTCGGTAAACTAGCTCGTTACCGAGAGCGGGACTTTGCCGAGTCCGGCTCTCGGCAAAGGCTACTTTGCCGAGTGCCCGAGAAAAAGCACTCGGCAAAGAGGCCGGCACTCGGCAAAGACCCGGATTTCGGTAGTGCATTAGTGCCCGTGCTCGTACCTACAGGCAGGCAGCAGGCTGCTTGCGTTGCACCTTGCACGTCAGCACGTGTGGTGGCGTGTGTGCCGTGTGTGTGAGCCAGTGAGTGTTGGGCCGACTATGCAGCGACGAGCCGCCCACTTACTTAGCAAGTGAGGCAGTGAGTGTTGTGTGGGTGCCGATGTTTACAGTAAGCAGCACATGGTGTCGCATCAACCGTGAGGGTGAGGAGACGCGAGGTGGCCCTGATACTGTGCAGGCGTGTAGTCGTGCTCGTGCTCTGCGCCTGTACTGATTGCTAGCTGGTGTGGTGAGGCTGATGGAGTGACATCTACAAGGGAGAGGGAACCAAGATTGGGGAAAGAAGTGAGGATGAGTCTAGGGTTTTAGGTTTCAGCAAGTGTTACTGGGCTTGAGCTGTAATCTTGCTTACTGGGCTACAATATGAATATGAATATGAATATTTGATATTATTCATTATATGTGCAGGGTTTAAAAAACCCATGGATTTGCGGGTACGGGTACTAAAATCCCATGCCTACACCCGTATACACATTGGGTTCAGGTTATCACCCATTAAGAAACTCGTGGGTTTAGATATTAGCCCATACGCATACTGTAACACCCTAAATCTCATTTTGAGAATATAGTAAAAAAATTCAGCAAAATCTTACATTAGAATATTTTTTTTGAATTCCCATAACATTGAAGTCACATCTCCTTAAATAAAAGTTCTATAGCAAAAATTCAATAAAAAGATTCTTATAAAAATTAACCTTTATTGAAATTTATAAGTATTAATGTGAGAACATTTCTTTTTAATAAGAGATCATACAATATAAACTACTTTTCTTAAAATAATTGCATGTGTGCTACATATTCAAAGGCAATTGCTTATGTAGAATAATAAATGAATGAATATATATATATGTGTGTGTGTATGTATAAATATATTGACCTCTCATGCTGGTCCTTATGATTGTGCATTTAATTAAACTAGAAATCCAAAACCAAGTTTAAATTTGGAAATAGAAATAGAAATTTGGAATAAGAAAGCAGGAAAAAGAATAAAGGAAACAAAACCCTAATTGGGTTGCTTCTAACTGGCTAGCCCATTAACCCTCACCGTGCAGCCCATCTCCTTCTCCTCTCCTTTTCTTTTGTTATGGCGCTTACAGGTGGGCCATTGGCGCTAGCTTCTCCCCTCAGTCACCACGACCAGCCACTCTGCGCTCTTGTGCTCCTGCCACTTCCATGCGGGGCCGAGATGGCAGCGATAGCCCTATAACAGAATCCACACCTTCCCTCTTACGCTCACCCCGAAGCCAACGCAGCAGAAAAACAAATGCAGCGGAGATCTCGGCGGACGTTTCCTGGCTCCGCTCGGTTCGAAGATTGTGGCAAACGGATCACCGAGATCACCGAAGCATGTGCCCTTCCCTGCTCGGACATTTTCTCCTTCCGCCCTGGGTATAAATCCAAGGCCGCGACCCCCTTTTTTTCCTCTCCTCCGGTCTACACGAACGTCGGGGAAAGTGGTGAGTCGAGCGGGGCAGAGAGAAGGTTAGGGAGAGAGAGAGATCGTGTGCATGTGCAGATCTTTAACGAGCGCGTGATGGTTGGCCTCGGTTCGTTTGTCGGCGGCGAGCTTCGATGCTTGCATTGTCGTCGTTGGGCGCGGCGGACCTCCTCCAGTACGTGGTCGAGCACCTCCTCAAATCCTGACACCGGTAATGCTTCCATGCCATGCTCCTTGTCCTCACCAGTGTATGTACCGAACTTGGGTTGGATTAGGGTACCGAGGCCCCTACTGGCCGTGCTTGGATGGAGCGCCGCCGTGGGGAGCTCGGTTGTAGGCATGAGGTAGATGACGGGCCGAGGGCCGTTGATTCCATAGCAAACGGCTCAGATTAGAACGTGAGGATACCCTTTCAGCACTTAGAATCTGAAGCGTTGATCGAGAGATCGAGGGCCAGTGAAGAGAATTTGGCGCGGAAGGTTTCGGGTCGTTGATCCTAGATCGGATGGCCAGGGTAGGTACTGGTTCATTAAGTGAATTGATCATCTGGTTACCGTCGGATGGTGATCCTGCGGTCGAAATCCATGGATACCTCTTCGGCCGCTACTCTTTCTAAAGAACCCCTCGGATTAT
Organism: Zea mays; assembly: GCF_902167145.1. NCBI lineage: Eukaryota > Viridiplantae > Streptophyta > Magnoliopsida > Poales > Poaceae > Zea > Zea mays. The sequence continues at coordinate 89,864,085 of NC_050105.1, forward strand.
TTGAAATAAGCCCGCGGTCCACCATTATGCAAAGAATAGTGCAGGTTTGTCCCATTATTTACATTGACCACCCTGTACATTTAGGATATTGTGGCCTTAGTCCACACGACATTAAATCATGTAAAACACATTGAAAATATTGATTTTAATATAAAAATAATTCTAGAATCTTATTAAATTCGTATTTAATTCATCTTAACTCCTTTTTGATCCATTTCAGTTGCATTAAATTCATAATAATGTTGTTTATGATCTAGTAACCTTGATTTATCATCAAACATAGATTAAAATTGTGCACTTAATTGATTCTATATTAAACACCTAAATCTTTATAAAACCATAACTTCTTAACCGTAACTCCGACTTTAGCGATTCTTGTTCTCACGATCTCGTAGTGATGCGTAGATTATTATTACGCAATTTATTCTTATGATTGGTGTGATGTTATTCTTGCCTATACCATGTTTGTTTGTATTGCTACGACTAGCGTGAGGTTACGAGTCACCTGAAGAGCAAGTTGGTACCTGGAATCTCAAGTCCCAGTCAAGTTGTGCCCTTGATCACTTCTTTTTACCCAGTCATGTTCTGATTAATCATAATGATCTACATAGGTTAATTTTGATGGGACCCAACAGGATAACCTAGTTTGATTATCTTTATACCTTGACTCCACTAAACTTTTTGGGTAGTACCTGCTATTGCTTTATGTGGTTTTGGGTATGAAGATTACACTATTCATGATTATACTTTTGTTATCAGTTGTTATTTATTGTTCATGTTAAGATCATTATGTTAATTGGAACATGGAGAACCACCCGGGAAAACAGTGCTACCACAAGGGTTTATGGATGCCCTTGGCTGATTAACTAGGAAAGCTAGTGGATGATTACCTTACCCGAAAGGGGCAAGGGCAGTATGGGAGTGGTCAGTGTAGGGAGGTCCTTGGTTGATTTTGCTGCGATGGCGGTCAGTCGAGGGATTCCTGCACTGGAGCTTCCTATAAACTATAGCGGGTTTTCTGAAGCTAGTGGAACTTTGTAAAGGCCTCGTAGTGTTACCCTGCCTCACCTCCTCGGTAGAGGTGTATGGGATTGGCCGTCTCTTGGCAGATGGGTAACATGGCTTGTGGGTAAAGATGCGCAACCTCTGTAGAGTGTAAAACTGGTATACTAGCCGTGCTCACGGTCATGAGCAACTCGGACACTCACATGATTAATATATGGAACTAAATTCAATTTGTCATATGCATTGCATCGCAGGTGATGTTATTACTTTTGTTCTACTACTTAATTGGGTTGGTATTTACTTATACTTAGTAATTGCTAATAAAATTTTGACCAACTTTAAAAGCAATGCTCAGCTCTAACCATCCTCTTTGGTAAGCCTTACACTTCACGTGAACTCCCACCTTTGGCGAGTTCATGCACATTATTCCCCACAACTTGTTGAGCGATGAACGTATGTGAGCTCACTCTTGCTGTCTCACACCTCCCCACAGGTCAAGAACAGGTACCGCAGGTTGAGGCGCTTGGAGGATGCTGCAATGTGTTCGTGAGAGGTCTAGGTCGTCGTCTCCCAGTCAACTTTGGGTTGCTGGACCGTTGTTTCCTTATAATGTAATTATCTATTTATTTTGTATAAAACTCCTATTATATAGTAAAGTTGTGACATTCGATCCTGTGCCATGATTCATCATATGTGTGAGACTTGGTCCCAGCACACTTGGTGATTATGTTCGCGCCCGGGTCTTGGTGGCCCGAAACCCGGGTGTGACAGAAGTGGTATCAGAGGAATGTTGACTGTAGGACGAAACCTAGATAGAACTGGACAACCATTATCTACTTATCTTTGCTACTCTGATCCTTTCTAAACTTTCCTTAATCTCCGCTCATCTATTTTCTCTTTACTCTGATTATTCTTACCTTTTTCCTTCTAAAGGCAAACTTGGATTTCACACTTTGAAATCCTGTGCCTAAAGTGACCTTTATGAATAGGAGACCTAATCTTATGAACAAAAACAAAACTATTTTTGTAGGTATCTATGTGCTTCAATGTTTGTTCTTATGATACTTGTTTGATTTGGATCTTTGATTGAATGTGATGAGTTGTGGAGTAATGTCCACAATTACATCTGCATATACATATAGGAAAAAATGCTTATAAAAATAACTAGATAAACTAAATTATCCCTCATTAAAGTATCTAGCCTAAAAATATCCATCTCATCTTGAAAGATTCTATCCTACATCCATCTTATCTTAAAAAGATACTCATCTTATCTTGAAAAGATCTTATGTCACCCTAGTAGATCTAACTGACCTCAAAAGATTCTACCTTATCCATATGGATTCATCATACCCCAATTAGCATATTTATCCCACTCTAGAATAACAACCATGATCTAATCCAAAGTAATTAGATATTATCTAGTCTAATCTAGTTATACCAATCTAATCTAGATCCCATCTAATCTAATATGGTCCAATCTAAAGTGAATTACTTAACAGACTAGTTAATACTAGTGAAATAGATTATACCCTGTTGGCCATGATTTAACTTAAATTAGTACATCAGACCAAACCACCCATGAACAAATAACTTACCAGCATAATCATGGTGACCATCCATTCCGTCCTAGATGTTGCCATAATACACTTATCTTATGCCACCAACCTGTTAACCATCTGTCCTTACCTACAAGTTATCCTAACTACATGCCCCTAATTCGGATAAAGACTTCAAGAACGAAGATCAAAGATGATCGACCTCATCAAATCAAGGAAGGATAAGATTCAAGATAGATCTTCAAAGGAATCAGGATTCACAATCTTGGATAGAGTCTTTCCTAGCCCTACCTTTCTTAACCAAACCTATCTATGCTCTAAAGACATCTTCTATCCTACATAATAAAGTGGACATACATATATATACACATGCTCTCCTAATCACTCACTAATGAAAAAACGAGAGGTTTTTTATTTTTGAAATAATTAGAAACTGAAAGTTAAATTGCAAACCACTCTCTCTATATCCCTTTTCCTACAAATCTCGAGGACGGGATTTCTGTTAAGGGGGGTAGGATTTGTAACACCCTAAATCTCATTTTGAGAATATAGTAAAAAAATTCAGCAAAATCTTAAATTAGAATATTTTTTTTTGAATTCCCATAACATTGAAGTCACATCTCCTTAAATAAAAGTTCTATAGCAAAAATTCAATAAAAAGATTCTTATAAAAATTAACCTTTATTGAAATTTATAAGTATTAATGTGAGAACATTTCTTTTTAATAAGAGATCATACAATATAAACTACTTTTCTTAAAATAATTGCATGTGTGCTACATATTCAAAGGCAATTGCTTATGTAGAATAATAAATGAATGAATATATATATATGTGTGTGTGTATGTATAAATATATTGACCTCTCATGCTGGTCCTTATGATTGTGCATTTAATTAAACTAGAAATCCAAAACCAAGTTTAAATTTGGAAATAGAAATAGAAATTTGGAATAAGAAAGCAGGAAAAAGAATAAAGGAAACAAAACCCTAATTGGGTTGCTTCTAACTGGCTAGCCCATTAACCCTCACCGTGCAGCCCATCTCCTTCTCCTCTCCTTTTCTTTTGTTATGGCGCTTACAGGTGGGCCATTGGCGCTAGCTTCTCCCCTCAGTCACCACGACCAGCCACTCTGCGCTCTTGTGCTCCTGCCACTTCCATGCGGGGCCGAGATGGCAGCGATAGCCCTATAACAGAATCCACACCTTCCCTCTTACGCTCACCCCGAAGCCAACGCAGCAGAAAAACAAATGCAGCGGAGATCTCGGCGGACGTTTCCTGGCTCCGCTCGGTTCGAAGATTGTGGCAAACGGATCACCGAGATCACCGAAGCATGTGCCCTTCCCTGCTCGGACATTTTCTCCTTCCGCCCTGGGTATAAATCCAAGGCCGCGACCCCCTTTTTTTTCCTCTCCTCCGGTCTACACGAACGTCGGGGAAAGTGGTGAGTCGAGCGGGGCAGAGAGAAGGTTAGGGAGAGAGAGAGATCATGCGCATGTGTGGATCTTTAACGAGCGCGTGATGGTTGGCCTCGGTTCGTTTGTCGACGGGAGCTTCGATGCTTGCATTGTCGTCGTTGGGCGTGGCGGACCTCCTCCAGTACGTGGTCGAGCACCTCCTCAAATCCTGACATCGGTAATGCTTCCATGCCATGCTCCTTGTCCTCACCAGTGTATGTACCGAACTTGGGTTGGATTAGGGTACCGAGGCCCCTACTGGCCGTGCTTGGATGGAGCGCCGACGTGGGGAGCTCGGTTGTAGGCATGAGGTAGATGACGGGCCGAGGGCCGTTGATTCCATAGCAAACGGCTCAGATTAGAACGTGAGGATACCCTTTCAGCACTTAGAATCTGAAGCGTTGATCGAGAGATCGAGGGCCAGGGAAGAGAATTTGGCGTGGAAGGTTTCGGGTCGTTGATCCTAGATCGGATGGCCAGGGTAGGTACTGGTTCATTAAGTGAATTGATCATCTGGTTACCGTCGGATGGTGATCCTGCGGTCGAAATCCATGGATACCTCTTCGGTCGCTTTCTTTCTAAAGAACCCCTCGGATTATTTGAAATAAGTCTGCGGTCCACCATTATGCAAAGAATATTGCAGGTTAGTCCCATTATTTACATTGAGCACCCTATACATTTAGGATATTATGGCCTTAGTCCACACGACATTAAATCATGTAAAACACATTGGAAATATTGATTTTAATATAAAAATAATTCTAGAATCTTATTAAATTCATATTTAATTCATCTTAACTCCTTTTTGATCCAGTTGCATTAAATTCATAATAATGTTGTTTATGATATAGTAACCTTGATTTATCATCCAACATAGATTAAAATTGTGAACTTAATTGATTCTATATTAAACACCTAAATCTTTATAAAACCATAACTTCTTAACCGTAACTCCGACTTTAGCGATTCTTGTTCTCACGATCTCGTAGCGACGCATAGATTATTATTACACAATTTATTCTTATGATTGGTGTGATGTTAATCTTGCCTATACCATGTTTGTTTGTATTGCTACGACTAGCGTGAGGTTACGAGTCACCTGAAGAGCAAGTTGGTACCTGGAATCTCAAGTCCTAGGCAAGTTGTGCCCTTGATCACTTCTTTTTACCCAGTCATGTTCTGATTAATCATAATGATCTGCATAGGTTAATTTTGATGGGACCCAACAGGTTATCCTAGTTTGATTATCTTTATACCTTGACTCCACTAAACTTTTTGGGTAGTACCTGCTATTGCTTTATGTGGTTTTGGGTATGAAGATTACACTATTCATGATTATACTTTTGTTATCAGTTGTTATTTATTGTTCATGTTAAGATCATTATGTTAATTGGAACATGGAGAACCACCCGGGAAAATAGTGCTACCACAAGGGTTTATGGACGCCCTTGGCTGATTAACTAGGAAAGCTAGTGGATGATTACCTTACCCGAAAGGGGCAAGGGCAGTAGAGAAGTGGTCAGTGTAGGGAGGTCCTTGGTTGATTTTGCTGCGATGGCGGTCAGTCGAGGGATTCCTGCACTAGAGCTTCCTATAAACTGTAGCGGGATTTCCGAAGCTAGTGGAACTTTGTAAAGGCCTCGTAGTGTTACCCTGCCTCGCCTCCTCGGTAGAGGTGTATAGGATTGGTCGTCTCTTGGCAGATGGGTAACATGACTTGTGGGTAAAGATGCGCAGCCTCTGCAGAGCGTAAAACTGGTATACGAGCCGTGCTCACGGTCATGAGCAGCTCGAACAATCACATGATTTTGGCACCCTGTAGAGGTTTTGGCACCCTGTTCATGTGATGTCGTGGCCGTCGGAGGAGCGCTGGAGCCCTGCGGAAGGACAGCTATCGGGGCTATCGAGTCCTTGATGACGTCTCCTTGCTTCCGTAAGGGGCTGAAGGCCGCCGTCGTCATGGAGCACGCGGAGCGCCATCATTATTTGTTTACCGGGGCGAGCCAGATGGGACGCCGGTCTTGTTCCCCGTAGCCTGAGCTAGCTAGGGGTAGGGTAATGATGGCCCCCCTGTGACGTGGTCGGTCCGAGCCCTAGGTCGGGCGAGGCGGAGGCTCCTCCGAGGTCGAGGTCGAGTCTGTCTTCCGAGGTCAAGGTCGAGTCCGAGCCCCGGGTCGGGCTTGGCGGAGACCGTCTTTCGAAGCCGAGGCTGTGTCCGAGCCCTAGGGTCGGGCGAGGCGGAGTCCATCGTCTTCTGAGTCGTGGTTGAGCCTGAGCCCTGGGGTCGGGCGAGGCGGAGACCGTCTTCCGAAGCTGAGGCTGTGTCCGAGCCCTGGGGTCGGGCGAGGCGGAGTCCGTCGTCTTCTGTGTCGTGGTTGAGCCCGAGCCCTGGGGTCGGGCGAGGCGAAATCCATCTTCCGAGGCCGAGGCGGGGGCCGAGCCCTGGGGTCAGGCGAGGCAGAGCTTCCTATGGCACCCGAGGCTTGACTTAGCTGCTGTCAGCCTCACTCTGTCGAGTGGCACAGCAATCGGAGCGATGCGGGCGGCGCTGTTCTCCTGTCAGGTCGGTCAGTGGAGCGGGGAAGTGACTGTGGTCACTTCGGCTCTGTCGACTGGAGCGCGCGTTAGGATAAGGTGTCAGGCAATCCTTGCATTAAATGCTCCTGTGATACGGTCGGTTGGCGTGGCGATCTGGCCAAGGTTGCTTCTCTGCGAAGACTGGGCCTCGGGCGAGCCGAAGGTGTGTCCGTTACTTGAGGGGGGCCTTGGGCGAGACGTGAATCCTCCGGGGTCGGCTACCTTTGCCCGAGGCTGGGCTTGTGCGAGGCAAGATCGTGTCCCTTGAGTGGACTGAGCCTTGACCTTAATCGCGCCCATCAGGCCTTTGCAGCTTTGTGCTGATGGGGGTTACCAGCTGAGATTAGGAGTCTTGGGGGTACCCCTAATTATGGTCCCCGACAGTAGCCCCCGAGCCTCGAAGGGAGTGTTGATACTCGCTTGGAGGCTTTTGTCGCACTTTTTTGCAAGGGGACCGGCCTTTCTCGGTTGCGTTTCGTTCCTATCGGTGCGTGCGAGCGCACCCGCCGGGTGTAGCCCCCGATGCCTCGGAGGAGTGGTTTGACTCCTTTGAGGTCTTAGCGCGTTTTGTGATGCCTCGGCCGGTCTGGTTGTTCCCTCATGCGAACTGGCCGTAGCCCGGGTGCATAGTCGAGTCCCAAAATCTCGGGCTGGTATGTTGACGCTGTCAACGGTTTGGCCGGAGCCGGGTTTGCGAGAGCAGCCCCCGAGCCTCCGCACAGAGCGAGAGGACGGTCAAGGACAGACTCGGCTTTTTTCATACGCCTCTGTGTCGCCTTTCCGCAAGGAGGAGGGGGGAAAGCGCCATGTTGCCCTCGGAGGGCGCCGAACATGGTGTCTCCAGTGAGTTGCTAACGGGTAATCCGAGTGGACGCCCATGCCCCACTCGTTAGGGGTCGGCTAGTGGCCCGGAGGCGCGCTCCAAAAGTACCTGCGGGTGATTTGCCGGACCCGGTCCCCTTTTGACGGGGTCCGAGGGCTTGATGCCTCCCTCTGGTGGGATTCCGTTACAAAATTGTTCCCGTCGGTCTCGGACATGTCCTAGGGTACCTTGGGAGCATAGCCCAAGCCTTGGTTATGTATCGAACGTACCCAGGGTCATCCCTCGCTCTGCATGCTTTGAGGCAGGTGTCGAACCCTTCAGGGGCCAGCCTACGAACCCCTGATCAGTAGTGGGCGTGGAGCCCGAGTGGCCTGAGGCGGTCGTTGAACCCTTCCGAGGGGCCAGCCTTCGAACCTCTGACCAGTAGTGGGCACGGAGCCCGAGTGCTCTGAGGCGGCTGTTGAACCCTTCCGAGGGGCCAGCCTTAGAACCTCTGATCAGTAGGGGGGCTCGGGGCCCGCTTCCTTCGCGGAGAAGGATCCCTTTCGGAGTATCCCCTTTCCCGATCCCTATAGCAAGAGAGAGAAAGAGGAAGTGGAAAAGGATATGAAATCGAATGACGTGGCACACCTTTTTTGACGCGGTCATCATGGCGGAGGTGAAGTGTCGCCTGCTTCGCCTGCCAAAGGTGCCGCCTGTCCTGCCGCAGAGTTAATGTAACGGGACGAGTGGTTCGCGGGGCAGCCGTTGCGCGTGCGCGAGCCGTTCGAGGAATGGAACACGGGCGCGTCGTCTTCACGCCGTGGGAGAGGGTTCTCTCGCTGTCCCAGGAGGGGGCGTGAGCTTGCTGACGACTTGACTGCTGCTTCCGCCCGCCTGCCACCGCCATTACTGCTGGCCCATTTCTGGCCGTATCGACCGTCGCGCCTTCTCCCGCGGCTGACTGACCCGTGACCGATGTGCTCGGTTGGCACTGTTGGGTCATGCGCAGGGTCGCCTCGAGTCGCGGCACCGGTTCCGCAGTCGAGAAGGCGCGGCACTGGCGCGAGTGGCGGTGCAGTTTCTCGCACGTAGTAACCGGCGCACCGGTTACATGACGCGTGGGCCTGGGCCTGCGCGTCAAAGTCAAAAGGGTGTGCCCCCTTGGTGCGGTCGTATGTCGCCTGCATGGTGGTCCGCTCTTTCACCCCCTGGTCTGGGCGAATATGGAGAAGCACTTGTAACCGCTGGGCAGTTACGAGCACCACGCGCGACGGTTTGGCTTCTTCTGCCCTGGTCCAGCTTGCATGACGAGTGGGGATCTGCCGGTGGGCAGATGGCTTCCGTCGTCGGCGCGGAGGTGGTGGCGGCTGAAGAAGTCCTCGTCACCGACGGGATCATTGCCACCATCTGGGCTCCAGGCCTCCGGCTCTTTGGCTTTGATAGCTTGTCCTCGCCCCTCGAGTGGGGACGTGGGTGAGGGGCTCGTTGCAGCAGCGTCCGCCCTGAGGCCATCGCTGCTGCTGTTTGGCCACCTGGAGCGGAGGTCGTGGTTGCTGCTGCCGAAGCGGGCGGCGGTGAGCCACCTGGAGTCTCGTCGCCCCGCAGACCCTCCAATGTGGGGGGTTGTTCGTACCTGCGGGGGCGGAACCGGAGTTCCATTTGTAATGGCACCTTGAATGCCGGTGTCTGTTCATTGTGGCTGTCGGGGCCTGAACATGTAAGTATTTTGGCGTGAAGTCGTGTTTTTCCTCATTTTGAGCACTAGGACTCGCCTGTCGGCTAACTGAACCGCTTCACCAAGTGTGAGTTGCCTCGTGCGAAGGTGACAAGTGAGGTATCCGTATCCCGGAGGCATAGGAGTCCCTCGGCTCGGTCGGCCTTGCCGCCCGAGGCTTCTCTTGCTTAGTTAAAGAAACCCTCGGCCGCTCTGCGATGAGCCGGAGCCGGAGGCAGCGGTGTCAGCATGGACAGAGGCAGAGTTGGCTCGAAAAGAAGACTTCGTCGGCCGGAGCCTGGCCGGGCCGTCCATTGGCGGGACCAGCGCCGGAGTCGGGTTGCCGAGGCCATGGGCCGGGCTGGTGTCCTCGGGGGACAGCTGGCTGAGGCTTCGGGGCGGCCGGCCGAACCGTCTGCTCGGGCCGGGTCCCTGGAGGAGACCCTGGCGGTGATGGCCGGGGCATGGTGCTGACGTCGTTCTTTGGAGCGGAGATCCTCCGACCGTGTTGTCGTCCGAGGCTCGGTCGGACTTCGCCGAAGGTGGAGTTGACACCGAGGGTGCTGCTGCTCCCCCTCCATCGACGTCTGAGCCTACAGGATCGGTTCGCCTGTAGTATGCATATGTTTTTTGCGGCCGCCGAGGCCCAAACATACTGTTGTCGCGTTGTAAAGCTGTGTTTCTTTTCCTCTTGTTTCGAGTATCTGGACTTATTTGTCGGTAACAGAATAGTTTGTCCGAGCGAGAGTTACTTTTCATCGAAGGTGATGAGTGAGGTATCCGTATCCCGGAGGCATAGGAGTCCCTCGGCTCGGTTGGCCTTGCCGCTTACGTGTACTCTTACTCGTCCGTAGGATTCTGCTATCGATATAGTCGAGAAGGCACGAAAAATCGTTTCGGCAGAAAGGTTTCCGAGCATTAAGACTTGTTCGGTCAGCGGAATCGCTTATCCGAGCGTGAGTTACTTATCGCAGAAGGTGATGAGTGAGGTATCCGTATCCCGGAGGCGTAGGAGTCCCTTGGCTCGGTCGGCCTTGGCTACTTACGTGTACTCCGCCGTTTTCAGGATCCCACTTTCGAAGTAGTCGAAAAGCACGAAAGACGTTCTGGCAGAAAAGACCTTTTCTGAGGAAAATTTTGACGCAGAGGGGGTTCGCCCCTTCTAGCCCCCGAGGGAAGGTCGGGCTTTGCCGAGGCAAGGTTGACCCTTCCTTGATGGTTAGACTTTATATGTAAACGAGGTATACGAACGACTTGAAAGCATCTTAAGGGTAGAAGCGACGTAGCTGTTGGATGTTCCAAGCGTTGCTGTAGACCTCGCCTTGACTGTTGGCCAGCTTGTATGTCCCGGGCTTCAGAACCTTGGCGATGATGAACGGCCCTTCCCAGGGAGGCGTGAGCTTGTGCCGCCCTCGGGCGTCTTGTCACAGCCGAAGCACCAAGTCGCCCACCTGGAGGTCTCGGGACCGAACCCCTCGGGCGTGGTAGCGTCGCAGGGACTGCTGATACCGCGCCGAGTGTAGTAAGGCCATGTCCCGAGCCTCTTCCAGATGGTCCAGTGAGTCTTCCCGGTTGGTTCGATTGCTTCGGTCGTCGTACGCCCTCGTCCTCGGGGAACCGTATTCTAAGTCTGTGGGCAAGATGGCCTCGGCCCCATAGACTAAAAAGAACGGTGTGAAGCCCATGGCTCGGCTCGGCGTTGTCCTTAGACTCCAGACCACCGAGGGGAGTTCCTTCATCCATCACCTGCCGAACTTGTTGAGTTCGTTGTAGATCCTCGGCTTGAGTCCTTGCAGAATCATGTCGTTGGCACGTTCTACCTGCCCATTCGTCATGGGGTGAGCCACGGCGGCCCAGTCCACCCGGATGTGGTGATCCTCGCAGAAGTCCAGGAACTTTCTGCCAGTGAACTGGGTGCCGTTGTCGGTGATGATGGAGTTCGGGACCCTAAAGTGATGGATGATGTTGGTGAAGAACGCCACCGCCTGTTCGGACCTGATGTTGTTTAGGGGTCGGACCTCGATCCACTTGGAGAATTTGTCGATGGCGACCAGCAGGTGCGTGTAGCCCCCGGGTGCCTTCTGCAAGGGACCGACGAGGTCTAGACCCCACACAGCAAACGGCGAGGTGATGGGTATTGTCTGCAGAGCCTGAGCGGGCAGGTGGGTCTGCCTTGCGTAGAATTGACACCCTCGGTAGGTGCGGACAATTATAGTGGCGTCAGCCACCGCGGTCGGCCAGTAGAAACCTTGTCGGAAAGAGTTTCCAACAAGGGCTCGAGGCGCTGCGTGATGACCGCAAGCCCCCGAGTTTATTTCTTGTAAGAGCTCCTGGCCTTCAGCGATGGGTATGCATCGCTGGAGGATGCTTGAGGGGCTGCGGTGGTAGAGCTCCTTCCCGTCCCCCACCAAGACGAACGACTTGGCGCGCCGCGCCAGTCGCCGAGCTTCGGCTCGGTCGAGGGGCAGCTCTCCTCGGTGGAGATATTGCAGGTACAGGGTCTGCCAGTCTCGATTAGGCGGGACCCCATTCCGCTCTTCCTCGACGCGCAGTGCCTCACCCTCTGGGGCCGATGGTGCCTCGGGCTGGGCCGAGGCCTTCTCGGGCTCGGGCGTGTCGTCGGTCTTGACTGAGGGTTGATGTAGGTCTCGGGAGAAGACGTCCGGGGGAACCGTAGTCCGCCCCGAGGCTATCTTAGCCAGCTCGTCCGCAGTCTCGTTGTATCGTCGAGCGACGTGGTTGACCTCGAGCCCATAGAACTTGTCTTCCAGGCGCCGAACCTCATCGCAGTAGGCTTCCATCTTCGGGTCGCGGTAGTGGGAGTTCTTCATGACTTGGTCGATGACAAGCTGCGAGTCGCCGCGAGCGTCGAGGCGTCGGACCCCTAGCTCGATGGCGATGCGCAACCCATTGACCAAAGCCTCGTACTCAGCCATGTTGTTGGACGCCAGGAAATGGAGGTGCAGCACGTAGCGGAGGTGCTTCCCGGTCGGCGATGAGGGCCTCGAATTCGGCGAGGGCCTCGGCGTACTCCACGCACTCCACGTCGCATTCGTACGCATGTCGGTACGTGGGGCCGACGGTGATGACCCCATTGGGGCCCGGCATCTTGAGCTTGAGGTAGGTGTAGTTGGGGATGGCCATGAACTTGGCGTAGCATGGCCTCCCTAGTACTGCGTGGTAGGTTCCTCGGAACCCGACCACCTCGAACGTGAGGGTTTCCCTTCGGAAGTTGGAGGGAGTCCCGAAGCAGACGGGCAGATCGAGTTGTTCGAGGGGTTGGACGCGTTTTCCGGGGATGATCCCGTGAAAAGGCACCGTGCCTTCTCGGACCGAGGACAGATCGATCCGTAGGAGCCCGAGGGTCTCGGCGTAGATGATGTTGAGGTTGCTGTCTCCGTCCATGAGGACCTTGGTGAGCCTGACGTTGCCGATGACGGGGTCGACAACGAGTGGATACTTCCCCGGGCTCGGCACGCGGTCGGGGTGGTCGCCCTGGTCGAAGGTGATGGGCTTGTCGGACCAGTTTAGGTAGACTGGCGCCGCCACCTTTACCGAGCAGACCTCCCGACGCTCTTGCTTGCGGTGCCGAGCCGAGGCATTCGCCACTGGCCCACCGTAGATCATGAAGCAGTCGTGGACCTCGGGGAACTCCTCTGCCTTGTGGTCCTCCTTCTTGTCGTTGTTGTGGGCCCTGCCACCCTCCGCAGGTGGCCCGGCCTTGTGAAAGTGGCGCCGAAGCATGGCGCACTCCTCAAGGGTGTGCTTGACGGGCCCCTGGTGATAGGGGCATGGCTCCTTGAGCATCTTGTCGAAGAGGTTGGCGCCTCCGGGAGGCTTCCGAGGGTTCTTGTACTCAGCGGCGGCGACAAGGTCCGCGTCGGCGGCGTCGCGTTTCGTTTGCGACTTCTTCTTGCCCTTCTTCTTGGTGCCGCGCTGAGCGGACGCCTCGGGGACGTCTTCCGGCTGGCGGCCCTAGGGCTGCTTGTCCTTCCGGAAGATGGCCTCAACCGCCTCCTGGCTAGAGGCGAACTTGGTCGCGATGTCCATCAGCTTGCTCGCCCTGGTCGGGGTCTTGCGACCCAGCTTGCTCACTAGGTCGCGGCAGGTGGTGCCGGCGAGGAAAGCGCTGATGACATCCGAGTCGGTGACGTTGGGTAGCTCGGTGCGCTGCTTCGAGAATCACAGGATGTAGTCCCGGAGAGACTCTCCCGGCTGCTGGCGGCAGCTTCGGAGATCCCAGGAGTTCCCAGGGCGCACGTACGTACCCTGGAAGTTGCCGGCGAAGGCTTGGACCAGGTCGTCCCAGTTGGAGATCTGCCCCGGAGGCAGGTGCTCCAGCCAGGCTCGAGCGGTGTCGGAGAGGAACAGGGGGAGGTTGCGGATGATGAGGTTGTCATCGTCCGTTCCACCCAGTTGGCAGGCCAGCCGGTAGTCCGCGAGCCACAGTTCCGGCCTCGTCTCCCCCGAGTACTTTGTGATAGTAGTCGGGGTTCGGAACCGGGTCGGGAAGGGCGCCCGTCGTATGGCCCAGCTGAAAGCCTACGGACCGGGTGGTTCGGGCGAAGGACTCTGATCCTCCCCGCTGTCGTAGCGTCCCCCACGCCTGGGGTGGTAGCCTCGGCGCACCCTCTCGTCGAGGTGGGCTCGACGACTGCGGTGGTGGTGCTCGTTGCCAAGGCGACCCGGGGCCGCAGGCGCCGTGTTGCGTGTGCACCCGGTGTGGACCGAGGCTTCCCGCATAAATCGAGAAGTCACGGCGCGATGCTCCGAGGGGTACCCTTGCCTTCGGGAGGCAGAGCTTTCGGCCCGTCGGACCGCGACATCCTCCAGGAGATTCTTGAGCTCTCCCTGGATACGCTGCCCTTCGATGGTCGATGACTCCGGCATCGCGCGGAGAAGTAGTGCTGCTGCAGCCAGGTTCGGGCCGACACCACTGGAAGCCGGTGGCGGCCTTGCCCTGACGTCGTCGGCAATGCGATGTTGGATGCCCTGGGTTAGATGACGCGCTTCTCCGGCCGGAGCTTGGTCTGCCCATTCCTGCCCGATGTTCCGCCGGAACGGCTCAAGTGTTCCTGCTTCCTCGTCGAGCCTGGCCTGCATCTCGCGGATTTGCTCGAGCTGTGCGTCCTGACCCCTCGCAGGGACTGGGACCACAGCTAGCTCCCGAAGGATGTCAACGCGAGGCGCAGGCCTAGGGGGATCACCGTTTTCCGGTATACCAAGATGGTTGCCTTCGCCGGGACCCCCTAGATCGACGTGGAAACATTCACGACTTGGGCCGCAGTCCTCGTCGCCGAAGCTGTGGCTACCGTCGGAACAATCGGAAAGGCAGTAGTCGCATGCGGTCATGAAGTCCCGCATGGCACTGGGGCGTCCCGCATGGCACTGGGGTTACCGAGCCCGGAGAAATCCCAACAAAAGTCGGGCTCGTCATCTTCCTCGGAACCCGAGGGTCTGTAGGTCGAGACGGCCGTCAGTCTTTCCCAGGGCGACCGCATATGGTACCCCGGAGGGTTGGTACATGCCTTTATAAAAGCGTCCACCAAAGCGGGGTCGCTCGGTGGGTCGCAGCTGGATCTAAAAGGCACGAGATGGGAATCAGTCGGTACCTCTTGGTCGACGGGTGGTGACGAAGTCGCGTCAGGGGCGGACTGCACCGTCGTCTCAGGTACGAGGGTGATGCCCAGCAAGTCCCTCGCGAGCGTGCTGGCGTCGTTCGTCCGTTTGGAGTTGGCGTGTTGCGGGGAAACGACGCTCGTCTTCGTCTCAGACGCAAGGTCGAAGCCCGACGTGTCCCCCGTTGGGGCGCCGGCGCCGTCGACTTGCTTGACAGCCAACGAGGTGTCGCCTCCTGCTTGGCCATGGTTGCCCCGCCTCCTCCTCCATCGGCGGGGGAGGTGACGGGACAAACCCGGATGTTGCTCTTCCACCACGAGGGGAAGACGTCGTTCATTCCGCCGCTGGCGGGCGGGCTGACGACCGCCATTGTCGCTGTCGCGCAGCGGAGGAAGGAGTATCATGTCGTAGCTACCGTCGAGGGACATGAACTCAAGACTCCCGAAACGAAGAATCATCCCGGGTTGGAGAGGTTGCGGGAGACTACCCATCTGGAGCTTGACGGGAAGTTGTTCGTCAACATGCAGCAGGCCCCTACCTGGCGCGCCAACTGTCGGCGTTTCGAACCCGGGGGGTCCTTGGACCGACGAGTAAACTGTCGCCGCGTGTCCCAGCCCAGATGGGTCGGCGCGAGACGGAGCATGGAGGGGGGAAGGAGACAGGCAAAGGGGAAACCCGCGGCCTTCGTGTTGTCCTGCGCCCAGGTCGGGTGCGCTTGCAGTAGGGGGTTACAAGCGTCCGTGTGGGAGAGAGCGAGAGACTTACGCGTCGGCCCGTTCTCCCGCGCGGCCAACCTTCCCGTACGAGAGCCCTGGACCTTCCTTTTATAGGCGTAGGAGAGGGTCCAGGTGTACAATGGGGGATGTAGCAGTGTGCTAACATGTCTAGCAGAGAGGAGCTAGAGCCCTAAGTACATGCCGTCGTGGCAGTCGGAGAGGTTTTGGCACCCTGTTCATGTGATGTCATGGCCGTCGGAGGAGAGCTGCAGCCCTGCGGAAGGACAGCTGTCGGGGCTGTCGAGTCCTTGCTGACGTCTCCTTGCTTCCGTAAGGGGCTGAGAGCCGCCGTCGTCATGGAGCACGCGGGGCGCCATCATTATTTGTTTACCGGGGCGAGCCAGATGGGATGCCGGTCTTGTTCCCCATAGCCTGAGCTAGCTAGGGGTAGGGTAATGATGGCCCCCCTGTGACGTGGTCGGTCCGAGCCCTAAGTCGGGCGAGGCGGAGGCTCCTCCGAGGTCGAGGTCGAGTCTGTCTTTCGAGGTCGAGGTCGAGTCCGAGCCCCGGGTCAGGCGAGGCGGAGACCGTCTTCCGAAGCCGAGGCTGTGTCCGAGCCCTGGGGTCGGGCGAGGCGGAGTCCATCGTCTTCTGAGTCGTGGTTGAGCCCGAGCCCTGGGGTCGGGCGAGGCGGAGACCGTCTTCCGAAGCCGAGGCTGTGTCCGAGGCTGGGGTCGGGCGAGGCGGAGTCCGTCGTCTTCTGAGTCGTGGTTGAGTCCGAGCCCTGGGGTCGGGCGAGGCGAAATCCATCTTCCGAGGCCGAGGCGGGGGCCGAGCCCTAGGGTCGGGCGAGGCGGAGCTTCCTATGGCGCCCGAGGCTGGACTTAGCTGCTGTCAGCCTCACTCTGTCTAGTGGCACAGCAGTCGGAGCGATGCGGGCGGCGCTGTTCTCCTGTCAGGTCGGTCAGTGGAGCAGCAGAGTGACTGCAGTCACTTCGGCTCTGTCGAATGGAGCACGCGTCAGGATAAGGTGTCAGGCGATCCTTGCATTAAATGCTCCTGCGATACGGTCGGTTGGCGTGGCGATCTGGCCAAGGTTGCTTCTCTGCGAAGACTGGGTCTCGGGCGAGCCGAAGGTGTGTCCGTTGCTTGAGGGGGGCCTCGGGCGAGACGTGAATCCTCCGGGGTCGGCTGCCTTTGCCCGAGGCTGGGCTTGGGCGAGGCGAGATCGTGTCCCTTGAGTGGACTGAGCCTTGACCTTAATCGCGCCCATCAGGCCTTTGCAGCTTTGTGCTGATGGGGGTTAACAGCTGAGATTAGGAGTCTTGGGGGTACCTCTAATTATGGTCCCCGACAATATTCGATCAAACTATTTTAATTAAACCATTTGACAATTCAGTAACAGTAATTTAGTATACATACACTACATTACATAGTAAAATTTTTAATTTGAAGATTAAGTTAAAACCATAAATAATAAGTATTATATATGAAATTATGTTAAATTATTCACAAATTATAATATAAATAGATAAAAAATCATGTAAGCGTGAAAGAGAATTCCATTTGAATTTTTGGCTAAGATTTTCTAAGAGACATAATCAGTGTCTTGATTATATTATCTTTCATTCACTTAAAAACACAATATCAAATAATTAAATAAATTATACTTGCACGAATTAAATCCTCAATGATTACACAAACAATCACCTGATCTTGTTGCACAAAGGAATAGAAATACTTTATTAATTCTAGCAATTTATGTAGATATGATTTTTATTATACAAAAAGAGAGAGATTGAATATTGCGTTTTGGTGTTTGGGTGATAAGGCGCCACAAGTGTGCATAGGGTCCTCCTCTACCTTTCGACTCTCGAAAGCTCAAGATGTAACACCCCTGGTGTTACTATAACTAAAACTTGAGCATGGCATCATAGCATTGGCATTGCATATGTTTGACACACCTAGAGAGCATTCACTAGGCAAAAATTTCAAACAAGTTGTGTTGTTTTAAGTGTTTTGCAACTAGAACCTTGGTTAAGGAACTTAACCCTAAATGTGGTTAAAGGGGTAAAACTTTACCCAAGTTAAGAAAACCTAAATACTTTAGGGTAAAAGTCATAAAATGACCCTAAGAATAAACTTGAATCACTTTTGTACCCCGGGGATACCAGAAACCCTAATTGGAACCCTAGAAAACCCTGAAACCAAACCCTAGGGACCTAAGTGCAAAATTAGTCCACTTTTGGGCTAAAGTGCAAAAACCAAGCCAAATAGGTTTCTTAAGTCCTTTGGTTCACAAAAATGTGGACTTGGAAGCAAAACCCAAAGTTTTGGACTTAAATGCAAAATGGACCTCATTTGAGTTTTGCTCTAAGTCTGAAAATCAGTGAATGGGCTCAACTTTGAGGCTTTGTAACTTACAAAGTATAGGGTTTTTGCCCTAGGTCACCACATCAAAGTTGAAGACCAATTATAGGAGAACAACTTTGCTTAAGGTTGTAAGCTTAGTTGTTAAGAAGAATTTAGAGAAAACCAAGCCTAAAGTTGGGTTGTCAGGCTGTTATGTCTGAATTTTCAGACTAGCAGTGAACTGACCTCGACTTCAAGCTAGGTTTTGAGCATGATCCAGTGCTCAAATGTGATCAAGTCCTATAGTTGAGTTGTAGCTGGTATGTAGCACTACAACTTTGGTGCAGAGACTTGGACCTGTTGTCACATGAAATTGGGAGAAAATGAAGCTCCAGTGTGCTCTGTCAGTCGTTCTGCATTGGTGTTCACCATGGTACAGTGTTCAACTGAAACCGATAAGGACGCCAGCAAACCCACCGCCGACGACCAATTCCGCCGTGATTCGTGCCGTTGCCGGCCTGACTTGTGCACGGGATGGGCAGATAAGGGCTCACGGTAAAAGATCTTCGCCGACGGTGAGCTGGCGATCACTCCGGTGACCCCCGTGGCCCTCTCTCCCTCTTTGCGGCTGAGCAGATTAACTCGCCGGTGACCGCCGCCTCCCGGCCATGTGCCGCGTGGCTTAGCCTTTCCACCGCACCACCGTGACACCTTAGGGCTGTCCCATCGTCGCTGGTGAGCTCGCCACGCCGTTGGCCACGAATTCACGCGGCCAGTGCTTTCTTCTTCACCTCCGACCGCCGCGTGGCTCGGCCAAATTGAGCGCCACCGCCCGCGGGCACTATAAATTGAGCCCTCCCCTAGCTGCATAACATCATCATCCACCCAGCCACCGTTAATCGTTGGCAGTCCTTCGCTAGAGCTCGCGAATTTTGGATTCGCCCCAAATTCACTCTCCGCCACCGTGAACTCACCTCACCGCGGCCAGCCTTTCCCAGGTCTGCTCATTCCCTTCTCGTTCTTGTTCTAGCACCCTTACATGCTGGTGATGCTCCCCGACCCATTTAATCGAACCGAACCGCCTGGGATCGCCGGGAACACAACGCTTTAGCCGCCATGCTCTCGGCCACCGTGGCCAGAGCTCCGTAGTTGATCATAAGTGCAATTGAGTGAGGGGAAATACTTCTTAGGGGTTTAATCCGGTATATGTCGCTCGGGAGCGCCGGTCATAGCCCCGTTTGGCCGGTACAGTGCTCGCCGGAGCACGGCCACGCACGAACGGCGTCGTGGACTTCAAATCGTGAATAGATAGAAACCGGGGGGGGTCTTTCTGTGAAGTGTCAGTGACTCCTCAAAATAGTGAAAGGGCTCGTTCGCTGTTAGACAAAGACGCGAGGGTCTCTGCGCAAAACCGCCAGGGCGCGCGGGCGCGCGGGCGCCTTTCCTCCCTAGAACTGGGCCGCTGGGCTGAATCCAGCCCAACACTGTTTCAACTTTTTCCTTTTTCTTTTTCAGCAGAGCTTTAGAAATATGTAGAAAAATGTAGAAAAATGTTAAAATTGTGAAACTAATTTTCCTAGGCTTGTTATTTTCCCTAGAATTTAGTAAAAATAAGTTTGGGATTTTTAGTGAAAGTAAGAAATTTTAGGGTATTTAAAATGGTTAAAAGTATTGGTTATAGATTTTTAGAAAATAGTTGGTAAGTCCTAAAATGCCTAAAATTTTTATATGAGTGTTATATAATATTTAGAAGCCTTGGGTAAAGTTTGAATTGATTTGGACCTTGTTTGATCACCAAACCCCAAAACACCCCCCTGCCCTATGAACTCCTTTACCGACTCCGGAAACCCTAAGTTCCCGGAACTCCGTGAAGGCAAGTTGTATTCAAGACATAAATAATAAGTTTATGTTGTCTTTGCATCCTCATGAGCATCCCATGGCATCCATTCTTATACTTATGTATGGTTATGAGTAGAACGTGAAGAAGAGGTAGAAGTCCCCGAAGAGCAAGTGCAACCACCTTTGGACACTCAGGCCGGGAATAGTTTCTACTTCGACATTTGTGGATCCGAGCCTGAATCACCTGCAAACGAAGGCAAGCCCCGGTGCATTTGCCACCTCCCTTGATGTTTTTAAAATCTTTCTCACTTGCTTGCTGCATTAAGTTATAGGAGTTGATTGTAAACAATTCCTGCATTACCTTCCTTGATTTTGATTACCCCCCCTTGAAATCCTGTTTTTACAAAAGGTTTTACTATGCTTAGTTTTGCTTTAGAAAAACAAAAGGATTTGTTTTACAAAAGATGTTTGGCAAAAGTGGGTGGGATGTTTTCAAAAACAAAACTTGATGGTGGATCCATCATGGCCATGATGGGTCCAACATCGGAAAAGATGTACCTCTGTCAGGTACCAAGTTTTTGGGTTAAATGATTAAGCTGAGACCGGGCGGGTGACTTGCACGAGAAAGAGAGTCTCGGTGTAGTGTCTCCGTCTGAGTCGATTAAGGACCGTCTCGATGTAGGCCTGCTGACCGAGGACCCTTTAACTGGTCACATGCCTCGTCATGGGTAAGCCTTGCCTCGGGCAGACTAAGGCCGGAATAAGATACCACGAAATGGGAGTGGAGCGGTGGCGAGAGTAGCGTGTACCCTCCGTGGCAAGAGGCTGGACGGTGGTGTATCTGTGCTCTCGGTTTGCGTGAACCTGATCCGGTCTTAAGAACCCCGGTGGCGGGTTGACATATGCAAGGGTTAAGTGCTACATATGTCGTGTGATTGGAGATCCTCAGCTGAGTATAATCGATTCGGATCGCCGTACCTCCGCGGTTATGGAGACTTGGCCACTGACTTACACGTAGCATTCCACTAAAGATGATGGGTTTTTGTTAAGAAATTGGCTAGTACAGGACCAGTGATTGAACTAGGGTAGAAAGAACTCTAGTGGCAGGTAATTTTACTTAACTTGACAAATAAAACTGGATTTTTAAGGATCCACTTTAGTAAGCATTTCTGCAAAAACAGAGTCTTTGAATATTGAAAAGCCTTACCTTGACTCCCACATAACCAGCATACCCTTGAGAGTCTTTTCTTTAGTCGGGTAAGACTTGCTGAGTATTCCATACTCAGGGTTTATCCCTTCGTTGTTTTTAGGTGAGGAAGTAGCAGACTTTTGCTACTTCTGTGCCAAGGTGGTTCCAAAAGAAGAAAATCAAGACTGAAGTGCGGGAGGACTCGGTCCTCCACCTAGGATCTTTTGCTTTTGTCTTCTCGGGAGGAGTTTTGTGCCTCCCTGGTTTGTATTATATTACCTCTATGCACTCACTTTTAGGCTGGTCTGTAATAATATAACTCAAGCTTACTTTTGAAATAAATGTAAGATTATGTAATTCGCTTCCGCATTTCTTCATCTCCGATGTTCTGTAATGTCTACAAGATGGGTAAAACGTTCCTGGTGAGGTAAGGAAAGATACCGAACTTGTCAAGTAGTTCAGGGGCACCTACAGGGTTGTCTGATGTCCGTTGGACAAGGACAACTGTAGGTGGGCCTAATTACTTGGGAGGTTCCGTCACAGCTGGTATCGGAGCGTAGCCCTTCTTGGCAGATATTATGAGGCATCTTCAAAAGGATTTTTAAGAGTCTTACCTAAAAATTCTTTTCTCTTCTTACCTAAGTATTCTGAAGAGTTTATCTTAAAGACCAGATAGGAAGAGTGCAACATATAGAAGGTTGAATCGACTAAGGTTGATTCTGTAATTATACATGCATCATGCTAAGAATCTTACTAATAACATTTTCCCCCTTAGAAAAGATGCCGCCACGAACCAGGCTAACGGCACGCAAGTCCACGGGACCAATTGGGGTGCCTCGGCATCAATTGGCTCCCCGACATGAAAGTAGCAGCAGTGGGAGTAACGACCCGATCGGAGACCTTGAAGCTCGTGTGAGTCGACTTCAAGCAGCACTTCAACATAGGACTGATGCTTGGGTCGCTGACGGTGATAGAATCAACGAACTACGAAGGGACATCCGACATCTGCAGGATCAACTCGCTGATCGAGACTTAGCTCTTGACTGGGCCGTGCAGTCTCGTTTGCTAATGTGTGCTAAGGAAGCAAGGGCTCAGGCCCGAGTTAAAGAACTTAGCTCGACTGTTGATAACCTGCAGGTTTACTGCAACACTTTGCACGAGGAAGTCCATATATTATACTCACAACTACACCCAAGTGAGCCTGCACCACCTGCTGAGGCAGAAGCTGGACCATCTCACATTGCGGGACGTGCGCTGGGTGGGGAGTTAGACCTTTTTGAGCCTCCTCCTTCCTTGAGGTTGGTAGATGTCTGGACTCCCACACCTGACGATGAAGCTGCCAAGACTGATGGCAAGCAGGAATAAGGGGGTAATAGAAGTAGAGTAGTGTATTGTAGGGTATTGTAGGGTGTACTGTTGTATAATGGGTATTGTATCCTGTTATGTAATATCGAGTCTGTATCATTACTTTTTATAGTAATGTAAAATGGAAGGTTTTCTCTGGCACATTATGTTTACTTCAAATGTTTTTGCCTCAGATGCCGACCAGGACTCGTGCACAGGATGCAGCCGGAACATCCGGGGGTCGGGACGTTACCCCGAATCCGCCTCCCGTTCCACCCACGCTTGCCGAGGCAATTGCTGCCTTGGTGAACGCTACAGCCGACAACACCCGCTTCCTGAGGGAGATGGCGGGTCAGCAACAGCTTCAACAACAAGCAGGAAGAGGATTCCAACAAGGTCCCCGTGAGACCACTTATCTAGATTTCTCTGAGACTCGTCCGCCTCTTTTCATCAAAGCAGAAGACCCGCTCGAGGCCGACGAATGGATACGGGTCATAGAGCAGAAGTTTGGCCTTCTACGCTGTTCGGAAGTACAGAAGCCACTGTTTGCAGCACAACAACTCCGAGGACCCGCCAGTACTTGGTGGGGGAACTTTGTGGCCATCCAGCCGGACAACCATCAAATTACATGGAACGAGTTCAAAGCAGCATTCCGCGAGCATTACATTCCTGAGGGAGTGCTACACATGAAACAAGAAGAGTTTATGAAACTGAAGCAAGGGGGAGATACTGTTAATCAGTATCTCAACAAGTTCAATCACCTGTCACAGTACGCAATTGATCAGGTGAATACGGATTTGAAAAAGAAGAATTGTTTTATGAGAGGACTGAACGACCGGATGCAGCGAAAAATGGCTGCATGTATTGATCTTACTTATGGAAAGGCTGTCAGCACAGCCTTATCTGTGGAAGCCAAATATGCAAATTCTGGGAAAAGTAAGGGATTCAGTGGTGATCGGCCTAATCAGGGCCAGGCGAAGAAACCACGGTTTGTGATTCGACCCTCAAACCAAAATCACCCTTTTTCTCGTCCACCTTCATTTCCCTTCAAGCAGCCTATTATTATCCGTCCCAATAATGCCCCCACTACCCCAAAACAGCCGGGTGCCCTAGGCACTCGATTCCCTGCGCTGCCAAGTTCTTCAACTGGATGTTTTAACTGTGGCAAATCTGGGCATTTTATTAAAGATTGTCCCTATCCAAGGCAAAATCAGGCTAATAATCAGCAAGGATCGGGAAATTCAGCTCCAGGCAAGGGAAGTACTTCGGGCAAGAATACCAAGAAAACGGGGCGAGTATATTATACGCAAGTGGCTACCACACCGGAGGGAGAGCCGGTGATGATGGGTACGTTCCCTGTGGCCAGTCACCCTGCAATAATTCTTTTTGATTCTGGTGCTTCACATACATTTATTAGCAAGAAGTTTGTGGAATAACATCATATTGCATACCATGAATCAAAGGAGGGATTTAAAATTCATTCACCTGGGGGACACATTTATACTAAAGAAGTGGCCTATGGAGTGCCAGTAACAATGGCCGGACGGAACTTTCCTGCTAACATGATTGTTCTGAAGGGCCAGGATATAGATGTAATTTTGGGAATGAATTGGTTAACCCAATACAAGGCAATCCTCAACACTGAACTCAGAACCGTCAGGTTGAGCTATAACCAAGAAGAGATTCTTTTGACTCTCCCCGCAACCAATCCAGCCAAAGCTTCTGGTAGAGTCTATGAAGCCATTGTACCGGAGATCAAGAACATTCCGGTAGTATGTGAGTTTCCAGATGTATTTCCGGAAGATTTGCCTGGACTGCCCCCTGAAAGAGATGTAGAATTTGTGATTGAGCTAAAGCCCGGTACGGCTCCGATTTCCCGAAGATCGTACCGTATGCCCCCTAATGAATTGGCAGAACTGAAGACTCAATTGCAAGATCTACTGAATAAAGGATTCATCCGGCCAAGCTCGTCCCCGTGGGGTTGTCCCGCCATCTTTGTGAAGAAGAAGGATCAAACCTTGCGCATGTGCGTGGACTATCGGCCCCTGAATGAGGTCACCATCAAGAATAAGTACCCTCTTCCAAGAATCGACATCTTATTTGATCAATTGACTGGGGCGAGGGTATTTTCCAAAATTGATCTCAGGTCGGGCTATCATCAAATCCGTATTCGGCCCGAGGATATACCGAAGACCGCGTTTACTACGCGGTATGGATTATTTGAATACTTGGTAATGTCTTTTGGGCTCACAAATGCTCCTGCCCATTTCACCTATTTGATGAACTCGGTGTTCATGCCCGAGTTGGACAAATTCGTGGTAGTCTTCATCGACGATATCTTAATATATTCTAAGAATGAAGAGGACCATGCTCAGCATTTACGGATTGTATTGACGCGCCTCAGGGAACATCAGCTTTATGCCAAGTTCAGTAAGTGCGCATTCTGGCTGGAAGAAATTCAATTTTTAGGGCACGTATTATCAGCTAAAGGAATTGCGGTAGATCCTAGCAAGGTCAAAGATATTCTGGAATGGAAACCCCCAACGACTGTTCACCAAGTCCGGAGTTTTCTTGGACTAGCTGGGTATTACCGCAGATTCATACCAGATTTTTCTAAGCTTGTGAAGCCAATCACAAGTTTGTTGAAGAATGACACTAAGTTCAATTGGTCTTCTAAGTGCAATGAAGCCTTTGAACAACTAAAGACACTATTGACCACTGCTCCGGTATTAGCTCAACCGAACATCACTAAACCTTTTGACGTATATTGTGATGCATCTGGCAGTGGGCTCGGCTGTGTACTGATGCAAGAGGGCCGAGTGATTGCGTATGCTTCAAGGCAGTTGCGCCGACATGAGGAGCACTATCCAACTCATGATCTGGAGTTAGCTGCTGTGGTTCATGCCCTAAAGATTTGGCGTCACTATCTGCTGGGAAATATCTGTCACATATATACAGATCATAAAAGTTTGAAGTACATCTTTACCCAATCAGAGTTAAATATGAGGCAAAGACGATGGCTTGAGCTCATCAAAGACTATGAACTGGAGATTCATTATCACCCAGGCAAGGCCAATGTGGTGGCAGATGCACTGAGCCGTAAGGTTGCCTGCCACTGTCTTATGGCGAAGACTTCCGAGAACACTTTGTGTCAGGAAATGGAAAAGCTAAACCTGGGGATCATCCATCAAGGGACTCTAAATCAGTTAAGGCTTGAGTCAATCATTTTGCAAAGGATAATTGATGCTCAAAGGGATAATCTGGGTATGAAGCACATTCGAGAAAAGATAAAGGCTGGAGTAGCCAAGTGTTTCAAAGAAGACGATCAAGGTGTGATATGGTTTAAAAACCGCATAGTAGTGCCAAAGAACGAGGAGCTCCGCCAGCAAATTCTGGATGAAGCACATCTTAGTCGCTATTCTATTCATCCCGGGAGCACTAAGATGTATCAAGACCTAAAACAACATTACTGGTGGACTAAAATGAAGATTGAAATTGCACGCTATGTGGCTAAGTGTGACACTTGCAGACGTGTCAAGGCCATACACATGAAAACTGCTGGTCCATTGCAGTCTTTGCCTATCCCAACATGGAAATGGGAAGACATCAGTATGGACTTTATTGTGGGACTGCCCAGGACGGCCAATGGGTATGATTCTATTTGGGTTATAGTTGATCGACTCACAAAGATTGCCCACTTCTTACCCGTCAGGACCAAATATACAGTAGCCACTTATGCAGCATTATACATTGCCCGTATTCTCAGTCTGCATGGTGTTCCGAAGACCATTGTGTCGGATCGTGGACCCCAATTTGTAGCCAAGTTTTGGGAAGCACTTCACAACTCCTTGGGTACTAAATTACTCCATAGTTCGGCTTATCATCCTCAAACCAGTGGGCAGACTGAGAGGGTGAACCAAATACTTGAAGATATGCTGCGGGCATGTGTCCTGGACTTCTCACCAAAATGGGATGAATGTTTGCCCCTAGCGGAGTTTTCATATAATAACAGTTATCAAGAAAGTATCAAGATGGCACCTTTTGAAGCTTTATATGGACGACGGTGTCGGACTCCGCTAAATTGGTCTGAACCTGGAGAAAGATACTTCTTTAGGCCTGATATGGTGAAAGAGGTCGAAGAAAAGGTTCAGAAAATTATTCATAATATGAAGAAAGCTCAGGCTCGCAAAAGAGTTATGCAGACCGACGACGACAACCCTTATGCTTTCTGGTAGACGATTATGTCTACTTAAAGGTTTCACCAATAAAGGGTGTATCGCGTTTCGGGGTTAAAGGGAAACTTGCACCCAGGTACATTGGTCCATTCCTGGTGCTTGAGCAATGTGGACCAGTGGCATACCGACTTCAGCTCCCCGAAACATTGTCTGCTGTGCATAATGTGTTCCACGTGTCACAATTGAAGAAGTGTCTTCGGGTTCCTGATCGAACCATTGAAGTGACTGATGTTGTCCTAGAACCAGATTTAACATACTCGGAACATCCTCTTCGAGTTCTGGATCAAAAGGACAGGGTCACCCGAAGAAAGACTCTCAAGTTCTACAAGATACAGTGGAACCAACATTCGGAAGATGAGGCTACATGGGAAACCCAAGACTTTTTAGATAAGAATTTCCCAGGCTTTTTAGCCTCATGTAAATTGTAAAGCCTGTATAGCTGTTGTAATAAAGAAGTAACCCCCACATCACCCCTGTCTTGTACCAAAAATAAGGAAATAAAAATGTGATGCGTTTCCTTTACCATTACTTACCCTAGGATTTTTAATCTCGGGACGAGATTCTTTTATGGGGGGAAGGATGTAACACCCCTGGTGTTACTATAACTAAAACTTGAGCATGGCATCATAGCATTGGCATTGCATATGTTTGACACACCTAGAGAGCATTCACTAGGCAAAAATTTCAAACAAGTTGTGTTGTTTTAAGTGTTTTGCAACTAGAACCTTGGTTAAGGAACTTAACCCTAAATGTGGTTAAAGGGGTAAAACTTTACCCAAGTTAAGAAAACCTAAATACTTTAGGGTAAAAGTCATAAAATGACCCTAAGAATAAACTTGAATCACTTTTGTACCCCGGGGATACCAGAAACCCTAATTGGAACCCTGGAAAACCCTGAAACCAAACCCTAGGGACCTAAGTGCAAAATTAGTCCACTTTTGGGCTAAAGTGCAAAAACCAAGCCAAATAGGTTTCTTAAGTCCTTTGGTTCACAAAAATGTGGACTTGGAAGCAAAACCCAAAGTTTTGGACTTAAATGCAAAATGGACCTCATTTGAGTTTTGCTCTAAGTCTGAAAATCAGTGAATGGGCTCAACTTTGAGGCTTTGTAACTTACAAAGTATAGGGTTTTTGCCCTAGGTCACCACATCAAAGTTGAAGACCAATTATAGGAGAACAACTTTGCTTAAGGTTGTAAGCTTAGTTGTTAAGAAGAATTTAGAGAAAACCAAGCCTAAAGTTGGGTTGTCAGGCTGTTATGTCTGAATTTTCAGACTAGCAGTGAACTGACCTCGACTTCAAGCTAGGTTTTGAGCATGATCCAGTGCTCAAATGTGATCAAGTCCTATAGTTGAGTTGTAGCTGGTATGTAGCACTACAACTTTGGTGCAGAGACTTGGACCTGTTGTCACATGAAATTGGGAGAAAATGAAGCTCCAGTGTGCTCTGTCAGTCGTTCTGCATTGGTGTTCACCATGGTACAGTGTTCAACTGAAACCGATAAGGACGCCAGCAAACCCACCGCCGACGACCAATTCCGCCGTGATTCGTGCCGTTGCCGGCCTGACTTGTGCACGGGATGGGCAGATAAGGGCTCACGGTAAAAGATCTTCGCCGACGGTGAGCTGGCGATCACTCCGGTGACCCCCGTGGCCCTCTCTCCCTCTTTGCGGCTGAGCAGATTAACTCGCCGGTGACCGCCGCCTCCCGGCCATGTGCCGCGTGGCTTAGCCTTTCCACCGCACCACCGTGACACCTTAGGGCTGTCCCATCGTCGCCGGTGAGCTCGCCACGCCGTTGGCCACGAATTCACGCGGCCAGTGCTTTCTTCTTCACCTCCGACCGCCGCGTGGCTCGGCCAAATTGAGCGCCACCGCCCGCGGGCACTATAAATTGAGCCCTCCCCTAGCTGCATAACATCATCATCCACCCAGCCACCGTTAATCGTTGGCAGTCCTTCGCTAGAGCTCGCGAATTTTGGATTCGCCCCAAATTCACTCTCCGCCACCGTGAACTCACCTCACCGCGGCCAGCCTTTCCCAGGTCTGCTCATTCCCTTCTCGTTCTTGTTCTAGCACCCTTACATGCTGGTGATGCTCCCCGACCCATTTAATCGAACCGAACCGCCTGGGATCGCCGGGAACACAACGCTTTAGCCGCCATGCTCTCGGCCACCGTGGCTAGAGCTCCGTAGTTGATCATAAGTGCAATTGAGTGAGGGGAAATACTTCTTAGGGGTTTAATCCGGTATATGTCGCTCGGGAGCGCCGGTCATAGCCCCGTTTGGCCGGTACAGTGCTCGCCGGAGCACGGCCACGCACGAACGGCGTCGTGGACTTCAAATCGTGAATAGATAGAAACCGGGGGGGTCTTTCTGTGAAGTGTCAGTGACTCCTCAAAATAGTGAAAGGGCTCGTTCGCTGTTAGACAAAGACGCGAGGGTCTCTGCGCAAAACCGCCAGGGCGCGCGGGCGCGCGGGCGCCTTTCCTCCCTAGAACTGGGCCGCTGGGCTGAATCCAGCCCAACACTGTTTCAACTTTTTCCTTTTTCTTTTTCAGCAGAGCTTTAGAAATATGTAGAAAAATGTAGAAAAATGTTAAAATTGTGAAACTAATTTTCCTAGGCTTGTTATTTTCCCTAGAATTTAGTAAAAATAAGTTTGGGATTTTTAGTGAAAGTAAGAAATTTTAGGGTATTTAAAATGGTTAAAAGTATTGGTTATAGATTTTTAGAAAATAGTTGGTAAGTCCTAAAATGCCTAAAATTTTTATATGAGTGTTATATAATATTTAGAAGCCTTGGGTAAAGTTTGAATTGATTTGGACCTTGTTTGATCACCAAACCCCAAAACACCCCCCTGCCCTATGAACTCCTTTACCGACTCCGGAAACCCTAAGTTCCCGGAACTCCGTGAAGGCAAGTTGTATTCAAGACATAAATAATAAGTTTATGTTGTCTTTGCATCCTCATGAGCATCCCATGGCATCCATTCTTATACTTATGTATGGTTATGAGTAGAACGTGAAGAAGAGGTAGAAGTCCCCGAAGAGCAAGTGCAACCACCTTTGGACACTCAGGCCGGGAATAGTTTCTACTTCGACATTTGTGGATCCGAGCCTGAATCACCTGCAAACGAAGGCAAGCCCCGGTGCATTTGCCACCTCCCTTGATGTTTTTAAAATCTTTCTCACTTGCTTGCTGCATTAAGTTATAGGAGTTGATTGTAAACAATTCCTGCATTACCTTCCTTGATTTTGATTACCCCCCCTTGAAATCCTGTTTTTACAAAAGGTTTTACTATGCTTAGTTTTGCTTTAGAAAAACAAAAGGATTTGTTTTACAAAAGATGTTTGGCAAAAGTGGGTGGGATGTTTTCAAAAACAAAACTTGATGGTGGATCCATCATGGCCATGATGGGTCCAACATCGGAAAAGATGTACCTCTGTCAGGTACCAAGTTTTTGGGTTAAATGATTAAGCTGAGACCGGGCGGGTGACTTGCACGAGAAAGAGAGTCTCGGTGTAGTGTCTCCGTCTGAGTCGATTAAGGACCGTCTCGATGTAGGCCTGCTGACCGAGGACCCTTTAACTGGTCACATGCCTTGTCATGGGTAAGCCTTGCCTCGGGCAGACTAAGGCCGGAATAAGATACCACGAAATGGGAGTGGAGCGGTGGCGAGAGTAGCGTGTACCCTCCGTGGCAAGATGCTGGACGGTGGTGTATCTGTGCTCTCGGTTTGCGTGAACCTGATCCGGTCTTAAGAACCCCGGTGGCGGGTTGACATATGCAAGGGTTAAGTGCTACATATGTCGTGTGATTGGAGATCCTCAGCTGAGTATAATCGATTCGGATCGCCGTACCTCCGCGGTTATGGAGACTTGGCCACTGACTTACACGTAGCATTCCACTAAAGATGATGGGTTTTTGTTAAGAAATTGGCTAGTACAGGACCAGTGATTGAACTAGGGTAGAAAGAACTCTAGTGGCAGGTAATTTTACTTAACTTGACAAATAAAACTGGATTTTTAAGGATCCACTTTAGTAAGCATTTCTGCAAAAACAGAGTCTTTGAATATTGAAAAGCCTTACCTTGACTCCCACATAACCAGCATACCCTTGAGAGTCTTTTCTTTAGTCGGGTAAGACTTGCTGAGTATTCCATACTCAGGGTTTATCCCTTCGTTGTTTTTAGGTGAGGAAGTAGCAGACTTTTGCTACTTCTGTGCCAAGGTGGTTCCAAAAGAAGAAAATCAAGACTGAAGTGCGGGAGGACTCGGTCCTCCACCTAGGATCTTTTGCTTTTGTCTTCTCGGGAGGAGTTTTGTGCCTCCCTGGTTTGTATTATATTACCTCTATGCACTCACTTTTAGGCTGGTCTGTAATAATATAACTCAAGCTTACTTTTGAAATAAATGTAAGATTATGTAATTCGCTTCCGCATTTCTTCATCTCCGATGTTCTGTAATGTCTACAAGATGGGTAAAACGTTCCTGGTGAGGTAAGGAAAGATACCGAACTTGTCAAGTAGTTCAGGGGCACCTACAGGGTTGTCTGATGTCCGTTGGACAAGGACAACTGTAGGTGGGCCTAATTACTTGGGAGGTTCCGTCACACAAGACCCATCATAAAGTCTACATCCAACAGTCTAGCCTCTAGCGATATTTGCATCTCATGAGTCACATCTGTTAATTAAGCGTTGGGATGTTGATTTTGTGATCATATTCGTCCAGCATGCCATCCCAATTCCCAAAGACTATAGACCTGAACACAAAGGAAGCACAAGCTATATATAAAAACGGTAGCGCAACATTCTTTCTACTAGAATAAAGAGTGCCCTATCGGGCGCTTTAGCGTTCGTAGGCAAGCCAAACTTATGTTTGTAAAGGATAGGTCAAATGTGGTCAGCTATCAGTCATCCCCAACATCGCATCTCAGGGTTGGGTCCAAAGAGTTCATGATATTTACAAAGCACGCATGAGCTGTCCATGACACAACAGGTCCAGTAACTAATTAACTAAGACATGGGCCACCACTCTAGAGGAACTGCAAATGAAATATCACACATTGCAAGTGGCCCTGCAAAGAAAACAAGTGCTTGTGTTGAGCACCAAAGCACCACAGACAGAATGGGAGGCATATCAGTTGTAATTTGTCGCAATAGCCAATAAATAAAACAGTGGTAACATATAAATGAGTTGTGGAATAAAATGCATTTCTGGGTTGCCAAAATACTTTAGCCACACCAATACCTAGAACACATTTTGTAGCCATGCGATCTGGCAAAAGATTTTAACAACGGGCAGTTGATATGTACAAAAGAGTAGGTTTTTCTTCTGCCAATACACAGAGGGGAGGAAAGGTAACAAGCATGATTTTGAATGAGATGCATTCTCGTTGCCCGCCAGCTTATCAAAAGCGTAGCATCATAATCAAAGTTAACCTGAAATAAATTTGGACAACATTACCAAAAGAATACACAGAGTAAAAAACTATACAAAATACCGATCAAACTCTATTAGCCAATAGACGTATCCTTCTAGGTAAGCAACTAACAATGTACAATCCCCTCTGAAATATGGAATTGATCTCTAATACTGTGATTAGTAAAAAGCGAACATTCAACCAAAAAATTAAGACCCCCATTTAACATGTACAATGTGAGACCAACAACACAAACAATTTGGTGAGCAAATATGGCATGTAAGGCAATTGGTCTAGAATTAAACGTGTCCGTTGTTCACCTCAAACCCAGATGTATTCATGTTTTATATCAAATTCAGATTTGGGTTGAACTAAAATAATAGTTTCCCCAATAGAATATAGCAGCTGCATCTCAGTGGACACTACGTGGGCGACATGAGCAGTGCTTGTAGAAAGAAGGGATATTTTGAAACAACATTTTTCGTAAAAAAAGAAAACAGAATAGTAGTGGGCATCATAGGTCATAGTCCATAACTGTTTTGATGAGATAAAAGATATGTACCTTGACGATTTGTATAGCCAAACCGTCAGCGATGTTGCGGACATCTCCCCCATCCAGCTAATATATACAACAACTTGAGAAAAGTAGTAATAGATGATAATCCTGAATTACACATGGCTGCAACCGTGAAGGCAAAAGGTCCACGTTCCTTGACCAGCACCTAATTATCTTTGTCATCACTGAAAAGGTAGCAGACGCAATTGTAGTCAAACAACAGCATGCATATATGTTTGATATATCAAAAATGGAAAGCCTCGACCCCCAACTTGAGATCTTTCAATACATGTAAATTCTAGACAACATAGGCGAATGTCTGGGTAAAACTTCTGTCCAAACTACTCAAAAAATTAGAACAATTAAACTCAGACTAGAAAAGCAGAAGTAAATCAGCCATTGTACGATGGTGGAGGAAAATAAAGGCATTCGATCTTGTGACATTCTTATGAAGCATCAACTTACCTCTCTAACAGTCTTATGGATCCATTTGAGTCATTGATGGTGGGTGAGGGTGCCATTGTATGCTACTCACTCCCTCCTGATCTCATCTAGGTTCAGTTTACAATGATCGGTAGATCAAGTGTTACACAAAGTAACGTGGCTAGGCCAAGTGTTCGCTACAGATGTGTACAAGCCAAGAAAAGGAAATCAAAAAACTGTCCATACATTATCACATTTCATATTCAAATGACAGACTCAACTTGCTAAGGAACCTGAGAGAACCGACCTAGTATTTATTGATCTTACAGAATGTATGGTGAATAGCTTTATATTGAAACCATAATTCCACAAATTGAGACATTCTGAAAAATGATATTAGTTCTGTCCTTGTAGATTTACTGTCTATGAAGTAGCAGATTTGGGGTTCCAATGGCCGCTAGTGCTATGAGGTCAATCCTTTCCTTGCTTACATTTGCGATTTCAAAATTTTCAAGATGTCATAAAGTGGGTAAGTACTACTGGTTATGAGCATTTAGATCCTATAGTAACTGATGATCTTGAACTGCAGATACATGAAGAGCTGAAGAAATTTTATTCTTGTACTCGTTCTAGAAGGGCAAGGGGAGGGCTATAGAAATTTTATTTCTGCACTCCAACGGTTATGCTCTAAGTCATGTATTTTAGGAAACAAATTATATTATCAGGAAAGAAAAGGTTTGGGATAATATAGAAAACAAGGATATATCACTAATCTGGGATGCAGTATATTTAGGTCAATTCATTATATGCTTTATATTTTTTGGAAGAGACTATAATTTAGGACACTATTTAAATTGTTTTTATAAGTTTAGATCTATATTTTAAGATATGACACCAATTTAAGGGACCTTGGAGATGCTCTGACAGAAGTGTTGATAACAGACTTGCTAGTGAGATCTCAAGCAGCTAGCTAGCTCGGTGTTTAAGGAACTCGCTGCCTTTCACACTTTGGACCTTTTGCTCGGTTAGTTTCAGTGCTACAGCCCTAAATTTGACTTATGGGCTATGGCCTTAGCCTATAAAGACATCAACACAATATACCTTGTATCTTTCAAACTTAATTATTTTATACTCTATATTTCAGATGACTGAACAATATACCTTGTATCTTTCAAACACAATATACCTTTTATACTCTATATTTCAGATGACAATACACAGTAATTGATAACCCTTCTCAGACTGAACAAAAAACGACTTAGGCCCCCCTACCAAATCGCTCCAAGGTATCTTAGTGCAAGAGGGAATAAACAAACAAAATTCTCCAAACGGATTTCAGATGCTTATTGAAAGTCGCCTAGAGGGGGGGTGAATAGGGCGAATCTAAAATTTATGAACTTAAGCACAACTACAAGCCAGGTTAGCGTTAGAAATATAAACGAGTCCGAGAGAGAGGGCGCAAAACAAATCGTGATCAAATAAAGAGCGAGACACGATGATTTGTTTTTCCGAGATTCGGTTCTTGCAAACCTACTCCCCGTTGAGGTGGTCACGAAGACCAGGTCTCTTTCAACCCTTTCCCTCTCTCAAACGGTCACCTAGACTAAGTGAGCTTCTCTTCTCAATCAAACGGAACACGAAGTTCCCGCAAGGACCACCATACAATCGGTGTCTCTTGCCTTGGTTACAATTGAGTTTGATCACAAGAAGAATGAGAAAGAAAAGAAGCAATTCAAGCGCAAGAGCTCAAATGAACACAACAAATCTCTCTCTCTAATCACTAAAGCTTTGTGTGGAGTTGGGAGAAGATTTGATCTCTTTGGTGTGTCTTGAATTCAATGCTATAGCTCTTGTAAGGTGTAGAAGTGTAGAAACTTGGATGCCATTGAATGTGGGGTGGTTGGGGTATTTATAGCCCCAACCACCAAAAATGGCCGTTGGAAGTGTGTTGTCGCATGGCGCACCGGACAGTGCGGTGCGCCACCGGACACTGTCTGGTGCGCCAGCCACGTTAGCCAGCCGTTGGGGTTCGACTGTTGGAGATCTGACTTGTGGGGCCTCTGGGCTGTCCGGTGGTGCACCGGACAAGTCCTATAGACTGTCTGGTGCGCCAACTGCGCGTGCTCTGACTCTGGCACGCACTGTAGCGCAATTAATGCGGTTGTAGATGACCGTTGCGCACGAAGTAGCCGTTGCTCCGCTGGCACACCGGACAGTCCAGTGTGGCACTGGACAGTCCGGTGTGGCACCGGACAGTCCGGTGAATTATAGCGGAGCGCCCTCTGATTTTCCCGAAGGTAGCGAGTTCAGCGTTGAGTGCCCTGGTGCACCGGACACTGTCCGGTGGTGCACCAGACACGGTCCGGTGGCACACCGGACGGTCCGGTGCGCCAGACCAGGGTGCCTTGGGTTGTCTTTTGCTCTCTTTGTTTGAATGCTATAGCTCTTGTAATGTGTTGAAGGTGGAAAACTTGGATGCTATTGAATATGGGGTGGTTGGGGTATTTATAGCCCCAACCACCAAAATATGGCTGTTGGAAGACTGCTGTCGCATGGCGCACCGGACAGTCCGGTGCGCCACCGGACACTGTCCTGTGCGCCAGCCACGTCAGCCAGCCGTTGGGGTTCGACCGTTGGAGCTCTGACTTGTGGGGCCTCTGGGCTGTCCGGTGGTGCACCGGACAGGTCCTGTAGACTGTTTGTTGCGCCAATTGCGTGTGCTCTGTCCTCTACGCGCGCAGGCGCGCATTAAATGTGTTGCAGTCGACCGTTGCGCGCGAAGTAGCCGTTGCTCCGCTGGTACACCGGACACTATCCGGTGCTTCACCGGACAGTCCGGTGAATTATAGCGGGGCGGCCTCCTATTTTCCCGAAGGTGGCAAGTTCAGCTTCGAGTTCCCTGGTGCACCGGACACTGTCCGGTGGTGCACCGGACACGGTCCGGTGGCACACCGGACGGTCCGGTGCGCCAGACCAGGGTGCCTTGGGTTGTCTTTTGCTCTCTTTGTTTGAACCCTTTCTTGGTCTTTTTATTGGCTTAATGTGAACCTTTGGCACCTGTAAAACCTATAGACTAGACCAAACTAGTTAGTCCAATTATTTGTGTTGGGCAATTCAACCACCAAAATCAATTAGGAAATAGGTGTAACCCTAATTCCCTTTCAATCTCCCCCTTTTTGGTGATTAATGCCAACACACACCAAAGCAAGTATAGAAGTGCATAATTGAACTAGTTTGCAAAATGTAAGTGCAAAGGTTACTAAGAATTGAACCAGTAATTATTTTCGTAAGATAGGCATGGATTGTTTCTTTATATTCTCAACATTTTGGACCACGCTTGCACCACATGTTTTGTTTTTGTAAATACTTTTGTAAATTCTTTTCAAAGTTCTTTTGCAAGTAGTCAAAGGTAAATGAGTAAGATTTTAAGAAGCATTTTCAAGATTTGAAATTTTCTCCCCCTGTTTCAAATGCTTTTCCTTTGACTAAACAAAACTCCCCCTATATAGGATCTTCCTCTTAGTGTTCAAGAGGGTTTTAAGATATCAATTTTGAAAATACTATTTTCTCCCCCTTTTGAACATAATGAGATACCAATTTGAAAACATCATTTTAAAAAAAAATTAGGTGGTGGTGCGGTCCTTTTGCTTTGGGCTAATACTTTCTCCCCTTTGGCATGAATCGCCAAAAAACGGATACTTGAGTGAAATATAAGCCCTTGTAGAACTACTTTCTCCCTTTTTGGCAAACAAAATATAAGTGAAGATTACACCGAAGTCGGAGAGTTGTTCGGAGCGACGACGAAGGATGAGTTGATGGAGTGGAGTGGAAGCCTTTGTCTTCGCCGAAGACTCCAATTCCCTTTCAATACACCTATGACTTGGTTTGAAATATACTTGAAAACACATTAGTCATAGCACATGAAAGAGATATGATCAAAGGTATATTTATGAGCTATGTATGCAAGACATTAAAAGAAATTCCGAGAATCAAGAATATTTAGCTCATGCCTAAGTTTGTTAAAGGTTTGTTCATCTAGTGCTTGGTAAAGATATCGGCTAATTGTTCTTTAGTGTTGATATAAGCAATCTCGATATCCCCCTTTTGTTGGTGATCCCTTAGAAAATGATACCGAATGGCTATGTGTTTAGTGCGGCTATCTCAACGGGGTTATCTGCCATGCGGATTGCACTCTCATTATCACATAGAACAGGAACTTTGGTTAATTTGTAACCATAGTCCCTAAGGGTTTGCCTCATCCAAAGCAATTGCGCGCAACAATGGCCTGCGACAATATACTCGGCTTCGGCGGTAGAAAGAGCGACGGAATTTTGCTTCTTTGAAGCCCAAGACACCAAGGATCTTCCCAAGAACTGGCAAGTCCCCGATGTGCTCTTTCTATTAATTTTACACCCCGCCCAATCGGCATCCGAATAACCAATCAAATCAAATGTGGATCCCCGAGGATACCAAAGCCCAAACTTAGGAGTATAAACTAAATATCTCAAGATTCGTTTTACGACCGTAAGGTGAGCTTCCTTAGGGTCGGCTTGGAATCTTGCACACATGCATACGGAAAGCATTATGTCCGGTCGAGATGCACATAAATAGAGTAGAGAGACTATCATCGACCGGTATACCTTTTGATCTACGGATTTACCTCCCGTGTCGAGGTCGAGATGCCCATTGGTTCCCATGGGTGTCTTAATGGGCTTGGCATCCTTCATCCCAAACTTGTTTAGAATGTCTTGAATATACTTCGTTTGGCTAATGAAGATGCCCTCTTGGAGTTGCTTCACTTGAAATCCTAAGAAGTACTTCAACTCCCCCATCATCGACATCTCGAATTTTTGTGTCATGATCCTACTAAATTCCTCACATGTAGATTCGTTAGTAGACCCAAATATAATATCATCAACATAAATTTGGCATACAAACAAATCATTGTCAAGAGTTTTAGTAAATAAAGTAGGATCAGCCTTTTCGACTTTGAAGCCATTAGTGATAAGAAAATCTCTTAGACATTCATACCATGCTCTTGGGGCTTGCTTGAGCCCATAAAGCGCCTTAGAGAGTTTATATACGTGGTTAGGATACTCACTATCTTCAAAGCCGGGAGGTTGCTCAACATAGACCTCTTCCTTGATTGGTGCATTGAGGAAGGCACTTTTCACATCCATTTGATAAAGCTTGAAGCCATGGTAAGTAGCATAGGCAAGTAAAATGTGAATTGACTCAAGCCTAGCTACGGGTGCATAGGTTTCACCGAAATCCAAACCTTCGACTTGTGAATATCCCTTGGCCACAAGTCGGGCTTTGTTCCTTGTCACCACACCATGCTCGTCTTGCTTGTTGCGGAAGACCCATTTGGTTTCTACAACATTTTGATTAGGACGTGGAACTAATTGCCATACCTCGTTCCTAGTGAAGTTGTTGAGCTCTTCTTGCATCGCCACCACCCAATCCGAATCTTGGAGTGCTTCCTCTACCCTATGTGGCTCAATAGAGGAAACAAAAGAGTAATGCTCACAAAAATGTGCAACACGAGATCTAGTGGTTACCCCCTTATGAATATCGCCGAGGATGGTGTTGACGGGGTGATCTCGTTGGATTGCTTGGTGGACTCTTGGTTGTGGCGGTCTTGGAACTTGTTCGTCTTCCTTATCTTGATCATGGGCATCTCCCCCTTGATCATTGCTCTCCTCTTGAGGTGGCTCAACTTCTTGATATTCTCCTTCATCATTTTGAGCCTCATCCTCTTCTTGAGTTGGTGGAGATGCTTGCATGGAGGAAGATGGTTGATCTTGTGCTTGAGGTGGCTCTTCGGATTCCTTAGGACACACATCCCCAATGGACATGTTCCTTAGCGCGACGCACGGAGCCTCTTCATCACCTATCTCATCAAGATCAACTTGCTCTACTTGAGAGCCGTTAGTCTCATCAAACACAATGTCACAAGAAACTTCAACTTGTCCAGAGGACTTGTTAAAGACTCTATATGCTCTTGTGTTTGAATCATATCCTAGTAAAAAGCCTTCTACAGTCTTAGGAGCAAATTTGGATTTTCTACCTCTTTTGACAAGAATAAAGCATTTGCTACCAAAGACTTTAAAATATGAAACATTGGGCTTTTTACCGGTAAGGAGTTTGTATGATGTCTTCTTGAGGATTCGGTGTAGATACAACCGGTTGATGGCGTAGCAAGCGGTGTTGACCATCTCGGCCCAAAACCGATCCGAAGTCTTGTACTCATCAAGCATGGTTCTTGCCATGTCTAATAGAGTTCTATTCTTCCTCTCCACTACACCATTTTGTTGTGGGGTGTAGGTGAAAGGG
Source organism: Zea mays (assembly GCF_902167145.1). Lineage (NCBI taxonomy): Eukaryota > Viridiplantae > Streptophyta > Magnoliopsida > Poales > Poaceae > Zea > Zea mays. The sequence goes on from NC_050105.1 coordinate 89,903,231, forward strand.
AAATGTGCCCTTGGGCCATTTCTAAGTATTTTGGTGATTTAGTGTCCAACACAAGTGCCTAAGTGTAAAATGGTGGACAAAGTACAAATCAAGGATAAAGGTATGTTTCTCAGACTTAGTACATTGTTTTATGGACTAATCTATTGTGTCTAAGTGCTGGAAACAGGAAAAATCCAATTGGAATTGTCTTGGCTCGAGCAGCCAAGACTCTGCTCAGTCTGGGAGCACCGGACTGTCCGGTGGTGCACCGGACAGTGTCTGGTGCGCCAGGCTGGTTCGAGCGAAGTGGCCGCTCTCGGGAATTCACCGGCGACGTACGGCTATAATTCATCGGACTGTCCGGTGTGCACCGGACTGTCCGGTGAGCCAACGGTCGGCCGCGCGATCTGCGCGGGACACGTGGCCGAGCCAACGGCTAGAAGGGGGCACCGGACTGTCCGGTGTGCACCGGACATGTCCGGTGCGCCAACGGCTCTCTGGCGGCCAACGGTCGGCTGCGCCAGTTAAGGAAAGAAATCGGGCACCGGACAGTGTCCGGTGTGCACAAGACTGTCCGGTGCGCCAGTCGACAGAAGGCAAGATCAGCCTTCCTAGATTGCTCTCAACGGCTCCTAGTTGCCTTGGGGCTATAAAAGGGACCCCTAGGCGCATGGAGGAGAACACCAAGCATTCTTACAACATTCCTAAGCACCAAGACATCGATTCCACGCCTTTGATTCTTTGCGATAGCAATTAGAGCTCTAGTTGAGTGGTGAACTCTTTGAGTTGTGTTGAGAGCTCTCCTTGTGACTTGTGTGCGTGGTGTTGCTGTGATTTCTTGTCTTGAGTGCGTTGCTAATCCCTCCCTTGCTCTGTGTTTCTTTGTGATCTTAAAGTGTAAGGGCGAGAGGCTCCAAGTTGTGGAGATTCCTCGCAAACGGGATTGAGTAAAAGTAAGCAAAACACCGTGGTATTCAAGTGGGTCTTTGGACCGCTTGAGAGGGGTTGATTGCAACCCTCGTCCGTTGGGACGCCACAACGTGGAGTAGGCAAGCGTTGGTCTTGGCCGAACCACGGGATAACCACCGTGCCATCTCTGAGATTGATCTTGTTGGTTATTGTGTTTTGTTGAAGATTCCTCTCTAGCCACTTGGCGGTTATTGTGCTAACACTTAACCAAGTTTTTGTGGCTTAAGTTTTCAAGATTTACAGGATCACCTATTCACCCCCCCCCTCTAGGTGCTCTCAATTGGTATCGGAGCCGTTCTCTTCAAGAAAGGGACTAACCGCCCGAAGAGATGGATCCTAAGGGCAAGGGGATGGTGATCAACGACAAGGAGAAGGAGTCCTTCGTCAACGAGCCCAATGATGACAGGCCCACCGACTCAGGCTCGGGCCACAAAAGAAAAGACGGGAGGAAGAAGAAGACAAGGCGCATCAAGGAAATTGTCTACTACGACAGCGACGGATCTTCCTCCTCCCAAAAGGACAACGACGACTACGACAGACGAAAGACGGTTAACTCAAACTTTTCTTTCAATTATTCGCGCATTCTGCATAGCTCAAATGCTCAATTGCTCCCCATTCCACTTGGCAAGCCCCCTCACTTTGATGGAGAGGACTACGGATTTTGGAGCCACAAAATGCGTACTCACCTGTTTTCTCTCCATCCAAGCATTTGGGAGATTGTGGAAAGTGGAATGAAATTTGTTAGCTCGGATAGCCCTGTGTTTATTAATGAACAGATTCATAAAAATGCACAAGCTGCTACTGTGTTGCTAGCCTCTTTGTGCAGGGACGAGTATCACAAGGTGAGCGGCTTGGACAATGCCAAGCAGATCTGGGACACCCTCAAGATCTCTCATGAGGGGAACGACGTCACCTTGCTCACCAAAATGGAGTTGGTGGAGGGCGAGCTTGGAAGGTTCGCGATGATAAGGGGCGAGGAGCCAACTCAAACATACAACCGGCTCAAGACCCTTATCAACAAAATAAGGAGCTACGGAAGCACGCGATGGACGGACCACGACGTCGTCCGACTGATGCTAAGGTCCTTTACCGTTCTTGATCCTCATTTGGTGAATAATATTCGTGAGAATCCCAGGTACACCAAAATGTCGCCCGAAGAAGTCCTCGGAAAATTCGTTAGCGGGCGAATGATGATCAAGGAGGTGAGGTACGTGGACGACGCCTTGAATGGTCCAATCAACGAGTCGCAACCCCTTGCTCTCAAGGCAACAAGAAGCAAGGAGGCGCTACCTAGCAAGTTGGCACAGATTGAGGCGGCCGGACTTAATGATGAAGAGATGGCCCTCATCATCAAAAGATTCAAGACGGCGCTTAAGGGTCGCAAGGGACAGCCAAGCAAGACCAAAGCCAAGGGGAAGCGCTCATGCTTCAAATGCGGTAAGCTTGGTCATTTTATTGCTAACTGTCCTGACAATGATAGTGATCAGGAACAAGGGAACAAGAGGGAGAAGAAGAAGAAGTATAAGAAGGCAAAAGGCGAGGCGCATCTAGGCAAGGAGTGGGATTCGGATTGCTCCTCTTCCGACTCTGACAATGAGGGACTCGCCGCCACCGCCTTCAACAAATCGGCCCTCTTTCCAAACGAGCGTCACACATGCCTTATGGCAAGAGAGAAGAAGGTATGTACTCAAAACTCTACTTATGCTTCTTCAAGTGAGGACGAATCTAGTAATGAGGATGAAATAGATTATTCATGTTTGTTTAAGGGCCTAGATAGAACCAAGGTAGACAAAATTAATGAATTGATTGATGCCTTGAATGATAAGAATATGCTTTTAGAAAAGCAAGAGGATTTGTTGTATGAAGAACATGATAAATTTGTAGAAGCACAAAAGTCTCTTGCTCTAGAAATTAAAAGGAATGAAATGCTCTCTAGTGAATTATCTTCTTGTCATGAAACTATTGCTACGTTAAAAAGTTTTAATGATGATTTAAATGCTAAACTAGAAGTAGCTAGTAAATCTAATTCTTGTGTAGAAATTGTTGAAACTTGTAATAGGTGTAAAGATTTTGACATTGATGCTTGTAGTGATCATTTAGTTTCAATTTCCAAATTAAATGAGGAATTAGCTAGTCTTAATGCCCAACTTAAGACTAGCAAGAACGAATTTGACAAGCTAAAATTTGCAAGGGATGCCTACACGATTGGTAGACACCCCTCAATTAAGGATGGACTTGGCTACAAGAGGGAAGCCAAGAACTTGACAAGCCATAAGGCTCCCATCTCCGCCAAGGAGAAAGGGAAGGCCCCTATGACTAGTAGTGTGCAAAAGAACCATGCCTTTATGTACCATGATAGGAGACAATCTAGAAAAGCTTATAGGAGTTGTAATGCATATAATGCCTTTGATTCTCATGCCATGTTTGCTTCTAGTTCTTCTTATGTGCATAATAGAAATGTTGGTAGGAGAACATAATATGCCTAGGAGAAATGTTGTTAATGTTCCTAGGAAAGTAAATGAACCTTCTACAATATATCATGCTTTAAATGCTGCTTTTGCTATTTGTAGAAAGGATAGGAAGATAGTTGCTAGAAAATTAGGGGCAAGATGCAAGGGAGACAAAACTTGCATTTGGGTCCCTAAGGATATTTGTGCTAACCTTGTAGGACCCAACATGAGTTGGGTACCTAAGACCCAAGCCTAAATTTGCCTTGCAGGTTTATGCATCCGGGGGTTCAAGCTGGATTATTGACAGCGGATGCACAAACCATATGACGGGGGAGAAGAAGATGTTCACCTCCTACGTCAAAAACAAAGATTCCCAAGATTCAATAATATTCGGTGATGGGAATCAAGGCAAAGTAAAAGGGCTAGGTAAAATTGCAATCTCCAATGAGCACTCTATCTCTAATGTGTTTTTAGTAGAGTCTCTTGGATATAATTTACTATCTGTTAGTCAATTATGTAATATGGGATATAATTGTTTATTTACAAATGTAGATGTGTCTGTCTTTAGAAGATGTGATGGTTCACTAGCTTTTAAGGGTGTACTAGACGGCAAACTTTACTTAGTTGATTTTGCAAAAGAAGAGGCCGGTCTAGATGCATGCTTAATTGCTAAGACTTGCATGGGCTGGTTGTGGCATCGCTGCTTAGCACATGTGGGGATGAAGAACCTCCACAAGCTTCTAAAGGGAGAACACGTGATAGGTCTAACCAATGTTCATTTCGAAAAAGATAGACCTTGTGCAGCTTGTCAAGCAGGTAAACAAGTGGGAGGAGCACATCACAGCAAGAATGTGATGACCACGTCAAGACCTCTGGAGCTGCTGCATATGGACCTCTTCGGACCCGTCGCCTATCTGAGCATAGGAGGAAGTAAGTATGGTCTAGTTATAGTTGATGACTTTTCCCGCTTCACTTGGGTGTTCTTTTTGCAGGATAAGTCTGAAACCCAAGGGACCCTCAAGCGCTTCCTAAGGAGAGCTCAAAATGAGTTTGAGCTCAAGGTGAAGAAGATAAGGAGCGACAACGGGTCCGAATTCAAGAACCTTCAAGTGGAGGAGTTCCTTGAGGAGGAGGGGATCAAGCACGAGTTCTCCGCTCCCTACACACCTCAACAAAATGGTGTGGTAGAGAGGAAGAACAGGACGCTCATAGATATGGCGAGGACTATGCTTGGAGAGTTCAAGACCCCCGAGTGCTTTTGGTCGGAAGCCGTGAACACGGCTTGCCACGCCATCAACAGGATCTACCTTCACCGCCTCCTCAAGAAGACTTCATATGAGCTGCTGACTGGTAACAAACCCAATGTATCGTACTTTCGTGTATTTGGGAGTAAATGCTACATTCTAGTGAAGAAGGGTAGGAATTCCAAATTTGCTCCCAAAGCCGTAGAAGGGTTTTTATTAGGTTATGATTCAAATACAAAGGCGTATAGGGTCTTCAACAAATCATTGAGTTTGGTTGAAGTCTCTAGCGACGTTGTATTTGATGAGACTAATGGCTCTCCAAGAGAGCAAGTTGTTGATCTTGATGATGTAGATGAAGAAGACGTTCCAACGGCCGCGATGCGCACCATGGCGATTGGAGATGTATGGCCTCAGGAACATTTGGAGCAAGATCAACCGTCTTTCTCAACTATGGTGCATCCCCCAACTCAAGACGATGAACAGGTTCATCAACAGGAGGCGTGTGATCAAGGGGGAGCACAAGATGATCATGTGATGGAGGAAGAAGCGCAACCGGCACCTCCAACCCAAGTTCGAGCGATGATTCAAAGGGATCATCCCGTCGATCAAATTCTGGGTGATATTAGCAAGGGAGTAACTACTCAATCTCGATTAGTTAATTTTTGTGAGCATTACTCCTTTGTCTCTTCTATTGAGCCTTTCAGGGTAGAAGAGGCCTTGCTAGATCCAGACTGGGTGTTGGCCATGCAAGAGGAGCTCAACAACTTCAAGAGGAATGAAGTTTGGACGCTGGTGCCTCGTCCTAAGCAAAATGTTGTGGGAACCAAGTGGGTGTTCCGCAACAAACAGGACGAGCACGGGGTGGTGACGAGAAACAAGGCTCGACTTGTGGCAAAAGGTTATGCCCAAGTCGCAGGTTTGGACTTTGAGGAGACTTTTGCTCCTGTGGCTAGGCTAGAGTCAATTCGTATTTTGCTAGCATATGCCGCTCACCATTCTTTCAGGTTGTACCAAATGGATGTGAAGAGCGCTTTCCTCAACGGGCCGATCAAGGAGGAGGTGTATGTAGAGCAACCCCCTGGCTTCGAGGATGAACGGTACCCCGACCACGTGTGTAAGCTCTCTAAGGCGCTCTATGGACTTAAGCAAGCCCCAAGAGCATGGTATGAATGCCTTAGAGACTTTTTAATTGCTAATGCTTTCAAGGTCGGGAAAGCCGATCCAACTCTTTTTACTAAGACTTCCGATGGTGATCTTTTTGTGTGCCAAATTTATGTCGATGACATAATATTTGGTTCTACTAATCAAAAGTCTTGTGAAGAGTTTAGCAGGGTGATGACGCAGAAATTCGAGATGTCGATGATGGGCGAGTTGAACTACTTCCTTGGGTTCCAAGTGAAGCAACTCAAGGACGGCACCTTCATCTCTCAAACGAAGTACACGCAAGACTTGCTGAAGCGGTTTGGGATGAAGGACGCCAAGCCCACAAAAACTCCAATGGGGACCGACGGACACACAGACCTCAACAAAGGAGGTAAGTCCATTGATCAAAAGGCATACCGGTCAATGATAGGGTCTTTACTTTATTTATGTGCTAGTAGACCGGATATTATGCTTAGCGTATGCATGTGTGCTAGATTTCAATCCGATCCTAAGGAGTGTCACTTCGTGGCAGTGAAGCGAATCCTTAGATATTTAGATGCTACGCCTTGCTTCGGGCTCTGGTATCCAAAGGGGTCTACCTTTGACTTGATTGGATATTCAGATTCCGACTATGCTGGATGTAAGGTCGATAGGAAGAGTACATCGGGGACGTGCCAATTCTTAGGAAGGTCCCTGGTGTCATGGAATTCTAAGAAACAAACCTCTGTTGCCCTATCCACCGCTGAGGCCGAGTATGTTGCCACAGGACAGTGTTGCGCGCAACTACTTTGGATGAGGCAAACCCTCAGGGACTTTGGCTACAATCTGAGCAAAGTCCCACTCCTATGTGATAATGAGAGTGCTATCCGCATGGCGGAAAATCCTGTTGAACACAGCCGCACAAAGCACATAGACATCCGGCATCACTTTTTGAGAGACCACCAGCAAAAGGGAGATATCGAAGTGTTTCATGTTAGCACCGAGAACCAGCTATCCGATATCTTTACCAAGCCTCTAGATGAGAAGACCTTTTGCAGGCTGTGTAGTGAGCTCAATATCTTAGATTCACGGAACTTGGATTGAAATGTAGCATACATGTGTTTATGCCTTTGATCATGTTCATTCTGCATTTTGTTGCTTATTGTGGTGCTCAAGTTGTACAAACACTCCCTGGACCTCACAAGTCCTTTTTGCAAGTGATGCACATATTTAGGGGGAGCTGTGCTACAACTTGACCCTTTGAGACTAACCATGTACTTGAGTTTGGTTGTTTTAGCCTCAAAGGAGGATTGAAAGGGAAAAGGTGGACTTGGACCATGCAAGACTTCCACTGCACTCCGATAAAAAGAGTAACTTTTCCAAGTTCATCTTTATACTCTTATTGCCTTTGTGTCCTCATTTGATGATTTTGGTGAGGCAATGGGGTTAAAGGGCCAAGATTAATCCCGTTTTGGTGCTTGATGCCAAAGGGGGAGAAAATAAAGGCCAAAGCAATAAATGGATCAGCTACCACTTGAGAGATTTTGAGAATAGTAGAATAGAGTCTTTGGTTTGTCAAAACTCGAGTTTTTTGGTTTGTCAAAACTCTTTTATTGTCTCTCTTGTCAAAAGTTGGCTTCTTGTAGGGAGAAGTATTGATTATGGGAAAAAGGGGGAGTTTTTGAAATCTTGAATCAATTTCTATTGGAATGACTCTATGTATGTCTTAACATGTGGTTTTGACTTAGAGATAGGAATTTGAGTTTGATTTGCAAAAACAAACCAAGTGGTGGCATAGAGTGATCCATATATGTCAAATTTGAATCAAAATAATTTGAGTTCTTATTTGAAGTGATTTTGTACTTGTTCTACTTGCATTATGTTGTGTTGGCATAAATCACCAAAAAGGGGGAAATTGAAAGGGAAATGTGCCCTTGGGCCATTTCTAAGTATTTTGGTGATTTAGTGTCCAACACAAGTGCCTAAGTGTAAAATGGTGGACAAAGTACAAATCAAGGATAAAGGTATGTTTCTCAGACTTAGTACATTGTTTTATGGACTAATCTATTGTGTCTAAGTGCTGGAAACAGGAAAAATCCAATTGGAATTGTCTTGGCTCGAGCAGCCAAGACTCTGCTCAGTCTGGGAGCACCGGACTGTCCGGTGGTGCACCGGACAGTGTCCGGTGCGCCAGGCTGGTTCGAGCGAAGTGGCCGCTCTCGGGAATTCACCGGCGACGTACGGCTATAATTCACCGGACTGTCCGGTGTGCACCGGACTGTCCGGTGAGCCAACGGTCGGCCGCGCGATCTGCGCGGGACACGTGGCCGAGCCAACGGCTAGAAGGGGGCACCGGACTGTCCGGTGTGCACCGGACATGTCCGGTGCGCCAACGGCTCTCTGGCGGCCAACGGTCGGCTGCACTAGTTAAGGAAAGAAATCGGGCACCAGACAGTGTCCGGTGTGCACCGGACTGTCCGGTGCGCCAGTCGACAGAAGGCAAGATCAGCCTTCCTAGATTGCTCTCAACGGCTCCTAGCTGCCTTGGGGCTATAAAAGGGACCCCTAGGCGCATGGAGGAGAACACCAAGCATTCTTACAACATTCCTAAGCACCAAGACATCGATTCCGCGCCTTTGATTCTTTGCGATAGCAATTAGAGCTCTAGTTGAGTGGTGAACTCTTTGAGTTGTGTTGAGAGCTCTCCTTGTGACTTGTGTGTGTGGTGTTGCTGTGATTTCTTGTCTTGAGTGCGTTGCTAATCCCTCCCTTGCTCTGTGTTTCTTTGTGATCTTAAAGTGTAAGGGCGAGAGGCTCCAAGTTGTGGAGATTCCTCGCAAACGGGATTGAGTAAAAGCAAGCAAAACACCGTGGTATTCAAGTGGGTCTTTGGACCGCTTGAGAGGGGTTGATTGCAACCCTCGTCCGTTGGGACGCCACAACGTGGAGTAGGCAAGCGTTGGTCTTGGCCGAACCACGGGATAACCACCGTGCCATCTCTGAGATTGATCTTGTTGGTTATTGTGTTTTGTTGAAGATTCCTCTCTTGCCACTTGGCGGTTATTGTGCTAACACTTAACCAAGTTTTTGTGGCTTAAGTTTTCAAGATTTACAGGATCACCTATTCACCCCCCCCCCCCTCTAGGTGCTCTCAGTAGGGAGAAGAGAACTCATGCTTGATTCCCTCCTCCTCAAGGAAGCCTTCGATTTGAGAGTTCTTGAACTCCGTCCCGTTGTCGCTTCTAATCTTTTTGATCCTTAAGCCGAACTCATTTTGAGCCCGTCTCAAGGATCCCTTTAAGGTCTCTTGGGTATGAGATTTTTCCTGCAAAAAGAACACCCAAGTGAAGCGAGAATAGTCATCCACAATAACTAGACAGTACTTACTCCCGCCGATGCTTATGTAAGCTATCGGGTCGAATAGATCCATGTGTAGGAGCTCGAGTGGCCTGTCAGTTGTCATGATGTTCTTGTGTGGATGATGAACACCAACTTGCTTCCCTGCCTGACATGCGCTACAAATCATGTCTTTCTCAAAATGAACATTTGTTAGTCCCAAAATGTGTTCTCCCTTTAGAAGCTTATGAAGATTCTTCATTCCAACATGTGCTAGTCGGTGGTGCCAGAGCCAGCCCATGTTAGTCTTAGCAATTAAGCAAGTGTCGAGTTCAGCTCTATCAAAATCTACTAAGTATAGCTGACCCTCTAACACTCCCTTAAATGCTATTGAATCATCACTTCTTCTAAAGACAGTGACACCTACATCCGTAAAAAGACAGTTGTAACCCATTTTACATAATTGCGAAACTGAAAGCAAGTTATAATCTAAAGAATCTACAAGAAAAACATTGGAAATGGAATGGTCAGGTGATATAGCTATTTTACCCAATCCTTTGACCAAACCTTGATTTCCATCCCCGAATGTGATAGCTCGTTGGGGATCTTGGTTTTTCTCATAGAAGGAGAACATCTTCTTCTCCCCTGTCATATGGTTTGTGCACCCGCTATCGATGATCCAACTTAAGCCCCCGGATGCATAAACCTACAAAACAAGTTTAGTTCTTGATTTTAGGTACCCAAACGGTTTTGGGTCCTTTGACATTAGATACAAGAACTTTGGGTACCCAAACACAAGTCTTGGAACCCTTGTGTTTGTCCCCAACATATTTGTCAACTACCTTGTCGAATTTGTTAGTTAAAACATAGGATGCATCAAAAGTTTTAAATGAAATATTATGATCATTTGATGCAATAGGAGTTTTCTTTCTAGGCAATTTAGCATGGGTTGATTGCCTAGAGCTAGATGTCTCACCCTTATACATAAAAGCATGATTAGGGCCAGAGTGAGACTTCCTAGAGTGAATTCTCCTAATTTTGCTCTCGGGATAACCGGCAGGATACAAAATGTAACCCTCGTTATCCTGAGGCATGGGAGCCTTTCCCTTTACAAAGTTAGACAATCTTTTAGGAGGGGCATTAAGTTTGACATTGTCCCCCTTTTGGAAGCCTATGTCATCCTTGATGCCAGGGCGTCTCCCACTATAGAGCATGCTTCTAGCAAATTTAAATTTTTCATTTTCTAAGTTATGCTCATTAATTTTAGCATTAAGTTGAGCTATGTGATCATTTTGTTTCTTAATTAAGGCTAGGTGATCATGAATAGCATCAACATTAATGTCTCTACATCTAGTACAAATGGAAACATGCTCAATGGTAGATGTAGAGGGTTTGCAAGAATTAAGTTCAACAATCTTAGCACGTAAAATATCATTCTTGTCTCTAAGATCGGAAATGGAAGCATTGCAAACATCTAAATCCTTAGCCTTAGCAATCAAATTTTCATTTTCATTTCTAAGGCTAGCAAGAGCAACATTCAATTCATCAATCTTAGCAAGTAAGTCGACATTATCATCTCTCAGATTAGGAATTGAAGTATCACAAACATTAGAATCAACCTTAGCAATTAATTTAGCATTTTCATTTCTAAGGTTGGCAATAGTGTCATGGCAAGTGCTTAGGTCACTAGATAGTTTTTCACATTTTTCTACTTCTAGAGCGTAAGCATTTTTAACCTTAACATGCTTCTTATTTTCCTTAATTAGGAAGTCCTCTTGGGTGTCCAAGAGTTCATCCTTCTCATGAATAGCACTAATTAATTTATTTAGTTTTTCTTTTTGTTGCATGCTAAGGTTGGCAAAAAGGATGTGCAAGTTATCCTCCTCATCACTATCATTATCCTCATCACTAGAGGTTTCATATTTAGTGGAGGATCTTGATTTTACCTTCTTCCTTTTGCCGTCCTTTGCCATGAGGCACTTGTGGCCGATGTTGGGGAAGAGGAGTCCCTTGGTGACGGCGATGTTGGCAGCGTCCTCGTCGGAGGAGGAGTCGGAGGAGCTCTCCTTGGAGTCCCACTCGCGGCACACATGGGCATCGCCGCCCCTCTTCTTGTGGTACCTCTTCTTTTCCCTCCTCTTGCCCTTCTTGTTGTCGCCCCTGTCACTATCACTAGATAACGGACATTTAGCAATGAAATGACCGGGCTTACCACATTTGTAGCACACTTTCCTGGGGCAGGGCTTGTAATCCTTCCCCCTCCGTTGCTTGAGGATTTGGCGGAAGCTCTTGATGATGAGCGCCATTTCCTCGTTGTCGAGCTTAGATGCATTGATGGGTTGTCTACTTGATGTAGACTCCTCCTTGTTCTCCTCTGTCGCCTTGAATGCGACCGGTTGTGCTTCGGACGTGGAGGGGCCATCTAGCTCGATGATTTTCTTTGAGCCTTTGATCATCAACTCAAAGCTCACAAAATTTCCTATTACTTCCTCGGGAGACATTAGTGTATATCTAGGATTTCCTCGAATTAATTGAACTTGCGTAGGGTTAAGAAAAATGAGGGATCTTAGAATAACCTTGACCATCTCATGGTCATCCCATTTTGTGCTTCCGAGGTTGCGCACTTGGTTCACCAAGGTCTTCAAGCGGTTGTACATGGCTTGAGGGTCCTCGCCTTGGTTGAGTCAGAACCGACCGAGCTCCCCCTCGATCGTTTCCCGCTTGGTGATTTTGGTCACCTCATCTCCTTCGTGCGCGGTCTTGAGTACATCCCAAATTTCCTTGGCGCTCTTTAATCCTTGCACCTTGTTATACTCCTCTCGACTTAGAGAGGTGAGGAGTATAGTGGTGGCTTGGGAGTTAAAGTGTCGGATTTGGGCGACCTCGTCCGAATCATAATCTTCATCCCCGGTGAAGGTACATGTACTCCAATCTCAACAACATCCCAAATGCTAGTGTGGAGTGAGTTAGATGATGCCTCATTTTATCACTCCACATATTATAATCTTCACCATCAAACATAGGTGGTTTGCCTAATGGGACGGAAAGTAATGGAGTACGTTTGGAAATGCGAGGGTAGCGTAGGGGAATCTTACTAAACTTCTTGCGCTCATGGCGCTTAGAAGTTACGGACGGCGTGTCGGAGCCAGAGGTGGATGGCGATGAAGAGTCGGTCTCGTAGTAGACCACCTTCCTCATCTTCTTCTTCTTGTCACCGCTCCGACCCGACTTGTTGTGTGAAGGGGATCCCTTCACCTTGTTGGCGGACTCCCCGGATGGAGCCTTCCCATGGCTTGTAGCGGGCTTCTCGCCGGTCATCATCTCCTTCTTGGCGTGATCTCCCGACATCACTTCGAGCGGTTAAGCTCTAATGAAGCACCGGGCTTTGATACCAATTGAAAATCGCCTAGAGGGGGTGAATAGGGCGAATCTGAAATTTATGAACTTAAGCACAACTACAAGTCGGGTTAGCGTTAGAAATATAAACAAGTCCGAGAGAGAGAGAGCGCAAAACAAATTGTGATCAAATAAAGAGCGAGACACGATGATTTGTTTTTCCGAGGTTCGGTTCTTGCAAACCTACTCCCCGTTGAGGTGGTCATGAAGACCGGGTCTCTTTCAACCCTTTCCCTCTCTCAAACGGTCACCTAGACCGAGTGAGCTTCTCTTCTCAATCAAACGGAACACGAAGTTCCCGCAAGGACCACCACACAATTGGTGTCTCTTGCCTTGGTTACAATTGAGTTTGATCACAAGAAGAATGAGAAAGAAAAGAAGCAATCCAAGCGCAAGAGCTCAAATGAACACAACAAATCTCTCTCTCTAATCACTAAAGCTTTGTGTGGAGTTGGGAGAAGATTTGATCTCTTTGGTGTGTCTTGAATTCAATGCTATAGCTCTTGTAAGGTGTAGAAGTGTAGAAACTTGGATGCCATTGAATGTGGGGTGGTTGGGGTATTTATAGCCCCAACCACCAAAAATGGCCGATGGAAGTGTGCTGTCGCATGGCGCACCGGACAGCCGTTGGGGTTCGACCGTTGGAGTTCTGACTTGTGGGGCCTCTGGGCTGTCCGGTGGTGCACCGGACAAGTCCTGTAGACTGTCCGGTGCGCCAACTGCGCGTGCTCTGACTCTGGCGCGCACTGTAGCGCAATTAATGCGGTTGCAGACGACCGTTGCGTGCGAAGTAGCCGTTGCTCCGCTGGCACATCGGACAGTCCGGTGTGGCATCGGACACTGTCCGGTGCTTCACTGGATAGTCTGGTGAATTATAGCGGAGCGCCCTCTGATTTTCCCGAAGGTAGCGAGTTCAGCGTCGAGTGCCCTGGTGCACCGGACACTGTCCGGTGGTGCACCGGACACGGTACGGTGGCACACCGGTCGGTCTGGTGCGCCAGACCAGGGTGCCTTGGGTTGTCTTTTGCTCTCTTTGTTTGAACCCTTTCTTGGTATTTTATTGGCTTAATGTGAACCTTTGGCACCTGTAAAACTTATAGACTAGAGCAAACTAGTTAGTCCAATTATTTGTGTTGGGCAATTCAACCACCAAAATCAATTAGGAAATAGGTGTAACCCTAATTCCCTTTCACTTATATTACCTTGAATGCCCAACGGTGCAGTGTCCATGATTTCAAGTTCCTGAATGACAGCTCCACTTATGATTGGTTTTAACCTAATAGCCTTGGACTGTATGGAATGGAACAAGTCAGTTTTGGGTCTATACAAAAGATCATGCAATATTTACCTGTTCTCTAATGTTTTTTTTGAACCATATTGTGAATTGACGAGGAAAAAAATAAAAAAACATGCAACCAAATTTGTTATGATCAAGGTGTTCTTCATTTAAACATAGCAGTGCAATTGTATATTGGGTATATATATGTTCCAGTTTGTGGCGGAACTGCCCGAATTATTCCAACTTAAGTGCCTAAGCCCCGCCGTAGAGGCTAGACCACACTTAAATGGGAATAACCCGTCAATCCCTCGGATCTAGTCCGACACGGCCACTGACAGGATCAAGTACCACAATCTCACTCGAAGGTGAGTCACAGAGCAAATACAATAAAGCATAAAACCATACATGTCACCATGTTAAATTATTACATCACCATCATCATCATCATCGGAGTTTTTGCAAAGGTAACCATCGTTGTTCGACATGCAGCGGAATAAAACTAACGGTAATTAAACCGAGAGATGGGGAAGCCTGTCCCATCACTCCTCATGCTCCTCCTCAGCCGAGGCAGGGTCCCACTCGACAGTCCAACCCGGTGGCAAGGTGGACGACCAAGTTATCCCAGCAACCATCTCCTCCAGAGAACCTGTAAAAATTATGCCACAAGCAAGGCTGAGTATACTAATACTCAGCTAGACTTACCCGGTGTGAGGAGTCTACTCCTCTACCTCTAGACATGCAGCTTGTTTGGCTGTGGGGTTTGGTTGCCAAAAGCACTAGCTGAGTTTCTAAATCAAGATTTTAACTTAGTCAAAGTTAAGTGTGACTCTCTTAAGGCTAAAAATGTACTATCTATTCATACAAAGTAGCAGACATTTTAGCAATCAACATCTTATATCATTTCCGCATCATTCCACTTGTTACTCAATGTAGCAGCATGGATCAAGCAGTCTCATTAGCTGCGAGAAGCAGACGATTCGAATCGAGTTTTTATCCTTGCAAGGTAAACCTAAACACACGACATGCAGGGGCACTCCGTCCCCACACATATCAACCGTCCCCATCGATTCCCTGGCAACAGAACAGGGCTCACCGCCTTGGCGTACAATGCCCCACTGACCCCGACTGGCCGTTGTGCAGTGGCCGCACTTGTACCCACCATAACCGGAATGGGAGACCTCGTCTCAGGTCGCGTGAGGGGTAAAGTCTGCGGGCAGGTTCACTCAGGTACTAGGCTTACCGATTTACCATATTTCTCGGTATGTGTTTAGTACATTCAAACGCTTGACTCACGGTACCACACCTTAATCCTTATTCACATTTTATCCCGTGGACAACCAATCCCCATGGATCATTGTCCACAAACCAGCATTAGTATAATATGAAAGTGGGTACAATCAATGTCCTGACCTCGCGCGAGTGCTAGAAAAATCACTCGACTTCTACCGAGATCCTACTTTATGAAGCAGCTACTCGTCTTAGCATACTAGTATTCAGCTCAATAGGATTCCTGAGATCATGCAACTAGGGTTTCAAGAAATTCCTACACTTAAGTGCACAATCAATCCTACAATCATTAAGTGGAGTAAAATAGCATAAATAACAGGTTATGCATAAAACCGGGGCTTGCCTTCCAAAGCAGTGGCAGGCAGGTCCTCTGGTGCTGGCTCTGGTGCTGGATCTGGGGCTACCTCCTGAGCAGCTCCTTGCTCCGGCACGAGGATGTACTCTCCGTCAGCAAGATTACAGTCTATCGAAATGCAATGAACATGTATGTCATGATTATGCATGATTTAAGAACATTAAGTTTAAAGAAACTAAGTTAAGAATTAACTTAGGGTTTTCTCAGTTATGCGGGGCTTCTAGTGGTACATAGATAGACTTATTACTCTTTGGACTTAGATTTTCATTTAGGACAACATATTGGTTTGGTATTGCTTTGATATATTTTTGTGGACAGCAAATAAAGTTTTTAGGGACAACCTTTATCCATATCT
Source organism: Zea mays (assembly GCF_902167145.1). Classification (NCBI taxonomy): domain Eukaryota; kingdom Viridiplantae; phylum Streptophyta; class Magnoliopsida; order Poales; family Poaceae; genus Zea; species Zea mays. Next base: position 89,919,003 of record NC_050105.1, read on the forward strand.
TTTATTTCTCTTCCCTTAATTTCCATTTAGGTTTTCTAGGGTAGGTTTGAACTACAACAGGGTTTTAATAATTTCCAAAAATTCTGTAAAAATTACAGTGGGTTGTCACTGGCTATTTTAGCTTGTTTTAAGAATTTGAGGCTTAAGGTATAAAAGTTAGGCCTTAAACAAAAATAACAAAAGTTAGGCAAAAAGGGGCACTTTACACTACACCTCCTAGTTAGGGGTAGGCTCTGCCCTAAAGGTTATTTTTGTTGGCATCCTCTGGTAATAATAGGTCTTTGTGCTAAAAATCACAGGAAACTAAGGGGTGGTTAATTAGCTGTGATTTTCTCAAGTTTAATGTCAATAAGGCACTTTCTACTACATTATTATTTGAAAAATGTCAAACAGCAGATTTCTTATTTTTCCTAAGTTCTTTCTGATAAATCAATAGTTATCCCAAGGGTGGGGGTGTTTTTTTACCTTGGGGCCATTTTTGTAGGGCTTTTCAAAGTTATCCTTGTTTTATTAAAATAAAAGATATCTTCCTTAATTTGCACTAATCCAGGGTATGATATATTTTTCCAGTGAACTATATTGAATAAGTAACCTAACAAAAATAGAAGTACTCTCTGGTTCATTAATTAAGTTGCATTTTCTATTTTCCTTATCTTTAAGCATATTAGAGAATAAAGGGTAAAACTAACTTAAATGTAATGGACAGAGGGGTTTAACATTTTTAAACAGGTTAGTAGGTGAATATAAACTTCTCCAAATTTTCCCAACCCTAGTCAAATAGCCCAACTATTTTTCTTACTATTATTTAGCTTTTGGCCAAAGTTAACATTAAATCAGAACTTTTAAGTTTTCCACAGCACCAAGGGGTTTTACATTTTTCCTAAATAGGGTACATTATTTAGAGTCTGGCAAAATTAGTTTGACCAAATTTGGATAAACCAATAAGAAGTTAGGGGTTTTTTAAAGTTTCTGTTTGAATTTAAATCAGGTTTTAATTAAGTTTTCCTGGAAATACAGTTTGCGCCGAGGTCCCTGGGTTTAAAACAATTCAAACCTCGCAGATCTACCCTTAAGGCACTATTCACTTGAGTCTCTGACCTTTCACTTAACCCCCTGGGTTTCTCTCCCTCTCACCCGCAGTCCCTCCCTCAATTGAAACAGTAGCCGCGGAAAAAGAAAGGGTGGCGCGGCTTACCGGCGGCGAGGGAGTTCCGGCGAAGGGTGGGGTCGGCTCGGGGAGGGTCTGGCGATCACGTCGAGGTACGGCTCGTCGTCGGGAACGGCCGGAATCGCCCGGTCCACGTGAGCAGGCGGGCGAGCTCGTCGGCGGCGTGTGCTCTGGCCTATCCACGGCGGCATAGTTCAATCCAAGGGCATAGGGAGCTTCGCGGGGGTCTAAGGAGTCTAACCGTGCAATGAATCGAAGAGAGGTGCACGGTGTACCTCGGTCCACGGTTGCCGGCGGTCGGTTGAAGTCCGGTGACCTTGGGTCGGCCTCTCCGGTGAAGTAAAGCCCGATTCCTCGCTCGGGGAGCTTCACGGAGACGTGTACAGTCTTCTCCGAGGGCTGGACGGGGTTGGGAAAGGCTGGGCTGGCCGGTCGACGGTGGCAGGGGCCCGGGTGGCCGCGGGCACGTCGCGTATGGGCAAACGGCGGCGAACTGAGCTCCGGTGAGGCTTGAGCGCGTGCGGAGGGGTACGGCCAAGGCTCCTGGGCGTTTTATAGCCGCGGACGCGGACCAGGGCACCGGCTTGGCTCGGGCGCGGCGCGGGGCGCGCTCGGGCGTGCTCTGGCGCGGCAGACGGCGTCGAACACGTGGCGGTTTGTTTCTTCCAGTGTTCAAATGTCGCCAGAGGTCGCAACCGTGCGAATCTTTGCAAAGGTCCGGCGCAGACCTCTTCCTGGCACCTAGGGCTGACACTCAACTGTGAGACGCCGGGGCAGATACGGCCTAGGGAGGGAGATCTTCGGGTGCCAAATCAGGTGTGTCACACTGAGCACTTCGCGACAAAAGCCATGCCATGGCATGTCAAACGTCCGAGTCTCGAGCTCAACTTTTTCCAGTGGGTGCCCTAAGTGGTATTGCACATTTTTGGTATAGAGCCCAAGTGGTTTTGGCGCCATTTTTGAAGTGAACACGGTTGATCTTTGATTTAGGGCTAAAATGGGACTTAGAGGGAATTAGAGAGCTCTAGCTCTCTCTCCACTTGGAGAATTGAAATGGGGTTTCCCTAGGGGCCTTTTTGTAATATTTCCCTCCCCTAAATAATGGTTATAATGTTGCTTAGGGTTTGGGTAAAGATTACCCATGCTTTGCACATTTGCTCACTCTCTTTCCCCTCTTATCCATGGTTTGGGAGTTAGGGTTTAAGAGAGGCCTAGGGTTCTTTCCCCCTCTCCCAAGGTGATAATTGCACACAATTAGAGTAATGCCCTTGGTCATTCCCAACTCTGGGTAACAACTTAGTTTCCAAAGCCCCTTATACTTTTGCTCCTTAAGTTCTTCCACATGTGATCATAGTCTTGAGTGCCAAGGTGTGCTCCAGCCATAGCAACACATGGGGTGTTACAGCCCTCCCCCCTTAAAGGAATCTCGTCCCGAGATTTTAGGTAGAGTCCCTTGGAGGGTGCTGGAAGGTGTGTTGGTGCTATTCTTTCTTTATACTCAAGTTTCTCTTGTTAACTGCTCTTCGAATGTCATTCTCTTTGCAACTTCAGAAGGAAGCCCTTCTTAAGTTAAATCCACAACTTAGACTATCCTAGCTATCTAAGTTTTTCTTATAATTGGATTCAAAGGGCAGGTGGGGGTGGGGTTCTGGGGTTACATACCGACTCCTTTGGGTAGAAAGTCGGGGAAGCGAGAGCGTAGAAAATCCTCAGTCTCCCATGTAGCTTCTTCTGCTGAATGGTGACTCCACTGAACCTTATACATTCTGACCGACCTTGCCCGAGTTGATCTCTCCTTTTGATCTAACACCTTGACGGGGTACTCTTGGTAGGACAAGTCTGGTTCTATCTCAATATCTGGTTCTGGTAGTACTTCAATGGGTAGACGAACACATTTCCGCAGCTGAGATACATGGAACACATTGCGAACGGTCGACATGTGAGGTGGCAATTCCACTTGATAGGCTACGGGTCCACAAACCTCCTAGATCTTGTAGGGTCCAATATAGCGAGGAGCTAACTTGCCCTTGATCCCGAATCTCTGAACACCCTTGGTGGGGGATACCTTAAGATAAACATGATCTCCCACCTCAAATTGTAGGGGCTTCCGCCTCTTGTCATGATAGCTCTTTTGCCTGGCCTGAGCAGCTTCCAAGTTCTTAGCAATAACTCTGACTTTTGCCTCTGCCTCGAGTACCAAGTCTGGTCCAAAAATTTCCCTTTCTCCTGCTTGAGACCAATTGAGTGGGGTCCTACACCTTCTCCCATACAATGCCTCAAAAGGTGCCATCTTCAGACTGGACTGGTAGCTATTATTATAAGAAAACTCTGCCAAAGACAGACACTTGTCCCAATCCTTTCCATAATGTAGTGTACATGCTCGCAACATGTCTTCCAATATTTGATTCACTCTTTCTGTTTGACCATCCGTTTGAGGGTGGTATGCTGAGCTTCGGATTACTTGGGTTCCAAGTGACTCCTGCAGTTGCTCCCAAAATCGTGCCACAAATGGTGCTCCCCTGTCAGATATAATGGTCTTGGGAATACCATGCAACCTTACTATCTGATCAATATAAATCTCAGCGTACTTCTCTGCCCTGTGGGTGGTATGCACTGGTAAGAAATGAGCAGTCTTGGTCAGCCTGTCCACGATAACCCAAATAGAATCATGATGTCTGGAGGTATTGGGTAATCCCACTATAAAGTCCATGCAAATATCCTCCCATTTCCAAGATGGTATGGGAAGGGGTTGTAAAGGGCCTGCTGCCTTCAAGTGACTAGCCTTTATCCTCTGGCAAGTATCACATTCAGAGATGTACTTGGCAATTTCTCTTTTCATTCTAGTCCACCAATATAAAGATCTGAGGTCATGGTACATCTTGGTGCTACCAGGGTGCATAGAGAATTTGGAAAGGTGAGCTTCATCTAGTATCTTCTTTCTGAGCTCAAGGTCCTTAGGAACAACCAATCGATCTCCAAACCATAGAATTCCCTTGCTGTCCTGTCGGAAACACTTGTATTTCTCTGCCTTTTGCTTGATCATATCCTTGATAACCTGAACACCCTTATCCTCAATCTGTGCCCTGACTATCTGTTCTTGCAATGTGGGCTCCACCGAGATATAGCTTAGGTTACCCGAAGAAACAACTTCCAAGTTCAATCTGCACAACTCATCACACAGGGTGGTCACTCCTACATCCATGCTCATACAATTGCACTGGGCCTTTCTGCTCAAGGCATCTGCCACAACATTGGCCTTTCCTGGGTGGTAATGTACCTCTAAATCATAGTCCTTGATTAACTCCAACCATCTCCTTTGCCTCATGTTCAGATCTGCCTGAGTGAAGATGTATTTGAGACTCTTGTGATCAGTATAGATGTTACAGTGAGCTCCCATCAAGTAGTGTCTCCATATCTTAAGAGCATGAACTACAGCTGCCAATTCTAGATCATGTGTAGGGTAGTTCTGCTCATGGGGCCTGAGTGCTCGGGAAGCATAAGCAATCACTCTGTTCTCTTGCATCAAGACACATCCCAATCCGGTACCAGAAGCATCACAGTAAACTTCAAATGGCTTGGTGTTGTCAGGTTGAGCCAGCACTGGGGCTGTGGTCAAATGCTGCCTCAAGGTATGAAAGGCATCCTCACACTTTTGGCTCCACTCAAATTTGACTCCCTTTTTTAACAGTTCGGTCATTGGCTTGGCAATTCTGGAGAAATCCGGAATAAATCGTCGATAATACCCTGCCAATCCCAGAAAACTCCGAATCTGCTTCACTGTAGTCGGGGGTTTCCAATCCATCACCTCCTGCACCTTCTCAGGATCAACAGATATCCCATCTTGAGAAATTGTGTGACCCAAGAATTTGATTTCCTTCAGCCAGAACTCACACTTACTCAGCTTAGCATACAACTGATGATCACGCAGTCTCTGAAGTACAGTATGCAAGTGTTTGGTGTGCTCGGCTTCGTTCTTGGAATAAATCAGGATATCATCAATGAAAACGACCACAAACTTGTCCAATTCTGGCATAAACACTGAGTTCATCAGGTACATGAAATATGCCGGGGCATTGGTCAGCCCAAAAGACATCACCAGAAACTCATACAATCCATATCTGGTAGAGAAAGTCGTCTTGGGAATATCGCTGGCACGGATCTTGATCTGATGGTATCCCGAGCGAAGGTCTATCTTGGAGAATACCTTGGCTCCTACCAACTGATCAAACAGAACATCAATGCGAGGCAATGGGTATTTGTTCTTAATGGTTACCGCATTGAGAGGACGGTAGTCAACACACATCCTCAAACTCTCATCCTTTTTCTTCACGAATAATGCTGGACATCCCCATGGTGAAGTGCTTGGACGAATAAACCCCTTGTCCAACAACTCTTGCAATTGCTTCTTCAATTCTGCCAATTCCGCGGGAGGCATCCTATAGGGTCTCTTGGAGATAGGAGCAGTCCCGGGTTGCAATTCGATGGCGAACTCAATATCTCGGTCAGGTGGCATTCCTGGCAATTCATCTGGGAAAACATCTGGGTAGTCACAGACCACTGGGATCTTTTCCACTGGGGAATCTATCATAACGAAAGCACAAGAACGGGTGCATCCCTGATCGGGCAAATATAATGTCGTTTCACCACAGGTTGGTGAGTGCACCTCAATGGCCCTGGCTGCAATATCAATAACTGATCGATGCCTGGTTAACCAGTCAGTTCCCAATATAATATCCACACTATCCAACCCCAAAATGAGGAGGGTGGTTTTAATTATTAGACTACCAAACTTTATGGGCACGTGCCTGTTAATTTGATAGGTGGCAACCCTGCCTCCTGGTGTTGAAATTGTAATGCCCCCATCGGTGTGGTGAAAGGGCAACTGGCATTTGGCACTAAACTTGGCACTGATAAAACTATGTGATGCACCAGAATCAAATAGAATAATAGCAGGATAATTCAAAACTGTAAAGATACCAGTCATGACGGGTGCTCCCTCTGGAATATCAGCCATGGTGGTGAAGTTTAGCCTGCCTTGCCTCACTTGCACCTTCTGTCTCTTGCCTTGGTTCTGGTTGACATTCTGCCCCTGCCTCTGCTGGTTCCTGGGGCAATTCTTGGCATAATGCCCAGTGTTGCCGCAAGTGAAACATCTGTTGTCATTGGCCTGGCGGTACTGCTGCTGCTGATTATTCCGCTGTGCTGGAAACTGGTTGCGGTTGGGTGCCTGCTGCTGCTGCTGCTGAGGTCGGATTACCCATCGCCCTTGCTGCTGCTGGGGTCCCCTGCCCTGGGTGTCGGATACAATCCTGAAGCGCTGTGGCTGAGCTGAGGGTCCTGCCACAGGGGTCTTCCTTTTCTTCTCTGCCTGCCTAGCTGTAATGCAGTCCTCTTGGGAGATAGCCATGTTTACCAACTCATTGTAGCTGTTGGCCCTGACGGTGTTGAGACGATCCCGGAGCTTAGTGCTGAGCCCCCTTCTGAATCTGTCCCTCTTCTTCTCATCTGAATCCGCATGATATCCCGCATACTGGCACAAGTCATTAAAGGCCTGGGCATACTGCAACACTGTCCTGTTGCCCTGAGTGAGTGCCAAGAACTCATTGAGTTTCCGGTCCATGATCCCGGCTGGTATATGGTGTCCTCTGAAAGCTGCCTTAAACTCCCTCCACTCCACCTCTCGGTCCTCTGGCTGCATAGCAAGAAAGTGATCCCACCAAGTCCTTGCAGGTCCGCGAAGCTGTTGGGTGGCAAACCTGACCTTGGTGACCTCTGAACACACTCCATGAAGCAGTGGGAATTTGGATTCCACCACCCTCAACCACACATCTGCATCAAGTGGGTCCTCCGCCCTGGTAAACAATGGTGGCTGAGTGCTGAGGAACTCCTGGTAGGTAGCAGCGACGGGGTGACGCTGATGGTCTCCACCATAATGCTGAGGTAGTGGCTGACGCTGGGCCAGCTGCCTCAGGATCTCATTCTGCTGAGCCATGAGCTCCTGCAGAGTGGGAGGTGGGGGTGGTGGTGGAACGTGCTCGTTCTGGCCACGACGCTGCCTCCCAGCCATCTGAAAAACCACATACATATTTAACACCACAGTTCCAAATTCAAGATTTTATCACGGGGAAAAAGTTAAACAGCGGGATTTTAAGAGGCATAAATTTCTTCCTTCCAAGATTAAGCTAATAATAGCATCCATCCATCAAGCTCCCCAAAAGAGTTTAATACGATTACATCAAATTGTTCCAAAATGACTCAACTCTTCCTAGCCTAGTACCCTAAGGGTGCAAAAGCTAAGCTAGCGGCGAGGAGTCCGACTATCCAACTTCTAAACCTACCCTGGACATCTAGTGAGCGAACGAAGCAACGCTCGACTCGGGGGAAGGTGGTCTTCCCGAGCCAGCAGTATCTATACTGGAAGCAGACTCGTCTCCACCCTCGATGTCAACGTCCTCGTCAGCCTCCCCACCATGGATCTCTTGGTGATGCATGTCTAGGTGCTCATTTGCTTCTGCCAGCTGCTGCTGAGTGTTGAGGAGCTGATCCTCTAGGACCTCAATGGTGTTCTCCCGGGTGCCCACTAGCTCCTCCAACTCATGAATCTCACCAGACAGCTGCTCCACTTGCAAATCCTTCTCTACCATTTCTTGAGACAAGTCGACCACAAGCTCCTCTCGGTTATCCAACGTGATCTTGGTGGCCTCCAGCAGTGCCATCAGATGGGACATGGCCTCACCGCGCATCACCTGCAGACGGTACAGAGCATTCATGCACCGTACTGTCAAGTGCGCAGTCTGTCCTGGGTAGATGGCCCAGATATCCTTAGCATGCTCCACCTGATCCTTCCACATTGGGTCGTCCTCCTTCTCAGCGGGGAACAAGCCAATGGGGTGGGTAGCCAGCTCTAAGGGATGAAATCCGCAGAAAGTAGTCAACCCGTGCAGCGCGATCGCCCCGATCGTGTCCTCTGCCCGGTACCCGAAAGACTCTGAGTCCAAGGAGCGCCAGCCTGGCTGCAGGGGATGAGGCTCCAGAGTCATCCTCACCCTACAGCGGGGCACTCGGTGCTTCTCGAACTGCTGCACCGCGTACTGAGGGGGTGTCGCGTATCCAGCCCCCTGAAGCACCTCCCACAAAATGCGGGGAAAGCCCTCTCGTGCAAGTCCGTCGGTGTGGGTCAGTGCATTTCCGTCATCGGAGGATCCGTGGGAAGTCATCTGTGTACGGTTAAGCGTAAGTAAAAGAAAAGAACTATAAAAAGAACAAACAAAAAAATAAAACTCAGCCTTTCTCTAGTTAAGTAAAAAGGCACTAGGGACCTAGTTGGTTGTTATCTTGTTTTTAAGTCTTTTACTCAGTTATCCATTTGCTTAATTATGAATGCATGCATGCTCGTCCTGAACGGCCTCACAACAAGATAGAAGGAATAGGGAGAAACTCCCATCCTGTAAAAGTGGCCTGTAGGGCCTAGTTACTTAGCCACCTAGCTACCCTTCTATTAACCTAAGGCTTCACGTCCTAGGTCTATCCTGCTCGTCCTACTATCTATCCAACTTGTTTCTATCAAGTTTTATTTAGAAAATTGATGGTATTTACATTTTATTGATTCCTCTGTGGTGGTACAAGCTCCGATACCAGCTGTGGCGGAACTGCCCGAATTATTCCAACTTAAGTGCCTAAGCCCCGCCGTAGAGGCTAGACCACACTTAAATGGGAATAACCCGTCAATCCCTCGGATCTAGTCCGACACGGCCACTGACAGGATCAAGTACCACAATCTCACTCGAAGGTGAGTCACAGAGCAAATACAATAAAGCATAAAACCATACATGTCACCATGTTAAATTATTACATCACCATCATCATCATCATCGGAGTTTTTGCAAAGGTAACCATCGTTGTTCGACATGCAGCGGAATAAAACTAACGGTAATTAAACCGAGAGATGGGGAAGCCTGTCCCATCACTCCTCATGCTCCTCCTCAGCCGAGGCAGGGTCCCACTCGACAGTCCAACCCGGTGGCAAGGTGGACGGCCAAGTTATCCCAGCAACCATCTCCTCCAGAGAACCTCTAGGACCTCAAGGCTGAGTATACTAATACTCAGCTAGACTTACCCGGTGTGAGGAGTCTACTCCTCTACCTCTAGACATGCAGCTTGTTTGGCTGTGGGGTTTGGTTGCCAAAAGCACTAGCTGAGTTTCTAAATCAAGATTTTAACTTAGTCAAAGTTAAGTGTGACTCTCTTAAGGCTAAAAATGTACTATCTATTCATACAAAGTAGCAGACATTTTAGCAATCAACATCTTATATCATTTCCGCATCATTCCACTTGTTACTCAATGTAGCAGCATGGATCAAGCAGTCTCATTAGCTGCGAGAAGCAGACGATTCGAATCGAGTTTTTATCCTTGCAAGGTAAACCTAAACACACGACATGCAGGGGCACTCCGTCCCCACACATATCAACCGTCCCCATCGATTCCCTGGCAACAGAACAAGGCTCACCGCCTTGGCGTACAATGCCCCACTGACCCCGACTGGCCGTCGTGCAGTGGCCGCACTTGTACCCACCATAACCGGAATGGGAGACCTCGTCTCAGGTCGCGTGAGGGGTAAAGTCTGCGGGCAGGTTCACTCAGGTACTAGGCTTACCGATTTACCATATTTCTCGGTATGTGTTTAGTACATTCAAACGCTTGACTCACGGTACCACACCTTAATCCTTATTCACATTTTATCCCGTGGACAACCAATCCCCATGGATCATTGTCCACAAACCAGCATTAGTATAATATGAAAGTGGGTACAATCAATGTCCTGACCTCGCGCGAGTGCTAGAAAAATCACTCGACTTCTACCGAGATCCTACTTTATGAAGCAGCTACTCGTCTTAGCATACTAGTATTCAGCTCAATAGGATTCCTGAGATCATGCAACTAGGGTTTCAAGAAATTCCTACACTTAAGTGCACAATCAATCCTACAATCATTAAGTGGAGTAAAATAGCATAAATAACAGGTTATGCATAAAACCGGGGCTTGCCTTCCAAAGCAGTGGCAGGCAGGTCCTCTGGTGCTGGCTCTGGTGCTGGATCTGGGGCTACCTCCTGAGCAGCTCCTTGCTCCGGCACGAGGATGTACTCTCCGTCAGCAAGATTACAGTCTATCGAAATGCAATGAACATGTATGTCATGATTATGCATGATTTAAGAACATTAAGTTTAAAGAAACTAAGTTAAGAATTAACTTAGGGTTTTCTCAGTTATGCGGGGCTTCTAGTGGTACATAGATAGACTTATTACTCTTTGGACTTAGATTTTCATTTAGGACAACATATTGGTTTGGTATTGCTTTGATATATTTTTGTGGACAGCAAATAAAGTTTTTAGGGACAACCTTTATCCATATCTTTTATTTCTCTTCCCTTAATTTCCATTTAGGTTTTCTAGGGTAGGTTTGAACTACAACAGGGTTTTAATAATTTCCAAAAATTCTGTAAAAATTACAGTGGGTTGTCACTGGCTATTTTAGCTTGTTTTAAGAATTTGAGGCTTAAGGTATAAAAGTTAGGCCTTAAACAAAAATAACAAAAGTTAGGCAAAAAGGGGCACTTTACACTACACCTCCTAGTTAGGGGTAGGCTCTGCCCTAAAGGTTATTTTTGTTGGCATCCTCTGGTAATAATAGGTCTTTGTGCTAAAAATCACAGGAAACTAAGGGGTGGTTAATTAGCTGTGATTTTCTCAAGTTTAATGTCAATAAGGCACTTTCTACTACATTATTATTTGAAAAATGTCAAACAGCAGATTTCTTATTTTTCCTAAGTTCTTTCTGATAAATCAATAGTTATCCCAAGGGTGGGGGTGTTTTTTTACCTTGGGGTCATTTTTGTAGGGCTTTTCAAAGTTATCCTTGTTTTATTAAAATAAAAGATATCTTCCTTAATTTGCACTAATCCAGGGTATGATATATTTTTCCAGTGAACTATATTGAATAAGTAACCTAACAAAAATAGAAGTACTCTCTGGTTCATTAATTAAGTTGCATTTTCTATTTTCCTTATCTTTAAGCATATTAGAGAATAAAGGGTAAAACTAACTTAAATGTAATGGACAGAGGGGTTTAACATTTTTAAACAGGTTAGTAGGTGAATATAAACTTCTCCAAATTTTCCCAACCCTAGTCAAATAGCCCAACTATTTTTCTTACTATTATTTAGCTTTTGGCCAAAGTTAACATTAAATCAGAACTTTTAAGTTTTCCACAGCACCAAGGGGTTTTACATTTTTCCTAAATAGGGTACATTATTTAGAGTCTGGCAAAATTAGTTTGACCAAATTTGGATAAACCAATAAGAAGTTAGGGGTTTTTTAAAGTTTCTGTTTGAATTTAAATCAGGTTTTAATTAAGTTTTCCTGGAAATACAGTTTGCGCCGAGGTCCCTGGGTTTAAAACAATTCAAACCTCGCAGATCTACCCTTAAGGCACTATTCACTTGAGTCTCTGACCTTTCACTTAACCCCCTGGGTTTCTCTCCCTCTCACCCGCAGTCCCTCCCTCAATTGAAACAGTAGCCGCGGAAAAAGAAAGGGCGGCGCGGCTTACCGGCGGCGAGGGAGTTCCGGCGAAGGGTGGGGTCGGCTCGGGGAGGGTCTGGCGATCACGTCGAGGTACGGCTCGTCGTCGGGAACGGCCGGAATCGCCCGGTCCACGTGAGCAGGCGGGCGAGCTCGTCGGCGGCGTGTGCTCCGGCCTATCCACGGCGGCATAGTTCAATCCAAGGGCATAGGGAGCTTCGCGGGGTTCTAAGGAGTCTAACCGTGCAATGAATCGAAGAGAGGTGCACGGTGTACCTCGGTCCACGGTTGCCGGCGGTCGGTTGAAGTCCGGTGACCTTGGGTCGGCCTCTCCGGTGAAGTAAAGCCCGATTCCTCGCTCGGGGAGCTTCACGGAGACGTGTACAGTCTTCTCCGAGGGCTGGACGGGGTTGGGAAAGGCTGGGCTGGCCGGTCGACGGTGGCAGGGGCCCGGGTGGCCGCGGGCACGTCGCGTATGGGCAAACGGCGGCGAACTGAGCTCCGGTGAGGCTTGAGCGCGTGCGGAGGGGTACGGCCAAGGCTCCTGGGCGTTTTATAGCCGCGGACGCGGACCAGGGCACCGGCTTGGCTCGGGCGCGGCGCGGGGCGCGCTCGGGCGTGCTCTGGCGCGGCAGACGGCGTCGAACACGTGGCGGTTTGTTTCTTCCAGTGTTCAAATGTCGCCAGAGGTCGCAACCGTGCGAATCTTTGCAAAGGTCCGGCGCAGACCTCTTCCTGGCACCTAGGGCTGACACTCAACTGTGAGACGCCGGGGCAGATACGGCCTAGGGAGGGAGATCTTCGGGTGCCAAATCAGGTGTGTCACACTGAGCACTTCGCGACAAAAGCCATGCCATGGCATGTCAAACGTCCGAGTCTCGAGCTCAACTTTTTCCAGTGGGTGCCCTAAGTGGTATTGCACATTTTTGGTATAGAGCCCAAGTGGTTTTGGCGCCATTTTTGAAGTGAACACGGTTGATCTTTGATTTAGGGCTAAAATGGGACTTAGAGGGAATTAGAGAGCTCTAGCTCTCTCTCCACTTGGAGAATTGAAATGGGGTTTCCCTAGGGGCCTTTTTGTAATATTTCCCTCCCCTAAATAATGGTTATAATGTTGCTTAGGGTTTGGGTAAAGATTACCCATGCTTTGCACATTTGCTCACTCTCTTTCCCCTCTTATCCATGGTTTGGGAGTTAGGGTTTAAGAGAGGCCTAGGGTTCTTTCCCCCTCTCCCAAGGTGATAATTGCACACAATTAGAGTAATGCCCTTGGTCATTCCCAACTCTGGGTAACAACTTAGTTTCCAAAGCCCCTTATACTTTTGCTCCTTAAGTTCTTCCACATGTGATCATAGTCTTGAGTGCCAAGGTGTGCTCCAGCCATAGCAACACCTGGGGTGTTACACAGTTTACCAAACAAATAGCACATCCTTACTGAACGATATAGAGATTGCCACATTGCGACTGGTGAAGAAAAAAGAAAAATAAATGCAACTGCATTTGTTATGATCCAACATTCAACTGTACTTTCGGTAAATGTAATGCAACTATATTGGGGTATATATCTGCTCTAGTTTACCAAACAAATAGCACATCCTAACTGAAAAATCCAGGGTATGTTTTCCCATATAATCCATTGCATATATTAAGATCAGTTTTTGGCACATTGCAAGTTAATGCCCACTAGGCTAGGAAGATAGTTACCAAAAAAAAGTCACCTAAAATTTACTTGTAGAGAAACGAGCTCGAATAATTACCAGCAAGAAGTGTTCCTTTGCGGTTAAACGTGATACATTTCACAGTGCCTTGGACGTAAGGTTGGTCAGCCGGTGGAAAATGGACTTGTTGAGTACTCCTTTAGCAAGGATGAGAATGAACATCTACACTATGATAAGTTCTCTAGTTTTTTTTTGAAGCAATTGCATGATGATGTGACCTATTTCTTTTCATTTTTTTTGTTTGTTAATATATTGTCAATCTAGATAATGACTCTATTAATATAACTATTGAGAGACATAGCGTAAGCCAAATAACCCGTTTATATCAGTCAACTATATTTTGTGATTATTTGCTTATTTATTTCTTCAGGTTTTCAAACAGTCCGTTCATTTCATAAATGAAGATTTACAAACATTTTCCTTGCATACTGTTGTCCCTCTTTTGGCTACCTTGTTTTTTGGCTTTCGATTTTTTTTTATTGTAGAGCATATCTAATAAGTACACACCCAATTCAGGAAAGCAGGGATCACAGATAGTTATATAATCTCTAAAGATGCAGGAAACAAGTAGAGGTACCGAGGTTTAGCGCGAACTTCGAAGCAGCCGCCACCACCAGCAGCTTCGTCGTCCTCATCTCTGCAAATTTTTAATCCAGTGCACTTAACAAGATTCTCAACAATTAAAAGCTATCGCTCCCCCTGGTAATGTTGCACTTCGCTATTATGGGCATAAAAGATGCACTATAAATCTAGCGCATGTATCTTTATCTAGACAAGTAGCGTAGCATGCAAAGATATACAATAGACAAAACCACGTACACTTAACATAAAGCAAACATACCTTCCAGGCGTACGTGTCACCATTTATGATGATGGTGTAGACATGAACAAGTACCCTTTCGAAGCATATATACATCATAACTCCAAAATAGCAGTAGTGCGTGGTGACCATGTACCGAAAGCATTTGCTGCAACTGTGTCAGCGAAAGACATGCATTCCTCCCTTCTCACTCCTCACTTTTTTTTGTTTGGTTTCTCATATTTTTTGGCTTTTTGTTTAGCTGTATTTGTGATAGTTGGAACGGGCCTTCACTGTGTTATCATGCATTACTAATCCTATTTGTTTATCTAGATTGCATATGAAGGGCATCGCATTGATAGATTTAGTGTGTTGTCCCATGGCTGTAGCACACTTAACTCGATACCTTGTTTCCCTCTCCACTCCTTTCAGTATATCCACATCAAAGGTGAACAATGTAATGGTCCTCATTGTAGGGGTAAAACATTCTGCCATGCTTTTTTGTCTAAGTAGTATTTGTTGTACACAAAATCAGATATCTGATGCAATGCTTGAGTCGTAGTTTAAGTAAGTCAATCTAGCAGCTTCCTACATGTTTTGCTATTACACATCCATGATTAGATGATATCTCAATTGGTCATAAAATGGAATTGCTGATAATTTTCAACGAAAGCGAACAAAACAGCGAACCTGAACATTGCTTTCCTCCATCAGATTCTCTTTTGCCTTCTCACACAGAGGCCCTACCTGTACCATAAATTGCACTGGGTCAGAACCTCCCTTACCAGCAGAGCAAATCAAATGTGGATACTAATTTAACAGATCCTTCAATCACAAGGTGAATTTTTTACATCTTGAAGCAGTTTGAACAGGGACCAATTCATTTAATGACCAGAAGGTAATTCTAGTATTTGGTTAAAAACAAACTGAATATTACCAAATTCAGATCATTATTAACAAGATATTAAAACCAATGAAATCATGTGGACAACATTCACAGAATGGTCACATTAAAACAACGCACACAAAACTGAAGCTGAATGTTAACATTATAAATTTATACATAAGCTAACTTGTAAACTTTAAGTGAAAACCAAAAAAGTATTATTTAGTTTCAACAGTTTTGCAGAAGATCAAAACGAACCAAGGCTTTATAGCCAGTGGACAACTTTCCAGGAGAAGGAACGTGACTCAGTCCTGCTTCTGCTTGCTGTGGAGGTAGGACTTCTCGCAGTACTCGGAGATGGTGCAGAGTTGTGGGCGTAGGTTCTTGAGCTCCCGCGCCATCATCATGAAGCATAAATCCAACCGGATCCCTTGTGAGACGAAGTAGAAACTATTTTTTTTCTTTTAGGAAAAAAAGGGAGGATTATTGTGTGTGCACGTTTATGGATCTAGGAATGCGGGGTTTGGGGAGCACCTGTAGAGCCTTGATGAAGCTCTTGCTGACTTCCATGGACGCCTCGTCGATGGTGGTGGGGCCGGCCCTGGCCCCCGCGACTCCGCCTCAGGCGTCGGCGGGTAGTGCTGTGGCGGCTGCATTCCTCCTCTTCAGCTTCGACGGCGGGCGTCCGACAAGGGAAAGAAAGAACAGGCGCCGGTAGGGGAGGGGGAGGACAGGAGGTGGCGAGGTCAAGGAAGCGCTCCACTGGCACTCGGTGGGCGAAGTGGGGTGGAGAACTGGACGTCTGGAGGTGAACCGGGTGATGCCTCGACGTTGAAACCGCACTCGGTTCTCTACAGACTCGAAATCAGAGGAGGATAAACGGACGCAGCTCGACGATGGCTCTGCTGAATCGAAGAAAATATCCAGGTCCGGCATGCCACCACGCGTCCACGCGCGAGTGCTGGAGTGTGCGTGGAGTGCGGAGAGGCGCTGAAACCCCATGGGGTTTTAATAATAGAGATATTGAACATTTTAGATATTTTTTATTGTTTTTACAAATATACTTATATATAGTATATCACTACTAGGCTTAGAACACTCGAGAAATAGTTCTTTACCGAGTACTTTTCTCGGGCACTTGGTAAAGACTTTGACGAGTGTCAAAAACACTGGACAAAGAAAAGCACTCTGCAAATTAAGAATCACAAAAAAAATTCAAAAATAGCAAAATATTTTTAATTAAGGGAATAACCTCCCTAACCATCACCATTGCCCTACCTATCGTCCTATCATCTTTCACCAATTTTTGAATTGAATTCACTTGTTTTGTGATTGGTGAGATTCGGACTCCCAACCTATCTCATGCACAACCTCCTCTACCACTACACCACTATATCACTTATGTTTATATTACGCTTTCCTTCCCCATGTATTATAACAAACCGAGAGTAAATTAATTATTTGATAAACTAATAAATGGATTTAAATGAAAATGTTGTCAACTGTAAAGTTGCATAACTTTTCAAGATCTATAACTTTCATTTTGATAGTTTCTTTATGCGATGTTGTTTACAAAATTTGAATTTCAAGACCTACAACTTTTATTTTGTTGGTTTTTCCATCCGAGGTCGTTTGAAAATTTTGAATTTTAAAATTCAAACAATCTTTTTCATAACAAGATGATTTCAAACCAAAATGTTATCAACTAAAAAGTTTTTCATAACAAGATGATTTCAAACGAAAATGTTAACTTTTTAAGACCTAAAACTTTCATTTTGGTTGTTTTCCATTTGAGGTCGTTTCGAAAATCCAAATTTTAAATTTTTAAAATTCAGACATAGTTTTCGTTAATAAGATGACTTCAAATCAAAAAGTTGTCAACTACAAAATTACATAACTTTTCAAGAACTATAAAGTTTATTTTGGTTGTTTGGTTATTTATTCATCTCACATGTTGGTTCTAACATTATTCACAAATCTTATACATCTCTCTTGTAGTTTCATAAACTATGAAAGAGATATATTTTTTCTAAACAAATTTACTTTTATTTTACCATATGAATAAATGACCAAAATATAAATTGTACATCTTGATGAATTGTATAAATTTTTAGTTGAAAATCTTTTCATTTGTATTAGTTTACTACTTCAAAATACGATTTTTATATTATCTTTGCCTAGTGTTGAAAAAAACACTCGACAAAGAAGCTTTTTGCCTAGTGTAAAAAATAAACAGTCGGCAAAAAAACTCTTTGCCGAGTGTCATAAAAAACACTCGGCAAAAAACCTCTTTACCAAGTGGTGTTTTTTTGTTAAGCACTCGACAAAGAACTCATTTACCAAAAAAAAAAAAACACTCCACAGATTATTTGACACTCGCCATGTACGTGAGGTGCCATGTCGGGGCACGATCCACTTAGCTAACTGTCCATCCATGCTTGCATGTCAAACACTCGACACCGCCGCAAATATATGCATAACAGTAAATGCTACTACGACTACATACTTCTGAATCAGCGCGCGGCGGTCATGCATCCTGATCGAATTCATTACGCATTTGTGGAGACAGGAGACCTGCACGTACACCGGATTGAACAGGGCACTGTTGATACGTACACTCTCCTTGCCATGCCTGCCATGGCAATGGCACCATACCATGCAGAGAGCGAGAGGGACAGCCAGCATCGCCCAACGTCACGCACAACGGCACAAACCTATCTGCAGGCAGCTGCTGCCTTTATCTTCGTCTCCATTCGTCCGTCATCCAGTCCATGTGCCACCAGTTCCCCGGGCGTCGCCATCGCCGGACGCGGGTCACCTCAACCCCCACTACGCGCGCCGTGCCAGGGGCCGGAGCCAGCCGCCACTCCCTCCCTGCCTCACCAGTCACCACTCGCCAGCCTAGTAGCCTACGCTTCATGCCCACCAATGACCAAACCAACCAAGCAAGCGCTGCTCGCTCGCCCGCTACTATATATTCTCACCTGCACCGCTTCTTCTCTTCTCGCGATCCAAGCTGAACGAGAGCCACCTAGCAAGCTAGTTTAGCAGGTCAGGCATGGCCAGCGCGACGACGACTGAGCAGCGTGTCAGCTTCATCGTCGACGGAGAGGCTGATGAGCAGCAGCAGCAGCGGCAGCATGACGACGACCTTGTTAGCCGCGCCGCCGTGGTGGCGAGGGAGGTGAGCAAGCGGGTGTCTCGCCTGTCCGTCGAAGGAGGAGGAGACGCTCAGGGCGTCTACAAGGTCGGCAGTGAAGGCGGCGTTGCCAGGCCAAGGAACGGACATCCTCACGAGGCCGACGCGGGGGAGGGGACGCCGCGGTTCCGGCGCTCGTCCGGCGGCGCGCGGGCGCTGCCGCCGCCGCACGCGTGGCTGGCGATCGAGGACACGAGGAAGCTTCAGGAGGAGCAGGGGCATGACGACGGCGACGACCCGCATGCGGAGCAATGGGCGCGGCTCTTCCGTGGCGGCGGGACGACGCAGCAGCAGCAGCAGCGGCTGAGGCTGCGGCGGAGCAGCTTCAGCATGGTGCGGCGCGAGCGCGAGCGCGCGGCGCGGGAGGCGTGGCTGGACCACGCATGGGAGATGAAGCGGAGCTGGCACCAGCGCAACGGCGGCGCTCCCGACGCGGGCACCCCCGTGGTGGTGGTGGTGGGGACGTCGTCGTCGTCGTCGTCGCACTCGGACCATCAGGCCACCGCGGCGGGCGGCGGGGTGGCCATGGACGTGGAGGAGGTCCGCGCGTGCCGGGACCTCGGGCTGGAGCTGCCCTCCGACTGCACCGTGGAGATCCAGTGCTACGGGCTGTCCGGCGGCAGCAGCCCCACCCACGGCAGCGGCGCTGATTCACCCTGCGCCGGCTCCAGCCGCCCTGTTGGTGGTACGTATGATCGAGTACTAGAGCTAGCGTACCTACTGCCATCTTTATTGATCGTCTACTCCAAAACTGAAACGTGCTAGGAAATAATTCATGAATGGCTACTAGGATATACTCCTATATATTTTGCTAAAACAATACTATAATGTCCGTGTGTGGTAAGACTATTATAATATCCGTGCGTTATAATGACACCAAATTATTCGGTAAATGTTAGGCACAACGATTACATAAAAACGAACAACATATACATTATTATCAGCCTCAATATCTCACAAATTCCTAAGCAGCACGATGTCAATCCCCAACCAAACACTAGACACAGTCACACACTTATACATGGCACCCGCTACAGAAATTACTCAGACCGCCAAGCGAAGTAGATAGTCTAAGATGAATCGGGGAAGAATAACAGACACATGATTTCGGGTGAAGAAACCTGCACCTTTAGAGTGGCCAATGAACCACATGCTAGTGGCGGCCCAGTCCTCCTCAATCCCAAGAGACAACCCCCCTCCACCACGCAATAACTAGACGTCAAATCAGGGACACCCATCAATCAATCGCAGATATACCCCAAGGCCAATCCAGGGCAAAAGCGACGGCGGTCGGATCTCCCGCGGGCCATTATACCGAGCGTCGATCTATCCAGCTTCCTCTCTGCCATCATGGCCTCGCGGGATCCAAAGGAGCGAGCGAGGGAGTGAGCTAGGGTTTCCGGTGGAGGGTAGGGAGAGAGGCAAGGCATCAGTTTCCACGTTGCGATCCCAGAGAACGGGCAAGACGGTGGAGGGGGAGGGAAACTAGAGCTAGGGTTCTATGAGAAGGAGAGGGGAACCAGAGATAGGGTTCCGTGAAAGAGTGAGGCGGAGCCATGGAGGCAGCGTTGTTGGGATGGAGGGACTTGAACCGTGGTTTGATTACAAAGAAATATATGGGTGTTTTTAAGAATGTTAGGCACAACGACGATAGAAGCCAGTTTCCCCACGTTAAAATCTAACAGCAACAACATTAATTAATCGTGTTCTTGACGTCCCTTATTAACGAAAGCTTCTAGTACCTTGCATGGCGGTCATGGCAGCAGGACGACGACGGGTTAGCGTCAGTCATGATGACTACTCGAGTTGATTGCTACTGCTAGCTAGATAGATAGAGTAGTATATCACCGATTCTTGCTCTCTTCCTCCCCTGCGGCGCCGTGGCAAATCCACCACGACAGGGACGGCCACTCCATTTGCACATTCCCCCATTCCGATCCACTGCAGGTACGTACGGTCGCCATCCAGCAGCTAATCTAGCGTCGTAAACACCACATGCACGCCGCCACCACCCCCATTCACCCATCATGCATCTGACGATGCTGGATACAGATAGCTATGCATACTCGCGATGGATTGGCTAGCTGTTCGTATAGGACGGAATCCATGCATATTACTCCCTCCGTTCGTTTATAAATATACGACATCCTTAATTTTTTTAAAACTTTGATCATTCATTGTATTAAAAATCTCGAGTTATCGCTTATTTTATTGTGATTTGTTTTATCAATTAAGATTGTTTGATTATAACTTGAAATTTTATACTTTTGACTAAATATTTTAAATAATACGAGTGATCAAAATTTTAAAAAATCAACGGTGTCATATATATTTGAACGGAGGTTGTATATATCATACTCTCTCTGTTCTAATTGAAAAAAAGTCAAACAAATAAAATGAACCGGTCAAATTTGGTAAAAAAAGTCAAACATATTATAAATTGGTACGGAGACAGGGAATATTATATATACTATAGCGCTATTCATGTATCACCCTCACGGGTGATCACTCATCCTAAAATAATTTAAAAAATGATTTACAAAGATCTATATATATATCACTATCTAATCAATGTCGTTCGTTTGTAAATGAATGAACGTTTACAGAAGGAGAAGGAGCGGATCCGATGGACGTGAAGGCTCGGCTCAAGGCGTGGGCACATGCGGTGGCCCTCGCATCCACCACCCATCTCAACTCATGATATATGGATAAAATATATATATAGTAATGGTCCTCGAATTTGGTATGCCGTGTTACTTAGATTCTCAAACTTAGAAAACTAGGAAAACATGTGCTGGAACTTGGTGGCCCATTCAAAGCTGTCCAATATCAAATTTGCTTGAACCAGATGCCAACATAGTGTGCCACGTTAGAGTCATTTGGATCCCTAAACTCAACATGTTGTGTCACTTTAGATCCCCGAACTTGGCATGTTGTGTCATTTGGGTCCATAAACCTTTATTACTGTGCTCCAACATGGCACGTTATATCCGCGTCCAGTTTAAGCAAATCCAGTTTTAAACAGTTTTGCACGGGCCGACCAAGTTACCTAACCTGTTTTTCTGAGCTCCAGCGTGCCAAATTGAAAGGACTATATATATATAAGCAAACACCTTTTTCTTCTTATATATATAGCCATGTTTGTAACCAAATGTCCTTTTTCCTTTCCTTTACATACGTATCTAATTAAATCCCCACGTGTAAGTGTACTGCTAAGTAAGTAGAGTATACTTACTCTTCGATTTGGAATGTAAGCATCCATTATGTGTAAGAGATATTATATATAAGTGTGTCGCGCGCGCACGCGCGTGCAAGACCTGTGTGTTAATGTAAGTGGATGTTTGGTTTGTAGGGACTAATGTTTAGTCTCTTCATTTTATTCCATTTTAGTTTATAAATTGCCAAATATAGAAACTAAAATAGATTTTTAGTTCTATATTTGTCAATTTTAGAACTAAAATAGAATATAATTTAGAGACTAAAAATTAGTCCCTAGAAACCAAACACCCTCTAAGTTCTACCCTTCTAAACAAATTAAGCCCAGAGCAAATATATTTTATATATACTCACATATATTGCTGAATATAGTACAGGGCAGGTATCGGCCAACCAATCATAATATCATATAGGTATATGTCCGTACAATGCTATGATTTTAATATATAACATAGTAAAGAAATTATAACTGCTTATATGATTTTAATCTACAATATTTAACGATCAATCATCACACAGTTAAATCCAACAGATCTTAGAAAGAACAAAGTTACATATACAGATTTTTCAGTGTTTTGTTTGCATTCAACAATAATTGTTCTGAATCTTCTCAGAGATGATGAGGTGCACAAAAGAGACCAAAACTAAGAACTGTAATTGGAGAAAAAAAAGAGGACAGCTGACAAGAAGCCCTTCTTGCTGAATAATGTCTTTAAGGAAGTTGCGTCTAGTGTTTCTTCATGTAGTTCACCACTGGGGTTAGCACTATCAAAACTGTAGAATCTATATCACTCACTACATTTTTAGTTTTCCATTTTAAACACACAAAACAGGGAGGTGAAACATAACAAATCAAAATGAAAAAGAATAAATATTTGAGGGCAACACAACTATTCTGTTTTACGATAATACAAATCACGCACCATGTATCACTGGTATTAAATAGCTGCTCACTTTTCTTCGTCTCTAGTTGAACTGAAACATCACCATGTTATATCATTGATATTGAATAGCTGCTCACTTTTCTTCGTCTCTAGTTGTGCTAAAACATCACCCTGTTACACCCGAAGAAAATGGTGTACTCCTTGACATTGGTCTCCTCCCTCGAGCATAGCTGGGCTTGAGTTAATTATCTGAGCTAGTGGTGGTGCCATTGACAACATCGCTCTACTTTGCTCAAATCAATGACTCTCATGATGCTTACAAACTTCTCGGGACATTCATCTACACATGGTAAACATCAGAGTTATTAAAACCCCACCCGATTTGGGGGTAAACATCAGAGTTATTAAAACTCCACCCGATTTGGGGGTAAACATCAGAGTTATTAAAACTCCACCCGATTTGGGCTCCTCCACGCACTTCACGGGCTCTCATCCGCACGCGTGCCGACGCGTGCACAAGGTCACGGATCCGAAAGCTTTTTCTCCATTTTAGCTGAGTATGAGCGTGTTGCATTCGCCGCTACTGCTTTCATCCCAGCGTCGCCTCCCTCTCCACGGCCTAGGCGCCAACCCGTCCCCAACGTCACCGCGAAGGAGGAGAACATGGAGCATGAGCGGAGCACCGTCGGTGCGCTTCTCAAGGCGTTGCCCGGTTGCCGTGGACATGCGACGGACCTCCTCCGGCTCCTGGCGCCCGCGCCGACGCTTTCGCTTCTCCTCCATGCGCGGTTGACGGCATCTTCGACTCCCCGTGTGTCGGCACGTGGGCAGGCTCCGGACGTGGAGCCTTCCTTCAGCTTGGTTGAGCCTGGAAAGGTCCGCTTGTTCCTCTCTCTCTCGTCGCGTCCCCCTCTCCCCACCAACCCCAAATTCCAAGATCCGGTTATTGAAAGCTCTATTGTGGGTTTTGGTGTTTGGATGACAACTCAATTAAAGGACTAACAAGTGTGCTAAGTGTTGAACAGGTGCTGAATGCAAAACTAATAAGGTTCAACACAAGTAAACAGGCGTGATGGTCCAAAGACGGAGTTATCTATAGATATAATGGACATCACAAGGAAGATGAACATTGCTTAAGTGAGACTTGATGTGCATAACTTGGAGACAACCGATCAAACCAAGGTTGGAAGCAAGAAGAGCTTCGAGGTACCGAGTGCACGGGAGAAAGTCAAGGAGACCAGGAACCTAAAGCCAGGGGTGAAGAAGGAGACTTGCGGAATCAAGGTTGATCGAGTTAAGAAGAGTTATGGTGCATCAAGGAACACTACATAAGGACATGACTTACAACCAATGAGGTAACATCTACAATTATGTGGTGTAAGTCATAAGGCTCAAGATCAAGCTCAAGAAGTGAACAAGGTCACTGGAAGGAGAACCAATGTCGAAATCAGAACTGAAAGCAGCCCAAAAGAGCTAAGTGCACCTTGACCTTTAGTTTGGGTTGTTCCTATGTTTGGAGATATTCTATGTGACCTTTGCATGATGTTGGAGCTCAGAAATGTCAATCTAGATCAAGTCATGCTGACTTGAGGATTTATGAGTCCAACATCAATCTCAAGCATGCCAAATGAAAAAGAAGTGAAAATCAAAGAGAAGGTATGTTTCTAGACTTAGTACATTGGTTTTTGTGTACTAATATATTTGTCTAAGTGTTAGAAACAAAGAAGAGAAGAAAAGAAAAGAGATGCAAAAGACTTGGCTATGTACAGCCATGACTCTGCTCAGTCTGGCACACCGGACTGTCCGGTGGTGCACCGGACAGTGTCCGGTGCGCCAGACTGAACTCCGGTGAACAGGCCGCTCTCGGGAGAAGTTTGGCGGTGTACGTCTGTAATTCATCGGACTGTCTGGTGGTGCACCGGACTGTCCGATGAGCCAACGGTCGACTGTGCCAACGGTCGGAAGCGCGATCAGCGGGCGACGCGTGGCCTGGGCCAACGGATAGTTGGCACACCGGACTGTTCGGTGTGCACCGGACAATGTCCGGTGACCCAAGACGACCGTTGCTCCAACGGTCAGCTGAGCCCGTTTTGGAAAGAGATCACGTACTGGACATGCTACAGGACCTGTCCGGTGGTGCACCGGACTGTCCGGTGCACCACCCGACAGAAAGCAAATATTGCCTTACAAAATGAATTCCAATGGCTCCTAGGCCCCTTGGGTCTATAAAAGGGACTCCTAGGCGCCTCCAACAGTGATAGAAGTGTAGCCAACAATTGTATACATCACTCGGATCGATTCTCTCTCTCACTCTCGTGTATATCTCTCTAGTTTGTGTGAAGGCAAAGTTATAAGCCTTTAGAGAGTGGAGAGGTGCTGCAAAGAGCAAGAGCAAAGTCTTGAGCGCATTGTTACTCTGCCGGAGTGCTGTCAAGAAGACTGTAAGCAGCCACGGCGTTGTTGTAACCGAACTCAACATAGTGGAAGGCTCTATCTGTCATACTGACAGATCTGAGCAAACGGAGGAAGGAGTTGAAATAGACTCCAAGCCCAGGTGTGGCTAACTCCAACGAGGACTAGGCAAGCATTTCAGGCTTGGCCGAACCTCGGGATAAATTCCTGTGTCTGTTTGCTCTGCTCTGGGTTGTGTGCTGATCCTCTGTCTTATCTACTCTTTATATCTGCACTTCAATACTTATCTGTGGTTCAAGTTATATTTGAAGTACAGGGCATTTTGAGACATGATCTTCTATTTCGCTGCAACCTACTCGAAGGGTCTTTCATTCCACTGCGATCTGGTCTTCGAGTAGAGTAAGAATTGAAGTAATCAAAGTGATTATTATTATTATTCGCCTATTCACCCCCCTCCAGGCGATATCCAGATCATGTTCCTGGTCAAAGGGAACTTTCAATTGGTATCAGAGCTAGGCCTCTCCAGTGTGGGCTTAGTCGTCCGGAGATGACGATGTCGTCACAAGAGGTAACTGTAGAACTTCTTCTAGACGATGGTTCTAATTATAAATCTTGGTCTGTCTCTATTTATAACGCTTTCATGCATATTGATCCTGATTTGAGACAGATCTTTAGTAGAAGTATTTTTCCCTCTGATATTAGTGAAAATCCTTCTAATGTTGAACTAAGATGTCCATCTCTCAATCACCATGCTTGCAACATCTTAGTTGACTCTCTTTCTAGAGGTGTTTATTTTGCCATCATGAGTAGTGATAGTGATCTATTTGTTGATGCTCATGATCTATGGACTAGAATTAAAATAAAATATTTTGAGTCCAATTTTACTACTTCTACTCCCTATGTTGCTTGTGGTACTAACCTTTCAAAGGGAGAAGAAAAACAATGGCAACCAAACGATGAATCCACCTCACTGACAGGTGTGTCTCCCACTAGTTGTAAATGTCTTATTGCTAACAATGATAGTGGAGACAAAAGCGTTGATGAGGAGGAATATGAGGATGATAGCGAGGATGAGTCTTCACCACAAGTTACATTTTCCTGTATTGCTTCCACTGATAATAATGACAGGGAAAATGAGACCGTCGATGTGGAAGAAGAGGGGATTCGCCGGTTCTACACCCATCTCAACAAAGAAGACAAAGTGCTCTTTGTTAAGCTGTTGAGGAGGAACAAGGAACAAGGCGAGATGCTTCTCAGGCTAGAGGAGACTCTCATCAAAACCAACGACAGCCTAGAGAAGATGACCAAAGAACATGAGGAGCTAAAGTTCTCTCATGATAATTTGGTCCAACGGTATGAATCTGTTTTATTTGAGCAAAGAAATAATCATGATGTATTATCTGATGTTGCTCAACTTAAAACTGAGAATTCTATGCTTAAGAGTCAAGTAGAAATGATAAATTTAGAAAAACTTGCTCTAAGTGAAAAATATGATATGTTATCTTATTCTCATAATGAATTAGTTGATGACCATATCATGCTTGATGTTGCTCATGAGGTTGTAATTGCGAACTTAAATTCATGTGAACCTCATTCTTGCACATGTGCGCATTTAGATAATATATCACCATGTGCTAACCCATGTCGCTCAAAAGGAAGCGAATGTTTGAATGAGCAACAAGTTGTAGGGTCAAAAAGGAAATTGTTTGGAAACAAGAAACAAAGACAATTAAGGAGAAGACGCCTTGCTCGTCTTCCTCAAGATATCTACGAACACGTGGTGAAGAAGCTTGAGGAAGGAGAAATCGCAGCAAGGGTCAAACTCCTTGAGAAAGATGTTCCTAAAGCAATAAGTGAAGCAATCAACAAGAGACAAGAAAAAGGTAATGATTCAATTAGTCATGTTATTTGCACTAATAATCTCTCTATGTCATCCAAAAGCAAAAAGAGAAGAGGAAAAAGGAGGTGCTTCAAGTGCAAGAGATTAGGTCACCTCATTGCTTCTTATCCATACAAAGACAAGGACGAAGGGATAAGGAGATGTTTTGGATGCAATGAAAAGGACCACATGATCACCTCATGTCCGGTCATAAAGAATCAAGGACATGCTCCCTCCAAGATGACCCTCACCAAGGAAAATGATAAACAGCAAGCGTCATGTCGGGTTGAGCGACGTTTCTGCTATATGTGTGGAGAGCATGGTCATCCACCTCAGGTATGTGATAAAGGTAAGGTTCCTAAGCAAGTAAATTTGTCTCAATCTTATTCGCTTAGAAGACCCAAACCATACACTTGTGCTAGATCAGTAATGAGATCACCTAGAACTAGCACAATTTCTATTTGGGTACCAAAGGCTCTTTTGGATGATCATTATGGACCCATCCTGAGATGGGTACCAAACTGTGCCAACTAGACCATGCAGGTGCCTCGAGATGGACTGGAGACCATGGGAGAACTTAAGATGGTTAATTCAAACTCTATGCTTAAGCTGTTGATTTTTATTGTCTATTCATTGACCCAAGGTTGAATGATTGTGCAATTCTAATCCCATGTTCATCTCAAGTTAAATAAGTTGTAGAGGACTTGAATCATTATTGGTGAATCAAGCAAAGGACCTTGATGAGAATATGCAACTTGCTCTCCAAAGGACGGTACCCGGGTATCTTAAGTACATTATTGCAAATCAGTATTGCTCTTAAGTTGGTTTGTTGTGCTATCTATCCTTGGAGTAGTTATGCTTTTGAGATGGCCTGTGTTATCAATGGTTCATAATGATGCTTGCTTAATCATGATTGTGTGTTCTATATGTTATATCTTTTGAATCATTCAATGGTAGCTTTTCAATCGATATATTCACTATGATTAACTCTTTTTGTGTTAATGGATAAACCTGTATCCTTTTGTAAGACATGCTATTGTCTTTAATGATTAACCTATGTGCAAGCATGACATCTTGTTTAATCCATGTTCACATAATTACCCAATTTTGATATTGTGTGTATACCAAATCCATGTTGTGCCACTAATGCACCTTCTTGAGTTATGAGGTGCATGAGCAAAAGGAGCCCTAAATTGGTGACAACAGGTGCTCTCACTCTACACTACCTAAAAGAATGGATCTCATGGTATTCAGGTAAAAGGCAAAGGTATGGAGAATGGAACTATGCAATCTCATATCTTGAAGTTCCATTGATTGTGATCACAGCTATGTTCTTGCCTCTGAATTAGTAGTAACTTGGCTTAGGTGCTCCTTACTTTAAAATGTTGTTTCTTTTGGTGTACCTAAGGAACCTTCTTAATCATGGTGTACTTAGACATTGCGCTTTATATGCATGATCTTGTCGTTTTCAATTGGTATATGTGGTGCAATGATTATCATGTATGAAGCATGCCTAGGTTGCTTGTAAAATGTTATACTCCTTGAGGCATGCATTGTTGTATTAAGTCAACCATTCAATTGGTATCTCTTTGTGATGAAATTGATAGAGTATGCCTTGACCAAGATATGTTGTGATCCCCTCTAGTTCTGAGGAAGCTAGAATGTGCAAAGTGCAAGTCATT
Source organism: Zea mays (assembly GCF_902167145.1). Lineage (NCBI taxonomy): Eukaryota > Viridiplantae > Streptophyta > Magnoliopsida > Poales > Poaceae > Zea > Zea mays. The sequence continues at coordinate 89,947,424 of NC_050105.1, forward strand.
CAAATACTTGATGCATGACTTTAGGGGGAGCACACATAACTTGTGTCTTTTGAGACTAATTGTTTCTTGAGTGATCTTGTATAGTCTCAAGGTGGAAAAAGGAATATGAGCAAGAAATGGAGCAATCAGGACTTGGGTACCTCCATAAGTCAAGTTTTTGGTCAGGATAAAGGATCAGGCACAAGTGTGAAGGAGCTTCCTAAAGATTAAACTCTTGAAATGGAAAGTACATCACAACAGGGTAAAGGTACAAAAGGAAGTGTTGACCTTTTGCGTATTTGTATCTTAAATTTTCTCCAATGCTTGTGTTGCATATACCTACTGTGTAAGGTGGAGTAATGTTAGTGTGTTGTATTTTACCAACTAAATACCCAGTGTCCCTTGACATCATCCTATGTTCTTGCTTGAATGTGGTTTTGGTGTTTGATGTCAAAGGGGGAGAATTTGTGCATTAAAGCTTAGGATTTCCTTTGATCTCAAGGAAGGAATGTGTTGTATTGATAATTCTTATCATATGCTTCTTGTTGTATTATATGATGATGATGCGAAATTAGTGCTTTCGGTGCTATGAATCAATTAGTAGCCACTTTGTTTATCATGCAATAGATATTCATGTGGTTATGGTGCTTTAAAATTGTTTTTAAGTGGTATCCTAATTGTGAATAGTGGTAGGTTGATATTCCTGTGGAATATTCACTCAATTGACTGGTGTTTAACTCTGATTCTGTGCATGTGTTTAATTATCGACAATACATCCCACAAGTGCTAAGGTGTAGTAATGCTTCGAATTAGCCTAAGTATGTGCAATTTGGCATATAAGGCCAAAGTTAAGATTTTAAATGTAAGCACATATTTAGGGGGAGCATTCTATATACTTAGAATTCAAAACTTGTGCTTTAAATTTCACTCTTATGTAAGCTTTAATTGTGTTGCCATCAATCACCAAAAAGGGGGAGATTGAAAGCTCTCTTGTGGGTTTTGGTGTTTGGATGACAACTCAATTAAAGGACTAACAAGTGTGCTAAGTGTTGAACAGGTGCTAAATGCAAAACTAATAAGGTTCAACACAAGTAAACAGGCGTGATGGTCCAAAGACGGAGTTATCTATAGATATAATGGACATCACAAGGAAGATGAACATTGCTTAAGTGAGATTTGATGTGCATAACTTGGAGACAACCGATCAAACCAAGGTTGGAAGCAAGAAGAGCTTCGAGGTACCGAGTGCACGGGAGAAAGTCAAGGAGACCAGGAACCCAAAGCCAGGGGTGAAGAAGGAGACTTGCGGAATCAAGGTTGATCGAGTTAAGAAGAGTTATGGTGCATCAAGGAACACTACATAAGGACAAGACTTACAACCAATGAGGTAACATCTACAATTATGTGGTGTAAGTCATAAGGCTCAAGATCAAGCTCAAGAAGTGAACAAGGTCACTGGAAGGAGAACCAATGTCGAAATCAGAACTGGAAGCAGCCCAAAAGAGCTAAGTGCACCTTGACCTTTAGTTTGGGTTGTTCCTATGTTTGGAGATATTCTATGTGACCTTTGCATGATGTTGGAGCTCAGAAATGTCAATCTAGATCAAGTCATGCTGACTTGAGGATTTATGAGTCCAACATCAATCTCAAGCATGCCAAATGAAAAAGAAGTGAAAATCAAAGAGAAGGTATGTTTCTAGACTTAGTACATTGGTTTTTGTGTACTAATATATTTGTCTAAGTGTTAGAAACAAAGAAGAGAAGAAAAGAAAAGAGATGCAAAAGACTTGGCTATGTACAACCATGACTCTGCTCAGTCTGGCACACCGAACTGTCCGGTGGTGCACCGGACAGTGTTCAGTGCGCCAGACTGAACTCCGGTGAACAGGCCGCTCTCGGGAGAAGTTTGGCGGTGTACGGCTATAATTCACCGGACTGTCCGGTGGTGCACCGGACTGTCCGGTGAGCCAACGGTCGACTGCGCCAACGGTCGGAAGCGCGATCAGCGGGCGACGCGTGGCCTGGGCCAACGGATAGTTGGCACACCGGACTGTCCGGTGTGCACCGGACAATGTCCGGTGAGCCAAGACGACCATTGCTACAACGGTCAGCTGAGCCCGTTTTGGAAAGAGATCACGTACCGGACATGCTACAGGACCTGTCCGGTGGTGCACCAGACTGTCCGGTGCACCACCCGACAGAAAGCAAATATTGCCTTCCAAAATGAATTCCAACGGCTCCTAGGCCCCTTGGGTCTATAAAAGGGACTCCTAGGCGCCTCCAACAGTGATAGAAGTGTAGCCAACAATTGTATACATCACTTGGATCGATTCTCTCTCTCACTCTCGTGTATATCTCTCTAGTTTGTGTGAAGGCAAAGTTATAAGCCTTTAGAGAGTGGAGAGGTGCTGCTAAGAGCTAGAGCAAAGTCTTGAGCGCATTGTTACTCTGCCGGAGTGCTGTCAAGAAGACTGTAAGCAGCCACGGCGTTGTTGTAACCGAACTCAACATAGTGGAAGGCTCTATCTGTCATACTAACATATCTGAGCAAATGGAGGAAGGAGTTGAAATAGACTCCAAGCCCAGGTGTGGCTAACTCCAACGAGGACTAGGCAAGCATTTCAGGCTTGGCCGAACCTCGGGATAAATTCCTGTGTCTGTGTGCTCTGCTCTGGGTTGTGTGCTGATCCTCTGTCTTATCTACTCTTTATATCTGCACTTCAATACTTATCTGTGGTTCAAGTTATATTTGAAGTGCAGGGCATTTTGAGACAGGATCTTCTATTTCGCTGCAACCTACTCGAAGGGTCTTTCATTCCACTGCGATCTGGTCTTCGAGTAGAGTAAGAATTGAAGTAATCAAAGTGATTATTATTATTCGCCTATTCACCCCCCCTCTAGGCGACATCCAGATCCTGTTCCTGGTCAAAGGGAACTTTCAGTTATCTCCGTTGACGCCCTCTTAAGGAGGCACGACGAGCAGGCTTCTCTCCCCGCACGGCCTCCTCTCCACTGGGCAATCGGATCCCCACGTCTGGTGCGGCGATTCTGCTCGCGCGTTGAAGTTGCAGTTGTCGCCTACCGACGGTACCCTCCTGCTCGTTTGTTTAAGGCAGGGGGTCTCTCTTCCTCCGTAGCTGGCATGCTGGCTGGCTGCATCGCCATGTCCCGCGCACATCCCGCTGCTTAGCTCTACCACCGTTGCGTGCGCATCACTGGATAGATGGGCATGTGGGGACGAGTTCCTTTCCTTCCGTGCACCATGAATGTTGTGCCTTTTCTTTCTTCCTTCCATCTCGCTCAACTCGCCTGCTCGTTCCTCTGGTCTCCTCTCCTATGCCTTTCCATGCTCCGCTGCTGGCCTCCTGCTTCTTGCTTAGGCGTTCTTGGTTAGGGAACGACACCGACGATGATGGAGAAGGAGTAGGACTACTACGACATGCTCGACGTCACCTTTTGGTTCCTACTTATTTGGGGGAGTATTGTATATCTTCGAGTGTTGTACTGTTGTTAAGGGTTATTCTTCCGTTTTTGGGTTATTCTTTCGTTTTTTTAGACCAGGCAGGTGCATGCATACTGACAAGCATCCCAACGACCCACGCGCAGCCGAGAAGTTCCAGGTTTTCACTGCAGCTTGATTCAATCCATATTCTTGTTAGATAGCAATTTGATTCAATGGAGTAGATGTATGATGTGCTGACAAGCTAAGACTTTTTCCCCATGGATGATTCCCAGGCTCTTGGAGATGCTTATCAGGTGCGGAATGACCCACTATAGAGGTTTTAGTAGCCTAAAGCTTGTCAGTCATAGCATCTTGGAAGGGCTTGATAATCATAATTGTCTAAAATAGAATGGTAATGAAAATAAGTGTTGACTGGAAATATAGGATTAATGTCAGCTACATTATGCTGAGTTCAACCTGGTTTTTTCCCTTGATTCCTGTGAGGTATCCGAAGAAAAGTAAGTAGGCAATGAAAGGTTCACCATATTTTAGTAGCTGCCCTTCTGTTCAGACAACGACTATTGTCCTCCATGGTGGTGCATACTAGGTCTTTTATTGATAAAATCCGTTTTAAGGTGTAATAGACATTCATACATTTCTTCGATTCTGGTGGCATAAGGTAATTTTGTTTTATTATTCACTGAATTATTCCTCTCTCTAAATAGGCTACAGTTTATTACTCACCTATACCTCACTTTTAATTGAATTTAGGACAAGAGGCACCTTTGGGACAATAATATAGGCTACAGTTCCTGACGTACTCCATCGTGCTGGACATTTCCCATCTCAAACATTAGTTGTACTGTTGTACCACTACTAGAACTCCACTCGGATCTTTCTCATATGTTAAAACCCTGTGTGTAACTTGAATACAGACAAATAGCAAAGCCGTAAATTTGCAGATGAAATATGTTCTGGCTACTTGCTTGCCTAAAATAGTTTGGTGGTTATCTCTTTTCTCACAATCTATTTGTGTCATCTGAAATATTAGTTATGAGGTTTTATTATTTGTGTCATCTGAAATATTTGAGAAGGTTGATACTTAAGTTTTTGTTTCTGAGATTTGAGAAGATGAGATGAATACACCAGCTATGTCCTAAACTATGGGACACCTAGATTAGGAAAATAGATATATCATGTGTGGCTTAAAAGTATTTATCAATGTTTTGAAAGTCTTTTGCTCAAAATTTGTTCTGATGGTGGTATCCTAATGATCTCATGTTTCTATTGGATCATGACACTTCTGTTCTAACGTGCACAAGGCAACACCCATGCTTCTCCACTTCACGACATGGATGTCAACTTTTCCACCCTTAATGTTTAGGCATCCACAACTTGGTTTGTTTGTACCAAGAACTAATGGCCACACATGCGATCAATTATCGCATATGTCACTCTTTTGTATGTAGCGGACATCTACTACTTAGAACGTGTATCTACAACTTATATGATATCAAACTGTGTTGCTTGAATATTAAGTTGCTGCCCCGTTTGGTGTTGCTAACACCACATGCATGTCATTGCTGAATTTGTTTAGTAGTCAAGACATATACATAATTTTTTTCTTAAAGCCTGTTGATCTACAATCATTGTGATTTTTTGTCTAATTTTATTGCCGCATTGAAATGCACCCTATACGATACAACATATGGTTTGATTTAATCTTGATACACCCAACCCATGTGGGGCTAGCCGAGGCCCAACAAGTTAGGGTTGTCCGGAGCCCAACAGTTCATTAAGCACACCCAACTCAGGGAAAAGCCCAATTGTCCCAAAAGACTAGTCTAATGGGGGAAGTGAAAGTCGCCTAGAGGGGGGTGAATAGACAAATCTGAAATTTATAAACTTTAAGCACAACTACAAGCCGGGGTTAGCGTTAGAAATATAATTGAGTCCGAAAGAGAGGGAAAACAAATCACAAGCAAATAAGAATGGATGACACGGTGATTTGTTTTACCGAGCTTTGGTTCTTGCAAACCTACTCCCCGTTGAGGTGGTCACAAAGACCGGGTCTCTTTCAACCCTTTCCCTCTCTCAAACGGTCACCTAGACCGAGTGAGCTTCTCTTCTCAATCAATCGGGACACTAAGTCCCCACAAGGACCACCACACAATTGGTGTCTCTTACCTTGATTACAATTGAGTTGGAAACAAGAAAGAAGGAAGAAGAAAAGCAATCCAAGCGCAAGAGCTCAAATGAACACAAATGTCTCTCTCTCTCTAGTCACTAATTTGTTTGGAGTGATTCTGGACTTGGGAGAGGATTTGATCTCTTTGATTGTGTCTTTGAATGAAGTCTAGAGCTCTTGTATGAGGTTTGATGGCTGAAAACTTGGATGCATTGAAGTGTGGTGGTTGGGGGGTATTTATAGCCCCAACCACCAAAAGAACCGTTGGTGAGGGCTTCTGTCGTATGGTGCACCGGACAGTCCGGTGCGCCACCGGACACTGTCCGGTGCGCCAGCCACATCACCAGGCCGTTGGGTTCCGACCGTTGGAGCTTCTGACAACTGAGCCACCGGACAGTCCGGTGCGCCTTCTGCGCGCGCAGTCACGCAATGTAGCGTTTCACTGTAGCGTTGCAGACGACCGTTGGCACGGACGACCGTTGCTTCGCTTGGCACACCGGACAGTCCGGTGAATTATAGCGAAGCGGCCTCCCCGAATTCCCGAAGGTGGCAAGTTTAGAGTGGAACTCCCTGGTGCACCGGACAGTCCGGTGTGCCAGACCAGGGTTGTCTTTGGATTGTCTTTTGCTCTTTTTATTTGAACCCTTTCTTGGACTTTTGTTTGTTTGTGTTGAACCTTTGGCACTTGTAGAACTCATAATCTAGAGCAAACTAGTTAGTCCAATTAATTTGTGTTGGGCAATTCAACCACCAAAATTCATATAGGAAAAGGTGTAAGCCTATTTCCCTTTCAATCTCCCTCTTTTTGGTGATTGATGCCAACACAAACCAAAGCAAATATAAAAGTGCAGAATTGAACTAGTTTACTTAATTTAAGTGCAAAGGTTGCTTGGAATTAAACCAATATACATTTCATAAGATATGCATGTATGCTTTCTTCATTTTTAACATTTTGGACCACGCTTGCACCACTTGTTTTGTTTTTGCAAATTCTTTTGGAAATTCTTTTCAAGGTCTTTTTGCAAGTAGTCAAAGGTATATGAATAAGATTTTGAGAAGCATTTTCAATTTTTGAAATTTTCACCCCCTGTTTCAAATGCTTTTCCTTTGATTAAACAAAACTCACCCTCAATGAAATTCTCCTCTTATTGTTCAAGAGGGTTTTATATATTAATTTTGCAAGGGGGTTAAACCAATTTGAAATTGTATCAAAATAAGATACCAATTTGAAAATCTTTAAAAAATACTTCTTTAATACAAATTGAAAGACTGCAAATTTTTGAAATTGGTGGTGGTGCGGTCCTTTTGCTTTGGGCTAATAATTTCTCCCCTTTGGCATGAATCGCCAAAAACAGATACTTGTGATTGAAAGATAAGCCTTTGTTCTTTCTCTCCCTTTGGCAAATAATATATGAGTGAAGATTATACCAAATTGGAGAGCAATGCGGAGTGACGGCGAAGGATGAATAATTCGATGGAGTGGAGTGGAAGCCTTGTCTTCGCCGAAGAACTCCATTTCCCTTTCAATCTATGACTTAGCATGAAATACACTTGAAAACCACATTAGTCATAGCAAATAAAAGAGAGATGATCAAAGGTATATAAATGAGCTATGTGCGTAAAACATCAATCAAAATTCCTAGAATCAAGAATATTTAGCTCATGCCTAAGTTTGGTAAAAGTTTTCTCATCTAATGGATTGGTAAAGATATCGGCTAATCGTTCTTTGGTGCTAACATATGCAATCTCGATATCCCCCCTTTGTTGGTGATCCCTCAAAAAGTGATACCGAATGGCCATGTGCTTAGTGCAGCTGTGTTCAACGGGATTATCCGCCATGCGGATTGCACTCTCATTATCACATAGGAGAGGAACTTTGGTTAATTTGTAACCATAGTCCCTAAGGGTTTGCCTCATCCAAAGCAATTACGTGCAACAATGGCCTGTGGCAATATACTCGGCTTCGGCGGTAGAAACAACTACAGAATTTTGTTTCTTAGAAGCCCAAGACACCAGGGATCTTCCCAAGAACTGCCAAGTCCCTGATGTGCTCTTTCTATCAATTTTACACCCTGCCCAATCAGCATCGGAATATCCAATTAAATCAAAAGTGGATCCCCTGAGGTACCAAAGGCCAAACTTAGGAGTATAAACTAAATATTTTAAGATTCGTTTTACGGCCCTAAGGTGAACTTCCTTAGGATCGGCTTGGAATCTTGCACACATGCATACGGAAAGCATAATATCCGGTCGAGATGCACATAAATAGAGTAAAGATCCTATCATCGACCAGTATACCTTTTGATCTACGGATTTACCTCTCGTGTCGAGGTCGAGATGCCCATTAGTTCCCATGGGTGTCTTGATGGGCTTGGCATCCTTCATTCCAAACTTGGTTAGTATATCTTGAATGTACTTCGTTTGGCTAATGAAGGTGCCCTCTTGGAGTTGCTTCACTTGAAATCCTAGGAAATATTTCAACTCCCCCATCATAGACATCTCGAATTTTTGAACCATTATCCTACTAAACTCTTCACAAGTAGATTTGTTAGTAGACCCAAATATAATATCATCAACATAAATTTGGCATACAAACAAATCGTTTGCAATGGTTTTAGTAAAGAGAGTAGGATCGGCTTTTCCGACTTTGAAGTCATTAGAAATAAGAAAATCTCTTAGGCATTCATACCATGCTCTTGGGGCTTGCTTGAGCCCATAATGCGCCTTAGAGAGTTTATATACATGGTTAGGGTACTCACTATCTTCAAAGCCGGGAGGTTGCTCAACATAGACCTCCTCCTTGATTGGTCCATTGAGGAAGGCATTGTTCACGTCCATTTGATAAAGCTTGAAGCCACGGTAAGTAGCATAGGCAAGTAATATACGAATTGACTCAAGCCTAGCTACGGGTGCATAGGTTTCACCGAAATCCAAACCTTCGACTTGTATTGAGGAAGATGGTTGATCTTGTGCTTGTGGAGGTTCTTCGGATTCCTTAGGGCACACATCTCCAATGGACATGTTCCTTAGTGCGACGCACGGAGCCTCTTCATCATCTAGCTCATCAAGATCAACTTGCTCTACTTGAGAGCCATTAGTTTCATCAAACACAATGTCACAAGAAACTTCAACTAGTCCAATGGACTTGTTAAAGACTCTATATGCCCTTGTGTTTGAATCATAACCGAGTAAAAAGCCTTCTACAGCCTTAGGAGCAAATTTAGATTTTCTACCTCTTTTAACAAGAATAAAACATTTGCTACCAAAGACTCTAAAATATGAAACATTGAGCTTTTTACCGGTGAGGAGTTCATAAGATGCCTTCTTAAGGATTCGGTGAAGGTAGAGACGGTTGATGGCGTAGCAAGCGGTGTTGATTGCTTCCGCCCAAAATCGGTCTGAGATCTTGTACTCATCAAGCATGGTCCTCGCCATGTCAAGTAGAGTTCTATTCTTCCTCTCCACTACACCATTTTGTTGTGGCGTGTAGGGAGAAGAGAACTCATGCTTGATGCCCTCCTCCTCAAGGAAGCCTTCTATTTGTGAAATCTTGAACTCCGTCCCGTTGTCGCTTCTAATCTTTTTGATCCTTAAACCGAACTCATTTTGAGCCTGTCTCAAGAATCCCTTTAAGGTCTCTTGGGTTTGTGATTTTCCTGCAAAAAGAACACCCAAGTGAAGCGAGAATAATCATCCACAATAACTAGACAGTTCTTACTCCCGCCGATGCTTATGTAAGTGATCGGGCCGAATAGGTCCATGTGGAGTAGCTTGAGCGGCCTGTCGGTCGTCATGATGTTCTTGTGTGAATGATGAACACCAACTTGCTTCCCTGCTTGGCATGCGCTACAAACCCTGTCTTTCTCAAAATGAACATTTGTTAGTCCCAAAATGTGCTCTCCCTTTAGAAGCTTATGAAGATTCTTCATCCCAACGTGGGCTAGTCGGCGATGCCAGAGCCAACCCATGTTAGTCTTAGCAATTAAGCAAGTGTCGAGTTCAGCTCTATTAAAATCAACTAAGTATAGCTGACCCTCTAACACTCCCTTAAATGCTACTGAATCATCACTTCTTCTAAAGATAGTAACACCTATATCCGTAAAAAGACAATTGTAGCCCATTTTGCATAATTGAGATATAGAAAGCAAGTTATAATCTAAAGAATCTACAAGAAAAACATTGGAAATAGAATGGTCAGGTGATATTGCAATTTTACCAAGCCCTTTGACCAAACCTTGATTTCCATCCCCGAATGTGATATCTCGTTGGGGATCTTGGTTTTTCTCATAGGAGGAGAACATCCTTTTCTCCCCAGTCATGTGGTTTGTGCACCCGCTATCAATGATCCAACTTGAGCCCCCGGATGCATAGACCTACAAAATAAATTTAGGCCTTGTTCTTAGGTACCCAAACGGTCTTGGGTCCTTTGACATTAGAAACAAGCACCTTAGGTACCCAAACACAAGTATTTGAGCCCTTGTGTTTGGCCCCAACATATTTGGTAACTACTTTGCCTGATTTGTTAGTAAGCACATATGATGCATCAAAAGTTTTAAATGAAATATTAGGTTCATTTGATGCAATATGAGTTTTCTTCTTAGGCAATTTAGTATGGGTTGATTGCCTAGAACTAGATGCCTCACTCTTATACATGGAAGCATGATGAGAGCTAGAGTGAGACTTCCTAGAGTGAATTCTCCTAATTTTGTGTTCGGGATAACCGGTAGGGTATAAAATGTAACCCTCGTTATCCTGAACCATGGGAGCCTTACACTTAACAAAATTAGACAATTTCTTAGGGGCACTAAGCTTGACATTGTCTCCCTGTTGGAAGCCAATGCCATCCTTAATGCCAGGGCGTCTCCCACTATAGAGCATGCTTCTAGCAAATTTAAATTTTTCATTTTCTAAGTCATGCTCATTAATCTTAGCACTAAGTTGAGCTATGTGATCATTTTGTTGTTTAATTAAAGCTAGGTGATCATGAATAGCATCAACATTATTGTCTCTACATCTAGTGCAAATAGTAACATGCTCAACAGTAGATGTAGATGGTTTGCAAGTATTTAATTCAACAATCTTAGCATGTAAAATAGCATTCTCATCTCTAAGATTGGAAATGGAAACATTGCAAACATTTAAATCTTTAGCCTTAGCAATTAATTTTTCATTCTCAATTTTAAGCTAGAGAGAGATGCATTCAATTTGTCAATCTTAGCAATTAAATTAGCATTATCATTCCTAAGGTTGACAATAGAATCATCACTAACATTTAATTTCTCGATCTTAGCAATCAATTTGTCATTTTCAAATCTAAGGTTGGAAATAGTGTCATGGCAAGTGCTTAGCTCACTAGTTAATTTTTCATTTTTCTCTACCTCCTGAGCATAAGCATTTTTTGTCTTAACATGTTTTTTGTTCTCCTTAATAAGAAAGTCCTCTTGGCTATCCAAGAGTTCATCCTTCTCATGAATAGCACTAATCAATTCATTCAATTTTTCTTTTTGTTGCATGTTAAGATTGGCAAAAAGAGTAAGCAAGTTGTCCTCATCATCACTAGAATTATCCTCATCACTAGAAGTTGCATACTTAGTGGAGGATTTTGATTTTACCTTCTTCTTCTTGCCGTCCTTTTCCATGAAGCATTTGTGGCCGACGTTTGGGAAGAGAAGGGCCTTGTTGATGGCGATGTTTGCGGCGTCCTCGTCGGAGGAGGAGTCGGTGGAGCTCTCGTTGGAGTCCCACTCCCGGCAAACATGGGCATTGCCGCCCCTCTTCTTGTAATACTTCTTCTCCTTCCTTCTCCCCTTCTTGTCATCGCCCCTGTCACTATCACTTGATAATAGACATTTAGCAATGAAATGATCGGGCTTACCACACTTGTAGCAAACTTTCTTGGAGCGGGGCTTGTAGTCCTTCCCCCTCCTTTGCTTGAGGATTTGGCGAAAGCTTTTGATGATTAAAGCCATCTCCTCGTTGTCGAGCTTGGAGGCGTCGATGGGAAGCCTACTTGGTGTAGACTCTTCCTTCTTTTCCTCCGTCGCTTTGAAGGCGACGGGTTGCACCTCCGATGTAGAGGTGGCGCCTTGCTCGATGATTTTCTTGGAGCCTTTGTAAACTTGAGTGGGATTAGCTTGTATCTAGGATCACCACGAATTAATTAAACTTGAGTGGGATTAAGAAATACAAGTGATCTTAGAATAACCTTGACCATCTTATGGTCATTCCATTTGGTGCTCCTGAGGTTGCACACTTGGTTCACTGTAAGTGCAATCAACCCTAATTGAGGGTTTTGGTGATTAAATGACAAAACAAACAGAGATTCTAACAAGTTTGCTCCTAGCATGTACACAATAATTCTACAGATAGGAGAAGCACAGATCTTACGAGCATAAAAATAGAAAGCACATCGGATTTAAAATTCTACATCAAATGGCATGCTCCAAGTGCTTGGAAACAACGACAGTACTCATTTTATAATTCTTGAGTTATAGGAATCGTCATGCAATTAAGAGGGATCCGTAATGGTTAAGAAAGTTTTGCAATGAGCTAAGTTCAAAATCCTTTGAAATCATCTTCGAGAACATTTTTCCAGATCATGAATGCCCTTGAGAAAAACCAATTTTACTTCCCACAAAAACTCCACTTTTGTTCTCTTCAAAATACTCAAAATTTGGTTTCAACCCTGGAAACCGGATCAACCGGTCCTGAAACCGGTTCAACCGGTTTTGGGACTGCTCCTCTGCCATCCCTGCTCTGACCTGTCTGACAGTCAGAGCTGTTAGAAAAGTCGTTGCAGATCTTTTGGGAAAACCGGTTCAACCGGATTTTTTCCCTACTCAACCGGTTTTGAATCCGGTTGAGTCTCCGGCTGAGTAGGTTAGTGAACCGGGATCTTCCTGGTGGAAACCGGTTCAACCGGTCTGAAAACCAGTTCAACCGGTTTTTACCCCTTTTCTCCCAATGGCTGCCAGCTTTTGGGGGATCCTTTATATACCCCCCACACTCTCTCTCTTATTTACTTCTGCCCTTCCCACGAAATCTTGGCTGACCAAACTCTCAACAAGTGCATTCATTTCACCTCTCACACCCGCAATCGCTTCTCCTTCAATCATTTGAAGGACCCTTGGTGTGAGGTGAACTCGATCTAACACGTTGTTAATTTCATCTCGATTCTCCTATTCTCTTTGTTCTTGAGCTCATTGCAAACTTAACCTTGTGCGGATTTGTTACTCTTGGAACCTCGTGTTCCTTGACGGTTAGAGGTTGCTTGGGAGTCTCCAAATTTGTGGACGGCCCTAAGAAGTTTGTATCACCCGCTCTTTGAGCTTATTTGAGAAGAGATTGCCTTGACCTTTGTGGTTGGCTTGTGGAGGATTAGGGTTGGAAAAGACCCGGCCCTTTGTGGGCTCCTCAACGAGGAGTAGGACACCTTTGTGGTGGTTGCCAAACCTCGAGTTATATTGCGTGTTCTTGTGTGTTCTTGTTAAGCGCTTTAAATTTGTTGGTTGGTTCATATTATCTATTCGAGTAGATTTTGTGTAGGGCAAGTCTTTAGCAAAATTCTTCACTACTTCATATTTGTTTAACAGATTATCTAATCTAAGTTGAGCAGGTTCAAACTTGTTCAGTTGTAATCAAAATCAACTGAACCGGTTTGCACCAGTGCAACTTTAATTTAACCTATTTCGAAGTTTTTAGTGAAAAATTTCAGGTGTAGCCTATTCACCCCCCCCCTCTAGGTTACTTTCAATTGGTATCAAAGCTTCGTACCTCATTTTACGCTTAACCGTGTGAGGAAACGATCATGTCTACTCAACGGGACCATGTGGATCCTCTCCTCGAGGAAATCCCCATCACATCTTCCGGTGAGGAAGTGGACCCCAAGGTCCTCGACCTCGCCATGAAGATTGCCGAGAAGATGTTCCTCAAAATGAAAGAGGAAGATGCTAAGAAAAAGGCCGAAGAAGAGGAATCAATAAGAAAGGCCGAAGAAGATAAAGGTAAGGGAAAATTTGATTACGATGACAATCTAGTGGATCTTTTGGTGTCGAAGGTGTTGAGCAAGGTAAGTCTCAACACCGAAGGATCTTCTACCAAAAGCAAAGGTAACGAATTTAGTAAAGTTCAATTCGATTACTCTAGAAATTTTAATCCCAACTTCTCTTCCGCCCCACTTGGAAAGTTACCAACTCTTAGTGAGTTGAACTATGACGAGTGGGCCGACAAGATGAAGTCGCATTTAATCGGTGTGCATCCTAGTCTTTGGGAGATTGTTAATGTAGGTATGTATAAGCCCGCCCAAGGAGAAGAGATGACTCCGGAAATGATGCAAGAGGTTCATCGCAATGCTCAAGCAGTGAGCATAATTAAAGGAAGTCTTTGTCCGGAAGAATACCGGAAAGTTCAAGGAAGAGAAGATGCCCGTGACATTTGGAATATTCTTAAAATGTCACATGAAGGAGATCCCAAAGCTAAGAGACATAGAGTTGAAGCTTTGGAGAGTGAGCTTGCTAGATATGATTGGACTAAGGGTGAGTCGCTTCAATCACTCTTTGATCGGTTGATGGTGTTAGTAAACAAAATAAGAGTGCTTGGAAGTGAAGATTGGAGTGACTCCAAGGTCACAAGATTATTCATGAGAGCATATAAAGAAAAGGATAAGAGTCTAGCAAGTATGATAAGGGATCGTGATGACTATGAGGATATGACGCCTCATCAATTATTTGCAAAGATTCAACAACACGAGTCCGAAGAAGCCCCTATCAAGACAAGAGACTCTCATGCCTTGATCACTAATGAACAAGACACCCCCAAGAAGAACAAAGACCACAAGGCAAAGAAAGTGGTCGAGACATCAAGTGATGAAGATAGCTCAAGTGATGAAGACACAGCTATGTTCATCAAAACATTCAAGAAATTTGTAAGGAAAAATGACAAGTTCCAAAGGAAAGGAAAGAAGAGGGCATGCTATGAATGTGGCCAAACCGGTCATTTCATAGCGGATTGTCCTAACAAGAAGGAACAAGAAGCCAAGAAGGAATACAAGAAGGACAAGTTCAAAAAGGGAGGCAAGACCAAGGGATACTTCAAGAAGAAGAAATATGGTCAAGCCCATATTGGTGAAGAATGGAACTCCGATGAAGAGAGTTCTAGCTCCGAGGAAGAGGAAGTGGTGGCAAACGTTGCCATCCAATCTACTTCAAGCTCGCAACTCTTCACCAACCTACAAGACGACTCTTACATTCCAACTTGCCTCATGGCAAAAGGAGATAAGGTAACCTTATTTAGTAATTGTCGGCATTTCGACCTCGGGGGTCCCTGGACCGACGAGTAAATTGTCGCTGCGTGTCCCAGCCCAGATGGGTCGGCGCGAGACGGAGCACAAGGGGGAAAAATAAGGGGAACCGCGGCCTCGTGTTGTCCTGCGCCCAGGGCGGATGCGCTTGCAGTAGGGGGTTACAAGCGTTCGCGAGGGAGAGAGAGAGAGCATGTGCGTCAGCTCGTCCTCCCGCGCGGCCACCTTCTTCGTACGAGGGCCCTGAACCTTCCTTTTATAGACGTAAGGAGAGAGCCCAGGTGTACAATGGGGGGTGTAGCAATGTGCTAACGTGTCTAGCAGAGGGAAGCCAGAGTCCTATGTACATGCCGACGTGGTTGTTGGAGAGGTGTTGCTGCCCTGTTCATGTGGTGTCGTGGCCGTCGGAGGAGCGCTTGAGCCCTGTGGAAGCACAGCTGTCGGGGCTGTCGGATCCTTGCCGACGTCTCCTTGCTTCCGTAAGGGGCTGAGAACCGCCATCGTCATGGAGCACGCGAGGTGCCATCATTACCTGTTTTACCGAGGCGAGCCAGATGGGACGCCGGTCTTGTTCCCCGTAGCCTGAGCTAGCTAGGGGTAGGGTAATGATGGCCCCCCTATTACGTGGTCGGTCCGAGCCCGAGGTCGGGCGGGGCGGTGACTCCTCCGAGGTCGAGGCTGAGTCCGAGCTCTAGGGTCGGGCGAGGCGGAGACCATCTTCCGAGGTCGAGGTGGAGTCCGAGCCCTGGGGTTGGGCGAGGCGGAGACCGTCTTCCGGAGTTGAGGTTGAGTCTGAGCCCTAGGGTTAGGCGAGGCAGAGACCATCTTCCGAGGTCGAGGTGGAGTCCGAGCCCTGGGGTCGGGCGAGGCGGAGACCGTCTTCCGGAGTCGAGGTTGAGTCCGAGCCCTGGGGTCGGGCGAAGCGGAAACCGTCTTCCGAAGTCGAGGTTGAGTCCGAGCCTTAGGGTCGAGCGAGGCGGAGACCGTCTTCCGAAGTCGAGGTTGAGTCCGAGCCATGGGGTCGGGCGAGGCGAAGCTTCCTATGGCGCCCGAGGCTGGACTTGGCTGCTGTCAGCCTCACCCTGGCGGGTGGCACGGCAGTCGGAGCAGGGCAGGTAGCGTTGTTTTCCTGTCAGGTCAGTCAGTGGAGCGGCGAAGTGACTGCGGTCACTTCGGCCCTGTCGACTGAGGAGCGCGCGTCAGGATAAGGTGTCAGACGATCCTTGCATTGAATGCTCCTGCGATACGGTCGGTTGGCGTGGCGATCTGGCCAAGGTTGCTTCTCTGCGAAGCCTGCCCGAGCTGGGCCTCGGGTGAGTCGAAGGTGCGCCCGTTGCTTGAGGAGACCCTCGGGCGAGACATCAATCCTCCTGGGTCGGCTATCTTTGCTCGAGGCTGGGCTCGGGCGAGGCGAGATCGTGTCCCTTGAGTGGACGGAGCCTTGACCTGAATTGCGCCCATCAGGCCTTTGCAGCTTTGTGCTGATGGGGGTTACCATCTGAGATTAGGAGTCTTGGGGGTACCCCTAATTATGGTCCCCAACAGTAGCCCCCGAGCCTCGAAGGGAGTGCTGGTACTCGCTTGGAGGCTTTTGTCGCACTTTTTTGCAAGGGGACCGGCCTTTCTCGGTTGCATTTCGTTCTGGTGGGTGCGCGCGAGCGCACCCGCCGGGTGTAGCCCCCGAGGCCTCGGAGGAGTGGTTTGACTCCTCTGAGGTCTTAGCGCGTTTCGTGATGCCTCGACCGGTCTGGTTGTTCCCTCATGCGAACTGGTCGTTGCCCGGGTGCATAGTCAGGTTCCGAGTTCTCGGGCTGGTATGTTGACGCTGTCAACGGTTTGGCTGGAGCCGGGTTTGCGAGAGCAGCCCCCAAGCCTCCGCACAGAGCGAGAGGACGGTCAAGGACTGACTCGGCTTTTATCATACGCCCCTTCGTCGCCTTTCCGCAAGGAGGAGGGGGGAAAGCGCCATGTTGCCCTTGGAGGGCGCCAAACATGGTGTCTCCAGTGAGTTGCTAACGGGTGATCCGAGTGGACGCCCGTGCCTCGTTGGATAAGGGTCGGCTAGTGGCCCAGAGGCACGCTCCAAAAGTACCTGCAGGTGATTTGCCGAACCCGGTCCCGTTTGATTGGGTCCGAGGGCTCGATGCCTCCCTCTGATGGGATTCCGTTACAGAATCGCTCCTGCTGGTCTCGGAAATGTCCTAGGGTACCTCGGGAGCGTAGCCCGAGCCTCGGCCATGTATCAGCGTACCTAGAGTCATCCCTCGCTCTGCGTGTTCTGAGTCGGCTGTCGAACCCTTCGGGGGCCAGCCTACGAACCCCTGATCAGTAGTGGGCGCGGAGCCCGAGTAGCCTGAGGCGGCTGTCAAACCCTTCCGAGGGGCCAGCCTTCGAACCCCTGACCAGTAGTGGGCGCGGAGCCCGAGTGCTCTGAGGCGGCTGTCGAACCCTTCCGAAGGGCCAGCCTTCGAACCTCTGATCAGTAGAAGGCTCGGGGCCCGCTTCCTTCGCGGAGAAGGATCCCTTTCGGAGTATCCCCTTTCCCGGTCCCTGTAGCAAGAGAGAGAAAGGGGAAGAAGAAAATGATACGAAATTGAATGACATGGCGCACCTTTTTTGACGCGGTCATCATGGCGGAGGTGAAGCGTCGCCCGCTTTGCCTGCCAAAGGTGTCGCCTGCCCTGCCGCAGAGTTAATGCGACAGGACGAGTGGTTGGTGGGGCAGCCGTTGTGCATGCGCGAGCCGTTCGAGGGACGGAACACGAGCGCGTCGTCTTCACGCCGTGGGAGAGGGCTCCCTCGCTGTCCCAGGAGGGGACGTGAGCCTGGAGACGATTTGACTGCTGCTTCCGCCCGCCTGCCGTCGCCATTACTGCTGGCCCACTTTTGGCCATATCGACCGTCGTGCCTTCCCCCGCGGCTGACTGACCCATGACCGATGTGCTCGGTTGGCATTGTTGGGCCATGCGTAGGGTTGCCTCGAGTTGCGGCACCGGTTCCGCAGTCGAGAAGGCGCGGTACTGGCGCAAGTGGCGGTGCAGTTTCTCGCACGTAGTAACCGGCGCGCCGGTTACATGACGTGTGGGCCTGGGCCTCCATGCTGGATGCATCGAAGTCGAAAGGGTGTGCCCCCTTGGTGCGGTTGCATGCCGCCTGCATGGCGGTCCGCCCTTTCACCCGCTGGTTTGGGCAAAAGTGGAGGAGTGCTTGTAACCGTTGGGCAGTTACGCGCTCTGCGTGCGGCGGTTTGGCTCCTTCTGTCCTGGGCCAGCTTGCATGACGCGTGGGACCCAGCCCCCATGTCGTAGGGGGAGGACCTTGGAGCGTGTTGGTGAAGACTCAGTCCACGACGGCTGAGGACGCAAGTGGGGAGAGTCGCCTTTAAAAAGGGGGCGACCCCCTTGGATGGCAGTCATGCCTTCGCACTCCCCTCATGCATCGCGTCCTTCCACCTTCCGAGCCCCCGGATGGGGAGCGCCCGCGTTGCTTTCGTCTTGCTGTCGTTGGAGGAACGCAACTTCGCGGAAGTTGGTACCTTTCAGCCATCGCTCGGCTTCAAGGATTTTCATCAGGCAGCCCGGCTGCATCCCCTTGCCGATGGTCACCCAAGACGGTGACCACCAGTTTGATGGTGGGGAGAAGCAAGCCGAGCTGCGGCCTCTGCCCCACCCTCAGCTTCAAGGATCTTCATCATCCTTGCTGGGGTGGAGGGCGAGCTGAGCCGGGGCCTGCCTTCGCGTGGGCCAGCGTCCCGCTTCTTCCTCCAGCTTCTGGGGGTGGAAACCATCCTCCAGCTCTGCGGAGGAGGCGCCCTCCAGCCATGCCACGGAAGGTGAACTGTTGCTGCCCAGCCAGGGTGCAACATTCC
Organism: Zea mays; assembly: GCF_902167145.1. Classification (NCBI taxonomy): domain Eukaryota; kingdom Viridiplantae; phylum Streptophyta; class Magnoliopsida; order Poales; family Poaceae; genus Zea; species Zea mays. The sequence goes on from NC_050105.1 coordinate 89,966,199, forward strand.
GTCCTTTGTCCGGGCGATGGTGGCCAGCCGCACCGGGGGGTCTCCCTACACGTCGTACGCCGCGAGGGCGGTACTCGTGTTCTGGGACGGTCCCATTCTCATTTTCGTGGCGAGGACGGGAGTGAGGACCTGCCGGTGTGCTTTGGGGCGGCCGGCGCCCGCTGGTGCGGTGTTGGTGGGCAGGTGGACGCCGCCGTCGGTGCTGAGGTGGTGGCAGCTGGAGAAAGCTTCTCCGCCAATGAGACCGTCAGCGCCACCCGTGGACCGACCTCCGGCTCTTTGGCTTTAATATCTGGTTCTCGTCCCCCGCGAGGGGACGCGAACAAGAGCCTTCCAGTGGTAGCGTCCATCCTGGGACCGTCGCTGCTGCTGCAGAGGTCGCCGGTGAGTCACCCGGAGTTTGTCATCCCGCAGGCTCTCCGATGTGGAGGTTGTTCATACCCGCGGGAGTGGAACCGGAGTTCCGTTTGTAATGGCACCTTGAGTGCCGGTGTCTGTTCATTGTGGCTGTCGGGGCCTGAACATGTGTGTATTTGGGCGTAAAGCCGTGTTTCTTCCTCCTTTCGAGCACCAGACTCGCCTGTCGGCTAGCTGGACCGCTTAACCAAGTGTGAGTTGCCTCGTGCGGAAGGTGAGAGTGAGGTATCCGTATCCCAGAGGCGTAGGAGTCCCTCGGCTCGGTCGGCCTTGCCGCCCGAGGCTTCTCTTGCTTAGTGAAGGAACCCTCGGCTGCTCTGCGATGAGCCGGAGCCGGAGGCAGCGGTGTCAGCATGGACAGAGGCGGAGTCAGTTGGAGAAGAAACTTCGTCGGCCCAGGAGCAGGGGACTTCCCAGGCCGAGGAGGCGTAGCAGCGGCGGCCGGAGCCTGGCCGGGTCGTCCACTGGCGGGACCAACGCCGGAGTCGGGTTGCCGAGGCCATGAGCCAGGCTGATGTCCTCGGGGGACAGCTGGCTGAGGCTACGGAGCGGCCAGTCTGACCGTCTGCTTGGGCCGGGTTCCTGGAGGAGGCCCTGGCGGAGATGACCCAGGCGCAGTGCTGACATTTTCCTTCGAGGTGGAGATCCTCCGACCGTGTCGCCGTCCGAGGCCAGGTCGGATTCCGCCGAAGGTGGAGTCGACGCCGAGGGTGCTGCTGCTCCCTCTACTGATGTCTGATCCTGCAGGAACAGTTTATCTGTAGTGTGCGTATGTTTTTTGCGGCCGCCGAGGCCCAAACATACCGTCGTCGTGTTGTAAAGTTGCGTTTCTTTTCCCCTTTGTTTCGAATATCAGGACTTGTTCGTCGGTAACAGAATTGTTTATCCGAGCGAGTGTTACTTATTGCGGAAGGTGATGAGTGAGGTATCCGTATCCCGGAGGCATAGGAGTTCCTCGGCTCGGTCGGCCTTGCCGCTTACGTGTACTCTTACTCGTCCGTAGGATTCTGTCTTCGATATAGTCAAGAAGGCACGAAAAATCGTTTCGGTAGAAAATTTTTCGAGCGTTAAGACTTGTTCGGTCAGCGGAATCGCTTATCCGAGCGTTAGTTACTTATCGCAGAAGGTGATGAGTGAGGTATCCGTATCCCGGAGGCGTAGGAGTCCCTCGGCTAGGTCGGCCTTGCCGCTTACGGGTACTCCGTCGTTTTCAGGATCCCACTATCGAAGTAGTTGAAAAGCACAAAAGATGTTCTGGCAGAAAGACTTTTTCTGAGGAAAATTTTGACGCAGAGGGGGTACCCCCCTTCTAGCCCCCAAGGGAGGGTCGGGCTTTGCCGAGGCAAGGCTGACCCTTCCTTGATGGTTAGACTTTATTTGTGTATGTAAACGAGGTATATGAATGACTTGAAAACATCTTAAGGGTAGAAGCGACGTAGTTGTCGGATGTTCCAAGCGTTGCTGTAGGCCTCGCCTTGACTGTTGGCCAGCTTGTATGTTCCGGGCTTCAAAATCTTGGCGATGATGAACAGTCCTTCCCAGGGAGGTGTGAGCTTGTGGCGCTCTCGGGCGTCTTGTCGTAACCGAAGCACCAAGTCGCCCACCTGGAGGTCTCGGGACCGAACCCCTCGGGCGTGGTAGCGTCGCAGGGACTGCTGAAACCGCGCCGAGTGTAGTAAGGCCATGTCCAGAGCCTCTTCCAGCTGGTCCAGTGAGTCTTCTCGGCTGGACTGGTTGCTTCGGTCGTCGTATGCCCTCGTCCTCGGGGAACCGTATTCTAAGTCTGTGGGCAAGATAGCCTCGGCCCCATAGACTAGAAAGAACGGCGTGAAGCCCGTGGCTCGGCTTGGCGTCGTCCTCAGACTCCAGACCACCGAGGGGAGTTCCTTCATCCATCGCCTACCGAACTTGTTGAGGTCGTTGTAGATCCTCGACTTGAGTCCCTGTAGAATCATGTCGTTGGCACGCTCTACCTGCCCATTCGTCATGGGGTGAGCTACGACGGCCCAGTCCACCCGGATGTGGTGGTCCTCGCAGTAGTCTAGGAACTTTCTGCTAGTGAACTGGGTGCCTTTGTCGTTGATGATGGAGTTCAGGACCCCGAAGCGATGGATGATGTTGGTGAAGAACGCCAACGCCTGTTCGGACCTGATGCTGTTTAGGGGTCGGACCTCAATCCACTTGGAGAATTTGTCGATAGCGACCAGCAGGTGTGTGTAGCCCCCGGGTGCCTTCTGCAAGGGACCGACGAGGTCCAGACCCCACACGGCAAACGGCCAGGTGATGGGTATTGTTTGCAAGGCCTGAGCGGGTAGGTGCGTCTGCCTTGCGTAGAATTGACACCCTTGGCAGGTGCGTACAATCCTAGTGGTGTCGGCCACCGCGGTTGGCCAGTAGAAACCTTGTCGGAAGGCGTTTCCAACGAGGGCCCGAGGTGCTGCGTGGTGGCCGCAAGCCCCCCGAGTGTATTTCTTGCAATAGCTCCTGTCCTTCGGTGATGGATATGCATCGCTGGAGGATGCCTGAGTGGCTGCGGTGGTAGAGCTCCTTTCCGTCACCCAGCAAGACGAACGACTTGGCGCGCCGCGCCAGTCGCCGAGCTTCGGCTCTGTCGAGGGGTAGCTCTCCTCGGTGGAGATATTGCAGGTACGGGGTCTGCCAGTTTCGATTAGGCAGGACCCCATTCCGCTCTTCCTCGACACGCAGTGCCTCACCCTCGGGGGCCGAGGGTGCCTCGGGCTGAGCCGAGGGCGCCTCGGGCAGGGCCGAGACCTTCTCGGGCTCAGGCGTGTCGTCGGTCTTGACTGAGGGTTGATGTAGGTCTCGGGAGAAGACGTCCGGAGGAACCATCGTCCGCCCCGAGGCTATCTTGTCCAGCTCGTCCGCAGTCTCGTTGTATCGTCGAGCGATGTGGTTGAGCTCGAGCCCTTAGAACTTGTCCTCCAGGCGCCGAACCTCATCGCAGTAGGCTTCCATCTTCAGGTCGCGGCAGTGGGAGTTCTTCATGACTTGGTCGATGACAAACTACGAGTCGCCACGAGCGTCGAGGCGCCGGACCCCTAGCTCGATGGCGATGCGCAACCCGTTAACCAGAGCCTCGTACTCGGCCATGTTGTTGGACGCCGGGAAATGGAGGCGCAGCACATAGCGGAGGTGCTTCCCGAGGGGCGAGATGAAGAGCAGGTCCGCGCCCGCTCCTGTCTTCATCAGCGACCCGTCGAAAAACATGGTCTAGAGTTCCGGTTGGATCGGAGCTGCTGGAAGCTGGGCGTCGACCCATTCAGCCATAAAGTCTGCCAAGACTTGGGACTTGATGGCCTTCCGAGGAGTGAACGAGATTGTCTCGCCCATGATCTCCACCGCCCACTTTGCAATCCTACCCGAGGCCTCTCGGCACTGGATGATCTCTCCGAGGGGGAAGGATGACACCACAGTCACCGGGTGAGACTCGAAGTAGTGTCGCAACTTTCGCCGCGTCAGAATTACCGCGTACAGTAGTTTCTAAATTTGTGGGTAGCGGATTTTGGTCTCGGACAGTACCTCACTGATGAAGTAGACTGGCCTCTGGACGGGCAATGCGTGCCCCTCTTCTCGTCTCTCGACCACGATCGCGGCGCTGACCACCTGAGTGGTAACGGCGACGTAGATCAAGAGGGCTTCTCCGGCAGCGGGGGGCACCAAGATGGGCGTGCTTGTAAAGAGCGCCTTTAGGTTCCCGAGGGCTTCCTCGGCCTCGGGGGTCCAAGTGAAGCGCTCGGTCTTCCTTAAGAGGCGGTATAGAGGTAGGCCTCTTTCGCCGAGGCGCGAGATGAAACGGCTCAGAGCCGCAAGGCATCCCATGACCCTCTGTACTCCTTTCAAGTCCTTGATGGGCCCCATGTTGGTGATGGCCGTGATTTTCTCCGGGTTGGCCTCGATGCCCCGCTCGGAGACGATGAACCCCAGGAGCATGCCTCGGGGGACTCCGAAGACACTTCTCGGGATTGAGTTTTACGCCTTTCGCCTTGAGACACTTGAATGTCGTTTCAAGGTCGGAGAGGAGGTCGGAGGCTTTCCTCGTCTTGACTACGATGTCATCGACGTAGGCCTCGACCGTTCGACCAATGTGCTCTCCGAACACGTGGTTCATGCACCTTTGGTATGTCGCACCCGCATTCCTCAAACCGAATGGCATAGTAATGTAGTAGTACATGCCAAAAGGTGTGATGAAAGAAGTCGTGAGCTGGTCTGACTCTTTCATCCTGATTTGGTGATATCCTGAGTAGGCATCGAGGAACGACAGGGTTTCGCACCCAGCAGTAGAATCCACGATTTGATCGATGTGATGCAGAGGGTAGGGAACTTTCGGACATGCTTTGTTTAGACCAGTGTAGTCTACACACATCCGCCATTTCCCGCCTTTCTTTTTCACAAGCATAGGGTTCGCTAGCCATTCGGGATGGAATACCTCTTTGATGAACCCTGCAGCCATCAGCTTGTGGATCTCCTCGCCTATGGCTCTGCGCTTTTCTTCGTCGAATCGGCGCAGAGGCTGCTTCATGGGTCGGGCTCCAGCTCGAATATCCAGCGAGTGCTCGGCGACATCCCTCGGTATGCCAGGCATGTCCAAGGGACTCCACGCAAAAACCTCGGCGTTTGCACGGAGAAAGTCGACGAGCACTGCTTCCTATTTGGGGTCGAGCTTGGAGCCGATCCGGACTTGCTTGGAGGTGTCGTTGCTGGGGTCGAGGGGGACGGACTTAACCATCTCAGCTGGCTTGAAGTTGTCGGCGTGGCACTTCGCATCTGGCACCTCCTTGGAGAGGCTCTCCAGGTCGGCGATGAGGGCCTCGGATTCGGCGAGGGCCTCGGCGTACTCCACGCACTCCACGTCGCATTGGTACGCGTGTCGGTACGTGGAGCCGACGGTGATGACCCTGTTGGGGCCCGGCACCTTGAGCTTGAGGTAGGTGTAGTTGGGGACGGCCATGAACTTGGCGTAGCATGGTCTCCCCAGCACTGCGTGGTAGGTTCCTTGGAAACCGACCACCTCGAACGTGAGGGTTTCCTTTCGGAAGTTGGGGGGAGTCCCGAAGCAGATGGGCAGATCGAGTCGCCCAAGGGGTTGGACGCGTTTCCCGAGAATGATCCCGTGAAAAGGCGCCGTGCCGGCCCGGATTGAGGACAGATCGATCTGCAGGAGCCCGAGGGTCTCGGCGTAGATGATGTTGAGATTGCTGCCTCCGTCCATGAGGACCTTGGTAAGCCTGACGTTGCCGATGACGGGATCGACAACGAGCGGGTACTTTCCCGGGCTCGGCACATGGTCGGGGTGGTCGCCTTGGTCGAAGGTGATGGGCTTGTCGGACCAGTCTAGGTAGACTGGCGCCGCACCTTCACCGAGCAGACCTCCCGGCGCTCTTGCTTGCGATGCCGAGCCGAGGCGTTCGCCACTTGCCCACCGTAGATCATGAAGCAGTCACGGACCTCGGGGAACTCTTCTGCCTTGTGGCCCTCCTTCTTGTCGTTGTCGTGGGCTTTGCCACCTTCCGCCGGTGGCCCGACCTTGTGGAAGTAGCATCGAAGCATAACGCACTCCTCAAGGGTGTGCTTGATGGGACCCTGATGATAGGGGCACGACTCCTTGAGCATCTTGTCGAACAGGTTGGTGCCTCCAGGAGGCTTCCGAGGGTTCCTGTGCTCGGCGGCGGCGACAAGGTCTGCGTCGGTGGCGTCGTTTTTCGCTTGCGACTTCTTCTTGCTCTTCTTCTTGATGCCGCGCTGAGCGGACGCCTCGGGGATGTCTTCCGGCTGGCGCCCCTGAGGCTGCTTGTCCTTCCGGAAGATGGCCTCGACCGCCTCCTGACCAGAGGCAAACTTGGTGGCGATGTCCATCAGCTCGCTCGCCCTGGTGGGAGTCTTGCGACCCAGCTTGCTCACTAGGTCGCGGCAAGTGGTGCCGGCGAGGAACACGCCAATGACATCCGAGTCGGTGATGTTGGGCAGCTCGGTGCGCTGCTTCGAAAATCGCCGGATGTAGTCCCGCAGGGATTCTCCCGGCTGGTGGCGGCAGCTTCGGAGATCCCAAGAGTTCCCAGGGCGCACGTATGTGCCCTGGAAGTTGCCGGCGAAGGCTTTGACCAGGTCGTCCCAGTTGGAGATCTACGCAGGAGGCAGATGCTCCAGCCAAGCTCGGGCGGCGTCGGAGAGGAACAGGGGGAGGTTGCGGATGATGAGGGTGTCATCGTTCGTTCTACCCAGCTGGCAGGCCAGCCGGTAGTCCGCGAGCCACAGTTCCGGCCTTGTCTCCCCCGAGTACTTGGTGATTGTAGTCGGGGTTCGGAACCGGGTCGGGAACGGCGCCCGTCGTATGGCCCGGCTGAAAGCTTGCGGGCCGGGTGGTTCAGGCGAGAGGCTCCGATCCTCCCCGCTGTCGTAGCGTCCCCCACGCCTGGGGTGGTAGCCTCGGCGCACCTTCTCGTCGAGGTGGGCTCGACGGTCGCGGCGGTGGTGCTCGTTGCCGAGGCGACCCGGGGCCGCAGGCGCTGTGTTCCGCATGCACCCGGTGTGGACCGAGGCTTCCCGCATGAATCGGGAAGTCGCGGCGCGATGCTCCGGGGGGTACCCCTGCCTTTGGGAGGCAGAGTTTTCGACCCGTCGGACCGCGGCATCCTCCAGGAGATTCTTGAGCTCTCCCTGGATACGCCGCCCCTCGGTGGTGGATGGTTCCGGCATCGCTCGGAGTAGTATTGCTGCTGCAGCTAGGTTCTGGCCGACCCCACTAGAAGCCGGGGGCAGCCTTGCCCTGGCATCGTCAGCGATGCGGTGCTGGACGTCCTGGGCCAGATGACGCACTTCTCCAGCCGGTGCTCGGCCTGCCCACTCCTGCCCGATATTTTGCTGGAGCTGCACAAGTTGTCCTGCTTCCTCGTCGAGCCTGGCCTGCATCTCGCGGATTTGCTCGAGCTGTGCGTCCTGACCCCCCGCAGGGACTGGGACCACAGCTAGCTCCCGAAGGATGTCAACACGAGGCGCAGGCCTAGGGGGATCGCCGTCCTCCAGCATACCAAGGTGGTTGCCTTCGTCGAGACCCCCTAGATCGATGTGGAAACATTCGCGACTTGGGCCATAGTCCTCGTCGTCAAGGCTGTGGCCATCATCGAAGCAATCGGAGAGGCAGTAGTCACATGCGGTCATGAAGTCCCGCATGGCACTGGGATCACCGAGCCCGGAGAAATCCCAACCAGAGTCGGGCTCGTCATCTTCCTCGGAACCCGGGGGCCCGTAGGTCGAGACAGCCGTCGGTCGGTCCCAGGTTGACCGCATATGGTACCCCGAAAGGTTTGGATATGCCTTTATGAAAGCGTCCACTGAAGCGGGATCGCTTGGTGGGTCGAAGCTGAATCTAAAAGACACAGGATGGGAAACGGACGGTACCTCCTGATCGACGGATGGTGACGAAGTCGCATCGGGGACGGACTGCACCGTTATCTCAGGTACGAGACTAACACCCAGCAAGTCCTTCACGAGCGTGCTGGCGTCGTCCGTCTACTTGGGGTTGGCGTGTTGCGGGGAAACGACGCTCGTCTTCGTCTCAGGCGCGAGGTCAACGCCCGACGTGTCCCCCGCCGGGGCGCCGGCGCCGTCGACTCGCTCGACAGCCGACGAGGTGCCGCCTCCTGCTTGGCCATGGCTGCCCTGCCTCCTCCTCCGTCGGCGGGGAAGGTGACGGGACGGACCCGGATATTGCTCTTCCGCCACGTGGGGAAGACATCATCGATTCCGCCGCCGGCGGGTGGGCTGACGACCACCATTGTCGTTGTCGCGCTGCGGAGGAAGGAGTATCATGTCATAGCTGCTGTCGAGGGACATGAACTCAAGACTCTCGAAACGGAGCATCGTCCCGGGTTGGAGAGGTTGCTGGAGACTACCCATCTGGAGCTTGACGGGAAGCTGCCCGTCAACACGCAGCAGGCCCCTACCTGGCGCGCCAACTGTCGGCGTTTCGACCCAGGGGGTCCCTGGACCGACGAGTAAATTGTCGCTGCGTGTCCCAGCCCAAATGGGTCGGCGCGAGATGGAGCACAAGGGGGAAACAATAAGGGGAACCGCGGCCTCGTGTTGTCCTGCGCCCAGGGCGGATGCGCTTGCAGTAGGGGGTTACAAGCGTTCGCGAGGGAGAGAGAGAGCCTGTGCGTTAGCCCGTCCTCCCATGCAGCCACCTTCTTCGTACGAGGGCCCTGGACCTTCCTTTTATAGACGTAAGGAGAGGGCCTAGGTGTACAATGGGGGGTGTAGCAATGTGCTAACGTGTCTAGCAGAGGGAAGCCAGAGTCCTATGTACATGCCGACGTGGCTGTTGGAGAGGTGTTGCTGCCTTGTTCATGTGGTGTCGTGGCCGTCGGAGGAGCGCTTGAGCCCTGTGGAAGCACAGCTGTCGAGGCTATCGGATCCTTGCTGACGTCTCCTTGCTTCCATAAGGGGCTGAGAACCGTCGTCGTCATGGAGCACGCGGGGTGCCATCATTACCTGTTTTACCGGGGCAAGCCAGATGGGATGCCGGTCTTGTTCCTCGTAGCCTGAGCTAGCTAGGGGTAGGGTAATGATGCCCCCCCTATGACGTGGTCGGTCCGAGCCCGAGGTCGGGCGGGGCGGTGACTCCTCTGAGGTCGAGGCTAAGTCCGAGCCCAGGGGTCGGGCGAGGCGGAGACCGTCTTCCGAGGTCGAGGTGGAGTCCGAGCCCTAGGGTCGGGCGAGGCGAAGACCGTCTTCCGGAGTCGAGGTTGAGTCTGAGCCCTGGGGTCGGGCGAGGCGGAGACCGTCTTCCAAGGTCGAGGTGGAGTCCGAGCCCTGGGGTCGGGCGAGGCGGAGACTGTCTTCCGGAGTCGAGGTTGAGTCCAAGCCCTGGGGTCGGGTGAAGCGGAGACCGTCTTCCGAAGTCGAGGTTGAGTCCGAGCCCTGGGGTCGGGCGAGGCGGAGACCATCTTCCGAAGTCGAGGTTGAGTCCGAGCCCTGGGGTCGGGTGAGGCGGAGCTTCCTATGGCGCCCGAGGCTGGACTTGGCGGCTATCAGCCTCACCTTGGCGGGTGGCACGGCAGTCGGGTCAGGGCAGACAGCGTTGTTTTCCTGTCAGGTCAGTCAGTGGAGCGGCGAAGTGACTGCGGTCACTTCGGCCCTATCGACTGAGGAGCGCGCGTTAGGATAAGGTGTCAGACGATCCTTGCATTGAATGCTCCTGCGATACGGTCGGTTGGCGTGGCGATCTGGCCAAGGTTGCTTCTCTGCGAAGCCTGCCCGAGCTGGGCCTCAGGCGAGTCGAAGGTGCGCCCGTTGCTTGAGGAGACCCTCGGGCAAGACGTGAATCCTCCTGGGTCGGCTATCTTTGCCCGAGGCTGGGCTCGGGCGAGGCGAGATCGTGTCCCTTGAGTGGACGGAGCCTTGACCTGAATTGCGCCCATCAGGCCTTTGCAGCTTTGTGCTGATGGGGGTTACCAGCTGAGATTAGGAGTCTTGGGGGTACCCCTAATTATGGTCCCCGACAGTAATGATTTTCCAAATGATGATGATGATGAACAAATTGCCATGAAAAATAAAATGATTAAAGAATTTGGCTTGAATGGATACAATGTTATCACCAAATTAATGGAGAAGCTAGATAAAAGAAAAGCAACTCTTGATGCTCAAGAAGACTTGCTTATCCTTGAAAAGGAAAGAAACCTAGAGCTTCAAGAATTGCTACTCAATAAAGGTGAGATGCTAGATGTCTTGACTAAGGAAGTATCTTTAGTCAAGATAACTATAGAGGATAAAGAAAAAGAAGTAATCAATATGAAAACCTCTATAGCTAATCTTGCAAATGAAAAGGATGCATTTGAATCAAGCATATTAAGCTTGAATGTTCAAAATCAAGAACTTCAAGTGCAACTTGAAAATTGCAAGAACATCAATGCCTCATCTTTAGTGATTGAATATAAGTCTAGCTCCTCAAATAATACTTTTTGCAAACATTGTGCCAAATATCATGCTTCTTGTTGTCTAACTAACCATGCAAGGAAGAATAGCCCACAGGTGAAGGTCAAAGAAATATTGAAAAGATGCTCTAGCAATGATGGGTTAAAGAAAGTTGAACCCAAGTACAAGTCCCTAAAGCCCAACAATGGAAGAAGGGGGCTTGGGTTCAACTCATCCAAGGAAAACCCTAGCACAGTGCATAAGGGGTGGAGATCCCCAAGTTCATAGAGGGAACCACCCTATATGTTCCTTTGGGGGAGGATTCACTCCTCAAATGACAAGTCACCTCAAGTAAAGGTAAACTTGAGTTCCACAAAGAGTAAGATGAAGGAAGTGGGATCCTCAAGTGGACAAAAATTTAATGCTCCCATTTCTCACTCTTATCTTTTTGATTATATGTTGACTTGGGATTTAGGGAAATTGGTTGTCAAATATGTGGGTGCCTACACTAAAACAAAAGTCATGAAAAGAAGTGTGTGGGTACCCAAGGCTATAACTAACACTGTAGGACCCAATTCAATTTGGGTACCTAAAAGCATAGCCTAAATTTCTTTTGCGGGTCTACTCCTCTGGTGGGTCAAGTTGGGTGCTTGACAGTGGATGTACAAATCACATGACCGGGGAGGAAGACATGATTCATTCCTTGCAACTAACTCAAGAAGCACAAGAAATTGTGTTTGGAGATAGTGGCAAGAGTAAGGTGATTGGTATTGGTAAAATTCCTATCTCTGACCAACAATCACTTTCAAATGTTTTATTGGTAGATTCTTTAAGCTACAATTTGATGTCTGTTTCACAACTTTGTGGAATGGGTTATAATTGCTTATTTTCTGATGTGGATGTGAAGATCCTTAGAAGGGAGGACTCCTCAGTTGCCTTTACGGGTCGCTTGAAGGGCAAGCTTTATCTTGTTGATTTCACAACAAGTAAAGTGACGGCTGAGACTTGTTTAGTGGCAAAATCCGACAAGGGTTGGCTATGGCATCGCCGGCTAGCTCATGTCGGTATGAGGAATTTGGCCAAACTTCAAAAGGATAATCACATCATTGGACTAACAAATGTTGTATTTGAGAAAGATAGGGTTTGTGGCGCATGCCAGGCAGGAAAGCAACATGGAGTCCCACATCAATCAAAGAATGTGGTCACAACAAAGAGGCCATTGGAGCTTCTTCACATGGACCTCTTCGGACCTGTGGCTTACATTAGCATTGGTGGTAATAAGTATGGTTTAGTCATTGTTGATGATTTTTCTCGCTTCACCTGGGTTTTCTTTTTGAGTGATAAAGGTGAAACTCAAGAAATATTGAAGAAATTCATGAGAAGAGCTCAAAATGAGTTTGAGCTGAAAATCAAGAAAGTGAGAAGTGATAATGGGACGGAATTCAAGAACACAGGTGTCGAAGAATTCTTAGGCGAAGAAGGAATCAAACATGAGTTCTCGGTTCCTTACACTCCACAACAAAATGGTGTTGTGGAAAGAAAGAACCAAACATTAATTGAAGCAGCTAGAACCATGTTGGATGAGTACAAGACACCTGACAACTTTTGGGCAGAGGCGGTCAACACCGCCTGTCATGCAATCAACCGCCTCTATCTTCATAAGATCTACAAGAAGACTCCTTATGAGCTTCTCACTGGTAACAAACCTAAAGTTGATTATTTTAGAGTAAAAGTGCTTTATTCTTAACAAGAAAGTCAAGAGCTCAAAGTTTGCTCCTAGAGTGGACGAGGGTTTCTTGCTTGGTTATGCATCAAATGCGCATGAATATCGTGTTTTCAACAATACCACCGGTCTTGTTGAAATAGCGATAGACGTGACATTTGATGAGTCTAATGGCTCGCAAGGGAATGTTTCTAATGGCACTGCAGGAAATGAAGAACTACCTTGTGAGGCCATAAAGAAACTTGCAATAGGTGAAGTGAGACCTCAAGAAAAAGATGATGAGGAAGGAACTTTGTGGATGACCAATGAGGTTGTTGATATGGGTGCAAAGGTGGTGGGTGACAAATCCTCCACCCAAGCAAACCCATCAACCTCAAGTCATCCAAGTCTTGAAGAAAATCATCAATCCCAAAGGATGCCAACTGTGGTAGAAGATGAACACGAAAGTGTTAATGGTGAAGTGCCTCTTGATCAAGTGAATGATGAGGAGGAGCAAATACAAAGGCAACCATCAGTGCCTCATCCTAGAGTCCATCATACTATTCAAAGGGACCATCCGATGGACAACATCCTAGGTAGCATCAGGAGAGGGGTAACAACTCGATCTCGTTTAGCTAATTTTGTGAATTTTACTCGTTTGTTTCCTCTCTTGAGCCACTTAAGGTTGAAGAAGCATTGGGTGATCCAGATTGGATAATTGCCATGCAAGAGGAGTTGAACAACTTCACCCGGAATGAAGTTTGGTCCTTAGTCCAAAGACCCAAACAAAATGTGATTGGGACAAAATGGGTCTTTAGGAACAAACAAGATGAACATGGCGTGGTTACAAGAAACAAAGCACGGTTGGTTGCCCAAGGCTACACTCAAGTGGAAGGACTTGATTTTGGTGAAACATATGCGCCAGTAGCAAGGTTAGAGCCAATTAGAATATTAATTGCCTATGCTACTAACCATGATTTCAAGTTATATCAAATGGATGTCAAGAGCGCATTTCTAAATGGATCACTACAAGAGAGGGTCTATGTGGAGCAACCACTGGGCTTTGAAGATCCAAAGAAGCCAAACCATGTTTACCTACTTCACAAGGTACTCTACGGGCTTAAACGAGCCCCTAGAGCTTGGTATGATTGACTTAAAGATTTCTTGCTTAAAAATGGTTTTGAAATAGGAAAAGTAGACTCTACTTTATTCACTCGCAAAGTTGACAATCATTTATTTGTTTGTCAAATATATGTTGACGACATTATATTTGGCAGTACTGATGAAACTTTTTGTGAGGAATTTAGTAGGGTTATGACAAATAGGTTTGAGATGTCCATGATGGGTGAGCTCAAGTACTTCCTGGGTTTTCAAGTTAAACAACTCAAGGAAGGAACCTTTCTGTGCCAAACCAAGTACACACAAGACATGCTCAAAAAGTTTGGCATGGAAAAGGCAAAGCACGCCAAGACAACAATGGCTTCAAGTGGTCATCTCGACTTAAATGAAGAAGGTAAAATTGTAGATCAAAAGCTTTATAGATCAATGATAGGATCCCTACTATATTTATGGGCATCTAGGCCAGATATCATGCTTAGTGTGTGCATGTGTGCCCGTTTTCAAGCTAACCCAAAAGAGTGTCACTTAGTGGTCGTTAAGAGAATTTTGAGATATCTAGTTCACACCCAAAATCTAGGTCTCTAGTATCCCAAGGGCTCCTTTTTCGATTTATTTGGCTACTCTGATTCAGACTATGCCGGTTGTAAAGTAGATCAAAAAAGCACCTCGGGGACTTGCCAATTCCTTGGGCGGTCCCTGGTGTCTTGGAGCTCTAAGAAGCAAAACTGTGTTGCACTTTCCACTGCCGAGGCCGAATACATAGCTGCTGGTGCTTGTTGTGCTCAGTTGCTATGGATGAAGCAAACCTTGAGAGATTTTGGCTGTGATTTTAAAAGAATCCCACTACTATGTGACAATGAGAGCGCCATTAAACTAGCCAACAATCCCGTGCAACACTCTAGAACCAAACACATAGATATAAGACACCATTTTCTGAGGGACCACGAAGCAAAAGGAGATATCGAATTATGTCATGTAAACACAGAAAATCAACTAGCCGATATCTTCACAAAACCCCTCGATGAGACTAGATTTTGCTTTCTTAGGAGTGAGCTAAATATCTTGGATTCTTGAAACGTGTCTTAAAAACTAAAATTTTGATCACAAGTTTGATGGATCTAAAATGATTGTATGCACAATATGTCATGAGAAAAACTGTTTTTATCATTAAAATTACTCATGTCATATTTGCTAAGTGTTATTATAGCCTTTCCGGGCAATATCTGAAAACATGTTGAGTAAATCGGCTGAGTAGGCCACTCAACCAGTTTTCCCCTGGTGGAAACCGGTTGAACCGGTATAAAAACCGGTTGAACCGGTTTTGACCACCTCCGCGTACGTGCTGTCAGTCAGCGCCGCAGTCTGCGCCGTCAGTCTCGCAGACTGCGCTGTCAGTCTGCCAGAAAATCCGTGCAGTCAATCCCTGTTTCTGCGCGCTTTTACTGTGCAGTCTGACTGGAAACCGGTTGAACCGGTTTTCTGTCTGTTGACCGGCCGGCGCCTCCCCTATTTCTCCCCCCTTCCTCTCTTCTCTTCTTCTCAGTTCCTTTTTCCCAGCCGACGCCGCCTACACATTTTCCTCTCTCTCTCTCCTTCACACTTTCACCACTCCAAAACCCACTTGTGCCATCCAATCTTTGGAAGTTTTGTTGGAGATCCGTTCATCTCGGCTTTCTCCATCATCTCCCTCGATCTTGTTGGGATTTCTGTGATTCAAACTTCGGATCGAGGTATTGCCCTATTTCATTTCTTTTTACTCGATCTCACCCGTTCTTGATTATCTAGTGTATCATTTGTTGGGTACATTTTAGTTTAGGTGCTTGCAACACTTAGACTATCTTCATTTGTCACGAACATTGTTAGAGTTTAGCGGTTTGATATTGTTCGTTGTAGTTGAACCGCTCGCATGAACGGTTGAAGTGCATGCTCAATATCATACGCGTCTCTACTCAAACGTGTTTGTTAAGATCCTTGCTCATCATAGGTTCTATCTTCTCTTTTTTTAAGGATGGTGTGTCGGAGGAATCCTTCTGTGGTTGAATCCGACTCCTCTGACGACCAAGAGATTCATGGAGATACTCCCCCACGCTCCAGATCCAAACTTGGGCGAGGATCTGGCAATGTCATGCAAGGTGGTGAGGCCTCCGGGTCTCAAGGAGCTCGTGGTCGGACGGCCCGGAATCCATCCGGTCGGTCCTGACCCGCGACAAATCCCCAAGCTTGGGAAGCAACAAGTGATGATGAAGGTGGGAAAGATGATGAGATTGATCTTCCCCCTGCCCACGTCCCTATTATTCGAGGTTTGGTCCTCCACCGGGCGGAGGCTCGTCGTGCTGGCAATGAGCCAGTTACTGATTTCACTGCCAGCGGAGGTTCTGCTCTTCTTCAGGACATCCGTTTCCAGAATCCTGCATTGCGCATTCGTGATACCAGGATTGATGGGAACCGTTTCTGGACTCTCCATCATGTGGATTTTTACAACTCAGTGATCCTCCCCAAGAAACATCAGCCCATACTACATCAACGTTACATCAACTGGGAAGGATGTGAGGCTATTGGGGACCCGGAGATGACACAGGCGTTGAGGGCATGTGAAAGAAAGAAGATGAAGAATATAATGACATTCCAATATGATTGGAATGATGAAGTCATTGCCCAGTTTTACTCAACTCTGTGGATCAAGCTGGCCGATGAGGAAAGTCCCTATAACTTTCCTTATCTTAACTTCTACATCGAAGGCAGCTGGTACAAGGTGAGCTACCGTCGGTTCGCTCACATTCTTGGATTCACTGACAATGATATTTCTGGTGATAAGATCAAGATCCATGATTTCCGCCAATCTACCAAAGATGAAGCCAGAGATCTTCATCTCTCTGAGTCTGGAAAATATTGGGAGTCCACCAACATGCACAAGTATTATAGATACATCAACTCCCTCAGCAGAATGACCCTCATTCCTAAAGGGGGTAACCAGATGAATATTCTTGGAGAGAGCAAGGTTCTGCTCTCATTCATGAAGCCAAACAGCTCAGAGAGCATCAATGTCTTTGATATGATCTGGCAGGAAATCATCCATGTTGCCTGCTTTCCACTGAAGGGATGTCTTCATGCACCTTTTATCATGAAGATGATTGAAGTTGTGACCCAGTTTCGATATGATAAAGGTACAAGACATCAATCTTATACCCCTTTCTGGATTGATCCCAACAATCCAGCAGGGCGCTTGAGGAAAGCCCCTTCCAGCTCTCGTGCACATACCTGTGCTGGTCCTTCTGCTGGTCCTGCTGCTGCTGCCGGTGCCTCGCGTCCCTCCCCTGGCCGCGGATCTCCCACGCCACGTGGTCATGGTCGTGGTCGAGGTCGTGGCCGAGGGATGGGTGCCTGCTTGGCCCATGTGATTGCGGCATTTTTTTCTATGTGCCGGAACATTTCTGCTGATGTACATGAGCTGGCAAGGCGTCAGCGGGAGACTAACGACAATCTTCGTCGTCAAGCTTCCACTATGGGTATGCCCTTTGCCCCTCGCTCGCCTGACGTGCCTCTCCATCCGCCTCCCTCGGAGATCAATGAGTGGCACCAGCAGGCCTACGGGGTGTCATTTATGTCAGGAGACGACGAAGAAGAAGAAGAAGAAGCCTACTTTGATGATCGCGAGCAGTTTGCCCCGCCTCCCTACCAAGGGGATCCGGGTCAATTATCCTCTCACCCTCCGCCCCAGGATCCTTCTGGAAGTGCTCCTCCCCCGGATCAGTCTCGGGAAGAACACTTTGCCTCTCACCTGGCGCACCATTTCTTCGCTCCGCATCAGCCTCCTCCTAACTGGTGATCTTTGTGTTGGTGGCTCTCTCCTTTTTTGGTTCTTGTTGCCAAAAAGGGGGAGAAGGTTTCTTATCTTGGCAGTACCTTCTATTTATGTAATGAACATCGGTTTGTAATAATTATTAGTCTATCTTGTGATGCATGCATGGCTCTGAAGCCATAAACTTTTTTTAATGATGTGATGAGATGTGATATCATTATTGTAATAGCAGTAGTAACTTTTCATATCTTATGCTATGCAATAATGAGCTTGTATGTGTAATTTTACTCTTTCTATCATCACACTCTATAATTGTGTTACATCCCTCATTGCTTTTGTGTATGGTGTTGATTGGTCACTCTCTCTAAATATGTTGCAAATTGACATATCAAGTCAATATTAATATCACAAAACTCATGCACATATTTAGGGGGAGCTACACATACACAAATGCTTTTATCTCGCAAGTACTCGTAATTTTTAATTTTTATCTCTACTCTAGTTTGTTTTGGCATCAATCACCAAAAAGGGGGAGATTGTAAGTGCAATCAACCCTAATTGAGGGTTTTGGTGATTAAATGACAAAACAAACAGAGATTCTAACAAGTTTGCTCCTAGCATGTACACAGTAATTCTACAGACAGGAGAAGCACAGATCTTACGAGCATAAAAATAGAAAGCACAGCGGATTTAAAATTCTACATCAAATGGCGTGCTCCAAGTGCTTGGAAACAACGGTGGTACTCATTTTATAATTCTTGAGTTATAGGAATCGTCGTGCAATTAAGAGGGATCTGCAATGGTTAAGAAAGTTTTGCAATGAGCTAAGTTCAAAATCCTTTGAAATCATCTTCGAGAACATTTTTCCAGATCATGAATGCCCTTGAGAAAAACCAATTTTACTTCCCACAAAAACTCCACTTTTGTTCTCTTCAAAATACTCAAAATTTGGTTTCAGCCCTGGAAACCGGTTCAACCGGTCCTGAAACCGGTTCAACCGGTTTTGGGACTGCTCCTCTGCCATCCCTGCTCTGACCTATCTGACAGTCAGAGCTGTTAGAAAAGTCGTTGCAGATCTTTTAGGAAAACCGGTTCAACCGGATTTTTTCCCTACTCAACCGGTTTTGAATCCGGTCGAGTCTCCGGCTGAGTAGGTTAGTGAACCCGGATCTTCCTGGTGGAAACCGGTTCAACCGGTCTGAAAACCGGTTCAACCGGTTTTTACCCCTTTTCTCCCAACGGCTGCCAGCTTTTGGGGGATCCTTTATATACCCCCCCACACTCTCTCTCTTATTTACTTCTGCCCTTCCCACGAAATCTTGGCTGACCAAACTCTCAACAAGTGCATTCATTTCACCTCTCACACCCGCAATCGCTTCTCCTTCAATCATTTGAAGGACCCATGGTGTGAGGTGAACTCGATCTAACACGCTGTTAATTTCATCTCGATTCTCCTATTCTCTTTGTTCTTGAGCTCGTTGCAAACTTAACCTTGTGCGGATTTGTTACTCTTGGAACCTCGTGTTCCTTGACGGTTAGAGGTTGCTTGGGAGTCTCCAAATTTGTGGACGACCCCAAGAAGTTTGTATCACTCGCTCTTTGAGCTTATTTGAGAAGAGATTGCCTTGACCTTTGTGGTCGGCTTGTGGAGGATTAGGGTTGGAAAAGACCCGGCCCTTTGTGGGCTCCTCAACGAGGAGTAGGACACCTTTGTGGTGGTTGCCGAACCTCGGGTTATATTACGTGTTCTTGTGTGTTCTTGTTAAGCGCTTTAAAATTCGTTGGTTGGTTCATATTATCTATTCGAGTAGATTTTGTGTAGGGCAAGTCTTTAGCAAAATTCTTCACTACTTCATATTTGTTTAACAGATTATCTAATCTAAGTTGAGCAGGTTCAAACTTGTTTAGTTGTAATCAAAATCAACTGAACCGGTTTGCACCAGTGCAACTTTAATTTAACCTATTTCAAAGTTTTTACTGAAAAATTTCAGGTGTAGCCTATTCACCCCCCTCTAGGCTACTTTCATTCACCAAGGTTTTAAGCCGGTTGTACATGGCTTGTGGCTCCTCCCCTTGGTGAAGCATGAAGCGACCGAGCTCCCCCTCGATCGTTTCCCTCTTGGTGATCTTGGTCACCTCGTCTCCTTCGTGCGTGGTCTTGAGCACGTCCCAAATCTCCTTTGCACTCTTCAATCCTTGCACCTTATTACACTCCTCTCGACTTAGAGAGGCGAGGAGTATAGTAGTAGCTTGGGAGTTGAAGTGTTGGATTTGTTCGACCTCCTCTGAATCATAATCCTTGTCCCCTTTCTTTGGTACCTGCGCTCCATACTCAACAATATCACATATGCTTTTGTGGAGTGAGATTAGGTGATGCCTCATTTTATCACTCCACATAGAATAATCTTCACCTTCAAACATAGGTGGTTTGCCTAATGGAACGGAAAGTAATGGAGTGCGTTTTGAAATACGAGGATAGCGAAGGGGCATCTTACTATACTTCTTGCGCTCATGGCGCTTAGAAGTGACGGATGTCGATTCCGAGCCGGAGGTGGAGGGTGATGAAGAGTCGGTCTCGTAGTAGACCACCTTCTTCATCTTCTTCTTCTTGTCACCCTTCCGTTGGGACTTGATGGAGGAAGAGGATTCCTCCTTGTGCTTGTGGGCGGACTCCCTCGAGTGTGTTCTCCCCAAGCTTGCGGACTTGTCGCCGCCGGTCCCGATCTCCCTCATGGCGAATGCTCCCAACATCACTTCGAGCGGTTAGGCTCTAATGAAGTCCCGGGCTCTGATACCAATTGAAAGTCGCCTAGAGGGGGTGAATAGGCAAATCTGAAATTTATAAACTTTAAGCACAACTACAAGCCGGGGTTAGCGTTAGAAATATAATTAAGTCTGAAAGAGAGGGAAAACAAATCACAAGCAAATAAGAACGGATGACACAGTGATTTGTTTTACCGAGGTTCGGTTCTTGCAAACCTACTCCCCGTTGAGGTGGTCACAAAGACCGGGTCTCTTTCAACCCTTTCCCTCTCTCAAACGGTCACCTAGACCGAGTGAGCTTCTCTTCTCAATCAATCGGGACACTAAGTCCCCACAAGGACCACCACACAATTGGTGTCTCTTGTCTTGATTACAATTGAGTTGGAAACAAGAAAGAAGGAAGAAGAAAAGCAATCCAAGCGCAAGAGCTCAAATGAACACAAATGTCTCTCTCTCTAGTCACTAATTTGTTTGGAGTGATTCCGGACTTGGGAGAGGATTTGATCTCTTTGATTGTGTCTTTGAATGAAGTCTAGAGCTCTTGTATGAGGTTTGATGGCTGAAAACTTGGATGCATTGAAGTGTGGTGGTTGGGGGGGTATTTATAGCCCCAACCACCAAAAGAACCGTTGGTGAGGTCTTCTATCGCCAGCCACGTCACGAGGCCGTTGGGTTCCGACCATTGGAGCTTCTGACAACTGAGCCACCGGACAGTCCGGCGGTGCACCGGACAGGTCCTGTTCACTGTCCGGTGCGCCTTCTGCGTCTGCTCTGACATCTGCGCGCGCAGTCGCGCACTGTAGCGTTGTAGACGACCATTGGCGCGGACGACCGTTGCTCCGTTTGACACACCGGACAGTCCGGTGCTACACCGGACAGTCCGGTGAATTATAGCGGAGCGGCCTCTCCGAATTCCCGAAGGTGGCAAGTTTAGAGTCGAACTCCCTGGTGCACCGGACACTGGCCGGTGGCATACCAGACAGTCCGGTGCGCCAGACCAGGGCTGCATTTGGGTTGTCTTTTGCTCTTTTTATTTGAACCCTTTCTTGGACTTTTATTGGTTTGTGTTGAACCTTTGGCACCTTTAGAACTCATAATCTAGAGCAAACTAGTTAGTCCAATTAATTTGTGTTGGGCAATTCAACCACCAAAATTCATATAGGAAAAGGTGTAAGCCTATTTCCCTTTTAGAAAGAGTGGCTCTCCCTTTTAAAGTGACTTCCTCCTCCCAAGTTAAGCGATGTGGTATAATTCTGAGGCTCACACGGTCACCGTCCGACTATAATTAGGCCAACTGGGTCAATTGCGTCTTTGCCAACAGGTAATAGTGGAGGATGTCCTCATCAAATCCCCTACATACATGAGGTGTTAGCGCCCGATAGGGCGCTTCCTTTTCTAGTTAATATAGTACATAGTTGCAACACCGGTCATTATGAAATAAAATATTAGTAAATCTACTTCTACTTGGAACAAAATTTCAACGAGTACCTAAAAAAATGTGTTGAATTTTTTTTCACTTCCCAATCTGTGCACCTCAACCGAGTTATTCAAATGCATCCAATAAAAATCACCATGAGCATCATGAATGCTCGTGCTTTGATTATTATTGTTCCTTTTTTAGATTGAATTAATTTACTAATTTATGCTGTATAAATCTACAAGGCTCTCGCTGGGCACAGAAACAAGTTAAATACTCCACACTTCTTTTTTTAACGAAACTAAGTGTTGGTCACTTATTTTTTTATTGCTATAAGGTATCAAAAATAAGGCAACAGAAGTTATAAAACCATAAACTTCTCCCTTCAATTAAACCTTCTCTGAAGGTCAATTAGGGGAGAAGACTAAGGATGCAAGTGTATGAATATTGACGAAGATAATGAATGAGTTACAAAAGGTTATGTCGACGTTTCGAGACCGGGGGGTCCCTAAGCCGACGAGTGAAATGTCGCCGCGTGCCCCAGACCAGATGGGTCGGCGTGAGGCCGAGCGCGAAGGGGGGAAGTGAGGTGGCCGGAGATGGGCGTGAGAGAGGTGGGAATCCCGCGGCCTTTGTGTTCGTCCCGCGCCCAGGTCGGGTGCGCTTGCAGTAGGGGGTTACAAGCGTCCACACGGGAGAGGGAGCGAGTGGCCTCATGCGAGCGCCTGTCTCGTCCTCGTCCCCGCGCGGCCAACCCTCTCTAAGAGGGCCCTGGTCCTTCCTTTTATAGGCGTAAGGAGAGGATCCAGGTGTACAATGGGGGGTGTAGCAGAGTGCTACGTGTCTAGCGGAGGAGAGCTAGCGCCCTAAGTACATGCCGTTGTGGCAGCCGGAGAGATTTTGGCACCCAGCTGGTGTGATGTCGTGGCCGTCGGAGGAGCGCTGGAGCCTGGCGGAGGGACAACTGTCGGAGCTGTTGAGTCCTTGCTGACGTCCTCTTGCTTCCGTAAGGGGGCTGAGAGCCGCCGTCGTCACAGAGTATGCGGGGCGCCATCATTGCCTATCTGGCGGAGCGAGCCAGATGGGACGCCGGTCTTGTTCCCCGTGGCCCGAGTCAGCTTGGGGTAGGGTGATGATGGTGCCTCCTGTTGACGTGGCTGGTCTGCGCCCTAGGTTGGGAGATGTGGAAGCTCCTCCGAAGCCGAGGTCGAGTCTGTCTTCCGTGGCCGAGGTCGAGTCCGAGCCCCTGGGTCGGGCGAGGCGGAGACCGTCGGCTGAGGCCAGGGCGGAGTCCGAGCCCTGGGGTCGGGCGAAGCGGAGTTCGTCGTCTTCCGGGACTTAGCCCGAGTCCGAGCCCTGGGTCGGGCGGAGCAGAGTTCGCCGTCTTCTGGGGCTGAGCCCAAGTCCGAGCCCTGGGTCGGGCGGAGCGGAGTTTGCCGTCTTCCGGGACTTAGCCCGAGTCCGAGCCCCTGGTCGGGCGGAGCGGAGTTCGCCGTCTTCCGGGACTTAGCCCGAGTCCGAGCCCTGGGTCGGGCGGAGCGGAGTTCGCCGTCTTCCGAGACTTAGCCCGAGTCCGAGCCCTGGGTCGGGCGAAGCGGAGCTTCCTATGGTGCCTGCGGCCGGGCCTGACTGCCTGTCAGCCTCACTCTGTCAAGTGGCACCGCAGTCGGAGCGGCGTAGGCGGCGCTGTCTTTCTGTCAGGCCGGTCAGTGGAGCGGCGAAGTGACGGCGGTCACTTCGGCTCTGTCGGCTGAAGGGCGTGCGTCAGGATAAAGGTGTCAGGCCACTTTTGCATTAAATGCTCCTGCGATTTGGTCGGTCGGCGTGGCGATTTGGTCAGGGTTGCTTCTTGGTGAAGACAGGGCCTCGGGTGAGCCAGAAATACGTTAACCGCTGGAGGGGGGCCTCGGGCAAGGCGGAGATCCTACGGGGTCGGCTGCCCTTGTCCGAGGCTAGGCTCGGGCGAGGCGTGATCGAGTCCCTCGAATGGACCGATCCCTGACTTAATCGCACCCATCAGGCCTTTGCAGCTTTATGCTGATGGGGGTTACCAGCTGAGAATTAGGAGCCTTGAGGGTACCCCTAATTATGGTCCCCGACAGTAGCCCCCGAGCCTCGAAGGGAGTGTTAGCACTCGCTTGGAGGCTTCCGTCGCACTTTTTTGCAAGGGGACCAGCCTTTCTCGGTTGCGCTTTGTTCCGGTGGGTGCGCGCGAGCGCACCCGCCGGGTGTAGCCCCCGAGGCCTCGGAGGAGTGGTTTGACTCTTCCGAGGTCTTATTGCCTCGCGTAATGCTTCGGCTGGTCTGGTCGTTCCCTCATGCGAGCTGGCCATAGCCCGGGTGTATGGTCGGGTCCTAAGTTCTCGGGCTGGTATGTTGACGCTGTCAACGGTTCGTGTAACACCCTGAATTTGGGGGTATAAAATTTCTTTGCTCATATTCACAAATTTAGGTGTTACTTCCTTTTCTCATCCTTCCTAATTCTTTTCTCTCTCATTTCTATAGGAGCTAAGTACTTATTTTACTTGTAATTATAGTCTATTATGTTAAACCCTAGTGGAGTATGAATTGTTGCATCATGTTGAACCCTAGATTTCACTTTTGTTTGGTGCATAATTCTCAAAAGGTCTAATTTGAATTTGGGGCTCATTTGAGTTTGAATCAAATAGAATAAATAAAAGAAAAGGGAGAAACAATTCAGAATAAAAGAAAAAGGTAAAGCAGCCCAACCCAGCCGCCCCCTCGGCCTTTCGGCCCAGCCGGCCCATCTCTCGCGCGCGCGCCTCCCTCCCCTCCTCTCTCTGCGCAGCGGGCCCCACCTGTCGACGCTCCCGCCTTCCGCGCACCCGCCCCCTTCTCTCTCTGCTCGCCCGGTCCCACCTGTCGGCGCCCGCTTTCCTCATGCGCGCTCGCTCCCTCGCTCTCTCTCTGCTCGCGGGCCCGGGGTGTCAGCCCCGTCTTCCTCGCGTAACCGCCGCCGAGCTGCTCGCGCCCTCCTTCCCCGCGCCCACGTCGCGCGTGGAACTCGCCCCACCTCGCCCCTGGCCACTTGAGCCCCGAACCCCACTCGCCCTCACCCCCCTCCCCCATTTGCGCCCCAGCAGACTCACTCTCTCAGAATCCGACCCTCGGATATACCGAAGACGGCATTCATCACCAAGTATGGGTTATATGAGTTCACAGTTATGTCCTTTGGTTTGACAAATGCGCCAGCCTTCTTCATGTATCTGATGAACAGTGTGTTCATGGACTATCTAGACAAGTTTGTGGTAGTGTTCATCGATGACATTCTCATATACTCTCAAAGTGAGGAAGATCATGTAGAGCATTTGAAGATGGTATTGCAAAGACTTCGAGAGCATTAGTTGTATGCCAAGCTGGGCAAATGCGAGTTCTGGATTCATGAAGTCTTGTTTCTGGGTCACATCATAAACCAAGATGGGTTGGCAGTGGATCCAAAGAAAGTAGCAGATATCCTGAACTGGAAAGCACCGAAGGATGTTCGTGGGATCAAGAGCTTCATTGGAATGGCTGGATACTATAGGCGTTTCATTGAAGGCTTCTCAAAGATTGCTAGACCAATGACAGCGTTACTAGCGAAGAAAGTTGAGTTTAAGTGGACTCAAAAGTGTCAGGAAGCATTTGAAGAACTGAAGAATAGACTGACTACAGCTCCTGTGCTAGTCCTGCCTGATGTTCACAAGTCATTCTCAGTGTATTGTGACGCTTCGTACACCGGATTGGGATGCGTGCTAATGCAAGAAGGAAGAGTTGTAGCATACTCGTCTCGACAGCTGAAGATCCATGAGAAGAATTATCCCACACATGACCTGGAATTGGCAGCAGTGGTTCATGCTTTGAAGACCTGGAGACATTACCTGTACGGGCAGAAGTGCGACATCTACACAGATCATAAGAGTCTGAAGTACATATTCACCCAGTCAGAGTTAAACATGAGGCAGCGAAGATGGTTGGAACTGATCAAAGACTATGAGTTGGAGATACATTACCATCCGGGCAAAGCTAATGTGGTTGCAGATGCTCTGAGCAGGAAGAGTCAAGTTAATATGTTGGCCTCGTACCCAATGCCATATGAGTTAGCCAAGGAATTTGACAGACTGAGTCTCGGTTTCCTGAATAGTACGCAAGGAGTGACAGTGGAATTAGAGCCCACCCTAGAGCGGGAGATCAAAGAAGGGCAGAAGGATGATGAAAACATCAACAAAATCCGGCAGCTGATCCTAGAAGGAAGAGGCAAAGACTTTCGAGAGGATGAAGAAGGGGTAATCTGGTTCAAGGACCGATTGTGTGTTCCCGACCTCAAACCTATTCGGGGACTGATCCTCAAGGAAGCTCATGAGACAGCCTACTCCATACACCCGGGAAGTGAGAAGATGTACCAGGATTTAAAAAGGAGGTTTTGGTGGTATGGTATGAAAAGGGAGATCGCAGAATATGTCGCCATCTGTGATAGCTGTCAGAGAACCAAAGCAGAGCATTAGAGGCCCGCCGGACTGTTGCAGCCATTGCGGATTCCTCAGTGGAAGTGGGATGAGATCGGGATGGATTTCATAGTTGGCCTACCTCGTACCCGGGCCGGTTATGATTCCATCTGGGTGGTCGTGGACCGCTTAACAAAGGTGGCCCACTTCATACCTGTGAAGACGACATACACCGGAGCAACGTTAGCTGAGTTATACATGTCACGGATAGTCTGCCTTCATGGTGTGCCGAAGAAGATAGTGTCAGATCGAGGAACGCAGTTCACCTCTCATTTTTGGCAGCAGCTACAAGAAGCTTTGGGCACACATTTGAACTTCAGCTCAGCTTATCACCCGCAGACAGACGGTCAGACTGAAAGAACTAATCAGATCCTAGAAGATATGTTGAGAGCCTGTGCGTTGCAAGACAAGTCAGGATGGGACAAAAGGTTACCTTATGCAGAATTCTCTTACAACAATAGTTACCAGGCCAGCTTGAAGATGTCACCGTTTCAGGCACTCTACGGACGGAGTTGTAGGACTCCGCTGCACTGGGACCAGCCTGGAGAGAGACAGGTGTTTGGCCCCGACATCTTGCTTGAAGCCGAAGAGAATGTCAAAATGGTTCGGGAGAACCTGAAGACAGCCCAGTCAAGACAGCGAAGCTATGCTGACAGAAGGAGAAGGGAACTGAGTTTTGAAGTGGGAGACTACGTCTATCTGAAGGTGTCACCTATCAGGGGAGTCAGAAGGTTCGGAGTTAAAGGCAAGTTAGCACCCCGGTACGTCGGACCATATCAGATTCAAGCCAAGCGTGGAGAAGTGGCCTACCAGCTCGACCTACCAGAGAGTTTGTCAGCAGTGCACAACGTGTTCCATGTGTCGCAATTGAAGAAGTGTCTGCGAGTGCCAGAAGAACAGTTGCCAGTGGAGGGTTTGGAAGTCCAAGAAGATCTGACATACATAGAGAAGCCAACGCAGATTCTGGAGTTTGCAGACAGAGTCACCCGGAGGAACACCATCAGAATGTGCAAAGTCAGATGGGGTCACCACTCGGAGGATGAAGCAACCTGGGAACGAGAAGATGACCTGAAGGCCAAATACCCTGAACTCTTTGCTGACCAACCTTGAATCTCGGGGCGAGATTCTTTTAAGGGGGATAGGTTTGTAACACCCTGAATTTGGGGGTATAAAATTTCTTTGCTCATATTCACAAATTCAGGTGTTACTTCCTTTTCTCATCCTTCCTGATTCTTTTCTCTCTCATTTCTATAGGAGCTAAGTACTTATTTTACTTGTAATTATAGTCTATTATGTTAAACCCTAGTGGAGTATGAATTGTTGCATCATGTTTAACCCTAGATTTCACTTTTGTTTGGTGCATAATTCTCAAAAGGTCTAATTTGAATTTGGGGCTCATTTGAGTTTGAATCAAATAGAATAAATAAAAGAAAAGGGAGAAACAATTCAGAATAAAAGAAAAAGGTAAAGCAGCCCAACCCAGCCGCCCCCTCGGCCTTTCGGCCCAGCCGGCCCATCTCTCGCGCGCGCGCCTCCCTCCCCTCCTCTCTCTGCGCAGCGGGCCCCACCTGTCGGCGCTCCCGCCTTCCGCGCACCCGCCCCCTTCTCTCTCTGCTCGCCCGGTCCCACCTGTCGGCGCCCGCTTTCCTCGTGCGCGCTCGCTCCCTCGCTCTCTCTCTGCTCGCGGGCCCGGGGTGTCAGCCCCGTCTTCCTCGCGTAACCGCCGCCGAGCTGCTCGCGCCCGCCTTCCCCGCGCCCACGTCGCGCGTGGAACTCGCCCCACCTCGCCCCTGGCCACTTGAGCCCCGAACCCCACTCGCCCTCACCCCCCTCCCCCATTTGCGCCCCAGCAGACTCTCTCTCCCCCTCGCTGCGCGCACGCAGAGCGCCGCCGCCACTAACCATCGCCGCCCGAGCCGTTTCCTCGTCGCCGGTGGAGCTCCGCCGCGCCCTTAGCCCCGGTGAGCTCCGCTCTGGCGTCCGCAACCCGGAACGCGCCCCAATTCCCTCTCCCCCTCCCTATTTCTCTCTGCCCGCGCTCACCCGTCGTTCGCCGTGCAGCCGCCACCGTCGACCCGAGTCTCCGTCGCGTCCCCGTCGCCGCCGAGGAGTCCCCGGAGCCCGCCTTGAGGTAACGGACCTCTCCCGCCCCTATCGCCCCTTGTTTTGCCCTCTGTTGCGCTTGATTGCTCGCCGGAGTAGAATAACCCCGCCGCCGAGCCGCCCCGCCGTGAACCCCCCCCCCCGGTGCCTCTGCCCCGACCCAAACCCTACCGGAGAACTCCCCGCGCCCTCCCCGACCTCCCCGACCACTCGGATGGCCCCAGAGCCCCGCCAGTCGCCCGTGCCCCTCGTCTCCGGCGAGCCCTCCGCCGCGGGGACGAGCGCCGCCGCCCCAGCTAGCCGTAGGGGAAGCCCAGGCCGGCCACCCGATCCCCACCGTCCATCCCAGATCGGGCGGCCTCGTTTTAATTTGGCCAAGCCCAATCCTGGCCGTCCGCCGGAGATCCAGCGGCCCAGGCCCGCTTCCCCCTCACCCCGTCTCTCTGCCGTTTGGGCCCAGCCTGTTAGCCCGCCCGCGCGCTCGCTCTGTCCGCCCGGCCCCGCCCGTCAGTCCGCCCGCGCGCTCTGCCCGCCCGGCCCCGCTTGCCAGTCGCCCGCGCGCTCGCTCTGTCCGCCCGGCCCCGCTTGTCAGTCGCCCGCGCGCCCGCTCTGTCCGCCCGGCCCCGCCTGTCAGCCGCTCCCGCCGCCGCGCGCTCGCGCGCCCGCCCGCAGGATCTAATCCTGGCCGTTCGCTTTAGATCTGACGGCCGTAGGAACCCGATACCCCTTCGCCCGCGCGTTTTCTTAAAGAGCCCCCCTGTTTTCTGGAAATTGCGCCCGCCGTCCCTGGTTTCTCGCAGTTAAGTCCCTGGCCCTTTTATTTAATTAAAAATAAGTCCTTAGGGCATAATTTTAACCCCTAAACTTGTAAAATTCATAACTTTGTCATATGAACTCCAAATTAGGTGCTTCAAATTGCAAAATGTTCATAATATTATTATCTATCTGTTTATGCAATGTTTCCCTGTTGTTTCCATGTATTAATTAATAGCTAATCACTAGGATAGGATTAAGACTATTGAAACCTTATTTAAGATAATTGGAAATGAGTAGTCTTTAATAATAGTTGGATTACTTATGTTTGTGGACTTAAACACTTAAGTTTAGAAACTCAAACCAGTTAATTATTTAATCCCACCACCAACTTAGGCCTGATTAGTGGTTAGTGAATCACTTTGTGTAACCCTCTACCCCCAGACCTAGGGAACTTTAGAGTGCCTATCCCTTTTCTGTTATGAACTTGTGACCCCTCTCTGCTGCATACGTTTGGTATATTGTTTTTGTTTGTTATTTTCCCAAGTGCATAGTGTGAATGATTGCTTTGCGTAGACACCGAGCAGTCTGTGTTTCCCGAGGCAGTTGCAGAGGAAGTCCCTGATCAGCAGTTTGGTGAAGGCAAGTGTCCTCTGTCCCATTATGTCCTATTCATTTATAACTTACTACCCCGCATTACTTACTTGAAACCTAAGGATTGACTAGCTTTGCACTTTACTTTATCCTTGATGACCTTATGGGCTATTATGGTTAGCACTTTGCTACGGCTTTAACATAATCAATGAACATGATGTGGCTATTTATGATACTGTTATCCTGTTGATGTTGATGATCTTGTGATACTCTAGGGGGCTCAGGCTGTTTCCTGAGTACCTCTCCGTAAGGACTGGTTCGTTGAGAGACCACCCGGGATAACAGTGCAACCATGAGGGTGAAATGGGATGCCCTTAGCTGATTAATTAGATGAACTAGAGGTGTAGTTGCTTAGCCGTCGTGCCGTCAATGGGGTCCAGGCACAGTGCTTGCTCTGCCGAGGCAGAGTGCCGAGGTTCTTTCGTTTTGCTCTTTGTTAGTCACTCTCCTGCGGGGAGGGGTACTGTGTTTATCAAACTGGAGAAACCTAACGGGCAGCTACGATCTCTAGAGAATCTTTGTAAAGGCTACGTAGTGATACCCTGCCGGACCACCTAGGTAGTGGTCAATGGGGAGTAGCTCTCCCCGGGTAGAAAGGGAATCATGGCTCATGGGTAAAGTGTGCAACCTCTGCAGAGGGTAGTGAAACTGGTATATCAGCCGTGCTCACGGTTAAGAGCAGCCTTGGGATCCTCTTTGATTAGAGATACAGATGGTTCGAGATACAATGGTTATGATATGGTTTTGATTCGACTATGATGATGATGTTCCTCGATGAGGAAATGGTTTACGGATTGGTTAATGCTAAAATCTGGCTTCTACTAATGATAAATACTTGACCAACTAAAAGCGACTGCTGGAGCCTAACCCCACATAAAGCTAGTCCACTTCAGCCAAACGGGACATTTGCTGAGTACGTTGATGTGTACTCATCCTTGCTTTACCACAAAACACCAGGTTGTCCGCATTGTAACCACTGCTCAGGAGAAGGCGAAGCCGTGGAAGGAGACTTCCAGGAGTTCCAAGACTACGATGAATTCTAGGTGTGGGTTGGCGGCAACCCCCAGTCAGCTGCCTGTGAAGGCCTTATCTTTACTGCGTTTCGCTTAGCACTTTGATTTACTTGTTACGACAATGACTATGTGGATGTCTATGACTCTATGATGTAATAAGTACTCTTTTATGTTATTATTCGAGCATTGTGTGATGATGTTCATTTATGTAATCACTGTGTACGTGAGTTCTGATCCTGGCACGTACATAGTTCGCATTCGGTTTGCCTTCCAAAACCGGGTGTGACAGTTCGGCCGGAGCCGGGTTTGCGAGAGCAGCCCCCGAGCCTCTGCACAGGGCGAGAGGGCGATCAGGGACAGACTCGACTTTTTTACATACGCCCCTGCGTCGCCTTTCCGCAAGGAGGAGGGGGGGAAAGCGCAATGTTGCCCTCGGTGGGCGCCGAACATGGTGTCTCCGGTGAGCTGCAGGCGGGTAATCCGAGTGGACGTCTGTGCCCCATTCGTTAGGGGTCGGCTAGAGGCCCAGAGGCGCGCCCAAAAGTACCTGCGGGTGATCTGTCGGACCTGGTCCCCTGGCGACGGGGTCCGAGGGCTCGATGCCTCCCTCTGATGGGATTCCGTTACAAGATCGTTCCCACTGGTCTCGGAAATGTCCTAGGGTACCTCGGGAGCGCAGCCCGAGCCTTGGTTATGTATCGAACGTACTCATGGTCATCCCTCGCTCTGTGTCTGAGGCGGCTGTGAACCCTTCGGGGGCCAGCCTTCGAACCCCTGATCAGTAGTGGTCGTGGAGCCCGAGTAGCCTGAGGCGGTCGTTGAACCCTTCTGAGGGGCCGGCCTTCGAACCTCTGACCAGTAGTGGGTGTAGAGCCCATGCGATCTGAGGCGGCTGTCGAACCCTTCCGAGGGGCCAGCCTTCGAACCTCTGATCAGTAGGGAGGCTCGGAGCCTGGTTCCTTCACGGGGAAGGATCCTTTTCGGGGTATCCCCCTTTCTCGGTCCCTGTTGCAAGAGAGAGAAAGAGGAAAAAAGGAAAAGGATACGAAATCGAACGACGCGGCGTACCTTTTTTGACGCGGTCATTATGGCGAAGGCAAAGCGTCGCTCGCTTCTCCTGCCAGAGGCGCCGCCTGTCCCGCCGCGGAGTTAATGCGACGGGGCGAGTGGTTTGCGGGGCGGCCATTGCGCGTGCGCGAGCCGTTCAAGGAACGGCACACGAGCGCGTTGTCTTCACGCCGTGAGAGAGGGTTCTCTCATTGCCCCGGGATGGGACGTAAGCTTGGCTGACGACGTGACCGCTGCTCCTGCCCGCCTGCCACCGCCATTACCGCCGGCCCATTTTTGGTCGCATTGACCGTCGCGCCAGGCTGGCGCTGCTGGGTCGTGCGCTGGGTCGCCTCGAGTCGCGGTATTGGTTCCGCAGTCGAGGAGGCGCGGTGGTAGCGCAAGTGGCGGTGCAGTTGCATGCACGAAGCATTCGGCGCGCCGGTTGCATGACGCGTGGGCCTGGGCCTCCATGCTGGGCGTGTTGGGAGTCAGAGAAGTGCGCCCACTTGGCGCGGTTGCATGCCGCCTGCATGGCTGCCCGCCCTTTCGCCCGCTGGTCTGGGCAAAAGTGGAGAGCCGCTTGTAACCGCTGGGCGGTTGCACGCGCCGCGCATGGCGGTTTGGCTTCTTCTGCTCTGAGCCGGCTTGCATGACGTGTGGGACCCAGCCCCCGCGCCGTAGGGGAGGACCTTGGAGCGTGTTGGAGGAGACTTAGCCCACGACGATTGGGGACGCAAGTAGGGAGAGTCGCCTTTAAAAGGAGGGTGACCCCCTTGAAGGGCGACCACGTCTTCGCGCTCCCTGATGCATCGTGCCTTTCCACCTTCCAAGCCCCCAGATGGGGGATGCTTGCAGTCTTTCCGCCTTGTCGTTGGCGGAACACAACTCCGCGGGAGTTGGTACCTTTCAGCCATCGTTCGGCTTCAAGGATTTTCATCATGCAGCCCGGTCGCACCCCTCCGCCGGCGGTCACCCAAGACGGTGACCTCCAGCCCCTGGATGGGGAGAGGCAAGCCGGGCTGCGATCTTGGTCCCGCCCTCAGCCTCAAGGATGTTCATCATCCTTGCTGGGGCGGAGAGCGAGGCGAGCTGGGGCTCTACCTCCCGCGCGGGTCGGCTGGCCACCTCTTCTTCTAGCCTCTGGTGGTGGCAACCATCCTCCAGCTCTGCGGAGGAGGCGTCCTCCAGCCATGCCGGGGAAGGCGAACTATTGCTGCCCAGCTAGGATGCAACATTCCGCCCTCTTCCTCGCTTTCGTGGCGAGGACGGGAACGAGGACCTGCTGGTGCGCTTTGGAGTGGCCCGCTCTTTGGCTTTGATGGCTGGTTCGCGTCCCTTGAGCAGGAACGCGAACGAGAGCCTTCCGGCGGCCGCGTCCGTCCTGGGACCACGACTGCTGCTGCAGAGGTCGCTGGCGGGTCACCCGGAGCTCGTCGCCCCGCAGGCTCCCCGGTGTGGAGGTTGTTCATACCCGCGGGGACGGAACCAAAGTTCCGTTTGTAATGGCACTTTGAATGCCAGTGTTTTTGTTCATTGTGGCTGTCGAGGCCTGAACATGTATGTATTTTTTTCCTCATTTTCGAGCACTAAGACTCGCTTGTTGGTTGTCTGAACCGCTTCACCAAGCGTGAGTCGCCCCGTGTAAAGGTGACGAGTGAGGTATCCGTATCCCGGAGGCGTAGGAGTCCCTCGGCTCGGTCAGCCTTGTTGCCCGAGGCTTCTCTTGCTCAGTTAAAGGAACCCCTCGGCCGCTCTTCGATGAGCCGAGGCCAGGGGTAGCGGTGTCAGCGCGAACAAAGGCAGAGTTGGCTCGGAAAGAAGACCTGGTCGGCCGGAGCCTGGCCGGGTCGTCCGTTAGCGGGACCGACGCCAGAATTGACCTGCCGAGGCCTCGGGTCGGGCTGATGTCCTCGGGGGACAGCTGGCCGAGGCCTCGGGGTGGCCAGCCGAGCCGCCTGCCCGAGCCGGATTCTCGGAGAAGACCCTGGCGGCGACGGCCCGGGCTTGGTGATGACGTTGTCCTTCAGAGCGGAGACCCTTAGACTGCGTCGCCGTCCGAGGCTAGGTCGGACCTCGCCGAAGGTGTTGTCGACGCCGAGGGTGCTGCTGCTCCCTTCAAACGTCAAGATCCGAGCCTGCAGGATCGGATCATCTTGTAGCGCGTGTTTTCTGCGGCCGCCGAGGCCAAAACACACCCTCGCCGTGTTGTAAAGCTGCGTCTCTTTTCCTCTTGTTTCGAGTATCCGGACTTTTTTGTCGGTAACAGAATTGTTTGTGCGAGCGAGAGCTGCTTCTCACGGAAGGTGACGAGTGAGGTATCCGTATCCCGGAGGCGTAGGAGTCCCTCGGCTCGGTCAGCCTTGCCGCTTACGTGCACTCTTACCCGTCCATGGGGCTCTGTCACCGACGCAGTCGAGAAGGCTCGAAGAATCGCTCCGGCAGAAGGTCTTCCGAACGTGAAGACTTGTTCGGTCTGCGGAATCACTCATCCGAACGTGAGTTACTTATCGCAGAAGGTGATGAGTGAGGTATCCGTATCCCGGAGGCGTAGGAGTCCCTCGGCTCGGTCAGCCTTGGCTTCTTATGTGTACTCCGTCGTTCTCAGGATCCACTTTCGAAGCAGTCGAAAAGCACGAAAGACATTCTGGCAGAAAAGATCTTTTTTCGAGGAAAAATTTCGACGCAGAGGGGGTTCTCCCCTTTTAGCCCCCGAGGGAGGGTCGGGCTTTGCCGAGGCAAGGCTGACCCTTCCTTGATGACTAAACTTTGCGTAGGAGCGAGGTATATGAACAACTTGAAAACATCTTAAGGGTAGAAGCGACGTAGTTGTTGGATGTTCCAAGCGTTGCTGTAGACCTCGCCTTGACTGTTGGCCAGCTTGTATGTTCCGGGCTTCAGAACTTTGGTGATGACGAACGGCCCTTCCCAGGGAGGCGTGAGCTTGTGCCACCCTCGGGCGTCCTGTCGCAGCCGAAGCACCAGGTCGCCCACCTAGAGGTCTCGGGACCGGACCCCTCGGGCGTGGTAGCGTCGCATGGACTGCTGGTACCACGCCGAGTGTAGTAAGGCCCTGTCCCGAGCCTCTTCCAGCTGGTCCAGCGAGTCTTCTCGACTAGCTTGGTTGCTTTGGTCGGCATAGGCCCTTGTCCTCGGGGAACCGTATTCCAGGTCTGTGGGCAAGATGGCCTCGGCCCCATAGACTAGAAAGAACGGCATGAAGCCTGTGGCTCGGCTCGGTGTTGTCCTCAGGCTCCAGACCACCGAGGGGAGTTCCTTCATCCATCGCTTGCCGAACTTGTTGAGGTCGTTGTAGATCCGAGTCTTGAGTCCTTGTAGAATCATGCCGTTGGCACGCTCTACTTGCCCATTCGTCATGGGATGAGCCACGGCAGCCCAGTCCACCCGGATGTGGTGATCCTCGCAGAAGTCCAGGAACTTTCTGCCGGTGAACTGGGTGCCGTTGTCGGTGATGATGGAGTTCGGGACCCCGAAACGATGGATGATGTTGGTGAAGAACGCCACCACCTGCTCGGACCTGATGCTGTTTAGGGGTCGGACCTCGATCCACTTGGAGAATTTGTCGATGGCGACCAACAGGTGCGTGTAGCCCCCGGGTGCCTTCTGCAAGGGGCCGACGAGGTCCAGACCCCACACAGCAAAAGGCCAGGTGATGGGTATCGTCTGCAGAGCCTGAGCGGGCAGGTGGGTCTGCCTTGCGTAGAACTGACACCCTTCGCAGGTGCGGACAATTCTTGTGGCGTCGGCCACCGCCGTCGGCCAGTAGAAACCTTGTCGGAAAGCATTTCCGATAAGGGCTCGAGGTGCTGCGTGATGGCCGCAAGCCCCCGAGTGTATCTCTCGGAGGAGTTCCTGACCTTCGGTGATGGAGATGCATCGCTGGAGGATGCCTGAGGGGCTGCGGTGGTAGAGCTCCTTCCCATCTCCCAGCAAGACGAACGACTTGGCGCGCCGCGCCAACCGCCGAGCTTCGGCTAGGTCGAGGGGTAGTTCTCCTTGGCGGAGATATTGCAGGTACGGGGCCTGCCAATTTTGATCAGGCGCGACCCCGCTTTGCTTCCCACGACGTGCAGCGTCTCGCCCTCGAGGGCCGAGGGTACCTCGGGCTGAACCGAGGGCGCCTCGGGCCGAGCCGAGGGTGCCTCGGACTGAGCCGAGGGTACCTCGGGCTGGACCGAGGATGTCTCGGGCTCGGGCGTGTCGTCGATCTTGACGGAGGGTTGATGCAGGTCTCAGGAGAAGACGTCCGGGGGAACCGTTGTCCGCCCCGAGGCTATTTTAGCCAGCTCGTCCGCAGTCTC
The DNA here is from genome assembly GCF_902167145.1 of Zea mays. Lineage (NCBI taxonomy): Eukaryota > Viridiplantae > Streptophyta > Magnoliopsida > Poales > Poaceae > Zea > Zea mays. The sequence continues at coordinate 90,001,740 of NC_050105.1, forward strand.
GTTGTAGCGCCGGGCGATGTGGTTGAGCTCAAGCCCGTAGAACTTGTCTTCCAGGCGTCGAACCTCATCGCAATAGGCCTCCATCTTCGGGTCGCGGCAGTGGGAGTTCTTCATGACTTGGTCGATGACAAGCTGCGTGTCACCGCGAGCGTCGAGGCGCCGGACCCCTAGCTCGATGGCGATCCACAACCCGTTGACCAGAGCCTCATACTCAGCCACATTGTTGGACGCCGGGAAATGGAGGCGTAGCACATAGTGTATGTGCTTCCCGAGGGGCAAGATGAAGAGTAGGCCTGCGCCGGCTCCTGTCTTCATCAGCGACCCGTCGAAGAACATGGTCCAGAGCTCCGGCTGGATCGGAGCTGTTGGGAGCTGAGTGTCGACCCATTCAGCTACGAAGTCCGCCAAGACCTGGGACTTGATGGCCTTCCGAGGGGCGAACGAGATTGTCTCGCCCATGATTTCCACCACCCACTTTGCAATCCTACCCGAGGCCTCCCGGCACTGGATGATCTCCCCCAGGGGGAAGGATGACACCACAGTTACCGGATGAGACTCGAAGTAGTGTCGCAACTTCCGCCGTGTCAGGATCACCGCATACAACAGCTTCTGAACTTGTGGGTAGCGAACCTTGGTTTCGGACAGTACCTCGCTGACGAAGTAGACTGGCCTCTGAACGGGCAATGCATGCCCCTCTTCTTGTCTCTCAACCACAATCGCGGCGCTAACCACCTGGGTGGTCGCGGCGACGTAGATCAAGAGGGCTTCTCCGGCAGCCGGGGGCACCAAGATAGGCGCCTTCGTGAGGAGCGCCTTCAGGTTCCCGAGGGCTTCCTCGGCCTCAGGGGTCCAAGTGAAGCACTCGGCTTTCCTTAAGAGGCGGTACAGAGGCAGGCCTCTTTCACCGAGGCGTGAGATGAAGCGGCTCAGAGCCGCAAGACATCCCGTGACCCTCTGTACGCCTTTCAAGTCCTTGATGGGCCCCATGCTGGTGATTGCTGCGATCTTCTCCGGGTTGGCTTCGATGCCTCGCTCGGAGACGATAAACCCCAAGAGCATGCCTCAGGGCACCCCGAAGACACACTTTTCGGGATTGAGCTTGACGCCTTTCGCCTTGAGACATCGGAATGTCACTTCAAGGTCGGAAAGGAGGTCGGAGGCTTTCCTCGTCTTGACTACGATGTCATCGACGTAGGCCTCGATCGTCCGGCCAATGTGTTGGCCGAACACATGGTTCATGCACCGCTGGTACGTCGCACCCGCATTCCTCAAGCCGAACGGCATGGTGACATAGCAGTACATGCCGAAGGGCGTGATGAAAGAAGTAGCGAGCTGGTCGGACTCCTTCATCCTGATTTGGTGATACCCTGAGTAGGCATCGAGGAAAGACAGGGTTTCGCACCCAGCAGTGGAATCCACGATTTGATCGATGCGAGGTAGAGGGTAGGGAACCTTCGGACATGCTTTGTTTAGACCAGTGTAGTCTACACACATCCGCCATTTCCCTCCTTTCTTTCTCACTAGCACAGGGTTGGCAAGCCACTCGGGATGGAATACCTCTTTGATGAACCCTGCCTCCATTAGCTTGTGGATCTCCTCGCCTATGGCTCTGCGCTTTTCTTCGTCGAATCGGCGCAGAGGCTGCTTGACGGGTCGGGCTCTGGCTCGGATGTCCAGCAAGTGCTCGGCGACATCCCTCGGTATGCCGGGCATGTCCGAGGGACTCCACGCGAAGACGTCGGCGTTCGCGCAGAGAAAGTCAACGAGCACTGCTTCCTATTTAGGACCGAGCTCGGAGTCGATCCGGATCTGCTTGGAGGCGTCGCCGCTGGGGTCGAGGGGGACGGACTTAACCGTCTCTGCGGGCTCGAAGTTGCCGGCATGACGCTTCATGTCTGGCACCTCCTTAGAGAGGCTCTCCGGGTCGGCGATGAGGGCCTCGGACTCGGCGAGGGCCTCAGCGTACTCCACGCACTCCACGTCGCATTCGAACGCGTGTTTGTACGTGGGGCCGACGGTGATGACCCCGTTGGGGCCCGGCATCTTGAGCTTCAGGTAGGTGTAGTTGGGGACGGCCATGAACTTCGCGTAGCATGGCCTTCCCAGTACCGCGTGGTAGGTTCCTCGGAACCCGACCACCTCGAATGTCAGGGTCTCCCTTCGGAAGTTGGAGGGTGTTTCGAGGCAGACGGGAAGGTCGAGTTGTCCGAGGGGCTGGACGCGCTTCCCGGGGATGATCCCATGGAAAGGCGCAGCGCCTGCCCGGACCGAGGACAGATCGACACGCAGGAGCCCGAGGGTCTCGGCGTAGATGATGTTGAGGCTGTTGCCTCCATCCATGAGGACCTTGGTGAGCCTGACGTCGCCGATGATGGGGTCGACGACGAGCGGGTATTTCCCCGGGCTCGGCACATGGTCGGGGTGGTCGGCTTGGTCGAAGGTGATGGGCTTGTCGGACCAGTCTAGGTAGACTGGCGCCGCCACCTTCACCGAACAGACCTCCCGGCGCTCTTGCTTGCAGTGCCGAGCCGAGGCATTTGCCGCTTGCCCACCGTAGATCATGAAGCAGTCGCGGACCTCGGGGAACTCTCCTGCCTGGTGATCTTCCTTCTTGTCGTCGTCGCGGGCCCTGCCACCCTCCGTGGGTGGCCCGGCCCTGTGGAAGTGGCGCCGAAGCATGACACACTCCTCAAGGGTGTGCTTGACGGGCCCCTGGTGATGGGGGCATGGCTCCTTGAGCATCTTGTCGAAGAGGTTGGCACCTCCGGGGGGTTTCCGAGGGTTCTTGTACTCGACGGCGGTGACAAGGTCCGCGTCGGCGGCGTCGCGTTTCGCTTGCGACTTTTTCTTGCCCTTCTTCTTGGCGCCGCGCTGAGTTGACGCCTCGGGGGCATCTTCCGATGGGCGGCCCTGGGGCTGCTTGTCCTTCCGGAAGATAGCCTCGACCGCCTCCTGGCCGGAGGCGAGCTTGGTGGCGATGTCCATCAGCTCGCTCGCCCTGGTGGGGGTCTTGCGACCCAGCTTGCTCACCAGGTCGCGGCAGGTGGTGCCAGCGAGGAACGCGCCGATGACATCCGAGTCAGTGACGTTGGGCAGCTCGGTGCGCTGCTTCGAGAATCGCCAGATGTAATCCTGGAGAGACTCTCCCGGCTGCTGTCGGCAGCTTCGGAGGTCCCAGGAATTCCCGGGGCGCACGTACGTGCCCTAGAAATTGCCGACGAAAGCTTGGACTAGGTCATCCTAGTTGGAGATCTGCCCCGGAGGCAGGTGCTCCAACCAGGCGCGGGCGGTGTCGGAGAGAAACAGGGGGAGGTTGCAGATGATGAGGTTGTCATCGTCCGTTCCACCCAGTTGGCAGGCCAGACGGTAGTCCGCGAGCCACAGTTCCGGTCTCGTCTCCCCCGAGTACTTTGTGATAGTAGTCGGGGGTCGGAACCGGGTCGGGAACGGCGCCCGACGTATGGCCCGGCTGAAGGCCTGCGGACCGGGTGGTTCGGGCGAGGGACTCCGATCCTCCCCGCTGTCGTGGTAGCATCGGCGCACCCTCTCGTCGAGGTGGGCCCGACGGTCGCGGTGATGGTGCTCGTTGCCGAGGCGACCCGGGGCCGCAGGCGCTGTGTTGCGCGTGCGCCCGGTGTAGACCGAGGCTTCCCGCATGAATCGGGAAGTCGCGGCATGAGGTTCCGAGGGGTACCCCTGCCTTCGGGAGGCGGAGCTCTCGGCCCGTCGGACCGCGGCGCCTTCCAGGAGATTCTTGAACTCTCCCTGGATTCGCTGCCCCTCGGTGGTTGATGGCTCCGGCATCGCGCGGAGGAGCATTGCTGCTGCAGCCAGGTTCTGGCCAACCCCACTGGATGCGGGTGGCGGCCTGACCCTGACATCGTCGGCGATGCGGTGCTGGAAGCCCTGGGGTAGATGACGTATTTCTCTGGCCGGAGGCTGGCCCGCCCATTCCTGCCCGACGTCCCGGCGGATCGGCTCAAGCGCTCCTGCTCCCTCGTCGAGCCTGGCCTGCACCCCGCGGATTTGCTCGAGCTGTGGGTCATGGCCACCCGCCTGAACGGGGACCACAGCTAGCTCCCGTGGGATGTCAACACGAGGCACCGGCCTAGGGAGGTCACCGTCCTCTAGCATGCCGAGATGGTTGCCTTCGGAGGGACCCCCTAGATCGACGTGGAAACATTCGCGGCTTGGGCCGCAGTCCTCGTCGTCGAGGCTACGGCTACCGTCGGAACAGTCGGAAAGGCAGTAGTCGCATGCGGTCATGAAGTCCCGCATGGCACTGGGGTTGCCAAGTCCGAAGAAATCCCAACAGAAGTTGGGCTCGTCGTCTTCCTCGGACCCAGAGGGCCCGTAGGTCGAGACGTCTGTCAGCCGGTCCCAAGGTGACCGCATACGAAACCCCAGAGGGTTCGGACTCGCCTCTACGAGAGCGTCCGCCAAAGCGAAGCCGCTAGGCGGGTCGAGGCTGAATCCGAAAGGCGCGAGATGGGAATCGGTCGGTACCTCTTGGTCGACGGGCGGTGATGAGGTCACGTCGGGGACTGACTGCACTGTCGTCTCAGGTACGAGGGTGACGTCCAACAAGCCTTTCGCGAGCGTGTCGGCGTCATCCATTTGCTCGAAACTGGCGTGTCGCGGGGAGACGGCGCTCGCCTTCGTCTCAAACGCGAGGTCGATGCCCGATGCGCCCCCTGTTGGGGCGCTGGGGCCGTCGACTCGCTCGACAGCCGACGAGGCGCTGCCTCCCGCTTGGCCTTGGTTGCCCCGCCTCCTCCTCTGTTGGCGGGGGAGAGGACGAGGCGAGCTCGAATGTTGTTCTTCCACCACGCGGGGAAGACGTCGTCGATTCCGCCGCCGGCGGGCGGGCTGTCGGCCGCCATTGTCGCTGTCGTCCGGCGGTGGAAGGAGTATCATGTCGTAGCCGCCGTCGAGGGACATGAACTCAAGGCTCCCGAAACGGAGCACCGTCCCGGGTCGGAGAGGTTGCTGGAGACTGCCCATCTGGAGCTTGACGGGAAGCTGTTCGTCAACACGCAGCAGGCCCCTACCTGGCGCGTTAACTGTCGACGTTTCGAGACCGGGGGGTCCCTAAGCCGACGAGTGAAATGTCGTCGCGTGCCCCAGCCCAGATGGGTCGGCGCGAGGCCGAGCGCGAAGGGGGGAAGTGAGGTGGCCGGAGATGGGCGTGAGAGAGGTGGAAATCCTGCGGCCTTCGTGTTCGTCCCGCGCCCAGGTCGGGTGCGCTTGCAGTAGGGGGTTACAAGCGTCCACACGGGAGAGGGAGCAAGCGGCCTCACGCGAGCGCCTGTCTCGTCCTCGTCCCCGCGCGGCCAACCCTCTCTAAGAGGGCCCTGGTCCTTCCTTTTATAGGCGTAAGGAGAGGATCCAGGTGTACAATGGGGGGTGTAGCAGAGTGCTACGTGTCTAGCGGAGGAGAGCTAGCGCCCTAAGTACATGTCGTTGTGGCAGCCAGAGAGATTTTGGCACCCAGCTGGTGTGATGTCGTGGCCGTCGGAGGAGCGCTGGAGCCTGGCGGAGGGACAGCTGTCAGAGCTGTTGAGTCCTTGCTGACATCCTCTTGCTTCCATAAGGGGGCTGAGAGCCGCCGTCGTCACAGAGTATGCGGGGCGCCATCATTGCCTATCTAGCGGAGCGAGCCAGATGGGACGCCGGTCTTGTTCCCCGTGGCCCGAGTCAGCTTGGGGTAGGGTGATGATGGCGCCTCCTGTTGACGTGGCTGGTCTGTGCCCTAGGTTGGGCGATGTGGAAGCTCCTCCGAAGCCGAGGTCGAGTCTGTCTTCCGTGGCCGAGGTCGAGTCCGAGCCCCTGGGTCGGGCGAGGCGGAGACCGTCGGCTGAGGCCAGGGCGGAGTCCGAGCCCTGGGGTCGGGCGAAGCGGAGTTCGTCGTCTTCCGGGACTTAGCCCGAGTCCGAGCCCTGGGTCGGGCGGAGCGGAGTTCGCCGTCTTCTGGGGCTGAGCCCAAGTCCGAGCCCTGGGTCGGGCGGAGCGGAGTTCGCCGTCTTCCGGGACTTAGCCCGAGTCCGAGCCCCTGGTCGGGCGGAGCGGAGTTCGCCGTCTTCCGGGACTTAGCCCGAGTCCGAGCCCTGGGTCGGGCGGAGCGGAGTTCGCCGTCTTCCGGGACTTAGCCCGAGTCTGAGCCCTAGGTCGGGCGAAGCGGAGCTTCCTATGGTGCCTGCGGCCGGGCCTGACTGCCTGTCAGCCTCACTCTGTCAAGTGGCACCGCAGTCGGAGCGGCGTAGGCGGCGCAGGCGGCGCTGTCTTTCTGTCAGGCCGGTCAGTGGAGCGGCGAAGTGACGGCGGTCACTTCGGCTCTGTCGGCTGAAGGGCGCGCGTCAGGATAAAGGCGTCAGGCCACTTTTGCATTAAATGCTCCTGCGATTTGGTCGGTCGGCGCGGCGATTTGGTCAGGGTTGCTTCTTGGCGAAGACAGGGCCTCGGGCGAGCCGGAAATACGTTAGCCGCTCGAGGGGGGCCTCGGGCGAGGCGGAGATCCTCCGGGGTCGGCTGCCCTTGTCCGAGGCTAGGCTCGGGCGAGGCGTGATCGAGTCCCTCGAATGGACCGATCCCTGACTTAATCGCACCCATCAGGCCTTTGCAGCTTTATGCTGATGGGGGTTACCAGCTGAGAATTAGGAGCCTTGAGGGTACCCCTAATTATGGTCCCCGACAGGTTAGACATTCAACTTATCTCAGTGCATCCATACTTATCGCTATTATTCCTTGCAATATAGAATAAATTCTCGAAGGTACTTCGAAGGCTGAGTTAAACGAAACTATGATCTCTCAAAATGTGAATTTATGTATGGCGATGTTCCTCTATTTATAGGGGAGAGGTACAACTTCGTATGAAATTACAAACATGCCCACAAAGTTTATACATTTGATTCACAAATATTATAGGAGCAATATTGTCTTTCCCTTTTTCTTTTTTCTTGCTGCACAAGTCTTATGAGCCTTCTTATTATCTGCTTCATGTATGAAGCCCTTCACAGGCGAGCTTGGTGACATCGACGTGCACATTCGCCATGCTCAAGCCTAGGCGAAGCTGTTCCTTTCTGCTTCAGGCGAAGGTTGGCTTCGTCTTTCCTTCGTAACGCGCCTGAAACACACTTTGCCAGTATGAAAACAAGGGGGTTTTGAGCATCTTCAAAATATTGGCCCCCAACATGTTTTCCTTAGGAAATAGATCGATGATTTACACTAAAATTCATACCAATTTACGCTGTTTTGGTTAACGTTTTACGCTGAAATCCGCCTGAGCTCCCACACACAGATGGATGATGACATTTATATATGTTGTCGTCAGAAAGAGCATCATATGAAGGGCTACATTCAGTTTCTCAAGTGATTGAACAAGAAAAACAAGGATAAAATTACATTCATATATGAATATGTGTATTTAGATTATACTTAGTAGATTGACTCTAGTGATACTATCTATTTCACCAATTCTTTATAGAGATTTTATACTTAAAGGATTGTTTAAAGAGGAGAAAAATATCAGTATGACCAATGGACTCGAAGATGATGTTGAAGCCATTGAATATAATGCATTAAAGCTAGATGGCAACTTTGATCTGTGATTAAACAATATTTTGTTTGTGTCTTCTATGAAAAGGAACTTGATTTTAATTTCGTATTTAGATGACAATAACATTCACTATCATTTTAGGAGCAAAAAGTGTATTACTAAATGCAATGATATTGGTGTTGGTCTTTCCATCAAACAGTACAAGTTTTATTTACTTCCCAATCATGAATATGAGAATGAGACAAAAGTACATTATTTTTAAGTGTATATGATGTAAGTGTTAAACGTAAGTGAAATGAGAATAAATAATTATCGAAATGACACTATCATTTAGGTCATATCTCAAGGGGAACATTTGAACGATTAATTAAAGAAGAAGTTCTCGATCCATTAGACTTATCCTATTCTAACCAATGCATATAATGTATTAAAGAAAAGTATGTGAAATAAATTAAGGAAGACGCAAAGCAAAGCACGAGAGCTATAGAAATAATTCATACATACATTTATGGTCCTTTTTATATAAAGACAGTGGATGATTTTGATTCATTCATTATATTTACTCATGATTTCTTGTGATATGGGTATGTTTATCTAATTAAGGAATGGTCAGAAACATTAGACAAGTTTAATTTTTTCAAATCTAAAGTTGAGAATTACATGACTTAAATATCAAGATAGTGAGATGGAATCAGGGTGGTAAGTACTAAGGAAAGCATACCTATTATGGCCAAGTTTATTGACCATTTGCAAGGTTCCTACTAGAAGTGATATATTTGACCAATATTCCATATCGTGTGACTCTTAGCAAAATGGAGTGGCTGAAAGGTACATTTGCGCTTTGATGGATATGGTAATAAGCATGATAAGTTACTTCATTTTGTCGATGGAGGTACTAAATACCGTTGCTCATATCCTTTGTATATTTCCCATTAAGTCAATCCCTAAAATATCATATGAGTTATGGGCTAGGAGAAAGTCCTTACTAACTCATTTGCTCGTGTGGAGCAGCATAGCAGAAGCTAAGATATTTAACCTAAATATCATAAACTTAGACCCTAAGATAATAAGTTGTTATTCATTGGCTATCCTAAAAGATCAAAGAGATATTATTTCTACTGTACTCATAAGCATACCAAATTTGTAAAACGAGACATGTTGTATCTTCATAGGATGATATAATTAGGAAGAGTCTGGTACTCCGACATATTGGCCTTGATGAGAAGCAAGTTTGTGCCTCAACTTCTATGGTTTTTACCACTTCTTCGTGGTACATATTATAGTCGCAGTACATGTTGCGGAACCTGATTGTGGTATTTTAGATACAAATGTTAGTGCCCCTGAGTATCTAATTATGACGTTCCAGATTATTGTATATGTAAATGAGGAGACGAAATAACTTCATATAGAAAATAGTAAACATGTTGGAGAATATTTTAGAAACATATTTTAATCTTTAAGGAACACAAAATCAATTGCCTCGTAGCATTTTGGATACCGTTGAAGATGCCACTAGCTGATAGGCAAAAGCAATTGGTCGATGTGGTGTCTTACCTGTTCTAGGGTTTGGTTGGTTCAATTGTAGATTTCTAAAAATCCAATTCTATCTATGAGATGTGAGAAAGCTGCTATGAGCTAACGATTGTGAGAAAACTAAAATATGTTTGGTTGAAACACTCTCAATTGTAGATAATATCGATGACATGAATCTAAAAATTTTGGGGTTGAAAGTGATTCTACATTGAACTAGAAGAATATATAGATTTTAAAAAATCTATTATATTATTGTACCTATTTAATTAAGATTCTAGACTTTTTTGACTGCCAATTTGGTTCAGGAATTTGAACCAAACACACCTCGAGTACTCACATGAAAACTGAGATGCCTATCAGATCAGAGTAGAGATGTCAATGGAGACCCGATACCCGCCAACCCGTAGGGAATTCCCCTATTAGGGTACGGGTATGGGACGAAAATTGTCCCATGGGTATGGATATGAGACAAAATCTCCATCCATTGGGTAAACGGGTATGGGTTTGGGAAGCAATAATCCGAACCTGATTACCCATAAGTATTTCATACGTGTACACCTGTCGTGTTTGTATGAATGAGTTGAGGCCGAGCCGACCACTAAGCCCAGCACGACAGCGCACCAGGCCCCAGGTGCTAGCCCAACAAGGCAACTAGCAGACTAGTAAAAAACAAAACTCTAAAATAACCAGTCATATGCTACACCTTGCCCAAACGACGGTGACAACCATGGATTCTCAGGTGCCAACAACTCAGATGGTGACCAAGGAAGGTGAGAAAACTCCATTTCTCCATTTCTTTTATCGGTCCCGACGTACTTATGTCTTTTCTGATGGATGAATGAATGGATCATGATTCATAGATGCGTGCTTGTCGATGTAGTGATGTCTGAAATCTAGATTGTTTGTGCTATATGTTAGTACCTAGTTATCACTTAATTGGGGATGGAGACCCATTGGGGACCCGAAACCCGAATGTGAATGAGTATGTGATGAGTTTTGTACTCATGATGAGTATGAGAATGAGTATGTGAATGGATCAAACATGATCGGGATGAGTATGAGATGCTATAACTCGGTGGGGAATTTTCCCATTGACATCTCTAGATCAGAGGCGTCTTACAAATGCTAATAATAATATCTCAGGGGTTACCTTGAAAAGTCGCCTAGCAATTCCCGAAATCCCCAAAAGTCGCCCTTCCCCCAACCCTATCCAACCGAATCCAGCGGCGGCGGCGGCGGCGGCGGCTATGGCGGCGGTTATGAACGCCGATGTGGAGGTGGTCGACTTCGACCTAGACGACGACGACCTCATGGACGAGGATGCCGGGCCGGATCCAGCGCCGGCCCCCACCTCGCGTCTCCGCTCCACCATCGCGGGCGACGACGCGCCGCGTAGGACCAAGGGCCGCGGCTTCCGCGAGGACCCCAACTCCTCTGCGCCCCGCGATTCGCGCTTTGGCGCGGGGGGACGCGCCGACCTCGACTCGCTCGGCGGCCCGGGACCCATCCAATGTACGCCTTCTCCTCTCTTTCTTTATTTTCTTTTTTTTTTCCTCAAAGGTTTGCTTGAACTGCTAGCGTTTTTTTGGTAACGTATTACTGAGGCAAGTAGGACTGTTTGATTCTCAAATTTGTTATGGGTGCCTAACTGCCTGTGTAGTCAGTATTTGTGTCGCTTCGATGTATTGCTTTCTCTGTCTGATGAGCGGATATGGGGTGTTCGAATAACCTTAATATTTCTCATTGATCGGTTAATTCCATGGCCGACTTAGCAAAACTTGTTCCGATGTGGAAAAGATCGATTTTTTCGCAAGTAATGTGATGTGGGGCTTTGGGTGATCTAGTTGCTGCAGTGAATTGTTCTATGGGTTTTGTCTAGGGAACTTAATCTCAGGTTACACCTTACCCCGATATTAATAGTGATAGTGATGGGTCGAGGGTATAATAATAAATTCAAGTGTTCTACTTTTTTTTTTGTAGCTATACCAAGAGAGTTATTTTCAACCTGACTACTGTTATATGACATTGTTTATTTCTGTAGTTCTAAAGTTTTGGTTCATGTGAGGTCGCAATTGAGCTTCTTTGTTGTTTCCCTTGCATCAGTTGGAACTTTATACAATTATTCAATCACAGCTCCTAAAATCTTCCCTCTAATTCCTCTTTCTTAACTAGCCCAGCCTTATCTATGGCTTGGGCTGGACGGACACTTGGAATGGTGCTGTTATTAGTGGCATTTGGAGTGCTTGGCAAAGAGGTGGTCTCACACTTGCTGCAACATGGTACGGACATTTAAATGTTCAGTCCACGAAGGGCTGAATATTACTATATCATAAAAACACAAGGATAAAGCGCTGGATGAAAGGCTTCAAGACATCATTCATCAATGCCTGGACCTTGGAATGTGGCTAGAGCGTTGGTCAGCGGGAAACTTGTTGTGGCCCAGGTGGGTACGAAACGTCGTCTTGGTGATGTCACCAAAGATGGTACTCACTGTGCAGGTCAATCTTGGTGAAGAAACGAGCGCCCTTCAGCTCATCCAAGAGCTCATCAACCACCAATATCAAAAACCTATCCTTGTCGGTGTTATTATTGAGGGCACGGTAGTCAACAGAGAAGTGCTAGCTGTTGTCGTGCTTGCAGACAAGGAGCATCGGGGAGGAAAATGGCAAGTTGACTCTTGGATGATACCGTGTGCTAGCATATTGTCCCACTGGTGCTCGATCTCATCTTTCAGAAGCTCGGCACATCGCCACTGAAGTAAACTCTGACAGTATATGCATGCGATCAGCGGCGGAGCCAGCATCGGCCTGCCGAGGCATGTGCCCGGGCTTGGCTCCGCTGCTCACCATCATGCACCGCCGAGTCCAGGCCTAGCGGTAGGACAAAGGCCCGATCCTCGTACCACCTTGCACTCCTATTTCCTCTCCCCTTTCAACAAGAAAAAAAAAAACAACAGAAACCCCTGATCTCCGTCTAGCCGCCATTGACACTGCCGCCGCCGCCGACACGCCGTGCCGCTATCCCCGGAGACGTCCACCCTGCAAAAGTTCGTGTGCCAATCTGGCAGGTGTGCAACAGTTCTTGGCCCCAAGAAGCGTCGTTGCTGGGTTGGGGATTACGACGTCGGGCGAGGAGTTACTGACCAACGATGGCGTAGTATTGTTGTCCCCACCATGAGCGTGGATGTCGAGCCTGCAACGACACTAGCCCAACCGACATGTTAGCAATACCCAAACACTTGATTTTGAGAGAATTTTGGTGGCTTTGATGCAAATTTGTGAAAGATTTTACGAGGATTCGGAATTAGTCTGCTCTTTATGAACATAGATTCTGCTCCGAACTGATGAGAAAAAATGAACAAATAAAAAATCGTCGCCTCAGAGATTCGAACTCTCTTCAGTCGTGTGTGACGAACTGACGGTTGTGGGCTCGTGGGCGGTCTTCCTCCTCGCCGTCATGCCCGCGGCCTTTCGCTTCCGCCATCCGTCCTTCTACCAGCGGTGCCCAGGCTTCTATTTTAGTCTGGCTCTACCACTGGATGTGATGGTCATGGCTGTATCTAGGAGAAGACAATGGGGCGTGTCGAAGACCTACCCGTAGGGCAGCAACAATTCCTCCATTAGTGCCTGAAGTTCGATGAGAGCTCGTGCTGCCACATATCAAGTGCCCACGTCGTGCTTGTGGTGGGAACAGACGCAATACTAGAATGTCATCGAGAGGGCGTCGAACTCCTAAATGATGGACCCCAACATTCGGAGCTAAGGTGGACAACGCCTTGTACCGATGACGTTCATACGCCTGCGCTGAGGCTCAGCCACATGCAAGTTGGTGAGGCATTGAAGTTCAACGTCGGAGGCGAGAGGTTGGACGTGGCCACTGGTGAATAGGTCCACCTCGTGCCTAGGTGAGGCCATCGTAGCAGGACGAGGGTGAGGAAGCGGTGCTGGTAGTCCACTACCAACCCTGTCTGCTGCAGCAGTTTGTCTATGGTGTTGGAGCGGATTGGCGACCCTTAGCATATGTTGACGAGCTCTGCGAAGTGCGACCAAGAGACTAAGCTGAAATCGCTCTCCAAATAGTAATCCATTGCTATGCCATCCAAATACATAACAATATCCATACCTTCTCCATGGTCTGGTGTGCCGCGAAAATAATTATCACACTTGTTCATCCAGGCGGGTTGGTAGACATCTTTGTCGATGCAACTTTGTAGGTCTTTGGTACCAAATTGATATGACGTGGTTGTCGTGGTGAGCGGAGGGGCGAATGCAAGAGCAGCAGGGACTGGGAACTTGAGCGGAGCGGGTAGCAACGAAGAACAGTGGTGGGCTCTTCTTTGGTGACATCTCAAGACTTTTTAGGTCATCATGTTAATTTCAATGCCTAGGTTTGCTCACATAGCAAAATTTGGTAGCTTCTCAGAAAAAAATCTGTCACCAGTTATAAATCTGTATTATGCTTGTACTTTCTAGGTAAAGTAAAGCAAATAGTTCGCGTTTCGTCTGAATAATTGCATTTACAGACTTCCTTTTCCTTTTTTAGAAGTTTCTTCTCCATGATGATAATTAGTTCCACTTTGAGTTCATGTATGTATATTTTGGTCTTCTGTTTGCAGCAATTGAAGGATGGATTGTGTTGGTCACTGGAGTTCATGAAGAAGCTCAAGAAGATGACCTCCAAAATGCTTTCCAAGAATTTGGGCAGGTCAAAAACCTGCATTTGAATTTGGACCGTCGTACCGGATTTGTCAAGGTCTGTTTCATTTTTTACTTAAACAGTCTTTAGCTTGCTTGCTTGCTGCCTGCATCACAATATTCCTCATTTTAGAATCTGACAGTTCTTAACATATAATTCCTGAAATCATTCCTTGATAGTAACTAGTGAACAATTTGGGGCAAAAACTCCTTTACATATATGTATGACCTTGCAAATGACTAAGTGAGTACCTTTATATGTGCTATACTGGTATCTGTTGTTCAAATACCAGCCCCCCCCCCCCCCCCCCCCCCACACACACACACACGCCCGCACGCCCACATTTTCTGAAGCATCCGTTTTAAGTTTGACCCCTTTCTCTGTACAGGGGTACGCTTTGATTGAATATGAGAAGTTTGAAGAAGCTCAGGCTGCAATAAAAGAACTGGATGGAGCTGAGCTTTATGAACAAAAAATGAGTGTTGATTGGGCCTTTAGCAGTGGCCCTGCTAAGCGCAGATTTACTCGGAAAAGGTATTCCCTCCTTTTTTTTCCCTTCAATTTTGGTAGGCGAAAAAAATGCAAGGTTCACTACTTAGTTCCCTTCCCCCTTTTGTCTAGCTGGGCTAGTTTATTTAGTTTTCCTTCCCCTTTTTGGCTAGCTGTGTTATTTGTTGGATCTAAATATTTGGGCTGTACATGTTTCACAATGCTGGACATTCTCCAGTTTCTATTTTTTTCTCTTAATATAATGATACGTAGCTCTTAGCTCTCCTGCGTGTTCCAGAAAATGATGGATATTGGAGTTTTTAATAATATCTGAAGAAAGGTTTGATCTTATCCTGATTTGGTGATGGAAGGAGGCTGTAGAAATTGCCATAGATAATCACATCAGTTAGTTGGTGATCAGTGTAGCAGAAAGGCCAGTTTGACTATAGTGTTGGATTGGTAGTTTTTTTAGTTAAACACTGCACTGATTCAACATAGAGTTGAAATTGGTATGCAAATACTGGAACACATTAAAATATTAGAAACAAAAACTGGCCGTGCTAAAACTTATTTGCCCTTTCATTTCTGCCTTGTCACTTTTGCTCTGGCACTAGCTCTTATCCAGTATCAAAGTGTATCATGCTTCCGATTTCCCAAAATATATGGTGAAGTAGCTTACCTGCTTGATTCTTAGAGGTTCCAGTCCATGTGGTCGTTGTTTAGTAGGTTCTTTTGAGTATCTCTTTCAAGTGTTGTCCTGGCATTTTCAGAAGAGCCATGTTAAGTTCCTGTATTTTCTTATGGCTCTAGAGCGATATAATTTGGCTTGCCTCAATACAGCTGCGTAAGGCTTTGTATTCAATCCACGTGTTGTAGTGGTTTGGTGTGAATTTAAAAAACAATTCACACTAAACCACTAATTGACGCCTGTCTGTTCCTACACATGTGTTGTAGTGGTTTGGGAGTCGAAACAAGTCCTAATTGACGCCTGTCTGTTCCTTCTGATTATAAGACACAAGGGGTCTACTGTTACTATTTCCCCTCTGTTCTTTGTTGATGCTTGGCTTGATGCTCAGCCACTAGCAAAATGAAATATTCCTCACATTATTTGGTATTTTTGTGCCTTTGTCAGATCACCACCAAGGGCTCGTTCAAGGACCCCACCCAGGAGAAGGCACTGATGTTTCCCCAGCAAGTCATGAATTACTATGCGTGATGTAGTGAAAAAAGTCTGGGGATTTCAATTCTCAAATGTTAGCCTGGTGTATGTGTATCCGGCTTTGAGTTGATGGACACATGGAGTTACTTAGCCGCTTACCATTACGTTTGGCATGCCAGTTGGAGACTATTGTAAGCGATGATTTTTTTTTTTTTTGAGGTCTGCCAAGTGGCGGTGTTGGATTTTTATGTTCGTGTGTGCCTTCACTTTGTTATCGCCATTCTGACGAGTGATGCTTTGGGTTTTGATGTTCGCGTGTCTCACCTTGCTTGATTGAGCAGCTAGCGATTGACAAGCTCCAAAGTGCTCATTTAGCCCTTGGCATATATAGCTCATTCATATTGAGCAACTTGATGTATTCCGGATTGAACTAAAAGCACACTCCGTGCGTTTCTGCGGGTATTGCAGATGAGAATTAGAATACAATTAGACTGAATTATTGGTAACATCCTCTCCTTAACTCATCAAACAAATTAACACACCATCAAAACGGTTTAGATGGTTGAATAACATCCTCTCCTTAACTCACTCAATGGACAATATTATTGGATCATTTTTCGTACCTCACCCTCCTCACGACCCACACCACCAAAACGGTTCAGATGGTTGAATATCCTCCTCTCCTTTACTCACTTAAATAAAATTCAATAAACAATATTATTTAAATTATCTTTCATACAATTTCCTCCACCACCCCTTTCCCTCCCCACACGCGCCTCCCCCTTGACACCACCACCCCTTTTCCCTCCCCACACGCGCCGCTCCTTAAAAACAAGATGGTTAGCCACACAACAAAAATGGAAAAGATTACTCAGCAACATATTCATTCACAACATAAGGCTATCTGCACCAGTTTATCCATCCTCATACTAATATTCAAACTCTACTGCACGGTGTTTAGGATGACCATATGAGTGAACTGCTGGACACGGTCTAATTCATAACTTAACTCAGCAACACATTCCTCTTAGCTCCTACAAATTGCCGCACTCAAAAAAACAAACCACTTATTCACAACGTCATTATTCAGGACAATAATACCTGTAACCACAGGACACAAAATTCAGCAACCACAACAGGCGTTAGATGGCCCTAAACCCTAAACCCCTGCGTGAAGTTGCACCTTTGATGCAGCTTCATCTGCCTGACTACCCACGGAAGGTGGCGCTGCGCTCATGTTCCAGCCGCGTGCCCTGCATGAGGTATTTGAGCCTGGCTTTGATCGCGCCCAGCTTCTCCAGGCACTCTTCCGTGCCGCCATCAACCTCACCTTCTGTCAAGGAGGAGTCCTCTTTCTTGATTGTTGAGACTCCAATAACCGGTTCCGGCTTCATGGAGACCCCCGTACCTGCAGGTTGAGTGCTAGCTTGGGCGTCGTGCCTGGGGTCTGGCGACTTGGATGTTGAGCTGGGCTTCAGCAGGTCCTCTGTGGATGTGACAGCAGCATCCTTCTGATACATGTGGCTGGGAGCGTTGTTTGTGGCTGACGGAGGTGCAGGGACCATGGGGCCTGGAGCTTCCTCAGGCGTGTTTGAAGCTCTGCACACCGTTTGCCGGGCATCCCAGCTATCGTTGTCGTCATTATCATCATCTGATTCTGCAAACGTTTTGAGATAGGTCAGTGAAGATGGTACCTTTGCTAGAGCAACATATATAATCTGCAGGAAGTGGCATCAGAGTGAAGTCCTGTTTTTTCTCTCTCTTTTTTTTCCCAACAGATCCCTATACAAACAATGTACGAAGTGCAAAAACAATCGATGAACTGAACTAACTAGATAGCCCAGCTTTGATAAGGAAAATGACAAGATGAAATGCACGCTGGTTCAGAGGCATGGGAGAAAACGAGACAGACAATCTTTTTTTTCTTTATAACAATGATATGTTTGTCATTTTCATTTAGGTGCAAAAAACATCTCATCCTATGCTACTAGGATCTCTTGTATTTGAATCACAAATTAGCTAACTTCTATAATCTTCATAGTACCAGCTAACCGCTATAATCTTCACAGTAGCAGATTAACTAAACCACATTGACAACCATTTCTACACACGCAACAATCAGAGTAACATATCCACAAGAGATTAACAGTACCAGATTTATAATGCTGAAGTAGACGAGCAGCATGCCAACCTTTTCCATTTGCCTAGTAAAATCAACATATTATTCATTACATAAAAAATATTATACACAGTAAACTACGCCAGAAACTGCACTTCATTATAACATACATGTAAATCTAACCTAGAAAATAATCATCAGTCACCTGTACTCAATACATTCTAGCACTTAAATGCACAAATATCTAAATAAATAATTAAAAATTCATGAGCTACCTGTGAAAGAGGGACCATCCAACCTCTTGCTAGAGACCACTCGAGAGTAGGCCTCAGATCACTACATTTAGCTTTATAACATTTTCCTTCACCTATGGGAGGTGCCGGCAGCTCTATCTGTACAGTTTTAGTAACATGTGGTTATAATATTGGCTACGAAACCAAGAAAACCATGGGAACATGATGATCAAAGGAACAACTAGTTTCTTTCTACTAGATGAAATGGTATGCAGCGCATGCACGTTCTAGAAAATAAAGAGGAATACCTAGTTGAAGTAAATCATGTATTGCATGGCACATGAAAATAGCGAGCAAATTTACGAGAACAGGTAATTTCTGGTAACATGGTACATCATTAAATTCTTACCTCGACCAGATCTTCATTGATTATCTTAGTAATTGTCCCAGACCAATAACAACCTTCCTTCAACCAATCAACTCGATCACCAATTTGCCAGGTTTCATCAACAATTGCTGTGACATCACTATTTGGGAACTGCTCAGGAACTTCATGCACAAAATACCATTTTGGAAATGAAGGCCTTATCATGGTGTGAATACTATCACTTGAATTTTGGTTGGACCTTGCAGAGTTCTTTCGAAAGAGCCTAACCCATTCCTTTTCTGCAACGAAACAGCAAAGGGAATGTCATGTGGGGCCGCACCTACAGCAAGCGCAGGCGCGCCCGCGACATGCGCAGGGCGGCCGAGCGTGCAGGCCACGCACACAAGGGGGCGCCGACAGCCAGGGGCTGATTAGAAGCTGGTTTGGATAAGTCCAGAGAATAAGATTTAGATGAGAGAATTGGGGAGAGTTAGTTAGCATTAGATTAAGTCTAGGAGAGTAAGATTAGATGAGAGTTTTTAGGAAGAGTTAGTTAGCACTAGGGCTATTTGTAAGCCGCATGGCAGCAGAAAAGAATCAAGCAATTTGTTACCAGTTAATCCCCTCTCCCCAGTTTCCAACAAGTCTGCGGCAGAGGTGACTAACCTCGCCGGAAAAGACGGACCGAGACTACAATCTCCGTAGTCGAGGGCCAGCTACCCTAGGGGCCGACGCCCTTGACAACCTGGTATCGCGATCCCGGCGATCCTCCTCCGCTCGCTCCTCCTCTCCACCACCAGCCATTGCTTCACAGCCACAGCCCGCCGCCCACTCTCCACCGTCCGCCGCCTTGGCGACATCGCCGTCCGCCACCAGTACCATGGGGGACGACATCAAGACCACCTTGGAGACGCTCATGGCCAACATGCAGACACTGCAGTCCATCGTCCAAGCCAATGCTGCAGCGATCCAGACCCTGGCCAATCGCTCGTCGTCGTCCTCCAATGGGCCTCGCCCAGGCACGGGCGACCACCATAACGACCGTCCGCCGCAGTTTCAGAAGATGGACCTTTCCCGTTACGACGGCAAGTCCAACCCTCATCTTCATCAACCGTTGTGAGTCATACTTTCATCAGCAGCGCATCATGGAGGAAGAAAAGGTTTGGATGGCCTCATACAACCTGGAGGAAGGCGCCCAGATGTGGTACATCCAAATCCAAGAGGACAAGGGTGACATTCCCACATGGTGTCGTTTCAAGGACCTCCTCAACCTTCGCTACGGGCCACCGCTTCGCTCCTCCCCGCTGTTCGAGCTCGCCGACTGCCGGCGCACAGGTACGGTCACCGAGTACCAGGACCGTTTCCAGGCGCTTCTGCCTTGCGCCGGGCCATTGCAGGAGATCCAGAGGGTGCAGCTGTTCACGGGCAGGCTGGGGCCTCAGCTCAACCACGCCGTGCGCATCCACAATCCGCAGTCGCTCGCGGCCGCCATGAGTCTGGCGCGGTAGATCCAGCAGATGGAGCTGTCCATGCCGGCGCCCACCAATGTTGCGCACCACGACCTTCTGTTGACCCCTCCGTGGTGCCTCACCCTTCCTGCGACCCTAGCAGACCAGACAACTACACCACCTACCACGGTGGTCGGGCAGCCGGTGAAGTGTCTGTCGCACCCGGAGCAGGAGGAGCGCCGCTGGTTGGGCCTGTGCTTCAATTGCGATGAGAAATAAACGTGGGGGCACAACCGCACCCGTAAGCGACTCTTCTACGTCCATGGCATGGACATCGACGACAGCGACGACACCACTGGGCGGAGACTCCTGTCTTCTCCCTGCACGCACTAGCAGGCGTCCGCTTCAGCGACACAATGCAAGTAGCCATCACGTTGGGAGCCTCCCCTCTTCTGGTGCTCCTCGACTCCGGGTCAACCCATGACTTCATATCCGAGTCCGTGGCCAGACTGTAATACCCAACTAATATAAAGAAGCGGAGTTAATATTCCTATATGAATATGCTTGCATTTATGATCACATGTTAAGTAAATGGAAAGAAATCATGCATGTCATGCTGATTTTTCTTATGTGTTGCGTCTTAGTGGAAACCTAGGTATTCAAACCCACTTAAAACAAAATTTAAAGGAAGAAATGGGAAAGGATTACAATTTAGGAAGAAGGTTCTAATTAAGTTAAATATTCCGTTCATAACTAAACCATATAAATAAAAATAAATTATGTAAACAGTATAATAATTATTCACTTTGGGACTGTGTTTAGAGCTTGGAGATCTAGAGTTCAAAATAAGAGTTTAAATTTAGTTGAATATTTGCAATTTGAAAGAGAGAAGAAAAGGATGGGAAAAGAAAAAGATAAACAATTCGTATTGGGCCGCCAGGATCAATTTCGGCCCGACCTCATGCTCCACGCGCGTGCGCCAGGCCCACCTCGGCCCACCTGTGTCGCGCCTTGCTTCACTGTCACGTGGGCCTAGCGTCGCAGCCTCCATGCGTCGTGACTGGCTCGTCTTCGCGCCGACACCTAGGCTCCGCGGATCAGACGCTCTCTCTCCCTCCACACTCAGACGCGTACACGTGGGACCTCCCTGTCAGACTCATCTCCTCCGACGCAACAACCACTGCCGAATTCTGCGCTCGTTGATGACAACCTGGGTGCGGACTCGCCCAACTCGGGGGGGGGGGGGGGGGGTGCCGTGGCGCCCTTCCGCTAACATGTGGGGCCCCGAGTCAGCTTCCCTTCGCGCGCAGCCGCAACAACCTCGTTGATGCTTGCGCGGAGAAATTGCCGGCGAACCAACCTTGCGAACTCCCCGCGTCTCTGCGCTGTATGAGCACCTTGCTTCTCATCCGAACCCTTGGACCATCTCTCGCCACCCGGAACCAGGAACCCTAGCCGCCATCACCAAAGTTTGCAAGAGCACCGCCGCGGTTGTCAATCATCTAGGCCCCTAAGTGGTGTTTTGGTAATTAACGACAACTGACTGTGGACTAACAATTCGTGGAGAAATAAGAATGCAGGACTGGACCACAGGAAACAGTAAAGTCTTTGGGACTCATAACCATTGATTGTGGATCAAGTGAAGGCAAAGGTAAAACATAGGTTTTTGCTTTTGCCGGTCAGCAGGTGTTTAGAGAAAAAAATGACCGGATTAATAGGATAGACAGTCGTACTATTAAGAGGGGTCAATAAACTTGATTGGTGTAAAACTTAGTGCCTCGTAGAGCATAAACGGTAGCATTTGCATGAGGACTAACAGCGCTTCTGGTTTCAAAATTAGAATTCTTTTAAACTAGCGCAAAACCTTTTTTCTCTGAGGTCGGCGGACCGTCCGGGACAGAAGGCCGGATCGTCCGCGACTCTGTTAGAGAGGTCTGCTGGCCGTCTGTCTCTGTCTCCCCTTAGCGGACCGTCCGAGCCAGGAGGTCGGACCGTCCGCATAAGATGAATTGAGTTTGGATAGGGACAGTGTGTTTTGTGTCCTTGTACTACGGACCGTTCGGGGTTTTTAGCCGGACGATAAGTGGTCCATGTGCGGACCGTCCGACCATGAATGGCGGACAGTCCGCTCGAATTACTTTGACTGACCAGCGCTCTGTTATTCCAAGTTGTCATGTCCCGGACCGTCCGGTCCTGGAGGGTGGACCGTCCGGCCTTGACTTTTCTGACAACTCTGACAGGTTTCAAACGGTCAATATAGCCGTTACTGGTACGACGGACCGTCCGGCCATGGGGCACGGATCGTCCGCGTGTGCGCAAAAGTTGTGCTAGTTGCACATAACGGCTATGTGTGTGAGGGCTATAAATAGAAGTGGAACTTGTGTGTGAGGGTTCTCTTGGCCACTCCTAGCACACATTGAGCTCATTTGTGATCCTTCCACTCAAATATTCACACTCGTTGATTGAGATCGCATTCTAGTGAGTGATTGAGACGCTCTAGTGCATTTGCATTCGTTGTGATCTTTTGAGGCACTAGGTGGTACACCGGGCAAGCGTCATCAACTTGTTACTCTTAGAGGTTGCTGCCTCCTAGACGGCTCGGGTGTTGTCTCCGTTGAGCTCTCCGTGAAGATTGTGGAGGAGCCGCGGGATTGATTGTGAGGGGTTCGCGCCCACCTCGCCGGAGCGGCAAAGGCGACGCTAGTGAAATCGAGGTATTGAGTGAGTTCTTGTCCACTTGGCTCAAAGATCAAGCCGTGTCTTGGTAGAGGAGCAAGTGAGAGCTTGAATTCCACCTCAACGTGGATTAGGGGTGAACGGCAAATCACCAATACCACAGGATAAATTTTGGTGTCTTTCTCTCAATTTTTATACATTACTTACAAATAGTTGGTAATTTGTATATTGTCTATCTTTTGTGGTGTTAGCTTAAATTGCTCATTATATTTTGTTGTCTCATCAAGGCTAGTAATTTTATATCTCTTGTCGATTTGATTAAATTTCTCTAGTGTATTTTACTTTAGTCAAAACCGTCTATTCACCCCCCATCTAGTCGGTGTCCTAGATCCTACAAGTGGTATCAGAGCTAAGGACTCCATTGATTGTGGATTTTATCATCCCGGAGTTGGACAAAATGACTAGTATCAACAATGTGCACATTGGGAAGCCGCCGCATTTTAATGGTAACAATTATGACTATTGGAAAATAAGAATGTCAATGCATCTTAAAGCTATGGGAGGAAAGATTTGGCCTATTGTTAGAGATGGATTTATTGTATTAAAGGAAGATGAACCGTCACTCAATGATAATGAGAATGTTCTAACCAATGATCAAGCTATGAATGTATTCTATGATGCATTAGACATAAATGAGTTCAACTGCATCAAAAATCTCACAACCGCTCATGAGATTTGGACAAAGCTATGGAAATTCATGAAGGAACCACAATTGTGAAGAGTGCAAAGGTGTATGTATGTAAAGGAAAGTTTGAGCAATTTCTCATGAAAGAAGATGAAAGTGTCTCCGACATGTTTAACCGCTTAAATGAGACAGTGAATGAGCTCAAGGGACTTGGTTTTAATGTACCGGATGTGGATTTCACTCACAAGTTTCTTAGATCTCTTCCGGAAAAATATGACACTATTGTGACCATGTTAGTAAGGAGTGATTTGACCACTACCTCTCCAACCGAAGTATTGGGAGAAATTCTTACTCAAGACATATTCAAGAAATCTCAAGCCAAAGCTATGAGTTTGGCTAAAAAGGTGAAAGGGGAATCAATAGCTCTCAAAGCTAAAGTTTCAAAGGCAATTGAAAAGGAAGAAAGTGAAGATGAAGGAAATAGAAGTGAAAGTGATGAGGAATTAGCTCTCTTTGTGAAGAAATTTAACAAGTTCATGAGGAAAAAGAAGGGTCAACCTAGAAGGGGACAAACATCAAGAAGAAATGTCTTCAATGATAGAAAATGTTTTGAGTGTGGGGAATCCGGTCACATTGCCATGAATTGTCCAAGCAAGAAGAACAAGGGTAAGGATGGAGATGATAAGAAGAAAAAGAAGTTCTATCACAAGAAGAGGGATGGCAAAGCCTATCTAGTTGAATGGGATTCGGATGCAAGCTCGGATGATGATGATTCTTCATCTAAACTAAATGCCAAAATTGCTATCAAGGAGGCTCCCTCACTTTTCTCATCTCCTCATTGTCTTATGGCAAAAGGAGATGCTAAGGTAAAAAATCATAACCGATTTAAATGACATTGATGATGATGATGACATTGATGATGATGGATATTCTTATGATGATCTTGTTAGAATGTTGGGTGAGGCCGATGACTACATGCACAAAGAAAAAGAAAAATTTAGGGCCTTGAAGGAACTATACAAAAACCTTCAAGTGTCTTTTGAGGAGCTCAAGACATCCCACAACAATCTAAAAGAAAGTTGCGAGAGCCTTGTGGAGTCTCAAAACTCACCTCTTGTGCATGAAGTCATGGTGGTCACCAAAGATGTTGGAATCACTTGTGACTTACTTGATAGCTCTACAAGTGATTCACAACCTACTAGTTTCATTTGTGACAAATGTAAAATTTCTCTTGAGAATGATGATATCGGTTGTGATAAATCAAACATCATTATTGAAAATGAAGCTTTGATAGGAAGAGTAAATGCTCTAACTCATGACTTAGAGAAAGCATATAGTGGAAAAGCTAAACTAGATTTTATCTTGAGAAGCCAGCATTGCTCTCTTAATCGTGAGGGTCTTGAGTATCTTTCTAAGAAAGGAAAAAATGCATTTGTAAAGCAAAATACCATGTTTGTGAAAGAATGTGACAAAGTGTGTCACAAATGCCACAAGAAGGGACATGTCAAGGAAAATTGTCCTAAATTCAAAAATGTATCATTACCATGTTTTGAGCATTGCTACGTTCTTTCACATAATGCAAAAGGTGTACATGCTAAGTTTGTTGGCACTTCAATTGTTGGTACCAAAAAGAAAGGAATTTGGGTGCCAAAATCCTTGGTCACTAACATCCGAGGATCCAAACAAATTTGGGTACCTAAAAGAGATTGATTTCCTTTTGTAGGTAAATTAAAGGCGTGAGGAAATCATTGGGTGTTGGATAGTGGTTGTACTCAACATATGACCGGTGATATGAGGATGTTCACCGAAATGAGTGAGAAAGGTTGCTCAACCTATGATAGCATCACTTTTGGAGACAATCGCAGAGGAAAGGTTAAAGGTTTGGGTAAAATTGCTATTTCAAATGATCATTCCATTTCAAATGTACTCTTAGTTGAATCTCTTAACTTTAATTTGCTATCTGTAGCTCAACTATGTGATTTGGGTTTTAGTTGCAACTTTACCGTTGATGATGTTCTCATCTCAAGTGTTGATGGTAGCAATATAATATTTAAAGGTTTTAGACATGAAAATCTTTATCTTGTTGATTTTTTATTTAATGAGGCAAAGCTTACAACTTGTCTATTCTCTAAGGTTTCACTAGGTTGGCTATGGCATAGAAGACTTAATCGTGTTGGTATGAAACAATTGAATCAATTATCCAAGCATGATTTAGTTCGAGGGTTGAAGGATGTGAAATTTGAAAAGAACAAATTGTGTAGTTCATGTCAAGCCGGGAAGCAAGTGGCAAATACTCATCCCTACAAGAGTCAAATGTCTACTTATAAACCATTAGAATTACTTCACATGGATCTTTTTGGACTAACGTCTTTTATGAGTATTAGTGGTAATTCCTATTGTCTTGTAATTGTGGATAATTATTCTAAATTTACTTGGGTCTATTTTCTTTGAGATAAATCAAATGTATTTGAAACATTTAAGTCATTTGCTATATTGACCCAAAATCAATTTGATTTTGACATCAAGAAAGTTAGAAGTGATAATGGGTCATAATTCAAAAATGCTAGAATTGATGAATATCGTGATGACAAGGGTATTAGACATGAATTCTCTTCTAAATATACATGGCAAGGACAAAGATTGTAAATTCCTAATGAAGAAAATGGTGTCACCCAAACCTCAAAATATGTACCTGCTTGTGGTGCAATACCCCTAGAACTTGACATTTCCATAATAGATGCCAAAGCCTATAAGTGCTTGTGGTTCCTTTGTATTCTTATAAGGTATTGTAATCATTAGGGTTTGGATTACACAGATTGTACAATAAAGGTTAGCAGTGTGAAATATTCACAAATTTTAGTATCACTATTGAAAAAACAAAACAATTGCTTAACAAGAGAGAACTAAGATAAAGCTTTGCTTACTTTCTCCTGGATAATCAATGTATTCCAAGTAACACTCCAGGTATCCAAGCCTGACACGCATATTATGTATCTGAAAAATAGCTGAACTTAGTTAGCCCCCTTGCTCTACTTTTGTCCATCTAATATGACTACACATCTACAGTTCATGAGATGCACAATGAATAAAACAATGAGGAAAAAGTTTGTTTCATTTTGTAGATGTGCATGCATCTTTCCATAAACTTAGTCAATGTTAGAGGTTTATGACAAAACTAAAACTATTTACATTCCCTAACCTGAGGGAGTACTAACTAGGGACGATATGAATTTCAGACAAGAGTTAATTGAATATCAACAGTTTGAAATTAGTAATTCACTGCCCCCCACATATTAAAAACAAATGCAGGAAACGCTTAATTATAACATAGTAACTGAACAGAGAAGGGGGATAAGTGAGGCTTGACCTTACAGCGAAACCATGCACCTCTGTAACCGCTCACCAAGGATTTGGACTCCGCGAGGTCCCCAACCTTATATGGAAGAATCAGATCCATCTCGAGCTACCTACCAATCTACAGGCATCAACAGCAGAAATCTAGTAAGCAGAATATGAGGAACCTAACACCAGAGGTCCAAGTAACAACACAACGATAGCCATAGCAATCCAGGTTTAACTAAAGTCAGCGGCTTTCTATTTTTTTTTCCTTCGATATGGGAGGCTATGGATGAAAAAAAAAGTAATTTGACACCACACAATAATCAGCCTAAAGGCAAATGCTTTCCACCGAAAGGCGAAATGGAGGCAGCGGGCAGGGGCGTACCAGGAGGGGCAGCGTTCGACCAGCCTTGATGCGGAACCGCAGCCAATCGCCGCCAGCAACCCCGAAAACGGTTGCCGGCTCGGCGCCTCGTCCCTTCCCTCGCCGGCGGAGGCAAGCGGCAGAGCTGTGCATGAAGGGAGGAGGGTCTTATAGGATTTTGGATTCCCATTCTTCTCTGAGAAGCGTACGAATAATAATGATTTAATTTATTGCGGTAATAATAACTACGTGCGCCAGGCCAGGAATGAGAAAGAGAAGCGGCGCGGCCCACCTATTGTCCAACTCTATCATAGGGCCCATT
This sequence comes from Zea mays, assembly GCF_902167145.1. Lineage (NCBI taxonomy): Eukaryota > Viridiplantae > Streptophyta > Magnoliopsida > Poales > Poaceae > Zea > Zea mays. The sequence continues at coordinate 90,028,724 of NC_050105.1, forward strand.
TACGGCTCCAAACCAACTTCACGTGCAGTAAAAACAACGTCCACTCACACAAAAATTAGCTAAATAGTTCAGACACAAAATATAGCTTGATTCATTTTATTTGGTGAAAATTTTTAAAGAACACTTTAACAAAGTTTGGTAGAGTTAGAAAAATACCAAGAACATTTTAAAAGAATTTATTATTTATTTATTTTCTTTCATCATCTTTTCTTCCTCTCCGTGAACACTCGCATGCTCCCTGCTCCGCTCCGGTTGCCTGTGCCTCGTGTGGAACGGCCATGCTTCGGTCACCCCTGCCCTACCCGCACCCTCGTCATGGTCAGTCAGAAGTGGCGACTTAGACCCAGTAGTTTATTTATAGTTTATCTAAAACACTATTTTTTAGTTCTATATTATATATTGTATTGTTCGCATAATAAAATTTAAATATGAGTATAGAAATAAATAAGCTACTGAAGATAGTCTTACGTCTAGCCCCACACGTCTAGCCACGTGCCTTGGTCGTGCCTAGCTGCTCGCTATAGCCATGTCGTGGTCGTGGCCACATCTGAACGCACCTAGTTGCATTAGGACCACGTCGTTAGTCGTTAGGGCTGAACGAAATACTTGTGGCTCGTCGGCTCGCTCGATTTATGGCTGGCTCGGTTAGACTTGAATCGGTTCGTTTGAATTTTTTCACGAGCTGAGCTAATATCCTAGCTCGGTTTGGTAATGAGTTAGCTCGATTTGTTAACGAGTCAGTTCGCGAGCTCAACGAGTTATCATATTTCAGCAAAACGAAACTATATGTTTACGTGTGAATTAGTGAATATGTTATATGTATGTACAGTGTCTATGGCCTATAGATTAAATTTGATAATTGATGAATTGTACTTATGTGTTAAATTGGCCTGTGCGCCTATGAATATGGGTTGAACTGATGAATATATACGTAAATTGTGAATTTATGGTAAACTGGTTAGTGGTGAGTTGTGTTAATTTGGTGTTGTATTGATGTGGTCTATAAAACTATGAGTATAGTTGCTATTTTCTATTGTTAAATTGGTTTAGAATTAACTAGAAATTGATTGTTATATACATCTTTTTTTTGTTGTGGCCAGCGAGCAAACGAGCCAGCTCGAGCTCGTAAACGAACCAAGCCGAGCTGACTCTATGGCTCATTCACTTAACAAGCCAGCTCGAACTCGGTCGAGCTGAGCTAAGCTAGCTCGATATCCAGCCCTATTAGTCGGCTTCCTATGCTCAATCTGCTATAAAGGAGGAAGTAACAGGAAAGAACAGGAGGAAGTAACAGGAAAGAACATAACACTGACGGGTGGAAACTATCCAAGGGAAAACAAGCAATCCTTAAATAAATTTTCCTTGTGTGGATTTGGATCGGACGTGTAAACCAAACCTTAGTAACCGGGAACTGAGAACTTGGCCACGTTCCTCGTTCCGGGATCGTGGGAACTAGGGGTGAAAACGGTCGGAAAAAACCTCTCACCATTTTCACCCGCATAATTTTTTGTTCGGCCGGAATCGGTAAACGGGAAAGTCAGAAACGGATAACGACCGGTAAATTCCGGTATATCGGAAACGGATAAATCCGAGCAAAATAGCTCGGAATTGATCGGGAAACGGTAATTATAATCGGAAAAGCTCATAATAAACACGATACATAAGTCTTAAAACACGATTGTTCATTCACATCCACATATAAGTCTCAACCACACAAATACACAATACATAGTCTAGAGTCTTGACCACACATAAATGATCATACATGTTCACAGAAGTTTTAACCACGTAATATATAAGTCTGAAACACACGATACATAAACTAGAAATCATGTGGCATGTCGTCTGGATCACTTGATATATCTTCTATGACATCCGAAGAAGTAGATATCACATCTAAAATCTCCATGTCTATAGGAAGGGATGGCACAGGCGTGGAAGCTGAAATGCAAATACAAGACAATTTTAGTACAAGAAAATCTTGTATAATTACAAATAAAAAGGTATCATGTGTTGGGCTGTTAGTCTCATAACAAATTAACAACACTACTAGTTAGTGAATTATCTGGTCTCAAGAAGAGCAGCAACTATAATTGTTACCTTTGTTTGTTGCAGCTATCCAATCTTTGGTGCAAATTAACGCTTCCACCATCTCAGGATCAAGGCGACTAGGGTATGGATCAATGACCCGCCCACCAGCACTAAAAGCAGACTCTGAAGTAACAGTTGACACTTGTATAGCCATAACATCACGAGCCATCTGAGAAAGAACGGGATATTCTTCTTTTTTGTTCTTCCACCATGACAAAATATCAAACTCACTTTGCTTCAGAAGTGGTTCTAACATATACTTATCCAAGTCATTACACTTACCAGTACTTGGGCAAAGATCATCATACAAGAAGGCATCAAGTTCAGCATTGGAGACACCAACTTTAGGAGTGAGACCACTCATAGAAGTCACAGTACTCTTGCTTGAAGTTGATGTTGTAGGTACTGAGGTTGCATAATGTTGGAACATTTTTCTCAAAAGAGACACAAACTCATCAACATAAATTTGGTATAAGTCATCATGGAACTTTCTCATATAAAACTCTATGAGCTTTTTCTTGTATCTAGGATCAAGAAATGAAGCCACAACAAGTGCACTATTGGACTTCTTCCAATATTTCTCGAACTTTTCGCTCATAGCAAATGCCATTATCTTAATAGTCACATCATCAGAATATTTCCACTTGTCAAGAATGTCCTTTATGTCACAAAAACCTCTATAAAACAAGTTTGCTGTGGGATATGAAGTGCCAGATAGTAGTGTTGTAAGGTTATAAAATATCTCTAAGCACTGACTAATTGTTGCAACCATGGTCTATTCATCATCAGAAGGAAAAATCTTTTCATACCTTCGGCAATCTTTAGACTTGAGCCTCACAAATGCATCACTGTAGTACAGTACATCACTTAGCATCATATAAGTTGAGTTCCATCGAGTTGAAACATCTTGATGGATGCCTCTTGTTGTTTCCAAACCACACTCAGTAGCTGAATTCATGAGCTCTTCCCACTACAGTGGAGACCATTTTACAGTCAATACAAGAGATTTAACTTTTTCAATGGTGCTAGCAATCACGTTCATACCATCTCTAGCTACCAAATTCAGCACATGACAAGCACATCTGATATGGAAAAAGATTCCATCACATACCAAAGCAGCACGAACATCCTTAAGATTAGTAATAATATCACCCACTGCCACTTCATTAGCACTAGCATTATCCAAAGACAAAGAAAACAATCTTTTCTCAACATACCACTTGCACATAAGTTCTGAAAACGATAGAGCTAGCTTTTTACCAGTATGTCGCCCATGAACATGGAAGAAGCCAAAATTCTCTTTTGAATACACCACTCATGATCAATCCAATGTAAGGTGACACACATATATGCTTTGTTTTGGCGGGAGGTCCACATATCCATGGTTGTACTAAACCTGCATTCAACTGTTTTTAGATGTGCATACAATTTCTTTTTCTCTTCCAAATACAAATCCATGATATCATTCCTAACAGTCACACGAGACTTCAATGGAAAGCTAGGCCTTAACGATTTAATGAAATCCACAAAGTAGTTATGCTCAGCCATTTGGAAAGGGTACTCATGCATTATAATAGCCAAGTAAAATTTTTTCAAGCTATCTTCCTGATCATACTTGTAGGTTTGGACAAGTGTGAGATTTGTGCCATGGTCTTTGTCTGCCTTGAGCTGTTGCTGTCCTTTCACAATACTATGTGCTGTCCTCAAATGGTTTATAAACCCAGATGTTCCTTGATAGCTCTCAGCTCTATACATTGCCTTGCAATTTGGGAAGTTGCAATGTCCCCACATCTGGTTGTATTTCTTCCCATCTATCTCAACTATCTTCTCTTTTTTGGTAAAGTATTGCCAAACTATGGATGTGCACCTCTTCTGCCTCTTCCCACTAACATCAACTTCATTACTATCATCAACCTCAACAACATTTGAAGGATTAACAATATCCTTATCAGCACTAGCAACTGAAGGTGATGACTGGGAATGACTTGAAGAAGATGATCCAGCAATCATAGGTGCAGCTTCAGTACCAACTGCAATGGTATTCCTCTTTGAACCTATAAGTTATTGATGGACATAAACATTTGAGCATGTGAGATTAGCTTCTACGCATCCTAGCATTGCAAAATGTCTATACCTGAACATAACGACGGATGTGGTGGTGGCAGCAGGTGCCTCTCAGATGGGAGCCCTGGTACTGGTAGGGATGCATCTAGTTCTTCACCATCACCAGGAGTAGGTGCCATTTTAGATGAATCTGTACAGCAAAATCAGCAGTAAGTGTAGTAAGTATGTGCCATTTTAGTTGTAGTTTATCAGATCCAAACACACATAGCTAAAATTAGGTCCCCCACGCCCCTGCGCGGCTGCGCCAGAGCCCACCACCGCAGAGCGCAGACCGTAGCGGCTTCGATGTGTGCGACTGTGCGAGCCGCAGTTCCTCTTCCCGCCCCTCCTGACCGGACCGGACCGCTGCGGCAGTGGCCGTGGCGAGTTTATGGATGGCCGGCGATGGAGCGCCTGGCGGCTGGCGCCTGCAGATCGACCATGGGAAGGAGATGACCAGAGAGGCGGACCTGGGGGCTTGGCAGCTTGGGGCTTCGCCGAGTCGTCGTCACAGCGTCGCTGTCCACAGCCGCAGTCCAGACTCCGGAGACGCCTCGCCGTTCGCCGTCTCAGCCACTCGCAGTCGCCGTCTCGCACAGCGGCACCGGAACATGAACAGGCTACAGGCGGGCGACGGCGGCTATGTCTGTGTGCCTGTGTGTCCACAAGTCCACATGCGTCAATGCGTGGTGCCAGGCTGCCAGCCTTACTGCCTTGGACCTTGGTTGTGTGGGCATGTGGCCAACATGGCCCCATGGGCCATAGCCGTGGGGATGGGCTGACCGGCTGAAAGGCTGATGGTTGATTGGCAGGTTCGTGGGCCAGGAAAATACGGGACAAATACGGAAATATACCGGAGTTTCCTGAGAAATACGAAAACGGACGGTAAGTTTGTCTCACCGTTTACCGTACCGTTTCCGAAAAAACCTATTCCGTTTCCGTCCCGTTTTCCGTATATCCCGATAAATCCGAAAACGGCTGGAAAAATCTGGTAAACGGTACCGGAAATTTACCGGATTTTACCAACCATTTACATCCTTAGTGGGAACAATCTCGTTCCAGTAGTGTCAAATCCTAGTTTTAGTAGTGTCGGCGTTTCGACCCCGGGGGGGTCCCTGGACCGACGAGTAAATTGTCGTTGCATGTCCCAGCCTAGATGGGTCGGCGTGAGACGGAACACAAGGGGGAAACAATAAGGGGAATCGCGGCTCGTGTTGTCCTACGCCCAGGGCGGATGCGCTTGCAGTAGGGGGTTACAAGCGTTCGCGAGGGGGAGAGAGAGAGCCCGCTCGTCAGCCCGTCCTCCCGCGCGGCCACCTTCTCGTACGAGGGCCCTGGACCTTCCTTTTATAGACGTAAGGAGAGGGCCCAGGTGTACAATGGGGGGTGTAGCAAAGCACTAACGTGTCTAGCAGAGAGGAGCCAGAGCCCTATGTACATGCCGACGTGGCTGTCGGAGAGGTGTTGGAGCCCTGTTCATGTGATGTCATGGCCGTCGGAGGAGCACTTGAGCCCTGTAGAAGCACAGCTGTCGGGGCTATCGGGACCTTGCTGACGTCTCCTTGCTTCCGTAGGGGGCTGAGAACCGCCGTCGTCATGGAGCACGCGGGGTGTCATCATTACTTGTTTTACCGGGGCGAGCCAGATCGGACGCCGGTCCTGTTCCTCGTAGCCTGAGCTAGCTAGGGGTAGGGTAATGATGTACCCCCTGCGACGTGGTCGGTCCGAGCCCAAGGTCGGGCGAGGCGGAGGCTCCTCCGAGGTCGAGGCTGAGTCCGAGCCCTGGGGTCGGGCGAGGCGGAGACCGTCGTTCGAGGTCGAGGTTGAGTCCGAGCCCTGGGGTCGGGCGAGGCGGAGACCGTCGTCCGAGGTCGAGGTTGAGTCCGAGCCCTAGGGTCGGGCGAGGCGGAGTCCGTCGTCCGAGGTCGAGGTTGAGTCCGAGCCCTGGGGTCGGGCGAGGCGGAGACCGTCGTCCGAGGTCGAGGTTGAGTCCGAGCCCTGGGGTCGGGCGAGGCGGAGTCCGTCGTCCGAGGTCGAGGTTGAGTCCGAGCCCTGGGGTCGAGCGAGGCGGAGCTTCCTATGGCGCCTGAGGTCGGACTTGGCGGCTGTCAGCCTCACCCTGGTGGGTGGCACAACAGTCGGAGCAGCGCAGGCGGCACTGTTTTCCTGTCAGGTCAGCCAGTGGAGAGGCGAAGTGACTGCAGTCACTTCGGTCTTGTCGACTGAGGAGCGCGCGTCAGGATAAGGTGTCAGGCGATCCTTGCATTGAATGCTCCTGCGATCCGGTCGGCTGGTGTTGGGGACTTGTTCTCAAATGCTATGAGTTAAGAACAAGGCAACACAGAAAATGTTAAACGATAAAGTCCTTCGTCTATTGAGGCATTATTTCCCTTAGGATATAACGATCTTCGGACGAAGGTCATGAAGGACGAACCTTCATCATCACAGTACGCATTAATGAAAGACGAAGCATATGAAACATAAAAGATAGCATGAATAACCATATAACATTATTCATTTAACTTTATTTTATCATCAAAGAGAAATAGAGACAATATCGAATTATAAATGTACCTTCGGCTTGGAAGGAGATGACAATACAAACGTGACGCAAAAAGTGAATGCCAAGTCAGCGTGAACAGTACGGGGGTACTGTTCACCTATTTATAGGCACGGGGCACAACCCATACAAAATTACATTCATGCCCTTTACATTTGATAATAATGCTATGGTAGTCTATCGAGGTCTGAATAGCCTTTTCATCTTTAAGTCGGTTCCACTCTTTGCCGTTACGCCGAAGCTTTCCTGCTCAACACCTTCGGCTCTGTATCAAGCTTCGTATTATTCCGGTATGCTGCAATGCCGACTTTAGTCTGAGGGTACCTGTTCACACATTGTACTACACAAATACTGTTAAATCCTGTTTTTGAGGACCTTCGGACGCCGAAGGTCCCCAACAGTAGCCCCTCGCAATATTAATTTGTTTGGAGTAATAAATTTAAATTGCGATATGGACGAAGGTTTTACGCCGAAGGTCCGAAAAAACACCTTCCCTTTGCTAGAATAGCAACATTCAATGACAAGTGGGGTCTTTCAGCTTTCAAAGCACCGAGCATATAAATACGGCCATACCGCAAACTCATTTTGCACGCTTTCTGGCCAACCACTCCCGCTTACTCAATTTTTAGCTCTTGTGCACTGTGATTTGCTAAGGTTTTAGCTTTGAAGCTTCGGATTTGAAAACAGTTTTTTAGCGTTTCCGAAGATGTCTGAAGCTGCTAAGAAGGCTGCTGCTGAGATGAAGCTGAGTCTTGATGAAGAGAAGAACTTGGGGTTTCTTATTGCGATGTCGAAAACCAACACAGAAAAAATCACCAAGGAGATTTTGGAAGGCCTGTCTGAAGATACTGGTGACAGTGAAAGTTATGATGTGGACAGCGGTGGCGAAGACTCCGAAGATCGTCCCTGGCGACCAAGCCATTCAGTTTATGGTAGATCAACTATCAAAGAGAATCATCTTGTTAACATGAGAGGAAGGTATTTCCGGGATCTGTCCGTTGTGAGGGCCGACGAAGGGGAGAAGACTTGTCCACACCCTGAAGAGAATGAAGTCGTAGTGTTCCGAAGCTTTTTGAAGGCTGGGCTGCGATTGCCCTTGAGCAGCTTCGTCGTGGAGGTACTGAAGATTTTTGAAGTCTATCTTCACCAACTTACCCCCGAGGCAATCATAAGGCTGAACATCTTCGTGTGGGCCGTGCGAAGCCAAGGACTGAAGCCTGATGCAAAAAGTTTCTGCAATATGCACGAATTGTCATACGAGACAATACCTTGGGGTAAGGAACAGTATCACAATAACTTTGGCTGCTACAGTTTTGTTTCTCGATCTGGGTCAAGCTGCCCCGTGCCAACTTTTCGGAAGAGGTGGCCTAGCGGCTGGATGACAGAATGGTTTTATGTAAAAAATGATCTGAAAACACGAGAGGACATCAAAGGTATAATCATGCGTCCTATTTGGCAAAGCTTCGGCCTTCGGAGGCCGAAGGTTGAAATGAATGAAGCCGCCGAAGAGTGCCAAAGAGCCTTCGGCGTTGTCTGCTCTTTTATAGGAACAAGGGACTTAGTACAAGAGCATATCGCCTTCAGGGTGTGGCCGCTCGCGGAGAAATGGGAAATGCCACAAGAAACCATTAAAGAGGCCGACGAAGGTGGACTTGTCAGGTTTAAGTACACTTTTAAATTTGGAGATAAATTTATTGAGCCAGATGATGAATGGTTGAAGAGCATTGACAATTTAAGTGATGAGCTGCTCGGGACCTACTCGAAGGCCGAAGATAATGCAATGTCAGCAGCCTTCGGAGGCCGAAAAAAGAAGAGACTGAATCGGGTATTTGATGCCATCAGATTTGTCTACCCTGACTATTGCTATCCCACCCGAAGGCAGAAGAGAAAAAACACAACCTCTGCAAAAGAAGAAGCTGCAGCTGCTCCTAGCGAGCCAGAACCGAAAAGGAAAAAGATAAAGGTTCTTACGCATCGGCCGCATTATATTGAACCAGCTTCGGTGCCCGAGTTTACCGGAAAAACTTCTTCGGCTACCGAAGCTGAAAAACCAACCGAGTCAGCCTTGCTGCCAGAGATCACAGAAACGGCCGAAGTGCCACCAAAGATAGAATCAGAACAATCAAACATTTTGTTGTCAGAAACAAAAGAGAAAGCCGAAGCGCCGTCCACAGAAAAAATTGAAGAGGTAAAAGAAGCAACTGAGGGCTCCAAGACATCAGAAGTTTTGAGTCCTACAGCCATCATTGGTACAGCAAAAAATGAAAAAGTGCCAGCCGCAACTCCGAAGAGAAAGAGAATGGCTAATGTGCTAGATGTACTGGAAACGATCAAATCTTCGAGCATACCTCCGAAGAAGGCTGCTGTTACTGCTGAAACAACAGCTGAAATTTCTGGTTCTACAGCTCCAGAGCAAGAAATTGAAGCCAAAGCTGGGCCCTCAGAGCCCGCAAAAACCTTGGAAAGTGAGGCAGAAAAAATAACAAAGCCAACTTTTGTTGAAGAAACTAGTGTTGTTACCCCCGAAGCACCCCCCAAAATTCGTGATTATATTTTTCGTCATGCTTCGGGGAAAAAATTATCAGAAAAAGAAGAACAAGAGGCGCAGCATTATGCTCAAAAGTTGAAATATCCAAAGGGGGCGTTGATATTTAATGGCAGTGGAGAAGAAGATTTCTTGTATTGTCTCCCCGATAGCAAGGAAATTTCTGTCTGTCGGGAGATGAGCAGAAACTTCGGATTCCCAACTTTAGAAGACGGACTTTCGGTGCTATCCAAGAACGATCTGGCTGACAGCCTAGCTTACAACAGTTTAAAGGTGCGACAAATGGAATTCTCGTACTTTTTGTTGAGTCCAAAATTTTTCGTTTGTTTAAAACTATTGACACAGACATATTCCTACTTGCAGGGCCTAATACTCAGCAATGCCCTCAGGGCACAAAAAGATGCTGAGGACGAAGGATGTACTATAGCCCTGAGCAACCTTCGTTCCGAAGTAATTGAACTGAGGAACGAAGGTCTCGAAAAAGACAAAATATTATACTCATTGATAGATAAAATAAAGGAGGACGAAGCTGCTTTTAAAAGTCAAGCTGAAGCTCAGAAACGCGAAATTGAAGACCTTCGGAAACAACTGGCCAGAGCCAAAGAAGAATGTATACTTGAAGAAACAAAGCGTGAACTCAGCGATCAATGGGCAGATCACCTAGAAGTGACTGTTAAAGAGCTTCGTTCATCCAAAAAGAGATGTTACAACAAATCTATAGATTGCGTTAAGAAATTAAAGGCTAGCTTCGCCAAGGTCGGCGCATTCTCAAGTGAGGAAAACTTTTCGAGAGGCAATCCCGAAGGTGTTATTGAATGGATTGACCACGAAGCTGAAGCCTTCGAAGAAATTTTAAACAGCCGAGGAGATATATGTGCCTTCTCTGGCGCCAGAGGGATTGCCACCATCTTAGAGAAGAAGGGCTGCGAACATGTAAAAATTCTAGCACAGTCCGAAGCTGCCTTGTCCTTTGAAGATACAAAAGATCCTTCGGCCGAAGCTAGCATAATTGGTGGAAAGTTTTTTACCGATATTTGGGATAATGGTGGCCGAGAAATGGCCGGAGAAATTATTCGAAGAAGTGAGAAGGGCATTCACGATGCTAGAGCAGTAGCTGAAGCTGCTGACAAGAGCACAGAAGCCGAAGGTCAACTAGGTACTAAATAATAGTTTTTATCGTGTTGTAATCTTTAGACTTTAAGATCTGCTTGCGATTTGTAATAGCAATGTAGCTGTGTCCCGTCCCTCCTCAGATCCTACTGAAGTATCTCCGGGTGCTCGGCCTAGGGGTGATGATGAAATTAAAAAGATGGCTGAAGCTATTATGGATGAAGTTGTCGATCGACTGTTGAACGAAGCTGCAGAAGTGGTACTTAGAGAGGACTAAATGCTATTGTAAAAACATTTTAAATGTAGCATGTGTAATATATTGTAGTGCTGTATGTAATATATTTGTCTTATTTTTCTTTATGGTTCAATTCTTTACGATGCATGAAACTTTACATACGTACCGTTTTTGAGTCTGGCGAAAAAACACCTTCCCTTCTTTTCATGCTTCGTGAAGAAGAATTACCATTTATCACAACAATATCCGAAGTATCCTGAAAGATGTTGAAGCTTCGTAGAAACATTCCTCAAGGCTATACTTCAGAGATCAATATCGTTTCTCCTTGTGACTTGGCATGATTTACCCCTTTTTCAAAGCGTTTTCCCGAAGATTGATATCATATCTCTTTCTTATGCCACATGCAGTATGATGTATGATGCTTATGTTATGCAAAATGATGTGATGATGTTATGCTATGTAAGGTGATATTCCGAAGTTACACGCATATCCGTGCGATAAAACACAATCTTTTTGTAGACCAGCGCTAACTTTTCGCTATAAGCCTCCCTTAGGAGCTTCTTCGCCTTTTACTTCAGCGGAATCAGCGTTGACTTTTCGCTGTAAGCTCTGCATTCCCTTAGGAACGTCTTTGGAGCTTCTTCGCCTTTTACTTAGGCGGTATCAGCGTTGACTTTTCGCTGTATGCTCTGCATTCCTTTTGGAACGACTTTGGAGCAGAAAACTTACACTGCGCTCCCTTCGGAACGACTTTTTGTGACTTTCGTCAAACTTACTCTGCGTTCCTTAGAACGACTTTTTGTTGCTTCGGAAAATTTTCGATAGTCCGAAAGTCCTTTTTATTACCACAATCCTGTGAAGAAAACATATTTTTCTTGTAGAAATCAACGAAACTAATTACATGAAACCTAATCAATGTCCTTTATTACAGGAAATAAAACTGAATGAAAAAGATTGCTATTAAGGTAGGATATTTGTCAATAGATGTGCTTTGATTCTGGCACAGTGCTGTTGACCGTGCGAGCTTCGGATTGTTCTCTGAAGTCCCTTTGATGCGGAGCATATTGGCTCCCTTCTGGCTGCTGGCCTTGCTGCAACGGAGGTGGAGGTGGAGGCTGTTGCCACGAAGCTTGAGGCTGACTCGCCGAAGCAACAGAGACTGCCGGATGGTTGCCCACATATTCTGGGATGTAAGGCGAATGATACGAAGCTGTATGCATGACCTGCTTCGGCTGAGCTTGTTGTGCTGCTGCTTCAGCTATTTCCTTTTGCTTCTGAATAGTGACATGGCACATCCTGGTAGTATGGCCTTTGTTCTCACCGCAGAATAAGCAAAAGATTCTTCTCGGCTGATCGCCAAATCTTCCTCCGAAGCCCCTGGCGCCCCTGCCTCTTGGAGCTGGAGGTCGGAAGGAACTTTGTTGTTGCCCTGAAGCCTGTGAGGAGTATTGTGGCCTTTGTTGCTGACTTCCTTTATCATCATTCTGAGTGGAATTGTGGATTGACCTGATATGCCTCGGGTAAAACCTTCCTCCGAAGCCCCTGGTCATTTCAGAAAACCTGAAAGCTTCCTCCCTTCTTTGACGAAAATCATTGTCAGCTCGAATGTATTCGTCCATCTTCTGGAGCAGCTTTTCCAGTGTTTGTGGTGGCTTTCTGGCGAAATACTATGCTGGCAGCCCTGGCCGAAGCCCCTTGATCATAGCCTCAATGACAATCTCATTGGGCACTGTTGGCGCCTGTGCCCTCAATCGTAGAAACCTTCGGACATATGCCTGAAGGTACTCTTCATGGTCCTGAGTGCATTGGAAGAGAGCCTGAGCTGTGACCGGCTTCGTCTGAAACCCTTGAAAGCTAGTTAACAGCAAGTCCTTCAGCTTCTGCCATGAGGTGATCGTTCCTGGTCGAAGAGAGGAATACCAGGTTTGAGCAACGCTTCTGACAGCCATAACGAAAGATTTGGCCATGACTGAAGCATTGCCACCGTACGAAGACACTGTTGCTTCGTAGCTCATCAAAAACTGCTTCGGGTCTGAGTGGCCATCAAATATGGGGAGCTGAGGCGGCTTGTAGGACGGGGGCCAAGGTGTAGCCTGCAGCTCAGCGGACAGGGGAGAAGCATCATCAAAAACAAAATTCCCATGATGGAAATTGTCATACCAGTCATCTTCGTTGGGAAAGCCCTCCTGATGAAGGTCTTGATGCTGAGGCCTTCGGTATTGCTCATCCTGAGCAAGATGACGAACTTCTTCAGAGGCTTCGTCTATCTGCCTGTGCAGTTCAGCTAGCCTAGCCATCTTCTCCTTCTTGCGTTGAACCTGCTGCTGAAGGATTTCCAGATTTTGAATCTCCTGATCCAGATCATCCTCCGGAGGTGTTGGACTGGTAGCCTTCCTCTTCTGGCTTCGTGCCTCTCTAAGAGAAAGGACGTCTTGATTGGGGTCCAGCGGCTGCAGCGTGCCAGCCCCTGGTGCTGAAGCCTTCTTCGGCGGCATGACGAAGGTGATGCTTGCCGAAGATGTTGAAAAGCTCAAGAAATGGAAGTGAGTTCACCGGAGGTGGGCGCCAATGTTGGGGACTTGTTCTCAAATGCTATGAGTTAAGAACAAGGCAACACAGAAAATGTTAAACGATAAAGTCCTTCGTCTATTGAGGCATTATTTCCCTTAGGATATAACGATCTTCGGACGAAGGTCATGAAGGACGAACCTTCATCATCACAGTACGCATTAATGAAAGACGAAGCATATGAAACATAAAAGATAGCATGAATAACCATATAACATTATTCATTTAACTTTATTTTATCATCAAAGAGAAATAGAGACAATATCGAATTATAAATGTACCTTCGGCTTGGAAGGAGATGACAATACAAACGTGACGCAAAAAGTGAATGCCAAGTCAGCGTGAACAGTACGGGGGTACTGTTCACCTATTTATAGGCACGGGGCACAACCCATACAAAATTACATTCATGCCCTTTACATTTGATAATAATGCTATGGTAGTCTATCGAGGTCTGAATAGCCTTTTCATCTTTAAGTCGGTTCCACTCTTTGCCGTTACGCCGAAGCTTTCCTGCTCAACACCTTCGGCTCTGTATCAAGCTTCGTATTATTCCGGTATGCTGCAATGCCGACTTTAGTCTGAGGGTACCTGTTCACACATTGTACTACACAAATACTATTAAATCCTGTTTTTGAGGACCTTCGGACGCCGAAGGTCCCCAACAGCTGGCGAGGTGATCTTGGCCAAGGTTGCTTCTTCGTGAAGCCTGCCCGAGCTGGGCCTCGGGCGAGTCAAAGGTGTGCCCGTTGCTTGAGGAGGCCCTCGGGCGAGGCGTGAATCCGCCTAGGTCTGCTGTTCCTGCCCGAGGCTGGGCTCGGTCGAGGCGAGATCGTGTCCCCTGAGCGGACAGAGCTTTGTCATGTATTGCGTCCATCATGCCTTTGCAGCTTTGTGCTGATGTTGTTTACCAGCCGAGTTTAGGAGTCTTAGGGGTACCCCTAATTATGGTCCCCGACAGTAGCCCCCGAGCCTCAAAGGGAGTGTGGGTACTCGCTTGGAGGCTTTGTCGCACTTTTTTGCAAGGGGACCGGCCTTTCTCGGTTGCATTTTGTTCCGGTGGGTGCGTGCGAGCGCACCCGCCGGGTGTAGCCCCGAGGCCTCGAAGGAGTGGTTTGACTCCCCCGAGGTCTTAATGCCTTTCGTGATGCCTCGACCGGTCTGGTTGTTCTCTCATGCGAACTGGTCGTAGCCCGGGTGCACAGTCAGGTTCCGAGTTCTCGGGCTGGTATGTTGACGCTGTCAACAGTTTGGCCGAAGCCGGGTTTGCGAGAGCAGCCCCCGAGCCTCCGCACAGAGCGAGAGGACGGTCAAGGACTGACTCGGTTTTTTTCATACGCCCCTTCGTCGCCTTTCCGCAAGGAGGAGGGGGGAGAGCGCCATGTTGCCCTCGGAGGGCGCCGAACATGGTGTCTTCAGCGAGTTGCTAACGGGTGATCCGAGTGGACGCCCGTGCCCCATTCGATAAGGGTCGGCTAGTGGCCTAGAGGCGCGCTCCAAAAGTACCTGCAGGTGATTTGCCGGACCCGGTCCCGTTTGATAGGGTCTGAGGGCTCAATGCCTCCCTCTGATGGGATTCCGTTACAAAATCGCTCCTGCTGGTCTCGGAAATGTCCTAGGGTACCTTGGGAGCGTAGCCCGAGCCTCGGCCATGTATCGGACGTACCCAGAGTCATCCCTCGCTCTACGTATTCTGAGGCGGCTGTCGAACCCTTCGGGGGCCAGCCTTCAAACCCTTGATCAGTAGTGGGCGCGGAGCCCGAGTGGCCTGAGGCGGCTGTCGAACCCTTCCGAGGGGCCAGCCTTCGAACCTCTGACTAGTAGTGGGCGCGGAGCCCGAGTGCTCTGAGGCGGCTGTCGAACCCTTCCGAGGGGCCAGCCTTCGAACCTCTGATCAATAGGAGGGCTCGAGGCCTGCTTCCTTCGCAGAGAAGGATCCCTTTCGGAGTATCCCCTTTCCCGGTCCCTGTAGCAAGAGAGAGAAAGGGGAAGAGGAAAAGGATACGAAATTGAACGATGTGGCGCACCTTTTTTGACGCGGTCATTATGGCGGAGGTGAAGCGTTGCCCGCTTCGCCTGCCAAAGGTGTCGCGTGCCCTGCCGCGGAGTTAATGCGACGGGACGAGTGGTTCGTGGGGCAGCCGTTGCGCGAGCCGTTCGAGGAACGGAACACGGGCGCGTCGTCTTCACACCGTGAGAGAGGGCTCTCCTGCTGCTCCAGGAGGGGACGTGATCTTGCAGACGATTTGACCGCCGCTTTCCGCTCGCCTGCTGCCGCCATTACTGTCGGCCCACTTCTGGCCATATCGACCGTCGCGCCTTCTCCCGCGGCTGACTGACTCGTGACCGGCGTGCTTGGCTGGCACTGTTGGTCCATGCGCAGGGTTGCCTCAAATCACGGCACCGGTTCCGCAGTCGAGAAGGCGCGGCACTGGCGCAAGTGGCGGTGCAGTTTTTCGCACGTAGTAATTGGCGCGCCGGTTACATGACGTGTGGGCCTGGGACTCCATGCTGGACGCGTCGAAGTCGAAAGGGTGCATCCCCGTGGTGCGGTTACATGCCGCCTGCATGGCGGTCCGCCCTTTCACCCGCTGGTTTAGGCGAAGACGGAGGAGTGCTTGTAACTGCTGGGCGGTTACACGCTCCGCGCGCGGCGGTTTGGCTTCTTCTGTCCTGGGCCAGCTTGCATGTCGTGTGGGACCCAGCCCCCGTGTCGTAGGGGGAGGACCTTTGAGCGCGTTGGTGAAGACTTAGCCCGCGACGCCCGAGGACGCGAGTGCGGTGAGTTGCCTTTAAAAAGGGAATGGCTCCCTGGGTGGCAGTCACGCCTTCACACTCTCTTCATGCATTGTGCCCTTCCACCTTCCGAGCCCCCGGATGGGGAGCGCCCGCGTTGCTTTCATCTTGCTGTTGTTGGAGGAGCGCAACTTCGTGGAAGTTGGCACCTTTCAGCCATCGCTCGGCTTCAAGGATTTTCATCAGGCAGCCCGGCCGCATCCCCTCACCAATGGTCACCCAAGACGGTGACCACCAGTTCGATGGTGGGGAGAAGCAAGCCGGGCTGCGGCCTCTGCCCCGCCCTCAGCTTCTAGGATCTTCATCATCCTTGCTGGGGAGGAGGGCGAGGCGAGCCGGGGCCTGCCTTCGCGTGGGCTGGCGTCCCGCTTCTTCCTCCGGCTTTTGGGGGTGGAAACCATCGTCCAGCTCTGCGGAGGAGGCGTCCTCCAGCCATGCCGGGGAAGGCGAACTGCTGCTGCCCAGCCAGGGTGCAACATTCTGTTTTCTGTCCGGGCGACGGCGGCCAGCCGCACCAGGGGGTCTCACAACACGTCGTACACCGCGAGGGCAGTACTCGTGTTCTGGGATGGTCCCATTCTCGTTTTCGTGGCGAGGACGGGAGTGAGGACCTGCCGGTGCACTTTGGGGCGGCCGGCGCTCGCTGGTGCGGTGTTGGTGGACAGGTGGACACCGTCGTCGGTGCTGAGGCAGCAGGAGAAGGCTTCTCCGCCGACGAGACCGTCAGCGCCACCCGCGGACCGACCCCCGACTCTTTGGCTTTAATATCTGGTTCTTGTCCCCTGCGAGGGGATGCAAACGAGAGCCTTCCAGCGGTAGCGTCCGCCCCAGGACCATCACTGCTGCTGCAGAGGTCGCCGGTGAGTCACCCAGAGCTTGTCGTCCCGCAGGCCCTCTGATGTGGAGGTTGTTCATACCCGCGGGAGTGGAACCGGAGTTCCGTTTGTAATGGCACCTTGAGTGCCGGTGTATGTTCATTGCGGCTGTTGGGGCCTGAACATTTGTGTATATGGGCGTAAAGTCGTGTTTCTTCCTCATTTCGAGCACCAAGATCCGCCTGTCGGCTAGCTAAACCGCTTAACCAAGTGTGAGTTGCCCTGTACGGAAGGTGATGAGTGAGGTATCCGTATCTCGGAGGCGTAGGAGTCCCTCGGCTTGGTCGGCCTTGCCGCTCAAGGCTTTTCTCGCTCAGTTAAAGAACCCTTGGCTGCTCTGCGATGAGCCGGAGCCGGAGGCAGCGGTGTCAGCATGGACAGAGGCGGAGTTGGCTCGAAAAGGGGGCTTCATCGGCCTAGGCCGAGGAGGCGTAGCAGTGGTGGCCGGAGCCTGGCCGGGTCGTCCACTGGCGGGACCAACCCTAGAGTTGGGCTGCCGAGGCCGTGAGCCGGGCTGGTGTCCTCGGGGGACAGCTGGCTGAGGCCACGGAGCGGCCGGACAAACCGTCTGCTCGGGCCGAGTTCCTGGAGGAGACCCTGGCGGCGATGGCTCAGGCGCGGTGCTGACATCTTCCTTCGAGGTGGAGATCCTTCGCCCGTGTTGCCGTCCGAGGCCGGGTCAGATTCCGCCGAAGGTGGAGACGATGCCGAGGGTGCTGCTGCTCCCCCTATTGATGTCTAAACCTGTAGGAATAGTTTGTCTGTAGTGTGCGTATGTTTTTTGCGGCCGCCGAGGCCCAAACATATCATCGTTGTGTTATAAAGCTACGTTTCTTTTCCCCTTGTTTCGAGTATCAGGACTTGCTTGTCTGTAGCAGAATCGTTTATCCGAGCGAGAGTTACTTATCGCGGAAGGTGATGAGTGAGGTATCCGTATCCTGGAGGCGTAGGAGTCCCTCGGCTCGGTTGACCTTCACCGCTTACATGTACTCTTGCTCGTCCACGGGATTCTGTTATCGATATAGTCGAGAAAGCACAAAAAATCATTTCGACAGAGAAGTTTTCGAGCGTTAAGACTTGTTCGGTTAGCAGAATCGCTTATCCGAGCGTGAGTTACTTATCGCAGGAGGTGATGAGTGAGGTATCCGTATCCCGAAGGCGTAGGAGTCCCTCGGCTCGGTCGGCCTTGCCGCTTACGTGTACTCCGTCGTTTTCAGGATCCCACTATCGAAGTAGTCAAAAAGCGCAAAAGATGTTCTGGCCGAAAGACTTTTTCCGAGGAAAATTTTGACGCAGAGGGGGTTCCCCCCTTCTACCCCCGAGGGAGGGTCGGGCTTTGCCGAGGCAAGGCTGACCCTTCCTTGATTGTTAGACTTTACTTGTGTATGTAAACGAGGTATATGAACGACTTGAAAACATCTTAAGGGTAGAAGCGACGTAGTTGCCGGATGTTCCAAGCGTTGTTGTAGACCTCGCCTTGACTGTTGGCCAACTTGTATGTTCCGGGCTTCAAAATCTTGGCGATGATGAACGGCCCTTCCCAGGGAGGTGTGAGCTTGTGGCGCCCTCGGGCGTCTTGTCGTAGCCGAAGCACCAAGTCGCCCACCTAGAGGTCTCGGGACCGAACCCCTCGGGCGTGGTAGCGTCGCAGGGACTGCTGATACCGCACCGAGTGTAGTAAGGCCATGTCCCGAGCCTCTTCCAGCTGGTCCAGTGAGTCTTCTCGGTTGGTCTGGTTGCTTCGGGCGTCTTATGCCCTCGTCCTCGGGGAGCCGTATTCTAAGTCTGTGGGCAAGATAGCCTCGGCCCCATAGACTAGAAAAAACGGCGTGAAGCCCGTGGCTCGGCTTGGCGTCGTCCTCAGACTCCAGACCACCGAGGGGAGTTCCTTCATCCATCGCCTGCCCGAACTTGTTGAGGTCGTTGTAGATCCTCGGCTTGAGTCCCTGTAGAATCATGCCGTTGGCACGCTCTACCTGCCCATTCGTCATGGGGTGAGCTACGGCGGCCCAGTCCACCCAGATGTGGTGGTCCTCGCAGAAGTCTAGGAACTTCCTGCCGGTGAACTGAGTGTCGTTGTCGGTGATGATGGAGTTTGGGACTCCAAAGCGATGGATGATGTTGATGAAGAACGCCACCGCCTGTTCGGACCTGATGCTGTTTAGGGGTCGGACCTCAATCCACTTGGAGAATTTGTCGATAGCGACCAGCAGGTGCGTGAAGCCCCCGGGTGCCTTCTGCAAGGGACCGACGAGGTCCAGACTCCACATATCAAACGATCAGGTGATGGGTATTGTTTGCAGAGCCTGAGCGGGCAGGTGGGTCTGCCGTGCGTAGAATTGACACCCTTGGCAGGTGCGTACAATCCTAGTGGTGTCGGCCACCGTAGTTGGCCAGTAGAAACCTTGTCGGAAGGTGTTTCCAACAAGGGCTCGAGGCGCTGCGTGGTGACCGCAAGCTCCCGAGTGTATTTCTTGCAATAACTCCTGACCTTTGGCGATGGATATGCATCGCTGGAGGATGCCTGAGGGGCTACGGTGGTAGAGCTCCTTTCCGTCACCCAGTAAGACGAACGACTTGGCGCGCCGCGCCAATCGTCGAGCCTCGGTTCTGTCGAGGGGGCTCTCCTCGGTGGAGATATTGCAGGTACGGGGTCTGCTAGTTTTGGTTAGGCGGGACCCCATTCCGCTCTTCCTCGATGCGCAGTGCCTCACCCTCGGCGGCCGAGGGTGCCTCGGGCAGGGTCGAGGCCTTCTCGGGCTCAGGCGTGTCGTCGGTCTTGACAGAGGGTTGATGTAGGTCTCTGGAGAAAACGTCCGGGGGGACCGTTGTCCGCCCCGAGGCTATTTTAGCCAGCTCGTCTGCAGTCTCGTTGTACCGTCGGGCGACGTGGTTGAGCTCGAGCCCGTAGAACTTGTCTTCCAGGCGTCGAACCTCGTCGCAGTAGGCTTCCATCTTTGGGTCGCGGCAGTGGGAGTTCTTCATGACTTGGTCGATGACAAGCTGTGAGTCGCCACGAGCGTCGAGGCGCCGAACCCCTAGCTCGATGGCGATGCGCAACCCGTTAACCAGGGCCTCGTACTCGGCCACGTTGTTGGATGCCGGGAAATGAAGGCGCAACACGTAGCGGAGGTGCTTCCCGAGGGGTGAGATGAAGAGCAGGCCCGCGCCCGCTCCTGTTTTCATCAGCGACCCGTCGAAAAACATGGTCCAGAGTTCTGGTTGGATCGGATCTGCTGAAAGCTGGGTGTCGACCCATTCTGTCACGAAATCCGCCAAGACTTGGGACTTGATGGCCTTCCGAGGGGCGAACGAGATTGTCTCGCCCATGATCTCCACCGCCCACTTTGCAATCCTACCCGAGGCCTCTCGGCACTGGATGATCTTCCCCAGGGGGAAGGATGACACCACAGTCACCGAATGAGACTCGAAGTAGTGTCGCAACTTTCGCCGCGTCAGAATTACCGCGTACAGTAGCTTCTGAATTTGACGGTAGCGGATTTTGGTCTCGGACAGTACCTCACTGACGAAGTAGACCGGCCTCTGGACGAGCAATGCATGCCCTTCTTCTCGTCTCTCGACTACGATCGCGGCGCTGACCACCTGAGTGGTTGCGGCTACGTAGATCAAGAGAGCTTCTTGTCGGTGTTTTGGGTCCGACCGCACACCCGGGGGTTGCCCCTGAAGGTGTTTTAGGAGTAGGACGGTGTCGCCGACTGTAGCTAAATGGTTCGTGCCAGATGCACGAGGGACAATGGACAATGTTTACAGGTTCGGGCCGCTTTGAGATGCGTAACACCCTACGTCCTGGCGAGTATGCTTTGTGTAATGGGTTACAAGGTAGCTCTCGTAGAGAGTTGAGGTGGATGGCTGAGTAGTGGGATCGATCGTTCTGAAGGGGTGCCCCCTAGGCCTTATATATTCGACCGTGAGGCAATACATGTGGATATGATAACAATGTGCACCTAAAAGATAGTGAACCGTTTTTTGTCTATCTTACTATGATTCTGCCGACTTATCCTCGCCTGGTTACATCTTACGGGGCTCCAGCGCGGGAAAGTCGGATCTTCTGTTGCGGTCGTTTGCTCAACGCTGTGGGGCCATCCAGGCTTGCACCAACCCGGCCTTATGTCGATCTGCTTCACTGGTCGTTCCTCCCCAGGCCCATGAAGGAGTGACCTTATGATTTATTGGGCCCTTGGGCCTTTCGTGAGGTCTTTTATCCTTCTAGTGGACCCGGGGGATATCTATCCCCCCACAAGCCCCCGATCTTCGGGCTGATTTTGAGATAATCAGCCCAAAGATCCTAGGTCCAGCTTGCAGTCTTTGTTTATGATAAGAAATGCTTTCCAAGCAGTCTGGCAAAAACGATTTTTCACTGTCTCCTCCTACTTTGATCACTCATAGACTGGAGCCTTGTTTCATGCTTGTGCCTTAGAAGTCGGCATTTCATATTGTAGGACCCTGAACTTCATTGGGTGCACCGGAGGTGCACCCAATGGGTGTAGCCCCCGAGCTTCGAGTGGATTTTGGAAAATAATCCACTCGAAGGTCTTCATCAGAAATCTTGCCTTCAGTCTTGCCTTATGCCTTAGAAACTGGCGTTGCTTTCTCTTGAAATGGTGATTCAATGTGTGTAGCCCCCGAGCTTCGAGTGGATTTTTGAAGATAATCCACTCGAAGGTCTTCATTTCGTGTCTTTTTGCTGAGAGTGATCCTTTCTTTTTCCGAATGCCTTAGAGGTCAGCATTATGTCATCAATATTATGCTTTAGAGGTCAGCATGTATTTTGTCTTTTGCAGCCGAGTTCGCGATCCTCCCATATCTTGCTAGGTAGTGTAATTTACTTGCTCTGCGACTGATTGGACATTTGATGGACGTTCCCTGGCTAGTCTTCACGTCGCTTCTGTCGGTCAGATTTTGTACTTCACCGACTATATTTGGCTTTCCTCTGATCCTTACTGATATCTCATTTTTGTCTTGAGGTATTCATTGCATGCCCTGCACGGATGTGACAGTTTCTAAAAATATACT
The DNA here is from genome assembly GCF_902167145.1 of Zea mays. Classification (NCBI taxonomy): domain Eukaryota; kingdom Viridiplantae; phylum Streptophyta; class Magnoliopsida; order Poales; family Poaceae; genus Zea; species Zea mays. The sequence goes on from NC_050105.1 coordinate 90,050,641, forward strand.
GATAATTCTTGGGCGTCCCCCCCAATGGGTGTGGGCAAGGGACGACTTGGTACGCTGAGTGTTTTAGCCGGCTGCTTCTGAGTAGTAATGTGATGTGACGGCGGGTGTAATCATATCGCCCACACGGTTGACTGGAGTCCCAATGGGTGTTGCGTTGCGTGAAACGGCGTCAGCCGCCTGACGTGTCTTCAGACGGGTTGAAGTGTGTATTGAATGCTTCGCGACTGTTCAGTGACCGTGGTTGGAGGTGAGCGGTTGCCTTCTTCTTCTATAAATAATGCCTTTGCCTCTTCGGCTTTTTCACATCTCTTGTTGTTCTCTGCTGCTTGCTTTCTTCTTCTTTCTTTACTTACACCATGGGCAAGGGTAACAAACGCAAGCACGAGCCAACTCCTCCATCCGAGGACTTTGGTGACTCGGAATACTCAGAGGAGGAGTTGTTAGAAATATGCCCTAGAGATAATCATAGAGATGAGCATATTTCTTTGTATCCATGATATATATATTGCTTAATTGAATATCCATGGAAGGCACCTTGTATTGATTAGCAATTATGTGAATTGTTTGTGAGATTCTTTACTTATATGGTTATTCTAAATGATGTCCCTAGTCAGAGTCGATGACTAGCACATGTATTAGTTGATGACTACATTTCACAAGTCATGAACATGGAGATGTTAAATTAATAATGTGGGCGCATGTATGACATGAGGCTGGACCGACCCAACGTGAGATATTGTAATATAGTTCTCTTCTTGCAACATGAATACTGTATCCTTAGACCTGAGATTGTCGCATGTTCTCAAGATGTGAATTGACTTACTTAGGGACTATCAAACGCTATCCCGTAACTGGGTAGTTATAAAGGTAGTTTTGGGTTTGTCAGGAAGCATGCTATGAGGCATGGTCAGTCAAGATGGAATTTGTCCCTCTCTTTGTGAGAGAGATATCTCTGGGCCCCTCGAGTGATTGGATCAAGAAATGCATGGCCGTGCTAGGGTTAAGAGTTAACCATTGAAAGGATTCCAATTCACAGTATCGAGAAAGAGAGGTCAGCTTAGAGCCAGACCAAATATCGTGAGACAAAGGGAACAGCATGTACTTAATTTCGCAATGGTTCGTCTGATATGATCTTTACGTACACATAGGAGTTGACATGTCTTGCTAGAGGCCGCTGTGAATTATTGGGCCAAGTAAGAGTACTCGGGCTATGTCTATTTGTACGTGAACCTATAGGGTCACACACTTAAGGGGAAGGAAGCCTAATTCGGATTAGATCCGAAATTAGACTGAGCTTTAGGGTTAATGATGGGCCTCGGCGTCAGAAGCCCACCATAACGCCTATATAATGAGGGGCGGGGGCGCGGTTAAGGATAACCTAATTTGCCACCAGCGAACTAACAGCCGCCGCCCACCTCTCGCCCTCGCCAAGCCGCCGTCGCGAACCTAGCAGTTCGGTACGCGGCGCTTCCTCCCTGTACGTGTGGATACCTCGGAGGTGCTACATCTGGAGCACTTGGGCGAACCGTGCGAGGACGTGAAGGACGCAGGCGACTGTACGGCACTGCTCGACGCGTTCGTCTACATCGAGACGTCTTCCGCTGCTCTGCGCGTCTAGTGGTAATTCCATGACCTATAACCGCAGTAGTTCTTGGTATTATGGGGATGAAAAATTTTGTCTTGCGCTAGCGTAGCCTCCCCGTAATGCTATAGGAGTTCTCCTCTGAGTCCGAGGGGTCTCCGGCTCCCGTCTCTGCCCCGGCGTCGTCCGACGACTCGGATGACTCTCAGGGGATTGCCGCGGAGGTCTGGACTTACATCCGGGCCATCGAGCGCTCCGGGCTCGAGGGCTCGGATGAGTCGGAGTACTCCTCGGACGAGGAGGACTCGCCCGAGGAGGACGGCGAAGGTGACGACGACGACGGAGGCGACGACGGCGATGACGGTGACGGCGGCGGCAGGGGCGGCAACGGCAGCAGCAGGGGCGGCAACGGTGACGGCAAGGGTGGCGACGGCGGCTGCAGCAGGGGCAGCAACGGCGGCGGCAGCAGCAAGGGCAGCAACAAGGCCAGTGGTTAGATGCCACTGGTCTTTTGATATTAGTATAGTGTAGTAAAATAATGTAGTAATATTAGTAGTGTAGAGTAGTATAGTGTAGCATAGTAGTAGTAGTAGTAGTAGCAGTAGGGAAGTATCAACTCATAATGAGTTGATTTGTAAGTACTGTTACTTCCCTTAATGAAGAATGACTTTGTCTCCTCCTGTGTCAATTACTTTGCTTCATAGTAAGTTGATCTCTTATTTGTGAAGTTGATTCATTCGGAATAGTATCTAAATAACTCGGGCATCATATCGCCGCTTCAGGGGTGATGGCCGAGCTATTATTGTCAACATTTATGCATCTGAAATAGAGTCCGAGTGATGACGAAACCATGTCAGCGTCAGAATGACTGTTGACCACGTCGGCGATCTTAGAGGTGACAGCCGAGTGACTTGTGACGACGCCAACGTTTTTTAAAGATAACCGTCGAGCGACTGAGGACATCGTCGGCGCTTTAGAGATAGCCGCCGAGCGACTAAAGACATCGTCGGCACTTTAGAGATAAATGCCGAGCGACTGGTGATAACGTTGGCATTTTAGAAATAACAGCCGAGTTAGAACGGGTCGTGTCGGCCACTTTGAGGATAATAGCCGAATGATGATGTGGCCCGCCGGGGGTTTTAGAAGTAACCGCCGGGTGACAACGTGGCTCGCCGGTGTTTTAGAAGTATCTGCCGGGTGACAACGTGGCACGCCGGTGTTTTAGAAGTAACTGCCGGGTGCTGACTGGGTGCTTTTGGAAATGGTATTTGACTCGGGAATATCCCATATGTACTGCGCTTTCAGCCGCCTCTGCTTTCCGTGCCCTAGTTCTTGCTTTCCTGCCTCCAGATCCTCTCTGCAATTCGGCTCCCGCTCTATTCGCCAGTAGAGTTGAGATGGCGCCCAAGCGAAAGGCCTCGAGTTCATCTGTTGCGGTGATTCCCCCCATCGACCCCAACAGCCAGTTGCCTTTCGCAGGTAACCATATGTCTGTTGTCTCCGAGCCTAACCTTCTCCACCTCGTGTCCATCGGGATCCTTCCCCCGAGGGAGCTTTGTTCTTGGCGGATTTGTCATGGGGTCACTGTCCCGACAGAGGATACCCATGAATCCGTGATTTACGTTCCTTTTCTTCTCCGCGGTCTCGGTCTTCCCATTTCTCCCTTTTTCCGCGGCCTCCTTGATTTCTATCGTCTTAATTTGACCCATCTGAATCCCAATTCCATTCTGCAAATTTCCATTTATGTTCATTTGTGTGAAGCTTTTCTTGGCGTGCTGCCACATTTTGGATTGTGGAAGTATCTGTATCACTGTCGCCCTAGAATGGCTGGGGGGCAGCATCAGCTGGTTGGGGGTGCTAGTTTGGAGATGCGTCGTGGAAGGAAGACTGAATATCTTGAGATCCCTCTCAAAGACAGTATCAAGGGATGGCGCTTGGAGTGGTTTATTGTTGAGAACCACGGAAATTCTCTCCCCCCACGGTCGGGAAGACAGCCGGATGTTCGCACTCTGAGTTGGACCGAGTCACCCACGGATCAGGAGGTAGCTGAGGCAGGGGCTTTGCTAGCTGAAGTTGGACTGCTGAAAGAGAGGGGTCTGACTGCTGAGGCTGTGGTTGCTGATTTTGTTTTCAAGAACATTCAGCCGTTGAAGGACAGGGCATACCCAGCTTATCTGTACCGAGGCCTAGCTGACTCAACCCGGGTTACCAGCAGAAGAATTCCCTCTGTAGACTTGGTGAACCGACTTGAGATGATTCTTAGAGGCAAGGTATCAAATGTTGGTGCCCCAGTGGCATACTCGGCCTGGAACCTACCTCCTTCCAAAGCCTTCACTCATTTTGCTTCGAATCCACCTGTTGCTGATGGCGGTTTGGGCCTTAGAGTTCGACCCTCTGCTAAAGAAGTTAACGCCTTAGTTGCCTCGCTCGAGGGAATTCTTGATGATGAATAGCAGGTTCACTTTGAGGTGCCTTTGGATCCTAGTGACGCAGAGATAAGTGTTATGCTTGATTTGCTGACTGAGGATTCTTCTGACGCTGCTCCTGCTGGGACATTGGTGGTGGCGCCTCTCCCAGAAACTCATACAGCCTTGGATATTCAGAGACATGTCAGTGTTCGCCCAAAACGCCCTTGCCGAGTCAATCAACTTGATCCTTCTGCTGATGAGCAGAAGAAGAAAAAGAGACGCCTTCGGCGAGTATCTAGTTTGGATCGGGACGTTGGTCCTTCAGTTCCTGCTGCTGAAGAAGTGCCTGTGCCTGAATTTACTGACGTTGACCCCAGTGAGTGTGCTCCACCTGTTGCTGACCCCAATGGGGGTGCTCCATCTTCTGCTGACCCTAATGGGGGTACTCCATCTGCTGTTGACCCCAATGGGTGTGTTGTCTGTGTTGCTGATGAAAACGACGGGGAGGAAAAAGATGAGGTCCCTTTGACTCGGAAGAACAGTCGGCAGTATGTCGCCAGTGGGGAAAGTAGTGGAGTTCCTTCTCCTACTCTGTCTGCCCTCATTGGTCTACAAGAGTTGTCCCTGGCAAACTTTGATCAGACTCTTGAAGATATGGTTCCAGAGGACCTGCTATCAGAGCCAGCGGATGATGGTGTGATGGAGGTTTGTGCTGATGTGCCCGACGCCGGGTTGGGATCATCCCGGGCAGCGTCCCGCGCCTCGTCGACCTTAGAGCGCGGTCTTGAGGGTCGGGAAACTGACTTGGATCGTCTTGCTCCCATGGAAGTAATTGAGGGACCCTCAGCCTTAGAGGCGGCTACTGCAGAGAACTTGGTCCTCAAGGATGGTGTTGACACTTGCCCAGCCCCCAAGGATGTTGCCGGGGATGACTCGGCTCAGGTGGGAAACGCAAGCCACTGCCCAGCCCCCGAGGGTACTGCCGGAGATGATCCGGCTCAAGTGGGTAGCGCGAACTATAACCCAGCCCCCGAGGGTGTCCGAGCGGGGTCTCCCTCTTGTACTTCCATGGATGTTCACGTAGGATCTTCTCCGCGCTCCGGTTGCATGGTGGTAGCCCAAGCTTTGGGCCAGGGAGTCGCTTTAGAGGCTAGCGTTCCCGCTGACCAAGTTTTGGGCTCTGTTGATGGTACCGAGTTGGTCCCTGCTGGTTCATTGCAAGCTGCTTCGGGTGGCGACCTTATGCCAGGTCATCAATTGATCTCTCACGATTTGGGAGTCCCTTCGTTCTTCTCCAGCCTCCAGGTACTGTGGTATATCCTAGCCTGGCTTTTACACCATATGAACTGCTGTTATTACACTCATCTGATCTCCATATCAGGCATTGGTGGATGGGATGGCTAGTCAGCTGAGGTTGCAAGGTGCTTCTGTTCCAGAAGGAGTTTCGTCTCTGGCATGTTGGAATCCGGTGTTGCTTCAACATCGTGTCTCTGGCTTGGAGGCGACAAATGCTGGTTAGTGCTCTTTTGCTTCTCTTCGTCTACCTTATTGAACTGCTTCACACTTTGCCTCTTTTTGTTTGATTGTCTCTCGATAGATATGGCTCGGCAGATTTCCGTCCTTGAAGAAAAACATTCTCAAGGCCAGGCCGAGCTGGTCCGGCGGTGTTCTGATTTTGAGGAAAGGTATTCTCAAAGCCAGACTGAGCTAGGCCGGGTCTCGGCTGCTCTGAATGATGCTAACACGCTGAACTCTACCCTTCGCACTCAGCTTGATTCTGAAAAGGTGACTTATGAAACTGTGCCTTGTATTGCTGTGTTCTTATTGCTTGCATGATGTTTGAAGGAGTTGATTCTTGTTTGCAGGAAGAAAAAAGTGCCCTTATTGCTTCTCGCGACAATCTTGACAGACTGTATCGTGATTCCAGCAACTCGTTGACCATCCTAGAGAGGAGTCATCGCTTCACCATGGAGGAGTTAGACAATCATCGCTGTAAGCTGCAGGAATCCACGGATGAAGTGATCCGTCTCCGGCAGTTGATATCAGCTAAGGATGCTGCTATCAAAGAACTCCGTGCTTCCAAGAAATCCATCGCCCAAGAGCTAGAGACCGCTCAATTGGCTGTCAAAGTTGCTGAAGAAACTTCCATTACTCTGAGGGCCCAGCGTGACAGAGCGATGGATAAAGCCATTCACGCGGGGCGAATCTTGATGAGGAGACCCGGCGTGGTTGTCCCTGATGATATAAGGGCTGATGTGAACGCTGCTCCTGATTCCTCAAGTCGCCCTTCTTCGTCGATTGCTCCTGAGAAAGATATTGCGAAATAGAGAAATATTTTGCGTGCTTTTAGCGCGCGGTTAGCATGATCGAATATTTGTTAGAGGACACCAGTTCAGCGTTTGAATGATATTGTTACTCTCCTATTGTTTTAGAATTCAACAGTATGTAAATTTGCGGTAGTAAAATGCTGTGTGATGGTTTTGAAACTTGTTTACGGGATATAGAAGTCACCCCTATATGAGTATTCGTAAGCATGTGAAATCGCCTTAAGTCGTTGCTGACTTGAATCGATTGCTTTTGTTAGTAGGGCATAGTGGTCACCCTGAGTTAAGTAAGCGCGAGCATGTTGCACTGTCTCAAGTCGTTGCCGACTTAAGCCGATTGCTCCATTAGCAGGGCATAGTGGTCACCCCGAGTTAAGTAAGCGCGAGCATGTTGTAACGCCTTAAGTCGTTGCTGACTTAAGCCGATTGCTCCGTTAGCAGGGCATAGTGGTCACCACGAGTTAAGTAAGCGCGAGCATGTTGCACCGCCTTAAGTCGTTGCCGACTTAAGCCGATTGCTCCGTTAGCAGGGCATAGTGGTCACCCCGAGTTAAGTAAGCGCGAGCATGTTGCACCGCCTTAAGTCGTTGCCAACTTAAGCTGATTGCTCCGTTAGCAGGGCATAGTGGTCACCCCGAGTTAAGTAAGCACGAGCATGTTGCACCGCCTTAAGTCGTTGTCGACTTAAGCCGATTGCTCTGTTAGCAGGGCATAGTGGTCACCCCGAGTTAAGTAAGCACGAGCATGTCGCACCGCCTTAAGTCATTGTCGACTTAAGCCGATTGCTCCGTTAGCAGGGCATAGTGGTCACCCCGAGTTAAGTAAGCGCAAGCATGTCGCACCGCCTTAAGTCGTTGTCGACTTAAGCCGATTGCTCCATTAGCAGGGCATAGTGGTCACCCCAAGTTAAGTAAGAATGCAAGTCAATCATGAACAAACTGAGTATCTTTGAAGCCTTTTTATTGATGACATATTTCCCATTTTATAGAGTACATCGTCGTCCCGATAGCTTTTGAAATACAGCTAGGGATAAAACTTCCTGAGGTGTTCTATATTCCAGGAGTTCCCAATTTCTGTGCCGTCCATCTGAGTGAGACGATATGATCCCGGTCGAGTGACTTCTGCTACTATGAATGGTTCTTCCCATAAGGGTGACAACTTGTGCCGTCCCTCCCCCGTTAGAATTCGGCGGAGGACGAGATCTCCTACTGAAAAGGATCGTTGTCGCACGGCCTTGTCATGATAGCGTCTCAGAGTCTGCTGGTACCGTGCCGATTGAATTACTGCGTTCAGTCGCTCTTCTTCGAGTACATCAACATCTTCTAGCCTAGTTGCTTCGGCCTTTGCTATGCTTTCAAAGATCAACCTCGGTGCCCCAAACTTGAGATCAGCAGGTAGTACTGCCTCTGAACCATAGACCATGAAGAAAGGAGTGTTCCCATGCAGAGCTCGGCTAGGTTGGGTTCTTAGGCTCCAAACGATGTAGGGCAATTCCCTTATCCACTTTCCAGCGAACTTTTCATTTTTATCGAAGACCTTTTTTCTGAGTGCCTCCAATATCATCCCGTTAGCTCGTTCAACCTGCCCGTTGGCTCTCGGGTGTGCTACCGAAGCATACTTGACATGGATGCTTTTTTGCTCGCAGAAATCGAAGAACTCTGAACTTGTGAAGTTGGATCCCAAGTCGGTTATGATACTGTTCGGTATTCCGAACCTGAATATTATGTCTTGTATGAATTCCACGGCTTTAGCTGAGGTTAAAGAAGCAATGGGTTTGAACTCTATCCATTTAGTGAATTTGTCTATTGCTACCAACACGTGAGTGTACCCCCCTTGAGCTTTCTTGAAAGGTCCAATCATATCTAGTCCCCAGCATGCGAAGGGCCAAGTCACCGGTATGGTCTGCAGTTGTTGTGCTGGTAGATGTTGTTGCTTTGACAAGTACTGGCAAGCTTCGCACCTCCGAACTAACTCGGCTGCATCACTTTTCGTTGTTGGCCAATAGAACCCCGACCTGAAGACCTTCCCGACTAGTGTCTTGGACGCTGCGTGTATTCCACATTGTCCAGCATGAACCTCCTCCAGAAGTTGCCTCCCAGTAGATGAGAGGATGCATTTCATGAAGATGCCTGATGCGCCCCTTCTGTATAGTGTCTCCCAAATGAGTGTGTAGTGAGCTGACTGTCTAGCGATGCGCTCGACCGCACCTCTATCGTCTGGCTCTTCTTCATTATTTATATATCTGATGATCGGCCTTCTCCAGTCATCAGAGCCTGACTCTGGTTGATTCACAATATTACACTCTTCTGCCTGATCCATTGAGATGCTTGGCTGTGGTATTTTTTGTACAAAGACTCCAGGTGGGACCTGAATTCGACTGGATCCTAGCTTTGACAATACATCGGCTGCCGTGTTTCGATCTCTTTCTACATGATGAAATTCCATGCCTTCAAATTTATCTTCTAGTTTTCGGACGGCAGTGCAGTATTTTCCCATTGAATCACTCGAACAGTCCCATTCTTTGTTTATCTGGCTTATGACTACCAAAGAATCTCCATATACCATCAGTCTCTTGATGCCCAATGATATAGCGATGTTCAGTCCATGAATCAGAGCTTCATACTCGGTTGCATTGTTAGAGGCTGGAAATAGCAACTGGAGGGCATATTTGAGGTGCTCGCCTCCAGGTGCGATGAAGAGAATTCCCGCGCCTGCTCCCTGCAGCTTCAGCGAGCCATCAAAATACATCTGCCATACTTCTGCAGTTTCTGGGTTCTCTGGTACTTGTTGTTCAGTCCATTCTGATACGAAGTCAAACAATGCTTGAGTTTTGATGGCAGTGCGAGGTCGAAATTCGATGTCATGAGATCCCAGTTCACAGGCCCACTTGGCTATTCGGCCAATGGCTTCCTTATTTTGAAGGATATCCCCTATCGGAAAACCAGTGACTACTATGACTTTGTGGTCAGCAAAGTAGTGACGTAGCTTGCGGGCAGTTAGAAGTACTGCGTATAATAGCTTCTGAACTTGAGGATACTTTTTCTTCGAGGGACCCAGAACTTCACTGATGAAATAAACAGGATGTTGCAGTGGGTAGGCGTGTCCTTCTTCTGCTCGCTCGACTACCAACGCGGTGCTTACCACGTGAGTCGTGCAAGAGATATACAGCAGCAGATCTTCAGCTGGTTGAGTTGATGTGGCTCGCCTTGGTGGTTTCAGTACTGGTGGGGTTATTAAGAATTTCTTCAGTGCATCCAGGGCTTCCTGTGCTTCTGAAGTCCACTGAAACTTGTCCACTTTTTGAGTAGCTTGTAAAATGGTAAACCTTTTTCTCCCAGCCTGGATATAAATCTGCTCAGAGCTGCCATACATCCGGTAAGTCGCTGAACCTTCTTTTGTGATCGTGGAGCTTCCATTTTCATGATAGCTTCAATCTTATCCGGATTAGCCTCAATTCCCCGGTGGCTGACAATAAATCCGAGTAGCTTCCCTGCTGGTACTCCAAAGACACATTTTTCGGGATTAAGCTTCCATCGATATCACCGTAGACTGTTGAAAACCAGCTGTAAGTCTTCGATGAAGTTTTCCGAGTTTTCTGTTTTGATTACCACGTCGTCCACGTAGGCTTCCACACGCTTGCCCCAGTGATCGGCTAAGCATGTTTAAATGGCTCTCTGATAAGTCGCTCCAGCGTTTATGAGGCCAAACGGCATGGAGGTATAGCAGAAAGCACCGAATGGAGTGATGAACGCTGTTTTTTCCTCGTCTTCCTTTGCCAAACTGATCTGATGGTATCCGGAATAGCAGTCCAGAAAAGATAGCACAGAACATCCAACGGTGGAGTCTACCACCTGATCTATCCTAGGGAGCCCGAAGGGATCCTTTGGACAATGTTTGTTGAGATCTGTATAGTCGACGCACATGCGCCAATCCACTTTATTCTTTTTGAGTACAAGAACAGGGTTGGCTAACCACTCGGGATATAACACCTCTCTAATAAACCCAGCCGCGACCAAGCGAGCCAACTCAACGCGAATGGCCTCTCTTTTGTCGAGCGTGAAGCGACGTAGTTTTTACCGGATCGGCCTTGCCTGGGGGTAGACCTTCAGTTTGTGCTCGGCCAGTTCTCTCGGGACTCCCGGCATATCCGCAGGTTGCCATGCGAATACGTCTTGGTTGTCTTGCAGAAACCGGACGAGCGCGCCTTCCTATTTATCGTCTAGGCTGGAGCTGATGATGGCAGTCTTGCGTTCATCAGCAAACCCCAGGTTGATCCTTTTAGTTTCTTCAATCGGCCGCATAGAGGTCACGACTTGAGCTTCGTTCGCCGGTGCTGTAAGGTCTTCCTCAGGCTTAGAGTTCGCCTGTGCTGAAGAAGTCACCGACGGTTTGGTGGTGAGGGCCGCTTGGATGGCCACTCGGAAACATTCTGCGGCGCCTTGGAAGTCAGCGCGCACAGTTATGATTCCTTGTGGTCCTGGCATCTTCAGTATCATGTACGTGTAATGCGGGATGGCCATGAATTTTGCCAATCCTAGCCTCCCGATGATGGCGTTGTACCCACAGTCGAAGTTTGCCACTTCGAACCTCAGGAACTCGGTTCTGTAATTCTCCTGAGTTTCGAAGGTGACAGGCATGTAGATGTGGCCCAGCGGGTATTCCCCTTCGATCGACACGATGCCGAAGAAAGGAGTGTCTGACTCGCGGAGTTCTTTGAGGTGAACTACCAAGCCTTGGAGTGTCCGGGGGAAGGTGATGTTGATGCTGCTTCCCCCGTCCACTAACACCTTCTTCACCCTGCTCTCTCGGATCACCGGATCGACGAGGAGCGGGTATTTGCCTGGGTGGTCGAAGTTGAGCCATTGATCTGCCCGAGTGAAAGTGATCGGGTGCTCCGACCATCGGTACGGAGCAGGAGGACCGGTGGTCGCCACCAATATCTGGCGATCGTTGAGTTTTTGTTGTCTTTTGTTCTCCTGCGATCCGTGTCCGCCGAAGATGGCGTTGACCTCCCTGTCAACACGTGGGAAGGCTCCTCCTTCCCCCTCCTCCTACTGCTGGGGTTGTGTAACACCCTGAATTTGGGGGTATAAAATTTCTTTGCTCATATTCACAAATTCAGGTGTTACTTCTCTTTTCTCGCCTTTCCCCAATCTCCTCTTTCTCATTTCTATAGGAGAAGAGTGGTTATTCTTTTTTGTAATTATAATTTAGTAGGCTAAACTCCAAGGGAGCATGAAATGTTGCATCATGTCAAACCCTAAATTCTACTTTTGTTTGGTGCATAATTCTTGGAAAGGCTAATTTGAATTTGTGGCTTATTTGGATTTGAATCAAATAGAGTAAATAAAAAGAAAAGAGAAAACAAATGCCAGAATAAAAGAAAAAGGAAAAGAAGCCCACTTCCCCCGCCCCCTCGGCCTTTCGGCCCATCAGGCCCATCCCCCGCGCGCGCGCCTTTCCCCCCCTTCTCTCTCTGCCCTGGCGGGCCCGCCCGTCAGCGCGACCGCCTTCCCCGCGTCCGCGCCCGCTTTCCTCTCTCTCTGCTCGTGGGCCCGAGCTGTCAGCTCCTCCGTCTTCGCGTAACCGCCGCCCCGGTCCGCGCGTGCCGCGGACTCCGCGCCCACGTCGCGCGTGGAGCTCGCAACCGCCTCGCCTCGGTCACTTGAGCCCAGAGCCTCGCTCGCCCTCTCCCCCTCCCTCATTTGCGCACCTGAAGACCCCTCTCCCACCTCCCCCACGCTGCGCACACGCCAGAGCGCCGCCGCCATTAAACCGCCGCCGCCCGAGCTCGTTTCTCCGTCGCCGTTGGAGCCCCGCCGTGCCCTCTGCCACGGTGAGCTCCGCCCCGACGTCCGCAACCCGGGACGCGCTCCAATTTCCCCTCCCCCTCCCCGAATCACTCTGCTCGCGCTCACCGCCGTTCTCTGCGCAGCCGCCGAGGTCCGCCACCGTCGACTCGGGCTGCCGCCGCGTCTCCGTCGCCATCGAGGGGTCCCCGGAGTTCGCCTTGAGGTAAGGAACCTCTCCCGCCCCCTCCCGTCCTTTCTTTTGCCTCCCGTCGCGTTTAATTGCTCGCCGGAGTCCCTTAGCGCCACCACCGAGCCGCTTCGCCGTGGGCCGCCCCCCTCCGGTGCCCCTGCCCCGACCTAGTCCCCACCGGAAGGTTCCCCGCGCCCTCCCCAACCTCCCCGGCCGTCCAGGTCGCCCCAAGGACCCGCAGAGCCCCCGCGCCCCTCGTCTCCGGCGAGTTCTCCGCCGCGGGGACGAGCGCCGCCGCCTCTGCTAGCCGTAGGAGAGGACAAAGCCGGCCACCCAACCCCCGCCGTCCATCCCAGATCGAACGGCCCTGTTTCAATTAGGCCGAGCCCGACCCTAGCCGTTCATCTGAGATCCAACGGCCAGAGCCGTTTCCCCACACCCCGCCTCCCTGCCATTTGGGCCCCGCCTGTCAGCCAGCCGCCCCGCGCTGCTCGCCTGGCCCCGCATGTCAGCCGCCCAGGCCGCCGCGCGCTCGCGCGCCCGCCCGCGGATCTAATCTCGGGCGTTGATCCGAGATCCAACGGCTAGTAGAGCCTGATACCCCTTCGCCCGCGCTTTTTCTTAAAGAGACCCCCGCCTTTCCGCAAATTAACCCGCCGTCCCTAGATTTTCACAGTTAGGTCCTCGGACCTTTTATTTAATTCAAAATAAGTATTTAAGGCATATTTTTAATCCCTAATCTTGTAAAATCCATAACTTTGTCATATGAACTCCAAATTAGGTGCTTCAAATTGCAAAATGTTCATAATATTCTTATCTATCTATTTAAACAATGTTTCTCTGCTGTTTTTATGTCCCAATTATTAGTTGATCATTAGGGTAAAATTAATGTTATTGGAACCCTATTTGAGATAAATAGAAGATAGTAGACTTTAATAAAAGTTGGAGCACCTAAGTTTATGGACTTAAAACCATGTAATGATTTAACCCCACCACTGACTTAGACCTGATTAGTGGATAATGAATCACTTTGTATAGTCCTCTACCCTAGACCTAGGGAACACCAGAGTGCCAATCCTTTTCTATTATGAACTTGTGATCTCTCTGCTGCATATGTTTGGTATATTGCTTTTGTTTGTTATTTCCCAAGTGCATAGTGTGAATGATTACTTTACGTAGACATCGGGCAGTCTGTGTTTCCTGAGGAGGTTGCAGAGGAAGTCCCTGATCAGCAGTTTGGTGAAGGCAAGTGTCCTCTGACCCATTATGTCCTATCCACTTATAACTTACCATCCCGCATTACTTACTTGAAACCTAAGGATTTACTAGCTTTACACTTTACTTTATCCTTGCTGACCTTATGGGCTGTTATGGTTAGCATTCTGCTATTGCCTTAACTTAACCAATGAACATGATGTGACTATTTATGATACTGTTATCCTGATTATATTGTTGATCTGGTGATACTCTAGGGGGCTCAGGCTGTTTCCTGAGTACCTCTCCGTACGGACCTGTTCGTTGAGAGACCACCCGGGATAACAGTGCAACCATGAGGGTGGAATGGGGTGCCCTTAGCTAATTAATTAGAGGAACTAGAAGTGTAGTTGCTTCGCCGTCGTGCCGTCAATGGGGTCCAGGCACAGTGCTTGCTCTGCCGAGGCTGAGTGCCGAGGTTCTTTCGTTTTGTTTTTTAGTCACCCTCCTGAGGGGAGAGGTACTGTGTTTATCAAACTGGAGAAACCTAACGGGCAGCTATGACCTCTAGGGAATCTTTGTAAAGGCTTCGTAGTGAATCCCTGGCCATTCACCTTGGGAGTGAATAAGGGTCTTGCAAGCCCGGGCTAGAGAGGGAATCACGGCTCATGGGTAAAGTGTGCGACCTCTGCAGAGGGTAGTGAAACTGATATATCAGCCGTGCTCACGGTTAAGAACAGCCTTGGGATCCTCTTTGATTAGAGATACTCCGGATACACTTCAAATGATGACTTCAATGCTGATGGTCAACGACGGTGACTTTAATCATGTTTTCTAGTATTTCTTCTCTGAAGAAGTACTTTCTGGGATTATAACTTGGGTTTTATGATAAAACCTGGCTCCTACTAATAATAAATACCTGACCAACTAAAAGCAACTGCTTGAGCCCAACCCCACATAAAGCTAGTCCACTTCAGCCAAACGGGACATTTGCTGAGTACGTTGATGTGTACTCATCCTTGCTTTACCACAAAACACCAGGTTGTCCGCATTGTAACCACTGCTCAGGAGAAGACGAAGTCGTGGAAGGAGACTTCCAGGAGTTCCAAGACTACGACGAGTTTTAGGTGTGGGTTGGCGGCAACCCCCAGTCAGCTGCCTGTGAAGGCCTTATCTTTACTGCGTTTCGCTAGCACTTTGATTTAACTGTTAAGTTGATGACTATGTGGATGTCTATGACTCTGTGATGTAATAAGTTAATACTCTTTTATGTTATTATTCGAGCACTGTGCAATGATGTTCATTTATGTAATCGCTGTGTACGTGAGTTCTGATCCTGGCACGTACATAGTTCGCATTCGGTTTGCCTTCTGAAACCGGGTGTGACATAAGTGGTATCAAAGCCAGGCTGACTGTAGGACCGCTGACCTAGAGTAGCACTGGTCGTACTAAGGACTATTGACCTTCCCTCTCACCTTGACCTCTGACGTTACTTCAAAAGTCGGTCACCTCGACCAACCCTATGTTTTACTACATATATATACTATATTATACCTTGTTAAAATTTTTATCTTGTTATGTCTATGGTTTGTGCACTTGTCATATTAGTTCTGTTCTTACTCTTGTGCTTACGGTGTCTTTTGTAGATGGCTCGTCTTAGACACACTGCACGTAAGTCGGTGATTCCTTTCCTGCCGTCTCGACTTGCGGAGCGTCCTTTGCGCCACACCGTGTCCGGTCAGTCGAGTCACCTGGAGAGACTGCACCGCCGCCTGCGTGAGGAGCAGGAACGCCGGCGCCAGCACAGAGAGCAGCAGGGCTCTTCCTCCCCACCCCAGCAGGAGGTGGAGTCCGTGAGGCGCCGTTCCTCTGTTGCCCAGCTGGAGGCGCCCCCTGCACCACCGCGGGACGCCCCGGCTGTTGGAGGAGCTACTGGAGGAGGTCCTGGAGGAGACCCCGACGACGACGACTTAGACCACAACACGGAGTCCTCTGAGCCGCAGGAGGCGGAAGGATGGGTCACCCGACCCATCACCCGTGACGCCGCTCGCGGTTGTCACTTCCACGACGCACTCGACACCTTGCTGCGCCAGGCTTTCGACCGGCACACCTGGTCGATCGAGTACCGTTGTGTAGTCTACCAACACAGTCGCGGGAGGTACCCGGACCGCTGGGAGGCTACCTGCCTAGTTCGCCGTCCGGAGGATGATCTCTGGGGTGCGGAGGCCGTTTTGGAGCACTACTCCATCTCCGAGAGGGACACTGCAGAGGCGGCTATGCAGGATGCAGCACGACGTGCACTCTCCCAGTATTGTTCCTTGTTCGGTGGGGTGGCCGACGGTCTTAACCTTAGGTACTACCCCCGCCGTCCTACTGGCAGCACCGAGAGTATGGTTGTCTCACCTGTTGGTGAAGGTAACCCTAGGTTGAGCAGCACAGTCAACCTAGTCGCGGTGCTTAACACTGAGCTGGATCACTCTCTAGACGAGCTGAGCAGGGCTCGAACGGAGATTGCGGAGTTGCGTGCTGAGCTAGCAGAGCGCCGCCACCAGGAGGGTGGTTCTCCCGCTCCTGTTGGGACTCAGCACCCATACCACTCGCCGCCACATGGTCACCACACTTATGGTTCCCCTGTCTGTAAGACCAGGATAGACCTGGATCCTTAGATCGTTAGCGTCGAAGTTTGTAATAATTCTTAAGTCAGATGTCTCAGTCTTAGGTAGTCAGTTTAGTTTGCTTATCAGTTGCTTCCATTTAGTTTAGTTTGCTTATCAGTTGCTTACATGCTTGTTATGATGAACTTGTGCTGGATTTGAATCTTTGTAATGACTATTGCCAACCTGTGGGTTTCTCCTACAGTTTGGCCTAGCTAGTAATGTTAATGAAGTCAGTTGTTTAGTTGGGAAACCATTTACTTCTACTTTCCTTTTTATCTGAGAAGTTGTGTTGAATCATAATGAGAATCAGTGAAGCTCCTTGTTCACTCAGTGTCATCAAGAATTCTGTATTTCCTCTTCTTATGCTGAAGGATTGTAAGATCAATGCTGATGTATGAGTGTCTTCCACAGATGTCTGACAACCGGCGCCGATGCAACAGGCGTGCTCAGCAAGAGCAGCGTGCCCAGCAGGAGGAACATCAGAGGCAGCCTCCCCCACCACCCCGATGACAGTGGAGCAGATGTTCTTGATGCAAACTCAGGCAGTGCAGGCTATTGGGCAGACTCTGGCAGCCATGCAGCAGGCTCAACAGCAACCCCAACCCTAGTTGCAAGTGCAGATGCCCCAGATGCCACGGGATAAGCGTGGCGAGTTCATGAGAGGGCACCCTCCTACCTTCGCCCATTCTGCCGACCCCATGGATGCAGAAGACTGGCTGCGCGCAGTGGAAAGGGAACTGTGCACCGCCCAATGTGACGACAGGGAGAAGGTTCTGTATGGTCCCCGCCAGCTAAGGGGAGCAGCCCAGTCCTGGTGGGAGTCCTACCTCGCCACCCATGCTGACCCTGAAGCTATCACTTGGGAGGAATTCAGCGAGAGTTTCCGTCGGTACCATGTTCCAGAGGGACTGATGATTGTGAAGAAGGAGGAGTTTCTGGCTTTGAGGCAGGGGCCCCTGTCTGTTAGTGAATACAGAGACAAGTTTCTGCAACTATCTCGTTATGCACCTGAAGACGTCAACACTGACGCTAAAAGGCAGTACAGGTTCATGAGGGGTTTGGTGGATCCCCTGCATTACCAGCTGATGAATCACACCTTCCCCACCTTCCAGCATCTGATTGATAGGGCAGTTATGACTGAGAAGAAGCGTAAGGATATGGAAGATCGGAAGCGCAAGATGAGTGGACCCCAGTCTGGAGGCATCAGCCGTCCACGTTTCTCAGGCAGTTCATCTCAGCAAGGCAGGCCTGGTCACCCACAGGGATATCAGAATCAGAATCAGTGTCCGCATCAGCAGCAGTTTCAGAGGCAGTACCCACAACAGCAGCAGTATCGTCAGAGCAGCCAGCAGGGAGGTAATCAGTATCAGAAGCAGAACAACCAGGCACCTCGCCTTCCTGCCCCAGCAACAAATCAGAACAACCAAGCAGCCCCAGCACAAGGAGGAGGCAGAGGATGTTTCCACTGTGGAGAACAAGGCCACTGGGCGATGCAGTGCCCAAAGAAGATGGCGCAGCAGCAGACCAACCCCAATGCTCCAACAAGGCAAGGTGTACTGCAGCCGGCAGCAGGTAATCGTGGCCAAGCGTACAACCGTGGGAAGGTGAACCACTTGGAGGCCGAAGCGATCCAGGATGCACCAGATGTGGCAGTAGGTATGTTCTCAGTCGAATCTCATCCCACAAAAGTGCTATTTGATACTGGTGCAACTCATTCATTTGTCACTGCAATATGGGTAGAAATGCATAACATCTCAGTAGAGGCAATGATGCCGCCCATGAGGATTAATTCGGTTGGTGGTAAAGTGCAAGCAGATAGAATATGCTCAAATATAAGGGTGGAAATAAGGGGGATAGGGTTCCCCAGTGATCTAATAGTAATAGACACCCTTGGGGTGGATGTCATCCTAGGGATGAATTGGTTAATGAAATATGAAGCGAATGTTAGCTGTGACAAGAGGACCGTAACATTGAAGTCCCCATCCGGAGAGGAGGTAGTGGCTGAGCTAAGGATGCCTAAATCAGCGGAGGGAGATTGTCACCAGATTTCAGTTGATAGTAAGGAGGCCAACCCGCTCGAGGCTATCAAGGTTGTGTCGGACTTTCCGGACGTGTTTCCTGAGGAGCTAACGGGCATGCCACCCAAGAGAAAAGTCGAATTTGTCATAGAGCTTATCCCTGGTACCGCCCCCATTTCCAAAAGAGCCTATCGAGTGTCTGGACCAGAATTGGTGGAACTCAAGAAGCAGATTGATGAGCTATTAGAAAAGGGTTACATCAGACCAAGTACCTCGCCTTGGGCCGCTCCAGTGTTGTTTGTAGAGAAGAAAGATGGTACCAAAAGGATGTGCATAGATTACAGAGCCCTGAATGAAGTCACTATTAAGAACAAGTACCCTCTACCAAGAATAGAAGATCTGTTTGACCAACTCAGAGGTGCCAGCGTATTCTCGAAGATAGATCTGAGGTCAGGCTACCATCAACTCAGAATCCGACCCTCGGACATACCGAAGACAGCATTCATCACCAAGTATGGGTTATATGAGTATACAGTTATGTCCTTTGGTTTGACAAATGCGCCAGCCTTTTTTATGTACCTGATGAACAGTGTGTTCATGGACTACCTAGACAAGTTTGTGGTAGTGTTCATCGATGATATTCTCATATACTCTCCAAGTGAGGAAGATCATGTGGAGCATTTGAAGATGGTATTGCAAAGGCTACGAGAGCATCAGTTGTATGCCAAGCTGAGTAAATGCGAGTTCTAGATTCATGAAGTCCTGTTTCTGGGTCACATCATAAACCAAGATGGGTTAGCAGTGGATCCAAAGAATGTAGCAGATATTCTGAACTGGAAAGCACCGAAGGATGTTCGTGGGATCAAGAGCTTCATTGGAATGGCCGGATACTATAGGCGTTTCATTGAAGGCTTTTCAAAGATTGCTAGGCCAATGACAGCGTTGCTAGCGAAGAAAGTTGAGTTTAAGTGGACCCAAAAGTGTCAAGAAGCATTTGAAGAACTGAAGAATAGATTGACCACATCACCGGTGTTAGTTCTGCCTGATGTTCACAAGCCATTCTCGGTGTACTGCGATGCTTCTTACACCGGATTGGGATGCGTGCTGATGCAAGAAGGAAGAGTTGTAGCATACTCATCTCGACAGCTGAAGATTCATGAGAAAAATTACCCCACACACGACCTAGAGTTGGCAGCAGTGGTTCATGCTCTAAAGACATGGAGACATTACCTGTATGGACAGAAATGCGACATCTACACAGATCATAAAAGTCTGAAGTACATATTCACCCAGTCAGAGTTAAACATGAGGCAGCGAAGATGGTTGGAATTGATCAAAGACTACGAGTTGGAGATACATTACCATCCAGGCAAAGCCAATGTTGTTGCAGATGCTCTGAGCAGGAAGAGTCAAGTCAATATGATGGCCACGTACCCAATGCCATATGAGTTAGCCAAGGAGTTCGACAGACTGAGTCTCGGTTTCCTGAACAGTACACAAGGAGTAACAATGGAATTAGAGCCCACCCTAGAACGAGAGATCAAAGAAGGGCAGAAGGATGATGAAAACATCAACAATATCCGGCAGCTGATCTTAGAAGGAAGAGGCAAAGACTTTCGAGAGGATGAAGAGGGAGTAATATGGTTCAAGGACCGATTGTGTGTTCCCGACATCAAACCTATTCGGGAGCTGATCCTAAAGGAAGCTCATGAGACAGCCTACTCCATACACCCTGGAAGTGAAAAGATGTATCAGGATTTAAAAAGGAGATTTTGGTGGTATGGCATGAAAAGAGAAATCGCAGAATATGTCGCCATCTGTGATAGCTGTCAAAGAACCAAAGCAGAGCATCAAAGGCCCGCCGGATTGTTGCAGCCATTGCGGATTCCTCAGTGGAAGTGGGATGAGATCGGGATGGATTTCATAGTTGGCCTACCTCGTACTTGGGCCGGCTATGATTCCATCTGGGTGGTTGTGGACCGCTTAACCAAGGTGGCCCATTTTATACCTGTGAAGACAACGTACACCGGAGCAGCGTTAGCTGAGTTATACATGTCTCGGATAGTCTGCCTTCATGGTGTGCCGAAGAAGATAGTGTTAGATCGAGGAACACAGTTTACCTCTCATTTTTTGCAGCAGCTACAAGAAGCTTTGGGCACACATTTGAACTTTTGCTCGGCTTATCACCCACAGACAGACGGTCAGACTGAAAGAAATAATCAGATCCTAGAAGATATGTTGAGAGCCTGTGCGTTGCAAGACAAGTCAGGATGGGACAAAAGGTTACCCTACACAGAATTCTCCTATAACAATAGTTACCAGGCCAGCTTGAAGATGTCACCGTTTCAGGCACTCTATGGACGGAGTTGTAGGACTCCGCTGCATTGGGACCAGCCTGGAGAGAGACAGGTGTTTGGCCCCGACATCTTACTTGAAGCCGAAGAGAATATCAAAATGGTTCGGGAGAATCTGAAGATAGCACAATCAAGGCAGCGAAGCTATGCTGACAGAAGGAGAAGAGAACTAAGTTTTGAAGTGGGAGATTACGTTTATCTAAAGGTGTCGCCTATTAGAGGAGTCAGAAGGTTCGGAGTCAAGGGCAAGTTAGCACCCCGGTACGTTGGACCATATCAGATTCAAGCAAAGCGTGGAGAAGTGGCCTACCAGCTCAACCTACCAGAAAGTTTGTCGGTAGTGCACAATGTGTTCCATGTGTCCCAATTGAAGAAGTGTTTGCGAGTACTAGAAGAACAGTTGCCAGTGGAGGGTTTGGAAGTCCAGGAGGATCTGACATACATAGAGAAGCCAACGCAGATTCTGGAGTTTGCAGACAGAGTCACCCGGAGGAACACCATCAGAATGTGCAAAGTCAGATGGGGTCACCACTCGGAGGAAGAAGCAACCTGGGAACGAGAAGATGATCTGAAGGCCAAATACCCTGAACTCTTTGCTGACCAACCTTGAATCTCGGGGCGAGATTCTTTTAAGGGGGATAGGTTTGTAACACCCTGAATTTGGGGGTATAAAATTTCTTTGCTCATATTCACAAATTCAGGTGTTACTTCTCTTTTCTCGCCTTTCCCCAATCTCCTCTTTCTCATTTCTATAGGACAAGAGTGGTTATTCTTTTTTGTAATTATAATTTAGTAGGCTAAACTCCAAGGGAGCATGAAATGTTGCATCATGTCAAACCCTAAATTCTACTTTTGTTTGGTGCATAATTCTTGGAAAGGCTAATTTGAATTTGTGGCTTATCTGGATTTGAATCAAATAGAGTAAATAAAAAGAAAAGAGAAAACAAATGCCAGAATAAAAGAAAAAGGAAAACAAGCCCGCTTCCCCCGCCCCCTCGGCCTTTCGGCCCATCAGGCCCATCCCGCGCGCGCGCGCCTTTCCCCCCCTTCTCTCTCTACCCTGGCGGGCCCGCCCGTCAGCGCGACCGCCTTCCCCGCGTCCGCGCCCGCTTTCCTCTCTCTCTGCTCGTGGGCCCGAGCTGTCAGCTCCTCCGTCTTTGCGTAACCGCCGCCCCGGTCCGCGCGTGCCGCGGACTCCGCGCCCACGTCGCGCGTGGAACTCGCAACCGCCTCGCCTCGGTCACTTGAGCCCAGAGCCTCGCTCGCCCTCTCCCCCTCCCTCATTTGCACACCTGCAGACCCCTCTCCCACCTCCCCCACGCTGCGCACACGCCAGAGCGCCGCCGCCATTAAACCGCCGCCGCCCGAGCTCGTTTCTCCGTCGCCGTTGGAGCCCCGCCGTGCCCTCTGCCACGGTGAGCTCCGCCCCGACGTCCGCAACCCGGGACGCGCTCCAATTTCCCCTCCCCCTCCCCGAATCACTCTGCTCGCGCTCACCGCCGTTCTCTGCGCAGCCGCCGAGGTCCGCCACCGTCGACTCGGGCTGTCGCCGCGTCTCCGTCGCCATCAAGGGGTCCCCGGAGTTCGCCTTGAGGTAAGGAACCTCTCCCGACCCCTCCCGTCCTTTCTTTTGCCTCCCGTCGCGTTTAATTGCTCGCCGGAGTCCCTTAGCGCCACCGCCGAGCCGCTTCGCCGTGGGCCGCCCCCCTCCGGTGCCCCTACCCCGACCTAGTCCCCACCGGAAGGTTCCCCGTGCCCTCCCCAACCTCCCCGGCCGTCCAGGTCGCCCCAAGGACCCGCAGAGCCCCCGCGCCCCTCGTCTCCGGCGAGTTCTCCGCCACGGGGACGAGCGCCGCCGCCTCTGCTAGCCGTAGGAGAGGACAAAGCCGGCCACCCAACCCCCGCCGTCCATCCCAGATCGAACGGCCCTGTTTCAATTAGGCCGAGCCCGACCCTAGCCGTTCACCTGAGATCCAACGGCCCAGAGCCGTTTCCCCACACCCCGCCTCCCTGCCATTTGGGCCCCGCCTGTCAGCCAGCCGCCCCGCGCTGCTCGCCTGGCCCCGCCTGTCAGCCAGCCGCCCCGCGCTGCTCGCCTGGCCCCGCCTGTCAGCCGCCCAGGCCGCCGCGCGCTCGCGCGCCCGCCCGCGGATCTAATCTCGGGCGTTGATCCGAGATCCAACGGCTAGTAGAGCCCGATACCCCTTCGCCCGCGCTTTTTCTTAAAGAGACCCCCGCCTTTTCGCAAATTAACCCGCCGTCCCTGGATTTTCACAGTTAGGTCCTCGGACCTTTTATTTAATTCAAAATAAATATTTAAGGCATATTTTTAATCCCTAATCTTGTAAAATCCATAACTTTGTCATATGAACTCCAAATTAGGTGCTTCAAATTGCAAAATGTTCATAATATTCTTATCTATCTATTTAAACAATGTTTCTCTGCTGTTTTTATGTCCCAATTATTAGTTGATCATTAGGGTAAAATTAATGTTATTGGAACCCTATTTGAGATAAATAGAAGATAGTAGACTTTAATAAAAGTTGGAGCACCTAAGTTTATGGACTTAAAACCATGTAATGATTTAACCCCACCACTGACTTAGACCTGATTAGTGGATAATGAATCACTTTGTATAGTCCTCTACCCTAGACCTAGGGAACACCAGAGTGCCAATCCTTTTCTATTATGAACTTGTGATCTCTCTGCTGCATATGTTTGGTATATTGCTTTTGTTTGTTATTTCCCAAGTGCATAGTGTGAATGATTACTTTACGTAGACATCGGGCAGTCTGTGTTTCCCGAGGAGGTTGCAGAGGAAGTCCCTGATCAGCAGTTTGGTGAAGGCAAGTGTCCTCTGACCCATTATGTCCTATCCACTTATAACTTACCATCCCGCATTACTTACTTGAAACCTAAGGATTTACTAGCTTTACACTTTACTTTATCCTTGCTGACCTTATGGGCTGTTATGGTTAGCATTCTGCTATTGCCTTAACTTAACCAATGAACATGATGTGACTATTTATGATACTGTTATCCTGATTATATTGTTGATCTGGTGATACTCTAGGGGGCTCAGGCTGTTTCCTGAGTACCTCTCCGTAAGGACCTGTTCGTTGAGAGACCACCCGGGATAACAGTGCAACCGTGAGGGTGGAATGGGGTGCCCTTAGCTAATTAATTAGAGGAACTAGAAGTGTAGTTGCTTCGCCGTCGTGCCGTCAATGGGGTCCAGGCACAGTGCTTGCTCTGCCGAGGCTGAGTGCCGAGGTTCTTTCGTTTTGTTTTTTAGTCACCCTCCTGCGGGGAGAGGTACTGTGTTTATCAAACTGGAGAAACCTAACGGGCAGCTATGACCTCTAGGGAATCTTTGTAAAGGCTTCGTAGTGAATCCCTGGCCATTCACCTTGGGAGTGAATAAGGGTCTTGCAAGCCCGGGCTAGAGAGGGAATCACGGCTCATGGGTAAAGTGTGCGACCTCTGCAGAGGGTAGTGAAACTGATATATCAGCCGTGCTCACGGTTAAGAGCAGCCTTGGGATCCTCTTTGATTAGAGATACTCTGGATACACTTCAAATGATGACTTCAATGCTGATGGTCAACGACGGTGACTTTAATCATGTTTTCTAGTATTTCTTCTCTGAAGAAGTACTTTCTGGGATTATAACTTGGGTTTTATGATAAAACCTGGCTCCTACTAATAATAAATACCTGACCAACTAAAAGCAACTGCTTGAGCCCAACCCCACATAAAGCTAGTCCACTTCAGCCAAACGGGACATTTGCTGAGTACGTTGATGTGTACTCATCCTTGCTTTACCACAAAACACCAGGTTGTCCGCATTGTAACCACTGCTCAGGAGAAGACGAAGTCGTGGAAGGAGACTTCCAGGAGTTCCAAGACTACGACGAGTTTTAGGTGTGGGTTGGCGGCAACCCCCAGTCAGCTGCCTGTGAAGGCCTTATCTTTACTGTGTTTCGCTAGCACTTTGATTTAACTGTTAAGTTGATGACTATGTGGATGTCTATGACTCTGTGATGTAATAAGTTAATACTCTTTTATGTTATTATTCGAGCACTGTGCAATGATGTTCATTTATGTAATCGCTGTGTACGTGAGTTCTGATCCTGGCACGTACATAGTTCACATTCGGTTTGCCTTCTGAAACTGGGTGTGACAGGTTGTCGTGGTTCTTCTGGTCCTCCCCGCGGAGGAGGAGGAGGTAGAGGTTGGAAGGGTCGGCCGTGTCCGATGGAGTGCTTGAAGTCCCTGCAGTTCCGAAGGGTGTGGCGCATGTCCTTGTGGTACGGGCACTGGGCATCGAGAATGTCGTCCAGCGTGCGCTCGCCTCCGCGAGGCCCTCCCCGGGCGCGAGAGGCAGGTGGTCCGGCGGCGTGCACTTCTTCACGCGGTCTCTTCTCCCAGCGTTTGTCGGGTTGCTGGTTCGCGTCACATCGTGGTGCTGCCGGTGCGGGCTTTGCTCCCCCAATGAGGTCTTGAGCTCGCTCGTAGGCAGTGATGTAGAGGTCGGCTTCCCGGAACAGCTGCTCGGAGGTAGTCGGCGCTTTCTGCAGTATGGCTCAGACGAAGGCCGAGTCATTGGATCCTCTGTAGAAGTCCTCGATCACGGCCGCCTCCGTGACCTCGGGGATACGATTTCTCATGGTCTGGAACCTTTTGAGGTACGACCGGAGAGTTTCGTCCCCCCGGCGCTTGATGGATTTGAGGTCCCACGGTTGCGCTGGTTTGTCGGAGAGGGATTGAAAGTTGGCTGTGAAGCGTCGACTGAAGTCGCTCCAGTCATCGATGCAGTGTCGAGGTAGATGTCGCAGCCATTGCAGTGCATCTTGCCCGAGGACAATGGGTAAGTACGCAGTCATCACGTCCTCGGATGCTCCGGCGGCTCAGGCGGCGGTGGTGTAGACGGCCTGCCAGCCTCCTGGATCCTGCTTAGGTTCATATTTGTCGACATTGGATACCTTGAAGTTAGGGGGCCACTGAATGGCCCTGAGGCGTGGAGTAAGGGTTGTCACTCCACACGTGTCCTCCTGTCGTCGGGGATGATGTCTGTCTCGAGGAGGGGAGTAGTCGTTGTGGTTCCTCGACCGTCCCTGGGTAGTACCGCCAGTCGAGGCCGTTGCTGACTCGGTTCTGGTGGCCTGACTCCGAGCTGGGATGCCATGATCCCTGTCATACTCCTCCCGGCGGCGGATCTCGTTCTCATGCCGTCGTTCACACGAAGCGTTGATGGAGCTTCGCGCGTCCCGGCGACTGTTGATGGCGTGTCGTAGATCGTTCGGTGGGTGAGCGAGCGGTAGAAGATGGTTGGCTGCCTGGGTGAACAGTCGTCGATAGCCCTCGGCGTCGGGAGTCCGAGGGAGTCCATCAGCTATCCGAGATAGTACCCCTCCGACTTCACTCGGCGTGTTCATGGCTCGGGCGAAGTCGGGATTCAGGTTGCGCCCGAAGAGTGGATTTTCCCGGCGCTGCCTCGCGTCTTGCTCGGCGTCGATCACGTCGGCGGGAATTCCTTCATTCTATGAAGATGCGTTCCTCCGGAGTTTCTCCTATCTCCGAGACCTCGTCCCGCGAAACAGGTTGCTCCGGATCCCGTTCTCCGGCCTCGTGATGTCGCCGAATGTTTCGGCGCCGGTTTCTCCGTCGGCGGGATTCCCGCTGAGGTGGTTCTTCTCCGGGCGCGGTCGGCTCGTCGTCGGAGACGGGGGGCGACTCCACTCTCCCGATGAAAAGAACGTCGGTGTAGAATGGTGCGGCTGTCGTGGCGATCTTCTTTCCGTTCTCCTTTGAGGGCGGAGGCATGGAAAGGACAACTTGCTTCCTCCTGGTCTCTTTCTTCCTTGCGATCTGTGTCCATTCTTTCGTCGGGGAAGTAGACAGTGGAGTTCTCCAGGTCAACGGGCCCTCGGCCCCTGGCTTTCTGAAGGCGATTTTTTTCCGGAAAGCTGGAGGTTGCGCTTCTCCGATATTTTCGGAGTTTGTTGGGGGAGACTTCTTTTTCGGTGGATCTACAATGCGGTGTAGAGTTCCCTCTTCATCTGCTATGGACGAGATCGTTCCAAAGCAGAATACGGATCCGGGACGGAGGGTGATCTTGCTGTGGAAGGTGACGGCCATTGAGCTAGCTTGGATCGTCGACACACCCCCTACCTGGCGCGCCAGCTGTCGGTGTTTTGGGTCCGACCGCACACCCGGGGTTGCCCCTCAAGGTGTTTTAGGAGTAGGACGGTGTCACCGACTGTAGCTAAATGGTTCGTGCCAGATGCACGAAGGACAATGGACAGTGTTTACAGGTTCGGGCCGCTTTGAGATGCGTAACACCCTACGTCCTGGCGAGTATGCTTTGTGTAATGGGTTACAAGGTAGCTCTCGTAGAGAGTTGAGGTGGATGGCTGAGCAGTGGGATCGATCGTTCTGAAGGGGTGCCCCCTAGGCCTTATATATTCGACCGTGAGGCAATACATGTGGATATGATAACAATGTGCACCTAAAAGATAGTGAACCGTTTTTTGTCTATCTTCCTATGATTCTGCCGACTTATCCTCGCCTGGTTACACCGTACGGGGCTCCAGCGCGGGAAAGTCGGATCTTCTGTTGCGGTCGTTTGCTCAACGCTGTGGGGCCATCCGGGCTTGCACCAACCCAGCCTTATGTCGATCTGCTTCACTGGTCGTTCCTCCCTAGGCCCATGAAGGAGTGACCTTACGATTTATTGGGCCCTTGGGCCTTTCGTGAGGTCTTTTATCCTTCTAGTGGACCCGGGGGATATCTGTCCCCCACACTTCTCCCGCAGCGGGGGGCACCAGGATGGGCGCGCTTGTAAGGAGCGCCTTTAAGTTCTCGAGGGCTTCCTCGACCTCGGGGGTCCAAGTGAAGCGCTCGGTCTTCCTTAAGAGGCGGTACAGGGGCAGGCCTCTTTCGCCAAGGCACGAGATGAAGCGGCTCAGAGCCACAAGGCATCCCATGACCCTCTGTACTCCTTTCAAGTCCTTGATAGGCCCCATGTTGGTGATGGCCACGATTTTTCCGGGTTGGCCTCGATGCCCCGCTCGGAGACGATGAACCCCAGGAGCATGCCTCGGGGGACTCCGAAGACACACTTCTCGGGATTGAGTTTTACGCCTTTCACTTTGAGACACTTGAATGTCGTTTCAAGGTCAGAGAGGAGGTCAAAGGCTTTCCTCGTCTTGACTACGATGTCATCGACGTAAGCCTCGACCGTTCGGCCAATGTGCTGTCCGAACATGTGGTTCATGCACCTTTGGTATGTCGCGCCTGCATTCCTTAAACCGAATGGCATAGTAATATAGCAGTACATGCCAAAGGGTGTGATGAAAGAAGTCGCGAGCTGGTCGGACTCTTTCATCCTAATTTGGTGATACCCTGAGTAGGCATCAAGGAATGACAGGGTTTCGCACCCAGCAGTGGAATCCACGATTTGATCGATGCGAGGCAGAGGGTAGGGAACCTTCGGACATGCTTTGTTTAGACCAGTGTAGTCTACACACATCCGCCATTTCCCACCTTTCTTTTTCACAAGCACAGGGTTGGCTAGCCATTCGGGATGGAATACCTCTTTGATGAACCCTGCAGCCATCAGCTTGTGGATCTCCTCGCCTATGGCTCTGCGCTTTTCTTCGTCGAATCGGCGCAGAGACTGCTTCACGGGTCGAGCTCCAGCTCGGATATCCAGCGAGTGCTCGGCGACATCCCTCGGTATGCCGGGCATGTCTGAGGAACTCCATGCAAAAACCTCGGCGTTTGCGCGAAGAAAGTCGACGAGCACTGCTTCCTATTTGGGGTCGAGCTCGGAGCCGATCCGGACTTGCTTGGAGGCATCGTTGCTAGGGTCGAGAGGGACGGACTTAACCGCCTCTGCTGGTTTGAAGTTGCCGGCGTGGCGTTTCGCATCTGGCACCTCCTTGGAGAGGCTCTCCAGGTTGGCAATGAGGGCCTCAGACTCGGCGAGGGCCTCAGCATACTCCACACACTCCATGTCGCATTCATCCGCGTGTCGGTATGTGGATCCGACGGTGATGACCCCGTTGGGGCCCGACATCTTGAGCTTGAGGTAGGTGTAGTTGGGGACGGCCATGAACTTGGCGTAGCATGGTCTCCCCAGCACTGCGTGGTAGGTTCCTCGGAACCCGACCACCTCGAACGTGAGGGTTTCCTTTCGTAAGTTGGAGGGAGTCCTAAAGTAGACGGGCAGATCGAGTTGCCCAAGGGGTTGGACGCGCTTCCCGGGGATGATCCCGTGAAAGGGTGCCGCACCGGCCCGGATCGTGGACAAATCGATCTGCAAGAGCCCGAGGGTCTCGGCGTAGATGATGTTGAGGCTGCTGCCTCCGTCCATGAGGACCTTGGTAAGCCTGACGTTGCTGATGACGGGATTGACAACGAGCGGGAACTTCCCCGGGCTCGGCACGCGGTCGGGGTGGTCGCCTTGGTCGAAGGTGATGGGCTTGTCGGACCAGTCTAGGTAGACTGGCGCCGCCACCTTCACCGAGCAGACCTCCCAGTGCTCCTGCTTGCGGTGCCGAGCTGAGGCGTTCGCCACCTGCCCACCGTAGATCATGAAGCAGTCATGCACCTCGGGGAACTCTTCTGCCTTGTGGCCCTCCTTCTTGTCGTTGTCGTGGGCTTTGCCACCTTCCGCCGGTGGCCCGACCTTGTGGAAGTAGCGCTGAAGCATGACACACTCCTCAAGGGTGTGCTTGATGGGACCCTGATGATAGGGGCATGACTCCTTGAGCATCTTGTCGAACAGGTTGGCCCCTCCGGGAGGCTTCCGGGGGTTCCTGTGTTCGGCAGCGGCGACAAGATCTGCGTCAGTGGCGTCGCGTTTTGTTTGCGACTTCTTCTTGCCCTTCTTCTTCGTGCTACGCTGAGCGGATGCCTCGGGGACGTCTTCCTGCTGGCGTCCCTAAGGCTGCTTGTCCTTCCGGAAGATGGCCTCGACCGCCTCCTGGCCAGAGACGAACTTGGTGGCAATGTCCATCAGCTCGCTTGCCCTGGTGGGAGTCTTGCGACCCAGCTTGCTCACCAGGTCGCGGCAAGTGGTGCCGGCGAGGAACGCGCCGATGACATCTGAGTCGGTGATGTTGGGCAGCTCGGTGCGCTGCTTCGAAAATCGCCGGATGTAGTCCCGCAGGGATTCTCCCGGCTGCTGGCGGCAGCTTTGGAGATCCCAGGAATTCCCAGGGCGCACGTATGTGCCCTGGAAATTTCCGGCGAAGGCTTTGACCAGGTCGTCCCAGTTGGAGATCTACGCAGGAGGCAGATGCTCCAGCCAGGCTCGGGCGACGTCGGAGAGGAATAGGGGGAGGTTGCGGATGATGAGGTTGTCATCGTCCGTTCCACTCAGCTGGCAGGCCAGCCGGTAGTACGCGAGCCACAGTTCCGGCCTTGTTTCCCCCGAGTACTTGGTGATGGTAGTCGGGGTTCAGAAACGGGTCGGGAACGGCGCCCGTCTTATGGCCCGGCTGAAAGCTTGCGGACCGGGTGGTTCGGGCGAGGGGCTCCGATCCTCCCCGCTGTCGTAGCGTCCCCCACGCCTGGGGTGGTAGCCTCGGCGCACCTTCTCGTCGAGGTGGGCTCGACGGTCGCGGCGGTGGTGCTCGTTGCCGAGGTGACCCGGGGCCGCAAGCGCTGTGTCCCGCGTGCGCCCGGTGTGGACCGAGGCTTCCCGCATAAATCGAGAAGTCGCGGCGCGATGCTCCGGGGGTACCCCTGCCTTCGGGAGGCAGAGCTTTCGGCCCGTCGGACCGCGGCATCCTCCAGGAGATTCTTGAGTTCTCCCTGGATACGCCGCCCCTCGGTGGTGGATGGTTTCGGCATCGCTCGGAGTAGTATTGCTGCTGCAGCCAGGTTCTGGCCGACCCCACTGGAAGCTGGGGGCAGCCTTGCCCTGGCATCGTCAGCGATGTGGTGTTAGACGTCCTGGGGCAGATGACGCGCTTCTCTGGCTGGTGCTCGGCCTGCCCACTCCTACCCGATGTTCTGCCGGAGCTACATAAGTTGTCCTGCTTCCTCGTCGAGCCTGGCCTGCATCTCGCGGATTTGCTCGAGCTGTGCTTCCTGACCCTCCGCAGGGACTGGGACCACAACTAGCTCCCGAAGGATGTCAATGCGAGGCGCAGGCCTTGGGGGATCGCCGTCCTCTGGTATACCAAGGTGGTTGCCTTCATCAAGACCCCCTAGATCGACGTGGAAACATTCGCGACTTGGGCCACAGTCCTCGTCGCCGAGGCTGTGGCTACCATCGGAGCAATCGGAGAGGCAGTAGTCACATGCGGTCATGAAGTCCCGCATGGCACTAGGGTTCCCGAGCCCGGAGAAATCCCAACCATAGTCGGGCTCGTCATCTTCCTCGGAACCCGGGGGCCCGTAGGTTGAGACGGCCGTCAATCGGTCCCAGGTTGACCACATATGGTACCCCGGAAGGTTCGGATATGCCTTTATGAAAGCGTCCACCGAAGCGGGGTCGCTTGGTGGGTCGAAGCTGAATCTAAAAGGCACAGGGTGGAAAACAGACGATACCTCTTGATCGACGGATGGTGACGGAGTCGCGTCGGGGACGGACTACACCGTTATCTCAGGTACGAGGCTAACGCCCAGCAGGTCCTTCGCGAGCGTGCTGGCGTCATCCGTCCGCTTGGGGTTGGCGTGTCGCGGGGAAACGATGCCCGTCTTCGTCTCAGACGCGAGGTCGACGCCCGACGTGTCCCCCGCTGGGGCGCCGGCATCGTCGACTCACTCGACAGCCGACGAGGTGCCGCCTCCTGCTTGGCCATGGTTGCCCCACCTCCTCCTCCGTCGGCGAGGAAGGTGACGGGACAGACCCGGATGCTGCTCTTCCGCCACGCGGAGAAGACGTCGTCGATTCCATCGCCGGCGGGCGGGCTGACGGCCGCCATTGTCGTTGTCGCGCGGCAGAGGAAGGAGTACCATGTCGTAGCTGCCGTCGAGGGACATAAACTCGAGACTCCCGAAACGGAGCAGCGTCCCGGGCTGGAGAGGTTGCTGGAGACTACCCATCTGGAGCTTGACGAGAAGCTGTTCGTCAACATGCAGCAGGCCCCTACCTGGCGCGCCAACTGTCAGCGTTTCGACCCTGGGGGGTCCCTGGACCGACGAGTAAATTGTCGCTGCGTGTTCCAGCCCAGATGGGTCGGCGCGAGACGGAACACAAGGGGGAAACAATAAGGGGAACCGCGGCTCGTGTTGTCCTGCGCCCAGGGCAGATGCGCTTGCAGTAGGGGGTTACAAGCGTTCGCGGGGGAGAGAGAGCCCGCTCGTCAGCCCATCCTCTCGCGCGGCCACCTTCTCGTACAAGGGCCCTGGACCTTCCTTTTATAGACGTAAGGAAAGGGCCCAGGTGTACAATGGGGGGTGTAGCAAAGCGCTAACGTGTCTAGCAGAGAGGAGCCAGAGCCCTATGTACATGCCGACGTGGTTGTCGGAGAGGTGTTGGAGCCCTGTTCATGTGATGTCATGGCCGTCGGAGGAGCACTTGAGCCCTGTAGAAGCACAACTGTCAGGGCTGTCGGGACCTTGCTGACGTCTCCTTGCTTCCGTAGGGGGCTGAGAACCACCGTCGTCATGGAGCACGCGGGGTGTCATCATTACTTGTTTTACCGGGGCGAGCCAGATGGGACGCCGGTCTTGTTCCTCGTAGCCTGAGCTAGCTAGGGGTAGAATAATGATGTACCCCCCTGCGACGTGGTCGGTCCGAGCCCAAGGTCGGGCGAGGCGGAGGCTCCTCCGAGGTCGAGGCTGAGTCCGAGCCCTGGGGTCAGGCGAGGCGGAGACCGTCGTCCGAGGTCGAGGTTGAGTCCGAGCCTTGGGGTCGGGCGAGGTGGAGACCGTCGTCCGAGGTCGAGGTTGAGTCCGAGCCCTGGGGTCAAGCGAGGCGGAGTCCATCGTCTGAGGTCGAGGTTGAGTCCGAGCCCTGGGGTCGGGCGAGGCGGAGACCGTCATCCAAGGTCGAGGTTGAGTCTGAGCCCTAGGGTCGGGCGAGGCGGAGTCCGTCGTCCGAGGTCGAGGTTGAGTTCGAGCCCTGGGGTCGGGCGAGGCGGAGTCCGTCGTCCGAGGTCGAGGTTGAGTCCGATCCCTGGGGTCGGGCGAGGCGGAGCTTCCTATGGCGCCTGAGGCCGGACTTGGCGACTGTCAGACTCACCCTGGTGGGTGGCACAGCAGTCGGAGCAGCGCAGGTGGCGCTGTTTTCCTGTCAGGTCAGCCAGTGGAGGGGCGAAGTGACTGCGGTCACTTTGGCCTTGTCGACTGAGGAGCGCGTGTTAGGATAAGGTGTCAGGCGATCCTTGCATTGAATGCTCCTGCGATCCGGTCGGCTGGCGAGGCGATCTTGGCCAAGATTGCTTCTCCGCGAAGCCTGCCCGAGCTGGGCCTCGAGCGAGTCGAAGGTGCGCCCGTTGCTTGAGGAGGCCCTCGGGCGAGGCGTGAATCCGCCTGGGTCTGCTGTTCCTGCCCGAGGCTGGGCTCGGTCGAGGCGAGATCGTGTCCCCTGAGCGGACAGAGCTTTGTCCTGTATTGCACCCATCAGGCATTTGCAGCTTTGTGCTGATGGTGTTTACCAGCCGAGTTTAGGAGTCTTAGGGGTACCCCTAATTATGGTCCCCGACAAGTAGCATACCGCGTACCACGTTCCCGTTCCTCGATCCGGAAACCTGGTTACTAAGAACATAACGACCATGGTATATCTCAGATTTATATTCAGGCCTCCTTTGTAATGCAGGAATTTCACATGAATCGTACAAAAATTTTGTAGGAATCAGTTCATTTTCATAGAAAAAACGTAGGAAATGAAAAAAATCCCTCTATTTCAAAGGAGGCCTCACTAGTTGAGCTACTCCACGATGAATTACGGATCCATATTCAAATTTTCATTGATGGTATTGTCCTAAACTAGACCTCATAGATAACTTACAGTGGTGATTTACGGGTCGTTTGAGCACTATGGTCCCAAATTTCGTGGAGTGCGAGGTCCGTTGCCAAAAAATATCAACCATTCAGGTGGGGAGCGGACAGTTTTTGTCTACACTGGGAGTTGAGAGCTAAAAACCTATTTCACCATGCTCCCTGTTATATTATGATGGGGAGCAAGAGAGAATCAATTCTCATCAACTCCCAACCCTACTCCCTCCTAGGAATCCACTGGAATCACTCCTTCGGAGAATCAAGGAGCAGAGTTGAAGAACCAGGGAGCGGAGCTCTCCTAGACAGGGCCTTATACTATGTTTGATGTAATGGTTAGAGCATCTTGTAACTACTTGTCCTATGGCCAGTCGTCGTTACAACTAACTCACACTTAGAATCTAGAAAACAGAATTTTGATTACAAACTCTACTTTGCAATATTCTCAGGCTTAAAAATAGTGGTCAAAGATGTATTTCCAACGGTAATGATAGTTGAGGTGATGGATTATCTAAGAAAAAATCACCACACATGATAAAGATTACATCTCATATGCATGTTTTTGCGAATCGATGCCTCTGTTTTTCAAGTGTGGATAGATTGGGAGTTAGAATATGAAGTTGTTAGGAGCGATATTACCAAACTATTAGAGATGTCTTAAAGAAACTCCAAGAGTCTCTTTATATTATTTTATATTGATAGGAATATAGATTAAAGTGAAAATTTTCAAATAGGTCTAGAAATATTTCCATCTTCTTTTTATTGTTTCTTGTTCACGAAAAATAAAGAGTTGAGATAGCTCTTCAAAGTGTCAAACAAGATATTAAAAAGTTATATAGAGTGGAGAGTTATATATAGAGCTTGAAAATGTGTTTAGATACTAGGTGTGTTTTAGTGGATTGAATGATAACATGATTTAGTGGCTAACAAATTTCATGGGAACTACAAATGTTTAGTCCCAAGTTTACTTGATAGAGTTTAGGCTCATATTATGAAGAAAATGATATAAGTGACAAATGAGTCCAAAATAAGTAAAATAGAATGCATAAATGACAAACATGTGAAATAAATGTTGAAAGAGGCTTCAATTGTTGGATATCTATTGGTCTCTCATGAGAAGCTTAGACATGTTATGCAATATGGACTTTGGTTTTATGAATTGATGAATGGATAAGCATATGTGTTGAATAAAGATGAGGCATAAGTGATTTTTTTTCTTATGGAATGGTCTTACTCAAAAAGATTGTAACTAAAACCAAGAATGTTGAAAATGGTTTCCATGGTAATGGATAGTTTTCGAATCTTGAATGATCTAAAGAAGGAAACTCAGAAACAATTTAGTTCAAATAGAAGACAACAATATATACAAAATGGATTAAAATGTATGCTCATTGTTGGTTTAATTCTTATCGGAACAAATTTTATTAGAATAGCCACCCAAATGGGAATTTAGAGAGGTTAAAATATATCGTTGGATATACTCTTACGATGTGAATTTAGAGAGTGGTGTTAAAAGAGATAGTTGGACATACTCTTAGGCTAACTCTAGCGGCAGCCTATAAAGGGTCATGTACCCTATGTTTAGAGAAGATTTCCTCTTCTATAGCCTCCAACGATGTCCTCCAAAAACACTATAAATATAGAAAACATTCCTTCACCTCTATATATACTCTCTCCTACATTTTTTTATATTTTAGATAATAATTTAAACAAAAATAAAAAAAATCTATCCTCTCTCCTAAAGAATTTTCTCCTAAAATTTTTTCTCGCTGTCCTGTGTAGATTTGTCCCATGACGTGACAAGATTCTAGATCCACTCGTGTTCCGTAATAAAAGTGTCAAGAAAGTGAATAAAAAACATCAATAATCAGCATTCATTCAACCATTAAAAAGAAGAAGAACAAGAGGTGAAGCATGGATTGGGGAGGCGCTATGCATGAAAGTCGATATGCTAGAGAAGGAAGATGAGATGGAAGAAACGGAGAGAAGACGGTCGCATACCTCTCTCTCTCTCTCGGCGAGACACGAGTGCATCTGAGCCCTGCCCACGGCGGCGGCGGAGGTGAATGAAATAAATAGGGGAGGAGAACGGGCACGCGTGAGCCACGCTCTAAAATTGGCTAGTCGATTGACCGTGACTTGCGACGGCTTACAACAATACTTATATAAATTATCTATCAAAAAAATTCAAGATCTTTTATTAATTGTCTCCGCTCTCCGTATAATATTATTTTGATACAACAACTGGCTATGTCTTGGTACAACACGGCCAATGAGTGAGCGATTAAAAGAGAGTTCACAACGACTGACTAAACGAACAGAAATTATAAAATGACATAATTCCATCATACAGAGACCAAATAAGAGAAAGTTTGTGAGCTCAAGTTTCTAAAATAAGTCATATAAACTCAACTTATAAAAAAGATAGATCAAAATATGGAGTAATTGCTAAAGTGAGGCATCAATAAAAACTGGATATGCTTCATATAAATTATGCTACTTCGTAGCAATTACTAACGTTTAAAACCAACAAATAACCTTTCATTTTACTGTTAGTGTGACAAATCATTGTTGCTCCATCCAATTCAGCAACCTCAAACACCATGGAGTCCATTGCGCTAATGTGGTCTGAGAAACGACCTAATGCTTGCAAGAGCCAAGAACGTCGTGTCGTGCTTAGGCTGTAGCCTCAGTCCGTAGTACTGGCCCGGCCTGACATGATTATATTTTTTATTTTACAAAAAACGTATATACATATATAATTTATATTCAATAATAAAAACATCTGAACATGATGTAATACTGGTTAGACAGTTTCACCAAGTGTCTCCCGTCATTCTTCCATCAAGGCATGAGTTTGAACCCCACTTTTTGCACTATTTTTTTAACATTTTATGCTGATTTAATCAAATGAGTCGATGGGCTGGCCCGACACAGTAATTTTTAACATTTTATGCTGATTCAATCAAATGGGTCGACGGGCTGGCCCGACACAGTAAGCAGACCGGCATGACGTGCCTGGGAAAGTTGTGGCCCGCGCGCGTCTGGCCCGTGCCGAGCCACCGTTTGGCCATCTATATACGTGCAACAGATTAATTTGAAATATGTTTGAGGAGTTATTTATAAAAAGATGACACGTAACGACCGTTGAAACTGGTGATTTAATATAGTATAGATTTCAGATATGTTCCTGCGAAGCCCAGGCCATTAGCCAACCAACGATAATGACCGGATATGATGGCACGTCCACAAGTAGTACCAAGACGTTGTCTAGTCTAGCTAGTATCGTTCTGTATTTTTTGTTCTTTCCTAGCTTAGCATCATAGTTTTGTTGCCTTTAGGCTGAATGCACTAGCTAGGAGGCATCACATCATCACAACGGGACAACATCGGCAATTGTCGTGCTGCCAAGGTTTGGACTTCTTTTGTTTTGTTTTATTATCTTGAAGCCTTTGAATCCACTAATTGAGCCAGAACTTCATGTACACATACTATTTGAGTTGATCACATTGGATTTTCTTCGTTACATTGCACTTGAAAAAAATGATATCCTATAGAAGATTAATTATGAAAATGTAATGAGAATTTTATTCGAGAGAGATACTAGTCCTAGAGGTATGACCGTATGATGCATTGCAGTAACACTTGAGGACAGTCGTATATTTTCTATTTTATAATTAATGTGTGATATTGCCAGCGACTAGAAGAAACGTATAATCAGTTGAACCCTAAGGGCTTGTTCGGTTAGCTCTCAATCCATGTGGATTGAGTGGGATTGGATTGGTTTGAATCCCAAATAAGTCAAACTTATTAAGAATTTTTTCCAATCCCATCCAATCCATGTGTATTGGGAATAACCGAACAAGGCCTAAAGTGGCGGACGGTCTAGACCCCCGCGATTAGATTAACTCGGCTTATTATTCTTATCTCGTTAAGATCTTGTTTGAACTCTGATTGTTTGTATTTTATTTAGGAGGGCCCGGAAGTATATATAAGACCGGCATCTTATCTATCGTTGTTTCTATACGTGTAAGACCTTTGAGTAATGTCGGATTCATCCCAACCTATATATGTTGGGATATAATTTAGTTTAAGTTCCACTATCACGCGTGGATTAACATAATTATGACTATATATCCAAAGATGACTATTTTCAGCATAGTCACGGACAAATTGTAAACATGGAACGCATAACACGGACGTTCTACGTAGACGTTACGTTCGTGTAACGCAGCAGGCAAGGCAAGTTCAAAGTCTCCCACGGGGTGGTGGCGGCGCTGCTGAGCCGACCGCGGCGTGGCAGGTCAGTGTCAGTGTCATCTCTATCTCCGACGCGAAACGATCCATGGCTGGACGTGGCAGCACGATTGGCACGGCCACGGCTTCCTTCCCGTCGCTGCCGCTAACGGGAACAAGGAAGCTTGCCCCAAACACGGTGGTCACGACGCCGCCGAACACGGGCACGCCCCACCCCAAGTCAACACGATGGAACCCGGCGTGCCGGTTGTCCGACACGGCGAAGACGTTAGCCATCGTCGCCAGCGCTGGCGGGCACCCGCGGCGCCGGGCAAGGAGGTCCACCGCCGACCGCACGTACTCGGCAGTCACCGCCGCCTTCGCCTCCCGCACCAGCTCCACCGCGTTGCCCAGCCCCAGCGCCCCCGCGGTGGCCCGAGCAACCGGGTACGCGACCGCGTTGCCGTAGTAGCCGTCGGGGATCCCCAGGCCACGCACGCCCCTGCAGTTGGCGACGACCACGAGGCTCACCTCCTCGCCAGGCGCGAGCTCCAGCGCCGCCGTGCGTGCACGCCAGATGGCCGCCGTGAGGGCCTCGTAGCTCGTGGCCGTGTCCCGGAGGCGCGGCGGGAGGCGCTTCTTGATCGCCGCGACGTCGCGCGGGCCGAAGGTGAATGTCCGCACGACCATGTCGCCGTCTCCGGGCGGTGGCGGCGGTGGCTGCGGTACTACTGGCACGACGTCATGGTCGCGGCGATGGGGTTGGAGTACGCCGGCTGGCTCCGGTAGGCTGCGCGCTTCCAGGACCTCCCGGGACCACACGGGCGCAACGGCCGGCGCAGCGAGGCCGCGCGCGAGCTCGGCCACCGCGGACACGAACTGGGCGACGCCGTGGGCGTCGCACATGGTGTGGTTGAGGCGGAGCGCCACGACGAAGCCGCCACACAGGAGCCGCGTCACCTGGACGAGCAGCAGCGGGCAGCCGAGCACGCCGCCGCTGCCTTCCACGTCGAACAGCAGCTGGTCCACGCACGGGAACGGCGGCCTCAGCCCGCCCGTGGCCGCCTCCAGCTCCGCCAGGCGCACGTCGGCGTCGGCCTCCACGAACATCACCCCCTCGCCGGTGCAGTCGACGGCGAGCTTCCGCCCCTCCTCCACCTCCCGCAGCCGCCCCGCGAGCGGGTAGTACGGGACCAGCGCCTCGCTGAGCGCGCGGCGGACGGCGGCCGCCGGGTCGGCGTTGGTGGCCCGTGACCCGGACCTGCCGCGGTAGAAGAACATGAGCCGCTCGTGGCGCCGCAGAATGGCCTGGTCGTCCAGGTCCGACAGGCGCTTGGTGTCGCGGGGCGTCGGCGCGGCAGGACCGACGAGCTCCGCCTCGCGCCGGCGCACAGCGAAGGCGAGCGTCGACATGCCTGCGCGAGCTTCAGCCCTTCTTTCTTTGCTTCGGTGCTGAATGCTTTGACCGCAAAATGTCCGGAGCCACCGGTGGCTTTGAAAATGTCCTTCCCTGTAGCAAAGCAATCAAGAGCTTCGATGCATGGCTATGAAAGGTGCCTTGTTGGACCTTGCATCTCTTTCTGAAACAAATAAACTATGCTGAACTCAGCAGGCAGTAAGTTGTGGTGGACACATGCAACCAGCCGGAGAAATTTCGTGCATGCAGCTGACCATCCGGTGGTCTTCGAATTGATTGCAGTGGATCCCAATTCCCAAGTGAAACAGGTCTCGTTGGTTGAGGTGACGTAGCGTGTGTTTCTTTGGTGCCGTTATTGTTCCGGTTCACGCTTTTTTTTTAAAAAAAAATCCCATCTAAATTTATACCAATCCCTTCAATACCATCAGAATTTATAGCTTCTCTTTAATACCATTAAATTTAAATTTTAATCTCTTAAATAAATTTTAACCCTCTAAATATCATCACCGTAATTTGAAGCTAACT
The DNA here is from genome assembly GCF_902167145.1 of Zea mays. NCBI lineage: Eukaryota > Viridiplantae > Streptophyta > Magnoliopsida > Poales > Poaceae > Zea > Zea mays. The sequence goes on from NC_050105.1 coordinate 90,090,296, forward strand.
CCATTAGTTCCATTTAAAGCAAATCCCTTCAATGCCATTAAAATATATATCAATCCCTTTAATGCCACTAGAAATTGGTTCAATCTATTTAGATTTTAAAAATCCCAGAATAAAAAATATGGACCAAATTTTTAAAATTCCACGATTTTTAAAAACTTTAGTCCATACTTTTTAAAACTCCAAAATTACTTCGATATATTAGTTTAATCTATCTGCTTCCTAATAAATTTGAAAAAATATATGAAAAACTGAATAGATCAAATTGGTATAAACGAATAACCACATAGTTTTCTGGGTCCTAAAAAAATATGTACTGAATTTTTTTAAAAATATTTAAATACTTTTAGAACTTCAATCCACATTTTTAGAATCCAAAATTTTTGAAACGCGAATATACCACATTGATTTTTAGAATTAGCTCCCTTTGTCATCATTAGTGTTTGTTGTTAGTTTGAAAAAAACATTAGGAATCAAATAGACCGAACTGATATAGCGGAGTAATTTTTGGGGTTTACAATCGTCGAATTTTAAAAAGCTGGTTCGTATTTTTTGATTATGGAATTTTTAAAACACAAATAGATCGAACTAATTTCTAGTGGCATTGAAGAGATCGATATAGATTTTGATGGCATTGGAGAGATCAACTTTAAATAGAACTAACGACGATGGTATTTAAGGGATTAAAATTTAAATTTGATGGCATTGAAGGGAAGCTATAAATTTTGATGACATTGAAGGAATTAGTATAAATTTAGATGGGATTGAACAAATTTTCTCTTTTTTTCTACATGGAAGAGGCTGTTGTATGCGACTGTAGCTTCTATAGTATTTTGTCTTTATGGATTATAGATTTAGTAGTCCGAACAGCTACAGTAGCTATGACCGCAGAACAGCTAAAAAAAGCCGAGGACATGCATGCAAATGAAAAAGTAAGATAGCCAATATATAATAAATGTAGAAAACAAAATGAAATAGACATAACGTGGGGCGTTTAAACTACTAACAATTTTCTTTTTGCCGTGTTGCCGTAGTCGCCGGCGGTGGTCAGCACGTGTTGCCGTAGTAGCCGGCGGAAGCGCCAGCCGCCAGGTCGGGCACGCCCTCTGAAGCCGTCTGAAGCCGACGAGGTTTGGCGGCAGGCCCGGCCCGTTTGATCGCAGAGACGTGGGCTGCACCGAACGTGAAGGTCCGTATGATCATGTTGAATATTTGGTTTTGGCCCACCAAGTCACGGAGGAGAGGATGAGGAGCTGATGAGGAAAGCGGCGATTCCACATGCGCAGTTGCATTGTGAGCTCGAGCAGAGATGCAGCCGGATGCTCTGCTTGGCGCAGCTTATTTCATAATTTTTTTAATAAGCGGCCGTGAATAGTCTCTTAAAATCTAGTCCGTCTCATTGCCAATAAGTATGTTTTTCCAAAGTCCACATATCATCCCTGATAGTATTTTAAGTTCATATTTTAGGTATATATATATGGCTACTACACTCGCTAAACTCTATTAATACCAAAATTAAGAAGTGATCAATATTGTAGGGGGAGGGAAATAGCCAACATGAACAACTCCACCATAAAATCTCCTCACCACCGTACCTCCAAACAATGGAAGGATTAGCGGCCGACGAACAATAAGAAGATTCTTTTAGGTTCATAATAGTTTTTTTTTATGTGTGGCTACTGCACTCGATTGACCCTATTGATGGCAATAATAAGAAGGGTCCAATATTCTAGGGCAAATAGCCAACACATACAACTACACCACAAAAGCTTCTCGCCACCGTACCAACAAGCAATTGAAGGATAAGTTATCGATGAACAATGAGAAGATTACTCTCTTTAATGCCATCTACAACAGCTTGTACGCGCTTTAGGCGAGTGAAGAAGATAATGCTATGCTGCTTGAAGCGGCCAAAGAAAGTTTCCGCAACAAGCCTGGAGAAATCGAGTTCAAGCTGTGGCTCGTCACCATCAACCCAAGTGGTGCACAAACACATTGATGATGACTCGAGTGATTGGAGCAAAAAATTATGTCTTAACTTAGATGGTGATCATAGGCCAGTGTCAAAAAAATGTGGACGCATCACATGCTATTAGCTACAATAAGACAAGAGCTCGACACAAGAGGAAGAGTCCAACAACAAGTAGCAGCGAGTCTCTATCTAAGCATACAAAAATATTAAAGAAGCTCTACAATATTAGCAAGAGGATTGTTCTAACTAAACTATTTGAACAAATTAACAAATTGCTAGATCATTCCACATAGGGATGAAAGTGAATAACCGAATTGTTAGGACATATTTAATATTTTAAAAAATATATATATAATTTGATGACTATATTTTCCTATATTATCAAACACATTATTATGAATAAGAATAATTTTTTGTATAAATTGTGTTATGCATTGTTTCCTCTCTACAACAAAAAGTTGAAAAATAACTAAATATGTATCCAAATTTTATGAATCATTTGGCAAGATATATGATAAATTTGAGGTTTATATTTTATGAATCTTTACCAGCTCAATGCCAAAAACAAGAATTATAAATTTACATGGTAGATCTTATATCCTGTTTATTTGCAGTCAAAGGAAAAATTGATATTTGAATAAGTATCCGTTTTCGCCCCTTCCACCACCACTATGGACAAAGATAAAAAAGACCCATAAATTGGTCTTAAAAAAGTTGGCAAAGCAACTTAAGGGGGTGTTTGGTTTCTAGGACTAATTTTTAGTCCCTACATTTTATTCCACTTTAGTTACAAAATTATCAAATATAGAAACTAAAACTCTATTTTAGTTTCTATATTTTTCAATTTATATACTAAAATGGAATAAAATGAAGGGACTAAATATTAGTCCCTACAAACCAAACACCCCCTAAATTAGAGGATGAAGAAGTAACGAAAGAGGTGGAAGAAAAAGATTATGAAGAGAAGTAGTTTATTAGTTATATTTATGAATTATGTAATTTTGAATATTTCAATTATATAATTTTTGAACGTTTTTATGAATTATATATTTTTAATTCTTAATTATATAATCAGATGCATTTTTATTTTAATAAAATATTATGTTTTATGTCAACTAAAAATCTGTAAAATAAAAATTGATATGACACTGAAATGGATGCAAGGTAAGGCTAAAGGTTATATAATTGTCGGCGTTTCGACCCCGGGAGGTCCCTGGGCCGACGAGTAAATTGTCGCCGCGTGCCCCAGCCCAGATGGGTCGGCGCGAGACAGAGCGCGAAGGGGGAAATGGAGCCGGAGGGAGACAGGCGTGAAAGGGGAAACCCGCGGCCTTCGTGTTTGTCCTGCGCCCAGGTCGGGTGCGCTTGCAGTAGGGGGTTACAAGCGTCCGTGTGGGAGAGAGCGAGAGGCTTATGCGCGCCGTCCCGTCCTTCCCCTGCGCGGCCAACCCTCTGTAAGAGGGCCCTGGACCTTCCTTTTATAGGCGTAAGGAGGGGGTCCAGGTGTACAATTGGGAGGTGTAGCAGTGTGCTAACGTGTCTAGCAGAGAGGAGCTAGTGCCCTAAGTACATGCCATCGTGGCAGCCGGAGAGGTTTTGGCACCCTGTTCGTGTGATGTCGTGGCCGTCGGAGGAGCGCTGGAGCCTGGCGGAAGGACAGCTGTTGGGGCTGTCGAGTCCTTGCTGACGTCTCCTTGCTTCCGTAAGAGGGCTGAGAGCCGCCATCGTCATGGAGCATGCGGGGCGCCATCATTACTTGTTTACCGGGGCAAGCCAGATGGGACGCCGGTCTTGTTCCCCGTAGCCTGAGCTAGCTAGGGGCAGGGTAATGATGGCCCCTCCTATGACGTGGTCGGTCCGAGTCCTGGGTAGGGCGAGGCGGAGGCTCCTCCGAGGTCGAGGTCGAGTCTGTCTTCCGAGGTTGAGGTCGAGTCCGAGCCCTGGGTCGGGCGAGGCGGAGTTCGCCGTCTTCCGGGGCTGAGCCCGAGTCCGAGCCCTGGGTCGGGCGAGGCGGAGTTCGTCGTCTTCCGGGGCTGAGCCCGAGTCCGAGCCCTGGGTCGGGCGAGGCGGAGTTCGTCGTCTTCCGGGGCTGAGCCCGAGTCCGAGCACTAGGTCGGGCGAGGCGGAGCTCGTCGTCTTTCGGGGCTGAGCCCGAGTCCGAGCCCTGGGTCGGGCGAGGCGGAGTTCGTCGTCTTCCGGGGCTGAGCCCGAGTCCGAGCCCTTGGTCGGGCGAGGCGGAGTTCGTCGTCTTCCGGGGCTGAGCCCGAGTCCGAGCCCTGGGTCGGGCGAGGCGGAGCTTCCTATGGCGCCTGAGGCCGGACTTGGCTGCTGTCAGCCTCACTCTGTCGAGTGGCACAATAGTCGGAGCGGCGCGGGCGACGCTGTCTTCTTGTCAGGCTGGTCAGTGGAGCGGCGAAGTGACGGCGGTCACTTCGGCTCAGTCGACTGAAAGGCGCGCGTCAGGATAAGGTGTCAGGCCACCTTTGCATTAAATGCCCCTGCGATACGGTCGGTCGTTGTGGCGATTTGGCCAGGGTTGCTTCTTGGCGAAGACTGGGCCTCGGGCGAGCCGAAGGTGTGTCCGTTGCTTGAGGGGGCCCTCGGGCGAGACGTGAATCCTCCGGGGTCGGCTGCCCTTGCCCGAGGCTGGGCTCGGGCGAGACGAGATCGTGTCCCTTGAGTGGACCGAGCCTTGACTTAATCGCACCCATCAGGCCTTTGCAGCTTTGTGCTGATGGGTGTTACCAGCTGAGATTAGGAGTCTTGGGGGGTACCCCTAATTATGGTCCCCGACAGTAGCCCCCGAGCCTCGAAGGGAGTGTTAATACTCACTTGGAGGCTTTTGTCGCACTTTTTTGCAAGGGGACCGGCCTTTCTCGGTTGCATTTTGTTCTGGTGGGTGCGCGCGAGCGCACCCGCCGGGTGTAGCCCCCGAGGCCTCGGAGGAGTGGTTTGACTCCTTCGAGGTCTTAATGCGTTTCGCGATGCTTCGGCCGATCTGGTTGTTCCCTCATGCGAGCTGGTCGTAGCCCGGGTGCACGGTCGGGTCCCAAGTTCTCGGGCTGGTATGTTGACGCTGTCAACGGTTTGGCCGTAGCCGGGTTTGCGAGAGCAGTCCCCGAGCCTCCGCACAGAGCGAGAGGACGGTCAAGGACAGACTCGACTTTTTTACATACGCCCCTGCGTCGCCTTTCCGCAAGGAGGAGGGGGGGAAAAGCGCCATGTTGCCCTTGGAGGGCGCCGAACATGGTGTCTCCAGTGAGCTGCTGACGGGTAATCCGAGTGGACGCCCGTGCCCCATTTGTTAGGGGTCGGCTACAGGCCCGGAGGCGCGCTCCAAAAGTACCTGCGGGTGATCTGCCGGACCCGATCCCCTTTTGACGGGGTCCGAGGGCTCGATGCCTCCCTCTGATGGGATTCCGTTACAAGATCGTTCCCGCTGGTCTCGGAAATGTCCTAGGGTACCTCGGGAGCGTAGCCCGAGCCTTGGTTATGTATCGAACGTACCCAGGGTCATCCCTCGCTCTGCGTATGAGGCGGCTGTGAACCCTTCGAGGGCCAGCCTACGAACCCCTGATCAGTAGTGGGCGCGGAGCCCGAGTGGCCTGAGGCGGCCGTTGAACCCTTCCGAGGGGCCGACCTTCGAACCTCTGACCAGTAGTGGGCGCGGAGCCCGGGCGCTCTGAGGCGGCTTTTGAACCCCTCTGAGGGGCCAGCCTTCGAATCTCTGATCAGTAGGGGGGCTCGGGGCTCGTTTCCTTCGTGGAGAAGGATCCCTTTCGGGGTATCCCCCTTTCCCGGTCCCTGTTGTAAGAGAGATAAAGAGGAAATGGAAAAGGATACGAAATCGAATGACGTGGCGCACCTTTTTTGACGCGGTCATTATGGCGAAGGCGAAGCGTCGCCCGCTTCTCCTGCCAAAGGTGCCGCCTGTCCCACCGCGGAGTTAATGCGACGGGACGAGTGGTTCGCGGGGCAGCCGTTGTGCCTGCGCGAGCCGTTCGAGGAGCGGAACACGGGCGCGCCGTCTTCACGCTGTGGGAGAGGGTTCTCTCGTTGTCCCAGGAGGGGACGGGAGCTTGGCTGACGACGTGACCGCTGCTTCTGCCTGCCTGCCACCGCCATTACTACCGGCCCATTTTTGGCCGTATCGACCGTCACGCCTTCTCCCGCGGCTGACTGACCCGTGACCGATGTGCCTAGTTGGCACTGTTGGGTCATACGCAGGGTTGCCTCGAGTCGCGGTACTGGTTCCGCAGTCGAGGAGGCACGGTAGTGGCGCGAGTGGCGGTGCAGTTTCTTGCATGTAGCAACCGGCACGCCGGTTACATGACGTGTGGGCCTGGGCCTCCATGCTGGACGTGTTGGAGTCGAAAGGGTGCGCCCACTTGGTGCGGTTGCATGCCGCCTGCATGGCGGTCCGCCCTTTCACCCGCTGGTCTGGGCGAAAGTGGAGGAATGCCTATAACCGCTGGGCAGTTGTGCGCACCGCGCGCGGTGGTTTGGCTTCTTCTGCCCTGGGCCAGCTTGCATGACGCGTGGGACCCAGCCCCCGTGTCGTAGGGGGAGGACCTTGGAGCGTGTTGGAGAAGACTCAGCCCGCGATGGCTGAGGACGCAAGTGGGGAGAGTTGCCTTTAAATGGAGGGTGACCCCCTTGAAAGGCAACCATGTCTTCGCGCTCCCCTTATGCATCGTGTCTTTCCACCTTCTGAGCCCCTGGATGGAGGACACTCGCAGTTCTTCCGCCTTGTCGTTGGAGGAACGCAACTTCGCGGAAGTTGGTACCTTTCAGCCATCGTTCGGCTTCAAGGATTTTCATCAGGCAGCCCGACCGCATCCCCTCGCCGGTGGTCACCCAAGACGGTGACCACCAGCCCCTGGGTGGGGAGAAGCAAGCCGGGCTGCGATCTTGGTCCCGCCCTCAGCTTCAAGGATCTTCATCATCCTGGCTAGGGCGGAGGCCGGGCTGAGCCAGAGCTCTTCCTCCCGCGCGGGTTCGTGGATCACCTTCTCCCTCAGCATTCAAGGGAGAGGGCGCTCACCGGCCCAGCGGGAGGGTCGGACTTCGACAACGCGGGGCTGGTCGGCGGCGAGCGTCGTCAGCTTCAGCGCGTTGGGCTCGCTGGCTCAGCTGGCTCTGGCTCGGCTCCCGGTGCCCCCTCCCGCCGCAAGAGCGGTTGTCGCGCCGCGCGCACCGGAGGACCGCCCAAGACGTCGCGCGCTGCTAGGGCGGCGTTCGTGTTCTGGGGCTGCCCTGCCTTTGCCCCGGTACGACGCCTTTGCGCGGAGGTCGGTGCCCCGCTCGTCCGGGAGGATCCGAGCGGGGATCTGCCGGCGGGCGGACGGCTCCTGTCGTCGGTGCTGAGGTGGCGGTGGCTGAAGAAGTCCTCGTCACCGACGGGATCACCGCCACCATCCGCGCTCCGGGCCTCCGGCTCTTTGGCTTTGATAGCTTGTCCTCGCCCCTCGAGCGGAGACGTGGGCGAGGGCATTGTTGCAGCGGCGTCCGCCCTGAGGCCATCGCTGCTGCAGTTCGGCCACCCGGAGCGGAGGTCGTTGTCGCTGCTGCCGGAGCGGGCGGCGGTGGGCGACCTGGAGCCTTGTCGCCCCGCGGGCCCCCCAATGTGGGGGGTTGTTCGTACCCGCGGAGGTGGAACCGGAGTTCCGTTTGTAATGGCACCTTGAGTGCCGGTGTCTTGTTCATTGTGGCTATCGGGGCCTGAGCATGTATGTATTTTCGGCACGGAGCCATGTTTTTTCCTCATTTCGAGCACTAGGACTCGCCTGTCGGCTAACTGAACCGCTTAACCAAGTGTGAGTTGCCTCGTGCGAAGGTGACGAGTGAGGTATCCGTATCCCGGAGGCGTAGGAATCCCTCGGCTCGGTCGACCTTGCCGCCCGAGGCTTCTCTTGCTTAGTTAAAGGAAATCCTCGGTCGCTCTTCGATGAGCCGAAGCCGAAGGCAGCGGTGTCAGCATGGACAGAGGCAGAGTTGGCTCGGAAAGAAGACTTCGTCGCCCAGAGCCTGGCTGGGCCGTCCACTGGCGGGACCAGCGCCAGAGTCAAGTTGCCGAGGCCACAAACCGGACTGATGTCCTTGGGGGACAGCTGGCTGAGGCTTCGGGGTGGCCGACCGAACCGTCTGCTTGGGCCGGATTCCTGGAGAAGACCCCGGCGGCGATGGCCCGGGTGTGGTGCTGAAGTCGTCCTTCGGAGTTGAGATCCTCCGACCATGTTGCCGTCCGAGGCTAGGTCGGACTTCGCCGAAGGTGTAGTTGACGCCGAGGGTGCTGCTGCTCCCTTCAACTGTCAAGGTCCGAGCTTGCAGGATCGGGTTATCTTGTAGTGTGCGTATGTTTTCTGTGGCCACCGAGGCCCAAACATACTGTAGTCGTGTTGTAAAGCTGCGTTTCATTTCCTCTTATTTCGAGTGTCTGGACTTGTTTGTCGGTAACAGAATTGCTTGTCCGAGCGAGAGTTACTTTTCACGGAAGGTGATGAGTGAGGTATCCGTATCCCGAAGGCGTAGGAGTCCCTCGGCTCGGTCGGCCTTGCCGCTTACGTGTACTCTTACTCGTCCATAGGATTCTACTATCGATATAGTCGAGAAGGCCCAAAAAATCGTTTCGGCAGAAGAGTTTTCGAGCGTGAAGACTTGTTCGGTCCGCGGAGTCACCTATCCGAGCGTGAGTTACTTATCGCAGAAGGTGATGAGTGAGGTATCCGTATCTCGGAGGCATAGGAGTCCCTCGGCTCGGTCAGCCTTGGCTGCTTACGTGTACTCCGTCGTTTTCAGGATCCCACTTTCGAAGTAGTCGAAAAGCACGAAAGACGTTCTGGCAGAAAAGATCTTTTTCCGAGGAAAAATTTTAACGCAGAGGGGGTTCCCCCCTTCTAGCCCCGAGGGAGGGTCGGGCTTTGCCGAGGCAAGGCTGACCCTTCCTTGATGGTTAGACTTTGTATGTGAACGAGGTGTATGAACGACTTGAAAGCATCTTAAGGGTAGAAGCGACATAGCTGTCGGATGTTCCAAGCGTTGCTGTAGACCTCGCCTTGACTATTGGCCAGCTTGTACGTCCTGGGCTTCAGAACCTTGGCGATGACAAACGACCCTTCCCAGGGAGGCGTGAGCTTGTGCCGCCCTCGGGCGTCTTGTCGCAGCCGAAGCACCAAGTCGCCCACCTGGAGGTCTCGGGACCGGACCCCTCGGGCGTGGTAGCATCGCAGGGACTGCTGGTACCGCACCGAGTGTAGTAAGGCCATGTCCCGAGCCTCTTCCAGCTGGTCTAGTGAGTCTTCTCGGTTAGCTCGATTGCTTTGGTCGTCGTAGGCCCTCGTCCTCGGGGAACCATATTCTAAGTCTGTGGGCAAGATGGCCTCGGCCCCATAGACTAGAAAGAACGGTGTGAAGCCCGTGGCTCGGCTTGGCGTTGTCCTCAGACTCCAGACCACCGAGGGGAGTTCCTTCATCCATCGCTTGCCGAACCTGTTGAGGTCGTTGTAGTTCCGCGACTTGAGTCCTTGCAGAATCATGCCGTTGGCACGCTCTTCTTGCCCATTCATCATGGGGTGAGCCACGGCGGCCTAGTCCACCCGGATGTGGTGATCCTCGCATAAGTCCAGGAACTTTCTGCCGGTGAACTAGGTGTCGTTGTCGGTGATGATGGAGTTCGGGACCCCAAAACGATGGATGATGTTGGTGAAGAACGCCACCGCCTGTTCGGACCTGATGCTGTTTAGGGGTCGGACCTCGATCCACTTGGAGAATTTGTCGATGGCGACCAGCAGGTGCGTGTAGCCCCAGGGTGCCTTCTGCAAGGGGCCGTCGAGGTCCAGACCCCACACAGCAAACGACCAGGTGATGGGTATGGTCTGCAGAGCCTGAGCGGGCAGGTGTGTCTACTTCGCGTAGAACTGACACCCTTCGCAGGTGCGGACAATTCTAGTGGCGTCGGCCACCGCGGTCGGCCAGTAGAAACCTTGTCGGAAGGCGTTTCCAACAAGGGCTCGAGGCGCTGCGTGATGACCGCAAGCCCCCGAGTGTATTTCTTGTAAGAGCTCCTGGCCTTCGGCAATGGATATGCATCGCTGGAGGATGCCTGAGGGGCTACGGTGGTAGAGCTCCTACCCGTCCCCCAGCAAGACGAACGACTTGGCGCGCCGCGCCAACCGTCGAGCTTCGGCTCGGTCGAGGGGTAGCTCTCCTCGGTGGAGATATTGCAGGTACGGGGTCTGCTAGTTTCGATTAGGCGTGACCCCGCTCCGCTCCTCCTCGACGCACAGTGCCTCACCCTCGGGGGCCGAGGGTGCCTCGGGCTGAGCCGAGGCCTTCTCGGGCTCGGGCGCGTCATCGATCTTGACGGAGGGTTGATGCAGGTCTCGGGAGAAGACGCCCGGGGGAACCGTTGTCCGCCCCGAAGCTATCTTAGCGAGCTCGTCCGCAGTCTCGTTGTATCGTCGGGCGATGTGGTTGAGCTCGAGCCCGTAGAACTTGTCTTCCAGGCGCCGAACCTCATCGCAGTAGGCTTCCATCTTCGGGTCGCGAAAGTGGGAGTTCTTTATGACTTGGTCGATGACGAGCTGCGAGTCACCACGAGCGTCGAGGCGTCGGGCCCCTAGCTCGATGGCGATGCGCAACCCGTTGACCAGAGCCTCGTACTCAGCCACATTGTTGGACGCCGGGAAGTGGAGGCGTAGCACATAGCGTAGGTGCTTCCCAAGGGGCGAGATGAAGAGCAGGCCCGCGCCTGCCCCTGTCTTCATCAGTGACCCGTCGAAAAACATGGTCCAGAGTTCCGGTTGGATCGGAGCTGTTGAGAGCTGGGTATCGACCCATTCAGCCACAAAATCCGCCAAAACCTGGGACTTGATGGCCTTCCGAGGGGCGAACAAGATCGTCTCGCCCATGACTTCCACCGCCCACTTTGCAATTCTACCCGAGGCCTCTCGGCACTGGATGATCTCCCCCAGGGGGAAGGATGACACCACAGTTACCGGATGAGACTCGAAGTAGTGTCGCAACTTCCGCCGTGTCAGGATCACCGTGTACAGCAGCTTCTGAATTTGCGGGTAGCGAATCTTGGTCCCAGACAGTACCTCACTGATGAAGTAGACTGGCCTCTGGACGGGCAATGCATGCCCCTCTTCTCGTCTCTCAACCACGATCGCGGCGCTAACCACCTGAGTGGTGGCGGCGACGTAGATCAAGAGGGCTTCTCCGGCGGCAGGAGGCACCAAGATGGGCACGTTCGTGAGGAGCGCCTTCAGGTTCCCGAGGGCTTCCTCGGCCTTAGGGGTCCAAGTGAAGCACTCGGCCTTCCTTAAGAGGTGGTACAGAGGCAGGCCTCTTTCGCCGAGGCGCGAGATGAAACGGCTCAGAGCCGCAAGGCATCCCGTGACCCTCTGTATGCCTTTCAAGTCCTTGATGGGCCCCATGTTGGTGATGCCCGCGATTTTCTCCGGGTTGGCCTCGATGCCCCGCTCGGAGACGATGAACCCCAAGAGCATGCCTCGGGGGACCCCGAAGACACACTTCTCAGGATTGAGTTTTACGCCTTTCGCCTTGAGACACCAGAATGTCGTTTCAAGGTCGGAAAGGAGGTCGGAGGCTTTCCCCGTCTTGACTACGATGTCATCGACGTAGGCCTCGACCGTTCGACCAATGTGTTCGCCGAACACGTGGTTCATGCACCGTTGGTACGTTGCACCCGCATTCCTCAAACCAAACGACATGGTAACATAGCAGTACATGCCGAAGGGTGTGATGAAAGAAGTCGCGAGCTGGTCGGACTCTTTCATCCTGATCTGGTGATACCCTGAGTAGGCATCAAGGAAAGACAAGGTTTCGCACCCAGCAGGGGGATGGACTTAACCTTCTCCGCTGGCTCGAAGTTGCCGGCATGGCACTTCACGTCTGGCGCCTCCTTGGAGAGGCTCTCCAGGTCGTGATGAGGGCCTCGGATTCGGCGAGGGCCTCGGCGTACTCCACACACTCCACGTCGCATTCGTACGCGTGTCGGTACGTGGGGCCGACGGTGATGACCCCGTTGGGGCTCGACATCTTGAGCTTGAGGTAGGTGTAGTTGGGTACGGCCATGAACTTGGTGTAGCATGGTCTCCCCAACACTGCGTGGTAGGTTCCTCGAAACCCGACCACCTCGAACGTGAGGGTCTCCCTTCGGAAGTTGGAGGGCGTCCCAAAGCAGACGGGTAGATCGAGTTGTCCGAGGGGCTGGACGCGTTTCCCGGGGACGATCCCGTGAAAAGGCGCAGCGCCTGCCCGGACCGAGGACAGATCGATCCGCAGGAGCCCGAGGGTCTCGGCGTAGATGATGTTGAGGCTACTGCCTCCGTCCATGAGGACCTTGGTGAGCCTGACGTTGCCGATGACGGGGTCGACAACGAGCGGGTATTTCCCCGGGCTCGGCACGTGCTTGGTGAGCCAGCCGGTAGTCTGCGAGCCACCGTTCCGGCCTCGTCTCCCCCGAGTACTTTGTGATAGTAGTTGGGGTTCGGAACCGGGTCGGGAACGGCGCCCGTCTTATGGCCCGGCTGAAAGCCTGCGGACCGGGTGGTTCGGGCGAGGGACTCCGATCCTCCCCGCTGTCGTAGCGTCCCCCACGCCTTGGGTGGTAGCCTCGGTGCACCTTCTCGTCGAGGTGGGTTCGACGGTTGCGGTGATGGTGCTCGTTGCCGAGGCGACCTGGGGCCGCCGGCGCTGTGTTGAGCGTGCGCCCGGTATGGACCGAGGCTTCCCGCATGAATCGGGAAGTCGCTGCGCGATGCTCCGAGGGGTAGCCCTGCCTGCGGGAGGCGGAGCTTTTGGCCCGTCGGACCGCGGCATCCTCCAGGAGATTCTTGAGCTCTCCCTAGATACGCTGTCCTTCGGTGGTTGATGGCTCCGGCATCGCGCGGAGAAGTATTGCCGCTGCAGCCAGGTTCTGGCCGACCCCACTGGAAGTCGGTGGCGGCCTTGCCCTGACGTCATCGGCGATGCGGTGCTGGATGCCCTGGGGTAGATGACGCGCTTCTCCGACCGGAGGTTGGCCCGCCCATTCCTGCCCGATGTCCCGGCGGAACGGCTCAAGTGTTCCTGCTCCCTCGTCGAGCCTGGCCTGCATCTCGCAGATTTGCTCGAGCTGTGGGTCATGACCCCCCGCCGGGACGGGGACCACAGCTAGCTCCCAAAGGATGTCAACGCGAGGCGCAGGCCTAGGGGGATCACCGTTCTCCAGTATACCAAGATGGTTGCCTTCGCCGGGACCCCCTAGATCGACGTGGAAACATTCACGACTTGGGCCGCAGTCCTCGTCGCCGAGGCTGCGGCTACCGTCGGAACAGTCAGAAAGGCAGTAATCGCATGCGGTCATGGAGTCCCGCATGGCACTGGGGTTGCCAAGTCCGGAGAAATCCCAACAAAAGTCGGGCTCGTCATCTTTCTCGAAACACGAGGGCCCATAGGTCGAGACGGCTGTCAGCCGGTCCCAGGGTGACCGCATACGATACCCCGGAGGGTTTGGACTCGCCTCTATGAGAGCGTCCACCGAAGCGAAGTCGCTTGGTGAGTCGAGGCTGAATCCGAAAGGCACGAGATGGGAGTCGGTCGGTACCTCTTGGTCGATGGGCGGTGACGAAGTCACGTCAGGGGTAGACTGCACCGTCGTCTCAGGTACAAGGGTGACGCCCAGCAAGTCCCTCGCGAGCATGCTGGTGTCGTCCGTCCGCTTGGAGTTGGCGTGTTGCGGGGAAACGACGCTCGTCTTCGTCTCAGACGCGAGGTCGATGCCCGACGTGTCCCCTGTTGGGGCGCCGGCGCCGTCGACTCGCTCGACAGCCGACGAGGTGCCGCCTCCTGCTTGGCCTTGGTTGCCCCGCCTCCTCCTCCGTCGACGGGGGAGGTGACGGGACAGACCCGAAAGTCGTTCTTCCGCCACGTGGGGAAGACGTCGTCGATTCCGCCGCCGGCGGGCGGGTTGTCAGCCACCATTGTCGCTGTCGCACGGCGGAGGAAGGAGTATCATGTCGTAGCTGCCGTCGAGGGACATGAACTCAAGACTACCGAAACGGAGCACCGTCCCGGGCTGGAAAGGTTGCTAGAGACTGCCCATCTGGAGCTTGACGGGAAGCTGTTCATCAACACGCAGCAGGCCCCTACCTGGCGCGCCAACTGTCGGCGTTTCGACCCCGGGGGGTCCCTGGGCCGACGAGTAAATTGTCGCCGCGTGCCCCAGCCCAGATGGGTCGGTGCGAGACGGAGCGCGAAGGGGGGGAAATGGAGCCGGAGGGAGACAGGCGTGAAAGGGGAAACCCGAGGCCTTCGTGTTTGTCCTGCGCCCAGGTCGGGTGCGCTTGCAGTAGGGGGTTACAAGCATCCGCGTGGGAGAGAGCGAGAGGCTTATGCGCACCGTCCCGTCCTTCCCCCGCGCGGCCAACCCTCTGTAAGAGGGCCCTGGACCTTCCTTTTATAGGCGTAAGGATAGGTTCCAGGTGTACAATTGGGAGGTGTAGCAGTGTGCTAACGTGTCTAGCAGAGAGGAGCTAGTGCCCTAAGTACATGCCATCGTGGCAGCCGGAGAGGTTTTGGCACCTTGTTCGTGTGATGTCGTGGCCGTCGGAGGAGCGCTGGAGCCTGGCGGACGGATAGCTGTCGGGGCTGTCGAGTCCTTGCTGACGTCTCCTTGCTTCCGTAAGAGGGCTGAGAGCCGCCGTCGTCATGGAGCATGTGGGGCGCCATCATTACTTGTTTACCGGGGCGAGCCAGATGGGACGCCGGTCTTGTTCCTTGTAGCCTGAGCTAGCTAGGGGTAGGGTAATGATGGCCCCTCCTATGACGTGGTCGATCCGAGTCCTGGGTAGGGCGAGGCGGAGGCTCCTCTGAGGTCGAGGTCGAGTCTGTCTTCCGAGGTTGAGGTCGAGTCCGAGCCCTAGGTCGGGCGAGGCGGAGTTCGCCGTCTTCCGGGGCTGATCCCGAGTCCGAGCCCTGGGTCGGGCGAGGCGGAGTTCGTCGTCTTCCGGGGCTGAGCCTGAGTCCGAGCCCTGGGTCGGGCGAGGCAGAGTTCGTCGTCTTCCGGGGCTGAGCCCGAGTCCGAGCCCTAGGTCGGGCGAGGCGGAGTTCGTCGTCTTCCGGGGCTAAGCCCGAGTCCGAGCCCTGGGTCGGGCGAGGCGGAGTTCGTCGTCTTCCGGGGCTGAGCCTGAGTCCGAGCCCTGGGTCGGGCGAGGCGGAGTTCGTCGTCTTCCGGGGCTGAGCCCGAGTCCGAGCCCTGGGTCGGGCGAGGCGGAGTTCGTCGTCTTCTAGGGCTGAGCCCGAGTCCGAGCCCTGGGTCGGGCGAGGCGGAGTTCGTCGTCTTCCGAGCCTGAGCCCGAGTCCGAGCCCTGGGTCGGGCGAGGCGGAGTTCGTCATCTTCTAGGGCTGAGCCCGAGTTCGAGCCCTGGGTCGGGCGAGGCAGAGTTCGTCGTCTTCCGGGGCTGAGCCCGAGTCCGAGCCCTAGGTCGGGTGAGGCGGAGTTCGTCGTCTTCCGGGGCTGAGCCCGAGTCCGAGCCCTTGGTCGGGCGAGGCGGAGTTCGTCGTCTTCCGGGGCTGAGCCCGAGTCCGAGCCCTAGGTCGGGCGAGGCGGAGCTTCCTATGGTGCCTGAGGCCAGACTTGGCTGCTGTCAGCCTCACTCTGTTGAGTGGCACAGCAGTCGGAGCAGCACGGGCGGCGCTGTCTTCTTGCCAGGCTGGTCAGTGGAGCGGCGAAGTGACGGCGGTCACTTCTAGGGCTGGAAACGAGCCGAGCCGAGCTCGGCTCGGCTCGGCTCGACGTGGCTCGGTGCAGCTGCGAGCCGAGCCAGGCTCGGCTCGGTCATTTTGCGAGCCCGACTTAGAGGCTCGGCTCGGCTCGGTAACGGCTCGCGAGCCTCACACTAAATCACGTTTATAGTATAAATTATATATTTTTTTATTATATATAAGATAAAAAAAATTATGTATAATATATTTTTAGACTACAATATAAGTGTATCACGTATCAAGTTCAAGAAATTCAATAAAATAGTTCAAAACATAACAATAATATGGTATAATAGTATACTTGGCGTTGTTAGCTCGGCTCGCGAGCCGGCTCGCGAGCTGGACCGAGCCGGCTCGGCTCGCAGTTCTGGCGAGCTACAAAATCAGGCTCGGCTCGGGCTCGTTTTGGCTCGCGAGCCGGCTCGAGCCGAGCCGAGCCTCACCGAGCCCGAGCCGGCTCGTCGAGCCCGAGCCAAATTTCCACCCCTAGTCACTTCGGCTCAGTCGACTGAAAGGCGCGCGTCAGGATAAGGTGTCAGGCCACCTTTGCATTAAATGCCCCTGCGATACGGTCGGTCGTTGTGGCGATTTGGCCAGGGTTGCTTCTTGGCGAAGACTGGGCCTCGGGCGAGCCGAAGGTGTGTCCGTTGCTTGAGGGGGCCCTCGGGCGAGACGTGAATCCTCCGGGGTCGGCTGCCCTTGCCCGAGGCTGGGCTCGGGCGAGGCGAGATCGTGTCCCTTGAGTGGACCGAGCCTTGACTTAATCGCACCCATCAGGCCTTTGCAGCTTTGTGCTGATGGGGGTTACCAGCTGAGATTAGGAGTCTTGGGGGTACCCCTAATTATGGTCCCCGACAATAATAAAGCAATCTCTACTAACTATTAAGGGGCAGTGTAGACTGCCCCCGCTCTCTACCCGCACGCGCCAGCGAACGGCCTCCCGCACCTCATGCATCGCTCACGCGATGCAACTTCCACGTGTCCACGCTGTCGTTGTCCACCAGCATCCCGGCCCCAGCGGGCCAGAGGAAGGCCGACGACCCGGCTGCGGAGCCACCTCCCCTGAGCCCGAGTCCTTGCATTTGCAAGGCGGCCGCCTCGCCGGCGCCCGCGCCCGCGCCAGCGCCGAGGTGCAAGGGCCCGGTCGGGAGCCCGAGCCCGAGGTCGAAGTCGAAGTCGAAGGATGACCCCGCGCCGCGGCCTTCAAGCAGCAGCCCCGCGGCGCCGAGCGCAAACATCGAGCCGAGGAGGCCGCCGCCGCCCTGTCCCTGCGACGGCGTCGACGAAGAGGGCAGCATCATCAGCGGCGGCGGCGGCGCGCCGCCGTAGCGCGCCTGGCGTGCTGCTGCGGGTGCACCAGGCGTGGGCGCTTGCGCGTGGACCCGCCGATGGGCACGTTGCGGAGGGACCCGCCCAGTGTCCAGTAGCGCCGACACGCGCGATAGAAGTGCCGCGGCTGCGACGTGTTGTAGTAGCAGAACTTGGTGTCGTGCGACGCGCACCGCGGGCACTGCTCCCCACGCGCAGCACCGCCGCCGCCGCTACTCTTGGCGGCCGCGATGTCCTGCAGCTGCTGGAGGTAGGAGGCCATGTCAGTCGCACCGCTTGGGGCGGCGTTGCTATTGCTGGTGCTGCCGAAAGTTGCTGCGGCCATCGCACCCGTGGCGCTAACGTTGTTGGTGGTGCTGCCGGACCAAGTGGCGGGCATCGTGTTGAGGTGGTGGCGGACGTCGTGCTTGCAAGCGTTGTGCAGCAGCGGCACGAACGATGCCATCGTGGGAGGCTGCAGCCGCGTCGCCTGAGCTTGGCCTGCCATTGGATATGGTGCTCTAGCTGGAGACTGGACCGGTTGATTGGCCTATGGTGAAGATGATCTCTGTATCTGTGTACCAGCGTAGTGTGCTTCTTCATTCCTGCTGTTTGGGCTGGGACACCGGCCGAACCAAGGGTGGTGTATATATACGCGCGTGCATGCTAGCTAGGCGCTGCAAACGCAGACACAGACAGAAGGAGAAAAGACTGATGGGTACGGATGGTGACGGAAGGCTGACAGGTTCAGTACGCAGGGCGCAGCCTGTACAGTGGATTGAGGCTGTGGGCGCCACCGCCACGCCAGGCGCCACGCCACCACCACCGGACCTCCAACCTCTGCTACAACCTGCAGCTTTCTTTGCAGTTTCAGCCAAGGAACCCTAAGGGGGCAGTGTAGACTGCCCCGCTCTCTACCCGCACGCGCTAGCGAACGGCCTCCCGCACCTCACGCACCGCTCACATGATGCAACTTCCCATGCCTACATCACATCCTCATCACTCGCCCGCCTGCCTCCGTGTGCTCCGCATCCATGGCCAAGCCACCGCCGCAGGACGATGGTGAGCGCCTGCTCGTAGACGACGAGGAAGGCGAAGGCGAGGTTGGCGGCAACGCCGGCGGAGACGACGAGCAGGTGGTCCGGGACGGGGCGGTTGCAGAGGAGGTCGGGGTCGTTGGGCGCGAACCCGGACTCCGGGTCGTCGTCGGGGAAGCCTACGTAGCCGTCCAGCGGGATGGCTCGGAGCGCGTACTCCACGGGGCCGAGGCAGAAGCGAACGAGCGTGGGGCCGAAGCCGATGGAGAACTGGGAGACGTGGATGCCCTGGGACGCCGCGGCCAGGAAGTGCCCGGACTCGTAGGACGAGCACGTTGGCGGCCAGGACGGAGGCCGCAGAGGCCACGGACTCGACGCTGGCGAGGAGGTCTGGCGTGGCCACAGCCGCGGGATCGGGCTGGGCTTGTTGGCCTTGCCTCGGTTGGTGCCCTCTCAGCCGCCTGCATGGCATCCATGGCGAATCCCGGGCGAAACTCGGGCACGAGAACCCCAGGGAGCTGCGCCTACACGGGGACGCCGATGGTGAGCGCAACTGCGCGTAGACGATGAGGAAGGCGAAGGCGAGGTTGGCGGCGACGCCGGCGGAGACGACGAGCAGGCGGTCTGGGATGGGGCGATTGTGGAGGAGGTTGAGGTCGTTGGGCGCGAACCCGGACTCCGAGTCGTCGTCAGGGAAGCCTACGTAGCCGCCCAGCGGGATGGCGCGAAGCGCGTACTCCACGGGGCTGAGGCGGAAGCGGGCGAGCGTCGGGCCGAAGCCGATGGAGAACTGGGAGACGTGGATGCCCCGGGACGCCGCGGCCAGGAAGTGCCCAGACTCATGGACGAGCACGATGGCGGCCAGGACGGAGGCCGCGGAGGCCACGGACTCGACGCTGGCGAGGAGGTCTTGCGCGGCCGCGGTGGGCTTAGCGAAGTTGCGGTGGCGGCGGGGGAGCGAGAGGTGCACGGGAAGGTGGTGATTGTGAGAGGTGGAGTGGAGCAGGGATGGGAAGCGGTACTGCTTGGGGGCTGGGGAGAGATGGGTGGCAATCATGGTGGGAGGGGCGGAGGAAGAGGCCGCAGTGGATAATCTGACATTCTTGAAGGGAAGGAGTTTGAGGTGTGGGTTTGACGGTGAGTGAGCGAAGTGGACTCAACGGCTGTGTGGTGTGGACGAGGCGGAGGCGCCGAGCAATAGCTCGGCTAGGTACTCCAACTAGGGAGATAATTGGGATTATAACATGCTTGTCCGGTGGCTTCGTCACTCTATTATTCCACCCCTTCGCTCTTTTAGGATTATGGAAATGAGCCACTTGGCAGAAAATCTCTACTTCTCTACTAACTATTAAGACGATAATGTAGATCACAACCATGCCCTCGCCT
Source organism: Zea mays (assembly GCF_902167145.1). Lineage (NCBI taxonomy): Eukaryota > Viridiplantae > Streptophyta > Magnoliopsida > Poales > Poaceae > Zea > Zea mays. Next base: position 90,109,766 of record NC_050105.1, read on the forward strand.
CTCCTCCGCGCCCGCACCCCCCCCCCGTTTCCCTCGCCCGCACAAACCGCCACATCCGCGAGCCACACATGGGCCATCTGCATGCCGCATCCGCCCCATCCTCTCACTGTCTATCCCCTCCGCACGACCACCAACCCAGTCCATCCCCTCCTCGCCCAGTGTCCGCTCCCTTCGCCCCTGCTCCCTCCGTAGTCCCCCTCCCCCGCGCAATAGCCACGACCGTTGGGGAGGGGAGCAGCTGCCACAACATGTTTTGTTTTCTTGACATCTGTTTGTTCATTGGGGAGTACATAGGTAGAATGACGATTAATGTTTCTGCATATTAATGTATTTTATCATAACATGTTGCCGCCGTAACAACGTACGGGCATACAACTAGTGTGTACATAAGAGCTAAGAGGATCAATACTAGGATCAATAGTTAATGTGCGGGATGAAAACGAACCGGATTAGTCGGAATAACATCTCGCCTATTTTTATTTTACATTTTATTTCGAAATCTAGACCATCGAAAGCTACTCCCTATTTTTATTTTATATATTATTTCAAAAACTGAACCATCGAAAATAAAACTAGCAGGATAATGAAAATAAACCAAAATGAACGAATAAATTGATAATGGGCTAGAATTGGACTAAAAAAACAAAAACATCACCATATAAAGTATACATATAGAGTATAAAAATACAGTAGTATTGTGATCCATTGAAACATCTCATCTAAACACATAGAAATAATATATTATAATATACATATGGCTACTTAATAAAATAATCAATTATGGAATAGTTTGTTGCGATGTATATGACATCTCTACTACTCCTTATGTCTTTAGTGTAGGCGTCCACTTTTTTTTGTTCTGCCATCGCGCGCTCTGCCTCCCTCCCCGCGCCCGCAGTCCCCACCGCCGCGCCCGCAGTCCTACAGTCCCCGCCGCCGAGCACAGCCGCCGCAGTCCCGCCGCGCCCGCAGTGCGACGGCGGCGCCGGTGCCGGTGAGGGGGAGCTGTGGTTCTACTTCTGCCCGCGGCAGGAGCGGGAGGCGCGGGGCGGGCGGCCCAGCCGGACGACACCGTCGGGGTACTGGAAGGCCGCTGGCACGCCCGGGGCCGTCTACTCCACCGACCGCCGCGCCATCGGGGTGAAGAAGACCATGGTGTTTTATTACGGCCGCGCGTCGTCGGGGACCAAGACCAAGTGGAAGATGAACAAGTATAGGGCGTTCCAGTTGAAACTTAATGCCACAAAACTTGATTAGGAGTTAGCACAATAAAGCCAAGTGGCTAGAGAGGAGTTCTTGCAAGACACGACAACCACAAGAAGATCAACACAGATAGGCACAGTAGTTTATCCCGTGGTTCGGCCAAGTCCAACACTTGCCTACTCCACGTTGTGGCGTCCCAACGGATGAGAGTCGCAATCAACCCCTCTCAAGCGGTCCAAAGACCCACTTGAATACCACAGTGTTTTGCTTTACTTTACTATATCCCGCTTGCGAGGAATCTCCACAACTTGGAGCCTCTCGCCCTTACACTTTGATGTTCACAAAGAAGCACGGAAGTAAGGCTGGGATGAGCAACACACACAAGACACAAAATCAGAGCACAAACACACACACAAGTCACAACTCGAGCTCACAACACAACCCAAAGAGTTCTCTACTCAAATGGAGCTCTAGTTGCTATCACAAAGAATCGAATGCGCGGAATTAGAGTCTTGGTGCTTAGGAATGCTTAGAGAATGCTTGGTTTCTTCCTCCATGCGCCTAGGGGTCCCTTTTATAGCCCCAAGGCAGCTAGGAGCCGTTGAGAGCATTCCAGGAAGGCAATTCTTGCCTTCTGTAGCCTGGCACACCGGACAGTCCGGTGCACCACCGGACACTGTCCGGTGCGGATTTCTTTCCTTCTTTGGCGAAGCCGACCGTTGGAGATTCAGAGTCGTTGGCGCATCGGACACAGTCCGGTGTACATCGGACAGTCCGGTGCCCCCTTCTGACCGTTGGCTTTGCCACGCGTCGCGCGCGGATTACGCGGCCGACCGTTGGCCGGGCCGACTGTTGGCTCACCGGTCAGTCCGGTGCACCACCGGACAGTCCGGTGATTTTTATCCGTACGCCGCCGACGAAGTCCCGAGAGCAGCCAGTTGACAGACGCCAGCCTGGCGCACCGGACACTGTGTGGTGCACCCAGACCGAGCAGTCTTTTGGCTATTCTCAGCCAATCTTCACATAATTGTTTCTCCTGTTTCTAGCACTTAGACACAATACATTAGTCTTTAAAACAATGTACTAGGTCTAGAAACATACCTTTAATCTTGATTTACACTTCTTGAGTCCTTGGCACAATTTAACACTTAGGCACTTGTGTTGGACACTTAATCACAAAATACTTAGAAATGGCCCAAGGGCACATTTCCCTTTCAATCTCCCTCTTTTTGGTGATTTATGCCAACATAATAAAAAGCAACTAAAGGAAGTGCAACATCAATGCAAATGAAAACTCAAATTTGTTTTGATTCAAATTTGGCATATTTGGATCATCCTTTGCCACCACTTGGTTTTGTTTTTGCAAATCAAACTCAAATCCCTATCTCTAAGTCAAACACACTTGTTGAGACATAAAGAGAGTTGTTCAAAGAGAATTTGATCAAAGATTTCAAAAACTCCCCCTATTTCCCATAATCAAATATTCTCCCCTCAAGAGATCAACTTTTGACAAAAAGAGACATTTAGAAGTTTGACAAATCAAAAGTCCTAACACTACTATTTTCAAAATTCTCAAGTGGTAGCTGATCCATTTGTTGCTTTGACCCTTAATTTCTCCCCCTTTGGCATCAAGCACAAAAACGGGATCATTTTTGGCCCTTAGACCCCATTGCCTCACCAAAAATCTTCAATTAAGAGTTAAAAAGGCAATAAGAGCATGAAGATGATCTTGGAGTTAGTTACTCTTTCATCGGAGTGCAGTGGAAGTCTTTCATGGTCCAAGTCCAACATTTCCTTTCAATCCACCTTTGAGACTAAATCAAGCAAAACTCAAGTACACAATTAGTCTCAAGGGGTCAAGTTGTAGCACAACTCCCCCTAAATATGTGCATTACTTGCAACTGGACTTATGAGGTCCGGAGAGTGTTTGTACAACTTGAACACCATAAATAAACAACAATATGCAAAGAGGAACATGATCAAAGGCATAAACACAATCTAGAGGCTTGGTAAAGGTCGACTCATCTAGAGGCTTGGTAAAGATATCGGCTAGCTGGTTCTCGGTGCTAACATAAAACACTTCGATATCTCCCTTTTGCTGGTGGTCTCTCAAAAAGTGATGCCGGATGTCTATGTGCTTTGTGTGGCTGTGTTCAACGGGATTATCCGCCATGCGGATAGCACTCTCATTATCACATAGGAGTGGGACTTTGCTCAGATTGTAGCCAAAGTCCCTGAGGGTTTGCTTCATCCAAAGTAGTTGCGCGCAACACTGTCCTGCGGCAACGTACTCGGCCTCAACGGTGGATAGGGCAACGGAAGTTTGTTTCTTAGAACTCCACGACACTAGGGACCTTCGTAAGAATTGGCACGTCCCCGATGTACTCTTCCTATCGACCTTACATCCAACATAATCGGAGTCTGAATATCCAATTAAGTCAAAGATAGACCCCTTTGGATACCAGATCCCGAAGCAAGGCATAGCGACTAAATATCTAAGAATTCGCTTCACGGCCACTAAGTGACACTCCCTTGGATCAGATTGAAATCTAGCACACATGCAAACACTAAGCATAATATCCGGTCTACTAGCACATAAATAAAGCAAATAACCTATCATGGACCGGTATGCTTTTTGATCAACGGACTTACCTCCTTTGTTGAGGTCGACGTGTCCGTCAGTTCCCATCGGAGTCTTTGCGGGCTTGGCGTCCTTCATCCCAAACCGCTTTAGCAAGTCTTGCGTGTACTTCGTTTGGGAGATGAAGGTGCCGTCTGTGAGTTGCTTCACTTGGAACCCAAGGAAATAGCTTAACTCGCCCATCATCGACATCTCAAACTTTTGAGTCATCACCCTGCTAAACTCTTCACAAGACTTTTGGTTAGTAGAACCAAATATTATGTCATCGACATAAATTTGGCACACAAAAAGATCACCATCACAAGTCTTAGTAAACAGAGTTGGATCGGCTTTCCCAACCTTAAACGCATTAGCAATTAAAAAGTCTCTAAGGCATTCATACCATGCTCTTGGAGCTTGCTTAAGTCCATAGAGCGCCTTAGAGAGCTTACACACGTGGTCGGGGTACCGTTCATCCTCGAAGCCAGGGGGTTGCTCCACGTACACCTCCTCCTTGATTGACCCATTGAGGAAAGCGCTCTTCACATCCATTTGGAACAACCTAAAAGAATGGTGAGTAACATAGGCTAACAATATGCGAATTGACTCTAGCCTAGCCACAAGAGCAAAAGTCTCCTCAAAGTCCAAACCTGCGACTTGGGCATAACCTTTTTCCACAAGTCGTGCCTTGTTCCTTGTCACCACTTCGTGCTCGTCTTGTTTGTTGCGGAACACCCACTTAGTTCCCACAACATTTTGCTTGGGACGAGGCACCAATGTCCAGACTTCATTTCTCTTGAAGTTGTTGAGCTCTTCCTGCATGGCCAACACCCAGTCCAGATCTAGCAAGGCCTCTTCTACCCTGAAAGGCTCAATAGAAGAGACAAAAGAGTAATGCTCACAAAAATTAACTAATCTAGAGCGAGTAGTTACTCCCTTGCTAATATCACCCAAAATCTGGTCGACGGGATGATCCCTTTGAATCGTCGCTCGAACTTGGGTTGGAAGTGCCGGTTGTGCTTCTTCCTCCATTACAAGATCATCTTGTGCTCCCCCTTGATCACACGCCTCCTTTTGATGGACTTGTTCATCATCTTGAGTTGGGGGATGCACCATTGTTGAGGAAGAAGGTTGATCTTGCTCCTTTTGTTCCTGTGGCCGCACATCTCCAATCGCCATGGTGCGCATTGCGGCCGTTGGAACGTCTTCTTCATCTACATCATCAAGATCAACAACTTGCTCTCTTGGAGAGCCATTAGTCTCATCAAATACAACGTCGCTAGAGACTTCAACCAAACCCGATGATTTGTTGAAGACTCTATACGCCTTTGTATTTGAGTCATAACCTAACAAAAACCCTTCTACAGCTTTGGGAGCAAACTTAGAATTCCTACCTTTCTTCACAAGAATATAACATTTGCTCCCAAATACACGAAAGTAAGACACATTGGGTTTGTTACCGGTTCGAAGCTCATACGAAGTCTTCTTGAGGAGGCGATGAAGGTAGACCCGGTTGATGGCGTGGCAAGCCGTGTTCACGGCTTCCGACCAAAACCGCTTGGGGGTCTTGAACTCTCCAAGCATCGTCCTTGCCATGTCAATGAGCGTCCTGTTCTTCCTCTCTACCACACCGTTTTGCTGTGGTGTGTAGGGAGCAGAGAATTCGTGCTTGATCCCTTCCTCCTCAAGGTACTCCTCCACTTGAAGGTTCTTGAACTCGAACCCATTGTCGCTCCTTATCTTCTTCACCTTGAGCTCAAACTCATTTTGAGCTCTCCTTAGGAAGCGCTTGAGGGTCCCTTGGGTTTCAGATTTATCCTGCAAAAAGAATACCCAAGTGAAGCAGGAAAAATCATCAACTATAACAAGACCATACTTACTTCCTCCTATGCTTAGATAGGCGACGGGTCCGAAGAGGTCCATATGAAGCAACTCCAAAGGTCTTGATGTGGTCATCACATTTTTGGTATGATGAGAGCTTCCCACCTGTTTACCTGCTTGACAAGCTGCACAAGGTCTATCTTTTTCGAAAGTAACATTTGTTAGACCTATCACATGTTCTCCCTTTAAAAGTTTGTGAAGGTTCTTCATCCCCACATGTGCTAAGCGGCGATGCCACAACCAGCCCATGCTAGTCTTAGCGATTAAGCATGCATCTAGACCGGCCTCCTCTTTTGCAAAATCAACTAAGTAGAGTTTGTCGTCTAATACACCCTTAAAAGCTAATGAACCATCACTCCTTCTAAAGACAGACACATCTACATTCGTGAATAAGCAGTTATATCCCATATTACAAAGCTGACTCACAGACAACAAGTTACATCCAAGTGACTCAACTAAGAACATATTGGAAATGGAGTGCTCCGATGAAATAGCTATTTTTCCTAACCCTTTCACCTTGCCTTGATTCCAGTCACCGAATATGATTGAGTCTTGGGAATCCTTGTTCTTGACGTAGGAGGTGAACATCTTCTTCTCCCCCGTCATGTGGTTTGTGCATCCGCTGTCGATAATCCAGCTTGATCCCCCGGATGCATAAACCTGCAAGGCAAATTTAGGCTTGGGTCTTAGGTACCCAACTCTTGTTGGGTCCTACAAGGTTAGTGACAATATCCTTAGGGACCCAAATGCAAGTTTTATCTCCCTTGCATTTTGCCCCTAATTTCCTACCAATCACCTTTCTATCCTTTCTACAAATTGCAAAAGAAGCATTGCAAGCATGATAAATTGTAGAAGGTTCATTAATTTTCTTAGGAACATGAGCAACATTTCTCCTAGGCATATGATGAATGACATTTCTCCTAGGCATATCTCTACTATGCACATAGGAAGAACTTGAAGCAAACATTGCATTTGAATCATAAGCATTACAACTCCTATCATGATGAACATTTCTCGAAAATTTCCTATCATAAATAAATGCATGATTCTTTTGAGCACTATTAGCCATAGGGGCCTCCCCTTTCTCCTTGGTGGAGATGGGAGCCTTATGGCTTGTTAAGTTCTTGGCTTCCTTCTTAAAGCCAAGCCCATCCTTAATTGAGGGGTGTCTACCAATAGTGTAGGCATCCCTTGCAAATTTTAGTTTGTCAAATTCACTCTTGCTAGTCTTAAGTTGGGCATTAAGACTAGCCACTTCATCATTTAAATTTGCAATAGAAACAAGGTGTTCACTACAAGCATCAACATTAAAATCTTTACACTTATTGCAAATCACAACATGTTCTACACAAGAGTTAGATTTACTTGCTACATCTAGTTTTGCATTCAAATCATCATTGACATTTTTTAAACTAGAAATTGTCTCATGGCAAGTAGATAGTTCACAAGAAAGCATTTCATTCCTTTTAACTTCTAAAGCAAGAGATTTTTGTGCCTCTACAAATTTATCATGTTCCTCATACAAAAGATCCTCTTGCTTTTCTAACAATCTATTCTTACCATTCAAAGCATCAATCAATTCATTCTTATCAATTTTAGTTCTATCTAAGCCTTTGAACAAACTAGAGTAATCTATTTCATCATCGCTAGATTCATCATCGCTAGAAGAAGCATAAGTAGACTTTCGAGTACATACCTTCTTCTCCTTTGCCATGAGGCATGTGTGACGCTCGTTGGGGAAAAGGGATGATTTGTTGAAGGCGGTGGCAGCGAGTCCTTCGTTGTCGGAGTCGGATGAGGAGCAATCCGAATCCCACTCCTTTCCAAAATGTGCCTCGCCCTTTGCCTTCTTGTAGTTCTTCTTCTTTTCCCACTTTCCACTCTTCTTTTCCAGGTCACTCTCATTATCGGGACAATTAGCGATAAAATGACCAATCCTACCACATTTGAAGCAGGAGCACTTTCCCTTCGTCTTGTTCTTGTTGGGATGCTCCTTGCGACCCTTTAGCGCCGTCTTGAAACGCTTGATGATGAGAGCCATCTCTTCCTCATTTAGCCCCGCCGCCTCAATTTGCGCCACCTTGCTAGGTAGCGCCTCCTTGCTACTCGTTGCCTTGAGAGCAATGGCTTGAGGCTCATGGATTGGGCCATTCAATGCATCGTCGACGTATCTTGCCTCCTTGATCATCATCCGCCCGCTTACAAACTTCCCAAGTACTTCTTCGGGCGACATCTTGGTGTACCTGAGATTTTCACGAATATTGTTTACAAGATGTGGATCAAGGACAGTAAAAGACCTTAGCATTAGGCGGATGACGTCGTGATCCGTCCATCGTGTGCTTCCATAGCTTCTTATTTTGTTGATGAGGGTCTTGAGCCGGTTGTACGTTTGGGTTGGCTCCTCTCCCCTGATCATTGCGAATCTCCTAAGTTCGCCCTCCACCAACTCCATCTTGGTGAGCATGGTGACGTCATTTCCCTCATGTGATATCTTGAGGGTGTCCCAGATCTGCTTGACATTGTCCAAGCTGCTCACCTTATTGTATTCTTCCCTGCACAAAGATGCTAAAAGGACAGTAGTGGCTTGTGCATTTTTATGGATTTGTTCATTGATGAACATGGGACTATCCGTACTATCAAAGTGCATTCCATTTTCTACTATCTCCCATATACTTGGATGGAGAGAGAACAAGTGGCTACGCATTTTGTGACTCCAAAATCCGTAGTCCTCTCCATCAAAGTGAGGGGGTTTACCGAGGGGTATGGAGAGCAAATGAGTATTGGAGCTTTGCGGAATACGAGAATAATCAAAGGAAAAATTTGAGTTAATCGTCTTCTTTTTCTCGTAGTCGTTGTCATCGTCCTTTTGCTAAGAAGAGGATTTTCGTCGCTGTCGTCGTAGTAGACGATCTCCTTGATGCGCCTCGTTTTCTTCTTCTTCCCGTCTTTTCTTTTGTGACTCGCGCCCGAGTCAGTAGGCTTGTCATCCTTTGGATCATTGACGAAGGACTCCTTCTCCTTATCATTGACCACCATCCCCTTGCCCTTAGGATCCATCTCTTCGGGCGATTAGTCCCTTACGTGAAGAGAACGACTCCGATACCAACTGAGAGCACCTAGAGGGGGGGGGGGGTGAATAGGTGATCCTGTAAAAACTTGAAACTTAATGCCACAAAACTTGATTAGGAGTTAGCACAATAAAGCCAAGTGGCTAGAGAGGAGTTCTTGCAAGACACGACAACCACAAGAAGATCAACACAGATAGGCACAATGGTTTATTCCGTGGTTCGGCCAAGTCCAACACTTGCCTACTCCACGTTGTGGCGTCCCAACGGATGAGGGTCACAATCAACCCCTCTCAAGCGGTCCAAAGACCCACTTGAATACCACGGTGTTTTGCTTTACTTTACTATATCCCGCTTGCGAGGAATCTCCATAACTTGGAGCCTCTCGCCCTTACACTTTGATGTTCACAAAGAAGCACGGAAGTAAGGCTGGGATGAGCAACACACACAAGACACAAAACCAGAGCACAAACATGCACACAAGTCACAACTCGAGCTCACAACACAACCCAAAGAGTTCTCTACTCAAATGGAGCTCTAGTTGCTATCACAAAGAATCGAATGCGCGAAATTGGAGTCTTGGTGCTTAGGAATGCTTAGAGAATGCTTGGTTTCTTCCTCCATGCGCCTAGGGGTCCCTTTTATAGCCCCAAGGAAGCTAGGAGCCGTTGAGAGCATTCCAGGAAGGCAATTCTTGCCTTCTGTCGCCTGGCACACCGGACAGTCCGGTGCACCACCGGACACTGTCCGGTGCGGATTTCTTTCCTTTTTTTGGCGAAGCCGACCATTGGAGATTCAGAGCCGTTGGCGCACCGGACAGTCCGGTGCTCCCTTCTGACCGTTGGCTTTGCCACGCGTCGCGCGCGGATTACGTGGCCGACCGTTGGCCGGGCCGACTGTTGGCTCACTGGTCAGTCCGGTGATTTTTAGCCCTACGCCACCGACGAAGTCACGAGAGCAGCCAGTTGACAGACGCCAGCATGGTGCACCGGACACTGTCCGGTGCACCACCGGACAGTCTGATGCACCCAGACCGAGCAGTCTTTTGGCTGTTCTCAGCCAATCTTCACATAATTGTTTCTCCTGTTTCTAGCACTTAGACACAATACATTAGTCTTTAAAACAATGTACTAGGTCTAGAAACATACCTTTAATCTTGATTTGCACTTCTTGATTCCTTGGCACAATTTAACACTTAGGCACTTGTGTTGGACACTTAATCACCGAAATACTTAGAAATGGCCCAAGAGCACATTTCCCTTTCACCACCACGCCGCCGATGGACCCACACCACCACCAAACATTGGCCCGCAGGTGAGGTGACGTGCAAATGCGGATGGAATGTCCGTGCCCCTGCGCCCCCAAATCGCGTGGACCTATCTCTCCCTGGAAGGTCGATCCGCGCGATCCAATCGCCCCGATCTGCCTCACCTCCATGCAAGTACTCGATCTGCCACGCCCAATCTCTCTCTGGAATGTCAATCCGCGCGATCCACTCCCCCACATCCGCTTCACCTCCATGGAAGTACCTGATGTGCCGCTCCCACTCTCTGCATCGCGTTGACGCTCCCTGGAGTCCCCGTACACGCGATTTACTCCCCCTCGATCTGCCGCTCCTAATCTCTCCCTGGAAGACCGATCTGCATCGCGTGGACGCTCCATGGAGTCCCCATACATGTGATTTACTCCCTCCCCAAAGTCTCGCGCCGCACCCGATCGGCCTCGCCCGCGCAATCCACGCGTCCTAACCTTCAATCAAGGCTTCGGGGCAAGGTTTGCATTGACGGTGTCAGCGTTTCGAACCCGGGGGGTCCCTAGACCGACGAGTAAATTGTCGATGCGTGTCTTAGCCCAGATGGGTCGGCGCGAGACGGAACACAAAGGGGGGAGAAATAGTAAGGGGAAACCGTGGCCTTCGTGTTGTCCTGCGCCCAGGGCAGATGCGCTTGCAGTAGGGGGTTACAAGCGTTCGCGTGGGAAAGAGAGAGAGAGCCTTGTGCGTCGGCCCGTTCTCCCGCGCGGCCAACCTTCTCGTACGAGAGCACTGGACCTTCCTTTTATAGGCGTAAGGAGATGGCCCAGGTGTACAATGGGGGGTGTAGCAATGTGCTAACGTGTCTAGCAAAGGGGAGCCTGAGCCCTATGTACGTGCCGTCGTGGCTGTCGGAGAGGTTTTGGCGCCCTGTTCATGTGATGTCGTGGTCGTCGGAGGAGCGCTTGAGCCTCATGGAAGTACAGCTGTCGGGGCTGTCGGATCCTTGCTGACGTCTCCTTGCTTCCGTAAGGGACTGAGAGCCGCCGTCGTCATGGAGCACGCGGGGTGCCATCATTACTTGTTTACCGGGGCGAGCCGGATGGGACGCCGATCTTGTTCCCCGTAGCCTGAGCTTGCTAGGGGTAGGGTAATGATGGCCCCCCTGTGACGTGGTCGGTCCAAGCCCGAGGTCGGGCGAGGTGGAGGCTCCTCCGAGGTCGAGGCTGAGTCCGGGCCCGGGGGTCGGGCGAGGCGGAGACCGTCGTCCAGGGTCGAGGTTGAGTCCGAGCCCGGGGGTCGGGCGAGGCAGAGTCCGTCTTCCGAGGTCGAGGTGGAGTCCGAGCCCTGGGGTCGAGCGAGGCAGAGACCGCCTTCCAGAGTCGAGGTTGAGTCCGAGCCCCGGGGTCGGGCGAGGCGGAGTCCGTCTTCCGAGGTCGAGGTGGAGTCCGAGCCCTGGGGTCGGGCGAGGCAGAGCTTCCTATGGCGCCTGAGGCCGGTCTTGGCGACTGTCAGCCTCACCCTGACGGGTGGCACAATAGTCAGAGCAGCGCATGTGACGCTGTTTTCCTGTCAGGCCAGCCAGTGGAGCGGCGAAGTGACTGCGGTCACTTTGGCCCTGTCGACCGAGGAGCGTGCGTCAGGATAAGGTGTCAGACGATCCTTGCATTAAATGCTCCTGCGATACGGTCGGTTGGCGTGGCGATCTGGCCAAGGTTGCTTCTCCGCGAAGCCTGGGCCTCGGGCGAGCCGAAGGTGCGTCCGTTGCTTGAGGGGACCCTCGGGCGAGACGTGAATCCTCCTGGGTCGGCTACCTTTGCCCGAGGCTGGGCTCGGATGAGGCGAGACCGTGTCCCTTGAGTGGACGAAGCCTTGACCTGAATCGCGCCCATCAGGCCTTTGCAGCTTTGTGCTGATGGGGGTTACCAGCTGAGATTAGAAGTCTTGGGGGTACCCCTAATTATGGTCCCCGACAGTAGCCCCCGAGCCTCGAAGGGAGTGTTGGTACTCGCTTGGAGGCTTTTGTCGCACTTTTTTGCAAGGGGACCGGCCTTTCTCGGTTGCGTTTCGTTCCGGTGGGTGCACGCGAGCGCACCCGCCGGGTGTAGCCCCCGAGGCCTCGGAGGAGTGGTTTGACTCCTTCGAGGTCTTAGCGCGTTTCGTGATGCTTCGGCCGGTCTGGTTGTTCCCCTAATTATGGTCCCCGACAGTAGCCCCCGAGCCTCGAAGGGAGTGTTGGTACTCGCTTGGAGGCTTTTGTCGCACTTTTTTGCAAGGGGGCCGGCCTTTCTCGGTTGCGTTTCGTTCCGGTGGGTGCACGCGAGCGCACCCGCCGGGTGTAGCCCCCGAGGCCTCGGAGGAGTGGTTTGACTCCTTCGAGGTCTTAGCGCATTTCGTGATGCTTCGGCCGGTCTGGTTGTTCCCTCATGCGAACTGGCCGTAGCCCGGGTGCATAGTCAGGTTCCAAGTTCTCGGGCTGGTATGTTGACGCTGTCAACGGTTTGGCTGGAGCCGGGTTTGCGAGAGCAGCCCCCGAGCCTCCGCACAGAGCGAGAGGACGGTCAAGGACTGACTCAGCTTTTTTCATACGCCCCTGCATCGCCTTTCCACAAGGAGGAGGCGGGAAAGTGCCATGTTGCCCTCGGAGGGTGCCGAACATGGTGTCTCCAGTGAGTTGCTAACGGGTGATCCAAGTGGATGCCCGTGCCCCGTTCGATAAGGGTCGGCTAGTGGCCCAGAGGCGCGCTCCAAAAGTACCTACAGGTGATTTGCTAGACCCGGTCCCGTTTGATAGGGTCCGAGGGCTCGATGCCTCCCTCTAATGGGATTCTGTTACAGAATCGCTCCTGCTGGTCTCGGAAATGTCCTAGGGTACCTCGGGAGCGTAGCCCGAGCCTCGGCCATGTATCGGACGTACCCAGAGTCATCCCTCGCTCTACATGCTCTGAGGCGGCTGTCGAACCCTTCGGGGGCCAGCCTACGAACCCCTGATCAGTAGTGGGCACGGAGCCCGAGTGGTCTGAGGCGGCTGTCGAACCCCTCCGAGGGGCCAGCCTTCGAACCTCTGACCAGTAGTGGGCGCGGAGCCCGAGTGCTCTGAGGCGGTTGTCGAACTCTTCCGAGGGGCCAGCCTTCGAACCTCTGATCAGTAGTGGGCGCGGAGCCCGAGTGCTCAGAGGCGGCTGTCGAACCCTTCCGAGGGGCCAGCCTTCGACGCTCTGATCAGTAGGAGGGCTCGGGGCCCGCTTCCTTCATGGAGAAGGATCCCTTTCGGAGTATCCCCTTTCCCGGTCCCTGTAGAAAGAGAGAGAAAGAGGAAGAGGAAAAGGATACAAAATCGAAAGACGTGGCACACCTTTTTTGACGCGGTCATTATGGCGGAGGTGAAGCGTCGCCTGCTTCGCCTGCCGAAGGTGCCGCCTGTCCTGCCGCAGAGTTAATGCGATAGGACGAGTGGTTCGCGGGGCAGCCGTTGTGCGTGCACGAGCCGTTCGAGGAACGGAACACGGGTGCGTCGTCTTCACGCCGTGGGAGAGGGCTCTCTCGCTGTCCCAGGAGGGGACGTGACCCTGCAGACGACTTGACCGCTGCTTCCGCCCGCCTGCCGCCGCCATTACTGCCGGCCCACTTTTGGCCACATTGACCATCGCGCCTTCTCCCGCAGCTGACTGACCCGTGATCGATGTGCTCGGTTGGCACTATTGGGCCATGCGTAGGGTTGCCTCGAGTCGCGGCACCGGTTCCACAGTCGAGAAGGCGCGGTACTGGCGCAAGTGGCGGTGCAGTTTCCCACACGTAGTAATCGGCGTGCCGGTTACATGGCGTGTGGGCCTGGGCCCCCATGCTTGACGCGTCGGAGTCGAAAGGGTGCGCCCCCTTAGTGCGGTTGCATGCCGCCTGCATGGCGGTCCGCCCTTTCTCCCGCCGGTCTGGGCGAAAGTGGAGGAGCGCTTGTAACCGCTGGTCAGTTACGCGCACTGCGTGCGGTGGTTTGGCCTCTTCTGTCCTGTGCCAGCTTGCATGACGCGTGGGACCTAGCCCCCGTGTCGTAGGGGGAAGACCTTGGAGCGTGTTGGTGAAGATTCAGTCCGCGACAGCTGAGGACGCAAGTGGGGAGAGTCGCCTTTAAAAGGAGGGCGACCCCCTTGGATGGCAACTATGTCCTCGCACTTTCCTCATGCATCGCGTCCTTCCACCTTCCGAGCCCCCGGATGGGGAGCGCCCGCGTCGCTTTCGTCTTGTCGTCGTTGGAGGAACGCAACTTCGTGGAAGTTGGTACCTTTCAGCCATCGCTCGGCTTCAAGGATTTTCATCAGGCAACCCGACTGCAACCCCTCGCCGGTGGTCACCCAAGACGGTGACCACCAGTTTGATGGTGGGGAGAAGCGAGCCGGGCTGCGACCTCTGCCCCGCCCTCAGCTTCAAGGATCTTCATCATCCTGGCTGGGGCGGAGGCCAGGCTGAGCCGGAGCTCTACCTCCCGCACGGGTCGGCGGGCCACCTCTTCTTTCAGCTTCTGGGGGTGGAAACCATCCTCCAGCTCTGCGGAGGAGGCGCCCTCCAGCCATGTCGGGGAAGGCGAACTGTTGCTGCCCAGCCAGGGTGCAACATTCCGTCCTCTGTCCTCGTTTTCGTGGCGAGGACGGGAGTGAGGACCTGCCGGTGCGCTTTGGGGCGGCCGGCGCTCGCTGGTGCGGTGTCAGTGGACAGGTGGACGCCGCCGTCGGTGCTGAGGTGGTGGCAGCTGGAGAAAGCTTCTCCGCCGTCGGGACCGTCAGCGCCACCTGCGGGCTGACCTCCGGCTCTTTGGCTTTAATGTCTGGTTCTCGTCCCTTGAGTGGGGACATGAACGAGAGCCTTTCGGCGGCAGCGTCCGTCCTAGGACCATCGCTGCTGCTGCAGAGGTCGCTGGTGAGCCGCCTGGAGTTTGTCGCCCCGCAGGCTCTCCGATGTGGAGGTTGTTCATACCCGCGGGGGCAGAATCGGAGTTATGTTTGTAATGGCACCTTGAGTGCAGGTGTCTGTTCATTGTGGCTGTCGGGGCCTGAACATTTATGTATTTTGGCGAAAAGCCGTGTTTCTTCCTCATTTCGAGCACTAGGACTCGCCTGTCGGCTAGCTGAACCGCTTAACCAAGTGTGAGTTGCCTCGTGCGGAAGGTGACGAGTGAGGTATCCGTATCCCGAAGGCGTAGGAGTCCCTCGGCTCGGTCGGCCTTGCCGCCCGAGGCTTCTCTTGCTTAGTTAAAGAAACCCTCGGCCGCTCTGCGATGAGCCGGAGCCGGAGGCAGCGGTGCCAGCACGGATAGAGGCAGAGTTGGCTCGAAAAGAAGCTTCGTCGGCCAGAGCCTGGCCGGGCCGTCCACTGGCTGGACCAGCGCCGGAGTCGGGTTGCCAAGGCCATGAGCCGGGCTGATGTCCTCGGGGGATAGCTGGCTGAGGCTACGGAGCGGCCGGTCGAGGCGTCTGCTCGGGCCGAGTTCCTGGAGGAGACCCTGGCGGCGATGGCCCCGGCGCGGTGCTGACGTCTTTCTTCGGGGTGGAGATCCTTCGACCGTGTTGCCGTCCGAGGCTGGGTCGGATTCCGCCGAAGGTGGAGTCGACGCCGAGGGTGCTGCTGCTCCCCCACTGATGTCTGATCCTGCAGGAATCAGTTTATCTGTAGTGTGTGTATGTTTTTTGGCGGCCACCGAGGCCCAAACATACCATCGTCGTGTTGTAGAGCTGCGTTTCTTTTCCCCTTGTTTCGAGTATAAGGACTTATTTGTCGGTAACAGAATTGTTTGTCCGAGCGAGAGTTACTTTTCACGGAAGGTGATGAGTGAGGTATCCGTATCCCGGAGGCGTAGGAGCCCCTCGGCTCGGTCGGCCTTGTCGCTTACGTGTACTCTTACTCGTCCGTTGGATTCTGTTATCGATATAGTCGAGAAGGCACAAAAAATCGTTTCGGCAGAACAGATTTCGAACGTTAAGACTTGTTCGGCCAGCGGAATCGCTTATCCGAGCGTGAGTTACTTATCGTAGAAGGTGATGAGTGAGGTATCCGTATCCCGGAGGCGTAGGAGTCCCTCGGCTCGGTCGGCCTTGCCTGCTTACGTGTACTCCGTCGTTTTTAGGATCCCACTTTCCAAGTAGTCGAAAAGCACGAAAGATGTTCTAGCAGAAAGACTTTTTCCGAGGAAAATTTTGACGCAGAGGGGGTGCCCCCCTTCTAGCCCCTGAGGGAGGGTCGGGCTTTGCCGAGGCAAGGCTGATCCTTCCTTGATGGTTAGATTTTGTTGGCGTATGTAAACGAGGTGTATGAATGACTTGGAAACATCTTAAGGGTAGAAGCGACGTAGCTGTCGGATGTTCCAAGCGTTGCTGTAGACCTCTCCTTGACTATTGGCTAGCTTGTATGTTCCGAGCTTCAAAATCTTGGCGATGATGAATGGCCCTTCCCAGGGAGGCGTGAGCTTGTGGCGCCCTCGGGCGTCTTATCGTAGCCGAAGCACCAAGTCGCCCACCTGGAGGTCTCGAGACCGAACCCCTCGGGCGTGGTAGCGTCGCAGGGACTGCAGATACCACACCGAGTGTAGTAGGCCATGTCCCGAGCCTCTTCCAGCTGGTCCAGTGAGTCTTCTCGGTTGGTCCGGTTGCTTCAGTCATCGTACACCCTCGTCCTCGGGGATCCGTATTCCAAGTCTGTGGGCAAGACAACTTCGGCCCCATAGACTAGGAAAAACGTGTGAAGCCCGTGGCTCGACTTGGCATCGTTCTCAGACTCCAGACCATCGAGGGGAGTTCCTTCATCCATCGCCTGCCGAATTTGTTGAGGTTGTTGTAGATTCGTGGCTTGCGTCCTTGCAGAATCATGTCGTTGGCACGCTCTACCTGCCCATTCGTCATGGGGTGAGCTACGACGGCCCAGTCCACCCGAATGTGGTGATCCTCGCAGAAGTCCAGGAACTTTCTGCCGGTGAACTGGGTGCCGTTGTCGGTGATGATGGAGTTCGGGACCCCAAAGCGATGGATGATGTTGGTAAAGAACGACACCGCCTGTTCGGACCTGATGCTGTTTAGGGGTCTAACTTTGATCCACTTGGAGAATTTGTCGATGGCGACCAGCAGGTGCGTGTAGCCCCCGGGTGCCTTCTGCAAGGGACCGACGAGGTCCAGACCCCACACAGCGAACGGCCAGGTGATGGGTATTGTCTGCAGAGCCTGAGCGGGCAGGTGGGTCTGCTTTGCGTAGAATTGACACCCTTGGCAGGTGCGTACAATCCTTGTGGTGTCGGCCACCGCGGTTGGCCAGTAGAAACCTTGTCGGAAGGCATTTCCAACAAGGGCTCGAGGCGCTGCGTGATGACCGCAAGCCCCCAAGTGTATTTCTTGTAATAGCTCCCGACCTTCAGCGATGGATATGCATCGCTGAAGGATGCCTGAGGGGCTTCGGTGGTAGAGCTCCTTCCCATCACCCAGCAAGACGAATGACTTGGTGCGCCGCGCCAGTCGCCGAGCTTCGGCTCTGTCGAGGGGTAGCTCTCCTTGGCGAAGATATTGCAGGTATGGGGTCTGCCAGTTTCAATTAGGAGTGACCCCATTCCGCTCTCCCTCGACGCATAGTGCCTCACCCTCAGGGGCCGAGGGTGCCTCGGGCAGGGCCGAGACCTTCTCGGGCTCGAGCGTGTCGTCGGTATTGACGGAGGGTTGGTGTAGGTCTCGGGAGAAGACGTCCGGAGGAACCGTTGTCCGCCCCGAGGCTATCTTAGCCAGCTTGTCCGCAGTCTCGTTGTATCGTCGGGAGATGTGGTTGAGTTCGAGCCCGAAGAACTTGTCCTCCAGGCGCCGAACCTCATCGCAGTAGGCCTCCATCTTCGGGTCGCGGCAATGGGAGTTCTTCATGACTTGGTCGATGACAAGCTGCGAGTCGCCGCGAGCGTCGAGGCGTCGGACCCCTAGCTCGATGGCGATGCGCAACCCGTTAACCAGAGCCTCGTACTCGGCCACGTTGTTGGACGCCGGGAAATGGAGGCGTAGCACGTATCGGAGGTGCTTCCCAAGGGGTGAGATGAAGAGCAGGCCCGCGCCCGCTCCTGTTTTCATCAATGACCCATCGAAAAACATGGTCCAGAGTTCCGGTTGGATCGGAGCTGCTGGAAGCTGGGTGTCGACCCATTCAGCCACAAAGTCTGCCAAGACTTGGGACTTGATGGCCTTTCGAGGGGCGAACGAGATTGTCTCGCCCATGATCTCCACCGCCCACTTTGCAATCCTACCCGAGGCCTCTCGGCACTGGATGATCTCTCCCAGGGGGAAGGATGACACCATAGTCACCGGATGAGACTCGAAGTAGTGTCGCAACTTACGCCGCGTCAGAATTACCGCGTACAGTAGCTTCTGGATTTGCGGGTAGCGGATTTTGGTCTCGGACAGTACTTCACTAATGAAGTAGACCGGCCTCTGGACGGGCAATGCATGCCCCTCTTCTCATCTCTCGACCACGATCGCGGCGCTGACCACCTGAGTGGTAGCAGCGACGTAGATCAAGAGGGCTTCTCCGGCAGCGGGGTGCACCAAGATGGGCGCGCTTGTAAGGAGCGCCTTTAGGTTCCCGAGGGCTTCCTCAGCCTCGGGGGTCCAAGTGAAGCGCTCGGTCTTCCTTAAGAGGCGGTACAGAGGTAGGCCTCTTTCGCCGAGGCGCGAGATGAAACGGCTCAGGGACGCAAGGCATCCCATAACCCTCTGTACTCCCTTCAAGTCCTTGATGGGCCCCATGTTGGTGATGGCCGTGATTTTCTCCGGGTTGGCCTCGATGCCCTGGAGGATCTGACATACATAGAGAAGCCAACGCAGATTCTGGAGGTTGCAGATAGAGTCACCCGGAGGAATACCATCAGAATGTGCAAAGTCAGATGGGGTCACCATTCGGAGGAAGAAGCAACCTGGGAACGAGAAGATGACCTGAAGGCCAAATACCCTGAACTCTTTGCTGACCAACCTTGAATCTCGGGGCGAGATTCTTTTAAGGGGGATAGGTTTGTAACACCCTGAATTTGGGGGTATAAAATTTCTTTGCTCATATTCACAAATTCAGGTGTTACTTCCTTTTCTCATCCTTCCTCATTCTTTTCTCTCTCATTTCTATAGGAGCTAAGTGCTTATTTTACTTGTAATTATAGTTTATTATGTTAAACCCTAAGGGAGTATGAATTGTTGCATCATGTTGAACCCTAGATTTCACTTTTGTTTGGTGCATAATTCTCAAAAAGTCTAATTTGGATTTGGGGCTCATTTGAATTTGAATCAAATAGAATAAGTAAAAAGAAAAGGGAAAAACAATTCAGAATAAAAGAAAAAGGCAAAGCAGCCCACTCACCCGCCCCCCCTCGGCCTTTCGGCCCAGTCGGCCCACCTCGCGCGCGCGCCTCTTCCCCCCTCCTCTCTCTGCGCAGCGGGCCCGGCCTGTCGGCGCGGCCGCCTTCCGCGTACCCGCCTCCCTCTCTCTCTGCTCGCCCGGCCCCACCTGTCGGCGCTGCCGTTTCCCCGCCCGCACCCGCTTTCTTCTCTCTCTCTCTCTGCGTCGCGGGCCCGGGCTGTCAGCCCCGTCGTCCCCGCGTAACCGCCGCCGAGCTGCTCGCGTCCGCCTTCCCCGCGCCCACGTCGCGCGTGGAGCTCGGAACTGACCCGCCCCTGGCCACTTGAGCCCCGAGCCCCACTCGCCCTCACCCTCTCCCCCATTTGCGCTCCAGTAGACCCTCTTTCCCTCTCGCTGCGCGCACGCAGAGCGCCGCCGCCATAACCCCGCCGTCCCGAGCTCGGTTCCCCGTCGCCGTTGGAGCTCCGCCGCGCCCTTAGCCCCGGTGAGCTCCGCCCCGACGTCCGCAACCCGGAACACGCCCCAATTCCCTCTCCCCCTCCCTATTTCCCTCTGCCCGCGCTCACCCGTCGTCCGCCGTGCAGCCGCCACCGTCGACCCGGGCCACCGTCGCGTCTCCGTCGCCGCCGAGGAGTCCCCGGAGCCCGCCTTGAGGTAAGGGACCTCTCCCGCCCCTATCGCCCCTTGTTTTGCTCTCTGCCGTGTGTAATTCCTCGCCGGAGTAGAGTAATCCCGCCGCCGAGCCGCTCCGCCGTGAATCGCCCCCCTCCGGTGCCTCTGCCCCGACCCAGACCCTACCGGAGAACTCCCCGCGCCCTCCCCGACCTCCCCGACCACCCAGGTCACCCTAGGGCCCCGCCAATCGCCCGCGCCCCTCGTCTCCGGCGAGCCCTCCGCCGCGGGGACGAGCGCCGCCGCCCCAGCTAGCCGTAGGGAAGACCCAGGCCGCCCATCCGATCTCCGCCGTTCGACCCAGATCGGGCGGCCCTGATTCAACTCGCCCGGACCTAATCCTGGCCGTCCGCCGGAGATCCAGCGGCCCAGGCCCACTGCCCCCTCACCCCGTCTCTCTGCCCGTTAGACCCCACTTGTCAGTCGCCCGCGCGCCCGCACTGCCCGCCCGGCCCCGCCTATCAGTCCGCCCGCGTGCTCTGCCCGCCCGGTCCCGCCTGCCAGTCGCCCGCGCCCACGCTGTCCGCCCGGCCCCGCCTGTCAGCCGCTCACGCCGCCGCCGCGCGCCCGCGCGCCCGCCGCGGGATCTAATCCTGGCCGTAGATCTGAGATCCAACGGCGGTAGGCGCCTGATACCCCTTCGCCCGCGTGTTTTCTTAAAGAACCCCCCTGTTTTCTGGAAATTGCGCCCGCCGTCCCTGGTTTCTCGCAGTTAGGTCCTCGGACCTTTTAATTAATTCAAAATAAGTCCTTAGGGTATAATTTTAACCCCTAAACTTGTAAAATTCATAACTTTGTCATATGAACTCCAAATTGGGTGCTTCAAATTGCAAAATGTTCATAATATTATTATCTATCTGTTTATGCAATGTTTCCCTGCTGTTCCCATGTCCCAATTAATGGTTAATCATTAGGATAAGGTTAATGTTATGGGAACCCTATTTGAGATAAATAAAAGATAGTAGACTTTAATAAAAGTTGGAGCACTTAAGTTTATGGACTCAAACACTTAAGTTTAGGAACTTAAACCAGATAATTATTTAATCCCACCACTAACTTAGACCTGATTAGTAGATAGTGAATCACTTTGTGTAATCCTCTACCCCAGAC
Source organism: Zea mays (assembly GCF_902167145.1). NCBI lineage: Eukaryota > Viridiplantae > Streptophyta > Magnoliopsida > Poales > Poaceae > Zea > Zea mays. Next base: position 90,130,926 of record NC_050105.1, read on the forward strand.
CTAGGGAACACTAGAGTGCCTATCCCTTTTCTGTTATGAACATGTGACCCCTCTCTGCTGCATATGTTTGGTATATTGTTCTTGTTTGTTATTTTCCCAAGTGCATAGTGTGAATGATTGCTTTACGTAGACAACGAGCAGTCTGTGTTTCCCGAGGCAGTTGCAGAGGAAGTCCCTGATCAGCAGTTTGGTGAAGGCAAGTGTCCTCTGTCCCATTATGTCCTATTCATTTATAACTTACTACCCCGCATTACTTACTTGAAACCTGAGGATTGACTAGCTTTACACTTCACTTTGTCCTTGATGACCTATTGGGTTGTTATGGTTAGCACTTTGCTATTGCTTTAACATAATCAATGAACATGATGTGACTATTTATGATACTGTTATCCTGACGATGATGATGATCTTGTGATACTCTAGGGGGCTCAGGCTGTTTCCTGAGTACCTCTCCGTAAGGACTGGTTCGTTGAGAGACCACCCGGGATAACAGTGCAACCATGAGGGTGAAATGGGATGCCCTTAGCTGATTAATTAGATGAACTAGAGGTGTAGTTGCTTAGCCGTCGTGCCGTCAATGGGGTCCAGGCACAGTGCTTGCTCTGCCGAGGCTGAGTGCTGAGGTTCTTTCGTTTTGCTCTTTGTTAGTCACTCTCCTGCGGGGAGGGGTACTGTGTTTATCAAACTGGAGAAACCTAACGGGCAGCTACGATCTCTAGGGAATCTTTGTAAAAGCTACGTAGTGAAGCCCTGCCGGACCACCTAGGTAGTGGTCAATGGGGATTAGCTCTCCCCGGGTAGAAAGGGAATCATGACTCATGGGTAAAGTGTGCAACCTCTGCAGAGGGTAGTGAAACTGGTATATCAGCCGTGCTCACGGTTACGAGCAGCCTTGGGATCCTCTTTGATTAGAGATACAGATGGTTCGAGATACAAGGATTATGTTATGGTTTTGGTTCGACGATGATGATGATGTTCCTCGATGAGGAAATGGTTTACGGGTTGGTTAATGCTAAAATCTGGCTTCTACTAATGATAAATACTTGACCAACTAAAAGCAACTGCTTGGGCCTAACCCCACATAAAGCTAGTCCACTTCAGCCAAACAGGACATTTGCTGAGTACGTTGATGTGTACTCATCCTTGCTTTACCACAAAACACCAGGTTGCCCGCATTGTAACCACTGCTCAGGAGAAGGTGAAGCCGTGGAAGGAGACTTCCAGGAGTTCTAGGACTACGATGAATTCTAGGTGTGGGTTGGCGGCAACCCCCAGTCAGCTGCCTGTGGAGGCTTTATCTTTACTGCGTTTCGTTTAGCACTTTGATTTACTTGTTAAGACAATGACTATGTGGATGTCTATGACTCTATGATGTAATAAGTACTCTTTTATGTTATTATTCGAGCATTGTGTGATGATGTTCATTTATGTAATCGCTGTGTACGTGAGTTCTGATCCTGGCACGTACATAGTTCGCATTCGGTTTGCCTTCTAAAACCGGGTGTGACATAAGTGGTATCAAAGCCATGCTGACTGTAGGACCGCTGACCTAGAGTAGCACTGGTCGTACTAAGGACTATTGACCCTCCCCCTCACCTTGACATCTGATGTTACTTCAAAAGTCGGTCACCTCGACCAACCCCATATTTTACTATCTATCTATACAATACCTTGTTAAAATTTTTACCTTATTCTGTCTTTGGTTTATTCACTTGTCATATTAGTTCTGCTCTTACTCTTATGCTTACGGTGTCTTTTGTAGATGGCTCGTCTTAGACACACTGCACGTAAGTCGGTGATTCCTTTCCTGCCGTCTCGACTTGCGGAGCGTCCTCTGCACCGCACCGTGTCCGGACAGTCGAGTCACCTGGAGAGGCTGCACCACTGCCTGCGTGAGGAGCAGGAACGCCGGCGCCAGCACGGAGAGCAGCAGGGCTCTTCCTCCTCACCCCAGCAGGAGGTGGAGACCGTGAGGCCCCGTTCCTCTGTTGCCCAGCTGGAGGCGCCCCTTGTACCGCCGCGGGACGCCCCGGCTGTTGGAGGAGCTACTGGAGGAGATCCCGACGACGACGACTCAGACCACAACACGGAGTCTTCTGAGCCGCAGGAGGCGGAAGGATGGGTCGCCCGACCCATCACCCGTGACGCCGCTCGCGGTTGTCACTTCCACGACGCACTCGACACCTTGCTGCGCCAGGCTTTCGACCGGCACACCTGGTCGATCGAGTATCGTTGTGTAGTCTACCAGCACAGTCGCGGGAGGTACCCGGACCGCTGGGAGGCTACCTGCCTAGTTCGCCGTCCGGAGGATGACCTCCGGGGTGCGGAGGCCGTTTCGGAGCACTATTCCATCTCCGAGAGGGACACTGCAGAGGTGGCTATGCAGGATGCAGCACGGCGTGCACTCTCCCAGTACTGTTCTTTGTTCGGTGGCGTGGCCGACGGTCTTAACCTTCGGTACTACCCCCGCCGCCCTACTGGCAGCACGGAGAGTGTGGTTGTCTCACCTGTTGGTGAGGCTAACCCTAGGTTGAGCAGCACAGTCAACCTAGTCGCGGTGCTTAACACTGAGCTGGATCACTCTCTGGATGAGCTAAGCAGAGCTCGAACGGAGATTGCGGAGTTGCGTGCTGAGTTGGCAGAGCGCCACCACCAGGAGGGTGGTTCTCCCGCACCTGTTGGGACTCAGCACCCATACCGCTCACCGCCACGTGGTCACCACACTTATGGTTCCCCTGTCTGTAAGACCAGGATAGATCTGGATCCTTAGATCGTTAGCGTCGAAGTTTGTAATAATTCTTAAGTCAGGTATCTCAGTCTTAGGTAGTCAGTTTAGGTTGCTTATCAGTTGCTTCCATGCTTGTTATGATGAACTTGTACTGGATTTGAATCTTTGTAATGACTGTTGCCAACCTGCGGGTTTCCCCTGCAGTTCGGCTTAGCTAGTAATGTTAATGAAGTCAGTTGTTTAGTTGGGAAACCATTTACTCTTACTTTCCTTACTTATCTGAGAAGCTGTGTTGAATCATGAATGAGGATCAGTGAAGCTCTTTTGTTCACTCAGTGTCATGAAGAATTCTGTATTCTCTTTTCTTATGCTGAAGGGTTGTAAGATCAATGCTGATGTATGAATGTCTTCCACAGATGTCTGACAACAGGCGCCGATGCAACAGGCGTGCTCAGCTGGAGCAGCATGACCAGCAGGAGGAAAATCAGAGGCAGCCTCCCCCACCACCCCCGATGTCAGTGGAGCAGATGTTCTTGATGCAGACCCAGGCAGTGCAGGCCATTGGGCAGACTCTGGCAGCCATGCAGCAGGCTCAACAGCAACCCCAACCCCAATTGCAAGTGCAGATGCCCCAGATGCCACGAGATAAGCGTGGTGAGTTCATGAGAGGGCACCCTCCTACCTTCGCCCATTCTGCTGACCCCATGGATGCAGAAGACTGGCTGCGCGCAGTGGAAAGGGAGCTACGCACCGCCCAATGCGACGACAGGGAGAAGGTTCTGTATGGTCCCCGCCAGCTGAGGGGAGCAGCCCAGTCCTGGTGGGAGTCCTACCTCGCCACCCATGCTAACCCTGAAGCTATCACTTGGGAGGAATTCAGCGAGAGTTTCCGTCGGTACCATGTGCCGGAGGGACTGATGATCGTGAAGAAGGAGGAATTTCTGGCCCTGAAGCAGGGACCCCTGTCTGTTAGTGAGTACAGAGATAAGTTTCTGCAGCTGTCTCGTTATGCACCTGAGGACGTCAACACTGATGCTAAAAGGCAGTACAGGTTCATGAGAGGTTTGGTGGATCCCCTGCATTACCAGTTGATGAATCACACCTTCCCCACCTTCCAGCACCTGATCGATAGGGCAGTTATGACTGAGAAGAAGCGTAAGGACATGGAAGATCGGAAACGCAAGATGAGTGGACCCCAGTCCGGAGGCATCAGCCGTCCACGTTTCTCAGGCAGTTCATCTCAGCAAGGCAGACCTGGTCACCCACAGGGATATCAGAATCAGAATCAGCGTCCGCATCAGCAGCAGTTTCAGAGACAGTACCCGCAGCAGCAGCAGCAGTATCGTCAGCACAGCCAGCAGGGAGGTAATCAGTATCAGAAGCAGAACAACCAGGCACCTCGCCTTCCCGCCCCAGCAGCGAATCAGAGCAACCAAGCAGCCCCAGCACAAGGAGGAGGCAGAGGATGTTTCCACTGTGGAGATCAAGGCCACTGGGCGATGCAGTGCCCAAAGAAGACGGCTCAGCAGCAGACCAACTCCAATGCTCCAGCAAGGCAAGGTGTACTGCAGCCGGCAGCAGGCAATCGTAACCAAGCGTACAACCGTGGAAAGGTGAACCACTTGGAGGCCGAAGCGATCCAGGATGCACCAGATGTGGCAGTAGGTATGTTCTCAGTCGAATCTCATCCCACGAAAGTGCTATTTGATACTGGTGCAACTCATTCATTTGTCACTGCAACATGGGTAGAATTGCATAGCATCTCAGTAGAGGCAATGATGCCACCCATGAGGATTAATTCGGTTGGTGGCAAGGTGCAAACAGATAAAATATGTTCAAACATAATGGTGGAAATAAGGGGGATAGGATTCCCCAGTGACTTAATAGTAATAGACACCCCTGGGATAGATGTTATTCTAGGGATGAACTGGTTAATGAAGTATGAAGCAAATGTTAGTTGTGACAAGAGGACCATAACATTGAAGTCCCCGTCAGGAGAAGAGGTAGTGGCCGAGCTAAGGATGCCTAAGTCAGAAGAGGGAGTCTGTCACCAGATTTCAGTCGATAGTAAGGAGCCCAACCCGCTCGAGGCTATCAAGGTTGTGTCGGACTTTCCGGATGTGTTTCCCGAGGAGCTAACGGGCATGCCACCCGAGAGAAAAGTCGAATTTGCCATAGAGCTTATCCCTGGTACCGCCCCCATTTCAAAAAGAGCCTATCGAGTGTCTGGACCAGAATTGGTGGAACTCAAGAAGCAGATTGATGAGCTGTTAGAAAAGGGTTACATCAGACCAAGCACCTCGCCTTGGGCCGCTCCAGTGTTGTTTGTAGAGAAGAAAGATGGTACCAAAAGGATGTGCATAGATTACAGAGCCCTGAATGAAGTCACTATTAAGAACAAGTACCCCCTGCCAAGGATAGAAGATTTGTTCGACCAGCTCAGAGGTGCCAGCGTATTCTCGAAGATAGATCTAAGATCTGGTTATCATCAACTCAGAATCCGACCCTCGGATATACCGAAGACGACATTCATCACCAAGTACGGGTTATACGAGTTCACAGTTATGTCCTTTGGTTTGACAAATGCGCCAGCCTTCTTTATGTACCTGATGAACAGTGTGTTCATGGATTATCTGGACAAGTTTGTGGTAGTGTTCATCGATGACATTCTCATATACTCTCAAAGTGAGGAAGATCATGTAGAGCATTTGAAGATGGCATTGCAAAGACTTCGAGAGCATCAGTTGTATGCCAAGTTGGGCAAATGCGAGTTCTGGATTCACAAAGTCTTGTTTCTGGGTCACATCATAAACCAAGATGGGTTGGTAGTGGATCCAAAGAAAGTAGCAGATATCCTGAACTGGAAAGCACCGAAGGATGCTCGTGGGATCAAGAGCTTCATTGGAATGGCTGGATACTATAGGCGTTTCATTGAAGGCTTCTCAAAGATTGCTAGACCAATGACAGCGTTGCTAGCGAAGAAAGTTGAGTTTAAGTGGACTCAAAAGTGTCAGGAAGCATTTGAAGAACTGAAGAATAGATTGACTACAGCTCCTGTGTTAGTTCTGCCTGATGTTCACAAGTCATTCTCAGTATATTGCGACGCTTCTTACACCGGATTGGGATGTGTGCTAATGCAAGAAGGGAGAGTTGTAGCGTACTCATCTCGACAGCTGAAGATCCATGAGAAGAATTATCCCACACATGACCTGGAGTTGGCAGCAGTGGTTCATGCTTTAAAGACCTGGAGACATTACCTGTATGGGCAGAAGTGCGACATCTACACAGATCATAAAAGTCTGAAGTACATATTCACCCAGTCAGAGTTAAACATGAGGCAGCGAAGATGGTTGGAACTGATCAAAGACTATGAGTTGGAGATACATTACCATCCGGGCAAAGCCAATGTTGTTGCAGATGCTCTGAGCAGGAAAAGTCAAGTCAATATGTTGGCCTCGCACCCAATGCCGTATGAGTTAGCCAAGGAGTTTGATAGACTGAGCCTCGGTTTCCTGAATAGTACGCAAGGAGTGACAGTGGAATTAGAGCCCACCCTAGAGCGGGAGATCAAAGAAGGGCAGAAGGATGATGAAAACATCAACAAGATCCGGCAGCTGATCCTAGAAGGAAGAGGCAAGGACTTTCGAGAGGATGAAGAAGGGGTAATCTGGTTCAAGGACCGATTGTGTGTTCCCGACCTCAAACCTATTCGGGAACTGATCCTCAAGGAAGCTCATGAGACAGCCTACTCCATACACCCTGGAAGTGAGAAGATGTACCAGGATTTAAAAAGGAGGTTTTGGTGGTATGGCATGAAAAGAGAGATCGCAGAATATGTCGCCATCTGTGATAGCTGTCAGAGAACCAAAGCAGAGCATCAAAGGCCTGCCGGATTGTTGCAGCCACTGCGGATTCCTCAGTGGAAGTGGGATGAAATCGGGATGGATTTCATAGTTGGCCTACCTCGTACCCGGGCCGGCTACGATTCCATCTGGGTGGTTGTGGACCGCTTAACAAAGGTGGCCCATTTCATACCTGTGAAGACGACATACACCGGAGCAACGTTAGCTGAGTTATACATGTCACGGATAGTCTGCCTTCATGGGGTGCCGAAGAAGATAGTGTCAGATCGAGGAACGCAGTTCACATCTCATTTTTGGCAGCAGCTACAAGAAGCTTTGGGCACCCATTTGAACTTCAGCTCAGCTTATCACCCGCAGACAGACGGCCAGACTGAAAGAACTAACCAGATCCTAGAAGATATGTTGAGAGCCTGTGCGTTGCAAGACAAGTCAGGATGGGACAAAAGGTTACCTTATGCAGAATTCTCCTACAACAATAGTTACCAGGCCAGCTTGAAGATGTCACCGTTTCAAGCACTCTACGGACGGAGTTGTAGGACTCCGCTGCATTGGGACCAGCCTGGAGAGAGACAGGTGTTTGGCCCCGACATCTTGCTTGAAGCCGAAGAGAATATCAAAATGGTTCGGGAGAACCTGAAGACAGCCCAGTCAAGACAGCGAAGCTATGCTGACAGAAGGAGAAGGGAACTGAGTTTCGAAGTGGGAGATTACGTCTATCTGAAGGTGTCACCTATCAGGGGAGTCAGAAGGTTCGGAGTTAAAGGCAAGTTAGCACCCCGGTACGTCGGACCATATCAGATTCAAGCCAAGCGTGGAGAAGTGGCCTACCAGCTCGACCTACCAGAGAGCTTGTCAGCAGTGCACAATGTGTTCCATGTGTCGCAATTGAAGAAGTGTCTGCGAGTACCAGAAGAACAGTTACCAGTGGAGGGCTTGGAAGTCCAGGAGGATCTGACATACATAGAGAAGCCAACGCAGATTCTGGAGGTTGCAGACAGAGTCACCCGGAGGAATACCATCAGAATGTGCAAAGTCAGATGGGGTCACCATTCGGAGGAAGAAGCAACCTGGGAACGAGAAGATGACCTGAAGGCCAAATACCCTGAACTCTTTGCTGACCAACCTTGAATCTCGGGGCGAGATTCTTTTAAGGGGGATAGGTTTGTAACACCCTGAATTTGGGGGTATAAAATTTCTTTGCTCATATTCACAAATTCAGGTGTTACTTCCTTTTCTCATCCTTCCTCATTCTTTTCTCTCTCATTTCTATAGGAGCTAAGTGCTTATTTTACTTGTAATTATAGTTTATTATGTTAAACCCTAAGGGAGTATGAATTGTTGCATCATGTTGAACCCTAGATTTCACTTTTGTTTGGTGCATAATTCTCAAAAAGTCTAATTTGGATTTGGGGCTCATTTGAATTTGAATCAAATAGAATAAGTAAAAAGAAAAGGGAAAAACAATTCAGAATAAAAGAAAAAGGCAAAGCAGCCCACTCACCCGCCCCCCCTCGGCCTTTCGGCCCAGTCGGCCCACCTCGCGCGCGCGCCTCTTCCCCCCTCCTCTCTCTGCGCAGCGGGCCCGGCCTGTCGGCGCGGCCGCCTTCCGCGTACCCGCCTCCCTCTCTCTCTGCTCGCCCGGCCCCACCTGTCGGCGCTGCCGTTTCCCCGCCCGCACCCGCTTTCTTCTCTCTCTCTCTGCGTCGCGGGCCCGGGCTGTCAGCCCCGTCGTCCCCGCGTAACCGCCGCCGAGCTGCTCGCGTCCGCCTTCCCCGCGCCCACGTCGCGCGTGGAGCTCGGAACTGACCCGCCCCTGGCCACTTGAGCCCCGAGCCCCACTCGCCCTCACCCTCTCCCCCATTTGCGCTCCAGTAGACCCTCTTTCCCTCTCGCTGCGCGCACGCAGAGCGCCGCCGCCATAACCCCGCCGTCCCGAGCTCGGTTCCCCGTCGCCGTTGGAGCTCCGCCGCGCCCTTAGCCCCGGTGAGCTCCGCCCCGACGTCCGCAACCCGGAACACGCCCCAATTCCCTCTCCCCCTCCCTATTTCCCTCTGCCCGCGCTCACCCGTCGTCCGCCGTGCAGCCGCCACCGTCGACCCGGGCCACCGTCGCGTCTCCGTCGCCGCCGAGGAGTCCCCGGAGCCCGCCTTGAGGTAAGGGACCTCTCCCGCCCCTATCGCCCCTTGTTTTGCTCTCTGCCGTGTGTAATTCCTCGCCGGAGTAGAGTAATCCCGCCGCCGAGCCGCTCCGCCGTGAATCGCCCCCCTCCGGTGCCTCTGCCCCGACCCAGACCCTACCGGAGAACTCCCCGCGCCCTCCCCGTCCTCCCCGACCACCCAGGTCACCCTAGGGCCCCGCCAATCGCCCGCGCCCCTCGTCTCCGGCGAGCCCTCCGCCGCGGGGACGAGCGCCGCCGCCCCAGCTAGCCGTAGGGAAGACCCAGGCCGCCCATCCGATCTCCGCCGTTCGACCCAGATCGGGCGGCCCTGATTCAACTCGCCCGGACCTAATCCTGGCCGTCCGCCGGAGATCCAGCGGCCCAGGCCCACTGCCCCCTCACCCCGTCTCTCTGCCCGTTAGACCCCACTTGTCAGTCGCCCGCGCGCCCGCGCTGCCCGCCCGGCCCCGCCTGTCAGTCCGCGCGCGCGCTCTGCCCGCCCGGTCCCGCCTGCCAGTCGCCCGCGCCCGCGCTGTCCGCCCGGCCCCGCCTGTCAGCCGCTCACGCCGCCGCCGCGCGCCCGCGCGCCCGCCGCGGGATCTAATCCTGGCCGTAGATCTGAGATCCAACGGCGGTAGGCGCCCGATACCCCTTCGCCCGCGCGTTTTCTTAAAGAACCCCCCTGTTTTCTGGAAATTGCGCCCGCCGTCCCTGGTTTCTCGCAGTTAGGTCCTCGGACCTTTTAATTAATTCAAAATAAGTCCTTAGGGTATAATTTTAACCCCTAAACTTGTAAAATTCATAACTTTGTCATATGAACTCCAAATTGGGTGCTTCAAATTGCAAAATGTTCATAATATTATTATCTATCTGTTTATGCAATGTTTCCCTGCTGTTCCCATGTCCCAATTAATGGTTAATCATTAGGATAAGGTTAATGTTATGGGAACCCTATTTGAGATAAATAAAAGATAGTAGACTTTAATAAAAGTTGGAGCACTTAAGTTTATGGACTCAAACACTTAAGTTTAGGAACTTAAACCAGATAATTATTTAATCCCACCACTAACTTAGACCTGATTAGTAGATAGTGAATCACTTTGTGTAATCCTCTACCCCAGACCTAGGGAACACTAGAGTGCCTATCCCTTTTCTGTTATGAACATGTGACCCCTCTCTGCTGCATATGTTTGGTATATTGTTCTTGTTTGTTATTTTCCCAAGTGCATAGTGTGAATGATTGCTTTACGTAGACAACGAGCAGTCTGTGTTTCCCGAGGTAGTTGCAGAGGAAGTCCCTGATCAGCAGTTTGGTGAAGGCAAGTGTCCTCTGTCCCATTATGTCCTATTCATTTATAACTTACTACCCCACATTACTTACTTGAAACCTAAGGATTGACTAGCTTTACACTTCACTTTGTCCTTGATGACCTATTGGGTTGTTATGGTTAGCACTTTGCTATTGCTTTAACATAATCAATGAACATGATGTGACTATTTATGATACTGTTATCCTGATGATGATGATGATCTTGTGATACTCTAGGGGGCTCAGGCTGTTTCCTGAGTACCTCTCCGTAAGGACTGGTTCGTTGAGAGACCACCCGGGATAACAGTGCAACCATGAGGGTGAAATGGGATGCCCTTAGCTGATTAATTAGATGAACTAGAGGTGTAGTTGCTTAGCCGTCGTGCCGTCAATGGGGTCCAGGCACAGTGCTTGCTCTGCCGAGGCTGAGTGCCGAGGTTCTTTCGTTTTGCTCTTTGTTAGTCACTCTCCTGCGGGGAGGGGTACTGTGTTTATCAAACTGGAGAAACCTAACGGGCAGCTACGATCTCTAGGGAATCTTTGTAAAAGCTACGTAGTGAAGCCCTGCCGGACCACCTAGGTAGTGGTCAATGGGGATTAGCTCTCCCCGGGTAGAAAGGGAATCATGACTCATGGGTAAAGTGTGCAACCTCTGCAGAGGGTAGTGAAACTGGTATATCAGCCGTGCTCACGGTTACGAGCAGCCTTGGGATCCTCTTTGATTAGAGATACAGATGGTTCGAGATACAAGGATTATGTTATGGTTTTGGTTCGACGATGATGATGATGTTCCTCGATGAGGAAATGGTTTACGGGTTGGTTAATGCTAAAATCTGGCTTCTACTAATGATAAATACTTGACCAACTAAAAGCAACTGCTTGGGCCTAACCCCACATAAAGCTAGTCCACTTCAGCCAAACGGGACATTTGCTGAGTACGTTGATGTGTACTCATCCTTGCTTTACCACAAAACACCAGGTTGCCCGCATTGTAACCACTGCTCAGGAGAAGGTGAAGCCGTGGAAGGAGACTTCCAGGAGTTCCAGGACTACGATGAATTCTAGGTGTGGGTTGGCGGCAACCCCCAGTCAGCTGCCTGTGGAGGCTTTATCTTTACTGTGTTTTGTTTAGCACTTTGATTTACTTGTTAAGACAATGACTATGTGGATGTCTATGACTCTATGATGTAATAAGTACTCTTTTATGTTATTATTCGAGCATTGTGTGATGATGTTCATTTATGTAATCGCTGTGTACGTGAGTTCTGATCCTGGCACGTACATAGTTCGCATTCGGTTTGCCTTCTAAAACCGGGTGTGACACGAGAGGGACGGACTTAACCGTCTCAGCTGGCTCGAAGTTGCCGGCGTGGCGCTTCGCATCTGGCGCCTCTTTGGAGAGGCTCTCCAAGTCGGCGATGAGGGCCTCGGATTCGGCGAGGGCCTCGGCATACTCCACGCACTCCATGTCCCATTCGTACGCGTGTCGGTACGTGGAGCCGACGGTGATGACCCTGTTGGGGCTCGGCATCTTGAGCTTGAGGTAGGTGTAGTTGGGGATGGCCATGAACTTGGCGTAGCATGGTCTCCCCAGTACTGCGTGGTAGGTTCCTCGGAACTCGACCACCTCGAGCGTGAGGGTTTCCTTTCGGAAGTTGGAGGGAGTCCTAAAGCAGACGGGCAGATCGAGTTGCCCAAGGGGTTGGACGCGCTTCCCGGGGATGATCCCATAAAAGGGCGCCGCGCCGGCCTAGATCGAGGACATATCGATCTGCAGGAGCCCGAGGGTCTTGGCGTAGATGATGTTGAGGCTGCTGCCTCCGTCCATGAGGACCTTGGTAAGCCTGATGTTGCCGATGACAGGATCGACAACAAGCGGGTACTTTCCCGGGCTCGGCACGTGGTCAGGGTGGTCGCCCTGGTCGAAGGTGATGGGCTTGTCGGACCAGTCTAGGTAGACTGGCACCGCCACCTTTACCGAGCAGACCTCCCGGCGCTCTTGCTTGCGGTGCCGAGCCGAGGCGTTCGCCATTTGCCCACCGTAGATCATGAAGCAGTCGTGGACCTCGGGGAACTCCTCCGCCTTGTGGCCCTCCTTCTTGTCGTTGTTGTGGGCTCTGCCACCTTCCGCCGGTGGCCCGGCCTTGTGGAAGTAGCGCCAAAGCATGACGCACTCCACAAGGGTGTGCTTGACGGGACCCTGATGATAGGGGCACGACTCCTTGAGCATCTTGTCGAACAGGTTGGCGCCTCCGGGAGGCTTCCGAGGGTTCCTGTGCTCGGTGGCGGCGACAAGGTCCGCGTCGGCGGCGTCGCGTTTTGCTTGCGACTTCTTCTTGCCCTTCTTCCTCGCGCCGTGCTGAGCGGACGCCTCGGGGACGTCTTCCGGCTGGCGCCCCTGAGGCTGCTTGTCCTTCCGGAAGATGGCCTTGACCGCCTCCTTACCAGAGGCGAACTTGGTGGCGATGTCCATCAGCTCGCTCGCCCTGGTGGGAGTCTTGCGACCCAGCTTGCTCACCAGGTCGCGACAAGTGGTGCCGGCGAGGAACGCGCCGATGACATCCGAGTCGGTGATGTTGGGCAGCTCGGTGCGCTGCTTCGAAAATCGCCGGATGTAGTCCCACAGGGACTCTCCCGGCTGCTGGCGGCAGCTTCGGAGACCCCAGGAGTTCCCAGGGCGCACGTATGTGTCCTGGAAGTTGCCGGCGAAGGCTTTGACCAGGTCGTCCTAGTTGGAGATCTGCGCAGGGGGCAGATGCTCTAGCCAGGCTCGGGCGGCGTCGGAGAGGAACAGGGGAAGGTTGCGGATGATGAGGTTGTCATCGTCCGTCCCACCCAGCTGGCAGGCCAGTCGGTAGTCCGCGAGCCACAGTTCCGGCTTTGACTCCCCCGAGTACTTGGTGATAGTAGTCGGGGTTCGGAACCGGGTCGGGAACGGTGCCCGTCGTATGGCCTAGCTGAAAGCTCGTGGACCAGGTGGTTCGGGCGAGGGGCTCCGATCCTCCCCGCTGTCGTAGTGTCTCCCGCGCCTGGGGTGGTAGCCTCGGCGCACCTTCTCGTCGAGGTGGGCTCGACGGTCGCGGCGGTGCTCGTTGCCGAGGCGTCCCGGGGCCGCAGACGCTGTGTTCCGCGTGCGCCCGGTGTGGACCGAGGCTTCCCGCATGATTCGGGAAGTCGCGGCGCGATGCTCCGGGGGGTATGTCACACCCGGTTTTTTGAAGGTAAACCGAATGCGAACCATGTACGTGCCAGGATCAGAAATTCACGTACACAGCGATTACATAAATGACTCATCATAGCACAATGCTTCGAATTACAATAAAGAGTAAGTAATAATATTACAGACTAGAGCCATTTACATATATAAATCAAAGTACACAGAATCGAAACGTAGCCAACGTAAACAACCCACCACAGGCAGCCGACTGGGGGAGGTCGCTAGCCTAATCCTCGAACTCATCGAAGTCCTGGAACTCCTGGAGATCCGCCTCGACACCTTCTTCTTTACCTAAGCATAGATTGCACCAAAGGCAACCTGGTGTTTTGTGAAAGCAAGGGTGAGTACACATCAACATACTCAGCAAATGTCCCGTTTGGCTGTAGTGGACTAGCTTTAAGTGGGGTTAAGTCAAGCAGTTGCTTTTAGTTGGTCAGGTTATTATTACTAGTAGAAAGCCAGGTTTTAGCATTAACCCAAGTTCTTAACCCAAAGTACCCTTTCCAAACGGAAAGAATACCACTTACCATTACCATAATCATAATAAAAAAACCATCATCCTCATCACCACCTGCAAACCAACCATCTCTGGTCAAGGTATCTCTAATCAAAGAGGATCCCAAGGCTGCTCTTAACCGTGAGCACGGCTGATATATCAGTTTCTAACCCTCTGCAGAGGTCGCACACTTTACCCATGAGCCGTGATTCCCGTTTTGCCCGGGGATCATGACTCCCCATTGATCACTTCCTAGGTGGTCCGGCAGGGTATCACTACGTAGCTTTTACAAAGATTCCCTAGAGGTCATAGCCGCCCGTTAGGTTTCTCCAGTTTGATAAACACAGTACCTCTCCCCGAAGGGGGTGACTAACAAAAACAAAACGAAAGAACCTCGGCACCTAGCCTCGGCAGAGCAAGCACTGTGCCTGGACCCCATTGACGGCACGACGGCGAAGCAACTACACCTCTAGTTCCTCTAATTAATTAGCTAAGGGCGCCCCATTTCACCCTCATGGTTGCACTGTTATTCCGGGTGGTCTCTCAACGAACAGGTCCTTACGGAGAGGTACTCGGGAAACAGCCCAAGTCCCCTAAATGCCACAAGTATATCATCATATCCAGAATAAAATCATAGTATCATCATTGTATCTCATCATGTTCATTGATTAAAGTAAAGCGCTAGCATGTAGCTAACCATATTAACCCAAAAGGTAAATCAAGGACCAGGTAAATAGAAAGCTAGTAAATCCTTAGGTTGTTCATAGTATGCGGGACAGTGTATTATAAAGTAAATGGGACATAATGGGTCAGAGGACACTTGCCTTCACCAAACAGATGCTCAGGGTCTTCAATCTCGTAGAACTCGCAGAACTTGATCACATGGTCGCCGAAGCTTGACCGTCGATTCCTCGAAGCTCGGGAACAGCTCACGATATATTCGTGACGCGCAATGAATACAAACAGACACGAGAAAACATATACTTAAAAATAAGAACATTACACCGTACAAGATAAAATAGTATCGAAACAAGCATTATAAAAATAGAGAGCGCTTCTACGGTTACACGAGGATAATAAACGCGATCGTCGAAGCTACGGTCGAGAAGTTATAACGTTTGCGCTAAGCAAGTAATAGTCAGGACATTTAATTCGACATTATAAAATATAAATTATAACTGCTATGTAGTTTTGATTAAATCTGCTACACTAACAGCTCTCAAATAAATAACTAATATAATTAGCACGAGAGATTCTAAGCGAGGCAAAATTAACGACACGTGACAAGATGCGCGACGTGCTAAAATAATGCGCGAACACGCGACTTAGTGCGCGGGCGACGCGCGGAGATGCGCATGATCCGCACGCGCGACACGCACACACAACGTGTGACGACACGTGTGAAACTGCGCGCGAATGACACGCGAAATAACGCGAGCGTCAACGCGCGAACAGCGTGCGCGTTAGCACTCGCGACACCCGAGAATCAATAACAGATGTTGTGTTTATATTAAACAAGTGTTAATTCAAAAACATTTGAGTTAACAGTAACCACATTAATTTGAATTTATAAAAGCACCAAGTTAAAACCATAAATTAGTTTAATTAGAAAGCTAAATTAATAACCATTGAATAACCAAATAATTAATTAATTAATACTTGCGACATGTCAAAATAATATATTTATTTAATCAAATAGACTATGCGTATGTGATCTAATAGACTATGCATACGTCATAGCACTAGCCATCTGTTGCATTTCTCACTTGGGCATGGTACGTAGTGAGTTTAGGCTAATGTTTTTTAACAGGTAGGAACAGGTTTGTGTTTGACTTGAAAACCAACAACGTCGTACATCTATTTCGTGCGCAGCAGAGCACATGGCAAAAAAAATGGTGCAGTAAAATCTCTTGTAGTAGAAGTACAGAGGATTATAGCAGTTACTTTAAATTGAAAATAAACTAACCTAGATATTGTAAATGAAATGAAATATGAGAACGTACTAGCGCTGGAGACAAGATTGGGACTCACGTAGGGAGGGAAAGGATTCGACCACCATGGCCATGGGCAAGCACATCGGCGGGGCTGACCATCCAGGATACGGGAGCTTTCCGGGGCTTCCGGGCTACGCAGGGGCGCTGGCTACTGGGCACAGGGGCTTGCTCGGCAGCCAGGAACGGAAGGCCAGGGGCTGCTCGGCTGCCAGGAGCGGAGGGAGGGACGCACGAGAGGGAGAAGGCGAGGGCTCATCTGTAACCGCTCAAGGGACGTCTGGATCTAGAAAGTGGGTATCTGCGTAGAGGCAAAGTGGTTACCAAGGGGTGGTTCTATTGTCGTAGAGGTTAAGGTGAGTTCACTTCGCATGAGAGAAAATGCCTTATGACACTAGGGGTGGATAGAGAAATTATGTGAAGCACAACGCAGGTTTTAGAGCGATCGAGAGTACGAGCTAGGGCCTCTATTTTAGGGATTAATTAATTATAATTGGTACCAAAAATATTTTAATGCCTGAAAAATGTTTCAAAGAGTCCAAAAATTCTAGGAAAAATTCTCATACTTGTTTTGAAGCCCAACGAGCTCGAATAGAAGCTTACAAAAAAAATATTTCAAGTGTCCTAAATAAATGGAATTTGCCCTTTTTAAAAAAAAATTACTCAGGAAAATCGCCGAGACTTCTACAAGATATATTAACATGTTTCAAACACCTTTTGCACTTAGAAACCGTTTGCAACGACATGAATGCAACAACCAAAGCACCTCCAGGGCTCGCTTCACTAGGCTTATGCCAATATAAAACAAAAATAATTCTCC
Organism: Zea mays; assembly: GCF_902167145.1. Classification (NCBI taxonomy): domain Eukaryota; kingdom Viridiplantae; phylum Streptophyta; class Magnoliopsida; order Poales; family Poaceae; genus Zea; species Zea mays. The sequence goes on from NC_050105.1 coordinate 90,147,508, forward strand.
GTTATTTATAAAAACTCGAAGAAGATCAAGGAAAAGAGAGGGTAACACCTAAATTTGGTGGATATTAGAAAAGAAATTTTATACCCCAAATTTAGGGTGTTACAAATCTACCCCCCTTAACAGAATCTCGCCCCCGAGATTCAAGAAGAGGCTAGCAAGAAGTACAAGCTTGGTTCATCGATTATTCTTAGCTTATTCGATTCAACTTTGACTCTGCCAGCTTAACTTACGGACTGGTTGATTTGACCTTCAGGCGTTCACGACCAACTAAGACGATTCTTGAGAATCCTAGGACCTGTGGGTTAGGACCCGCCACGCTTCCGCTGCACCACTTTGATCTTGTTGGTTGATGTTGATCGCATTGTCTTCATTGGGGTTAGCAGCTAACCCCCTTAACATGGGCGTTGATATGCACTTGGTGAAGATGTTGCCGACTCTGATCTTGACTGATTTGGAGGAGTTGGAGGTTGCCAAATGGACAGGTGCAAGTGGAAAGAATAGCGAGAAAAGGTAAGTATAGACGGATTAGAGAGAGCAGGGGGGAGAACCCAACTACTTAACTCTATGGCACTCACCTAGTAAACAGATTCCATTGCGGACCAAGGGCCACAACACATCAACACTCATTCCAAAGAAGCAAATCAGTCATAGCAGAAGGACAAACATCATGAGCACACAACAACAAACATCTCGTTGCTATACGTTCCTTTTAATTAAATGGTGGTCTTTCCTTAAAAAGGGAAACTACTCTAAGGCCAACAAAAGGCAAGGGGAATAATAAGACATGGAGGGTAGGGGCATGAGCATAATAAAGGATGGAGCTAAAGCAAGGATTGTAACCGACAGGGAGAGAATACAACCAAGGTCAAGGTAGGTGAAACACCATTCTCAAATCGAGATGGGAAAGATGATATTCCAAAAGGTAGGCATAAGATAAGCACCATGGAAAGATGTAGTGGTTACAACGATACAAGAGGTAACAGGCAAACGCACACCAAAAGATCGAGTTAAAACAAGACTTGCAACACGACAGAGGAATAGGGAACGAGCAAGAGCGGGGAGGGGTAAGACATCACTCTTGAAATAAAATGGGAGAGGCGGCTTTAAAATGCAGGTACATGATAAGCATCAAGGTAAAGATCTAGGGATGACGAGGGTTAAGGTGATAACAGACAAACACACAACAAAGGATGTATTTTAGACAAAACTTGCAAGGTGTCAAAGAACGAGGAACAGTCAATGATGAAATAGATGAGGCATTATCCCCGAACAGGAATGGAAAAGAGGGGGCTTCAAGGGCTAGGTTCAAGGTAAGCAGGAAGGCAAGGGCATAGATATCACGAGGGTTTTAAAAGTAATAATGGATAAGGAGGTAGGATAGGAGGTAAATAGGCATAAGACAAAGGATATAAGTACCATAAAGGATGGAGTTAAGACTGGACCTGCAAATGGAAAAGGAGAGGATACGTCCAAGGGCCACATAGGTAAATTGCCACTCTCAAATTGAGGTGGAAGAGAGGAGATTTTTAGAGAGCAAGAATAAAGATAAGTATCAAGGCAAGATCGATGGATGACAAGGTAATGGTGATAGCAAATAAAAACACAACACAAGATGGAATTAAGACAAAACTTGTAAGGTGACAAGGAGGGAAAAGAAATCAAAGGAGAGATAGGTAACTCGCAACTCTCAAACTTGGTCGGAAGAAAGGAGAGGCTTTTAAAGGATAAGTTCAAGGTAAGAATTTAGGTAGAAGACATAAATATCGCAAGGGTCAAAGGCGATAATAGACAAGAGTATAGGAGAAAAGATGAAGGCATAGAAGTGCCAGTGGTATAAGTACAATAAAGAATGGAGGTATGTCAAGGCTTACACGCGGTAAAGAAGAGGATGTTGCCAAGGATAAGATAAGTAAAACACCGCTCTCAAATTGGGATAGAAGATTGGAGATTTTAGATAATAGAAATAATGTCATCACTAGGTATGGTCGAGATATGGGAAAGGTCAAGGCAACACTAAACAGAGGCACAACAAAGGATGGAGCTGAGGACTCACAAGCGACAAGGAATAGGATACGACCAACGGAAAAATAGGTAAAGTACAATGCTCAGATTGAGGTGGAAGAGGGGAGATTTATAGGGGCAGGTATGAGACAAATATCAATGTAGGATATATAGGTGTCCAGGGTAAACAATAAAATAATGAAAAGCATAACAAAGGATAGAGTTAAGACAAGACTCGCGAAATGATGAAGTGGAGAAAACACTCAAGGGTAAGATAGGTAAGGTTCCAACAGAAAGGTTGGAGTAAAGATTCCTTACCGAGGGAGGTTATAAGGAAGCAACGAGATCACCAAGGATGTGCAAAATAAAATGACTGCTCATGGATCATTAAGAAACAAGGGTGGTTAATGACATGTAAGTTGAAATGTCTTAAACAAATACTGGGGTATGAAGATAAGCATACATAAAAAATAAGAGTATGCAAGATTCCAATGGTACGAGCATACCAAGACCAAGAGAGTACAAATTGCCAAAAAGATAGTGACTTAACAATAGAATAGGAAAGGGTCTCAAAAGATAGTAAGATCATGGACATATAAACTCAAATGTTTAAATAGGCAGCAAAGTTTTTATTAGAGGTAGGTATTGAAACAAGAGTATTAAAGAATCCAGAGATACGGGCTTGTCAATACCAGGGGAATAGAGATTGCCAAATGGTAGCAAATTAATAATGGAAGAGGACAGAATCTCAAAAGACTAAAAGCTATGGTCGGGAGGTATCTACAAAGATGTCGCAAGCACAAGAGTGAGATCAGATCTAATATATTGAGAGAATTATAGACCATACTAGAATAAAATACTTTTGACAAGGGGGCATATAGGAGCACAACATAGAATTAGTCGAGATGACTAATATTTTGAAGCAGAATCAAGGATGAGGTGAAGTAACAGTCAAGAAGTCCTTAAAACGGCCAATGCTACTCTAGGTCAGCGGTCCTACAGTCAGCACGGCTTTGATACCACTTATGTCACACCCGGTTTTTTGAAGGTAAACCGAATGCGAACCATGTACGTGCCAGGATCAGAAATTCACGTACACAGCGATTACATAAATGACTCATCATAGCACAATGCTTCGAATTACAATAAAGAGTAAGTAATAATATTACAGACTAGAGCCATTTACATATATAAATCAAAGTACACAGAATCGAAACGTAGCCAACGTAAACAACCCACCACAGGCAGCCGACTGGGGGAGGTCGCTAGCCTAATCCTCGAACTCATCGAAGTCCTGGAACTCCTGGAGATCCGCCTCGACACCTTCTTCTTTACCTAAGCATAGATTGCACCAAAGGCAACCTGGTGTTTTGTGAAAGCAAGGGTGAGTACACATCAACATACTCAGCAAATGTCCCGTTTGGCTGTAGTGGACTAGCTTTAAGTGGGGTTAAGTCAAGCAGTTGCTTTTAGTTGGTCAGGTTATTATTACTAGTAGAAAGCTAGGTTTTAGCATTAACCCAAGTTCTTAACCCAAAGTACCCTTTCCAAACGGAAAGAATACCACTTACCATTACCATAATCATAATAAAAAAACCATCATCCTCATCACCACTTGCAAACCAACCATCTCTGGTCAAGGTATCTCTAATCAAAGAGGATCCCAAGGCTGCTCTTAACCGTGAGCACGGCTGATATATCAGTTTCTAACCCTCTGCAGAGGTCGCACACTTTACCCATGAGCCGTGATTCCCGTTTTGCCCGGGGATCATGACTCCCCATTGATCACTTCCTAGGTGGTCCGGCAGGGTATCACTACGTAGCTTTTACAAAGATTCCCTAGAGGTCATAGCCGCCCGTTAGGTTTCTCCAGTTTGATAAACACAGTACCTCTCCCCGAAGGGGGTGACTAACAAAAACAAAACGAAAGAACCTCGGCACCCAGCCTCGGCAGAGCAAGCACTGTGCCTGGACCCCATTGACGGCACGACGGCGAAGCAACTACACCTCTAGTTCCTCTAATTAATTAGCTAAGGGCGCCCCATTTCACCCTCATGGTTGCACTGTTATCCCGGGTGGTCTCTCAACGAACAGGTCCTTACGGAGAGGTACTCGGGAAACAGCCCGAGTCCCCTAAATGCCACAAGTATATCATCATTTCCAGAATAAAATCATAGTATCATCATTGTATCTCATCATGTTCATTGATTAAAGTAAAGCGCTAGCATGTAGCTAACCATATTAACCCAAAAGGTAAATCAAGGACCAGGTAAATAGAAAGCTAGTAAATCCTTAGGTTGTTCATATTATGCGGGACAGTGTATTATAAAGTAAATGGGACATAATGGGTCAGATGACACTTGCCTTCACCAAACAGATGCTCAGGGTCTTCAATCTCGTAGAACTCGCAGAACTTGATCACATGGTCGCCGAAGCTTGACCGTCGATTCCTCGAAGCTCGGGAACAGCTCACGATATATTCGTGACGCGCAATGAATACAAACAGACACGAGAAAACATATACTTAAAAATAAGAACATTACACCGTACAAGATAAAATAGTATCGAAACAAGCATTATAAAAATAGAGAGCGCTTCTACGGTTACACGAGGATAATAAACGCGATCGTCGAAGCTACGGTCGAGAAGTTATAACGTTTGCGCTAAGCAAGTAATAGTCAGGACATTTAATTCGACATTATAAAATATAAATTATAACTGCTATGTAGTTTTGATTAAATCTGCTACACTAACAGCTCTCAAATAAATAACTAATATAATTAGCACGAGAGATTCTAAGCGAGGCAAAATTAACGACACGTGACAAGATGCGCGACGTGCTAAAATAATGCGCGAACACGCGACTTAGTGCGCGGGCGACGCGCGGAGATGCGCATGATCCGCACGCGCGACACGCACACACAACGTGTGACGACACGTGTGAAACTGCGCGCGAATGACACGCGAAATAACGCGAGCGTCAACGCGCGAACAGCGTGCGCGTTAGCACTCGCGACACCCGAGAATCAATAACAGATGTTGTGTTTATATTAAACAAGTGTTAATTCAAAAACATTTGAGTTAACAGTAACCACATTAATTTGAATTTATAAAAGCACCAAGTTAAAACCATAAATTAGTTTAATTAGAAAGCTAAATTAATAACCATTGAATAACCAAATAATTAATTAATTAATACTTGCGACATGTCAAAATAATATATTTATTTAATCAAATAGACTATGCGTATGTGATCTAATAGACTATGCATACGTCATAGCACTAGCCATCTGTTGCATTTCTCACTTGGGCATGGTACGTAGTGAGTTTAGGCTAATGTTTTTTAACAGGTAGGAACAGGTTTGTGTTTGACTTGAAAACCAACAACGTCGTACATCTATTTCGTGCGCAGCAGAGCACATGGCAAAAAAAATGGTGCAGTAAAATCTCTTGTAGTAGAAGTACAGAGGATTATAGCAGTTACTTTAAATTGAAAATAAACTAACCTAGATATTGTAAATGAAATGAAATATGAGAACGTACTAGCGCTGGAGACAAGATTGGGACTCACGTAGGGAGGGAAAGGATTCGACCACCATGGCCATGGGCAAGCACATCGGCGGGGCTGACCATCCAGGATACGGGAGCTTTCCGGGGCTTCCGGGCTACGCAGGGGCGCTGGCTACTGGGCACAGGGGCTTGCTCGGCAGCCAGGAACGGAAGGCCAGGGGCTGCTCGGCTGCCAGGAGCGGAGGGAGGGACGCACGAGAGGGAGAAGGCGAGGGCTCATCTGTAACCGCTCAAGGGACGTCTGGATCTAGAAAGTGGGTATCTGCGTAGAGGCAAAGTGGTTACCAAGGGATGGTTCTATTGTCGTAGAGGTTAAGGTGAGTTCACTTCGCATGAGAGAAAATGCCTTATGACACTAGGGGTGGATAGAGAAATTATGTGAAGCGCAACGCAGGTTTTAGAGCGATCGAGAGTACGAGCTAGGGCCTCTATTTTAGGGATTAATTAATTATAATTGGTACCAAAAATATTTTAATGCCTGAAAAATGTTTCAAAGAGTCCAAAAATTCTAGGAAAAATTCTCATACTTGTTTTGAAGCCCAACGAGCTCGAATAGAAGCTTACAAAAAAAAATATTTCAAGTGTCCTAAATAAATGGAAAAAAAAATTACTCAGGAAAATCGCCGAGACTTCTACAAGATATATTAACATGTTTCAAACACCTTTTGCACTTAGAAACCGTTTGCAACGACATGAATGCAACAACCAAAGCACCTCCAGGGCTCGCTTCACTAGGCTTATGCCAATATAAAACAAAAATAATTCTCCGTTATTTATAAAAACTCGAAGAAGATCAAGGAAAAGAGAGGGTAACACCTAAATTTGGTGGATATTAGAAAAGAAATTTTATACCCCAAATTTAGGGTGTTACAGGGTACCCCTACCTTCGGGAGGCAGAGCTCTCGGCCCGTCGGACCGCGGCATCTTCCAGGAGATTCTTGAGCTCTCCCTGGATACGCCGCCCCTCGGTGGTGGATGGTTCCGGCATCGCTCGGAGTAGTATCGCTGCTGCAGCCAGGTTCTGGCCGACCCCACTGGAAGCTGGGGGCAGCCTCTCCCTGGCATCGTCAGCAATGCGGTGTTGGACGTCCTAGGACAGATAACGCGCTTCTCCGGCCGGTGCTTGGCCTGCCCACTCCTGCCCGATATTTTGCCGAAGCTGCACAAGTTGTCCTGCTTCCTCGTCAAGCCTGGCCTGCATCTCGCGGATTTGCTCGAGCTGTGCGTCCTGACCCCCCGCAGGGACTGGGACCACAGCTAGCTCCCGAAGGATGTCAACGCGAGGCGCAGGCCTAGGGGGATCACCGTCCTCCGGCATACCAAGATGGTTGCCTTCGTCGAGACCCCCTAGATCGACATGGAAGCATTCACGACTTGGGCCACAGTCCTCGTCGCCGAGGCTGTGGCTACTACCGGAGCAATCGGAGAGGCAGTAGTCACACACGGTCATGAAGTCCCGCATGGCACTGGGGTTATCGAGTCCGGAGAAATCCCAACCAGAGTCAGGCTTGTCATCTTCCTCGGAACCCAGGGGCCCGTAGGTCGAGACGGCCGTCAGTCGGTCCCAGGGTGACCGCATATGATACCCTGGAGGGTTTGGACATGCCTTTATGAAAGCGTCCACCGAAGCGGGGTCGCTTGGTGGGTTGTAGCTGAATCCAAAAGGCATGGGATGGGAAACGGACGGTACCTCTTGATCGACGGGTGATGACGAAGTCGCGTTAGGGACAGACTGCACCGTTATCTCAGGTACAAGGCTAACACCCAGCAAGTCCTTCGCGAGCGTGCTGGCGTCGTCCGTCTGCTTGGGGTTGGCGTGTTGCGGGGAAACGACGCTCGTCTTCGTCTCAGACGTGAGGTCAACGCCCGACGTGTCCCCCGTTGGGGTGCCGACGCCGTTGACTCGCTCGACAGCCGACAAGGTGCCGCCTCCTGCTTGGCCATGCCTGCCCCGCCTCCTCCTCCGTCGGCGGGGAAGGTGACGGGACCGACCCGGATGTTGTTCTTCCGCCACGTGGGGAAGACGTCGTCGATTCTGCCGCCGGCGGGCGGGCTGACGACCGCCATTGTCGTTGTCGTGCGGCGGGGGAAGGAGTATCATGTCGTAGATGCCGTCGAGGGACATGAACTCAAGACTCCTGAAACGGAGCACCGTCCTGGGTTGGAGTGTTTGCTGGAGACTACCCATCTGGAGCTTGACGGGAAGCTGTTCGTCAACACGCAGCAGGCCCCTACCTGGCGCGCCAACTGTCGGCGTTTCGACCCCGGGGGGTCCCTGGACCGACGAGTAAATTGTCGCTGCGTGTCCCAGCCCAGATGGGTCAGCGCGAGACGGAACACAAAGGGGGAGAAACAGTAAGGGGAAACCATGGCCTTCGTGTTGTCCTGCGCCCAGGGCGGATGCGCTTGCAGTAGGGGGTTACAAGCGTTCGCGTGGGAGAGAGAGAGAGCCTTGTGCGTCGGCCCGTTCTCCCGCGCGACCAACCTTCTCGTACGAGAGCCCTGGACCTTCCTTTTATAGGTGTAAGGAGAGGGCCCAAGTGTACAATGGGGGGTGTAGCAATGTGCTAACGTGTCTAGCAAAGGGGAGCCAGAGCCCTATGTACGTGCCGTCGTGGCTGTCGGAGAGGTTTTGGCGCCCTGTTCATGTGATGTCATGGCCGTCGGAGGAGCGCTTGAGCCTCATGGAAGTACAGCTGTCGGGGCTGTCGGATCCTTGCTGGCGTCTCCTTGCTTCCGTAAGGGACTGAGAGCCGCCGTCATCATGGAGCACGCGAGGTGCCATCATTACTTGTTTACCGGGGCGAGCCGGATGGGACGCTGGTCTTGTTCCCCGTAGCCTGAGCTAGCTAGGGGTAGGGTAATGATGGCCCCCCCTGTGACGTGGTCGGTCCGAGCCCGAGGTCGGGCGAGGTGGAGGCTCCTCCGAGGTCGAGGCTGAGTCCGGGCCCGGGGATCGGGCGAGGCGGAGACCGTCGTCCGGGGTCGAGGTTGAGTCCAAGCCCGGGGGTCGGGCGAGGCGGAGTCCGTCTTCCAAGGTCGAGGTGGAGTCCGAGCCCTAGGGTCGGGCGAGGCGGAGACCGACTTCCGGAGTCGAGGTTGAGTCCGAGCCCTGGGGTCGGGCGAGGCAGAGTCCGTCTTCCGAGGTCGAGGTGGAGTCCGAGCCCTGGGGTCGGGCGAGGCGGAGCTTCCTATGGCGCCTGAGGCCGGTCTTGGCGGCTGTCAGCCTCACCCTGACGGGTGGCACAGCAGTCGAAGCAGCGCAGGCGACGCTGTTTTCCTGTCTGGTCAGCCAGTGGAGCGGCAAAGTGACTGCGGTCACTTTGGCCCTGTCGACCGAGGAGCGTGCGTCAGGATAAGGTGTCAGACGATCCTTGCATTAAATGCTCCTGCGATACGGTCGGTTGGCGTGGCGATCTAGCCAAGGTTGCTTCTCCGCGAAGCCTGGGCCTCGGGCGAGTCGAAGGTGCGTCCGTTGCTTGAGGGGACCCTCAGGCGAGACGTGAATCCTCCTAGGTCGGCTGCCTTTGCCCGAGGCTGGGCTCGGACGAGGCGAGACCGTGTCCCTTGAGTGGATGGAGCCTTGACCTGAATCGCACCCATCAGGCCTTTGCAGCTTTGTGCTGATGGGGGTTACCAGCTGAGATTAGGAGTCTTGGGGGTACCCCTAATTATGGTCCCCGACAGACGACATCATTGAGGCGATAAAATGTCATGCGTTGGTGAGGCACCAACTCCCATCCTTCTCGGCGCTCTCCCAGGAAGACTACAGCTAGTTACGCCGCCCATCCTTCAGTAGCACGCAAGAGAAGGCAGTAGTAACGAGGATTTGCAATGTCTAGTACTTTACTATTAGTGGCGCTCTCGCAGTGACAGTACTTTACTATTGTCTTCTCTTGCCTTCTTGTACGCACTAATCTTTTTAATTTGCATCCTCCATCAAAAGTTGTGTTCTGGTGTCATACCATCATCTGAGAAAATAATTCGATGCAACCCGAGTGATTGTACACTTCATAGAAAACAGAAATGAACTCTGACCTCTCTCACAGCTTAAAGTTTGACACAGCTAGATCAATTTCAGATTGTATGTCTTTCTTGATTCATTGTTTGTTTAATTGAGTTTAAAATAAGCAACATCATAGTCAGCAGACTAAAATCACGTCGCAAACCTCATTGTCACACTTAATCATGTGCTTCTCAATCCTAGGTTACATTTCTGTTTTTAATGGAGTGATCAAATATGAACAAACTGAATTGTTGCAACTACATTTAATTTTAGGTTTCCTATATGCGTGGTTTTTGTTATGATCTTTGAAACATTGCAACATGGTATTTTAGAATGAGGGCACCAGTCCCCCTAGGCGCCATATGATTTTCCTTTTGCAAAGGAAACTCTGAATCTGGTTAACTTGTTTATCTTGTATTTTCATGTACTTGAAACTATGTGTTTTACAGACTTATCACTTATCAGTCCTCACAGTGTTGCTATTTGTATTTTGTTTCTGAAAATTTTTACAGGTTGCTTGCCTAAGTAAGTCTTCATAAACATTTAAGTGGTGATGCTATTACATGCTACTTTTAATAAACCATTGCTTTCCTTGCTATTACATGCTATTAGATAAAGTTCTCATCACTTTTACATTACTAATGCAGTTTTGGATTGTTGGTAAGGTCCAATTTTGTGAAAGGAATGCTTTTGCTCCCCTTGCCTTTTCGGATCGAAATCTTGGTGTTGACTGCTAATGAAATTTTGGATTGTTGGTAGGGTCCAATTTTGTGATAGGAATATTGAACTGCTGATGAGTGATGAGGCGCGATGATGCTCAACCTTTTCCAAAATGCATGGCACTGAGCAATGAAGGCTGCTACAAGTGTCTACTTTGAGCTAACCCTCTCCCCACATGAAGCCTATTTTAATCACCCCTTTTTGGTTTGTGGTTGTGCCTAGGATGGTCATTCGGATATGTGACAACCAGCATAGTTCCAGTTACATTGAGGTGATTAGGTGGTGCTGCAAGAGAAGTGAGAAGTCGGTTTGCATGGTAGAATAAGGGTGATTCTGAGCCCTTTTTGTGTTTTACAGACTTATCACTTGTCTGTTCTCATAGTGTTGCTATTTGTATTTTATTTCTGAAAAATTTTACGGGTTGCTTGCCTAAGTAAGTCTTCATAAACATTTAAGTGGTGTGTACTTTTGGATTGTTGGCAGGGTCCGATTTTGTGAAAGGAATGCTTTTGCTCCCCTTGCCTTTTCGGATCGAAATCTTGGTGTTGACTGCTAATGCAGTTTTAGATTGTTGGCAGGGTCCGACTTTGTGAAAGGAATGCTTTTGCTCCCCTTGCCTTTTCGGATCGAAATCTTGGTGTTGACTGCTAATGCAGTTTTAGATTGTTGGTAGGGTCCAATTTTGTGAAAGGAATGTTGAACTGCTGATGAGTGATGAGGGGCGATGATGCTCAACCTTTTCCAAAATGCATGGCACTGAGCAATGAAGGCTGCTACAAGTGTCTACTTTGAGCTAACCCTCTCCCCACATGAAGCCTATTTTAATCACCCCTTTTTGGTTTGTGGTTGTGCCTAGGATGGTCATTCGGATATGTGACAACCAGCACAGTTCCACTTACATTGAGGTGATTAGGTGGTGCTGCAAGAAAAGTGAGAAGTCGGTTTGCATGGTAGAATAAGGGTGATGCTGAGCCCTTTTTTGTTTTATGTTATGATGCTTTTTGTCCTATATTTTTATTTTGTAGTAACTCTTGAGTGGCTATGATGGTTTAAATTTCCATGGTAAAGCTGTTTACGTGCATCTGTTCGATCCGTGGCTTCTCGGCGCTCTCCCAGGTAATTTTCCCGTCTCTCCATTCGAACTCATAGCAGTAGAGCACAAGTTTTACTTGATTAGTGGTATACTCAGATCAGTGGTATATTAAGAACAATTTTTCTTGATTAGTGTTATTTTTCTTGACTCGGCGGCTCGCCCAGGCACCTAGGCACCAGCCCGAGGATGACGAGCCACGCGGACGACAGCACGACGCGCCCAACAGCCGGAGCCGAAGGCCGAGAGGATGAAGACGTTCAACATCACCGGCCCTTCATCACAGGGTTCGCCATCACCGGCTTCATCGTCATCAAGATAACGACCAACTTCACCGAGGAGGACCTCAAGAACTCCAAGTTCATCCAGGAGCACAAGAGACGCTGACCAACCGGTGAGCCCCTCGATCCGTCCGCTTATAGATTTTAGTTCTCCTTGCTGATGCTTCTAGATCTTAGCCCTTTTTGTTTAATTTAGAGAAAAGTTATGGTTGGGAGAGATCCTTTTGTTTTTAGGCAACTCGAATGTAAACTATTTTTTGTTGAATGTGCATGGTCATGGTGGCTGGTTCATTAACCATTATGAAGTGCTTGTAGATGAGAGTTTCTAGCTGCAATAAATTTATGTTGAAGAGTGATGTGATCTGCATGCATGTTTTTGAACAATCAGAATAAGTCATTTTCAGAAATGGTTTACCACTAAGCTCATCAATGTTGTTACTCTACTCCTATTGATAATCTGAAGTAAGGTTCAACAAACTGTCCATGTCAGAAAATGTCAGGATTACTAATCAGTCTATTTAGACATTTAGAGAAGCCCCTGTGCCATCATTTGACAGTAGCAGAAGTCATTATAAGACCATAAAATGGGACCATAGTTTGAACTCTGAATTACTTGTTGAGAGCACCTAGAGGGGGGGGGGTGAATAGGTGACCCTGTACAACTTAAACTTATAGCCACAAAAACTTGTTAAGTGTTAGCACAATAAATGCCAAGTGGCTAGAAAGGAGTCTCAACAAAACACAATACCACAAGAGATCAATCACAGAGACGACACAGTGGTTTATCCCGTGGTTCGGCCAAGACCAACGCTTGCCTACTCCACGTTGTGGCGTCCCAACGGACGAGGGTTGCAATCAACCCCTCTCAAGCGGTCCAAAGACCCACTTGAATACCACGGTGTTTTGTTTGCTTTTTCTCAATTCCGTTTGCGAGGAATCTCCACAACTTGGAGCCTCTCGCCCTTACAATTGAAGTTCACAAAGAACACAGAGCAAAGGGGGAATGAGCAACGCACACAAGACTTCAAAAGATCAGAGCAACAACACGCACACAAGTTGCAACAAGAGCTCGCAACACAACTCAAAGAGTTCGCAACTCAACAAGAGCTCTAGATGCTATCACAATGAAACGAATGCGTGAGATCGATGTCTTGGTGCTTAGGAGTGTTGTAGGAATGCTTGGTATATTCTTCCATGCGCCTAGGGGTCCCTTTTATAGCCCCAAGGCAGCTAGGAGCCGTTGAGAACAAATCCAGAAGGCCATCCTTGCCTTCTGTCGTCGGGCGCACCGGACAGTCCGGTGCACACCGGACACTGTCCGGTGCCCGATTTCCTTCCTTAAACAGCGCAGTCGACCGTTGCAGATCTGGGAGCCGTTGGCGCACCGGACATGTTCGGTGCACACCGGACAGTCCGGTGCCCCCTTCCGACCGTTGGCTCGGCCACGTGTCCCGCGCAGATCGCGCGGCCGACCGTTGGCTCACCGGACAGTCCGGTGCACACCGGACAGTCCGGTGAATTTTAGCCGTACGTCGCCAGTCAACTCCCGAGAGCGGCCAGTTCGCCCGAGGCAGCCTGGCGCACCGGACACTGTCCGGTGCACCACCGGACACTGTCCGGTGCACCACCGGACAGTCCGGTGCCCCAGACCGAAACAGCCTTTTGGCTGTACACAGCCAACTCTCCTCTTTTCTTCTTCTTCCTGTTTCTGATTCTTAGACAAGTATATTAGTACACAAAACCAATGTACTAAGACTTAGAAACATACCTTTGCTCTAGATTTGCACTTTGTTCATCCATGGGCATTGATTCACATTTAAGCACTTGTGTTGACACTCAATCACCGAAATACTTAGAAATGGCCCAAGGGCACATTTCCCTTTCAATCTCCCCCTTTTTGGTGATTTATGCCAACACAACATAAAGCAACTAGAACAAGTGCAATATTACTTCAAATAAAACTCAAGTTTATTTTGATTCAATTTTGGCATATATGGATCATCCTTTGCCACCACTTGGTTTGTTTTTTTTTTACAAATCAACCACAAAATCCTATCTCTAAGTCAAATCCACTTGTAGAGACATAAAGAGAGGTTTTCCAAAGAAAATTTATTCAAGATTCCAAAAACTCCCCCTTTTTCCCATAATCAACACTTCTCCCCACAAGAGGCCAACTTTTGACAAAAGAGACAATGCAAGAGTTTTGACAAACCAAAAGCTCTATCCTACTATTTTCAAAGTTTCTCAAGTGGTAGCTGATCCATTTATTGCTTTGGCCTTTATTTTCTCCCCCTTTGGCATCAAGCACCAAAACGGGATCAATCTTGGCCCTTTAACCCCATTGCCTCACCAAAATCTTCAATTAAGAGCAAATAGGCAATAAGAGTTTAAAGATGAACTTGGAATAAGTTACCCTCTCATCGGAGTGCAGTGGAAGTCTTTCATGGTCCAAGTCCACCTTTTCCCTTTCAATTCCTCCTTCGAGACTAAATCATCAACTCAAGCACATGGTTAGTCTCAAAGGGTCAAGTTGTAACACATCTCCCCCTAAACATGTGCATCACTTTGCAACGGACTTGTGAGGTCCAGGGAGTGTTTGTACAACTTGAGCACCATAATAAGCAACGAAATGCAGAAAGGAACATGATCAAAAGCATAAATATAAGTATGCTACAATTCAATCCAAGTTCCGCGAATCTAAGACATTTAGCTCACTACGCAGCCTGCAAAAGGTCTTCTCATCTAGAGGCTTGGTAAAGATATCGGCTAGCTGGTTCTCGGTGCTAACATGAAACACTTCGATATCTCCCTTTTGCTGGTGGTCTCTCAAAAAGTGATGCCGGATGTCTATGTGCTTTGTGCGGCTGTGCTCAACAGGATTTTCCGCCATGCGGATAGCACTCTCATTATCACATAGGAGTGGGACTTTGCTCAGATTGTAGCCAAAGTCCCTGAGGGTTTGCCTCATCCAAAGTAGTTGCGCGCAACACTGTCCTGCGGCAACGTACTCGGCCTCAGCGGTGGATAGGGCAACGGAGGTTTGTTTCTTAGAGTTCCACGACACCAGGGACCTTCCTAAGAATTGGCATGTCCCTGATGTACTCTTCCTATCGACCTTACATCCAGCATAGTCGGAATCTGAGTATCCAACCAAGTCAAAGGTAGACCCTTTTGGATACCAGAGCCCGAAGCAAGGCGTAGCAACCAAATATCTTAGAATTCGCTTTACCGCCACTAAGTGACACTCCTTAGGATCGGATTGAAATCTAGCACACATGCATACGCTAAGCATAATATCCGGTCTACTAGCACATAAATAAAGTAGAGACCCTATCATTGACCGGTATGCTTTTTGATCAACGGACTTACCTCCTTTGTTGAGGTCGGTGTGTCCGTCGGTTCCCATCGGAGTCTTTGCGGGCTTGGCGTCCTTCATCCCAAACCGCTTTAGCAGATCTTGCGTGTACTTCGTTTGGGAGATGAAGGTGCCGTCCTTGAGTTGCTTCACTTGGAACCCAAGGAAGTAGTTCAACTCGCCCATCATCGACATCTCGAATTTCTGAGTCATTACCCTGCTAAACTCTTCACAAGACTTTTGGTTAGTAGAACCAAATATTATGTCATCGACATAAATTTGGCACACAAACAAATCACCATCACATGTCTTAGTGAACAGAGTTGGATCGGCTTTCCCGACCTTGAAAGCATTAGCAAGTAGAAAGTCTCTAAGGCATTCATACCATGCTCTTGGGGCTTGCTTAAGTCCATAGAGCGCCTTAGAGAGCTTACACACATGGTCGGGGTACCGTTCATCCTCGAAGCCAGGGGGTTGCTCCACGTACACCTCCTCCTTGATTGGCCCATTGAGGAAAGCGCTCTTCACATCCATTTGGAACAACCTGAAAGAATGGTGAGCGGCATATGCTAACAAGATACGAATTGATTCTAGCCTAGCCACAGGAGCAAATGTCTCCTCAAAGTCCAAACCTGCGACTTGGGCATAACCTTTTGCCACAAGTCGAGCCTTGTTCCTCGTCACCACCCCGTGCTCGTCCTGTTTGTTGCGGAACACCCACTTGGTTCCCACAACATTTTGCTTGGGACGAGGCACCAGTGTCCAAACTTCATTGCGCTTGAAGTTGTTGAGTTCCTCCTGCATGGCCAATACCCAATCCGGATCTAGCAAGGCCTCTTCTATCCTGAAAGGCTCAATAGAAGAGACAAAGGAGTAATGCTCACAAAAATTAACTAATCGAGATCGAGTAGTTACTCCCTTGCTAATGTCACCCAAAATTTGGTCGACGGGATGATCCCTTTGAATCACCGCTCGAACTTGGGTTGGAGGTGCCGGTTGCGTTTCTTCCTCCATTACTTGATCATCTTGTTCTCCCCCTTGATCACACGCCTCCTTTTGATGAACCTGTTCATCGTCTTGAGTTGGGGGTTGCACCATAGTTGAGGAAGAAGGTTGATATTGCTCTAATTGTTCCTGTGGTCGCACATCACCAATCGCCATGGTGCGCATAGCGGCCGTTGGAACGTCTTCTTCATCTACATCATCAAGATCAACAACTTGCTCTCTTGGAGAGCCATTAGTCTCATCAAATACAACGTCGCTAGAGACTTCAACCAAACCCGATGATTTGTTGAAGACTCTATACGCCTTTGTATTTGAGTCATAACCTAACAAAAACCCTTCTACAGCTTTGGGAGCAAACTTAGAATTTCTACCCTTCTTCACTAGAATGTAGCATTTGCTCCCAAATACACGAAAGTAAGATACATTGGGTTTGTTACCGGTTAGAAGCTCATAGGACGTCTTCTTGAGGAGGCGATGAAGGTAGACCCTGTTGATGGCGTGGCAAGCCGTGTTCACGGCTTCCGACCAGAAACACTCGGGGGTCTTGAATTCTCCAAGCATCGTCCTTGCCATATCAATTAGCGTCCTGTTCTTCCTCTCTACCACACCATTTTGCTGTGGTGTGTAGGGAGCGGAGAACTCGTGCTTGATCCCTTCCTCCTCAAGGAACTCCTCCACTTGAAGGTTCTTGAACTCGGACCCGTTGTCGCTTCTTATCTTCTTCACCTTGAGCTCAAACTCATTTTGAGCTCTCCTGAGGAAGCGCTTGAGGATCCCTTGGGTTTCAGACTTATCCTGTAAAAAGAATACCCAAGTGAAGCGGGAAAAGTCATCAACAATAACTAAACCATACTTACTTCCTCCTATGCTCAGATAGGCGACGGGTCCGAAGAGGTCCATATGTAGCAGCTCCAGGGGTCTTGATGTTGTCATCACATTTTTGGTGTGATGAGAGCCTCCCACCTGTTTCCCTGCTTGACAAGCTGCACAAGGTCTATCTTTTTCGAAATGAACATTGGTTAGACCTATCACATGTTCTCCCTTTAGAAGCTTGTGGAGATTCTTCATCCCCACATGTGCTAAGCGGCGATGCCACAGCCAGCCCATGCAAGTCTTAGCCATTAAGCATGCATCTAGACCGGCCTCTTCTTTTGCAAAATCAACTAAATAAAGTTTGCCGTCTAATACACCCTTAAAAGCTAGTGAACCATCACTTCTTCTAAAGATAGACACATCTACATTTGTAAATAGACAGTTATATCCCATATTGCATAAGTGACTAACAGATAGCAAATTATATCCAAGACTCTCCACTAAAAACACATTAGAGATAGAATGCTCATTGGAGATTGCAATTTTACCTAGCCCTTTTACCTTGCCTTGATTCCCATCACCGAATATAATTGAATCTTGGGAATCCTTATTCTTGACATAGGAGGTGAACATCTTCTTCTCCCCCGTCATATGGTTTGTGCATCCGCTGTCGATAATCCAGCTTGAACCCCCGGATGCATAAACCTGCAAGGCAAATTTAGGCTTGGGACTTAGGTACCCAACTCTTGTTGGGTCCTACAAGGTTAGTCACAATTTCCTTAGGGATCCAAATGCAAGTTTTATCACCCTTGCATTTTGCCCCTAACTTCCTAGCAATCACCTTTCTATCCTTTCTACAAATTGCAAAGGAAGCATTCAAAGCATGATATATTGTAGAAGGTTCATTGACTTTCCTAGGAACATTAACAACATCTCTCCTAGGCATATTATGAACAACATTCCTTCTACCAACATTTCTATCATGCACATATGAAGAACTAGGAGCAAACATAGCATGAGAAAAATCATCGTAAGCATTATAACTCCTATAGGCATTTCTAGTTTGTCTCCTATCATGATACAAAAAGGCATGGTTCTTTTTAGCACTAGTAGCCATAGGGGCCTTCCCTTTCTCCTTAGCGGGAATGGGAGCCTTATGGCTTGTTAAGTTCTTGGCTTCCCTTTTGAAGCCAAGTCCATCCTTAATTGAGGGGTGTCTACCAATCGTGTAGGCATCCCTTGCAAATTTTAGCTTATCAAATTCGCTTTTGCTAGCCTTAAGTTGAGCATTAAGACTAGCCACTTCATCATTCAATTTAGAAATTGAAACTAGATGTTTACTACAAGCATCAACATTAAGATCTTTACACCTAGTGCACGTTTCAACAATTTCTACACAAGATGTTGATTTACTAGCTACTTCTAGTTTAGCATTTAAGTCATCATTAACACTCTTTAAAGTAGCAATGTTTTCATGACAAGAAGATAATTCACTAGAAAGCACTTCATTTCTTTTAACTTCTAAAGCATAGGATTTTTGTGCCTCTACAAACTTATCATGTTCATCATACAACAAATCCTCTTGCTTTTCTAAAAGCCTATCCTTTTCATTCAAGGCATCAATCAATTCATTGATTTTATCAATTTTATTTCTATCCAATCCCTTGAACAAACTAGAATAATCTATTTCATCGTCACTAGACTCATCGTCACTAGAAGAATCATAAGTGACATCATTACGAGTGATTACCTTTTTCTCTCTTGCCATGAGGCAAGTGTGACGCTCGTTGGGGAAGAGGGATGACTTGTTGAATGCAGTGGCGGCGAGTCCCTCATTGTCGGAGTCAGACGAGGAGCAGTCCGAATCCCACTCCTTGCCAAGATGAGCCTCGCCTTTTGCCTTCTTATAATTCTTCTTCTTCTCCCTCTTGTTCCCTTGGTCCTGATCACTATCATTGTCGGGACAGTTAGCAATAAAACGACCAAGCTTACCGCATTTGAAGCACGAACGCTTCCCCTTGGCTTTGGTCTTGCTTGGCTGTCCCTTGCGACCTTTAAGCGCCGTCTTGAATCTTTTGATGATGAGGGCCATCTCTTCATCATTAAGTCCGGCCGCCTCAATTTGTGCCACCCTGCTAGGTAGCGCCTCCTTGCTTCTTGTTGCCTTGAGAGCAAGGGGTTGAGGCTCGTTGATCGGTCCATTCAAGGCGTCGTCCACGTATCTTGCCTCCTTGATCATCATCCGCCCGCTTACGAATTTTCCGAGTACCTCCTCGGGCGTCATCTTCGTGTACCTGGGATTCTCACGAATATTGTTCACGAGATGAGGATCAAGAACGGTAAATGACCTTAGCATTAGGCGGACGACGTCGTGATCCGTCCATCGCGTGCTTCCGTAGCTCCTTATTTTGTTGATAAGGATCTTGAGCCGGTTGTATGTTTGCGTCGGCTCCTCGCCCCTTATCATCGCGAATCGTCCGAGCTCGCCCTCCACCAACTCCATCTTGGTGAGTAAGGTGACATCATTCCCCTCATGAGAGATCTTGAGGGTGTCCCAAATTTGCTTGGCATTGTCCAAGCCGCTCACCTTGTGATACTCGTCCCTGCACAAAGAGGCTAGCAACACAGTAGTAGCTTGTGCATTTTTATGGATCTGTTCATTAATAAACGAAGGACTATCCGAGCTATCAAATTTCATTCCACTTTCCACAATCTCCCAAATGCTTGGATGGAGAGAAAATAGGTGTGTACGCATTTTGTGACTCCAAAATCCGTAGTCCTCTCCATCAAAGTGAGGAGGCTTGCCAAGTGGAATGGGGAGCAAATGAGCATTTGAGCTGTGCGGAATGCGCGAGTAATCAAAAGAAAAGTTTGAGTTAACCGTCTTTTGTTTGTCGTAGTCGTCGTCCTTGTGGGAAGAAGTAGACTCGTCGCTATCGTAGTAGACGATCTCCTTGATACGTCTTGTCTTCTTCTTCTTCCCATCTTTACGTCTGTGGCCCGAGCCAGAGTCATTGGATTTGTCATCTTTTGGCTCGTTGACAAAGGACTCCTTTTCCTTGTCGTTGATCACGATTCCCTTCCCCTTAGGATCCATCTCTTCGGGCGGTTAGTCCCTTTCTTGAAGAGAACGGCTCCGATACCAATTGAGAGCACCTAGAGGGGGGTGAATAGGTGACCCTGTACAACTTAAACTTATAGCCACAAAAACTTGTTAAGTGTTAGCACAATAAATGCCAAGTGGCTAGAAAGGAGTCTCAACAAAACACAATACCACAAGAGATCAATCACAGAGACGACACAGTGGTTTATCCCGTGGTTCGGCCAAGACCAATGCTTGCCTACTCCACGTTGTGGCGTCCCAACGGACGAGGGTTGCAATCAACCCCTCTCAAGCGGTCCAAAGACCCACTTGAATACCACGGTGTTTTGTTTGCTTTTTCTCAATTCCGTTTGCGAGGAATCTCCACAACTTGGAGCCTCTCGCCCTTACAATTGAAGTTCACAAAGAACACAGAGCAAAGGGGGAATGAGCAACGCACACAAGACTTCAAAAGATCAGAGCAACAACACGCACACAAGTTGCAACAAGAGCTCGCAACACAACTCAAAGAGTTCGCAACTCAACAAGAGCTCTAGATGCTATCACAATGAAACGAATGCGTGAGATCGATGTCTTGGTGCTTAGGAGTGTTGTAGGAATGCTTGGTATATTCTTCCATGCGCCTAGGGGTCCCTTTTATAGCCCCAAGGCAGCTAGGAGCCGTTGAGAACAAATCCAGAAGGCCATCCTTGCCTTCTGCCGTCAGGCGCACCGGACAGTCCGGTGCACACCGGACACTGTCCGGTGCCCGATTTCCTTCCTTAAACAGCGCAGTCGACCGTTGCAGATCTGGGAGCCGTTGGCGCACCGGACATGTCCGGTGCACACCGGACAGTCCGGTGCCCCCTTCCGACCGTTGGCTCGGCCACGTGTCCCGCGCAGATCGCGCGGCCGACCGTTGGCCCGGCCGACCGTTGGCTCACCGGACAGTCCAGTGCACACCGGACAGTCCGGTGAATTTTAGCCGTACGTCGCCAGTCAACTCCCAAGAGCGGCCAGTTCGCCCGAGGCAGCCTGGCGCACCGGACACTGTCCGGTGCACCACCGGACAGTCCGGTGCCCCAGACCGAAACAGCCTTTTGGCTGTACACAGCCAACTCTCCTCTTTTCTTCTTCTTCCTGTTTCTGATTCTTAGACAAGTATATTAGTACACAAAACCAATGTACTAAGACTTAGAAACATACCTTTGCTCTAGATTTGCACTTTGTTCATCCATGGGCATTGATTCACATTTAAGCACTTGTGTTGACACTCAATCACCAAAATACTTAGAAATGGCCCAAGGGTACATTTCCCTTTCACTTGTACCTCACAACATTCAATGTCAACAGAAACCATTTCAATAGTTAGATGCATATTTGAACGTCATAAACCTTACCTTAAAGGCATCACCAACTATATATCTTACTTGGTCCTTTATCATTTTCAAATGCCAATCAGTGAACACTAAATTTTAGGTTTGTAAAATGTCTGTTACGAGTCAGGAATGAGATATTATCTTCAGATGATAAAAAAACTGGGAACTGGGAATTGTACCACTATGTTGTGTACTTAGTTCCTATCTAATTCTAATTCCTTGGCTTATTCTTCAATAACAAATTTCTGGGAGGAGGACAATGCACTCTTTCTACAGTGATGTTGTGTGCCTACAAGTTTGTTTCCTATGTGACATGCTACCATGCTGCCACTACCACCATTTCCTCTGTTCCCAGTGTTCATTTTTTTCTTTGAATCCTTTGTTTCAGGTTCTAAGGGAAAGGTTTTCACATTGCAACTCAAACATGGACGCGGGCCAGGTTAGTACTTAATCTTCAATAATATATAATAATGGTACAGGGGCGCCGCGCGATCGGGATCGCCTCAGCAAGAAGCAGCAGAAGAAGGACGCCAGGAAGGCGGAGAAGGCTGGGACGGTGGCGCAGCCCCAGCAGCAGCATCTGTTCAACACCGAAGACCTATTCGCGGCCAACTACGGTGATGTCGCCGTCGAGGTGATTAAGTTAAAGGCCATCTCCGACCGCTTGTGGTCCCAAATCGGCGACCTCGACGAGTCCGCTGCGGGCTGCAAGGTGCTTATCCGTGGAGCCTCTATTCAACCTTGCATCCCATGCTAACTGCTAACATGTTTCAAAATTACTTATGCAAACAAGTTGATGTTATCTTGTATGACCTATTCTATGACTACCTATTGCTCTTGCATATGTGTCTATAAGTTGATCCTTTGATGACTTATTTATGTCTATTAATTGAAATTTATAAACTTATATGTTAGTAATTCACGTGAGAGTTCCAAGTTCCACAAAGTTGTATATTCCCATTATAGACATGTTATGAATTCAGCATGATCACGAGCCCAACATCATAATGAGATTATTTGAACATTTTTTAGGTTTTATTTTCCTTACTTTATTCTCATATGTGATGCTTTGTTCATTGCAAGCTAAATCATAATCCAACAAGGCAACAAGATAGCCTGCTCACTATCTGGTAAGTGTAAGATATCTCAATCTAATTTGTGTAAAATTAGGTTGTACTATAGAAAGATAATATTGCAACAAAAAATCCTAATGAAGTTTTATATTTTGTTTCGTGACGTAGATAGTACAATAGGATGTTCAGATGGGCCATTTTTCATATATAAAAAAGGCACATGTTAAATTGGCCGCATACAAATTGTAATTGAGGGCACAATTTGATTACTGATAGTTCTTTCTTTTCCTTCTTTTTTACTTGAGGTTACGAAGGGTGCAGGGTGTTCTGCATGACAGTATGAATTTGCTCATTATTATCAATTCCTCTATATTGTGAAAATCTGAAAGAACATGGAACCTGAAACTGTTGTCTGGTGGCTGATTTTCATTTTCGAAGGCTGGTACATAGCTCTGTTTTGACTCCATACACCAAGGTATTTAGACATCCGGGTCCTCCCTTGAATCCTTACTATCATGGTTATCTTGTGTCGTCTCTAGATCAAACTGAATTGTGTATAATGCATAGAATCAAGGCATCCATCATCCGTGGGAGTAAGACTCTAGCCACATAATTGCTTTAATGATCTAGCTTGCTACATAAGATCGTGATTGTCAAGTCGATGAATAATAATAAAGTTTATCTTGCTTTTATATTTATAAGATCAAATGCCACAAATGATTTGCTTTCTGAAACAGCGGCTGCAATATCTCATCCCCTAACTCATGGCATCACTGCATGTTCCTTCGACGCAGACTGCACAATCATAGGTATTCATCCTTCCTCGAACAACCTACCTGCACCACATGACTCTGAGAGAATTTCTAACCAAGGTAGTGCAGCAGCACCAGGTGTGTAATTTTCAAATCGCACAAATGTTCTTGTCACACGAGTAGAAGTGTCAGTCCTAAAAACGAGAATACAACCAAATGATGAAGCTCAACAGGAAGTGCAGACTCGGTCTATTCCTGATCCAAGGTACATTCTTGGCATTGAAATGTGAATCTTGAGTTATGTGGCACATTTCAATCTTCTTGCGCCTTGATATTCTTTTTGAAAATTTGCAACTGTTTTCTGGACGACCATTTTGCAGGGAGGTTGCAGGATGTCTGTTGCATATGTTGCTCCAACAAAGTCGTCCTATGCTATGTCTCATCCTGTGAGTAACTGTTATGAAATGTCTATTTTCTGATTTATTGATATGCATTTGAAACCTTTTAAAAACATAGTGATGGAATCCAGGAAGGCGTGTTATGAAATGTCTATTTTCTGATGTGCAATAAATCTGTGGGGGTACATATAACCAATCAACCCTATCTGTTATAAATTCTGGAAACCCGTGATGTTTGATACATCCTGTGAGTAACTGTTCAATCTGTGTGTTTTGCTTACAAAGAATTGAAGACAATATTTTGCCATGACACTGCATGAGCGTGTTCATCCATCTCATATGATGGAGTGTTTTATGCTCTTTTCCATTTATTGTTGCAAGTAGCAAAAATAGAACATGTCCTTATGTTTAGAGTATGAAAGAAAACACTCAATTCAACTTGTAGTTGTATTTTTCTGTTTCAGTTGGCATATCATCATGAGGATGTGAATTCCACAGGAAGGCCCATGTGATCCTATTGCTCCCTTAGATCTTCCACATTTTTTACAGTCTTTCCACCGTGTATCAGCTTGTGACTCAATTTGGTAAGAAATACCTTTCAGATGTGTGCCATATATAATATAGATCAGTGTCATATTGATTTTGTTTTTTCAGGAAGGATACCAGTATACCACACATTCTGTGGAGGATTCTGGAATTATTTTAGCTTGGTAAGAGTTCTCTGTAGTCTGCTTATTCTACCACTTTGAACCATAATTTTTTTCCTAAAGAATGTTTGATGGTGTATGGATACTATAGTAGATGCAAACATTTGTCATTTCTAATAGAGAATTATGATGTCCCAGTGAATCCTTATGTATTCCTGCTTGAAGTATAAATCGGAAAAGGTTAGTAACCATGATAGTCGTAATTTGAACATACTACAGGAATGGATGCACAAGTATCTTATGAAGAGAAATCCACAGAAGTTTGGACACCTGCTAAAAAATCAAATATATTTTGTTTTTATGTTTGTTTTGAATACTACTCTTTTCTCACTGACCTTGACTTACCATTAGGATATGCAAAAGATCAAGTTGAGGAAGTGCCTAGCATCAGAGTCGATGGAAGGTGAATAAAAATTTAGCCATTGAGAGGATCCAGATATTTCAATACTTGACAGTGAATAGAGAGCAGTAAACAAGATTTAATGGGCACTCCTTTGATGTACCCTTTATCATCTTTTGAGTTCTGACGGTGTAGAGTAGAGATGCCTGGTGATTGCCTCTTTGTAGATACTCTTCCTATTGCATGTGTATAATCTTCAGAGAGACTAGATTTGGGTTTAGTCATTTCATGTATTTAGTTCATTTATTAAGTTTCATGATTTAGTTTAGTTTTGTATTGGTTGTTTCCAAAGAATTTGTAAGATTTTGAGGTCAATAGTATATATGATATTTGATTTATATATTCGTTGTGCACTGATATTTTATTGAATATTTTGTATACCGTTGCAACGTACGGGCATATACCTAGTAGTCGTATATGATTTGTTCTTTGTATTATCTAAAATGGGTTATTATATGTTGATAAAAACGGATTATTATGACTAAAAATGGGAAAGCAAAAACGGTTGGAAAAACATACATACCATTTTCATCCTATTTTCACACTTTTCAAAAACGAAAAAACGAAAAATGATTGAAATATCCATAATCACGAATTCGAAATGGATTAAAATAGAAATCAAACCGTTTTTACCTCCGTTTTTTTATTTGACGTTGCTTAATACAAATTTAAACTATATAGCGTCAAATATTAACGAACGGAGGGAGTAGCAGTCGATAAGATCCTCTATTAAAAAAGCAGTCTTATACAGAATGGTAAGTTGCTAAGTTGTACTTCTACGGACCAACTCGCATGACACCGTTACGAGTGCCCTGATCGAAACATGTTTTTTTCAGCGTCCTTTGTGTTGTTCACGGCCTTCAAATCACACAAGAGTGACAGCCTAAAAACAAAAACAAAAATGAAAACTTCCTTGTACTGTGTTTCTCCAAGTGGTCTGAACACCGCTCACCGGGGCCTGTCGGTGCATAGGTCATCATCAGATTCTAAAAGCAGTTGGCTGCTAGCGGTTGGCGGTTGTTTCGACTTCTTGATTGTGAATTTAAATCACTGATAAGGACTACAGTATGACAGGCTAAGTGTGTGTGCGTGTTTGAAAGTAAAGTATTTCAAAATCATGATTTTAGCATACTAGGGTTTTAAAATATTATAACATAATTTTAGTATTTTTTACATTACTCTTACCAATATGTATTTAGAGACAAAATAATTTTAGTATTTTTTACATTACTCTTACTGATATGTATTTAGAGACAAAATATCTTAAACTATGATATTTAGTATACATATGCAAGACTAGTCATAGACAAAAAAAACTTTGGTTTTGAGTAAAGTTTTAAATACTTCAAAATTAACATAGTATCTATAAAACCATGGTATTTAAAACAGAGCTTTTTTTACAATGCTCCTAAACACCTCTTGACAAAAATACTATGGTTTACTATAGTTTTACCTCGAAACTCCAAAAGTAATTTGTTTCCAAAACACCCTCTTGCTTAAGTGGAAGAGAGATAAGGAGAGAAGAAGCGGGCTGTAAACACGAAAACCAAGAAAGTTTACGAGAGGATAAGTGAAGTTCTATTTTAATAGTAAAGAGCTAACTATTATACGAGTAACTAATATATAGGTTGCAAAGGTTGGTAGTATTATTAAACTTGCTCTACAACTACAGAAATCACTTTAGCTGTGGTCATCTGGACCACTTTAGTAGAATACTATTTTGCGTAGCTCTGACAAGTGGCTCAGCTGGGCATTGACAACTGTTGAGCACCATTTGTGAACTATGATTTGGCTTATTAATCACTAAAATCTATGAAAGGTCTGGTAGAGCTGACTTTATTGTAGAACATCAGATTGATGATACTCATGAACTAGACATGACATACCTCACTATTACTTCCCGGACTTTGTACTTTGATGGATCAATTTGTAGTGAAGGGCAAGGGATTGGCGTCATGCTTATTTCAACAAGGAACACCTCTTTTGACTTATCCAGCCGATTAAAAAATTATTGCACTAACAATCAAGCCGAATATGAATTAAGCTCTCTTATTTAGTTTAGAACTTTTAGATTATATGGGAGTGAAGCATGTGAAGGTATTTGGTAATTCCCAGCTAGTTTTCCAGCAGATTTTAGAGGAGTATCAATATTTAGATGGTACTTTAAATAGTTATCTTGAAAAATCTTGGGACATAATCCGCTCTTTCGTTTCATATTCGGCATATATCCAGAGCTAAGAATTGCAGAGCCAATAACTTGGCATAAGATGCATCTGGTTATCAGATAAAGCGAGGGAGATTTCACAACTCTAAAAGTCCGATAATCGGTGCTGCACCATGTTCCCAGGTCGCGGACCGTCCAAGTTATATAGCCGGACCATCCGCGGTGGGCTCGGACTGTCCGGACAAGGAGTCCGGACCGTCCAACGGTACCAGAAACATGTCCTTAATTAATTCCGCTAACAATGCAGCCAATGCAATTGATTGGAGGATGCCTATAATTAATTACTTGCATAATCCTAGTGGTAGGGTAGACAGGAATGTCCAACATATAACTTTCAAGTACATTTTAATTGATAATAAACTTTACCGCCAGACTATTGGTGATGTATTGCTCAAATGCTTGGGCCTTGATGATGCTATATTAGCTATGGCCGAAGTGCATGAAGAGATTTTTGGTACTCATCAATCGGCATCAAAGATGAAGTGGTTGTTGAGAAGGTCTGGCTTCTATTGGCCCGACATGATAGCTGATTGTTTCAAATACAATAAAGGATGCCAAGGGTGTGAGAAATTCGGCGATATGCAACTTGTTCCTGCAGCCGAATTACATCCTATTATCAAACCTTGGCCTTTCAGGGATGGGGATGTGACTTTGTAGGAGAAATTCATCTTTCGTCATCAAAAGGACATCGATTTGTGTTGGTCGCCATAGATTATTTTACCAAATGGATTGAAGTTGTTGCTCTAAAGAATATGACATATATAGAGGTAAATGAGTCTATAACTGAGCATATCATTCATAGATTCAGTATTTCCCAGACTTTGACTATAGGCCAGGGGACTTCTTTTATGTCAAAGGAGGTACATGAGTTTGCTAAATCATATAAGATCACATTTCTCAATTCATCTCCGTATTATGTTCAGACCAACAGATAGATCGAGTCTAGTAATATGACATTGATTAGCGTTATAACGAAGAAGATATCTGATCATCCTAAACATTGACATAAGGTTTTGTCTAAGGCTTTGTGGGTTCATAGAATATCTAAAAACCATGCTGCTAAAGGTTCTCCTTTTGAGCTTGTTTATGGACATGAAGTTGTTTTGCCTGTGGAGATAAGCCTAAATGCTATCAGGTTTGCCAGGCAGAATGATCTAGCTGCCGATGATTATTATAATTTGATGATGGACAATATTGATGAAGTGATAAACAAAAGATTGGTGGCTCTGGGAGAGATCGAGAAAGACAAGATTATGGTTACCAAAGCTTACAACAAGAAGGTCAAGGCAAAGTCATTCTAGGTAGGAGACCTGATGTAGAAGACCGTCTTGCCACTAAGAAGCATGGACCGTAAATTCGGGAAATGGTCGCTGTCGGAGAGGGAATTCTCCGCCCGGGTGGCAGAATGCACCCGCCTTAAATCCTAAGATGAGGAAGGGGCTTAAGCGTTTTGCCTGTCTTGCTAAGCGATCATCGAGCACATGAACACGCGAGGATTTAGAGTGGTTCGGGCCACCGGAGCGTAATACCCTACTCCACTGTGTGTTGTATTGCTGTGGAAGCTTGAGAGTTCCTGTCTGAGCTTGGTCAAATGAGCCCCCCTTTGTAACGTTGCATGCCTCCCCTTTTATAGCCAAGGGGAGCATGTACAAGGATACTGAGCCCCGACATGTGGGCCCAGGAACATAACAGACGTAGTACTTGGCGCTACTCCTATTTGCTGCTGGAGCAATCTTCTTATGCCTTGGCGTCTGAGATCTGCGTAGCATCGGCGTGCAGGGGAAGCTTCTCATATAAGGGATGATGAGCACAGTGCGCCGCGCGGCACGGGCGCACTGTTTAACAATGGACTGGACAGGTGCGTCGTCTGCAGGATGGCCCTGGCGCCGCCTGCCAGTGGAGTGGACAGGATGTATTAAATACTGAGGGGGCACATCGCCTGTCAGCAGGGTGGACAGGCGGCGTGTCCTCTCCGCAATAAATGCAGAGACCGCGTGGCCTAGAGGCCTTACGTCAGGCTCCGGCCGTTGGCTTATGTCACGGGCAACAAGCCACGTGGCAGCATCGGGTCTTCGCCTGAGCGGGGAGCGCAAGCGCACAGGATAAGACCTGGACATGTGTCAGTACTGGACCCTTGCTTATGCCAGGGTCTCCCCTGTCCCGAGACCTCGTTGTGGCCCGGACCTTACTCGGAGGGATCTGGACCCCATCCAAGGGACTCGGCATGCTTACTTGGGAGTCCCGGGCCGTAACCGGGGGTCCGAGTTGTGCGTACAGGGGTCCGGTGCTCCTTTGCGGAGGTCCGGTCCAACTAATACATCCTGGGATGTATCATCTTTTCTCGCCATGTGGTGCCCCTTGAGCCGCCCACGTGTGGGGTCGGGTGCTGCTCACCGTGCTGCTAGGGAACGTCGTACGGGCACCGTGTCTTCATACGGTAGTAGGGGGTACCCCTGATTCAGGGTACCAACAGTGGCCCCTGGGCCCGCCTCAGGGGAGGATACGAGCCTGCAGGTGGGGCCAAAGTCTGATTGGCGATTGGCTTGCTGCCCTTGCGCGCCCGTTGATGCAATTACTGCCGGTCCGCCCATGGTCACGCCAACTGCCACGCCTGTCCCCTCGGCTGACTGACCCGTGACCTCCACATTTAATAACTTTGTTGGGCCATGCGCGAGGTGCCTCGAGTCGCTGCATTGGTTTTGAAAATTTATCTTCTCAGTCTTCTGCGATGGCCCCGAGGAGACGCAGTATTGGAGCGAGCGGCGGTGCGACTTCTCTGCACCAAGAAACCGGCGCGCCGGGTGCATGACATGTGGGCCTGGGCCTCCATGCTAGAGGTTGGACCGCTGGCTACAACGAAGCTGAGGGGGCGCACAACCGCGGGGCGGTTGCACGCTTCTTGTGCGGCAGTTCGCCTTCTTGACTGCTGGTTGCGGCGAAGATGAAAGGGCGTATAATCGCAGGGCGGTTGCACGCTCCTTGTGCGGCGGTTCGCCTTCTTGACCGTTGGTTACGGCGAAGATGAAGGGGCGTACTACCGTGGGGTGGTGGCATGCTCCCTGTGTGACAATTCGCCTTCTTCGCGCTTCGGGCCAGCTTGTATGACATGTGAGGCCTGGCCCCCGTGTCATAGGATAGGAACCTTGGTGCGCATCGGGGGAGACCTTGCCCGTGACGCTTCGGGGCGCGAGCGGGGAAATCTGCCTTTAAAAAGGGGTTCACCCCTCGAGTAGCAGCCATGTATTGCTTCTCTCCCACTCGCGCGTCCTTTCGCCTCCAAGCTCCTTGTGCCCCTTTGCCTTCAAGGTCTTCGCTTCACGTTGCCGTAGTTTGCCATGGCCTTGTGACTTCATCCCGAGCACGCCCAGACTGAGTGAGTGCTCGAAATGGTATACCGTCTTCTTGGATGGAATGCGTCGGCGCTCGGTGGAAGGATTTGCGCCGGTGTTATCCACTCCGATGAGCTTGCCGCTAGAGAGTTTGTGCCTTTTGTCCTCCCTACCGGGCCGGTGCTACCGGTCTTGTTTTTCCTTTGCTGGAGGTGTGCGGCCTTGTGGGAGCGGCGCTCTTCCACCGGTGCTTGGCTTCAAGGATGTTCACCAGCCTCGCGGTGGTGGGGAACGAGCTGAGCCACGGCTTCGCCTCCCACATGGGCTGGTGCCCGCCTCTTCCTCCGGCATTCAGAGGAAAAGGATGACCACCAGCCTTGTGAAGGAGGTGAACTTTGGCTACGCGGTCCCGGCCAGACCGCAAGCACCGCCTTCCGCCGTGCTCCCAGCTCCATGGCTTGGATGGTCTTGTCCTCACCCCCGTAGGGGGACGGAGGCGAGGACCTCTTCACCATGGCGCGCATGCTGAGGTGGTCGCCACTGCTGGGGAGGCGGCCCGGCGCAGAGGTGGTCGCCGCCGCTGGTGAGGCTGCCCGTTGGAGAGGTGGTTGCCTCTGCTGGCGAGCCGCTCGGAGCTGAGGTAGTCATCGCCGCTGACGAGCCGTTGGTGCAGAGGTGGTCGCTGCCGTCGATGCAGAGGTGGTCGCCTCCGCTGGCGAGCCGCTCGGAGCTAGCTACCCACGCGGCCCTACTGGTGTGGAGGTAGTTCATACCTGAAGAGCAGAGATGGAGCTAGGGCTCCGCTTGAAAGCGGATGTAATACTTTTGCTTTTTTGTAAGGTACTTTTGAGTACTATTTATCAAGCAGTATTAACACTTATCTGTGTACCACTTGTCCCTGTTGTGTGTGGTGTAACCGATTCCTCCTTGGTACCTAGCCCCCCTGGGACGTAGGCTCAATTTGTCGAGGCTGCTGACCATCATACCTAAGAAAGAGTTGGCAATGGCCCCTAAGAGGTAGCCTCGACTCGGACCTGGGCCTGCACACAGCTTCAACTAGGGAGCATTAGTAGTACTAAAAGTCACATAGAGGGGGGGTGAATAGGGCGAATCTGAAATTTACAAACTATAAGCACAACTACAAGCCGGATTAGCGTTAGAATTGAATGCGAGTACAAAAGAGAGTGCGAAAAACAAATCACAAGCGAATAAGAGCGGATGACACGGTGATTTGTTTTACCGAGGTTCGGTTCTTACAAACCTACTCCCTGATGAGGTGGTCACAAAGACCGGGTCTCTTTCAACCCTTTCCCTCTCTCAAACGGTCACCTAGACCGAGCGAGCCTTTCTCTTCAATCAAATGGGACACTAAGTCCACTACAAGGACCACCATAACCTGGTGTCTCTTGTTTTGATTACAAGTGAATTGAGAACAAGAATAAAGGAAGAAGAAAAGCGATCCAAGCGCAAGAGCTCAAATGAACACAAGTCTCTCTCTCACTAGCCACTATTTGATTGGAAGGATCTTTGAACTTGGGAGAGGATTTGATCTCTTTGATTGTGTCTTGTATTGAATGCTATAACTCTTGTAAGGTGTTTAAAGGCTGAAAACTTGGATGCATTGAAGTGTGGTGGTTGGGGGGTATTTATAGCCCCAACCACCAAAAGAACCGTTGGTGAGGGCTTCTGTCGCATGGCGCACCGAACAGTCCGGTGCGCCACCGGACACTGTCTGGTGCGCCAGCCACGTCACTCGGCCGTTGTATTCTGACCGTTGGAGCTTCTGACATCTGGGTCACCGGACAATCCGGTGGTGCACCGGACAGGTCCTGTAGACTGTCCGGTGCGCCTTCTGGCTCTGCCCTGACTTCTGTGCGCACTGTAGTGCATTAACTGCTCTCTACAGACGACCGTTGGCGCGAAGTAGCCGTTGCTCCACTGGCGCACCGGACAGTCCGGTGCTACACTGGACAGTCCGGTGAATTATAGCGGAGCGTCTTCCAGAATTCCCGAAGGTCAGCAGTTTGGAGTTTGGTCCGGTGGTGCACCGGACAGTCCGGTGCGCCAGACCAGGGCACACTTCGGTTGTCTTTTGCTCTCTTTATTTGAATCCTTTCTTGGTCTTTTTATTGGTTTGTTGTGAACCTTTGGCACCTGTAGAACTTATAATCTAGAGCAAACTAGTTAGTCTAATTATTTGTGTTGGCCAATTAAACCACCAAAATCAATTAGGAAAAGGTGTAAGCCTATTTCCCTTTCAATCTCCCCCTTTTTGGTGATTGATGCCAACACAAACAAAAGCAAATATAAAAGTGCAGAATTGAACTAGTTTGCATAATGTAAGTGCAAAGGTTGCTTGAAATGAAACCAATAATTATTTCTTCTAGATATGCAAGGATGGCTTTCTTCTAATTTAAAATTTTGGACCACGCTTGCACCACTTGTTTTGTTTTGCAATGTTTTGAAAATTCTTTTCAAAGTCTTTTTGCAAATAGTCAAAGGTAAATGAATAAGATTTTGAGAAGTATTTTCAAGATTTGAAATTTTCTCCCCCTGTTTCAAATGCTTTTCCTTTGACTAAACAAAACTCCCCCTTAATGAAATCCTCCTCTTAGTGTTCAAGAGGGTTTTAGATATTAATTTTGAAGAGGGTTGTCGGCGTTTCGAGACCGGAGGGTCCCTGAGCCGACGAGTGAATGTCGCCGTGTGCCCAGCCCAGATGGGTCGAGCGCGAGGGCGAGCGCGAAGGGGGGAAAGCGAGGCGGCCGGAGACCGGCGTGAGAGAGGTGGGAATCCCGCGGCCTTCGTGTTCGTCCCGCGCCCAGGTCGGGTGCGCTTGCAGTAGGGGGTTACAAGCGTCCACACGGGAGAGGGAGCGAGCGGCCTCAAGCGAGCGCATGTCTCGTCCTCGTCCCCGCGCGGCCAACCCTCTCTAAGAGGGCCCTGGTCCTTCCTTTTATAGGCGTAAGGAGAGGATCCAGGTGTACAATGGGGGGTATAGCAGAGTGCTACGTGTCTAGTGGAGGAGAGCTAGGGCCCTAAGTACATGCCGTCGTGGCAGCCGGAGAGATTTTGGCACCCAGCTGGTGTGATGTCGTGGCCGTCGGAGGAGCGATGGAGCCTGGCGGAGGGACAGCTGTCGGAGCGGTTGAGTCCTTGCTGACGTCCTCTTGCTTCCGTAAGGGGGTTGAGAGCCACCGTCGTCACAGAGTATGCAGGGCGCCATCATTGCCTATCTGGCGGAGCGAGCCAGATGGGACACCGGTCTTGTTCCCTACGGCCCGAGTCAGCTCGGGGTAGGGTGATGATGGCGCCTCCTGTCGACGTGGCTGGTCTGCGCCTTAGGCTGGGCGATGTGGAAGCTCCTCCGAAGCCGAGGTCGAGTCTGTCTTCCGTGGCCGAGGTCGAGTCCGAGCCCCTGGGTCGGGCGAGGCGGAGGCCGTCGGCTGAGGCCAGGGCGGAGTCCGTGCCCTGGGGTCGGGCGAAGCGGAGTTCGTTGTCTTCTGGGGCTGAGCCCGAGTCCGAGCCCTGGGTCGGGCGGAGCGGAGTTCGTCGTCTTCCGGGACTTAGCCCGAGTCCGAGCCCTGGGTCGGGCGGAGCAGAGTTCGTCGTCTTCCGGGACTTAGCCCGAGTCCGAGCCCTGGGTCGGGCGGAGCGGAGTTCGGCGTCTTCTGGGGCTGAGCCCGAGTCCGAGCCCTGGGTCGGGCGGAGCGGAGTTCGTCGTCTTCCGGGACTTAGCCCGAGTCCGAGCCCTGGGTCGGGCGGAGCGGAGTTTCTTATGGCGCCTTCGGCCGGGCCTGACTGCCTGTCAGTCTCACTCTGTCAAGTGGCACCGCAGTCGGAGTGGCGCAGGTGGCGCTGTCCTTCTGTCAGGCCGGTCAGTGGAGCGGCGAAGTGACGACGGTCACTTCGGCTCTGCCGGCTGGGGGCGCGCGTCAGGATAAAGGTGTCAGGCCACCTTTGCATTAAATGCTCCTGCGATTTGATCGATCGGCACGGCGATTTGGTCAGGGTTGCTTCTTGGCGAAGACAGGGCCTCGGGCGAGCCGGAAATATGTTCGCCGCTGGAGGGGGGCCTCGGGCGAGACGGAAATCCTCCGGGGTCGGCTGCCCTTGTCCGAGGCTAGGCTCGGGCGAGGCGTGATCAAGTCCCTCGAATGGACTGGTCCCTGACTTAATCGCTCCCATCAGGCCTTTGCAGCTTTATGCTGATGGGGGTTACCAGCTGAGAATTAGGAGCCTTGAGGATACCCCTAATTATGGTCCCCGACAGTAGCCCCCGAGCCTCGAAGGGAGTGTTAGCACTCGCTTGGAGGCTTTTGTCGCACTTTTTTGCAAGGGGACCAGCCTTTCTCGGTTGCGTTTTGTTCCGGTGGGTGCGCGCGAGTGCACCCGCCGGGTGTAGCCCCCGAGGCCTCGGAGGAGTGGTTTTACTCCTTCGAGGTCTTAATGCCTCGCGTAATGCTTCGGCTGGTCTGGTCGTTCCCTCATGCGAGCTGGCCGTAGCCCAGGTGTACGGTTGGGTCTCAAGTTCTCGGGCTGGTATGTTGACGCTGTCAACGGTTTGGCCGGAGCCGGGTTTGCGAGAGCAGCCCCCGAGCCTCTGCACAGGGCGAGAGGGCGATCAGGGACATACTCGTCTTTTTTTATATACGCCCCTGCGTCGCCTTTCCGCAAGGAGGAGGGGGGAAAGCGCCATGTTGCCCCCGATGGGCGCCGAACATGGTGTCTCTGGTGAGCTGCAGGCGGGTAATCCGAGTGGACGTCCGTGCCCCATTCGTTAGGGGTCGGCTAGGGGCCCAGAGGCACGCCCAAAAGTACCTGCGGGTGATCTGCCGGACCCGGTCCCCTGGCGATGGGGTCCGAGGGCTCGATGCCTCCCTCTGATGGGATTCCGTTACAAGATCGTTCCCGCTGGTCTCGGAAATGTCCTAGGGTACCTCGGGAGCGCAGCCCGAGCCTCGGTTATGTATCGAACGTACCCATGGTCATCCCTCGCTCTGTGTCTGAGGCGACTGTGAACCCTTCGGGGGCCAGCCTTTGAACCCCTGATCAGTAGTGGGCGCGGAGCCCGAGTAGCCTGAGGTGGCCGTTGAACCCTTCCGAGGGGCCGGCCTTCAAACCTCTGACCAGTAGTGGGTGTAGGGCCCACGTGATCTGAGGCGGCTGTCGAACCCTTCCGAGGGGCCAGCCTTCGAACCTCTGATCAATAGGGAGGCTCGGAGCCTGGTTCCTTCACGGGGAAGGATCCTTTTCGGGGTTTCCCCCTTTCCCGATCCCTGTTGCAAGAGAGAGAAAGAGGAAAAAAGGAAAAGGATACGAAATCAAACGACGCGGCGTACCTTTACTGACGCGGTCATTATGGCGAAGGCGAAGCATCGCCCGCTTCTCCTGCCAGGGGCGCCGCCTGTCCCGCCACGGAGTTAACGCGACAGGGCGAGTGGTTGGCGGGGCGACCGTTGCGCGTGCGCGAGCCGTTCGAGGAACGGAACACGGGCGTGTTGTCTTCACGCCGTGAGAGAGGGTTCTCTCGCTGCCTCCGGATGGGATGTGAGCTTGGCTGACGACGTGACCGCTGCTCCTGCCCGCCTGCCACCGTCATTACTGTCGGCCCATTTTTGGCCGCACTGACCGTCGCGCCAGGCTGGCGCTGCTGGGTCGTGTGATGGGACGCCTCGAGTCGCGGTATTGGTTCCGTAGTCGAGGAGGCGCGGTGGTGGCGCAAGTGGCGGTGCAGTTGCATGCACGAAGCATTCGGCGCGCAGGTTGCATGACGCGTGGGCCTGGGCCTCCATGCTGGGCGTGTTGGGAGTCGGAGAAGCGCGCCCACTTGGCGCGGTTGCATGCCGCCTGCATGGCTGCCCAGCCCTTTCGCCCGTTGGTCTGGGCAAAAGTGGAGAGTCACTTGTAACCGCTGGGCGGTTGTGCGCACCGCGCACGGCGGTTTGGCTTCTTCTGCTCTGAGCTGGCTTGCATGACGTGTGGGACCCAGCCCCCGCGCCGCAGGGGAGGACCTTGGAGCGTGTTGGAGAAGACTCAGCCCGCGACGGCTGGGGACGCAAGTAGGGAGAGTCGCCTTTAAAAGGAGGGTGACCCCCTTGGAAGGCGACCATGTCTTCGCGCTCCCTTATGCATCGTGTCTTTCCACCTTCCAAGCCCCCGGATGGGGGATACCCGCCGTCTTTCCGTCTCGTCGTTGGAGGAATCG
This sequence comes from Zea mays, assembly GCF_902167145.1. NCBI lineage: Eukaryota > Viridiplantae > Streptophyta > Magnoliopsida > Poales > Poaceae > Zea > Zea mays. The sequence goes on from NC_050105.1 coordinate 90,183,901, forward strand.
CAACTCCATGGGAGTTGGTACCTTTCAGCCATCGTTCGGCTTCAAGGATTTTCATCACACAGCCCGGTTGCACCCCCCCCCCCCCCCGCCGGCGGTCACCCAAGACAGTGACCACCAGCCCCTGGGTGGGGAGAAGCAAGCCGGGCTGCGATCTTGGTCCCACCCTCAGCTTCAAGGATGTTCATCATCCTCGCTGGGGCGGAGGCCGGGCTGAGCCGGAGCTCTACCTCCCGCACGGGTTCGTGGGTCACCCTCTCCTGCGGCGTTCGAGGGAGAGGGCGCTCGCCGGCCCTGCGGGCGGGTCGACGGCGGGCGTCGTCGGCCCCAGCGTGTCGAGCTCGTCGGCTTGGCTCCCGGTGCCCCCTCCTGCCGGAAGGCGGCTGCCGCGCCGTGTGCACGGGAGGACCGCCCAAGATGTCGTGCGCTGCTAGGGCGGCGTTCGTGTTCTGGGGCTGTCCTGCCTTTGCACCGGTATGGCGCCTCCGCGCGGAGGTCGGCGCCCCACTCGTCCGGGAGGATCTGAGTGGGGATCTGCCGGAGGGCTGACGGCCCCTGTCGTCGGTGCCGAGGTGGAGGCGGCTCGAGAAGTCCCCGTCGCCGACGGGATCACCGCCACCATCCACGCTTCGGGCCTCCGGCTCTTTGTACTTGTCCTCGCCCCTCGAGCGTCGACGCGAGCGAGGGCAAGATTGCAGCAGCACCCGCCCTGAGGCCTGCACTGCTGCAGTTCGGCCACCCGGAGCGGGGGTCGTTGTTGTTGCTGTCAGAGCGGGCGGCGGCGAGCCGCCCGTCAGTCTTCTGCTACTTCGCAGGCCCCCCATCGTGTAGGGTTGTTCGTACCTGCGGAGGTGGAACCGGAGTTCCGTTTGTAATGGCGCTTTGAATGCCAGTGTTTTTGTTCATTGTGGCTGTCGAGGCCTGAACATGTATGTAATTTTGGCACGAAGCCGTGTTTTTTCTTATTTTCGAGCACTAAGACTCGCCTGTTGGTTGTCTGAACCGCTTCACCAAGCCTGAGTCGCCCCGTGTAAAGGTGACGAGTGAGGTATCCATATCGTGGAGGCGTAGGAGTCCCTCGGCTCGGTCGGCCTTGTTGTCCGAGGCTTCTCTGGCTTAGTTAAAGGAACCCCTCGGCCGCTCTCCGATGAGCCGAGGCCAGGGGTAGCGGTGTCAGCATGAACAGAGGCAGAGTTGGCTCGAAAAGAAAACCTGGTTGGCTAGAGCCTGGCCGGGTTGCCCGTTGGCGGGACCGACGCCGGAATTGACCTGTCGTGGCCTCGGGTCGGGCTGATGTTCGCGGTGGACAGCCGGTCGAGGCCTCGGGGTGACCAGCCGAGCCGCCTGCCCGGGCCGGATTCCCGGAGAAGACCCTGGCAGCGATGGCCCGGGCGTGGCGATGACGTCGTCCTTCGGAGTGGAGATCTTCGGACCGCGTCGCCGTCCGAGGCTAGGTCGGACCTCGCCGAAAGTGTTGTCGATGCCGAGGGTGCTGCTGCTCCCTTCCAGCGCAAGGCCTGAGCCTGCAGGATCGGATTGTCTTGTAGCGTGTGTTTCCTGCGGCCGCCGAGGCCAAAACACACCCTCGCCGTGTTGTAAAGCTGCGTCTCTTTTCCTCTTGTTTCAAGTATCTGGACTTTTTTGTCGGTAACAGAAATGTTTGTGCGAGCGAGAGTTGCTTCTCGCGGAAGGCGATGAGTGAGGTATCCGTATCCCGGAGGCGTAGGAGTCCCTCGGCCCGATCGGCCTTGCCGCTTACGCGCACTCTTACCCGTCCATGGGGCTCTATCACCGACGCAGTCGAGAAGGCTCGAAGGATCGCTTCGGTAGAAGAGCTTCCGAACGTGAGGACTTGTTCGGTCCGCGGAATCACTTATCCGAACGTGAGTTACTTATCGCAGAAGGTGATGAGTGAGGTATCCGTATCCTGGAGGCGTAGGAGTCCCTCGGCTCGGTCAGCCTTGGCTGCTTACGTGTACTCCGTCGTTTTCAGGATCCACTTTCGAAGTAGTCAAAAAGCACGAAAGACATTCTGGCAGAAAAGATCTTTTTTCGAGGAAAATTTCAATGCAGAGGGGGTTCCCCCCTTTTAGCCACCGAGGGAGGGTCGGGCTTTGCCGAGGCGAGGCCAACCCTTCCTTGATGACTAAACTTTGTGTGGATGCGAGGTATATGAACAACTTGAAAACATCTTAAGGGTAGAAGCGACGTAGCTGTTGGATGTTCCAAGCGTTGCCGTAGACCTCGCCTTGACTGTTGGCCAGCTTGTACGTTCCGGGCTTCAGAACTTTGGCGATGACGAACGGCCCCTCCCAGGGGGGCGTGAGCTTGTGCCGCCCTCGGGCATCTTGTCGCAGCCGAAGCACCAGGTCGCCCACCTGGAGGTCTCGGGACCGGACCCCTCGGGCGTGGTAGCGTCGCAGGGACTGCTGGTACCGCGCCGAGTGTAGTAAGGCCCTATCCCGAGCCTCCTCCAGCTGGTCCAGCGAGTCTTCTCGGCTAGCTTGGTTGCTTTGGTCGGTGTAGGCCCTCGTCCTCGGGGAGCCGTATTCCAGGTCTGTGGGCAAGACGGCTTCGGCCCCGTAGACTAGGAAGAACGGCGTGAAGCCCGTGGCTCGGCTCGGCGTTGTCCTCAGACTCCAGACCACCGAGGGGAGTTCCTTCATCCATCGCTTGCCGAACTTGTTGAGGTCGTTGTAGATCCGAGGCTTGAGCCCTTGTAGAATCATGCCGTTGGCACGCTCTACTTGCCCATTTGTCATGGGGTGAGCTACGGCGGCCCAGTCCACCCAGATGTGGTGATCCTTGCAGAAGTCTAGGAACTTTCTGCCGGTGAATTGGGTGCCGTTGTCGGTGATGATGGAGTTCGGGACCCCGAAACGATGGATGATGTTGGTGAAGAACGCCACCGCCTGCTCGGACCTGATGCTGTTCAGGGGTCGGACCTCGGTCCACTTGGAGAATTTGTCGATGGCGACCAACAGGTGCGTGTAGCCCCCGGGTGCCTTCTGCAAGGGGCCGACGAGGTCCAGACCCCACACAGCAAAAGGCCAGGTGATGGGTATCGTCTGCAGAGCCTGAGCGGGCAGGTGGGTCTGCCTTGCGTAGAATTGACACCCTTCGCAGGTGCGGACAATTCTGGTAGCGTCGGCCACCGCCGTGGGCCAGTAGAAGCCTTGTCGGAAAGCATTCCCGACAAGGGCTCGAGGCGCTGCGTGATGGCCGCAAGCCCCCGAGTGTATCTCTCGCAGGAGTTCCTGACCTTCGGCGATGGAGATGCATCGCTGGAGGATGCTAGAGGGACTACGGTGGTAGAGCTCCTTCTCATCACCCAGCAAGACGAACGACTTGGCGCGCTGCGCCACCCGCCGAGCCTCGGCTCGGTCGAGGGGTAGCTCTCCTCGGTGGAGATATTGCAGGTATGGGGTCTGCCAGTTTTGGTTAGGCGTGACCCCGCTTTGCTCCCCCTCGACGTGCAGCGTCTCGCCCTCGGGGGCCGAGGGTACCTCGGACTGAACCGAGGGCGCCTCGGGCCGAGCCGAGGGCGCCTCGAGCCGAGCCGAGGGTGTCTCGGGCCGAGCCGAGGGTGCCTCGGGCTGTGCCGAGGGTACCTCGGGCTGGGCCGAGGGTACCTCGGGCCGAGCCGAGGGTGCCTCAGGCTCGGGCGTGTCATCGATCTTGATGGAGGGTTGATGCAGATCCTGGGAGAAGACGTCCGGGGGAACCGTTGTTCGCCCCGAGGCTATTTTAGCCAGCTCGTCCGCAGTCTCGTTGTAGCGCCGAGCGATGTGGTTGAGCTCGAGCCCGTAGAACTTGTCTTCCAGGCGCCGAACCTCATCGCAGTAGGCCTCCATCTTCGGATCGCGGCAGTGGGAGTTCTTCATGACTTGGTCGATGACGAGCTGCGAGTCACCACGAGCGTCGAGGCGTCGGACCCCTAGCTCGATGGCGATCCACAATCCGTTGACCAGAGCTTCGTACTCAGCCACATTGTTGGATGCCGGGAAATGGAGGCGTAGCACATAGCGTATGTGCTTCCTGAGGGGCGAGATGAAGAGTAGGCCTGCGCCGGCTCCCGTCTTCATCAACGACCCGTCGAAAAATATGGTCCAGAGCTCCGGTTGGATCGGAGCCATCGGTAGCTGGGTGTCGACCCATTCGGTCACGAAGTCCGCCAAGACCTGGGACTTGATGGCCTTCCGAGGGGCGAACGAGATTGTCTCGCCCATGATTTCCACCGCCCACTTTGCAATCCTACCCGAGGCCTCTCGGCACTGGATGATCTCCCCCAGGGGGAAGGATGACACCACAGTTACCGGATGAGACTCGAAGTAGTGTCGCAACTTCCGCCGTGTCAGGATCACCGCATACAGCAGCTTCTGAACTTGTGGGTAGCGGATCTTGGTTTCGGACAGTACCTCGCTGACGAAGTAAACTGGCCTCTGAACGGGCAATGCATGCCCCTCTTCTTGCCTCTCGACCACAATCGCGGTGCTAACCACCTGAGTGGTCGCGGCGACGTAGACCAAGAGGGCTTCTCCGGCAGCTGGGGGCACCAAGATAGGCGCCTTCGTGAGGAGCGCCTTCAGGTTCCCGAGGGCTTCCTCGGCCTCAGGGGTCCAAGTGAAGCACTCGGCCTTCCTCAAGAGGCGGTACAGAGGTAGACCTCTTTCGCCGAGGCGTGAGATGAAGCGGCTCAGAGCCGCGAGACATCCCATGACCCTCTGTACGCCTTTCAAGTCCTTGATGGGCCCCATGCTGGTGATGGCTGCGATCTTCTCTGGGTTGGCTTCGATGCCCCGCTCGGAGACGATGAACCCCAAGAGCATGCCTCGGGGCGCCCCGAAGACACACTTTTCGGGATTGAGTTTGACGCCTTTCGCCTTGAGACATCGGAATGTCACTTCAAGGTCGGAAAGGAGGTTGGAGGCTTTCCTCGTCTTGACTACGATGTCATCGACATAGGCCTCGACCGTGCGGCCGATGTGTTCGCCGAACACATGGTTCATGCACCGCTGGTACGTCGCACCCGCATTCCTCAAACCGAACGGCATGGTGACATAGCAGTACATGCCGAAGGGTGTGATGAAAGAAGTCGCGAGCTGGTCGGACTCTTTCATCCTGATTTGGTGATACCCTGAGTAGGCATCGAGGAAAGACAGGGTTTCGCACCCGGCAGTGGAATCCACAATTTGATCGATGCGAGGCAGAGGGTAGGGAACCTTCGGACATGCTTTGTTTAGACCAGTGTAGTCTACACACATCCGCCATTTCCCCCCTTTCTTTCTCACAAGCACAGGGTTGGCAAGCCATTCGGGATGGAATACCTCTTTGATGAAGCCCGCCGCCATTAGCTTGTGGATCTCCTCGCCTATGGCTCTGTGCTTCTCCTTGTCGAATCGGTGCAGAGGTTGCTTGACGGGTCAGGCTCCGGCTGGAATGTCCAGCGAGTCCTCGGCGACATCCCTCGGTATGTCGGGCATGTCCGAGGGACTCCACGCGAAGACATCGGCGTTCGTGCGGAGAAAGTCGACGAGCACTGCTTCCTATTTGGGTTCGAGCCCGGAGCCGATCCGGATCTGCTTGGAGGCGTCGCCGCTGAGGTTGAGGGGGACGGACTTAACCGTCTCCGCTGGCTCAAAGTTGCCGGCATGTCGCTTCACGTCTGGCACCTCCTTAGAGAGGCTCTCCAGGTCGGCGATGAGGGCCTCGGACTCGGCGAGGGCCTCGGCGTACTCCACGTCGCATTCGAACGCGTGTTTGTACGTGGGGCCGACAGTGATGACCCCGTTGGGGCCCGACATCTTGAGCTTCAGGTAGGTGTAGTTGGGGACGGCCATGAACTTCGCGTAGCACGGTCTTCCCAGCACCGCGTGGTAGGTTCCTCGGAACCTGACCACCTCGAATGTCAGGGTCTCCCTTCAGAAGTTGGAGGGTGTTCCGAAGTAGACGGGAAGGTCGAGTTGTCCGAGGGGCTGGACGCGCTTCCCGGGAATGATCTCATGGAAGGGCGCAGCGCCTGCCCGGATGGAGGACGGATCGACATGCAGGAGCCCGAGGGTCTCGGCGTAGATGATGTTGAGGCTGCTGCCTCCGTCCATGAGGACCTTGGTGAGCCTGACGTTGCCGATGACGGGGTCGACGACGAGCGGGTATTTCCCCGGGCTCGGCACATGGTCGGGGTGGTCGGCTTGGTCGAAGGTGATGGGCTTGTCGGACCAGTCTAGATAGACTGGCGCCGCCACATTCACCGAGCAGACCTCCCGGCGCTCTTGCTTGCGGTGCCGAGCCGAGGCATTCACCGCTTGCCCACCGTAGATCATGAAGCAGTCGCGGACCTCGGGGAATTCTCCTGCCTGGTGATCTTCCTTCTTGTCATCGTCGCGGGCCCTGCCACCCTCCGCGGGTGGCCCGGCCCTGTGGAAGTGGCGCCGAAGCATGACGCACTCCTCAAGGGTGTGCTTGACGGGCCCCTGGTGATAGGGGCACGGCTCCTTGAGCATCTTGTCGAAGAGGTTGGCACCTCCGGGGGGCTTCCGAGGGTTCTTGTACTCGGCGGCGGCGACAAGGTCCGCGTCGGCGGCGTCGCGTTTTGCTTGCGACTTCTTCTTGCCCTTCTTCTTGGCGCCGTGCTGAGTTGACGCCTCGGGGGCATCTTCCGATGGGCGGCCCTGGGGCTGCTTGTCCTTTCGGAAGATAGCCTCAACCGCCTCCTGGCCGGAGGCGAACTTGGTGGCGATGTCCATTAGCTCGCTCACCCTGGTGGGGGTCTTGCGACCCATCTTGCTCACCAGGTCGCGGCAGGTGGTGCCAGCGAGGAACGCGCCGATGACATCCGAGTCGGTGATGTTGGGCAGCTCGGTGCGCTGCCTCGAGAATTGCCGGATGTAGTCCTGAAGAGACTCTCCCGGCTGCTGTCGGCAGCTTCGGAGGTCCCAGGAATTCCCGGGGTGCACGTACGTGCCCTGGAAATTGCCGGCGAAAGCTTGGACCAGGTCGTCCCAGTTGGAGATCTGCCCTGGAGGCAGGTGCTCCAACCAGGCGCGAGCGGTGTCGGAGAGGAACATGGGAGGTTGCGGATGATGAGGTTGTCATCGTCCGTTCCACCCAGCTGGCAGGCCAGACGGTAGTCCGTGAGCCACAGTTCCGGTCTTGTCTCCCCCGAGTACTTTGTGATAGTAGTCGGGGGTCGGAACCGGGTCGGGAACGGCGCCCGCCGGATGGCCCAGCTGAAGGCCTGCGGACTGGGTGGTTCGGGCGAGGGACTCCGATCCTCCCCGCTGTCGTAGCGTCCCCCACGCCTGGGGTGGTAGCCTCGGCGCACCCTCTCGTCGAGGTGGGCCCGACGATCGCGGTGATGGTGCTCGTTGCCGAGGCGACCCGGGGCCGCAGGCGCGGTGTTGCGCGTGCGCCCGGTGTAGACCGAGGCTTCCCGCATGAATCGGGAAGTCGCAGCATGAGGTTCCGAGGGGTACCCCTGCCTTCGGGAGGCGGAGCTCTCGGCCCGTCGGACCGCGGCGCCTTCCAGGAGATTCTTGAGCTCTCCCTGGATTCGCCGCCCCTCGGTGGTTGATGGCTCCGGCATCGCGCGGAGGAGCATTGCCGCTGCAGCCAGGTTCTGGCCGACCCCACTAGATGCGGGTGGTGGCCTGACCCTGACGTCGTCGGCGATGCGGTGCTGGAAGCCCTGGGGTAGATGACGTATTTCTCCGGCCGGAGGCTGGCCCGCCCATGCCTGCCCGACGTCCCGGCGGATCGGCTCAAGCGCTCCTGCTCCCTCGTTGAGCCTGGCCTGCACCCCGCGGATTTGCTCGAGCTGTGGGTCATGGCCCCCCGCCTGAACGGGGACCACAGCTAGCTCCCGTGGGATGTCAACGCGAGGCACCGGCCTAGGGAGATCACCGTCCTCCGGCATACCGAGATGGTTGCCTTCGGAGGGACCCCCTAGATCGACATGGAAGCATTCGCGACTTGGGCCGCAGTCCTCGTCGCCGAGGCTACGGCTACCGTCGGAACAGTCGGAGAGGCAGTAGTCACATGCGGTCATGAAGTCCCGCACGACACTGGGGTTGCCAAGTCCAAAGAAAACCCAACAGAAGCTGGGCTCGTCGTCTTCCTCGGACCCGGAGGGCCCGTAGCTCGAGACGTCCGTCAGCCGGTCCCAAGGTGACCGCATGCGAAACCCCACAGGGTTTGGACTCGCCTCTACAAGAGCACCCGCCAAAACGAAGCCGCTAGGCGGGTTGAGGCTGAACCCAAATGGTGTGGGATGAGAATCGGTCGGTACCTCTTGGTCGACGGGCGGTGATGAAGTCACGTCGGGGACTGAATGCACCGTCGTCTCAGGTACGAGGGTGACGTCCAGCAAGCTTTTCGCGAGCGTGCTGGCGTCGTCCGCTTGCTCGGAATTGGCGTGTCGCGGGGAGACGGCACTCGTCTTCGTCTCAAGCGCGAAGTCGATACCCGGCGCGCCCACTGTTGGGGTGCCGGCGCTGTCGACTCGCTCGACAGCCGACGAGGCGCTGCCTCCTGCTTGGCCTTGGTTGCCCCGCCTTCTCCTCCTTCGGCGGGGAAGAGGGCGGGATGAGCTCGAAGGTTGTTCTTCCACCACGTGGAGAAGACGTCATCGATTCCGCCTCCGGCGGGCGGACTGTCGGCCGCCATTGTCGCTGTCGCCCGGCGGTGGAATGAGTATCATGTCGTACCTGCCGTCGAGGGACATGAACTCAAGACTCCCGAAACGGAGCACCGTCCCGGGTTGGAGAGGTTGCTGGAGGCTGCCCATCTGGAGCTTGACGGGAAGCTGTTCGTCAACACGCAGCAGGCCCCTACCTGGCGCGCCAACTGTCGGCGTTTCGAGACCGAGGGGTCCCTGAGCCGACGAGTAAATGTCGTCGCGTGCCCCAGCCCAGATGGGTCGAGCGCGAGGGCGAGCGCGAAGGGGGGAAAGCGAGGCGGCCGGAGACCGGCGTGAGAGAGGTGGGAATCCTGAGGCCTTCGTGTTCGTCCCGCGCCCAGGTCGGGTGCGCTTGCAGTAGGGGGTTACAAGCGTCCACGCGGGAGAGGGAGCGAGCGGCCTCAAGCGAGCGCCTGTCTCGTCCTCGTCCCCGCGTGGCCAACCCTCTCTAAGAGGGCCCTGGTCCTTCCTTTTATAGGCGTAAGGAGAGGATCCAGGTGTACAATGGGGGGTATAGCAGAGTGCTACGTGTCTAGCGGAGGAGAGCTAGCGCCCTAAGTACATGCCGTCGTGGCAGCCGGAGAGATTTTGGCACCCAGCTGGTGTGATGTCGTGGCCGTCGGAGGAGCGATGGAGCCTGGCGGAGGGACAGCTGTCGGAGCGGTTGAGTCCTTGCTGACGTCCTCTTGCTTCCGTAAGGGGGTTGAGAGCCGCCGTCGTCACAGAGTATGCGAGGTGCCATCATTGCCTATCTGGCGGAGCGAGCCAGATGGGACGCCGGTCTTGTTCCCTGCGGCCCGAGTCAGCTCGGGGTAGGGTGATGATGGCGCCTCCTGTCGACGTGGCTAGTCTGTGCCCTAGGCTGGGCAATGTGGAAGCTCCTCCGAAGCCGAGGTCGAGTCTGTCTTCTGTGGCCGAGGTCGAGTCCGAGCCCCTGGGTCGGGCGAGGCGGAGGCCGTCGGCTGAGGCCAGGGCGGAGTCCGTGCCCTGGGGTCGGGCGAAGCGGAGTTCGTCGTCTTCTGGGGCTGAGCCCGAGTCCGAGCCCTGGGTCGGGCGGAGCAGAGTTCGTCGTCTTCCGGGACTTAGCCCGAGTCCGAGCCCTGGGTCGGGTGGAGCGGAGTTCGTCGTCTTCCGGGACTTTAGCCCGAGTCCGAGCCCTGGGTCGGGCGGAGCGGAGTTCGCCGTCTTCTGGGGCTGAGCCCGAGTCCGAGCCCTGGGTCAGGCAGAGCGGAGTTCGTCGTCTTCCGGTACATAGCCCGAGTCCGAGCCCTGGGTCAGGCGGAGCGGAGTTTCCTATGGCACCTTCGGCCGGGCCTGACTGCCTGTCAGTCTCACTCTGTCAAGTGGCACCGTAGTCGGAGTGGCGCAGGCGGCGCTGTCCTTCTGTCAGGCCGGTCAGTGGAGCGGCAAAGTGACGGCGGTCACTTCGGCTCTGCCGGCTGGGGGCGCGCGTCAGGATAAAGGTGTCAGGCCACCTTTGCATTAAATGCTCCTGCGATTTGATCGGTCGGCGCGGCGATTTGGTCAGGGTTGCTTCTTGGCGAAGACAGGGCCTCGGGCGAGCCGGAAATATGTTCGCCGCTGGAGGGGGGCCTCAGGCGAGACGGAAATCCTCCGGGGTCGGCTGCCCTTGTCCGAGGCTAGGCTCGGGCGAGGCGTGATCAAGTCCCTCGAATGGACTGATCCCTGACTTTATCGCTCCCATCAGGCCTTTGCAGCTTTATGCTGATGGGGGTTACCAGCTGAGAATTAGGAGCCTTGAGGGTACCCCTAATTATGGTCCCCGACAAGGGTATACCAATTTGAAATTATATCACAAATAAGATACCATTTTGAAAAACACTTCTTTAAATGCAAGTTGAAAGACTAATTTTTTGAAATCGGTGGTGGTGCGGTCCTTTTGCTTTGGGCTAATACTTTCTCCCCCTTTGGCATGAATCGCCAAAAACGAATACTTGTGAGTAAAATATAAGCCCTTGACTTTCTCTCCCCATGGTAAATAACATATGAGTGAGGATTATACCAAAGTGGAGAGCGATGTGGAGCGACGACGAAGGATGAATAATTCGATGGAGTGGAGTGGAAGCCTTGTCTTCGCCGAAGACTCCATTTCCCTTTCAATCTATGACTTAGCATGAAATGCACTCGAAACCATATTAGTCATAGCACATGAAAGAGATATGATCAAAGGTATAGAAATGAGCTATGTGTGCAAACTATCAATCAAAATTCCTAGAATCAAGAAATTTAGCTCATGCCTAAGTTTGGTAAAAGTTTGCTCATCTAATGGCTTGGTAAAGATATCGGCTAATTGTTCTTTGGTGTTAACATAAGCAATCTCGATATCCCCCTTTTGTTGGTGATCCCTTAAAAAGTGATACCGAATGGCTATGTGTTTAGTGCGGCTATGTTCAACGGGATTATCCGCCATGCGGATTGCACTCTCATTATCACATAGAAGAGGAATTTTGGTTAATTTGTAACCATAGTCCCTGAGGGTTTGCCTCATCCAAAGCAATTGCGCGCAACAATGGCCTGCGGCAATATACTCGGCTTCAGCGGTAGAAAGAGCCACAAAATTTTGCTTCTTTGAAGCCCAAGACACCAGAGATCTTCCCAAGAACTGGCAAGTCTCTGATGTGCTCTTTCTATTAATTTTACACCCTGCCCAATCAGCATCGGAATAACCAATTAAATCAAATGTGGATCCCCTGGGGTACCAAAGGCCAAACTTAGGAGTATAAACTAAATATCTCAAGATTCGTTTTACGGCCCTAAGGTGAACTTCCTTAGGATCGGCTTGGAATCTTGCACACATGCATACGGAAAGCATAATATCCGGTCATGAAGCACATAAATAGAGTAAAGAACCTATCATCGACCGGTATACCTTTTGATCTATGGATTTACCTCCCGTGTCGTGGTCGAGATGCCCATTAGTTCCCATGGGTGTCTTGATGGGCTTAGCATCCTTCATCCCAAACTTTGCAAGAATGTCTTGAATGTACTTTGTTTGGCTAATGAAGGTGCCTTCTTGGAGTTGCTTGACTTGAAATCCTAGAAAATACTTCAACTCCCCCATCATAGACATCTCGAATTTTTGAGTCATGATCCTACTAAACTCTTCACATGTAGATTCGTTAGTAGACCCAAATATGATATCATCAACATAAATTTGGCATACAAACAAATCATTTGCAAGTGTTTTTGTAAAGAGAGTAGGATCGGCTTTTCTGACTTTGAAGCCATTAGCGATAAGAAAATCTCTTAGGCATTCATACCATGCTCTTGGGGCTTGCTTGAGCCCATAAAACGCCTTAGAGAGTTTATAAACATGGTTAGGATACTCACTATCTTCAAAGCCGGGAGGTTGCTCAACATAGACCTCTTCCTTGATTGGTCCATTGAGGAAGGCACTTTTCACGTCCATTTGGTAAAGCTTAAAGCCATGGTAAGTAGCATAGGCAAGTAAAATGCGAATTGACTCAAGCCTAGCTACGGGTGCATAGGTTTCACCAAAATCCAAACCTTCGACTTGTGAATATCCCTTGGCCACAAGTCGGGCTTTGTTCCTTGTCACCATACCATGCTCATCCTGTTTGTTGCGGAAGACCCACTTGGTTCCAACAACATTTTGGTTAGGACGTGGAACTAAATGTCATACCTCATTCCTCGTGAAGTTGTTGAGTTCCTCTTGCATTGCCAACACCCAATCCGAATCTTGAAGTGCTTCCTCTACCCTGTGTGGCTCAATAAAGAAAACAAAAGAGTAATGTTCACAAAAATGAGCAATACGAGATCGAGTGGTTACCCCCTTATAAATGTCGCCGAGGATGATGTTCACGGGGTGATCTCGTTGGATTGCTTGGTGGACTCTTGGGTGTGGCGGTCTTGGACACTCATTATCTTCCTTGCTTGATCATTAGCATCTCCCCCTTGATCATTGTCCTCCTCTTGAGGTGGCTCTTCTTGATCTTCATCATCGTCATCTTGAGCTTGATCCTCATCTTGAGTTGGTGGAGATGCTTGCATTGAGGAAGATGGTTGATCTTGTGCATGTGGAGGCTCTTCGGATTCCTTGGGACACACATCCCCATTGGACATGTTCCTTAGCGCGACGCATGGAGCCTCTTCATCATCTAGCTCGTCAAGATCAACTTGCTCTACTTGAGAGCCGTTAGTCTCATCAAACACAATGTCACAAGAAACTTCAACTAGTCCAGAGGACTTGTTAAAGACTCTATATGCCCTTGTGTTTGAATCATATCCTAGTAAAAAGCCTTCTACAGCCTTAGGAGCAAATTTAGATTTTCTAACTCTTTTAACAAGAATAAAGCATTTGCTACCAAAGACTCTAAAATATGAAACATTGGGCTTTTTACCGGTTAGGAGTTCATACAATGTCTTCTTGGGGATTCAGTGAAGATATAACCGGTTGATGGCGTAGCAAGCGGTGTTGACCGCCTCGGCCCAAAACCGATCTGAAGTCTTGTACTCATCAAACATGGTTCTTGCCATGTCCAATAGAGTTCTATTCTTCCTTTCCACTACACCATTTTGCTCTGGCGTGTAGGGAGAAGAGAACTCATGCTTGATGCCCTCCTCCTCAAGAAAGCCTTTGATTTGTGAGTTCTTAAACTCCGTCCCGTTATCGCTTCTAATCTTTTTGATCCTTAAGCCGAACTCGTTTTGAGCCTATCTCAAGAATCCCTTTAAAGTCTCTTGGGTTTGAGATTTTTCCTGAAAAAAGAACACCCAAGTGAAGCGAGAATAATCATCCACAATTACAAGACAATACTTACTCCCGCCGATGCTTATGTAAGATCGGGTCGAATAGGTCCATGTGGAGTAGCTCAAGCGGCCTGTCGGTTGTCATGATGTTCTTGTGTGGATGATGAACACCAACTTGCTTCCCTGCTTGACATGCGCTACAAACCTTGTCTTTCTCAAAATGAACATTTGTTAGTCCCAAAATGTGCTCTCTCTTTAGAAGCTTATGAAGATTCTTCTTCCCAACATGGGCTAGTCGGCGGTGCCAGAGCCAACCCACGTTAGTCTTAGCAATTAAGCAAGTGTCGAGTTCAGCTCTATCAAAATCTACCAAGTATAACTGACCCTCTAACACTCCCTTAAATGCTACTGAATCATCACTTCTTCTAAAGACAGTAACACCTATATCCGTAAAAAGACAGTTGTAGCCCATTTTACATAATTGAGAAACAGAAAGCAAATTGTAATCTAAAGAATCTACAAGAAAAACATTGGAAATAGATGGTCGGGAGATATAGCGATTTTACCCAATCCTTTGACCAAACCTTGATTTCCATCCCCGAATGTGATAGCTCGTTGGGGATCTTGGTTTTTCTCATAGGAGGAGAACATCTTCTTCTCCCCTGTCATGTGGTTTGTGCACCCGCTATCGATGATCCAACTTGAGCCCCCGGATGCATAAACCTACAAAACAAATTTAGGCCTTGTTCTTAGGTACCCAAACGGTCTTGGGTCCTTTGACATTAGAAACAAGCACCCTGGGTACCCAAACATAAGTCTTTGACCCCTTGTGTTTGCCCCCAATATATTTGGCAACTACTTTGCCTGATTTGTTAGTTAGCACATAAGATGCATCAAAAGTCTTGAATGAAATGTTATGATCATTTGATGCAATAGGAGTTTTCTTCTTAGGCAATTTAGCACGGGTTGATTGCCTAGAACTAGATGCCTCACTCTTATACATAAAAGCATGATTAGAGCCAGAGTGAGACTTTCTAGAGTGAATTCTCCTAATTTTGTGCTCGAGATAACCGGCAGGGTACAAAATGTAACCCTCGTTATCCTGAGGCATGGGAGCCTTGCCCTTAACAAAGTTAGATAATCTTTTAGGAGGGGCATTGAGTTTGACATTGCCTCCCTGTTGAAAGTCAATGCCATCCTTAATGCCAGGGCGTCTCCCACTATAGAGCATACTACGAGCAAATTTAAAATTTTCATTTTCTAACTCATGCTCATCAATCTTAGCACTAAGTTGAGCTATGTGATCATTTTGTTTCTTAATTAAGGCTAGGTGATCATGAATAGCATCAACATTAATGTCTCTACATCTAGTGCAAATAGTAACATGCTCAACTGTAGATGTAGAGGGTTTGCAAGAATTCAATTCAACAATCTTAGCATGTAATATGGCATTTTTATCTCTAAGATTGGAAATGGAAACATTGCAAACATTTAAATCTTTAGCCTTAGCAATCAATTTTTCATTCTCAATTTTAAGGCTAGATAGTGATGCATTTAACTTGTCAATCTTAGTAATCAAACTAGCATTATCATTCCTAAGACTAACAAGAGAATCATCACAAACATTTAAATTCTCAACCTTAGCAATTAATTTAGCATTCTCATTTCTAAGGTTGGAAATAACATCATGGCAAGTGCTTAGCTCACTAGTTAATTTTTCACATTTTTCTACCTCTAGAGCATAAGCATTTTTAGTCTTAACATGTTTTTTGTTTTCTTTAATAAGAAAGTCCTCTTGGCTATCCAAGAGTTCATCCTTCTCATGAATAGCACTAATTAATTCATTTAATTTATCCTTTTGTTGCATGTTAAGATTGGCAAAAAGAGTGAGCAAGTTATCCTCATCATCACTAGAATTATCCTCATCACTAGAGTTTGCATACTTAGTGGAGGATCTTGATTTTACCTTCTTCTTCGTGCCGTCCTTTGCCATGAGGCACTTGTGGCCGACGTTGGGGAAGAGAAGTCCCTTGGTGACGGCGATGTTTGCGGCGTCCTCGTCGGAGGAGGAGTCGGTGGAGCTCTCGTCGGAGTCCCACTCCCGGCAAACATGGGCATCGCCGCCTTTCTTCTTGTAGTATCTCTTCTCTTTTCCTTCTTGTCGTCGCCCCTGTCACTATCACTTGATAATGGACATTTAGCAATGAAATGACCGGGCTTACCACACTTGTAGCAAACTTTCTTGGAGCGGGGCTTGTAGTCCTTCCCCCTCCTTTGCTTGAGGATTTGGTGGAAGCTCTTGATGATGAGCGCCATCTCCTCATTGTCGAGCTTGGAGGCGTCGATGGGGACTCTACTCGGTGTAGAGTCTTCTTTCTTCTCCCCCGTTGCCTTGAATGCCATGGGTTGCACATCGGGTGTGGAGGAGGCGCCTTGCTCGATGATTTTCTTGGAGCCTTTGATCATTAATTCAAAGCTCACAAATTTTCCTATCACTTCCTCGGGAGACATTAGTGTGTATCTAGGATCACCATGAATTAATTGAACTTGCGTAGGGTTAAGGAAAACGAGTGATCTAAGAATAACCTTGACCATTTCATGGTCATCCCATTTGGTGCTCCCGAGGTTGCGCACTTGGTTCACCAAGGTCTTGAGCCGGTTGTACATTGCTTGTGGCTCCTCCCCTTGGTGAAGCATGAAGCGACCAAGCTCCCCCTCGATCGTCTCCCGCTTGGTGATCTTGGTCACCTCGTCTCCTTCGTGTGCGGTCTTGAGCACGTCCCAAATTTCCTTTGCGCTCTTCAACCCTTGCACCTTATTATACTCCTCTCAACTTAGAGAGGCGAGGAGTATAGTAGTGGCTTGGGAGTTGAAGTGTTGGATTTGTTTGACCTCCTCCGAGTCGTAATCCTTGTCTCCCTTCTTTGGTACCTGCGCTCCATACTCAACAATATCTCATATGCTTTTGTGGAGTGAGGTTAGGTGATGCCTCATTTTATCACTCCACATAGAATAATCTTCACCTTCAAGCATAGGTGGTTTGCCTAATGGAACAGAAAGTAATAGAGTGTGTTTTGAAATACGAGGATAGCGAAGGGGCATCTTACTATACTTCTTGCGCTCATGGCACTTAGAAGTGGCGGATGCCGATTCCGAGCCGGAGGTGGAGGGTGACGAAGAGTCGGTCTCGTAGTAGACCACTTTCTTCATCTTCTTCTTCTTGCCACCCTTCCGTTCGAACTTGATGGAGGAAGAGGATTCCTCCTTGTGCTTGTTGGCGGACTCCCTTGAGTGAGTTCTTCCCGAGCTTGCGGACTTGTCGCCGGTCCCGATCTCCCTCATGGCGGATTCTCCCGACATCACTTCGAGCGGTTAGGCTCTAATGAAGCACCGGCTTTGATACCAATTGAAAGTCGCCTAGAGGGGGGTGAATAGGGTGAATCTGAAATTTACAAACTATAAGCACAACTACAAGCCGAGTTAGCGTTAGAATTGAATGCGAGTCCAAAAGAGAGGACGCAAAACAAATCACAAGCGAATAAGAGCGGATGACACAGTGATTTGTTTTACCGAGGTTCGGTTCTTGCAAACCTACTCCCCGTTGAGGTGGTCACAAAGACCGGGTCTCTTTCAACCCTTTCCCTCTCTCAAACGGTCACCTAGACCGAGTGAGCCTTTCTCTTCAATCAAATGGGACACTAAGTCCACTACAAGGACCACCACAACTTGGTGTCTCTTGTTTTGATTACAAGTGAATTGAGCACAAGAATAAAGGAAGAAGAAAAGCGATCCAAGCACAAGAGCTCAAATGAACACAAGTCTCTCTCTCACTAGCCACTATTTGATTGGAAGGATCTTTGGACTTGGGAGAGGATTTGATCTCTTTGATTGTGTCTTGTATTGAATGCTATAGCTCTTGTAAGGTGTTTGAAGGCTGAAAACTTGGATGCATTAAAGTGTGGTGGTTGGGGGTATTTATAGCCCCAACCACCAAAAGAACCGTTGGTGAGGGCTTCTGTCGCATGGCGCACCGGACAGTCTGGTGCGCCAGCCACGTCACCCGGCCGTTGGATTCTGACCGTTGGAGCTTCTGACATCTGGGTCACCGGACAGGTCCTGTAGACTGTCCGGTGCGCCTTCTGGCTCTGCTCTGACTTCTGCGCGCATTGTAGCGCATTAACTGCTCTCTGCAGACGACCGTTGGCGCGAAGTAGCCGTTGCTCCGCTGGTGCACCGGATAGTCCGGTGCTACACCGGACAGTTCGGTGAATTATAGCGGAGCGTCTTCCAGAATTCCCGAAGGTGAGCAGTTTGGAGTTTGGTTCCCTGGTGCACCAGACACTGTCCGGTGGCACACCGGACAGTCCGGTGCGTCAGACCAGGGCACACTTCGGTTGTCTTTTGCTCTCTTTATTTGAATCCTTTCTTGGTCTTTTTATTGGTTTGTTGTGAACCTTTGGCACCTGTAGAACTTATAATCTAGAGCAAACTAGTTAGTCTAATTATTTGTGTTGGGCAATTCAACCACCAAAATCAATTAGGAAAAGGTGTAAGCCTATTTCCCTTTCAAGTACACCCACAGGACCCGCCATCTGACACTAGCCATCCTTTGATACATGCTCGGGACCTGCAGGGTTTAGTCTGGGAGGCCAAGTTGTGTGTCTGGACCCCCTAGATGGTGGTTCTTGGTACTAGGACACCCGTTGCAGAGTGGTGGAGCGTGTAGGCCCACGGTACGGAACCAGGCTGAGCGGCTACACGGGCTCTGGACCACCCCAGGAGACAAGTGTCCATTCTCTAGTTCCGGACCCCAGGTTGCCGGACCCACAGGACTTATAGCTCCAAATACTAGGGTACCCGTCATGGAGTGGTGGAGTGTGCAGGCTTTCGGGTACGAGACCAGGCTAAGCGGCCACACAGGCTCCTGACCACCCCATGGAACGGGCTTCCGTTCTTTAGAACCGGCCCCAGGCTGTCGGTCCCTCCTGCTTTCGCAAAGAGGTCCTAAACTGCAAGCCTGGCTGTTCAATTCGGATGTCATTATGTCTGATGGAAAGGGAACTGTTTGGGTGGGTTAGATAAAATAATATCTGAAAATCTGCAAGGTAAGACCATGGAGCAGTAGGATAAACTATCATAGAGGCACATCTGAGGGGGTAGATCTTTTCTTTATAACTTGTCATGCATGGGTGCAGACCAACAGGCCGGGCTTATGAGGGCAGACCTCACCGGGTTGGCGTACACGTATGCGTTACCTAGTTACAAAAGGGAGAAAAACTCGACCCCTCAGACTTGCTCCTATGGATAGAACTTACAGAGATGCTCCAGTTGCCAGGAAGAGGTACTCCTTCAGCCATTGAAAGATAGTCACCCCCGGGTCAGCGTATTCCCGTCACCTTAAAGGGTCCTTTCCAGCTGGGGGAGAGTTGCAGAGCCCTTCTTGGTTTGGTACTTGCCGTAGGACTAAGTCCCGACCCTGGGTTCCCATCTGCGTTTGATGAGGGAGTCCTCGTCCTCGTGTTGTAGCCATTTCTGCATGGACTTGTCAGAAGTCTGGACCCGTGGGGAGTCCAGAAGGGTTTCCGGGGGAAGGCAGGCTTCGGCCCCGTAGACCGGGGAGTTCGGGGTCCCTCCGGGGGTCCACCTAGTTGTCACCACCGGAGTGGGAGCCTCCGGCGAAGACATCCTTCAGGTCCCCCTCGGGTGACTGATACACGAGGTCCCGTTCAGCCGCGGCCACCTCGCCATCGTCGACCTTTTCTTTGCCAGGTCGGCAACGAAGTGGGGAGCCATCCTTGGAAGACTGCTCGCGCCGCTTGCTGACGCGTTTCGCGAGGTCAATGATCTCGTGACACTCTGTGGCGCTGTGGCGACCGTTGGGGTGCATAGGGCATGAGCCGCTATTACCCCTCTGTGGTCGTGGGCATTTGTTGCGGTCGCCCCGGCCCCCGGTCGCGGCTGCAACGACTAGAGCGGTGGACCGCGGCTTCTGGTAGTCGCGGTCCTTCTTCTTTTTCTTCCTACCGTCCCGGGGGACGGTACCCGAGCCACCCGACTGGGCAGCCCCGGTTTGTGGGGCCGAGTGCCATGCACAGCCCTCGGTGGCTCTAGCGCATTTGTCGGCCAGAGCAAAGAGTGTGGGGACAGTCTCCACGTCATGCGTGGCCAACTTCTCCAACATTTTCTCATCACGTACTCCCTGGCGGAAGGCCGTGATGATGGAAGCTTCGGAAATGCGAGGTATAGTACCTCGCACCTTGGTGAAGCAGGAGATGAACGTCCGGAGAGTCTCCCCAGGCTCCTGCCTTACCGCGTGGAGGTGGGCTTCCACACCGTGCTGCTGGTAGGCGCTAGCGAAGTTCGCAACGAACCATGCGCAGAGCTCTTCCCAGGAGTAGATTGATCCTGGGGCGAGGTTCATGAGCCAAGTCCGGGCAGGTCCAGACAAGGCGACATGAAAATATGTCGCCATCACAGCGATGTTTCCACCTGCTGCTGTGATAGCGGTGATGTACAGCTGCAGGAATTCCGACGGGTTTGACGTTCCGTCGTACTTTTCCGGTAGGTGCGACCGGAACTTGGGTGGCCATGATGCTGCGCGGAGATGATCCGCGAGAGCGACGCAGCCCACGCCAGCCAGGGGGACACCCGCTTGGGACCGGGTGCCGATTGGGGCCTGCGGTGCTACCGCAACGAAGTCTTGATCGAGGTTGCGACCCTCGATGTTTTGGTGGCGCTCGCGCGCCCTCTCTAAAGAGACTCGGGCGTCCTCTCCCGCACGCCTGCGGTTGAGCTCGGCCCAGAGGTCGTTGGTCTGTGCGCCCTTACTGAGGGTGAGCGCACAGACGCCGACATCTCATGTTGGCGCCGGGATGACCGTGGCCTCGACCTGGTCGAGGTAGAATGTGCCATGCCGAGCAGTCGGTCGACGTTGTCCCACCACTGCTTCATGGCCCCCGGTGAGGCCGTGGAGCTTGGAGGGTGACGCAGCAACTCCTTGGCTGCTGACAATGCTCCCGGAGCCGCCCTCGACGGAGTCTGGGATGTCTACGCCGTTGTATGCTGTCGTGCAGCGTGCACAGCAGCAGTGCCCGGCACTGGGCGGTTGGAAACATGTGGCGTGGAAGAAACAGCTTCTTCCTCCACCAGGAAATCCATTGAAGTCTCGACGCGGTGCTCCACGATTTTCACCAACATGCTGAGCGAGGAAACAAGCAAAAACCTAATGCCTAGCCCCCTACCTGGCACGCCAAATGTCGTAGAGGGAATTCTTCGGCCGGGTGGCGGAATGCACCCGCCCTAAATCCTAAGATGAGGAAGGGGCTTAAGTGTTTTGCCTGTCTTGCTAAGCGATCACCGAGCACATGAACACGCGAGGATTTAGAGTGGTTCGGGTCGCCGGAGCGTAATACCCTACTCCACTGTGTGTTGTATTACTGTGGAAGCTTAAGAGTTCATGTCTGAGCTTGGTCAAAAGAGCCCCCCTTTTGTAACGTTGCATGCCTCCCCTTTTATAGCCAAGGGGGGCATGTACAAGGA
Source organism: Zea mays (assembly GCF_902167145.1). NCBI lineage: Eukaryota > Viridiplantae > Streptophyta > Magnoliopsida > Poales > Poaceae > Zea > Zea mays. The sequence goes on from NC_050105.1 coordinate 90,204,845, forward strand.
TACTGAGCCCCGACATGTGGGCCCAGGAACATAACAGACGTAGTACTTGGCGCTACTCATGTTTGCTGCTTGAGCAATCTTCTTATGCCCTGGCGTCTGAGATCTGTGTAGCATCTGCGTGCAGGGGAAGCTTCTCGTATAAGGGATGATGAGCATAGTGCGCCACGCGGCACGGGCGCACTGTTTGACAATGGACTGGACAGGTGCACCGTCTGCAGGATGGCCCTGGCGCCGCCTGCCAGTGGAGTGGACAGGACACATTAAATGCTGAGGGGGCACATCGCCTGTCAGCAGGGTGGACAGGCGGCACGTCCTCTCCGCAATAAATGCAGAGACCGCGTGGCCTAGAGGCCTTACGTCAGGCTCCGCCCGTTGGCTTATGTCACGGGCAACAAGCCACGTGGCAGCGTCGGGTCTCTGCCTCAGCGGGGAGCGCAAGCGCATAGGATAAGGCCTGGACACGTGTCAGTACCGGACCCTTGCTTATGCCAGGGTCTCCCCTGTCCTGGGACCTCGTTGTGGCCTGGACCTTACTCGGAGGGATCTGGACCCCATCCAAGGGACCCGACATGCTTACTTGGGAGTCCCGGGCCGTAACCGGGGGTCCGGGTTGTGCGTATAGGGGTCTGGTGCTCCTTTGCGGAGGTCTGGTCCAACTGATACATCCTGGGATGTATCATCTTTTCTCGCCACGTGGTGCCCCTTAAGCGCCCACGTGTGGGGTCGGGTGCTGCTCACCGTGCGGCTAGGGAACGCCGTACGGGCACCGTGTCTTCATACGGTAGTAGGGGGTACCCCTGATTCAGGGTACCGACAGTCGCCAAGCTGGGAAGGCCCTTACAGGATCACATAGGTAATAGCTTACAATGGCTATATCCTAGAAACTTTGCAAGGTGAGGACCTACCCAAGGCGCTAAATGGTCGTTTATTGAAGCAATATCATCCTAATATGTGGCAAGATGTTTAGAAAAACCGATGTTGTCACATCGAGTTGATTCCAGCCTGCACCGGTGCGTTTGGTTCGCTCAGCTTCCAAAAAGGCAAGGGCATGTGTTGAGCACCATTTATGGCACTAGGCATGGCCGGACGGTTCAGCCTGCGGAAGGTCCACCCATAGGTGCGGACGGTCCGCGATAGGATTATATTAGGTAGTTAAACTCCTTTCTCCTCGCATGTTTATCTCTCTAAATTCGTGGGAGTTGTTGGAGAATGCATAGAAACGGGTCAACAATCGAACCAATCAATCAATTTATCATTCATTTACTTTTTATGCCCTATGAGTAGCATTAACTTAGCCTTCTCATCTATGCTTTCACCTTTCTTCGACTCTACGTCATCTAGAGGCGTATTGGATGGCCTGTCAATCCCAAGACAAACTCTCTCCTCCCTGACGAGGTCCCTCCTGGGGGGTTAGATCTAGGTGTTGTTGGCGAACGCCACCGTCTCTACGCACACGCGGACCGTCTGGCCACCTGGCGTGGATTGTCCAGCTTCGGCGCAGAGAAGATCCAGCTCTTGCTACAGGTCGCAGACTGTCCGCGCCTCCACAGAGAGCACCGTCGCCGGTACACCCCGCTAGTGATTGGAGTCCATATTAGCGACAACACCAAACTTTTCTTTTTAATTGCTTTAAAAATAGAGATTGTTATTTTTTTTACCTAGCTAAAGCTGCACACATATTAAGACTAACTGGAAGAGATTCTAAATCCCGAAAAGTGAATCTGAATCTAGAATTTAATTGAATTAACTGTAAAGCAGCTTCACGGGTGGAGTTTGGATTCATCAAGATGTTTGGTACAACTTCATCTTCATCTTACTTTCATTCGGGCCCCACATGTCAACTCTTCCTCTCATGCTTTTCTCCCTTCTCCAGCATCCACCGGACCGGACTGCCCAGGCACGTCGATAGCTGGGGCATGACCTCAGCGTGCACGTCCATCGCTAGGCGGGCATGTCCTCGGCAGCCTCGGTCGGGCGGGCTCACGGTGCTCCACCGATTTGATGAATCTAGGGAATTTATTAGAGTAGTATGAATCTGAGGGATTTGTTGGAGTAACTCCACTAGAGCTGGTGGAGCTACAGACATTTGGGTAAATAAAACATAGATTTGAATCTGATTTTCGTAAACCTGGAGCAGATGGTGCCGGTTCATAAAATTTAACATAAATGATAATAGTGATGATTCACACTTGATTAACAGCAGTAATAAGTTTGAATAGTTTGATATCAATTCCTAGTATAGTATCCGATTACGGTTAGACTTAAACAAACATGATTTAAATCTATTATATTACAAATATGTGAACCAAACGTCACATATATAATATATATTGGTACTGTAACATACTCATATATGTATCCATGACCTCATAACTAAGCTTCACAACTCATGTTAGAAACGTTGGCAGCCTTTTGCTAAACACTTTTCATTCTTTATTTAGAGTTAGTTTAGGATAACTCCATCGACTAAAGATTCATCAAAATTAACTTAATTCTACCAAAAGTTTAGCTCTAGATATAAGAAACTGAAATTCACCAGATTGATGGAGGCCCATCATTTTTATGAATTTCATGAGGTGATCCACCAACTCAAGTGTTGTGGTGTATAATTAGTATTATAATATTAATAGCTAAATCTCTACATCTATAAAGTACCATTTTCCACGGGCACCTAACTATATATTTTTATAGCACACTAATTTAGAGATGCAAATATTATTATATCTTCTATATTTAATGAGATTTAAGAAAGTTTAATTTGCATAAAAAAATTAAAATTATATAGTACTTAGGGTGCTTTTGGTTCATCTTTTCGACATCTACTTCGAAAAAACAGCTTCCCTATAGTACAAAACTGAATGTAACTTGAACCTTGCTTTTGTTGTTTATCCAAGTCCGTCATGTTAATATGTTAATAAAGAGACACGATAAATAGAACTAAAATAGGATTAAAATAATTAAGTGTTATAATAAATAAAATAAAATATTTGTAATAAAAATTGTAAATTATTTTGAAAATTACTAAAATATATTTTTAATAAAAGGTATTACCAATTGTTACATATATTGATTAGGAGATATAGTTGAACATAATGCATATAAACAATATACGGTTTGTTCAGTCGACAACTCATAGCAGTTTCAATCAAAAGATTCAGCTTTTATACAGAGATAACCCACATTAACATTTTCACAGCAGATAACATAAAACATTTTTTTCTCTCACAGCAGATAGCTAAACCAAATGCACCCTGTTCTGCAGCGGCTACGGTTGTAGCTAAAGCACAGCAAGACAATTGTTAGTATGCGTTGCTATCAAAGGTTCAAGTGCGAGAGCTACGCGTACCTTGAACCTGAAGAACCTCCCCATGTCTTTTTTTTTCCCTTCTACCGCCATTAAGTACATTCGTCATTAGTAATACTTTGAGGCGCCTAAGACTTCCAAAGTAAACACTTCACGAGCACTACTCCTTGCTGTCTCCGGCAACAAGACTTTGAGTTGTAATGTATTTTTTCGTTTGGGTGCAGAGGAAACACGAACAGAGAATAGATTCAACTGTGCTTGCAAAGAAAACAAGACCAAAGGATAGATTCAACAGTGCTTTTGCTTTATTGGTTTACGTTAGAGGAGAAGAACGTACCAAAACGTTCTCCCCCTACCCAACCACCCCCAAACCCGTAGAATTCAAAATAAAACCTTACACCTTGTACTAGAAAGAAACCATGGCGACTCTGCATTCCATGGTGACCCTGCTGCTGCTGCCGCTGCTTCTACTCACAGCTCGGCCGGCGTCTTCCTCCTCCTCCATCGACAGGTACGAAAAACACCATGACCGTGAAGCACTGCTGGCACTCAAAGAGGCTCTGATAGGCAGCTCGGGACTACTAAGCTCATGGAACAGCAGCAGCTCCGACGTGTGCCGTTGGGCCGGCGTGACATGCAGCCGCCGGCACGCGGGCAGGGTGGTTGCTCTGAGCCTGCGCCAGAGAAACCTGGGAGGCAGCATCTCCCCTGCCATCGGCAACCTCACCTTCCTCAGGTCGCTCGATCTCTTCGACAACATGCTGTCAGGGGAGATACCGCGCACTATGACACGGCTGCGTCGCCTGAGCTTCCTTGAGCTGGCGTACAACTATCTTGCTGGCGAGATCCCTGAAGGCTTGGCCAACTGCTCCAACCTCGCGTACCTGAGCGTAGAGGTCAATCAGCTTCATGGCGGGATCCCTAGCGGTCTGGGCTTGCTGTCTCGGCTACAAGTCCTGTATGTCGGCGAGAACAGTCTGACAGGGCATGTACCGCCATCGCTCGGCAATCTCTCGGCGCTGCAGAGGCTGGCACTGTATCAGAACAAGCTGGAAGGAGCCATCCCAGAGGGCCTTTCCCGTCTGAGGTATCTCCGGTACATCCAGGCGGCGAGGAACAGCCTCTCCGGCACGATTCCGCCTCGCTTCTTCAACATATCCTCTCTCCAGTACTTCGGTTTCAGCTCAAACAGGCTGCATGGTAGACTGCCACCAGACGCAGGCAGGCACCTGCCGGACCTCCAAGTGCTCCTTCTTGGTGGCATCGGGAACAACTTTTCTGGAACACTCCCGGCTTCCCTCTCCAATGCCACTAAACTACAAGAGCTTGGTCTTGCTCACAACAGCTTCGAAGGAAAGGTGCCGCCTGAGATAGGGAAGCTCTGCCCAGAGAGCGTTCAATTGGGGGGTAACAAGCTGCAAGCTGAGGACGATGCGGACTGGGAGTTCCTTAGACATTTCACCAACTGCACCCGTCTAGCGGTTCTAGATGTCGGTGGCAACGCCCTTGGAGGAGTGCTTCCACGCTTCGTAGCTAACTTCTCTGGGCCGGTGAATACTCTGATCATGGAGAAGAACCGGATGTCTGGATCAATCCCTCTGGGTGTCGGAAGCCTCGTTCACCTTGAAGACCTGGAATTCGGGGGAAACAACCTGCGTGGTGTTATACCTGAGGATATTGGAAGGCTTCGGAACCTCAAGTTTTTCACGCTGGAGGAGAATCTCCTGTCAGGAGGTATACCTACCTCCTTCGGCAACCTCACGCAGCTGCTCAGCCTTTTCCTGTCGAACAATAGGCTCAATGGCTCCATCCCTGAGAACCTTGGGAGCTTGCGCAGGTTAACGTCCATGGCATTGTCCTTCAACAGGCTCACCGGTGCGATCCCCGGAGCATTATTCAGCCTCCCGTCGCTAGCTGATTCATTGCTGCTTTCTCATAACTACCTTTCTGGCGTACTTCCTCCACAAATCGGTAGCCTCAAGCATGCGACAACATTGGATCTGTCAACAAACAACTTATCTGGAGAAGTACCAGGAGCGCTTGGAGACTGTGCAAGTCTAGTATACTTGTATCTGGATGGCAATAGCTTCACTGGGAGCATCCCTCCATCGATTGGTAATCTGAAGGGCTTGAGCACGCTGAATTTCACAAGGAACGGTCTGTCCGGTAGCATCCCTCAGGAGTTGAGCCAGATTCATGGGCTGCAAAGGCTTTGCCTAGCTCACAACAACCTGTCTGGAGCCATTCCACAGCTCCTCCAGAACTCGAGCGCTCTTGTAGAGCTGGATCTCTCCTACAACCATCTGGGCAGCGAGGTGCCCACACACGGGGTGTTCGCTAACATGAGTGGGTTTTCTGCAACTGGAAATGATGGGCTTTGTGGTGGCGTTGCAGAGCTGAAATTGCCTCCGTGTGAGGTCAAGCCACACAGCCACCGGAAGCGGTTGCGACTGAAGATTTTTCTTCCAGCCATTGGCATCGCTATATGTTTATCTCTTCTATTGGTTGCGCTCCTTCTGTTCAAAGGGAGAAAAGGGTCGGACAGGATCAGTGCTACGCGAAACCATTTGTTGGAGAACAAGTATCCGAGAGTTTCATACCTCCAGCTCTTTGAAGCGACGGATGGTTTTGCCCCTGCTAATCTGATAGGAGCTGGAAAATATGGATCTGTTTACAAAGGAAGACTGTCTATCACAGGTGTTGGGGATTCTGTAGTGGCTGTCAAAGTGTTCACTCTTCAGCATCCTGGTTCTTCCAGAAGCTTTTTGGCTGAATGTGAGGCGCTACGGCAAGTGAAACATAGGAACTTGATCAATATTATCACCTGTTGCTCCAGTATAGACCCTAGAGGGAATGACTTCCAAGCTCTAGTGTTCGACTTCATGCCCAGGTACAGCTTGGACAGGTGGCTGCATCCAAGAAGCGATGAGGAGACACACAAGTTGAGTCTAACCCAACTGTTGGACATTGCGACTGATGTAGCAGATGCGCTAGACTATCTTCACAACAGTAGCCGTCCAACAGTGATCCACTGTGATTTGAAGCCTAGCAACATCCTCCTTGGTAGCGACTGGACTGCTTATGTTGCTGACTTTGGGCTTGCAAAGCTGATCAGTGAATCCATGGACCAACCAAATTTGAATATTGGGACTGAAAGCACTATTGGGATACGAGGAACCACTGGATACGTCCCTCCAGGTACGTCCACCATTCAGAAACCACATTTTTTTTCTAGTCAATTAATAAACTGCCTTGATTTGGTGCCCTTACTGTATCATCTGTTTATGGCATTGTCAACTTGTCATAATATTTCCATTCCTGCAGAATATGGAGCAGGTGGTCAAGCATCAGTTGCTGGTGATGCCTACAGCTTTGGGGTCACTCTGCTTGAGATGTTCACCGGGAAAGCACCAACTGATGACATGTTCATAGAAGGCTTGACCCTGCACTTGTTTGCTGAGGCAGGGTTACCTGACAGGGTATCAGAAATCATTGACCCAGAACTTTTCAATGCGGAGCTGTATGACCATGATCCTGAGATGCTCAGTTGCTTAGCTTCTGTGATACGAGTTGGTGTCTCATGTTCAAAGGACAACCCGTCAGAAAGAATGAACATGGAACATGCTGCTGCTCAGCTACACAGAATCAAGGAGTACATTGAAGAAATCCCTTAGGCCATGTTCGTTTGATCCCAAAACCATAAGGATTGAGGGGGATTGAAAGGGATTGGGGAGGATTTTGACTTGTAGGGGATTTAATCCCCCTCAATCCCTATGGATTGGCACAAAACGAACAAGGCCTTAGGGTTTAAATGGGTATAACTTGATGTCCTTTATTTATTTTTCCAATGCAGAGCACTTCTAACAACATCATTACCATTGAGGTGGCCCTTTTGAATGTTATCCTGGCATTCAGATGGGCTTTGTGCAAATATCTGTATCACCACATCAATGGAATAAGAATAGAGCATTGTCAGGTTTACCTACTTGTTCGTAAGCTTTTATTATGCATGTGCAATCTTCGTGGTTCCTGAATGCTCAATTATTATAAGCTGTCCAAAAATAACTTCCAAGATATATACAAATTTCACGTCATCTCATTTTCATCTCCAGTTGTTTTCCCCTTATGCATGGGTTCAACTTCACTTTCCACGGAAGACATTCTGACTAAGTGCTGTTGTACTGCATGTTTGTGTCAGCCCAGACTGCAGAAAGCCATGCAAAACAGATTAGGTGATTGTAAGATGTAGAATTGTAGATACAACCTAGGATCTCTGACAATTCTACTGACAAATGGCTGTCAGAACTTTATCAAGTTCAACTTAAGAGATTAAAATGTGAACATGTGTGGTTATGATTAGAAGTATCTTTTAGTCACATGTGATATTGTGATGCCTCTACAAACCAAGGAAAACAAAAACAGATGAGACATAATGGACAAACCATCAGTCCCCAGGTTTCTGATACACTGTGCTTTCACGAACCCAATCCGAGTGCATGATCAGGTTTACAAAAAAAAATCATTCATGAATCTAGTGGTCAGTCTATCAAATTGTTCCATCATCTTAGAATAACACCTAATAACAAAGCTAAATAACTTGTCATGCTGGGAAAGTATAAGCTACTGCAAGCTTTTATGCACAATTTGTGCCCATGGCCCACAATGAGGATAATCACGCAAAAAAAAATACAAGTTGCTAACTGATGATGTACTCCCTCTGTCTGTTTGACTTTTTTAGATACATTGTTTTTTATATACATCTAGACATAATGTATATCTAAGTGCATAGCAAAAGCCACAAGTCTAGAAAAATCAAAACATATTATAATTTCGAACAGAGAGAGTAACATCTAAACAAATTCTAGCATAGCTAGGAATTTGTAAGACCTGGACTGCAGGCTGCAGCTGTAATATTCAAGCATACATACTACCCCACCAAAACAAGCTTTACATATATGCAATCAGTTAAAGTATTGTGATCAGTTAAACATTCAGACACCACCACATGAGGCGGTATAATGGATCAGGTTTTCCTCTGCACTATATGCAAATTAAAGTAGAGATTTCACAATGCAAGTGCTTGCTAACATCAGTATATAGACCAGTTTTTTATGTACAAAAAATTGACTAGAACTTTTTCAGAGTGACATACATATGCCAATAAAAAGGTTTGGTATACAAGGCCATAGTGTACAAAAGATATATAAATCACCAAAGTTATCGCCTAGACCCTAGATAAATACATATATATCTCCAAAATAATGCCCAACCATGGCTGGCAGAGAGAACATGTGACTATTTAGAGTAGGACATGGAAATTTAGCACTGCGCAGCCGTCAGCTTCATAAAATAGTAGCTCAAAAGCAACAGCTTTATGACTATTTGCAGCCACACAAATTCCACTTTCGACTAGGCTGACAAAAAAAGAAGATCCCACCCCCACCCAAAGTGGTGGAGAACAATTGAAGCTGCAACTGTAACTATGAGAGATGCAGTTTCATTGCCATAATGAGGGATGTATACAAAGAAGTCACCAGACATCGCACTCTTTTTGTGAGAGTCCTGTGCCCTATATATAGGATGAAAAGAACATAAATGGAAGGATTCAATCCGAACAAAAGGCGATTGTTAGCTATGCTCGTGTAATGGATATTAATAGAACTCAAATAGCATCTGTAGCTAACATCTTAGTTGTGTCCTAGGAGTTTTACTGTTACTGCCCTTTTTGTAAGAGATGTAAATTTCTCCAGAATCACACTTTGTCCAAGCTAATCAATTATTGAATACTATGCTAATCAATTATTGAATACTATGCTGATTTCATAATATATGCCTGAATGAAACATCAAAAGGAATGCTAATTTAACGTGTTTGGTGTTTGCACAGTGCACACGATTTAAAAAGTGCCCAATGCAAATACGTGAGTAAGTGAGTAACATGGGAGCGAACTTTTTTTCCTCGAATAAAAAAAACATGGCAGTGAACTCGGTGACTGGGTTGAGCTAATTTCCATATGAGTCCACTAGACTCAGTCATACAGTAAATCACAATTTCCCCATTCAGCTTGCATACCGACCAGCGTTACTTCACGTACTGAATAACGAGAAACCCACCGACCTCATTGTCGGAAACCGGCTACGCATCGTCGATGATCTCCATGCCGCAGATGTCACACCCTCTCCCGTCCTGCACAAACAAATGGAGGGCAGGGGACTAGGGTTTAGGGGTCTGGTGAGCAATGGCGGGATAGCTTGCCTTGAGGTAGGCGCGGGCTAGGGGTAGGGAGGCGAAGTGGCGGAGGCGCGAGGTGGTGCCGTGGCTGCCGGAGGCGCTGACGTCGCGGCGGCCGACGTCGACGACAACCACCTCCACGACGCCGAACGCCGCCTCAGCGTCCCCACGTTGCGGACCACCGCGACGCTCTCGGCTCTACACCGCCGCCGCCGCCGCGTCTGTGTCAGTGACCAGATGTGTCACGTCAGGACACTGACAAAGAAGACTGGTTGAGCACAGCAATGCGGTTCGCGAGGTATCGCTCTGAATCCCTGGTGGCGAGGTCGTTGGGAGGCGCCGAGGCGGGGTTCTCTCTGATCTGCGGGAATCACTCTCACTAGCGAAAATCCGTCACTGACAAAGTAGCTGGCATTGCATTTTGTATGCCATTTCACCTCCTATTGACAAATAGTTAATTTTGCCGACTGAGAAATAGCTTTGGCTGTTGTGGAATTCGACGATGATCAATCTAAAAAGCTGCCTCCTAATGCAATTGAGAACTTGCAAAGCGAGAACGAATGTGTTCAGTCATCCAGTACACCTTCCACGGTTCTACCGGTCAGGATTTATGACCATGCTATACCTCTCTCTCTCTGTATATAACTTATTCGTTGTGGCTTGATGTGGTTTTAATACAACTACGACTATGGCTGAAAATAATACTTTGACTCGGGTAATTGTCAACCACTATGTAGACATGTATAAGATTAACTCTAACAAGTAACTCCAAAGGGTTCTGTACTCTTAATTTAAAGGATATGGTTGTTCTCTACGTACCCAACAACGTTCTCTAAACGGTCCTCTAAATTTAGAGAATACTGCTGTATCCTCTATATATAGAGTTTTTATCTCCTCTGCTCTATCCATTTTCATACTTTAAACAATAGATTTAGTCAAACTAAAATATGTACATTTGAGAGTGATAAATACGTATGCACAAAAATTAAAAGTAAAATATATCTATAATATCGTTATTTATGTATAAAGTGTGAGATATAGAGGATGTTACTGAAGATGAAGATATGGAGGAGAGAATCTTTAAGAAGAGACGGTAAATGAATGATATAGAGGATGAACACGAGTACCTTGAAAACAATCGTTTGTTGGGCGTGGACCTCTACGTGTGCATCTCACGTTTCTGGCGGGATCTTCTCCTCCTACGCCAGTACCAGTACACACGACCACCCCAAAATTAGATTCAAAATCTCTCTCTTCCTGCCATTCTGGGTCCTCAGAAACGGGCGCGTCTCCTCCCCTCTCGCACCTGCTCCTCCCGTGACAGCGACGGCGACGAGGTACGTGTGGATTCCCCATCCCCAGGAGATGAACTTTCCCCTACCCTTACTTGCTTTGCAAGCTTCGACTGCTCCTCTTAATCGCGCCGATCCGCGCTGCATTCGCGGCGCTCGGTTGGTTAGTTTCGCTGGACATCAAATCGCTGGCGGGAATTGGGGTCAGGGGGAGCGAATTCAGATGGGACGCGTTATTTATTTGGCTTGCTGTGTCCCTCGACCGATTGAAGCGTATTATTGGGTTCGATTGTGAGTTTACCGCGCGAAATGGGGGCTTCGTTGGACGCAGGCATTCGGAAAATTGGCGTTCCTGGAGCAATCCGATTGCGAGCACTCTGGGAAGCATCGACGATCGGGAATTATTGAACTGCCACTACGTTGTGACATACATACAAGAGGGTTATGGAGTGTTACCTGACAGATATCTAGCTTTATGTCCCGGAGGTCTACCATGTACCCTTTTTTTAATAAGTTAAGTGATGAATTAGTATAGGGAGACACACGCTTTTCATCGATTTGAACAAGCCTTATGGCAAAATACCAAAAAAATGTTATATAGATTTTGGATTGGACTCATTAAAGACACATACAACAATGTTGTGACTAGTGTTCAAACAAGTGATAGAAACACAAATAACTTCTTAATTAGAATAGGGTTACGTCAAAGATCAGCTTTGAGTCCTTTTTTTTTGGTCTTGGTAATGGTCTAATGGATGAGGTCATTTCTTGGTATATGCTTTTTACATACGATATAGTGCTAGTTAATGAAAGCCGTGCAGAGTAAATATGAAACTAGAGTTATGGCGGGAGACTACAGTCCAAAGGTTTTAGACTCAATAAAACTAAAACCGAGTATATAAGATGTGATTTTAACACTACTATACATGAGGAACTAGATGTTAATTTGGAAGGTCAAAACCGACTCCAGTGTACAAATGATTTCCCCCCATATCCAATTTTATTTGAATTTTTATGATTAGAGCTGTTGCTTCTCCTATGATTCCTTGCTTGTTGGTGCCATCAAATATTACAGCATGTCATGACAAGCAAGTTAAATACATTAAAACAATTGTATTCTATCCATGACACGCCAAAAAACACCTTCTTGTTAGATTTATCATGCAGAAGCTAAATCTGAAACTCCTAAGTTAGACAACTATAAAAATACATTTATGTGTATCATAAATAGAAAATTTTCTTTCCCTTTTTATTTTATTTTACAGGTTGGGCATTTAGAAACTAAAAACTCTGAGTGCCAGTTTAGATTATCTGCCACTTAAAAGAGTTCTATGTGTACTCTGAATCTGCAAACTGTGATCAGCTAGTCTGATTTAAATTAATCTCTATGTCAGGGTCACTGAGATACTAATGACAGCTATTAACAGTGTGACACTCTAGAACTCAGTTAGAATTTCTAGCTAGAAATGTTGTAACCAGGAAGAAACTCAATGGTGCAGGGTTCAAGGGATGACTAGGGGCGCAGGTCTATGGAGGTAACTTCAAGGTGAGAACCACTCAGGCCTTGTTTAGTTATTCCTATACCTCATGGATTAGAAAAAAAATATAAAAGATTTTGATTAGATATAGATCTAAACCCACTCAATCTCCTCCAATCCATATGGATGAAGAGGGAACCGAACGGGCCCTAAGGGGAGATTTTTAGTCCAGGAAGTGTTCCAGCATATGGGATTTAATGAAACTACACCACATATCTGCTGCATTTAATCTGTGATGAATACACATGGAAATATGAATTATTAACACAGATGCTCGTGAAATCGACAGAAAAGTTCAGCACATAACTGAGAAAACCAGCAGAGGAAGGGAACATTGGTAGAATACTTCAGACCATTTCCCCTTTCCTGTTCTACTTTTTTTCCCCATTACCTTGCAACTGCATCAGTGGCAATCAATAATATGCAGTATTTGAACACAGAACCAGCCAGACTGACTTTTATATTTTCCCCCACCATCAATTGTAGTTAATAAGATGCTGCATTTGGGTGCCCAATTAGCCATACAAAGCTCTTGCTTGATCCAGAGGTCTGTGATGTCTTCATTTTCGCTATGGTTACCTACAGTTGGTCAAGCACTCACATCTGCCCTTAGCCTGAAAAAATGTTGTGACGATCTGGTTTTAGGCACATGATCTGTCACTAGCCCATCAAAATTCTACCATGCTATGGACACTGGCTGGTGGTTCAACTTGATCTGTGCCCTCTACAGTAGAGTGGAATTTGTTAAAGCAGAACCAGATCCCGTCATTTTGAACCATAAAAAAGACACGAGTGTTCCGTGGTAGGTTTATATGCCCTGATTGTTTGTTAGGTCTATATGCGCTGATTGTCGAACGGAAAGGTTGCAAAGGGAGTCAGGCAACAAAGAAATGAGAACGATTGATGTTTTTCTTCGCCGTTGATACTTTGTCAAAGTATTCCTTTTTTTTCTTCTGCCAAAGATTAAACGGTGCTCTTAGTCCTTGTTCGCACCTTGCATTTTCTCCCTGTCTCTTCTACCCTGGTTGCCGGCGTCTGTGATCTGGACGAGCTGCCGTCGCCTGGAGCCCAGAGAGAAGAGAAAGTGACCGAATTCATGGGGAGAAATCGAACCGAGGCTTCCGTACAGTCCAAGCTAATAAGGGGGAGAAGACTGAAGACTTGATCCCAAAAGCTTTGCCTACCTTTGGTGGGAGACCAGAGAAAACTGGGGTACACGGCTGGACTGGACCTGCAGGTCCCTAGGTTTTGCATAGAACGACGTGAAGTGTGGTTGGGATCACGGGTTCGATCAATTGGCAGTCTTACGTTGACGCTATCAGTGGTAGCTGACATCAATCTGGCCGGCCTTTGTGAGTTTTAAACTGGATTCTGTTGTCCTTGGGGAAGGTTAGGCCCAGTGGCGGGCCCAGGATTTAGAAGGCGGGTATTCAAAAAAAATTATGATAAATTTTTTTCTAGACATAAAGCTTGTTTATTAGCATATATGTAGTTAATTATATATAATCTATAATTAAGTACACACAATATAGTCATAACCGATCCAATAACTAGTATACTAAACTCAAATTACATACAACTATTTAAAAAAATTCAAATCGAAATGCACCAGGGGCTATTGCTCGGTTATTGACTAGATACTTATCATATTTGGCTCTTTCCAATCGCTAATGCTTCACATTGTTGCTAATGTCCCACCAAGACCTAACAGCTCTTCCTTGGTACGACAATAAGGTTTGAAGGTTTTTTGCCGTGAGATACTAAAATGGGTTATATCACTCCATTGGATCTCATTGGACACAATCATACAACAATTTATTGGGCTAGGTGGGTATGGGAAGTAGCAAGGAGATTAGAAATATTTTGGTCTAAGTTAATAGAAATTCCTCCACTTATTTGATTCATTTCTTATTTCCTATGTATACATACTATATATATGTATATGTTGTTTTTGTCAAAATAATGGGTATTCAATTGAATACCATTGAATTGAGCCAGGCTCGCCCCTGGTTAGGCCTACCTGATCCATCTCCTCCATACCATAATTGCTTTGCCGAAGGCTTTGCTTTTGCATGATTCATGTTGCATGTTTTTCTGTTTGCACCAGACCTGCATATACATTGCATCGCTCCATGCATCAGCTCTATGGAAGCGGAAACCGTTTCGCCGTCCCGCGGTGCCGGGGGCAGGAGCGCGGCTGCTTCTTGTGGCACCTTGCGGTGCCCATCCACCGACTCCTTGACACACACGGGAGACAAGGCAGCCCGCAGCCTCCGTGATCACGTGGCAGGCACGGGCAATACTTTTTTTCCTCTCTCTCTCTCTCTCCAGCGAGCAGCTCAGCTGACCACCTTATATGAAAGGAAACTAAACTTAAACTTGCATTTTGGAAAGTTAACATCATCGCGTACTTGGGTTATCAATATACAATTCATTTATTTTATATGTCATGAAGACAGTGAAGGATCTCAATTGGAGTTGACAAAACTTGCAGCAATATTTTTCTTCTTGGTGGCGGCGGCGGGCGGTAATCATAATTCAGAGCTGTTAATCTCCAGTCCCGCTCATTTGCTTGCAGTGAAAGGCTTGGCTTGTTTGCAGCAGCCTCCCTCCATGGCTCCAGCTGGTGATCGGAGCGCCGCCGCCCGGAACCCCACAAAATAAAACAGCTCGTCGGTGCCCCACCCCACCCACCATCTCCTCCTCACCGGCTTTATATATGCACGCGCCGCGCACCCCGGCGCCAGCTACCCATGCCATGTCACACGACACGGCATCGCACGTCCACCACCACCCCGCCGCAGCAGAAGACCCCGGCGGCAGCGAGTGCCGGTTCTGCGAGATGACGCGGCAGCACCATCCTCAGTGCGCGCGGCGGCTGCCGAAGCGCATCATCCTGGTGCGGCACGGCGAGAGCCAGGGGAACCTGGACATGTCGGCCTACACCACCACGCCCGACTACCGCATCCCGCTGACAGCGCTGGGAGTCGAGCAGGCGCGCGCCGCGGGGCACCGCATCCGCGACGTGGTGGCGGCTGGCGGCGGCAACTGGAAGGTCTACTTCTACGTGTCCCCCTACGCGCGCACCCGGGCCACGCTGCGCGAGGTGGGCCGCGCCTTCCCGCGGGACCGCGTCATCGGCGCCCGCGAGGAGTGCCGCGTCCGGGAGCAGGACTTCGGCAACTTCCAGGTGGAGGAGCGCATGCGCGCCGTCAAGGAGACGCGCCAGCGCTTCGGCCGCTTCTTCTTCAGATTCCCCGAGGGCGAGTCCGCCGCCGACGTCTTCGACCGCGTCGCCAGTACGATCATCCGAGCCGAGCCATCTGCTCTTCCTTCGTCTCCTCCACCACTGACGACGACACATGAATCCACCCATGGGTGATGCGTACGTTGCGCAGGCTTCCTGGAGTCGCTGTGGCGGGACATCGACATGGGGCGGCTGGACCAGGACCCCAGCTGCGAGACCAACCTGGTGATCGTCTCCCACGGCCTCACCTCGCGGGTGTTCCTCATGAAGTGGTTCAAGTGGACGGTGGCCCAGTTCGACCGCCTCAACAACTTCGACAACTGCGAGTTCAGGGTCATGCAGCTGGGCCCCGGCGGGGAGTACTCCCTCCTCGTGCACCACACCAAGGAGGAGCTGCAGCAGTGGGGCATGTCGCCGGAGATGATCGCCGACCAGCAGTGGCGAGCCACAGCCAGCCGCCGCAACTGGGCCGAGGAGTTCTCCTCCTTCGTCGACACCTTCTTCCAGGACCCCAACGACTCGTCGGACGAGGAACAAGAAGCACAAGACAAGGAGACGAACCTGCTGCTGGACCTGGAGTAACTACAACTATTCATCCGCCCACACCCTGTTTATTTCTTTCTTTCAATGCCTCTTTGAAATTGTTTCCATTGGATTTGGATGACGCTTTCTGTTGCTGCTAGTAGGGGGGAAGAGCAGAGCAGGGAGGTATGGTGTATTCATCAGTCATTGCTGATCTCTTTCTTCCTCAGCAGAGTCATTGCTAGCTGGAAAACTGACAAAGCTCGCAGTGCTTGGCTGTCTTTAACAGTTAACTAGTAGAATAAAGATGACTTTTTTTTAATTTGCGGCTTTCTTCATTAATTATTTATATAATCAAGATCCTTTCATACTTCATACAGCACAGGGTACGTTGGCATTCTAATAACAACATTTTCTGAAAAAGACAGAGTGCTGGATGCTATATATATATGTCTGTGCATCTTGTATGCTAGCGAACAGTACTAGCAGTACCGTTTTTTCATCATCAGACACTTGTCACGATGCAAACGCAGAGATTCTTCTGCATGCGGCTGGCAGGCAGCAAAGCAGACTCGATTATCCAAACAATCTCGTGCAAATAAAGCAGCACAAAGGCTACCTGTCCCAAGCTGCGCTTTTGGTGATTTTTTTTAAGTCTAGAGGGGAGTACCCCTACTGTAAATTTTGTATTAAGATGGTTAATTACAATAGAGTGAAGAGTCAAAATCTACAGCTAGTTACAAGGGTATCAGATGAGAGGGGGTAGAGAATTAAGGCACTAAAAAATTAAATGCGTCTATGATGAAGCCAATCTGGAATTGAGGTGTCATATTTTTCTCTTGCTCTGTGGATAACCAAGAGCAGTTCTTTTTTGAACTTATTTTTGCAATGTTGAACTGTTGGGTCCTGATTTTCAAAGATCCATCCATTCCGACATTTCCAGATGCTCTATGTCATTATGATGATTACTTCCATGAAGAAAGGCACATTAAGTTGCTGCTTTAGATTAGCGAACGCTGCTTCTTCTGGCTGAGCAATTCTAGGAGGATTAATGCCAATGGGGTTCCAGGATGCTTTTGTAAAGTTGCATCTGAGAAATAGATGATAGAGGGTTTCCTCCTTTTGCTAAATGCACTTTTCACATGTATATGATTCCAGTGCCATATTTTTTCTTCGAAGCATACTCCTGTTGTTAAGTCTATCTTTGAGCCACAACCAGAAGAAGACTTTATGCTTGGGTTGACATTTGTTTTTCCAAAGCCACCTATAAATAATGTGAACATTGGAGTGGCCAATTCGTTGCCTGTAAGCTTCTGCGTTGAGTAGACCACTGATCCTCAGATATAAGTCCATCTATCTTTTGTGTTAGTTAGGTTGACGCTTGTCCTAGATTTCACTAAGGTCCAAATATTGCTCATAAGCTTGCTCTGAGAGAGGTAATTGGAATATTTGAAATAGATGGTATTTTTGTCTAACCTCAGCTATAGAAAGTTTTGTGTCATTTGCAAATGAGAATAATTCTGGGTATTGTTGTCTAGGTATTCCATTATTCCACAGGTCATCCCAGAAGTGAATGGAACACCCATCTCCAATTGTTGGGGAAGCTAAGCCCTTGTAATTATCCAATAGAGTCAACATGCTTTTCTACCAAAAAGACCCTATTCTTTGGTGATCAGGCATGCGACCAACATTACAGTAATTATTCCAAATGAGGCTAACCCATGGCAGATCATGATTGTTAAAAAACTTGTGAAGGTATTTCAGAAGAAGGGCTTCATTATGGGTTTCTAGCTTAAGGACCCCTAATCCTCCATTGGGTTTCGGCTTGACAATCATGGACCAAGCAGCTAGAGGAGCTTTTTTTTGAGTTGATGCCATTCCCTCTCCAAAGACAATGTTTTCTGTAAATGTCGATTTGTGTTATAATAGTTGCTGGGATCTTGAGAGTATACATGTAGAAAGTTGGCAGACTGTGAAAACTGAGTTCACAAGCTCCAGCCTTCCCACTTGGGATAATAACTTTGAAGAACAAGCTAATCTCCTTTCAATTCTGTGTACAAGAGGGAGAAAATGCTGCAATCTAGGTTTTGAAGCCCCCAGTGGTAGACCAAGGTAAGTGAAAGGCATTGAGCCAATTTGGCAGTTGAAAGTTCTTGAGAGAATCTTCATTTTTTGGGAATTAACATTAATTGGGTAGATGCTTGATTTGCTGTAATTCACTCTGAGACCTGTTGATTCTGCAAAAGTATTGAGGATGCCCTTTAAAAAATAGCTGCTTGGGACATGCTTCCATGATCAAGAGAGTGTCATCTGCGTATTGGACAATAGGGAAATCTTGCCCATATCTATCAGGTAGAGGCAATTTCAGCAAGTTCATCTGTTTTGCTTTATTAATGATACTCTGAAGTAAGTTAGATGCCAATACGAAAAACAAAGGGAAAGTGGGTCTCCTTGCCTGACCCCCTTTTGCAATGAAATGTTTTCCCTGGAACCCCATTTAGAAGAACCGAAGAGGTTCCAGAATGAAGAATGTTTTGAACCCAAGAGATCCATTTTGGACCAAAGCCCTTATGTTTTAAAACTTGAATAATCATCTCATGCTCTAATGTGTCAAAGGCCTTCTCAAAGTCTAGCTTTAGAATGATAATCTCCTTTTTAGAGCAGTGACATAAGTGTATGTATTCGAATGCCCATGCTAGACAATCTTGAATTGTTCTTCCTTTAATGAATCCATACTGGTTTTTATGGACTAACTTACTCATGCTTGACTGAAGCCGATTCGCCAGAAGCTTGGTTAAAATTTTCATACTATTGTTCAGAAGCGAAATCGGCCTAAAATCACCCACCTTTTGCGGATTATCTTTTTTTTTGACACTAAAAGATGTAAGACCAATTGATACTTCTTAGACAGATATCTCCTTGATAAAAACCATCGCAAAGGTCATAAAAATCTTGAGCAAAACGTGCTACCATTTTTTAACGAAGTTTGTATTGAAACCATCCGGTCCTGGCGATCTGTCCAAAGGTATGGACTTTATAATACTATCAATCTCCTGCTTAGTGAATGGTGCATCCATCCAATCTAAGTTGTCGTGATGAGCTAAGAGATCCTGAAGATCAAAATCAATACCATTGAAGTCAGATGAGCCCAGACGATTTTTAAAAGCAATCCAAAGGACCTCAGCCTTCTGCTCATGTTGCGAGTGAATGGTCCCATACTCATCTGTTAACGAGACTATTGTGTTTTTCTATGCTTTATCGTAGCATGGGCATGAAAAAATCTTGAACAAATATCTCCTGAAGTAATCCACTTAATTGACGCACGTTGTTTCCGATAATTTTTTTGTATGTGTAAAAGGTCAGCGACTTTGATCTGCATGAGCTCTCTAAAATTCCATTCTTCTAGCGAGAGGTCACGATGCTCTTCAATATTATCAAGAAACTCTATTAATAATTTGATGTCCCTAATTGTTTTATCAATCCTTGGCAGTGACCTCTGCCAATCTTTGAGAGCCTTTCTTGTGGCCTTAAACTTGGCCGCCAAGTTCATTGCTTTACCTGCTAATGTCGCTTGACTGAGTTAAATATTCTAGAAAACACTTCCAAAACCTTCAAACTCCAACCAGAAGTTCTCAAATCTAAATATCTTAGGTTTTGGAATATTGGATTTGTGGAAACAAGGTAAGGCACATGGTCAGAGATATCTCTTGGTAGCGTTTTTGCTTGGGTTTCTAGGAGAACGACCGACCATTCTTGAGAAATGAAGAACCAATCGAGTCTTTGAAGCAAGGGCTCCCGCTGTTTATTAGACCATGTGTAGGTTAGGCCATGAAGAGGGACTTCTAAGAGATCGAGATTACTGAGTGCCTCATTGAACTTCATCATTAAGTTGATATCCCCATCAGGTTTATTTCTATCATCTTGGTGACGAATTAAGTTAAAATCCCCCACAATTAACCAAAGTTTATCCGAAGGCATATTGATATTGGAGAACCAATTTAGGAAGTCCAATTTTCCTTGCGGGGAGCACGGGGCGTATATGTTTGTGATAATCCAGTAATAGTTTGACCACTTGAAGAAAAATTCCACTGACTGCGCATATTCATTCTGAAAAATTATATTACCCTCTAGTTTGGTGCTTTTCCAAATGATAATGGACCCTCTAGAATTCCCAATGGAAGGTACATAAGCAAAAGAATCGAGGCAATTCAGACAGAAATTTTTCAGATATGCCCCATCAAAGAATTCCAATTTTGGTTTCCTACAAACATATCACATCACAACCAGATTCTCTAATTGCACATCTAATGGCATTCCATTTGGTACTGGAGTTAAGCCCTCTAATATTGTGACTTAATACTGACCATTCTAAACAGTTCATTGGATGAGGGTTATTCATTAGATAAACTGGGAATAAACCAACATAAAATAAACCCAAACCCTAGGATTGGGTGCGCATGTTGGATGGGGCCATCCAATTATAAAGTACCATAACCAAACGACATACATAGCCAATACTAGGCCAGTTTCATGGTGCACCAAAATAAAACCCAACCAAAAGTTCCAGTATTCGAAAAGAAAACCATCCCCAAAAGACTAATCACCCCCATGTTTACTTCTTTGGATCATCATTGTCATTGTCCTTCTTGTCATTTCCTTTCTTGTCTTCAGAATGAGAAGAATTGACTAACCGAGAAGAGGTTTTCCTTTTCTTCAAGTTTTTTTCAAGCAAGTCATCTTCAGTCATCTTGCAAAACTTGGACCCCAGGCTTCTGATCACCTTTGACGATAGAGTGGGCGGACCATCAAACTTATATTGGCACATCAGACAGTTTCTTTTTGAACACGATCCAGGCTTGAAGCTAGCCCTAGAGTCCTTCAGTCTTTTACTTCTCCTCAAATCAGAATCCACTAAAGTAGGTTGAGAGGAGAGGTGCTTATTAATTTCAATCGAGGGAGCCTCGTCAGTGGAATCTGAGATCTTGTGATGGTTATCTTCCAAAACCACTTTATCCAAAAACTTATCCTTTGGGCAAGTGTTTGGTAAAGCAAATGATAGAGATTCCATTTTAGGCTCAAGCAAAGCAGATGAAATATCCGAAGACAGGAATGATTTAGACCAGTTGAAAGATTCTGGTTGCAACAAACTGAACAAAAAGAATGAGGACCAGGGCTTAGGAATCTTCACAGTTAGCTCAGGAGATCCACCAGGGGCAAAATATTTAGCCCAAAGTCTATATAATTGAGCATTTTTCATTCTTGAAACATGACTTCGGAAAACTGGGTCAGGCTGCCATTCGGGTGCAAACATGTAGTTGATCTGCAAATTGTTGTGAAACGGGTCTGTCGGGGACCATAATTAGGGGTACCCTCAAGGCTCCTAATTCTCAGCTGGTAACCCCCATCAGCATAAAGCTGCAAAGGCCTGATGGGTGCGACTAAGTCAGGGATCAGTCCATTCGAGCGACTCGATCACGCCTCGCCCGAGCCTAGCCTCGGACAAGGGCAGCCGACCCCAGAGGATTTCCGTCTCGCCCGAGGCCCCCCTCCAACGGCGAACATATTTCCGGCTCGCCCGAGGCCCTGCCTTCGCTAAGAAGCAACCCTGACCAAATCGCCGCACCAACCGACCAAATCGCAGGAGCATTTAATGCAAAGGTGGCCTGACACCTTTATCCTGACGCGCGCCCCCCAGCCGGCAGAGCCGAAGTGACCGCAGTCACTTCGCCGCTCCACTGACCGCCCTGACAGAAGGACAGCGCTGCCTGCGCCACTCCGACTGCGGTGCCACTTGACAGAGTGAAACTGACAGGCAGTCAGGCCCTGCCGAAGGCATCATAGGAAGCTCCGCTCCGCCCGACCCAGGGCTCGGACTCGGGCTAAGTCCCAGAAGACGGCGAACTCCGCTCCGCCCGACCCAGGGCTCGGACTCGGGCTAAGTCCCGGAAGACGGCAAACTCCGCTCCGCCCGACCCAGGGCTCGGACTCGGGCTAAGTCCCGGAAGACGACGAATTCCGCTCCGCCCGACCCAGGGCTCGGACTCGGGCTAAGTCCCGGAAGACGGCGAACTCCGCTCCGCCCGACCCAGGGCTCAGACTCGGGCTAAGTACCGGAAGACGACGAACTCCGCTCCGCCCGACCCAGGGCTCGGACTCGGGCTCAGCCCCAGAAGACGACGAACTCCGCTCCGCCCGACCCAGGGCTCGGACTCGGGCTCAGCCCCAGAAGACGACGAACTCCGCTTCGCCCGACCCCAGGGCTCGGACTCCGCCCTGGCCTCAGCCGACAGCCTCCGCCTCGCCCGACCCAGGGGCTCGGACTCGACCTCGGCCACGGAAGACAGACTCGACCTCGGCTTCGGAGGAGCTTCCACATCGCCCAACCTAGGGCGCAGACCAGCCACGTCAACAGGAGGCGCCATCATCGCCCTACCCCGAGCTGACTCGGGCCGCAGGAAACAAGACCGGTGTCCCATCTGGCTCGCTCCACCAGATAGGCAATGATGGTGCCCCGCATACTCAGTGACGACGGCGGCTCTCAGCCCCCTTACGGAAGCAAGAGGACGTCAGCAAGGACTCAACCGCTCCGACAGCTGTCCCTCCGCCAGGCTCCATCGCTCCTCCGACGGCCACGACATCACACCAGCTGGGTGCCAAAATCTCTCCGGCTGCCACAACGGCATGTACTTAGGGCGCTAGCTCTCTTCCGCTAGACACGTAGCACTCTGCTACACCCCCCATTGTACACCTAGATCCTCTCCTTACGCCTATAAAAGGAAGGACCAGGGCCCTCTTAGAGAGGGTTGGCCGCGCGGGGACGAGGACGAGACAGGCGCTCGCTTGGGGCCGCTCGCTCCCTCTCCCGCGTGGACGCTTGTAACCCCCTACTGCAAGCGCACCCGACCTGGGCGCGGGACGAACACGAAGGCCGCGGGATTCCCACCTCTCTCACGCCGGTCTCCGGCCGCCTCGCTCTCCCCCCTTCGCGCTCGCCCTCGCGCTCGACCCATCTGGGCTGGGGCACGCGGCGACATTCACTCGTCGGCCCAGGGACCCCCGGTCTCGAAACGCCGACAGTTGGCGCGCTAGGTAGGGGCCTGCTGCGTGTTGACGAACAGCTTCCCGTCAAGCTCCAGATGGGCAGTCTCCAGCAACCTCTCCGACCCGGGACGGTGCTCCGTTTTGGGAGTCTTGAGTTCATGTCCCTCGACGGCAGCTACGACATGATACTCCTTCCACCGCCGCGCGACAACGACAATGGCGACCGACAGCCCGCCCGCCGGCGGCGGAATCGACGACGTCTTCCCCGCGTGGTGGAAGAACAACCTTTGAGCTCATCCTGCCCTTTCCCCCGCCGACGGAGGGGAAGGCAGGGCGACCAAGGCCAAGCAGGAGGCAGCGCCTCGTTGGCTGTCGAGCGAGCCGACAGCACCGGCACCCCAACGAGGGGCGCACCAGGTATCGACTTCGCGCCTGAGACGAAGACGAGCGCCGTCTCCCCGCGACGCGCCAATCCCGAGCAAGCGGACGACGCCAGCGCGCTCGCGGAGAGCTTGCTGGACGTCACCCTCGTACCTGAGACGACGGTGCAGTCAGTCCCCGACGTGACTTTATCACCGCTCGTCGACCAAGAGGTACTGACCGATTCCCATCCCACGTCATTTGGATTCAGCCTCAACCCGCCTAGCGACCTTGCTTTGGCGGGCGCTCTCGTAGAGGCGAGTCCAAACCCTCTGGGGTTTCGCATGCGGTCACCTTGGGACTGGCTGACGGACGTCTCGACCTACGGGCCCTCTGGGTCCGAGGAAGACGACGAGCCCAGCATCTGTTGGGATTTCTCTGGACTTGGCAACCCCAGTGCCATGCGGGACTTCATGACCGCATGTGACTACTGCCTCTCCGACTGTTTCGACGGTAGCCGCAGCCTCGGCGACGAGGACTGCGGCCCAAGCCGCGAATGTTTCCACGTCGATCTAGGGGGTCCCTCCGAAGGCAATCATCTCGGCATGCCGGAGGACGGTGATCTCCCTAGGCTAGTGCCCCACGTTGACATCCCACGGGAGCTAGCTGTGGTCCCCGTTCAGGCGGGGGGCCATGACCCACAGCTCAAGCAAATCCGCGGGGTGCAGGCCAGGCTCGACGAGGGAGCAGGGGCGCTTGAGCCGATCCGCCGGGACGTCGGGCAGGCATGGGCGGGCCAACCCCCGGCCGGAGAAATACGTCACCTGCCCCAGGGTTTCCAGCACCGCGTCGCCGACGACGTCAGGGTCAGGCCGCCACCCGCATCTAGTGGGGTCGGCCAGAACCTGGCTGCAGCAGCGATGCTTCTCCGCGCGATGCCGGAGCCATCAACCACCGATGGACAGCGAATCCAGGGGGAACTCAAGAATCTCCTGGAAGGCGCCGCGGTCCGACGGGCCGAGAGCTCTGCCTCCCGAAGGCAGGGATACCCCTCGGAACCTCATGTCGCGACTTCCCGATTCATGTGGGAAGCCTTGGTCTACACTGGATGCACGCGCAACACCGCGCCTGCGGCCCCGGGCCGCCTCGGCAACGAGCACCATCACCGCGACCGTCGGGCCCACCTCGACGAGAGGGTGCGCCGAGGCTACCACCCCAGGCGTGGGGGACGCTACGACAGCGGGGAGGATCGGAGTCCCTCGCCCGAACCGCCCGGTCCGCAGGCCTTCAGCCGGGCCATCCGACGGGCACCGTTCCCGACCCGGTTCCGACCCCCGACTACTATCACAAAGTACTCGGGGGAGACGAGACCGGAACTGTGGCTCGCGGACTACCGTCTGGCCTGCCAACTGGGTGGAACGGACGATGACAACCTCATCATCCGCAACCTCCCCCTGTTCCTCTCCGACACCGCTCGCGCCTGGTTGGAGCACTTGCCTCCGGGGCAGATCTCCAACTGGGACGACCTAGTTCAAGCCTTCGCCGGCAATTTCCAGGGCACGTACGTGCGCCCCGGGAATTCCTGGGACCTCCGAAGCTGCCGGCAGCAGCCGGGAGAGTCCCTCCGGGACTACATCCGGCGATTCTCGAAGCAGCGCACCGAGCTGCCCAACATCACCGACTCGGATGTCATCGGCGCGTTCCTCGCCGGCACCACCTGCCGCGACCTGGTGAGCAAGTTGGGTCGCAAGACCCCCACCAGGGCGAGCGAGCTGATGGACATCGCCACCAAGTTCGCCTCCGGCCTGGAGGCGGTCGAGGCTATCTTCCGAAAGGACAAGCAGCCCCAGGGCCGCCCATCGGAAGATGCTCCTGAGGCGTCAACTCAGCGCGGCGCCAAGAAGAAAGGCAAGAAGAAGTCGCAAGCGAAACGCGACGCCGCCGACGCGGACCTTGTCGCCGCCGCCGAGTACAAGAACCCTCGGAAACCCCCCGGAGGTGCCAACCTCTTCGACAAGATGCTCAAGGAGCCGTGCCCCTATCACCAGGGGCCTGTCAAGCACACCCTTGAGGAGTGCGTCATGCTTCGGCGCCACTTCCACAGGGCCGGGCCACCCGCGGAGGGTGGCAGGGCCTGCGAGAGATGACAAGAAGGAAGATCACCAAGCAGGAGAGTTCCCCGAGGTCCGCGACTGCTTCATGATCTACGGTGGGCAAGCGGCGAATGCCTCGACTCGGCACCGCAAGCAAGAGCGCCGGGAGGTCTGCGCGGTGAAGGTGGCGGCGCCAGTCTACCTAGACTGGTCCGACAAGCCCATCACCTTCGACCAAGCCGACCACCCCGACCACGTGCTGAGCCCGGGGAAATACCCGCTCGTCGTCGACCCCGTCATCGGCGACGTCAGGATCACCAAGGTCCTCATGGTCGGAGGCAGCAGCCTCAACATCATCTACGCCGAGACCCTCGAGCTCCTGCGTGTCGATCTATCCTCCGTCCGAGCAGGCGCTGCGCCCTTCCATGGGATCATTCCTGGGAAGCGCGTCCAGCCCCTCGGACAACTCGACCTCCCCGTCTGCTTCGGAACACCCTCCAACTTCCGAAGGGAGACCCTGACGTTCGAGGTGGTCGGGTTCCGAGGAACCTACCACGCGGTACTGGGAAGACCATGCTACGCAAAGTTCATGGCCATCCCCAACTACACCTACCTGAAGCTCAAGATGCCGGGCCCCAACGGGGTCATCACCGTCGGCCCCACGTACAAACACGTGTTCGAATGCGACGTGGAGTGCGTGGAGTACGCCGAGGCCCTCGCCGAGTCCGAGGCCCTCATCGCCGACCTGGAAAGCCTCTCTAAGGAGGTGCCAGACGTGAAACGTCATGCCGGCAACTTCGAGCCAGTGGAGACGGTTAAGGCCGTCCCCCACGACCCCAGCGGCGACGCCTCCAAGCAGATCCAGATCGGCTCCGGGCTCGATCCCAAATAGGAAGCAGTGCTCGTCGACTTCCTCCGCGCGAACGCCGACGTCTTCGCGTGGAGTCCCTCGGACATGCCCGGCATACCAAGTGATGTCGCCGAGCACTCGCTGGATATTCGGGCCGGAGCCCGACCCGTCAAGTAGCCTCTGCGCCGATTCGACGAGGAGAAGCGCAGAGCGATAGGCGAGGAGATCCACAAGCTAATGGCGGCGAAGTCCATCGAAGAGGCGAAAAGCGTCAAGCTCAACCCCGAAAGGTGGGTCTTCGGGGTGCCCCAGGGCATGGTCTTGGGGTTCATCGTCTCCAAGCGGGGCATCGAAGCCAACCCGGAGAAGATCGCGACCATCGCACAGCACCCCGAGCCCTTGTTGGGGGCACCCGGGGGCTACACGCACCCCCGGGAAAGGCCGCTTGTCATCGCCAAAGTTCTGAAGCCCGGAACGTACAAGCTGGCCAGCAGTCAAGGCGAGGTCTACGGCAACGCTTGGAACATCCGACAGCTACGTCGCTTCTACCCCTAAGATGTTTTCAAGTTGTTCGTATACCTCGCTCCCACACAAGTCTTAGTCGTCAAGGAAGGGTCAGCCTCGCCTCGGCAGAGCCCGACCCTCCCTCGGGGGCTAAAAAGGGGGGGAACCCCTCTGCGTCAAGATTGGGAAACCTCTCCGCATCCAAAATTTTCGATCAAAAAGGCTTTTGCATTCCCCCGGCTATGTCAGAAGCAGGGCCCCAAGGAGCGAACGTGGGTGTATGTAAGTGGCAAGGCCGACTGAGCCGAGGGACTCCTATGCCTCCGGGTTAGGGACACCTCACTCGTCACCCACCACGAAAAGTGACCCCTACTCGGGAAGCCACCCTGTTACTAACAGGCAAAGCCGGACACGCAAAATAAAAGGAAGAGGAGTACGACTTCATGCAACAGTAACAAAGTGTTCAGGCCTCAGCGGCCGCAGAAAGACACACGCGCATCCAACAGAAACTGTTCCAACAGAGTTAGGCGTCGCCTTGGGAAGGAGCCGCGCCTTTAGCTCCGTCCCCGCCTTCGGCAAAGTCCATCTCGGCTTCCGGCGACAGCGCAGGTGGGAGGATCTCCGCCTCAAAGGTGGTCGCCAGCACTGCGCTCGGACCCGCGGCGACCGCATCGAGCCGCTGGACTTCTGCCAGGGCAGCTTCATCTTCGTCGGGAAGACAATACCCCTCACTAACCCGCTCCAGGTCCACAACGTAGTGGGAAGCAAGCACGGCGAAGGCCCGCCTGACGCCGTGGTGTAGCGCCTCGCGGAGTCTGCCGCGCACATGATCGCCCAAGGCTTGAAGGCGACTTTGAGGGGAGCTTCCTAAGGGGACGTCGACGGAGCCAAGGACCCGGTAAACATCCGAGATGGCCTCGGACATGGCCACGTGGTCGGTCTCCCTCTTCTCGGCCGCCCCGGCAAGCGCCTCGGCAAGCGCCTTGGCGGACTCATCAAGGGCGGACTCGAGCTCTGCGAACGGCCAGAAGAAAGATCTCAAACACAAGCAGAGGAAACAAGCAGGAACGAAAACCAAGGATGGCCAAGGCGCACCTCCGGCTCGGGCACGCTGCTCCGAGGCTGCAACCTGGGCTGCGGCTAAGTCGGCCGCAAGGGTTTCGGCCCAGCCTTCGGCCTCGGCAGCCCGGCCCCGAGATTGGTCCCGCTCCTTGATGACCTGGTCGAACTCCGACTGCTGTCGTTGCGCTTCAGCGCGCGCCGTGGTCGCCTCCACGCGCGCTGCTGCCGCCTCGGCTCTCAGATCGGTGCAGAGCAACTGAAGGTCCGCTACCTCGGCACCCTGCTGAGAGAGGCGCGCAGTAGCCCCGGCGAGCGAGGTCCTCAGGGATCGCAGCGAGCCCCAGACGTCGACCTCGCGGCGGATGAACGACGACTTGGCGGCGCTCCGATCCGTCAGATCCTGAGGGAAGGAGGCGGGGCGTCACGAAAGACGCCTTGGTCACAAAAGAAAAAAGGTATGCTTGAAACCGTTACCTGGAGGATTTTGGGGACGTCCCTGCAGAAAACCTCCAGCGACGACCGGAGCGACCCCACCGTTGCTTCGGCACACTCGCGGAGCTCATCCCAGGACTGGTCCTCCCGTTCATCGTCGAGAACGAAGACGGGATTCGAAGCCTCACGGGTCCGGAACCAGAGCAGCTGGCGCCGGCCCTCGGAGCTCCGCCGCACAGCGACGAGGCTGCCACCCGGCGGGACGGATCGCGTCTCCACGCCCCCCTCTTCCGAGGCACCGAGCGCCGACGCCTCAGCCGTCTCAACGTCGGCGGCGACCGGTCGCCCCCCAACTGGGACGGCGGCGACTTCAGTAGCGGCAGGCGCCGACATGGCCGGCACGTCCGGTGGGCACGGGGCCACGTCCGCGTCAGCCGCCTCCCCAATCATAATGGCTGCCTCAGCAGAAGAGCCAGCCTCGGGAACCCGCTCCATGGTGACTGGTGCCGCCTGGGCCCCCTGCTGCGGAGCACCTTGCAAGAAGGTCGGCTGAACGGCAAGGCCCGGAGCGGCGCTGGCCGCACAGGCCGGCGTCGTCTTAAGGGCCTTCCGGGGTGCCAGGTCGGTCAGGCCATGGCTTCGCTTGCTGAGGGAAAAAGAAAAATCACGACCGGGACATATGAATGAAAAGCCAGGACGAAGACATTCCGAGATACTTACCCGCTCTGGGCCATGATCCACCGTGCCTGGGGGGAAGTCTCTTGGATCTCGACCCCCGGAACCGCCGCCGAGGTCCGCTTCGCCGGCAACTTCGGCACCACCCTTGCTTTGAACGCCCTGGACGCCCGGGGGGCGGATTGCCCAGGCACTGTCACGGCGACCTGAGGGTCGCCCCCCTGCGCTGCCGGCGCGAGCGGCGGCTCTCGGGGAGCAGACGCCCTGGCCTGATCCCCCGGGGTCGCCTCAACTCCTCCAGCCGAGGGGTCAGGTACCCTCTCGGGTTGCCCCCGCCCCTCGGGCCGGGACCCCGACGTCCCGACTCCGGGGACTGACGACATCAGCCCGCTCGGGGGCTGGCTTGACGGCTCCTGGCCAAACCCCAAGCCGGGGCTGAGGCCAAGGCGGGCGGCCATGTCGTCCTCCTCGTCATCATCTTCATCATCGTCGTCGGGCATTTCCGGCGACGGCTCCCTCGGGAGCCCCTCCCTCTCCTGCCGGCGACGGAGCTTTTCCAAGGCGTCTCGAGCCCGCCTCCGCTCGCGGGCCCGAGCCTTCTCCGTGTCCTTCTTCTTCTTCTTCTCCTCCGCGGCGACCCGCCGCGCTGCTCGGTCCACCGCATCCTGCGGGACCCGTGGCAGGGAAGGCTTGTGCCACCCCACCTCCTGAAGAAGGGGAAAACCCCAATTGTAAGAACCAGGAGCAACCCGATGTAAGAAGAAGGAAGGAACGGACACTCACCAGAGTCACGCACCCTCGGTCGGGGCGCATCAAAAGCTGGGAGAAGGCGTGGGGGTCCGGTTTCCCCAAAGCGACGGACACCCACCCGTGGAGGGCGTCGAAGGGAAGAGGATCAGAGGACATCCGCGAGCCCTCCAAGTCAGCCTCCGGGGTCATCTCCCGAAGCGACAGCCTTCGCTCCGCCAAGGGAAGCACCCTCCGACGGTGGATGGCGACAATCACTCCCGCAGCGGTGAGTCCCCCCTTCCGCAACGCCTCCAAGGCCTGGAGAAGGGGTTCGAGGTTCTTTTGTCTTTCGTGCGGGGTCCCGTGGCGCCAAGCATCGGTGGCGGTGGTGACTACTCGCTGGGAGAACGGCGGGAGCAACTCGCCGTCATTCCGGAGGTAGAACCACCGGCGCTGCCACCCCTTGTTCGAGGATGCAAGGATGGCGGGAATATACTGCGACGCCCGCGACTGCCTCAGCAGGAGGGTGCAGCCGCCGGCCCGCACCGCTGCGCGAATTTTCCTCTCCCCCGTCGGCGAGGCAAAAAGCTCCGCGAAAAAGAGATGGGTCCACAAATCCCAATGGGGGGCGATCCCCAAGTACCCCTCGCACACCGCTACGAAGATGGCGGCCTGCGAGATGGAGTTGGGGCTGAGGTTGTGCAACTCCACCCCGTAGTGGTACAGGATCGCCCGCATGAAGCGGCTCGCCGGCACACCGAATCCCCGCTCGTGGAAGGAGACGAAGCTCACGACGTACCCCGGCGGTGGGGACGGAGCGACTCCGCCCACAGGAGGGATCCATTCCGGTCGCTGCTCATCGGTGAGAGGGCGAAGTAAACCCTCGCCAACAAGATCCTCCAGATCACTCGCCGTCACCGTGGAAAACGGCCATGGGTCGCGCGGCGAGATGATGGTCACCCGGTCAGCCATCACCGAGCGGAAGAGGTGGCGGCGCAAGGGGCAGGGAGGGCGGTTTCCTCTTCTCTGGCTAAGTCTCTCGGGTTGCGAAAACCTAAGAGGGAGGCAGGAGGCAGAGCAAAGAACCGTTACCAGACCCTCTCCCGGGTATATAAAGACCAAGGCGAGACCGGTTCAAACGTTCCGCCCGGACCGGATGCGGGATTCGAAAACGCAAAGCGAAACAACCGTTCCTCGAACGGCTCGCGCACGCGCAACGGCCGCCCCGCCAACCATACGCCCCGTCGCATCAACTCTGCGGCGGGACAGGCGGCGCCTCTGGTAGGAGAAGCAGGCGACGCTTCGCCTTCGCCGTAATAACCGCGCCAAAAAAGGTACGCCGCGTCGTTCGATTTCGTATCCTTTTCCTTTTTTCCTCTTTCTCTCTCTTGCAACAGGGACCGGGAAAGGGGGATACCTCGAAAAGGATCCTTCCCTGTGAAGGAACCAGGATCCGAGCCACCCTACTGATCAGAGGTTCAAAGGCTGGCCCCCCGGAAGGGTTCGACAGCCGCCTCAGATCGCGTGGGCCCTACACCCACTACTGGTCAGAGGTTCGAAGGTCGGCCCCTCGGAAGGGTTCCACGGCCGCCTCAGGCTACTCGGGCTCCGCGCCCATTACTGATCAGGGGTTCGAAGGCTGGCCCCCGAAAGGTTCACAGCCGCCTCAGACGCCGAGCGAGGGATGACCATGGGTACGTTCGATACATAACCAAGGCTCGGGCTACGCTCCCGAGGTACCCTAGGACATTTCCGAGACCAGCGGGAGCGATCTTGTAACGGAATCCCATCAGAGGGAGGCATCGAGCCCTCGGACCCCGTCGCTAGGGGATCGGGTCTGGCAGATCACCCGCAGGTACTTTTGGGCGTGCCTCTGGGCCCCTAGCCGACCCCTAACGAACGTGGCACGGACGTCCACTCGGATTACCCGCTTGCAGCTCACCGGAGACACCATGTTCGGCGCCCATCGAGGGCAACATGGCGCTTTCCCCCCCTCCTCCTTGCGGAAAGGCGACGCAGGGGCGTATGTAAAAAAGCCGAGTCTGTCCCTGATCGCCCTCTCGCCCTATATAGAGGCTCAGGGGCTGCTCTCGCAAACCCGGCTCCGGCCGAACCGTTGACAGCGTCAACATACCAGCCCGAGAACTTGGGACCCGACCGTACACCCGGGCTACGGCCAGCTCGCATGAGGGAACAACCAGACCAGCCGAAGCATTACGCAAGGCATTAAGACCTCGAAGGAGTAAAACCACTCCTCCGAGGCCTCGGGGGCTACACCCGGCGGGTGCGCTCGCGCGCACCCACCGGAACAAAAATGCAACCGAGAAAGGCTGGTCCCCGTGCAAAAAAGTGCGACGAAAGCCTCCAAGCGAGTGATAACACTCCCTTCGAGGCTCGGGGGCTACTGTCGGGGACCATAATTAGGGGTACCCTCAAGGCTCCTAATTCTCAGCTGGTAACCCCCATCAGCATAAAGCTGCAAAGGCCTGATGGGTGCGACTAAGTCAGGGATCAGTCCATTCGAGCGACTCGATCACGCCTCGCCCGAGCCTAGCCTCGGACAAGGGCAGCCGACCCCGGAGGATTTCCGTCTCGCCCGAGGCCCCCCTCCAACGGCGAACATATTTCCGGCTCGCCCGAGGCCCTGCCTTCGCTAAGAAGCAACCCTGACCAAATCGCCGCACCAACCGACCAAATCGCAGGAGCATTTAATGCAAAGGTGGCCTGACACCTTAATCCTGATGCGCGCCCCCAACCGGCAGAGCCGCCTGCGCCACTCCGACCGCGGTGCCACTTGACAGAGTGAAACTGACAGGCAGTCAGGCCCTGCCGAAGGCATCATAGGAAGCTCCGCTCCGCCCGACCCAGGGCTCGGACTCGGGCTAAGTCCCAGAAGACGGCGAACTCCGCTCCGCCCGACCCAGGGCTCAGACTCGGGCTAAGTCCCGGAAGACGGCGAACTCCGCTCCGCCCGACCCAAGGCTCGGACTTGGGCTAAGTCCCGGAAGACGGCGAATTCCGCTCCGCCCGACCCAGGGCTCGGACTCGGGCTAAGTCCCAGAAGACGGCGAACTCCGCTCCGCCCGACCCAGGGCTCGGACTCGGGCTAAGTCCCGGAAGACGGCGAACTCCGCTCCGCCCGACCTAGGGCTCGGACTCGGGCTCAGCCCCAGAAGACGACGAACTCCGCTCCGCCCGACCCAGGGCTCGGACTCGGGCTCAGCCCCAGAAGACGACGAACTCCGCTTCGCCCGACCCCAGGGCTCGGACTCCGCCCTGGCCTCAGCCGACGGCCTCCGCCTCGCCCGACCCAGGGGCTCGGACTCGACCTCGGCCACGGAAGACAGACTCGACCTCGGCTTCGGAGGAGCTTCCACATCGCCCAACCTAGGGCGCAGACCAGCCACGTCAACAGGAGGCGCCATCATCGCCCTACCCCGAGCTGACTCGGGCCGCAGGAAACAAGACCGGTGTCCCATCTGGCTCGCTCCGCCAGATAGGCAATGATGGCGCCCCGCATACTCAGTGGCGACGGTGGCTCTCAGCCCCCTTACGGAAGCAAGAGGACATCAGCAAGGACTCAACCGCTCCGACAGCTGT
Organism: Zea mays; assembly: GCF_902167145.1. NCBI lineage: Eukaryota > Viridiplantae > Streptophyta > Magnoliopsida > Poales > Poaceae > Zea > Zea mays. The sequence continues at coordinate 90,238,325 of NC_050105.1, forward strand.
CCCTCCGCCAGGCTCCATCGCTCCTCCGACGGCCACGACATCACACCAGCTGGGTGCCAAAATCTCTCCGGTTGCCACAACGGCATGTACTTAGGGCGCTAGCTCTCCTCCGCTAGACACGTAGCACTCTGCTACACCCCCCATTGTACACCTGGATCCTCTCCTTACGCCTATAAAAGGAAGGACCAGGGCCCTCTTAGAGAGGGTTGGCCGCGCGGGGACGAGGACGAGACAGGCGCTCGTTTGGGGCCGCTCGCTCCCTCTCCCGCGTGGACGCTTGTAACCCCCTACTGCAAGCGCACCCGACCTGGGCGCGGGACGAACACGAAGGCCGCGGGATTCCCACCTCTCTCACGCCGGTCTCCGGCCGCCTCGCTCTCCCCCCTTCGCGCTCGCCCTCGCGCTCGACCCATCTGGGCTGGGGCACGCGGCGACATTCACTCGTCGGCCCAGGGACCCCCCGGTCTCGAAACGCCGACAGGGTCAATGTGTGCTCCCACCGAATGCTCGACTGTTGAGCATCATTCATTATCTGATCTTCCCCTTGGGGAACTACCTGAAACTCTGGCCCTCCAATAGCCCACTGCACATTGATAGGAAGTTGATCTTGATTTATATCCCCAGCCAAATCAGGGCCATTCAGATGCTGCTAAATAGGAGCTGGCTGCAAGGCCCCAAGAGCTAGGACAACATGGATGGGGACATGTTCCAGATTATTGTCCTCCTCTTCAAAGAGAAGACCATCCATACCTTGATCCCCCAAAGCCTGACCATTCGGAACAGGAACTCCCAAGTTGAAACCCATCGAACTATCCGAAGATAAGTCAGAATGCTGATTACTAAGTTGTTTTTCATTAGGCTGAATATTAATATCATGATGCTGGTCCGGCTGAACATTAACAATCCATTGATCCCAATCACCCTGTGCATTGTTGTCAGGCTGCAACTGAGCTCCCCCATCCTCCAGAATTGGTGGAAAGTTAAGATCAAATCCAACGTCAGACACTGGCTGACCTAAGCCAAAAAAAGGCAAAAGGGAGTTGTTGACCATCCACCGGAGCCTCCGGAACGGGGTCTTCATCTTGAGGTTGACCACCAAGCAAATTCTGTTGAAGAATTTCACATTGAACATTCCAATAAGAACCTAGGAACCCTTCAGCTTCAGAAAAAACAATGAATTGTGGCACCTCTTCAAGGGAAGTGACCCTCACTCTCAGCAAAGTTCTAGTGATATTATGCCTATCTTCCTCGCACAAGATAAGTCTGCCAAAAGAACCAATGGTAGCTTGCAAATAATCCGATGAGCGGTAATCTAACGGAAATCCAAGTAACATGAGCCAACATTCACAATTAAAGTAGAGAACAGTGATTCTAGGCGTCATTATGCCTTAAAGCAGTAAAGGAAGCATCTAAATATTGCTGCGGACCCAATAGGACAAGATTATCTCTATCAAAAACACTTTCGAATCGCACCAACACTTGACCAAGATGAGAGCGCTGAATATCTCTAATAATCAACCTTCGATTATCCACAAGGTATTCTCTGACCACATCCCTAACCGCATGGAAGTTTACCTCATGGTGCGGCAAAGGATGAATGTTGATTAGAGCCTAGTCTTCATGCATCGGCGGAAGCCTTCGATCCACGGACCTGGTCATGGTTTCATGGTGTTGCACTAGCATAACATTGAAGCCAGGCGGCAAGAAAGGCCTAGGATCAACCCTCCGATACGCCATAGCTAGAGGAGGCGATGAACACAGGCACGAAGAGGAACTTCTAGCGGTTTGGGGTTTTGGTGATGTGACAACACGAGAAACCGAACCCAAGGAGAGTTCAAGAGTCGCATGGAGAGCCTGTTCAGAGTTTTTAATAAAACCTTGGCAAACTCTTCGAAGCAACTGAAACAGCGAGGTCCACATGCCAGTGGCGCCAAAGAAGAACTCATAGAAAAATTCGTCCTCCTTTCAAAGGAAGGAAAAGACTTTAAAGGGAAATCAAATCTTTATTTCTTCAATTGGCAAAATACTTCCAAATGAGCCCTAACTTGACAAAACTGATAGAAAAAATGGGTCGAGCCAGATCCATCCGCTGTTGTTGGGCCCTGAGAAGAAGAAAGTCCATTGGGCCTGTCGATCAACTTAACCTACTTGGGCCTCCATTGAAGATTACGTGGCCTCTTCGAATTCGAATTCAAATTCCAATCAACTGAGCGCCCGCGACGGTCGCGGTGAATAACTCTAGAATAAAGCCCGCCATTAAAACCAGATTTGAAAGCCGCCGAAGAAGACACCCAACTAGCAGGAAGATCCAAAGAAATCGCATTGTTCTTCGCTGCCACAGTAGAATTCCGAAATCCCAAGAAGCCCGATCTATGTGATGAGGAAGACAATCTCTTGAAGACTGAGGTCCCGCCACCGGTAGGAACACCATTCTCACAATGCATCATAGCAACATTCTTCCTGAGGACAGGGACAACATTTGCCCCGAGAGGGGAGGATTGTTAACTGCATCGGCATAAGAGATAGGTTTTTTACCCCGAATAATCCTCCAACTAGAGTCTTCTTCCTTCAAGTAATTTCTGAATTTCGATATCCAATTCGAACCACCAAAATTCCAAAGACTGAAAAAAGCCCTAAACTCTGGGCGATCAATAATTTTTAACATTGAAATGTGAAATCCCACTGTCTTGGAATAAACTGAGAATCGAAACACACGATCTGCAAGCTGAGAAACACAGAAGACATCAGCAGAACCACCTAGGGAGGCTTGTAGAAGAAAGCCCACAGATCCATGTGAAAGTCTGAAAACGCATCTTTCAAAGGAAACCACCAAGATGAAGGCCGAAGGGAAATCAGCTCACGAGGGGCACACAAGAGAGCCCAGCCGAAGACGCACATAATCTTCGAAGATAATACCCGGTCGAAAATCCAATTGCTCTATATCCATACTAGAAACTCCATGAAGACCAGGGTAGGGAGAAGAGGAAGAGGAAGGATCACCTCGCATGGCGGGAAGGAATCACCAGGGACATCCGCTTTTGGTCATTTTGGTCCTGTTCTTTTTAGAGACCCTTAGTGGTGGTGTGAAATCCAAGGGTAATATAGAATCATGATTATGAAACAATCAAATTCAAAAGGAGAAGCAAAACCACAATTGTAAACAAAGAACAATTACAAAGAACAAGTCTGTAATCCAGCGTTATACTGTAAGAAGAATGATGGCCGATCGACCTCGCTTTCCCATAATACAGGAACCAACGTGGCTTTACACGGGACGGGGCACCAAATGACTTCAACAGTAAAAGATGCCAATTGTACACACAACATCTTCCAACAAAATTTGTGCAGCACTCCGATGGAGCCGTGACTCAAGTTGAGCGAGGCAAGCTCAAACCCTTAGGTGGACAAGATCCTATTCCGCATCATTGTCAGTAGCCTGAGGTATTTTGTTCACACGTGCCCTAACATCACATTTGTAGTGGGCTACGTGAGCCGATTTATGAAGGTGCCCACCGAGCACTTGCGCGGCTGAAAGTCGCCTAGAGGGGGTGGATCGGCGAAACCTAAAAATTATAAACTTTGAATACGAACTTTGCATGGAGTTAGAGTTAGAATGAGTAATAATGAAATCAGAGCTTGTTGTCCTGAGGTATCTTAGGAGTATATTATGTCCCCTAATTGACGTTTGTTGTGTGCTTTGAGGCCTGTGGGGGCATATATAAGTGAATATTTATTGCCAAATAAAATTTGATGTAAAATTTAAGAAATAGAGCTTAAATTTCTTAGAAAATAGAAAACAAATATTTTGGTTGGATAATCACTATAGAAAAAATCGATTTTTTGTGGGTCAAACTCGGGAAACTTTGAATGTACCTTGGGATGAAGTGCTTGCTCTTGTATTGAATGGGATATAATGGGATGCTTCGATTATGTGAATGGAGGTGGTTGGGGTTGTATTTATAGCCACCAACCACATTCTAGTTGTCGCCCACTTTCTGCTAACTGCGGACAGTCCGTGCTCCTGGCCTGAACGGTCTGCTCCGGCACATCAATGGCTGAAATCGCAACGGTCAGCAGTAATGGCTATATCAATGGCTATAAGTGCATTAAATGTGTCGTCAGATGTCAGATAAAGCAGTCATGGACGTTCCGACCGTGCACCCCGGACGGTCCACGAGGACGCTATAATTCCTTTTTACCGAACTTGGCACCTTCGGGTTTTTCTGATTTCCAATGGGCGGACGGTCCGCGCCTGAGGTCAAACAGTCCGAGCTTGGTCCCGAACGATGTTCTTCTCTTATTTGGACAGTCCGTAGTAGAAATTTGAGTTTTGCATAGTTCCTGTCCGAGGCTCACCGAGGTATTGCAGATGGCCCACCGGAAGGGCCCGGATGGTCCGTGCACAAGTGAATTCTCCAAAAAAACTTCTATTCGGAATAATCTACAGTATTCTGGAGAGTCAACTTAGAATTGAGATGGATGGACTTATGCACTTGAGAATTAATCAACTAAGAAAACTAGTTAGTCCATTAGGTTGTGATGGTCATCAATCATCAAAATCAATTTAGAGAAAATGTTAAAGGTCATTTCCCTTTCAATCTCCCCCTTTTTGGTGATTGATGCCAACGTAAACCAAAGCAAGTATAAAGTGTATAAAAGTAACTAGTTTGTAGATTTGACAAGAGTGCATAAGTGGAAAACACACAGAGGGGGAGTGGGAACTTGCATGCGTGTGGGCCTCGCGACGGTTTCTTCTACATCTCTCTCTTCTCCACATGAGGTAGATGCAGGGAGTTTCTTCTTCCTTGGGCCATCTCCATGGAGTAGGGGCAAGCTCACGCGAAGGGGGAAGGCTCGACTCGTATAGGGCCGACCGCTGACCGTGTCGAGGTGGGGCGTGCATGTGCTGGGCAAGTGGGTAGCACAAACCGCAGATTTCGTAGCTCGGTAATGCGAGCATGCGCTTACGCGAGGACACGACTAGGAGGTGGTCAAACGTTGGCCGACAGTGGTTCATCGGAGCACGGTGGTATGGTGAGCGTGGCATGAGAAAGACGACACATGCGAGGCTCGCAGGGGGTAGACAAAGGGTTACTCACCTAGGCACGAAGCTCAGACGACAAGGATGGAAAATGGACGACGACAAAGAACTTCGACACGATGGACGTCGACGACTCGGCAAGGTGACGTCACGGTGAACCCCAACATAGATGATGAGTAATCTGGCGGAGCTCTGGCGTGACGGCTCGACGACGGTGAGTGCTGCACGGCACTGCGACGCGATGACGAGGACGAAGCGCGGACGCGGCGAGGTTCCTGGGGCTTCTCCGACGAGGCTCAAAACAATTTTGGTTTTGAGTAGGTTGAGCTGCCCCTAAGGGTAGGCTCAACTGCTTTTGAGCAGGGAGGTTCTCTGACTCCCAAAACCTCACTCCAGTGGAACTCACATAGTGTCTAAATAATTTTGGTTTTCGAAATACCGTTTGAATTTTAGAAACTTGAGCTTTGCAAACACATTCACTATCGGAATCGCGTTCTTTGCCGAGTGTCTAAGACACTCGGCAAAGAATACTCGGCAAATATTTTATCGGCAAAGGGTTCTTTGCCGAGTACTTTTTTCGGACACTCGACAAAGACTTTTCCGAGTGTCAAAATGCACTCGGCAAATTAAGAATCGAAAAAACCACCAAAAAACAACAAAACATTTATTTAAATTATAGGAACAACTTCCAACCACTACATATTACCATACCCATCGCTCTATCATTTTTTCACTATTATTTTGAATCAAATTTACATATTTTGTGAATGGTGAGATTTGAACTTGCAAACATTTATTTAAATTATAGAAACAACTTCCAACCAGTACCTATTACCATACACATCGCTCTATCATTTTTCACTATTATTTTGAATCAAATTTACATGTTTTGTGAATCAAATTTACATGTTTTGTGAATGGTGAGATTTGAACTCGCAAACATTTATTTAAATTATAGGAGCAACTTCTAACCAGTACCTATTACCATACACATCGCTCTATCATTTTTCACTATTATTTTGAATCGAATTTACATGTGAAAGGGAAATAGGGTCAAACCTTTTCCTAAATGATTTTGGTGATTGAAATGCCCAACACAAATAATTGGACTAACTAGTTTGCTCTAGATTATATGTTCTACAGGTGCTAAAGGTTCAACACAAACCAATAGAAAAGTCCAAGTTAGGGTTCAAAACAAAGGAGCAAAAGAAACCGAAGAGAACCCTGATCTGTCGCACCGGTGACACAGTGACACTGTCCGGTGCGCCCATCGACAGACAGCCCCCCCAACGGTTGGTTTGGTGGTTGAGGCTATAAATACCCCCTAACCACCACCACTTTAAGCATCCAAGTCTTTCAGACATCTCATTCAATACAAGAGCTAGTGCAATCAATACAAGACACAATTCAATAGAATCAAAGCCTCTCCAAGTCCCAAGTCCACTCCAAACAAATATTGACTAGAGAGAGAGTTTTGCTCGTGTTCTTTGAGCTCTTGTTCTTGGATCGTTTTTTTCTTCCTCTTTCTTGTTCTCAAGACACTTGTAATCAAAGCAAGAGACACCAATTTGTGGTGGTCCTTGTAGGGGTCTAAGTGACCCAGTTTGATTAAGGAGAGAGCTCACTCAGTCTAGGTGATCGTTTGAGAGAGGGAAAGGGTTGAAAGAGACCTGGTCTTTGTGACCACCTCAACGGGGACTAGGTTTGCAAGAACCGAACCTCGGTAAAACAAATCACCGTGTCACTTGCTTTATTTCTTGGTTGATTTGTTTTTGCCCTCTCTCTCGGACTCGGATTTTATTCTAACACTAACTCCGGCTTATAGTTGTGCTTTAAGTTTATAAATTTTAGATTTGCCTATTCATCCCCTCTAGGCGACTTTCAATTGGTATCAGAGCCCGGTACTTCATTAGAGTCTAACCACTCGAAGTGATGTCGGGAGGATCCACCAAGAGGGACATGGAAACGGACACAAGCCGCGGGAAAGCTCCATCAAAGGAGTCTGGCGCCAAAGGAAGGGAGGAATCACCTCCCCGCGTCAAGTCGCATCGGAGTGGCGACAAGAAGAAGATGAAGAAAGTGGTCTACTACGAGACCGACTCTTCGTCGCCATCCACCTCCGGCTCCGACGCGCCGTCTGTCACTTCTAAGCGCCATGAGCGCAAGAAGTTTAGTAAGATCCCCATACGCTACCCTCGCATTTCTAAACGTACTCCATTACTTTCTGTCCCACTAGGCAAACCACCGATTTTTGACGATGAAGATTATTGTATGTGGAGTGATAAAATGAGACACCATCTAACCTCACTCCATGCTAGCATTTGGGACATTGTTGAGTTTGGAGCACAGGTACCATCCGTAGGGGATGAAGGATATGATTCGGACGAGGTCACCTAAATCCGGCATTTTGACTCCCGAGCTACCACTATACTCCTTGCCTCTCTATGTCGAGAGGAGTATAATAAGGTGCAAGGGCTTAAGAGTGCCAAAGAAATTTTGGACGTACTAAAGACCGCGCATGAAGGGGATGAGGTGACCAAGATCACCAAGCGGGAGACGATCGACGGGGAGCTTAGTCAATTCATCCTCAACCAAGGAGAGGAGCCACAAACAATGTACAACCGGCTCAAGACCTTAGTCAACCAAGTGTGCAACCTCGGGAGCATCAAGTGGGATGACCATGAAATGGTCAAGGTTGTGACGGAACCTCCCAAGTAATTAGGCCCACCTACAGTTGTCCTTGTCTAACCGACATCAGACACCCTGCAGATGTTCCTAAGTCACTTGACAAGCTCGGTATCTTTCCTTACCTCACCAGGAACGTCTCACCCGTCTTGCAGATATTACAGATCATCGGAGATAAAGAAATGCGGAAGCGAATTACATAACTTACATTTATTTCAAAAGCAAGCTTGAGTTATTTTATTACAGACCAGAGCTAAAAGTGAGTGCAGAGTAGTAATATTATACAAACCAAGGGAGGCGCAAACTCCTCCCGATAAGTTCTTAAGCAAAAGATCCTATGTGGAGGACCAAGTCCTCCCGCACTTCAGTCTTGTTTTTCCTCATTTGGTACCACCTTGGAGCAAAAGCAACAAAAATTTGTCGCTTCCTCACCTAAAAACAACAAAGGGATAAACCCTGAGTATGGAATTACTCAGCAAGTCTTACCCGACTAAGGAAAAGACTCTCAAGGGTATGCTGGATAAATAGGAGTCAAGGAGAGGCTTTAGCAAAAATCAACTTATACTTTTGCAGAAGTAGCTTACTAAAGTGAGTCCTTACTTTCAATCTTTTAACGCCATATTAAGTATTAATAGACTCTATTTGCATCTAGTCTAATTTCACATCACATCAAGACAACATTGTTTTTATCCATAGTGTTCACATCCTGACTTTAGGTTGCAGGGAAGTGACCAAGTCTTCATAACCGCGAAGGTACGGCGATCCGAATCGATTATACTCAGTTGAGGATCTCCAATCACACGACATATGTAGCACTTAACCCTTGCATATGTCAACCCGCCACCGGGGTTCTTAAGACCGGATCAGGTTCAAGCAAACTGAGAGCACAGATACACCACCGTCCAGCCTCTTGCCACGGAGGGTACACGCTACTCTCGCCACCGCTCCACGCCCATTTCGTGTTATCTTATTCCGGCCTTAGTCTGCCCGAGGCAAGGCTTACCCATGACGAGGCATGTGACCAGTTAAAGGGTCCTCGGTCAGCACGCCTACATACGCGTTAATCCTTAACCAACTTGGGTAGAACATCACCTGTTCCTAACCCAAGTCTCAATTTAAGTATTTCCATCCTTAGGATTGTGTCTGTTCCTTAGGATGAAAGAGCATCACAGGGAACTTTGCAGTAAGATCCCACTATTGCTCCAAATGAAAATATTGTTGCAGGTAGAAGCCATCCTCTCCATGGTTAAATTGAGGACAACCTCTATCCACAAGATCTAAGCAAGGCTAAGCATTTTTGTAAATCATAATTTTGATACTTCACAGAAGTATCTATAAAGGTATGGATATCAAGGAAAGCAATGCATCAAAGGGTTTCAAGTAACTCCTATGAACTTAATGCACATTTCACTAGACTTAAGTGTGCGAAAAGTATTTAAAAACACAAGGAAAGGGGTTGCATGCACCGGGGCTTGCCTTCGTTCACAGGTGAATCAGGCTCAGATCCGCAGATATCAAAGTAGAAACTATTCCCGGCCTGAGACTCCGAAGGTGGTGGTGTCTCCTCTTCAGTTACTTCGATTTCTTCTTCACGTTCTAACCATAACCATACATAGGTATAAGAATGGATGCCATGGGATGCTCATGAGGATGCAAAGATAATATAAACTTATTATCTATATCTTGAATACAACTTTCCTTCACGGAATTCCGGGAACTTAGGGTTTCCGGAGTCGGTAAAGGAGTTCATAGGGCAGGGGGGGTGTTTTGGGGTTTGGTGATTAAACAAGGTCCAAAACAATTCAAACTCTACCCAAGGCTCCTAAATATTGTTTTAAATTCCCACAAAAAGTTTGGGAATTATTGGACTTACCAATTATTTTCTAAAAATCCATAACTAATACTTTTAACTACTTTAAATACCCTAAAATTTTTTATTTCCACTAAAAATCACAAAACTATTTTTATTAAATTCTAGGGAAAATAACAAGCCTAGGAAAATTAGTTTCACAATTTTAGCATTTTTCTACATTTTTCTATAATTGTTTTGGCTCTGGAGATAAAAGAAAAAGAAAAACAATTGAACAGCACTGGGCCGAATCCAGCCCAGGCGGCCCAGCTAGGGCAGAAAGTCGCCCGCGCGCGCGCCCGCGCTGGTGGCTTTGCAAAAATACCCTTGGGGTTCTCATTAACTGGGATCTGGTCTTTCTACTGTTTTCCTGTGTCACTGACGCTTTGCACAGAGGCCCTTGAGGTTCTATTTCTTCGCAGTGGGCGGTCCACGACGGCGACGCGCGCGGAGAGACTTTTGCGAGGTCCTGGACCGGCCGATTGGGGCTATGGCTGGGTTCTCCGAGCGGCGGACATGAAATCGGGGTCACCATGATCATTTCCCCTAACTTAATTGCGCTATTGATCAACTATGGAGCTCTGGCCACGGTGGCCGTGAGTATGGTGGCTATACGGTCGTGTTCCCGGCGACCAGAGGGCTCTTAGTTCAATTCAATGGCTCGGCAAGCATCGTAGACGCATAAGAACGCTTAAACAAGAGAACAGAGGGGAGGAGCTAACCGGAGTTGGGCTGACCACGGCGGGGTTGAGCTCACGGTGTTTTAGAACTGATTTGGGGAGAATGCGCAATTCGGGCGTGCTGGTGGACGATCGAGGGTGGGAGCGGGTGCTACAGCTTCACAACTACATGGCGCAGCTACGTGCGAGGTCAATTTATAGAGCTAGCGGGCGGTGGCGATCAATTTAGTCGAGCCGAGCTGGCGGCTGGAGAGGAGGAAGAAGGCGGCGCGGTGAATTCGTGGCTATCGCCGTGGCAAGCCCACCGGCGCCGATTTGACGGCAGTAGCGGGTCACGGCGACACGATGAAAGAGTTGAGCCACGCGGCACACGACCGAGAGGCGGCGGTCGACGGCGAGCCTATCGGCTACAGCCGCAAAGCAGAAAGGCAGTCACGGGGAGTCACCGGAGTTATCCCCAGGGGGGTGGCTTTCACCTGGCGGTCTTATCGGGTCATCGGCGACGTGAATCACAAGACGGTGGCGCGAATCACGGCGAAGATCGGTCGTCGACGGTGAAGACAGCCACGCTGGCGGTCTGATCCAGTATTTTACTGTACCATGGCGAACACCAATTCAGAGCAGCTGACAGAGTACTTTGGAGCTCCAATTTCTCTCAATTCCATGTGGCAACAGGTCCAAGTCTCTGCATCAAAGTTGTAGTGCTACATACCAGCTACAACTCGACTATAGGTTTTAAACTTATTTGAGCACTGGATCAAGGTTGAATTCATACTCAAAGTTGACCCTGTTACATTGAAAAGCTGAATTTCAGAATGAATCCAGCCTGACAGCCAAAGTTTGAGCATGCTTATCTCCAAATTTCTCTTAACAACTGAGCTCACACTCTTTAGCAAAGTTGTTCTCCTATAATTGGGCTACAATTTTGATGTGGTGACCTAGGGCAAAAACCCCATAATTTGAATGTTACAAGGGTTTCAAGTTGAGGCAATCACACTGAAATGCAGACTTAACCAAAAAGGGTTAAGTATGGCTCTTTTGCACTTAAGTCCAAATCTCAAGTTTTGGATTGCAAATTCACATATGATTGACCCAAATGACCTAATATACTTATTTAACTTGATTTTTGCACTTTAACCCAAAAGTGGGCTAATTTTGCACATAAGCCCCTAGGGTTTGGTTTCAGGGTTTTCCAGGGTTCCAATTAGGGTTTCTGGTATCCCAGGGGTATAAAAGTGATTCAAGTTTATTCTTGGGGTCATTTTATGACTTTTACCCTAAAGTCTTTAGGTTTTCTTAACTTGGGTTAAGTTTTACCCCTTTAATCCCTATTTAGGGTTAAATTCCCTATCCAGGGTCCTATTTGCAAAACACTTAAACAATACAACTTGTTTGAAATTTTTGCCTAGTGAATGCATTCTAGGTGTAACAAACATATGCAATGCCAATGCTTATGATGCCATGCTCAAGTTTTAGTTATAGTAACACTAGAGGTGTTACATCCTTCCCCCCATAAAAGAATCTCGTCCCGAGATTAAAAATCCTAGGGTAGGTAATGGTAAAGGAAACACATCACATTTTTATTTCCTTAATTCTGGTACAAGGCAGGGGTGATGTGGGGGTTCACAGCTATACAGACTTTACAATTTACAAGAGGCTAAAAAGCCTGGGAAATTCTTATTCAAGAAGTCTTGAGTTTCCCAAGTAGCTTCATCTTCAGAATGCTGGTTCCACTGTATCTTGTAGAACTTGAGAGTCTTTCGTCGGGTGATCCTGTCCTTTTGATCCAGAACTCGAATAGGATTCTCCGAGTATGTTAAATCTGGTTCCAGGACAACATCAGTCACTTCAACGGTTCGATCAGGAACCCGAAGACACTTCTTCAATTGTGACACGTGGAACACATTATGGACAGTAGACAATGTTTCGGGGAGTTGAAGTCGGTACGCCACTGGTCCACATTGCTCAATCACCAGGAATGGACCAATGTACCTGGGTGCAAGCTTCCCTTTAACCCCGAAACGCGATACACCCTTCATTGGTGAAACTTTTAAGTAGACATAGTCGTCTACCAGAAAGCATAAGGGTTGTCGTCGTCGGTCTGCATAACTCTTTTGTCGAGTCTGAGCTTTCTTCATATTATGAATAATTCTCTGAACCTTTTCTTCGACCTCTTTCACCAAATCAGGCCTAAAGAAGTATCTTTCTCCAGGTTCAGACCAATTTAGCGGAGTTCGACACCGTCGCCCATATAAAGCTTCAAAAGGTGCCATCTTGATACTTTCTTGATAACTGTTATTGTATGAAAACTCCGCTAGGGGCAAACATTCATCCCATTTTTGCGAGAAGTCCAGAACACATGCCCGCAGCATATCCTCGAGTATCTGGTTCACTCTCTCAGTCTGTCCACTGGTTTGAGGATGATAGGCCGAACTGTGGAGCAATTTGGTACCCAAGGATTTATGAAGTTCTTCCCAAAACTTGGATACGAACTGAGGTCCACGATCCGACACTATGGTTTTTGGAATACCATGCAAACTGAGAATACGGCTGATATATAATGTTGCATAAGTGGCTACTGTATATTTGGCCCTGACGGGTAAGAAGTGGGCAATCTTTGTGAGTCGATCAACGATAACCCAAATAGAATCATACCCTTTGGCCGTCCTGGGCAGTCCCACAATAAAGTCCATACTGATGTCTTCCCATTTCCATGTTGGGATTGGCAAAGATTGTAATGGACCAACAGTTTTCATGTGTATGGCCTTGACACGTCTGCAAGTGTCACATCTAGCCACATAGCGTGCAATTTCAATCTTCATCTTGGTCCACCAGTAATGTTGCTTTAAATCTTGGTACATCTTAGTGCTTCCGGGATGAATAGAATAACGACTAAGATGTGCTTCATCCAGAATTTGCTGGCGGAGCTCTTCGTTCTTTGGCACTACTATGCGGTTTTTAAACCATATCACACCTTGATCGTCTTCCTTGAAACACTTGGCTACTCTAGCCCTTATCTTCTCTCGAATGTGCTTCATACCCAGATTATCTTTTTGAGCATCAATTATTCTTTGCAAAATGATTGACTCAAGCTTTAACTGATTCAGAGTCCCTTGTTGAAAGATCCCCAGGTTTAGCTTTTCCATTTCTTGACACAAAGGGTTCTCGGAGGTCTTCGCCATAAGACAGTGGCAGGAAGTCTTACGACTCAATGCATCTGCCACCACATTGGCTTTGCCTGGGTGATAATGGATCTCCAGTTCATAGTCTTTAATGAGCTCAAGCCATCGTCTTTGCCTCATATTTAATTCTGACTGGGTGAAGATGTACTTCAAACTTTTATGATCTGTATATATGTGATAGATATTTCCCAGCAGATAGTGACGCCAAATCTTCAGGGCATGAACCACAGCAGCTAGCTCCAGATCATGAGTTGGATAATGCTCCTCATGTCGGCGCAACTGCCTTGAAGCATACGCAATTACTCGGCCCTCTTGCATCAGTACACAGCCGAGCCCACTGCCAGATGCATCACAATATACATCAAAAGGCTTAGTGATGTCCGGTTGAGCCAATACCGGAGCAGTGGTCAATAGTGTCTTCAGTTGCTCAAAGGCTTCATTACATTTAGAAGACCAATTGAACTTAATGTCATTCTTCAATAAACTTGTGATTGGCTTCACAAGCTTAGAAAAATCTGGTATGAATCTGCGATAATACCTAGCTAGTCCAAGAAAACTCCGGACTTGGTGAACAGTTGTTGGGGGTTTCCACTCCAGAATATCTTTGACCTTGCTAGGATCTACCGCAATTCCTTTAGCCGATAACACGTGCCCCAAAAATTGAATTTCTTCCAGCCAGAACGCGCACTTGCTGAACTTGGCATACAGCTGATGTTCCCTTAGGCGCGTCAATACAATCCGTAGATGCTGAGCATGGTCCTCTTCATTCTTAGAATATATCAAGATATCATCAATGAAGACTACCACGAACTTGTCCAACTCGGGCATGAACACCGAGTTCATCAAATAGGTGAAGTGGGCAGGAGCATTTGTGAGCCCGAAAGACATTACCAGGTATTCAAACAATCCATACCGCGTAGTAAACACGTTCTTCGGTATATCCTCGGGCCGAATACAGATTTGATGATAGCCCGACCTGAGATCAATCTTGGAAAATACCCTCGCCCCAGTCAGTTGATCAAATAAGATGTCGATCCTTGGAAGAGGGTACTTATTCTTGATGGTGACCTCATTCAGGGGTCGATAATCCACGCACATTCGCAGGGTTTGATCCTTCTTCTTAACAAAGATGGCGGGACAACCCCATGGGGACGAGCTTGGCCGGATGAATCCCTTATTCAGTAGATCTTGTAATTGAATCTTCAATTCCGCCAATTCATTAGGGGGCATACGGTACGACCTTCGGGAGATGGGAGCCGTACCGGGCTTTAGCTCAATTACGAATTCTACATCTCTTTCAGGGGGCAGTCCAGGCAAATCTTCCGGAAATACGTCTAGAAACTCACATACTACCGGAATGTTCTTGATCTCCGGTACAATGGCTTCATAGACTCTACCAGAAGCTTTGGCTGGATTGGTTACGGGGAGAGTCAAAAGAATCTCTTCTTGATTATAGCTCAACCTGACGGTTCTGAGTTCAGTGTTGAGAATTGCCTTGTGTTGGGTTAACCAATTCATACCCAAAATTACATCTATATCCTGGCCCTTTAGAACAATCATGTTAGCAGGAAAGTTCCGTCCGGCCATTGTTACTGGCACTCCATAGGCCACTTCTCTAGTATAAATGTGTCCCCCAGGTGAATGAATTTTAAATCCCTCTTTCGATTCATGGCAAGCAATATGATGTTGCTTCACAAATTTCTTGCTAATGAATGTATGTGAAGCACCAGAATCAAAAAGAATAATTGCAGGGTGACTGGCCACGGGAAACGTACACATCATCACCGGCTCTCCTTCCGGTGTAGTAGCCACTTGGGTGTAATATACACGCCCCGTCTTCTTTGTATTTTTCCCCATAGCATTTCCTTTGGGCTGAGCTGATTTCCCAGATCCTTGCGAAGCATTTGATTGATTTTGCCTAGGATATGGGCAGTCTTTGATGAAGTGTCCCGACTTGCCGCAATTAAAACACCCAGTTGAAGAACTAGGCAAGGCAGGGAATCGAGTGCCTGGGGCACCCGGCTGTTTTGGGGTAGTGGGAGTATTATTGGGGCGAATAATGATTGGTTGTTTGAAGGGGAATGAGGGTGGACGAGAAAAAGTACGATTTTGGCCTGAAGGCCGGATTACAAACCGTTGCTTCTTCGCCTGGCCCTGATTAGGCCTCTCACCACCAAATCCCTTATTCTTCTTAGAATTTGCGTATTTTGCTTCAACAGATAAGGCTGTGCTGACAGCCTTTCCATACGTGAGATCTATGCATGTGGCCATCTTCCTCTGTAGCCGATCATTTAGACCCCGCATAAAACAGTTCTTCTTCTTTAAATCAGTATTCACCTGGTCGATGGCATACTGCGACAGGTGATTAAACTTGTTGAGATATGGGTTGACGGTATCTCCCCCTTGTTGTAACTTCATAAATTCCTCTTGTTTCATATGCAGCACTCCTTCGGGTATGTAGTGCTCACGGAAGGCTGCTTTAAACTCATCCCAGGTGACTTGATGGTTGACAGGTTGAATAGCCACAAAATTTCCCCACCAGGTACTGGCAGGACCACGGAGTTGTTGTGCTGCGAACAACGGCTTCTGCGTCTCTGAGCAACGGAGAAGACCAAACTTTTGTTCAATAACCCGAATCCACTCATCCGCTTCAAGGGGATCTTCAGCTTTGACGAATAGGGGTGGACGGGTTTCAGAGAAGTCCAGATAGGTGGTCTCCCGGGGGCCTTGCGGATAACCTCTTCCTGCCTGCTGCTGGAATTGCTGCTGACCCGCCATTTCCCTAAGGAAGCGGGTATTGTCTGCGGTGGCATTCACCAAGGCGGCAATCGCCTCGGCTAACGTGGGAGGAACCGGAGGTGGGTTTGGGGTAACATCCCTTCCCCCAGAAGTTCCTGCTGCGTCCTGTCCTCGAGTCCTGGTCGGCATCTGTGGCAAAGAACATTTGAAGTAAACATAATGTGCCAGAGAAAACCTTCCATTTTACATTACTATAAAAAGTAATGATACAGACTCGATATTACATAACAGGATACATTACCCATTATACAAAAGTTCAACCTATTATACAACAGTACACCCTACAATACACTACTCTACTTCTATTACACCATTATTCCTGCTTGCCATTACTCTTGGCGGCCTCATCGTCAGGTGTGGGAGTCCAGACGTCAACCAACCTCAAAGAAGGAGGAGGCTCAAAAAGGTCTAACTCCCCACCCAGTGCACGTCCCGCAACGTGAGATGGTCCTGCTTCCGCCTCAGCAGGGTGTGTAGGCTCACTAGGGTGTAATTGTGAGTATAGTATATGGACTTCCTCATGCAACGTATTGCAGTAAACCTGCAGGTTGTCGACAGTTGTGTTAAGTTCTTTAATTCGGGCCTGAGCCCTTGCTTCCTTAGCACACATTAGCAAACGAGACTGTACGACCCAGTCAAGTGCTAAGTCTCGATCAGCGAGCTGATCCTTGCAGATGTCGGATGTCCCTTCTCAGTTCATTGATTCTATCTCCGTCGGCGACCCAGGCATCGGTCCTGTGTTGAAGCGCTGCTTGAAGTCGACTCACTCGGGCTTCAAGGTCTCCGATGGGGTCATTACTTCCACTGCTGCTGCTTTCATGTCGGGGAGCCAATTGATGCCGAGGCACCCCAATTGGTCCCGTAGACTTGCGTGCCGTTAGTCTGGTGCGTGGCGGCATCTTTTTAAGGGGGAAAATGTTATTAGTAGAATTCTTAGCATGATGCATGTGTAAGTACAGAATCAAGCTTAGTCGATTCAACCTTCTATACATTGCACTCTTCCTATCTGGTCTTTAAGATAGACTCTTCAGAATACTTAGGTAAGAAGAGAAAAGAGTTTTTAGGTAAGACTTTTGAAAATCCTTTTGAAGATGCCTCATAATATCTGCAAAGAAGGGCTACGCTCCGATACCAGCTGTGACGGAACCTCCCAAGTAATTAGGCCCACCTACAGTTGTCCTTGTCTAACCGACATCAGACACCCTGCAGATGTTCCTAAGTCACTTGACAAGCTCGGTATCTTTCCTTACCTCACCAGGAACGTCTCACCCGTCTTGCAGATATTACAGATCATCGGAGATAAAGAAATGCGGAAGCGAATTACATAACTTACATTTATTTCAAAAGCAAGCTTGAGTTATTTTATTACAGACCAGAGCTAAAAGTGAGTGCAGAGTAGTAATATTATACAAACCAAGGGAGGCGCAAACTCCTCCCGATAAGTTCTTAAGCAAAAGATCCTATGTGGAGGACCAAGTCCTCCCGCACTTCAGTCTTGTTTTTCCTCATTTGGTACCACCTTGGAGCAAAAGCAACAAAAATTTGTCGCTTCCTCACCTAAAAACAACAAAGGGATAAACCCTGAGTATGGAATTACTCAGCAAGTCTTACCCGACTAAGGAAAAGACTCTCAAGGGTATGCTGGATAAATAGGAGTCAAGGAGAGGCTTTAGCAAAAATCAACTTATACTTTTGCAGAAGTAGCTTACTAAAGTGAGTCCTTACTTTCAATCTTTTAACGCCATATTAAGTATTAATAGACTCTATTTGCATCTAGTCTAATTTCACATCACATCAAGACAACATCGTTTTTATCCATAGTGTTCACATCCTGACTTTAGGTTGCAGGGAAGTGACCAAGTCTTCATAACCGCGAAGGTACGGCGATCCGAATCGATTATACTCAGCTGAGGATCTCCAATCACACGACATATGTAGCACTTAACCCTTGCATATGTCAACCCGCCACCGGGGTTCTTAAGACCGGATCAGGTTCACGCAAACTGAGAGCACAGATACACCACCGTCCAGCCTCTTGCCACGGAGGGTACACGCTACTCTCGCCACCGCTCCACGCCCATTTCGTGTTATCTTATTCCGGCCTTAGTCTGCCCGAGGCAAGGCTTACCCATGACGAGGCATGTGACCAGTTAAAGGGTCCTCGGTCAGCACGCCTACATACGCGTTAATCCTTAACCAACTTGGGTAGAACATCACCTGTTCCTAACCCAAGTCTCAATTTAAGTATTTCCATCCTTAGGATTGTGTCTGTTCCTTAGGATGAAAGAGCATCACAGGGAACTTTGCAGTAAGATCCCACTATTGCTCCAAATGAAAATATTGTTGCAGGTAGAAGCCATCCTCTCCATGGTTAAATTGAGGACAACCTCTATCCACAAGATCTAAGCAAGGCTAAGCATTTTTGTAAATCATAATTTTGATACTTCACAGAAGTATCTATAAAGGTATGGATATCAAGGAAAGCAATGCATCAAAGGGTTTCAAGTAACTCCTATGAACTTAATGCACATTTCACTAGACTTAAGTGTGCGAAAAGTATTTAAAAACACAAGGAAAGGGGTTGCATGCACCGGGGCTTGCCTTCGTTCACAGGTGAATCAGGCTCAGATCCGCAGATATCAAAGTAGAAACTATTCTCGGCCTGAGACTCCGAAGGTGGTGGTGTCTCCTCTTCAGTTACTTCGATTTCTTCTTCACGTTCTAACCATAACCATACATAGGTATAAGAATGGATGCCATGGGATGCTCATGAGGATGCAAAGATAATATAAACTTATTATCTATATCTTGAATACAACTTTCCTTCACGGAATTCCGGGAACTTAGGGTTTCCGGAGTCGGTAAAGGAGTTCATAGGGCAGGGGGGTGTTTTGGGGTTTGGTGATTAAACAAGGTCCAAAACAATTCAAACTCTACCCAAGGCTCCTAAATATTGTTTTAAATTCCCACAAAAAGTTTGGGAATTATTGGACTTACCAATTATTTTCTAAAAATCCATAACTAATACTTTTAACTACTTTAAATACCCTAAAATTTCTTATTTCCACTAAAAATCACAAAACTATTTTTATTAAATTCTAGGGAAAATAACAAGCCTAGGAAAATTAGTTTCACAATTTTAGCATTTTTCTACAATTTTCTATAATTGTTTTGGCTCTGGAGATAAAAGAAAAAGAAAAACAATTGAACAGCACTGGGCCGAATCCAGCCCAGGCGGCCCAGCTAGGGCAGAAAGTCGCCCGCGCGCGCGCCCGCGCTGGCGGCTTTGCAAAAATACCCTTGGGGTTCTCATTAACTGGGATCTGGTCTTTCTACTGTTTTCCTGTGTCACTGACGCTTTGCACAGAGGCCCTTGAGGTTCTATTTCTTCGCAGTGGGCGGTCCACGACGGCGACGCGCGCGGAGAGACTTTTGCGAGGTCCTGGACCGGCCGATTGGGGCTATGGCTGGGTTCTCCGAGCGGCGGACATGAAATCGGGGTCACCATGATCATTTCCCCTAACTTAATTGCGCTATTGATCAACTATGGAGCTCTGGCCACGGTGGCCGTGAGTATGGCGGCTATACGGTCGTGTTCCCGGCGACCAGAGGGCTCTTAGTTCAATTCAATGGCTCGGCAAGCATCGTAGACGCATAAGAACGCTTAAACAAGAGAACAGAGGGGAGGAGCTAACCGGAGTTGGGCTGACCACGGCGGGGTTGAGCTCACGGTGTTTTCGAACTGATTTGGGGAGAATGCGCAATTCGGGCGTGCTGGTGGACGATCGAGGGTGGGAGTGGGTGCTACAGCTTCACAACTACATGGCGCAGCTACGTGCGAGGTCAATTTATAGAGCTAGCGGGCGATGGCGATCAATTTAGTCGAGCCGAGCTGGCGGCCGGAGAGGAGGAAGAAGGCGGCGCGGTGAATTCGTGGCTATCGCCGTGGCAAGCCCACCGGCGCCGATTTGACGGCAGTAGCGGGTCACGGCGACACGGTGAAAGAGTTGAGCCACGCGGCACACGGCCGAGAGGCGGCGGTCGACGGCGAGCCTATCGGCTATAGCCGCAAAGCAGAAAGGCAGTCACGGGGAGTCACCGGAGTTATCCCCAGGGGGGTGGCTTTCACCTGGCGGTCTTATCGGGTCATCGGCGACGTGAATCACACGACGGTGGCGCGAATCACGGCGAAGATCGGTCGTCGACGGTGAAGACAGCCGCGCTGGTGGTCTGATCCGGTATTTTACTGTACCATGGCGAACACCAATTCAGAGCAGCTGACAGAGTACTTTGGAGCTCCAATTTCTCTCAATTCCATGTGGCAACAGGTCCAAGTCTCTGCATCCAAGTTGTAGTGCTACATACCAGCTACAACTCGACTATAGGTTTTAAACTTATTTGAGCACTGGATCAAGGTTGAATTCATACTCAAAGTTGACCCTGTTACATTGAAAAGCTGAATTTCAGAATGAATCCAGCCTGACAGCCAAAGTTTGAGCATGCTTATCTCCAAATTTCTCTTAACAACTGAGCTCACACTCTTTAGCAAAGTTGTTCTCCTATAATTGGGCTACAATTTTGATGTGGTGACCTAGGGCAAAAACCCCATAATTTGAAAGTTACAAGGGTTTCAAGTTGAGGCAATCACACTAAAATGCAGACTTAACCAAAAAGGGTTAAGTATGGCTCTTTTGCACTTAAGTCCAAATGTCAAGTTTTGGATTGCAAATTCACATATGATTGACCCAAATGACCTAATATACTTATTTAACTTGATTTTTGCACTTTAACCCAAAAGTGGGCTAATTTTGCACATAAGCCCCTAGGGTTTGGTTTCAGGGTTTTCCAGGGTTCCAATTAGGGTTTCTGGTATCCCAGGGGTATAAAAGTGATTCAAGTTTATTCTTGGGGTCATTTTATGACTTTTACCCTAAAGTCTTTAGGTTTTCTTAACTTGGGTTAAGTTTTACCCCTTTAATCCCTATTTAGGGTTAAATTCCCTATCCAGGGTCCTATTTGCAAAACACTTAAACAATACAACTTGTTTGAAATTTTTGCCTAGTGAATGCATTCTAGGTGTAACAAACATATGCAATGCCAATGCTTATGATGCCATGCTCAAGTTTTAGTTATAGTAACACCAAAGGTGTTACAAAGGTTATTCTTAGATCACTCGTATTTTGTAATCCTACTCAAGTTCAATTAATACGTGGTGATCCTAGATATAAGCTAATGTCTCCCGAGGAAGTGATATGAAAGTTTGTGAGCTTTGAGTTGATGATCAAAGGCTCCAAACAAATCGTCGAGCAAGGCGGCACCTCCACGCCTGAGGTGCAACCCGTCGCATTCAAAGCGATGGAAGAAAAGAAAGAAGAGTCTACATCAAGTAGGCTCCCCATCGACGCCTCCAAGCTCGACAACGAGGAAATGGCGCTCATCATCAAGAGCTTCCGCCAAATCCTCAAGCAAAGGAGGGAGAAGGATTACAAACCCCGCTCCAAGAAAGTTTGCTACAAATGTGGTAAGCCCGGTCATTTTATTGCTAAGTGTTCATTATCTAGTGATAGTGACAGGGGCGACAACAAGAAGGGAAAGATGAAAGAAAAGAAGAGATATTACAATAAGAAGGGCGGCGATGCCCACGTGTGTCGAGAATGGGACTCCATTGAGAGCTCCACCGACTCCTCCTCCGACGAGGACGCCACCAACATCGCCGTCACCAAAGGCCTCCTATTCCCCAACATCGGCCACAAGTGCCTCATGGCAAAGGACGACAAAAAGAAGAAGGTAAAATCTAGAGCCTCCACTAAATATACTACATCTAGTGATGAGGGTAGCTCTAGTGATGATGAAGATAATTTGCTAGCTCTTTTTGCCAACTTAAACATGCAACAAAAAGAAAAATTGAATGAACTGATAGGTGCCATCCATGAGAAGATGAACTCTTGGATAGCCAAGAGGAATTCCTTATTAAGGAAAACAAAAAGCATGTTAAAGTTAAAAATGCTTATGCTCAGGAAGTAGAGAAATGTGAAAATTTGACTAGTGAGCTAAGCACTTGCCATGACACTATATCCAACCTTAGGTTTGAGAATGCTAATTTGATTGCTAAGGTTGAGAAGTTAAATGTTTTTTATGATTATTTTGCCAATCTTAAAAATGATAATGATAGTTTAATTGCTAAGATTGAAAATTTGAATGAATCAATTTCTAGCCTTAAAATTGAGAATGATAAATTAAATGCTAAGGCTAAGGATTTAAATGTTTGCAATGCTTCTATTTCCTGTCTTAGAGATGAAAATGCCATGCTAAAATCTAAGATAGATGAACTAAAATCTTGCAAACCCTCTACATCCACTGTTGATCATGTTTCTATTTGCATGAGATGTAGAGATATTAATGTTGATGCTATCCATGATCACATAGCTATGATTAAACAAAAAAATGATCTTATAGCTAAACTAGATGCTAAAATTGCCGAGCATGAACTAGAAAATGAAAAATTTAAATTTGCTCGTAGCATGCTTTATAATGGGAGACGCCCTGGCATTAAGGATGGCACTGGCTTCCAACAAGGAGACAATGTCAAGCTTAATGCCCTCAAAAGATTGTCTAACTTTGTAAAGGGCAAGGCTCCCATGACTCAGGATAACGAGGGTTACATTTTATATCCTATTGGTTATCCTGAGCACAAGATTAGGAGAATTCATGCAAAGAAGTCGCATTCTGTTTCTCACCATGCTTTTATGTATAAAAATGAGGCTTCTAGCTCTAGGCAATCAACCCATGTTAAATTGCCTAAAAAGAAAACTCCTACTGCATCAAATGAACCTAATGTTTGATTTAAAACTTTTGATGCATCTTATGTGCTTACTAACAAATCAGGCAAAGTAGTTGCCAAATATGTTGGGGGCAAACACAAGGGCTCAAAGACTTGTGTTTGGGTACCCAAGGTGCTTGTTTCTAATGTGAAAGGACCCAAGACCGTTTGGGTACATAAGAACAAGGCCTAAACTTGTTTTGTAGGTTTATGCATCCGGGGGCTCAAGTTGGATAATTGATAGCGGGTGCACAAACCAGATGACAGGGGAGAAAAGGATGTTCTCCTCCTACGAGAAAAACGATGATCCCTAAAGAGCTATCACATTCGGGAATGGAAATCAAGGGTTAATCAAAGGACTTGGTAAAATTGCTATTTCACCTGACCATTCCATTTCCAATGTTTTTCTTGTAGATTCTTTAGATTACAATTTGCTTTCCATATCTCAATTATGTAAAATGGGTTACAACTGTCTTTTTACGGATTTAGGTGTTACTGTCTTTAGAAGAAGTGATGATTCAGTAGCCTTTAAGGGAGTATTAGAGTGTCAGCTATACTTAGTTGATTTTATTAGAGCTGAACTCGATACTTGCTTAATTGCTAAGACTAATATGGGTTGGCTCTAGCATCGCCGACTAGCCCATGTTGGGATGAAGAATCTTCACAAGCTTCTAAAGAGAGCACATTTTAGGACTAACAAATGTTCATTTTGAGAAAGACAGGGTTTGTAGCGCATGTCAAGGAGGAAAGCAAGTTGGTACCCACCATCCACACAAGAACATCATGACGACCGACAGGCCGCTTGAGCTACTCCACATGGATCTATTCGGCCCGATAGCTTACATAAGCATCGGCGGGAGTAAGTATTGTCTTGTAATAGTAGATGATTATTCTCGCTTCACTTGGGTGTTCTTTTTGCAGGAAAAATCACAAACCCAAGAGACTTTAAAGGGATTCTTGAGACGAGCTCAAAATGAGTTAGGATTGAGAACCAAGAAGATAAGAAGCGACAATGGGACAGAGTTCAAGAACTCTCAAATAGAAGGCTTTCTTGAGGATGAGGGCATCAAGCATGAGTTCTCTTCTCCCTACACACCACAACTAAATGGTGTAGTAGAGAGGAAGAATAGAACTCTACTTGACATGGCAAGGACCATGCTTGATGAATACAAGACTCCGAACCAGTTTTGGGCTGAGGCGATTAACACCGCCTGCTACTCTATCAACCGGTTATATCTTCATCGAATCCTCAAGAAGACATCTTATGAACTCCTCACCGGTAAAAAGCCCAATGTTTCATATTTTAGAGTCTTTAGTAGCAAATGTTTTATTCTTGTTAAAAGAGGAAGAAAATCTAAATTTGCTCCTAAGGCTGTAGAAGGCTTTTTACTTGGTTATGACTCAAACACAAGGGCATATAGAGTCTTCAACAAATCCACTGGATTAGTTGAGGTTTCTTGTGACATTGTGTTTGATGAGACTAATGGCTCTCAAGAAGAGCAAGTTGATCTTGATGAGCTAGATGATGAAGAGGCTCCGTGCGTCGCGCTAAGGAACATGTCCATTGGGGATGTGTGTCCTAAGGAATATGAAGAGCCTCCACAAGCACAAGATCAACCGTCATCTTCCAATCAAGCATCTCCACCAACCCAAGATGAGGATCAGGCTCAAGACAATGAAGAAGAAGATCAAGAAGATGAGCCACCTCAAGAGGAGGACAACGATCAAGGGGGAGATGAAGTTGATCAAGACAAGGAAGATGATCAGGGTCAAAGACCACCACACCCAAGAGTCCACCAAGCGATTCAAAGAGATCACCCCGTGAACTCCATCCTCGGCGATATTCATAAGGGGGTAACAACTCGATCTCGAGTCGCTCATTTTTGTGAACATTACTCTTTTGTTTCCTCTATTGAGCCATACAGTGTAGAGGATGCACTAAGAGATTTGGATTGGGTGTTGGCAATGCAAGAGGAGCTCAACAACTTCACGAGGAATGAGGTATGTCATTTAGTTCACGTCCTAACCAAAATGTTGTAGGAACCAAGTGGGTCTTCCGCAACAAGGAAGATGAGCATGGTGTGGTGACAAGGAACAAAGCCCGACTTGTGGCCAAGGGATATTCACAAGTCGAAGGTTTGGATTTCGGTGAAACCTATGCACCCGTAGCTAGGCTTGAATAAATTCGCATATTACTTGCCTATGCTACTTACCATGGCTTTAAGCTTTACCAAATGGACGTGAAAAGTGCTTTCCTCAATGGACCAATCAAGGAAGAGGTCTATGTTTGAGAGCACCTAGAGGGGGGGGTGAATATGTGATCCTGTAAAATTCAACACTAAATAGCCACAAAACTTAGTTATAGAAGTTTTAGTGCGACTAAGTAGTTGAGAAGTGAGTTCTTGTGGACAAAACAATCACAGAGAAAGCAATCACAAGAGACACGCGATTTTATCCTGTGGTTCAGCCAAGTAACACTTGCCTACTTCCACGTTGTGGCGTCCCAATGGATGAGGGTTGCACTCAACCCCTTTCAAGTGATCCAATGATCAACTTGAATACCACAACTTTCTTTCTTATAGTCTTTTTCCCGTTTGCGAGGAATCTCCACAAGTTGGAGCCTCTCACCCTTACAATATTGATTGCAAAGAACGCACAAGATTAAGGTTGGGAAGAGCAACACACACAAGACTCAAATAAGCAGCACAACCACGCACACAAGTCAAGACTTGAGCTCGAAACACAACGCACGGAGTTCACAACTCAAATGGAGCTCAAATCACTATCACAAAGAATCGAATGTGTGAAGTTGGAGTCTTGGAGTCTTAGGATGCTTAGTGAATGCTTGGTTGACTCCTCAATGCGCCTAGGGGTCCCTTTTATAGCCCCAAGGCAGCTAGGAGCCGTTGGAGATCAACATGGAAGGCTATCCTTGCCTTCTGTCGAGTGGCGCACCGGACAGTCCGATGCGCCACCAGACAGGTCTGTAGACGGTCCGGTGCTTGATCTCCTTCCAAATTTGGCATATCCGACCGTTGCTCCCCTGGGCTGATTGGCGCACCGGACACTGTCCGGTGCACACCGGACAGTTCGGTGCATACCGGATAGTCTGGTGCACCAACCGACCGTTGGAGCAGTCCACGTGTCGCGCGAAGATTGCGCGGCCGACCGTTGACGCTGGCGACCGTTGGCTCACCGGACAGTCCGGTGAATTATAGCCACGTCGCCCCTTTGCTTTTCCCGAGGGCGACGAGTTCGCCACGGATGACTCATCGGACAGTCCGGTGCACCACCGGACGGTCCGGTGATTTTTAGCCGTACGCCGCCGTCGAGTCCTGAGAGCGGCGAGTTCACGCGGACCAGTCTGGCGCACCGGACACTGTCCGGTGCACCACCGGACAGTCCGGTGTGCCAAGCCGAGCTGGAGTTTGCTGTACATAGCCAACTCTTTTTTCCAATTCTTTTATCACTGTTTCTAGCACTTAGACAAAACACATTAGTACTCAAAACAATGTACTAAGTCTAGAAACATACCTTTCTCTTTGATTTGCACTTCTCACTTTACTTGGCACATAATAACTTAATTAAACGTGTTGGGCACTTAATCACCAAACATCATATAAATTGCCCAAGGGCACATTTCCCTTTCAATCTCCCCCTTTTTGGTGATTTATGCCAACACAACCAAAAGCAACCAAAAGAAGTGCAACATCAATGCGAAAGAGGACCAAATTGTTTTTTACTATAATTTGGCATATTTAGATCATTCTTTACCACCACTTGGTTTGTTTTTGCAAATCAAATTCATTTTCCTATCTCTAAGTCAAACTCACTTGTTTGGGTAAATCAAGAGATGTTCCAAGAGAAAAATTGATCAAGTACCAAAAACTCCCCCTTTTTCCCATGATAAAAAATTCTCCCGCACAAGAGACCAAATTTTGCAATAAGAGCATTTTGGACAAATCAAAAGTTCTAACTCTATTGTTTTTAAAATTCACAAGTGGTAGCTGATCCATTTGCTTTGGCCTTAATTTCTCCCCCTTTGCCATTAAGCGCCAAAATGGGATCATTCTTGGCCATTTAACCCCATTGCCTCACCAAAAATGTCAATTTAGAGCAAAAAACGGCAATGAGAGCATAAGTATGAACTTGGAGGTGAGTACACTAATACCGGAGTGCAGTGGAAGTCTTTGCAGTGTCCAAGTTCACCTTTCCCTGTCAATGCACTTTTGAGACTACATCAAGTTTATTCAAACACAAAGGTTAGTCTCAAAGGGTCAAGTTGTAGCACATCTCCCCCTAAATATGTGCATCATTCGCATATGGACTTGTGAGGTCCGGGGAGGTCTTGTACAACTTGAGCACCACAAATAACCAATAATAGATTTAAATGCATAAGTAACATGATCAAAGGCATAGAACACATGTATGCTATAGATCAATCCAAGTTACGCGAATCTAAGACATTTAGCACACTATGCAGCCTGCAAAAGGTTTTCTCATCTAACAATTTGGTAAAGATATCGGCTAGCTGGTTCTCAGTGCTAATGTGGTACACCTCGATATCTCCCTTTTGCTGGTGGTCCCTCAGAAAGTGATGCCGGATGTCTATGTGCTTAGTGCGGCTGTGTTCAACAGGATTATCTGCCATGCGGATTGCACTCTCATCGTCACATAGGAGTGGGACTTTGCTCAGATTGTAGCCAAAGTCCCAGAGGGTTTGCCTCATCCAAAGTAGTTGCGCGCAACACTGTCTTGCGGCAACATACTCGGCCTCAGCGGTGGATAGGGCAACAGATGTTTGTTTCTTGGAACTCCAGGACACCAGGGACCTTCCTAGAAATTGGCACGTCCCTTTGGATACTAGATCGCGAAGCAAGGCGTAGAAACTAAATATCTAAGAATTCACTTAACGGCCATAAGGTGACATTCCTTGGGGTCAGATTGATATCTAGCACACATGCATACACTTAGCATAATGTCCGTTCTACTAGCACATAAATAAAGTAATGATCCTATCATTGACCGGTATGCCTTTTGATCAACGGACTTACCTCCTTTATTGAGGTCGACATGCCTGTCGGTTCCCATCGGTGTCTTCGTGGGCTTGGCGTCCTTCATCCCAAACCTCTTGATAAGTTCTTGAGTATACTTCGTTTGGGAGAGGAAGGTGCCGTCCTTGAGTTGCTTCACTTGGAACCCAAGGAAGTAGGTCAACTCGCCCATCATCGACATCTCAAACTTTTGTGTCATCACCATGCTAAACTCCTCACAAGACTTTTGATTAGTAGAACCAAATATTATGTCATCGACATAAATTTGGCACACAAAAAGATCACCATCACAGATCTTAGTAAAAAGAGTGGGATCGGCTTTCCCAACCTTGAAAGCATTAGCAATTAAGAAATCTCTAAGGCATTCATACCATGCTCTTGGGGCTTGCTTAAGTCCATAGAGCGCCTTAGAGAGCTTGAACACATGGTCGGGGTACCTGTCATCCTCAAAGCCAGGGGGTTGTTCCACGTATACCTCCTCCTTGATTGGCCCATTGAGGAAAGCGCTCTTTACATCCATTTGAAACAACCTGAAAGAGTGGTGAGCGACATAGGCTAATAATATTCTAATAGACTCTAGCCTAGCCACAGGAGCAAAAGTCTCCTCGAAATCCAAACCTGCGACTTGGGCATAACCTTTTGCCACAAGTAGAGCCTTATTTCCTGTCACCACCCCATGCTCGTCTTGCTTGTTGCGGAACACCCACTTGGTTCCCACAACATTTTGCTTGGGACGTGGCTCCAGGCTCCAAACTTCATTTCTTTTGAAGTTGTTGAGCTCTTCCTGCATGGCCAACACCCAATCCGGATCCTACAAGGCCTCTTCTACCCTGAAAGGCTCAATAGAAGAGACAAACGAGTAATGCTCATAAAAGTTAGCTAATCTTGAGCGAGTAGTTACTCCCTTACTTATGTCACCCAGAATCTGATCGACGGGGTGATTTCTTTGGATCGTCGCTCGGACTTGAGTTGGAGGGACCCGTGGTGCTTCTTCCTCCATCACTTGTCCTTCTTGTGCTCCCCCTTGATCCTGTCCCTCTTCTTGAGGTACCTGTTCACCATCTTGAGTTGGAGGATGCACCATTTTGGAGGAAGATGCCTGTCGGCGTTTCGACCACGGGGGTCCCTGGACCGACGAGTAAACTGTCGCCGCGTGTCCCAGCCCAGATGGGTCAGCGCGAGACGGAGCACGAAGGGGGGAAAAAGGAGGGAGTCGACCATAAAGGGGAAACCCGCGGCCTTCGTGTTGTCCTGCGCCCAGGTCGGGTGCGCTTGTAGTAGGGGGTTACAAGCGTCCGCGTGGGAGGGAGCGAGAGTGTAACACTCAAGTTGTGTACCAAGAGTAATAAAGAGAGTTCCTCATTTTGTGTGTCTTATTTGCATCATAAAAAGAGCACCTATGTAATTGAGAGTGACTAAATAAAACAATTATGCTAAAATAAAGAAAAAGTGCATTTGTTGGAGTTTTATGTGTTGTGCATTAAATAAACCATGAGGATAAAAATAATAAGGTATTAACTATTTGAAACTTGATTTAACCCTAAATTTGAAATTAGGGTTTTGAAAATAAGGAAAAGAGAAGGGATATGGAAATATAAATAAAATGTATACATAAATATCTTCAGGCTTACTATTTTTAGATGCAAAAAAAAATAATAGAGTTTATAAAAGAGGATCCACAAAAGTTTGAACTAAGTCAAATTTGGTTTGAAAATGAAGAAAGAAGACAGAAAAATAAAAAGAAAAAGGAATAAACCTTACCTGGGCCGCCAGATGGTAATTCGGCCCACCAGGGGGGGAGAGTGTCCGCGCTCGGCCCATTTCTGGGACCTGCTTCCGCACACTCGCGCCGACAACTGGGGCCCGCGGGTCAGCCTCCCTTGCGCCGCGCGGCCGCTTGCTCTCTGCGTCTTCCTTTCACTGGCGCGTGGGTCCGGGTTGCCAGAATCATCCCTTCCGCAAGAATCGCGCGGCGTGAACCGAACTAGCCGCCCGACCTGCGTATTGCTCGGCGAAAATCGCGCCCGCCTTGCCAGCTGCGACCGCGATTGCCTGCCCATATAATCAACTCGACTCCTCCACTATTGCCATAAACCGTATCACGAGAGACTTTCGGGAGGAACACCGAGGGAGAAGTGAGGAGCGCTGCCGCGGATACTTGCCGCCGGCTAGGCTCAGGTGCCAGTGAAGACATTCGGGCGTCGAACTACTCTCGCGGCGGCTGGGAGACGATCCAATTGGAAGGACTCCAGCGGCAATCGGGGGAATCGCTTGCTGACTGACCAACCTCGCCGTCGTTCGCGACTCGCCCCGCACCGAGTGATTCACGTCGTGTCCGCTGGTAATTTCCATCCCTCAGCTTCGTCATGTTCCTTGATCGGTGGAGAATCGCCTCGTGCCCAAATTTTACTAGCATAGACTCTGGGGTAGCTCGACGCCGTTGAATTCCGCCGTGAATTCGCCACACCTGTGGCCGAGAAACTCCATGGCGGGTAGCTGCGGGCAAAGCCCCGTGGAAACACCCCCATTGCGTCCGCTTCAGTTTGCACCGGGTTGCGCGTGGGATTAGCTCCGGGATGTGGAGGATTGGATCCCCGGCGATGGCGCCGTCGCGGTTCGGCGGGTGCGCCACCGTGCGGCAGGGTTGTGGCAGGGGTATCCGGGCACCGTTGGATGCACGGCGAACGGCCCAGATTAGAAACTGGGGACCGATTGGGTTAAGATAGCGGGAGCCGTCCATTTTGGATCGGATGCGCGAAATTAGAACACGGGGTCATACGTTTTAAACCGTCCGATGTGAATCCGACGGTTCGGAGCGCGTACCGGTTTAATTATAGCGCGATCTAATCCGGGCCCCTGATTTCCGATCGGACGGCCGTGATCAGTCGATACCCCTTCGGTTGGCAGATTTGCAAACGAACCCTTATAATGTTAGTTAATGAACCCGCCGTCCATGTGACACTGTACACTGAGTCTAGGATTTTATTCGCGCAAGCCCCTGGACTTTCCAGAAATTGGCGCCCAGTCCAGAGGATTAGAAAACCAGAGAAATTAATTAAGAAATAGATTTTTATGTGTAGAAATAATCCTAGAATTTGTATAATTCATAGAAAATGCATAGGAACTCCAAATTGGTCCATTCCAGTTCCTAAATTTTTGTAATAATATTGTCTACGCATTAGTGCCTCTGTTCTGGCATGACAAACACATTAAAATTATTCTTTCACTTAATCTTGTATTAAATACATAAAAACTACAGAAATTCATAACTTGAAATATATATCTCCAAATTTAGTGATTCCAGTTCCTATGGTTTCATTTTAATGTAAAGATTTTTACTGTATATTTCATTCATCTGTTTGGTGTGATGTTGATTTTGGCTATACTATGTATGTATTGTGTTGATGCGAGTAGACGAGCAAGCTACTGTGGAAACTGAGGTTCAGCAAGTAGAAGTAGCTGAGCAGGAGCTCATTGAAGGCAAGTTGTGCCCTAGATCACTTACTTTTCCCAGCCATGTTCTTATTAATTTTAATGATCTGCATAGGTTAATTTTGATGGGATCCTTTATGTACCCCAGTTTTGATTACCTCTATACCTTGTTCACCCCTGGAATATTTTTGGGTAGTATTTGCTATTGCTTTATGTGGATTGGGTATGGAGATTCATTATTCATGATTATTCTGTTATTATCTTGTCATTATTGTTGTTCATGTTAAGATCATTAAATTAATGGGAACATGGAGCGACCACCCGGGAAAACAGTGCTACCACAAGGGTTTAATGGGACGCCCTTGGCTGACTAATTAGGAAAGCTAGTGGAAGACTACCTTACCCGAAAGGGGCAAGGGCAGTAGGGGAGAGGTCAGTGCGGGGAGGTCCCTGGTTGATTTTGCTGCGATGGCTATCAGCCAGGAACCCTTTACTGGATCTTCCCATAAACTGTAGCGGGTGTTCGGAAGCTAGTGGAACTTTGTAAAGGCCTCGTAGTGGATCCCTAGCCATTCACCTTGGTAGTGTCTAAGGGCCTTGCAAACCCAGGCGACATGGGATACACGACTTGTGGGTAAAGATGCGCAACCTCTGCAGAGTGTAAAACTAGTATACTAGCCGTGCTCACGGTCAAGAGCGGCTCGGACCCTCACATGATTAATTATGGAACTTAAGTTTAATTTGACATTTGCATCGCATTTGGGAGTATTTCATTATTACTGTTCTTTATTATTATTGAGGTTTGGTATTTACTTACACTTAGTAATTGCTAATAAAATTTTGACCAACTTATAAAAGCAATGCTCAGCCTTAACCCCTATTTCATTGATCAGCCTTACACTTCATGAACTCCCACCTTTGGTGAGTTCATGCCACATTATTCCCCACGACTTGTTGAGCTATGATCGTATGTGAGCTCACTCTTGCTGTCTCACACCCCCCCCCCCCCCCCACAGGAGAAGAACAGGTTGTTGAAGAGGAGCTGCCTAACACCGAGGAGTTCGATCTGATCTAGGTGGCGTTTCTCAGTCGACATTGGCGCCATCGATCCTTAATTCGTTTTATATTTATCTTTATTTTGTAATAAGACTTCCGCTATGTAATAAGTACTCTGATGTTTCATGACATTTATCTCTATACACTCTGTTATTATATATGTTGTCTTCTTGGCGCATGTATGAGATGCACCCGGCTTTGTTCTTTAAAACCGGGTGTTACAGAAGTGGTATCAGAGGAAATGTTGACTGTAGGACGAAACCTAGATAGAAATGGACAAAACCCTTATCTACTTATCTTACTCTGATTCATTCCATACTTACCTTATCTTGATCCTATCTCACCTTCTACTGTTCTACTCTGATCATTCTTACCTTTTCTACTCTGAGACAAGATGGATTTCAAACCTTGGAATCCCTACCCCTATGACATTCTTAAGAGTTAGGGAACCCGAAACAAAAGTTAAAACTATTTTCTTAAAAAAAATGTGTTGGTTGATTGTGCTGATGCTAAATGTCTGATTTGCTTCTTTGATTGATTGAATTATTATAGATGGACATCTTAGCATGTACCAACATAAGGTATTGAATTAGCTATAGTAGGTGAAATATTAATCTGCTTAGCTAATAAATCCCCCAAAGTAACACGATTGTAATTACTGCCTTGCCTACTGCTCTTTCTTACCATATGTATCTAACTCAGATGGTCAATACCAGGAGGGGTGGTGGAATTGATTTGCCTCCTAACCGACACACTCGAAGAATTTATAGACAACCTCAGCCACAGCCTGCAGAGATGAATCCTCCTAATCCTCCACCAGGCGGAGTTGACCCACTGGTTGCTGCTCAGATGGCGGTGATGCAGCAAATGGCGGACACTATGGCTGATATGCGTGCCCAGATGCAGCAAGAACGCCAAGAGATGCGTCAGGAAAGAGAAGACATACGCCAGGAGTTGCGCCAGGAGAGAGATGAGATACGCCAAGAAAGGAGGGCGCAACAACAGCAACTGCAGCAACAAATGCAACAGCAGCAACAACAGCAACAAGTGCCACTGCCTCCACCACCACCACCGGTTCCACCTCGTGATAAGCACCGGGAGTTTATGAGTCATAAGCCACCTACATTCGCTAGCTCACCTGATCCACTGGACGCGGATGATTGGCTGAAGTCAATTGAGAAGATGCTGAATATTGCACAATGCACTGATCAGGAGAAAGGTTTCAAGTTAATATTGCAGTAACCTCCTCATCCATGCGTGCAATGTTCTTTATGCCTGAGGAGTTTGTTGGTGACAACATCCGGGTGGTTAGAGATTTTCCGGATGTCTTTCCAGAGGAGTTACCAGGAATGCCACCTGAGAGAGAAGTCGAGTTTGTTATTGATCTCTTACCTGGAACCACCCCTATTTCTAAACGGCCATATAGAATGTCCGTAGAGGAGTTGAAGGAACTGAAGAAGCAGTTAACGGAGTTACAAGAGGCTGGTTACATTCGTCCAAGTTCCTCACCTTGGGGAGCACCGGTGTTATTCGTGCAAAAGAAGGATGGATCGCAACGGATGTGTGTGGATTATAGATCTCTTAATGATGTTACGGTGAAGAACAAGTACCCGTTGCCCCGTATTGAGGATTTATTTGATCAAATGAGAGGTGCAAGAGTATTTTCGAAGATTGATCTCCGATCCGGTTACCATCAGATGAAGATTAGGCCGTCGGATGTTCCCAAGACGATTTTCTCGACTCGATATGGATTATATGAGTTCACCGTTATGTCATTTGGATTAACTAATGCACTAGCCTATTTTATGGATCCGAGGAATAAGGTGTTCATGATCTGGACAGATTCGTCGTGGTGTTCATCGACGACATTCTTATCTATTCTAAGAATGAGAGTGACCATGAAGAACATCTAAGGTTGGTGCTACAGAAGTTACGAGATAATGAGCTCTACGCTAAGTTTAGCAAGTGTGAGTTTTGGATTGACAAGGTGCCATTCCTTGGTCATATTATTTCTAATGGAGGAATAGCAGTGGATCCTGCTAAAGTGAAGGAGATTATGGAATGGAGAGTGCCCACTACAGTTACGGAGATTCGGAGTTTCTTGGGACTCGCAGGATATTATCGGAGATTTATTGAGGGATTCTCTAAGATTGCCAAGCCTATGACCTCACTTTTGGAGAAAGGAAGAGAATTTAAGTGGGATGAGAAATGTCAAGAGAGCTTTGATCAATTGAAGGAAAGATTGATGTCACCTCCAGTATTGATTATGCCAGATCTGCAGAAGGGGTTTGACATTTATTGTGATGCATGTGGCCAAGGACTTGGATGTGTGCTTATGCAAGAGGGACATGTGATTGCCTATGCATCTCGTCAGTTGAGGAAGCATGAACTGAACTACCCCACCCATGACTTGGAATTGGCTGCCGTTGTCCATGCACTGAAGATTTGGAGACACTACATTATGGGAACTAAGTGCCAAGTATACACGGATCATAAGAGTTTGAAGTATATATTCACTCAGAAGGATCTCAACCTCAGGCAACGCCGTTGGTTGGAGCTTATTAAGGATTATGACTTGGAGATTCACTATCACCCAGGCAAGGCAAATTTGGTTGCAGATGCCTTGAGTCGGAAGGAGCATGTTCACTCTGCTTTCGTGGTCCAGCTACCTGATGAATTAGCAAAAGATTTTGAGAGACTCAACCTGGGGATTGTTACACATACGGAAGGAGTCACCATTGAATTGGAACCTACCTTGGAACAAGAAATTCGGAAGGGTCAGATTGGTGATGCTAAGATTCAGGAGATTAAGGATCTTATTACTGAAGGTAGAGGCCCAGAGTTCACAGAGGATGAGCAAGGCACGATATGGTTCAAGAATCGGATCTGTGTTCCCGATATCGATAGTCTTCGGGAAACCATATTGAAGGAGGCACATGATTCAGTTTATTCTATCCACCCTAGGAGCACTAAGATGTATCAGGATTTAAAGCAAAAGTATTGGTGGTATGGACTAAAGAGAGATGTGGCTGCACATGTGGCTATGTGCGATGTGTGTCGAAGAGTTAAGGCTGAACACCAGAGGCCAGCCGGACTATTGCACCCACTGAAGATACCTGAGTGGAAGTGGGAAGAGATTGGCATGGACTTCATTGTTGGATTACCCCGCACGTCTGCTGGATATGATTCTATATGGGTGATTGTGGACAGGCTAACTAAAGTAGCCCACTTTATTCCAGTAAAGACCACGTATTCAGGAGCCAAGTTAGCAGAGTTGTACATGGCACGGATTGTCTGCCTACATGGTGTGCCAAAGAAGATTGTGTCAGACCGGGGACCACAGTTTACCTCTCGATATTGGAAGAAGTTGCACGAGTCATTGGATACGAGATTGAATTTTAGTTCGGCTTACCATCCACAGACTGATGGGCAGACTGAGAGGACTAACCAAGTACTAGAGGATATGTTAAGAGCTTGTGCTCTTAAACATGGTGGAAGTTGGGATAAGAGTTTGCCTTATGCGGAGTTCTCATATAATAATAGCTATCAGGCCAGTTTGAAGATGTCACCGTTTGAGGCTTTGTATGGCAGAAAATGCAGGACTCCCTTGTATTGGAATCAAACTGGTGAAAGGCAGTTGTTTGGACCTGAGATTATCCAGGAAGCAGAGGAACAAGTCCAACAGATTAGGGAGGATTTGAGAACTGCACAATCCAGGCAGAAAAGTTATGCTGATACCCGGAGAAGACTGCTTGAGTTTAAGGAAGGAGATTATGTCTATTTGAAGGTGTCACCACTCCGGGGTATGAGAAGATTCAAGGTCAAAGGAAAGTTGTCCCCTCGCTTTATTGGACCCTTTTTAATCTTAAAGCGAGTGGGAGAAGTTGCATATCAATTGGAGTTACCGGATCATCTCGCGGATGTTCATGATGTATTTCATGTATCTCAGCTGAAGAAATGTCTCAGGGTGCCTGAGGAACAGTTACCAATGGAAGACCTTAGTGTTCAAGAGGACTTGACTTATGCTGAGTACCCCATCAAGATTTTGGATACTTTGACCCGAGTTACGAGGAATAGGGTTATAAAGATGTGCAAAGTTCAATGGAACCACCACAGTGAAGATGAAGCAACTTGGGAAAGAGAAGAAGAGCTCCGTATAGATTTTCCCCACCTTTTCTCTAGTTCTTCTTAAATCTCGAGGACGAGATTATTTTTAAGGGGGGTAGGATTTGTAACACTCAAGTTGTGTACCAAGAGTAATAAAGAGAGTTCCTCATTTTGTGTGTCTTATTTGCATCATAAAAAGAGCACCTATGTAATTGAGAGTGACTAAATAAAACAATTATGCTAAAATAAAGAAAAAGTGCATTTGTTGGAGTTTTATGTGTTGTGCATTAAATAAACCATGAGGATAAAAATAATAAGGTATTAACTATTTGAAACTTGATTTAACCCTAAATTTGAAATTAGGGTTTTGAAAATAAGGAAAAGAGAAGGGATATGGAAATATAAATAAAATGTATACATAAATATCTTCAGGCTTACTATTTTTAGATGCAAAAAAAAATAATAGAGTTTATAAAAGAGGATCCACAAAAGTTTGAACTAAGTCAAATTTGGTTTGAAAATGAAGAAAGAAGACAGAAAAATAAAAAGAAAAAGGAATAAACCTTACCTGGGCCGCCAGATGGTAATTCGGCCCACCAGGGGGGGAGAGTGTCCGCGCTCGGCCCATTTCTGGGACCTGCTTCCGCACACTCGCGCCGACAACTGGGGCCCGCGGGTCAGCCTCCCTTGCGCCGCGCGGCCGCTTGCTCTCTGCGTCTTCCTTTCACTGGCGCGTGGGTCCGGGTTGCCAGAATCATCCCTTCCGCAAGAATCGCGCGGCGTGAACCGAACTAGCCGCCCGACCTGCGTATTGCTCGGCGAAAATCGCGCCCGCCTTGCCAGCTGCGACCGCGATTGCCTGCCCATATAATCAACTCGACTCCTCCACTATTGCCATAAACCGTATCACGAGAGACTTTCGGGAGGAACACCGAGGGAGAAGTGAGGAGCGCTGCCGCGGATACTTGCCGCCGGCTAGGCTCAGGTGCCAGTGAAGACATTCGGGCGTCGAACTACTCTCGCGGCGGCTGGGAGACGATCCAATTGGAAGGACTCCAGCGGCAATCGGGGGAATCGCTTGCTGACTGACCAACCTCGCCGTCGTTCGCGACTCGCCCCGCACCGAGTGATTCACGTCGTGTCCGCTGGTAATTTCCATCCCTCAGCTTCGTCATGTTCCTTGATCGGTGGAGAATCGCCTCGTGCCCAAATTTTACTAGCATAGACTCTGGGGTAGCTCGACGCCGTTGAATTCCGCCGTGAATTCGCCACACCTGTGGCCGAGAAACTCCATGGCGGGTAGCTGCGGGCAAAGCCCCGTGGAAACACCCCCATTGCGTCCGCTTCAGTTTGCACCGGGTTGCGCGTGGGATTAGCTCCGGGATGTGGAGGATTGGATCCCCGGCGATGGCGCCGTCGCGGTTCGGCGGGTGCGCCACCGTGCGGCAGGGTTGTGGCAGGGGTATCCGGGCACCGTTGGATGCACGGCGAACGGCCCAGATTAGAAACTGGGGACCGATTGGGTTAAGATAGCGGGAGCCGTCCATTTTGGATCGGATGCGCGAAATTAGAACACGGGGTCATACGTTTTAAACCGTCCGATGTGAATCCGACGGTTCGGAGCGCGTACCGGTTTAATTATAGCGCGATCTAATCCGGGCCCCTGATTTCCGATCGGACGGCCGTGATCAGTCGATACCCCTTCGGTTGGCAGATTTGCAAACGAACCCTTATAATGTTAGTTAATGAACCCGCCGTCCATGTGACACTGTACACTGAGTCTAGGATTTTATTCGCGCAAGCCCCTGGACTTTCCAGAAATTGGCGCCCAGTCCAGAGGATTAGAAAACCAGAGAAATTAATTAAGAAATAGATTTTTATGTGTAGAAATAATCCTAGAATTTGTATAATTCATAGAAAATGCATAGGAACTCCAAATTGGTCCATTCCAGTTCCTAAATTTTTGTAATAATATTGTCTACGCATTAGTGCCTCTGTTCTGGCATGACAAACACATTAAAATTATTCTTTCACTTAATCTTGTATTAAATACATAAAAACTACAGAAATTCATAACTTGAAATATATATCTCCAAATTTAGTGATTCCAGTTCCTATGGTTTCATTTTAATGTAAAGATTTTTACTGTATATTTCATTCATCTGTTTGGTGTGATGTTGATTTTGGCTATACTATGTATGTATTGTGTTGATGCGAGTAGACGAGCAAGCTACTGTGGAAACTGAGGTTCAGCAAGTAGAAGTAGCTGAGCAGGAGCTCATTGAAGGCAAGTTGTGCCCTATATCACTTACTTTTCCCAGCCATGTTCTTATTAATTTTAATGATCTGCATAGGTTAATTTTGATGGGATCCTTTATGTACCCCAGTTTTGATTACCTCTATACCTTGTTCACCCCTGGAATATTTTTGGGTAGTATTTGCTATTGCTTTATGTGGATTGGGTATGGAGATTCATTATTCATGATTATTCTGTTATTATCTTGTCATTATTGTTGTTCATGTTAAGATCATTAAATTAATGGGAACATGGAGCGACCACCCGGGAAAACAGTGCTACCACAAGGGTTTAATGGGACGCCCTTGGCTGACTAATTAGGAAAGCTAGTGGAAGACTACCTTACCCGAAAGGGGCAAGGGCAGTAGGGGAGAGGTCAGTGCGGGGAGGTCCCTGGTTGATTTTGCTGCGATGGCTATCAGCCAGGAACCCTTTACTGGATCTTCCCATAAACTGTAGCGGGTGTTCGGAAGCTAGTGGAACTTTGTAAAGGCCTCGTAGTGGATCCCTAGCCATTCACCTTGGTAGTGTCTAAGGGCCTTGCAAACCCAGGCGACATGGGATACACGACTTGTGGGTAAAGATGCGCAACCTCTGCAGAGTGTAAAACTAGTATACTAGCCGTGCTCACGGTCAAGAGCGGCTCGGACCCTCACATGATTAATTATGGAACTTAAGTTTAATTTGACATTTGCATCGCATTTGGGAGTATTTCATTATTACTGTTCTTTATTATTATTGAGGTTTGGTATTTACTTACACTTAGTAATTGCTAATAAAATTTTGACCAACTTATAAAAGCAATGCTCAGCCTTAACCCCTATTTCATTGATCAGCCTTACACTTCATGAACTCCCACCTTTGGTGAGTTCATGCCACATTATTCCCCACGACTTGTTGAGCTATGATCGTATGTGAGCTCACTCTTGCTGTCTCACACCCCCCCCCACAGGAGAAGAACAGGTTGTTGAAGAGGAGCTGCCTAACACCGAGGAGTTCGATCTGATCTAGGTGGCGTTTCTCAGTCGACATTGGCGCCATCGATCCTTAATTCGTTTTATATTTATCTTTATTTTGTAATAAGACTTCCGCTATGTAATAAGTACTCTGATGTTTCATGACATTTATCTCTATACACTCTGTTATTATATATGTTGTCTTCTTGGCGCATGTATGAGATGCACCCGGCTTTGTTCTTTAAAACCGGGTGTTACAGAGAGGCATGTACGCGCCGTCCCGTTCTCCCGCGTGACCAACCTTCTCGTACGAGAGCCCTGAACCTTCCTTTTATAGGCATAAGGAGAGGGTCCAGGTGTACAATAGGAGATGTAGCAGTGTGCTAACGTGTCTAGCAGAGAGGAGCTAGTGCCCTAAGTACATGCCGTTGTGGCAGCCGGAGAGGTTTTGGCACCCTGTTCATGTGATGTCGTGGCCGTCGGAGGAGCTCTAGAGCCTTGCGGAAGGACAACTGTCGGGGCTGTCGAGTCCTTGCTGACGTCTCCTTGCTTCCGTAAGGGGCTGAGAGCCGCCGTCGTCATGGAGCACGCGGGCGCCATCATTATTTGTTTATCGGGGCGAGCCAGATGGGACACCGGTCTTGTTCCTCGTAGCCTGAGCTAGCTAGGGGTAGGGTAATGATGGCCTCCCCTGTGACGTGGTCGGTCCGAGCCCTGGGTCGGGCGAGGCGGAGGCTCCTCCGAGGTCGAGGTCGAGTCTGTCTTCCGAGGTCGAGGTCGAGTCTGTCTTCCGAGGTCGAGGTCGAGTCCGAGCCCCGGGTCGGGCGAGGCGGAGACCATCGTCTGAGGCCGAGGCCGAGTCCGGGCCATGGGGTCGGGCGAGGCGGAGTTCGTCGTCTTTCGGGGCCGAGGCCGAGGCCGAGTCCGAGCCCTGGGGTCGGGCGAGGCGGAGTTCGTCGTCTTCCGGGGCCGAGGCCGAGTCCGAGCCCTGGGGTCGGGCGAGGCGGAGTTCGTCGTCTTCCGGGGCCGAGGCCGAGTCCGAGCCCTAGGGTCGGGCGAGGCGGAGTTCGTCGTCTTCCGGGGCCGAGGCCGAGTCCGAGCCCTGGGGTCGGGCGAGGCAGAGTTCGTCGTCTTCCGGGGCCGAGGCCGAGTCCGAGCCCTGGGGTCGGGCGAGGCGGAGCTTCCTATGGCGCCCGAGGCCGGACTTGGCTGCTGTCAGCCTCACTCTGTCGAGTGGCACAGCAGTCGGAGCGGCGCAAACGGCGCTGTCTTCTTGTCAGGCCGGTCAGTGGAGCGGCGAAGTGACTGCGGTCACTTCGGCTCTGTCGACTGAAGGGCGCGCGTCAGGATAAGGTGTCAGGCCATCCTTGCATTAAATGCTCCTGCGATATGGTCGGTTGGCGTGGCAATCTGGCCAAGGTTGCTTCTCCGCGAAGACTGGGCCTCGGGCGAGCGAAGGTGCGTCCGTTGCTTGAGGGGGCCTCGGGCGAGACGTGAATCCTCCGGGGTCGGCTGCCCTTGCCCGAGGCTGGGCTCGAGCGAGGCGAGATCGTGTCCCTTGAGTGGACCGAGCCTTGACTTAATCGCACCCATCAGGCCTTCGCAGCTTTGTGCTGATGGGGGTTACCAGCTGAGATTAGGAGTCTTAGGGGTACCCCTAATCATGGTCCCCGACAGTAGCCCCCGAGCCTCGAAGGGAGTGTTAATACTCGCTTGGAGGCTTTTGTCGCACTTTTTTGCAAGGGGACCGGCCTTTCTCGGTTGCGTTCCGTTTCGGTGGGTGCGCGCGAGCGCACCCGCCGGGTGTAGCCCCCGAGGCCTCGGAGGAGTGGTTTGACTCCTTCGAGGTCTTAATGCGTTTCATGATGCTTAGGCCGGTCTGGTTGTTCCTTCATGCGAACTGGCCGTAGCCCGGGTGCACAGTCGAGTCCCAAGTTCTCGGGCTGGTATGTTGACGCTGTCAACGGTTTGGCCGGAGCCGAGTTTGCGAGAGCAGCCCCCGAGCCTCCACACAGAGCGAGAGGACGGTCAAGGACAGACTCGACTTTTTTACATACGCCCCTGCGTCGCCTTTCCGCAAGGAGGAGGGGGGGGGGGAAAGCGCCATGTTGCCCTCGGAGGGCGCCGAACATGGTGTCTCCAGTGAGTTGCTAACGGGTAATCCAAGTGGACGCCCGTGCCCCATTCGTTAGGGGTCAGCTAGTGGCCCGGAGGCGCGCTCCAAAAGTACCTGCGGGTGATTTGCCGGACCCGGTCCCCTTTTGACGGGGTCCGAGGGCTCGATGCCTCCCTGTGATGGGATTCCGTTACAAAATCATTCCCGCTGGTCTCGGAAATGTCCTAGGGTACCTCGGGAGCGTAGCCCGAGCCTTGGTTATGTATCGAACGTACCCAGGGTCATCCCTCGCTCTGCGTCTGAGGCGGCTGTCGAACCCTTCGAGGGCCAGCCTACGAACCCCTGATCAGTAGTGGGCGCGGAGCCCGAGTGGCCTGAGGCGGCCGTTGAACCCTTCCGAGGGGCCAGCCTTCGAACCTCTGACCAGTAGTGGGCGCGGAGCCCGAGTGCTCTGAGGCGGCTGTTGAACCCTTCCGAGGGGCCAGCCTTCGAACCTCTGATCAGTAGGGGGCTCGGGGCCCGTTTCCTTCGTGGAGGAGGACCCCTTTCGGGGTATCCCCTTTCCCGGTCCCTGTTGTAAGAGAGAGAAAGAGGAAAAGGAAAAGGATACGAAATCGAATGTCGTGGCACACCTTTTTTTCGCGGTCATTATGGCGGGAGCAAAGCGTCGCTTGCTTCGCCTGCCAAAGGTGCCGCATGTCCTGCCACAGAGTTAATGCGACGGGATGAGTGGTTCGCGGGGCAGCCGTTGCGCGTGCGCGAGCCGTTCGAGGAACGGAACACGGGCGCGTCGTCTTCACGCCGTGGGAGAGGGTTCTCTCGCTGTCCCAGGAGGGGACGTGAGCTTGCTGACGACTTGACCGCTGCTTCCGCCCGCCTGCCACCGCCATTACTGCCGGCCCATTTCTGGCCGTATCGACCGCCGTGCCTTCTCCCGCGACTGACTGACCCATGACCAATGTGCTCGGTTGGCACTGTCGGGTCATGCGCAGGGTCGCCTCGAGTCGCGGTACCGGTTCCGCAGTCGAGAAGGCGCGGTAGTAGCGCAAGTGGCGGTGCAGTTTCTTGCACGTAGTAATCGGCGCGCCGGTTACATGACGTGTGGGCCTGGGCCTCCACGCTGGACGCGTCGAAGTCGAAAGGGTGCGCCCCCTTGGTGCGGTTGCATGTCGCCTGCACAGCGTGCATGGCGGTCCGCCCTTTCACCCGCTGGTTTAGGCGAAAGTGGAGGAGCGCTCATAACCGTTGGGCAGTTACGCGCACCGCGCACGGCGGTTTGGCCTCTTCAGTCTTGGGCCAGCTTGCATGACGCGTGGGACCCAGCCCCCATGTCGTAGGGGGAAGACCTTGGAGCGTGTTGGAGAAGACTCAGTCTGCGACGGCTGAGGACGCAAGTGGGGAGAGTTGCCTTTAAAAGGAGGGTGACCCCCTTGGAAGGCAACCATGTCTCCGCACTCCCTTCATGCATTGCGTCCTTCCACCTTCCGAGCCCCCGGATGGGGGGCGCCCGCGGTTCTTCCGCCTTGTCGTCGTTGGAGGAACGCAACTTCACGGAAGTTGGTACCTTTCAGCCATCGTTCGGCTTCAAGGATTTTCATCAGGCAGACCGGCTGCATCCCCTCGCCGGTGGTCGCCCAAGACGGTGACCACAGTTCCAGGGTGGGGAGAAGCAAGCCGGGCTGCGGCCTCTGCCCCTCCCTCAGCTTCAAGGATGTTCATCATCAGTGCTGGGGAGGGGAGTGCGCCGAGTTGTTGCCTGTCTCCGCGCGGGCAGCAGCCCGCTCCTTCCCTCAGTGATCGGGGGGAAGGGCGTTCGCCGTTCGTGGCGCTGGCAGCTGCCGCGTGTCTGGCTCTCCGGCCCAAGCGGCTTTGGCGCCGCTTCCGGTGCCACCTTCCGCCAAGGCAGCCGGAAGAGGTTTCTCCACCGACGAGATAGTCGGTGCCGCCTGCGGACTGACCTCCAACTCTACGGCCTTCTGCTTGTCCTCGCCCCTCGAGTGGGGACGTGGGCGAGGGCCTTATGGCAGCAGCATCCGCCCTGAGGTCATTGTTGCTGCTGTTCGGCCGCTCGGAGCAGAGGTCGTTGTCGCTGCTGCTCTTCGGGCGTCGGTGAGCCATCCGTCGGCCTTCCGTTGCTTCGCAGGCCCTCCAACGTGGGGGGTTGTTCGTACCTGCGGAGGCGGAACCGGAGTTCCGTTTGTAATGGCATCTTGAGTGCTGGTGTCTGTTCATTATGGCTGTCGGGGCCTAAACATGTATATATTTTTGGCACGGAGCCGTGTTTTTTCCTCATTTCGAGCACTAGGACTCGCCTGTC
Source organism: Zea mays (assembly GCF_902167145.1). NCBI lineage: Eukaryota > Viridiplantae > Streptophyta > Magnoliopsida > Poales > Poaceae > Zea > Zea mays. Next base: position 90,282,715 of record NC_050105.1, read on the forward strand.
GGCTAACTGAACCACTTCACCAAGCGTGAGTTGCCTCGTGTGAAGGTGACGAGTGAGGTATCCGTATCCCGGAGGCGTAGGAGTCCCTCGGCTCGGTCGGCCTTGCCGCCCGAGGCTTCTCTTGCTTAGTTAAGGGAAACCCTCGACCGCTCTTCGATGAGCCGAAGCTGGAGGCAGCGGTGTTAGCATGGACAGAGGCAGAGTTGGCTCGAAAAGAAGACTTCGTCGACCGGAGCCTGGCCGGGCCGTCCACTGGTGGGACCGACGCCGGAGTCGGGTTGCCGAGGCCACGAGCCGGGCTGGTGTCCTCGGAGGACAGCTGGCTGAGGCTTCGGGGCGGCCGGCCGAGCCGTCTGCTCAGGCCGGATTCCTAGAGGAGACCCTGGCGGTGATGGCCCGGGCGTGGTGCTGACGTCGTTCTTCGAAGTGGAGACCCTCTGACCGTGTTGCCGTCCAAGGCTCGGTTGGACTTCGCCGAAGGTGGAGTTGACACCGAGGGTGCTGCTGCTCCCCCTCCGTCGACGTCTGAGCCTACGGGATCGGTTCATCTTGTAGTGTGCGTATGTTTTCTGCGGCCGCCGAGGCCCAAACATACTGTCATCGCGTTGTAAAGCTGCGTTTCTTTTCCTCTTGTTTCGAGTATCTGGACTTATTTGTCGGTAACAGAATTGTTTGTCCGAGCGAGAGTTACTTTTCACGGAAGGTGATGAGTGAGGTATCCGTATCCCGGAGGCGTAGGAGTCCCTCGGCTCGGTCGGCCTTGCCGCTTACATGTACTCTTACTCATCCGTAGGATTCTGCTATCGATATAGTCTAGAAGGCACGAAAAATCGTTTCGGCAGAAGAGTTTTCGAGCGTTAAGACTTGTTCGGTCCGTAGAATCGCTTATCCGAGCGTGAGTTACTTATCGCAGAAGGTGATGAGTGAGGTATCCGTATCCCGGAGGCGTAGGAGTCCCTCGGCTCGGTCAGCCTTGGCTGCTTACGTGTACTTCGTCGTTTTCAGGATCCCACTTTCAAAGTAGTCGAAAAGCACGAAAGACGTTCTGGCAGAAAAGATCTTTTCCAAGGAAAATTTTGACGCGGAGGGGGTTCCCCCTTCTAGCCCCCGAGGGAGGGTCGGGCTTTGTCGAGGCAAGGCTGACCCTTCCTTGATGGTTAGACTTTGTGTGTGAACGAGGTGTACGAACGACTTGAAAGCATCTTAAGGGTAGAAGCGACGTAGCTATCGAATGTTCCAAGCGTTGCTGTAGACCTCGCCTTGACTGTTGGCCAGCTTGTACGTCCTGGGCTTCAGAACCTTGGCGATGACGAACGGCCCTTCTCAAGGAGGCGTGAGCTTGTGCTGCCCTCGGGCGTCTTGTCACAGCCGAAGCACCAAGTCGCCCACCTGGAGGTCTCGGGACCAAACCCCTCAGGCGTGGTAGCGTCGCAGGGACTGCTGATACCACGCCGAGTGTAGTAAGGCCATGTCCCGAGCTTCTTCCAGCTGGTCCAGTGAGTCTTCTCAATTTGTTCAATTGCTTTGGTCGTCGTAGGCCCTCAACCTCGGGGAACCGTATTCTAAGTCTGTGGGCAAGATGGCCTCGGCCCCATAGACTAGAAAGAACGGTGTGAAGCCCGTGGCTCGGCTCGGCGTCGTCCTCAGACTCCAGACCACCGAGGGGAGTTCCTTCATCCATCGCTTGCCGAACTTGTTGAGGTCACTGTAGATCCTCGGCTTGAGTCCTTGCAGAATCATGTCGTTGGCACGCTCTACTTGCCCATTCGTCATGGGGTGAGCCACGGCGGCCCAGTCCACCCGGATGTGGTGATCCTCGCAGAAGTCTAGGAACTTTCTGCTGGTGAACTGGGTGCCGTTGTCAGTGATGATGGAGTTCGGGACCCCAAAGCGACGGATGATGTTGGTGAAGAACGCCACCGCCTGTTCGGATCTGATGCTGTTTAGGGGTCGGACCTCGATCCACTTGGAGAATTTGTCGATGGCGACCAGCAGGTGCGTGTAGCCCCCAGGTGCCTTCTGCAAGGGACCGACGAGGTCCAGACCCCACACAGCAAACGACCAGGTGATGGGTATCGTCTGTAGAGCCTGAGTGGGCAGGTGGGTCTGCTTCACGTAGAATTGACACCCTTGGCAGGTGCGGACAATTCTAGTGGCGTCGGCCAATAGAAACCTTGTCGGAAAGCGTTTCCAACAAGGGCTCGAGGTGCTGCATGATGACCGCAAGCCCCCGAGTGTATTTCTGGTAAGAGCTCCTGGCCTTCGGCGATGGATATGCATCGCTGGAGGATGCCTGATGGGCTGCGGTGGTAGAGCTCCTTCCCGTCTCCCAGCAAGACGAACGACTTGGCGCACTGCGCCAGTCGCCGAGCTTCGGCTCGGTCGAGGGGCAACTCTCCTCGGTGGAGATATTGCAGGTACGGGGTCTGCCAGTTTCGATTAGGTGGGACCCCATTCTGCTCTTCCTCGACGCGCAGTGCCTCACCCTTGGGGGCCGAGGGTGCCTCGGGCTGGGCCGAGGCCTTCTCGGGCTCGGGCGTGTCGCCAGTCTTTACTGAGGGTTGATGTAGGTCTCGGGAGAAGACGTCCAGGGGAACCGTTGTTCGCCTCGAGGCTATCTTAGCTAGCTCGTCCGTAGTCTCGTTGTATCGTCGGGCGACGTGGTTGAGCTCGAGCCCGTAGAACTTGTCCTCCAGGCGCCGAACCTCATCGCAATAGGCTTCCATCTTTGGGTCGCGGCAGTGGGAGTTCTTCATGACTTGGTCGATGACGAGCTGCAAGTCACCGCGAGCATTGAGGCATCGGACCCCTAGCTCGATGGCGATGCACAACCCGTTGACCAGAGCCTCGTACTCAGCCACGTTGTTGGACGTCGGGAAATGGAAGCGCAGCACGTAGCGGAGGTGCTTCCCGAGGGGCGAGATGAAGAGTAGGCTCGCGCCTGCCCCTGTTTTCATCAGCGACCCGTCGAAAAACATGGTCCAGAGTTCCGGTTGGATCGGAGCCGCCGGGAGCTGGGTGTCGACCCATTCAGCCACAAAGTCCACCAAGACTTGGGACTTGATGGCCTTCCGAGGGGCGAACGAGATTGTCTCGCCCATGATTTCCACCGCCCATTTTGCAATCCTACCCGAGGCCTCTCGGCACTGGATGATCTCCCCAGGGGGAAGGATGACACCATAGTCACCGGATGAGACTCGAAGTAGTGTCGCAACTTCCGCCGTGTCAGAACCACCGCGTACAACAGCTTCTGAATTTGTGGGTAGCGGATCTTGGTCTCGGACAGTACCTCACTGATGAAGTAGACCGGCCTCTGGACGGGCAATGCATGCCCTTCTTCTCGTCTCTGAACCACGATCGCGGCGCTGACCACCTGAGTGGTAGCGGCGACGTAGATCAAGAGGGCTTCTTCGGCAGCGGGGGGCACCAAGATGGGCGCGTTCGTGAGGAGCGCCTTCAGGTTCCCGAGGGCCTCCTCGGCCTCGGGGGTCCAAGTGAAGCACTCGGCCTTTCTTAAGAGGCGGTACAGAGGTAGGCCTCTTTCGCCGAGGCGCGAGATGAAACGGCTCAGAGCCGCAAGGCATTCCATGACCCTCTGTATGCCTTTCAAGTCTTTGATGGGCCCCATGTTGGTGATGGCCGCGATTTTCTCCGGGTTGGCCTCGATGCCCCGCTCGGAGACAATGAACCCCAAGAGCATGCCTCGGGGGACTCCGAAGACACACTTCTCGGGGTTGAGTTTTACGCCTTTCGCCTTGAGACACCGGAATGTCGTTTCAAGGTCGGAAAGGAGGTCGGAAGCTTTCCTCGTCTTGACTACGATGTCATCGACGTAAGCCTCGACCGTTCGACCAATGTGTTGGCCGAACACGTGGTTCATGCACCTTTGGTATGTCGCACCCGCATTCCTCAAACCAAATGGCATAGTAACGTAGCAATACATGCCAAAAGGTGTGATAAAAGAAGTCGCGAGCTGGTCGGACTCTTTCATCCTGATTTGGTGATACCCTGAGTAGGCATCGAGGAAAGACAGGGTTTCACACCCAGCAGTGGAATCCACGATTTGATCGATGCGAGGCAGAGGGTAGGGAACCTTCGGACATGCTTTGTTTAGACCAGCGTAGTCTACACACATCCGCCATTTCCCTCCTTTCTTTCTCACAAGCACAGGGTTGGCAAGCCATTCGGGATGGAATACCTCTTTGATGAACCCTGCAGCCATCAGCTTGTGGATCTCCTCGCCTATGGCTCTGCGCTTTTCTTCGTCGAATCGGCGCAGAGGCTGCTTCACGGGTCGGGCTCCAGCTCGGATGTCCAGCGAGTGCTCGACGACTTCCCTCGGTATGCCAGGCATGTCCGAGGGACTCCACGCAAAGACTTCAGCGTTCGCGCATAGAAAGTCGACGAGCACTGCTTCCTATTTGGGGTCGAGCTCGGAGCCGATCCGTATCTTCTTAGAGGTGTCGTTGCTGGGGTTGAGAGGGACAGACTTAACCGTCTCTGCTGGCTCGAAGTTGCCGGCATGGCGCTTCACGTCTGGCGTCTACTTGGAGAGGCTCTCCAGGTCGGCGATGAGGGCCTCGGATTCGGCATGGGCCTCGGCGTACTCCACGCACTCCACGTCGCATTCATACGCGTGTCGGTACGTGGGGCCGACGGTGATGACCCCGTTGGGGCCCGACATCTTGAGCTTAAGGTAGGTGTAGTTGGGGACGGCCATGAACTTGGCGTAGCATGGCCTCCCCAGCACTGCGTGGTAGGTTCCTCAGAACCCGACCACCTCGAACGTGAGGGTTTCCCTTCTGACGTTGGAGGGAGTCCCGAAGCAGACGGGCAGATCGAGTTGTCCAAGCGGCAGCTTCGGAGATCCCAGGAGTTCCCAGGGCGAACGTACGTGCCCTGGAAGTTGCTGGCGAAGGCTTGGACCAGGTCGTCCCAGTTGGAGATCTGCCCCGGAGGCAGGTGCTCCAACCAGGCTCGAGCGGTGTCAGAGAGGAACAGGGGGAGGTTGCGGATGATGAGGTTGTCATCATCCGTTCCACCCAGTTGGCAGGCCAGCCGGTAGTCCGCGAGCCACAGTTCCGGCCTTGTCTCCCACGAGTACTTTGTGAAAGTAGTCGGGGTTCGGAACCGGGTCGGGAATGGCGCCCGTCGTATGGCCCGGCTGAAAGCCTGCGGACCGGGTGGTTCGGGCGAGGGACTCCGATCCTCCCCGCTGTCGTAGCGTCCCCCACGCCTGGGGTGGTAGCCTCGGCGCACCCTCTCGTCGAGGTGGGCTCGACGGTTGCGGTGGTGGTGCTGGTTGCCGAGGCGACCCGGGGCCGCAGGCGCTGTGTTGCGCGTGCGCCTAGTGTGGACCGAGGCTTCCCGCATGAATCGGGAAGTCGCGGCGCGATGCTCCAAGGGGTATCCCTGGCTTCGGGAGGCAGAGCTTTCGGCCTGTCGGACCGTGACATCCTCCAGGAGATTCTTGAGCTCTCCCTGGATACGCCGCCCCTCGGTGGTTGATGACTCCGGCATCGCGCGGAGAAGTATTGCTGCTGCAGCCAGGTTCTGGCCGACCCCACTGGAAACTGGTGGCGGCCTTGCCCTGACGTCATCGGTAATGCGGTGCTGGATGCCCTAGGGTAGATGACGCACTTCTTCGGCCGAAGCTTGGTTTGCCCATTCCTGCCCGATGTTCCACCGGAACGGCTCAAGTGTTCCTGTTCCCTCGTCGAGCCTGGCCTGCATCTCGCGGATTTGCTCGAGCTGTGTGTCCTGACCCCCCGCAGGGACTGGGACCACAGCTAGCTCCCGAAGGATGTCAACGCGAGGCGCAGGCCTAGGGGGATCACCGTTTTCCGGTATACCAAGATGGTTGCCTTCGTCGGGACCCCCTAGATCGACGTGGAAACATTCACGACTTGGGCCGCAGTCCTCGTCGCCGAAGCTGCGGCTACCGTCGGAACAATCGGAAAGGCAGTAGTCGCATGCGGTCATGAAGTCCCGCATGGCACTGGGGTTACCGAGTCCGGAGAAATCCCAACAAAAGTCGGGCTCGTCATCTTCCTCGGAACCCGAGGGTCCGTAGGTCGAGACGGTCGTCAGCCGGTCCCAGGGTGACCGCATACCGTACCCCGGAGGGTTTGGACATGCCTCTATGAAGGCTTCCACCGAAGCGAAGTCACTTGGTGGGTCGAGGCTGAATCCAAAAGGCACGAGATGGGAATCGGTCGGTACCTCTTGGTCGACGGGCGGTGACGAAGTCGCGTCAGGGGCAGACTGCACCATCGTCTCAGGCACGAGGGTGACGCCCAACAAGTCCCTTGCGAGCGTGCTGGCGTCATCCGTCTGCTTGGAGCTGACATGTTGCGGGGAAACGGCGCTCGTCTTCGTCTCAGACGCGAGGTCGACGCCCGACGTGTCCCCCGTTGGGGCGCCGGCACCGTCGACTCGCTCGACAGCCGACGAGGTGCCGCCTCCTGCTTGGCCTTGGTTGCCCCGCCTCCTCCTCCGTCGGCGGGGGAGGCGACGGGACAAACCCGAATGTTGTTCTTCCGCCACGTGGGGAAGACGTCGTTGATTCCGCCGCCGGCGGGCTGGTTGTCGGCCGCCATTGTCGCTGTCGTGTGGCGGAGGAAGGAGTATCATGTCGTAGCTGCCGTCGAGGGACATGAACTCAAGACTCCCGAAACGGAGCACCGTCCCAGGCCGGAAAGGTTGCTGGAGACTGCCCATCTGGAGCTTGACGGGAAGCTGTTCGTCAACACGCAGCAGGCCCCTACCTGGCGCGCCAACTGTCAGCGTTTCGACCCCAGGGGGTCCCTGGACCGACGAGTAAACTGTCGCCGCATGTCCCAGCCCAGATGGGTCGGCGCGAGATGGAGCACGAAGGGGGGAAAAAGGAGGGAGTCGACCGTAAAGGGGAAACCCGCGGCCTTCGTGTTGTCCTGCGCCCAGGTCGGGTGCGCTTGCAGTAGGGGGTTACAAGTGTCCGCGTGGGAGGGAGCGAGAGGCCTGTACGCGCCGTCCCGTTCTCCCGCGCGGCCAACCTTCTCGTACGAGAGCCCTGGACCTTCCTTTTATAGGCGTAAGGAGAGGGTCCAGGTGTACAATAGAAGATGTAGCAGTGTGCTAACGTGTCTAGCAGAGAGGAGCTAGTGCCCTAAGTACATGCCGTTGTGGCAGCCGGAGAGGTTTTGGCACCCTGTTCATGTGATGTCGTGGCCGTCGGAGGAGCGCTAGAGCCTTGCGGAAGGACAACTGTCGGGGCTGTCGAGTCCTTGCTGACGTCTCCTTGCTTCCGTAAGGGGCTGAGAGCCGCCGTCGTCATGGAGCACGCGGGCGCCATCATTATTTGTTTATCGGGGCGAGCCAGATGGGACACCGGTCTTGTTCCCCGTAGCCTGAGCTAGCTAGGGGTAGGGTAATGATGGCCTCCCCTGTGACGTGGTCGGTCCGAGCCCTGGGTCAGGCGAGGCGGAGGCTCCTCCGAGGTCGAGGTCGAGTCTGTCTTCCGAGGTCGAGGTCGAGTCTGTCTTCCGAGGTCGAGGTCGAGTCCGAGCCCCGGGTCGGGCGAGGCGGAGACCATCGTCTGAGGCCGAGGGCGAGTCCGAGCCCTGGGGTCGGGCGAGGCGGAGTTCGTCGTCTTCTGGGGCCGAGGCCGAGTCCGAGCCCTAGGGTCGGGCGAGGCGGAGTTCATCGTCTTCCGGGGCCAAGGCCGAGTCCGAGCCCTAGGGTCGGGCGAGGCGGAGTTCATCGTCTTCCGGGGCCGAGGCCGAGTCCGAGCCCTGGGGTCGGGCGAGGCGGAGTTCGTCGTCTTCCGGGGCCGAGGCCGAGTCCGAGCCCTGGGGTCAGGCAAGGCGGAGTTCGTCGTCTTCCGGGGCCGAGGCCGAGTCCGAGCCCTGGGGTCGGGCGAGGCGGAGCTTCCTATGGCGCCCGAGGCCAGACTTGGCTGCTGTCAGCCTCACTCTGTCGAGTGGCACAACAGTCGGAGCGGCGCAGGTGGCACTGTCTTCTTGTCAGGCCGGTCAGTGGAGCGACGAAGTGACTGCGGTCACTTCGGCTCTGTCGACTGAAGGGCGCGCGTCAGGATAAGGTGTCAGGCCATCCTTGCATTAAATGCTCTTGCGATATGGTCGGTTGGCGTGGCGATCTGGCCAAGGTTGCTTCTCCGCGAAGACTGGGCCTCAGGCGAGCCAAAGGTGCGTCCGTTGCTTGAGGGGGCCTCGGGCGAGACGTGAATCCTCCGGGGTCGGCTGCCGTTGCCCGAGGCTGGGCTCGGGCTAGGCGAGATCGTGTCCCTTGAGTGGACCGAGCCTTGACTTAATCGCACCAATCAGGCCTTCGCAGCATTGTGCTGATGGGGGTTACCAGCTGAGATTAGCAGTCTTGGGGGTACCCCTAATTATGGTCCCCGACAATGCCTGATCTTGCTCTTGTTGTTCCTGTGGTCGTACATCACCTATCGCCATCGTGCACATTGCGGCCGTCGAAACATCATCTTCATCTATGTCATCAAGATCAACATGCTCTCTTGAAGAGCCATTAGTCTCATCAAATACAACGTCGCTAGAGACTTCAACTAATCCTGATGATTTGTTGAAGACCCTATACGCCTTTGTATTTGAGTCATACCATAGTAAAAACCCTTCTACAGCTTTGGGAGCAAATTTAGAATGTCTACCTTTCTTCAACAAAATGTAGCATTTGCTCCCAAATACACGAAAATAAGAAACATTGGGTTTGTTACCAGTAAGGAGTTCATAGGAGGTCTTCTTGAGGAGGCGATGCAGATATAGCCGGTTTATGGCGTGGCAAGCTATGTTCACAACTTCCAACAAAAACCACTCGGGCGTCCTGAATTCTCCAAGCATTGTTCTTGCCATGTCGATGAGCGTCCTGTTCTTCCTTTCTACCACACCATTTTGTTGTGGTGTGTAGGGAGCGGAGAACTCGTGCTTGACACCTTCTTCCTCAAGATACTCCTCCACTTGCAGATTCTTGAACTCGGACCCGTTGTCGCTTCTTATCTTTTTCACGTTGAGCTCAAATTCGTTTTGAGCCCTCCTTAGAAAGCGCTTTAGGGTCCCTTGGGTTTCTGATTTATCCTGCAAAAAGAACACCCAAGTGAAGCGGGAAAAATCATCAACAATTATAAGACCATACTTACTTCCCCCGATGCTAAGGTAGGCGACGGGTCCGAAGAGGTCCATGTGAAGAAGCTCCAGTGGTCTTGATGTTGTCATCACATTCTTGCTGTGATGAGTGCTTCCCACCTATTTCCCTGCCTAACATGCTGCACACGGCCTATCTTTCTCGAAACAAACATTGGTTAGTCCTAACACATGTTCTCCCTTTAGAAGTTTATGAAGGTCCTTCATCCCAACATGTGCTAGACGGCGATGCCACAGCCAGCCCATACTAGTCTTAGCTATTAAGCATGCATCTAGATCGGCCTCCTCTTTCAAAAAATCAACTAAATAGAGTTTGTCGTCTAATACACCCTTAAAAGCTAATGAACCATCACTCCTTCTAAAGACAGATACATCAATATTTGTAAAAAGACAATTGTAACCCATGTGACACAATTGACTTACAGACAGGAGGTTGTAACCAAGCGACTCTACTAGAAATACATTCGATATGGAGTGCTCGTTGGTGATGGCTATCTTTCCCAAACCTTTGACCTTGCCTTGGTTCCCATCTCCAAAATTAATCGTATCCTGGGAATCCTTGTTCTTGACGTAGGAGGTGAACATCTTCTTCTCCCCCATCATGTGGTTTGTGCATCCGCTGTCGATAATCCAGCTTGAGCCCCCGGATGCAAAAACCTGCAAGGAATTTGAGCTTGGGTTTTAGGTACCCAACACTTGTTGGGTCTTACAAGGTTAGTCAAAATAGTTTTTGGAACCCATATGCAGGTTTTGTCTCCCTTGCATTTGGATCCAAATTTCCTAGCCACTACTTTTGCATTCTTACATGAAAGAACTGAAAGGGAAATGTGCCTTGGGCCATTTCTATATTGTTTTGGTGATTAAGTGCCAACACATATTCTCTAAGTGTTATTGTATGCCAAATGATGAATGAAGTGCAAATCAACAATAAGGTATGATTCTAGACTTAGTACATTGGTTTTTGTGTAATAATATATTTGTCTAAGTGCTAGAATCAAAGAAAAGAAAAGAAGAGAAGAACTTGGCTCGAAGCAGCCAAGACTCAGCACAATCTGGCACACGGACTGTCCGGTGGTGCACCGGACAGTGTCGGTGCGCCAGACTGGTCTCCAGCGAACTGGCTACTCTCGGGAGTTTTTGGTGGCATACAACTATAATTCACCGGACTGTCCGGTGGTGCACCGGACTGTCCGGTGAGCCAACGGCCGCCAGCGCAACGGTCGAACGCCAAATCCATGGGCGACGCGTGGCCCGCTCTAACGGTCGGCAGGGGGCACCGAACTGTCCGGTGTGCACCGGACAGTGTCCGGTGCGCCAACCAGCCCGAAGATCCAACGGTCGGCTACGCTAGGAATGGAAGAAGATCCGCACCGGACATGCTACAGTGGCTGTCTGGTGGTGCACCGGACTGTCTGGTGCGCCACCCGATAGAAGGCAAGAATTGCCTTCCTTGTTGGGTTCCAACGGCTCCTAACTGCCTTGGGGCTATAGAAGGGACCCCTAGGCGCATGGAGGAGTAACCCAAGCATTCCTTGATCATTCCTAAGCACCAAGACTCCATTCTCACGCATTCGATTCTTTGAGATAGTGACTTGAGCCCCATTTGAGTAGAGAACTCCTCGAGTTGTGTTGTGAGCTCAAGTTGTGGCTTTGTGTGCGTGATTGTGCTCTTGTTTTGAGTCTTGTGTGTGTTGCTCTCCCCTCCCTTACTTCTATGCTTCTTTATGATCATCAATTGTAAGGGCGAGAGGCTCCAAGTTGTGGAGATTCCTCACAAACAGGAGAAAGTATAAGAAAGGAAACACAATGGTATTCAAGTTGATCATTGGATCACTTGAACGGGGTTGAGTGCAACCCTCGTCCATTGGGACGCCACAACGTGGAGTAGGCAAGTGTTATACTTGGCCGAACCACGGGATAAATCCATGTGTCTTTTGTGTTGTTTTTCTTTGTGATCATTGTGTTTCACAAAAGCTTGGTCCTTAGCCACTTGGTCTTATTGCACTAACTCTTAACCAAGTTTTTGTGGCTACAAGTAATTAATTTTTACAGGATCACCTATTCACCCCCCTCTAGGTGCTCTCAATTGGTATCGGAGCCGTTCTCTTCACGAAAGGGACTAATCGCCCGAAGAGATGGATCCTAAGGGAAAGGGGATGGTGGTCAACGATAAGGAGAAGGAGTCCATCTTCAACGAGCCAAGGGATGGCAAGCCCACTGACTTTAGCTCAGGTCATAAGAAGAAGGACGAGAAGAAGAAGAGGCGCATCAAGAAGATCGTCTACTACGACAGCGATGAGTCTTCTTCTTCCCCAAGAGATGACGAAGACGAGAAAAGGAAACTGGTTAATTCGAATTTTTCATTTGATTATTCTCGTATTCCTTATAATTCCAATGCTCATTTGCTCTCCATTCCTCTTGGTAAACTCCCTCACTTTGATTGAGAGAACTACACTTTTTGGAGTCACAAAATGCATAGTCACTTATTTTCTCTCCATCCTAGTATATGGAAGGTAAAAGAAAATGGAATGCAATTCGACAGTACCGATAAACCTGTGTTTATCAATGAGCAAATCCATAAGAATGCACAAGCTACCACTGTTTTGCTAGCATCCTTGTGCAGGGACGAGTACAACAAGGTGAGCGGCTTGGACAACGCCAAGCAAATATGGGACACCCTCAAGATATCGCATGAAGGAAACGACGCCACCATGATCACCAAAATGGAGTTGGTGGAAGACGAGCTAGGAAGGTTTGCCATGATCAGGGGAGAGGAGCCAACGCAAACGTACAACAGGCTCAAGACCCTGGTCAACAAAATCAGGAGCTATGGAAGCACGAGATGGACCAACCATGACGTCGCCCGACTTATGCTCAGGTGTTTTACTGTCATTGACCCTCATCTTGTGAACTTAATCCATGAGAATCCTAGGTACACAAAGATGACTCCCGAGGAGATTCTGGTGAAGTTTGTAAGCGGGCGGATGATGGTGAAGGAAGCACGATACGTTGATGATGCTCTCAATGGCCCTCTACCCGTCTATGAGCCTCAACCCGTTGCTCTCAAAGCAACAAGAAGCAGGGAGGCGCTACCTAGCAAGGTGGCACAAGTTGAGGCGGCCGAGCTGAACGAGGATGAGATGGCCCTAATCATCAAGCGCTTCAAGACCACATTGAAAGGACGCAAGGAGTACCCTAACAAGAACAAAGCAAAGGGAAAGCGCTCCTGCTTCAAGTGCGGTAAGACTGGTCATTTTATAGCAATATGTCCCGATAACTCTAGTGACCAGGAACAAGGAAAGGGTGGGAAGAAAGAGAAGAAGAAGAGATATAGGAAGGCAAAGGGCGAGACACACATCAGAAAGGAATGGGACTCAGACTGCTCGTCTTCCGACTCCGACGATGAAGGACTCGCTGCCTCGGCCTTCAACAAGTCTTCTCTCTTCCCCAACGAACGCCACACCTGCCTCATGGCAAAGGATAAAAAGGTAAGCGTTCGTGAAACCCCTAAGTATACTACTTCAAGCGATGATGAATCTAGTGATGATGAAGTAGACTATACTGAATTATTTAAGGGTTTAGATAGATCAAAAGTAGATAAAATTAATGAGTTAACTAATGCTTTAAATGAAAAGGATAGACTTTTAGAGAAGCAAGAAGACATTTTGTATGAAGAGCATGATAAATTTGTTAGTGTACAAAAATCTCTTGCTTTAGAAACTAAAAGGAATGAAATTTTATCTTCTGAAATTTTTGCTTGCCATGAGTCTATTTCTAGTTTAAAGAATGATAATGATGATTTAAATGCTAAGTTAGAAGTAGCTAATAAATCTAGTTCATGTGTGGAACATGTTGTAATTTGTAATAGGTGCAAGGATTTTGATATTAATGCTTGTAATGAACATCTTGCATCCATTACTAAATTAAATGATGAAGTTGCAAGTCTTAATGCTCAACTTAAGACTTGCAAGGTTGATTTTGATAAGTTAAAATTTGCTAGGGATGCCTACACCATTGGTAGACATCCCTCCATTAAGGATGGACTTGGCTTTCGAAAGGAAGCCAAGAACTTAACAAGCCAAAGGGCTCCCATTCCCAACAAGGAAAAAGGGAAGGCCCTTATGGCTAGTGGTAATCTAAAGAATCATGCTTTCATGTATAATGATAGAAAATTTTCTAGAAGTTCTCATTATAATAGGAGTTATAATGCTTTTGATTCACATGCTATGATTGCTTCAAGTTCTACTTTTGTGCATGGTAGAAGTAGGCCTAGGAAGGGAAATGTTATTCATCATGTGCCTAGGAAAATGCAAAATGAATCTGCTACTATTTTTCATGCCTGCAACACTGATTTTGTACTTTCATGTAAAAATAAGAAAGTGGTTGCTAGGAAGTTGGGGGCCAAATGCAAGGGAGACAAGACTTGCATTTGGGTTCCAAAGGATATTGTGACTAACCTTGTAGGACCCAACAAGAGTTGGGTACCTAAAACCCAAGCGTAAATTGTCTTGCAGGTTTATGCATCCGGGGGCTCAAGCTGGATTATTGACAGCGGATGCACAAACCACATGACGGGGAGAAGAAAATGTTCACCTCCTACGTCAAAAACAAGGATTCCCAGGATACGATTATCTTTGGAGATGGGAACCAAGGCAAGGTCAAAGGCTTGGGCAAGATAACCATCACAAATGAGCACTCTATCTCTAATGTATTTTTAGAGTCGCTAGGCTATAATCTCATGTCTGTTAGTCAATTGTGCCACATGGGCTACAATTGTTTGTTTACAAATGTAGATGTGTCTGTCTTTAGAAGGAGTGATGGTTCATTAGCTTTTAAGGGTGTACTAGACGGCAAACTCTATTTAGTTGATTTTTTGAAGGAGGAGGCCGATCTAGATGCATGCTTAATTGCTAAGACTAGCATGGACTGGATGTGGCATCGCCGTCTAGCACATGTTGGAATGAAGAACCTTCATAAACTTCTAAAGAGAGAACATGTGTTAGGTCTAACCAATGTATCTTTCGAAAAAGATAGACCTTGTGCAGCTTGTCAACCAGGTAAACAAGTGGGAAGTACTCATCACAGCAAGAATGTGATGACCACGTCAAGACCTCTGGAGCTACTTCATATGGACCTCTTCGGACCCGTCGCCTATTTCAGCATCAGGGGAAGTAAGTATAGTCTTGTTATTATTGATGATTTTTCTCGCTTCACTTGGGTATTATTTTTGCAGGATAAATCAGAAACCCAAGAGACCCTAAAGCGCTTTCTAAGGAGAGCTCAAAAATGAATATGAGCTCAAGGTAAAAAAGATAAGAAGCGATAACGGGTCCGAGTTCAAGAACTTACAAGTGGAGGAGTACCTTGAGGAGGAAGGAATCAAGCATGAGTTCTCCGCTCCCTACACACCACAGCAAAACGGTGTGGTAGAGAGGAAGAACAGGACGCTTATAGACATGGCAAGGACGATGCTTGGAGAATTCAAGACGCCCGAGCGGTTTTGGTTGGAAGCTGTGAACACAGCTTGCCATGCCATAAACCGGGTCTACCTTCATCGCCTCCTCAAGAAGACCTCGTATGAACTTCTAACCGGTAACAAACCCAATGTTTCATACTTTCGTGTATTTGGGAGTAAATGTTATATTCTAGTGAAGAGCGCTTTCCTCAACGGGCCAATCAAAACCGGACTGTCCGGTGGCGCACCAGACTGTCCGGTGAGCCAACGGCCGCCAGTGCAACGGTCGGCCGCCAAATCCACGGGCGACGCGTGGCCCGCTCCAACGGTCAGCAGGGGGCATCGGACTGTCCGGTGTGCACCGGGCAGTGTCCGGTGCGCCAACCAGCCCGAAGATCCAATGGTCGGCTATGCCAGGAATGGAAGGAGATCCGCACCGGACATGCTACAGTGGCTGTCCGGTGGTGCACCGGACTGTTCGGTGCGCCACCCGACAGAAGGCAATAATTGCCTTCCTTGTTGGGTTCCAACGACTCCTAACTGCCTTGGGGCTATAAATGGGACCCCTAGGCGCATGGAGGAGTAACCCAAGCATTCCTTGATCATTCCTAAGCACCAAGACTCCATTCTCGCGCATTTGATTCTTTGAGATAGTGACTTGAGCCCCATTTGAGTAGAGAACTCCTCGAGTTGTGTTGTGAGCTCAAGTTGTGGCTTTGTGTGCGTGATTGTGCTCTTGTTTTGAGTCTTGTGTGTGTTGCTCTCCCCTCCCTTACTTCTGTGCTTCTTTGTGATCATCAATTGTAAGGGCGAGAGGCTCCAAGTTGTGGAGATTCCTCACAAACAGGAGAAAGTATAAGAAAGGAAACACAGTGGTATTCAAGTTGATCATTGGATCACTTGAACGGGGTTGAGTGCAACCCTCGTCCATTGGGACGCCACAACGTGGAGTAGGCAAGTGTTATACTTGGCCGAACCACGGGATAAATCCATGTGTCTTTTGTGTTGTTTTTCTTTGTGATCATTGTGTTTCACAAAAGCTCGGTCCTTAGCCACTTGGTCTTATTGCACTAACTCTTAACCAAGTTTTTTGTGGCTACAAGTAATTAGTTTTTATAGGATCACCTATTCACCCCCCCTCTAGGTGCTCTCAATTGGTATCGGAGCCATTCTCTTCACGAAAGGGACTAATCGCCCGAAGAGATGGATCCTAAGGGAAAGGGGATGGTGGTCAACGATAAGGAGAAGGAGCCCATCTTCAAAGAGCCAAGGGATGACAAGCCCACTGACTTTGGCTCGAGTCATAAGAAGAAGGACGGGAAGAAGAAGAGGCACATCAAGAAGATCGTCTACTACGACAGCGATGAGTCTTCTTCTTCCCCAAGAGATGACGAAGACGAGAAAAGGAAACCGGTTAATTCGAATTTTTCATTTGATTATTCTCGTATTCCTTATAATTCCAATGCTCATTTGCTCTCCATTCCTCTTGGTAAACCCCCTCACTTTGATGGAGAGGACTACGCTTTTTGGAGTCACAAGCATCAACATCAAAGCATTAAGACTTGCCACCTCATCATTTAATTTGGTAATAGAAATAAGGTGTTCATCACAAGCATCAACATCAAAGTCCTTACATCTATTACAAATAATGACATGCTCAACACATGAACTAGTTTTGACTTCCTCTAGCTTAGCATTTAATTCATCATTTAAACTCTTTAAACTAGAGATAGATTCATAGCAAGTAGATAACTCAGAAGATAGCATTTCATTTCTCTTAGTTTCTAAAGCAAGAGACTTTTGTACACTAACAAATTTGTCATGTTCCTCATACAAAATGTCCTCTTGCTTTTCTAGCAGTCTATCTTTTTCATTTAGAGCATTAATTAATTCATTAATTTTCTTTACTTTGGCTCTACCTAAACCTTTAAATAAACTAGAGTAATCTACTTCATCATCGGAGGATTCCTCATCACTAGAAGAAGAGTACTTAGGGGAATCACGAATATGTACGTTCTTCTCCTTAGCCATGAGGCAAGTGTGGCGTTCGTTGGGGAAGAGCGATGACTTGTCGAAGGTCGAGGCCGCCAGTCCCTCATCGTCGGAGTCGGATGAGGAGCAGTCGGAATCCCATTCTTTTCCAAGATGAGCCTCGCCTTTTGCCTTCCTATAGCTATTCTTCTTCTCCTTCTTCCCATGTCTTTCTTATCCCTGGTCATTTTCATTATCGGGACATTGAGCAATAAAATGACCAGTCTTACCGCATTTGAAGCAAGAGCACTTTCCCCTTGTTTTGTTCTTGTTGGGGTACTCTTTGCGTCCTTTGAGTGCGGTCTTGAAACGCTTGATGATAAGCGCCATTTCATCTTCATTGAGACTGGCAGCCTCCACTTGAGCTACCTTGCTTGGTAGCGCCTCCTTGCTGCTTGTTGCTTTGAGAGCAACGGGTTGCGGCTCGTAGATGGGTAGTGTGGACCGTTCAAAGTGTCATCCACGTATCGTGCCTCCTTCACCATCATGCGCTCGCTCACAAATTTTCCAAGGATCTCCTCAGGCGTCATTTTGGTATACCTAGGATTTTCACGAATAAGATTTACAAGATGGGGGCCAATTACAGTAAATGACCTTAGCATGAGTCGGACGCCGTCATGGTCCGTCCATCTTGTGCTTTCATAGCTTCGAATCTTGTTGACCAGGGTCTTGAGCCTATTGTAGGTTTGTGTTGGCTCCTCTCCCCAGATCATCGCAAATCTTCCCAGCTCGCCTTCCACCAACTCCATTTTGGTGATCATGGTGGTGTCGTTTCCCTCATGAGATATCTTGAGGGCGTCCCAGATTTGCTTGGCATTGTCCAAGCCACTCACTTTATTGTACTCATCCATGCAAAGGGATGCTAGCAACACAGTAGTAGCTTGGGTATTCTTATGAATTTGCTCGTTTATAAAAACAGCATTGTCTGTACTATCAAAGTGCATTCCATTTTCAACAACTTCTCAGATGCTAGGATGGAGAGAAAATAATTGACTACGCATTTTATGACTCCAGAAAGAATAATCTTCTCCATCAAAGTGGGGGGGGGGGGGTTCCAAGAGGAATTGATAGCAAATGAGCATTAGAATTGTACGACATGCGAGAATAGTCAAAAGAGTAGTTTTGATTAACCGTTCTATTTTTCGATGAGTCATCGTCGTCATCTCTTGGTGAAGAACAGGAGGCGTCGCTGTCGTAGTAAATGATCTTCTTGATGTGCCTCTTATTCTTTCCGTCCCTCTTCTTATGACTTGATCCTGAGTCAGTGGGCTTGTCGTCCCTTGGCTCGTTGTCCCTTGGCTCGTTGAAGAGGGACTCCTTCTCCTTGTCATTGACCACCATCCCCTTTCCCTTAGGATCCATCTCTTCGGGCGGTTAGTCCCTTAGATGAAGAGTACGGCTCCGATACCAATTGAGAGCACCTAGAGGGGGGTGAATAGGTGATCCTGTAAAATTCAACACTAAATAGCCACAAAACATAGTTATAGAAGTGTTAGTGCGACTAAGTAGTTGAGAAGCGAGTTCTTGTGGACAAAACAATCACAGAGAAAGCAATCACAAGAGACACGCGATTTTATCCCGTGGTTCGGCCAAGTAACACTTGCCTACTTCCACGTTGTGGTGTCCTAATGGACGAGGGTTGCACTCAACCCCTTTCAAGGGATCCAATGATCAACTTGAATACCACGATTTTCTTCCTTATAGTCTTTTTCCCGTTTGCGAGAAATCTCCACAAGTTGGAGCCTCTCGCCCTTACAATATTGATCGCAAAGAACGCACAAGAGTAAGGTTGGGAAGAGCAACACACACAAGACTCAAATAAGTAGCACAACCACGCACACAAGTCATGACTTGAGCTCGAAACACAACGCACGGAGTTCACAATTGAAATGGAGCTCAAATCACTATCACAAAGAATTGAATGTGTGAAGTTGGAGTCTTGGAGTCTTAGAATGCTTAGTGAATGATTGGTTGACTCCTCAATGCGCCTAGGGGTCCCTTTTATAGCCCCAAGGCAGCTAGGAGCCGTTGGAGATCAACATGGAAGGCTATCCTTGCCTTATGTCGAGTGGCGCACCGGATAGTCCGGTGTGCCACCGGACAGGTCCTGTAGACGGTCCGGTGCTTGATCTCCTTCCAAATTTGGCATATTCGACCGTTGCTCCCCTGGGCTGATTGGCGCACCGGACACTGTCCGGTGCACACCGGACAGTCCGGTGCATTAGCCAACCGTTGGAGCAGTCCACGTGTCGCGCGAAGATTGCGCGGCCGACCGTTGGCGCTGGCGACCGTTGGCTCACCGGACAGTCTGGTGCACCACCGGACAGTCTAGTGAATTATAGCCACGTCGCCCCTTTGCTTTTCCCGAGGGCGACGAGTTCGCCGCGGATGACTCACTGGACAGTCCGGTGCACCATCGGATGGTCCAGTGATTTTTAGCCGTACGCCGCCGTCGAGTCCCGAGAGCGGTGAGTTCACGCGGACCAGCCTGGCGCACCGGACACTGTCCGGTGCACCACCAGACAGTTCGGTGTGCCAAGCCGAGCTAGAGTTTGTTGCACATAGGCAACTCTTTTTCCAATTCTTTTCTCACTATTTCTAGCACTTAGACAAAACACATTAGTACTAAAAACAATGTACTTCTCACTTTACTTGGCACATAAGAACTTAATTAAACGTGTTGGGACTTAATCACCAAAACATTATAGAAATTGTCCAAGGGCACATTTCCCTTTCAATGTTGAGCAACCTCCCAGCTTTGAAGATAGCGAGTACCCTAATCACGTTTATAAACTCTCTAAGGCGCTTTATGGGCTCAAGCAAGCCCTAAGAGCATGGTATGAATGCCTAAGAGATTTCCTTATCTCTAATGGCTTCAAAGTCAGAAAAACAGATCCTACACTCTTTACTAAAACCATTGCAAATGATTTGTTTGTATGCAAAATTTATGTTGATGATATCATATTTGGGTCTACTAACAAATCTACTTGTGAAGAGTTTAGTAGGATCATGATTCAAAAATTCAAGATGTCTATGATGAGGGAGTTGAAGTACTTTCTAGGATTTCAAGTCGAGCAACTCCAAGAGGGCACCTTCATCAGCCAAACGAAGTACATTCAAGACATTCTTACAAAGTTTGGAATGAAGGATGCCAAACTCATTAAGACACCCATGGGAACCAATGGGCATCTCGACCTCAACACGGGAGGTAAATTCGTAGATCAAAAGGTATACCAGTCGATGATAGGATCTCTACTCTATCTATGTGCATCTCGACCGGATATTATGCTTTTCGTATGCATGTGTGCAAGGTTCCAAGCTGATCCTAAGGAAGTCCACCTTAGGACCGTGAAAAGAATCATGAGATATTTAGTTTATACACCTAAGTTTGGTCTTTGGTACCCCAAGGGATCCACTTTTGATTTAATAGGTTACTCAGATGCTGATTGGGCAGGGTGTAAAATTTATAGGAAGAGCACATCAGGGACTTGTCAGTTTCTGGGGAGATCCCTGGTGTCTTGGGCTTCAAAGAAACAAAACTCAGTAGCTCTTTCTACCGCCGAAGCCGAGTATATTGCCGCAGGTCATTGTTGCGCACAATTGCTTTGGATGAGGCAAACCCTTAGGGACTATGGCTACAAATTGAGCAAAGTCCCTCTCCTATGTGATAATGAGAGTGCAATCTGCATGGCGGATAATCCCGTTGAGCACAGCCGCACTAAGCACATAGCCATTCGGTATCACTTCTTGAGGGATCACCAACAAAGGGGGGATATCGAGATAGCTTATGTTAGCACCAAAGAACAATTAGCCGATATCTTTACCAAGCTATTAGATGAGAAAACCTTTACCAAACTTAGGAATGAGCTAAACATTCTTGATTCTCGGAACTTTGATTGAAACTTTGCATACATAGCTCATTTATATACCTTTGATCATATCTCTTTTATGTCTATGACTAATGTGTTTTCAAGTTTACTCCTATACTAAGTCATATATTGAAAGGGACAAGGCTTCCAATCCACTCTATCGGTATTATTTACCCTTCGCCGTCACTCCGCATCACTCTCACATTGGTATAATCTTCACTCATATTTTTATGTACCATGAGGGGAGAAAGTAAAATGGCTCACATTTCACTCACAAAGTATCTGTTTTTGGTGATTCATGCCAAAGGGGGAGAAAGTATTAGCCCAAAGCAAAAGGACCGCACCACCACCAATTTCAAAGTTTGTTTTAAAAGAAGTTTTCAATTGGTATCTTATTTTTGATATATTTCAAAATTTGGTATAACCACTTTCAAAATGGTATCTAAAACCCTCTTGAACACTAAGAGGAGAATTTTATTGAGGGGGAGTTTTGTTTAAGTCAAAGGAAAAGCATTTGAAACAGGGGGAGAAAATTTTAAATCTTGAAAATGCTTCTCGAAATCTTATTCATGTACCTTTGACTATTTGCAAAAAAACTTTGAAAAGATTTTCCAAAAGAATTTGCAGAAACAAAACAAGTGGTGCAATTGTGGTCCAAAATGTTAAAAGAAAGAAAGCAATCCATGCATATCTAGTGTAAGTATAAATTGGTTTAATTCCAAGCAACCTTTGCACTTACCGTATGCAAACTAGTTCAATTCTGCACTTATATATTTGCTTTGGTTTGTGTTGGCATTAATCACCAAAAAGGAGGAGATTGAAATGGAAATAGGGTCAAATCTTTTCCTAAATGATTTTGGTGGTTGAAATGCCCAACACAAATAATTGGACTAACTAGTTTGCTCTAGATTATATGTTCTACAGGTGCTAAAGGTTCAACACAAACCAATAGAAAAGTCCAAGTTAGGGTTCAAAACAAAGGAGCAAAAGAAACCGAAGAGAACCCTGGTCTAGCGCACCGGACTGTCCGGTGCACCACCGGATAGTGTCTGGTGCACCAGGGACCGTATAGGTTGAACTCCTCACCTTTGGGTTTCTGAGACCGCTCTCCGCTATAATTCAATGTACTGTCCGGTGTGCCAAGCGGAGCAACAGTTGCCAGCGCAACGGTCGACTGACAACGTGAACAGTGCGCAGACAGTTCGCGCAGAGTCAAAGTGTCACACCCAGTTTTAGAAGGTAAACCGAATGCGAACCATGTACGTGCCAGGATCAGTAATTCACGTACACAGCGATTACATAAATGACTCATCATAGCACAATGCTTCGAATTACAATAAAGAGTAAGTAATAATGTTACAGACTAGAGCCATTTACATAATATAAATCAAAGTACACAGAATCAAAACGTAGCCAACGTAAACAACCCACCACAGGCAGCTGACTGGGGGAGGTCGCTAGCCTAATCCTCGAACTCGTCGAAGTCCTGGAACTCCTGGAGATCCGCCTCGACACCGTTCTCCTTCTTTACCTGAGCATAGATTGCACCAAGGCAACCTGGTGTTTTGTGAAAGCAAGGGTGAGTACGCATCAACGTACTCAGCAAATGTCCCGTTTGGCTGTAGTGGACTAGCTTTATGTGGGGTTAAGTCAAGCAGTTGTTTTTAGTTGGTCAGGTTATTATTACTAGTAGAAAAGCCAGGTTTTAGCATTAACCCAAGTTCTTAACCCAAAGTACCCTTTCCAAACGGAAAGAATACCACTTACCATTACCATAATCATAATAAAAAACCATCATCCTCATCACCGCCTGTAGTCCGAACATCTCTGGTCAAGTATCACTAATCAATGGAGCTCCCTTGGCCGCTCATAACCGTGAGCACGGCTGATATATCAGTTTCATAACACTCTGCAGAGGTTGCGCACTTTACCCACAAGCCGTGATTCCCTCTCTAGCCCGGGCTTGCAAGACCCTTATTCACTACCGAGGTGAATGGCCAGGGATTCACTACGAAGCCTTTACAAAGATTCCCTGAGGCTGTAGCCGCCCGTTAGGTTTCCTAAATGCACCACACTCCTCCCCAAGGGGCGAACCAACCTTGGCAGAGCGAGCCGCATACACCGAGCCCCATTAACGGCACGACGGCGAAGCGAACTACACCCCAGTTCCTCTAATTATTCAGCTAAGGGCGTCCCATTCTACCCTCATGGTTGCACTGTTTTCCCGGGCGGTCATCCAACGAACAGGTCCTTACGGAGAGGCACTCGAGAAACCACTCGAGCCCCCTAAAGTATCACCAGTCCAACATCATAATCATAGTGACAACATCGTATCATAAGTGTTCACATCATGTTCATTGATTAAAGTAAAGCAATAGCATGAAGCTAACCATAGTAACCCAAAAGGTAATCAAGGACCAGGTGAATAGAAAGCTAGTCAATCCTTAGGTTGATCATGCTATGCGGGTTGATGAATTATAAAGTAAATGGGACATAATAGGTCAGAGGACACTTGCCTTCACAAACAGATGCTCAGGATCTTCAATCTCGTAGAACTCGAAGAGCTATATCACTTGGTCGCCAACGCTTGATCTTCGATTCCTTGAAGCTTGGAGATGGATCGCAATCTATTCGCGACGCACAGCGAATACAAACAGGCACAAACAAACAAACACATATATATGCATAAGAACATTACACCATATAAGATAAAATGTTATAAAAACATGCAGCATAAAATAGAGCTTGATTCTATGGTTACGCGAGGGAAAGAAACGTCGAACTCGAAACTACGGTTGAGAAGTTAGCGCGTTAATGTTAAACAAGTATTAACAATAACTTTTAGTTCAAACATGATCAAATATAAATATTGTACATCAGTTAGTTCGATTAATCTGCTACACTAACAATGTCTGTTAATTAAATAATTTAATTAAAACAAGAGATTCTAAGCGAGATGAATTTATGACGCGTGAAACAGCACGACAGCGCGCAAATGACGCGCGGACACGCGCGACATAGCACGCTGACGACACATGAAACAGCGCGCGCGACGAGCGCGAACGCACACGAATCAGCACGCCGGCGCGCGCGGAACAGCACCCGCGACATACGAGAATAATTAAACAGGTGACACGTTTATACTAAACGAATATTAAATAAATAGAAAGCAGTTAAATTAATATTATCCATGTTAATATTTATTATAAAAGCCCAAGATAGACACTACACCCTTTAATCTGATTGTAATATTAATCTAATAATTATTAGTCGAGCAATCTTTAAGTTAGTTATCTAAAATATATGATATGACATATTAATATCGTTAACATGAGTGTTTATAAGCGGCAAACTATTTATTATCACGCGCATACAACGCGCGACACACGCAAAACAACGCACACGACAATGAAAAGTATTTTAGTTGGTATTAATCATGTTAATTAACATTTATATTTATAAAAAGCAGAGTTAAAACTATAGACTCGTTCTAATTAAATTGTTATTTTATTAACCCTCGAACAAAATAATAATTAATTATTTAACTAAGATATGCGACACGACAACCACGAGCGTCGTGGGAACAGCGTGCACGACAACACGCGCACCAGACGTGTGGCGCGAACGCTTGAACGAACAACGGCGACACGCAAACAGCGTGCGACTCGCGAAAACGGCGCGATATGCGAAACTACTAAACTGTGTCGTTTTTATTATAATAATCAAGTGTTAAATATAACCTTTACGTCAGCATCAACACGTTACCAGCTATCTACAAACGCCTAATTAAAATTATAAACTAGATTTGATTGAGCTGTTGTTTTAATAATTGAAAACTAAACAATTAATCAAGTGATTAACATGAACGACATGACGAAGTAATGTTATTAAAGCGCGCAAATAACGATTTACCGAGCGACGACGAAGCGAGCGAGCAGCACGCGCTACACACGTGAACGACGCGATAACAACTAAATAGACGACACGTTTACATTAAATAAATATTAGTTGAAAACATCTGAGTCGGCACTAACCACATTAATTTGCATCTATAAAATCACCATTTAAAACTATACCTTAATTTTAATTAGAATGTCGTTCAAATAAACCTTGGATTAACTACCTAATTAACGAAAACATGTGTCATGACGAAATACTAATTGTAACACGTAGGCGATGTTATTATGAAGCTAACACCATTTAAACGATACAAAACGGACTTAAAACGCAATAGATAATGCACAATTAATACACCACGGAACTAAATGACGTGGCACGAATTGAGTGGTTTTAGAATATCCACACGGTGGACCATAAAGAGCACAACTATTGAAAATCCTGGGATGCTTTATTAGGGCGTTGCATGTCGACATGCGGGAAGGTGCAGATGTCTCATGTGGACCGTGAAGGACAGTTTCTTTTTTAAATGCACAAGCACAACACTAAAGAGTCGCGGGGAGGTGGAAATAGGCATGCAGGTGGGGCCCATTAGTAGTTTCTTCTTCCTCTTCTCATGGCTAACTGGTAACCGCACGAGTGATTCTCTCGCTAGTCGCTGCTCATTACGCATGCACGCAGGGAGAGGGAAATGGCCGCTGCGCTAAGCGAGCTCGCATGCAGAGGGACAGGGCACTGGGCAGGCCCCGGGCGCTATGCCAGGATCGTGCCGAGGCCGGATCGGGGTGGTCGCGGGCAAGCTGCACAGGCTGCCGTGCCGGGGGCACGCCGCGCAAGGTCACGATCGGACGCGCTGGTGCGCAGGGCTGCACCGGGGGCACGCCGCGCAGGGCGCGAGCGGCCACGCCGGGAGCACGAGGCTACACCACGGGCGGCCATGCTGCAGCGGGAGGGAGTACAGGGAGCGCAGCAGGCCGGCCATGGCCGTCGAGAACGAAGGGGAGGGAGGGAAAAAGAGGAGGGAGTTAGACGGCAAGGAGGTCTCCCCTCCGTGGACTCGAGCGCGGGTGCCTGGGATGGGCTCCGGCGAGGTGGACGGCGAAGACGGGCGGAGCGACGCCTGCAGACTGTGATGGCGGTTCCGGCTGGCCTCCTGCTGCGCGCGACGGGCGAGGTGGGGAAGGGGCGATTGAAAGTAGGAACCGGCGTAGCGGGCATGCGAGGCAGTTTTCTAGGAAGAGGATCAGGAGCCGAGACGACTGAGCCACACGACGAGCGTGCACATGGCCACATGGGACGCCTTGCGGCCTGGCTCCTGGAACGTGCGATGTGGGGGGAAGCTGGTGGAGCCCACATGGCGCTGGGCAGTCGCCGGCTTACGCAAGCGCGCTAGGCGCGACAGGGAGCACGCTGGCGCGGCTACGACACAGGCGAGCACGCCGACGGCTGGGAGCTCGTGGCCTAGGGTTTGGGCGCGGGGCCGCGGGAGCTGGGCTTGGCAGGCCGCGAGGAAGGAGCGCGGCGTCTGCGCCTGCGTGCATGCGCGCATGCAGAGGCGCGGAGGCGGCTGGGGAAGGGCGCGGCTAGGTAGGCCGGCCAGGCGGCAGCACACTAGGGTTTGGGGGTGGGACGCGCGCTGCAGGGTGGGCCAGTGAGGAGCTGGGCCGTGGCTGGTGGCCTGAGCGGGGGTGGGCTGTGGGCGCGGGGTCACGCTGGGCTGCGCGCGCCGAGTGGGCCAGGGGAAGGGGCGCGAGATGGGCCAGCAGGAGGGGAAAGGGGCGCGGGCCAGTGTTGGGCTGGGAAACGAAATTGGGCCGCAAGCAGGCTGAAAGGGAGTGGGTGCTGATTTCTATTTTATTTATTTATTTATTTATTTATTTTCTTTTTCTCTCTTTTTTATTTCTATTCTCTCCGATTTAATTTCAAGCTCGAGCACAAACTCATAAATGAGAAGAATTCACAACCATCAAATTCATCCATCAAAATAACTATGTACTCGAGCATAGCGAAACAACTGAAAACTCCCCTAGTGTTTTTATTTACTAGGCTCACCTCTATAAAATAACCCTCCTCTATTTAGAAAAACGGGTAAAAAGAAGGGAAGGAAGGGGGTAACACCTGAATTTGGTAAATATTAGAAAAGAAATTTTATACCCCCCAAATTCCGGGTGTTACAGATCTAACCCCCTTAACAGGAATCTCGCCCTCGAGATTCAAGAAGAGGCTAGCAAGAACGACAAGGTTGGTTCATAGGTTGTTCGAAGTTTCTTCATTTCAACTTTGACTCTGCGGGTCGACTTGTGGTTGGTTGCTTTGACCTTCAGATACTTGAAACCGATTGATGCAATTCTTGAGGATCTCTCGGACCTGTGGGTTAGGACCCACACATGCTTCTTCCGCGCCACTTTGATCTTGTTGGTTGATGTTGATCACATTGTATTCATTGGGGTTACCGGCTAACCCCCTTAACAGGAGCATTGATACGCAGTTGGTGGAGATGTTGTCGACTCTAATCTTGACTGATTAAGAGAGGTTGGAGGTTGCCAACCGAACAGGTGCAAGAGGAAAAGGTATAGATAGAAATGGTAAGCATAGATGGATTAAATAGAGATAAGGGAGAGCACCCAGCTACCTAACTCTATGGCACTCAGCTAGTAAACTGATGCTATTGCGGACTAAGGGCCACAACACATCAACACTCATCACAAAGAAGCAAATCAGTCATAACACAAAGACAAACATCACAAGAATACCACAACAAACATATCATTGCTACACGTTAATGCTAACTAGATGGTGGTCTTCCCTAAAAATGGAATAACTAATCTCTAAGGTTGTCGAAGGACGAGGAGAAGAACAAGACGTGTAGGATAGGGACACGAGCACAATTAAGGATGGAGCTTAAGCAAGGATTGTAATATACAAGGAAGAAAATGCAACCAAGGGCAAGGTAGGTAAACACCATTCTCAAATCGAGATGGGAAAGATGATATTTCAAAAGATAGGCATAGGATAAGCATCATGGAAAGATCTAGATATTAGAAAGGTAAGGGTGATATTGAGTAAAAGTTAAGACTTGCAACGCGACAGAGGAAAAGGGAACAGACAAGAGCGAGATGGGTAAGACATCACTCTTCGAATGAAATGGGAGAGGCAGCTTTAAAATGCAGGTACAAGATAAGCATCAAGGTAAAGATCGAGGGATGACAAGGGTTAAGGTGATGAGGGACAAACACACAATAAAAGATGTATTTTAGACAAGACTTGCAAGGTGTCAAAGAAGGGGGAGCAGTCGATGATGAAATCGAGGAGGCATTATCCCCGAACAGGGATGGAAAGGAGGAGGCTTCAAAGAGGAGATTCAAGGTAAGCAGGAAGGCAAGGACATGGATTTTACAAGGGTTTTAAAAGTAATAATGGACAAGGATGTAGGAGAGGAGGTAAATAGGCATAAGACAAAGGATATAAGTACCATAAAGGATGGAGTTAAGACTGGACCTGCAAATGGAAAAGGAGAGGGTGCGTCCAAGGGCCAATTAGGTAAATTTCCACTCTCAAATTGAGGTGAAAGAGAGGGGATTTTTAAAGAGTAGGAATAAAGATGGGTATCAAGGCAATATTGATGGACGACAAGGTTAGGGTGATAGCAAATAAAAACACAGCAAGGGATGGAAATAACACAAAACTTGTAAGGCGACAAGAAGTAAAAAGAAATCGAGAGATAGGTAATTCACAACTCTCAAACTGGGTTGGAAGAAAGGGCAGGCTTTTAAAGGATAAGTTCAAGGTAAGCATTTAGGTAGAAGACAAAAAATTCACAAGGGTTAAAGGCGATAACAGACAAGGGTATAAGAGAAAAGATGAAGGCATAGAAATGTCAGTGGTGTAAGTACAACAAAGAATGGAGTTGCACCCAAGCTTACACGTGGTAAAGAAGAAGATATAGCCAAGGGTGAGATAAGTAAAACACTGCTCTCAAATTAAAATAGGAGATTGGAGATTTTAGAAAACGAACATAACGTAATCACCAGGGTAAGATCAAGGGATGAGAAAGGTAAAGGTAATATCAAACAAAAGTAGGCAAAGGGTGGAGTTAAAAACTCGCAAGGGACAAAGAAGATGATACGCTCAAGAGAAAAAATGGGTAAAGCATACACTCTTAGATTGGGATCGAAGAGAGGAGATTTTTAGAGGCAGATATAGGATAAACATCAACGTAAGATATAGAGGTGATAAGGGTAAAGGTGTTAATGATGAAAAGCATAACCATGGACAGAGTTAAGGCAAGACTCGCAAGGTAACAAAGTGGGGGAGACAATTAAGGATAGGATAAGTGAGGTTTCGACATAAGAGTTGAAGTAAAAATTCATTACCGAAGGAAGTTACAAGGAATCAATGAGATCACCAAGGATGTGCGAAATAAAATGAATGCTCATAGATCATCGAGAAACAAGGGTGGTCAAGGGAATGTAAAATTAAATATGCTAAACAGACCTTGGGATACAAAGGTTAGCATAAAAAAGATGAAAGTATGAAAGATTTCAAGGAGATGAGCATATAAATACCAAGAGACAAGAAATTGCTGAAAGATAGCGACTTAACAACAGAAGAGGAAAGGGTCTCAAAAGACAGGAAGGTCATGGACATATAAACTGAAATGTTTAAATAGACATCATAGTTTTTTTTATTAGAGGTAGGTATTGAAACAAGAGTATTAAAGAATCCAGGGATACGAGCATGTCAATATCAGGGGAATAAAGACTGTGAAATGGTAGCAATTTAATAATGGACGAGGGAAGAGTCCCAAAAGACTAAAGGCTATGGTTAGGGGGCATCTATAAGGATGTCGCAAGCACAAGAGTGAGATAAGTTCTAATAGACTGAGAGAAGTATAGACCATGCTAGAATAAAATACTTTTTGACAAGGGGACATATAGGAGCACAACATAGAATTAGTCGAGATGACTAAAATTTTGAAGCAGAATCAAGGATGAGGTGAAGTAACAGTCAAGAAGTCCTTAAAATGGCCAATGCTACTCTAGGTCAGCGGTCCTACAGTCAGCCTGGCTTTGATACCACTTATGTCACACCCGGTTTTAGAAGGTAAACCGAATGCGAACCATGTACGTGCCAGGATCAGTAATTCATGTACACAGCGATTACATAAATGACTCATCATAGCACAATGCTTCGAATTACAATAAAGAGTAAGTAATAATGTTACAGACTAGAGTCATTTACATAATATAAATCAAAGTACACAGAATCGAAACGTAGCCAATGTAAACAACCCACCACAGGCAGCTGACTAGGGGAGGTCGCTAGTCTAATCCTCGAACTAGTCGAAGTCCTGGAACTCCTGGAGATCCGCCTCGACACCGTTCTCCTTCTCTACCCGAGCATAATTTGCACCAAGGCAACCTGATGTTTTGTGAAAGCAAGGGTGAGTACGCATCAATGTACTCAGCAAATGTCCTGTTTGGCTGCAGTGGACTAGCTTTATGTGGGGTTAAGTCAAGCAGTTGCTTTTAGTTGGTCAGGTTATTATTACTAGTAGAAAACCAGGTTTTAGCATTAACCCAAGTTCTTAACCCAAAGTACCCTTTCCAAATGGAAAGAATACCACTTACCATTACATTAATCATAATAAAAACCATCATCCTCATCACCGCCTGTAGTCCGAACATCTCTGGTCAAGTATCACTAATCAATGGAGCTCCCTTGGCCGCTCATAACCGCGAGCACGACTGATATATCAGTTTCATAACACTCTGTAGAGGTTGCGCACTTTACCCACAAGCCGTGATTCCCTCTCTAGCCCGGGCTTGCAAGACCCTTATTCACTACCGAGGTGAATGGCCAGGGATTCACTACGAAGCCTTTACAAAGATGCCCTGAGGCTGTAGCCACCCGTTAGGTTTCCTAAATGCACTGCACTCCTCCCCAAGGGGCGAACCAACCTTGGCAGAGCGAGCCGCATAAACCGAGCCCCATTAACGGCACGACGACGAAGCGAACTACACCCCAGTTCCTCTAATTATTCAGCTAAGGGCATCCCATTCTACCCTCATGGTTGCACTGTTTTCCCGGGCGATCATCCAACGAACAGGTCCTTACGGAGAGGCACTCGAGAAACCGCTCGAGCCCCCTAAAGTATCACCAGTCCAACATCATAATCATAGTGACGACATCGTATCATAAGTGTTCACATCATGTTCATTGATTAAAGTAAAGCAATAGCATGAAGCTAACCATAGTAACCCAAAAGGTAATCAAGGACCAGGTGAATAGAAAGCTAGTCAATCCTTAGGTTGATCATGGTATGCGGGTTGATGAATTATAAAGTAAATGGGACATAATATTTCAGAGGACACTTGTCTTCACAAACAGATACTCAGGATCTTCAATCTCGTAGAACTCGAAGAGCTATATCACTTGGTCGCCAACGCTTGATCTTCGATTCCTTGAAGCTTGGAGATGGATCGCAATCTATTCGCGACGCACAGCGAATACAAACAGGCACAAACAAACAAACACATATATATGCATAAGAACATTACACCATACAAGATAAAATGTTATACAAACATGCAGCATAAAATAGAGCTCGATTCTATGGTTACGCGAGGGAAAGAAACGTCGAACTCGAAACTACGGTAGAGAAGTTAGCGCGTTAACGTTAAACAAGTATTAACAATAACTTTTAGTTCAAACATGATCAAATATAAATATTGTACATCAGTTAGTTCGATTAATCTGCTACACTAACAATGTCTGTTAATTAAATAATTTAATTAAAACAAGAGATTCTAAGCGAGATGAATTTATGACGCGTGAAACAGCACGACAGCGTGCAAATGACGCGCGGACACACGCGACATAGCACGCTGACGACACATGAAACAGCGCGCGCGACGAGCGCGAACGCGCACGAATCAGCACGCCGGCGCGCGCGGAACGGCACCCGCGACATACGAGAATAATTAAACAGGTGACACGTTTATACTAAACGAATGTTAAATAAATAGAAAGCAGTTAAATTAATATTATCCATGTTAATATTTATTATAAAAGCCCAAGATAGAAACTACATCCTTTAATCTGATTGGAATATTAATCTAATAATTATTAGTCGAGCAATCCTTAAATTAGTTATCTAAAATATATGATATGACATATTAATATCGTTAACATGAGTGTTTATAAGCGGCAAACTATTTATTATCACGCGCATACAACGCGCGACACACGCAAAACAACGCACACGACAATAAAAAGTATTTTAGTTGGTATTAATCATGTTAATTAACATTTATATTTATAAAAGCAGAGTTAAAACTATAGACTCGTTCTAATTAAATTATTATTTTATTAACCCTCGAACAAAATAATAATTAATTATTTAACTAAGATATGCGACACGACAACCACGAGCGTCGTGGGAACAACGTGCACGACAACACGCGCAACAGACGTGTGGCGCGAACGCTCGAACGAACAACGGCGACACGCAAACAGCGCGCGACTCGCGAAAACGGTGCGACATGCGAAACTACTAAACTGCGTCGTTTTTATTATAATAATCAAGTGTTAAATATAACCTTTACGTAGCATCAACACGTTATCAGCTATCTACAAACGCCTAATTAAAATTATAAACTAGATTTGATTGAGCTGTTGTTTTAATAACTGAAAACTAAACAATTAATCAAGTGATTAACATGAACGACATGACGAAGTGATGTTATTAAAGCGCGCAAATAACGATTTACCGAGCGATGACGAAGAGAGCGAGCAGCACGCGCTACACACGTGAACAACGCGATAACAACTAAATAGACGACACGTTTACATTAAATAAATATTAGTTGAAAACATCTGAGTCGGCACTAACCACATTAATTTGCATCTATAAAATCACCATTTAAAACTATACCTTAATTTTAATTAGAATGTCGTTCAAATAAACCTTGGATTAACTACCTAATTAACGAAAACATGTGTCATGACGAAATACTAATTGTAACACGTAGGCGATGTTATTATGAAGCTAACACCATTTAAACGATACAAAACGGACTTAAAACGCAATAGATAATGTACAATTAATACACCACGGAACTAAATGACGTGGCACAAATTGAGTGGTTTTAGAATATCCACACGTTGGACCATAAAGAGCACAACTATTGAAAATCCTGGGATGCTTTATTGGGGCGTTGCATGTCGACATGCGGGAAGGTGCAGATGTCTCATGTGGACCGTGAAGGACGGTTTCTTTTCAAAATGCACAGCACTAAAGAGTCGCGGGGAGGTGGAAATAGGCATGCAGGTGGGGCCCACTAGCAGTTTCTTCTTCCTCTTCTCATGGCTAACTGGTAACCGCACGAGTGATTCTCTCGCTGCTCACGACGCATGCACGCAGGGAGAGGGAAATGGCCGCTGCGCTAAGCGAGCTCGCATGCAGAGGGACAGGGCACGGGGCAGGCCCCGGGCGCTATGCCAGGATCGTGCCGAGGCCGGATCGGGGTGGTCGCGGGCAAGCCGCACAGGCTGCCGTGCCGGGGGCACGCCGCACAAGGTCACGATCGGACGCGCTGGTGCGCAGGGCTGCATCGGGGGCACGCCGCGTAGGGCGCGAGCGGCCACGCCGGGAGCACGAGGCTACACCACGGGCGGCCATGCTGCAGCGGGAGGGAGTACAGGAAGAGCAGCAGGCCGGCCATGGCCGTCGAGAACGAAGGGGAGGGAGGGAAAAAGAGGAGGGAGTTAGACGGCAAGGAGGTCTCACCTCCGTGGACTCGAGCGCGGGTGCCTGGGATGGGCTCCGGCGAGGTGGACGGCGAAGACGGGCGAAGCGACGCCTGCGGACTGTGATGGCGGTTCCGGCTTGCCTCCTGCTGCGCGCGACGGGCGAGGTGGGGAAGGGGCGATTGGGAGTAGGAACCGGCGTCGCGGGCATGCGAGGCAGTTTTCTAGGAAGAGGATCAGGAGCCAAGACTATACATGTCCATCCGGACCGGGCAGACTGGGCTACCCGTGGCACGGCACGAAATTGGCCCGTCACGGACACGGCACGGCCCGGAACAAAATGGGCTCGGGCCAGCCCGGCACGCCAGCTGTGCCGTGCTTGGGCTGATGTAGTAGCCCGCGTGCCAGCACGAGCCCGGCCCGGATATTGGCTAGGCACGGCACCGGCCCGAGACAACATAACCCTAGCCGCCTGCCGCCCAAATCTCAATCCCCCACTCACTCGCTCGGGCACACGGCCGCCACTCTCCCAGTCTCCCTCGGTCTCTCTCCTTCTCTTGGCGACTGGCGACTAAACCAGTAAACCCTAGCCCCAGTCCCGCCGCTCGCCGACCACCGCCGGCCGCCTCATCTCGCTCGCAGGCTCGCAGCTCGGTCGTCGTCGTGGGCTCGTGGCCTTGTCGTCGTCGGTGTGGCCTCTTCTCGGCTACTCGGTCGTCGTCGTCGCATCGCCGGTTGAGGAACCGCCGAACCGGAGGTCCGGAGCCTCTTCTCTCCCTCCGGTCATCCACGTCGCCGCGTCGGTATGGACTAGGTCTTTCCTTCCTCGGCTTCCTCCCTTCCCGTCTTCCCGTGCCTCTTCTCTCCCTCCGGTCGTCGTCGTCCGGTCGTCGCATCGCCAGTTGAGTTGATCCGTTGAGGAACCGCCGAACCAGAGCCTCTTCTCTCCCTCCTGTGTACTGTGGTTGTGGATCTACCTCTACTGTCTACTCGCAAGTCCCAACCCCAAGCAGCTAACGCCAACCCTAACCCTAAGTCCCTAACCCTAACCGTCGTCGGTGGATCTCCATCTTCCTCTCTTCTCCGGTGCTCCGCCTGCGCAGGTATTCTCTATCTTCCTCTCCTCTGAGTCCTCTCTAATCCACTAATTTGTCGGCTGTCGCTAATCCTCTCTTGTTTTGTGCTAAGGTCGCCGACCGATTAGGTTGGTGCCGCGCTCGTCGTTGAGGAACCGGAGTCGCA
This sequence comes from Zea mays, assembly GCF_902167145.1. Lineage (NCBI taxonomy): Eukaryota > Viridiplantae > Streptophyta > Magnoliopsida > Poales > Poaceae > Zea > Zea mays. The sequence goes on from NC_050105.1 coordinate 90,317,118, forward strand.
GAGGAATTGGGGGTCCAGCAGGCGCGCGACCATGGAAATGGAGATAGATCCGGTCGCCGAGGCCGCTGCTATTGCCGAGGAGTTGAGGCTGCAGGACCACAATGACGCTGAGGATGCTCGACATTTCATCCTCGGCAGCAGCGCAGATGCTGCTGTCAATGTGGACCCTGTGCTAGAGCCTGTTGGTGGTGGTACTGGGACGGGATCGACGAGCCCGACTGATGAGAGCACGGTTGAAGGTGATAGAGCAGGGAAGAAGAGGTCTAAAGCTTGGAATGACTTCACAGAGGTAAAAGATTTGGTGAATGGTAAGAGGGTAAGGGTCTCTGCCATATGCATCCACTGTAAGGCTAAATTTTCTGCTAAATCCTCTGGTGGCACTGGACATTTGCTACGCCATGTTGATACTTGTGCTGCTAAGAAAGAAAAGGAACGATCTGGTAGAATTCAATCTATGCTTAAATATAATCCTGATGGTTCACTAATGCGTTGGGAGTACTCTGATGCTAGGGCACGTACTGAATTGTGTCGTTTGATTGCTAGAACCGATTTACCTATTTCCTTTGCTGAATGTGATGCATTTGAAGAATATATTGTGAATGCTCATAATCCTAGATTTGTTAAAACATCTAGACAAACTATTGCTAGAGACCTAATCAAGCTTTATAATGAACGTATGGACAAATTAATTGAAACTTTGAAAAAGTCTGTGTCATCTATTGCTATTACATCTGATATCTGGTCAGGAAAGGCTAAAGAAGATTACATAAGTGTAGTTGCTCATTATGTAAATTCAGATTGGGAGTTAGAAAAGAGATTGCTAGGTTTAAGACCAATTGAAGTGGCTCATACTGGAAGAAACATTGCTGATAGAGTTCATATGGTTGTTGATGATTTTGGCATTTCTGATAAGATTTTCTCTATTGTGCTAGACAATGCTTCAGCAAATAAAACTGCAGTATCTGTTCTTAAACCTGTTTTTTCTGCTTATATTGGTCATTTGTTGCCTGTAGAAGTTAGAGAAGAGGATGAATTAGCATCTATTTTTTTGCATCAACGCTGTAATTGCCACATTGTTAATTTGATTGTCAAGTCTGGTTTGAAACGACTGAAGAATTATTTAGATGATTTTAGGACTGCAATTACATTTCTGAATGCATCTAACCAACGTATTGCTGCATTTAAAAGCTTTTGCTTGAGTCTTGGAGTGCCTCCTCGCAAGTTTGGTGTTGATATGGATGTTAGATGGAACTCTACTTACTTAATGTTTAAGCATCTTGTTCCTTATCGAAGCACCTTCTCTGTTTTTATCCAAACTAACCATCCAGTTCAAAGAGATGGTTCTTTTTTGTTGACAGATGATCACTGGGATGTTGCTGAGAAAATTCTATCTTTTCTTGAGTTGTTTTATGATACAACTGTTGCTTTGTCTGGAATTTATTATCCTACTTCAGCATTAATGCTTCATCATATACTTAAAATTGCTAGACATCTAAATGCTTTTGAAAATGATGCTTTGCTTAGAGATGCTATTGTTCCTATGAAAACAAAATATTTGAAATATTGGAGGAAGATACCTGTTCTATATTGCTTTGCTTTTGTATTGGATCCTAGAGCAAAAATGAGGGGGTTTAATAAGCTTCTTATGAGGTTCTCTGGGCTTAATGGAACTGATTATTCAAGGTATCCTACATCCATTCGGTCTAAACTAACTAAGATTTTTCAGATATATGAATTGAAATTTGGTGAAGTACGCTTGAGTGCACAACAACATAAGAGTGCTGGTACGGCAGGTAAGGCTTCAGAGGCATGGGATGACATATATGGGGATGATATCCTCATGCCATCCCAATCTACTATACCTACTCCTACTCCTACATCTGTATCATCTACTGCTGCTGCTATATCTGAGTTATCATCATATCTTGATAGTGATACTGTGACCCAATTTGACTCTGATTTTAATCTTCTAAACTGGTGGCAACGGCACAAGTTGACATATCCTGTTCTTTCTATACTTGCTAAAGATGTTCTAACTGTGCCTGCTTCCACTGTACCATCAGAGTCCACTTTCAGTTTAGCTGGCAGGGTGCTTGAAGACCGGCGGCGGCGCCTAACTCCTGATATGGTTGAAGTTTTGTCCTGCATAAAGGACTGGGAGCTCGCTGACTTGCATAGTCAGCACACGGTGGAGAAAGACACCAAAGAACTTGAAGTTGTTTTTGAAGCAATGTACCTAGAAGAAACTACTGGAGGCAAAGAAAGAAGAGGTGGTTGATCTGTTGGTGGAAGTGTAACTGTGGGTGATCTGTTCTTATGTTGTAAATTGTGATGAACTTAAACTCTGGACTGTATACATTGAACCTATATAGGAGCTGGCTGTACTCTTTTCCTTCCTAGGGTTTTCTCACGAGGTGTGAGTTTTTACCTAGGAAGGTTTTTAATGAGGCAGCATTGCACTAAAGCTCCATTAGTATATATTGTTTGCATAAACTTGTGATCTGTGATTGTCTCTGGGTTGTTTTGTGAACTGTTTGAATTTCTGTGAATTTCCATATGTGTATGTAAATTTATGTTAATATATGTGATTGTCTCTTAATGTATGTGAATTCTGTGATTTTATGTAAATCGTGCTTCGGGCCAGCCCGACCCTATGGGCTGACCGGGCTACAGGCACGGCACGGCCCGTTTCTGCCTCTTTCGTGACGTGCTTGGGCCAGGCTTTCAGCCCGCGGGCTAGCACAGCACGGCACGCCCAAACTCGTGTCGTGCTTTGCCGTGCTCGTGTCGTGCCGGCCCAGCACGCACGAATGGACATGTATAGCCGAGACGACTGAGCCACACGACGAGCGTGCGCATGGGACGCCTTGCGGCCTGGCTCCTGGAACGTGCGATGTGGGGGGAAGTTGGTGGAGCCCACGCGACGCTAGGCAGTTGCCGGCTCATGCAAGCGCGCTAGGCGCGACGGGGAGCACGCTGGCGCGGCTGCGGCACAGGCGAGCACGCCAGCGGCTAGGAGCTCGTGGCCTAGAGTTTGGGCGCGGGGCCGCGGGAGCTGGGCCTGGCAGGCCGCGAGGAAGGAGCGCGGCGTCTGCGCCTGCACACATGCGCGCATGCAGAGGCGCGGAGGCGGCTGGGGAAGGGCGCGGCTGGGCAGGCCGGCCAGGCGGCGGCACACTAGGGTTTGGGGGTGGGACACGCGCTACAGGGTGGGCCGGCGAGGAGCTGGGCCGCGGCTGGTGGCCTGGGTAGGGGTGGGCTGTGGGCGCGGGGTCACGCTGGGCTGCGCGCGCCGAGTGGGCCAGGGAAAGGGGCGCCAGATGGGCCAGCAGGAGGGGAAAGGGGCACGAGCCAGTGTTGGGCTGGGAAACGAAATTGGGCCGCGAGCAGGCTGAAAGGGAGTGGGTGCTGATTTCTATTTTATTTATTTATTTCTTTTCTTTTTCTCTCTTTTTTATTTCTATTCTCTCCGATTTAATTTCAAGCTCGAGCACAAACTCATAAATGAGAAGAATTCACAACCATCAAATTCATCCATCAAAATAACTATGTACTCGACCATAACGAAACAACTGAAAACTCCCCTAGTGTTTTTATTTACTAGGCTCACCTCTATAAAATAACCCTCCTCTATTTAGAAAAATGGGTAAAAAGAAGGGAAGGAAGGGGGTAACACCTGAATTTGGTAAATATTAGAAAAGAAATTTTATACCCCCAAATTTCGGGTGTTACACAAACCAGCGCTAGAAGGCGCATCGGACAGTGAACAGTGCCTGTCCGGTGCACCAAGATGTCAGAGCTCCAACAGTCAAAACCATCAGAACCCTAACGGTTGGGTGACGTGGCTGGCGCACCGGACAGTGTCCGGTGGCACACCGGACTGTCCGGTGCGCCCATCGACAGACAGCCTCCCCAACGGTTGGTTTGGTGGTTGGGGCTATAAATACCCCATAACCACCACCACTTCAAGCATCCAAGTCTTTCAGACATCTCATTCAATACAAGAGCTAGTGCAATCAATACAAGACACAATTCAATAGAATCAAAGCCTCTCCAAGTCCCAAGTCCACTTCAAACAAATAGTGACTAGAGAGAGAGTTTTGCTCATGTTCTTGGATCGCTTTTTTCTTCCTCTTTCTTGTTCTCAAGGCACTTGTAATCAAAGCAAGAGACACCAAGTTGTGGTGGTCCTTGTAGGGGTCTAAGTGACCCGGTTTGATTAAGGAGAAAGCTCACTCGGTCTAGGTGACCGTTTGAGAGAGGGAAAGGGTTGAAAGAGACCCGATATTTGTGACCACCTCAACGGGGACTAGGTTTGCAAGAACTGAACCTCGGTAAAACAAATCACCGTGTCACTCGCTTTATTTCTTGGTTGATTTGTTTTGTCGGACTCGGATTTTAGTCTAACGCTAACTCCGGCTTGTAGTTGTGCTTTAAGTTAATAAATTTCAGATTTACCTATTTACCCCCCTCTAGGCGATTTTCAACATGTTTTGTGAATGGTGAGATTTGAACTACCACTACCTATTACCATACATATCGCTCTATCATTTTTCACTATTATTTTGAATCAAATTTACATGTTTTGTGAATGGTGAGATTTGAACTCGCAAACATTTATTTAAATTATAGGAACAACTTCCAACCAGTACCTATTATCATACACATCGCTATATCATTTTTCACTATTATTTTGAATCAAATTTACATGGTTTGTGAATCAAATTTACATGTTTTGTGAATTGTGAGATTTGAACTCGCAAACATTTATTTAAATTATAGGAACAACTTCCAACCAGTACCTATTACCATACACATCGCTCTATCATTTTACACTATTATTTTGAATCAAATTTACATGTTTTGTGAATTGTGAGATTTGAACTCGTAACCTCTCTCTCGCATACCCTACTCTACCACTACACTACTACATTAATTATGCCTATATTACGTTTTCATTCCTCGTGTACTATAACAAACCAAGAGTAATTTGATTATTTGAGACACTAAATGAATTCATTTGAAAATGTGACCAACTATAAAGCTGCATAACTTTTGGAAATCTACAAGTTCTATTTTGATAGTTTATACATCCGAGTCCGTTTACGAAATTTGAATTTCAAATTTGAAAACTTCACACAATTTTTTCAATAATAAGATGATTTCAAGTCAAAAATTGCCAATTATAAAGTTTCATCACATTTCAAGACCTACAACTTTTATTTTGGTGGTTTTTCCATCTGAGCTAGTTTGAAAAATTCAAATTTTAAAATTCAAACATAGTTTTGCATGACAAGATGATTTCAAACCAAAACATTGTCAACTACAAAGTTTTATAACTCTTCAATACCTACAACTTTCATGTTGGTGGTTTTTTTTCTTTCGAGGTCGTTTTCAAAATACAAATTTTAAAATTTTTAAATTAATTAAGACATAGTTTTCGTTGACAAGATGACTTCAAATGGAAAAGTTGTCAACTACAAAATTCTATAATTTCTCAAGATTTACAAAGTTTATTTTGGTTGTTTGGTCATTTGTTCATCTCACATGATGGTTCTAACAATATGCACAAATCTTATATATCTCTCTCGTGGTTTCATAAACTACGAGAGAGATATAGGTTTTATTAACAAATTTATTTTTATTTTGTCATATGAAAAATGTTCAAAATATAAAGTATACATCATGATGAGTTATACAAATTTGTAGTTGAAAACTTTTTCATTTGAATTAATTTACTGCTTTAAAATGTGATTTTTAAATTGTCTTTGCCTAGTGTTGAAAAAAGCACTCGACAAAGAGCTCTTTGCCGAGTGTCAACAAAAAACGCTCGGCAAAGAAGTTCTCTTTGCCGAGTGTCAAAAATAAAACACTCGGCAAAGAAACTCTTCGCCGAGTGTTTTTTTACCGAGGGTTTTTTGCGTGACACTCGACAAAGAGCTTTTTTTGCCGAGTGCCCAAAAAACACTCGACAAAGTATTTGGTACTCAGCAAAGAGCGAAATTCCGGTAGTGATTTACCTTGGTGAAACGCACTTAAATGAATATTGAATCCTACGACTCAAGAAGTATAAAAATTACTTGTTATCGTTGAGGAATCTCGTCACAGTGCCATAAGATGTATATTTGTTGACCTTAACACTTCCTTTTTATTTTACTCTTAGAGTTGATACTCCTCCTATCTTAAGAATAACTGAACAAACATTGAGAGCAAACTTTGTTAGTAACCTTATTTGTTTTTTTCATTTTAATCAAAAAACACTCGATTAGGGTTCAGAACTGTTGGTGGTGCTATCGTCATTTGGCGCACTTGCTCACGAAGCTGCTTCCACGCGAAAGTCTCTCTACATGATTAGAAGGGAGTTTGTGAGTGTCTATATATCTAAGGTTAGCTTGGTGGTCAGCATGATGTCTTCCCTGCTGCATATGTGTGCAGTCTTTAAGTCTTGTGAATTAATGGTGGACCTTAGAGTCGAGAAATGGCGCCCGCGTTCCTTTGTGTGCGGGATGGCACAACTAATTTATAGGGGGGGGGGGGGGGGGGGGGGGGGGGGGGGCGTATGCGTCCGTGGTGTAAGCTGAACCTATAATCTGTATCAATAAAAGGAGAAAGAAAACAGAAAATGCAGCAGTAGTTCGTGCGCTGCGCCAAAATCCACGGTGCACATAGTTCTTGCGAGTTCATCGCAAGTTCATCGTGAGAGAGTGTGGCCGGAGAGGGAGCGAGCGATCTAGTGACGGTTGATACGATCCTGAGCTAGCCGGTTAACACATCCCGTTGCAACCGATCGACAGGCATGTTATATTCGTGGTAAATGAAATGAAAGGAACTATTGGTTTCAATGATCAAATACCAACGATATTAATTCTATATATTATTGTACTTATACTATATATATGCGTTGGCTATATCCATAGTAATAAAGGATAATAATAATATCCATCCGTATACATATATATGCATACGATGATGATGCCTGCATCTGCATGACGGCGACGTCATCAGGCGGCCGGCTTCTGGCGGTGGAACCACAGCCTCGTCTCCCGGATGAACCTCTCCGCCTTCTCGTTGATGTCGTCTTCCGCCCCTCGTGAAGCACGGCCGCCGCCGCCGCCGCCGTAGATGGCGGGCCTGTTGACCAGGCTGTGGAACTCGATCTTGCTCACCTTCTGCACCGGCACCTCCCCGACACCTGCAGCACCGGCGCCGGCGCCGCTGCGGGCGGGCGGGGCAGGGTTCTTGCTCTTGCCCCAGCGATTCATCTCCGATTGTCCGGCTCTTGAGCTAGATGGGCGCGCGGCGACGATGATGCGATTATACTGGCAACGGGGATAGATAGATAGATAGAGATGGCCTCCGATCCGTTTATATAGGCTAGGCATATGAAAAGGCAGACACAGCTAGCGATACTCTATTATTGAGTTGGGCGATGCTATAGCCATAGCCTGCTGCACAGTTCTTGGACGACGACGCACATGTTAATTCTCACTTCTCAGTTCTCACCAGGTCTCGGTCGTCTCTGCGGACGATTGTGTGTCTTCGGATAAGCCAGGCATGGCCATCAGCGGCGAGCAAAGCATACCTAGGTGGCAGCTTTGTTTTTGTGGAATCGTCGCCGTCTCTCAGATGATGGCATGGCATGCAAGGGATTGGGATTCCATACATGCGATGCGGATGCGATCGAGCAGCAAGGCTACGCTACCAAACCACGACAACCCTGCCTGGCGTTGCCACTTGCTAGGCAGGCAGCAGAGCGCCCAGGCGTGTTGCGCGTTGCGCACTAGCGAGGAGGATAAATATCTCCGTTGCACCACACTGTTTATGACTTTATGAGCTAAAGATTCAAATAGGAAGGTAACGACGGTTATACAAGTAGTCCTTCTGTGCAAGCATGTAAGCAAAATATCTGATCTATTAGATTACGATTAAACCACAGATACAACCATTATTTGTTAGAGATTTTTTTATAAAGATTATTGAGCTGATGATGGAAGAGTTTAAGTGTTAAATGTGACCTACTGTTAGATCACGATTTAATGAATCAGATAGTTTGCTTACACGCTTGCACAGAAGGACTGCTTACATAGCAGTCGTTGCAAATAGAAAAAGCTAAAAAGTTTTCCGCATGCCGCATTCCATTTTAGACCAATTCGCCATTATTATATTACTCTTCCTAGCTCCCTTATGTTGCTGCATGCATGCTGAGAATTTGTCAAAGAGTTCTCCCAAGATAGAGTGGAATCTACGCTACCAAATTAGTTTGGTAGTGGAATCTCAATTATATATGTAAATAAAACAATTGGTACATTAACAACACGCAACCTCGACTAATATTTATCATTTAAGTAGTACAAGATCCTATCATCTATATATGCGAATATATCATTACTAATTGCTGCTAGCTGTCCGGTATTTGGCACACTAGTCATATTAAATGTGTCATTTTCATCTTTCACAAGGAACATGAGGAAAGAGGAAACGAGTGCACATGTATGCTAGTTTATTCTGGAAATTCTAATCTGGAAAGCACTAGAAGATGTTTTTTGTTGCAGCGCAAAAACCAACCGGGCGTGATACACATGTACTCCCTAGAGATCATTTTGTTATTAAGAGTATCTCCAATAATACCTTAAATCAGTGTCATATCTTAAAATATAAGACTGATCAATACATAAAAAACAACTCCAACAAAACCCTATTTTATAATTTTTATAAAAAAATATAGTGCATACTATGAAGTGACAAATTTACTATACTCTGGACAAGTGACATATCCTTGTTTTCTACCTCATTCTCATCATTTTCTTTCCTAATAATGTTATTTACTACCTAAGATACATGATTTAGGGCTTAACTTGGAGTGTAATTTATTTTTAGTGCCCTAAACACTTTGAATGATGTAGTATTTTATTTTTTGGGGCACTATTTTGATTCACTTTGTTGGAGATGCTCTAACTAGAGAAATGAAAGGCATGCATTGTTTCTATTTATAACATTGTTTTTTACTATTAAGTTTAGTCTAGAGATAGCAATGGGTATCCGAAACTTGAATACTTGATGAGTTTTACCTAATATAAAGACGAATATGGAATGATTTTCTTTACCCGCTACTCGTCGAGTAGACGAGTACAGGTGGGTGCTAGCCCCATGTACCTATATGTAAGATATATTTACATCATACCATCATTATCATCTAATAAAGTCTTTCTTAGCTAAAAGAAAAATCCTTCTCTAGCTTTTTTTTGCCGTGAGCAAAAAAATATTTCTACAGTAGTTTGTGTGCGACGTTGTAAACATTGCTCTTAGAATCACGGCTATTATATATTCCTCTTTGATTATTTAAGTTGTATTAATACCATAAGTTTCTACCGTACCATTTGGTTTGTTGGCAGTGGCATCGGATTAGATATATTAATTAATTGACACAATCAGGGAAGGGAGACACGCCAACGCATATAAAATCAATACTCTCATGCATCTGGCCGTGATGCTTCCTGTCTGCTAACTTGATAATTGACACACGACAAGCGATTCAAATGAGCATTTTTCAAAGACTTAACCAATCAAGGGACATTAAAAGCTCAGTCAAAAGTATGTTGCTGCCAAACCCTTGAAGATAATTATAGGCTAGGGTTTAGGTTCACCCGTTCAGGAAAGCCGTGAGAACTTGAGTTGGTAGTGGAGGTGGAGCAGCATCGACCTTAGCTTGACCCCCGAAGCACCGCGCACGCATACCACTCGAAAATCACCCTTGAAAATTGTGAAAATAAAAAAGAATCTTCGACCACTCTAGCCAGGTTATGTACGGCGTCTTTGGAAATCATGGGAATTTTTTTTGAATCTGGACGTTGCAAATTACACAAGGCTCAGTTTGGATGTAAACATTGAGAACCATAAAATTGAAATGGATCCAATACCGAATCTACCTCGATATTGAAATGGACCTAAGTATGTGCAAATCGGAGGGGTGGCCCTTGGAATTGACGGTGTGTGTGCTGCAATTCCACTTCGGTATTGGCGTGCAATTTCACCGTCGAATTCTATGGCGCCAATCAAACAACTATATTCGTCCAGATAAATACCAATTCTGATTTCCACGCCGCAATACTGATCGACATCCAAACGCTGCGCAAGGAAATTTAACAAAACATTGATAACTAAGATTCTATCATACAACACATTATTCAAGGTAGAAAAACTGAAGTGTTAAGATTTTTAGTAGATAAAATTTATCTCATCATGAGGATTCGTAGTAACTAAATGCGGCCGTAATTGATGAATAGGACCAACATTACCGAAGGGAATGGAAATTACTTTGGAGGAGGGGGGGGGAGGAGGGGTGCATGGTGATAGCCCAGCATAGGATGTGTTTGGGACTATTTCGCTCTAATTTTTGCTCTTCCGCTCTATCAATTCTACCGTGGAGTAGCTTTAGCTTTACTAGAAGTTTCATGAACAAGTGATATTGTTTGAGACACGACCAAGCTCTAGCTCGGAAAATAGATTGTTTCCTCGTAAACCATATACTACCTCCATTCTCAAATAATTGACGTCGGCTAGTTGATTCTTGGACTAAAAAGCGTCAAATAAAGAAAAAAGGAGGGAGTATATTATGCCCTCTAATTGATATTTGTTGTGTGCTTTGAGGCCTGTGGGGGCATATATAAGTGAAAATCTGATGTAAAATATAAGAAATAGAGCTTAATTTTCAGAGAAAACATAAAGCAATTATTTTGGTTGGATAATCACTTTTCACTATAGAAAAATTTGATTTTTTGTGGGTCAAAATAATTTGCATGGACTTTCATTGTAAACTAGGAACACTTACAATTTCCGTCGATCATGGTTTAGCCAACAAAAATAACGTAATTTCCACTGACAGAAATTAAACCACATAGCCAACAAAAACTACTAATTTCTGTCGACATCGCAGAGAAGCCAAAGAAATTAGTAGTTTTCGTCGGATCTAGCACGTGACAGACAAAAATTGCGTCTCACACGCCAATCACCAATCTCAACCACTCCTCTCCACACATTTACCGCCACTGCCACACACATGCATGTCTCCCTTGCCTCGCACGTCAATCACCTATCTCAACCACGCCTCTTCACCCATTCACTGCCACTCCCAGCCGTGCCTCCCCTCTCAGTCGCGCCACCCAATTCGGCTATGCGGCCAATGCTTATCGCGGCTGCTGGTCCCATTGTTCTTCATTGCACCATAACTTGGCATGATAATGATATAAAGACCAGCAGGGTTATGCTGTTGAAATCTCATTTGAAGTCTCTATGAACGAGTACAAAACTCTAAAATCTAGAGTATCTTTTGAGGTGCCCTATAAAAAACCTAGAGCGGGCCTCTAGCTCCACCTTTCTCTTGGAGCGAAGATTTTGGAGTTAGAAGTGTTTAACAATACAAAATTGGAGCCGTGCAGTCCGAAACATCCCCTTAGGTTGTGCTCAGTAGAGTGCGTATATAGCCGTGCAAAAAAATATTTCGCATTGTTGGTTGAACTGTTTATACAGTGGAGTTTGAAATAGGGAGTGAGAGAGATTTGGATAGAAAAACTGTTCGAAATCGCCTTAGTCATAACCATGCTCCACCCTTGATTTGGCGCCTTTGCTTTTTACGAGAGCAGGACTTTGCCGAGTGCGGCACTCGGCAAAAACTTCTTTATAGAGTGTCCGACAAAAAACACTCGGCAAAGCGATGAGCACTCGACAAAGAGCCGGATTCCGGTAGTGACTGAGCCCTTAAAAAATATTTTTAGTAATGTTATAAGGGAAATGTTTACCTTTATCCAAAGTGAACATATGGATTGCGACACTTTTATAGCGCCAATGGTCAGCAAACAGAAATATCATGGAACTTTCCGTTGCCCTGAAAAAGTCCGATGTAGACGACGGTGGAATCATTGCCTTTTCCGATTTCAAATTTAAGCAACAAGTGGAAAAACAAAGAAATCGATGCAAGAAATCAGTCCATTTGCTGATTCGTCTAAAAATAACAGTTCATCTATGTATGGATATGATGCGTCCTGCTGGAGATGAATTAAGCAAAAACTTGTCTGTTGCTTGACAAGCAAATCGCGCTCTTTCTTCTGGGAAAAAAAGAGAGAGCTAAATATCGGAATCAAATCGATCACTGGCTCCCAAAAGGGGGGGCCTAGCTAATTCGTTTCTGTTCTGATCTTGAATTGAGGGCTTGCAAAAAGATCTGTTAGCTTAGCTGGCTCAGCGAAAAGATGAAGCTAGCTCACGCATGCACACACTGTGCAGGGATCGATGCTGTGTTTGTTTGTTTGACTACTGTGATCGTGTACATACGTTTGTCAATCACAATCGGAATAATATAATGTAGTCGGAGTCGAAATTATTTGATCTAGAATCATACAACTAGGGCCAATCGATTTGATAGGAGCGCAAGCAGGTACCAATGGTAATAACGTGCTGTGCATGTATCTGTCCGCCACGTACTTGATCACCGACAGGCGCACACTGAATTGTAATTTCTCCCTGATGTCATCATCGCATCAGTCCTATCTACCTTTAGCGTAGGAAGTAGACGAGGTTTGGCGATGTAATCGGATATTGTTCCATATTTGTTTTTATATAATTTTTTTTTGATTCGAATCGGATATAGACATTATTGAGTTTCGTCGGATGAGATTTAAATAGATATCGATATCTTAAACATCCAAATTTGAATATATGGATATAGATCAGATACGGATCGAACGCTGAATACCCAGATTTAGATACGGATCGATATGATAGAGCGTGAACAGGTACCAATGGTAATAACTTGTTGTCAATGTACTGAGTTTGTCATTTTAGATCTGTTCTAAGTCAATTACTATCAACTTTAACGGGTTATACTAGATATCTCATAAGATTTTATAACGTAAAATTAAAATTACTAGATTCATCGTGTCTTGAACTATCGTAATATGTAATTCCTTTAGTTTAAAATAGTTTAACCTTATATATTTTGGTCAAAATTTAAATAGTTTGACACTTTGACTTAAGATAAACCTAGAAAGACAAACTTATGTTCTTGCTCACCGACGGGCGCACGTTGAATTTAATTTCTCCATGATGTCATCGAATCAATCCTATGTACATGTGGCGTTGGAAGTAGACGAGGGTCGGGACAGCTGTGTAATCAGATCGGATACTTACGAATATTACTCGTTTTATATTTGTTTTTATATTTTCTCTTCGAATTTAGATTGGATAGGTATTTTCAAGTTGTGACAGATGATATTTGAATAAATGTCGACATCTTAAATATTCAACTTTGAGTTTGTGAATATATATATATATATAAATTGGATCCCAATCAGATAATATCCGGACTTGAATACAGATTGGATCTTAATCCTCTTAGACGGGTCGTATTTGAATACGAACGGATAATATCCATGCCATTGCATCCTTAGTCGGAGTACGGTATATGAGGGTGATGACGGTGGCAGTTGCATACAAAGAGGTAAGCTTCACGTGTTGGCCCACATTCCCATTTATTTACGCGGTGTCAAAGTAATTGTAACTAAGAGGTTGTTGCGTTCCCGATCCGGATGCAAGTTTGTTTTTGGTTTGGTCTCCTAATTGTGCTAGACAAGATCAATGTAACATTCTCTCTCTTGATCCCATACTTAATTACTTGCTTGTACTAAGAACTTAACTTTCTAACTACTTAATCTCTTAACTTATAATCCTTGCTTCTCAATAGATTAGTACACCAAAATCAAAGACTACTCGAGTCATACTATAAAAGACACATTTTTATCTCAAAGTAGAGAACTTATTCTCAAGAAAGATGGTTGTATTAATGGCCCTTAATTTAGAATTATAGTTGTTTCACTAAACCCTTAATGTCTACCTATTTTTTTGAACACAATGCGTAGAAGTCCTTTCGTAAGTGGATTAACAAGCATTTGGTCTATGTTCATATATATGCTCAAGTTAAATTGGTTGATCCTAGACTTTCTCCTTTACAACATAATATTTAATGTTAATGTGCTTGGCAATAGCACATAACTTATTATAGAAGCAAAATACTACGAATTCATTATCACAACATAATTTAGCGGTTTGTTATGTTGTCTACCACTTTTGATTTTCCGAGCTCTCCCTCGCTCATATCTCTCTTGGTGATTTTGGTGACTTTTATCACCTCCGTGTGACGTCTTGTGCATGTTCCAAATTTTCTTTGCACTCTTCAATCCTTGCAGCTTGTTATACTCCTCCTTACTATAGATGTCCAAACGGACCGGGCTTGCCGGGCGGCCCGAAACCCGGCACGGCACGTAGTGAACCGGGCCTGTGCCGACCCGGCACGGTCACGGGGCCGTGCCTGGGCCGAAGGCGTGGCACGACGGGCTAGGCCCGGCACGGCCCAATTTTATTTTTTTTCTATTTTTTCATATAAATACATATATTATACTTGAATATAGAGTATAAAACACAAGAAACATATGTTTTTGTTGGTTATGTGGGTGTAAATAAATGTTTAGAGCTAATAAATATGGTTTAAACCCTAAAAAATGCATACTTTTGGGATATTTTTATCATTTAAACGTCATATATTGTTATAGGCCCGTTAGGCCCGTCGGGCCATGGGCCGGCCCGACACGATTATTAAGCTAGTGGGCCGTGCTTGGGCCTCGCTTGAGGACCGTGGGCCGGCATGGCACGGCCCGCTAGCTAACCCAGGCCAGGCTGGTACGGTCCTAATCCGTGCCGGGCCTAGCCGTGCTCGGGCCGGGCCAGCACGGCTCGCCCATTTGAACATCTATACTCCTTACATAAGGAAGTGAGGAGTATGGTGGTGGCTTGAGAGTTGAAATGTCGGACTTGGGTGGCTTCATCCAAATCATAGCCCTCATCTCCAACATGTGGTCCCTGTGCACCAAACCCAACAATATTAATTACTTTCGTGGAGTGAGGTTAAGTGATGCCTCATTTTACCACTCCACATAGCATAATCATCTCTATCAAATTGTGGTGGTTTGTCTAATGGGACCGAAAGTAATTGCGTGCGTTTAGGAATGTGAGGGTAACATAAAGTATGACACGAATGGTCCCGTCATGCCTTCAGACGGTTCTCTTATGCACTATAATTCATTTTACCGAACCCGGCACCTTCGGGTTGTTCTGTCATTCAATGGTCGGATAGTTCGCGCATGGCGCCGGACGGTCCGCACATGGTGGCAGACACTACATATCTTTCTTTTGGACGATCCGTGGTAGAAATGTGCATTTGACATAGCTTCTATTCAAAGTGCATCGAGGCGTCGCGGACGGTCCGCCTAAAGGCCTCGGACGATCCGTGGATATTTGATATTTTCAAAAAAGCTTCTATCTGGAATAATCTACGTTATGTTGGACGGTCCGTCCCTACACATCAACGACTTGATTTGTAATGGTCAGTTACAACAGCTATAATTGTATTAAATGTGTTATCAGATATCAAATGAAGTCCGACGCGAATGGTCCGGTCATGCCTCCGACGGTTCGCTTGTGCATTATAATTCATTTTACCAAACACGACACCTTTGGGTTGTTCTGTCTTTCATCGATTGGACGATCCGCATCTGAGGGCGGACGGTCCGCACATGGCGCCGGACGGTACTTATCTTTCCTTCGGACGATCCATAGTAGAAATGTGCATTTGACGACATAGCTTTTGTTCAAAGTGCATCGAGGTGTCGCGGTTGGTCCGCCGGAAGGGCCCGGACAGTCCGCGCATATGTGATATTTCCAAAAAGAGCTCATGTCTTCAAAAATCTACGTATTCCGGACGGTCTACCCCTGCACATCAACGACTGGATTTGCAACGGTTAGTTACAACAGCTATATCAACGACTATAATCGTATTAAATGCGTAGTGAAATCAGATAAAGTCTGACGCGGACGGTCCAGTCATGCCTCCGGGCGGTTCACGTGTGCACTATAATTTATTTTACCGAACCCGGTACCTTCGGGTTGTTCGGTCTTTCATCGGTCAGAGGGTCCGCGCTTGAGACCGGACGATACTTATCTGTCCTTCGGACGGTCTGTAGTAGAAATGCGCATTTGTTATAGTTTCTGTTCGAAGTGCATCGAGGTGTCGTGGACTGTCCGCCGGAAGGGCCCAGACGGTCCGCACACATGTTATATTTCCGGAAAGAGCTCATGTCTGGAATAATCTACGTTATTCTGGACAGTCCGACCCTGCACATCAAGGACTAGATTTGCAATGGTCAGTAACAACGACTATAATCTTATTAAATACGTCGTCGAATATCAGATAAAGTCTGACGCAGACAGTCCGGTCATGCCTCCGGACGGTTCGCGTGTGCACTATAATTCATTTTACCGAACTTGGCACCTTCGGGTTGTTCTATCTTTTATCGCTCGGACGATCCGCGCCTGAGGCCGGATGATACTTATCTTTCCTTTGGACAGTCCGTAGTAGAAATGTGCATTTGGCATAGTTTCTGTTCGAAGTGTGCATCAAGGTGTCGTGGATGGTCCGCTGGAAGGGTCCAGACGGTCTGTACACATGTGATATTTCCAAAAAGAGCTTCTATCTGGAATAATCTCCGTTATTCCGGACAGTCCGCCCTGCCCATCAACGACTGGATTTGCAACGGTCAGTTACAACAACTATAATCGTATTAAATGTGTCGTCAGATATCAAATAAAGTCTGACGCGGACGGTCCGGTCATGCCCCCGGATGGTTCGTGTGTGCACTATAATTCATTTTACCGAACCTGACACCTTCAGGTTGTTCTGTCTTTCATCGGTCGGACGGTCCACACCTGAGGTCGGACGATACTTATCTTTCCTTCGGACGATCCGTAGTAGAAATATGCATTTTATATGGTTTCTGTCCGAAGTACATCGAGGTCTCACGGACGATCCGCTGGAAGGGCCTGGACGGCCCACGCACATGTGATATTTTCAAAAAGAGCTCCTGTCTAGAATAATCTATGTTATTCTGGACGGTCCACCCCTGCACATCAACAACTGAATTTGTAACGGTCAGTTACAACGGCTATATAAACGACTATAATCGTATTAAATACGTCGTCACATATCAGATAAAGTCTGAAGCAGACAGTCCAATCATGCCTCCGGACGGTTCATCACGCATATTGATACTAAGCTTGTTACTCAACAAGCTTAGTGACAACCGACCATTTGCGTCGTCAGATATCAACTTTGTGAAAACCGACCATTTGCGCGCATCAGGCATACTGATACTAAGCTTGTTACTCAACATTATGTTCTCTCTGTATGATACAGATAGCATAGATGGATACAACATGCACAATTGTACCATTTATAACTAAAGTAGTCTCTCTCTCTCTCTCTCTTATATATATATATATATATATATATATATATATATATATATATATATATATATATATATATATATATATATATTACATCCCACGTAGCAATATCAACTATATACATATAACCAAACCAATTACGTACATGGACGACACACCAATTAATATCACCACCTTGGCCATCACAGGAGGTTCATCAGGTACTAGCTGCTAGCCAAGAAATCGTTTCTTCATCTCTGTGATGTACCTTTCAGACAGCTTGTTGATGTCATCTACATGAACTGCACTTCTAGGCCTGCTGGGGTTCTGATCAACGACCTTCTTCTTCCAGCCTGCGACCTCATGACCAGCAGTAGGATGCTTCCCGGTTGCCGCAGTAGGCTTGTACAGTTTTGGCTTGGAGAGTATGTTTTTGTAGACGACCTCAATCTTGTCAACTTTCTGAATCCTCACCTCGCCATCAGTAGGAGGAGGCGCCGTGGTGGTGGCCTTGGCGCGTCGAAACATCGTCACCTGCAGCTTTTCAGCTGGATGCTAGCTTAGCTAGAGATGTTTGGCCGCCTTGCGCTTGTTGCTTGTTGCGGGTGGAAATGTGGTGGTCTCAATTTATAGGCGGATTGCGGGGTTCTTTTTTTGGTGGAGATTCCAGTATTCCCATTCAGGGCTAGTTTGGGAACCCTAATTTTTCAAGAGATTTCTATTTTCCATGGGAAAATGAACTAATTTTTTTTGAGAAAATAAAAATCCCTTTGGAAATTGGGGTTACCAAACTAGTCCTAAAATCTGTTTGCTAGATGCTAAGGGATTGAGCGGGAGGGTGTAAAAATCACGTTGGCATCTTAATTTGTAGAGCCAACACACATAAAATAGCTACTATATATGTTTCATGTGGAATGGGTTAAATGTAAAGTAGTAGGTTGAAAAGGTTAAATATAAAATAGCACCGTTAGATTTTGATTGGATGTATCAAATCGCTTGATTGCACCAACAGGGTCTAATTGCACAAGATATGTTGTTCCCTTCTACAATAATGTCTATTATCTAGAATGGTTTGAGAGCAAGGATATAAGAGGATTGGAGAGACTAAAATCAATATTTTAGTCTCTTTAATCCCCTCGGCATCATGACGATCATTCAGACAAATTAATATCTTATACATAGTTAGGTGTCTGGTAACTTGACAGCTCAAGCAAACCAAATTAATTAACATTATATTGTTCTCTAAACAAAAGCAGTGGAAAAAGGACCTGATACTGGACAACACTGTTAGTTACAAGCAGGTCATCTATTATATTGAGAGCATATAAATATAGTAGTAGTAGGGTACTGAGAAAATGAAAGCAATTAGCCCATGTGCTAATTAATTCGTGATTGTTGGGGGGGCCAAGCAGCAGAGGGCATGCAGGCACCGAAGGGTTTGCACATGCATCCTACACGAGGTCCTCATCAGACAATGAATGGGACCGCGCGCGTGAAGAAAACGCAGGACCCTGATCCCCGAAGACCACGGTACGGTGAGGTGAGGCCTCCGATCCGGATGCGCGCGGACACCACGGTACGGTGAGGTGAGGCCTCCGATCCGGATGCGCGCGGACGGGAAAGCCTTCGGTGATCCTGCAAATGAAGGCCATTCTGTCTGTCAACACAGACAGAAGCCAGCAGCCAGAAAAATCGGCAAAGAAAGGCAGTTGTCGATGGCGACTGTACATTGGACGACGGATATATAGGTGTATTGTAGCATATATATTCTCTAGTACGTACATTGGATGGATAGGTACGTATATTCTAGCATTTTCTGTACTACTACCCCACTTGCCATGCAATGCAAGAGTACATAATATATGAATTTCAATATATTTACTATAGTAACATATATCATGTGTGTGTATATATTGATTTTTTATATATTAAAAAGATTTATTTTAGTGGTATATATGTGTGTGTGTGAATATTTATATAAAAAAGATTGGCTCCAGTGACATAAAATATTGACTCAGTGATATAAATTTTGATATAATGACTTTAGTAATAATATATTGTTTATATATGAATGTTCATTTATGAAAATATTAACTTTATCGATATAATTTTTGATACATTATATATATATATATATATATATATATATATATATATATATATATATATATATATATATATATATATATATGAATTTTGATCTATTGACTTTAGTGATATGAATTTTGATACATTGTTTGAATTTAGTGATATGAATTTTTCCTCTTGACCACATATGTATGTCTAGTGTCGTTATATGACATGCTATGCGTCATATACCCGAATCACTAGCCCACACACGCACGTAAAACCGTGAGGGTCGGCTCTGGTACCATTTGCAACACACTAGCCACTCCTGGACCAGTGATACTTACTCCTGCCATCCCTATAAAATCATAGATTATCTCCACAGACCAACACGAGACTGTACACGTCTGAGAAGACTTCAGGTTGGTCACTCATCCTAATATTACTCTAGACCAAGCACACTTCATACAGTGGTTTTTTCGAGACAGACTTCCAAAAACCTTATTGACATAAGTACTCTGTTATTAATTCTATTACAAACCTTAGATCAGGACATCACACGTTCTTTCTAACTCACGATATTTAAGATTATATGTTAGATCTAAGTCTGCCAATACAATGTGGAATAACGGGTAGGTATCACGTACAGTGGTAGATCAGACCCATTTTACCGGATCTAAGACATACTACGTTCCAGACCCGGCCGGATGATAAACTATAGCGTTGCCCTGCCCTGTTAAATATACTGAAAGTCAAGTCACAGACTTTTAGAAGAAATCAGCAACGTTATTTACGTGTTCACAAGGGAATTCCTTGATATTTCTAGATACTTGGATTCATCGATATTATGAGTATATTGTAGTATTTATATGCAAATTTAATATTGCGCGGCCACGTCGCACAAGCCCATCCACAAAATTTTTAAAGGCTGCTGCTAGCCCAGGTCCCAGGAGACTTGACTTGACTCTCCCATCGACTGCCTCTTGTGTGAACCCATCTGACTCTTGAGCCTTGACGGTCTAATATGGTGAAGAAACTTGACTTGACCCATCTATTTTAGCCGTCTGGGAATGCTTGGAGAAATGGAAATAAAAGGACCGAGCTCTCAAAGACCTCTGATACAAAAAGAAAGAATATGATGAAACAGAAATACTGGAATTAATTAAAAATAATAATACATGACATTAACAATATATATATATATATATATATATATATATATATATATATGTTATATATTAAGAGCCCTGGGCTTCCAATAATAGAGGAAGCTCAGGCTAGTCAATATGGTCATTTTGGTTGAACCACACCGGGTCAACAGTTCCCAGTCACGGCGCCGTTACACCGTTTCCTCCGTCAGCCAGCCACGTCTCCCACGTTTCCGGTTTCTAAAACCGTCTTCGCGCAATCAACGGAGGCAAACCCGCGCCGATAGGAAGAAAACCCCAGTGGCCGCGCAGTCTTTCCTTTCGTCGGAGGCGACTCGCCAGGCGATTTCCGCTGCTCTAATCTAGCGCAACTCCAATCCAGCGCCGCTCCAATCCAGCGCCGTTCCAATCCAGCTGACCTCCTTCAATCTCCCAGCATTGGAGCCCGATTCAAGAAGTTCCAGGTAATCCAACATTGAAATACATCGAGTTCGCCGTCGATTTTTTGAAGCATTTCTGTCGATTGAAGTGGATTTGATTGTAACCCTTATTCTCCAGCTAAATGTGTGATTTGTATCCGTTTATACATCTCTCTAATCGGGTCATTGCAACGCGCATTGCATCTCTTTTTTGTTCAGGAGCCCCGATATTAGAGCATCTGTATTTATTCTAGATCCCCTCTATCGCCCGACATTCATAGATCTAGACAAAGGCTGTGGATTAGGTATTTATTGATGAGTTAGCAGAGAGTACCCTTACACAACCCAAGTAACACATATATGCTTATTGTATTTGATATATATGCATATCCTCAGTACTGTTTATGCACATTCACTTAAGTCATTTGTTTACACATCTGTTTTATTATATATGCATATCGTCAGTACTCTTTATGCACATTTACTTTAATGATTTGTTTTCACATCTATTTTATTATCAAATATGCTTATTGTATTTGATATATATGCATATCCTCAGTACTTTTTATGCACATTCACTTGAATCATTTGTGTACACATCTGTTTTATTATATATAATTTATACTTATTGGATTTGATATATATGCGTATTGGCAGTAATGTGTATGCTCATTTATACACATGTTTATGAACATTTCGCAATATAATAAGCATATTTGCATTGTTCTATTTACTTGAATATTTAGTTTACACTCCTGTTTATTATATATAAATACATACAGATACTGTTATTTAAGCAAAAGTTATTTAAATATTCATTTTTGAATATGAGCTAAATGTTTTTATTACTATGAACCAGTTATTAAAATATGTTGTATAGTTAGTTGATGCAAAAAAGGCTCTTATTTTATCATGATCCATTTACAATTATATGAAATATTAAATCAATGTTTATGTTTGTATATAACCATTGTTCATTAAATGCTGTCGCATAAATGTAAAAGGTAGTTTAAGTTATGTAATTCCATTTAGCATTATATAGTATGCATTGTAGATAGTTATAGTAAAAAATTAGTTCTTTTTTGGGCATATATTCATGCATAAATCACTATATTTAAAAACAACTTTTTTTCAACAGATTTATTCAGTATTTAATTATGAAGTCTGTTGATCACCCACCCAGTAATCCAAAAAGATTAATCATTGAATCCAGTCAGGAGGTTTTTTCAATTGACATTTCCAGACGTACAAGATCCAACAGCTCAGCTCACCAAGATGATATTCCACAAAATCAGGAGCAGAATGAGCCACAACCAGCCCCAATCCATCGTTTTCGCAGAAAGGCTTTAGCTTGTCGTTTAAAAAGAAAACCTCCTGCTCCATCCTCACTGTCCGACGACGATTTCATGGATGCTCCATCGTTGAAGCGCCAATTCAGATCTGCCTCACCTTCTCCTTCAGAACAAATCAGTGCAAAGAAGATAAAAGTACCTTCTCCTCAAGTTCCGAGCGTGAAAAGAAGTCCAAAGTCTAATATCATTACAAAAAAAACTCTACTAAACAGAAGACTCCTAGAAAATCACAGGTAATATGTATATATTTCTGTTTATTCATGTGTTAATTTTGGTGCCCAATCAATTTTGTATTTTCTCCCACTTTAAATTTATGTATATTATTATCCAAAAATATGCTGTTTACTTTTTTTAGTGTTGTAGACTAGTTATTTACAAGCCTGTAATAAATATCCCTTGTATGTAAATATAGTATCATTAGTTCTAACAATATATATACTTTGTGTATTAATGCATATTCATTTATGCTTCCAGAAATTGAATATCCGCTGCATTCTCTATGATGTTATTGTATCATCTTGGATAATGAGCGATCGGCAACGCGATGCTGTCGCTAGGTTGGGATTTTCTAGTATATTTGATTTGCGAACTGATGCCTTAGAGTGCAGATCACTCATCAGGTGGTTGATGGATAAATTGGATCCACATGACATGACCATACGCCCAGGGGCTGGCAAGGAACTGAAGATAACAAAAGATACGGTTCGTCTGATTTTGGGTTTGCCATGTGCTGGAGGAGGCAGGGAGTTTACTGATTGGTACGGTGAAGTGGATGCTGCTGCAAAACTGAGACGTGATCTCAATGTTGGTAAAGAAGAATTTGATGTTGTCAAGCTTCAAGACAAGATAGTGCTTGGCAATGATGATGAGCTATCAATCAGATGCTTTTTCTGATTCTATTCAATCGACTTCTTTTTCCTTCTGCTTCATGGGGCATTACAAACAATGAGGTACTAATGACTTCAAACATGGCCCGAATGGCTGATATTGACTGGTGTCAACTAGTTTACACGGATTTGTGTGATGCTGCCACACGTTGGCATAAAAGGAACAAAACAAACATCACAACAACAATATATGGATGTTCACTCATTGTTCTAGTAAGTAATTTTTTTGTTTACTGTGTATATATATGATATGCAAATATTTGTTATGTACTAATTTTATATATTTGTGCATTCTTTTTTTCAGATTTACTATCTTGATCACTTACATCACCCTACATCTCCTGATAACAAATATGGTACTCCCCGCATTAAGTTTTTTGATAATGAGACCATAAGAGAGTTGGCTAGGGGTGACAGACGTCCCCCCAGTAAAACTGGTGAACCATTCGGCTATGCAGAGGTTAGACATAAACAATTTTTGTCCTGTTATGCAGATGTTAAAAGTTTATTACTGCTAACTGTTCTATCTGACTTTATACAGTTTCGTAGCCGTTCAGAAACGTGTTACGTCATTGCTCCAGAACAGCCTGTTTCTGTCGTTTTCAACATATATGTGCCACGTATCAAGCATTTGATTGGCAACAAGTTGCAATGTTTGCCCTCCCAGCATCGGCCAATGTTTCAATCAATGTTTGATGCTCATGACAAAGAGGTGGATAAGTACTGTGATTCCCTTCAGCTGAGCCATCAGATGATTGTTTCGAAGCAGATTGAACTCTCTGAAACATTTGGTGAAATGATCGATGAAGTACTGAGAGCTGCAATGCAGCGCGATTCACAGCAAGAAGGTTTTATTATTTATGTTTATTTTTTTAAACTAGTCAAGTTCACGAATTATTGCGAGGAAAATTATATATAGTTATACGATCTCAAATAATTTATTATATGCAGCATTGTATATACAACTTATGCATTAATTTATACTCATACAATCAGCAACACAGTTTTCAGTTGATTTTATTTTTGAAAACTGTATTTTATTTATGCATCCTGATAGTATATTGATGTAGTTTGCAAATGTGTATGTTTAACCATTTTTTTATAACGATACATTTATATTCCAGTTACATTTCAGTAACAACTACTTTATTATTATATTTTCCAAATGTAGATAACCCCCCACTACCTCAATGCCTCCAACAAATGCTCCAGTATCCTCTCCACCTGTTCCAACACCTGATAAACAGCAACATGATCAGGAAATTCATGTTCCTACTGATTATATCAAAGTATCAGATCATGTAAGTTTTTTTCATACAAACTATATATACAACGCATATATTATATTTAGCATACAAGTTACTGTTTACTCAAATTTCAGTTGTTTCCATTACAGATTGTCAGTGGGAACGTCTGTAAAAAAGATGAAGTTATGGATGCCCCTATATTTGACAAGACTCCAAAATCAAATGTATGACTTCCTTATATCACAATTATTATTATTTCATTTACAATGTATGCAAGTAACAGTAATATATATGCATGCTTTATTTACTTTATTCACCAGGCTCCCACAACCGACAAGCCTGCTGCTCCTAAATTAACACCAGATATAAATAGTGTAAGTATTTACACCTTCATCATATTATGATAATATTAATTATAACCTATGTTTCATTACGTTTATATTAATAATTTTATTGTTTACAGGAAGGACAAAAATCTGTTACACATGATACTCCTGTATCTGGTGCACCTCAGTTCGATAAAACCCC
The DNA here is from genome assembly GCF_902167145.1 of Zea mays. Lineage (NCBI taxonomy): Eukaryota > Viridiplantae > Streptophyta > Magnoliopsida > Poales > Poaceae > Zea > Zea mays. The sequence continues at coordinate 90,342,094 of NC_050105.1, forward strand.
ACTGACAGATGTAAGTCATGTCGTTTTATATTCTCATATTTTTCCTATATATACACTAAAAACATAATTATTTATGCAATTGTTTACTAACATATATTCATATATTAGGCAACTACTGACCTTGTTGCAAGGGATAGTTCCTCTAAATCTGCATTCGCTGAACCTCCCCACGTGTCACGTGAAGACTGTGCTCACAACCTACTTAAGTTTATTTTGTCAGGAAAACTAGATCCGAGCATGTATGTATTCGTTATTCAAATTCCAATTAAGTATAATTAGATGAATTGTGATTAAAGTTTTATTTTTTCCCAGGTCTATCATTAATTTTGGAGGATTTGGAGGTTCTGTCCTCGATGTTGTCCAGTCGTTTGGTCCTAATAAATGTCTTGAGAATATTTTCATGCAGGGATTTATCGACTGTATTCGTGAGGATGATGTATTATACAATCCAGATTCTGTAATCAACACTCTAATACTGAATGTCAATGTTGGGGTAATTTTTTCTCTACAACTTTGTATCTTATTGCAACACTTACTGTATAAATATATAATACTAATCAATTTATTTTTTTGTCCAGACCGTTTTGAATATCGAGGAGTTCGAACAGCACAGTTCAAATCCCCAGCCCTTCTCAACATCACTTCTTAAAGAACAACTTGAACTGATGCTTCCTCCACATGAAGTTCTGAACCAAATTAAATTGGTGAGCCCCAATCAGTTTTATTTGTAATAATGTTATAATGTTCTTTTGGTCATTAGTTTTATGTTGTCTTAGCTTTAATTTTTCATATGCCTATTATTGTTCATTCATAAACTTACATATATCTTAACAAATCCTGGTTCCTATGCTACGCCGTAGTCACTGGAGCCTTTATGCAATCAACTTTGAACGTCGTCGAATAGACATCTTAGATTCAAATCTTTATGGGACATTGCTTGGAGGCACTACCTGGAAACAAATTCACAATGATCAAATGATGATAAATGGAACGAAGATACCTTGGTCCAGATTAATAATGAGAAGACTTAGCATTGCATTACATGAAGCTCGACCTGATTCAACTGTACCAAAGTTTGGCAACTACAAGATTGGGCTTCTTCCCAATTGTCCAACCATGTCCCTAGGGTCAAATGATTGTGGTTTTTTTGTCGCAAACTTCCTCTGCTACTACGATTTTGATGATGGCGACTTATCAGAATTTTATACTCCGGTATGTTACTAAATTAGTGTTTTGATCATGCATATATTACTCCTTCAGATTTAATCTTAGCATTAATTTGATATTATGACTATTTCAGGATGAACCATTGGACCAACGTGCCTTTGTTCTGCATTACCTGACCTTTCATCGCAACAACAGGGTTGCCCCCCTTCCTGCAGAACTGCTGCCTTTCAAGTATGCTCCAAGGAGACAACATTGTTTGAAAGCCAAGACTTAGATATCATAGCTGAACATGATTCCCTATGGGATCCACAAAACTGTTTATGTTACTTATTAAGTCACTTATGTCAGGCGTTGCTCATGTGTATGATACCCCATGTGCCACTTATGTTCGATGTGTCTAGTGTCTATGCTACTTCGTATCAGTTTTTATTTGAAGTGTGTCAAACATAAGTGTTACCAGAATGCTAGTTATGTTATCTGTTAAGAAATTCTATGCTTTTTCATCTCCAGATTGTGAGATGGTTAATCGTTTGCTTCCAATGTTTGGCGTATTTGTATTATCATATTGTCTTTAATATTCATGTTTTATGCAAAATATATTCTTCCTTATTTTATATACATTAGGTTCCTCTTTTATACATTTACCATGCTAATTATGCTAACTGTAACCAGTGGTTATGCTATATCCTGTTTGGTGTATCTGAAGTGCGAAACTGAAGTATGTACTCCCATTCGATTAGTATTGTTAAGTGTATACAGTTTATATACCATTTATGTCCAGAACTGCCGATTGCTAAACGTTCAATGCCAATTTGTGGTACATATTCAGTTACATAATTTGTGTAATTGTCTAGATTTACGCAACATTTTATAGTTTTATATCAACGCATTATATAACCCTGTCATGCAATCTATTTAATTTCCAACAAACTAAAACATAGGTCATTGTGCTATTACAAGTTTCTACTAAATCGACCACTCTTTAGTCACACTTCAAATTATTCGCCCAATTCCATATGCTCATCGGCTTCTTCATTTTCCACTTATTCATCAATACGATGTTTTTTAGCAGTCGATGTTTCATTCCACTGTGGAGCAGTTGTTTTATTGTTTAGTCTTGATCCGGCTGGTCGTCCTCTCTTTCGATTAGCCAGTTTTGCTAGCCTTGCCCTGTTCTCTTCCACAGACAGACATGTTCTGATGTTATGTCCATCTGCTATACCACACAATTGGCATCTCCTATTCTTCTTTTTCTCTCCTTTCGCACCTAGTCTCATAATCCTATCTTCTGAATTTTTTATTGTCCGTCCTTTTGGTCTTGCACGATCCGGCATACTCAGATTTATAACATCCACATTAAAATTCAACCTCTGCATAATAATAGAAGTTAATATTTAGTATACTACGCATATTTACATAAATTATATTTATACCAATCAGTAAAATCATTTATCAATGCTCACCTTTTTAGCTTCTGAGGATGCAGCAATATGTTCCATTTGTTCATGTGCTACGTGACACGGAGAACTTGTATCACCAACCTCATGTGGAATTCTCATGTTGTCCTCCTATATAGCCCAACCCAATTACATCAACATTTCCATGCAGCATAAATATATATTTTCATTTTAGACAAATGAACAATATTTTTTAATATGTACCTGGTTACCAATTGTTATTAATGTTAACACATGTTCACATCCAGTCATGGTGTTATGCTCATCCTACAAAATAAAATTTGCTTATTACATTGATTTTATATATTCATTATATACAATACTTCATGCAAGCTTATATATTTATCTTTTACATACCTTTTTATGGCATGTAATTGTATTGTCATCTTCCATCCCGTCGCCAGCATTATTTTTATTCAATTCTACTTCCTGGTACAAATAACATGTTACTATGCATAATTTATGTTACAAATAGTATAACACTTAAACATGTGGAATATTATTACCTTGTCTTCCTCATCATCACTAACATCTGTTGACTCATTACATCCAATATCTGGCTCTAATCGGCATAGAACGACATCGAGCTCATCCAACACATCCATCGCCTTATCGTACCCTGCTTTTGACATACACGCCTGGCGAACTACTTTCATTGTTTTCGTTAACAACATTTTCTGTCTGTATGATTTAGTAACTCCATCCTTTCCCCTGAAGCTCTTATCAATTCTTTCAAACGGAACATCTTTTCTTGATGAGACAGTGTACCATTGCAATATATACTTTGAAGGTATCTTTTCAACTTGAAGATGCATGAAGGCTCTTAAAAGATGAACACACAATAGACCTGAAAACATGAAAACCAACCATTTTTTTCAACGATATACATTAATTTGTACTACAATCATCAAATTCTTTAGTATGCAAATTTATTCTGTTAATCAACATAATACGTACAAACCTGTATGTTCCCACTGTTTGCACTCGCATGTATACTCCCCAGCTTCTATGTCCGCTATTATCTTGAATTGATGTTGTCCCCACACAATTTTATTAGACCTTTTTGTATGCTGTACGATCCATTCATTATCACAACCGTCTGCGTCCCTTAATATTTTGTATGAAGTGGCGTATTTCATTGATTCCTCAAATCTATTCATAACAGCTCTGGTGTATGCTCTAGAGACTCTCACTTCGAACCTATACAATGTATCTGTTGTCCTTGGTCCCTATAAGACATTATTATCATAATTAAACAAATTATTTACATAAAATGTATGCCAAACGTTATTGATAAAAAGCACGACATACCTTACTCACCAATGCCTCCTTTGATTCTTTCATTTTCCTGTTGTGCAACATTTTCATCATTTGTTTAGCGAACTCATGCAGTGGGGTGTTCGCATCTACATGTGATTGCTTCACTAATCTGTTCATGCTCTCACTTCGTTGTGTAGATACCATTACCCCACAGAAGTCGTTTTTAAAAAATGCAGGTATCCACTTTTCTTATTTCATATAATTTGCGTAGAGTCATATCTTCATGAAGATTGAACTCCTCTAGCATCATTTCCCAGGCACATTCAAATTCATGAGGAGTTAATGGATGATGTATAATAGACTGGAATGTTGTTTTAAAATCCTTAATAGCAAACCTTGCATATATCTCATTTAGGAATGGCATAAATCTGTTCTGTACATGCCATAAACACAGTCTGTGAACTGTTTTTGGAAATACAGTTCTTAGAGCAATTGGCATTGCAGGATCTTGATCTGCAATTGCTCACAAATTATTAATTTATTTTCACAATAAATTAATTCACTGTTTTGCATAACAAATTGATATAAGCATAACTCTTGGACCCTCGCATCCCATACATGTTTTGAATGAATTGAAAGCCCATTCAAAAGTCTGTACTGTTTCATCTTCCAATAAAACAAATCCAAACACTGTACACTGCAGATGGTTGTTAGCTCCAACAAACATGCCCAGTGGTTTATCATATATATTTGTCTTGTGTGTTGTATCAAATGTCACAGCATCACCATAATCTGCATATTCCCCCTGCATACTTGCGTGTGACCAAAAAATACTCACTATTTTCCCATCATTGTCTAGCTGGAAATCACAAAAAATTGTGGATTCTGTTTCTTGCATTCTCTAAAGAAAGCCAAAAGTTTGGCTACATCATTTGCGCAGTTTTCTCTTCTCCTGGCAGCCCTCCTATATTTGTTTGCACAAAAATGATTACACACACATTTACTATAGTAATATTTATGGCACTTAATATATACACATGTAACAAAAAAATATTGCTTACATGTTTTTCAGATCTTGAGCAGTTACTGGTACGTTCTCCGGCCCATCATGCATTTCTGATATAAAAATCAACTATGCAATGCTGCGGCACTCGGCTATCATGCATTGCATCAACAAAATTTATGAACTCAGCATCCCTAATTTTGTTGCAACGTAAATGTTGTTTCTCTGCTTCGTCAGTTATGAACTCATGGTTATGCTCCAAGTTTACCAGTTCAATTTTTGCAGCTACAACCATTTTTTTTCATCATCATATATTTTTTTTAATTTTATTCCAGCTTTACATTGCGTACGCCCCGATGACCTATTCCTCATCCTAGGTGTATCATTTGATTTTGGTGCACTTTTACCTTCACGTGAACAATTTATCCACTTACTGAATGTCTTCTCTCTGTATTTCTTCAGTGGAAATCCAACTTCATATGCATACCTTTTATAGAATTTATATGCATCATCAACATCCTTGAAAGTCATCCCTACCGTTGGCACTATAGTTGGATCAATGTTTTTTTCCTGCTATTTCATTGACATTGTTGTTTGTACCATGGAATATGTTCACAACAATCTAATCAATCAAGAATCAAATACAGCAATTGGACTTACATGTGAATGCAGTATTTGAGGCGTATCCATCTCCCTGGAGCTAATATTGGACATAGGAGGTCGAACCCTTTGTTCTCCTTCTTCCCCTATGCTCATCTCGGCGATCACAGGACCCAGTAGAGCAGGAGGTGGTGTGACCAGTGAGTTACCATCAACTCCTCCCTCTGTCTCTGGATCAAGACGAACGCCATCTCCTTCCATCGCCGGCGAATCTCCAGAGCCGGCCATCTCCAACTCCAATTAGTTATGCAGGCTTAGCGGTCTTTTTTCGAATGAAAGGAAATCACAGATACTATACAAGTAACCGCATCCACGTTTACAGGGTCTCCCCATTATTTCCGAAACCGTCCCGATATTATGGGGATGTCAATGTAAAACTAATATCCATAATAAACTATTTACGCATAATGACTCAACGTTTTACGCCAAACGGTATATACTATTTATGCAACTATTATGCCGTTTCGGTTTTATGCCATAGCTTTCAACATCTTATGCTACATTTTTTTACCTGCCGCCATTACTTCCCATGCAATATCCATAAATTACGCGCCCACATATCATAGTAATCACGTTTGCATGTGGAAACTATTCCCTATAATTCTGCGCCTTTCCCTTATGTTTACCGCCTTGCCATTCACACAACCGCGTAACGGCGCCGTCTCTCCTGCATGCCGCCTCTCAGCACTACGTTAAACACAGGCGCGCCTGTCTCAGCGGACCAGACCTCGGAACCGACCTGGGCTTCCTTTAATATCCGAAGCCCAGGGCTCCCGTTATACCTGCCCTATATATATATATATATATATATATATATATATATATATATATATATATATATATATATATATATATATATATATATATATATATATATATATATATATACACTATACCAAAGTTCAGAACAGGACATTAACATATTGCTAGACACCGATTAATAATGTACCTCTCCTTTGTAATAATCTGTCTCCCTTCTCGTGCTATGTTCGTGCTGGCGTTGGTTAGAGCACACTAATAGAAGTTCGAGAATCCAAATGACACAACGTATACTAATTTCGAAGACATAAATGAAACATTATGCCAAGTTCGAAAACTTGGCACGTCATGTGGGTATTCGGTTTGAACAAAACCCAGTTTTGAATGTTTCCAAATGGACCGCCAAGTTTCATCTACCAGTTTCCTGGTTTTGAGAGTTTGAGCACACGAGTGACACAACATATCAAGTTTGAGAACCGCTGATGCATTTTACTTATAAAATCTACTAAACTAAACACGAAAACCGACTAGATTCCTAACCTCATAGAGGGAATATATACATGTACATATACTTTTGCAGATGCATATACCCCATGACAGCAATAGAGCACTTGAGCTAGTGTCACTGTGTCTACTACTACCAGCACCGCCACTTTTCCCTTCTCATTTGCTCAGGGAAAGTGCCATCATATATATAGTATAGTAAATATAGCCGCAAGCAAAATTCATTGGATATTATTACTTGCAACAGAAAGGGTACAGCAAGTGCCATCACATATTTTTTAATCTGAATCTTTCGTACGTGGTTAGCATTACAATACAAAATGAATTAAAATTGGGTTTTTTAAATTGGTGTGCACTTGTCATAATTAATTTTGTAGCAGTGGCATTCTTTTAGCTGGGGGGTTGTCCTGGATATTTTGTTTCAAATCTGAACTGAACCCTAGGGATTTGCTGCGCGAAATTTTCATATCAGAAACGATCTGCATGCAAAGCAACTTAGACCTTGTTCGTTTCTGCCGGATTGGTGGGTCGGAACGATTCCGGACCGGATTGCTTCTCTAATTTATATAAACTTTGATTAGCTGGAACGATTCCGGGTGCAATCCGACGGAAACGAACAAGGCCTTATTCGTTTTGATTTGTATTCCTTTCTTTTGGTAATGTACAGTGCAAGCGATTGAATGAGAGCGAGAAATTGCACCTTGCTAATTAAGATTAGAAATTGCACCAACCAAGATATTTTGGATTGTTCAGATCATCAAGTCAGTATCATCGATTAGCACAGAGACAGGTTGCTATCTCCATTATCAGTGTGGTCCATATAGCTAGAGTGAAAAGAGCAGGAGGAATTTGTTCCAAGTCCCATTCTTTGTTTGGGAGACTACAGGCCAACGACGTCCTGAAGTTGGTATAAATAATGCTTCGTCATCGAAATTGATGCGATACTCTATATATAATACTCCTATAAGCATATATGTACTTTCGTCTTCATCTGCTGATGAACTTTCGCTGCTCAAGCTAGTGTCAGGCCATTCAGAGTTTGAAATAGCTAAAAACATTAATATTTATGCAAGGAATAACCAGTAATGTCTCTTGAACCATGATGATATAGATAAAGATTTTTTATATCAGGAACAATTAATACACATATCATAAAGCAAACACCTCACACATGTACATATATATTTTGCAGCAGCATTCATAACTAATGACATATCACAACACTAAAACGAGGAATTTTCGACGGCTTAAACCCTCAGAAATAGGAAATAAGGTATTAATTCCATAACACAACACATATAATTAACGATGTACTCTCTGAGTACATATATAGATATATATAGAGAGGGCTTAATTGTAGGATTTTTTTATCTCTTCTCAAACTATATATGTAAACACCCTAGGTACTATATGGGATCTCCCCGGCAAACTGCTTCTTCTTTCTGGCGATGTAGTCGTTGATGATCTCTTGCTCTGACAGCGCCCTCTGGAACAGCTTCTTCTGGCCTGAGGCGACAGAAACCCCGGCACCCGGCGGCGGCCTTGCCAGCACCGTCACCACTCTCGGGTTGCCGAACACCCAGGGTCTGGTGACTAGGTCGTAGTCGTAGACAGGCTCGATCTTCTTCACCTTCTGCACGCTCACGTCACCCTCCGCCACTAGAGAGTTCTTAGCGCGAGGAGCCATGGCGTTCGATTTGTTGCAAGGGATCGGAGCGAGGAAGCTATAGCTGTGTACCCCAGGACACGTTGTTTGAGCTTGTTTTGTTTGCCTTCCAAATGGCGCTGGTGATGGCCTCCATTTATAGGCCTCAGGCGGCGTTGTCTGTGGTGTTGTGGTTGTGATAGTATATAGCAGAGAAGAGAGAACTAAAGGTGGCATGCAGCACTGCTGTTTCTCATCTGATGTGCATGTCTTTGTTGATCCTCCAGCTAGCTAGACTGAACACATCTCATCTCATCGTCAGCATCCTGAATTTTCATCGCACAATTGAAACAGCTTAAAAAAACAGCAGCAAAGGCAAAAGTTCGATGCATGGAAGGGAAGAGTAACCAGCTGATCCTTTTCTCTAGTTATTTGTCTCTGAACCGCCAATATAATGGGCCATGCATGATCTGATAAGCGTATAGCCACAGATCCATTACTTTTCGTATATATTTAGCTTAATTAGCAACTTATTAATCTTTGTTGTCATTCATGATTCATCGTCATACATGTACCACATGCAACATATGAGCGAAATTTTCCCGAACAAAATTCAAGCTTTGGTTGTCAAGACTCCCACTCTTTCCCCCAGAGATTATATTGGTCGTCAATTAAGCGGGCAACCATCCCATATGATGCTGAAATTTATCCCAAACACGAAAGCAGGAGCGAGAATGGAGTCCGGTCACCAGAAAATAGCGGAAACGCATCACCAACATAAACAAAGTTCCTTGCAAAGAGAACTCTTGGCATGATTTGGCAGAAGGGAATCCAATCATGGCTATATTCGGTTGCTTTTGGATTGGAGAGAATTGATGAGGATTAAATCTCTTTTCTATTCAATTTTAACTAGTGATTTAATCTCCTCTAGTCCTTCCGATATATCTCGAACCGAACAAGCTCTAATGAAAGTGCAAAGATTGTTAGAGTTAGTGGAAATCGAGCTGGGTGTAACTTTATTTGTTTGTTAGCTAGTAGTAGCAGGTAGATTAATTAATCAGGGAACCTTCCGATTCGAACACGACTAACTGACGAACTGCCTGCCTGCCTAGGGTCTCAGCTAGATTCTTGTTGCTGGAATTATATATTTATTTACGCCTAGATGTTTGCCCATTATTCTACCGACCGTACACAGCTCACTAAAAACCAAACTTGTCATTGTACGACGACCATCACATTGATATGATGATGCATGCAATTAAACGACACCATCATGTTTAGCAAAACCTCTTATGTATCTTCATACAAATCAAGCCCAAATTAAACCAATGTGATGATAAGTAAGAACACGAAGATCATTCCAGAAGAGATATTTTAGAAGCTAAGGTACCACATGAGAACACGATGATTGTGAAGATAAGGGCTGGTCACAGCCGTCGTTGAGCCTTCTTAGAATTCCACCAGGGTTGCGTGGAGTTGTCCTCGCGGACGATCCCTTCGTAGAATTCGCTCAAAGCTGCTTGATGCCCGCATCGTCGGAAAGAAGTTTCTTGCAAGTGGAGAAACCATGATATTGACGATATATATATGATCAAGCACACGCAGGTAATTTCTCTGAACTAGCTATCTTTCAGGCCCAGTTTTAAAACTTTCAAAAAAAATCAATGGAAACAGTTGCTCTGGCCCCGAATCTACCAGTACCATGCATGTCTGTCGAGGGAAACATGTTTATGTTAGTATGCATGCCTCTTGCGACAATCTACAAGTACAAGATTATGTTGTATGCATTAATGCATATGCTTGCAACAACAACATGCTATCGGTCACAGAAGCTGAAACATCATGAGTCACGTCGTCCTTACATTAGTCTTGCTAGCTCCCGGCTCAGTAAGAATGATTTTTTTTTTGCTAAAAAATGGAGGGCTAAACTTGCCCATCATCCTAATATAACAAGTTCAGCAGTGCCTATACATCTCCATGTTGCTATAGTCACTACCGGAATCGACGGCTTTGCCGAGTGCCTGAAGCACTCGTCAAAGTCTTTGCCGAGTGTCGCACTCGGCAAAGAGGGCTCGACACACAGTGCATCGGCAAAGCCTTCTTTGCCGAGTACTTTTTCTCGAGCACTCGGCAAAGACTTTGCCGAGTGCCAGGAAGTACTCGGCAAAGAAAAGCAGCCGTCACGGCGCCAGATGACGGAGACGGCGTCTTTGCCGAGTGTTTGCCGGCCAGCACTCGGCAAAGAATCCGTGAGCGGGGTCCCCATGTCAGATTCTTTGCCGAGTGCTTTGTATGACACTCGGTAAAGCGTACTTTTTTGCCGAGTGCCAGAGCCAGTACACTCGGCAAAGAACCTATACCGGTGCCCAGGTCTTGGTTCTTTGCCGAGTGCTATGGTCCTGACACTCGGCAAAGTACCTATTTGCCTAGTGTCACACTCGGCAAAGTACACACCTTTTTTATTTGTTTTTCCTATTCCATCCAAACAAACAAAAGATATTTCACAGATATCACATATATACATCACAGACATATATATCCAACACAAACATTAATATACAAACCTTTTTTATTTGTTTTTCCTATTCCATCCAAACAAACAAAAGATATTTCACAGATATCACATATATACATCACAGACATATATATCCAACAAAAACATTAATATACAAACATAAGTTCAGAAGTTCTCAACACAAACAGTATCAACACAAGTTCAGAAGTATCAACACAAGTTCAGAAGTATGAACACATAAGTCTAAAGCTCTGACATAAGTATTCAACATAAGTTTTGTAGTCTAAACACTAAACTCATTGAGGTGGGCGGTTGGACTGGTGCTGCATTGGGCTGGGCGAACCATGAGGGTTGTTGGATGCCGCCCTAGATTAGCCCTGCATAGAGAAGAGATTGCATGTGTTATACCAGATGCATTACCAACATCTAACTACAATTTTGATACTCACAGGAGTATGGAACAGAGCGGGGTCAACTGCAGGGAACAATGGAGGTGGCGGAGCGAAACCCTGTGCGGCGCCAAGGCTCTGCATGTACTGGAACATCTCCGACATCCTCTAATGATCTGCCTCGCGAGCCACCCGCTCCGCCATCATCCTCGCCTCCATCTCTTCTAGTTGGGTCCGTAATATTACAAGCCAACGTTATAGTAACTCAAAGAGAAGGTATATAACTCAAGTAAGGACGAGTTACAGAAGCACTAACCTCGAGTTGTTGTATGCGATGCTATAAGCTGTCGTGCCGAGGTCGTATGGCTGGACTCGAGCCCGTGCTCCTTGCTCGCACCTGAGATAGAGTGGGAGTGGAGGACGAGTCGATTGCCCCGTCGGCAATCTAGTACCGCCCATGTCTCTTGCCTCCTCCGACCCTCATGAGCACATCAGGGTCGATCTGCTCGGTGCTCGGATCATATTCTGGGTCATGGACCTCCTGCGCCATGGTGGTGTAGTCATGAAGGCGGCTGTAGACGGCGGGGTTGGTGTAGGCCTCGAGCCCGTCATCCGGGCTGTAGGTAACGTCGGACGTCGCTTTGCCCTTATGGGCCATAGCATAGGCCGAGAAGATGGAGCAAGGCCGGCCACCATGTGACGCCGACTGCAAGAAAACCAACGAGATAGTTAGAAATAATATCTAATCCAGTGCTATATACCTAAATAAAAAAGAGGGCTTACCCATGCTTCTGCATATTGGCCCAGGCTCCGGCTGCCTTGGTGGTGGGAGGGACCTTGCATCATCATACGCCATTCTCGGCTAGCGTTGTGCGCCTCGTCCCACTCAGGCGAGCACCACCTATCCACCATCTGCTCCCAGCACAGAGGATGTACGGCGCACCAATGTGGAATCATCTAGAAAGTAAACATGTAAAGTGCATATGAGAAGATAAAACAAAATTCATGCATGGAGTAATGGTACCAAACATGCATGACTTTACCTGCATGTACTGGTCCCTGGTCAACGACATGGTTTGGGCTTGCTGCTTGGTCACCCTCTCCCCAAAGGACGGAGCCGTGGTAGCTGACGATGGCCTAGATTCGGGCCTCATAGTGCATGTCCACGACGAGCTTCTTACAGCTCGTGGTGGCCACCACATCCGCCCTAGCCTCGTATCCAGCCTCGCATCTAAAGAAATCCTACATACAAAAATGATGTATCCATACATCATTTCAAGAATTTGCAACGAATGCGACATATTTTACATTATACTAAAACTTACCCAAAGCTCTTGCTTCACCCGCTCCACCTTGTTATTGAATTCCCGGTCGTCCCGGTCTACTGCATCGGGGGCGACGGCGTAGTGGTCGAAGGTGTAGGCTAGGCCCGTCACTCTGGTGTACTCAACCAGTCTAGGGAAGTGTTCCCTGCACAGCAGGGCGAGGATGCCATTGGGGAGGCGAAGATGACCCCCAGCATAATCCACAACCGTCCAAGACATGTCCAAGTGATAAATAAAAAGTATTAGTTTATATTATGATTTTGAACACATAATATGAACAAGAATGAAGAACATAAACTTACATGCCTCTCCCCATCCGGCCGAATCAGCGGTCGCCTGTCCCTAAGTATGGGACGCTGAGGGAGACTCGCGGAACCTCACAGGTAGATGCTCCTCGAACCAGAGGCGCCAGAACCTGAGGCGGTCTGCTGAGCTTCATCATCGTCCTGCTGTTGGTCGTCGTCGTCCTGCTGCGCCGCCTGCTGCTGGACAAGGTCGTCCTGCTGTGCCGCCTGCTCTGCCTCATCCGCCGTCCTGCTCCTCCTCCCCCTCCTCCTCCTTAGCCAATTACCGCCCACCATATTTGTCCAAAAACCTGCAATTAAGAGTGAACAAATAAGCACATATAAAAAGATGTATTTAAAAACAGGTGCGAAATAAAAAGTCATATAGCATTACATCGATTAAAAATAATCTTCATATGTGTCGGGGTTAACCAGATCATAACTCTCATCATCACTATCAACCATTTTATAGTCAACACCATCGGAAGACGCAAGTTCGTCATTAATGTCATTGCCTTCAAGGATTACTAAGTCATTATAATTTTGCACCTCATCATCCTCCTCATCAACAACCATTTCAATATCTACGTCCATTCCGATAGCTTCGGTTAAGTCTATCTCAAATCGCCCTTCTAGCCCATCTTCTTGGAAGAACTCTCCATCATATGTGTCCGGGTCTAAGTTATAATCTTCATCATTAGGAACATGTAACCTCCCGTGCGGCGATACCTTATACACAACATCCCAACCCTTAAGATGTTCTTTCGTTTGGCACGCATATGGGAGATAATACACTTGTGTGGCCTGTTGGGCGACGATATAGACATCGTCTCCTGGTAAGGTGGAATCTTGATGAATTTCGACTATCCCAAGATTAGAATGTGTCCATCTCGTCACTTGAGGGTCAAACCAATGACATTTGAATATCACCGGAGTAAGAGGTTTGGAACCATAAAAATTGAGCTCATATATTTCTTCGATTCGTCCAAAATAATCGACATCGTCAAGGCCGGGCGTAAAGACTCTAGAACACGTTGTTTTCCGATTGGGCCGACTTTTGTCGTAGTTTGTTGTGCGAAAACGGCATCCATTGATGTCATACCTAGAATATTAATTGACCCTATAAGCAAAGCCGTTGGCTACTTGTCTCAACTCGGCACTCATAAACGGATCTCTTTGGCCCTGCAAGTATTCGCAAGTTAAAAGACGCTAAATTGAGTTCATAGACGGATCTCTTTGACAAACTAAGCATGTACCTTACGTTTGAACCAGGAAATGAAATTGGGCAACCCATTTCTCGCACCCTTTCTAAGAAGAGTGTCATATTCCTGTGGACTGGGGTCCCTTGATCGACGCCAGAATTCATGAAGAAATTGTTCCATGTATGGCGTCACCTCTTCAAGGTTGGTCAATACATATAGCATGATATGCCGCCACTCTTCATGTGTCAGGGCTTGGTGGTCGAGCCACTTGCGCTTCCGAGTTGGCCTCGAAATATGCTAAGGTTCGATTCATTATCGTCGTCATTGTAACGAGGGGGTGACTTATGCACGCTCGGCAGTTTGTCACCATAATAAGTTGTTGTGAAGTTTGACACCTCCTCTAGAATGTATGCCTCTGCAATGGAAGACTCAATTTTGCATTTATTTCTACATTTCTTTCGAATAGTCTTTAGACATCTCTCGATTGGATAGCACCAACGTCCATGCACGGGCCCCCCATTCGTGCCTCATAGGGGAGATGAAGAATCAAATGCTGCATTGGATTGAAAAAGCCGGGTGGAAATATCTTCTCAAGCTTACACAGTAACACGGGAGCCAATCTTTCCAAGTCTGCAACCACGGTCCGAGATAACTCTTTTGCATAAAGCTGACTGAAGAAATAGCTCAACTCTGAAAGCGCTAGCCAGACATGCTCAGGGACATAGCCTCGAACCATCGCAGGAAGAATCCGTTCAATCCATATGTGGAAGTCATGACTCTTCATCCCTAAGACTCGCATAGTAGATAAGTTCACCCCCTACTCAGGTTAGCTGCATACCCATCAGGGAACATCAACATCTTGATCCACTGAAGTACTTCCTTCCTCTGGGTCCTGCTTAGGACGAAATCGGCCTTAGGCCTTCTCCATGTCTTTCCACCACTTGGCGGCTTCATCTCTTGGTTTGGTCTATCACATAACGCTGCTAGATCCACTCTTGCCTTTTCATTATCCTTTGACTTATCAGGAATGTCCATAATTGTTGCCCATAGTGCCTCGGCAACATTCTTTTCAGTGTGCATCACGTCAATGTTGTGTGGAAGGAGCAGGTCGTCATAATAGGGGAGCCGAGTCAAGCCAGACTTATATGTCCACATATGCTGCACACCATATCCCACAAAACCACCTTCTGTATTGGCCACGAGCCCATCTATCTGTTGACGAATCTCGGCACCAGTCATCATTGTAGGTGGGCGGTCTGTCACTACGACACCTTTCATAAAGTTCTTGATGTCTAGGCGGAATGGATAGTCAGGAGGGAGAAATTGTCAATGTTTATCGAAGGACGAATATTTGCCACCCTTTTTCAACCAAATGAACCTGAGAGCTTCCTTGCAAACTGGGCATGGGAACTTACCGTGAACACACCAGGCGCAGAATAGCCCATACGCCGGTAAGTCATGCATGGAGTACTGGTATCAAACATGCATTTTGAAGTTTGTCTTCGTAGCTCGGTCATACGTCCATACCCCTTCCTCCCAGGCACGTACCAATTCATCGATCAAAGGCTCCATGTACACACCCATTTTATTCCACGGGTGTCCGGGAATTATCAACGACATGAATATATTCTGCCTTTGAAAGCACACACCAGGGGGGAGATTGATTGGGATAACAAACATGGGCCAACATGTGTACGGGGCAGCGTTCATTCCATAGGGATTGAACCCATATGTGGCCAGCGCAACACGTACATTACGAGCCTCTTCGGCTTTCTCACGGTGAATAGCATCAAAGTGTTTCCATGCTTCACCATCAGATGCGTGCACCATCTTGTCAGGATTGCATCGTTTTCCATTTTTGTGCCATGTCATCTGTTTAGCGGATTCCTCTGTCATGTACAGACGCTGAATCCTCGGTATGAACGGAAGGTGTCGTAGGATTGTCAAGGGGATGTTGAGCTGCCTCTTCTGTCCATCACCAGAGTCTACCTCCATGAACCTAGACGATTTACACTTGGGACAATACTTTGCCTCCACGTATTCTTTCCTAAATACCACGCAGCCCTTCGGACATGCATGGATCTGCTCATACGTCATCTTGAGTGCACGAAGGAGTTTCTGTACCTTGTACATGCTCTTTAGCAGAACGTGGTCATCCAGAAGCAGACTCCCAATAACCGTCAACAAGCCATCGAATGCGTCTCTACTCATGTTGTACTGCGACTTGAACGCCATTACAAGCCCAATGGCATCCAGTTGAGAAACCTTTGTCTGGTCGTGAAGGGGCTTCTGTGTCGCGTCGAACATGTCATAGAACGCCTTTGCAGTTGGCTCTGGCTCGTCATCCATACATCCTCCTGTGTATTGTGCCTCCTGATAGTCGTTCAACATATCCGCTACCCCCGCATCCGCGTCATAATCCTCGACACGTTGTCTCAGCACTTCCTCTCTCGTACGATGCGCTTCACCATGAAATATCCACCGAGTATAGCCCGGTGTAAATCCATTCTTCCAAATATGTTCTACCATGGCCTTCTTTGGTTTTCTTTTCCGGTTGGCAAATTTGCTGCACGGGCATGGGACTAGACTCGCTTCTTTAGCAGTTTCACCATATGCCCGTTCCACGAAATCATCGGTCTTTCTAATCCATTCATGGGTCACATCGTTTCTTCCTCTACGGCCCGTGTACATCCATTCACGGTCCTCCATCCTCTAACATAAGCCTAGCAATAGAAAATTTCGGCAGCACCTCCCCTGCACGGGGAGGTTTATAAAACCTGCAAATAAAAGTATCAGCACGATGGCTGACAACCACGCATATTTCAATGGCAGCGCACGGGTGGTAGGGCGCAGGGGCGGCGGCGATCGGGGCCGTGCTGCGACGGGCGCGGGGCGCAGTGCTGCGGTGGGATTGAGACAGAGTGAGCGAAGAGAAGAAGAGGAAGACGACCGATGTAATATTCACCGGCCTTGCCGAGTGCCAGATCGTGGGCACTCGGTAAAGAATTTTTAAAAAATTTAAAAATATATTTTGCCAAGTGCCACGGATCTGGCACTCGACAAAGACCTCTTTGTCGAGTGCCGACAGACAGGCACTCGGCAAACACTGAACTTAGGGTTTTTGTCGAGTGCCCACCAGCTGGCACTCGACAGAGAAAGCTTTGCCAAGTGTCTTTTCTGGACACTCGGCAAAGTATGCTTTTTATTTTTTTCTTTTCCCAACCAAACTTTTCGGTAGAGAAAGCATGGTGCTCAAAGGTTCCGGTCTGCTCCTGAAATCGGTCGTAACTTGTGTTATCTAACATAAATATCATTTTTGCATGCACGGTTTTCCAAGTTTCGAGTGATTTGCAGTTCAAATCTGAATTTTCCGAAGAAATTCAAATAAACGAACTAAATCTACTAGCTATTGAAAACACTGCTATAATTGTCCCAAAATGGTACATGTAGGTCTATATAGTGTAGGAACATACCACAAAAAGTTTGGTTGCCAAAATTTAAAAAATAAAAATATACTTTGCCGAGTGCCCAAAAAAGGCACTTGGTAAAGAGGTCTTTCCCGAGTGTCAGCTCGTTGACACTCGGCAAAGGTTAACGACCGTCAGCTTTAGACGACCGCTGACGGCTCTTTGCCGATCGCCGCCTTTGCCGAGGGTTCGACACTCGGCAAAGACGTCTTTGCCAAGTGTATTTCTATACCGAGTGTCTTGCGCTCGGTAAACGACCTCGTTACCGAGTGTAGGACTTTGCCGAGTGCGGCTCTCGGCAAAGAAGTCTTTGCCGAGTGCCCGACAAAAAGCACTCGACAAAGCTCCTGGCACTCGGCAAAGGCCCGGATTCCGGTAGTGAGTGCTAACTTAGCGCAAAGGTATCATCATTAATGGTCTGCTACTTTCTTCATTTTTACTTTTAGTCATATATATATATATATATATCGAGGTAATGGAAGCTGGTCTTCGATTAGTAGGGGAAGCCCCAGCCAGGACGTGGATAGACCACCACCCCATGTGATTGCGTAATCATTTATGCTGATATAACCGAATTATAGAATTTGCATATACCATGCAACGAATCTGGGAAGGCAGTTCACCTATGCATGTGTCAGCATTTATACCGGGATAAATAAATTGAATAATGTGCATAAACCATGCAAAAAGAATCTGCTGACGCGCAAATCACGTGGGACGACTTTACAAGTTGTTCGGTGTTTACGACTGCATAAGAACATGAAACGTAACAGCATAAACCATGCAATATCGCGACGTCAGACCATTTATGCTATTGTATATATGTGACCAGTGTGTGCATAGATCTGGGTTGGTTTGAGATTAGGAAAGTAGTGCTGTAAATTCACGATAAATGTGGGACGTTTACCACGTAAATCGTCGATCTGTTTCGTAACGACGAATGAGGCCCAAATTACGACGCGAAAATCACGCGCTCCGATTGTGCTAGGGTTCTTGCTCGGGTGGATTTAAGCATAAAACGTGAACCGAAATAGCGTAAATGAATACGAAATTTACGTAAATTACCGATCTATTTTGTAATGATGAAGCACTTGCTTTTTAGTGGAAGCGTAAATCACAACAAGAAGTATCGTAAAATTTTGTTTAAAATGTATAAATCACGATGGTCATAGAAGGGATTTATTTTTATGCATAGTATGCCAAAATATAAAGTACATCATACACAACCACATCAAATTCTGGATATTAATTAATCCTTCCAGTTGAGAAATGTTTAGGAGTTTCTGAAGAGCTAAGCTAAACAGATTGACTCCATTCTAGTTAAAACTTCAAGCTCCTCACCAACAACCTGTCACAAGGAAACACATATATACAATAGTACAAGAGGCGGTTTCAGTCAGTATGACAAAATAAGCGTAAACTTGTGTACAACAAAGCATAAAAATTGGATTGGTAGCAGATGGACACCGTTCCAACTGCCACCTGGATGGTATAATTGATTGGTCTTGTAGGCTTGTAGTAGAGAGGGAGCAGTCAAGGCACTCCCTGCTTAGCTTTAGCTGTTCAACGGTGCTACACAAATTTTCATTCAGAATTACAGATAATTCTGTGCAAACAAAAAATTTACACAACATTTCTCGCACCACAATACATAACTTTGTAAGTTGTGTGGCCCTCTTTTCCCATACGTTAGGATTTAGGAAATTACAAGAATAAGATTTTGTGCTGCTTATAGTAAGTTGGGCAATAATATTTTGTGATAGTATTGGTGCTTTATCGGCAACACTATCTAGTTGTTCCTAACATCATAAATCATAATAAGTGAATGGAGATATTCTAAACTCGTTGCTAACATCCTAAAATGCCCTCCATTTATCAAGAGCTAAAGTTTAGATTGGGGAAAAGTAAAATAAGTGTTGCTGGAAACTAAAATGAAACCTACATGTAGTTAGATTTTGAAGTGTAAACCAGATCTGGATTCACATTTGGGGACGAAGGGCCTTTACCTATCTAGTAGCTTGAACTCCACCCTGCGCTTGATAGGGCTCCAGCTAGCCCCAGCGCCAACATCGAGCTCCCGGTCGACAAAAATGAGCTCATCCTCCATTGCTGTAGCCCAAGCATCGCAAGATCTTAGCCTCGCCGAGTGCGTCGCCGTCATCGTCAGCGCCCTCCTACATCATGGCAGCCGCCTTGGCGAGCGCCATCCCGGCCACTCCTAGCGTTGCAGGTTTTTGGACGTGATGGATCCCCGCGCCGGGTGTGCCAACTACCGGAACCCCATGCGCAGCTCCGCGAGCAAGCCTGTTGTGCCTAGCTGCTTGCGCATCACCAATAGCAGTTCCTCGAACGCTGACTCCTCGCGGGTTCCAGCGTGCAGTCGGCTCGCAGGCGCATCGGCGGTGTCCACAACGGAGGGGATGGGGGAGCAGGCGGCCACACCGAATCATCACAAAGGGCATCACAAATCCTGCTAGAGCCCCCACAAAACAACTACATGAGGTTGAGAAGTTGCTGGGTCCTGAACGCCGCAGCGTTCGTCAGCGTGAGGGCCTACCTGCGAATGGCCCTATCGGCCGCAGCCCCCATCACGGAGGACAACATGGATCAGAGGGAAAGAGCGCGAGGGTGGGCGGGAGGCATGGTCCAGGAGCTAGGATTTGAGGATGAAGAGGAGGCGGGCGAGGGTTCGTGCGGGGAAAGGAGGTAATGTTAGGGGAGGGAAGAAAATGAGGGAAACAAAGGGAAGGCACCTCTGGAACGATGAAGGGGAGGCGATCTACCATGGTTCTCGTCTATGGGGATGCTTGTCCGCCGTGGTCGTGTTGGCTTCGCCCGCTCGCTCGTGTCGCGCAACCGTCGCCACTGAAACCCTAGTTTCAGCCATCGCGGAAGGCCACATAGAGCGGTTGATTTTATACGATGGTACATGAGCATAAACCTGTGTATAACTAAGCATAAACATTATAGTGGGTGGACCGGATGGTGAGCCTGGTCAACCGGGCGGGTGGTTGGGGCTTCCTGTAGGTAAACAGAGCCCAAGGCTCTATCTATCTCTCTCTCTATATATATAGTACATTTATTTAGATCTCTGGGCTCTGTTTAACTACAGGAAGCCCCGACCACGTACCGACCAGGTGCGCAGACCGCACCGGACCCTTTTTGGCGTATTGTACCTAACTGCTTACGCTAAATTATAATATGAGTTATGCTGATGTGTGTATCAGTTTACGCAAATATAGTCTCCACACGATCCGGGTATCCGGGCCCACGAGAAGATTGTGCTCCCGCAATCTGGGCATCCGTACTAGTCTCCACACAAAAATTGGTATTACGATGTTATATGTTTCAATTTACGAAACAGTAATGCAAGTGTCGGTCTATGGGCCATCGCGTAGATTTCGTCCCGCATATTACGTGCATCGGGCCCACGATCCCACCCACGCGGTCGCAATTATCCAGTCCCACGCCGCCACTATAAAAACACCCCCACGCCGCCAGGGATTAGGTTTTTAGCGGCGGCGGCGGTTCCCTCGGGCGTGCGAGCGGTGGTGGTCCTGGGGGCCAGCAGCGGTGCCACCCTGAGGCAGGCGCCCGAAGGCGGCGCTCCACCAGGAACGAGCGACAGTGACGCTCCCGAGGTAGGCGGGCAAGCGGTGACGGCGCTCTCGAAGCGGACGAACAGCGGCAGGGCACCCTAGGTCCGGTAGCAACGACGGTTGTCCTGTCCGTCTCTGCGATGGCCACCGCCGCTGCCGCTCCAGCGTCTGTGGCGCCGTCCCCTGCGCCCAAGGCCAACGACAGCAGGAAGGTGGTGGTTCCCGTGGACGCGTCGGAGCTGGAGAAGCACGTGCTGGCGGTGGACGATAGCTCCGTGGACCACGCCGTGATCGCCAGGATCCTACGCGGCTCCAGGTACAGGGTGACCACCATGGAGTCGGCGACGCGCGCTGGGCCTGCTCCCCGACGTCAGCATGATCATCACCGACTACTAGATGCCTGGGATGACCGGGTACGAGCTGCTCAAGCGCGTCAAGGATTAATTTATATATAGAATTTGTTGTAGTCGTGTATGATTTACTTTATATTTTGGTATACTATGCACAAAAACAAGTGCCTTCTATGACCATCGTGATTTATACATTTTCAAACAAAATTTTATGATACATCTTATTGCATTTTACGCTTCCACTAAAAAGCAAGTGCCACATTCGTCGTTACAAAACAGATCGTTGATTTACGCTAAAATTCGTATTCATTTACGTTTTTTCGGATCACGTTTTACGCTTAAATCCACCTGAGCTAGAACCCGAGCACGATCGGAGCGCGCGATTTTCACGTCGTAATTTAGGCCTCATTCGTCGTTACAAAATAGATTGATGTTGTATGCTAAAATTTGTACCCATTTATGCTGTTTTGATTCACGTTTTACGCTGAAATTTGACCGAGCCAGAATCTGTGCACGATCAAACGTGCGCAATTTTTGGGCCCCATTCGCTGTTACGAAACTGGTCACGTATATAAAATTGCATATATGGGCTGACGTCTCGATATTACATGGTTTATGATGTTAAGTTACATGTCTTTATGCAGTCGTTAACGCTGAACAAACTGGCAAATTCGTTCCATGTGATTCGCACGCCAGAAGATTATTTTTGCATGGTTTATGCACATTAATCCATATATATATATATATATATATATATATATATATATATATATATATATATATATATATATATATATATATATATATATATATATATATGCATTCGTATAATGGCTGATGCATATCGTCCTGGCTCGTGGTTGTCGCTTGCATAGTATACCCTGACACAAGCATGCGGGTGGTGGGCTGACCGCGTCCTGGCTGGAGCTTCTCCTACTAATGAAAGCCCATATATATATATATATATATATATAGATATAGTATTTAGAGCCCTGGGCTCTATTTAACTACAGGAAGCCCTGACCAGGTGTGCAGACCGCACCGGAGCCCTGGGCTTATTGTATCTACCTGTGCTTACGCTAAATTATAATACGAGTTATGCTGATGTGTGTATCAGTTTATGCAAATATAGTCTGCGCATATTACGTGAATCGGGCCCACGCCGTCACTATAAAAACACCCCCACGCCGCCAGAGATTAGGTTTTAGCGGCGGCGGCGGTTCCCTCGGGCGTGCGAGGAGGCGCCCGTGAGCAGGAGAGCCCCGGCCGCCGCGGCGCTCTCCAGCCGGCGGATTGGCGGTCGTGGAGGGGGCGCGAGGAGGAGCCTCAGCGTCCGCGTCGGTACAGCTTCAGGAGGCACCGGTCAGGCGCGGCGGAGTGGACGGCGGTGGTGCTGTTCATGGTGCTTGCGGTCGTGGTGCTGCTGGGCGCCGTGGCCGTCCTTGTGGTGGTGCTGCTGCTGCAGCCCCGCGTGTCGTACGTGGCGGTGCGGGGGGGCTGGCGGTGCTCTGCGCCTACCCGTTCCGCGTGCCCGCCAGGGGCGTCCTCCCGCTGGCGTACGTGGCGCGCGCGCAGGGCGCCCTGCTGGGCGACGCCGCCATGGAGGCCGCGCTCCGCGACGGCGTGGTGCCGTTCCGGGTGGATGGGGAGGCCCGGACGCGATGGAAGGTCGCGGGGATCATCGGCGTCGACCAGTGGACGCGCCTGGCGTGCCAGCTCCGCTTCTTCTGGCCCAACGGCACCGTGCTCCCCTTCAGATGCATCTCCAAGTCCAAGTTCTTGTTCTTCTGACCGCCGTGCCCTCTGTAATGTCTAGTGGCTACTCTTCTGACCTCAGTTCCATGGCCGAGCGTGAGCGTGACGGATCAAGATTCAGGAACAGCAAATGGCTTCATCGTTTTCTTTCTTGTCTTGGATTCGTTCAGTTATTAATTCACCCCCATGTCGCATGTATAGGTCGGCAAAAAAAGATTTTGTCTTGGGTTCTTTCTTATTGCATTTTACGCTTCCACTAAAAAGCAAGTTCCACATTCGTCGTTTTAAAACAGATCATTGATTTACGCTAAAATTCGTATCCATTTACGCTGTTTCGGATCACGTCTTACGCTTAAATCCACCTGACCTAGAACCCGAGCACGATCGGAGCACGATTTTGACGTCGTAATTTAGGCCACATTCGTTGTTACGAAATAGATTGATGATCTACGATAAAATTTATACCCATTTACGCTGTTTGGTTCACGTTTTACGCTGAAATTTGACCAAGCCAAAATCCGTGCATGATCGAACGTGATCAATCTACGCTGTTTTAGCTAATATAGGATTTACGCTAAATTTCGTATTCATTTACGATGTTTTAGCTCACGTTTTACGCCGGAATCTGCCCTAGCCAGAACCCGCGCACGATTGGGTGCACGCGATTTTCACGCCGTAATTTTGGGCTTCGTTTGCTGTTACAAAACAGATATATGATTTACGCTAAATTTCGTACTCATTTACGATGTTTTAGCTCACGTTTTACGCTGGAATCCGCCCGAGCAGAACCCGCGAACTGCCGCTGTAAATTAAAATTTATTTTCTTCTACTAATGCTCCTCGAACCGTAACTGTCCCTTTATTTACGTGATTATGCAGCATGTCTTTCCTTATATCAAACTGGTCAAGATTTATATAATGCATGGTTTATGCTATCATGTTACACATCGTTATGCAGTCGTAAACGGTGTGCACATGGTAATATTCGTTTCCGTGAGTCAAGGTACAAAATATCCCTTCTATGCATGATTTATGCACATTACTACATATATTTATGTGTGTGTATTTGTTTTCTCCCGTAACTGCGCCTTTATTTACGCGCACGAAGAGCACGTCTTTCCTTATCTCAAAACCGGTGAGAGATTTTAAATGTTTGCATGGTTTACGCTATCATGTATCACAACGTTATGCAGTCGTAAACGTCTAGCACATGCAAATATTCGTGCGCGCGATTCCTGGCATGCAAAGATTCCATTTATGCATGAGTTATGCACATTTGTACACATATTTATGGTTGCGTAATTGCATGTCGCGTGTAAGACGGGATACGTGGTTATCCTTTGCATAAATGGTGCAGGCTGGCGTCCAGTAGGCCGAACGCGACCCGATCGGTCTCCCTGCCTGGGGCTTCGCCCACTAACGGAAGCCCAGGACTTCCATTACCTCTTCCCTCTATATATATATATATATATATATATATATATATATATATATATATATACTCTGTTGATGATAAACATGAGCGAGAGTTGTCCAAGCCATTTTGTAGCGTAGGTCCTAGCCATTTTGTAGGTAGATATGTTAGTGGCACATTGAAAAGAGCTCTTACATGATCTTCGATAGATTGGCTTTAGGAAATTTATATATCATCCCTATAGATGTCCAGAAAGCACGTGGCCCGTTACCCTAGCACAAAGCACATTTTAGCACGACACGAGCCCAGCACGGATTGAAGCGGGCTCGGGCTCAGCAACCATTTGAGCCCGTTGGGCTGGCCCGGGCACAGCCTGGTATCGGCCGGGCCTTTAAACCGGCCCGTTCGAATCCCAGCGTTCAATTTACCATCAGTCTATCACCATCCAACTTGGATTGCCTAACGGCCCAACTTCGGCACACCCGTAACCCGTTCCAGGCCGCATGCGTATAAGTCTGTGTCGTGCGCGTCCATCTCAGTGTCTCTAACCCTAACCCTAATGCCCACTCTCCCTCCCTCTCACTCATGCCTGTCTGTGCGGCGACGCGACGCATGGCGCACCTCTCGGGGTCCCTGGCTCCTGTGATCTTGTCCCTGCTCCGAACTCCAGTGCTCCTGTCGGGCGGCACAACCCGACATGGTTAATGGTTCGGGCTTATCCGTACCGGACTTAAATGGGCCGGATCGAAACGTGCTCGGGTTGGGCTGGGCCGTGCCGCCCGTTTGAACATCATCCCTTTGGTGCAGTGGTTGTATTATGTGGCGCAAGAATACTTATAACTGTCCATGGTTGATTCTTCCTAGGAAACTAATAGCGGTTGTTGGATGGTCTGCAGATCATGGCTTTGCAATATTTGCCGCTAAATCTCTTTTTAAATTTGGATTCGATAATGCAAGGTCTTTACCCACACCAGTCTAGCCTGCCTCTCCCAAATTAACGAAGAGATGCATAGTGGATAGCCTAGGTAGTAGCCGTTTTGTAGGACGAGAGATGCCCTTTTCCTATATATGCAGATATAATCTTGGGACAGATCGGCTTTCAGGAAATATCCCTTTTGGTGGTTGAATTCCGTGGCGCAAGAATACTTTAATTTCTAGCTGTGTCCATTGTTGATTCTTCCTAAGAAACTACTAGGTAGGGGTTGTTGGATGGTTTTGCAGATCACACCTTAATTTGCCTGATTTATTGCTAAACCTCTTTTAAATTTCTTGTACAGAAAAAAAGAAGAAGGTTCTAAAAATGAATCTAGTCAAGTGTTACAAGTATATTTAGACTAGCATCACATTTGGGTGTAGATATTGGAGCGCAAAATTGGGAATTGGACTCGGCTTTCCTAAATTATGTTGTTTGGTTGCACGTGGAATTTATATTTAGATTCAGAGGCTCAATTCCCTGCTGGAATTGTACTATAA
Organism: Zea mays; assembly: GCF_902167145.1. NCBI lineage: Eukaryota > Viridiplantae > Streptophyta > Magnoliopsida > Poales > Poaceae > Zea > Zea mays. Next base: position 90,368,321 of record NC_050105.1, read on the forward strand.
CTAGAAACCCCTCTCCCAATACAAAGTCGCACCCCTCAGTATTGCGTGGAATTAGACCGCACAATTTCAAACTCCAATTCAGTGAGATCCAAACAATAGAATTGGAATTACATCTCATTTCAGTACATACGACATGATTTGGTATTCAACCTAATTAAATCTATCCTCTCCAATATCGACATCCAAATGGAGTGAGTATAATATAGTTATTTAGAATTAACAAGTTTCAATCTGCTATTCTATTACAGTATTACACTCACACATGTAAGTAAATATTGTCTGAATTCTGTGTTGCTAAAGTTGCGTGTGGGCGTAGGTGCTATAGAAGAGCATGGTATGGGTGAAGAATATATTCTAGATATTTGTCTCGTGTACGTGCTTATCCACGCGCTGAATTCAGAGACAGGGTACAATTGCAGTGGTCGAACTCAATTCAGAGAGCTAGAAAATCGAAAAGTTGCATATATAAGGTTATTTAATTATACAACAAGAAACGAAAACGGCTTTACTATATGACAGACAGACAGGAGCGGTGGTGAACTGGTGATCACTTATTAATTAATTAGGTATGCGCAGCAATAGGCACCGAGACAAAGCTGCTGTGGCTGTCGTCGGGCATTTCGTCCACGTCCCCGACCCGGACAACGCTGACGGTCAGGCTCCTGGTCACCTTGGTCTGCGACGGCTTGGGCTTGCTGACCAGGTTGTTCGCCTCGATCCTCTCCACCTTCTTCACCCTCACCACGCTCTCCACTGGCAGCTCGTAATTGCTACTAGGGTTGTTGTTGCCGCGGAACATTTTCGACATCGATCCCGGCCGGCCGGCCGGCCCCTTTCTAAGTTCTTTCTTCGCTAATCGATGCTGATGATTTTCTAGCTATAGATTAATTGCTCGATCTGTCTCCTCTCCTGAGCTAGCTTCGGTGTGTGGCCTCTCCATTTATAGGCTGCTGCTAGCTAGGTAGCAAGCAAGCAAGAGAGAGAGAGGAGTGTTCTTGAGGGCCAGGACTCTCTGCAGTGCAGATGCCGATGCGCACGCAGTTGGCGGATCGAGAGCAATCAATCGATCGATCAGCTGCAGTGCTCTCATCAGCTAGCTCCTGCAGCTTTGCTTTGCATGATGCTGTCCAGCAAAGTATGTTCGCTAGTTCCTGTGCATGCAGATAATAGTGAGTGATATATACACTAATTCCGCAGCATCTTTTTTCTTCTTCTAGAACCACCTCTCACACGCATCCACGAGGAAGAAATATCATTGCCGAATTCGCATCGGGTACTCAAAGGGTTTAAGAAAAAAAAAAAGAAGGCGCGCGGATCTTAATCGAACGTAGCCTGGAATATAATCTGCTGTACTATTGACGCCGATTGCAGAAAAAAGATGCGAATTTCTCTACCGCTGGTGAAATACAGAGAGAGAGAGAGAAACGAAGGATGCTAAAATTCAGACACTAGAGATCTAGTTAGGTTAGGCGGAAACACTGTGCAGAAACAGATGTTCTGAAATATGCTTCTTCCTGGTCGATCAAGGTTATTGGCCATCAGCTAGCTGCGTGCATCAAAACCCTTAATAAGAAAATGATCAAAACCTTCAGCAAGCTTCTCAATGCTGATTTTTTATACATATTGCGCTGGATAGTTTGCAAATTTAAAGTAGCTGATCGAATATGCTACTAAACTTTAGTTCCTACTTTATTTGGTTGTAGGAATTAAACATATTTTAAAAACATTAAATACATTAAATGCAACACATAAAAATTAAAATATCTCTTTTCTTGTTTCTTGCCAGTTTTTCTAGGTAAGAGTAATTAAAGTAAATGGTGTCCTTTAGTACTTTTTAGTATCCATGTGAGGGACTAGATACTAAATCAATTAATTTCTGCTTTAATCATTTTGTTTGGCAAAATAGGAACTAAAAACCAGGTACTAAAGATTAATCCTTGGTCTAATTGTTCAGTTCGTGCGTGAAGCGCGTGTGCTCATCATCATGGACCAGGAACTGAGGTCTTAAAGCAAGGGCTAGCTAGCTAGCGTGCTGCACGCCATGCTAAATAATTCAAAAGAGCCGGAACACTAATTGGCATCTCGAATCTGGATGGGCTCAATATGACAAAAAGAGTGGTTTTTTGGAGGACGATGCGATCCATGCAGGCCCCTAACCGACACCACACCTTGAGATAGTAGGTTTATTCGTTATTCCTACACGTGTATCACCTCGATAGGTTAAGGCCCTGTTTGTTTACCCTCTAGATTATATAATCCAGCTTAAATAAGTTAAGAGTTAAACAAACAACACAGATTATTAGGTGGATTATGTAATCTAGATACCTAGATTATAATAATCCATAAGCACGTCAATAGGTGCTTATATAATCCATAAGCTAGATTATATAATCCTAGAGGGAAACAAACAGGGCCTAAATCCATATATATAGGGGCATATATATATCAAATGCATATGAACATTTGGTGTACATTGACGCACGATATGTATATTAATTGAATTATGGTCATCTATCTTAGATCTAACGCTTTCCCGTCTCTCTTTTTTTCCTACACAAATAAAGATGATGTTATTTGTAAAATATACATGTCATGAATGGAAAATATAGGAGGACGTCAAACTTGAGATAAATGGTCACGGTTTAATATGTGCTCTCTAAATCCATAGACTTTGGCTACTTCATCTACAAGCATGTGTGAGAAAACTCAAGTAAACAAAGTATTCCCTTTGTTCATAAATATATGACACACTGTTGATTTTTTTAATAAAACTTTGATCACTCGTCTTATTTAAAAAATAATGAGTTATCATTTATTTTTTTGATTTGTTTTATCAATCAAGATAGTTTGTGTTTAGTTATTGAGAGCACCCAGAGGGGGTGAATAGGTGATCCTATAAAAACTTAAAACTTAAAGCCACAAAACTTGATTAAGAGTTAGCACAATGAAATCAAGTGGCTAAAGGAGAGGTCTTGTGAAACACAATAGACACAGTGAGAACAAGCACAAGAGACACGAGGATTTATCCTGTGGTTCGGCCAAGTATAACACTTGCCTATTCCACGTTGTGGCGTCCCAATGGACGAGAGTTGCACTTAACTCCTCTCAAGTGATCCAATGATCAACTTGAATACCACGGTGTTCTTCTTTCTTTTACTATATCCCGTTTGCGAGGAATCTCCACAACTTGGAGCCTCTCGCCCTTACAAATGATGATCACAAAGAAGCACGGATATAAGGGAGGGAAAAGCAACACACACAAGTCTCAAAAGCAACAGCTCAAACACGCACACTAGTCACAACTTGAGCTCTAAGTTCACACACGGAGTTCTCAACTCAAGAGGAGCTCAAATTGCTATCACAAAGAATCAAACGCTATAGAATGAAGACTTGGTGCTTAGAGATGATCAAAGAATGCTTGGTGTCCTCCTCCATGCGCCTAGGGGTCCCTTTTATAGCCCCAAGGCAGCTAGGAGCCGTTGAGAGCACTCCAGGTAGGCAATTCTTGCCTTCTGTCGGGTGGCGCACCGGACAGTCGGTGTGCCACCGGACAGACACTGTTCAGTGTCCGGTGCTGATTGCTTTCCTAATTTGGCGCAGCCGACCGTTGAAGATTTGGAGCCGTTGGTGTCCGGTGCACACCGGACAGTCCGGTGCCCCCATCAGACCGTTGGCTCGGCCACGTGTCACGCGCGGATTGCGCGACCGACCGTTGGCTCGGCCGACCGTTGGCTCACCGGACAGTCCGGTGATTTTTAGCCGTACGCCGCCGACGAAATCCCGAGAGCGGCCAGTTTGACCAAAGCCAGCCTGGCGCACCGGACACTGTCCGGTGCACCACCAGACAGTCTGGTGCACCCAGACTGTGTTGAGTCTTGGCTGCTTCAGCCAAGTCTTTTTCTTTTTCTGATTTCCCTGATTCTAGCACTTAGCCAAATATGTTAGTACACAAAATACAATGTACTAAGTCTAGAATCTTACCTTATTGATGATTTGCACTTCATTCACCATTTTGCACAATTTATACTTAAGTCATTTGTGTTGGACACTTAATCACCAAAATACTTAGAAATGGTCCAAGGGCACATTTCCCTTTCAATCTCCCCCTTTTTGGTGATTTATGCCAACACAATAAAAAGCAACACATAGAAGTACAACATCAATGCAAATGAGAACAAGAATTGTTTTTGATTCAAATTTGGTATATTTGGATCATCCTTTGCCACCACTTGGTTTTGTTTTTGCAAATCAACTTCAATTTCCTATCTCTAAGTCAAACACACTTGTTGATGCATAAGGATAGGTATTCCAAGGGAAATTGATCAAAGATTCAAAAACTCCCCCTTTTCCATAATCAAACATTCTCCCCACAAGAGACCAACTTTTGACAAAAAGAGACACTTAGAGTATTTTGACAAAACAAAAGTTCTAACTACTATTTTCAAAATTCTCAAGTTCTCAAGTGGTAGCTGACCCATTCGCTTTAGCCTTAATTTCTCCCCCTTTGGCATCAAGCACCAAAACGGGATCATCGTTGGCCCTTTAACCTCATTGCTTTACCAAAATTGTCAATTAAGAGCAAAAGGCAATAAGAGCATAGAGATGAACTTGAAATTAGTTACTCTCTTATCGGAGTGCAGTGGAAGTCTTTCATGGTCCAAGTCCACCTTTCCCTTTCAATCTACTTTTGAGACTAAAACAAGTAAACTTAAACACAGGGTTAGTCTCAAAGTGTCAAGTTGTAGCATGCCTCCCCCTAAATAAGTGCATCACTTGCACATGGACTTGTGAGGTCCGGAGATCATGTGTACAACTTGAGCACCAAACATAAACACAAATCTCATAAATGCATAAAGTAACTTGATCAAAGGCATAAAACACATGTATGCTATAAACCAATCCAAGTTACGCGAATCTAAGACATTTAGCTCACTATGCAGCCTGCAAAAGGTCTTCTCATCTAAAGGCTTGGTAAAGATATCAGCTAGCTGGTTCTCGGTGCTAATATAAAACACTTCGATATCTCCCTTTTGTTGGTGGTCTCTTAAAAAGTGATGCCGGATGTCTATGTGCTTTGTGCGGCTGTGTTCAACAGGATTATCCGCCATGCGGATTGCACTCTCATTGTCACATAGGAGTGAGACTTTGCTCAGATTGTAGCCAAAGTCCCTGAGGGTTTGCCTCATCCAAAGTAGTTGCGTGCAACACTGTCCTGCGGCAACATACTCGGCCTCGGCGGTGGATAGGGCAACAGAGGTTTGTTTCTTTGAGCTCCAAGACACCAGGGACCTTCCTAAGAATTGGCACGTCCCTGATGTACTCTTCCTATCGACCTTGCACCCAGCATAATCGGAGTCTGAGTATCCAATCAAGTCAAAGGTTGACCCCTTTGGATACCAGATCCCAAAGCAAGGCGTAGCAACTAAATATCTAAGAATTCGCTTAACGGCCACTAGGTGACACTCCCTTGGATCGAATTGAAATCTAGCACACATGCATACGCTTAGCATAATATTCGGTCTACTAGCACATAAATAAAGTAAAGACCCTATCATAGACTGGTATGCCTTTTGATCAACGAACTTCCCTCCTTTGTTGAGGTCGACATGTCCATCGGTTCTCATTGGAGTCTTTGCGGGCTTGGCGTCCTTCATCCCAAACCGCTTGATCAAATCTTGCGTGTACTTAGTTTGGGAGATGAAAGTGTCGTCCTTGAGTTGCTTCACTTGGAACCCAAGGAAGTAGTTCAACTCGCCCATCATTGACATCTCAAACTTTTGAGTCATCACCCTGCTAAACTCTTCACAAGACTTTTGATTAGTAGAACCAAATATTATGTCATCGACATAAATTTGGCACACGAATAAGTCACCATCACAAGTCTTAGTGAATAAAGTTGGATCGGCTTTCCCAACCTTGATATTTGTGTTCAATAGTGGCTAGTGAGAGAGTGATATTTGTGTTCATTTGAGCTCTTGCGCTTGGATTGCTTCTTTTCTTTCTCATTCTTTCTTGTGATCAAACTCAATTGTAACCGAGGCAAGAGACACCAATTGTGTGATGGTCCTTGCGGGAACTTTGTGTTCCGTTTGATTGAGAAGAGAAGCTCACTCGGTCTAAGTGACTGTTTGAGAGAGGGAAAGGGTTGAAAGAGACCCGGTCTTTGTGACCACCTCAACGGGGAGTAGGTTTGCAAGAACCGAACCTCGATAAAACAAATCCTTGTGTCTCACTATTTATTTTGCTTGCGATTTGTTTTTACCCTCTCTCTCGGACTCGTTTATATTTCTAACGCTAACCCGGCTTGTAGTTGTGCTTAAGTTTATAAATTTCAGATTCGCCCTATTCACCCCCCTCTAGGCGACTTTCAATGGTATCAGAGCCGGTGCTTCATTAGAGCTTAACCACTCGAAGTGATGTCAGGAGATCACGCCAAGAAGATGGGGATCGGCGGTGAGAAGTCCGCTACAAGCCACGGGAAGGTTCCATCCGAGGAGTCCGCCAACAAGGTGAAGGGATCCCCTTCACACAACAAGTCGGGTCGGAGCGGTGACAAGAAGAAGAAAATGAGGAAGGTGGTCTACTACGAGACCGACTCTTCGTCGCCATCCACCTCCGGCTCCGACGCACCGTCCGTAACTTCTAAGCGCCATGAGCGCAAGAAGTTTAGTAAGATTCCCTTACGCTATCCTCGCATTCCTAAGCATACTCCATTACTTTCCGTCCCATTAGGCAAACCACCGATGTTTGACGGTGAAGATTATTCTAGGGGGAGTGATATGATGAGATATCACCTAACCTCACTCCACAAAAGCATATGGGATGTTGTTGAGTTTGGTGTACAGGTACCATCCGTTGGGGATGAAGATTACGATGAGGACAAGGTGACCCAAATCGTGCACTTCAACTCCCAAGTCACCACTATACTCCTCACCTCTCTCTAAGTCGAGAGGAGTATAACAAGGTGCAAGGATTAAAGAGTGCCAAGGAAATTTGGGACGTACTTAAGACCGCGCACGAAGGAGATGAGGTGACCAAAATCACCAAGCGGGAGACGATCGAGGGGGAGCTCGGTCGGTTCCGACTCAACCAAGGCGAGGACCCTCAAGCCATGTACAACCGCTTGAAGACCTTGGTGAACCAAGTGCGCAACCTCGGGAGCACAAAATGGGATGACCATGAAATGGTTAAGGTTATTCTTAGATCACTTGTTTTTCTTAACCCTACGCAAGTTCAATTAATTCGTGGTAATCCTAGATATACACTAATGTCTCCCAAGGAAGTAATAGGAAACTTTGTGAGCTTTGAATTGATGATCAAAGGCTCAAAGAAAATCATCGAGCTAGATGGCCCCTCCACGCCCGAAACACAACCGGTCGCATTCAAGGCAACGGAGGAGAAAAAGGAGGAGTCTACATCAAGTAGATAACCCATCGACGCCTCTAAGCTCGACAATGAGGAGATGGCGCTCATCATCAAGAGCTTCCACCAAATCCTCAAGCAAAGGAGGGGGAAGGATTACAAGCCCCGCTCCAAGAAAGTTTGCTACAAGTGTGGTAAGCCCGATCATTTCATTGCTAAATGTCCATTATCTAGTGATAGTGACAGGGGCGACGACAAGAAGGGAAAGAGGAGAGAAAAGAAGAGATACTATAAGAAGAAGGGCAGCGATGCCCATGTGTGCCGCAAGTGGGACTCCGATGAGAGCTCCACCGACTCCTCCTCCGACGAGGACGCCGCCAACATCGCCGTCACCAAAGGGCTCCTCTTCCCCAACGTCGGCCACAAGTGCCTCATGGCAAAGGACGGTAAAAGGAAGAAGGTAAAATCAAAATCCTCCACTAAATATGCAACCTCTAGTGATGAGGAAAATTGTAGTGATGAGGAAGATAACTTACGTACCCTTTTTGCCAACCTAAACATGCAACAAAATGAAAAGTTGAATGAACTAATTAGTGCTATTCATGAGAAGGATGAACTCTTGGACACCCAAGAGGACTTCCTAATTAAGGAAAATAAAAAGCATGTTAAGGTTAAAAATGCTTATGCTCAAGAAGTAGAAAAATGTGAAAAATTATCTAGTGAGCTAAGCACTTGCCATGATACTATTGCTAACCTTAGAAATGAAAATGCTAGACTAAATGCTAAGGTTGATTCTAATGTTAGTGATGTCTCAATTCCCAATCTTAAAGATGATAATGTTAATTTGCTTGCTAAGATTGAAGAATTGAATGTCTCTCTTGCTAGCCTTAGAAATGATAATGAAAAATTAATTGTTAAGGCTAAAGATTTAGATGTTTGCAATGCTTCCATTTCCGATCTTAGAGATAAGAATGATATTTTACGTGCTAAGATTGTAGAACTTAATTCTTGCAAACCCTCTACATCAACCGTTGAGCATATTTCCATTTGTACTAGATGTAGAGATATTAATGTTGATGCTATTCATGATCACCTAGCTTTAATTAAGAAACAAAATGATCACATAGCTCAACTTAATACTAAGATTAACGAGCATGACTTAGAAAATGAAAAATTTAAATTTGCTAGAAGCATGCTCTATAGTGGGAGACGCCCTGGCATCAAGGATGGCATTGGCTTCCAAAAGGGGGACAATGTCAAAATTAATGCCCCTCCTAAAAGATTGTCAAACTTTGTTAAGGGCAAGGCTCCCATGCCTCAGGATAACGAGGGTTACATTTTGTACCCTGCCTGTTATCTTGAGAGCAAAATTAGGAGAATTCACTCTAGGAAGTCTCACTCTGGCCCTAATCATGCTTTTATGTATAAGGGTGAGACATCTAGCTCTAGGCAATCAACCCGTGCTAAATTGCCTAAGAAGAAAACTCCTAGTGCATCAAATGATTCCAACATTTCATTTACAACTTTTGATGCATCTTATGTTTTGACTAACAAATCTGGCAAGGTAGTTGCCAAGTATGTTGGGGGCAAACACAAGGGATCAAAGACTTGTGTTTGAGTACCCAAAGTTCTTGTATCTAATGCCAAAGGACACAAAACCATTTGGGTACCTAACATCAAGAACTAAACTTGTTTTGTAGGTTTATGCATCCGGGGGCTCAAGTTGGATCATTGACAGCGGGTGCACAAACCACATGACAGGGGAGAAGAAGATGTTCTCCTCCTATGAGAAAAACCAAGATCCCCAATGAGCTATCACATTCGGGGATGGGAAACAAGGTTTGGTCAAAGGATTGGGTAAATTTGCTATATCTCCTGACCACTCCATTTCCAATGTTTTTCTTGTAGATTTTTTAGATTACAACTTGCTTTCAGTTTCGCAGTTATGTAAAATGGGTTACAACTGTCTTTTTACGGATACATGTGTTACTGTCTTTAGAAGAAGTAATGATTCAATAGCATTTAAGGGAGTGTTAGAGGATCAGCTATACTTAGTAGATTTTGATAGAGCTGAACTCGACACTTGCTTAATTGCTAAGACTAACATGGGCTGGCTCTGGCATCGCCGACTAGCACACGTTGGAATGAAGAATCTTCACAAACTTCTAAAGGGAGAACACATTTTGGGACTAACAAATGTTCATTTTGAGAAAGACAGGATTTGTAGCGCATGTCAGGCAGGGAAGCAAGTTGGTGTTCATCATCCACACAAGAACATTATGACGACTGACAGGCCACTTGAGCTCCTACACATGGATCTATTCGGCCCGATTGCTTACATAAGCATCAGCGGGAGTAAGTACTGTCTAGTTATTGTGGATGATTATTCTCGCTTCACTTGGGTGTTTTTTTTGCAGGAAAAATCTCATACCCAAGAAACCTTAAAGGGATTCTTGAGACGGGCTCAAAATGAGTTTAGCTTAAGGATAAAAAAGATCAGAAGCGACAACGGGACGGAGTTCAAGAACTCTCAAATCGAAGGCTTCCTTGAGGAGGAGGGCATCAAGCATGAGTTCTCTTCTCCATACATGCCACAACAAAATGGTGTAGTGGAGAGGAAGAATCGAACTCTATTGGACATGGCAAGGACCATGCTTGATGAGTACAAGACTTCGGATCGATTTTGGGTCGAGGCGGTCAACACCGCCTGCTACGCCATCAACCGGTTATATCTACACCGAATCCTCAAGAAGACATCTTACGAACTCCTCACCGGTAAAAAGCCCAATGTTTCATATTTTAGAGTCTTTGGTAGCAAATGTTTTATTCTTGTTAAAAGGGGTAGAAAATCTAAATTTGTTCCTAAGACTGTAGAAGGCTTTTTACTAGGTTATGATTCAAACACAAGGGCATATAGAGTCTTTAACAAGTCCTCTGGATTAGTTGAAGTTTCTTGTGACATTGTGTTTGATGAGACTAACGGCTCTCAAGTAGAGCAAGTTGATCTTGATGAGATAGGTGATGAAGAGGCTCCGTGCGTCGCACTAAGGAACATATCCATTGGGGATGTGTGTCCTAAGGAATCCGAGGAGCCACCACATGCACAAGATCAACCATCTTCCTCCACACAAGCATCTCCACCAACTCAAGATGAGGATAAGGCTCAAAATAATGAAGGAGAAGATCAAGAAGTTGAGCCACCTCAAAAGGAGAGCAATGATCAAGGGGGAGATGCCCATGATCAAGATGAGGAAGATGAACAAGTTCCAAGACCGCCACACCCAAGAGTCCACCAAGCAATCCAACGAGATCACCCCATGAACACCATCCTCGGCGATATTCAAAAGGGGGTAACTACTCGATCTCGTGTTGCTCATTTTTGTGAACATTACTCGTTTGTTTCCTCTATTGAGCCACACAGGATAGAGGAAGCACTTCAAGATTCAGATTGGGTGGTGGCGATGCAAGAGGAGCTCAACAACTTCACAAGGAACGAGGTATGGCATTTAGTTCCACGTCCTAATCAAAATGTTGTAGGAACCAAGTGGGTTTTCCGCAACAAGCAAGACGAGCATGGTGTGGTGACAAGGAACAAAGACCGACTTGTGGCCAAGGGGTATTCACAAGTTGAAGGTTTGGATTTCGGTGAAACCTATGCACCCGTAGCTAGGCTAGAATCAATTCGCATTTTTTACTTGCCTATGCTACTTACCATGGCTTCAAGCTTTATCAAATGGACGTGAAAAGTGTGTTTCTCAATGGACCAATCAAGGAAGAGGTCTATGTTGAGCAACCTCCCGGCTTTGAAGATAGTGAGTACCCTAACTATGTATACAAACTCTCTAAGGCGCTTTATGGGCTCAAGCAAGCCCCAAGAGCATGGTATGAATGCCTAAGAGATTTTCTTATCACTAATGGCTTCAAAGTCGGAAAGGCCGATCCTACACTCTTTACTAAAACACTCGAAAATGATTTGTTTGTATGCCAAATTTATGTTGATGATATCATATTTGGGTCTACTAACGAATCTACATGTGAAGAGTTTAGTAGGATCATGACACAGAAATTCGAGATGTCGATGATGGGGGAGTTGAAGTACTTCTTAGGATTTCAAGTGAAGCAACTCCAAGAGGGCACCTTCATTAGCCTGAAGTATACTCAAGACATTCTAAACAAGTTTGGGATGAAGGATGCCAAACCCATCAAGACACCCATGGGAACCAATGGGCATCTCGACCTCGACACGGGAGGTAAATCCGTCGATCAAAAGGTATACCAGTCGATGATAGGTTCTTTACTCTATTTATGTGCATCTCGACCGGATATTATGCTTTCCGTATGCATGTGTGCAAGATTCCAAGCCGACCCTAAGGAAGCTCACCTTACGGCCGTAAAACGAATCTTGAGATATTTAGTTTATACTCCTAAGTTTGGGCTTTGGTACCCTCGGGGATCCACATTTGATTTAATTGGTTATTCAGATGTCGATTGGGTGGGGTGTAAAATTAATAGAAAGAGCACATCGGGGACTTGCCAGTTCTTGGGAAGGTCTCTGGTGTATTGGGCTTCAAAGAAGCAAAATTCTATAGCTCTTTCTACCGCCGAAGCCGAGTATATTGCCGCATGCCATTGTTGCGTGCAATTGCTTTGGATGAGGCAAACCCTTAGGGACTATGGTTACAAATTAACCAAAGTTCCCCTTCTATGTGATAATGAGAGTGCAATCCGCATGGCGGATAATCCCGTTGAGCATAGCCGCACTAAACACATAGCCATTCGGTATCATTTTCTTAGGGATCACCAACAAAAGGGAGATATAGAGATTGCATATATTAACACCAAGGAACAATTAGCTGATATCTTTACCAAGCCATTAGATGAACAAACTTTCAACAAACTTAGGCATGAGCTAAATATTCTTGATTCTCGGAATTTCTTTTGATGTTTTGCACACATAGCTCATTAATATACCTTTGATCATGTCTCTTTTATATGCTATGACTAATGTGTTCTCAAGTGTATTTCAAACCAAGTCATAGATTGAAAGGGAATTGGAGTCTTTGGCGAAGACAAAGGCTTCCACTCCACTCCATCGAATTACTCATCATTCGCCGTCGCTCCGCACCACTCTCCGTCTTTGGTATAATCTTCACTCCTATTATTGTTTGCCAAAGGGGGAGAAAGTAGATAAAAAGGGGCTTATATTTCACTCAAATATCCGTTTTTGGCGATTCATGCCAAAGGGGGAGAAAGTATTAGCCCAAAGCAAAAGGACCGCACCACCACCAATTTTCAAAATTTGAGTTAAGAAAAAGTTTTGAAATGATGAATTTTTCAATTGGTATCTTATTTTTGATAGAATTTCGAATTGGTACCCCCTCTTCAAAAACTAATGTCTAAAACCCTCTTGAACACTAAGAGGAGGATTTCATTAAGGGGGAGTTTTGTTTAGTCAAAGGAAAAGCATTTGAAACAGGGGGAGAAAATTCCAAATCTTGAAAATGCTTCTCTAAATCTTATTCATTTGCCTTTGACTATTTGCAAAAGAAATTTGAAAAGAATTTACAAAAGAATTTGCAAAAACAAAACATGTGGTGCAAGCGTGGTCCAAAATGTTAAAAATATAAAGAAACAATCCATGCATATCTTATGAAAATTTATTGGTTCAATTCTAAGTAACCTTTGCACTTACAATTCTGCAAACTAGTTCAATTATACACTTCTATATTTGCTTTGGTTTGTGTTGGCATCAATCACCAAAAAGGGGGAGATTGAAAAGGAATTAGGCTTAATCCTTTTTCCTAATTGATTTTGGTGGTTGAATTGCCCAACACAAATAATTGGACTAACTAGTTTGCTCTAGTCTATAAGTTTTACAGGTGCTAAAGGTTCACAATAAGCCAATAAAAAGACCAATAAAGGGTTCAAACAAAGAGAGCAAAAGACAACCCAAAGGCACCCTGGTCTGGCGCACCGGACTGTCTGGTGTGCCACTGGACAGTGTCCGGTGCACCAGGGCACTTGAAGATGAACTCGCTACCTTCGGGAAATTCAGAGGGTGCTCCGCTATAATTCACCGGACTGTCTGGTGAGTCACCGGACAGTGTCTGGTGCACATCGGACTGTCTAGTGTGCCAACAGAGCAACGACTACTTCGCGCGCAACGGACAACGGTCGACTGCAACGCATTAAATGCGCGCCTGCGCGCGCAGAGGATAGAGGATGCGCAGTTGGCGCACCGGACAGTCTACAGGACCTGTCCGGTGCACCATCGGACAGCCCAGAGGCCCCACAAGTCAGAGCTCCAACGGTCGAACCCCAACGGTCGCTGACGTGGCTGGCGCACCGGACAGTGTCCGGTGGCGCACCGGACTGTCCGGTGCGCCATGCGACAACAGCCTTCCAACAGTCATATTTTGGTGGTTGGGGCTATAAATACCCCAACCACCCCACATTCAATGTCATCCAAGTTTTCCACCTTCAACACATTACAAGAGCTATAGCATTCAATTCTAGACACTCCAAAGAGATCAAATCCTCTCCCAAGTCCAAAAACAACTCAATTCAATAGTGGCTAGTGAGAGAGTGATATTTGTGTTCATTTGAGCTCTTGCGCTTGGATTGCTTCTTTTCTTTCTCATTCTTTCTTGTGATCAAACTCAATTGTAACCGAGGCAAGAGACACCAATTGTGTTGTGGTCCTTGCGGAAACTTTGTGTTCCGTTTGATTGAGAAGAGAAGCTCACTCGGTCTAAGTGACCGTTTGAGAGAGGGAAAGGGTTGAAAGAGACCCAGTCTTTGTGACCACCTCAACAGGGAGTAGGTTTGCAAGAACCGAACCTCGGTAAAACAAATCCTTGTGTCTTACTCTTTATTTTGCTTGCGATTTGTTTTTACCCTCTCTCTCGGACTCATTTATATTTCTAACGCTAACCCGACTTGTAGTTGTGATTAAGTTTATAAATTTCAGATTCGCCCTATTCACCCCCCCTCTAGGCGACTTTCAATTGGCCCGTTGAGGAAAGCGCTCTTCACATCCATTTGGAACAACCTGAAAGAATGGTGAGCGGCATAGGCTAACAGTATGCGAATAGACTCTAGCCTCGCCACAGGAGCAAAAGTCTCCTCAAAGTCCAAACCTGCGACTTGGGCATAACCTTTTGCCACAAGTCTAGCCTTGTTCCTTGTCACCACCCCATGCTCGTCCTGTTTGTTGCGGAACCCCCACTTGGTTCCCACCACGTTTTGCTTGGGACGTGGCACCAGTGTCCAAACTTTATTTCTTTTGAAGTTATTGAGCTCTTCCTGCATGGCCAACACCCAGTCTGGATCTAGCAAGGCCTCTTCTATCCTAAAAGGCTCAATAGAAGAGACAAAAGAGTAATGCTCACAAAAATTAGTTAATCTAGAGCGAGTAGTTACTCCCTTGCTTATATCACCCAATATCTGGTCGACGGGATGATTCCTTTGAATCGTCGCTCGGACTTGAGTTGGAGGGGCCTGTGGTGCTTCTTCCTCCAAAGCATGATCATCTTGTGCTCCCCTTTGATCACACGCCTCTTCTTGATGAACCTGTTCATCAGTTTGAGTTGGGGGATGCACCATTATTGAGGAAGAAGGTTGATCTTGCTCCTTTTGTTCCTGTGGTCGCACGTCTCCAATCGCCATGGTGCGTATTGCGGCCGTTGGAACATCTTCTTCATCTACATCATCAATATCAACTTGCTCTCTTGGAGAGCCATTAGTCTCATCAAATACAACGTCGCTAGAGACTTCAACCAAACCCGATGATTTGTTTAAGACTCTATACGCCTTTGCATTTGAGTCATAACCTAACAAAAACCCTTCTACAGCTTTGGGAGCAAATTTGGAATTCCTACCTTTCTTCACTAGAATGTAGCATTTACTCCCAAATACACGAAAATATGAAACGTTGGGTTTGTTACCGGTTAGAAGTTCATACGAAGTCTTCTTGAGGAGGCGATGAAGGTAGACCCGGTTTATGGCGTGGCAAGCCGTGTTCACGGCTTCAGACCAAAACCGCTCGGGCGTCTTGAACTCTCCAAGCATTGTCCTTGCCATGTCCAAAAGCGTCCTGTCTTCCTCTCTACCACACCATTTTGCTGTGGTGTGTAGGGAGCGGAGAACTCGTGCTTGATTCCTTCCTCCTCAAGGTACTCTTCCACTTGAAGGTTCTTGAACTCGGACCTGTTGTCGCTCCTTATCTTCTTCACCTTGAGCTCAAATTCATTTTGAGCTCTCCTTAGGAAGCGCTTGAGGGTCCCTTGGGTTTCAGACTTATCCTGCAAAAAGAATACCCAAGTGAAGCGGGAAAAGTCATCAACAATAACAAGACCATACTTACTTCCCCGATGCTGAGGTAGGCGACGGGTCCGAAGAGGTCCATATGAAGTAGCTCCAAAGGTCTTGATGTGGTCATCACATTTTTGCTATGATGAGTACTTCCCACCTATTTACCTGCTTGACAAGCTGCACAAGGTCTATCTTTTTCGAAAGATACATTTGTTAGACCTAACACATGTTCTCCCTTTAGAAGTTTGTGAAGGTTCTTCATTCCCACATGTGCTAGACGACGATGCCACAGCCAGCCCATGCTAGTCTTAGCAATTAAGCATGCATCTAGACCGGCCTCTTCCTTTGCAAAATCAACTAAATAGAGTTTGTCGTCTAGTACACCCTTAAAAGCTAATGAACCATCACTCCTTCTAATACAGACACATCTACATTAGTAAATAAGCAATTATAACCCATATTACAAAGTTGACTAACGTACAACAAGTTATAATCGAGCGATTCAACTAAAACACATTAGAGATGGAATGCTCGGATGAAATAGCTATTTTTCCTAGTCCTTTAACCTTGCCTTGATTCCCGTCACCGAATATGATTGAATCTTGGGAATCTTTGTTCTTGACGTAGGAGGTGAACATCTTCTTCTCCCCCGTCATGTGGTTTGTGCATCCGCTGTCGATAATCCAGCTTGATCCCCCGGATGCATAAACCTGCAAGGCAAATTAGGCTTGGGTTTTAGGTACCCAACTCTTGTTGGGTCCTACAAGGTTAGTTACAATAGCCTTAGGGACCCAAATGCAAGTCTTGTCTCCCTTGCATTTGGCCCCTACCATTTTAGCAATTACTTTTTCATTTTTACATGAAAGAACAAACTTAGCATTGTAAGCATGAAACATAGTGGTAGATTCATAAAACACTTTCCTAGGAGCATGAGACACAAAATTTCTCCTAGGCCTACCATTAAAATTGGAACTTGACGCAAACATGGCATGTGAGTTATAAGCATTGTAACTCCTGTCATGATGAACATTTCTAGAAAACTTCCTATCATGATACATAAAAGCATGGTTCTCTTGACTACTATTTGCCATAGGGGCCTTCCCTTTCTCCTTGGCGGAGATGGGAGCCTTATGACTTGTTAAGTTCTTGGCTTCCCTTCGAAGGTCAAGCCCATCCTTAATAAAGGGGTGTCTACCAATAGTATAGGCATCCCTTGCAAATTTTAGTTTATCAAAATCATTTTTGCTAGTCTTAAGTTGGGCATTAAGACTAGCCACTTCACCATTTAATTTTGCAATAGAAGTAAGGTGCTCAATACATGCATCAACATTAAAATCCCTACACCTATTACAAATTACTACATGATCAATACATGAGCTAGATTTATTAGCTACTTCTAACTTAGCATTCAAGTCATCATTAATACTCTTTAAGCTAGAAATAGATTCATGGCATGTAGATAATTCATATGAAAGCATTTCATTTCTTTTAACTTCTAGAGCAAGAGAATTTTGCACACTAACAAATTTATCATGTTCTTCATATAAAAGATCATCTTGCTTCTCTAACAATCTATTCTTCTCATTCAAAACATCAATTAATTCATTGATCTTATCAATTTTAGTTCTATCTAAACCTTTGAATAAACTAGCGTAGTCTACTTCATCATCACTAGACTCATCATCACATGAAGAAGCATATGTAATGGTACTTCGAGTATTTACCTTCTTCTCCTTTGCCATGAGGCATGTGTGATGCTCGTTGGGGAAGAGAGACGGTTTGTTGAAGGCTGTGGCGGCGAGTCCTTCGTCGTCGGAGTCGGACGAAGAACAATCCGAGTCCCATTCTTTTCCAAGGTGTGCCTCGCCCTTAGCCTTCTTGTAAACCTTCTTGTTCTCTCTCTTCCCATTCTTTCCTTGTTCCTGGTCACTATCATTGTCGGGACAGTTAGCAATAAAGTGACCAATCTTACCACACTTGAAGCAGGAGCTCTTTCCCTTCGTCTTGCTCTTGTTGGGATGCTCCTTGCGACCTTTGAGCGCCGTCTTGAAGCGCTTGATGATGAGGGCCATTTCATTCTCATTTAGCCCGGCCGCCTCAACTTGCGCTACCTTGCTAGGTAGCGTCTCCCTGCTACTTGTTGCTTTGAGAGCAACGGTTTGAGGCTCGTGGATCGGCATTGGGTCATTCAACGCCTCATCAACATATCTTGCCTCCGCGATCATCATTCGCCCGCTTACGAACTTTTCGAGTATTTCCTCGGGCGTCATCTTGATGTACCTAGGATTCTCACGAATAGAGTTTACAAGATGAGGATCAAGGACAGTGAAGGACCTTAGCATAAGTCGGACGCCGCTGTGGTCCGTCCATCTCGTGCTCCCATAGCTCCTTATCTTGTTGACCAGGGTCTTGAGCCTATTGTACGTTTGAGTTGGCTCCTCTCCCCTGATCATCGCGAACCTTCCTAGTTCGCCTTCCACCAACTCCATCTTGGTGAGCATGGTGGCGTCGTTCCCCTCATGCGAGATCTTGAGGGTGTCCCAAATCTGCTTGGCGTTGTCCAAGCCGCTCACCTTACTATACTCTTCCCTGCACAAGGATGCTAAAAGAACAGTAGTAGCCTGTGCATTTTTATGGATTTGTTCATTGATAAACATGGAGTTATCCGAACTATCAAATCGCATTCCATTTTCTACTATCTCCCATATACTTGGATGAAGAGAGAACAAGTGGCTACACATTTTGTGACTCCAAAATCCGTAGTCCTCTCCATCAAAGTGTGGAGGTTTACCAAGTGGAATGGAGAGCAAATGAGCATTGGAATTATGCGGAATACGAGAATAATCGAAAGAAAAGTTCAAGTTAACTGTTTTCTTTTTCTCCTCGTATTCGTCGTCCTTTTGAGAAGAGGAAGATTCGTCGCTGTCGTAGTATCTTCTTGATGTGCCTCTTCTTCTTTCCATCCTTCTTCTTTTGACTTGAGCCGGAGTCATTGGCTTTGTCGTCCCTTGGCTCGTTGAAGATGGACTCCTTCTCATTGTCGTTGACCACCATCCCCTTTCCCTTAAGATCCATCTCTTCGGGCGATTAGTCCCTCTCGTGAAGAGAACGGCTCCGATACCAATTGAGAGCACCTAGAGGGGGGTGAATAGGTGATCCTGTAAAAACTTAAAACTTAAAGCCACAAAACTTGATTAAGAGTTAGCACAATGAAATCAAGTGGCTAAAGGAGAGCTCTTGTGAAACACAATAGACACAGTGAGAACAAGCACAAGAGACACGAGGATTTATCCCGTGGTTCGGCCAAGTATAACACTTGCCTATTCCACGTTGTGGCGTCCCAATGGACGAGAGTTGCACTCAACTCCTCTCAAGTGATCCAATGATCAACTTGAATACCACGGTGTTCTTCTTTCTTTTACTATATCCCGTTTGCAAGGAATCTCCACAACTTGGAGCCTCTCGCCCTTACAAATGATGATCACAAAGAAGCACGGATGTAAGGGAGGGAAAAGCAACACACACAAGTCTCAAAAGCAACAGCTCAAACACGCACACTAGTCACAACTTGAGCTCTAAGTTCACACACGGAGTTCTCAACTCAAGAGGAGCTCAAATTGCTATCACAAAGAATCAAACACGCTAGAATGAAGACTTGGTGCTTAGAGATGATCAAAGAATGCTTGGTGTCCTCCTCCATGCACCTAGGGGTCCCTTTTATAGCCCCAAGGCAGCTAGGAGCCGTTGAGAGCACTCCAGGAAGGCAATTCTTGACTTCTGTCGGGTGGCGCACCGGACAGTCCGGTGTGCCACCGGACAGGCACTGTTCACTGTCCGGTGATGATTGCTTTCCTAATTTGGCGCAGCCGACCGTTAAAGATTTGGAGCCGTTGGCGCACCGGACATTGTCCGGTGCACACCGGACAGTCCGGTGCCCCCATCAGACCGTTGGCTCGGCCACGCGTCACGCGCGGATTGCGCGGCCGACCGTTGGCTCACCGGATAGTCCGGTGCACCACCGGACAGTCCGGTGATTTTTAGCCGTACGCCGCCGACGAAATCCCGTGAGCGGCCAGTTTGACCAAAGCCAGCCTGGCGCACCGGACACTGTCCGGTGCACCACCGGACAGTCCGGTGCACCCAGACTGTGCCGAGTCTTGGCTGCTTCAGCCAAGTCTTTTTCTTTTTCTGATTTCCCTGATTCTAGCACTTAGCCAAATATGTTAGTACACAAAATATAATGTACTAAGTCTAGAATCTTACCATATTGATGATTTGCACTTCATCCACCATTTTGCACAATTTATACTTAAGCCATTTGTGTTGGACACTTAATCACCAAAATACTTAGAAATGACACAAGGGCACATTTCCCTTTCAGTTATATTTTAATATTTTTGAATAAATATCTTGAATAAGATGGGTAATCAAAGTTTTCGGAAAAAAAAAAATCAACGGTGTCATATATTTGTGAACGGAGGTAATACCTAGCTAGCCAAAGTGTGAGAAATAAAGCGCACGCTACCTTTAGTGTTGTAAAATGGCAGTAGTATTACTACAATAAGTACTACTTAAATTTTCATGTTGTTGTATTAGCCCATGCAGAGACGGAGCCAGAAAAAAATTTAGGGACAAATTTATTGTAAACGTAAAATCTGACGGTTACGGACATAAGTGATTTGATTTGATTTTTTATAGTAATTATGAATATCATAAATCAAGGAATATCCTTTTCAATGTGCATGCAACAAATATGGCATCCATTAAACTGATGTATGAACTCCGTGTTCAAGCATAAAATCCTTTAGTTTTTAGCGTAAATAATGCATGTGGTAGGCATAAAACACAATAATCGAATGCATAACACAGATTAGAGGTAGTCGCCGGAGGACGTCGTTGAGGATATAAGATCGGAGGGAGGTTGTCACTTGGGGCGCCCGAACAACGTCGTATCGGAGGATGTCACGCACGACCGTCGCCGCGCGCACCTCGCGCCTTCCGTGGACGCCGCTCGATCCTCGCGCCTTTTGTGGACGCCGCTCGATCCTCACGCCTCGTGCAGCGTCATCGTTGCTCGCACGTCGAGGGGCGCCACCGTCGTTCGTGGGTTATGGTGTGCCACCGCCGCTCGGGCCCAGGGGTGTGACGCCGTCGCTCGCTCGCCTCGGGAACACTAACGCCGCTTGCACACCCACTTCGAAAGTGTCATGGCCTCTCGCCCGCCTCGAGGCCCCGGGGTCGCCATCGCTCGTCCGCCACGGAGCCCCGATGCCACTCGCCCTCTGGACCAGGGAGCCGCCACCATCGTGCCTCGGAATCTAGGAACCATCGTCGCGACTCCGGATCGAGCAACCGCCGCCGTCGCAACCGTAGCCCCGGGGGTCCGCCTCCGCCGCACGTTCTCGGGCAACCGCCGCTGTCACACGCGCCTTGGTGGATGCCGTCGCTGGTGCACCAGGGTGGGGCATGAAAAAACTAAGCACTAGCGCTCTGGGGCTTATTTTATAGACGTCCAGACCTGGTCTGGCTCAACCGGATGGCACGTCTAGCCAGGGCTTCCTCTAGTTATTGGAAGCCCAATGTTTAGATATATAAATTATATATATACAATGCAGGTACGTGGGCACGAGTACAACTATTTAGTACTCACGAGAAAAAAACGTTGGGATGAGAAGCAAACCTGCACCCGTGCCCACGAGTATATACTCACACCCAAACCCACACCCTATCAGGTTTTTACCCGCAGGCATTGTCATCCCTACATACACCAACAAACAGTTTTGACATACAACAGTTTAGATAATATATATATATATCACATGTCCAAACATATGTCGGTCAAACATACATCACATATAATAATTTACACAGGTCCAAACATACGTCAGTCGAACATACAAGTCCAAACATACAAGTCCAGTTTAGATAAGTATATCACATGAAAATATATATATTTCAAACACATTGCTCACTCCATAGGTGGGCCATCGGAAGGTCCACAAAGTTCATATTGTTTTCTGGAGTTCGACGTGAATCCAAACCCTACAAGAGATATATTATATGTGTTAGATTGTCGTATAGATTGAAACACATAGCAAATGTATCTTAGTTATTGAAAAAATCAGTACATTAGCTAGTTCATCTTAGATTTAGTTTGAATTACTATATTTTCCATAACTAAAGCTTAAAGTACTCATATTATACTTAACTTATTGATCCTGGCGATAAAGGTGTCTGTGTCGACCATGGAGCATACCCCCATCGCATGTGCACCTGCCCTATAGGAGGATATCCCACAACTATATACTTCTACATTATAGCCATTACTTACCTCCAGATGGAGGGGCACTGGACGTGAAAACCTGGTGCAGGGGTGCGGTGACCGGTCGGGTGGCCTCAGGGTGTGGGGCGTCGAAGAGAGGGGTGAGGAGTTGGTCGCGGCTTGCTGCATGGAGGTGGGCGGTGAAGAGAGGGTAGGGCGTCGACCATGGCTTGCCAAAGGGAGGTAGGGCGACAAAGAGAAGGGAGGGGTGCTGACCACGGCTTGTCGGAGGGAGGGGCGCTGGCCACGACAGCCCACTAGTGGGAGAGGCATCGATTGCGGCTTGACGGAGGGAGAGACATTGACCACGATGGGCTGTCACGGTGGCATCAATGTCTGGGGCCACAGGCAGAGGGCGGGGCGGTGGACAACTGGATCTCTTGAGCGTCGGAGAGAGCTAGGCGGAGAAGGAGTGCGCGATGGGTGAAGAGGAGAGCGCGATGGTGGAGCGTGTAGCATAGAGGAGAGGAGAGAAATGGGGCACGATGAATTAATTCCAGCGATTAAGTACGTGTATGTCTATTTGTGATATCGACGTACCTAACATTAAGGGTGTGTTTGGTTTGGCTTTGACTTTTGCCCTATAAAAATCAAACCAAAGGGTTGGATCCAGGAAGCGGCTTTTTCTAAAAGTTGACTTTCTCGTAGTGCAAAACTGAAAGTACCCCTAGACCTGCTTTTAGTGGCTTTCGGATGAAACTGTGAAAATATATATCGAAGAACTTTTAACAGCTTTTAGTGGTTTCCACCAAACGGTTTTTAGCTTTTTAACAGGTCACAGACCACAACGACTTTTTTTCACAGCTCACAGCCCACAACAGTTTTTTCCGCACCACGGCCCATCCAAACAAACTTTAAGTATGTCAGTCTTCCTCTGAACCGACTTACTTAACGTTAAGTACTTTGGAGCAACAACCAGACGACATACATACATTCAAGTATGTTATGGCAGGGACCCAACGAACGTACTACGTTAGGAGCTCGTAGTCGACATACTTGTTTGAAATAAGTACGTCGTTGTCGACGTACTTAGAGTCTATTTGGATCGCTGTCTAACTTACCATATTTTGTCTAACTTTTCTGTCTAAGGTTAGTTCTTCAATTCGAACGACTAAACTTAAGTAAAATGTGGCACAGTTAGCCACGAACCAAACAGACCCTTAGTTTAACCCACGTTCTTCAGTAATGTGTGTATATATATATTATTTTTGCTACATTTTCAGATATACACTATATATATGTAATAAAAATAATATATCTAAAAGGTTAAAATGTCTTATTGTACTTGCGAAAAATCTTGAATTGTAATTTCATGATAGTATAGTTTTTGTATTATCAATAATACTATACATTTTATGGATATGCTTTTAAACCTGCTTTTGCATTTTTAAAAGCCAAAAGCCAAGTAAAAAGATGAAAAACAACGGCTGATTTGGGCCAAAAGTTGCGTTTACTCTAGCACAAAATCGAAAACAACTCTCTCCCTGCTTGTATGTGCTATCAAGGTGGACAACTTTGAAGATTACTTATCTGCCACTGGTTTACTTTTTTTTTCTTCTTTTCTATCTTTGACCTCTTTCCTTTCGTGACACCGTGGCCTCTTTCTCTTCTCATACGGCGTCTCCAACCGCCAGCGACGCTCCCTTCCTCTCCCAAGTTCGTGTTCTTGTTGACGTGTATATTTTGCATCAATTTCAAATTACCTCCCTATCTTAGTTAAAACTAGATTTGAGCGGTTTTCTTAAAAAAATTGTTGATAAAATATTTGGTTTTAGAATTTGAGAAGTGAAATAAAACCGCGATAATAATCATTTAGGTCTACATACACTCAGTCCGTACCAGTGCCCTTCCCAAAACATCAAACAAAAGAGAAACCGCCGCCTCCGCGTCCTCCTCCCTTGCGCGCTCAGAGCAGAAGCCCACCCAGCCGCCGATGGCTAACGCGGCGGCGCAGAACAGTACCGAGCAGCTGCTCCACCTGAAGCTCGCGTTCCTCGCTGGAGAGCCTCCCTCCTGCGTGCTCACGCTCGCTAGGTACGCGCCGCCGCTGCCAGTCAAATTCGCAACGGTACCCAGAGATCTCTCGCTCTGGGGTGCCCTTTTCCGAGTGATTCGTGATTAGGAAAAGCATGGAGCATGGTATCTAGGTGACCTGCTGGTCTTGCAGTTGTAGTGCTGATGGCTAGTTCGGCTGGTAATTGGCCTCCAAAGTTAGGCATGTTCATATAACGATATCTTTATTTATAATTGGCCATCCAGCCGTACTAGTGGATCGTCATGCTTCTTGTTTGGGTGAATTCGGCTCCCTAATAATTCTTAACGCTCCAGCTCCTTGATTTAATTTGGTTCACTGAAAGAGTTATTCTGGTGGGTGGGGGGCAGGTTGGAAGTGATTCTGCTGGTGAGCACTGCACAGTGAAACAGTGTTGAGCACGTGTTGACGCCTTTTTGGAGCGCCAAACACTTAACAAAAACCGTGACGGTGCTCTCTGGTCAGGCGCGGACGGTCCGCGACATGGCGCAGGGGCTAGGGTCCTCTGCCTGACGGCCGGACGGTCCGCGCCCTGGGGGCCGGACGGTCCGCGCGTACGCAGAGGCGGCGAAGGATCGCCGGCGGCGCCTGGATCTCGCTCCCGGGAGGGACCCTGTCGGGGAGGAGAGATCCTAAGAGTTGTCTAGGCTCGGGTAGACCGACCTAGACTCCTCTAATCGACGTAGAGTCGAGGAGAGGCGAAGAATTTAGGGATCGAGAGACTAAACTAGAACTAGACCAGAACTACTCCTAATTGTACTGGAAATAAATGCGAAATAGAAGTTGTATTGATTCGATTGATGATTACAAATCGGCCGTATACCTCTCTATTTATAGAGGAGGGGGGTTGGACCCTTTACAAACTAATTTCCGAGCTTTTCCCGTGATTTTAGCTAACAACCGTAACATAAAACTCGGAACCCTAATCTGCTCTGCGCACGCGTGGACCGTCCGGCCCCCAGGCGCGGACTGTCCGGACCGCGGACCGTCCGGCCTCAGGGCTGGACCGTCCGCAAGGCTCAATTTGGTTCCAAACATATGCCCCCTGCCTTTTGGTGGAGCTGAGCGAACCAAAAGCAACTAACTCGATGTGATCACATCAGTTTTTTTAGGCATCTTGACACTTACTAGGATGACACGCAATGGCCTTAGTCCCGATGGTTGACTCAACGGACTTGACCCCTTTAGCTTTAATCGAACTGTTAGTCCCAATACCGCCAAGCGCCATACTGGTCCTGACCAATTCATCACCTTGCTTTCCTAATTTTCTAAGTGTTCTGGCGTAGCTTTGTAGTCGACCAGGTCTTCTCCTTGCATGTCGTCTTCCTCCATGGGCGTTGGTACGTCGTTGCAGGTGTCATGGTGTATTGCGGATGAGTCGGCCTCAGGGGTCGGACGGTCCGCGCCCTGTACGGTTGGTCCGGTCTTTATAGCCGGACTGTCTGCTATACCTGCAAAGAGTTGCACAGTTGTTGTTTTATTTTCTGTCTTTATGGCCGTTTGATTTTCCTCAACGGCCTTTGGTCTCCATCTCTTTTGTGGTGGCAGATACTGCGGATGTGTGTCATTGAATATTTTTTCCGCCTCCTCCTGATTCTCCTTTGCTCTAAGGCGCTGTAATTTTCGCTTTTGCGATCGTGTCAATCCCGATGGGCACCATCGGGGTATGGAGTATTTTGGATCGGCTATTTTATTGACAGTCGTACTTTCTTTTTTGTTTGTGTTGGCCGATTCACCAAAAATCATCGGCCCTTCGTTATTTTGTTGTACGACGACATATGTCGTTCCTATTTTAATGATGTCTCCCTTTTTCGTACTGTTGGAGGTTGTAGCTGTATGCCCCCCCTGCCGGATTAGTCAGCCTTTGGGGCCGAGTTGTTCGGCAATCTTGCTGGGCCTGTGCTCGTGGACCAGATTGAGGGGCTCTCAATCGGTCTTGTACTGGAGGTGTCAACCTATTGAATACAGATGTTTGGGGTACCTTCCAAGCGGGGTACTGTGGCATCCCAAATGAGTATGGTGGCATGCCCCACATTTGATTTGGGACATATGTTGGAGGTATGTATGTGTATGGATATGGCATAGGTGGATATGGTGGTGGAAGTGTCCATGCAGGCACGTTAGGTCTTAATTGAACATTATGACCTCCCGTCCTTTCCGATTGGTGTGGTGGTCCAATCGGCTTAACCTGCCGTCGCACCTGGGTGAGTAAGCGAGGTCCCTTTGGTGGCCGGTTGCTGGGGCCAACCTTCTTTTTCACATATTTAGACAATAATTGATCAAAGGTCGGGCTAGATTTTACCAACCGATCAGTTGCCTTGAACATGTTAGTTTTCCACGTACCTATTTCTGGTCGTCGTGGTTTGAAGGTACGTGGTCGCCGTGGCTCTTCGGCGTTGCCGGACCGTCCGCTGGAACGCTCCGGACCGTCCGGTAATGCTACGGACCGTCCGCGACTGGATACCGGACCGTTCGCGATGCGTAGTATGGGTTCTCGCGCATATCCCCTTGTCTGCGCTTGCCCCCCAGTGCCGGAGTTTGTGATGGTTACTTTCAGTGTCTCTCCTCCATCAGGAGTCTTCTCGGCCACCACTTTCCTGCAAGAAATTTTGTTGTTTCCATCGGCCTCCCGTGAGTTGCCGATGATGACTTCTTTGTCTTTGCCCTTATCGGCTGTGTTGGGCCGAATTAGGACCCTTTTGCCCTTAAAGTCGATCATATTCATTGGAAAGGCTCCGTGTCCTCCTGAAATTTCAATCGTCCTTCGTTAATAGCCGATTGGATTTGTCGTCGGAACACATTACAATCATTAGTGGCATGGGAAAATGAGTTGTGCCACTTGCAGTATGCGCGACGCTTTAGTTCGTCGGCAGGTGGAACGATATAATCAATTTTAATGTTACCATTTTTTAGTAATTCATCGAATATCTTATCACATTTGCCAACATTAAATGTAAACTTAATCTCCTCCTGCTGTTTCTTTTGAACTAGCTGCAAGGAGGAGCAAGCCGAAGATTTGGCCTGCTCAGGCCAAACTATTTCGGCAGTGTAAATTTCCTTTGGTTCACCGTCCGAACTACTTTGATTGTGTTCTACTATATGGACATTATGATGAACCGTTTTGACTAGTTCTTTGCTTCGGCTTTCACAAGCTGAAGCTTTCTGATGTAATTGTGCTAGCGTAAAAAACTGGATGCCTTCTAATTTCTCTTTTAAATAATAGCGCAATCCATCAAAGGCTATTCCCGCCAGTTGTTTATCTGTTAAATGAATTTGAAAGCATCGGTTTCTCGTATCCCGGAATCTCCGGATGTAATCACTAACCGATTCATCCTTTTCTTATCGTAAGGCCACTAAGTCTACTAAATCTAGCTCATAATCGCCAGAGAAGAAATGTTCATGAAATTTTTGTTCTAAATCTCCCCACGACAAAATGGAATTAGGAGGGAGCGTGGCATACCATGTGAATGCAGTCCCTGTTAAATATAATGAAAATAAACGTACACGGAATGCTTCGGTGTCGGCCAATTCTCCTAACTGTGCTAAGAAGTGGTCTATGTGCTCACACGTGCTCTTTTCTTGGTTACCCGAAAACTTTGCGAAATCAGATATTCTGGTCCCTTGTGGGTATGGGAGCCGGTCAAACTGGCTATCATAAGGTCTCCGATATGACTGCCCCCCAGGGACTATACTAACTCCGAGCTTATCTCGGAACGCCCCAGCTATTTCCTCCCTTACTATATCGATGGCAGCCGGTGGGAGACCACCAGCTCTTTAATCCAATATGGGTGAGTTTGTTTGGATGTTGGTATATTGTTTTCCTCCCCATTGGTTTGGGTTTTGCGGCGCGTTAATGCATGCCCTATGAGGCTCATAGGACTGGCCATTCCTTTCTGGCCTTCTAGGGGCCGGAAAGTACTCACTCTCACGGGTTTGATAGATTATATTATGGTGCTGGTGTGTCGTATGGTGAGATGGGGAGTCTAGCTGGGACGGATACGGAGTTGGATATCCATCCTCCTTAAAAAACTCTGTGCCGGACCGTCCGGTTAAATACGCGGACCGTCCGGCTCCGTGCGCGGACCGTCCGGCTCCGTGCGTGGACTGTCCGGCCATGTGGCCGGACCGTCCGACATTGTATTCGGACTGTCTGGCTGTAGCACCCACTGTGTAATTAGTCAGAAATAATATCAATAGAGAAACAATTTCTCCTTATATGGGTTTGACCTTTATGCATCATCACATGTGAACACTAGATTCAAAAACAAATAAGTAATAAAAGGATAAATTATTAAAGTTTATGCATCATGCTGAGTTTTTATTTGGATGTGCATTTGTGCTTAATAAAGTAAATATACCATTAATAGCATATCAATGGATCCATAGAATTTAAAGTTTGATTTGAAAATAAAACCATGAGAATATAGAAAAGAAAGGGAAAGAGTATAGAATTTATAGAAAATATATACATAAAAATAAGTATCTTCAAAGTCAGTACTTTAATGGCACAATATAAAATTGTAAGGAAGGGCCAAAAGGTTTGAATTAGATCTGAATTCAAATTGAATTTGAAAAGGGAGAAAAGGAAATAGGAAATAAAAAGAAAAAGGATATTGAACCCCTAACTGGGCCTCTGTACCAGATTCGGCCCACCAGAAACCTTCACCAGCGCAGCCCACTTCTTCAGCTAGCCTGCGCCGACTGGTGGGGCCTGCCTGTCGGTCTCTGGCTCGCCGTCGCGCGGCCCCAACTCCACCCCGCGGCGCCGACATCCCGTCCCATGCTGTCAGCCTCCCAGACGTTCCTCGCTCTCGCGTCGGTTGCTGCCTCTGCCGGTGGGCCCTCGTGGTCAGACTTATCCTGGGCAACGGAGCTCCGCGCATGGCGGTAACGCACCGATAGCTTCGGGCCGCTCGCGCATACCAGCCGTGTTTCCGTTGAACCCCCCCACCGCGGGCCATAAAAGCACCCGGGCGCGTCCCCTTCATCCGTTGCCTACCCTCGCGACACCTCAATTTGAGCTGCGGTGAGCTCGGCGCCATAGGTTTAGCCGAGAAACCGCGCTGCCGCACCTTCGCTGGCGATTACCGTCGGTCCGCACCAGCTGGGACGCTGCGGCTGGCTTCGGGTGTTCACGGATCACCGGGGGACGCGTCGGAAGGATTGCCCCGCCATCTATCGGCCGACGGCTACCCAATTGCTCATCGGAGTTCCGGGAAGCCTTCCGTCGTCCGTCGTGCTCTGCGCCAATTCCGCCTCTGCGCGCGATGAGATGACTTCCCCTTGCCATGTCTTGTACCGCACTGATGTTACGGTTATGCGGGTATCACGTAGGGCTCCGTCGCTATCCAAATTGCTCGTCGGAGATTGAATTGGTGTCCCCGCAACCCACCTCGTCGTGGCCGGGGCGTGTCCCAGCCTGAGGGACCAAGTGGATACCCTCATCGCGTTCGCCATAGGCTCTGCATGGTTCGAGCAATAGGGATTTGGGTTCGGCGTCGTCCTTCTCGGGTTTGCCTCACGACGGTGAGTGCGCCGCCGCATGGGTGACCGGCGTGTGGTGTTTGGGTAGCGCGTGAGGAAGACGACCGTGGAACGTGCGATCTGCGCGGACGACCGAGATTAGGCCGGGGATCCCCCTTCGCGCCTGGACCGTTGATACGAGATGAGCGGCTGTGATCTGATCGCAGTATACCGAGTCGATGGGATGATCTGAAGCGTTCGTTTTGGATCAATCACGTACGCTTCTATCTGGGTTCATAAAACCAGGGCCGTTGATCTTTGATCTAGTGGTCTCAGTGTCATACCGGTTCGCGGGGGTTGTGGTTTAATCTGGGCACTCGGCTTATAATCCAACGGTCAGAATACAACCGTACCCCTTCGCTGAAGCTAGTTTGCAATAGAACCCCTCTGTTTTATAGTAATCAACCCGCGGTCCGCACAGCTGTTTTCTATGTCTTAGGAAAACTTACCCCGAGACCCCTGAGCTTACCAGAAAATGAGGCGCAGTCCAGAGATAGAAAATCCAGGGAAAATGAAATAGAAATCCATTTTTAATATAAAAATAATTTCTAGAATTTGTTAAACCCATAGAAAATTCATATGAAGTCCAATTTAATCCATTCCAGATCCTATAATTTTATAATATTATTGTTTATCATCTAGTACCACTGTGTTGACATGTCTGTCACATTAAAATTTATATCCCATTTAATCCTGTACAAAACACATAGAATCTTCAGAAAATCATAACTCCTCCGTTTTAACTCTGATTTAATCCGTTCAAGTTCTGTTAGTCTCGTAGAAATGCGTAGATTATTATTATTCAGTTTATTCTTATGTTTGGTGTAATGTTAATTTTGTCTATACCATATTTGTTTGTATTGCTACGACTAGCGTGAGGTCACGAGTCACCTGAAGATCATTCTGGTACCTGGAATCTCAAGTCCCAGGCAAGTTGTGCCCTTGATCACTTCTTTTTACCCAGCCATGTTCTGATTAATCATAATGATCTGCATAGGTTAATTTTGATGGGACCCAATAAGTTACCCTAGTTTGATTATCTTTCTACCTTGTTACCACTGAACTTTTTGGGTAGTACTTGCTAGTGCTTTATGTGGTTTTGGGTATGAAGATACATTACTCATGATTATACTTTTGTTATCCGTTGTTATTTATCGTTCATGATAAGATCATTATGTTAATTGGAACATGGAGCGACCACCCGGGAAAACAGTGCTACCACAAGGGTATAATGGGACGCCCTTGGCTGATTAATTAGGAAAGCTAGTGGAGGACTACCTTACCCGAAAGGGGCAAGGGCAGTAGGGGAGTGGTCAGTGTAGGGAGGCCCTCGGGAGGATTTTGCTGCGATGGCGGTCCTGCAAGGGAATTCCTGCATTGGAGCTTCCTATAAACTGTAGCGGGTTTTCTGAAGCTAGTGGAACTTTGTAAAGGCCTCGTAGTGTTACCCTGCCTCGCCTCCTCGGTAGAGGTGTATGGGAAGTCGCGATCCCTTGGCAGATGGGTAACATGACTTGTGGGTAAAGATGCGCCACCTCTGCAGAGTGTAAAACTGGTATACTAGCCGTGCTCACGGTCATGAGCAGCTCGGACCCTCACATGATTAATTTATGGAACTAAATTCAATTTGTCATATGCATTGCATCGCAGGTGATGTTGTTACTCCTTTTGTTCTACTACTTAATTGGGTTGGTATTTACTTATACTTAGTAATTGCTAATAAAATTTTGACCAACTTTAAAAGCAATGCTCAGCTCTAACCATCCTCTTTGGTAAGCCTTACACTTCACATGAGCTCCCACCTTTGGCGAGTTCATTCACATTATTCCCCACAACTTGTTGAGCGATGAACGTATGTGAGCTCACTCTTGCTGTCTCACACCCTCCCCACAGGTCAAGAACAGGTACCACAGGATGAGGCGCTTGGAGGATGCTGCGATGAGTTCGTGAGAGATCTAGGTCGTCGTCTCCCAGCCAACTTTGGGTTGCTGGATCGTTTCCTCATATGATGTAATTATTTAATTATTTTGTATAGAACTCCTGTTATATAGTAAAGATGTGACATTCGATCCTGTGCCACTATGCATCATATGTGTGAGACTTGGTCCCAGCACACCTGGTGTTTATGTTCGCGCCCGGGCTTTGGATCCCTAAAACCCGGGTGTGACACTGGCGCCATACGCAGATGGTCCGAATGGGTTATCTAGGGTTTGCACGGCATGTGGCGGCTTGGGTGCAGGTCTCGGTAATTCGCTTCTAAAAATGGGATCGGCCGCCGCTGGCCCGGACGGTCCGCGCTCACGTACAGACGGTCCGGACATGTGCAGATCGGCAAATTTATCGCCGATGTGCGTGGGAGGCTGTCGTTGCCCAGGGTACATGTCCATCGACATCCCATAAAGGGGTTGTGACTGGTCGTGACAACCTGTAGCCGATGAATTATGTGTGTATTCCCTCAATTCAACCTCGTGCGAAGGAAGATTTGCCATAGTAGACTTATCAAGCACACGCACTAGCCTTTTATGATCATTTTGTATATCCCCTACGATACGTTGCAACTGTTATCGCTGCTCGTCTATGTAAGCTTTAAGAGATTGGAGTTCGTTGGTGTTACTTACATTGGGGGTAATCGTAGTAGATCGGAGCGAAGCCAGATCCGTCGCCCGTTGCCGAACGACTTTGTTGTTCCTGTCCACTTTGAAGTCGGCCAGGAACTTCGCCTTTGCTTCTTGGATCAGCTGCTCCTGACGCTCCTCGAACAGGAGTTGTTCTTCAGCCGGCAAGGTTTCCCATGTCGGTGTGATGATATTGCTGGTGGAAACTTCAGAGCTATCCTTTGAACCAGCCATGGAGAGCCGATTTGATAGGTCTATATGTGTTGTCCCCAGCGGAGTCGCCAAAAAGTATGTTGACGCCTTTTTGGAGCGCCAAACACTTAACAAGAACCGTGGCGGTGCTCTCTGGTCAGGCGTGAACGGTCCGCGGCCTGGGGCCGGACGGTCCGCGACCTGGCGCAGGGGCTAGGGTCCTCTGCCTGACGGTCGGACGGTCCGCGCCCTGGGGGCCGGACGGTCCGCGCGTACGCAGAGGCGGCGAAGGATCGCCGGCGGTGCCTGGATCTCGCTCCCGGGAGGGACCCCGTCAGGGAGGAGAGATCCTAGGAGTTGTCTAGGCTCGGGTAGACCGACCTAGACTCCTCTAATCGACGTAGAGTCGAGGAGAGGCGGAGAATTTGGGGATCGAGAGGCTAAACTAGAACTAGACTAGAACTACTCCTAATTGTACTGAAAATAAATGTGAAATAGAAGTTGTATTGATTCGATTGATGATTACAAATCGGTCGTATACCTCTCTATTTATAGAGGAGGGGGCTGGACCCTTTACAAACTAATTTCCGAGCTTTTCCCGTGATTTTAGCTAACAACCGTAACACAAAACTCGGAACCCTAATCTGCTCTGCGCACGCGCGGACCGTCCGGCCCCCAGGCGCGGACTGTCCGGACCGCGGACCGTCCGGCCTCAGGGCCGGACCGTCCGCAAGGCTCAATTTGGTTCCAAACAGCACGTTTCTTTTAGCCCACAGGTCCAAATCCAAACCGAGACTGATTTTTTTGTCTAATCTCCAACAAGAGTTTGTGTGATTTTTTTTTTCTGTTTGGCTGAGCACGAGTGATTCTAAAACTGCTCCAAGGAATGTTGTCAAAACTGCCCCTAATCTCTCCACCAACATCGCATAGCTAAGAGCCTAAGAGTAAGATGCAAGCCTGGATTTGGGGAAATATGTGGCACTTCTATGAGCCACGCATGGATGTGCTAGAAGTTCAAAGGAGAAATATATTTCTAGAAGCTCTATATTGCTTCATATTTATGTATGATTTTATTTCATTTGCAGAGAAGCTGGGGGAGGTTCTATCACACCGCATGTCCAAAATTTCCTTTTGGAGACTTGCACTGGCTCAAACGTAAATGATTTACTTTCTTGTTGTCTCACAAAATCTACTCAACTAATACAAGATAGATTTTTTTTTGCAGTAGAAGGAATATATAATTTATTTGAGAAAGAAAAAACTAATACAGTTTTGTTATTTAAGTTCTTGTTAATATGTATCTTCACGTCTTATTACATTTATCATTTCATTGTATTGATGCAGGTAGAAAGATGTCGAGACTCTACTTATACAACAATTATTTTTAAAAAGATTATATCTGAGGTTGAATTATCTTCAAATGTTGTGATTGATGAACTTTATGAGGAGTTTGCTCAACGTATGTTGTCCGAAGCAGTATGTAGATTTTATCTATATTGTATCTTGATAGATGACAATGGTTGACATTATCATAAAAGAACCTATTGTTGCATGCAGAAATTTTCATTTTTAGACAAGACAAGTCATATTTATAAAGAAATATCTTTTCTATCTCCTACATGTAAGTTGTCAATTCGAACTATTTAATTTTCTTTAATGAATATTATCATAATTATGCTATTAATTATAAAGATCTATAGTGAGCTTAAACCCAGTTTACATATGCAGATGATCATATTTTCCCAAAGCGAGTAAGTGTTGTGGCCCGACTATCATGTTCTTCTAATATGCTTGAAGGTGATACAGGGTATGGCTTCATTAAATGCTCTAGGATCCCGTGGTCAAATATTTTACCATACAAGTTTCATATATTATTTTGATATATTGTTGATTTTTTGCTATTTTAGGTGTTCAATTTGGCCATCAAGTTTATTCTTGTCTGAATTTGTTCTTTCATACCCTAAAATTTTCTCCACAAAGTGTTGCTTCGAGGTAAGTCATTAATTGTACGATTAGTGATTTAGTGTGAGATACATTAACAATATAACTTCATGTAAGAAAGATAATGTAAATATGTTCAGCCCATGCTCCAATAATTAAATTCTATCAAATAATAATGCAAATTTATTTGGTCCATTTTTGTTTGCTACGAGGCTAACTAGAATTTAATAGAAGGATCACTATTTGTATAAGTGTTGTTATATGCTCTTTGCACCACCATTTGAAATCTTGGGATTAATTGTATACATGCCACTCTACTTGAGGAAGACACTTTGTTTATGTGCAAAATTACCTAGATCTTCTTTGCACAAATAGTTAGGTAGTGGTGTTTACTGTTTTTCCTTGCATTTGAGGGGTATCCTCAGATTTTGTTAATTGTGGTTATTGCTCTAACATTTTGCATGATAAGCAGCTAGGTTCCGGTGTCGGTCTGGTGGGCATTTGTCTTAATCATGTTGGTGCCTCTAAGGTATATAAGTCTATTATGCCACTCCATTTGACATATTGTCTAGGGTGAAGAAGTGAATCATGTATGGTTTTCTAACTCTGTGAAGTGGGGGTGTGTATGCACATTTTCAACTGCTTAATTTTGACTGTACTTGTGGAGCTAAGAGTGGCAATTAAGCATGAATTATTCAGATCAATTATGTTCATGATTTTCTTCTGAAATCAAAAGATTGTTTATAAATATAATATGCCACGCGGAATTCATTAATATGCAGGTTATTCTTACTGATGGTGACCCATGTACACTCAGAAACATGAAGGAAAATATGGAACTGAATAACTTATGCATTGAGCAGGAAGATTCTAGAGCGCTAAAAGAAAGTAAGAATAAGGTGAGTTAGTTTCCTTGCATAACTCAGTGTTGTGTGCAGATGGTTCCTCTTACATCATTTGGCATTCAACAGTTGGATCACATTGTGGCATGCAGGTCGAGTGCAAATATCTTTCTTGGGAAGAAGTGTCCGAAAGTGATTTATGGGGCTACCAGCCGGACGTAGTGTGAGTATAGAACTGTACTTTTTCACTTTTTCTCTGTTCGGTTGTACACAAAATCATAATCATGGGAACTGGGAACCATGCTATTCATTTTTAATTGGATTCCTACAGCTTCAAATGGCCCCTGGTAAACCGTAGTCTTTTTCTGAGTAAGATACTCAACAATGTTAACAAAATAATAGACAGCTTTGAGCATAGACCTGAAGAAGCACCTGTAGAAGTTGTGATGGAAAGTTTTTTTTCTGGAATACGCAGGAGAGCTGCGCATCTTTGTATTAATAGAAGAAAAGAAAAAAGGGGGGGGGGGGAGAACCCCAATACAACACACACACCACTAGAGACTAACTACGGATCACCGACTAAAACATGGAAGAAACACGACCCACACCGCTGTTTTAAACCAGCAACTCATCGACTTGGAGGAAGGACAAGGCCTTGACACCAGTCATGGACCAGAGCACCGCCTCTTCCCTAGCCATCCTAATGGCCATGACCAAGTTGGGAATACAACCATCAAAAACACACCTATTCCTATGCTTCCAAATGGTCCAAGCACCTAGAATCACTAAAGAATTGAAACCATCTCTCACAAGATCCGATGCCCGGGAGCTGCTAGACTTCCACCACGACTCAAAGGATTCCTCATGAGCTGGATACAGATCCCGCAGCCCCACTGAATTAAGAAAATCAAACCAGAACTGCTTAGCAAAAACACACTTGACCAGCAAATGATTTATGGTTTCAGCCTCTTGGTCGCACAAGGGGCACTGTTCTGGTCGGTCTAGCCCTCTTTTTCTGAGCCTGTCAGCAGTCCAGCACCTATTATGTTCCACAAGCCAAATAAAGAACTTGCACTTCCCAGGAGCCCAAGATTTCCACACCCGCTCTGCTGGTTCGAACTGAACTGAACCAAGGAATAGAGCATTATAAGCAGAACTAGAAGAATAATCACCTGAAGCGCTGAATTTCCATAAATGACGATCCCTTATTCCAGGCTGGAGCACAACAGCATCAAGTACTTCACAAAGTTCCAGGAATTCAGCGATGACTCTGACTGAGATTGCCCCTTGCACATCGGAGAGCCAATGGAAATTAGGGAGAGCATCTTTGACCAACCGACCATTGGCAAGACGCAAAGGCACCAACTCAAACAAAGCAGGAGCTATGTCCTTAATACATCTCCCCTCCAACCATCTGTCCTTCCAGAAAAGGGTATTAGCTCCATCACCGAGCTTAGTAATAATGGCTGCAGCAATCAGATTTTTAACCACCTTACAAACATGAATGGGGAAGTCTGCCCAAGGCCTACTGGGGTCTGTTTTCTGCAGCCACGACCAGCGAGCTCTCAAAGCCCAACAGAGGTTCTTTAACTCACTAATCCCCAGACCACCCAACTCCTTGGGACGGGTAACCTTAGGCCAAGCCAAGAGGCAGTGACCACCACGGAACTCTTTCCTACCCCTCCAGAGGAAACCCTTCCTCAGCTTATCAATTGCTTTGATGGCCCAAACAGGAAGGTCAAGTGCCAGAGCTGCATAAATCATCTTAGACGTCATGACAAACTGCACATGAATAGCTCTACCAGCCCTGGTCATAAGTTCAGCTTTCCATCCTGGCAAAAGGCTGGCCACTCTATCAACAATAGCTTGAACCTGGTCCCTTGTGAGTTTCTTGGGAGACAGAGGCAAACCGAGGTACTTACAGGGAAAAACTGAAATATTGCATGGCAGCAAGTCCTGTAAACAATTCACCTCTTCTTCCCCACAACAGATTGGAAACACACAGCTCTTCTGGACATTAGTCCTTAGACCTGAAGCTGAACCAAATAAATGAAGAATATCCATAACCATACTGATATCTGGGGCAGTAGGACATAGAAATAACACTGCATCATCCGCATACAACGAGAAACGGTGCTGCATACTCCTAGAAGAAAGAGGCTGAAGAAACCCTTCCTCAGAGGCTCGCTGCACAAGCAGATTCAAGACATCCATTACAAGAATAAACAGCATAGGCGATAGAGGATCACCCTGCCTCAGTCCACGTTGATGCCCAATACAATCCCCTGGCAGACCATTTAATAAAATTTTGGTAGAAGATGAAGCTAACAGCCCGCATATAATATCACACCAGAGCTGTCCAAAACCCAGTTTTTTCAAGACCTCGAGAAGAAAGGCCCACGAAACCGAGTCAAAAGCCTTTGAAATGTCAAGTTTGAGAAGGATACGAGCCTGCTTCTGACAATGTAAGAATCTGGTCGTCTGCTGGACTAGCATGAAGTTGTCAAGAATAAACCGTTTTTTTATAAAAGCGGTTTGATTGGGGGAAACCATACGTTGCAGCCGGTCTGCTAATCTGTTAGCCAACAATTTAGTTACCACTTTCGCGAAACTATGAACCAGACTTATTGGGCGGAAGTCTCTCACACTATTGGCCCCCTCCACCTTGGGCAGAAGAGTGATGAATGCTGAATTCAGCGAACCCAAGTTTCTGAAATTTCTGGCCCAAATGCAGCGAATGGCTGCCATAAAATCAGCCATGATGACCGACCAACAACACTTGTAAAATCTACCAGTGAACCCATCAGGACCCGGGGATTTGTCCGAAGGGAGGGCCTTAATTGTATCCCAGACCTCCTCCACCGAGACAGGCGCATCCAGGGCAACGAGGTCAAAGGATGGCATCCCAAGAGCATCCAGATCAACTGTAACATCCCTTACTTCTGCAGTTCCAAGTAACCCTTGATAAAAATTAAAGAAGGCTGCTGCCTTTCCTTCATGGGCAGTCCAGATTTGCCCATCCTCTGAGTGTATTGCTGCAATGAAATTCTTTTTCTTCCTGAACCTTGTTTGTGCATGAAAGAGAGATGTATTGGCATCCCCATCTTTGAGCCACCCAATCCGCGATTTCAATCTTGCCACGATACGAGAAATAGAAGACAGGGCAAGGGAGTGCTTCTTGAGCATGTTCCGGAGCCACAATTCAGCAGGAGATAAAGAGCGGTTGTCCTGCGCAACCTCTAATTGATGAAGGAGCTCCCTAGCCATCTCCAACTGCAGCTTAATCTTCCCAACTTTTTTATCGTTCCAGCCCTGCAAACACCTAGCTGTTGCCTTTAACTTTTTAGCGAAGGTAAGTAGAGGGCACGACCCTGCAGGAACAGACGCCCAAGAATGGGCTACCACATCAATAAATCCCTCCATCTTAGGCCAAAATGCTTGGAAATGAAATCTCCCTTTTCCTCTGCTGAAATCATGAAACCCAAGCAGCAAAGGGCAATGGTCGGAGTCATCTGCGGCTGAACTCTGGAGAAGAGAATCTGGGAATTGTTCCTCCCAATCTGTTGTGCAGAAAACCCTATCCAATTTGACCAGGGTAGGATTAGAGTGACCATTCGACCATGTATATTTCCGGCCAACCAACGGAATTTCATTAAGGGCCAAATCATTTGCCCATCTCCTGAACCTGCCCATCATGGCACGGTCTAAGTTATTATTATTCTTCTCTTCCTCCCTTAAGATCAGATTAAAATCCCCCAGCACAAGCCATGGCCCAGTACAAAGAGCCCTAATTTCTCTAAGAGATTGCAGAAATTGAATCTTCTCTTGATTCCCTTGCGGACCGTACACACATGTAAGCCACCAAGGAGGGCTGGTGCTTGAATGAAAGTTCACAGAGACGCTATGACCGTCCACCCTGCTACTAGCACAAATACCAATGCTATTTTTCCAAGCCACCAAGATGCCACCACTAGCACCAACAGATGGTAGGAAAACAAAATTGTCAAAAGCAGGACCAAGCATCCGCAATACAAGGAACCGAGAAATATCCACCATTTTAGTCTCTTGAAGACAAACCACATCAACTCGAGCAGAATCCACCAAAGTACGAACAGCATCCTGTCTAGCAGACCCATTAAGACCTCGCACGTTCCAAATAAGAAATTTTGAAGGATCCATAAGAGATGAAAAGAGAAACGACTACCAGGGAGGGACCCTACAAATCAGCAGATTGGTCCGCCCTGCAGCAGCTCCAAAGGCCTAGACCAGCCGAATAACGCTGCCATGGCCGTGACCTGTACCTCAGAAAGCCCTTTGCTGAAAACTCTGGCATACTCATCAAGGTCTTCTGGCCTAATAGTCACAGCCTCATCAGCCTTCACAATACCAAGTTCCTTCAAAATACGTTTCTTGCCCTGTGTGGCCGGTGGAGGAGTAGGCAGCCTCTCCACACCTGCACCAGCGACCCTTCTACTGCGTCGGGGTATCACCTCAGTGACTGAAGCCTTGCCCTGTCGCGGCCTTCTGACTGGCGCCCTCAGAATCCCACCAGCTGGTCTGGTCAGCTTATCGATGAACTCATTTGCACCCGAAGGGGGGGGAGGAGGGGACGGGGACGCGCCAAGCAACTGACTGGGTTGGCTATCCTTCTTCCTCCTCTGTCGAAAGTAAGTAATGATGGGGCCTCTCCGAGATAGGCGACTCGACGTTCGCGCATCCACCAAGGCTGACATCTGCCCTCCCATATTGACAGTGGCCCGAGACGGAGATCCCAGGGGTGACCCCTGAATTGCCTGCTCCTTCTCACAACCACCCAAAGAGCAACAATCTGCCGGAGCCCTCAAGGGTGAAGAGGGGGAAGATGGAACTGGCAGGGGGGAGT
Organism: Zea mays; assembly: GCF_902167145.1. Taxonomy (NCBI): domain Eukaryota; kingdom Viridiplantae; phylum Streptophyta; class Magnoliopsida; order Poales; family Poaceae; genus Zea; species Zea mays. The sequence goes on from NC_050105.1 coordinate 90,408,345, forward strand.
GAACTGGGCAACCACCGGACAGCCCCGACGCCCCAGCCTCCACCATGCAGTCCTGCTCATGACTCCTGCCGAAACCGTCCACATTATCTTCAGACGCCTCAATCAAAGCCTCAATATTTAATTCCTTGACAGCAGGGACAAGCTCCTCAAAATTAGAAGAACCAGATAAAGATGTCTCCTTTGAAACCTCCTGTTCCAGCACTTCTTGTGAAATAGCCACGTGGCGGGGACAGATTGGCAGCGGACCTAGTCTCTCATGCACGGGGCGCCGAACGGCCAACGCTTCGGCAGGGCCTCCCTGCCCTGCCGGAGGAGCTTGCTGCAGGCGACGTCGACGAGACCTAGTGTCTCGATCATCATCAGACGCCGGCGGCGACGGGGGAGGGGAAACCTCGCCCGCCGGCGGAGAGATCAGAGACACCGAGGCCGTCACCTGATAAGCCAGAAGATTCTTCACAGTGGCCTCCACTTCAAAACTCTGAACCGGCTCCGGAATCAATAGATCAACAGCAACCGGAATGAGCTCTGGATGCCGGCACCAACCAAGAACCCTGAAGGAGGATAAGTTCAGACGAGCAGCAGTGTCGGGATGAAGCTCCAATGCCGTGCAGTGCGCTCGCAACAAACTTCTAGCAGTTTCCACACTCCATGCATGCAACGGGATTCCCTCGAAGCTCACAGACACGAAGGAAGGCAGGGAAACCGCTTCAGCGTGTGCAAGCCTTGACCACTTGATGAACTTGAAAGACCCAGAAGGTGAGTTGAGAACAGCTCCGTTGTTGAATATACGCAATGCTGCTTGCTCATTTTGCAAGATAATAACGAAATCTTCAGGCGCCGAACGGTGGACTGAAAAACTTGCAGGATCAAGCTCATACTCCGCTGCAATTTCTGCCGCCAAAAGCTCAGCAGACACCGGCGGCCGCGAACCAATGACCACGGCGAACAGAGCACAACGCCGAAGATTGTTCTCCACCAAAGTTAAATCCCTTGCACGGTCAAGGACGCAAACCGGCCGTGCCGCCAAGCCTGCAGACTTCGCCACAGCCGACTGATGAGAGGGTAGCCGAACGGAGCTGTCATCATCCACTGGTGGCAAGTTAGCAGCGCTCCTAGAACGGGGTCTTCTCCCCCTGGTACGATGTCGACCCTTCCTGGAGTGAATCATCGACTGACCAGGCCCGTCCTCAGCAGCAGCTTGCCATCCATGATCCATGGGAGGGGAGACCCTCCGCCAAACCAGCCTCCGCTTAGAGAACGGAACTGAAACCGCCACTGGTTGACTGCCTAAGCGCTCCCACACAGGACGGCGGGCGACGAGTGGAAGCAGGACTGGACCGCCAGACGGAACCTTGGTCACGTCGTGCCCACGATCGGCGCCAGGACAATCAGCAGCACGGTGGCCCGGCCGTCGGCAACGCAAGCAGCAGGACGGACGTCGACATGCAGCCGCACGATGGGACGTCGCCAAGCAGTTGAAACACCTCCCCCGGAGATCCTGCGGGACCGGTCGACGGGGAAGGGGAAGGCGGGGGCGCTCAGCCAGACGACGACGACGACGGGACCACCTAGTCTCCACTTGAATCCAGCCCTCTGCGTCTGATGGCGGCGAGATCCCTTGCAGACGACGGTCACCAGGGCAGTCCTTCAACCTCACAACCGGGACGGACCACGCCGAAGAGACGCGAGAAGAGGTCGCCGGCCTAGCACGAGCTGCCGGCCGAGCACGAACCGCCGGCTGGGAGAGCAGAGCAGCACAGAAGGTCTTTGCAGCGGACGTCCTACCAAGCCCACAAGCCGGTGAGAGAGGGCCGGAGTCCGCCCAGCGTTGTGCCTTGGATCGCCCGGCCGGGAGAGACGGCACAACAGCAGCGGACGACGAAGAAAAAGGGGGAGGCGCGCAGGGAGAAGGAGAGAAGGCCGCCGGGAAGGAAGCAGCGGCCGGGAAGGTGGTCGCCGAGCCCGGGGTGGACGTCAACGAGAGGCTGTGGGGAGGGCAGGGGACGGCGCCGGCGAAGGAGGGGAGGGTGGAAGACGAGGCGCGAGGGGAGGGGGACGAGGCGACCCGGGCGGGAGCCGAGGCGGCCAGGGCGGGAGCCGAGGCGGCCATCATACAACTTGTGATGGAAAGTGATTGCGCGCTTTGAAATTTCTGATCAGTGAAGTGATTCACACAGTACAAACTTCAGTAGCTTAGTGTGCCAATCAGAATTATCAAGGCCTGTTCAGCTGGCCTTTACCTCAGTTGCTATTTCTAGATTTTTCATATTAAATAATGGAGCCGTTTGCAGTTTTGCCATTATCATTTGTGGGTTTTGCCAATTTACCATCGAGCCTACAAATCATAGACACAAATGGTCCCACATAGACACGGGATGACATAATAGCAAAGAGGCAAAACTGAGAGTGGCACATGAGAGCGAAATTTTAGTATGTGGTTAAAAAAATCCATTTGTCTGTCCCTACGCCAAAGCATAGATCTAAGGCCTGGTGGTCTGGCCCAGTTGTGGTCATTCTCACGTGAGCTATGATGCCGCTGTGTATGGGTGAGGATGGTTTTATTCTTAATACAATACTTGGATGGCTCTCTTACCCCGCAGGTTAAGGTTTTTTAACTCCTACATATTGTGTTGTAGAGGTAGGGGTATCCCACTCCTACGATGGGCAGGGAATGTTTTGTGAACTGTTGTGGCTTGAGATAAAAGATTAAGGCCCAGTTTGGTTTGAGGGACTAAAGATTAGTCTCTCTATTTTAATCTCATTTAGTCCCTAATTTGTCAAACGGTGGTACTAAAATAGGGACTAAACTGTTTTAGTCTTTAGTTCCTCAAGGAGTGACTAAAAGAGACTAAACCATATTAATTCTACCTTTTGCCTCTCCTTTATTTTAGTTACACTAATAACATGAGAATGCTAAGAGGTATTTTGGTCCTTTTATGATTCATTTAATGTGCTATAAATATTTTTAGTCCCTAAAATCAAACAGTGTAGGAGACCAAACTTTAGTCTCCTAACTAAACTTTAGTCCTTGGACTAACATCGTGTTTGGTTAGCGGAATGATGACGTGCAGAATTATCCGATCCAGAAACCGAACCTCCTCAAGATGTTTGGTTTGTGTCATTGGATTCACTTTGTTTGTCACCATGTAGTACTAGGTAGTGATACCGCAGCGAGACGAATTTATTCCGCAAAAAATGCCAGACCGACCCATTCTGATTGAACCTAGACCGACCCATTCTGATTGAACCTATGCCGCATGAACCAAATCGCACTGTAAAGGAACCACCATTCTGATTGAACCTACGCCGCATGAACCAAATGGCACTGTAAAGGAACCAAACGGGCCCTAACTTGTGGCCACTGATGGTTCAATGTTTTTCCCCCTTCTTTCATCTGACCACTTTCTTTTGACAGTCTTGGCGCAGATATAATCTATGACCCGGTTTGTGTGCCGCACCTTGTCCGAGTGCTCTCAATGCTGTTGAGACGAGATGGTAGACAAGGGGGAACCAACGGAACATCTGTTGACGAATTTGTATATGAAACGGAGGCTCCGGTCGCCTACATTGCCACGGTGGTTCGAAATCCGGAGACTTTCGACTGCTTCGCCACAGCAGCTGCCGATACAGGATTGTCCGTCTTGAACATCACCAGTAGCACGGCTCCTTCAAGATTTCTCCCTTACATGCTGTCTTATGATAGGTCTAGTGTGCAGCTTCTTAGAATTAGTTTGTTGTCATAGAACAACTACAGAAAGTTGATGTGTGCTTCCAGTATCTGTCGTTACGAGACTCGTTGTAAGGGCATCAATCATGTCATTTGCATTTTAAATGCCTAACAGTTTTTTTTTCCTAATTTGCCTCTACTACTGAGCATGTAATAAGCAACTTGAGTCTTGAAAAAGTTTTTTTTAAGTTCCAAAACGTCAAGGATTCAACCAGGCATCAAACAGCTACTAAGGTTCTGTTTTGCTTGAGATTATAATCTGTCCAAATTGTATAATCTAACTTATTTTGAACTGAGTGTAAGTTCAAATAACTTAGATTATAGAATCTAGACAGACTATAATCCTAAATAAACAACCACTAAAAGGAAGAAAAAAGAAACAATGCAGCAGCTATTAAGTAGATAAAAATATAAATAAGCTCTGGGCATCAGATTATCCAATGTTCACAGAGTTAAAATCCATCATCCACAATATACACCGAGTTTCCTGCAAAATTTCTGTACAATTTACAACTTGGCTCATTTTCTACGAGATCAATGAGAACTGGGAAGCTATAACCATGGTTTGGGCAGGTGGAACTTGGTCCTACAGAAAGCAGTACTACACGTCTACACTCCTGAACCACATAGACATAGGTGAGTATATCACAACTGCATCGACAAACCTATAAAATCGTGATGACTGCTCATGCAAACTTCAGTGCAGTGATTGCCAGGAGAGTTAATGCCCTGAAGAGGATCTCGTTCACACTTTTTTCTATTTTCACTGCGACCTCGTCATCCTCGATATTCATGCCACTTCGGCTTCTGAAAATGCTGGCGATGGTGTCACGCAATCCATTGACTGCCCAGGATAGCCAGAAGAGTCCGAATCCGACGCTGGTGCTAAGCAGTCGGGCAGAAGCAAAAGGAGTCCTCATGCCATTAGACATCTTGCACATAACTGACAGGAGAATAGCCAGTCCAGTTCCAGCAATGCCGATAGAGCATTGCGTTAAAAGTTCAGTGATCTCAGGACCAGCCTTTTTCAGCGAGAGGATTGTCGAGCTGCTCCTGTCCTTGTCCAGCAGGATGGATAAAATAACCTCGCTAGCATGTATGTAGTTTCTCTGATACGAGTCACGTTCTTTGATGTTTTTCACTTTATGTTTCTTCTTTGACAAAGATTTTGAATTAAAATCAGTACTGCACATTTAAAAAAACAACAGAACGTATCAATATCTTGACTGTCTAAAAAGGTGGAAACAACAATCTAAAATGTAGCAAGAACATAAAAGTTAAATGTTCCAAATGTTTCTGCACCCGCATGTAAATTTAAAGAATTCATTTAGAACATTACATATCAAGGTTAAATGAAGACCTTCCACAATTAAAGGTCTTTCATGCATGTTTAAGCCCCAAAATGATGACTTACGCATACTTCTGGCACAGACAAAACTTTATAACCACTTAAAAATGTTCAAAATAACAACAGTCCCCTCTGCTTAGTGTTTAGCTGTTTGCTAACTTTCATAGAAACTTCCTAAATTCTATAACATGCAGAATAAAGATAGTTACAAAAAAATGCCGACTACTATCTGTGCTGCAAATGATAAGGTCACACCCCACTACAATCAGAAAGATTTATGCTGTGCTGACAATTGGCATAACACTAAGCACTGCAGTACTCAGTATCAAAACTTCTAAAATAAGTGAAATGAGAAAATAGCATGGGGGATGGCATAACTAATAATGTTTGAAAGCAGCAACATGAAGTAACATATGCCTGATCATAAAAAGGAAGCAAAAAGAATGCAGTACCTTTTTGAAACATCAGCAGTTGTGCCTGCTAATTTTAAATTGGATACTTGGCTGTTAGCCCTAGAACGTCTTTTCCTGTTTATGCAAAAAGTACCATGCCATGTAAATGTGATAAGTGGAAGTGTACTGGCAATAACAATTAATAATACATAAATGAACCATAATGTTCAAACTTCAAAGATCACAAGTTGACAACTAAACCAGTGGACATCAATCCGTAACTTATAAACAAATCATTGGCATAGAAACTACATCCTCTATGTTGAAGGGCAACTTAGGAGACTTCCATGCTCTTCGCATTTCTTACTACCTAGTTATGCATTGCTATTATTCATGCTTCTTGCCTGTTAATCATGCAAGACCATCTAGTTCTGTACTAGCTCATCCATGGGTTCTTAGAAGATAATGGATAAATTATGAACCATTATATCGTATTAATCCATGTGAGGCTCAAGGAAGATTTACAATACACCATCTTGCTCTACCATGATTTATGGAAATTAATGGGTAAGCTGCAGCAAGTTATTAGTTCAAACAGTTTATCTTTAACAGAAAAATAACTATCGCCACATATCAGAAGCAAAGTCACCTAGAATAATCTGTGTCTGTAATCTTACTAACATCATGTGTACTCAGGTCATTAGGCAACTTTTAAATAGCAGTTCAGAGATAAACAATCAGTAATAATGCTTTGTAGTATTACCTCTCAAAGTATGGAACAAGAAATGCAGCCTTGCAGCCACCTGTTTCTCGTCTCGACATGTTGAACGCCAGGAAAATTGAGAGCAAGTCTCTCATCTCATCACCATTGCCAGCTAAGAGGACCCGACCACTTTGATCAATAGTAAGAGCAGCACCATGGGACTGGATGAAGTGCAGAAGAGGATCTGGGATGACAAGTTCTTTCTCTGGCAGATAGTGTTGGGGCTCATTCAACATGAATTCAGGAATTGATAGCTTATCATCCGGCATATATGGATGAGTTCCCATGTTTATTGCTAGAGTCTGTTGCCCCGTGAATTCAGCTAACAAGGATTCATCAAGTTCCTTTACATCAGATCCTGACACCAGAAACTTGAGGAGTTTCTCTTGCCTTGCACATTGCTCCGCAATCCCAAGGCTAAGTTGAACCGAGTCAGGGTGAGAATCTGTTCCAAAGGCATTAAGATGAGATATGAGATGATTGGGGTCAGCCATCAGATGCTATAAAAAGATAAGCATAAACACCTTACTCATAAATTCTTGACCGTGCAACAAAGTAGCATCCTACTGATGTTGTTTTCAAGGTTAAGCATGCATAGAATGAAACCAACTGCACATTCACCTTTTTTTTTGCAAACACAGGAAGATGCTATGGATGTGTAAGTAGATGGTCTTTCAATCCCTGACTTAGGGGGGGGGAGGCTAAGGCTCATGCATGTTGTCTTTTCTATTTTTACCAATAAAAAAACTCGACCTGCGGGGGTAAGACCGCCCCACGGTATTATATTAAGAAGACTTCTCACGCGGGTCAAAAAAAAACCCGAACCTCTGCCCTACCCATACACAGCGGCACCGAAGCCCATGTGAGAACGACCGTGATAGAGGCCAGGCCTTAGACCGTGTCCAGCAGTTCACCCATATGGTCATCCTTTTGGATGACTTATCCAAAACATTGTTTTGCACTATAGACTGTATTGTTCGCAGAGTGAAGTTTGAATATGAGTATATGGATGGGTAAGCTGCTGGAGATAGCCTTAGACTTGTACTTTGACGTGGGACAAACAAGACGATTTTTTTAACAACAACCTGAAAATTCGCTCCCACGAGGAGTCAAACCCAGGACCTGAGGAGTGCTACTCAGACCACCTAACCAACTCGGTTAGAGGCCGTTTTGAACTATTTTTACCAATGAGCAACTACTTCACCCCGCCCCCCTTATGAACTTTGATGGAAATCAACTTCTTTCAATCAGGTACTAAGGTTGGTTCCAACCCTTCCAACCTTCATCGACCGCCATATCAGCTATCGACGGCACTATCGACCCTTATCTACCGCAGGCCGCAGCGCTCCACTGCACAACCTTTACCGTCAACCTAGCCACCTCAGCGTCACATCACTTTTTATTTTACAGACATTTAGTTAAAAACGAAACATGACGTGTTATTGAAAAAATCATCCAATTATATAATTAAGCCAATAAAATTTACATAATTCATAAAAACAAGTAAAATGTAAAAACTTTTAAAAAATAAAAATTGCATAATTCATAAAAATAACCAATACACTACTACTACTCTTCGTCATCTTCCTTTTCCACCTCTTCTGCATCTTCTTTCTCATTTAATTTAAATTGCTTTGTCACCATTTTAAAGGACAACTTGTAGACCCTTTTCATATCTTCGCCCATATCAATGATGAAGTGATCCAACAACCTATTGAATTGCTCAAACAATTTAGATTGAGCCATCATTTGGCTAGCCTTGTAGAGCTTGTTCAACATCCTCTTCCTCTTCTCTATGACTGGAGACTCGTTGTTACTTGTTGCTAGCCCCTTCCCCTTGCGTTGAACTCTTGCCTTATCGCAACCAATAGGGTGCGGTGCGCTCACACTATTCGGTGATGCGGAGATATAATCATCATCCAAATTGAAACAATATCTTTTGCTTCCATCGATGAAGTCATCATCATTGTGCCTCGTGCACCACATGCTCTAGCTTAAAGTCGGTTTCGCCGGGCATGTTGCGAAAGCTCTCATTGACCGTTTCAAGCAACATAGCATCATCTACTCCACTCGGTCGGGCCGCGTACATGCAGTTGTAGATGTCTTTGAAGAGGGTAATCTTTCGGTTGCTTATCGACCACCGACCATTCAGCTGCTTGAGGGTGCGGTGGCGAGAAACTTCCATGGTGGAGTTGTAGGTACAGACTATTTGGCCTCAGAAGGTCGATCCCTTCTTGTCGTTGCCATCAACGGGTCCACGGAGTGCAGTAGCCACACAAGGACCTGTAAATTTATGAATTCAACGGACTATTGTTTTTAGGGGGAAACTGTAGGGGAATCCCCTCTGTAAATTTATGAATTCAACGGACTATTGTTTTTAGGGGGAAACTGTAGGGGAATCCCCTACAGTGAGCATTTTTCATTTTTATTAGGCAAGAAACGTATGTACATGTAAGAAAAGAGAGAGGAAGAAATAAAGAAGGGATAGAGAAAAGAGAACCGGACTAAAAGCATCTCAAGCTAAAAAAAAACTCGGCCGGGGAGGGAAAGACCGCCCTCCCGGTATTATATTAAGAAGAGACCGAAACAATGGTCCCGGCCGAGAAAATCCCCGAACCCTGGCCCCCCATCACTAACGGGCCGGCGTCAACTGTCCACTCTGCAACGGCCCAACCGGAGGGTGGCGCACAGGACATCGTAACCCGAGAGCGGATGGGGCACAGCGAGGGGATTTTTTTAACCAAGCCTGGAAATTCGCTCCCGAGGGGAATCGAACCCAGGACTTGGAGGTGCTACTCGGAAGTCCTTAACCATTAGGCTAGAGGCCCTTTCGCAAAGCATCTCAAGCTACAATTCCTACATCCATGAAGAAACAAGCAACTTAAGGCTCGGACTAAATCTAGATCCACGGACTATAGTCGACCTAAAATTATATCAAATTCATAAAAATGTGTGTACTTACCATCCTTTCGTCTAGTCCCTTTGATGTTGGAATTGAGGAGCACCAAAGCAGATTGGTTCAAAGCTACATCGTTGTGGCTGCTTGGAGGCACTATCGTGCCTATAGGAGGACGAAATGGAGGGCAAGCACCATAGGAGGGAGGAACACCAAACAAAGGAGCTAACAAAGGAAGAGCACCATATGATCCATATAGAGGAGCACACTATAGATACTCATACAAGTATGGAGGAGGTATGAATAAGTGAAAGGTTGAGGAGAAGCGTCAGTGATAGGAGTTCTAGTGGTGGTAAGAGGACGAGCATCCACGAATGGTCGGTAACGATACGGAGGATATAGTTACGGGAACAAAGGTTGAGGACTTAGAAAAAAGGGACAAGCAGACACATCCTCCCAATGACGATGTATTGGAGAAAGAACATCGAAGAAGACCAGCCTCACACCGGTAGGGGTCTCGGGATATTGTAGAGATTGCTTATTAGGCAAGTCGGGGAAGGTTTAGAAATCCGAACTCCACTTGGGATCCATATTAAAATAGATAGTGGGAGACTCCAATACAAAGGGAAGACAGGTGAATTGGAGAGTGCGGGTGCGAATGAAACCAAACACCGCCCTCTAGTTACAGGGTGGATCTAGAATTTTTTTAAACTTCAAATGTTCAAAATGGCACGATCCAATCAGGAGATGACACGTGGCAACAAGCGTTCGATATCGTCCGATCTCTAGCATGCAGGTCGGTACTGACCAGTTCGACTCTAACGCGATCGTGGCATGCCCATCGATTGACTGGTCGAACCGACCCGTGTTGGAATCGAGCCCGTCAGTACCCATTGCCTGCTCCACCACGGCCGGTAACGACCAAACTTAGACCCACCCTAACACACATCAATTTATTCTAGAAGTCCTAGGCTCCTAAGCTGAAGCTGACATTCAGATCACTCAATTGCGAAAGAAGGTACTATGGACCTGTCTGGCACAACTTATTTTCAGCTTCTTCATATATTTTTCTTCACAGATTTAAGCAGAAGTTATATCAAACATGGAGCTTCTACAGCAGATTATTAATTCAGCTGCTTATCAGAATGGACTAAAAGCAGACAATAGGTAAGAAGTTGTTTTTCACCAGATTATCGGATAAGCTGCTTTTTTAGCCGGCAGCGGTTGTGCCAAACAGGGCTTATGTAAGGATATGATAATGTGCAAGAGAAGCCAGCACTCCAGCAGCCGCAATAAGTACACGAACCTTGCACGTCGATGAGCACGGCCGTGTCGGGCATCGTGATGGCCTGGTAGGCCGCCGGGAGGGCCTGTCCCTGATGGTTGCCGGGCACGACCATCTGCACGGGCTGGCCCTGGTGGTAAGGCACCGCCTCTAGATGGTGGGGCGGATGCTGCTGCAACGGCGCGCAGAGCTGCACGCCGGCGTCCTGCGGTCTCTTACCCTGGAGAGGAAGCACGCCATGGAGCTCCTGTTTCATCGTGACACCACGAATCCCGGAATCCGTCAGCCACAGCGAACCGAAATCGCAACTGGTAAGCCATAGCCGAACCAGTCAGGAACCAGGCGGCCATCGCCCGCCCCACCGGCACAGGCAGTTGACCGACGACAGCCCGGGCGCGAGGGGGGGGGAGGGGGGAGGAGGCCCGCGCGCGTACCTTGGAAGGCGGGAGGACGACGGGGGAGGCGGAGGCGACGGCGAGGAGGGACAGGTCCCCCACCATCGATTGCTGCTCGCGGCCGTGGAGAGATGCGACGATAGGAGGAGGCGAGCGGGCGTGCGGGGTGGTAGGACGGATAAAAACGGGTGTTACCGGGGACGAACGTGTGGAGGCGGCGACGCTGGGGTGGCGTGGAGCGACGGTGGCTTGGGGAAAACCGGGCGATTTAGCCCCGCCGCGGCGGTGGAAAACGAGCGATTGGGGAATTTTTGGCCGGGGCGTGCGGACGGACCGGAAGTCGAGGGCGTTTCTTTTCTTTTCTGTGATGGGCGACAAAGATTCGGGGAATCTGCTGGGGCCGTGGCCCGTGGGTGTGCGTGGACGCTGGACGGTGGACCAGCAGTCCACCACCACCGGCGTCTGATATTTTTTTTCCAGCCCACCAGGGAGAGATCAGGACGAAGGCGCGAGACCACCAGGACTGGATTGTGACCGTGACTCGTGGGTCCCACCTCAAAAGACGGGGCCGCGACCCGAACCCGATCGAGTTCAGCTGCGCAACCAACCTACTAGGCCCAAAAAAAGAAGACAAAAAGGCCCAGGTAGCATACTAGTCTAGCCCAACTTGGGTTTCGCTGAAAAATAAAAACAGAGAGAGAGATGGCGAGTTTCCCGCGGTCTCCCCGCGCGCGCGCCCCCAAATTCCCGCCAGGAGCCGCGCCTGCAGGCTGCAGTGAACCGACAGCGCCCCCGCCCGCCGAGTAGTCGGCATCAGCATCCGCCGAGCCGCCAGCGAGAGAGGGACACACACAGGGGGAACAAGACGACCATGTCCTCCTGGGACGACGACGACGACTCTGCTGCTGCGGCGGCGGCCACGGACGTCGAGCTGCTCAAGCGGGCGTGGCGCGACGAGAAGGCCGCGCCGGAGATCCTCCGCTTCGACTTGCCCCTCGTTTCCCGCGTCCGAGAGCAGATCCAGCTCCTCGTACGCTCTTCTCCCTACCCGTCTTTGCAGTGCCGGAGCCTGAGCTGGACACCTTCGTCTTCTGCAAGACCAAGAGCGACGTAGGCGCGTTCCAGCTAGATGACATGTAAGTGGCCCCGGCCCCAAACACGCGTCTCCACCCACCTCTTTGCCTTGCACCCTTCAAGCTCTGCTGACCTTGACGCTCCCCCTCCTTGAAGAGGCGAGGAGGTCGTGGACTTGGTCGCTGATGACCTCTACGTTCTTCGGTACAAGTCCATCAAGGGACTCGTCGAGAGCAACCGGATCGACCTTGTTTGGTGTCAGTGGCGGTGGCGCCGCGAGCCGTCAGGGTCTGCAGGACACAGCATGCAAGCATGGGAGATGCGACGGCAAAGGCTTGTAAGTTGTAACATGTCATGAATCTTTTGGTTCAGGATTCTTTTCGAGTCGTGGAAAGTAAGGGATCAATGGAAGAAAAATACTAAGCACCGTCGCAGAGGTAAACCTCAGTTGAAAGCCGATGTCTATGTGCCATTCGCATATGGCTTAGGCTTTCCATGTATCTCATAACTTGTGTTAGAGAATTTGGGCCTGGCCCAATAATAAATCTTGTAAATTCCAAAGGTCTATTCACATATGCATGATATAGTGGTAGCTTTAGCACCACATTGCTACTTCAGGTAGAGTGAAACCAACTTAAATAGTTCAGCTGTCTCCACCCAGTTGAAGCTATTGAGGAGTAAAATGTAGAACACTTGCTCGCTCGCCTCACTGGGCGGGGCTGGCATGTTGAATGGTTCAACAATTTTCTTCTCCATCCGGTTGACGACGTGCCATCATGGTTCACTGAGCGGGGCGAGCAATGGGCGCGGGCGCACGACACACACGTGTGAATGGTTCAGCGATTTATTGCCTGTGCATATAACGGGGCAAGACATCGTCCCTAGCACGTGAATGGTTCAGCAATTTCTTCTCCATCCGGTTACCAATGTGCCATCGTGGTTGGGAGAGCAGGATCTTCGATCGTCCCCTCGTGCAGGGACACGGGGTAGAGGCCGTATAAGGTCGATCAGCTTCGTCTAGGGTCATTCTAGCGCCGACAACCCCATTGTAAACATGTGTATATCTGTATTTCTTAAATCACTAGCACTAGTTTATGAACTACTAGTGGATTATAGATATATGAAACATGATGTTGTTTCTTTTATTATTGTCGAAATCAATTTGTTCCTATTATTTTCAATAACTTGTACATGGTACACTGTTGGCGGCTGCTATAGCTTCACATATTTAGTCTGGCAAAATTGTCTTGAGGAGGCACCATATCCATGTGCACCTCGTAACATTTTGTTTACAGAAGTGAAGAAAGAGTGACGAGATATGTAGTATATTTGGTTGCCTTGCATTGCTTGTGTCTTCAAACCTGTGGTAGCAAATTGTGGCTTGTGTAGGAGAGCAAAAATTTTCATTTGGTAGTAGACATGTATGGACCACCAGTTTGCACTGACGGGTGTCCAGTATATGCATCTATCTGAATTTCAAGGATGGTACAATTTATTTTATTTTTTATCGGGTGTTGTAATTAAGGGTATCTGGATCATGTCCCTAATCATGATTAACTCCGAGGTTGCCATCAGACACACTCCCCGAGGTCAATAAAGTATGAACCACGATTCGCCCGAGGCCCCTCGACGGTCACCCATAACTCTGCTTCGCAGAGCCTGCCCTCGAACAGGATACGTACTCGGGAGAATCCTCGTCCCGGTAGAGGACCCTCTCCCTAGAACAGCAGTCTCTGCCTCGTCCGAGCTCGTCTCGGGCAAGGAAGACAACCACGAGGCAGGTCTTAGCCGAAGACTGCAGGGGACATAAGCATTCAATACGCATACCTACCCCACGCAGCGTCATAGGTGAACAATAGCGACAAGACCGCAGTCCCTTAAGACTTCACCAACTACGATGACGACGACCACTATTTCCCATGCTGCCTACCAACTCCTGATAGGACACGCATACGACAAAAGTGTGGGCCGACCCTCGGGCGAAAACTCTGCCTCGCCCGAAGCCGACCTTAACCTCGAGACAAACTCTGCCTCGTGCGAGCCCGAGCTCGGCTATCTACTCCCTGTGAATCCCGCAAGAGGCCACTCCTTCAACTGTGTTGCGCACGTTCGCGAATCCTAGAGTGGGCTCGGTCCCGGCCTCGGGCAGACTTCCGTCTTGCTGTGAGCACCTAGAGGGGGGGTGAATAGGTGAACCTGTAAAATTCAAACACTAGTAGCCACAAAACTTAGTTATGAGTGTTAGTATGGCTAAATAACTTGAAGCGAGGTCTTGTGAACACAAATAATCACAGAGAGATCAACACAAGACACGTGATTTTTATCCCGTGGTTCGGCCAAGTAACACTTGTCTACTTCTACGTTGTGGCGTCCCAATGGACGAGGGTTGCACTCAACCCCTTTCAAGTGATCCGATGATCAACTTGAATACCACGGTTTTTCCTTTAGATGATTATTCCCGTTTGCGAGGAATCTCCACAAGATTGGAGTCTCTCACCCTTACAACAAAGATCACAATGAAAGCACGGAGTAAGGTTGGGATGAGCAACACACACAAGACACAAATCGCAGCACACCCACGCACACAAGAGAAGACTTGAGCTCAAATGACAACATAGGGAGTCCTCGACTCGAATGGAGCTCAAATCTCTAACACAACGAAACGAATGCACGGGAACAGAGTCTGGATGCCTTAGGATGCTTAGTGAATGCTTGGGTGACTCCTCCATGCGCCTAGGGGTCCCTTTTATAGCCCCAAGGCAGCTGGGAGCCGTTGAAGACAATCTTGGAAGGTCAATCTTGCCTTCTGTCGTGTGGTGCACCGGGCAGTCCGGTGCACCACCGGACAGTCACTGTAGCTGTCCGGTGCGCGATTGCTTTCCAAAACAGGCGTAGTCGAACGTTGCAGCTTCGGGCCCGTTGGCGCACCGGACAGTCCGGTGCCCCCTGCCAACCGTTGGTGCGGGCTACGCGTCGCCCGCGGATTGCGCGGCCGACCGTTGCGCTGGCGACCGTTGGCTCACCGGACAGTCCGGTGCACCACCGGACAGTCCGGTGAATTATAGTCGTACGCCACTGATCTTTTCCCGAGAGCGGCCTTTTCACCGGAGACCAGCCTGGCGCACCGGACACTGTCCGGTGCACCACTGGACAGTCCGGTGTGCCAGACTGAGCTGAGTTTTGGCTGCATCGAGCCAAGTCTTTTTGGTTTCTTTTCTTCTTCTTTTCTCACTGTTTCTAGCACTTAGATAACTTCATTAGTATTCAAAAACAAATGTACTAAGTCTAGAAACATACCTCATGTTTTGATTTGCACTTTTTCAATCTTTGGTACATTAGGACTTAAAGAATATGTGTTGGGCACTTAATCACCAAAACATTGTAGAAATGGCCCAAAGGCACATTTCTCTTTCAATCTCCCCCTTTTTGGTGATTTATGCCAACTCAACCAAAAGCAACCAAAAGATGTGCAACATCAATGCAATTGAGAACCAAATTGTTTTTTACTATAATTTGGCATATTTGGATCGCTCTTTGCCACCACTTGGTTTGTTTTTGCAAATCAAATTCATTTTCCTATCTCTAAGTCAAACACGCTTGTTTGGGCACAACGAGAGATATTCCAAGAGAAAAATTGATCAAGTGCCAAAAACTCCCCCTTTTCCTATAATCAAAATTCTCCCCCACAAGAGACCAAATTTTGCAGTAAGAGTATTTTGGACAAATCAAAAGTTCTAACTCTATTGTTTTCAAAATTCACAAGTGGTAGCTGATCCATTTGCTTTGGCCTTAATTTCTCCCCCTTTGGCATTAAGCACCAAAACGGGATCATTATTGGCCTTTTAACCCCATTGCCTCACCAAAAATATCAATTAAGAGCAAAAGGCAATGAGAGCTTAAGAATGAACTTGGAAGTGAGTACACTAATACCGGAGTGCAGTGGAAGTCTTTGCATGGTCCAAGTTCATCTTTCCCTTTCGATGCACCTTTGAGACTACATCAGGTATACTCAAACACACAGGTTAGTCTCAAAGGGTCAAGTTGTAGCACTTCTCCCCCTAAATATGTGCACCATTCACACATGGACTTGTGAGGTCCGAGGATCCCTTGCACAACTTGAGCACCATAAATAAGCAACAAATTGCATAAATGCATGAAGTAACATGATCAAAGGCATAGAACACATGTATGCTATAGATCAATCCAAGTTACGCGAATCTAAGACATTTAACTCACTACGCAACCTGCAAAAGGTTTTCTCATCTAACAGCTTGGTAAAGATATCGGCTAGCTGGTTCTCGGTGCTAATGTGGTACACCTCGATATCTCCCTTTTGCTAGTGGTCTCTCAGAAAGTGATGTCGGATGTCTATGTGCTTAGTGCGGCTGTGTTCAACAGGATTATGCGTCATGCGGATTGCACTCTCATTGTCACATAGGAGTGAGACTTTGCTCAGATTGTAGCCAAAGTCCCGTAGGGTTTGCCTCATCCAAAGTAGTTGCGCGCAACACTGTCCTGCGGCAACATACTCGGCCTCAGCGGTGGATAGGGCAACAGAGGTTTGTTTCTTTGAACTCCAAGACACCAGGGACCTTCCTAGGAATTGGCATGTCCCTGATGTACTCTTCCTATCAACCTTGCATCCAGCATAATCGGAGTCTGAATATCCAATCAAGTCAAAGGTAGACCCCTTTGGATACCAGATCCCGAAGCAAGGCGTAGAAACTAAATATCTAAGAATTCGCTTAACGGCCACAAGGTGACATTCCCTAGGGTCGGATTGATATCTAGCACACATGCATACGCTAAGCATAATATCCGGTCTACTAGCACATAAATAAAGTAATGGCCCTATCATAGACCGGTATGCCTTTTGATCAATGGACTTACCTCCTTTGTTGAGGTCGACATGCCCGTCGGTTCCCATCGGTGTCTTTGCGGGCTTGGCGTCCTTCATCCCGAACCTCTTGAGAAGATCTTGAGTGTACTTCATTTGGGAGAGGAAGGTGCCGTCCTTGAGTTGCTTCACTTGGAACTCAAGGAAGTAGTTCAACTCGCCCATCATCGACATCTCAAACTTTTGAGTCATCACCCTGCTAAACTCCTCACAAGACTTTTGGTTAGTAGAACCAAAAATTATGTTATCGACATAAATTTGGCACACAAAAGGTCGCCATCACAAGTCTTAGTGAAAAGAGTGAGATCGGCTTTCCCAACCTTGAAAGCATTAGCAATTAAGAAATCTCTAAGGCATTCATACCATGCTCTTGGGGCTTGCTTAAGTCCATAGAGCGCCTTAGAGAGCTTAAACACATGGTCGGGGTACCTGTCATCCTCAAAGCCAGGGGGTTGTTCCACGTATACCTCCTCCTTGATTGGCCCGTTGAGGAAAGCGCTCTTCACATCCATTTGAAACAACCTGAAAGAGTGGTGAGCGGCATAGGCTAATAATATTCGGATAGACTCTAGCCTAGCCACAGGAGCAAAAGTCTCCTCGAAATCCAAACCTGCGACTTGGGCATAACCTTTTGCCACAAGTCGAGCCTTGTTTCTTGTCACCACCCCGTGCTCGTCTTGCTTGTTGCGGAATACCCACTTGGTTCCCACAACATTTTGCTTTGGACGTGGCACCAGGCTCCAAACTTCATTCCTCTTAAAGTTGTTGAGCTCTTCCTGCATGGCCAACACCCAGTCCGGATCCTGCAAGGCCTCTTCTACCCTGAAAGGCTCTGTTGGGGGCCTTCGTCCTCCGAAGGTCCTCAAAAACATAATTTAACAATGTCTTCCAAGTATGGTTTATGGACAGGTATCTTCGGATTCATGTTAAAAGCATACACGATGAGAAGCTTGATCGTGACGAAGGTTGTCGTCGCTCCGAAGCTGTGTGGAAAGGAGCTTCGGCTAAATCGCAGGAAGGGGAACCGACTTAAAAGGGAAAAGGATGTTCAATCCTCATAGATTTTTCTATAAGTCAATAGTAAATGTAAAGGGCATAATTGTAGTTTCTCATAGGCTGTGTCCTGTGCCTATAAATAGATGAAAAGTACCCCCGTACTGTTCGCGCTGACTTGTACTTGCTTTTGCGCCACACTTGTGCTTTTTGCCTTCTGTCAAGCCGAAGGTACTTTTGTAATTCGATATTATTTCTATTTTTCCATGATAATATAATAAGAATGAATTAACAATGTTACATGATTGTTTATGGTGTCTCTTACACTTCATATGCTTCTTCTTTTATTAATATATATTGCAATGATGAAGATATGTCCTTCATAACCTTCGTCTAAAGATCATTATATCCTAAGGGAAATAATGCTTCGAAGGATGAAGGACATTAGCATTTAATATTTTGTGTTGCCTTGTTCTTAACTCATAGCATTTGAGAACAAGTCCCCAACATTCCAGGAGACCCTTTCTCTTCGAGAAGCCCGAAGCCAGAAGAGGAAGGCCACTAGTCCAACACTCTAGGAGGAGGAGTTGGACCAAGAAATCAGAAACATGGAAATAATCCATCAGCAAGTGCAAAGAAAGGAGAAGATGGCCTGATTGGCTGATCTTCAAAGGCAGATCGACGAAGCCACTGAAGAAGTACGCCATCTTGTTCAAGACGAACAAGATCGAAGGCCTCAACACAGGGAGCTTCATCAAGAAGGCTTGTTCAACGACGAAGGATGGTATGATGATTTTAATCATGACACCTTTACTTTTGATGATGCTTCTCCCTTGGCAGCAGAACTACAGGCTATCCCATGGCCCCCATCATACAAGCCACCTCAGCTTCCCATGTATGATGGGCATTCAGACCCGAAGCAGTTTTTGATGAGTTATGAAGCAACTATATCCTTATATGGAGGCAATGCAGCTGTCATGGCCAAGTCCTTTATCATGGCAGTCCGGAATGTGGCCAAACATGGTATTCTTCTCTTCGGCCAGGGACCATTACTTCATGGCAGAAGCTCAAGGATATGCTAGTGACAAGTTTTCAAGGCTTCCAGACGAAGCCAGTCACAGCTCAGACCTTGTTTCAATGCACGCAAGATCATGAGGAGTATCTCCAGGCATATGTCCGAAGGTTCTTGCGTCTTAGAGCACAAGCACCTACAATGCCCAATGAAATTGTCATTAAGACCATGATTAAGGGGCTTCGTCCAGGACCTAATGCTCAGTATTTCGCTAGAAAGCCCCCACAGACTCTGGAGAAGCTGCTTCAGAAGATGGATGAATACATTCGGGCTGACAATGACTTCCGCCAAAGAAGGGAGGAAGCATATAGGTTCTCTGAAATGACCAGGGGCTTCGGAGGAAGAATCCATCCGAGGCATGTCAGGTCAATTCACAACTCAACCCAGAGTGATGACAGAGAAAGTCAACAACAGAGGCCGCAGTATTCTTCACAAGCTTCGGGGCAACAACAAAGCTCTTTTCGGCCGCCAGCTCCAAGAGGCAGAGGCGCCAGGGGCTTCAGAGGAAGATATGGGGACCAACCCAGGAAGATCTACTGCTTATTTTGTGGTGAAGACAAGGGCCACAATACAAGAACGTGTCAAATCACCATCCAAAAACAAAAGGAGATTGCAGAAGCTGAAGCCCGGCAAAGTCAACCGAAGCAGGTCCTGCATACTGCTTCGTGTCATTCACCCTACATACCAGAATATGTGGGTAATCATCCCGCAGCTTCTGTTGCTTTGGCTAGTCAGTCGCAAGTTTCTTGGCCGTAACTTCCACCTCCGCCGCCACTACAACCTGCCTACTCACGAGGTCAGCAGCCAGAAGGGAGTCAACAGACCCATCAGCAGCGAGATTTCAGGGAAGGATCCGAAGCTCGCACGGTTAATAGTACTGTGCCGAAATCAAAACACATATATTAAGAAATATCCTACCTCTGGCACAATTTTACATTCATTGTCATTTTCTTTTTTAAAATAAGGAACAATCAATGTAAACCTAGCTTTCTTGTCATTTTTTGTTTCCTCTACTAGCTTTGTTCATGTCAAAATGAAATATACCTTCGTCACAGACTTACGAGAATGCCAAAGCTACAAAGAGATATTCCTTCGAGAACGCAGAGCCAAAAATCGCAGCGAAAGTTTCACCGAAGCCACAAAAAGTCGTTCTTAAAGAGCGCAGTGTAAGTTTGCTGAAGCTTTAAAAAGCCGTTCTCAAGGGAGCGCAGTGTAAGTTTTCTACTCAAAAGTCGTTCTAAAGGGATTGCAGAGCCAAATACCGCCGAAATATAAGGCGAAGCGCGAAAAGTCAACGCGAATACCGCCGAAATAGAAGGCGAAGAAGTTCAAAAGACGTTCCTTAGGGAATGCAGAACTTACACCGATAAATAAACGGTGCAGCCGAAAAATAAACGGCAAAGAGATTTCAGTCATTCCTTAGGAAATGAAGATTGTGGATGAAGCTTCGGATGTGTGTGTTTGGGCGTTCATTTGAACGATACATTAGCATCATTCTTCGCATCATATCATCGCATCATATCGCATAGCATCACATCATACATCATATCACATCAATGACATCAATTGAAAACGAGGCCGATCTTCGGGCAATGCTTTACAAAAAATGAAAAGATGCCAAGGCACAAAGTAAGCTGAGAATCACAGTTTCAACAGTTCTGATGCGAAGAAGGGGATTTATTGTTTATGAAGCATTGATGTTTTACAAAGTATGGATGATTTTTACGAAGCATAAAAAGCTCTTCTTTACGAAGCATGAAAAAAAGGGAAGGTGTTTATTCGCCGCAGGCTCAAAAACGGTATGTATAAAAAATTTCATGCATCGCAAAGAATTGAATTACAAACCACTCATATATTACATTCAAATCTATAAGTACTGAATATTACAAATATAGTTCAGCAAATATTACATTAATATTCTAGAAAATGTTTTTACAATAGCTACTCCTCTTCCTTCAGAACTTTTTCTGCAGCTTCGGTTAGCAGCTTGGTAACAACTTCATCTACAATAGCTTCGGCCATATTAATAATTTCTATTGTTTTCTTTGTCTCTAGGTCAGCTTCTGTTGCTTTGGCTAGTCAGTCGCAAGTTTCTTGGCCGTAACTTCCACCTCCGCCGCCACTACAACCTGCCTACTCACGAGGTCAGCAGCTAGAAGGGAGTCAACAGACCCATCAGCAGCGAGATTTCAGGGAAGGATCCGAAGCTCGCACAGTTAATAGTACTGTGCCGAAATCAAAACACATATATTAAGAAATATCCTACCTCTGGCACAGTTTTACATTCATTGTCATTTTCTTTTTTAAAATAAGGAACAATCAATGTAAACCTAGCTTTCTTGTCATTTTTTGTTTCCTGTACTAGCTTTGTTCGTGTCAAAATGAAATATACCTTCGTCACAGACTTACGAGAATGCCAAAGCTACAAAGAGATATTCCTTCGGGAACGCAGAGCCAAAAATCGCAGCGAAAGTTTCACCGAAGCCACAAAAAGTCGTTCTTAAAGAGCGCAGTGTAAGTTTGCTGAAGCTTCAAAAAGCCATTCTCAAGGGAGCGCAGTGTAAGTTTTCTACTCAAAAGTCGTTCTAAAGGGAATGCAGAGCCAAATACCGCCGAAATATAAGGCGAAGCGCGAAAAATCAACGCGAATACCGCTGAAATAGAAGGCCAAGAAGTTCAAAAGACGTTCCTTAGGGAATGCAGAACTTACACCGAAAAATAAACGGTGCAGCCGAAAAATAAACGGCAAAGAGATTTCAGTCATTCCTTAGGAAATGAAGGTTGTGGATGAAGCTTCGGATGTGTGTGTTTGGGCGTTCATTTGAACGATACATTAGCATCATTCTTCGCATCATATCATCGCATCATATCGCATAGCATCACATCATACATCATATCACATCAATGACATCAATTGAAAACGAGGCCGATCTTCGGGCAATGCTTTACAAAAAATGAAAAGATGGCAAGGCACAAAGTAAGCTGAGAATCATAGTTTCAACAGTTCTGATGCGAAGAAGGGGATTTATTGTTTACGAAGCATTGATGTTTTACAAAGTATGGATGATTTTTACGAAGCATAAAAAGCTCTTCTTTACGAAGCATGAAAAAAAGGGAAGGTGTTTATTCGCCGCAGGCTCAAAAACGGTATGTATAAAAAATTTCATGCATCGCAAAGAATTGAATTACAAACCACTCATATATTACATTCAAATCTATAAGTACTGAATATTACAAATATAGTTCAGCAAATATTACATTAATATTCTAGAAAATGTTTTTACAATAGCTACTCCTCTTCCTTCAGAACTTTTTCTGCAGCTTCGGTTAGCAGCTTGGTAACAACTTCATCTACAATAGCTTCGGCCATATTAATAATTTCTATTGTTTTCTTTGTCTCTGGGTCAGCCTGTGGGTCGAATGGCTCTGGAGGAGGAGATAGTTCAGCTGTGGTAGAAGACATAAATTAGTTCGAAGTCACAAAAATAAACAACAAAGCTAAAAGCCATTAAGTGATACCTATTCGTCTTTCGAGATCCGCAGCTCTTTCAGCTTCTTTTGTTGCTTCTCGAGCATCATGAATACCTTTTTCGCTTTTCTTCATTATTTCATGGGCCATCCCTCGGCCACCATTTTCCCAGATATCAGTGAAAAATTTTCCGCTTATTGAGCTTGCTTCGGCCGAGGGGTCCTTCGTATCATCGATGGAGAAGACAGCTTCGGCCTGGGCCAAGGTTTCAACGTGTTCGCAACCTGCCTTCTCCAAAATGGCTGCAACTCCCCTCGCACTAGAGAATGCACAGACGTCCCCGCGGTCACTCAAAATCTCCTCAAAAGCTTCGGCTTCACCGCTGATCCACTCGATTACGCCCTCTGGATCGTCCCGTATGAAGTTGTCTTCGCTTGAGTACGCGCCCACGTTGGCGAAGCTAGTCTTTATCTTTTTTACGCATTCCACAGATTTTTCAAAGGATCTTTTTTTGACGCGCGAAGCTCTGCAACTGTTTTTTCAAAATAATTTTTCCAGTATTCACTGGCATCTCGATCAGCTTCGGCAACAGCACATTTTAATTTAGCCTCGGCTAACTGTTTCTGAAGGTCTTCAATTTCATTTTTATAGGCCTCAGCTTGAGCCTTGGAACTAGCCTCGTCTTCTTTTATTTTGCTCACCAGTGAAATTAATATTTTATCTTTTTCAAGGCATTCGTTCATTAGTTCAATCACTTCCGAACGAAGGTTGTTCAGATATATTGTGCATCCTTCGTCTTCGATATTTTTCTATGCCCTGAGGGCATTGCTAAGGATCAAGCCCTGTAAAGGAGCATAGTATTAAGTATAAACAGATAAAAAATATATAAAAAAATTCGTTTTTTAAGTACAAAAATTGATTTACACACCTTTATACTATTATATGCTAAACTGTCGGCCAATTCATCCTTTGACAGTACTGAAAGCCCATCTTCCAATGTTGGGAATCCGAAGCTTTTGCTCATCTCCCGGCAAACAGATATCTCTTTGCTGTCCGAGAGACAGTACAAAAAATCCTCTTCTCCGCTGCCGTTGAACACTAGTGCCCCTTCAGATATTTCAGCTTCTGGGCATAGTGTTGAGCTTCTCGTTCTTCTTCTTTAGAGAGTCTCTTTCCCGAAGCATGACAGATGATGTATTCAATATTTTCTTTTAAAGCTTCGGGAGCGGGCGCGGGAGTTTTCTCAGGCAAACTCTGTTCTATAGCCTCTTCTTCTGCTGCCTTCTCTTCAATTTCCGAGGGTTGTTTATCGGCAGGCTCTGAAGGCCCAGCTTCGGCGCTGGCCTGGCTCACTACAGCTTCAGCTTCGGCCGGTTTTGTTTCGGCTTCGATTTGCATTTTCGAAGCCTCGGCAATTTTCCCTGAAGGAATTGAACTTGAAGTCTTTACTGACTCGAGCACATCTAGTACACTTGCCATCCTTTTTCTTTTGGGAGTCACCACAAGACCTTTTGTGCCTTCGGCGCCATCACTTCTGCCGAAGGGCTTAAAACTTCTAATGTTTTTGCCCCTTCGATTCTTGGCTCCTCAGTTTTATCAGTCTTTCGCTCAGCTAACTTGGCTGAGGGTGCCTTCGGCATTGCAGCCGACTCTTCAATCTTCTGCGTAGGAGGAGCAGGTCCTTTCGCTTCAGTAGCTGAAGAAGTTTCCCCGCTAAACTCAGGCACTATGGCCGGTTCAATATAGCGGGGCCGGTGGGTGAGGACTTTCAATTTTTTACTCTTCGGCGCAGGCTCGCTTGGAGCAGCCGAAGCGGCAACCTTTCCAGAGGTTGCACCCTTTCTTTTTTGCCCTCGTGGCGGGTAGCGATAGTCAGGGTACACAAACCCAATAGCATCAAAAACCCTATTTAATCTTTTCTTCTTTCGGCTCCCGAAGGCCACATATAGTGCATTATCTTCGGACTTGGAATATGCTCCAAGTAACTCATCGCTAGTATTTTCAACACACTTCAGCCAATCATCATCTGGTTCGACAAACTGGTCTCCAAACCTGAAGGTGTATTTTAATCAAACCAGGTCGCCTTCGCTAGGGTTAGTGATGGTTTCTTTCGGCATTTCCTAGCTGTCTATCAGTGGCCATATCCTGTAGGCTACATGTTCTTAACTAAGTCTCTTGTCCCAATAAAAGAGCAAACTGTACTGAAGGCCCTTCGGCATGCTTCGGCTGCCTCATCAATTTCTACCTTCGGCTTTCGGAGGCCGAAGCGGGACCAGATGGGGCGCATGATGATTTCTTTAATGTCTTCTCTCGCCTTCAAATCATTTTTCACGTAAAACCACTCTTCCATCCAGGCCCCGAGCTATCTCTTCCGAAATGTTGGCACTGGGTAGCTTGTGCCAGAGCGAGCAACAAAGTTATAGCAACCGAAATTATTATGATATTGTTTTTTACCCTAGGGCTTTGTCTCATACGAAAGTTCATGCATACTGCAAAAGCATCTTGCACTTGGCTCTAGACCTTGACTCCTCACAGCCCAGACGAAGATCCCCATTCTAATAACTGCTTCGGGAGGGATCTGGTGAAGGAAAATCTGGTATGTCTTTAAAACTTCAACAACAAATCTGCTCAACGGGAACCAAAGTTTAGCTTTGAAGAAGCTTCGGAAGATCACAACTTCGTTTTCTTCGGGAGCAGGAACGACTCTGTCAACGTCAGCCCTCACAATAGACATATCTCGAAAATACCTTCCTATCATATTATCAAGATGACTCTGTTTGATAGTTGATTTCCCGAATACTGCATGACTTGGTCGCCAGGGCCGGTCTTCAGAGTCTTCGCCTCCACTTTCCATATCATAGCTGTCGCTATCATCAGTATCTTCAGACAAGCCTTCTAGTATCTCTTTAGTAATCTTCTCTGTATTTGTTTTCGCTATTGACTCAACAAATCCAGCAGTCTTCTCCTCAAGGAGTTTCTCCTCTTCGCTCAACTTCGTCTCAGCAGCAACTTTTTTGTCCTGAGACATCTTTTCTTCGGAAATGGCAAAAATGCGTTCTTAAAACCGAAGCTTACGAAGTCTGAGAAACTAAGCAAGCGTTGGTAAGCAAGAGCTAAAAAATTGAGCAAACAAAGCAAGCGGCAAGTAGCGTACCAAATGTGCTCGGGGTGAGTTCGTATTTATACGATCGACGCGCTCCAAATTGGAGGGTCCCGTTTGTCATTGACTGTTGCTATTCTAGTAAAGGGAAGGTGTTTTTTCGGACCTTCGGCTTAAGGCCTTCGTCCATGTCGCAGTCTGAATTTGTTATCTTAAAACAAATTAATACTGCGAGGGGCTACTGTTGGGGGCCTTCGTCCTCCGAAGGTCCTCAAAAACATAATTTAACAATGTCTTCCAAGTATGGTTTATGGACAGGTATCTTCGGATTCATGTTAAAAGCATACATGATGAGAAGCTTGATCGTGACGAAGGTTGTCGTCGCTCCGAAGCTGTGCGGAAAGGAGCTTCGGCTAAATCGCAGGAAGGGGAACCGACTTAAAAGGGAAAAGGCTGTTCAGTCCTCATAGATTTTTCTATAAGTCAATAGTAAATGTAAAGGGCATAATTGTAATTTCTCATAGGTTGTGTCCTGCGCATATAAATAGATGAACAGTACCTCCGTACTATTCACGCTGACTTGTACTTGCTTTTGCGCCACGCTTGTGCTTTTTGCCTTCTATCAAGCCGAAGGTACTTTTGTAATTCGATATTATTTCTATTTTTCCATGATAATATAATAAGAATGAATTAACAATGTTACATGATTGTTTATGGTGTCTCTTACACTTCATATGCTTCTTCTTTTATTAATACATATTGCAATGATGAAGGTATGTCCTTCATAACCTTCGTCTAAAGATCATTATATCCTAAGAGAAATAATGCTTCGAAGGACGAAGGACATTAGCATTTAATATTTTGTGTTGCCTTGTTCTTAACTCATAGCATTTGAGAACAAGTCTCCAACAGGCTCAATAGAAGAGACAAACGAGTAATGCTCACAAAAGTTAGCTAATCTTGAGCGAGTAGTTACTCCCTTGCTTATATCACCTAGAATCTGATCGACGGGGTGATTTCTTTGGATCGTTGCGCGGACTTGAGTTGGAGGGTCCCATGGTGCTTCTTCCTCCATAACTTGTTCTTCTTGTGCTCCCCCTTGATCACGCGCCTCTTCTTGATGAACCTGTCCATGATCTTGAGTTGGGGGATGCACCATTGTAGAGGAAGATGGTTGATCTTGCTTCTGTTGTTCCTGTGGCCGCACCTCTCCTATCGCCATCGTGCGCATTGCGGCCGTCGGAACATCATCTTCATCTATTTCATCAAGATCAACTTTCTCTCTTGGAGAGCCATTAGTCTCATCAAATACAATGTCGCTAGAGACTTCAACCAAACCCGATGATTTGTTGAAGACCCTATACGCCTTTGTATTTGAGTCATACCCAAGTAAAAACCCTTCTACAACTTTGGGAGCAAATTTAGAATGTCTATCTTTCTTCACCAAAATGTAGCATTTGCTCCCAGATACACGAAAGTAAGAGACATTGGGTTTGTTACCGGTAAGAAGTTCGTAGGAGGTCTTCTTGAGGAGGCGATGCAGATATAGTCGGTTTATGGCGTGGCAGGCTGTGTTCACAGCTTCCGACCAAAACCGCTCGGGCGTCTTGAACTCTCCAAGCATCATCCTCTCCATGTCGATAAGAGTCCTGTTCTTCCTCTCTACCACACCGTTTTGCTGTGGTGTGTAGGGAGCGGAGAACTCGTGCTTGACACCTTCTTCCTCAAGATACTCCTCCACTTGCATATTCTTGAACTTGGACCCGTTCTCGCTTCTTATCTTTTTCACCTTGAACTCAAATTCGTTTTGAGCCCTCTTTAGAAAGCGCTTTAGGGTCCCTTGGGTTTCTAATTTATCCTGCAAAAAGAACACCCAAGTGAAGCGGGAAAAATTATCAACAATTATAAGACCATACTTACTTCCCCCGATGCTAAGGTAGGCGATGGGTCCGAAGAGGTCCATGTGAAGAAGCTCCAGTGGTCTTGATGTTGTCATCACAATTTTGCTGTGATGAGTGCTTCACACATGTTTCCCTGCCTGACAAGCTGCACAAGGTCTATCTTTTTCGAAACAAATATTGGTTAGTCCTAACACATGTTCTCCCTTTACAAGTTTATGAAGGTTCTTCATCCCAACATGTGCTAGACGGTGATGCCACAGCCAGCCCATACTAGTCTTAGCTATTAAGCATGCATCTAGATCGGCCTCCTCTTTCAAAAAATCAACTAAGTAGAGTTTGCCGTCTAATACACCCTTAAATGCTAATGAACCATCACTCCTGTTGGGGGCCTTCGGCTTCCGAAGGTCCTCAAAAGCATGATTTAACAATGTTTCTGGAGTATAATGTGTGAACAGGTAACTTCGGATTCGAATCGTTACCACAGTGGGAGAAGCCCAAAGAATACGAAGGTTGACACAGCGCCGAAGCTGTAAGCAGGAAAGCTTCGGCGTGATAGCAGAAAAGGAAACCGACTTAAAGATGAAAAGGCTATTCAGACCTCGGTGGATTACTATAGAATTACTACCAAATGTAAAGGGCATGGATGTAATTTTACATGGGCTGTGTCCCGTGCCTATAAATAGGTGAACAGTGCTCCCGTACTGTTCACGCTGACTTGGCATTTGCTTTTGCGTCACGCTTGTACTATTACCTTCTTTTAAGCCGAAGGTACATTTGTAATTTGATATCATTTCTATTTTCCCATAGTAATAATATAGAAATGAGTTAGTAATAATATATAATTGTTTACGTTATCCTTTACATTTCATATGTTTTCTTCTTCATTATTATATGTTGTGTTTATGAAGGTATGTCCTTCATAACCTTCGTCCGAAAATCATTATATCCTCAAGGGAAATAATGCTTCGGAGGACGAAGGACTTTAACGTTTAACATTTTTTGTGTTGCCTTGTTCTTAACTCATAGCATTTTAGAACAAGTCCCCAACATTGGCGCCCACCTCCGGTGAACTCACTTCCACTCATAAACCTTCGCTATGGCGCCGAAGAAAGCTTCAGCAACTGGGGCTGCAGCTCTGCAACCGCTGGACCCTAATCAGGAGACTCTCTCCCTTCGGGAGGCCCGAAGCCAGAAGAGGAAGGCTGTCAGCCCGACACCGCAAGAGGATGAGCTAGACCAAGAAATCAGAGAAATGGAGATGCTTCATCAACAGGTGCAGAGAAAGAAGGAAAAGATGGCCAGGCTAGCTGAACTGCAAAGGCAGATAGACGAAGCCTCTGAAGAAGTTCGCCATCTTACTCAGGATGAGCAGAACCGAAGGCCTCAGCACAAAGATCTTCATCAGGAGGATTTCTTCAATGAAGATGACTGGTATGAAAATTTCCACCATGGAAATTTTGCTTTTGATGATGCTTCTCCTCTGTCCGCTGAGCTGCAGGCTACACCTTGGCCTCCGTCCTACAAGCCACCCCAGCTTCCCATATTCGACGGCCATTCAGACCCGAAGCAGTTTTTGATGAGCTACGAAGCAACATTATCTTCGTATGTTGGCAATACTGCAGTCATGGCAAAATCTTTTGTTATGGCTGTCAGGAGTGT
Organism: Zea mays; assembly: GCF_902167145.1. Lineage (NCBI taxonomy): Eukaryota > Viridiplantae > Streptophyta > Magnoliopsida > Poales > Poaceae > Zea > Zea mays. The sequence goes on from NC_050105.1 coordinate 90,437,316, forward strand.
TGCTCAAACCTGGTATTCCTCCCTTCGACCAGGAACAATCACTTCATGGCAAAAGCTGAAGGACATGTTGTTAACCAGCTTCCAAGGGTTTCAGACGAAGCCGGTCACTGCCCAAGCTCTATTCCAGTGCACCCAGGACCACGAAGAATACCTTCAGGCGTATGTCTGGAGGTTCTTGCGTTTGAGGGCACAGGCACCAACAGTGCCCAACGAAATTGTCATTGAGGCCATGATCAAGGGACTCCGGCCAGGACCTTCAGCTCAGTACTTTGCTAGGAAGCCTCCTCAAACTTTGGAGAAGTTGCTCCAGAAGATGGACGAGTATATTCGTGCCGACAATGATTTTCGTCAAAGAAGGGAGGAGGCTTTCAGGTTTTCCGAAATGACCAGGGGCTTCGGAGGAAGATTTTATCCGAGGCACGTCAGGTCAATTCACAACTCTACTCAAAATGATGATAGGGGGAGTCAGCAGCAAAGACCACAGGGCTCTTCACAGGCTTCGGGGCAACAGCAAAGCTCCTTCCGGCCGCCAGCTCCAAGAGGCAGAGGCGCCAGGGGCTTCGGCGGAAGATTTGGAGATCAACCAAGGAGAACATTTTGCTTGTTCTGTGGTGAAAACAAGGGCCACACCACCAGGATGTGCCAGGTTACCATCCAGAAGCAAAAGGAGATAGCCGAAGCTGCAGCACAACAGGGACAGCCGAAGCAGATCATGCACACTGCTTCGTATCATTCGCCTTATATCCCAGAATATGTAGGCAACCACCCTGCAGTTTCTGTAGCTTCGGCGAGTCAACCTCAAGCTTCCTGGCAACAGCCTCCGCCTCCACCACCGCTGCAACAAGGCCAGCAGCCAGAAGGGGGCCAATATGCTCAACACCAAAGGGACTTCAGAGAACAGTCCGAAGCTCGCACAGTCAATAGCACTGTGCCAGAGTCGAAGCACATTTATTGACAAATATCCAACTTGATAATAGACTTTTCCATTCAGTTTTATTTTCTGTGTAATAAAGGACACTTTTTAAATCTCATGTAATAGTTTCATTGTTTGCCACAAGGAAAATATATCTTCCCCACAGGCTTAAGGTGTTGAAGCTTAAAGATTTGCGATAGCAAGGAGGACCTTCGAATTATCAAAAATTTATTTTAAAAGGCACGGTATGAATTCTTCGAAGCAACAAAAAGTCGTTCTAAGGAACACAGAGTAAGTTTGCTGAAGTTACAAAAAGCCGTTCCAAAGGGAGCGCAGTGTAAGTTTTCTGCTCAAAAGTCGTTCCAAAGGGAATGCAGAGCTTACAGCGAAAAAAAACGCTGATACCGCCTAAGTAAAAGGCAAAGCGCGAAAAGTCAACGCGAATACCGCCGAAAGTAAAAAGCGAAGAAGCTCCTAAGGGAGGCTTACAGCGAAAAATAAACGCTGATTCCGCTGAAGTAAAAGGCGAAGAAGCTCCTAAGGGAGGCTTACAGCGAAAAGTCAACGCTGATTTAAAAAGATTATATGTTTTATTGCAGGGATATGCGTGTATCTTCGGAATAAATACCATTTTACATAGCATAACATCATCATATCATTTCGCATAGCATAAGCATCATACATCATGCTGCATATACAAGAAGGGGACACAATATTGATCTTCGGAAGAATGCTTTGAAAAAGGGAAAATCATGCTAAGTCACAAGGAGATACAATATTGATCTTCGGAGTGTAGCTTCGGAAAACAAGTATTCACGAAGCTTGGATATTCTTCATCAGAACACTCTGGATATAGTTGTGAAAATTCTTCTTCACGAAGCATGAAAAGAAGGGAAGGTGTTTTTTCGTCAAAAACTCAAAAACGGTATGTATGTAAATTTCATGCATCGTAAAGAATTGAACCATAAAAAACAAGTATACAAGATATTACACATATTACATTTCAAATGTTTTTACAATAGCACCTAGTCTTCCCTAAGTACTACTTCCGCAGCTTCGTTCAGGAGTTGATTGACAACTTGATCCATGATAGCTTCAGCCATCTTTTTAATTTCATCGTCATCTTTCGGCTGAGGGCCTGGAGGCGCTTTAGTAGGATCTGAGGGAGGACAGGATACGACTACATTGCTATTACAAATTGCGAACGAAGTTTAAAATCAAAAATTATAACACAATAAAAACCATTAGTTAATACCTATTTGCCCTTCGGGCTCTGCGGTCTTCTCAGCAGCCTCTGCTACTTTTCTAGCGTCATGGATGCCTTTTTCGCTTTTCTGGATAATTTCTCGGGCCATTTCTCGGCCACCATTATCCCAGATATCGGTGAAAAATTTTCCACCAACCATGCTAGCTTCGGCTGAAGGATCTTTTGCATCTTCGAAAGACAAAGTAGCTTCGGACTGTGCTAAAATCTTTATATGCTCATAGCCCTTTCTCTCCAAAATGGTGGCAATCCCCCTGGCACCCGAAAAAGCGCATATGTCTCCGCGGCTATTTAAAATTTCCTCAAAGGCCTCAGCTTCGTGATTAATCCATTCGATGGGACCTTCAGGGTTGCCTCTTGTAAAGTTTTCTTCGCTCGAGAATGCGCCAACGCTGGCGAAGCTAGCTTTCATTTTCTTAACACACTCCATAGATTTGTCATAGCATCTTTTCTTGGACGAACGAAGCTCTTCAACAGTTCCTTCTAAATGATTTGCCCATTGGTCGCTAAGTTCTCGCTTCGTTTCTTCAAGTATGCGTTCCTCTTTAGCTCTGGCTAGTTGTTTTCGAAGATCTTCAATTTCACGCTTCTGAGCCTCAGCTTGACCTTTAAAAGTAGCTTCGTCTTCTTTTATTCTATTTATCAATGAATGTAATATTTTATCTTTTTCGAGACCTTCGTTCCTTAGTTCAATTACTTCGGAACGAAGGTTGCTCAGGGCCATAACACACCCTTCGTCTTCGGCATCTTTTTGGGCCCTGAGGGCATTGCTAAGTATAAGGCCCTGCAAAGAAAAATGTGTGTGCGTCAATAAATTTAAGCAAACGAAAAATTTTGGTCTCAAGAAAAAATACAAAGACCTCATTTTTTGCACCTTTAATCTATTGTATGCCAAGCTGTCGGCCAGCTCGTTTTTCGACAATGCCGAGAGCCCGTCTTCTAGTGTTGGGAAACCGAAGCTCTTGCTCATCTCCCGACAGACAGAAATCTCCTTGCTGTCAGGGAGACAATACAAGAAGTCTTCTTCTCCGCTGCCGTTGAATATCAACGCCCCCTTTGGATATTTCAGTTTTTGGGCGTAAAACTGGGCCTCTTGCTTTTCTTTTTCAGACAACTTTTTCCCCGAAGCATGTCAAATAATATAATCAAGGACTTTGGGGGATGCTTCGGGGGCAACAGCACTGATTTCTTCAACAATAATTGGCTCCGTCATTTTTTCTTCTTCCTCGGTTTCCAAGGATTTTACCTTCGTGGGCTCTAAAGGCCCAGCTTCAGCCTCAGTTTGTTGCTTTGGAGCTTTAGTATCAAAAATTTCAGTTTCCGCTTCGGAAGTTTCAACAGTCTTCTTCGGAGTTGTGCTTGAGGACTTAATTGTCTCCAGAACATCTAGCACATTGACCATTCTTTTTCTTTTCGGAGTCACCGCTGGGCCCTTTTGGTTTTTTAATGTCTCAACACTTGCTGAAGGACTTAAAATTTCCAATATTTTCGTTCCCTCAGTACTCGGTTTTTCCGCTTTCTCTGATGAGGGTGTTTCAACTTTTTCTTCGATCTTCGACACTGAAGTTGGTTCTTTAATATCAGTGACCGAAGAGGTTTCACCGGCGAACTCAGGCACTGTAGCTGGTTCAATGTAGCGTGGCCGGTGTGTGAGAACCTTTACCCTTTGTCTCTTCGGCGCTGGCTCGCTGGGAGCGGCTGAAGCAGTTTCCTGTGCAGAAGTTGTGTTTTTTCTTTTTTGGCCCCGCGCTGGATAGTGGTAGTCGGGGTACACAAACCCAATTGCGTCAAACACTCGATTCAGTCTTTTCTTTTTCCGGCCTCCGAAGGCTGCTGACAATGCAGTATCTTCGGCCTTTGAATAAACCCCAAGTAGTTCATCACTTAAATTTTCAATGCTTTTCAGCCAGTCATCATCTGGCTCAACGAATTTATCTCCAAATTTGAAAGTATACTTCAGCCTGATAAGTCCACCTTCGTCAGCCTCCTTTATGGTCTCTTGCGGCATTTCCCATTTTTCCGCGAGTGGCCATACTCTGAAGGCAATATGCTCTTGAACCAGATCTCTCGTTCCAATAAAAGAGCAAATAATCCCGAAGGCTCTTTGGCATTCTTCGGCAGCCTCGTTCATTTCAACCTTCGGCTTCCGCAGGCCGAAGCTTTGCCAAATAGGGCGCATAATTATACCTTTAATATCTTCTCTTGTTTTCAGGTCATTCTTCACATAAAACCATTCTGTCATCCAGTCGCCGAGCCATCTCTTCCGAAAGGATGGCACGGGACAGCTTGACCCGGACCGAGAGACGAAACTGTAGCAGCAGAAATTATTGTGATACTGTTCCTTACCCTAGGGTTTTGTCTCGTATAACAATTCGTGTATGTTGCAGAAACTTTTCGCATCAGGTTCCAGACCTTGGCTTCTCACGGCCCACACGAAGATATTCATCCTTATGATTGCTTCGGGGATAAGTTGGTGAAGATAGATTTCAAATGTTTTCAGTACTTCTACGACAAAGTTGCTCAGGGGAAATCGTAGTCCAGCTTTCAAAAAGCTTTGGAACACTACGACTTCATTTTCCTCAGGAGTCGGACAAGTCTTTTCTCCTTCGTCGGCCCTCACAACGGACAAGTCCCGGAAATATCTTCCCCTCATGCTGACAAGATGATTTTCTTTGATACTTGATTTGCCGAAAACCGCATGGCTTGGTTGCCAAGGGCGATCTTCGGAGTCTTCACCACCACTATCCACATCATAACTATCGCTATCATCAGTATCTTCAGATAAACCTTCTAAAATCTCTTTGGTGATCTTTTATGTATTTGTCTTCGACATGGCTTCAAGAAACCCCAGGTTTTTCTCTTCAGATAGACTTAGCTTCATCTCGACACCAGCCCTTTTATCCCCAGACATCTTCGAAGATGCTGAAAAATCGCTTTCAAAGCCGAAGCTTAAAAACTTAAAAAGCCAAGCAAGTGTTGGTGCGCAAGAGCTAAAAATTGAGTAAGCAAAAGCAGATGGCAGGAAAGCGTACCAAGTGAGCTCGTGGTATGCTCTTATTTATACGACCCAGTGCATTAAAAATTGGAAGACCCCGCTTGTCAGTGAATGTTGCTATTCTAGCAAAGGGAAGGTGTTTTTTCGGACCTTCGGCTTAAGGCCTTCGTCCATGTCGCAATCTAAATTTATCATTCTAACAAATTAATATTGCGAGGGGCTACTGTTGGGGGCCTTCGGCTTCCGAAGGTCCACAAAAACATGATTTAACAATGTTTCTGGAGTATAATGTGTGAACAGGTAACTTCGGATTCGAATCGGTACCACAGTGGGAGAAGCCCAAAGAATACGAAGGTTAACACAGCGCCGAAGCTGTAAGCAGGAAAGCTTCGGCGTGATAGCAGAAAAGGAAACCGACTTAAAGATGAAAAGGCTATTCAGACCTCGGTGGATTACTATAGAATTACTACCAAATGTAAAGGGCATGGATGTAATTTTACATGGGCTGTGTCCCGTGCCTATAAATAGGTGAACAGTGCTCCCGTACTGTTCACGCTGACTTGGCATTTGCTTTTGCGTCACGCTTGTACTATTACCTTCTTTTAAGCCGAAGGTACATTTGTAATTTGATATCATTTCTATTTTCCCATAGTAATAATATAGAAATGAGTTAGTAATAATATATAATTGTTTACGTTATCCTTTACATTTCATATGTTTTCTTCTTCATTATTATATGTTGTGTTTATGAAGGTATGTCCTTCATAACCTTCGTCCGAAAATCATTATATCCTCAAGGGAAATAATGCTTCGGAGGACGAAGGACTTTAACGTTTAACATTTTTTGTGTTGCCTTGTTCTTAACTCATAGCATTTGAGAACAAGTCCCCAACAACTCCTTCTAAAGACAGAAACATCAACATTTGTAAACAAACAATTGTAGCCCATGTGGCACAATTGACTTACAGACAGGAGGTTGTATCCTAATGACTCTACTAAAAATACATTTGAAATAGAGTGCTCGCTTGTGATGGCTATCTTTCCCAAACCTTTGACCTTGCCTTGGTTCCCATCTCCAAAAATAATCGTATCCTGGGAATCATTGTTCTTGACGTAGGAGGTGAACATCTTCTTCTCTCCCGTCATGTGGTTTGTGCATCCGCTGTCGATTATCCAGCTAGACCCCCAGGATGCATAAACCTGCAAGGTAAGTTAAGCTTGGGTTTTAGGTACCCAACTCTTGTTGGGTCCTACAAGGTTAGTCAAAACAGTTTTTGGAACCCATATGGAAGTCTTGTCTCCCTTGCATTTGAATCCCAATTTCTTAGAAACTACTTTTGCATTCTTACATAAAAGAACAAATGAAGTATTGCAAGCATGGTAAATGGTAGAAGGTTCATTGCACATTTTTCTAGGAGCATGAGACACAACATTATTTCTCCTAGGCCTACCATTAAAAGTAGAACTCGATGCAAACATAGCATGTGAATTAAAAGCATCATGATTATAACTCCTATTATAATGAGCACGATTGAAATTCGCCTAGAGGGGGGTGAATAGGGCGAATCTGAAATTTATAAACTTAAGCACAACTACAAGCCGGGTTAGCGTTAGAAATATAAGCGAGTCCGAGAGAGAGGGTGAAAAAACAAATCGCGGGCAAATAAAGAGTGAGGCACGATGATTTGTTTTACCGAGGTTCGGTTCTTGCAAACCTACTCCCCGTTGAGGTGGTCACAAAGACCGGGTCTCTTTCAACCCTTTCCCTCTCTCAAACGGTCACTTAGACCGAGTGAGCTTCTCTTCTCAATCAAACGGAACACAAAGTTCCCGCAAGGACCACCACACAATTGGTATCTCTTGCCTCGATTACAATTGAGTTTATCACAAGAAAGAATGAGAAAGAAGAAGCAATCCAAGCGCAAGAGCTCAAATGAACACAAATGTCGCTCTCTCTAGTCACTATTTGATTTGGAGTGATTCCGGACTTGGGAGAGGATTTGATCTCTTTGGTTGTGTCTAGAATTGAATGTTGTAGCTCTTGTAATGTGTTGGAAGGTGGAAAACTTTGATGCCATTGAATTTGGGGTGGTTGGGGTATTTATAGCCCCAACCACCAAACTAGCCGTTTGGTGGAGGCTGCTGTCGCATGGTGCACCGGACAGTCCGGTGCGCCACCGGACACTGTCCGGTGTGCCAGCCACGTCACCCGGCCGTTAGGGTTCGACCGTTGGAGCTCTGACTGGTGGGGCCTCTGGGCTGTCCGGTGGTGCACCGGACAGGTCCTGTATACTGTCCGGTGCGCCAACTGCGCTTGCTCTGACTCTGGCGCGCACTGTAGCGCATTGAATGCGGTTGCAGTCGACCGTTGGCGTGAAGTAGCCGTTGCTCCGCTGGCACACCGGACAGTACGGTGCGCCAGACCAGGGTGCCTTATGGGATGTCTTTAGCTTTCTTTATTTGAACCCATCTTTGGTCTTTTTATTGGCTTGTTGTGAACCTTTGGCACCTGTAAAACTTATAGACTAGAGCAAACTAGTTAGTCCAAATATTTGTGTTGGGCAATTCAACCACCAAAATCAATTAGGAAATAGGTGTAAGCCTAATTCCCTTTCAATCTCCCCCTTTTTGGTGATTGATGCCAACACAAACCAAAGCAAATATAGAAGTGCATAATTGAACTAGTTGGCAAAATGTAAGTGCAAAGGTTACTAAGAATTGAGCCAATAAATTCTCATGAGATATGCATGGATTGTTTCTTTTTCATTTTCAACATTTTGGACCACGCTTGCACCACATGTTTTGTTTTTACAAATTCTTTTGTAAATTCTTTTCAAAGTCCTTTTGCAAATGGTTAAAGGATACAAGAATAAGATTTTAAGAAGCATTTTCAAGATTTGAAATTTTCTCCCCCTGTTTCAAATGCTTTTCCTTTGACTAAAACAAAACTCCCTCTTAATGTAATCCTCCTCTTAGTGTTCAAGAGGGTTTTAAAAACTTTGAGGATACTAGTAATTTCTCCCCCTTTTGAACACAATAAGATATCAATTTGAAAATCTAGGTGTGGTGCAGTCCTTTTGCTTTGGGCTAATACTTTCTCCCCCTTTGGCATGAATCGCCAAAAACAGATACTTGAGTGAAATATAAGCCCTTTTATAACTACTTTCTCCCCCTTTGGCAAACAAAAATATGGGTGAAGATTATACCAAAGTTGGAGAGTGGCGCGGAGCGACGGCGAAGGATGAGTGAGTCAATGGAGTGGAGTGGAAGCCTTTGTCTTCGCCGAAGACTCCGTTTCCCTTTCAATCTATGACTTGGTTTGAAATATACTTGAAAACACATTAGTCATAGCATATAAAAGAGACATGATCAAAGGTATATTTATGAGCTATGTGTGCAAAACATCAAAAGAAATTCCGAGAATCAAGAACATTTAGCTCATGCCTAAGTTTGTTAAATGTTTGTTCATCAAATGGCTTGGTAAAGATATCGGCTAATTGTTCCTTGGTGTTAATATATGCAATCTCGATATCCCCCTTTTGTTGGTGATCCCTTAGAAAATGATACCGAATGGCTATGTGTTTAGTGCGGCTATGTTCAACGGGATTATCCGCCATGCGGATTGCACTCTCATTATCACATAGAAGAGGAACTTTGGTTAATTTGTAACCATAGTCCCTAAGGGTTTGCCTCATCTAAAGCAATTGCGCGCAACAATGGCCTGCGGCAATATACTCGGCTTCGGCAGTAGAAAGAGCTACGGAATTTTGCTTCTTTGAAGCCCAAGACACCAGAGACCTTCCCAAGAACTGGCAAGTCCCCGATGTGCTCTTTCTATTAATTTTACACCCCGCCCAATCGACATCCGAATAACCAATTAAATCAAATGTGGATCCCCGAGGGTACCAAAGCCCAAACTTAGGAGTATAAACTAAATATCTCAAGATTCGTTTTACGGCCGTAAGGTGAGCTTCCTTAGGGTCGGCTTGGAATCTTGCACACATGCATACAGAAAGCATAATGTCCGGTCGTGAAGCACATAAATAGAGTAAAGATCCTATCATCGACCGGTATACCTTTTGATCTACGGATTTACCTCCCGTGTCGAGGTCGAGATGCCCATTGGTTCCCATGGGTGTCTTGATGGGCTTGGCATCCTTCATCCCAAACTTGTTGAGAATATCTTGAATGTACTTTGTTTGGCTAATGAAGGTGCCCTCTTGGAGTTGCTTCACTTGAAATCCTAAGAAGTATTTTAACTCCCACATCATAGACATCTCGAATTTTTGTGTCATGATCCTACTAAATTCCTCACATGTAGATTCGTTAGTAGACCCAAAAATAATATCATCAACATAAATTTGGCATACAAACAAATCATTTTCAAGAGTTTTAGTAAATAAAGTAGGATCGACCTTTCCGACTTTGAAGCCATTAGCCATAAGAAAATCTCTTAGGCATTCATACCATGCTCGTGGGGCTTGCTTGAGCCCATACAGCGCCTTTGAGAGTTTATACACATGGTTAGGATACTCACTATCTTCAAAGCCGGGAGGTTACTCAACATAGACCTCTTCCTTGATTGGTCCATTGAGGAAGGCACTTTTCACGTCCATTTGGTAAAGCTTGAAGCCATGGTAAGTAGCATAGGCAAGTAAAATGCGAATGGACTCAAGCCTAGCTACGGGTGCATAGGTTTCACCGAAATCCAAACCTTCGACATGTGAATACCCCTTGGCCACAAGTCGGGCTTTGTTCCTTGTCACCACACCATGCTCGTCTTGCTTGTTGCGGAAGACCCACTTGGTTCCTACAACATTTTGGTTAGGACGTGGAACTAGATGTCATACCTCATTCCTAGTGTAGTTGTTGAGCTCCTCTTGCATCGCCACCACCCAATCCGAATCTTGAAGTGCTTCCTCTACCCTGTGTGGCTTAATAGAGGAAACAAAAGATACCCCCTTTTGAATATCGCCGAGGATGGTGTTCACGGGGTGATCTCGTTGAATTGCTTGGTGGACTCTTGGGTGTGGCGGCCTTGTAGCTTGTTCATCTTCCTCATCTTGATTATGGGCATCTCCCCCTTGATCATTGCTCTCCTCTTGAGGTGGCTCAACTTCATGATCTTCTCCTTCATCATTTTGAGCTTGATCCTCATCTTGAGTTGGTGGAGATGCTTGTGTGGAGGAAGATGGTTGATCTTGTGCTTGTGGTGGCTCTTCGGATTCCTTAGGACACACATCCCTAATGGACATGTTCCTTAGCGTGACGCACGGAGCCTCTTCATCACCTAGCTCATCAAGATCAACTTGCTCTACTTGAGAGCCGTTAGTCTCATCAAACACAATGTCACAAGAAACTTCAACTAATCCAGAGGACTTGTTAAAGACTTTATATGCCCTTGTGTTTGAATCATATCCTAGTAAAAAGCCTTCTACAGCCTTGGGAGCAAATTTAGATTTTCTACCTCTTTTAACAAGAATAAAGCATTTGCTACCAAAGACTCTAAAATATGAAACATTGGGCTTTTTACCGGTTAGGAGTTCATACGATGTCTTCTTGAGGATTCGGTGTAGATACAACCGGTTGATGGCGTAGCAAGCGGTGTTGACCGCCTCGGCCCAAAACCGATCCGAAGTCTTGTACTCATCAAGCATGGTCCTCGCCATGTCCAATAGAGTTCTATTCTTCCTCTCCACTACACCATTTTGTCGTGGCGTGTAGGGAGAAGAGAACTCATGCTTGATGCCCTCCTCCTCAAGGAAGCCTTCGATTTGTGAGTTCTTGAACTCCGTTCCATTGTCGCTTCTTATCTTCTTAATTCTCAAGCTGAACTCATTTTGAGCCCGTCTCAAGAATCCCTTTAAGGTTTCTTGGGTGTGAGATTTTTCCTGCAAGAAGAACACCCAAGTGAAGCGAGAATAATCATCCACAATAACTAGACAGTACTTACTCCCGCCGTTGCTTATGTAAGCAATCGGGCCGAATAGATCCATGTGTAGGAGCTCGAGTGGCCTGTCAGTCGTCATGATGTTCTTATGTGGATGATGAATACCAACTTGCTTCCCTGCCTGACATGCGCTACAAATCTTGTCTTTCTCAAAATGAACATTTGTTAGTCCCAAAATGTGTTCTCCCTTTAGAAGCTTGTGAAGATTCTTCATCCCAACATGTGCTAGTCGGCGATGCCAGAGCCAGCCCATGTTAGTCTTAGCAATTAAGCAAGTGTCGAGTTTAGCTCTATCAAAATCTACTAAGTATAGCTGACCCTCTAACACTCCCTTAAATGCTATTGAATCATCACTTCTTCTAAAGACACTGACACCTACATCCGTAAAAAGACAGTTGTAACCCATTTTGCATAATTGCGAAACTGAAAGCAAGTTGTAATCTAAAGAATCTACGAGAAAAACATTTGAAATGGAATGGTCAGGTGATATAGCTATTTTACCCAATCCTTTGACCAAACCTTGATTTCCATCCCCGAATGTGATAGCTCGTCGGGGATCTTGGTTTTTCTCATAGGAGGAGAACATCTTCTTCTCCCCTGTCATATGGTTTGTGCACCCGCTATTGATGATCCAACTTGAGCCTCCGGATGCATAAACCTACAAAACAAGTTTAGTTCTTGATTTTAGGTACCCAAACGGTTTGGGTCCTTTGACATTAGATACAAGAACTTTGGGTACCCAAACACAAGTCTTTGATCCCTTGTGTTTGTCCCCAACATACTTGGCAACTACTTTGCCGGATTTGTTAGTTAAGATATAAGATGCATCAAAAGTTTTAAATGAAATGTTAGAATCATTTGATGCAATAGGAGTTTTCTTTCTAGTCAATTTAGCACGGGTTGATTGCCTAGAGCTAGATGTCTCACCCTTATACATAAAAGCATGATTAGGGCCAGGCTGTGACTTCCTAGAATGAATTCTCCTAATTTTGTGCTCGGGATAACCGGCAGGGTACAAAATGTAGCCCTCGTTATCCTGAGGCATGGGAACCTTGCCCTTAACAAAATTAGACAATCTTTTAGGAGGGGCATTAAGTTTGACATTGTCCCCCTTTTGGAAACCAATGCCATCCTTGATGCCAGGGCGTCTCCCACTATAGAGCATGCTTTTAGCAAATTTAAATTTTTCATTTTCTAAGTCATGCTCATTTATTTTGTCATTAAGTTGAGCTATGTGATCATTTTGTTTCTTAATTAAAGCTAGATGATCATGAATAACATCAACATTAATGTCTCTACATCTAGTGCAAATGGAAACATGTTCAATAGTAGATGTAGAAGGTTTGCAAGAATTAAGTTCAACAATCTTAGCACGTAAAATGTCATTCTTATCTCTAAGATCGGATATGGAAGCATTGCAAACATCTAATTCTTTAGCCTTAGCAATTAATTTTTCATTTTCATTTCTAAGGCTAGCAAGAGAAACATTCAATTCTTCAATCTTAGCAAGTAATTTATCATTATCATCTCTAAGATTACAAATTGAATCATCACCAACATTTGAATCAACTTTAGGAATTAATCTAGCATTCTCATTTTTAAGGTTGGCAATAATATCATGGCAAGTGCTTAGCTCACTAGATAATTTTTCACATTTTTCTACTTCTAGAGCGTAAGCATTTTTAACCTTAACATGCTTCTTATTTTCCTTAATTAGGAAGTCCTCTTGGGAGTCCAAGAGTTCATCCTTTTCATGAATAGCACTAATTAATTCATTCAATTTTTCCTTTTGTTGCATGTTTAGGTTGGCAAAAAGGGTGTGCAAATTATCCTCCTCATCACTAGCATTATCTTCATCACTAGAGGATGCATATTTAGTGGATGATTTTGATTTTACCTTCTTCTTTTTACCGTCCTTTGCCATGAGGCACTTGTGGCCGAAGTTGGGGAAGAGGAGGCCCTTGGTGACGGCGATGTTGGCGGCGTCCTCGTCGGAGGAGTCGGTGGAGCTCTCGTCGGAGTCCCACTCCCGGCAAACATGGGCATCGCCGCCCTTCTTCTTGTAATACCTCTTCTTTTCTCTCCTCTTGCCCTTCTTGTCGTTATCCCTGTCACTGTCACTAGATAGTGGACATTTTGCAATGAAGTGACCGGGCTTACCACACTTGTAGCAAACTTTCTTGGAGCGGGGCTTGTAATCCTTCCCTCTCCTTTGCTTGAGGATTTGGCGGAAGCTCTTGATGATGAGCGTCATCTCCTCATTGTCGAGCTTAGAGGCGTCGATGGGTTGTCTACTTGATGTAGACTCCTCCTTCTTCTCCTTCGTCGCCTTGAATGCGACCGGTTGTGCTTCGGGCGTGGAGGGGCCATCTTGCTCGATGATTTTCTTTGAGCCTTTGATCATCAACTCAAAGCTCACAAATTTGCCTATTACTTCCTCGGGAGACATTAGTGTATATCTAGGATCACTGTGGCAGAACCACCCGGATTATTCCAGCTTAAGTGCCCAAGTCGCACCCTTAACGGCAGCAACACACTTAAATCGGAATAACCCGTCAGTCCCTCGGATCTAGTCCGATAAAGCCACTTATCCAGGATCGAATACCGATAGCTCACTCGAAGGTGAGGCACATAGAAATACAATAAAGAATAATACCATAAATTTAATAAGTATCAGTAGTGATTACATTATCGGAGTTTCAGAAATAATAACAATAAGTTTTAATGCAGCGGAAATAACTAACGGAGAAGAACCGAGTAACATGGCGAAGCCTGGCCACACTACTCCTCCTGGTCCTCTCCTGCGGAAACAGCAACCCACTCGACCGTCTATCCCGGTGGTGGGGATGGAGGCCAAGTCACACCATCAACCAAATCAAGGAGGTACCTGCAAAAATTATGCCACAAGCAAGGCTGAGTATACTAATACTCATCTAGACTTACCCGGTGTGAGGAGTCTACTCCTCTACCTCTAGACATGCAGCTGTTTGGCTGAGGGGTTTGGTTTACCAAAAGCACTAGCTGAGTCTAAAATCAAGTTTTAGCTTTTCAAGTTCTAGAATAATAGTTTAGACTAGATGAGAACCTATCTACTCATATATGGTATCAAACATTATATCAATCAATATCTTTTTCAGTAACCTCATTTCCACTTATTACTCAATGCAGTACAATGGATCAAGCAGTCTCATTAGCTGCGAGAAGCAGACGATTCGAATCGAGTTTTAACCTTGCAAGGTAAACCTAAACACACGACATGCCAGGGCACTTCGTCCCCACACATGTCAATCGTCCCCATCGATTCCCCGTTCGCGGCCAGGCCTCACCGCCTTGGCATACAATGCTCCACTGACCCCGTCCGCCGCCGTGCAGTGGCCGCACTTGTACCCACCATATCTAGAATGGGAGACCCAGTCTCAGGTCGCGTGAGGGATAAAGTCCGCGCCCGGCTTCACTCAGGTACTAGGTTTACCGGTTACCATATTTCCCGACATGTGTTTAGTACATTCAAACGCTTGACACAGGTATCCGCACGTTAATCCTTATTCCAATTTCGTCTCGTAGACAATGCATCCCCATGGATCCGTGTCCACAGACCATCATCATTCTATTATCAAAAATGGATACAACCAATTTCTGACCTCGCGCGAGTGCTAGAAAAATCACTCGACTTCTACCGAGATCCTGATTTAGCATAGCAGCTACTCGACCTAGCATACTAGTATCCATCTCAAAAGGAATCCTGAGTTCATGCAACTAGGGTTTCAACCAACTCCTACACTTAAGTGCACGGTACAAGCCTACAAACATTAAGTGTAGTAAAATAGCATATATAAACGGTTATGCATAAAACCGGGGCTTGCCTTTAATTTAACACTTAGACAGTGTTTGCTGGGTGGCACTCGCTTGGCGAGCATCCACTAGTTAAGTCCACCATTCTTCAGGTCGTCCACCAACTGCATCTTGTTGTTGGCACCATACCACTTGCACGATTATCATCTCTCGGTCCTAAATGAGATGCAAGATGCATATGTATGAATATAATGAAAGTAGCACAAGATATTCAAAGACATAGTGGTGAACTAAACATTAAATTGTAAGGCACCGCGACAACTGTACTCAAGCGCTAGCTATCTATACGTCATCGGGCATACGTAGTCAATCATCACTGGAAAACAACAAACACTTCCTATAATTATCTATTGCAAACACGACATCATAAGTACAAGCATTCGTCACGTTCACTTTTATCATTCATTGGTTACTTAGTATTAAACTAGTTAAGTACGCATAAATTTACGATGACTTACACATAGACAGACTTAGTTAAAAAGGAATAGTTGCTTAATCGGGTTTTACAATCATTCACAACCTTCTACTGCAAGCATACACCCTAGAGAACACACATGAGGAGATAGTTTAATCACAATTACATATTATACTACTTTAATGATGTTGGTTACTTACTAGTATTAGCAGAAAGGCAAAGACAAGACATTATCATTTTGTTTCTCCGAACATATAACTGCATTGCTAAGTGTTGATTAAGCCAAGCTACTTATTAGATCTCAACAAAATTAGTTCACTAACTTAGTGAGACATGTACTACTTACCTGTATATAACTAAAATTATATTAGTCACTTTCATTATTACTCATGTTCAATTAAAACCAAAACAAGCAAGCAGTCACTCAAGTCAAGCACAATAGAGTAGAGCAATCAATCACTTCTAACACATTTAGGATAGCAGCACAACATTTGTTTGTTTTAATCATAACTCTTCAAATATTAATCCAACAATAGCAAACTAGGACTTTCTGGAAAGCTTAAAAAGTGCTCTACAACTTTGGTATTTTTACCTCGACAAGATTCAATGGTTAGCAAGGTCAAAAAGTGTTAACACGATAGCTCTGTCCAGATTTGGACAAATTCAGATTTGCGACTTCAAAAAATCCATAACTAAAGATTTATGTATCCAACAAAGTGATCCTAGACTTTCTGGAAAGATAATGAAATTGTATACAAATCATTTATGAACATCTTAGGTTGATTTAACATGTATCATGGTTAAAAGACACTAGGAAGGCTTTGCTGTCCAGATTTGGATAGATTCAGACTTTACACTTCAAACGCCTATAACTTAACCTTTAGACCACCAAAAAGGGTGATCCAAGACTTTTTTGGAAAGCTTAGCAAACTTACTACATAACTTTTATAATCACCAAGAAGTGATTCTATATTTCACTAAATCAAACAATACAGTTTTCTAAATCTGTTCTGACAGTGGACAGAATACACTCACACAACCAAAACTATACACCCATAAATTTCAGTTTGCTAGCACAAGAGCACTTAACTAAATCACCAAGCAAACTCATAGAGAGATACTATCACCAATTTCTCAAATTCAAATCATTATGACCTAGTTGTAAAGTTTCAATTTATATCAAGGCACTTAAGTATTTCAAGAAACATGCATGCCCTTGTTTACTTCTAATTTTTCACTAATTGTTCTTATAATTATAAAATGTGTGTCATTTTAGTACCATATAAAACTATCTAATTTGGGGCTGGAATTTTTATGAGGCATAGGTAATAACAAATTATGACCAATGTATAAATTTCACATGCCCAGGTTTTATATTTTATCTAATACAAAAATAACAAATTGTTAATGCAATAAAGCATGTGAGAGCAAGTTAAATCTAAAACTAATTATTTTCTGTAGATTCATGACCATATTAAGTTTTATTAGGCTACTATAATATCATGCAAGGACAGTGGAACACCATTTTACATTTTTGCATCTATACATTATTTTTAAATCATTTAAAACTACTTAAGGTGCATTAAACAAGTTAAATCACTAACTTAATCATACATGCACAACAATTCATGAAGTTTTTACGAGTCACCAAACATCACACCAAGAGTCTACTGTAAAACTTTCAACCTAATTGAAGCACCAGAGCTACAGATCCAAAAATAACAAACAAATAAATCTTCTTTTTTCTATTTTACTTGTTTTAATTAACACACCAAGAAAACAGTGAACAACATATAAGTTTTATATTTTTCTTAGCTAGAGTATGACAACATCTAACTAACAAAACAGGTTTCATCATTTTTGGATTTT
Source organism: Zea mays (assembly GCF_902167145.1). Classification (NCBI taxonomy): domain Eukaryota; kingdom Viridiplantae; phylum Streptophyta; class Magnoliopsida; order Poales; family Poaceae; genus Zea; species Zea mays. Next base: position 90,454,574 of record NC_050105.1, read on the forward strand.
TATAAATAAATTATGGAGAGAAGCAAGTTCATTTGTTTTCTAATCCTATTTTCAGAAATGAATTTCTACAGCCAAAAGTTTCTACTAAAATATGCCAACATATAGATCCACTGCATAGACAATTTCCCAAGGATTCCAAAAATCTCTCATTTACTATTTTACGATTTTTCTGTGATTTACTACGATTTTCTAAAGTTCGGCACCAAATCTGTGAAATGAAATTCGAAAAAGAAAAACTTCAGCACATAAGTCCTTGGCTGCACTATTCACCTGAGTCATGCCCTTTGCACGTAACCCCCTGCTTTTAGTCGAATTGCTGCACCATGTCCCCCACGCGATTTGCACAGAGAAGCACCTCATGCCTTCGCGATTCCCAGCGATGGGATGCTCTCCGACGACGGGGAAATGGAGGGGGAGTACGAGGGGGCCAGTGCGCACTGCTGGAGGGTCGTAGCTCGGTCGGAGGTGGCTGGTGGAGCGCTGCCCACGGCTGCGAGCAGAACGACGGCGGCCATGGACGGGAGCTCGCGAGAATGGGAGGGACAGCGCTGGGAGCGTGGAGAAGGAATAGAGAACATTGGGGAGTGCCCTGGCACCGTTTATATAGATGGGGGAGGCAGAGAAGGGTCAGACAGGAGGGGGCAATGGCAGGTGCGAGCTCTGCTCATTGGTGGGCGTGGGCGGCTGCCTGCCAGAGCACCAGTCTGCACAGCGACAGAAGAAGGCACGCATTGGACGAACGTTTTTGGCATTTTCTGTTTGGATTCGGACCCGGATCACTGCAGAAGATTTGTTCCTTGATGTATACTCTATAAATCGTGTACAGGACTTGAGGTGATTCGAGCACTGGTTAGAGAGTTATAGACACATGAAAACTGGTTTGTCAGTGGGTTAGAAATCAGTGGAAACTCGTGAAAACTGAATGTCAAAGCATGTCAAACGAAATCGGATGAATGCCACCTTTTAATATGTTGTGCCCCTATTAGTTATTAACAAATTTTATATTTGGGAAAACTTGAGTTGTTCAACAAAAATTTGGGAACGCGCAGGGCCGGTTCTGACATTTCGGGGGCCCTAAGCAAAAATTTATATAGAGACCCCATATAACTAGATATATGTATATATCATCTACACATCTACTAAATACATATCTGTAAAGAAACTGTATATAAGTTATTGTAATATAGAATATTACACATTATTGTTTATAAAATAACATTGGCTGAAATAATAAAAATTTACTTGTCACTTCTCATCTTATAAAATTTCTTCTAACATTTTTTGATACAAATCATCGATTATACTATTGATATCGATATCATTCAATAGCTTCTTCTCGATCATAAAGACGTCAAACCATTCAACCTTTCTTGACTCATTGCTGATCTTAAATAATTATTCAGTAACTTCAATTTTGAGAAGCTTCTTTCAGTAGATGCAACAGTAACAAACACAGTAAATAATATTATATAAGCAATAGAGGCATTAGGATAACAATCCACAACTCTGATATGCTCAAAAATCTCCACAGCAGATAATGTGTCGTTAGGCAAAGTAAACTTTAGAATATTCAATTTAGAAATCAAATCATTTAACTCAACATCACATGAACCATCATGAGAGAAAGTGTTTGCAAATTTAGTGCAAAACTCTTCAAGTTCTCTATCATTTAGTGAGCTTAGTGTGCTTGAGCTTAATAAAAACCCAAATATACCTAAACATGGAGAGTTCTTGAAATCTGGTCCTCAAAGAAGTGCTCGTCATGTCAACTAATACCAAAAAATAGTTGACTTGAAAAGCTCTCTCATTTTCTAGAATTTCTTCGTGGCACCTACTTTCATCAAATTGTTTCTTTCTCACCGCTTTACGCTTTATTGGAAATGATGTATTTACACCAAAATCATTTGCAATATCTTTAACAATGGTTACCAGCGAGCAGCGGCTAGAGATTTTGGGAATAGAATAAATATATACCATACATATATATAAGAGTATATATCTATTTAGGTCGGACTGAGGGCCCTACTAACTTTGGGGCCCTGAGCGGCGGCATACCCTGCCTACCCTCAGGGCCGGGCCTGGGAACGCGAGACGTCGACCCGAACGATGCTGATTTCAGACTTAGAAGAATTCGAATTCTGAAATCAGATTTTTATTCTGTCTTGATGGCACTGTTTGAGATACTTAGAGATTGAATCAAGACTTGGTTTAAATATAATATTTGTTGTATAACACCTGTTCTCCAACTTTTATTAAAAGTCAAACCTCATATCTTGAATATAAATTAAAGTTTCACTTTGGTCAAGGTAGCATTATTATAAAGCTTCAAACTATATTTTTAAGGCAATCGGGTATTTTCTCGACATTTTCTTGGCATTTTCTCTACATGAACCCTCAATAACTTTTGTTGTAGAGTTCATATAGAGTTGTTTGAGCAAGATCACAAGGCTTGGTTGAATTTTAAAATTTGCATATGTTTAAATGAGAAGTTTCAAGCAAGTATAGGATTCATCTTTTTATGTGAGCATTTGTTTCAAACTTCGAGAAATCTTTAGAAGACACTTGATACATAAAGATGAATTATGACATAGAGAAAACAAGTCGGTTTGCATAAGAATTAATTAGAGCTTGACACAAGGAGATTCTGAGAGAGAATGCGGATTCAGATTAAGTATTTGGACGTAGACCGACTATCGAGAAAGCGGATTCAGACACCGATTGGATAACATAACAACTATCGAGAGTCCGAATAAATGAGTCTGGACAGGAGTTGCGAGACGAGATTGACTTTCGAATTTGCATTTGCTTCAAGAAACAAAAGTTTTTAGCAGGCTCCAAATTTGGCAGTTCTTGAGATCGAATCATCCCAAACTCGATGAAACTCTCATGAGTAACTTGATAAATGGAGATAAATATGATAAAGAGATAGAAATTTTCACTGGGCATCCAAGCTTAGGACAAATCTCCCGATATAACGCGAAACTGACACCTGGGGTGTCACAATCACCACGTATTAATTGAACTTGCGTAGGGTTAAGAAAAACGAGTGATCTAAGAATAACCTTGACCATTTCATGGTCATCCCATTTCTTACTCCCGAGGTTACGCACTTGGTTCACCAAGGTCTTGAGCCGATTGTACATTTCTTGTGGCTCCTCCCCTTGGCGAAGCCGGAAGCGACCGAGCTCCCCCTCGATCGTCTCCCGCTTGGTGATCTTGGTCACCTCGTCTCCTTCGTGCGCGGTCTTGAGTACGTCCCAAATCTCTTTGGCGCTCTTTAACCCTTGCACCTTGTTATACTCCTCTCGACTTAGAGAAGCGAGGAGTATAGTGGTGGCTTGGGAGTTGAAGTGTCGGATTTGGGTGACCTCGTCCGAATCATAGTCTTCATCCCCCGGTGATGGTACCTGTACTCCAATCTCAACAACATCCCAAATGCTTGTGTGGAGTGAGGTTAGATGTGCCTCATTTTATCACTCCACATATTATAATCTTCACCATCAAACATAGGTGGTTTGCCTAATGGGACGGAAAGTAATGGAGCACGTTTGGAAATGCGAGGGTAGCGTAGGGGGATCTTACTAAACTTCTTGTGCTCATGGCGCTTAGAAGTTACAGACGGCGTGTCGGAGCTGGAGGTGGATAGCGACGAAGAGTCGGTCTCGTAGTATACCACCTTCCTCATCTTTTTCTTCTTGTCACTGCTCCGACGCGACTTGTTGTGTGAAGGGGATCCCTTCACCTTGTTGGCGGACTCCCGGGATGGAGCCTTCCCATGGCTTGTGGCGGACTTCTCGTCGGTCCCGATCTTCCTCTTGGCGGATGCTCCCGACATCACTTCGAGTGGTTAGGCTCTAATGAAGCACCGGGCTCTGGTACCAATTGAAAGTCGCCTAGAGGGGGGGTGAATAGGGCGAATCTGAAATTTATAAACTTAAGCACAACTACAAGTCGGGTTAGCGTTAGAAATATAAGCGAGTCCGAGAGAGAGGGTGAAAAACAAATCGCGAGCAAATAAAGAGTGAGACACGATGATTTGTTTTACCGAGGTTCGGTTCTTGCAAACCTACTCCCCGTTGAGGCGGTCACAAAGACCGGGTCTCTTTCAACCCTTTCCCTCTCTCAAACGGTCACTTAGACCGAGTGAGCTTCTCTTCTCAATCAAATGGAACACAAAGTTCCCGCAAGGACCACCACACAATTGGTATCTCTTGCCTCGGTTACAATTGAGTTTATCACAAGAAAGAATGAGAAAGAAGAAGCAATCCAAGCGCAAGAGCTCAAATGAACACAAATGTCGCTCTCTCTAGTCACTATTTGATTTGGAGTGATTCCGGACTTGGGAGAGGATTTGATCTCTTTGGTTGTGTCTAGAATTGAATGTTATAGCTCTTGTAATGTGTTGGAAGGTGGAAAACTTGGATGCCATTGAATGTGGGGTGGTTGGGGTATTTATAGCCCCAACCACCAAACTAGTCGTTTGGTGGAGGCTGTTGTCGCATGGCGCACCAGACAGTCCGGTGCGCCACCGGACACTGTCCGGTGTGCCAGCCAGGTCACCCGGCCGTTAGGGTTCGACCGTTGGAGCTCTGACTGGTGGGGCCTCTGGGCTGTCCGGTGGTGCACCGGACATGTCCTGTATACTGTCCGGTGCGCCAACTGTGCGTGCTCTGACTCTGGTGCGCACTGTAGCGCATTGAATGCGGTTGCAGTCGACCGTTGGTGCGAAGTAGCCGTTGCTCTGCTGGCACACCGGACAGTCCGGTGTGACACCGGACACTGTCCGGTGCCTCACCGGACAGTCCAGTGAATTATAGCGGAGCGGCCTCCCATTTTCCCGAAGGTGGCAAGTTCAGCTTCGAGTTCCCTGGTGCACCGGACACTATCCGGTGGTGCACCGGACACTGTCCGGTGGCACACCGGACAGTCCGGTGCGCCAGACCAGGGTGCCTTATGGGATGTCTTTAGCTCTCTTTATTTGAACCCATCTTTGGTGTTTTTATTGGCTTGTTGTGAACCTTTGGCACCTGTAAAACTTATAGACTAGAGCAAACTAGTTAGTCCAAATATTTGTGTTAGGCAATTCAACCACCAAAATCAATTAGGAAATAGGTGTAAGCCTAATTCCCTTTCAACGATTAGCAATTTTCCTATCATAAATAAAGGCATGGTTCCTGTGAGGATTATTAACCATAGGAGCCTTCCCTTTCTCCTTGTTGGTAATGGGAGCCCTTTGGCTTGTTAAGTTCTTGGCTTCCTTTCGAAAACCAAGCCCATCCTTAATTGAGGGGTGTCTACCAACGGTGTAGGCATCCCTAGCAAATTTTAATTGATCAAAATTAATTTTGCAAGTCTTAAGTTGAGCATTAAGACTTGCCACCTCATCATTTAATTTGGTAATAGAAATAAGGTGTTCATCACAAGCATCAACATCAAAATCCTTGCATCTATCACAAATAACAACATGCTTTTCACAAGAACTAGATTTATTAACTCCTTCTAGCTTAGTAGTTAATTCATCATTTAAACTCTTTAAACTAGATGTAGTTTCATGGCAAGCAGATAACTCAGAAGATAGCATTTCATTCCTTTTAATTTCTAAAGCAAGAGATTTTTGCACACTAACAAATTTATCATGCTCCTCATATAAAATATCCTCTTGTTTTTCTAACAATCTATCCTTTTCATTTAGAACATCAATTAATTCATTAAATTTTTCTACCTTAGCTCTATCTAAACCTTTGAATAAGCTAGAGTAATCTACTTCATCATCGAAAGAATCATCATTGCTAGAAGTAGTGTACTTAGGGGTATCTCGAACATGTACCTTCTTTTCCTTTGCCATAAGACATGTATGACGTTCATTGGGGAAGAGAGCAGACTTATTGAAGGCTAAGGCAGCGATTCCTTCGTCGTCGGAGTCGGAAGAGGAGCAGTCCGAGTCCCATTCCTTTCCAAGGTGCGCCTCGCCCTTTGCCTTCCTGTAGCTCTTCTTTTTCTCCTTCTTCCTGCTCTTTTCTTGTCCCTGGTCACTATCATTATCGGGACAATTTGCAATAAAGTGACTAGTCTTACCGCATTTGAAGCAGGAGCGCTTTCCCGTTGTTTTGTTCTTGTTGGGGTACTCCTTGCGTCCTTTAAGTGCGGTCTTGAAGTGCTTGATGATAAGCGCCATCTCATCTTCGTTGAGGCCGGCAGCCTCCACTTGAGCTACCTTGCTTGGTAGCGCCTCCTTGCTGCTTGTTGCCTTGAGAGCAATGGGTTGCGGCTCGTAGACGGGTAGTGGGTTGTTCAAGGCGTCATCTACTTACCTTGCCTCTTTAACCATCATGCGCCCACTTATAAATTTTCCGAGTATCTCCTCGGGTGTCATCTTTGTATACCTGGGATTTTCACGGATAAGATTCACAAGATGGGGATCAATAACTGTAAAGGACCTGAGCATTAGTCGGACGACGTCGTGGTCCGTCCATCTTGTGCTTCCATAGCTTCTAATCTTGTTGACCAGGGTCTTGAGCCTGTTGTATGTTTGTGTTGGCTCCTCTCCCCTAATCATCGCGAACCTTCCCAGCTCGCCTTCCACCAACTCCATTTTGGTGATCATGGTGGCATCGTTTCCTTCATGTGAGATCTTGAGGGTATCCTAAATTTGCTTGGCATTGTCCAAGCCACTCACCTTATTGTACTCATCCCTGCAAAGAGATGCTAGCAACACAGTAGTAGCTTGGGCATTCTTATGAATTTGCTCATTTATCAAAATGGCATTGTTAGTACTATCAAAGTGCATTCCGTTTTCGACAATTTCCCAGATACTAGGATGGAGAGAAAATAAATGACTACGCATTTTATGACTCCAGAAAGAATAATCTTCTCCATCAAAGTGGGGGGTTTACCAAGTGGAATTGATAGCAAATGAGCATTAGAATTATACGGCATGCGAGAATAGTCAAAAGAGTAGTTCTGATTAACCGTCTTTTTCTTTGATGAAGAATCGTCATCGTCATTGTCTCTTGGTGAAGAAGAAGATGCATCGTTGTCGTAGTAGATGATCTTCTTGATGCGCCTCTTCTTCTTCCTGTCCTTCTTCTTGTGACTCGAGCCAGAGTCAGTGGGCTTGTCGTCTCTTGGCTCATTGAAGATGGACTCCTTCTCTTTGTCATTGACCACCATCCCCTTTCCCTTATGATCCATCTCTTCGGGCGATTAGTCCCTTACGTGAAGAGAACGGCTCTGATACCAATTGTGAGCACCTAGAGGGGGGGTGAATAGGTGATCCTGTAAAATTCAAACACTAGTAGCCACAAAACTTAGTTATGAGTGTTAGTATGGCTAAATAACTTGAAGCGAGGTCTTGTGAACACAAATAATCACAGAGAGATCAACACAAGACACATGATTTTTATCCCATGGTTCGGCCAAGTAACACTTGCCTACTTCCACGTTGTGGCGTCCCAATGGACGAGGGTTGCACTCAACCCCTTTCAAGTGATCCGATGATCAACTTGAATACCACGGTTTTTCCTTTAGATGATTATTCCCGTTTGCGAGGAATCTCCACAAGATTGGAGTCTCTCGCCCTTACAACAAAGATCACAATGAAATCATGGAGTAAGGTTGGGATGAGCAACACACACAAGACACAAATTGCAGCACACCCACGCACACAAGAGGAGACTTGATCTCAAATGACAACATAGGGAGTCCTCGACTCGAATGGAGCTCAAATCTCTAACACAACGAAACGAATGCGCGGGAACAGAGTCTGGATGCCTTAGGATGCTTAGTGAATGCTTGGGTGACTCCTCCATGCGCCTAGGGGTCCCTTTTATGGCCCCAAGGCAGCTAGGAGCCGTTGAAGACAATCTTGGTTAATCTTGCCTTCTGTCGTGTGGTGCACCAGACAGTCCGGTGCACCACCGGACAGTCACTGTAGCTGTCCGGTGCGCGATTCCTTTCCAAAACAGGCGCAGTCGACCGTTGCAGCTTCGGGCCCGTTGGCGCACCGGACACTGTCCGGTGCACACCGGACAGTCCGGTGCCCCCTGCCGACCATTGGTGCGGGCCATACGTCGCCCGCGGATTGCGCTGGCGACCGTTGTGCTGGCGACCGTTGGCTCACCGGACAGTCCGGTGCACCACCGGACAGTCCGGTGAATTATAGTCGTACGCCGCTGATATTTTCCCGAGAGCGACCTTTTCACCGGAGACCAGCCTGGCGCACCGGACACTGTCCGGTGCACCACCGGACAGTCCGGTGTGCCAGACTGAGCTGAGTTTTGGCTGCACCGAGCCAAGTCCTTTTGGTTTCTTTTCTTCTTTTCTCACTGTTTCTAACACTTAGATAACTTCATTAGTATTCAAAAACAAATGTATAAGTCTAGAAACATACCTCATGTCTTGATTTGCACTTTTTCAATCTTTGGTACATTAGGACTTAAAGAATATGTGTTGGGTACTTAATCACCAAAACATTGTAGAAATGGCCCAAAGGCACATTTCCCTTTGACTTGCCCGAGCCCAGCTTCGACCTCGATACTATTAACGAAAGGGCGTCTAACGTCACTGGGAACAACGAAGCTAACGTATTACCCAAGGGCGTTTTGCCATATTTAGCACTGCACCAACCACTACGGCATGGGCAACCTCCCTGTCAGGTAGGCTCGGGTACGTAGCCGAGCCCTTGGCCCCCGTCTCGGCTCTCTGCAGAAACCAGACATCTCCAATGGGCATAAGTCAATAGCGAGTACAAATCCCCAGTGAAAGGGAAATGTGCCTTTGGGCCATTTCTAAGTATTTTGGTGATTTAATGTCCAACACAAGTGCCTAAGTGTAAAATGGTGGACAAAGTACTAATCAAGGATAAAGGTATGTTTTTCAGACTTAGTACATTATTTTAGAGACTAATGTATTGTGTCTAAGTGCTGTAAACAGGAAAAATCGAATTGGAAATGAGATGGTTTTGTTCAGCCAAAGTCTGCTCAGTCTGGGAGCACCGGACTGTCTGGTCGTGCACCGGACAGTGTCCGGTGCGCCAGGCTGGCTCGAGCGAACTGGCCGCTCTCGGGAATTCACCGGCGACGTACGGCTATAATTCACCGCACTGTCCGGTGTGCACCGGACTGTCCGGTGAGCCAACGGTTAGCCGGGCCAACGGTCGGCAGCGCGATCTGCGCGGGACACGTGGCCGAGCCAACGGCTAGAAGGGGGCACCGGACTGTCCGGTGTGCACCGGACATGTCCGGTGCGCCAACGGCTCTCTGGCTGCCAACGGTCGGCTGCGCCAGTTAAGGAAAGAAATCGGGCACCGGACAGTGTCCGGTGTGCACCGGACTGTCCGGTGCGCCAGACGACAGAAGGCAAGAATTGCCTTCCCAGATTGCTCTCAACGGCTCCTAGCTGCCTTGGGGCTATAAAAGGGACCCCTAGGCGCATGGAGGAGTACACCAAGCATTCCTAAGCATTCTTGATCACTCACACTTCATTCTTGCGCACTTGTTCGACATTCTAGTGATTTGAGCTCCGTTCTAGTGTGCTAGTCTCTTGAACTCAAGTCTGGGTCTTGTGTGTGCATATTTGCTGTGATCTTTGTGTCTTGTGTGAGTTGCTAATCCCTCCCTTGCTCCGTGCTTCTTTGTGAACTTCAAGTGTAAGGGCGAGAGGCTCCAAGTTGTGGAGATTCCTCGCAAACGGGATTAAGAAAAGCAAAGAAAAACACCATGGTATTCAAGTGGGTCTTTGGACCGCTTGAGAGGGGTTGATTGCAACCCTCGTCCATTGGGACGCCACAACGTGGAATAGGCAAGCGTTGGTCTTGGCCGAACCACGGGATAACCACCGTGCCATCTCTGTGATTGATATCTTTGTGGTTATTGTGTTTTGTTGAGACTCCTCTCTAGCCACTTGGTGATTATTGTGCTAACACTTAACCAAGTTTTGTGGCTTAAGTTTTAAGTTTTCCAGGATCACCTATTCACCCCCCCCCCTCTAGGTGCTCTCAATTGGTATCAGAGCGGTTCTCTTCAAGAAGGGACTAATCGCCCGAAGAGATGGATCCTAAGGGAAAGGGGATGGTGGTCAACAACAACGAGAAGGAGTCTATCTTCAATGAGCCGAAAGATGACAAGCCTACGGACTCGGGCTCAAGCCACAAAAGAAGAGACGGGAAGAAAAAGAAGACAAGGCGCATCAAGGAGATTGTCTACTACGACAACGACGAATTTTCCTCTTCCCAAAAGGACAACGGCGACTACGAGAAAAAGAAAACGGTCAATTCGAACTTTTCTTTTGATTACTCTCGTATTCCTCAAAGTACAAATGCTCATTTATTATCTATTCCACTTGGTAAACCTCCTCATTTTGATGGAGAGGACTACGGATTTTGGAGTCACAAAATGCGTAGTCACTTGTTCTCTCTCCATCCTAGTATATGGGAGATTGTTGAGAGTGGAATGCACTTTGATAGTACGGATAGTCCCATGTTCATTAATGAGCAAATTCATAAAAATGCACAAGCTACTACCGTTCTTCTAGCTTCATTGTGCAGGGATGAATACCACAAAGTGAGCGGCTTGGATAACGCCAAGCAAATTTGGGACACCCTCAAGATCTCTCATGAGGGGAATGACGTCACAATGCTCACCAAGATGGAGTTGGTGGAGGGCAAACTCGGGAGATTCGCGATGATAAGGGGAGAAGAGCCAACCCAAACGTACAACCGGCTCAAGACCCTTGTCAACAAGATAAGAAGCTATGGAAGCACGCGATGGACGGACCACGACGTCGTCCGCCTAATGTTAAGGTCTTTTACTGTCCTTGATCCTCATCTTGTGAACAATATTCGTGAGAATCCTAGGTACACCAAGATGACGCCCGAGGAGATACTTGGAAAGTTCGTGAGCGGGCGAATGATGATCAAGGAAGCAAGATACGTGGACGACGCATTGAATGGTCCAATCAATGAGCCTCAACCTCTTGCTCTCAAGGCAACAAGAAGCAAGGAGACGCTACCTAGCAAGGTGGCACAAATTGAGGTGGCCGGACTTAACGATGAAGAGATGGCTCTCATCATCAAGAGATTCAAGACGGCGCTAAAAGGTCGCAAGGGGCAGCCAAGCAAGACCAAGACAAAGGGGAAGCGCTCATGCTTCAAATGTGGTAAGCTTGGTCATTTTATTGCTAACTGTCCCGATAATGATAGTGATCAGGATCAAGGAAACAAGAGGGAGAAGAAGAAGAACTATAAGAAGGCAAAGGGCGAGGCGCATCTAGGCAAGGAGTGGGATTCGGATTACTCCTCTTCCGACTCCGACAATGAAGGACTCGCCGCCACCGCCTTCAACAAGTCATCCCTCTTCCCCAACGAGCGTCACACATGCCTTATGGCAAGGGAGAAGAAGGTATGTACTCGAAACTCTACTTATGCTTCTTCAAGTGAGAACGAATCTAGTGATGAGGATGAAATAGATTATTCTTGTTTATTTAAGGGCCTAGATAGAACCAAGGTAGATAAAATTAATGAATTAATTGATGCCTTGAATGATAAGAATAGGCTTTTAGAAAAACAAGAGGACTTGTTGTATGAAGAACATGACAAATTTGTAGAAGCACAAAAATCTCATGCCTTAGAAGTTAAGAGAAATGAAATGCTTTCTTGTGAATTATCTTCTTGCCATGAGACAATTTCTAACTTAAGGAGCATTAATAATGATTTGAATGCTAAGTTAGAAATAGCTAGTAAATCAACAACTTGTGTAGAAAATGTTGTTATTTGCAATAGATGTAAAGATTTTGATATTGATGCTTGTAGTGAACACATAGCTTCTATTGCAAAGTTAAATGATGAAATGGCTAGTCTTAATGCCCAACTTAAGGCTAGCAAAAGTGATTTTGATAAACTAAAATTTGCTAGGGATGCCTACACGATTGGTAGACACCCCTCAATTAAGGATGGGCTTGGCTTCAAGAGGGAAGCCAAGAACTTAACAAGCCATAGGGCTCCCATCTCCGCCAAGGAGAAAGGGAAGGCCCCTATGGCAAGTAGTACTAAAAAGAACCATGCTTTTATGTACAATGATAGAAGACAGTCCCATAGGAGTTGTAATGCTTTTGATTCACATGCCTATGATTCTTATGCTATGTTTGCTCCCAGTTCTTCCTATATGCATGGTAGAGATTTGCCTAGGAAAAATATTCATCATGTGCCTAGAAAGAATATTGTTCATGTTGCAAGGAAAGCTATGAATGGACCCTCTACAATTTATCATGCTTTAAATGCTTCCTTTGCTATTTGTAGAAAGGATAGGAAGATAGTTGCTAGAAAATTAGGGGCAAAATGCAAGGGTGATAAAACTTTCATTTGGGTCCCTAAGACAATTGTGACTAACCTTGTAGGACCCAACAAGAGTTGGGTACCTAAGACCCAAGCCTAAATTTGCCTTGCAGGTTTATGCATCCGAGGGTTCAAGCTGGATTATCGACAGCGGATGCACGAACCATATGACGAGGGAAAAGAAGATGTTCACCTCCTACGTCAAGAATAAGGATTCCCAAGATTCAATCATATTCGGTGATGGGAACCAAGGCAAGGTGAAAGGTTTAGGCAAGATTGCAATATCAAATGAGCACTCTATCTCTAATGTGTTTTTAGTTGAGTCTCTTGGATATAATTTACTATCTGTCAGTCAATTATGTAATATGGGATATAATTGTTTATTTACAAATGTAGATGTGTCTGTCTTTAGAAGATGTGATGGTTCACTAGCTTTTAAGGGTGTACTAGACGGCAAACTTTATTTAGTTGATTTTGCAAAAGAGGAGGCCGGTCTAGATGCATGCTTAATTGCTAAGACTAGCATGGGGTGGTTGTGGCATCGCCGCTTAGCACATGTGGGGATGAAGAACTTACACAAGCTTCTAAAGGGAGAACACGTGATAGGTCTAACCAATGTTACTTTCGAAAAAGATAGACCTTGTGCAGCTTGTCAAGCAGGTAAACAAGTGGGAGGAGCGCATCACAGCAAGAATGTGATGACCACATCAAGACCCCTGGAGCTGCTACATATGGACCTCTTCGGACCCGTCGCCTATCTAAGCATAGGAGGAAGTAAGTATGGTCTAGTTATTGTTGATGACTTTTCCCGCTTCACTTGGGTGTTCTTTTTGCAGGATAAGTCTGAAACCCAAGGAACCCTCAAGCGCTTCCTAAGGAGAGCTCAAAATGAGTTTGAGCTCAAGGTGAAGAAGATAAGGAGCGACAACGGGTCCGAGTTCAAGAACCTTCAAGTGGAGGAGTTCCTTGAGGAGGAAGGGATCAAGCACGAGTTCTCCGCTCCCTACACACCACAACAAAATGGTGTGGTAGAGAGGAAGAACAGGACGCTCATCGATATGGCGAGGACGATGCTTGGAGAGTTCAAGACCCCCGAGTGCTTTTGGTCGGAAGCCGTGAACACGGCTTGCCACGCCATCAACAGGGTCTACCTTCATCGCCTCCTCAAGAAGACGTCGTATGAGCTGCTAACCGGTAACAAACCCAATGTATCGTACTTTCGTGTATTTGGGAGTAAATGCTACATTCTAGTGAAGAAGGGTAGGAATTCCAAATTTGCTCCCAAAGCCGTAGAAGGGTTTTTGTTAGGTTATGACTCAAATACAAAGGCGTATAGAGTCTTCAACAAATCATCGAGTTTGGTTGAAGTCTCTAGCGACGTTGTATTTGATGAGACTAATGGCTCTCCAAGAGAGCAAGTTGTTGATCTTGATGATGTAGATGAAGAAGACATTCCAACGACCGCAATACGCACCATGGCGATTGGAGAGGTGCGGCCATAGGAACAAAATGAGCGAGATCAACCTTCTTCCTCAACTATGGTGCATCCCCCAACTCAAGACGATGAACAGGTTCATCAACAGGAGGCGTGTGATCAAGGGGGAGCACAAGATGATCATGTGATGGAGGAAGAAGCGCAACCGGCACCTCCAACCCAAGTTCGAGCGATGATTCAAAGGGATCATCCCGTCGACCAAATTCTGGGTGATATTAGCAAGGGAGTAACTACTCGATCTCGATTAGTTAATTTTTGTGAGCATTACTCCTTTGTCTCTTCTATTGAGCCTTTCAGGGTAGAGGAGGCCTTGCTAGACCTGGACTGGGTGTTGGCCATGCAAGAGGAGCTCAACAACTTCAAGAGGAATGAAGTTTGGACACTGGTGCCTCGTCCTAAGCAAAATGTTGTGGGAACCAAGTGGGTGTTCCGCAACAAACAAGACGAGCACGGGGTGGTGACAAGGAACAAGGCTCGACTTGTGGCAAAAGGTTGTTCCAAATGGATGTGAAGAGCGCTTTCCTCAACGGGCCAATCAAGGAGGAGGTATACGTAGAGCAACCCCCTGGCTTCGAGGATGAACAGTACCCCAACCACGTGTGTAAGCTCTCTAAGGCGCTCTATGGACTTAAGCAAGCCCCAAGAGCATGGTATGAATGCCTTAGAGACTTTTTAATTGCTAATGCTTTCAAGGTTGGGAAAGCCGATCCAACTCTTTTCACTAAGACTTGTGACGGTGATCTTTTCGTGTGCCAAATTTATGTCGATGACATAATATTTGGTTCTACTAATAAAAAGTCTTGTGAAGAGTTTAGCAGGGTGATGACGCAGAAATTCGAGATGTCGATGATGGGCGAGTTGAACTACTTCCTTGGTTTCCAAGTGAAGCAACTCAAGGATGGCACCTTCATCTCTCAAACAAAGTACACGCAAGATTTGCTGAAGCGGTTTGGGATGAAGGATGCCAAGCCCGCAAAGACTCCGATGGGGACCGACGGACACACCGACCTCAACAAAGGAGGTAAGTCCGTTGATCAAAAGGCATACCGGTCAATGATAGGGTCGTTACTTTACTTATGTGCTAGTAGACCGGATATTATGCTCAGCGTATGCATGTGTGCTAGATTTCAATCCGATCCTAAGGAGTGTCACTTAGTGGCAGTGAAGCGAATCCTTAGATATTTAGTTGCTACGCCTTGCTTTGGGCTCTGGTATCCAAAGGGGTCTACCTTTGACCTGATTGGATATTCAGATTCCGACTATGCTGGATGTAAGGTCGATAGGAAGAGTACATCGGGGACGTGCCAAGTCTTAGGAAGGTCCCTGGTGTCATGGAATTCTAAGAAACAAACCTCTGTTGCCCTATCCACCGCTGAGGCCGAGTATGTTGCCGCAGGAAAGCGTTGCGCACAACTACTTTGGATGAGGCAAACCCTCAGGGACTTTGGCTACAATCTGAGCAAAGTCCCACTCCTATGTGATAATGAGAGTGCTATCCGCATGGCAGAAAATCCTGTTGAACACAGCCGCACAAAGCACATTGACATCCGGCATCACTTTTTGAGAGACCACCAGCAAAAGGGGGATATCGAAGTGTTCCATGTTAGCTCCGAGAACCAGCTAGCCGATATCTTTACCAAGCCTCTAGATGAGCAGACCTTTTGCAGGTTGCGTAGTGAGCTAAATGTCTTAGATTCGCGGAACCTGGATTGATTTATAGCATACATGTGTTTATGCCTTTGATCATGTTCCTTATGCATTTTGTTGCTTATTTATGGTGCTCAAGTTGTACAAACACTCCCCGGACCTCACAAGTCCGTTGCAAAGTGGTGCACATATTTAGGGGGAGATGTGTTACAACTTGACCTTTTGATACTAACCATGTGCTTGAGTTTGCTTGATTTAGTCTCAAAGGAGGATTGAAAGGGAAAAGGTGGACTTGGACCATGCAAGACTTCCACTGCACTCCGATGCGAGGGTAACTTATTCCAAGTTCATCTTTAAGACCTTATTGCCTTTGTACTCTTATTTGAAGATTTTGGTGAGGCAATGGGGTTTAAGGGCCAAGATTAATCCTGTTTTGGTGCTTGATGCCAAAGGGGGAGAAAATAAAGGCCAAAGCAATAAATGGATCAGCTACCACTTGAGAGATTTTGAAAATAGTAGAATAAGAGCTTTTGGTTTGTCAAAACTCTTTTATTGTCTCTCTTGTCAAAAGTTGGCTTCTTGTCGGGAGAAATGTTGATTATGGGAAAAAGGGGAGTTTTTGAAATCTTGAATCAATTTCTCTTGGAATGACTCTCTTTATGTCCTAACATGTGTGTTTAACTTAGAGATAGAAATTTGAGTTTGATTTGCAAAAACAAACCAAGTGGTGGCAAAGAGTGATCCATATATGTGAAATTTGAATCAAAACAATTTGAGTTCTTATTTGAATTGATTTTGTAGTTGTTCTACTTGCTTTATATTGTGTTGGCATAAATCACCAAAAAGGGGGAGATTGAAAGGGAAATGTGCCTTTGGGCCATTTCTAAGTATTTTGGTGATTTAATGTCCAACACAAGTGCCTAAGTGTAAAATGGTGGACAAAGTACTAATCAAGGATAAAGGTATGTTTTTCAGACTTAGTACATTATTTTAGAGACTAATGTATTGTGTCTAAGTGCTGGAAACAGGAAAAATCGAATTGGAAATGAGATGGTTTTGTTCAGCCAAAGTCTGCTCAGTCTGGGAGCACCGGACTGTCCGATGGTGCACCGGACAGTGTCTGGTGCGCCAGGCTGGCTCGAGCGAACTGGCCGCTCTCGGGAATTCACCGGCGACGTACGGCTATAATTCACCGGACTGTCCGGTGTGTACCGGACTGTCCGGTGAGCCAACGGTCAGCCGGGCCAACGGTCGGCCGCGCGATCTGCGCGGGACACGTGGCCGAGCCAACGGCTAGAAGGGGGCACCGGACTGTCCGGTGCGCCAACGGCTCTCTGGCTGCCAACGGTCGGCTGCGCCAGTTAAGGAAAGAAATCAGGCACCGGACAGTGTCCGGTGTGCACTGGACTGTCCGGTGCGCCAGACGACAGAAGGCAAGAATTGCCTTCCCAGATTGCTCTCAACGGCTCCTAGCTGCCTTGGGGCTATAAAAGGGACCCTAGGCGCATGGAGGAGTACACCAAGCATTCCTAAGCATTCTTGATCACTCACACTTCATTCTTGCGCACTTGTTCGACATTCTAGTGATTTGAGCTCCGTTCTAGTGTGCTAGTCTCTTGAACTCAAGTCTGGGTCTTGTGTGTGCGTATTTGCTGTGATCTTTGTGTCTTGTGTGAGTTGCTAATCCCTCCCTTGCTCCGTGCTTCTTTGTGAACTTCAAGTGTAAGGGCGAGAGGCTCCAAGTTGTGGAGATTCCTCGCAAACGGGATTAAGAAAAGCAAAGAAAAACACCGTGGTATTCAAGTGGGTCTTTGGACCGCTTGAGAGGGGTTGATTGCAACCCTCGTCCATTGGGACGCCACAACGTGGAATAGGCAAGCGTTGGTCTTGGCCGAACCACGGGATAACCACCGTGCCATCTCTGTGATTGATATCTTTGTGGTTATTGTGTTTTGTTGAGACTCCTCTCTAGCCACTTGGTGATTATTGTGCTAACACTTAACCAAGTTTTGTGGCTTATGTTTTAAGTTTTCCAGGATCACCTATTCACCCCCCCCCCTCTAGGTGCTCTCACCCATACCACCAGCCATACCATCTACAGGGTCTCGGCCTCGCCTCCTCACCATACGCGACCAACCCCGGCGCTCCCGGCAGCCCTCCTTGAGGCTATAAATAGGGGATCCACGACTTCAAGGCGGAGGGATAACACTTCACGATTTTCACCTCCACCATGACATTGACACTTGCCTCAATCAACCATAGAGACTTGGGATCCTTCCCTCTCTCTATCAGCTTGTACTCCCTACTGCAAGCACTTAGGTGCACATAATATAAGTTTCATCCTCACTCTGCTGGAAGTAGGGCTTTCTTACGCTCGAACCAGGATAAACGACTTGTGTCAACTTGCATCACACATCTGGGCCAGGGCATGTAACATCATTTCACTGGTTGGTGAGACCCTCGGATCAAGACACTGACAGTTGGCTCACCAGGTAAGGGGTCGCTGCGTGTAAAACATCACGTTCCCATCAAGGCTCCAGATGGCCAACCTCCAGCCCCCTTTGAGGCTCGACACTGTGATTGTTTCAGGAGTCTGGAGTTCATGTCGTTCGGCATCGAGTACGACATGGTGCTCCTCCCACCTAGACACCAGGCTGACGCTCAGGAGCAACCAGACATCCGTCCCCGTCCTCCTCGCCGCACGAGGCGGAGACAAAACAACCGCAATCGCACCACGGGTAACGCCTCATGCCCCGTCGACAATCCTGGTCTGGCTAACGACGCAGACTCCCTCGCGAGGGACCTGACGAACATCAGCATCATGCCTAGAGCGTCAGCGGCAACACGCGTCACCCCAGCACCAACTCTACTAGCTCCTCCTCCTATGGCGTGGAGAGCACTAGCTTCGCCGGCTCCCTATACCATAGGTCGAGTCGTGCCAGCCTTGCCAGCTCCCCCACCCGCGGATTGGGAGGCGCCGGTTTCATCAAGGCAGGAGGTGTCGGCTCCGTCAGTGTCTAGGGGAGAACCATCGGTGTTCAATCCTACCCCCTTTCAACCGAGTTTCGGCATAAGCGCCTTCACCAGCATGTATGTTGATCTCCCTTTCCCCTCGGGGTGCCTCGACTCCGAGGAGGAGGACGGTCTGGAGCCCGGCTTGGATTTCTCCGGGCTTCACGACCATGAGGCCATGCTGTAGTTCCTGTACGCATGTGATGAACTCCTCTTCGACGGCTCTGACAACTACAGTACCTACAAGGAGGGTTACGACCTAACTCGAGAGTGCTTTCACACGGAGCACGAGGAGCATGACGAAGGGAACCAACTTGGCATGCCTTGGGAAGACAACGCACCGCCCCCACACATCGGGGAACCAAGAGAGCAGGGTGAGGCTCAGACCCCCCCCTGGGGAGTCACATAGCCCACCTCGAGCAGCTCCGCGAGCTGCACGCTAAGCTCAAGGAGGAACAACATCGGCAGCAACAACTTCAGCAAGTTCTCGAATGCGAAGCGACAGGTAGGGCTCCTAATGAGGGAGCACACGCCAAGGCACGCGAAGTCTATCGTCGTATAATGGAAGATATCGAGGCTGAAGCCCCTCCGACCTTTCACATGGCCAATCAGAACCTCGCCGCAGCAGCAATCTTGCTTCGAACCATGCCAGAGCCATCCACCACCGAGGGACGCCGAATTCATGGTGAGATCAGGGGACTCCTGGAGTGTGCTGCGGTCCAGCAGGCCGAGAGCTCTGCCTCTCGGCTTCGGGAGCCCGCCTCGGAGCAACGAGCGGGGCCCTTTCGCTAGAGAGGAAGGCCTCGGTCCACCCCGAGCCTACCAAGGAGAAAGCCCTCATGGTCCAAGACCGCCTCCTCGACAACCGCCAGAACTGCGGTGTTCACGACCGCCTTGGCAGACGGCTACACCGCGACGACCGACCCCGACCCTCTTGGTAGCCCTCCTTGAGGCTATAAATAGGGGAGTCCATGGCTTCAAGAAGGAGGACGAACACTTTGCGGTTTTCACCTCCACCACGACATTGGTACTTGTCTCAATCAACCTCAGTGACTTGTGATCCTTGTCTCCCCCGATCAGCTTGTACTCCTTACTGCAAGCACTTAGGTGCAAGTAATATAAGTCTCATTCTCGCTTTGCTGGAAGTAGGGTTTTCTCACGTCCGAACCAGGATAAACAACTTGTGTCAACCTGCATCATCTATCTAGGCTAGGGCACGCAACATCATTTCACTGGTTGGTGAGACCCTAGAGTCAAGACAATTTTCCTCCTTTCATGTAGCCGTATCCAACTCCTCTGTGTTCATAAATTTTTAACGTTGCAATCACGCCGGTTCCTTTGGTCAGCAGATTGCTCCTTGGTGGGTATGCATGATTGAGTTCTTGCTACCTTGGGTGGTAGCGTTAGGTATTAGTATCTTTCCATCAGACACAGATATATGGAGCGTTCACTTTACAACGGCTGTTTTCACGCCTGTCTTTTGGGATTTGGGAGAATATACATATATGGGATCTGGTCTAAACGATCCGCTCTTCTTTTTATATATATAAATTTTGTTAAAATCACAGCTTCAGTCTTCAAGTTTGTACAGGTCATGACGTAGCAGGAAATTTCCATTTTTTCCCACCAGCCTCGAGTCATAACATGCTCCATCTCGATAAATTTTACAAGCTAGGAGGGAACTCCTAAAAAATAGACAAGAATGGTCTCTACAAAGAAATATATATACAAACTAGTGAAGAGCCGAATCAGGCGACTAGAGCAGGGTGAACGAGGTCAATTCAAATGTTTACTCGAGGCATTTTTAGAAAGTGTTTATTTGGGATTATAATCTGACCAGATTATACAGTCCAACAAAATTTAAACTAATACTTAGTTAAAAAACGGTGCTCTCAAATCCAACCAAAAGAAAGAAAGTCCATAAACTCAAATCACCTAAACGGATTGGTGTCAGCAAAATAAAGCATGCAGTTGTGTTCGACGGACTAATCTCTACTACACCTTAAGGATACAACGAGGACGTCCACAGCATCACCGTGCCCCCGCCTATTCCCCACGCGTGGCTTCCTCCGCACCCCACGCGCGTCTGTGTACCTCGCCGACCGCCATCAGCGCCCCTGGTCGCCCACCGCCATCAGCGCCCTCCACCTCGCCGCCGCGTCCGATTCCCCCGAAAACCTCCTCCACCTCGCCCTAGCTGCCCCCTCCCACGCACGCGCATGGAAGCAGCACGCGAGCCCCCGCCGTGCCTCTCACCCCACAACCGCGCAGGCACCATTCGCCGCCGCCACCCCAAATCTCGCGCTGGCCACGACCACCAATTTCGGCCATGCCCACCAGTCTCGGCCAACACCCGCCCCGCAACGCATCCTTTTCGTGATGCCCACAACCCCCTGCCCTTACGATGACGGGAGACCCATCGAGGCAGCGCCCTCCTGTCGTCCCCTGCGTTATCTTCCTCCACGCCGGGCACGGCCAACCGATCGGCGGCGGCCAGCGGGCGGGAGGAGAGGCAGGTCACGGCGATAGCCAGATCCGGTCAGCGGTTCCATGCCCCTGCCCCTGCACTCCCTCCCCAACGTCGCGCGAGCCGCCTCTCCCATCCTCTGCATGTCACCGCCCTCCCCCACCTGCGCTGCTCGACCTCCTCGACGAGAGCCATCATAGAAACGACGGAGACCGCCTCGTTACTCGCCACATCGTGCTCGGGCTGGAGCAGAGAAAGGTAACTCGCCTCCTCCCCTTCGACGCCACCCCCGCCTCCGTCCCCACCCCCTGCTACTCCGCCCCCACCCCCTCCGCCTCCGGCCTAGCCACTGTTTGCCCAGTCCCTGTCACCCCGAAAGGAGCAGCAGCCTAAGGCAACGCTGCCAAGAGTGGAGAGCAAATCAAAAGGGTGATCATCTCAGTGCCCACCAAACCTCAACAACCAAGTTTCATGTCTAATCTCGACGTTCAGCTTCCATCTGCTTTGCTATGTCTATTTCTCAATCCATGATGCCAAGCTCTTCTATATTGTCGTTTGGCATATCATCTTCTAGCTAACTGAATAAATTGATAACATCACACACACGAAGTTCATCTTGAACATGCTTAGTATTATTGTGCATCTGATGATATGGCATCATATCTGATTGTTGAGGCAAATGCTGAGGCTCTGGTGTTGCTCCTGGAACGAAGGATTACGTGCATGTGCGCATCTAAGAGCGCAACAATAGAAAGACTCTGACTACAGTCCAGGGTCTGAATATGAAGAAGAAATTCTGCTGCAATGGTAATGTAGTTCAGGACCCAGAGATAAGCCAGGTAAGATGCGAGAACAATGTGTTTCAAGCTCACAAATTTGTATCTGCTAGTTGGTGGGTATACTGATCTGTTTGTCCGTTGCAGGTCATTCAGCTCCAAGGTGATCAACACAAGGACGCCCTCACGTAAAACTACTATATCTTAGACGTAGTGTTTTTATTGTTGTTTTATGTGATACCATTGATTGTTCAGTTTGGATCTTCTTTTTTATTAATATAATTGGGTATTTGGCAACTCTGCTGCTTGGTTTGCTTAAAAAGAACTCGGTATCGATGTAAAGTAACACAATGGTAAAGAAACGGGCGCCAACCCACCATGTCTTCATTCTTAGCAAGAATTATAAAAGAAGCATGATCCACTAACAATATGCAAATTATCAGTCACACAACCATTGGCTGGTTTCAAATTTCCATACATGACTGTTGCATTCTCATAATCTTCAACCATACTGAACAAACAAGCTAACTATAATTCAACACCAGAATATATTGTAGTGTGTAACATGATCATGCACTTGTACGGATCCTGTAGTGTGCAAATTATATTGGCTGGTTTCAAATTCCCATGGATTTATATTGAGTTTGGCCTGTTGTGTTTAGGATGGATTTGGTCTATTTTGCCTCCAACGATTCAGTAGCAGTGAGCGTTTGCTATCGGTTTTCACTTGGCAACTTTGTTGGCTTCTTTCATTTGCCATAGGTCCACCATAGTGCAACAATTGCTTGTGTGTATTTCCTGTCTCAGGTAAGCATCACAGCCGCAGAGTGGGTGCTGAGCAGCAGCACAGTAGCTCATTTTTTATATCAACATTCAACATAGTTCGTTCTTAGGTCTGCAACATCCATTTTAGAGTTGCAGTGAATTTAAATTAAATCTTGTGAGGATTCACTTTCTTGCTACAATAAAGCAATCATGACATGACTATAGATATTTATTGGTAGTCTGTAGCCTTGATTAACCTCTCTACAATTCTCTAGCAGTCTACTTATGTTTCTTCAGTTTATTTTCCTAAAGTGAAATTGTGTGATAATTGGCAGAAACTGATAGAAGTTATAGTTCAGTTGGTTGTAGAAGTCTGGTAGCCTTGCTATTATCAAACTGATATCATATAATTGACCATGTTTTACACAATCATGAGGCGGCATATTTCTATTTTATTTTTAACTAAAATTTATTTATAACCTTACCATTTTATGAAGAACTATTTGGATCTTGATCCATTGCCAATCAGTGATATGTGCTGTTTACTTGTGGTTAACATGGGGTTTATGATATTTTCTTGATGCATATTACTTAATTACATCCTCTTGTTTTCTTATTTTATTTATGGTAGTGATAGAAAATAGTACATACTTTATTTGTCTATTGTCAATCAACTGTTTTTGTACAAGCTTTCGCAATAACTTCTCACACTAGAAGCCCCTAATGGACACTTTCTTCGTGAGCACTCTGATGTGCCTTGATATGCACGATGAAGTGGGTTTAAACTCATTCTTTCTACTACGGTCTGCGCAGGGAGGGTTCAAGGTTTATGTCTACGAGCACAACATAGATCCCTCAGGCCAGTCGAGTTCTGTTACAATTCTTTCAAGAATTAACGGGATGTCGCCTTACATTTCCCATCTCTCTTTGTTTGCCAGATCTTTTTCTATTATTTTTTGAATTGATAAATCTGCTGTGTTAATGTTTGTTGTGCTCAAATCCATGAAATATTTTTTCTCCAGGGTGTGATAGTTTGCTCTCTAGACTAAAACTATAATGTTGCATGTACTGTGTTCTCGGGAAATTGGATGCTTATGATGCTTAAAATATGTTTCATGCACTTTGATAGTGTAGAAATATGTATGTGCATAACATTGTGCAATTAATTTACTTCATTATGCAGACTGGAAGAGCCAGGGTTGTGTTCATACATTCCTTGTGTGCAGCTTGCAGCATTACCATATCTGACTGACATCTTTGTCTCTATCACGATTCATGGGAGATCATTAGTCATTAAAAATTGGGAAAGGTGTTCTCAGCTGCTCCTTTTTTTGCTCAAAAGTGTGTTCTAAACTTACTATAAGAAATGTTGTTGAGAATTCTTTTTGGTAGTTTTACCTTCACCAGCATGGAGCAATTGCATTACTGCTTCATTAACGATATTTTTCTCATATTGTTTTTAAGTAGTCGCCTTATAGCATTTTATATATTAACATAATGCATATCCATTATTGTAATAGTATCTGAAACTTTATGTGAACAACTACAATACAAGAGGTGGCTTTGGTGGACAAGGTTTGGACTGATCATTACAGTGCTACAATTTGCTGCCTCCCTACCCGCTTCCCATGGTGAAGTTGTTGCTCCTGTTGGATCTATGTGTGAATGTTAGTGCTAATGACAATCACGTCATCTGACTTTTATCAGGACAAAATTAGAAGAGTTAAAGGAGGCACATCTTGTTAATAGCTTTTCTTGTCAGTATGTGGGTGGCAACTATATAGTTCAGTGTGCTACCGGTTCCGATGTACTGAGGTGGAGATCATTGTATGCATCCTATGATATTACGTGGAGGGTTCACTACCATGAGGTGTTTGATCATGGAACCCGTGAGGTCTTATGTTGCTTAGGGTGTGTACAATATTCGTGTATGATATATACAGAGTACCAAGAAGGTCGTGCTTGACGACAAGCTCGCCGAGTTTGCGCTCCTCGACCCCAAGCCATCAATAGGTGAGCAAGTGCTATCCGCGAACAGCTTTCGCGCGCTGTGACTTGTGCCGGCTCCGGCGGTAAACAAGACAAACAAGGAGCAAAGGAGGCGTTCAGTTTCTCAGGCACTTGTTGCCTCTGCTCCATCTGATCAGGTAACCTGTCTTTATCTTCTTCTATTTCTATTTTTTGACCAACCAAATCTTTTTTACCTGCTAGCGGAACTAGGTGTGATCTCACTGGCATGGTCTATGAAGAGAGATTTCAGCTCTGAACATCTCCTTTTTTCCCTTTATTTTAAATATGTGAATGGGGTAGAATTCTTTTATACATACATATTTAGTGTTGACTAGCAGAATTTTGTGGGGAGGTGGTTATAATTTTGTGCAAATTCTTAGATCCTCGATTACTCATTCTTTGTAAATGTGCCATCATTTCCAATTATCAGTTGAATCTTTTTGTTATGTATATTCTCATGTTCACATTTTTACCGTTAACCATTAGCAGCAAAGAACTTCAGATAAGTCTGATACTGAGCATTTGAAGTACCTTGAAGTGCTTGAGAAGTTACCAGATAAGAAAGGAGTATTGTCTGAAACTAGCTGTGTTGTTCAAGAAGCAGACACCAATAAAATCGAAGATAGGTCAAAAGAGAGATTTGTACCCAATAGAATGGTGGTCACTGTAAATAGACAAATTGGATTCACTTTCGATGATAACCAATGTACTTGTGCACCCAACTGCACCATGAAGCTTGAACCTACACTCGTCTGAAGCTAGCTGAAAGTCGCCTAGAGGGGGGGTGAATAGGCAAATCTAAAATTTATAAACTTTAAGCACAATCTACAAGCCGGGTTAGCATTAGAAATAAGAGCGAGTCCGAAAGAGAGGGCGAAAACAAATCACAAGGAAATAAAGCGGATGACACGATGATTTGTTTTACCGAGGTTCGGTTCTTGCAAACCTACTCCCCGTTGAGGTGGTCACAAAGACCGGGTCTCTTTCAACCCTTTCCCTCTCTCAAACGGTCACCTAGACCGAGTGAGCTTTTCTCCTTAATCAACGGGTCACTTAGACCCCTCACAAGGACCACCACAACTTGGTGTCTCTTGCGTTGATTACAAGTTGCTTGAGAACAAGAATGGAGGAAGAAGAAAAGCGATCCAAGCGACAAGAACTCAAATGAACACAAATGTCTCTCTCTCACAAGCCACTAAGTCTTTGGAATGAGTTTGGGACTTGGAGAGGATTTGATCTTTTGTTTTGTGTCTTGGAGTGAAGTTTAGAGCTCTTGTATTGAATGCAATGGCTGAAAACTTGGATGCCTTGAAGTGTGGTGGTTGGGGGGTATTTATAGCCCCAACCACCAAAATGGTCGTTGGGGAGGTTGTCTGTCGATGGGCGCACCGGACAATGTCCGGTGTGCCAGCCATGTCACCCAACCGTTAGGGTTCGACCGTTGGAGCTCTGACAGCTGGAACCACCGAACAGTCCGGTGGTGCACTGGACAGTCACTGTTCACTGTCCGGTGCGCCTTCTGGCGCCTGCTCTGACTCTGCGCGCGTTGTCCTCGCACTGTAGCGTTCACTGTTCACTTTTACAGACGACCGTTGGTGCAGTAGCCGTTGCTCTGCATGGCACACCGGCAGTCTGGTGCTACACTGGACAGTCCGGTGAATTATAGCAGAGTGGCTCTCCAAAAACCCGAAGCTGAGCAGTTCAGAGTTGATCTCCCTGGTGCACCGGACACTGTCCGGTGCGCCAGACCAGGGCAGCCTTCGGTTGATTTTGCTCCTTTCTTTTTGAATCCTAACTTGGACTTTTTATTGGTTTGTGTTGAACCTTTGGCACCTATAGAACTTATAATCTAGAGCAAACTAGTTAGTCTAAATATTTGTGTTGGGCAATTCAACCACCAAAATCATTTAGGTAAAGGTTTGAGCCTATTTCCCTTTCACTAGCTGTGTTGTTCGAGAAGCAGACACCAATAAAATCGAAGATAGGTCAAAAGAGAGATTTGTACCCAATAGAATGGTGGTCGTTGTAAATAGCCAAATTGGATTCACTTTTGATGATAACCAATGTACTTGTGCACCCAACTGCACCATGAAGCTTGAACCTACACTCAAAGACGACAGTAGGGAAGTCTAGGACGCAAAATACTGTCGCATTCGTCATGAAGGGAAAGGAGAAATAAAGCAGCTAGTGACAACAAGAGACTTATCACCAAGGCTTGCATGATATGTATTCAATGTCGTATTTTATTGAAGCAAATTATTGCGGGCTATATCAGACAGTTTGTCATCAAGCCTTTGTTTGGATTCCTTTTTGGCACTCTTATGGAGTACTAAGCCACACTAAAGAATTTGGGCTTAAGGTCAGCATTAGTCCCATCTTAAATGCTTATGTTCACATTGATCTTTATCGTTGTATTATTTCAATTGACAGCCTGCACCTAATCTTCTTTAATCTATAAACAAAAAAGCCTTCTCATTGACTATTGTCTACTGCAGAGTGAGGTTTTGAAGGTAACTCTTGCAACTTACGTCGTGAACTGAGTGTGAATATCTACTGGATGGGCAAGCAAGTTTCCAACCCCTTGCCCTCCCATCGATTCTGCTGCCTACCCTACTTGATCCTGCTAGAGTTTATTGGGACTCGTAGCTACCTCGGAGTTCACTGTTGTAAATATGGGTAACACCCTGCCAGTGCACGATATGTCGGAATCCACAGGTAAAATTGTATCTACGTTGCTTCAAAAGTTATTCCCTTTTGCCTGTTCTTGGCTAGAACAAGGTCTGGTCAAAATAAGAATGTTTTTTGTTCCATTTTAGTTGGAGTTTGGGTTTTCAAATCTAGGCCAGATTAGTTGGATTTAATAATTTGGTTTCTAAGGTGCAGCAGCCATAGGATCTCCCAACAAGGAGGATCTTGCAACAACGACATTGATAAAGAATTGGATGTTGGAAATTCTGGTTTGGCATTGTTACTTCTCTTACTCTTGTTTCATGTCCCACTCTGAGGTGACCGGTGCTGGTAATCATGTATTTTTTCATTCGTGCTTCTATTCTTCATATACGCTTTAGGCATGGCATGTTGTGTACTAACATTTTGATTAACAATACAACACATGGTCATACATATGGTATTGTTGCACTATTTTTTCTGTTGCAACGCAGGGTATTCAACCAGGCACCTCAGATTGGGACTGGGAGGAGGACGAGGAGATGATTTGGTGCTACCAGGGTCAGGCCCCATCTCCTAGAAATGGACCTTCCTCCTTTTCTTAGGCAGCTTGTGCATCGATCGGGCTACTCTTCACCAACAGGTACCCTCATCCCCCCTTCTTGTGGCTCTTGATTTGCTGTTTTCAACCCGTCTTCGTGGTTTGTTCTTGCAAAATCTCATAACACATGGTCACAAATACACTGACATCAATCTATCGTGACATGCCTTTATTTGCTAGACAAAATCATTTTATCCCGTGTGTTTGCAGAGCGGACAGCCCGCCTCCCGCTGACAACACAGCCACAACGGCAGTGCACTGCACCCTGTTCTTTTTCACTCTCACCGAGCTTGCTCAACAACTGAGGCATCTACAATTGAGTGACCAAATAAAATCAGTAAAGTTGCAAAAGAGCATTACATCCATATTTTTACATAAAACATGTTACCAAAGACATTATTGTATTCAACCAGGCTTAATCTTTGATTAAAATGGGCCAGACAAAATCATGTGTCTGCCAACAAAATCCTAGCACTGCCATCTCTTTTTTGGGGGTGGGGTCATGTTTTAACATTCTTCTTACAGTCTGACTGAGTATATCCTCGAAATTTGAACAATTTAAGCTTGAATTTAAATTGTGCATATAAAAATATGTGGTGATTTTAGTTTAAATCTATTGTGCAGTTTACTTTATACACCAGAACCAAAGAAATTGTGCGATCAGATTCTACAACGCACAACTGATGTCTGCCACCGATTCATGTGGAGCATATTGTTTGATGCAAGGACATGGCATACACCTCATGAGACACATTAACTTTAGGCAAGAAATGTTAATGTAATATTTCAGATGCAATGTTTCATTTATTAAATGTATCCGAATATTTAGACCAAGGTCAAGATGCTGGAGATGCATATTGTAGACATGAAGTTGTTCGGTAGACTTTTCTCTAAGATGGCTAGATTGTGTGGTGCTTAAGTTGTCTAATAGAATAAATCATCACTTGCATAGTTGGCATCATAGATCTGTTTTACATCTTATGCAACAATACTTGAATTTTGAATATGCGTACCTCATGGTTTGTTTGAAATTATCCCTTACTGTCAAAATGTATGTTTTGGCTTTTTACTGTTTATTTAAAAATAAAAATAATGAATATGTTCAGGTTTTGGCATTACACCTACAAATGTAAAAAACCATGTTGATTGGATTCTGCCTAAGGGAATATATTTGCTAAAATTGATTCTGGTTGAGTAACATGTTTACTAATACTGTTAAGTTTTTCAACATTTGAATTTGATTTTGGTAACTGACTGATACAGATTGCTTGCAGATTGGTGATTGACAAAGAGACTGGCAAGCCAAAAGGTTATGGCTTTTGCGAGTACAAGGATGAGGAAACTGTTTTAAGTGCATGTCGAGACCTTCAGGGTTACGAGATTAATGGTTGTCAATTATGTGTTGATTTTGCTGAAAATGGGAGGAACACTGATAGCAATAGAGAAAAGGTCGACAATCCTCAAAATTATTATAGAAGAGCCATTACTACCACTTTGGAGTTCTTTATTAATACGAGTAGTTGTATAGTCTTCATTCATGTGAATGATAATAGTTGTGCCTCCTCCGACTACCATGTGTCTCCTGTTGTAATTTCTTACAAGCATGTTTATATATGTACAACTTCTTGACTGTACACACACACCTATTGTACTGTCCAATTCCTTTATTGAATTATATTGTTATGGTCTTATGCCAATGCTTTGCAGTTGGAAAAAATGCCTCTGTTACCTTGACCTTTCCCCTTCATGGAAGTAGCATGCCAAAGAAGTTGGATTAGTCTGTTAAATCTATGGGCTTAATATAATATTTGTTATGGTTGAAAGAGCCTCTTTCTTCAACTAGAAAAATAAGTGCTATAGTCTCACGAAAGACATATAATTAGTCTTTGTTTATGTGCTAGCAACAACAAGATTGCCATTGTTGGTAGATTGATTGCTGAGAAATAGTATATATCTAATCAGCCTATATGTGTACAAGGACTCACAATCATTGACCTTGTCCCTAATGTTTTGATCAAAATTGCCATGGTTGAAAGGCTATAGTTTCTTCTGGTCCATGTCTAAGATTAGAGAATAAAATATTATTTTGTATTTTGTACATCATAGTAATAGTGATGTTTATTGTTCTGTGTCTATGTTTTATACTCTTTTTTAACTCTCGTAGCAACGCACAGACAAGTAACTATTAGTGTATTACTTGAGAGCCTAACTCATTTTGTTTCTAAGAATATATGAATTTAAAAAAGAGCCTACAACGAAAAGATTAGATTGGATTTATGCTCAGAATATTTGGAACATCCAGGTTTTTTCCTATATTTCTGTTGGGTTTTAAGTATAGTCTATCCCAACTTGTTTAGATTGAGACTAAAATACGTTGATGTTGTTTCACGCTTATATGGTTGTTGGGTTGTTCCAATTTAGTATACTACTTTAATTCTTCTATAAACATAATGGTGTCAAAAAATAAATTGATTGTAAGATAATGAGAAGCACTCTAGCCTACTATTGAGTTGTACTCTTATCATCTTCTTGCTTTGGGCTTATAATTTTGTCAAATTGGATGTCGCAGCGCTATGTTAGATGATGTTCGCACGCGCTAGCCATAATCATATAATAGAAGCCGTTGCAACACACGGGCACCTAACTAGTAAACGATGAATTGTGTTAGTTCGGCATTGAATTGATGTGGTATATGAAATTATGATTATTATTACTCTTTTAAAGAGTAAAATTGGTCTAGAATTAACTAGTACTTGATTATATTGTTGTGTATGTATGTATGTATATTATTTTTTATTGTGGCTCACGAGCGAGCTAAACGAGCCAGCTCGAACTCGTAAACGAGCTGAGCTGATTCTCTAATTCGGTTTTTAACGAGCCGAGCCAAGCTAGCTCAATATCTAGCCCTAAAACAATCAACCCCTTTGAGTTTCTATGTTGCTACACTAAGTGGTGTGGGTGTACCGGTATATTTGAAATATCTACTCATATTAAGTCAATAATGTAGACCACAACACTACCATGACTTCACCCTCCATACCCCCACCCATGCCTCGCCCTCTGCGCCGCACAAACCACCCTTCCACCCCATCCGTGAGCCAATACCGTGCCCCCCTCCTACCCGCGTGCTTCCCTAACCCATCGCAGACTAGGCTTCCCCTGCACGACGAGGCCGCGACGTGGGCGAAGGAAGCGGCGCGACCCACAGTCCAAGGTCTCACATCCGCATACACGCAGCCCAGGCCCGACCAAGTGGCCAACCAAACCCTAGTTGCATGCCCATCTCGGCGAGTCCCCGCGCCGCGTCTTCCTGTCCCGGCTCCCCACTCCATCCTCCAGCGCATAATAAAAAAGGAGATCACCAAGGTTCTCAGCCGGCCCCTCGTCTCCACCACGCCCTCCTCGCCGGACGACGACTATATGTCCTCATCCCTGGTACTTGTCAAGTTCGTCGATAGCTGCATCCACGACCTGGCCCTCCCCTTTTTTTCTAATGTAATCTCCATGAGCCTGTTTTGTTCAGCTTTTTTCTGACCAGCTTTTCTGAGAATCTGGGTGTGGAGAGAATGTGACTATCATTGGGATCACATGCGAAGGAAGATGAATGTATCCATAGGGTTTAGGATCTAGAAAGTGACAGATTCATACTATTGCAATGACTCGACGAATTATATGTTTATGTTGATTTTGGATGGTTTTTAACAAATCAATTTTTATAGAAGTTAGCTGAAAAGCTGACTGTTTGGCAGTTCGTAACAGCTTTTGGTGGCCAGAAGCTGTAAAAAGCTTAAACAAACATGCACATGCATTTTGTGCCGCTGTTCTACATGTACGTGGCCTTTTGGTCTCTCCTGCGCAAGTGCGCCACCATGGAGGGTCATCTCCTGTGCACGGCCTCTTGCGTGCCGGGCACGGACGTCCCAATCCCCATGTCGCCAGCCGCAACCTTCAGTCGATCGTGGCCAGGGGGCACAGGACCCGGCCACGGAAACAGCGCTGGTTGAGTTGTGATAGTTATCTCACTGTAAACCATATGAAAATAGTGAGATTGTTGCTGGTCGACGTCTGTGGTTTTTTCCTCTTCCGTCTTTCTGTGTTGATATACTTTGTATCATATTGATTTATAACAGCGCTAGCTTCTACCGCGCTCGCAGGGTGTCCACGCCATCGAGCAGGTTGGCCACGGCGACGCGGCCTTCGGCCGAGCCGGTCCCTGCCCTTGCCATAACAGTTTTGTTACTGTTGTTGTCTCTGCTATATGTTCGAGTTCATATATCTTGTTGCTTACACGGTCTGCTGAAGATGACCGCTCGAGATGACTTTAGGTGAGCATCCTACTGGCGAGCTGTTCGCATGCTGGTGAGTGAAAGATGAACTGTGTGCAGTGCAGTGATCGGTCCGGTCCGGTAACTGATATGCCCAAAATCTTCCATATTGCGGGTGGCGAGCTGCAAGTGGCAAGTTTAGTTAGTTCGTATAATTGAAACGTCTAGTCAAGGACAAAATACATGCGAGCTAAATGGTAGCTTAATGATGTTAACAAATGTTTATAATGGCATTATTATGAATCACAATATGCAATTGTCAGACCTATCCTAAAATCGGCGCAACCTGTCTCTGCTCCAACTGTGCGCGACGGCGACACTTGCAGGTGGCTCCGTGTGCTCCAATCCTTTTGCCGCCGGGGACTCATGAGTCACGAGGGAGGGCAGGAGCACACCAGCCAAGCAAATTGTGAAGAAAATGATGATGAAGCGAGGCTGTGTGTGCAGGAAAAAACAGCTCGTGGCAGCTGAGACTGAGAGGCGCTGCTGATATAAAAACTTGGGAAGGTTGACGCCTCTATCTCTCTCTCTCTCTGTCTCCCACCACCTATCTTCCCTCCCCATGTGGGCGGCCTCGAGCTCTGCTTAGGTCTCACAGCTGTGCTCTCGTTGGTTGGGTGATCCGCCCCTTGTCGGCTCCTTTCAACTCGAGAGCTCCGGGACAGCGAGATCTGCGCTGTCGCCGCCTTACCTTTCTTACGAGCTCGCGTGCAGGCAGGCACTGAGCAGTGAGCTCCCCCCCGTCTTCCTCAGCCTCGTTTCCCCTCTCGTTGCTGGATCTGGCTCGCAAGATCCAATCTTTCGTGCCCCCTTTTTCCAAAGATCCTCGCTTGGGTGGTTCTTCCTGGAGATTGCTGGGAGGATGCAGCACGACCAGAAGAAGAAGGTCGGGCTCTTCGTCTTTCTCATCTCGTGGTGGTGGTCCTCCTTGTTTTCCCTGGCTCCAAATCTGGGTGCTTAGGACTCTCTGTGGACCTTTTTTTTAGTCTTATGTATGTAGTATTTGCTTCTTTGTTGCCAGCTTTGCCCTTGCTGTGTTTTTTCGTTGCTTAATTTATCGATCACAACGGTTTTGCAATTTACAAATCTCCATGAGGTCTGGTATCTGATGTGGCCATTTTCTTTTCTGATCTGTGGATGGCTAGATTAGTTTCTTGCAAACGCAATATTGTTTGCTCCCTTCCCCCACTCCCTGAAGTCGTGAATTTTAGCCTCGGTCGCTTGCCATGCATTGTCCTGCCTGACTCATTTACTGCTTCTGGTGGCGATGCAGGCACCTTCAGAGATGGATTTTTTCACAGAGTATGGCGAAGGCAGCAGGTACAAGATAGAAGAGGTCATAGGCAAAGGCAGCTACGGCGTGGTTTGCTCTGCCGTGGACACTCATACTGGCGAAAAGGTCGCTATAAAGAAGATAAACGACATCTTCGAGCATGTGTCTGATGCGACGCGGATACTCCGGGAGATCAAGCTGCTTAGGCTCCTGCGGCATCCGGATATTGTGGAAATAAAGCATATCTTGCTCCCTCCGTCGAGGAGGGAGTTCAGGGATATATATGTTGTCTTTGAACTCATGGAGTCTGATCTGCACCAAGTTATAAAGGCTAACGATGACTTGACCCCAGAGCATTACCAGTTTTTCTTGTATCAATTGCTTCGAGGATTGAAATACATACATACAGGTAATTGATTTGCTTTCACATGGATCGTTATGGTTCTTTCTGTATACATTATAATACGCCGTAGCCTGTGATGTGGAATTCTACACCTATATAAAAACAAGTGTGATTAACTTGCCACTGTGCATGAACATTGGAGTGGTACAACTAACAATGTCCACAAAAGCTATACTCTCAAGAGTCAAGAGGACTATATGAGAATGTAGGTTACTTTCAGATAAATGAAAACTGTTCATTCTAGTGTCTACTGTCTACTTTCTTGAAGGATGACCTTTCTTTGCGGTAGTCAAATATATCCCATCCAAAGTTCTTTGGTAAGTTTCTGAAACCTTAACCAAATGGAATGGTATTTTGCACTTGTTTTAGGTGCAAATCAAGGTTCACTATAGGTTGTATGAAACTAAGAGTTGCTGCTTTACTATTTCAGCCTAGCTATATTCTCAATTCAGACATTAACATTATTTTAATTGTCTTTACGAGATACTAGAATATGTATTCGTACTGCCTGGATCCTACACATGTGAATAAGGTTAACATGATTTTAATAGCAATATCTGTCATATAGAAAAAAAAGTTGAAAATACAAATATGGAAATAAGGGGTGAGCAGTACTACACATGGGAAATTGTAATACTCATTAAAGATTCACACTACAGTTGGTCATTACTAGGGGCTCCTAATCTGTCTGTTTCCGCTGTGTCCTTTTAGTGGCACTAACATGCCTGATATGACTGATGCATCTTTCAATAGCTTATTGCAGCAAATGTATTTCATCGAGATCTCAAACCAAAAAATATTCTGGCAAATGCTGATTGTAAGCTCAAAATATGTGACTTTGGCTTAGCAAGAGTAGCTTTCAATGATACTCCAACCGCCATCTTTTGGACGGTATGACATTTTTTGACCACTATGCTATTCAGTTGTTGCTAGGCTATCTTTCTAGTGGTGTCTAGTTTCTTACTCTTGTTTTAGGATTATGTTGCAACTAGGTGGTACCGAGCACCAGAGTTGTGTGGATCTTTCTTCTCCAAGGTTAGTGGTTTTCTAAACGTGTGTTTGATTTGGTGTCAACTATGACACTGTCAGTAATAGTCATGATCTCTTCTTTTTTATTGATCCACTAATCAAATTTAATGTGGTTACTGGTTAGTATTTACTTTTCAAGAATGCTGCTGTTTTTACTAGAAAATCAAGCACCTTATCATTTCCTCTGTTTCAATCATAATATATTGACATCTGAATATTAGTTTGGTGTAATCGGTATTAGACTGACAATTGAAGCCAAAGAGCCTCTAGCTAAGTTGGTTAGGTGGTCTGAGTAGCACTACTCAGGTTCTGGGTTTGACTCCTCGTGGGAGCGAATTTCATGCTGTGGTTAAAAAATCCTCTCATTTGTCCCATGTCAAAGCACAGGTCTAAGGCTCGGCCCCGGTCGCGATCGTTCTCACATGGGCTAGTAGTGGGCTACGGTGCTGGCTGTGTATGGGTGGGGCAGGGGTTTGGGGGTTTTCTCGACCTGTGTTGAGGTTTTCTCCTTAATACAATACTCAGGGGCTGTCTTACCCCCCGCAGGTTGAGTTTTTTAGACTGACAATTGAAGACAAGTTATTGCAGAGTCCGTAGTTATTGAGTTCATTCTTATGACTTATGCTGAGTTTTAAATGCAGAGAATCTCACATACATGGCTTTCATAAGCGTCTGCTTTAATCGTTTGACGTAATATCATGTGGTTTTAGATCTACCATTATAGCATGTTCTTTGTTCATAGGAAGGATTGTTGCATATTTCCTTCTCACCTGTTCCATGGCCCTGTATAGTTTGTGAAATATCTGGAGCACCATTGAACAAATATGTGTTTTTTGTTTTTTGTAGTATACACCGGCGATAGATATATGGAGTATTGGCTGTATATTTGCAGAATTGTTAACTGGAAAACCTCTTTTCCCGGGGAAAAATGTGGTACATCAACTTGATATAATTACAGATCTCCTTGGAACACCTTCTCCCGAAGCAATATCAAGGGTAGGTACATTTTAGCATCAATATGTTTGTTGTACTGCAACAAAAGTGGAGTAATGCTTCTACATAATTGCCCTGTAGATTCGTAATGAAAAGGCCAGGCGCTACTTGAGCAGTATGAGGCGAAAAAAGCCTATACCGTTTACGCAAAAGTTCCCAAATGCAGATCCACTTGCACTATGTTTGTTAGAGCGAATGCTCGCTTTTGAGCCAAAAGACAGGCCAAGTGCTGAAGAGGTGATTTTATTGACACTCTTTTTCTAGTGCTGTATTATAGAGCGTTCAACTTCACATGCTATTAACCTCAAGTGTCGGCACCATCAGCTAATGTCTCATACACTTTTTGCCAGGCTCTTGCTGATCCTTATTTCAAGAATATAGCCAGTGTGGATAGAGAGCCTTCTGCACAGGCTGTCACAAAGCTTGAATTTGAATTCGAGAGGCGGAGAGTTACAAAGGAAGACATAAGGGAGCTTATATATAGGGAAATTCTTGAGTATCATCCAAAGATGCTGAGGGAGTTTCTTGAGGGAACTGAGTCAAGTGGTTTCATGTACCCAAGGTGTGTGCATAGCCAATGCCACTTCCATTATTCAACATCTCTTGACTAAAAAGTGCCTAATTTAGTTCTTGAGACAATTTTGTGATGCTATAGTAGTAACCTGGCTACTCTATATGTTTGTATGTTCATCATTCTTGCTCTATTACTTGTGCATATTTATGAATCAAATAATCATTTTCACTGCTATGCGATTGCCAATAAGTAACCATGTGATACATAGTTTTGCTTGATTGGTATTTAATGATTACTTGTTTTATGGAACAAGATTAATGCCTTTTAGTGTAACCAGTCAGGCACTAAATAAATTTGAGACTCATTTTCGTAGAACTGAAATGAGTTGCTCTATCATTTTTCAGTGCAGTAGATCATTTTAAAAAGCAGTTTGCATACCTTGAAGAACATTATGCCAAGGGATCTACAGGAACTCCACCTGAGAGGCAACATAATTCATTGCCGCGGTGAGATCAAATGTCACTCCTTTTCTCTGCCTTGAATTAAGTGATAACAATCTTAGGCCCGATTGTCTGGTTTCTGATTATCTACTTGTGAATATTATGATAGGCCGTCTGTTGTCTATTCCGACAACCGATCACAAACCACAGCCAACATCACCGAGGATCTTTCCAAGTGTATGCTCAGAGAAAATACACAGAAGACACATCCATATTCTGCTTCTGTTGCAAGTAAATTTCCACCACATGTTCCTCAAGGTAAACACCTGCAACCCCAAAGATGTCATTGCGCTTAGTTGTATAGACCGATGTGTTATTACTGTATATTTGAGGTGCTGTTTGGTTGAGCAGTTTTGGCCCGTGATCGGTTCACAGAGGTACCGGATACGGTGTATGCTGTTTGGTTAGATTGGCCTGCAAAGGATCATGACGCGATCAGATACAATACTAGGCCACACAAACTTATTACCGCTCACCACCCGACGCTATCTGCTCCCGCATCGCTCGTATTCATCTATAAAAATGAAAAGGGAAGCACTACTGGAGCCAACCAAACAAATAGTGTATCCTGTTCCCTTGTAACCATTACCACCGGTAAAAAATCCCATTACCATTCTCGTAACCAAAACAGCACTAGGTCCAGTCAAGCAGCAAGTTTTGGATTACTTATCTCTTTTTCTTCGATAATGTTGTATTATTTTGGAGAACTGATATCTACCGTACACAATAAATCTTTGAATCATCATTATTGGTTCTGCATAATTTTAACTGCTAATCCTAGACTTATTTTATGCATCACTTCATCTGACAGGTGATGTTGCAAGGCCTGGTAAAGCAGTTGGTTCGGTGATGCAGTACAGCCCATGTCCAGCGCCTGCTGCCGAGCGATATGAGCAACGAAGAATCGCTAGGCACCCAGCAGTTGCCCCAAACAATATCCCTTCTGGAAGCTCATACCCCAGAAGAAGC
This sequence comes from Zea mays, assembly GCF_902167145.1. Classification (NCBI taxonomy): domain Eukaryota; kingdom Viridiplantae; phylum Streptophyta; class Magnoliopsida; order Poales; family Poaceae; genus Zea; species Zea mays. The sequence continues at coordinate 90,492,348 of NC_050105.1, forward strand.
CAGACCTGCAAGAGTGAGACAGGTGATGCCGAAAGCCATATGGATGCGAACCAAGCTCGGCAGCCAAAGCCATATGCAGCGAACAAACTACCTGCTACCGTTGATAGTCGTGGTGGTCACTGGTAGGATTTCTGCGGTGCACCAGAAAGCCATTCCAAACCGTTTCTTAACATGTTATCAGTATCGATTACTTCTGCTGAGTGCTACATTATTCTGACAAATCCAGAAATGTAGTTCTGTACAGATTTGTGTTCTTTTTCCGGATACCTGAATACCGAAAGACTGTACAACTGTAGTTTCTGATTCCTACTCCTTGTCGCTATTCAATCGCTAAAGGATCTGTCCCTGGTGGAGAAGAACCGGCAGATTCAATGCAATGTTCTTGACTGACGTCATGGATTTTGTTCTTCAACCTGGTAGCTCTGAAGACGAATTGAATAGCTGCTAGTTTCTGCTAATCATCTACAGTCAGGTGCAGAGTGTTCTGGGAGCTAGTTCTGAATATCACTGTCACGCTGTAATCTGCACGTTTCTGAGCTCCTAACTTCTAAGCATGCCACTACCGTATCCCTTTGTAATTTAATCAGCTGTACCATCCAGTACTCTGTTTACATTTGTAGAAACGCTCTGCAAAGAAGCTATTATGTGGGAGTTTCTTTGCTATTATTATAAATGTTCTGTTGTTATAAATGTTAAGTTTTTGTTTATTATAAACGTTATGTCGTTATAAGTAGTTTCTTTGCAAAGTGTTATTAACGGCCGGAAATGATATCATCTATACCAAAACAAATGCGATTGTCTGTCACTTGTAAATTTACCCAGTTTTATAATTGATCTACTTATTGGTGACTAATAAAATATTAATAGATATTTGAAATTCAAATTTTAAATATGATATTTTTTGAGATGATATTGTCTTAACGAAAACAATAGTTATGAGGTCCCGTCACGGGTTTAGGGTTTAGTTTAGGGTTTAGAGCTTACTGCTGAGGGAAGGGAGCCCGTCCTTCAGTGGCGGAGGGGCCTAGTGTGGCCCAAGCCATACCTTGGCATGATCCAAGCCACTTTGGTATTGCCTCTGCCTGCGGCCTGTTTGCAATTTTTTTTGCTTCACCTAGAGATGGCAATGGGTAAATACCCACCGGGTATTACTACCCCATACCCATACCCACGACACAAAAATAACCCCACCAGGTCACCCATATACACTGGCGGGTATGGATTTACCCCCATACCCATACCCATGCGGGTATGGGTCACCCATCGGGCCACCCATACCCACAAAAATTAAACAACTATCAAAATATTATACTATATAAATGTCAAGTATATCCATATAAATACCATTACAAAATTTTCTAGCTTCATTTAACCATCCATTCAACATATCAAAGATAATTGGATAAAGTAGTAACACTATGATAGTACTACATAGCACATTACATGTTCCATTACATGGTCATTAAATTGTTGTTAAATAGTAAAAAAGTTGGATGACTAAAGTCCAAGTTCATGCTTCGGATAAGTTTATATTGGGTATTTTATACCCACGGGTTAACGGGTATGGGTGAAGGCAGAACGTTCAAATACCCATTTACCCATTGGGTGAAGATTTTTGCCCAATAACAGACCCACGGGTAGAATATTTAGCCCACATACATACCCTAATGGAGTAAATACCCATCGGGTATCGGGTCGCGGGTACCCATTGCCATCTCTAGCTTCACCGTCGCACACAAAACATGACACCTGCTTCTCAGCCTACCGACGTTCCCCTCTATGGAGTTGCGCGATGCTCATCCTTATCTTTCACAGACTGCTCGTGCTCTTCCCTGGCATGTGCTTATTTGTATGCCGTTGCTTGTGCTAGGCAGCTAGGCCTATGTTCATAGCTACGTTATGTACGGTACTACAGACTTCAGTACTACTAGACCTGTTTGCAAGTAGTTGACCCATAACAGCTTAGATTTGTATCTTTTCTTGTGCATGCAGAAACGGGACACCTGATTTTGATCATGGATTACTTTGGAAGGCACGGGTTCAAAAATGAAAACAAAGTATGTGCAGATTTTTGTATGACTGTTGTAAACAATATATATTATATCAATATTAAAATGTGAATTATAATCATACAAGTTGATTAAGTATTTGTGTTGCATAGGTTTAAATTTATTATTTGATTGTATGAGCAATAATAAATTCAACTTATTTTGTTAAGTTAAATCATTGTTTTATTTTAAATTATTTGTTGTCAACTAAAACTTATACACGCATACATGGATTTCAGGATTTGACCATATAAATACATAGTTATAAACAAAATCTGCCATACCTCGAATTTTGTGTGTCCTCACCAGCTGCCGTCGTTCCTTGTCTCCCACCCGAGGTCAGCCGCCGCCGCCGTAGGTCGAGATCCACGAGGCGCCGGGATCATTCTCCATTCTTGGACCTTCGCCTCCACTCCCTTGTTGATCCAGTGGAGTGGATATGTGGCGGTGGCAGCAGACTCTCCTCCGCCGGCTCCCGCCGCCGAGGGCGGTGGCGCAGGCTCCGGCGTCCTGGGCGGCCGACCGTCTGGTATGCTACTACGGGTCTACGCCGGAGGGGAGGGAGGGAAAGGCGGCGCCTTTGCAGGTCTCCTACTTCCATATCCCCGTTTCCCTGAGTCTATTTTCTCCTCCGTCTGATTACTGATGGGTCTGGTGCAGGCGCGGGGCATGGTCGACAGGTTCCGGATGCGCGCCAAGGGCGGCGACGGCGGCAATGGCTGCGTCAGCCTCCGGCGCTCTAGGTCCAACCGCCACGGCATGCCTGACGGTGAGAGACCCCACCCTCTTGTGCTGCCCTTGCCTTTTCATACTAATACTAATATACTCCCTCCGTTTCTTTTTATTTGTCGCTGGATAGTGTAAAATTGCACTATCCAGCGACAAATAAAAAGAAACGGAGGGAGTATATATTTTCATTGTTTGGACTGATCCATCCTTATAATGAATTTTAAAATGTACAGGTGGTAATGGAGGGAAGGGTGGTGATGTAATTCTTGAGTGCTCACGGTCTATCTGGGATTTCAGTGGCTTGCAGCATCACATGGTATGTCTTCAAAAACATCATATGATTTTGCTTGAGCTAGATATGGTTGCTGCACTGATTGTTGTGCTTGATGTAAGATCTTATTCCATAAATTACAGCATCCTAATTGAAAGCTAGTTTTGTGAATGTATTGGTATAAGAAAGGTCACTTAACCCTGAATTTTATTTATATGTCTATCGACATAAAGTGTGAATCTAGACACTGCGGTGTAGCTCGGTTTGATGTGGATCATTCGAACTCTGGGGAAATCATTGATACCTGGCTTTAGCTTGTTTAATTTTGGTTTTCAGAGAGGAGGCCGAGGTGGCAATGGAGTTTCTAAGAATCAGATAGGAACAAGAGGTTCTGACAAGGTTACCACGAGTATATGCATATATATGTCATAACTTTTTTTTTGTTTATGTTATATATCCCCTTCTCTACTTATATGTTACAGATTGCACAAGTACCTGTAGGCACAGTGATTCATCTTGTCGAAGGGGAGCAACCTTCTCTCACAGTAAATAAACCGACCAGAGCTCTAGATCCCTGGGACATACCTAGTGCTGAAGAACACTCTTCAGATTTGTACCAGATTGCTAATATAGTGACAGAAGGTTTTGATGGTGGCTTGCCCCATCAGCATATTGCCCCTAAGCATAACACTGATGGAAATGACACTGTAAAGGGAAGCAACAGTAACTCGGATAATCCAAAATACTTTCATACATGCTCCAAGGCTCAGTTCTCAAACACAAATCGTGATGTAAGAATCTATTCATGTCAAGAGGGCACAGATGAAAAAGATCAGACTGAAAGTGGGGATGAAGAATTTTGGGAGGATGAAGACGAGTTTGACATGGATGAGGAGGAAGAAGAGGATGAGAGGGAAGAACAAGATGTGCAATATTGTATTGCTGAGATGACAAAACCTGGGCAGCAGTTAATCATAGCACGAGGAGGCAAAGGTGGACTGGGGAATGCTTTTATCATGAAGGAGATGCGGCCATCCAAAGCAAACAGACAAGAGAAGATAGCCCATTTGAGTACTGGGCAGCCAGGAACTCAGAGCTTGCTTATCCTGGAACTGAAGAGCATTGCAGATGTTGGTCTGGTTGGGTTGCCCAATGCTGGGAAGAGCACATTGCTCAGTGCTCTCTCTAGGGCGCACCCAGAGATCGCCGACTATGAGTTCACCACGCTGAGGCCCAACATTGGTAGCCTGATCTACGAGGACTACTTCTCGGTTAAAGTGGCTGATATACCTGGACTGATCAAAGGAGCACATGAGAACCGTGGCCTGGGTCATGCTTTCCTAAGGCACATAGAGCGCACCAAAGTTATCGCCTATGTGCTTGACCTTGCAGCCACACTTAATGGCAGGAAAGGTGTCCCACCTTGGGAGCAGCTGCACGATTTGGTCGCAGAGCTGGAGCATTACCAAGAAGGAATGACTCGGCGGCCATCACTGATTGTCGCAAACAAGATAGACGAAGAGGGAGCTGAAGAGATGTGCCAGGAGCTGAAGAGGAGAGTGCAGGGAGTTCCAATATTTCCAGTTTGCGCCATCTTGCAAGAGGGGGTGCCAGATCTGAGAGTGGGTCTAAGGAACCTTATGGATGACTCAGATCCACAGGGCAAAAATTTTGAGAAAAATGACTGTTGAATGAGATTCTATTTTTTTTCTTTCTCATGACACTAACACATATGAGTGTGCGGGGATTAGATCTGCAAATATTGATGACTCTGGCTATTCCTTTCTTGTTGTGTTGATGACAATAATTGAACATTTGTAATCTTATCATTCTTGTGAAAGAGCAGAAATACTATAGGGTTTGTTTCAGGGCAGCAGCAGCTGAAACATTGGGCTTGGTCAGTAAATAAACAGAACTGCATCTGTACTTGGTAAAATCAACAAGTCAAAGAATTAGAGCCTGTTTTTCTCTATTCTGGGAGCTAGTTCTCAATGTCACTGTAATCTGCACGTCTCTGACTTCCTAACTTCTAAGCATGCTACTACTGTATCCCTTTGTAATTTAATCAGCTGTACCATCCAATACTCTGTTTACATTTGTAGTAACACTTTGCAAAGAAACTATTATGTTGGAGTTTCTTTGCTTTTATAAATGTTATGTTTTTGTTTAATCAGCTGTACCATTCAATACTCTGTTTACATCCTAGCTTGTGGAGGAGTCAATCTCCTTGCCGTCATATTCTATTGGACTGCTTGGATCAATTGACTGCAGAGAAAAGTCAAATATTATGAATGTAGAGTACGATGATGCATAAGTACATGTTATACTTGTGACTTCTAGGGCTTATGGATGAGCATGTACCTTAAACAACTTGGAAAATAATTATGGACTATAAGTTAACACTAGAGGATTAATATATATAACACACACTAGTTGCTGGTTGATATTGAACTATCCATCTAGGGTGTCAAACCATATGCTAGTAACTGTTCATATAGCACTTAAACTTTAGGACACAAGTTTAGGGGATATAGCACTTAAACTTTAGGACACAAGTTTAGGGGAACTCGACTCGATGTGTGGTTCCTATGGACCATCTACCGAAACAATTATTTTCCTTACAATCTTCCTTTTTTTGTTGATTGATGACAACACAATGAAAGCAAGCAAATAAAACAAATATTTTGATAAAAATATGTAATCCACTTGCTAGGATGCATTAATATCCCCCACAATGTGAGATTATGGACTTAAGCCTCCCCCTAACTCTATAATCCACCTACTTCCTATTTTAGACAAAAACTACTTGTAGAACCAAAACACTTGTAAGCTCAAGATTTTAAAATTTTAAAATTGATGGTGTTTGTTATTTGATATACCTGTACAACCAACGATGACATCGGATCTTCCAACGTATGACTGCTGCAGCCCTCAACGTCGACTAACGTGGCCAGGGCACCGGACGTATCCGATGTGCACCGGACTGTCCGGTGCGCCCGACGATAGAAACAACCAGCTTTCTTTTCAACGGCTATAATTGAGCGAGAGACTATTTATATCCCTTCAACCGGCTATTTGAAGGTGCGGGAGCCCAAGCAACATACCAACACATGTTATAGACATTTCCAAGTGCTCAAACACCCAAGTGCTTAATAGAATCACTCGGTGATTAGCGTATGTGCTTTGCGAAGTGCTTAGGTTAGTTAGACCACTTATGCGCTTGCTCTAGAGGTGAATTCTAATTAGTTGAGTGAGTTTAGAAAAACCCACATAACCCCTCGGCTCTTGCGTGAGTTGTTGTAATTGTACCAAGTGGAGCGAGAGTTTTGCGAGACCGTGACAATCGAGTTTGTATCACAACCGCCACCTGTACCGGAGGGAACAAGGTCCGTTGCGTTTCGACTAGAAGCTCGATAGTGGAGACAGCGGGAGTGTCAGAGAGGATCTAGAAGCGGAGCACCACTTGCACGTGGAGAAGGCCCGTGACTCTCTATAGAGTTACTCGACTATGGTGCTTGGCCCTCGCGTGGACTGCTATTTATGTAGGGGCACCAACGAGGATTAGTCGGGACCTTGCGTGGTTCCGGATACCTCGGTAAAAATATCGGCGTCATCCATGAGAGTTTGCTTTCTCTACTTGCTCTTTAATATCCGCATTTACTCTCTCTACTTAAGTTGCAATCTTTACTATTCTTAGTGTAGAATATTTAGCATTGGATCTTAGGTTGCTTTTGCGGTAGAGATAGCAACACTTAGACAAAACCTAGTTTGCACATTCTAGATTGCTTATTTGCATATATTTTGTTCTAGGGATTTATTTGTGGCCTAGTTTAGAAAGAAGTTTTTAGAAGTCCTAATTCACCCCTCTTAGGCGTCATTGTTTCCTACAAATTAGACCGTATGAACGATTAGATCTCGACTTTCCACAAGTGATGCATCTTTGGTATGACTTCATGGATCGTTCACGTGAGTTCACATGAGTAGACAGACCATTTGTTATATTGCTACAAAGATGGTGTGCGTTAATAATGGAATTTTGTCTATGGGTTGTCCATGCATGCATGGCCAAGGATCCAAGTATCTATAAGTGCATCCTAAGTTTTGTGGATCATTAGTGTGAACACATGGATCATCTGTGTGATAATTGTAGAACACACTTGCCTTTGGCGGTCATGGTTTGTACTTTTGGGCCATCCCTAGGTTTAGATTAGACACTTGCATGTATCTAGTGCTTAGCTTGATGCATGTGGACCATTTGAGGTTTTAGATAGAATCAACTAAGTCCAAGGGCCTAAATTTTTCTCTAGCGAACTGTCTAGCAGTGTAGGTGGACATCCGCTAGTGATAATGAAGATGCTAAGCTCCAATGTTGATCTTGATATGAGAGGATTGGACCATGTCTTTGAGCAACTTTTAATCCTAATATACTTGTTGGAGGTTCCTAGAGTGTATATAGCAAGTTGCATTGCTGAGTTTGTGCATATATGAACCTTTAGGCATCCATTGCTATCCCGTCACGTTTGTGCGATTGGAATGTTTTCAAGGTGATGCTATACCTAGGTTGGATTCTAGAGCTTACCCTTTATTTTCAAGAAAATGAGTTTAAGGCCCTAGGTTGCTATAGAGAGATTGGGTTGATTCCTCCTCCCCCTTCTCTTCTTGCTCCTTCTTCCCACAAGCTAGAGGGTAGGAGCTCTCTAGCTCCACCCTATAAATAAGGGAGTCTTATGGATAAGGTTGCTACCATTAGGGATCTCCCTTGGCCTATCTTTCCTCCTTTCATCTTTTTTCTTGGTTCCTTCTCCTTCCTTGCTTAGAGAAAAAGAGAGATTTGATGTATTTGGGAAGAGTAAAAGTGGAGGTGTGTTATTGGTGCTACTATGAGCTTCTTAATGACATGTGATCGAGTTCAAGGAGAGGGTGGTATGGACACCTTACAAAGTACATGACCAAGACTCCAACATGTTTTGGCGAATATCTGATGTCCCTGTTGAACTATCCATCGGAGCACAACTCTGGTTGATAGGCTGATAAATCAACCACTAGACCATCTATCAGCTCTAGTCGACCCATTTACCAATGCTCAAAATTACTAGCTTTAGCAATACATAATACATACCTTTTTGCAAATATGAATTTTTATAATGCAATGCCCATAGTGATCATGCTTATGTGTCAAGTGCACACTAAGTTGTTACACCATATGTCGTGCAAATGTTTTTATGAGGTTGCAATGAAACAATCCAAGCACTTCTTGATTTCACACTTGCATGTGGGATAACAACATGAAAGTAAGGTTGAGTTCAAATATGGAATCACTATTTTCGCATATTCTCCCCTCTATGTGACTTTTAGGTTGTCGATGCATGCATGTCTAAGGATATAAGAACCTATAGGTAGGCCTGCAAACGGGGTGGGTGTAAGCGGGTATTTTAGGTGGGTTTAAGAAATGAGTTTATTTTGGTGGGTTGTGATGGGTTTTAATTGTGAATGGGTTGGGTTGGGTAGGTTTATTTTGTATTGTGGGTCAAAATGGTTGATACCCATGGGTGTAGATGGGTTTGCATAGGCGTGGGCTTCCATAGGTCTTCACCCATCCGTAGACTCTAGGACTGTATTCGAGTCGACTCCCAACTTAGTCCCAAATCCCAACATACCCAAATCAACCTAACTCCCCAAGTCTTCACCCATGCACCAACGGTCGCATCCTGCTCCCTGCCCCGGCGACCGGAGTCTCTCCTCTCCCCAAGTCTTCGCCTCGACGGACGGAGCTCCCTTGGCTCCTGCTGACGCTCGACACTAATTACACACTTTCACACTTAGACGCCGATGCCCCCTATCCCCTATCCCCTGGCGCTATAGATGGCCAATTGGCACTAACACGATGGACCAGTCCAGGCACGACACGAAAAAGCACGGCCCAGGCACGACCCAGTCCGGCTAGTATAGTGCCGTGCCTAGGCCGCCATCTTGACCCATAGTGCTGGCACAGGCACGACACAATTACATTTTTTATTTTAAAGATAATAATTTACATATATTAACTTATTAAGTAATTGCAACTGCATTGGCTAGGTTGGTGTGTTTAAGTTTGTCATATACGAGGGCGTGTGTTCAAGCCCCTATAGCTACACATTTTTTGTTAAATTATACAATATACTCAGATGGGCCAGCGTGCTACCGGGCCGAGTCGACATGGCTAACAGGCTGACGGGCCGTGCTCGTACGAAGCGAACACACTGTCGCCCCAGGACCGTTCACACATGGTTCTTTTCTTTTCACTTCCAGGGAGATTTATGTTTCGTTTGGTGAGCTTCTGATGCTAACTAGCTAGCTTCGAGCTTGACCAGAGACTCTTTCCACTGCTGCTAGTTTATATTTCTTTCCAAAAAGATAATTGTTCATTAAGGATCTTTAACAGATGTTTTTTGTTATTTTCTCGAGACCTAAATGTTCATCGACCAAACTTGTTTTTGTATCAGTGTATAATATTATTGTCACTGTTTTTATGTCGTGGACTATGTTTTTTGTACGTCATTGAAACTACCTATAAAATTGTCACTGTGTATTAGTGTATGTTTATGCAGTTGGCTTGATGTGAGACAATAAGGTGAACCGATGGGGGTTCCACCCAATTACGGGTTGGTTTGGGGTCAATAATATTATTGGATGGGTTGGGTTTAATTTATTTCTTATATTTTGGGGTGGGTGTGGGATGAATATCAAAGTTATTATATTGGGGTATGGATGGGAGTGGGTTGGATTTTTTGTCATTAGCAGGCCTACCTATAGGTGCATACTATGTCTGTTGGACCATCAGTGTGAATACGCATGAAGCATATGTGTGATCATTGCAGAACACACTTGCCTTTGGCGGTTAGGTTTTGTACTTGTGGGTTGTACTTAGGTTTAGATTAGACACTTGCAAGTCTCCAATGCTCAACTTGGTGCATGTGGACCGTTTGGGTGTGCCACTAGGCCTTTTGAGGGTTTTATACATGAACGACTAAGTCCAAGGGCATAGGTTTTGCTCCGGTGAACCGTTTAGTGGTGTAGACAGACTATTCACTAGTGCTAGTGAAGATATTTTGCTCGCTCCAATCTTGATCTTTTGAAGAGAGCATATGACCATGTCTTTGGGAAAGTCTTAACCCTAATATACTTGCTGGAGGTTCCTAGAGTGCATATAGGGAGCTGCATTGGTGAGCTAGTGCATATATGAAGCTCTAAGGCGTCCATGGTTATCATGTAATGTATGTGAGATGGTAATGTTTTTTAGGTGATGCTACCTAGGTTGGGTGCTAGAGCTTACCATTTCTCTTCAAGAAAATAAGTTTCGGGCCCTAGGTTGGGGGATGTCTCCTCCTTCCCCTTCTCTTTTTGCTCCTTCTCTCCTAGCTTCACCGTATAAATAAGAGAGAGGCTTCTAGATAGGCCTGCTGCCCTTAGAGATCTCACTTAGCCTATCTTTTTCCCCTCATCCTTTCACCTTCTTCCTTGATTTCTTCCCCTTTCTTGCTTAGATATAAAAAAAAAGTTTGATGTATTTGGGAAGAGTAAGAGTGGAGGTGTCTTGTTGGTGTTGCCATGAGGTTTGTACTAGCATGTGATTGAGTCCAAGGAGAGGGTGAAATGGACAACTCACAAACTACATGGCCAAGCCGCCAACAGCATGTTCCGACAAATATCGAATGTCCCTATTATTGGACTATCCATTGGAGCGCATCTATGGCTGATAGACCGATGAAGAGTAACCGCTCGACCATCCGTCATCTCCAGCTGACCGGTTTACCAATGCTCAAAATTACTAGCTTTAGCATTAATGCATAATATATTTACCAATGCTCAAAATTAAATTCTTTGGCAATCTTGTTCTGCGATGAATTAACCAAACATGCCATGCATAGTCAAACCTACACAAACACAAATGAGGAAACTATACATAGACATGTATGGTAATCAAAGAACACGGGGGACAAACAAGGGTACAATTAGCAGAGACCATAGAACACATACATACAAATATATAACGGGAACACATTAATTGTTACTAGTTCATTGAAATGAAGAAACTACTACTTAGGCCCTGTTTCAATCCCGTGAGATAAACTTTAGCAGCTTTTTTTTAGCCACTTTTAGCCATTTGTAATCTAAACATGAGAGTTAATGGTGATAATTGAAACTAAACTTTAGCACTTCAATTCATATAGCTAAAGTTTAGCCGGAAGCTAAAGTTTATCCCGTGAGATTGAAACGGGGCCTTAAACTACCATACATGTTGTCTTCAACAACGAGATTTAACAGCTTAGGAACAAAATCTCCAAGCTAGTAGCTAGCTAATAATAAGTGGTCCATGACATTTCAGCCCCACCCCCCTCCATCATGGGTGGAGCTGCAGAAGAGCAAATCGGTGGCTGCTGACCTCCTGCAGCCCAGGTGACTGCTGTCTGGCTGCTGCTGCTCGCCTGACTGGCATGGCACTGGAAGGGGGATGATGCGAGCTGCTGCTGGCCACCACCAAAGGCATAGCAGTATGGGTTGTAATAAGCATTATTGTTGGTGCTAGTGAAAGCCGGCAGTGAGCTGTTCTGCTGCTGCTGCTGCTGCTCCTCCCATGGCTCAGCATCGTAGAGGCCGACGTCGTTGATGCTGTAGCGCTGCTTCCTTGTGGTGCTCTCCTGCCTCCGGAAGTACTTCTGTGCATGGCTGGAGACCTGCACCGGCGTCTTAGTGGTGACGAAGTCCTTGGAGATGTTCTTCCAATTGCCGCGCCCGTACACACGCAGGCCACGCAGGAAATTCCTGTAGGCCGGGCTCAATGACATAAACAACACGTACTAGCTAGTAGCATGCATGCGCAATGGCAAACAGTTAGAAAGAAAGAAAGAAAGAAACAATACAATGCATGCATGCCTGTGCTCCTCCAGAGTCCAAAACCTCCCTGCACGTTGTTGGTTATCCTGTCGAGGAACAGCAACTAATTTCCTACGGCGCTGTTCCTCCAGCAGCATCCTCTTCGCCTTCATCTCGTCTGCTAAATACCCATCCATCGTCCTGCTGTGCACCCCACCAGAGTTGAGCAGGAGCTGGTTGCTGCTCAGCTCTGCCCCACTGTTTATCATCTCCACCACAAGCTCAACGTACAAGTCAGTTACCTGGCGCTTATCCTTCCCTGGGAACATTGCCTGGAGCTCATCCACAATGTCGTCGTTCGTGCTGTTGCTGGCGCCGTGACAAGCGATGAGAGATCTCACCATCTCGATCTCGTTGGCACTCCAGTCGACGTTGAACCTTGGGTCCATGTCCATCGGCCGGGGTTAGCTAAGCTAGCTAGTTAGTTTTTTGAGGGTTCAGTATACTACAACACTTGCGCTGAATCTTCTTCTTGCCTTGGTTTCGATTAATTTATAGGCCTTGTGCTGAATCTTCTTGCCTTGGTTTCGATTAATTGTGTACCCAACTTTAATTAACAACAAGCAAAAGTCAAACATGAGAGAGATTTTAAATCAAACAGATTACATTATGGTGTCATGCGGATTAATTAGTACATGCAATCTCTGATAGCAATATAGTCCTTCACATGAGAGATATATGGACTAGCTAGGGATATATATCAATGTTGCCGAGAGCGAGTGGACTTAGAGCACACACGCACGAGGACAAACCCTTTATCTTTTGTTGGCATTACTTTTTATTTTGTTGGCATTACTTTATCATCGCGCCTCCAGATACTTGCATGGCCATACTTTATCTTTTGTCTGCATTAATTAATTAATGACACTCTTGAGCACACGGATTGGTAAGGACGACTGATATGATATATGTCCGGTTTTGCTACTATCAGTTGACTCCATGACTATGATCCTCTGATATATATTGACACATGGTTTATACACTTATATATTTTAGTGTGTTGCTACCACATAAATAAATATGCAAATCCTACATGCATATCTTTCCTTGTGATATTGCATTTACAATATATATAGTATGAGTGTGAGCAAACTAAAAGTCATATGGCGCAATGGACACTTACAGCTTATATAAATATGGTATAGGGATTTCTAGCTGATGGTTTTGGTAACTTCTCTTAGATTTTTCTCTAGAGGTCATTTCGAAAAATCACGCGCTAGACAATATTGATTAGTAACACAAGAGAGCCCCTATTTATACACCACAAGGTCAACCCTTGCAACCTAGGATGATATATGCAACAATTCAGTTTCTAATATGTAAAATGGTCAAGGTTAATTGCAAGTAAATTGAGCTCAAGAAATAACCGAACACAAGACAAGGTTTTTATCCTGTGATATCGATGACTTGCTGGTCATCCAAGTTTACATTGAGATGGATTCAGTGTTCAACCGCTCCTCTTTTGAGGCACCACTCGATCTCGAGCCATTATTAGAAAGAAGAACCACTTCATACCTCGATTCCACTAGACTTGCTCTACACCGCTCTTGCGAGGAGAGCACAAAGGCCCTCACAAGAACAACCGAGATGCCTTCATAATCTTTTTGAAGTGCTTCATGGATCCACATTAGCTCAGTCGTCTAGGAGGTGACAATATCCAAGAGTAACGAACCAATGAGGCTTACTTTAAGATTCCTTAGTTTCACTAAGCTCAAACTTTTGATGCAATGCACAAGGATGCTCTCAATCATGCAAGAATGCAATATCTAAGCAATGTGTATGAGAGGGAGGTGAAAAAAAGGCTCAGATATGTCAAAGAAGCTTGTTGAAGTGTGAAGAGATCTCCCTCATGGACAAGTGAGGTATATATATATCCCCCACATGATTGCTAGCCGTTACAGAGCCTTTCTTGTGAAAACAATTACTTCATGAACCGTCCACATATACAAAACCTAGTTGGTCCACCGTTCAAACCAATGACTATATTCATGTTAAGTCTATTATATTTTATATTTCCAAAACCAAACAACTTTCATGTGTTGAGATTTTGAATTTTTGAAGATAAATTTTGAGTAAATTGCAGATTTTAGATTTGATTCAGACAAAGCAGTTTGGTTCAGCTGTTTTTGGAACCCTGTAACTTTTAATCCATGAGTATTCTGAAGAAGGTTGCTATAAAAAACTTGTAGAGTAACTAGAGGAGAACAACGTTTATTAAGTGTGGTATCCATTAAACCATATGGAAATAGGATAAAAAGTGGTCCAAAGTGGGGTTGACAGATTTGGATTTCAGACTTAGTGCAGTAAACTGAATCTGAATTTCAGTGTTGTTGGTGCAGTTTTGGAACTTCTTTGTGACTAATCCATGGAGTTATGAGCTGTAGTTTCTATAGAATAGTTAAATACCATATAACAGGGAGTAAATTTCCCTGAGCAAGTTTGGCTTAGTGCTGTATAAAAAGTGGAGTAAAATGTGCCTGAACTTTTGCAGTCAGGCATGTGGTGTTCAGTTTCAGGTTCAATTAGCTGAATCTGATTTTTTGTATTTTTCACCCAAATTTGAAGCGTTGTATCTCTTAATTTGTGATATTTAGACCTTAGGTTTCTGCAGCTAGTTCGTATAAATATATTTCGTCAACAAGTTTTGTTAACTGAGATCTCCCTGTTACCACTGAAATTTGTGAGTAAATTGAGCTCGAAGTTGCTCTGTCAGATAGGTGTCTGCTGAACCTAATTGAGTTAGCTGAATTGTTGCAATTCGATGGTAATGTCCCCAACTTTGGAGCTCTCTAACCTGAAGTATGTTGAGTTTTAGCTGGTATCCTTTAAATCTAATTGGAGAGTGATCTTAGGAGAGAAATTCCTAGTAAGGAAGTGTATCAAGACGATATATGGAATTGAGAGAAGGTTGGGCTAGAAAATTTCAGGTTCAGGCATGTTTCTATGCTCTGAATGTGATTTCAGACTCAGGCTGCCCGCTGGCCATGCGTTTTCGCCCTCCTTGATCTGTCTCCATTTCTCAGATTATTTCCCTTTGAGGTTAGTCTCCAAAGCAAAGAGTGGCGGTGTTTATCGGTGATCAATTATGTTTAATCAGTTGCCGTCGATGCTAGGATGGATGGACACACCGTGGTTGTCGTGGCGCAAGTAACATGGGGCTGAGCGCACCCTGTGAGGACTGTCTCGATTCCTTTCGTTGTGGTGGCTCAGTTTGGGCAGTAGGGGGCGGCGGCGCCAGTAACGTCGGCTGGCTTGTTTCCCGTATGGTCGACGCCGGTTAAAAAAAGAGATCGCTACCTATCCAGCCCAGCTGTCCGTGGGCGTCAAACTGCAGCCACGTTCCTTGGCTTGCTTAACCAGGAGCTGGCACCATCGTGCCCAGCAGCTCGTCTCATCGCTTGTCTCTTTGTCTGCTGACCGTCGTTGTTACGTCGTTCCTGCTCGACCTCCGACTCGGCGTAACACCAAGAAGTGGTTTTTGAAGAGAAGCCCTGCTGCAGTGCTTATTGTTTAGTGGTTGGGTTCCATCCAACTCATTATCGCGATAGAAGATCTAGAATCTCCTCCTATAAAATGGCAAGTCTCGATGTATTCTTCACCTTTCTTATATTTACAAAATTTTGTCACCTTGTATAATACATTAGGTGATAGAAGTTGATTGACCAAACACTTGCTACATTACTATTTTTGTATTTACAAAATTTTATCATCTTGCATGATGTATTAGGCCCGTCACAGCTTGGTATTGGAGCGTCCCCCATTATCATGGACATTAAAGTAATCCTTTGACAAACTTCAAAATAATTTTGAGTCCCAATGATTTTGGCACACTAAAGAATAGTTCTTTTCGATTCTATAATCAAAGCCCTGATAGTGAAAATGCAAATAGTAATGTTATTAAGTTACAGACTATAAGGTGGTCTAGTTTAAAATGTTAACCACTTTGTGAGGGTATTGCATTCATATGTAATGTTATTTTTGGGGTCATTCAGTTTTGAATGGATCGACGCTCAGATAAAGTGAGTTCTGAGAGCATGACCTAACAAACGTCGATCTAAGGGAGAGCTTAAATATGGCACTGGACTATATACATGTTCTACATGTGTATATATGAAGGCTGCGATATGCAATATTTATTTTTCTAGGATTCACTACCCCATGGATGTGTATGTGTATACAGACATGAGAATACTAAGTATGATGTACTTGTAGAATAGCTTATCCATGTTGAGAGTTTCATAATTGGGTGACTCGATGATCCCCGGGACCTTCACCTCCCAAACCCTCCGATCCGAGAGCATGTAGCAATTTTAATGCTCTCTCATGCTCATTATAGGAAAGTTTTGCCTTGTTGGCATGTATC
Organism: Zea mays; assembly: GCF_902167145.1. Lineage (NCBI taxonomy): Eukaryota > Viridiplantae > Streptophyta > Magnoliopsida > Poales > Poaceae > Zea > Zea mays. Next base: position 90,508,672 of record NC_050105.1, read on the forward strand.
TTGTTAACAATCGATTGGAACCGAGAAAATATAGTGTCTATGGTCTCTCTAGCCAATTGCACCAAGTTCTCGTACTCCCACCGATACGTCTCAAATAGTCTAGTCTTACATGATCATTGCCCTCATGGAATCTCTCGAGGGTGGACCATATTTGGTGAGCTGTTGCCAAATGTCCAACTCGCTCAAAATAGCAAGCGAGAGATACGAGAACAAAATGTTTTGAGCTTTGTTGTTTGAATTATGGAACTCCATCTGAATCGAACTAGTCCGAGCACTCGTAGCATCGAACATAACATCAAGACAAATCTCCTAGACATGGTACCCAATACTTTCAAGATATACCTACATGCGGATCTTCTAGTACAGGTAGTTTGTCTCATCAAAGAACAGAGGTTTGCCAACACCTTGTTTCATGTCGCTTTTGTGGATTTTAGGTAAGGAAATACTTAACTGGCTCCGATACAAATTGAACAACCGGTGAGGCGAGCAGAGAGAGGTGAATGGGAGCCAAACAAATTTTTGCTGGTAAAAACTAAAATTGAGCACTTTACTTCGATTGAGATGAAGAAAGCGCTCAAACCAAAAGCACGTCAGCAAACTAGTGATCTCAAAATTTCAAAATGTTCCTAAGACTCACACGAGACCAGCAAAATAAACGGATCGCAAATCTGACACCGAAAAGTCCGAATCAGCTCAAAACCGTGTAGCAATCTAGTTCTGATTTCAACAGCTCGGAATTCAGTTCTTGAATGCGAAGCTGAACCAAATGGACTTCGATTGAGCTGAAATTCTACACACACATTGAAAAGTGTGTTTCCAAGGTCTCCACAAATTATGAACTCAATCAGATTTATAAATTAATCGCAGATCTGAGAATACGAATATATTTGGGGTTTTGTTGGAGTTGTCTTTTTGAACAAAATGAGTTCAGACCCATCCACAACTAAAAACTCTGTAAACCGGCGGTTCTTACTGGTCTAAGGATTGAATCAAACCTAGAGATAAATCGCAAAATAATCCCCAACTCAAGAACTCGAAGGTTCTTCATAAATCCATAAGGAGAGGGAAAGGAAGAACACAGGAACAAAATCGACTCAATTTCAGCGAAGACAAAACTGAGAAAACGAGTCGAATCGGCCCTGTGGATATATCCGACCACCCTTCCTTTGAATAGAGCAGTGAATATTATAAACACAGATGGAAGTTCAAAACATATGTGGATCTCAGGCTAAACTTGGGAATGAAAGCTTGGATTTTCTAAACAAGAGGCTAATGTGTAATTCAAATAGATGGCTAAAACAACCAGCCCACCCTTCTATTATAGAGGGTTATTACTACTTACTAAACTATCCCTAGATACACAGAGCGTATCCACTTAGCTACAGGCGAAATGGACCAACTCCTGGGATTGTGATCTGACGGCCACACTGAAAGGGAAATAGTCTCAATATTTCCTATAATCAATTTTGGTGTTTGACGACCATCACAAACCTTGTGGACTAACCAGTTTGTCTAGTTGATCATTCCACAGGTGCATAAGTTCATCTACAACTATTCTAAAGTCAACTGTCCGGAATATCGTAGATTATTCCGGACAGGAGAAGCTTTTTGGAAAATCACCTAAGCATGGACCGTCCGGGCCCTTGCGGCGGACCATCCACAACACTAGGGTGAGCCTCAGACAGAACCAATGCAAAAACACAAGTCTACACTACGGACCGTCCGATGGAAAAGCAAGCACCGTCCAAGACGAAGCGCGGACCGTCCGGCCTCAGGCGCGGACCGTCCGGTCGGGGAAGAACCCAAAAACCCGAAGGTGACGGGTTCGGTAAAATGAATTATAGCGTCCTCGCGGACCGTCCGGGGTGCACGACCGGACCGTCCGCGACTGCCTTTATCTAACATCTGACGACACATTAAATGCTATATAGCCGTTACTGCTGACCGTTGCGATTTCAGCCGTTGATGTGCAAGGGCGGACCATCTGGACCAGGGGCGCGGACCGTCCGCGGTCAGCAGAAAAGGAGCAACGACTAGGAAGTGTTGAAGGCTATAAATACAACCCCAACCACCTCCATTCACACCACCCAAGCATTCCAATCCTTTACATTCAATACAAGAGCTAGCAATCCATTCCAAGACACAATCAAAGCTTCCAATCTCTCCGAGTTCCACAATTGAGACAAGTGATCATTAGTGATTAGAGACTTGAGAGAGAGAGAGAGTGATTCGTGTGTTATTTGTCGCTCTTGTCGCTTGGCTTTTGCAATCATGCTTTCTTCCTCCCCATTCTTGTTCTCAAGACACTTGTAATCAAAGCAAGAGACACCAAGTTGTGGTGGTCCTTGTAGGGGTCTAAGTGACCCGTTTGATTAAGGAGAAAGCTCACTCGGTCTAGGTGATCGTTTGAGAGAGGGAAAGGGTTGAAAGAGACCTAGTCTTTGTGACCGCCTCAACGGGGAGTAGGTTCTCAAGAACCAAACCTCGGTAAAACAAATCACCGTGTCGTCCGCTTCATTTGCTTGTGATTTGTTTTTCGCCTTCTCTTTCAGACTCACATTTATTTCTAACGCTAACCCCGGCTTGTAGTTGTGCTTAAAGTTTGTGAATTTCAGTTTCCGCCTATCCACCCCCCTCTAGGCGTCTTTCAATTGGTATCAAAGCTCGATACTTCATTAGAGTCTAACAACTCGAAGTGATGTCGGGAGGATCTGCCAAGAGGGAGATGGAAACGGCGAGACCGATTCTTCGTCTCCCCGCATCAAGTCGCATCGGAGTGGCGACAAGAAGAAGAAAATGAAGAAAGTGGTCTACTACGAGACCGATTCTTCGTCGCCCTCCACCTCCAGCTCTGACGCTCCATCCGTCACTTCTAAGCGCCATGAGCGCAAGAAGTTTAGTAAGATCCCCCTACGCTATCCCCGCATTTCTAAACGCACTCCTTTACTTTCTGTCACATTAGGCAAACCACCGGTTTTGACGGTGAAGATTATTGTATGTGGAGTGATAAAATGAGGCATCATCTAACCTCACTCCACGCTAGCATTTGGGACATTGTTGAGTTTGGAGCGTAGGTACCATCTGTGGGGGATGAAGGCTACGACTCAGATGAGGTCGCCTAAATCCGGCACTTTGACTCTCAAGCCACCACTATACTTCTCGCCTCTCTATGTCGAGAGGAGTATAACAAGATGCAAGGGCTAAAAAGTGCCAAGGAGATTTGGGATGTGCTAAAGATCGCGCATGAAGGGGATGAGGTGACCAAGATCACCAAGCGGGAGACGATCGAGGGGGAGCTCGGTCGATTCATCCTCAAAAAGGAGAGGAGCCACAAGCCATGTACAACCGGCTCAAGACCTTGGTCAACCAAGTGCGCAACCTCGGGAGCACCAAATGGGATGACCATGAAATGGTCAAGGTTATTCTAAGATCACTTGTTTTTCATAATCCTACACAAGTTCAATTAATTTGTGGTGATCCTAGATATAATCTAATGTCTCCTGAGGAGGTTATAGGAAAGTTTGTGAGCTTTGAGTTGATGATCAAGGGCTCCAAACAAATCATCGAGCAAGGCAGCACCTCTACACCCGAGGTGCAACCCGTCGCATTCAAAGCGACGGAAGAAAAGAAAGAAGAGTCTACATCAAGTAGGCTCCCCATCGATGCCTCCAAGCTCGACAACGAGGAAATGACGCTCATCATCAAGAGCTTCTGCCAAATCCTCAAGCAAAGGAGGGGGAAGGACTACAAACCCCGCTCCAAGAAAGTGTGCTACAAATGTGGTAAGCCGGGTCATTTTATTGCTAAATGTCCATTATCTAGTGATAGTGACAGGGGCGACAACAAGAAGGGAAAAAGAGGAAGGAAAAGAAGAGATATTACAAGAAGAAGGGCGCGATGCCCACGTGTGTCGGGAATGGGATTCTGACGAAAGCACCACCGACTCCTCCTCCGACGAGGACGCCGCCAACATCGCCGTCACCAAAGGCCTTCTCTTTCCCAATGTCGGCCACAAGTGCCTCATGGCAAAGGACGGCAAAAAGAAGAAGGTAAAATCTAGAGCCTCCACTAAATGTACGACATTTAGTGATGAGGGTAGCTCTAGTGATGATGAAGATGATTTGCTTGCCCTTTTTGCCAACTTAAACATGCAACAAAAGGAAAAATTGAATGAATTGATAGGTGCCATTCATGAGAAGGATGAACTCTTGGATAGCCAAGAGGAATTTCTTATTAAGGAAAACAAAAAGGATGTTAAAGTTAAAAATGCATATGCTCAGGAAATAGAGAAATGTGAAAAATTAACTAGTGAGCTTAGCATTTGCCATGACACTATCTCCAACCTTAGAATTGAAAATGCTAATTTGATCACTAAGGTTGAAAAGAGAGATGTTTGTGATGATTCAATTGCCAATCTTAAGAATGATAATGCTAGTTTAATTGCTAAGATTGACAAATTGAATGAATCAATTTCTACCCTGAAGATTGAGAATGATAAATTAATTGCTAAGGCTAAGGATTTAAATGTTTGCAATGATTCTATTTCCTGTTTTAGAAATGAGAATGCTACTTTATATGCTAAGATAGAGGAATTAAGATCTTGCAAACCCTCTACTTCTACTGTTGAACATATTTCTATTTGCACTAGATGTAGAGATGTTAATGTTGATGCTGTCCATGATCACCTAGCTTTAATTAAACAACAAAATGATCACATAGCTCAACTTACTGCTAAAATCAATGAGCATGAGATAGAAAATGAAAAATTCAAATTTGCTAGAAGCATGCTCTATAATGGGAGATGCCCTGGCATTAAGGATGGCATTGGCTTCCAACAGGGAGACAATGTCAAGCTTAATGCACCTAAGAGATTGTCCAATTTTGTTAAGGGCAAGGCTCACATGGCATAGGATAACGAGGGTTACATTTTATATCCTGCTGGTTATCCTGAGCATAAAATTAGGAGAATTCACTCTAGGAAGTCTCATTCTGGTTCTCATCATGCTTTTATGTATAAGAATGAGACATCTAGTTCTAGGCATTCCACCCATGTCAAAATGCCTAAAAAGAAATCTCCTATTGCATCAAATGAGCCTAAGGTTTCATTTAAGACTTTTGATGCTTCTTATGTTTTAACTAACAAATCAGGCAAAGTAGTTGCCAAATATGTTGGGGGCAAACACAAGGGCTCCAAGACTTGTGTTTGGGTACCCAAGGTGCTTGTTTCTAATGTGAAAGGACCCAAGACCGTTTGGGTACCTAAGAACAAGGCCTAAACTTGTTTTGTAGGTTTATGCATTCGGGGGCTCAAGTTGGATAATTGATAGCGGGTGCACAAACCACATGACAGGGGAGAAAAGGATGTTCTCCTCCTACGAGAAAAACGAAGATCCCCAAAGAACTATCACATTCGGGGATGGAAATCAAGGTTTGGTCAAAGGACTTGGTAAAATTGCTATATCGCCTAACCATTCCATTTCCAATGTTTTTCTTGTAGATTCTTTAGATTATAACTTGCTTTCAGTTTCTCATTTATGCAAAATGGGTTACACATGTCTTTTTACGGATATAGGTGTTACTGTCTTTAGAAGAAGTGATGATTCAATAGCATTTAAGGGAGTATTAGAGGGTCAGCTATACTTAGTTGATTTTAATAGAGCTGAGCTCGATACTTGCTTAATTGCTAAGACTAATATGGGTTGGCTCTGGCATCGCCGACTAGCCCATGTTGGGATGAAGAATCTTCACAAACTTCTAAAGGGAAAACACATTTTGGGACTAACCAATATTCATTTGGAGAAAGACAGGGTTTGTAGCGCATGTCAAGCAGGGAAGCAAGTTGGTACTCACCATCCACACAAGAACATCATGACGACCGATAGGTCGCTTGAGCTACTCCACATGGATTTATTCGGCCCGATCGCTTACATAAGCATCGGCGAGAGTAAGTATTGTCTTGTAATTGTGGATGATTATTCTCGCTTCACTTGGGTATTCTTTTTACAGGAAAAATATCAAACCCAAGAGACTTTAAAGGGATTCTTGAGACGGGCTCAAAACGAGTTCGGATTAAGGATCAAGAAGATAAGAAGTGACAACGGGACATAGTTCAAGAACTCTCAAATTGAAGGCTTTCTTGAGGACGAGGGCATCAAGCATGAGTTCTCTTCTCCCTACACACCTCAACAAAATGGTGTAGTGGAGAGGAAGAATAGAACTCTACTGGACATGGCAAGGACCATGCTTAATGAACACAAGACTCCAGACCGGTTTTGGGCTGAGGCGATTAACACTGCCTGCTACTCCATCAACCGTCTCTACCTTCACCGAATCCTCAAAAAGACATCATATGAACTCCTCACTGGTAAAAAGCCCAATGTTTCATATTTTAGAGTCTTTGGTAGCAAATGTTTTATTCTTGTTAAAAGAGGTAGAAAATCTAAATTTGCTCCTAAGGCTGTAGAAGGCTTTTTACTAGGATATGACTCAAACACAAGGGCATATAGAGTCTTCAACAAATCCACTGGATTAGTTGAGGTTTTTTGTGACATTGTGTTTGATGAGACTAATGGCTCCCAAGTGGAGCAAGTTGATCTTGATGAGCTAGATTATGAAGAGGCTCCATGCGTCACACTAAGGAACATGTCCATTGGGGATGTGTGTCCTAAGGAATCCAAAGAGCCCACACAAGTTCAAGATCAACCGTCATCTTCCAATCAAGCATCTCCACCAACTCAAGATGAGGATCAAGCTCAAAATGATGAAGATGAAGATCAAGAAGATGAGCCACCTCAAGAGGAGGACAATGATCAAGGGGGAGATGAAGTTGATCAAGACAAGGAAGATGATCAAGAAATTCAGGGTCAAAGACCGCCACACCCAAGAGTCCACCAAGCGATTCAAAGAGATCACCCCGTGAACTCCATCCTCGGCGATATTCATAAGGGGGTAACCACTCGATCTCGTATCGCTAATTTTTGTGAACATTACTCTTTTGTTTCCTCTATTGAGCCATACAAGGTAGAGGATACATTAAGAGATTCGGATTGGGTGTAGGCAATGCAAGAGGAACTCAACAACTTCATGAGGAATGAGGTATGTGAGAGCACCTAGAGGGGGGGGGGGTGAATAGGTGATCCTGTAAAACTTCAAAACTTAAGCCACAAAAACTGGTTAAGTGTTAGCACAATTATGGCCAAGTGGCTAGAGAGGAGTCAAAACACAATAACCACAAGAAATCAATCACAGAGATGACACGGTGGTTATCCCGTGGTTCGGCCAAGTACAAAACTTGCCTACTCCACGTTGTGGCGTCCCAACGGACGAGAGTTGCACTCAACTCCTCTCAAGTGATCCAATGATCAACTTGAATACCACGGTGTTCTTGCTTTTCTTTTCTCAATCCCGTTTGCGAGGAATCTTCCACAACTTGGAGCCTCTCGCCCTTACAAAAGATGTTCACAGAGATTCACGGAGCAAGGGAGGGATTAGCAACTCACACACGACACAAAGATCACAGCGAATACGCACACACAAGACCCAGACTTGAGCTCAAGAGACTAGCACACTAGAACGGAGCTCAAATCACTAGAATGTCAAACAAGTGCGCAAGATTGATGTGTTAGTGATCAAGAGTGCTCAAGGAATGCTTGGTATACTCCTCCATGCGCCTAGGGGTCCCTTTTATAGTCCCAAGGCAGCTAGGAGCCGTTGAGAACAAATCTAGAAGGCCATCCTTGCCTTCTGTCGTCGGGTGCACCGGACAGTCCGGTGCCCGATTTCCTTCCTTAAACAGCGCAGTCGACCGTTGCAGACTGTTGCAGATCTGGCGCACCGGACAGTCCGGTGCACACCGGACAGTCCGGTGCTACTTTCCGACCGTTGGCCAGACCACGTGTCGCGCGCAGATTCCGCGGCCGACCGTTGGCTCACCGGACAGTCCGGTGCACACCGGACATTCCGGTGAATTATAGCCGTACGCCGTCGGCAAATTCCCGAGAGCGGCTTCTTCGCCCGAGGCAGCCTGGCGCACCGGACACTGTCCGGTGCACCACCGGACAGTCCGGTGCCCCAGACCGAACTGAGTCTTGGCTGTTCACAGCCAAGTCTTTGCACCTTTCTTCTTTTCTTTTTCTTTCTGTTTCTTACACTTAGACAAGTACATTAGTACACAAAACCAATGTACTAAGGCTTAGAAACATACCTTAACTTGTGATTTGCACTTTGTTCATCCATGAGCATAGATTTACATTTAAGCACTTGTGTTGACACTCAATCACCAAAATACTTAGAAATGGCCCAAGGGCACATTTCCCTTTCAATCTCCCCCTTTTTGGTGATTTATGCCAACACAACATAAAGCAACTAGAACAAGTGCAAAATCACTTCAAATGAAACTCAAATTCATTTTGATTAAATTTTGGCATATATGGATCATCCTTTGCCACCACTTGGTTTGTTTTTGCAAATCAAACTCAAATTTCTATCTCTAAGTCAAACACACATTTTGAAGCATAAAGAGAGTCATTCCAAAAGAGATTGATCAAAGATTTCAAAAACTCCCCCTATTTCCCATAATCAATACTTCTCCCCACAAGAAGCCAACTTTTGATAAAAGAGACAATACAAGAGTTTTGACAAACCAAAAGCTCTATTCTACTATTTTCAAAATTTCTCAAGTGGTAGCTGATCCATTTATTGCTTTGGCCTTTATTTTCTCCCCCTTTGGCATCAAGCACCAAAACGGGATCAATCTTGGCCCTTTAACCCCATTGCCTCACCAAAATCTTCAATTAAGATCGAATAGGCAATAAGAGTTAAAAGATGAACTTGGAAAAGTTACTCTTTTCATCGGAGTGTAGTGGAAGTCTTTCATGGTCCAAGTCCATCTTTTCCCTTTCAATTCTCCTTCGAGACTAAATCAAGCAAACTCAAGCATATGGTTAGTCTCAAAGGGTCAAGTTGTAACACATCTCCCCCTTAATATGTGCATCACTTTGCAACGGACTTGTGAGGTCCAGGGAGTGTTTGTACAACTTGAGCACCAAAATAAGCAACAAAATGCAGAATGAACATGATCAAAGGCATAAACACATGTATGCTACAATTCAATCCAAGTTCCGCGAATCTAAGACATTTAGCTCACTACGCAGCCTGCAAAAGGTCTTCTCATCTAGAGGCTTGGTAAAGATATCGGCTAGCTGGTTCTCGGTGCTAACATGAAACACTTCGATATCCCCCTTTTGCTGGTGGTCTCGCAAAAAGTGATGCCGGATGTCTATATGCTTTGTGCGGCTGTGCTCAACAGGATTTTCCGCCATGCGGATAGCACTCTCATTATCACATAGGAGTGGGACTTTGCTCAGATTGTAGCCAAAGTCCCTGAGGGTTTGCCTCATCCAAAGTAGTTGCGCGCAACACTGTCCTGCGGCAACATACTCGGCCTCAGCGGTGGATAGGGCAACGGAGGTTTGTTTCTTAGAGTTCCATGACACCAGGGACCTTCCTAAGAATTGGCAAGTCCCCGATGTACTCTTCCTATCGACCTTACATCCAGCATAATCGGAGTCTGAATATCCAATCAAGTCAAAGGTAGACCCCTTTGGATACCAGAGCCCGAAGCAAGGCGTAGCAACTAAATATCTAAGGATTCGCTTCACCGCCACTAAGTGACACTCCTTAGGATCAGATTGAAATCTAGCACACATGCATACGCTAAGCATAATATCCGGTCTACTAGCACATAAGTAAAGTAATGACCCTATCATTGACCGGTATGCTTTTTGATCAACAGACTTACCTCCTTTGTTGAGGTCGGTGTGTCCGTCGGTCCCCATCGGCGTCTTTGCGGGCTTGGCGTCCTTCATCCCAAACCGCTTTAGCAAGTCGTGCGTGTACTTCGTTTGAGAGATGAAGTTGCCATCCTTGAGTTGCTTCACTTGGAACCCAAGGAAGTAGTTCAACTCGCCCATCATCGACATCTCGAATTTCTGCGTCATCACCCTGCTAAACTCTTCACAAGACTTTTTATTAGTAGAACCAAATATTATGTCATCGACATAAATTTGGCACACAAACAAATCACCATCACAAGTCTTAGTGAAAAGAGTTGGATCGGCTTTCCCAACCTTGAACGCATTAGCAATTAAGAAATCTCTAAGGCATTCATACCATGCTCTTGGAGCTTGCTTAAGTCCATAGAGCGCCTTAGAGAGCTTACACACGTGGTCGGGGTACCGTTCATCCTCGAAGCCAGGGGGTTGCTCCACGTACACCTCCTCCTTTATTGGCCCGTTGAGGAAAGCGCTCTTCACATCCATTTGGAACAACCTGAAAGAATGGTGAGCGGCATATGCTAGCAAGATACGAATTGATTCTAGCCTAGCCACAGGAGCAAACGTCTCCTCAAAGTCCAAACCTGCGACTTGGGCATAACCTTTTGCCACAAGTCGACCCTTGTTCCTCGTCACCACCCCGTGCTCGTCCTGTTTGTTGCGGAACACCCACTTGGTTCCCACAACATTTTGCTTGGGACGAGGCACCAGTGTCCAAACTTCATTGCGCTTGAAGTTGTTGAGTTCCTCCTGCATGGCCAATACCCAATCCGGATCTAGCAAGGCCTCCTCTACCCTGAAAGGCTCAATAGAAGAGACAAAGGAGTAATGCTCACAAAAATTAACTAATCGAGATCGAGTAGTTACTCCCTTGCTAATGTCACCCAAAATTTGGTCGACGGGATGATCCCTTTGAATCACCGCTCGAACTTGGGTTGGAGGTGCCGGTTGCGCTTCTTCCTCCATTACTTGATCATCTTGTGCTCCCCCTTGATCACACGCCTCCTTTTGATGAACATGTTCATCGTCTTGAGTTGGGGGATGCACCGTTGTTGAGGAAGAAGGTTGATCTCGTTCATCTTGTTCCTGTGGCCGCACTACTCCAATCGCCATGGTTCGTATAGCGGCCGTCGGAACATCTTCTTCATCTACATCATCACAATCAACAACTTGCTCTCTTGGAGAGCCATTAGTCTCATCAAATACAACGTCGCTAGAGACTTCAACCAAACCCGATGATTTGTTGAAGACTCTATACGCCTTTGTATTTGAGTCATAACCTAACAAAAACCCTTCTACAGCTTTGGAAGCAAACTTAGAATTTCTACCCTTCTTCACTAGAATGTAGCACTTGCTCCCAAATACACGAAAATAAGATACATTGGGTTTGTTACCGGTTAGTAGCTCATACGACGTCTTCTTGAGGAGGCGATGAAGGTAGACCCTGTTGATGGCATGGCAAGCCGTGTTCACGGCTTCCGTCGAGAAGCACTCAGGGGTCTTGAACTCTCCTAGCATCGTCCTCGCCATATCGATGAGCGTCCTGTTCTTCCTCTCTACCACACCATTTTGCTGTGGTGTGTAGGGAGTGGAGAACTCGTGCTTGATCCCTTCCTCTTCAAGGAACTCCTCCACTTGAAGGTTCTTGAACTCGGACCCATTGTCGCTCCTTATCTTCTTTACTTTGAGCTCAAACTCGTTTTGAGCTCTCCTGAGGAAGCGCTTGAGGGTCCCTTGGGTTTCAGACTTATCCTGCAAAAAGAACACCCAAGTGAAGCGGGAAAAGTCATCAACAATAACTAGACCATACTTACTTCCTCCTATGCTCAGATAGGCGACGGGTCCGAAGAGGTCCATATGCAGCAGCTCCAGGGGTCTTGAAGTGGTCATCACATTTTTGCTGTGATGTGCTCCTCCCACTTGTTTACCTGCTTGACAAGCTGCACAAGGTCTATCTTTTTCGAATTGAACGTTAGTCAAACCTATCACGTGTTCTCCCTTTAGAAGCTTGTGAAGGTTCTTCATCCCCACATGTGCTAAACGGCGATGCCACAGCCAGCCCATGCTAGTCTTAGCTATTAAGCATGCATCTAGACCGGCCTCTTCTTTTGCAAAATCAACTAAATAAAGTTTGCCGTCTAATACACCCTTAAAAGCTAGTGAACCATCACTTCTTCTAAAGACAGACACATCTACATTTGTAAATAGACAGTTATATCCCATATTGCATAATTGACTAACAGATAGTAAATTATATCCAAGAGACTCTACTAAAAACACATTAGAGATAGAGTGCTCATTTGAAATTGCAATTTTACCTAACCCTTTTACCTTGCCTTGATTCCCATCACCGAATATAATTGAATCTTGGGAATCCTTGTTTTTGACGTAGGAGGTGAACATTTTCTTTTCCCCGTCATATGGTTTGTGCATCCGCTGTCGATAATCCAGCTTGAACCCCCGGATGCATAAACCTGCAAGGCAAATTTAGGCTTGGGTCTTAGGTACCCAACTCATGTTGGGTCCTACAAGGTTAGTGCAAATGTCCTTAGGGACCCAAATGCAAGTTTTGTCTCCCTTGCATTTTGCCCCTAATTTCCTAGCAACAATTTTCTTATCCTTTCTACAAATAGCAAAGGAAGCATTGCAAGTATAATAAATGGTAGAAGGTTCATTTGCTATTTTCCTAGGAGCATGAATAACATTCTTTTTAGGAACAACATTTTTCCTAGTAACATTTTTATCATACACATAAGAAGAACTAGGAGCAAACATGGCATGAGAATCATAAACATATGAATCAAAAGCATCATAACTTCTATTTGCATTTCTAGTATGTCTTCTATCATGATACAAAAAGGCATGGTTCCTTTTAGCACTAGTAGCCATAGGGGCCTTCCCTTTCTCCTTGGCGGGAATGGGAGCCTTATGGCTTGTTAAGTTCTTGGCTTCCTTCTTGAAGCCAAGTCCATCCTTAATTGAGGGGTGTCTACCAACCGTGTAGGCATCCCTAGCAAATTTTAGCTTTTCAAAATCACTTTTGCTAGTCTTAAGTTGAGCATTAAGACTAGCTACTTCATCATTTAGTTTTGAAATTGAAACTAGGTGTTCATTACAAGCATTAATGTCAAAATCCTTACACCTAGTACACATTGCAACATGTTCTACACAAGAGTTAGATTTATTTGCTATTTCTGATTTAGCATTCAATTCATCATTAATGCTTCTTAATTTAGAAATTGTCTCATGGCAAGAAGATAATTCACAAGAAAGCACTTCATTTCTTTTAATTTCTAGAGCAAGAGAATTTTGTGCACTAACAAATTTATCATGTTCTTCATACAACAAATCCTCTTGCTTTTCTACAAGTATGTTCTTATCATTCAAGGCATCAATCAATTCATTAATTTTGTCTACCTTGGTTCTATCTAGACCTTTAAACAAGCATGAATAATCAATTTCATCTTCATCACTAGATTCATCATCACTAGAAGAAACATAAGTGGTATCTCGAGTACTCACCTTCTTCTCCCTTGCCATAAGGCAAGTATGACGCTCGTTGGGGAAGAGAGATGACTTGTTGAAGGCGGTGGCGGCGAGTCCTTCATTGTCGGAGTCGGAGGAGGAGCAGTCCGAATCCCACTCCTTTCCGATATGTGCTTCGCCCTTGGCTTTCTTGTAGTGCTTCTTCTTCTCTCTTTTGTTCCCCTTTTCCTGGTCACTTTCATTATCCGGACAGTTAGCAATAAAATGACCAAGCTTACCGCATTTGAAGCATGATCGCTTTCCCTTGGTCTTAGTCTTGCTTGGCTGTCCATTGCGACTCTTTAGCACCATCTTGAATCTTTTGATGATGAGGGCCATCTCTTCATCATTAAGACCGGCCGCTTCAATTTGCGCCACCTTGCTGGGTAGCGCTTCCTTGCTCCTTGTTGCTTTGAGAGCAAGAGGTTGCGGCTCGTTGATCGGTCCATTCAAGGCGTCGTCCACATACCTTGCCTCTTTGATCATCATTCGCCCGCTGACGAATTTTCCTAGGACTTCTTCGGGCGACATTTTGGTGTACCTGGGATTCTCACGAATATTATTCACCAAATGAGGATCAAGAACGGTAAAGGACCTGAGCATTAGTCGGACGACGTCGTGGTCCGTCCATCACGTGCTTCCGTAGCTCCTTATTTTGTTGATAAGGGTCTTGAGCCGGTTGTATGTCTGAGTTGGCTCCTCGCCCCTTATCATCGCGAACCGTCCAAGCTCGCCTTCCACCAACTCCATTTTGGTGAGCAAGGTAACGTCATTCCCCTCATGAGAAATCTTGAGGGTGTCCCAGATCTGCTTGGCGTTATCCAAGCCGCTCACTTTGTTATATTCATCCCTGCACAATGAAGCTAGAAGAACAGTGGTAGCTTGTGCATTCTTATGGATTTGCTCATTAATGAATGAAGGGCTATCCGAGCTATCAAATTTCATTCCACTTTCAACAATCTCCCAAATGCTTGGATGGAGAGAAAATAGGTGGGTACGCATTTTGTGACTCCAAAATCCGTAGTCCTCTCCATCAAAGTGAGGAGGCTTGCCAAGTGGAATGGGGAGCAAATGAGCATTTGAGCTATGTGGAATGCGTGAATAATCAAAAGAAAAGTTTGAGTTAACCGTCTTTTGTTTGTCGTGGTCGTCGTCCTTTTGGGAAGAAGAGGATTCGTCGCTGTCGTAGTAGACGATCTCCTTGATGCGCCTTGTCTTCCTCTTCTTCCCATCTTTGCGCCTATGGCCCGAGCCCAAGTCGTTGGACTTGTCATCCCTTGGTTCGTTGACGAAGGACTCCTTCTCCTTGTCGTTGATCACAATTCCCTTCCCCTTAGGATCCATTTCTTCGGGCGGTTAGTCCCTTTCTTGAAGAGAACCTGCTCCGATACCAATTGAGAGCACCTAGAGGGGGGGTGAATAGGTGATCCTGTAAAACTTCAAAACTTAAGCCACAAAAACTGGTTAAGTGTTAGCACAATTATGGCCAAGTGGCTAGAGAGGAGTCAAAACACAATAACCACAAGAAATCAATCACAGAGATGACACGGTGGTTATCCCGTGGTTCGGCCAAGTACAAAACTTGCCTACTCCACGTTGTGGCGTCCCAACGGACGAGAGTTGCACTCAACTCCTCTCAAGTGATCCAATGATCAACTTGAATACCACAGTGTTCTTGCTTTTCTTTTCTCAATCCCGTTTGCGAGGAATCTTCCACAACTTGGAGCCTCTCGCCCTTACAAAAGATGTTCACAGAGATTCACGGAGCAAGGGAGGGATTAGCAACTCACACACGACACAAAGATCACAGCGAATACGCACACACAAGACCCAGACTTGAGCTCAAGAGACTAGCACACTAGAACGGAGCTCAAATCACTAGAATGTCAAACAAGTGCGCAAGATTGATGTGTTAGTGATCAAGAGTGCTCAAGGAATGCTTGGTATACTCCTCCATGCGCCTAGGGGTCCCTTTTATAGTCCCAAGGCAGCTAGGAGCCGTTGAGAACAAATCTAGAAGGCCATCCTTGCCTTCTGTCGTCGGGTGCACCGGACA
Source organism: Zea mays (assembly GCF_902167145.1). Classification (NCBI taxonomy): domain Eukaryota; kingdom Viridiplantae; phylum Streptophyta; class Magnoliopsida; order Poales; family Poaceae; genus Zea; species Zea mays. The sequence goes on from NC_050105.1 coordinate 90,524,086, forward strand.
ATCCGGTGCACACCGGACACTGTCCGGTGCCCGATTTCCTTCCTTAAACAGCGCAGTCGACCGTTGCAGACTGTTGCAGATCTGGCGCACCGGACAGTCCGGTGCACACCGGACAGTCCGGTGCTACTTTCCGACCGTTGGCCAGACCACGTGTCGCGCGCAGATTCCGCGGCCGACCGTTGGCTCGGGCCGACCGTTGGCTCACCGGACAGTCCGGTGCACACCGGACAGTCCGGTGAATTATAGCCGTACGCCGTCGGCAAATTCCCGAGAGCGGCTTCTTCGCCCGAGGCAGCCTGGCGCACCGGACACTGTCCGGTGCACCACCGGACAGTCCGGTGCCCCAGACCGAACTGAGTCTTGGCTGTTCACAGCCAAGTCTTTGCACCTTTCTTCTTTTCTTTTTCTTTCTGTTTCTTACACTTAGACATGTACATTAGTACACAAAACCAATGTACTAAGGCTTAGAAACATACCTTAACTTGTGATTTGCACTTTGTTCATCCATGAGCATAGATTTACATTTAAGCACTTGTGTTGACACTCAATCACCAAAATACTTAGAAATGGCCAAGGGCACATTTCCCTTTCAGTATGACATCTTGTTCCACGTCCAAACCAAAATGTTGTAGGAACCAAGTGGGTATTCCGCAACAAGCAAGATGAGCATAGTGTGGTGACAAGGAACAAAGCTCGACTTGTAGCCAAGGGATATTCACAAGTCGAAGGTTTGGATTTCGGTGAAACCTATGCACCCGTAGCTAGGCTTGAGTCAATTTGTATATTACTTGCCTATGCTACTTACCATGGCTTTAAGCTTTACCAAATGGACGTGAAAAGTGCCTTCCTCAATGGACCAATCAAGGAAGAGGTCTATGTTGAGCAACCTCCCGGCTTTGAAGATAGTGAGTACCCTAACCATGTTTATAAACTCTCTAAGGCGCTTTAAGGGCTCAAGCAAGCCCCAAGAGCATGGTATGAATGCCTAAGAGATTTCCTTATCACTAATGGCTTCAAAGTCAGAAAAGCCGATCCCACTCTCTTCACCAAAACTATTGCAAATGATTTGTTTGTATGTCAAATTTATGTTGATGATATCATATTTGGGTCTACTAACAAATCTACTTGTGAAGAGTTTAGTAGGATCATGATTCAAAAATTCAAGATGTCTATGATGGGGGAGTTGAAGTATTTTCTAGGATTTCAAGTCAAGCAACTCCAAGAGGGCACCTTCATCAGCCAAACGAAGTACATTCAAGACATACTTACCAAGTTTGGAATGAAGGATGCCAAGCCCATCAAGACACCCATGAGAACTAATGGGCATCTCGACCTCGACACAGGAGGTAAATCCATATATCAAAAGGTATACCGGTCGATGATAGGATCTCTACTCTATTTATGTGCATATCGACCGGATATTATGCTTTCCATATGCATGTGTGCAAGGTTCCAAGCCGATCCTAAGGAAGTTCACCTTAGGGCCGTGAAAAGAATCATGAGATATTTAGTTTATACACCTAAGTTTGGTCTTTGGTACCCAAGGGATCCACTTTTGACTTAATAGGATATTCAGATGCTGATTGGGCAGGGTGCAAAATTGATAGGAAGAGCACATCAGGGACTTGTCAGTTTCTGGGGAGATCCCTAGTGTCTTGGGCTTCAAAGAAACAAAACTCAGTAGCTCTTTCTACCGCTGAAGCCGAGTACATTGTCGCAGGCCATTGTTGCGCGCAATTGCTTTGGATGAGGCAAACCCTTAGGGACTATGGCTACAAATTAAGCAAAGTCCCTCTCCTATGTGATAATGAGAGTGCAATCTGCATGGCGGATAATCCCGTTGAACACAGCCGCACTAAGCACATAGCCATTTGGTATCACTTTTTGAGAGATCACCAACAAAAGTGGGATATCGAGATAGCTTATGTTAGCACCAAAGAACAACTAGCCGATATCTTTACCAAACCTTTAGATGAGAAAACCTTTACCAAACTTAGGAATGAGCTAAACATTCTTGATTCTCGGAACTTTGATACTTTGCACACATAGCTCTTTTATATACCTTTGATCATATCTCTTTTATGTCTACAACTAATATGTTTTCAAGTATATTTCTATGCTAAGTCGTAGATTGAAAGGGAAACGGAGTCTTCGGCGAAGACAAGGCTTCCACTCCACTCTATTGGTATTATTTACCCTTCGCCGTCACTTCGCACCACTCTCCACTTTGGTATAATCTTCACTCATATTCATTTGTACCATTAAGGAGAAAGTAAAAAGGGCTCTCAAAAGACTCCATTTTTGGCGATTAATGCCAAAGGGGGAGAGAGTATTAGCCCAAAGCAAAAGGACCGCACCACCACCAATTTCAAAATTTTCAATTGATATATTTTAGTATATTTATCTTCAAAGATATTTCAATTGGTATCTAAACCTTTTTCAAGTTGGTAAAACCTTCTTGAACACTAAGAGGAGAATTTCTTCCAGGGGGAGTTTTATTCTAGTCAAAGGAAAAAGCATTTGAAATAGGGGAAGAAATTTCAAATCTTATTCATATAGCTTTGACTATTTGCAAAAGACTTTGAAAAGATTTTCCCAAAAGAATTTGCAAAAACAAAACAAGTGGTGCAAATGTGGTCCAAAATGTTAAATATATCAAATCAAACTTATATGCTTAGAAGTGCTTTCATTTCAATATAACTTATGCACATCTATCAAAATGCAAACTAGTTACATTTCTACACTTTGTATTTGCTTTGGTTTGTGTTGGCATCAGTCACCAAAAAGGGGGAGATTGAAAGGGAAATAGTCTCAATATTTCCTATAATCGATTTTGGTGTTTGACGACCATCACAAACCTTGTGGACTAACCAGTTTGTCTAGATGATCATTCCACAGGTGCATAAGATCATCTACAACTATTCTAAAGTTAACTGTCTGTAATACCGTGTAGATTATTCTGGACAGGAGAAGCTTTTTGGAAAATCACCTAAGCAAGGACCGTCCGGGCCCTTGAGGCGGACCGTCCGCGACACTAGGGTGAGCCTCGGACAGAACCAATGCAAAAACACAAGTCTACACTACGAACCGTCCGATGAAAAAGCAAGCACCGTCCGAGACCAAGCGCGGACCGTCCAGCCTCAGGCGTGGACCGTCCGGTCGGTGAAGAACCGAAAAACCCGAAGGTGACGGGTTCGGTAAAATGAATTATAGCGTCCTCGCTGACCGTCCGGGGTGCACGATCGGACCATCCGCGACTGCCTTTATCTGACATCTGACGACACATTAAATGCTATATAGCCATTGATATAGCCGTTACTGCTGACCGTTGCGATTTTAGCTGTTGATGTCCAGGGGCGGACCGTCCAGACCAGGGGCACGGACCGTCCGCGGTCGGGAGAAAAGGAGCAACGGCTAGGAAGTGGTTGAAGGCTATAAATACAACCCCAACCACCTCCATTCACACCACCCAAGCATTCCAATCCTTTACATTCAATAGAAGAGCTAGCAATCCATTCCAAGACACAATCAAAGCTTCCAATCTCTCCAAGTTCCACAATTGAGACAAGTGATCATTAGTGATTAGAGACTTGAGAGAGAGAGAGTGATCCGTGTGTTATTTGTCGCTCTTGTCGCTTGGCTTTTGCAATCATGCTTTCTTCCTCCCCATTCTTGTTCTCAAGACACTTGTAATCAAAGCAAGAGACACCAAGTTGTGTGGTCCTTGTAGGGGTCTAAGTGACCCGTTTGATTAAGGAGAAAGCTCACTTGGTCTAGGTGACCGTTTGAGAGAGGGAAAGGGTTGAAAGAGACCCGGTCTTTGTGAACACCTCAACAGGGAGTAGGTTCTCAAGAATCGAACCTCGGTAAAACAAATCACCGTGTCATCTGCTTCATTTGCTTGAGATTTGTTTTTCACCCTCTCTTTCGGACTCGCATTTATTTCTAACACTAACCCCGGCTTGTAGTTGTGCTTAAAGTTTGTGAATTTCAGTTTCCGCCTATCCACCCCCTCTAGGCGACTTTCACACACCCTCCAAACAAAGTTGCTTCGCGTTGATGCACCCATCTCGAGGACGCACCCTTCGCGATGACGCCACGTGCCACCTCTGATTTCCACCGAAACTGCCAACGCCGAGTTTTGAGGTCAAACTCGGTTGAAAACCACCGTCCATAGCGTTGGGTGGTTTTTCGAGGCTTAGCCACCAAACCACTATGAGTATTATACCGCGTGCGCGTCCCCCACATCCTAGACACGTGTCCTGCCAGTCCTCGACGGTGCTAGCAACACGACCCGCTCTGCCACATCCTCGCGCCGGTGTGTGTCCTAGGTGTCAGTCATTGTGGCTAGTCACCCGGAGACTCTACCCCTCGGTCAAGTCCCAGCACTCGTCCTTCGCCGCTCCCGGTCCATCGATATGAACCCGCATGACCTTCACCTTTTCCATCGACCATTGTACTTGTGCTCGACACCTGCACATCACAAACTAAGAGACACGGTTGCACAACACAATAACTCAACACGAGAAACTACCTGTTGACAATCACTCATCATCAACCTGAACCACAAGGACAAATTAACCTTGTGTTCGCAGATTCTACCAAACTCGTGTCTAAGTTGGACTCTGCTATTCGAGTCATGCTAGGGTAGGACTGAAAGGGATATGGGCTTAATCATTTCCTATAATCGATTTTGGTGGTTGACGTCCATCACAAACCACATGGACTAATTAGTTTGCTTAGTTATCATTTATCTTAGGTGCATAAGGATCAAAATAAACCAAGAAAGAAATTAAGTTGGGGACTCAACAAAGTTTGGAGCAAAGGCTTGGATTGGTGCTGCCAGTGGCGCACCGGACAGTGTCCGGTCCGGTGCTCCAGGCCAAGCACCACCCAAAGAGGGCGTTGTTGGGTTTTCTCTAGAGTCGCTCCGCTATAATTCACCGGACTGTCCGGTGTGCACCGGACATGTCCGGTGAGCCAACGGAGCAACGGTAACCTGGCTCTCAACGGTCGACTGCGTGTATAGTAAAAGCGCACAATGCAGAAGTCAGATGTCAAGCTGCGAAGTCAGAACACACCGGACATGTCCAGTGTGCCACCGGACTGTCCGGTGCGGCTACATGACAAAGGGATTAAATGGTCAACCGCTGCAAACCCCAACGGGCTGCTAACGTGGCACGCACCGGACACTGAACAGTGTCCTGTTCGGTGCACCACCGGACAGTTCGGTGTGCCATCGACAACAACGGTTAGAATAGTGGTTGGGGCTATAAATACCTCCAACCACCTCCATTCAAGCCATCGAAGTTTTCTGAACTCCACATTCATTGCAAGAGCAAAAAACTACACCCCAATACACATTCAATAGATCAAATCCTCTCCAAGCCTCCAAATCAACTCAATTCCTTGAGAGAGGGTGTTTTGTGTTCTTTTGTTGCTCTTGTTGCTTGGATTTCTTTCTCCTTCTCATTCTTATTCTTCTAAGTGCTTTGTAAAGCTAGCAAGAGACACCTAAGTGTGTGGTGATCCTTACGGGGTCTTAGTGACCCAAGTGATTAAGGAGAAGCCTCGACCGGTCTGTGTGGCCGATTGAGAGACAAAAAGGGTTGGAATAGACCCGGCCTTTGTGGCCTCCTCAACGGTGGCTAGGTTCTTTGGAACCGAACCTCGTTAAAACAAATCACCGTGTTCACTTGTTGATCTTGACTTGATTTGTTTCCCTTCTTTCCTCTCTCTAAAAGTTCCCTTGCTCACATAGTTTTGAGTTTGCTCCCAAACGTTATCCACATTGATTGAGCAACTCTAAGCAAGGAGAACTATCTTTCGAACACATAATTAATTCCAACGCTAACCCCGACCTTAGTGCGTGTTTAAAGTTTATAAATTTTAGGTTTTGCCTATTCACCCCCCTCTAGGCGACTTTCAATTGGTATCAGAGCCAGTGCTTCATTAAGAGTCTAACAAACTTGAAGTGGTGTCTGGAGATCATGCCAAGAGGGATATTGTCATCGGCGACAAGGCCATAGGCTCAGGAAGGACTCTATCAAGGGAGTCCAGCGACAAATACAAGGAGGAATCCTCCTCCTCCATCAAGTCACATAGGAAGGGTGACAAGAAGAAAAAGAGTGGTCTACTACGAGACCGACTCTTCATCACCTTCCACATCCGGCGCCGAGTCTACAACTTCAAAGTGCCACGAGCGTAAGAAGTATAGTAAGATGCCTCTTCACTATCCTCACATTCCTAAATGTGCTCCTCTACTTTTGGTACCCCTAGGCAAACCACCATATTTTGATGGTGAAGATTATTGTATGTGGAGTGATAAAATGAGGCACCATCTAACCTCACTCCACGAAAGCATATGTGATATTGTTGAGTTTGGAGCACAGGCACCACAGGTGGGCGATGAGGACTATGACTCGGATGAGGCCGCCCAAATTAGGCATTTTAACTCCCAAGCAACTTCTATACTCCTCGCCACCTTGTGTCGAGAGGAGTATAATAAGGTGCAAGGGTTGAAAAATGCCAAAGAATTTTGGGACATCCTCAAAACGACGCACGAAGGGGATGAGGTGACCAAGATCACCAAACGCAAAATGATCGAGGGAGAACTCGATCGATTCATCCTCAACAAAGGAGAGGAGCCACAAGCAATGTACAACCGGCTCAAGACAATGGTCAACCAAGTGCGCAACCTTGGGAGCACCAAGTGGGATGACCATGAAATGGTCAAGGTTATTCTTAGATCTCCTGTTTTTCATAATCCCACTCAAGCACAACTAATCCATGGAGATCCAAGATATAAATAGATGTCTCCTGAGGAGGTTATTGACAAGTTTGTGAGCTTTGAACTTATGATCAAAGACTCCAAACATATTGTCAACCTGGAGCAAGGCGCCACCTCTATACCAGAGGTGCAACCCGCTGCATTCAAAGCAACGGAAGAGAAGAAGAAAGAGTCTACATCAAGTAGACTCCCAATCGATGCCTCAAAGCTCGACAAAAACGAGATGGCTCTTATTATTAAGAGCTTCTGGCAAATCCTCAAGCAAAGGAGGGGAAAGGACTATAAACCCCGCTCCAAGAGGGTGTGCTATAGGTGTGATAAGTCCGGTCACTTTATTGCGATATGTCCACATACAAGTGACAGTGACATGGACGAAGACAAGAAAGGGAAGAAGAAGATGGAGAAGAAGAAGTATTACAAGAAGGGTGGCGAGGCGCACATGGGACGGGAATGGAACTCCGACGAAAGTTCCATCCACTCCTCCGACGAGGATGCCGCCAACATCGCCATCAACAAAGGCCTCCTCTTCCCCAATGTCGACCACAAATGCCTAATGGCTAAGGACGACAAGAAGAAGAAGAAGGTACATTCTAGAGATACCCCCAAATATACTACATCCGATGATGAGGATAGCTCTAGTGATATTGAAGATGATTTAACTTCTCTTTTTACTAACCTTACCAAGGATCAAAATAAAAAGATAAATGAATTGATTGAATCCATTAACGAGAAGGATGATCTCTTGGAATGCCAAGAGGACTTGCTCATTAAGAAAAATAAGAAATTTGTTAAATTGAGAAATGCTTATGCTCTATAGGTAGAAAAATGTGAAAACCTATCTAAAGAGCTTAATTTTTGCAATGATTCAATTTCCTATCTTAGAGACGAGAATGCTAGTTTACATGCTAAGATTGAAGAATTGAATGTTTGCAAATCATCTACTTCAACTGTCGAGCATGTCACCATTTGCACTAGATTAGAGATGTTAATGTTGATGCTATGAATGATCAAATTGCTATGATTAAAGAACAAAATGATCACATAGCTAAATTAAATGCTAAAATTACCGAGCATGAGTTAGAGAATGAAAAATTTAAATTTGCTCGTAGCATGCTTTGTAATGGGAGACGCCCTGGTATTAAGGATGATATTGGTTTCCAACAAGGGAGCCAAAGCAACATCAAGCTTAATGCCCCCAAGAAACTATCTAATTTTGTTAAGGATAAGGCTCCCATGGTTCAGGATAGAGAGGGTTACATTCCATATCCTGAAAACTATCTTGAGCATAAAATTAGGAGAATCCATGCTAGAAAACCTCATAATGTTTCTCATCATGCTTATTTGTATAGTAATGAGGCATCTAGCTCTAGGCATTCCACTCATATCAAAATGCCTAAAAATAAAATTGTCTATGCATCAAATGAGCACAACATTTCATTTAAAACTTTTGATGCATCTTATGTGCTTACTAACAAATCAGGCAAAGTAGTTGCCAAATATGTTGGGGGCAAACACAATAGTCCGAAGACTTGTGTTTGGGTACCCACAGTGCTTGTTTCTAATGTGAAAGGACCCAAGACCGTTTGGGTACCTAAGAACAAGGCCTAAATTTGTTTTGTAGGTTTATGCATCTAGTGGATCAAGTTGAATAATCGATAGCGGATGCACAAACCACATGACAGGGGAGAAAATAATGTTCTCCTCATATGAGAAAAATGAAGATCCCCAAAGAGCTATCACATTTGGGGATGGAAATCAAGGTTTGGTCAAAGGTTTGAGTAAAATTTCTATATCTCCTGACCATTCTATTTCCAATGTTTTTCTTGTAGATTCTTTAGACTATAATTTGCTTTCTATTTCTCAATTATGTAAAATGGGCTACAACTGTCTTTTTACTGAAATTGGTGTTACTATCTTTAGAAAAAGTGATGATTCAATAGCATTTAAGGGAGTGTTAAATGGTCAGCTATATTTGGTTGATTTTAACGATAACAAGGCTGAACTAGACACTTGATTAATTGCTAAGTCTAATATGGGCTGGCACTGGCATCGCCAACTTGCCCATGTTGGAATGAAGAATCTTCACAAACTTTTAAAGGGAGAGCACATTTTAGGACTAACAAATGTTCATTTTGAGAAAGACAGGATTTGTAGCGCATGCCAAGCAGGGAAGCAAGTTGGAGTTCATCATCCACACAATAACATCGTGACGACCGACAGGCTGCTTGAGCTACTCCACTTGGATCTATTTGGCCCGATCACTTATATAAGCATCAGCGAGAGTAAGTACTGTCTTGTTATTGTGGATGATTATTCTCGCTTCACTTGGGTATTCTTTTTGCTAGAACAATCTCAAACCCAAGAAACCCTAAAGAGATTTTTGAGACGAGCTCAAAATGAGTTCAGATTAAGGATAAAAAAGATTAGAAGCGACAATGGTACGGAGTTCAAGAATTCACAAATTGAAGGATTTCATGAGGAGGAGGGCATCAAGCTTGAGTTCTCTTCTCCCTACACACCTCAACAAAATGGTGTAGTGGAAAGGAAGAATAGAACTGTTTTGGACATGGCTAGGACCATGCTTCATGAGTACAAGACACCTGATCAGTTTTGAGCAGAGGCGATTAACACCGCCTGCTACTCCATCAACCAGATATATCTTCACCGAATCCTCAAGAAAACATCATATGAACTCCTCACCGGTAAAAAGCCCAATGTTTCTTATTTTAGAGTTTTTGGGAGCAAATGCTCTATTCTTATTAAAAGAGGTAGAAATTCTAAATTTGCTCCTAAAGTAGTAGAAGGCTTTTTACTTGGTTATGACTCAAACACAAGGGCATATAGAGTCTTCAACAAGTCCACTGGATTAGTTGAAGTTTCTTGTCACATTGTGTTTGATGAGACTAATGGCTCCCAAGTGGAGCAAGTTGATCTTGATGAGTTAGATGATGAAGAAGCTCCATGCGTCTCGCTGAGGAACATGTCCATTGGGGATGTGTGTCCAACAGAATCCGAAGAGCCTCCACAAGCACAAGATCAACCATCATCTTCCATACAAGCATCTCCACCAACTCAAGATGAGGAACTGGCTCAAGAAGCAGAGGATGAGGATCAAGACGATGAGTCACCTCAAGAGAAGGACATTGATCAAGGGGGAGATGATGATAATGAAGACAAGGAAGATGATCAAGAGATTCAGGATCAAAGTCCGCCACACCCAAGAGTCCACCAAGCAATTCAAAGAGATCACCCCGTCAACTCCATACCTGGTGACATTCACAAGGGGGTAACCATTCGATCTTGAGTTGCTCATTTTTGTGAACATTACTCTTTTGTGTCTTCTATTAAGCCATACAGGATAGAGGATGCACTAAGAGATCTGGACTGGGTGGTGGCAATGCAAGAGGAGCTCAACAACTTCACGAGGAATGAGGTATGACATTTAGTTCCACGTCCTAACCAAAATGTTGTAGGTACCAAGTGGGTATTCCGCAACAAACAAGATGAGCATGGTGTGGTGACAAGGAACAAAGCACGACTTGTTGCAAAAGGTTATTCACAAGTCGAAGGTTTGGATTTTGATGAAACCTATGCACCCATAGCTAGGCTTGAGTCAATTCGTATATTACTTGCCTATGCTACTTACCATGGCTTTAAGCTATATCAAATGGACGTGAAGAGTGCCTTCCTCAATGGTCCTATCAAGGAAGAGGTATATGTTGAGCAACCTGCTAGCTTTGAAGATAGTGAGTATCCTAATCATGTTTATAAGCTCTCAAAGGCACTTTATGGGCTCAAACAAGCCCCAAGAGCATGGTATGAATGCCCGAGAGACTTTCTTATCACTAATGGCTTCAAAGTTGGTAAAGCTGATCCTACTCTCTTCACTAAAATAATTGCTAAAGACTTGTTTATATGCCAAATTTATGTTGATGATATCATATTTGGGTCTACTAACAAGTCGACTTGTGAAGAGTTTAGTAGGATAATGATACATAAATTCGAGATGTCTATGATGGGGGAGTTGAAGTACTTCCTTGGATTCCAAATCAAGCAACTCCAAGAAGGCAACTTCATCAGCCAAACTAAGTACATTCAAGATATTCTTAAGAAGTTTGGAATGAAGAATGCCAAACCCATCAAGACACCCATGGGAACAAAGGGGCATCTTGACCTCGACACGAGAGGTAAATCCGTAGATCAAAATATATACCGGTCGATGATAGGATCTTTACTCTACTTATGTGCTTCACGACCGGATATTATGCTTTTAGTATGCATGTGTGCAAGGTTCTAGGCAAATCCTAAGGAAGTTCACCTTAGGGCCATGAAAAGAATCATGAGATATTTAGTTTACTCTCCTAAGTTTGGGCTTTGGTACCCCAAGGGATCTACCTTTGATTTAATTGGGTATTCTGATGCCGATTATGCTGGATGTAAGATTGACAGGAAGAGCACATCAGGGACTTGTCAGTTTCTATGAAGATCCCTGGTGTCTTGGGCTTCAAAGAAACAAAACTCAGTAGCTCTTTCTATCGTCGAAGCCGAGTATATTGCTGCAGGCCATTGTTGTGCACAATTACTTTGGATGAGGCAAACCCTTAGAGACTATGGCTACAAGTTGAGCAAAGTCCCTCTTCTATGTGATAATGAGAGTGCAATCTACATTGAGGATAATCCCGTTGAACACAGCCGCACTAAGCACATAGACATCCGGATCACCAACAAAAGGGGGATATCGAATTTGCTTATGTTAGCACCCACAACCAATTAGCCGATATGTTTACCAAGCCTTTAGATGAAAAGACATCTACCAATGAACTAAACATACTTGATTCTCGGAACTTTGATTGAAACACTTGACACATAGCTAAATTATATACCTTTGATCATGTCTCTTTCATTTGGTACAAATGCATATTTCTTATTCTTCTTGTGCCAAGGCTAAGACTAATGTGCTTTCAAGCATACTTTCATGCTTAGTCTTAAATTGAAAGGGAAATGGAGTATTTAGCAAAGACAAGGCTTCCACTCCAACTCTAACGGTATCATTTATCCTTTGCCTTTACTCATGAAAATCTCAATTGATATGATCTTTCAACTCTTACACTTTAATTACGAAAGGAGAGAGAGTTAAAGGGCCCTCAAGATTCTTTGTTTTTGGTGATTAATGCCAAAGGGGGATAAAGTATTAGGCCCAAAGCAAAAGGACCGCACCACCACATTTTCAAAATTCTAAAAAAACTATTTCACAAAAAGGAAGAAATTATTTCAATTAGTATCATAATTTCAATCAGTATTTCATTTGGTTTCAAAAACTCAATTGGTATAATTTCATCTGATATATGTTTCAAAACCCTCTTGATAAGCTAAGGGGAGAATTTCTTCAGGGGGAGCTTTTATTTAGTCAAAGGAAAAATCATTTGAAATAGGGGGAGAAATTTTGAATCTTGAAAATGCTTCTTGAAATCATATTCCTATACCCTTGTCTATTTGCAAAAGAATTTGAAAAGAGTTTTCCAAAAGGATTTGCAAAAACAAGCAAGTGGTGCAAATGTGGTCCAAAATATTAAATAGAAGAAAGCAATCACATTTATTCTTAGACTTATGTAGGAAGTCTTTCAATTGGTTTAAATCTAAGTAACCTATGCACATCTATCATAATTGCAAACTAGTTACACTTTTACACTTTATATTTGCTTTGGTTTGTGTTGACATCAATCACCAAAAAGGGGGAGATTGAAAGGGAAATGGGCTTAATCATTTCCTATAATCGATTTTGGTGGTTGACGTCTATCACAAACCACATGGACTAATTAGTTTGCCTAGTTATCATTTATCTCAGGTACATAAGGTTCAACATAAACCAATAAAGGAATTAAGTTGGGGACTCAACAAAGTTTGGAGCAAAGGCTTGGATTGGTGCTGCCAGTGGCGCACTCGACAGTGTCCGGTCCGGTGCTCCAGGCCAAGCACCACCCAAAGAGGGCGCTCTCGGGTTTTCTCTGGAGTCGCTCCGCTATAATTCACCGGACTGTCCGGTGTGCACCGGACATGTCCGGTGAGCCAACGGAGCAATGGTAACCTGGCGCTCAAAGGTCGACTACATGTACATTAAAAGCGCACAGTGCAGAAGTCAGATGTCAGGATGTGAAGTCAGAACGCACCGGACTGTCCGGTGCAGCTACAGGACAAAGGGATTCAATGGTGCAGCTACAGCTCTAAACCCCAACGGGCCACTGATGTGGCACTCACCGAACACTGAACAGTGTCCTGTCTGGTGCACCACCGGACTGTCCGATGCGCCATCGACAACAACGGCTAGAATAGTGGTTGGGGCTATAAATACCCCCAACGACCTCCATTCAAGCCACCCAAGTTTTCTGAACTCCACATTCATTGCAAGAGCAAAAGACTATACTCCAAGACACATTCAATAGATCAAATCCTCTCCAAGCCTCCAAATCAACTCAATTCCTTAGTGACTTGAGAGAGGGTGTTTTGTGTTCTTTTGTTGCTCTTGTTGCTTGGATTGCTTTCTCCTTCTCATTCTTATTCTTCTAAGTGCTTTGTAAAGCTAGCAAGAGACACCTAAGTGTGTGGTGATCCTTGCAAGGTCTTAGTGACCCAAGTGATTAAGGGGAAGCCTCGATCGGTCTGTGTGGCCGATTGAGAGAGGGAAAGGGTTGGAATAGACCCGACCTTTGTGGCCTCCTCAACGGGGACTAAGTTCTTTGGAACCGAACCTCGGTAAAACAAATCACCATGTTCACTTGTTGATCTTTACTTGATTTGTTTCCCGTCTTTCCTCTCTCTAAAAGTTCCCTTGCTCACATAGTTTTGAGTTTGCTCCCAAACGTTATGCGCATTGATTGAGCAACTCTAAGCAAGGAGAACTATCTTTCAAACTCAGACTTAATTCCAACGCTAACCCCGACCTTAGTGCGTGTTTAAAGTTTATAAATTTCAAGTTTCGCCTATTCACCCCCTCTAGACGACTTTCAAGGACTCGAAAGGGTATCGTCGAGGCCGGTCACTTGCAACTAGTGTGAAATGATGATGATGTGAGGATAGGAATCATAGGCGGGACCTAAGTGTCAGTCGCTGCAATGGGGCTGTGTTGCGGTGTGAGACAGGGCGCACGGTCCATCTGCTAGCGACTCAGGGCCATGATCTGGTCTGCTTATGGGCCAAAAACTAGAAGGTTGTTCTCATGCACTATTCATTTTATTTTTCTAATTGTTGAATTTTATTTTGGAAAGTAAATAGTAAATTAATTTGAATTCAAATGAACCTTTTGATACTTAAACATAGATAACTAGTAAAAATATAATACATGTTCGTCCATTGATTATGAAGGAAGCCTTCCCTATTGATGGCCAATACAAGTTGTATGGTCACTCTCAACCCTCTCCATCATTAAAATTACAGAAGAACTAGTTGATAGCTCATCTCTTGTCTAGGTAACTACCTGGTTGCTGCTCACCATGGTTGCCTCTAGTGATATTGCTTAAGGCAACTTGTTGTTCATCAAATCCATAGTAGTTTGTGTTGTAAGCATTGCCAGTGAAGGAAAGCACATCCCAGCTATGAGAAGTATTCTGCACCATCGTTGGAGCTGCAGAAGAGCTAGTTGTTTGTTGACCTCTAGTCCAAGTGGCCACTTGGTTATTGCTCGCTTGGTTAGCACATCTGAGGTTGTTTATAGAATCATGTTGCCAATCAAAGTCATAGTTGTTTGTGTTGTTAGCATCGCTAGTGAAGGTGAGCGCCTCCCATCCAAGAGAGTTACTCTGCACCATTGTTGGATCTATGGATGAACTGGCTATTATGTGTTGACCTCTTGTCCATGTAGCTACATGGCCACTGCTCGTCTGGCTAGTATGTGTGAGTTTGTTCAAGACAACATTTTGTCTCTCAAAGTCATAATATTTGTTGTTGTAAGCAGTATGACCAAAGGTGAGAGCCTCCAAACTAGAAGAGTTCTTTTGCACCCGTGGATCTGTGTCATAGAGGTCGATATCATTGATGCTAAATCGTTGTTTTCTTGTGGTGCCCTCTTTCCTATGGAAATACTTTTGTGCATGGCTGCAGATCTGTATTGGCGTCCTTGTGGGGACGAAGTACTTAGATATGTTCTTCCAGTTACCACGACCATACACTTCTAGGCCACGAAGGAAATTCCTGCATACATATATGGTTCAGAATCAACAAGTTAGATGATAACATATGTCTTGTTCATACCCTCAAGATTGGTGAAAATAAAATCCCACTGAATCATGGTATTAAACACTATACACCACTAGCTTATTACTTGTATGAAAAATAACATTAAAGATGTGATAAACATTTCAAAAAACAAAGAGGAAATGAATTACTTGTGCTCATCTTGTGTCCAAACTATCACTGGGTGTTGCCTCTTTTTCTTAGGAACAATATTCTGCTTGTGCAGTGGTTCCTCTACCATCTTCATCACCTCCACATCGTCTAGTATATAACCATGAAACATGTCCATGTTGTTCATGTCTATATCCTCCATTGGCACCCCAAAGTTATCATTCATAAGGGCATTGCTCGCCATAACTTGTTGGTTGTTTCTCTGCATTGTATTCATCTCAACTATGAGCTTAACATACAACTGAATTACCTGTTGCTTCTCTTTGCATGGGAACCTTGCTTGGAGCTCATCAACAATATCATTGTGATTCTTGGCTACACCATTTGTGTAGGTATTGTTGGTTTTGTGACTAGTGATGAATGACTTCACCATATCTATTTCAAAGGCACTCCATGCACAATTGATGTTGGGGTCCATGGGTAATGAGGGGTGAGAACTACACAACAAGTTAATGTATGAACCAACATACATGGATGGAGAAAAGGGCAAGCACAATACCAAGTATTTATAGGCCTTATGGTGAATCTTTTAGTATTAGGTTCAATTTATTATGTAATAAATATCTATATTTAGTCAAACATGGTTTTAATCATCATGCTAAATATATTTAGCACATGTATTCATTTATTAGTGATGCACTAATTTTATAGTCAACATAATTCAGTTGCTCAGATTAATGAGAGTGAGATATCAACGAGCAAGTAAACACAACATCATAAAACCAATTCATAATGACATAATCTCTATAGTTTCACAAAATAAAGTTAATTTGAAAATGAAAGATCATGTGTCACAAATCAATCTTTGTGTAATTTAGGCTAGTTGGTTAGTTGCATGTTTTTGAAAAAACTAACTTGATCTTGAAGCCATTCTTCAAAGAGTAACTCTTGTTCATAAGCAGACAATGTTTATGCATCACATATTTTCTCTCATATTAAACGAAATGAAGGCAACAACTTTGCATGCCTCGACACTCATCTTGTCAACTCAGCAATGCAAAGATTAAAATTTTGCTTGCCTTGATGATTAAGATATACTTATATTGTACCTCGTACAAACCCTATAATCGATTTATAGAACATGAGGACAAATATTGGTGCAACCAAGCTATTTAAATCATGTGTTTGGCATGATAATGATGTTTTAAGGAATGCATGCACATCCATCACTAGGGTAATACCTAAATGTGCATAGGACAAATCACTATTTTCAAGCAAACAGGCGGGAAGGAAACTAATGTCTCAATTTGCTACTATCATTTGACTCCATCTTTAGTGGCTATAAAGCGTTGTCTACAATTTTTAGTCACATTACTTTTATGTCTAAACAAATGCATTATTATTATGTTTCTAATTTTAAAATAATTGTGAATTCATAAAATCATATATGCATATCTTTTCTTATGATTGACATTTATTAGTTTTGTTATTATCTTGTGTCCAAATATACTAGAAGTTTAAGACTAGAAGTTAACTTTTGACTTTAGGTACAAGCCCTTTCTCTCCCTCTGTCTATATCTCCATCCATATATCTATATCTATATCTACTATATCTATATCTATATCTATATCTATATCTATATCTATATCTATATCTATACCTATATCTATACCTATATCTATACCTATATATACATATACCTATATCTGTATGGATTGAGTTTTTTTTTATTGCTCATGATGGCATTCTATCCTTCTAGGTGACTATAGTGTGTACAAAGCGCATTTAACCTCAATATATTTTACATGTATGAATGAAAGTCTATTTGGTTGCATTGTGCTACATAAATAATGTTAATGTGATAACTGAGTTACAAAGAAAGGTTTCCATGAATGCATGTTTTATCCTACACTCATTATTCCACAAACCATGTATTCAAATGGTTATAGGTTGATACATTTTAGAAACAAACCAAGGTATGAATTCTCCATTGCAATCTTTTATGAGCATGAATGTATAATTACATTTTCAACATAAGCTTGGATACACATGGGTGAGTCTAATTCAATTAAATCAATGTAAGAAGTAGTGGCATCCTTTTTAATTATGTAAAAAGTTATATTTATTTTTATGTTCCTTTTGCACTACCTTAAAGTTTACTAATCTGGTTAGTTAGCTCAAAATTTAAATTTAAAATGAGTTCAAATTTGCTAAGTAGTACTTTATAACTATATGTTGACATAACTAGTTTTAGCTCTTTTAGTTGTTTCTTTGATTAGTGCAAATTTCTTAAAAAACATGACAAATTTAGCATGTTCTTCCTAAGAAGATTTTCCATCATCACTATCACTATCACTAGAGCTTAAGCTTATGATCATGTTACCACATTCCATAAGGCACACATGTGATGATGATGAGTGCTTACATCCCCTCTGTTATTCTTGACTTCTTTTTGCTCGAAAAATTGTCCTAAGTCTTGGTTGATGTGAGGGATTTAGCATTGCACACTTTCTTATTAACCTTGGGTGTGGGCTTGTTTGGACAATCTTACACAAAGTGTCCATTTTTAACTGCAAATAAAGCACCAATTTGTTCTTTGCCTTCTTCTTTGGTCGGTAAATATGATATCTTCAATTGTAATGGACATACCCTTAGCTCTCATATTACAAATCATCCTCTTAACTCCTATCAATTGCTTGGCTTCGTCATCATAGGTAGAGGTGGAGAATTTATCATCACATTTATCAAAACTATCATCATCATCTTCATCTTCACTTGATGATCTTGAATAATCTTGTCTCAACCTTCTTATTGCGCTTCATCTTATGCTCATCACATGTGAGAGCTATGCTTTTGCTTGATGAAGTGGTTTCTTCTTGACCCAGTTTCTATGACATCTTAAATTCCACAAGCTTAACAATAACAAACATTAGGGTCATTGTGCTCAAGTCCTCCACATTTTGGCTGATGGTGATGATCAATGCATATTTTCATTTGGTATCATCGAGAAACATCCGCATATTTGAGCTTTGTCAAATCTATAGAGTTAAGCTCATTGACAATTAAATTCAAAAAAGAATACATATCTCTCACAAACTCGTTTTCTTTCATTTTCAAAGAGTCATACATTTGTTTAATAAGGGAATGTTTTTGCTCACACACATTTCTTGTATATGGAGCTAATACAACTTATAACCAAATTTCATTTGATTTAGTTAAGGTGAACACTTCGTTAAACATGTCCATGTTAAAACATTCAAGCAAACCATGTTTATCTCTTAAATCAAGATGCATTTATTTTTATATGTTTTAGGTTCTTTACGAGTTCCATCCTATCACAAGTGACTCTCCAAACACCTAAATCTACCACTTCAAGGTAGCAAGCCATTCTAGTACTCCAATAGGGAAAGCTAATATCGTCAAAGTGTAGAAGCCTAGAGGTATCTGTCGGGGACCATAATTAGGGGTACCCTCAAGACTCCTAAATCTCAGCTGGTAACCCCCATCAGCACAAAGCTGCAAAGG
Source organism: Zea mays (assembly GCF_902167145.1). Classification (NCBI taxonomy): domain Eukaryota; kingdom Viridiplantae; phylum Streptophyta; class Magnoliopsida; order Poales; family Poaceae; genus Zea; species Zea mays. Next base: position 90,542,739 of record NC_050105.1, read on the forward strand.
CCTGATGGGTGCGACTAAGTCAAGGATCGGTCCATTCGAGGGACGCGATCACGCCTCGCCCGAGCCCAGCCTCGAGCAAGGGCAGCTGACCCCGGAGGATTTACGTCTCGTCCGAGGACCCCCTCCAGCAACGAACACACCTTCGGCTCGCCCGAGGCCCAGTCTTCGCCAAGAAGCAACCTTGGCCAAATCGCCACGCCAACCGACCAAATCGCAGGGGAATTTAATGCAAAGGTGGCCTGACACCTTTATCCCGACGCACGCCCTCCAGTCGACAGAGCCGAAGTGACCGTAATCACTTCGCCGCTCCACTGACCGGTCTGACAAGAGGACAGCGCCGCCTGCGCCGCTCCAACTGCTGTGCCACTAGACAGAGTGAGGCTGACAGCAGCCAAGTCCGGCCTCAGGCGCCATAGGAAACTCCGCTTCGCCCGACCCCAGGGCTCGGACTTGGGCTCAGCCCCGGAAGACGACGAACTCCACTTCGCCCGACCCCAGGGCTCGAACTTGGGCTCAGCCCCGGAAGACGACGAACTCCGCTTCGCCCGACCCCAGGGCTCGGACTTGGGCTCAGCCCCGGAAGATGACGAACTCCGCTTCGCCCGACCCCAGGGCTCGGACTCGGGCTCAGCCCCGGAAGACGACGAACTCCGCTTCGCCCAACCCCAGGGCTCGGACTCGGGCTCAGCCCCGGAAGACGACGAACTCCGCTTCGCCCGACCCCAGGGCTTGGACTCGGGCTCAGCCCCGGAAGACGACGAACTCCGCTTCGCCCGACCCCAGGACTCGGACTCAGCCCTGGCCTCAGCCGACGGTCTCCGCCTCGCCCGACCCAGGGGCTCAGACTCGACCTCGGCCTCGGAAGACAGACTCGACCTCGACCTCGGAGGAGCCTCCACATCGCCCAACCCAGGGCACAGACCGACCACGTCAACAGGAGGCGCCATCATTACCCTACCCCAAGCTGACTCAGGCTACAGGGAACAAGACCGGCGTCCCATCTGGCTCGCTCCGCCAGACAAGTAATGATGGCGCCCCGCACGCTCTATGACGACGGCGGCTCTCAGCCCCCTTACGGAAGCAAGAGGACGTCAGCAAGGACTCGATAGCCCCGATAGCTGTCCTTCCGCCAGGCTCCAGCGCTCCTCCGACGGCCACGACACCACACGAACCGGGTGCCAAAACCTCTCCGGCTGCCACGATGGCATGTACTTAGGGCGCTAGCTCTCCTCCGCTAGACACGTTAGCACACTGCTACACCCCCCATTGTACACCTGGATCCTTTCCTTGTGCCTATAAAAGGAAGGACCAGGGCCCTCTTACAGAAGGTTGGCCGCGCGGGGAAGGACGGGACGGCGCTCGCGTGAGGCCGCTCGCTCCCTCCCGCGTGGACGCTTGTAACCCCCTACTGCAAGCGCACCCGACCTGGGCGTGGGACAAACAAGAAGGCCGCGGGATTCCACCTCTCACGCCCGTCTCCCTCCGGCTGCTTCCCCCCTTCGCGCTCCGTCTCGCGCCGACCCATCTGGGCTGGGGCACGCGGCGATAATTTACTCGTCGGTCCAGGGACCCCCCGGGTTCGAAACGCCGACAGTTGGCGCGCCAGGTAGGAGCCTGCTGCGTGTTGACGAACAGCTTCCCGTCAAGCTCCAGATGGGCAGTCTCCAGCAACCTTTCCAGCCCGGGACGGTGCTCCGTTTCGGGAGTCTTGAGTTCATGTCCCTCGACGGCAGCTACGACATGATACTCCTTCCCCGCCGTGCGACAGCGACAATGGCGGCCGACAGCCCACCCGCCGGCGGCGGAATCGATGACGTCTTCCCCGCGTGGTGGAAGAACAACATTCGAGCTCACCCCGTCCCCTCCCCCGCCGACGGAGGAGGAGGCGGGGCAACCAAGGCCAAGCAGGAGGCGGCACCTCGTCGGCTGTCGAGCGAGTCGACGGCGCCGATGCCCCAACGGGGGGCACGTCGGGCATCAACCTCGCGTCTGAGACGAAGATGAGCGCCGTCTCCCCGCAACACGCCAACCCCAAGCAAACGGACGACGCCAACACGCTAGCGAAGGACTTGCTGGGCGTCACCCTCATACCTGAGACGACGGTGCAGTCAGTCCCTCACATGACTTCGTCACCGCCCGTCGACCAAGAGGTACCAACCGATTCCCATCTCACACCTTTTGGATTCAGCCTCGACCCGCCAAGCGACTTCGCTTTGGTGGACGCTCTCGTAGAGGCGAGTCCAAACCCTCTGGGCTATCGTATGCGGTCACCCTGGGACCGGCTGACGGATGTCTCGACCTAAGGGCCCTCGGGGTCCGAGGAAGATGACGCGCCCGACTTCTGTTGGGATTTCTCCGGACTTGGTAACCCCAGTGCCATGCGGGACTTCATGACCGCATGCGACTACTGCCTTTCCGACTGTTCTGACGGTAGCCGCAGCCTCGGCGACGAGGACTGCGGCCCAAGTCGTGAATGTTTCCACGTCGATCTAGGGGGTCCCAACGAAGGCAACCATCTTGGTATGCCGGAGAACGGTGATCTCCCTAGGCCCGTGCCTCGCGTTGACATCCTATGGGAGCTAGTTGTGGTCCCCGTCCCGGCGGGGGGTCATGACCCACAGCTCGAGCAAATCCGCGAGATGCATGCCAGGCTCGACGAGGGGGCAGGAACACTTGAGCCGATCCGCCGAGACATCGGGCAGGAATGGGCGGGCCAGCCTCCGGCCGGAGAAGTGTGTCACCTACCCCAAGGTATCCAACACCGCATCGCCGACGATGTCAGGGTAAGGCCGCCACCGGCTTCCAGTGGAGTCGGCCAGAACCTGGCTGCAGCGGCAATGCTTCTCCACGCGATGCCGAAGCCATCAACCACCGAGGGGCGGCGAATTCAGGGGGAGCTCAAGAATCTCCTGGAGGACGCCGCGGTCCGACGGGCCGAAAGCTCCGCCTCTCGAAGGCAGGGGTACCCCTCGGAACATCGCGCCGTGACTTCCCGATTCATGCGGGAAGCCTCGGTCCACACCGGGCGCACGCGCAACACAGCGCCTGCGGCCCCAGGTCGCCTCGGCAACAAGCAGCACCACCGCAACCGTCGGGCCCACCTCGACGAGAGGGTGCGCCGAGGCTACCACCCCAGGCGTGGGGGACACTACGACAGTGGGGAGGATCGGAGTCCCTCGCCCGAACCACCCGGTCCGCAGGCTTTCAGCCGCGCCATACGACGGGCACCGTTCCCGACCCGGTTCCGAACCCCGACTACTATCACAAAGTACTCGGGGGAGACGAGACCGGAACTGTGGCTCGCGGACTACCGGCTGGCCTGCCAACTGGGTGGAATGGACGATGACAACCTCATCATCCGCAACCTCCCCCTATTCCTCTCCGACACCGCTCATGCCTGGTTGGAGCACCTGCCTCCGGGGCAGATCTCCAACTGGGACGACCTGGTCCAAGCCTTCGCCGGCAACTTCCAGGGCATGTACGTGCGCCCTGGGAACTCCTGGATCTCCGAAGCTGCCGACAGTAGCCGGGAGAGTCTCTCCGGGACTACATCCGACGATTCTCGAAGCAGCGCACCGAGCTGCCCAACATCACCGATTCAGATGTCATCGGTGCGTTCCTCGCCGGCACCACCTGCCGCGACCTGGTGAGCAAGCTGGGTCGTAAGACCCCCACCAGGGCAAGCGAGCTGATGGACATCGCCACCAAGTTCGCCTCTGGCCTGGAGGCGGTTGAGGCCATCTTCCGGAAGGACAAGTAGCCCCAGAGCCGCCCACCGGAAGATGTCCCCGAGGTGTCAACTCAGCGCAGCGCCAAGAAGAAAGGCAAGAAGAAGTCGCAAGCGAAGCGCGACGCCGCCGACACTGAAAGGGAAATGTGCCTTTGGGCCATTTCTAAGTATTTTGGTGATTGAGTGCAAACACAAGTGCTTAAATGTGAAAATATGCCCAAGGATGATCAAAGTGCAAATCACAAGTTAAGGTATGTTTCTAAGCCTTAGTACATTGGTTTTGTGTACTAATATATTTGTCTAAGTGTTAGAAACAGATAGAAGAAGAGAAGAGAAGACTTGGCTGTGTACAGCCAAGGGGCTGCTTCGGTCTGGGGCACCGGACTGTCCGGTGGTGCACCGGACAGTGTCCGGTGGTGCACCGGACAGTGTCCGGTGCGCCAGGCTGCCTCGGCCGAAGAGGCCGCTCTCGGGTTTTTCTCCGGCGACTTCGGCTAAAATTCACCGGACTGTCCGGTGTGCACCGGACTGTCCGGTGAGCCAACGGTCGGCCGGGCCAACGGTCGGCCGCGCGATCGGCGCGCGACACGTGGCCGAGCCAACGGTCGGAAGGAAGCACCGGACTGTCCGGTGTGCACCGGACTGTCCGGTGCGCCAGATCTGCAACGGTCGGCAACGGTCGGCTTCGCCATTTAAGGAAACAAATCGGGCACCGGACAGTGTCCGGTGTGCACCGGACTGTCCGGTGCGCCACGAGACAGAAGGCAAAGATGGCTTTCCAGATTTGTTCCCAACGGCTCCTAGCTGCCTTGGGGCTATAAAAGGGACCCCTAGGCGCATGGAGGAGCAATACCAAGCATTCCTTGAGCACTCTTGATCACTCACACATCAATCTCGCGCACTTGTTCGACATTCTAGTGATTTGAGCTCCGTTCTAGTGTGCTAGTCTTTTGAGCTCAAGTCTGGGTCTTGTGTGTGCGTATTCGCTGTGATCTTTGTGTCGTGTGTGAGTTGCTAATCCCTCCCTTGCTCTGTGATTCTCTGTGAACATCTTTTGTAAGGGCGAGAGGCTCCAAGTTGTGGAGATTCCTCGCAAACGGGATTAAGAAAAGAAAAGCAAGAACACCGTGGTATTCAAGTTGATCATTGGATCACTTGAGAGGAGTTGAGTGCAACTCTCGTCCGTTGGGACGCCACAACGTGGAGTAGGCAAGTTTTGTACTTGGCCGAACCACGGGATAACCACTGTGTCATCTCTGTGATTGGATTCTTGTGGTTATTGTGTTTTGACTCCTCTCTAGCCACTTGGCATAACTGTGCTAACGCCTAATTAAGTTTTGTGGCTATAAGTTTAAGTATTTACAGGATCACCTATTCACCCCCCCCCTCTAGGTGCTCTCAATTGGTATCGGAGCCGTTCTCTTCACAAAGGGACTTACCGCCCGAAGAGATGGATCCTAAGGGGAAAGGAATTGTGATCAACGACAAGGAGAAGGAGTCCTTCGTCAACGAGCCAAGGGATGACAAGTCCAACAACTCGGGCTCGGGACACAAGCGAAAAGATGGGAAGAAGAAGAAGACAAGACGCATCAAGGAGATCGTCTACTACGACAGCGATGAGTCCTCTTCTTCCCAAAAGGACGACGACAACGACTACAGGAAGACGGTTAATTCGAACTTCTCATTTGATTATTCTCGTATTCCACATAGTTCGAATTCGCATTTACTTTCCATTCCTCTTGGTAAACCTCCACATTTTGATGGGGAAGACTACGGATTTTGGAGTCACAAAATGCGTAGTCATTTATTCTCTCTCCATCCAAGCATATGGGAGATTGTAGAGAATGGAATGAAATTTGATAGCTCGGATAGCCCTATGTTTATCAATGAACAAATTCATAAAAATGCACAAGCTACTACTGTTCTCTTAGCATCTTTGTGCAGGGAAGAGTACAATAAGGTGAGCGGCTTGGACAATGCCAAGCAGATATGGGACACCCTCAAGATCTCTCACGAGGGGAACGACATCACCATGCTAACCAAGATGGAGTTGGTGGAGGGCGAGCTTGGACGATTCGCCATGATAAGGGGAGAAGAGCCAACTCAAACTTACAACCGGCTCAAGACCCTTGTCAACAAGATAAGGAGCTATGGAAGCACGCGGTGGACGGACCACGACGTCGTCCGCCTAATGCTACGGTCCTTCACTGTTCTTGATCCTCATTTGGTGAATAATATTCGTGAGAATCCCAGGTACACCAAAATGTCGCCCGAAGAAATTCTTGGAAAATTTGTAAGCGGGCGGATGATGATCAAGGAGGCAAGGTACGTCGATGACGCGTTGAACGGTCCAATCCACGAGCCTCAACCCATTGCTCTCAAGGCATCAAGGAGCAAGGAGGCACTACCAAGCAAGGTGGCGCAAATTGAGGCGGCCGGGCTTAATGATGAAGAAATGGCTCTCATCATTAAGCGCTTCAAGACGGTGCTAAAGGGTCGCAATGGACAGCCGAGCAAGACTAAGACCAAGGGGAAGCGATCATGCTTCAAATGCGGTAAGCTAGGTCATTTTATTGCTAACTGTCCTGATAATGAAAGTGACCAGGAAAAGGGGAACAAAAGGGAGAAGAAGAAGCACTACAAGAAGGCAAAGGGCGAGGCGCATCTAGGCAAGGAGTGGGACTCGGATTGCTCCTCATCCGACTCCGACAATGAAGGACTCGCCGCCACCGCCTTCAACAAATCAACCCTCTTCCCCAACGAGCGTCACACATGCCTTATGGCAAGGGAGAAGAAGGTATGTACTCGCAACTCTACCTATGCTTCTTCAAGTGAGGACGAATCTAGTGATGAGGATGAAGTAGATTATTCATGTTTGTTCAAGGGCTTAGATAGATCTAAGATAGACAAAATTAATGAATTAATTGATGCCTTGAATGAAAAGAATATACTTTTAGAAAAGCAAGAGGATTTGTTGTATGAAGAGCATGATAAATTTGTTGAGGCACAAAAATCCTATGCTTTAGAGGTTAAAAGAAATGAAATGCTTTCTTTTGAACTATCTACTTGTCATGAAACCATTTCTACTTTGAAAGGTGTCAACAATGATTTAAATGCTAAATTAGAAGTAGCAAATAAATCCAACTCTTGTGTTGAACATGTTGAAATTTGCACTAGGTGTAAGGATGTTGATATTAATGCCTGTAGTGAACACTTAATTTCCATTTCAAAATTGAGTGATGAAGTAGCTAGTCTTAATGCTCGACTTAAGACTAGCAAAAGTGATTTTGAAAAACTAAAATTTGCTAGGGATGCCTACACGGTTGGTAGACACCCCTCAATTAAGGATGGACTTGGCTTCAAGAGGGAAGCCAAGAACTTAACAAGTCATAAGGCTCCCATTCCCGCCAAGGAGAAAGGGAAGGCCCCTATGGCTACTAGTGCTAAAAGGAACCATGCCTTTTTGTATCATGATAAAAGACAAACTAGAAATAGAAGTTATGATGCTTTTGATTCATATGTTTATCATTCTCATGCCATGTGTGCTCCTAGTTCTTCTTATGTGTATAATAGAAATGTTACTAGGAGAAATGTTGTTTCTAAAAGAAATGTTGCAAATGTTCATAGAAAAGTAGTGAATGAACCCTCTACAATTTATTGTGCTTTGAATGCTTCATTTGCAATTTGTAGAAAGGATAGAAAAGTAATTGCTAGGAAGTTAGGGGCAAAATGCAAAGGTGATAAAACTTGCATTTGGGTCCCTAAGGAAATTGTGACTAACCTTGTAGGACCCAACAAGAGTTGGGTACCTAAGTCCCAAGCCTAAATTCGCCTTGCAGGTTTATGCATCCGGGGGTTCAAGCTGGATTATCGACAGCGGATGCACAAACCATATGACGGGGGAGAAGAAGATGTTCACCTCCTACGTCAAGAATAAAGATTCCCAAGATTCAATTGTATTCGGTGATGGGAATCAAGGAAAGGTAAAAGGTTTAGGTAAAATTGCGATTTCTAATGAGCATTCTATCTCTAATGTATTTTTAGTAGAGAGTCTTGGATACAATCTGCTATCTGTGAGTCAATTATGTCATATGGGATATAATTGTCTATTTACAAATATAGATGTGTCTGTCTTTAGAAGAAGCGATGGTTCATTAGCTTTTAAGGGTGTATTAGACGGCAAACTTTATTTAGTTGATTTTGCAAAAGAAGAGGCCGGTCTAGATGCATGCTTAATAGCTAAGACTAGCATGGGCTGGCTGTGGCATCGCCGCTTAGCACATGTGGGGATGAAGAACCTTCACAAGCTTCTAAAGGGAGAACACGTGATAGGTTTGACTAACGTGCATTTCGAAAAAGATAGACCTTGTGCAGCTTGTCAAGCAGATAAACAAGTGGGAGGAGCACATCACAGCAAGAACGTGATGACCACTTCAAGACCCCTGGAGCTGCTGCATATGGACCTCTTCGGACCTGTCGCCTATCTGAGCATAGGAGGAAGTAAGTATGGTTTAGTTATTGTTGATGACTTTTCCCGCTTCACTTGGGTGTTCTTTTTGCAGGAAAAATCCGAAACCCAAGGGACTCTCAAACGCTTCCTCAGGAGAGCTCAAAATGAGTTTGAGCTCAAAGTGAAAAAGATAAGAAGCGACAACGGGTCCGAGTTCAAGAACCTTCAAGTGGAGGAGTTCCTTGAAGAGGAAGGGATCAAGCACGAGTTCTCCGCTCCCTACACACCACAGCAAAATGGTGTGGTAGAGAGGAAGAACAGGACGCTCATCGACATGGCGAGGACGATGCTAGGAGAGTTCAAGACTGTAACACCCTAAAGTTCAATCTTGTGAAGACAAGGAAAAATTCTCAAAGATTTTAGATCAAAACACCTTTCCTTAAAAATAATCATAATTTAGAAGTTTCCACTCATGAATATGTTAAAAAAAAACACATAATTAAAGATACTTAGATAATCTAAATTGCCTTTGGGTTAGGATATATAAAAGAATTAGGATTAAACTATTTCTTAATATATATAGTCTACAGTATAAATTTGATTTCCCTAGAAGTAATAAGGTAGGGATTATTCTACTATATGATTAAAAGCTTGTCTAATAGAACTAAAATAAATAAAGAAATATATAAAATATGTTTTTGCACATTATACTGAAGTTCTATATGTGTATCCAAATTAAGTGTTTGAACTTTAAACTTGTGTTGATTTGAAATTCAAATGGAGAAAAGAAATAGAAAATAAAAAGGAAAAAGAATAAAACCCTACCTGGGCCTCGGAACCACATTTCGGCCCATCTGTGTTCAACCCCGCGCGCAGCCCAAACCCTCCCCTTCCTCCTCGCGCGCGCGACAGCTGTGGACACTGACTTGTGGGCTCACGTTCTCAGCCTCGGTTCCACCGTGCGGATAACGCCCTGTGTGGCTGACCATGGGGCCTACCTGCCATCCCCGTCCCTTGGGCTGTTACGAGCTTCGCGCGAAGCGCGGACCGGCTTCAACCGATCACCGCGATTTCCCCGCTGCGGACTCCCCTGATGACGCGCATCGGCCTCGGTGGATTTGAACTGCCGGTGCGGTCCCTATAAAGCTTGGCGAGCTCGGGTACCATAAGCCGTTCGATCGGATTTAGCTCTAGCCTCCATTAGAACCGAAGGTGCGGCCGCGTGGAGATTTTGGACTCGTCGGCATCCGGGCCTTCGGTATTGTGCCCGGCGTCTTCTACGAGTTCGTGCGGGAGTGGAGATACCCTCACCGCGCTGGATTATTAACCGGAGCTCGGGGAATTGCTCGCCGTGGTTTAACTTCCGCCACCATGCGGTGGCAGGGGTCTTCGCGACGACAATCACTGGTATGAAGCCCTCCCCCGAGTTCGCCTTGATCTCCTTTATAAGTAGCATCTGTCGAAATAGAGTTTGGGGCACTAGAACGACGAATCGCGGGCGCGCCGGCGATGGTCCGCCGCGGGCGCGGGGCGGCGCTGCCGTGCGTCGGCTCGGTTGGGGAAGACGCGTTCGCGGCCGTCGATCAGGGCATGGACGGTTGAGATTAGAGCGCGAGATAACGGTTCGGAGGATTGGATCCGGACCGTCCATCTACGATCGGGCGAACCTGTGTGATCCCCGCGTTTTAAAATCTGTGCCGTTGATCTCGGATCCAACGGGACGCGCTGCGTACCGCTTCGGAGTGAGTTAGATCTAATCTGAGCCCTCCGTTTCTGATCGGACGGCTCAGCCCATCCGATACCCCTTCACGCTGGCGCTTTTGTTAAAGAGCCCTTCCCCTTATTTGAAATCAACCCGCAGTCCTGGGAATAGTTTTCTGAGTCTTAGGTTTATTTGCGCCTAGCCCCCTGGACTTTCCTGCAATTGAGGCCCAGTTCAGAACTCGTTTAAATTGAATAAATAAAATAGAAAATGGATTTTTTAATATGAAAATAATTGAACTTAGATAATTCATAGAAAATTCATTTTAGCTCCAAATTGAACCATTCCAGTTTCTAAAATTTTGTAATTTTATTCTCTATCACCTTGAGCCTCTGTTTTGTCATGAAAACAATTGGAAATTTAATCCCTCACTTAATCCATATTAAACACATAAAATCTTTGAAAATTCATAACTTAAAATCTACAACTCCAAAATTAATAATTCTTTTTCCTGTGATCTTATTTTAATATGTAGATTATTAATATGTATTTTGGCATACATGTTTGGTGTAATGTTAATTTTGCCTATACACTGTTTGTTTGTATTGCTACGACTAGTGCGAGGTCACGCATCACCTGAAGATCATCCTGGTACCTGGATTCTCAAGGCCCAGGCAAGTTGTGCCCTTGATCACTTCTTTTTACCTATTCATGTTCTAATTAATCATAATGATCTGCATAGGTTAATTTTGATGGGACCCAATAGGTTACCCTAGTTTGATTATCTTTATACCTTGTTCACCACTGAACTTTCTGGGTAGTACTTGCTAGTGCTATATGTGGTTTTGGGTATGGAGATACACTATTCATGGTTACACTTTTGTTATCAGTTATTATTTATTGTTCATATTGAGATCATTATGTTAATTGGAACATGGAGCGACCACCCGGGAAAACAGTGCTACCACAAGGGTTTAATGGGACGCCCTTGGCTGACTAATTAGGAAAGCTAGTGGAAGACTACCTTACCCGAAAGGGGCAAGGGCAGTAGGGGAGAGGTCAGTGCGGGAAGTGCCCTCGGGAGGATTTTGCTGCGATGGCGGTCCTGCAAGGGATTCCTGTACTGGATCTTCCTATAAACTGTAGCGGGTTTTCGGAAGCTAGTGGAACTTTGTAAAGGCCTCGTAGTGGATCCCTAGCCATTCACCTCGGAAGTGTCTAAGGGCTTTGCAAACCCTGGCGACATGGGATACACGACTTGTGGGTAAAGATGCGCAACCTCTGCAGAGTGTAAAACTGGTATACTAGCCGTGCTCACGGTCAAGAGCGGCTCGGACCCTCACATGATTAAATTATGAAACTAAATTCAATTTGTCATATGCATTGCATTGCAGGTGATGTGGTTACTTTTGTTCTATTACTTAATTGGGTTTGGTATTTACTTATACTTAGTAACTGCTAATAAAATTTTGACCAACTTTAAAAGCAATGCTCAGCTCTAACCATCTTCCTTGGTAAGCCTTACACTTTATGAGCTCCCACCTTTGGCGAGTTCATGCACATTATTCCCCACAACTTGTTGAGCGATGAACGTATGTGAGCTCACTCTTGCTGTCTCACATACACCACAGGTCAAGACCAGGTACTGCAGGATGATGCTCATGGAGGATGCTGTGATGAGTTCGTGAGAGGTCTAGGTCATCGTCTCCCAGTCAACTTTGGGTTGCTGGACCGTTGTCTCCTTATAATGTAATTATTTATTTTGTAAAGAACTCCTGTTATATATAAAGTTGTGACATTCGATCCTGTGCCACTATACATCATATGTTTGAGACTTGGTCCCAGCATACCTGGTGTTTATGTTAACCCCGGGTTTTGGACCCCTAAAATCCGGGTGTTACAGAAGTGGTATCAGAGGAATGTTGACTGTAGGACGAAACCTAGATAGAACTGGACAACCATTATCTACTTACCTTACTCTGATTCTTTCTATACTTTCCTTGATCCTGTCTCACCTTCTACTGTTCTACTCTGATTAACCTTACCTTTGCTACTCTGATTCTTTTCTAAAACTTATCTTAATCTTTTTCTCATCTATTTCCGCTTACTCTGATTATTCTTATCTTTTCTTTCTAAAAGACAAATGTGGATTTTACACTTTGAAATCCCATGCCTAAAGTGACCTCTAGGAATAGGAGACCTATTCTTAGAAACAAAAACAAAACTATTTTTATGGTTATCTGTGCACTTGAATGTTTGTTTTTATGATACTTGTCTGATTTGGATCTTTGATTGAATGTGATGGGTTGTGGAGTAATGTCCACAATTGCATCTGCATATACACATAGGTATAAAAATATATTTATAAAATAACTAGACAACTTAGATAATCCCATTGGAACATATCTAGCTTAAAGAGATTTATCTTATCCTAAAAGATCTCATTCTAACCAATTCATCTTATCCTAAAAGATTCTCCCCTATCTTAATAGATTCATCTCATCTTAAAGAAATTCTATCCTACACTCATAGATCTATCTTATCTCAAAAGGTCTTAACTTATCCTAATGTAAATAGATCCATCTTATCTTAAGAGGTTTTCTCTTATCTTAATAGATTTATCTTATCTTGAGGAGATTTTAACCTACCTACATCATATAATCCATCTTATCCTAAAAAGATACTCATCTTATCTTGAAAAGATTTTATCTCAGCCTAATAGATCTAACTGACCTCAAAAGATTCATCTTATCCTAATAAGCATACTTATCCACCCTAGATTAAACAGCCATGATCTAATGCAACTTAATTAGATCTTATTTAGTCAAACTAGTAATACCAATCTAACCTAGATTCAATCTTGTGTAATAGATCCATCTTATATTAAAGGATATTCTATTACCTTAATAGATTCATCTTACCTTAAAAAGATTTTATCTGGTCCTAATAAATCTAACTAACTTCTAAAGATTCTAACATATCCTAATAATATTTATCCTACCCTAGTAGATCTATTTAACCTAAACTAGTCTAATCTAGTCATATTCAATCTAATCTAGCTCCTACTTAATCTAATACGATCTAATCTAGTGTGTGTTACTTAATGCTGGTACAAAGGATAAGGCCATACTCCTAAATCACTTAAGCCTAATTTGGAGACTTATATCAACTTGGCCATACACAACAACTCGATCTATATAACAAGTTATACAACTTACCCAATCAATAAAGTCTTAATGGATTGCATAATCTATCAACCGCCACCTGACATCAAACCAGATTTTGACCTATATCATGTAGTCTATCTTACCACATATATCTTAACCATATGTCCTTAACTCGGATGGCAACTCCAAGAAGAAAGGCCAAAGAAGACCAACCACGTCAAAGAAGGATAAAGCATCAACTCAAGACTTCAAAGATCAAGTTGAATCGCCAACGGAGTCAAGATCCACAATCTTGGATGGAGTCTTTCTTTACCCCACTCTTTCTTACCCAAACCTATATATACCCTAAAGACATCTTCTATCCTACATAATAAAGTGGACATACATATAATACCCATGCTCTCCTATCACTTACTAATAATAAAAAGAGAGACCCTTGATTTAGAAATTAAAAGCTAAATTGCAAACCAATCCTTTTGTATTCCCTTTTCTTACAAATCTCGAGGACGAGATTATTTTTAAGGGGGGTAGGATTTGTAACACCCTAAAGTTCAATCTTGTGAAGACAAGGAAAAATTCTCAAAGATTTTAGATCAAAACACCTTTCCTTAAAAATAATCATAATTTAGAAGTTTCCACTCATGAATATGTTAAAAAAAAAACACATAATTAAAGATACTTAGATAATCTAAATTGCCTTTGGGTTAGGATATATAAAAGAATTAGGATTAAACTATTTCTTAATATATATAGTCTACAGTATAAATTTGATTTCCCTAGAAGTAATAAGGTAGGGATTATTCTACTATATGATTAAAAGCTTGTCTAAAAGAACTAAAATAAATAAAGAAATATATAAAATATGTTTTTGCACATTATACTGAAGTTCTATATGTGTATCCAAATTAAGTGTTTGAACTTTAAACTTGTGTTGATTTGAAATTCAAATGGAGAAAAGAAATAGAAAATAAAAAGGAAAAAGAATAAAACCCTACCTGGGCCTCGGAACCACATTTCGGCCCATCTGTGTTCAACCCCGCGCGCAGCCCAAACCCTCCCCTTCCTCCTCGCGCGCGCGACAGCTGTGGACACTGACTTGTGGGCTCACGTTCTCAGCCTCGGTTCCACCGTGCGGATAACGCCCTGTGTGGCTGACCATGGGGCCTACCTGCCATCCCCGTCCCTTGGGCTGTTACGAGCTTCGCGCGAAGCGCGGACCGGCTTCAACCGATCACCGCGATTTCCCCGCTGCGGACTCCCCTGATGACGCGCATCGGCCTCGGTGGATTTGAACTGCCGGTGCGGTCCCTATAAAGCTTGGCGAGCTCGGGTACCATAAGCCGTTCGATCGGATTTAGCTCTAGCCTCCATTAGAACCGAAGGTGCGGCCGCGTGGAGATTTTGGACTCGTCGGCATCCGGGCCTTCGGTATTGTGCCCGGCGTCTTCTACGAGTTCGTGCGGGAGTGGAGATACCCTCACTGCGCTGGATTATTAACCGGAGCTCGGGGAATTGCTCGCCGTGGTTTAACTTCCGCCACCATGCGGTGGCAGGGGTCTTCGCGACGACAATCACTGGTATGAAGCCCTCCCCCGAGTTCGCCTTGATCTCCTTTATAAGTAGCATCTGTCGAAATAGAGTTTGGGGCACTAGAACGACGAATCGCGGGCGCGCCGGCGATGGTCCGCCGCGGGCGCGGGGCGGCGCTGCCGTGCGTCGGCTCGGTTGGGGAAGACGCGTTCGCGGCCGTCGATCAGGGCATGGACGGTTGAGATTAGAGCGCGAGATAACGGTTCGGAGGATTGGATCCGGACCGTCCATCTACGATCGGGCGAACCTGTGTGATCCCCGCGTTTTAAAATCTGTGCCGTTGATCTCGGATCCAACGGGACGCGCTGCGTACCGCTTCGGAGTGAGTTAGATCTAATCTGAGCCCTCCGTTTCTGATCGGACGGCTCAGCCCATCCGATACCCCTTCACGCTGGCGCTTTTGTTAAAGAGCCCTTCCCCTTATTTGAAATCAACCCGCAGTCCTGGGAATAGTTTTCTGAGTCTTAGGTTTATTTGCGCCTAGCCCCCTGGACTTTCCTGCAATTGAGGCCCAGTTCAGAACTCGTTTAAATTGAATAAATAAAATAGAAAATGGATTTTTTAATATGAAAATAATTGAACTTAGATAATTCATAGAAAATTCATTTTAGCTCCAAATTGAACCATTCCAGTTTCTAAAATTTTGTAATTTTATTCTCTATCACCTTGAGCCTCTGTTTTGTCATGAAAACAATTGGAAATTTAATCCCTCACTTAATCCATATTAAACACATAAAATCTTTGAAAATTCATAACTTAAAATCTACAACTCCAAAATTAATAATTCTTTTTCCTGTGATCTTATTTTAATATGTAGATTATTAATATGTATTTTGGCATACATGTTTGGTGTAATGTTAATTTTGCCTATACACTGTTTGTTTGTATTGCTACGACTAGTGCGAGGTCACGTATCACCTGAAGATCATCCTGGTACCTGGATTCTCAAGGCCCAGGCAAGTTGTGCCCTTGATCACTTCTTTTTACCTATTCATGTTCTAATTAATCATAATGATCTGCATAGGTTAATTTTGATGGGACCCAATAGGTTACCCTAGTTTGATTATCTTTATACCTTGTTCACCACTGAACTTTCTGGGTAGTACTTGCTAGTGCTATATGTGGTTTTGGGTATGGAGATACACTATTCATGGTTACACTTTTGTTATCAGTTATTATTTATTGTTCATATTGAGATCATTATGTTAATTGGAACATGGAGTGACCACCCGGGAAAACAGTGCTACCACAAGGGTTTAATGGGACGCCCTTGGCTGACTAATTAGGAAAGCTAGTGGAAGACTACCTTACCCGAAAGGGGCAAGGGCAGTAGGGGAGAGGTCAGTGCGGGAAGTGCCCTCGGGAGGATTTTGCTGCGATGGCGGTCCTGCAAGGGATTCCTGTACTGGATCTTCCTATAAACTGTAGCGGGTTTTCGGAAGCTAGTGGAACTTTGTAAAGGCCTCGTAGTGGATCCCTAGCCATTCACCTCGGAAGTGTCTAAGGGCTTTGCAAACCCTGGCGACATGGGATACACGACTTGTGGGTAAAGATGCGCAACCTCTGCAGAGTGTAAAACTGGTATACTAGCCGTGCTCACGGTCAAGAGCGGCTCGGACCCTCACATGATTAAATTATGGAACTAAATTCAATTTGTCATATGCATTGCATTGCAGGTGATGTGGTTACTTTTGTTCTATTACTTAATTGGGTTTGGTATTTACTTATACTTAGTAACTGCTAATAAAATTTTGACCAACTTTAAAAGCAATGCTCAGCTCTAACCATCTTCCTTGGTAAGCCTTACACTTTATGAGCTCCCACCTTTGGCGAGTTCATGCACATTATTCCCCACAACTTGTTGAGCGATGAACGTATGTGAGCTCACTCTTGCTGTCTCACATACACCACAGGTCAAGACCAGGTACTGCAGGATGATGCTCATGGAGGATGCTGTGATGAGTTCGTGAGAGGTCTAGGTCATCGTCTCCCAGTCAACTTTGGGTTGCTGGACCGTTGTCTCCTTATAATGTAATTATTTATTTTGTAAAGAACTCCTGTTATATATAAAGTTGTGACATTCGATCCTGTGCCACTATACATCATATGTTTGAGACTTGGTCCCAGCATACCTGGTGTTTATGTTAACCCCGGGTTTTGGACCCCTAAAATCCGGGTGTTACAAAGACCCCCGAGTGCTTTTGGACGGAAGCCGTGAACACGGCGTGCCACGCCATCAACAGGGTCTACCTTCATCGCCTCCTCAAGAAGACGTCGTATGAGCTACTAACCGGTAACAAACCCAATGTATCGTACTTTCGTGTATTTGGGAGTAAATGCTACATTCTAGTGAAGAAGGGTAGAAATTCTAAGTTTGCTCCCAAAGCTGTAGAAGGGTTTTTGTTAGGTTATGACTCAAATACAAAGGCGTATAGAGTCTTCAACAAATCATCGGGTTTGGTTGAAGTCTCTAGCGACGTTGTATTTGATGAGACTAATGGCTCTCCAAGAGAGCAAGTTGTTGATTGTGATGATGTAGATGAAGAAGATGTTCCGACGGCCGCTATACGGACCATGGCGATTGGAGAAGTACGGCCACAGGAACAAGATGAACGAAATCAACCTTCTTCCTCAACTATGGTGCATCCCCCAACCGAAGATGACGAACAGGTACCTCAAGTGGAGGCGCTCGATCAAGGGGGAGCACAAGATAATCATGTGATGGAGGAAGAAGTGCAACCGGCACCTCCAACCCAAGTTCGAGCGATGATTCAAAGGGATCATCCTGTCGACCAAATTCTGGGTGACATTAGCAAGGGAGTAACTACTCGATCTCGATTAGTTAATTTTTGTGAGCATTACTCTTTTGTCTCTTCTATTGAGCCTTTCAGGGTAGAGGAGGCCTTGCTAGATCCGGACTGGGTGTTGGCCATGCAAGAGGAGCTAAACAACTTCAAGCGCAATGAAGTTTGGACACTGGTGCCTCGTCCGAAGCAAAATGTTGTGGGAACCAAGTGGGTGTTCCGCAACAAACAGGACGAGCACGGGGTGGTGACGAGGAACAAGGCTCGACTTGTGGCAAAAGGTTATGCCCAAGTCGCAGGTTTGGACTTTGAGGAGACCTTTGCTCCTGTGGCTAGGCTAGAGTCCATTCGTATTTTGCTAGCATATGCTGCTCACCATTCTTTCAGGTTGTACCAAATGGATGTGAAGAGCGCTTTCCTCAACGGGCCAATCAAGGAGGAGGTGTACGTGGAGCAACCCCCTGGCTTCGAGGATGAACGGTACCCCGACCACGTGTGTAAGCTCTCTAAGGCGCTCTATGGACTTAAGCAAGCCCCAAGAGCATGGTATGAATGCCTTAGAGACTTTTTACTTGCTAATGCTTTCAAGGTTGGGAAGGCCGATCCAACTCTTTTTACAAAGACATGTGATGGTGATTTGTTTGTGTGCCAAATTTATGTCGATGACATAATATTTGGTTCTACTAACCAAAAGTCTTGTGAAGAGTTTAGCAGGGTGATGACGCAGAAATTCGAGATGTCGATGATGGGCGAGTTGAACTACTTCCTTGGGTTCCAAGTGAAGCAACTCAAGGAAGGCACCTTCATCTCCCAAACGAAGTACACGCAAGATCTGCTAAAGCGGTTTGGGATGAAGGACGCCAAGCCCGCAAAGACGCCAATGGGGACCGACGGACACACCGACCTCAACAAAGGAGGTAAGTCCGTTGATCAAAAAGCATACCGGTCAATGATAGGTTCTTTGCTTTACTTATGTGCTAGTAGACCGGATATTATGCTTAGCGTGTGCATGTGTGCTAGATTTCAATCCGATCCTAAGGAGTGTCACTTAGTGGCGGTGAAGCGAATTCTTAGATATTTGGTTGCTACGCCTTGCTTCGGGCTCTGGTATCCAAAAGGGTCTACCTTTGACTTAGTTGGATACTCAGACTCCGACTATGCTGGATGTAAGGTCGATAGGAAGAGTACATCGGGGACGTGCCAATTCTTAGGAAGGTCCCTGGTGTCATGGAACTCTAAGAAACAAACATCCGTTGCCCTATCCACCGCTGAGGCCGAGTACGTTGCCGCAGGTCAGTGTTGCGCGCAACTACTTTGGATGAGGCAAACTCTCCGGGACTTTGGCTACAATCTGAGCAAAGTCCCACTCCTATGTGACAATGAGAGTGCTATCCGCATGGCGGAGAATCCTGTTGAGCACAGCCGCACAAAGCACATAGACATCCGGCATCACTTTTTGAGAGACCACCAGCAAAAGGGAGATATCGAAGTGTTTCATGTTAGCACCGAGAACCAGCTAGCCGATATCTTCACTAAGCCTCTAGATGAGAAGACCTTTTGCAGGTTGCGTAGTGAGCTAAATGTCTTAGATTCGCGGAACCTGGATTGAATTGTAGCATACATGTAGTTATGCTTTTGATCATGTTCTTTTTTTTTTGCATTATGTTGCTTATTATGGTGCTCAAGTTGTACAAACACTCCCTGGACCTCACAAGTCCGTTGCAAAGTGATGCACATGTTTAGGGGGAGATGTGTTACAACTTGACCCTTTGAGACTAACCTTGTGCTTGAGTTTGATAATTTAGTCTCGAAGGAGGATTGAAAGGGAAAAGGTGGACTTGGACCATGAAAGACTTCCACTGCACTCCGATGAGAGGGTAACTAATTCCAAGTTCATCTCATGAAATCTTATTGCCATTTGCTCTTAATTGAAGACTTTGGTGAGGCAATGAGGTTAAAAGGCCAAGATTGATCCCGTTTTGGTGCTTGATGCCAAAGGGGGAGAAAATAAAGGCCAAAGCGATAAATGGATCAGCTACCACTTGAGAGATTTTGAAAATAGTAGAATAGAGTTTTTGTTGTGTCAAAAGCTTTTATTGTCTCTCTTGTCAAAAGTTGGCTTCTTGTGGGGAGAAGTATTGATTATGGGAAATAGGGGGAGTTTTTGAAATCTTTGATCAATCTCTTTTGGAATGACTCTCTTTATACTTCAACATGTGTGTTTGACTTAGAGATAGAGATTTGAGTTTGGTGGCAAAGGATGATCCATATATGCCAAAATTGAATAAAACCAATTTGAGTTTTTATTTAAAGTGATTTTGCACTTGTTCTAGTTGCTTTATATTGTGTTGGCATAAATCACCAAAAAGGGGGAGATTGAAAGGGAAATGTGCCTTTGGGCCATTTCTAAGTATTTTGGTGATTGAGTGCAAACACAAGTGCTTAAATGTGAAAATATGCCCAAGGATGATCAAAGTGCAAATCACAAGTTAAGGTATGTTTCTAAGCCTTAGTACATTGGTTTTGTGTACTAATATATTTGTCTAAGTGTTAGAAACAGATAGAAGAAGAGAAGAGAAGACTTGGCTGTGTACAGCCAAGGGGCTGCTTCGGTCTGGGGCACCGGACTGTCCGGTGGTGCACCGGACAGTGTCCGGTGGTGCACCGGACAGTGTCCGGTGCGCCAGGCTGCCTCGGCCGAAGAGGCCGCTCTCGGGTTTTTCTCCGGCGACTTCGGCTAAAATTCACCGGACTGTCCGGTGTGCACCGGACTGTCCGGTGAGCCAACGGTCGGCCGGGCCAACGGTCGGCCGCGCGATCGGCGCGCGACACGTGGCCGAGCCAACGGTCGGAAGGAAGCACCGGACTGTCCGGTGTGCACCGGACTGTCCGGTGCGCCAGATCTGCAACGGTCGGCAACGGTCGGCTTCGCCATTTAAGGAAACAAATCGGGCACCGGACAGTGTCCGGTGTGCACCGGACTGTCCGGTGCGCCACGAGACAGAAGGCAAAGATGGCTTTCCAGATTTGTTCCCAACGGCTCCTAGCTGCCTTGGGGCTATAAAAGGGACCCCTAGGCGCATGGAGGAGCAATACCAAGCATTCCTTGAGCACTCTTGATCACTCACACATCAATCTCGCGCACTTGTTCGACATTCTAGTGATTTGAGCTCCGTTCTAGTGTGCTAGTCTTTTGAGCTCAAGTCTGGGTCTTGTGTGTGCGTATTCGCTGTGATCTTTGTGTCGTGTGTGAGTTGCTAATCCCTCCCTTGCTCTGTGATTCTCTGTGAACATCTTTTGTAAGGGCGAGAGGCTCCAAGTTGTGGAGATTCCTCGCAAACGGGATTAAGAAAAGAAAAGCAAGAACACCGTGGTATTCAAGTTGATCATTGGATCACTTGAGAGGAGTTGAGTGCAACTCTCGTCCGTTGGGACGCCACAACGTGGAGTAGGCAAGTTTTGTACTTGGCCGAACCACGGGATAACCACTGTGTCATCTCTGTGATTGGATTCTTGTGGTTATTGTGTTTTGACTCCTCTCTAGCCACTTGGCATAACTGTGCTAACGCCTAATTAAGTTTTGTGGCTATAAGTTTAAGTATTTACAGGATCACCTATTCACCCCCCCCCTCTAGGTGCTCTCAGACACGGACCTTGTCGCCGCCGCCGAGTACAAGAACCCTCGGAAACCTCCCGGAGGTGCCAACCTCTTCGACAAGATGCTCAAGGAGCCGTGCCCCTATCATCAGGGGCCCGTCAAGCACACCCTTGAGGAGTGCGCCATGCTCCGGCGCCACTTTCACAAGGTCGGGCCACCCGCGGAGGGTGGCAGGGCTCGCGACGACGACAAGAAGGAAGATCACCAGGCAGGAGAGTTCCCTGAGGTCCGCGACTGCTTCATGATCTACGGTGGGCAAGTGGCGAATGCCTCGGCTCGGCACCGCAAGCAAGAGCGTCAGGAGGTCTGTTCGGTAAAGGTGGCGGCGCCAGTCTACCTAGACTGGTCCGACAAGCCCATCACCTTCGACCGAGACGACCACCCCGATCGCGTGCCGAGCCCGGGGAAATACCCGCTCGTTGTCGACCCCATCATCGGCGACGTCAGGCTCACCAAGGTCCTCATGGACGGGGGCAGCAGCCTCAACATCATCTACGCCGAGACCCTCGGGCTCCTGCGGGTTGATCTGTCCTCGGTCCGGGCAGGCGCTGCGCCTTTCCATGGGATAATCCCCGGGAAACGCGTCCAGCCCCTCGGACAACTCGATCTTCCCGTCTGCTTTGGGACGCCCTCCAACTTACGAAGGGAGACCCTCACGTTCGAGGTGGTCGGGTTCCGAGGAACCTACCACACAGTGCCGGGGAGGCCATGCTACGCAAAGTTCATGGCCGTCCCCAACTACACCTACCTCAAGCTCAAGATGTCGGGCCCCAACGGTGTCATCACCGTCGGCCTTACGTACCGACATGCGTTCGAATGCGACGTGGAGTGCGTGGAGTACGCCGAGGCCCTCGCCGAATCCGAGGCCCTCATCGCCGACCTGGAGAGCCTCTCTAAGGAGGTGCCAGACGTGAAGCGCCACGCCGGCAACTTCGAGCCAGCAGAGACGGTTAAATCCGTCCCCCTCGACCCCAGCAGCGACGCCTCCAAGCAGATCCAGATCGGCTCCGAGCTCAATCCCAAATAGGAAGCAGTGCTCGTCGACTTTCTTTGCGCGAACGCCGACGTTTTCGCGTGGAGTCCCTCGGACATGCCCGACATACCGAGGGATGTCGCCGAGCACTCGCTGGATATCCGAGCTGGAGCCCGACCTGTGAAGCAGCCTCTGCGCCGATTCGACGAAGAAAAGCGCAGAGCCATAGGCGAGGAGATCCACAAGCTAATGGCGGCAGGGTTCATCAAAGAGGTATTCCATCCCGAATGGCTTGCCAACCCCGTGCTTGTGAGAAAGAAAGGAGGGAAATGGCGGATGTGCGTAGACTACACTGGTCTAAACAAAGCATGTTCGAAAGTTCCCTACCCTCTGCCTCGCATCGATCAAATCGTGGATTCCACTGCTGGGTGCGAAACCCTGTCTTTCCTCGATGCCTACTCGGGGTATCACCAAATCAGGATGAAAGAGTCCGACTAGCTCGTGACTTCTTTCATCACACCCTTCGGCATGTACTGCTATGTTACCATGCCGTTCGGCTTGAGGAATGCGGGTGCAACGTACCAACGGTGCATGAACCACGTGTTCGGCGAACACATTGGCCGGACGGTCGAGGCCTACGTCGATGACATCGTAGTCAAGACGAGGAAAGCCTCCGACCTCCTTTCCAACCTTGAAGTGACATTCCAATGTCTCAAGGCGAAAGGCGTGAAGCTCAATCTCGAAAAGTGTGTCTTCGGGGTTCCCCGAGGCATGCTCTTGGGGTTCATCGTCTCCGAGCGGGGCATCGAGGCCAACCCGGAGAAGATTGCAGCCATCACCAGCATGGGGCCCATCAAGGACTTGAAAGGTGTACAGAGAGTCATGGGATGCCTTGCGGCTCTGAGCCGCTTCATCTCGCGCCTCGGCGAAAGAGGCCTGCCTCTATACCACCTCTTAAGGAAGGCCGAGTGCTTCACTTGGACCCCTGAGGCCGAGGAAGCCCTCAGGAACCTGAAGGCGCTCCTTACAAACGCGCCCATCTTGGTGCCCCCCGCTGCCGGAGAAGCCCTCTTGATCTACGTTGCCGCGACCACTCAGGTGGTTAGCGCCGCGATTGTGGTTGAGAGACGAGAAGAGGGGCATGCATTGCCTGTCCAGAGGCTAGTCTACTTCATCAGCGAGGTACTGTCCAAGACCAAGATCCACTACCCACAAATTCAGAAGCTGCTATACGCGGTGATCCTGACGCGGTGGAAGTTGCGACACTACTTCGAGTCTCATCCGGTAACTGTGGTGTCATCCTTCCCCCTGGGGGAGATCATCCAGTGCCGAGAGGCCTCGGGTAGAATTGCAAAGTGGGCAGTGGAAATCATGGGCGAAACGATCTCGTTCGCCCCTCGGAAGGCCATCAAGTCCCAGGTCTTGGCGGACTTCGTGGCTGAATGGGTTGACACCCAGCTCCCAACAGCTCTGATCCAACCGGAACTCTGGACCATGTTCTTCGACGGGTCGCTGATGAAGACAGGTGCAGGCGCATGCCTGCTCTTCATCTCACCCCTCGGGAAGCACCTACGCTACGTGCTACGCCTCCACTTCCCGGCGTCCAACAATGTGGCCGAGTATGAGGCTCTGGTCAACGGTTTGCGCATCGCCATCGAGCTAGGGGTCCGACGCCTCGACGCTCGTGGTGACTCGCAGCTCGTCATCGACCAAGTCATGAAGAACTCCCACTGCCACGACCCGAAGATGGAAGCATACTTCGATTAGGTTCGGCGCCTGGAAGACAAGTTCTACGGGCTCGAGCTCAACCACATCGCCCGACGCTACAACGAGACTGCGGACGAGCTGGCTAAAATAGCCTCAAGGCGAACAATGTGTAACACCCCAGGTGTTACTCAGGGTGTCCACCGAGGGCTACCCCATTTAACCTATTATCACATGTGAATTGGTTTGGGCAAAGTACATCAAACTTGGAATTCAAGGTCCTAAACAAGTGCCAACCATCTTGGATATCATGCCCTAGCTTGTCATGCACATCTAAGGGGGGGGGGGGGGAATTTCCCAAAACCCTAAAGCAAACCCCCCTTGGGCAATAGGAACCCTATTTGAAGCTAGGATCAAAAGGTCATGTAAACCTTATGATCATGGCTTGGGCCAAATATAAAAGTTGTAGTATACTTCATAAGCTACAAATGGTAGTAAGAAAGTAACCCCAAAAAGAATTCAGAAAAGCCCCAAAAAGTTCACCCAAGGTTGAGCATAAGAGCAAATTCAGAATTTGCCTAAGTCTAAAAACTAACCCTTGAACAAGGATCCCACATGTTCACCTTAATCCAAAATTCAAAACACTTCGACCCAATTGACAAAGTGGCGCCAAATTAACCCTAGAATGCCCTGGAAAGAGGTGACACCTACCCTAGGGTGTTTGACACGACTTGGCACCATTTTTTTCTCGGTTTGGACATGTCTGACACAGCCGACTTCCCACCCCCATATCTCTCTAACCCGACCACATCTACTCTTGGAACTCACATGAACTAGGTAGCTCTAGGTGCAGGGAAGAGATCTCCCACAGGCGATAGGGCAAGATTCGTACGTTTTGGCCACTCAGCAGAGGGAAGAACACGGGCAGAAGCAACGAGCCACGTGTTCGACGCGCTCTGAGCTTGCCAGAGCACGCTCGCGCGCGCCCCCGCGTGCCCCGCGTCGCGCCAAACGGCCAGCCGACGCCATGGCCCGCGCCCGCGCCTATAAAGCCTCCCCAGGCGTCGACCACACTCTTCCGCGCACGCTCAAACCTCACCGGAGCTAAACTCGCCGCCGTTTGCCCGTGCGCGCCGTGTCCGCGGCCATCCGAGCCACTGCCGCCGTAGACCGGCCAACCCAGCCCTTCCCAACCCTGTCCAACCATCTGAGATGAGTGTGCACGCCCCAGTGAAGCTCCCAGAGCAAGGAATCGAAGCCTGCTTCACCGGAGAAGCCAGTCCACGGTCGCCGGAGTGCACAACCCCGCCGGAGTACGTGGACCGGGTAATCCACTGAACCATTTTACGATTCCTTGTGCACACGGTCTCTACGTCACCTCGTGAAGCTCACCGTGCCCTTGGATTGAACCAGATCGCCGTGATTTGGCCGGCACACCCGCCGCCGACGAGAACACCCGCCTGCGCGCGTGGACCGAGCGATTCCGGCCATCCCCGCCAGCGAGCCGTACGTCGTTGTGACCGTCAGAACCTCCCCGAGCTAACCCTACCCCTCGCCGGACCTCTCTCGCCGCCGGTAAGCCGCGCCGCCCTTTTCCTTCCCGCGGGTACTGTTTACATTGGGGGAAGGACCTCGGGGAAGAAGGAGAGGAAGTCAGGGGGCTTTTTGAACTGTCAGCGACTCAGGGGAATAGTGGTGTAGGGGTAGATTTGAGCGGGTTGATTTAGTTTTAACCCAGGGACCCCGGTGTAAACTGTCTTTTCAGAAAACCTTATTAATCCTGATTTTAAACTTGAATAGAAACTTTGAAAATCCATAACTTCTGTTTAGTTCATCCAAATTTGGTCAAACAAATTTTGTCAGACTCTAAATAATGTAACCTACTTAAGAAAAATATAAAACCCCCTATGTACTATAGAAAACTTTAAGGTTCTGATTTAATTATAGTTTTGGCCAAATACTCAATAATAGAAAGAAAACTAGTTGTGCTATTTGGCTGGGGTTAGAAAAATTTGGAGAAGTTTATGCCCACCTACTGACCTAATTAAAATTGCTAAACCTCTCTGTCCACCCCATTAAGTTAGTTTTTACCCCTTATTTTACAATATGCTTAAGGTTAAGAAAAATAGAAAATGTGATTTAAATAATGAACCAGAGAGCACCCCTATTTTTGTTAGGATACTTATTCAATGTAGTTCACTGGAAAAATCTATCATACCCTGGTTTAGTATAAAATAAGTAAGATACCTTTTATTCTAATAAATTAAGGAAAACTTAGAAAAACCCTACAAAAATAACCCCAAGGTGAAAACACCCCAACCCTTGGGATAACTAATGTTTTGTTAACAAGAACTTAGGAAAAATATGAAATCTGCTATTTGACATTTTTCAAATAATAATGTAGTAGAAAGTGCCTTTTTGGCATTTAACTTTAGAAAATCATAACTAAATAACCATCCCTTAGCTTTCTGTGATTTTTAGCACAAAAGCTTATTATTGCTATTAGATGCCAGCAAAAATAACCTTTAGGACAGAACCCACCCCTAATTAAGAGATCTAGTGTAAAGTGGCCCATTTTACACCACTCTTGTTATTTTTGTCTAAAGCATAGCCTTTATATTTTAAGCCTCAAATTCTTAAAACAGGCTAGAATAGCAAATGGCAACCCACTGTAATTTTTACAGAATTTTTGGAAAATATTAAACCACTGTCATAGTTCAAACCTACACTAGAAACCATAAGTAGAAAATAAAGGAAGGAAAAGGTGAATAATAGGAAATTAGTGTCATCCTAAAAACTCTTTATAACTTGCCCACTGAAGTATATAAAAAGGCAATACTAATTCCCTATGATTATCCTCAACAATAAAAACCTAAGCCTAAAAAGTAATAAGCATAACCCACTGGAAGCCCCGCATGACCAAGAAACCCTAAGTTACTATTTAACTTAGTTTTCTTTTTAGCATAATGTTTTTAATCCTGCATAATCATGACATACATGTTCATTGCATTCGATAGACTGTAACCTTGCTGACAGAGAGTACGTCCTCGTGCTGGAGCAATGAGCTGCTCAGGAGGTAGCCCCAGATCCAGCACCAGAGCCTGCACCAGAGGACCTGCCTGCCACTGCTTTGGAAGGCAAGCCCCGGTTTATGCATAACCTGTTATTTATGCTATTTTACTTCACTTAATGATTGTAGGATTGATTGTGCACTTAGGTGTAGGAATTGTTCGAAACCCTAGTTGCATGATCTCAGGAAATCCTATTGAGATGAATACTAGTATGCTAGGTCGAGTAGCTGCTTTATTAATTAGGATCTCGGTAGAAGACGAGTGATTTTTCTAGCACTCGCGCGAGGTCAGGAAATTGGTTGTATCCACTTCTTATCAAAATGATGTTGGTTGGTGGACAACAATCCATGGGGATTGGTTGTTCACGGGATAAAAATTGGAATAAGGATTAAGGTGTGGTACCGTGTGTCAAGCATTTGAACGTACTAAACATATGCCGAGAAATATGGTAAATCGGTAAGCCTAGTACCTGAGTGAACCTGCCCGCAGATTGCCCTCCTCACGTGACCTGAGATGTGGTCTCCCATTCCGGTTATGGTGGGTACAAGTGCGGTCACTGCACGACGGCAGTCGGGGTCAGTGAGGCATTGTACGCCAAGGCGGTGAGCCCCTTTCTGTTGCCAGGGAATCGATGGGGACGGTTGATGTGTGTGGGGACGGAGTGCCTCGCCACGTCGTGTGTTTAGGTTTACCTTGCAAGGTTTAAAAACTCGATTCGAATCGTCTGCTTCTCGCAGCTAATGAGACTGCTTGATCCATGCTGCTACATTGAGTAATAAGTGGAATTGTGCTGAGATGATACAAGATGTTGATTGCTAAAAATGTTTGCTACTATGTATGAATAGATAGTACATCTTTAGCCTTAAGAGAGTCACACTTAATTTGACAAAGTTAAAAACTTGATTTAGAAACTCAGCTAGTGCTTTTGGCAACCAAACCCCTCAGCCAAACAGCTGCATGTCTAGAGGTAGAGGAGTAGACTCCTCACACCGGGTAAGTCTAGCTGAGTATTAGTATACTCAGCCTTGCTTGTGGCATAATTTTTACAGGTTCTCTAGAGGACATGGTTGCTGGAGTGACTTGGCCGTCCATCTTGCCACCGGGTTGGACTGTCGAGTGGGACCCTACCTCGGCTGAGGAGGAGCATGATGAGTGATGGGACATGCTTCCCCATCTCTCTGTTTATTTCCCGTTAGTTTTATTCCGCTGCACTTCGAACAATGATGACTACTTTTGCGAACTCCGATGATGATGTAATAATTTAATACTCTTTAATGCATGGTTTTATGCTTTATTGTATTTGCTCTGTGACTCACCTTCGAGTGAGATTGTGGTACTTGATCCTATTAGTGGCCGAGTCGGACTAGATCCGAGGGATTGACGGATTATTCCCATTTAAGTGTGGTCTAGCCTCAAAGGCAGGGCTCAGGCACTTAAGTTGGAATAATTCGGGCAGTTCCGCCACAGCTGGTATCGGAGCTTGTACCACCACAGAGGAATCAATAAAATGTAAATACCATCTTTTTTCCAAAGTAAAACTTGATAGAAACAATGTTGAATAGATAGTAGGACGAGCAGGATAGACCTAGGACGTGAAGCCTTAGGATGATAGAAGGGTAGCTAGGTGGCTAAGTGAGTAGGCCCTACAGGCCACTTTTACAGGATGGGAGTTTTTCCCTATTCCCTTTATCTTGTTGTGAGGTCGTTCAGGACGAGCATGCATGCATTCTTTAATTAAACAAATGGAAAATTAGTAAGGACTTAAATTATGACCAACTAAGTTCCCCAGTACCATTTCATTCAACTAAAGAAAGGTCGAGTCTTATTTTTCTTGTTCTTTTTATAATTATTTTTCCTTTACTTACGCTTAACCGTACACAGATGACTTCCCATGGATCCTCAGACGACGGAAACGCACTGTCCCACATTGACGGGCTTGCACGAGAGGGCTTTCCCCGCATTTTGTGGGAGGTACTTCAGGGGGCCGGATATACGACACCCCCTCAGTACGCGGTGCAGCAGTTCGAGAAGCACCGAGTGCCCCGCTGTAGGGTGAGGATGACCTTGGAGCCTCATCCCCTGCAGCCAGGCTGGTGCTCATTGGACTCCGAGTCTTTTGGATACCGAGCTGAGGACACGATCGAGGCGATCGCTCTGCACGGGTTGACCACTTTCTGTGGATTCCATCCTTTGGAGCTGGCTACCCACCCCATTGGCTTGTTCCCCGCCGAAAGGGAGGACGACCCAATGTGGAAGGATCGGGTGGAGCATGCCAAGGATATCTGGGCCATCTACCTAGGGCAGACTGCGCACTTGACCGTACGGTGCATGAATGCTCTGTACCGTCTGCAAGTGATGCGCGGTGAGGCGATGTCCCATCTGATGGCACTATTGGAGGCGACAAAGATTACTTTGGACAACAGGGAGGAGCTTGTGGTTGATTTGTCCACTGAAATGGTGGAAAAGGACTTGCAGGTGGAGCAGCTATCCACTGATATCCAAGAGTTGGAGGAATTGGTAGGGACCAGAGAGAACACCATCGAGGTTCTCGAGGATCAGCTCATTAACACCCAGCAGCAGCTTGCCGAGGCTAATGAGCACTTGGATATGCATCACCAGAAGATCCAGGATATGGAGGCCAACGAGGACGTCGACATCGAGGGAGGAGATGAGCCTACCTCTAGTGTGGACACTGCTGGCTCAGGGAGACCACCTTCCCCCGAGTCGAGTGTTGCCTCGTTCGCTCACTAGGTGTCAGGGACAGAGTTAGAAGTCGGTGATGGTAGGACTCCTCGCAGCTAGCTTAGCTTTTGCACCCTTGGGGTACTAGGCTAGATAGAGTTGAGTCTTTTTGGGACAAATGATGTAACCGTGATAAACTCTCTTGGAAGCATGTTTGATGGATGCTGTTATCAATTTTAAATTTGGAAGGAAAAATTTATGCCTTTTTAAATCCTTTTTGTTTAAGTTGGAATCTGTCATTTTGCTTTTGGCTCTTTTCGCCGCGATTAAACCTTGAACTCGAAGATATGGTGTTAAGTATATATGTGGTTTTTCAGATGGCTGGGAGGCAGCATCGTGGCCAGAACGAGCGCGTTCCTCCACCGCCGCCACCGCCTCCCACTCTGCAGGAGCTAATGGCTCAGCAGAATGAGATCTTGAGGCAGCTAGCTCAGCGCCAGCCACCACCTCAGCACTAAGGTGGTGGAGACCATCAGCGTCACCCCGCGGCAGCTACCTACCAGGAGTTCCTCAGCACCCAGCCACCATTGTTCACCAGGGCAGAGGACCCACTGGATGCAGATGTGTGGTTGCGAGTAGTGGAATCCAAATTCCCGCTACTCCATGGAGCTTGCTCAGAGGTCACTAAAGTCAGGTTCACCACCCAGCAGCTTCGCGGACCCGCAAGGACTTGGTGGGACCATTTTCTTGCTATGCAGCCAGAGGACCGAGAGGTGGAGTGGAGAGAGTTCTAGGCAGCTTTCAGGGGACACCACATACCGGCTGGGATTATGGACCGAAAGCTCAACGAGTTTCTGGCACTCACTCAGGGCAACAGGACAATGTTGCAGTATGCCCAAGCTTTTAATGACTTGTGCCAATATGCTGGATATCACACAGATACGGATGAGAAGAAGAGAGACAGGTTCAGGAGGGGGCTCAGCACTAAGCTCCGTGACCGTCTCAACACCGTCAGGGCCAATAGTTACAATGAGTTGGTCAACATGGCTATCTCCCAGGAGGACTGCATTACAGCTCGACAGGCAGAAAAGAAGAGGAAGACCCCTGTGGCAGGACCTTCAGCTTAGCCACAGCGCTTCAGGATTGTGTCCGACACTCAGAGCAGGGGACCCCAGCAGCAGCAGCAGCAAGGGAGGTGGGTGATCCGACCACAGCAGCAGCAGCAGCAGGCACCCAACCGTACCCAGTTTCCAGCTCAAAGGAACAACCAGCAGCAGCAGCAGTACCGCCAGACAAATGACAACATGTGTTTCACGTGTGGCAACACCGGGCACTATGCCAAGAATTGCCCCAGGAACCAGCAGAGGCAGGGGCAGAATGTTAATCAGAATCAAGGCAAGAGACAGAAGGTGCAAGTGAGGCAGGGCAGGCTGAACTTCACTACCATGACTGATATTCCAGAGGGAGCACCCGTCATGACTGGTATCTTTACAATTTTAAATTATCCTGCTATTGTTCTTTTTGATTCTGGTGCATCGCATAGTTTTATCAGTGCCAAATTTAGTGCCAAGTGCCAGTTGCCTTTTCACCACACCAATGGGGGCATTACCATTTCAACACCAGGAGGCAGAGTTGCCACTTATCAAATCAACAGGCAAGTGCCCATAAAATTTGGTAGTCTTGTGATTAGAACCACCCTTCTCATCTTAGGATTGGATAGCGTGGATATTATATTGGGAGCTGACTGGTTGACCAGGCATCAGACAGTATTAGATATTGCAGCCAGGGCCATTGAAATTCATTCCCCTGCCTATGGCGAGACTGTTCTATATTTGCCCGATCAGGGATGCACCCGTTCTTGTGCCTTTGTTATGATAGAATCCCCAGTGGAAAAGATCCCAGTGGTTTGTGACTACCCGGATGTGTTTCCGGATGAATTGCCAGGGATGCCACCCGACCGAGACATTGAGTTCGCAATCGAGTTACAACCCGGGACTGCTCCTATCTCCAAGAGACCCTATAGGATGCCTCCCGCAGAATTGGCAGAACTGAAAAAGCAATTGCAAGAGTTGTTGGATAAGGGATTTATTCGCCCAAGTACTTCACCATGGGGATGTCCAGCATTATTTGTGAAGAAAAAGGATGAGAGTTTGAGAATGTGTGTTGACTACCGCCCTCTCAATGCGGTGACTATCAAGAACAAATACCCATTGCCCCGCATTGATGTTCTGTTTGATCAGCTAGTGGGAGCCAAGGTATTCTCCAAAATAGACCTTCGCTCAGGTTACCATCAGATCAAGATCCGTGCCAGCGATATTCCCAAGATGGCCTTTGTCGGTGTTTTGGGTCCGACCGCACACCCGGGGTTGTCCCTCAAGGTGTTTTTAGGAGTAGGAAGGTGTCGACGACTGTAGCAAAATGGTTCGTGCCGATCGCACGAGGAACAGTGGACAAAGTTTACAGGTTCGGGCCGCTTTGAGATG
This sequence comes from Zea mays, assembly GCF_902167145.1. Lineage (NCBI taxonomy): Eukaryota > Viridiplantae > Streptophyta > Magnoliopsida > Poales > Poaceae > Zea > Zea mays. The sequence goes on from NC_050105.1 coordinate 90,574,753, forward strand.
CATAACACCCTACGTCCTGGTGAGTATGCTTGGTGGATGTGGTTACAAGAGAGCTCTCTGGATTGAGAATTCAGAGAGTTGACGTGGGTGGCTAAGTAATAGGGTCGATCGTTCTGAAGGGGTGCCCCCTAGGCCTTATATACTCGACCGTGGGGCAATACATGTGGATATGATAACAACAAGTAGCTAAAAGATAGTGAACCTCTTGAGTTTATCCCTGCATAACCCTCGCCGACTTATCCTTGCATGGCTCCGTTGCATGGGGGCTCTGGCGCGGGAAAGTCGGATCTCTATTGTGGTCATTCGCTCGACGTTGTGGGCCGTTCGGGTTTACACCAATCCGGCCTCATGTCGATCTGCTTTGCTGGTTGCTTCTCCCAGGTCCACGAATAAATGACCTCACGATTTATTGGGCCCTTGGGCCTTTCGTGGGGTCTTTTACTCTTTTAGTGGATCCGGGGGATATCTATCCCCCACAAGCCCCCGATCTTTGGGTTAATTTAGAGGTAATCAGCCCAAAGATCCCAGGTCCAGCTTGCGGGTGACTTGAAGAAAATGATTTCTTGTTGTCTTCTTCTGCTTTGATTTCTCGTAGACCGAAGCCTTGTTTCGTGCTCGTGTCTTAGAGGTCGGCATTTCGATTTGTAGGATTCTGAACTTCTTTGGGTGCACCGGAGGTGCACCCAATGGGTGTAGCCCCCGAGCTTCAAGTAGATTTTAGAAAATAATCTACTCGAAGGTCTTCCCCAGAAATTATTTCCATTTGTGCTCCTGCATTTTGGTTGAAAGCTGGCCTTTTAATCTTGTTCCGCGCTCTTTATAAGTCGGCATTATCTTGGCTTGGAATGATAATCCATGGGGTGCACCGGAGGTGCACCCAATGGGTGTAGCCCCCGACCTTCAAATGGATTTCTAAGGATAATCCATTCGAAGGTCTTCCTTTTGTGTCTCTTTGCTGAAAATTATCCTTTCTGGTTTGTAGAAATCGGCATGAAGCTATTCGCATTATGCTTTGGAGGTCAGCATTATGTCATCAATATTTTGCTTCAGAGGTCAGCATATATTTTGTCTTTAGCGGCCGAGTTCGCAATCCATCCATATCTTGCTAGGTAGTGCCATTTATTTGCTCTGTGACTGATTGGACGTCTGATGGACGTTCTCTGTCTAGTCTTCACATCGCTTCTGTCGGCCATATTTTGTACTTCACTGGCTATATTTGGCTTTCCTCTGATCCTTACTGGTATCTCATTTTTGTCTTGAGGTATTCACTGCGTGCCCTGTACAGATGTGACCGTTTTGAAAAATATACTGATAATTCCTGGGCGTCCCCCCCCAATGGGTGTGGGCAAGGGATGGCTTGGTGCGCTGAGTGTTTTAGTCGGCTGCTTCTGAGTAGTAATGTGATGTGACGGCGGGTGTAATCATATCCTCCGCGCTGTTGACTGGAGTCCCAATGGGTGTTGTGTTGCGTGAAACGGCGTCAGCCGCCTGCCGTGTCTTCAGACGGGTTGAAGTGCTTATTGAATGCTTTGCGACTGTTCAGTGACCGCGGTTGGAGGTGAGCGGTTGCCTTCTTCTTCTATAAATAGTGCCTTTGCCTCTCTGGTTATTTCACATCTCTTGCTGTTCTCCGCTGCTTGCTTTCTTCCTCTCCTTGCATTTCCACCATGGGCAAGAACAACAAACACAAGCGCGAGCCGACTCCTCCGTCAGAGGACTTTGGCGACTCGGAATACTCAGAGGAGGAGTTCTCCTCTGAGTCCGAGGGGTCTCCGGCTCCCGTCTCTCCCCCAGCGTCGTTCGATGACTCGGACGACTCTCAGGGGATTGCCGCGGAGGTCTGGACGTACATCCAGGCCGTCGAGCGCTCCGGGATCGAGGGCTCGGATGAGTCAGAGTACTCCTCGGATGAGGAGGACTCGGACGGCGGCGGCGAGGGCGAGGACGACGACGACGACGACGGCGGCGGCGGCGACGGTGACGGCAGCGGCAGGGGCGGCAACGGCGGCGGCAGGGGCGGCAACGGCGGCAGCAGGAGCGGCGACGGCGGCAGCAGCAGGGGCAGCAACAAGGCCAGTGGCTAAATGCCACTGGTTTTTAGATATTAGTATAGATTAGAAGTAGTATAGTAAAATAATGTAGTAGTATTAGTAGTGTAGAGTAGTATAGCGTAGTGTAGTAGTAGTGGTAATGTAATGTAGTAATAGTAGGGAAGTATCAACTCGTGAAGAGTTGATTTGTAAGTATGTTATCTTCCCTTTGATGAATGAAATGATGTTGGTTTTTCTTGTGATGATTACTCTCTGATATTCACAACTCGAAGTTCTTGAATCATTCCTCTTCCCGACTTTTTCATGAAATTGATTCCGAGTTACTTGAAGACGACGTCGGCGCTTTGGAGGCAACTGCCGAGCGACTGAACATGATATCAGCGTTTTAGAGGTAACGCTGAGTGACTGGGAGGCGACGTCAGCATTTTGGAGGCAATGCCGAGCGACTAAACACGATATCAGCGTTTTAGAGGTAACGCCGAGTGATCGAATACAATATCAGCATTTTAGAGGCAACGCCAAGTGACTGGAGGGCGACGTCAGCGTTTTAGAGGCAACGCCGAGCGACTAAACACGATATCAGCGTTTTAGAGGTAACGCCGAGTGACGGGAAGGGCGACGTCGGCGTTTTAGAGGCAATGCCGAGTGATTGGGAAGCGACGTCGGCATTTTTAGAGGTAATGCCGAGCGACTTGAGACGGTGCCAGAGGGCGATTTCAGCGTTTTAGAGACAACGCCGAGTGACTGGAGGGCGACGTCGGCGTTTTAGAGGCAACGCCGAGCGAATGAACACTGTATCAGCGTTTTAGAGGCAACGCCGAGTGATAGCGGGCCGCGCGAGTCACTTTGAGGATGATAGCCGAGTGATGAGGTGGCGTGTCGGTTTTTTGGAAATAACTGCCGGATGACCACGTGGTACGCTGGGTGCTGACTGGGCACTTTTTGAAACGGTATCTGGCTCGAGAATATCCCATAAGAGCTGCGCTTTTAGCCGCCTTTGCTTTCCGTGCCCTAGTTCTTGCTTTTCCGCTTCCGAATCCTCCCTGCCATTCACCTTCCGCTCTGCTCGCTGGTAGAATTGAGATGGCACCCAAGAGGAAGACCGCGAGCTCATCTGCTGTGGTGATTCCTCCAATCGACCCCAACAGCCAGTTGCCTTTCGCAGGTAACCACATGTCCATCGTTTCCGAAACTGAACTTCTCCACCTCGTATCTATCGGGGTTCTTCCTCCGCAAGAACTCTATTCTTGGCGGATTTGCCATGGATTCACTGTTCCGACAGAGGATACCCATGAATCCGTGGTTTACGCCCCATTTCTTCTCCGCGGCCTCGGCCTTCCCATCTCTCCCTTTTTCCGCGGCCTCCTTGATTTCTACCATATTAACTTGACCCATTTGAACCCCAATTCAATTCTGCAAATCTCCATTTTCGTTCACTTATGCGAAGCCTTTCTTGGCGTGTTGCCACATTTCGGTTTATGGAAATATTTGTATCATTGTCGCCCTGGGATGGCCGGGGGACAACATCAGTTGGTCGGGGGTGCCAGCTTGGAGATGCGCCGCGGGAGGAAAACTGAATATCTCGAGATCCCCCTCAAGGACAGTATTAAGGGATGGCGCCTAGAGTGGTTCATAGTTGAGAATTATGGGAATTCTCTCCCCTCCCGGTCGGGAAGACAGCCAGACGTTCGCACCCCAAGCTGGACCGAGTCTCCCACAGATCAGGAGGTAGCTGAGGCAGGTGTGTTGCTAGCTGAAGTTGGACTGCTGAAAGAGAGGGGTCTAACTGCTGAAGCTGTGGTTACCGACTTTGTTTTCAAGAATATTCAGCCACTGAAAGACAGGGCCTATCCAGCTTATCTGTATCGAGGGCTAGCCGACTCAACTCGGGTTATCAACAGGAGAATTCCTTCTGCAGACTTGGTGAGCCGACTTGAAATGATCCTCAGGGGCAAGGTGTCAAATGTTGGTGCTCCAGTGGCGTACTCGGCCTGGAACTTGCCTCCTCCCAAAGCCTTCACCCTTTTCGTGTCGAATCCACCCGTTACTGATGGCAGTTTGGGCCTTAGAGTGCGACCCTCTGCTGAAGAAGTTAGTGCTTTGGTTGCTTCGCTTGGGGAGATTCCTGATGACGAATGGCAGGTCCATTTTGAGGTGCCCCTGAACCCTAGTGATGCAGATATAAACGCTATGCTCGATTTGCTAGCTGAGGATTCTTCCGATGCTGCTCCTGCTGGGGCGTTGGCAGTGGTGCCCCTCCCAGAGGTTGATACGACTTTGGATGCACAGAAACCTGTTAGCACTCGCCCGAGGCGCCCTTGCCGAGCCAATCAGCCTGATCCTTCTGTTGATGAGCAGAAGAAGAAAATAAGACGCCTCCGGCGAGTATCCAGCTTTGATCAGGATGTTGGTACCTCGGTTCCTGCTACTGAAGAAATGCCTGCGACTGGACTTATTGATGCTGACCCCAATGGGTGTCCCCAATCTGCTGCTGATCCCAATGTGGGTGCTCCATCTGTTGCTGACCCCAATGGGGGTGCTGCTTGTGTTGCCAATGTGGATGATGAGGAGGAAGAAAATGAAGCTCCTTTAACTCGGAAAAACAGTCGGCAGTTCATCGCCAGCGGTGGAAGTAGTGGAGTTCCCTCTCCTGCTTTGTCTGCCCTCATTGGTCTGCAAGAACTGTCCCTAGCCAACTTTGATCAAACTCTTGAAGATATGGTCCCAGAAGACTTGTTATCGGAGCCAGTGGATGATGGTGCAATGGAGGCTTGCATTGACGTGCCTGATGTTGGGTTGAGGTCATCCTGTGCCTCGTCGACCTTAGAGCGCGATCTCGAGGGTCGAGAAGCTGACTTGGATTGTCCTGGTCCCATGGAAGTAGCTGAGGGCCCGTCAACCTTAGAGGTGGTTACTGCAGAGAGCTTGGACCGCAAGAATGGTGCTGACACATGCCCAGCCCCCGAGGATGTTGCCGGGGATGACTTAGCTCGGGTGAAGAGTGTAAGCCACTGCCCAGCCCCCGAGGGTGCTGCTGGGGATGATCCGGCTCAAGTGGGCAGTGCCAACTATGACCCAGCCCCCGAGGGTGCCCAAGCAGGGTCTACTTCCTGTACTTCCATGGACGTTCACGCGGGATCTCCTCCACGCTCTGGTTGTATGGTGGTAGCCCAAACTTTGGATCAGGAAGTCGCTTTAGAGGACAGCGCCCCTGCTGACCGAGTGTTGGGTTCTGTTGAAGGTACTGGACTGATCTCTGCTGGTTTGTTGCAAGCTGCTCCGGTTGGTGGCCTTACGCCTGCTTATCAACTGATCTCCTCTGATTTGGGGATCCCCTCGTTCTTTACCAACCTCCAGGTACCGTGATGTGTTTTAGCTTGATCTTCACATTGTATGAACTGCCGTCATCACCCTCATCTGTTTTCCTCATCAGGCTTTGGTGGATGGGATGGCCAGCCAGTTGAGATCGCAGGGTGCTTCCGTCCCAGAAGTGGCCTCGTCTCTTGCATGTTGGAATCCAGTGTCACTTCAACATCGCGTCTCTGAATTGGAGGCAACCAACGCTGGTTAGTGCCCTTTTTGCTTTTCTTTGCCTTTGCTGTGGACTGTTTTACCTTCTAACCCTGTTTTGTTTGATTATCTCTTGCTAGGAATGACTCGACAGATTTCAATTATTGAAGAAAAACACTCCCGAGATCAGGCTGAATTGGTCCAGCGGTGCGCTGACTTCGAGGAGAAGTACTCTCAGAGCCAAACTGAACTGGGTCAAGTCTCTGCTGCCTTGGATGACGCCAATGCACTGAGTTCTTCTCTTCATGCTCAGCTCAATTCTGAAAAGGTGATTTACAAAACTGTGCCTTGCCTTGCTGAGTTCCTATTACTTGCTCGGTTTTTGAAGGAGTTGATTTTTGCTTGCAGGAGGAAAAACGTATCCTTGCTGCTTCTCGTGACAATCTTGACAGACTGTATCGTGATTCTAGCAACTCGCTGACCATCTTGGAGAGGAGTCACCGCTTTACAATGGAGGAATTGGACAATCAACGTTGTAGGCTGCAGGAGTCTGCGGACGAAGTGACCCGCCTCAAGCAGTTGATATCAGCAAAGGATGCCACCATTAAAGAACTCCGAGCTTCCAAGAAATCCATTGCCCAAGAGTTAGAGACTGCTCGACTGGCTGCTAAAGTTGCCGAAGAAACTTCTGTTACTCTCAAAGCCCAGCGCGACAAAGCCATGGACAAGGCTATTCGGGCGGGACGAATCTTGATGAGGAGGCCCGACGTGGTTGTTCCTGAAGACATAAGGGCTGACGTGAATGCTGCCCCCGATTCCTCGAGTCGCCCTTCTTCGTCGGTCGCCCCTGAGAAAGACATCGCGAAATAGAGAAACATTTTGCGTGCTTTGAGCGCGCGGTTAGCATGATCGAGTATTTGTTAGAGGACATCAGTTCTGCATTCGAATGATATAATTACTCTCTTATTGTATCAGAATTCATCAGTTCGTAAATTTGCAGTAATGAAACGACGCACGAGGATTATGAGATTTGTTGGCGGGATATAGAAGTCATCCCCTGAATTGCATGGGCATGAGCATGTTGCACCGCCTTAAGTCGTTGCCGACTTAAGTCGATTACTCCGTTAGTAGGGCATGGTGGTCACCCCGAGTTAAGTAAGCGTGAGCATGTTGCACCGCCTTAAGTCGTTGCCGACTTAAGTCGATTGCTCCGTTAGTAGGGCATAGTGGTCACCCCGAGTTAAGTAAGCGTGAGCATGTTGCACCGCCTTAAGTCGTTGCCGACTTAAGTCGATTGCTCCGTTAGTAGGGCATAGTGGTCACCCCGAGTTAAGTAAGCGTGAGCATGTTGCACCGCCTTAAGTCGTTGCCGACTTAAGTCGATTGCTCCGTTAGTAGGGCATAGTGGTCACCCCGAGTTAAGTAAGCGTGAGCATGTCGCACCGCCTTAAGTCGTTGCCGACTTAAGTCGATTGCTCCGTTAGTAGGGCATAGTGGTCACCCCGAGTTAAGTAAGCGTGAGCATGTCGCACCGCCTTAAGTCGTTGCCAACTTAAGTCGATTGCTCCGTTAGTAGGGCATAGTGGTCACCCCGAGTTAAGTAAGAATGCAAGTCAATCGTAAACGAATTGAGTATCTTTGAAACCTCTTTTTATTGATGACATATTTCCACTTTACAGAGTACATCGTCATCCCAGCAGTTTTGAAATACAGCTAGGGATAAAACTTTCTGAGGTGTTCTATGTTCTAGGAGTTCCCAACTTCTGTGCCATCCATCTGAGTGAGGCGATACGATCCGGGCCGAGTGACTTCTGCTACCATGAAGGGTCCTTCCCATAAGGGTGATAACTTGTGTCGTCCCTCCCCTGTTAGAATTCGGCGGAGGACGAGATCCCCTACTGAGAAGAATCGTTGTCGCACAGCCTTGTCGTGATAGCGCCTTAGAGTCTGCTGATACCGTGCTGATTGGATTACCACGTTTAGCCGTTCTTCTTCAAGTACATCAATGTCCTCCAGCCTGGTGGCCTTAGCTTCTGCTATGCTTTCGAAGATCAACCTTGGCGCCCCGAACTTGAGATCAGCGGGTAGCACTGCCTCCGACCCATAGACCATGAAGAAAGGAGTGTTTCCATGCAGGGCTCGACTAGGTTGGGTTCTTAGGCTCCAAACGACATATGGCAATTCCCTTATCCACTTTCCTGCGAATTTTTCATTCTTATCAAAGACCTTTTTCCTGAGTGCTTCCAATATCATTCCGTTGGCTCGCTCAACCTGCCCGTTGGCTCTTGGATGTGCTACGGATGCATACTTGATCTGAATGCTCTTTTGCTCGCAGAAGTCGAAGAATTCTGAACTTGTGAAGTTGGATCCTAAGTCAGTTATGATGCTGTTTGGTATCCCGAATCTGAATATTATGTCTTGTATGAATTCCACGGCCTTAGCAGAGGTTAAAGAGGCAATGGGCTTGAACTCTATCCATTTAGTGAATTTGTCAATCGCCACCAATACATGAGTGTATCCCCCTTGAGCTTTCTTGAAAGGTCCAATCATATCCAGTCCCCAGCATGCGAAAGGCCAAGTCACTGGTATGGTCTGCAGTTGCTGTGCTGGCAGGTGTTGTTGCTTTGACAAGTATTGGCAAGTTTTGCACCTTCGAACTAACTCGGCTGCATCGTTCTTTGTTGTTGGCCAATAGAATCCTGACCTGAAGACCTTCCCAACTAGTGTTCTGGATGCTGCATGTATTCCACATTGCCCAGCATGGACCTCCTCCAGAAGTTGCTTCCCAGTGGACGGGAGAATACACTTCATGAGGACTCCAGATGCACCCCTTCTGTATAATGTTTCCCCAATGAGTGTATAGTGAGCCGACTGTCTGGCAATGCGCTCTGCCGAGTTCTTGTCGTCTGGTTCTTCTTCGTTCTTTATATACTTAATGATCAGCCTTCTCCAGTCATCTGACTCGAGTTGATCTATGATGTTGCACTCTTCTGTTTGATCCATTGAGATACTCGGCTGTTGGATTTCTTGCACGAAGACTCCGGGTGGGACCTGAGTTCGACCGGATCCTAGCTTGGACAGTACATCAGCTGCTGTGTTCCGATCTCTTTCTACATGATGGAATTCCAGACCCTCGAATTTATCTTCCAGCTTTCGGACGACAGCGCAGTATTTTCCCATCGAATCGCTTGAACAATCCCACTCCTTGTTTATCTGGCTGATGACTACCAGAGAGTCCCCATATACCATCAATCTCTTGACGCCCAACGATATGGCAATGTTCAATCCATGGATCAGAGCTTCATACTCGGCTGCATTGTTGGAGGCTGGGAACAGCAACTGGAGGGCATACTTGAGGTGTTCGCCTCCAGGTGCGGTGAAGAGAATCCCTGCTCCCGCTCCCTGCAGTTTCAACGAGCCATCGAAATACATTCGCCATACTTCTGCAGTCTCTGGGTTATCTGGTACTTGCTGTTCAGTCCACTCTGATACGAAAATCAACCAATGGTTGAGTTTTGATAGCAGTGCGAGGTCGGAACTCGATGTCATGAGATCCCAGCTCGCAAGCCCACTTGGCTATTCGGCCAATGGCTTCCTTGTTGTGAAGAATATCCCCTATCGGAAAACCAGTAACTACTATGACTTTGTCGTCATCAAAGTAGTGACGCAGCTTGCGGGCAGTTAGAAGTACTGCATATAATAGCTTCTGAACTTGAGGATACTTTTTCTTTGAGGGACCCAGAACTTCACTGATGAAGTATACAGGATGTTGTACTGGGTAGGCATGTCCTTCTTCTACTCGCTCGACTACCAACGCGGTGCTTACCACGTGAGTCGTGCAAGAGATATACAGTAGCAAATCTTCAGCCGGTTGAGTTGACGTAGCTCGCCGGGGTGGCTTCAGTACTGGGGGTGTTGTCAAGAATTTTTTTCAGTGCATCTAGAGCTTCTTGTGCTTCTGAAGTCCATTGAAACTTATCCACCTTCTTGAGTAGCTTGTAAAATGGCAAACCTTTTTCTCCCAGCCTGGATATAAATCTGCTCAGAGCTGCCATGCATCCGGTAAGTCGCTGAACCTTCTTTTGTGATCGAGGAGCTTCCATCTTCATGATAGCTTCAATTTTATCCGGATTAGCCTCAATTCCCCGGTGGCTGACGATAAACCCGAGTAACTTTCCAGTTGGTACCCCGAAAACACATTTTTCAGGATTAAGCTTCCATCTATACCGTCTCAGACTGTTGAAAACCAGTTGTAAGTCTTCGATGAAGTCTTCCGAATTCTCCGTTTTGATTACCACATCATCTACGTAGGCCTCAACACGCTTGCCCAGTGATCGGCCAAGCATGTTTGAATGGCTCTCTAATAAGTTGCTCCAGCGTTTTTGAGGCCGAACGGCATGGAGGTATAACAGAAAGCACCAAACGGAGTGATGAACGCTGTTTTTTCCTCGTCTTCCTTCGCCAAACTAATCTGATGATACCCGGAATAGCAATCTAAGAAAGACAGCACAGAACATCCAGCGGTGGAGTCCACCACCTGATCTATCCTTGGGAGCCCGAAGGGATCCTTCGGACAGTGTTTGTTGAGATCAGTATAGTCGACGCACATGCACCAATCCACTTTATTCTTTTTGAGTACAAGAACAGGATTGGCTAACCACTCGGGGTGCAATACTTCTCTAATAAATCCAGCCGCGACCAAGCGAGCTAACTCGGCGCGAATGGCCTCTCTCTTGTCGGGCGTGAAACGACGTAGCTTTTGCCGAATCGGCCTCGCCTGGGGATAGACCTTCAATTTGTGCTCGGCCAGTTCTCTTGGGACTCCCGGCATATCCGCAGGTTGCCATGCGAATACGTCTCGGTTATCTTGCAGAAACTGGACGAGCGCGCTTTCCTATTTGTCGTCCAGGCTGGAGCTGATGATGGCAGTCTTGCGTTCATCAGCGAACCCCAGGTTGATCCTCTTAGTATATTCAGTCGGCCGCATAGAGGTCACGGCCTGAGCTTCATTTGCCGGTACTGCGAGGTTCTCCCCAGGCTTAGAGTTCGCCGGTGTCGAGGAAACCGTCAATGGCTTGGTGTTGAGGGCTGCTTGGATGGCCACTCGGAAACATTCTGCGGCACCTTGGAAGTCGGCGCGCACAGTTATGATTCCTTGCGGTCCTAGCATCTTCAGTACCATGTATGTGTAATGAGGGATGGCCATGAATTTGGCCAGCCCCGGCCTCCCGATGATGGCGTTGTACTCGCAGTCGAAGTTCGCCACTTCGAACCTCAGGAACTCGGTTCTGTAGTTCTCCGGAGTTCCGAAGGTGACTGGCATGTAGATGTGGCCCAGCGGGTATTCTCCTTCCGTCGGCACGATACCGAAGAAAGGAGTGTCCGACTCGTGGAGCTCTTTGAGGTGAACTCCCAGGCCTTGGAGTGTTCGGGGGAAGGTGACGTTGATGCTGCTCCCCCCGTCCACTAGCACCTTCTTCACCCGGCCCTCTCGGATCACCGGATCGACGAGGAGCGGGTATTTGCCTGGATGGTCGAAGTTAAGCCATTGATCCTCCCGAGTGAAAGTGATCGGGTGCTCCGACCACCGGTATGGGGCGGGAGGACCGGTGGTTGCCACCAGTATCTGGCGGTCGTTGAGCTTTTGTTGCCTTTTGTTCTCCTGCGACCCATGTCCGCCGAAGATGACGTTGACCTCCCTGTCGACGCGTGGGAAAGCTCCTCCCCCTCCCCCCTCCTCCTGCTGATGGGGTTGTCGTGGTTCATCTGGTCCTCCCCTCGGCGGAGGAGGAGGTATAGGTTGGAAGGGTCGGCCGTGCCCGATGGAGTGCTTAAAGTCCCGGCAGTTGCGAAGAGTGTGGCACATGTCTTTGTGGTACGGGCACTGGGTGTCGAGGATGTCGTCCAGCGTGCGTTCGCCTCCGCGAGGTCCTCCTCGGGCGCGAGAGGCAGGTGGTCCGGCGGCGTGTACTTCTTCGCGAGGCCTCTTCTCCCATCGTTTGTCGGGTTGCTGGTTCGCGTCACGTCGTGGTGCTGCCGGTGCGGGCTTAGTTCCTCCGATGAGGTCCTGAGCTCGCTCGTCGGTGGTGATGTAGAGGTCGGCTTCTCGGAACAGTTCCTTGGAAGTAGTCGGCGCCTTCTGTAGTATAGCTCGGACGAAAGCCGAGTCGTTGGATCCTCTGTAGAAGTCCTCGATCACGGCCGCCTCCGTAACCTCGGGGATGCGATTTCTCATGGTCTAGAACCTTTTGAGGTACGACCGGAGAGTCTCATCCCCTCGGCGCTTGATGGATTTGAGGTCCCATGGTTGTGCTGGCTTGTCGGAGAGGGACTGGAAGTTGGCGGTGAAGCGTCGACTGAAGTCCCCCCAGTCGTCGATGCAGTGTCGGGGTAGATGTCGCAGCCATTGCAGCGCGTCTTGCCCAAGGACGATGGGTAAATACGCGGTCATCACGTCTTCGGACGCCCCGGCAGCTCGAGCAGCGGTGGTGTAGACGGCTAGCCAACCTCCTGGATCCTGCTTAGGTTCATATTTGTCGACATTGGATACCTTGAAGTTGGGAGGCCATTGAATGGCCCTAAGGCGCGGAGTAAGAGCGGATACTCCGCACGTGTCCTCCTGTCGTCGGGGACGATGCCTGTCCCGGGGAGGGGAGTTGTGGTTGTGGTTCCTCGACCGTCCCCGGGTGGTTCCGCCAGTTGAGGCCGTTGCCGACTCAGTTCTAGTGGCCTGGCTCTGAGCCGGGACGCCATGATCCCTGTCGTACTCCTCCCGACGGCGAATCTCGTTCTCATGCCGCCGTTCGCGCGAAGCATTGATGGAGCTTCGCGCGTCTCGGCGACTGTTGATGGCGTGTCGTAGATCGTTCGGCGGGTGAGCAAGCGGTAGAAGATGGTTGGCTGCCTGGGTGAACTGGCGTCGGTAGCCCTCAGCGTCGGGAGTCCGAGGAAGTCCATCAGCTATCCGAGCTAGCACCCCTCCGACTTCGCTCGGCGTGTTCATGGCTCGGGCGAAATCGGGATTCAGGTTGCGCCCGAAGAATGGATTCTCCCGGCGTTGCCTTGCATCTTGCTTGGCTTGTTCCTGAGCCCGTCGGCGATCACGTCGTCGGGAGTTCCTTCGTTCTCTGAAGACGCGTTCTTCCGGAGTTTCTCCTATCTCCGAGATCTCGTCTCGTGAGACAGGTTGCTCCGGATCCCGTTCTCCGGCCACGTGATGTCGTCGAACGTTCCTGCGCCGATTCCTCCGTCGGCGGGATTCTCGTTGAGGCGGTTCTTCTCCGAGTGCGGTCGGCTCGTCGTCGGAGACGGTAGGCGACTCCACTCTCCCGATGAAGAGGACGTCGGGGTAGAATGGTGCTGCTGTCGTGGCGACTTTCTTTCCATTCTCCTTTGAGGCCGGAGGAACGGAAAGAACAACTTGCTTCTCCCTGGTCTCCTTCTTCCTCGCGATCCGTGTCCATTCTTTTGTCGGGGAAGTGGACAGTGGAGTTTTCCGGGTCAGCGAGCCCTCGGCCCCTGACTTTCCGGAGACGATCTTTTTCCGAAGAGCTGGAGGTTGCGCTTCTCTGGCATTTTCGGAGTTCGTTGGAGGAGACTTCTTTTCCGGCAGATCCGCGATACGGTGTAGAATTCCCTCTTCATCCGCTACAGATGAGATTGTTCCGAAGCAGAATATGGATCCGGGGCGCAGGGTGATCTTGCTGTAGAAGGTGACGGCCATTGAGCTAGCTTGGATCGTCGACACACCCCCTACCTGGCGCGCCAGCTGTCGGTGTTTTGGGTCCGACCGCACACCCGGGGTTGCCCCTCAAGGTGTTTTTAGGAGTAGGACGGTGTCGACGACTGTAGCAAAATGGTTCGTGCCGATCGCACGAGGAACAGTGGACAAAGTTTACAAGTTCGGGCCGCTTTGAGATGCGTAACACCCTACGTCCTGGTGAGTATGCTTGGTGGATGTGGTTACAAGAGAGCTCTCTGGATTGAGAATTCAGAGAGTTGACGTGGGTGGCTAAGTAATAGGGTCGATCGTTCTGAAGGGGTGCCCCCTAGGCCTTATATACTCGACCGTGGGGCAATACATGTGGATATGATAACAACAAGTAGCTACAAGATAGTGAACCTCTTGAGTTTATCCCTGCATAACACTCGCCGACTTATCCTTGCATGGCTCCGTTGCATGGGGGCTCTGGCGCGGGAAAGTCGGATCTCTATTGTGGTCATTCGCTCGACGTTGTGGGCCGTTCGGGTTTACACCAATCCGGCCTCATGTCGATCTGCTTTGCTGGTTGCTTCTCCCAGGTCCACGAAAGAATGACCTCACGATTTATTAGGCCCTTGGGCCTTTCGTGGGGTCTTTTACTCTTTTAGTGGACCCGGGGGATATCTATCCCCCACAGCCTTCTCAACCAGATATGGGTTGTATGAGTTTTTAGTGATGTCTTTTGGGCTGACCAATGCCCCGACTTATTTCATGTACCTGATGAACTCAGTATTTATGCCAGAGTTGGATAAATTCGTGGTCGTTTTCATTGATGATATTCTGGTTTATTCCAAGAATGAAGTCGAGCACACCAAACATTTGCATACTGTACTTCAGAGACTGCGTGACCATCAGTTGTATGCCAAGTTGTCTAAATGCGAATTCTGGCTGAAGGAGATTAAATTCTTGGGTCACACAATTTCCCAGGATGGGATATCAGTTGATCCTGAGAAGGTACAAGAGGTGATGGATTGGAAACCCCCGACTACAGTGAATCAAATTAGAAGTTTTCTGGGATTGGCAGGGTATTATCGACGCTTTATTCCGGATTTCTCCAGAATTGCCAAACCAATGACTGAACTGTTGAAAAAGGGAGTCAAGTATGATTGGAGCCAAAAGTGCGAAGATGCCTTTCATACTTTGAGGCAGCATTTGACAACAGCCCCAGTGCTGGCTCAACCTGACAACACCAAGCCATTTGAAGTTTATTGTGATGCTTCTGGTACTGGATTGGGATGTGTATTGATGCAAGATAACAGAGTGATTGCTTATGCTTCCCGAGCACTCAGACCCCATGAGCAGAACTACCCTACACATGATCTGGAATTGGCAGCTGTGGTTCATGCTCTTAAAATATGGAGACACTACTTGATGGGAGCCCACTGTAACATCTACACTGATCATAAGAGTCTCAAATACATTTTCACTCAGGCAGATCTGAACATGAGGCAGAGGAGATGGTTGGAGTTAATCAAGGATTATGACTTAGAGGTGCATTACCATCCTGGCAAAGCCAATGTTGTGGCAGATTCCTTGAGCAGAAAGGCCCAGTGCAATTGTATGAGCATGGATGCGAGAGTTACCACCCTGTGTGATGAATTGTGCAGATTGAACCTGGAAGTTGTTTCTTCAGGTGCCTTAAGTTATATCTTGGTGGAACCCACATTGCAAGAGCAAATAGTGAGGGCACAGATTGAAGATAAGAGTGTTCAAGTGATCAAGGAAATGATCAAGCAAAAGGCAGAGAAATACAAGTGTTTCCGTCAGGACAGCAAGGGAATTTTATGGTTTGGAGATTGATTGGTTGTTCCCAAGGACCCTGAGCTCAGAAAGAAGATATTAGATGAAGCTCACCTTTCAAAATTCTCCATGCACCCTGGTAGCAACAAGATGTACCATGATCTCAGATCTTTATATTGGTGGACCAGAATGAAGAGGGAAATTGCCAAGTACATATCTGAGTGTGACACCTACCAGAGAATCAAAGCCAGTCATTTGAAGGCAGTAGGTCCTTTGCAACCCCTTCCCATACCATCTTGGAAATGGGAGGACATTTGCATGGATTTCATCGTAGGATTGCCCAATACCTCCAGGCACCATGATTCCATTTGGGTTATTGTGGACAGGTTGACCAAGACCGCTCACTTCTTGCCAGTGCACACCACCCACAGGACAGAGAAGTATGCAGAGATCTACATTGACCAGATAGTTCGTCTGCATGGGATACCAAGGACTATAGTCTCAGACAGAGGAGCACCATTTGTGGCACGATTTTGGGAACAATTGCAGGAATCACTTGGGACCCAGGTCATACGAAGCTCAGCCTACCATCCCCAAACAGATGGCCAGATAGAAAGGGTGAATCAGATTTTGGAAGACATGCTGCGAGCATGTGCACTACAGTACGGAAAGGATTGGGACAAGTGTCTTTCCTTGGCAGAATTTTCCTACAATAACAGCTATCAGTCCAGTCTAAAGATGGCACCTTTTGAAGCCTTATATGGGAGAAGGTGTAGGACCCCATTGAATTGGTCTCAAGCAGGAGAGAGGGAAATTTTTGGGCCAGATTTGGTACTTGAAGCAGAAGCAAAGGTCAGAATTATCAAGAAGAACCTAGAAGCTGCCCAGGCCAGGCAAAAGAGCTATCATGACAAGAGGCGGAAGCCTCTACAGTTTGAGGTGGGAGATCACGTTTATCTTAAGGTATCACCCACCAAGGGTGTCTAGAGATTCGGGATCAAGGGCAAGTTAGCTCCTCGTTATATTGGACCCTACGAGATCAAGGAAGCTTGTTGACCCGTTGCCTATCAACTGAAGTTGCCACCCAACATGTTAGCTGTTCATGATGTATTCCATGTATCTCAGCTACGGAAATGTGTTCGCCTACCCACTGAAGTGCTGCCAGAACCAGACATTGAGATAGAACCAGACTTGTCCTACCAAGAGTACCACGTCAAGGTATTAGATCAGAAGGAGAGATCAACTCGGGCAAGATCAGTCAGAATGTATAAGGTTCAGTGGAGTCACCATTCAGCAGAAGAAGCTACATGGGAGACTGAAGATTTTCTACGCTCTCGCTTCCCCGACTTTCTACCCAAAGGAGTCGGTACGTACCCCAAAAACCCCCACCCCACCTGCCCTTTGAATACAATTAGAAGAAAAATTGAGATAACAAGGATAGTCTAAGTTGTGGATTTAACTTAAAAAGGGCTTCCTTCTGAAGTTGCAAAGATAATGACATTCGAAGAGCAGTTAACAAGAGGAACTTGAGTATAAAGAAAGAGTAGCACACCAACACACCTTCAAGCACCCCTCCAAGGGACTCTAACTCAAATCTCGGGGCGAGATTCCTTTAAGAGGGGAGGGCTGTAACACCCTAGGTGTTACTCAGGGTGTCCACCCAGGGCTACCCCATTTAACCTATTATCACATGTGAATTGGTTTGGGCAAAGTACATCAAACTTGGAATTCAAGGTCCTAAACAAGTGCCAACCATCTTGGATATCATGCCCTAGCTTGTCATGCACATCTAAGGGGGGGAATTTCCCAAAACCCTAAAGCAAACCCCCCTTGGGCAATAGGAACCCTATTTGAAGCTAGGATCAAAAGGTCATGTAAACCTTATGATCATGGCTTGGGCCAAATATAAAAGTTGTAGTATACTTCATAAGCTACAAATGGTAGTAAGAAAGTAACCCCAAAAAGAATTCAGAAAAGCCCCAAAAATTTCACCCAAGGTTGAGCACAAGAGCAAATTCAGAATTTGCCTAAGTCTAAAAACTAACCCTTGAACAAGAATCCAACATGTTCACCTTAATCCAAAATTCAAAACACTTCGACCCAATTGACAAAGTGGCGCCAAATTAACCCTAGATAGCCCTGGAAAGAGGTGACACCTACCCTAGGGCGTTTGACACGACTTGGCACCATTTTTGTCTCGGTTTGGACATGTCTGACACAGCCGACTTCCCACCCCCATATCTCTCTAACCCGACCACATCTACTCTTGGAACTCACATGAACTAGGTAGCTCTAGGTGCAGGGAAGAGATCTCCCATAGGCGATAGGGCAAGATTCGTACGTTTTGGCCGCTCAGCAGAGGGAAGAACACGGGCAGAAGCAACGAGCCACGTGTTCGACGCGCTCTGAGCTCGCAAGAGCACGCTCGCGCGCGCCCCCGCGTGCCCCGCGTCGCGCCAAACGGCCAGCCGACGCCATGGCTCGCGCCCGCGCCTATAAAGCCTCCCCAGGCGTCGACCACACTCTTCCGCGGACGCTCAAACCTCACCGGAGCTAAACTCGCCGCCGTTTGCCCGTGCGCGCCATGTCCGCGGGCACCCGAGCCACTGCCACCGTAGACCGGCCAGCTCAGCCCTTCCCAACCCTGTCCAACCATCTGAGACAAGTGTGCACGCCCCAGTGAAGCTCCCAGAGCAAGGAATCGAAGCCTGCTTCACCGGAGAAGCCAGTCCACGGTCGCCGGAGTGCACAACCCCGCCGGAGTACGTGGACCGGGTAATCCACTGAACCATTTTCCGATTCCTTGTGCACACGGTCTCTACGTCACCTCGTGAAGCTCACCGTGCCCTTGGATTGAACCAGATCGCCGTGATTTGGCCGGCACACCCGCCGCCGACGAGAACACCCGCCTGCGCGCGTGGACCGAGCGATTCCGACCATCCCCGCCAGCGAGCCGTACGTCGTTGTGACCGTCAGAACCTCCCCGAGCTAACCCTACCCCTCGCCGGACCTCTCTCGCCGCCGGTAAGCCGCGCCGCCCTTTTCCTTCCCGCGGGTACTGTTTACATTGGGGGAAGGACCTCGGGGAAGGAGAGGAAGTCAGGGGGCTTTTTGAACTGTCAGCGACTCATGGGAATAGTGGCATAGGGGTAGATTTGAGCGGGTTGATTTAGTTTTAACCTAGGGACCCCGGTGTAAACTGTCTTTTCAGAAAACCTTATTAAACCTGATTTTAAACTTGAACAGAAACTTTAAAAATCCATAACTTCTGTTTAGTTCATCCAAATTTGGTCAAACAAATTTTGTCAGACTCTAAATAATGTAACCTACTTAAGAAAAATATAAAACCCCCTATGTACTATAGAAAACTTTAAGGTTCTGATTTAATTATAGTTTTAGCCAAATACTCAATAATAGAAAGAAAAATAGTTGTGCTATTTGGCTGGGGTTAGAAAAATTTGGAGAAGTTTATGCCCACCTACTGACCTAATTAAAATTGCTAAACCTCTCTGTCCACCCCATTAAGTTAGTTTTTACTCCTTATTTTACAATATGCTTAAGGTTAAGAAAAATAGAAAATGTGATTTAAATAATGAACCAGAGAGCACCCCTATTTTTGTTAGGATACTTATTCAATGTAGTTCACTGGAAAAATCTATCATACCCTGGTTTAGTATAAAATAAGTAAGATACCTTTTATTCTAATAAAACAAGGAAAACTTAGAAAAACCCTACAAAAATAACCCCAAGGTGAAAACACCCCAACCCTTGGGATAACTAATGTTTTGTTAACAAAAACTTAGGAAAAATATGAAATTTGCTGTTTGACATTTTTCAAATAATAATGTAGTAGAAAGTGCCTTTTTGGCATTTGACTTTAGAAAATCATAACTAAATAACCATCCCTTAGCTTTCTGTGATTTTTAGCACAAAAGCTTATTATTGCTATTAGATGCCAGCAAAAATAACCTTTAGGACAGAACCCACCCCTAATTAAGAGATGTAGTGTAAAGTGGCCCATTTTACACCACTCTTGTTATTTTTGTCTAAAGCATAGCCTTTATATTTTAAGCCTCAAATTCTTAAAACAGGCTAAAATAGCAAATGGCAACCCACTGTAATTTTTACAGAATTTTTGGAAAATATTAAACCACTGTCGTAGTTCAAACCTACACTAGAAACCATAAGTAGAAAATAAAGGAAGGAAAAGGTGAATAATAGGAAATTAGTGTCATCCGAAAAACTCTTTATAACTTGCCCACTGAAGTATATAAAAAGGCAATACTAATTCCCTATGATTATCCTCAACAATAAAAACCTAAGCCTAAAAAGTAATAAGCATAACCCACTGGAAGCCCCGCATGACCAAGAAACCCTAAGTTACTATTTAACTTAGTTTTCTTTTTAGCATAATGTTATTAATCCTACATAATCATGACATACATGTTCATTGCATTCGATAGACTGTAACCTTGCTGACAGAGAGTATGTCCTCGTGCCGGAGCAAGGAGCTGCTCAGGAGGTAGCCCCAGATCCAGCACCAGAGCCTGCACCAGAGGACCTGCCTGCCACTGCTTTGGAAGGCAAGCCCCGGTTTATGCATAACCTGTTATTTATGCTATTTTACTTCACTTAATGATTGTAGGATTGATTGTGCACTTAGGTGTAGGAATTGTTCGAAAACCTAGTTGCATGATCTCAGGAAATCCTGTTGAGATGAATACTAGTATGCTAGGTCGAGTAGCTGCTTTATTAATTAGGATCTCGGTAGAAGATGAGTGATTTTTCTAGCACTCGCGCGAGGTCAGGAAATTGGTTGTATCCACTTCTTATCAAAATGATGTTGGTTGGTGGACAACAATCCATGGGGATTGGTTGTTCACGGGATAAAAATTGGAATAAGGATTAAGGTGTGGTACCGTGTGTCAAGCGTTTGAACGTACTAAACATATGCCGAGAAATATGGTAAATCGGTAAGCCTAATACCTGAGTGAACCTGCCCGCAGATTGCCCTCCTCACGCGACCTAAGACGTGGTCTCCCATTCCGGTTATGGTGGGTACAAGTGTGGTCACTGCACGACGGCAGTCGGGGTCAGTGAGGCATTGTACGCCAAGGCGGTGAGCCCCTTTCTGTTGCCAGGGAATCGATGGGGATGGTTGATGTGTGTGGGGACGGAGTGCCTCGCCACGTCGTGTGTTTAGGTTTACCTTGCAAGGTTTAAAAACTTGATTCGAATCGTCTGCTTCTCGCAGCTAATGAGACTGCTTGATCCATGCTGCTACATTGAGTAATAAGTGGAATTGTGCTGAGATGATACAAGATGTTGATTGCTAAAAATGTTTGCTACTATGTATGAATAGATAGTACATCTTTAGCCTTAAGAGAGTCACACTTAATTTGACAAAGTTAAAAACTTGATTTAGAAACTCAGCTAGTGCTTTTGGCAACCAAACCCCTCAGCCAAACAGCTGCATGTCTAGAGGTAGAGGAGTAGACTCCACACACCGGGTAAGTCTAGCTGAGTGTTAGTATACTCAGCCTTGCTTGTGGCATAATTTTTACAGGTTCTCTGGACGACATGGTTGCTGGAGTGACTTGGTCGTCCATCTTGCCACCGGGTTGGACTGTCGAGTGGGACCCTACCTCGGCTGAGGAGGAGCATGATGAGTGATGGGACAGGCTTCCCCATCTCTCTGTTTATTTCCCGTTAGTTTTATTTCGCTGCACTTCGAACAATGATGACTACTTTTGCGAACTCCGATGATGATGTAATAATTTAATACTCTTTAATGCATGGTTTTATGCTTTATTGTATTTGCTCTGTGACTCACCTTCGAGTGAGATTGTGGTACTTGATCCTGTCAGTGGCCGAGTCGGACTAGATCCGAGGGATTGACGGATTATTCCCATTTAAGTGTGATCTAGCCTCGAAGGCAGGGCTCAGGCACTTAAGTTGGAATAATTCGGGCAGTTCCGCCACACAACGGTTCCCCCAGACGTCTTCTCCCGAGACCTGCATCAACCCTCCGTCAAGACCAACGACACGCCTGAGCCCGAGAAGGCCCCGGCCCAGCCCGAGGCACCCTCGGCTCAGTCCGAGGTACCCTCGGCTCAGTCCGAGGTACCCTCGGCACAGTCCGAGGCACCCTCGGCTCGGCCCGAGGCACCCTCGGCTCAACCCGAGGTACCCTCGGCCCCCGAGGGTGAGGCACTGCGCGTCGAGGAGGAGCGGAGAGGGGTCACGCCTAATCGAAACTGGCAGACCCCGTACCTACAATATCTCCACCGAGGAGAGCTACCCCTCGAACGAGCCGAAGCTCGGCGATTGACGCGACGCGCCAAGTCGTTCGTCTTGCTGGGAGATGGGAAAGAGCTCTACCACCGCAGCCCCTCGGGCATCCTCCAACGATGCATTTCCATCGCCGAAGGTCAGGAGCTCCTACAAGAGATACACTCGGGGGCTTGTGGCCACCACGCAGCACCTCGAGCTCTTGTTGGAAACGCCTTCCGACAAGGTTTCTACTGGCCGACGGCGGTGGCTGACGCCACTAGAATTGTCCGCACCTACGAAGGGTGTCAGTTCTACGCAAGGCAGACCCACCTGCCCGCTCAGGCCCCACAGACGATACCCATCACCTGGCCTTTTGCTGTGTGGGGTCTGGACCTCGTCGGCCCCTTGCAGAAGGCACCCGGGGGCTACACGCACCTATTGGTCGCCATCGACAAATTCTCCAAGTGGATTGAGGTCCAACCCCTAAACAGCATCAGATCCGAATAGGCGGTGGCGTTCTTCACCAACATCATCCATCGCTTTGGGGTCCCGAACTCCATCATCACCGACAACGGCACCCAGTTCACCGGCAGAAAGTTCCTGGACTTCTGCGAGGATCACCACATCCGGGTGGACTGGGCCGCCGTGGCCCACCCCATGACGAATGGGCAAGTAGAGCGTGCCAACGGCATGATTCTACAAGGACTCAAGCCTCGGATCTACAACGACCTCAACAAGTTCGGCAAGCGATGGATGAAGGAACTCCCCTCGGTGGTCTGGAGTTTGAGGACAACGCCGAGCCGAGCCACGGGCTTCACGCCGTTCTTTCTAGTCTACGGGGCCGAGGCCATCTTGCCCACAGACTTAGAATACGGTTCCCCGAGGACGAGGGCCTACGCCGACCAAAGCAATCAAGCTAATCGAGAAGACTCACTAGACCAGCTGGAAGAGGCTCGGGACATGGCCTTACTACACTCGGCGCGGTACCAGCAGTCCCTGCGACGCTACCACACCCGAGGGGTTCGGTCCCGAGACCTCCAGGTGGGCAACCTAGTGCTTCGGCTGCGACAAGACGCCCGAGGGCGGCACAAGCTCACGCCTCCCTGGGAAGGGCCGTTCGTCATCGCCAAAGTTCTGAAGCCCGGAACGTACAAGCTGGCCAACAGTCAAGTCGAGGTCTACAGCAACGCTTGGAACATCCAACAGCTACGTCGCTTCTACCCTTAAGATGCTTTCAAGTTGTTCGTATGCCTCGTTCCCACGCAAAGTTTAGTCATCAAGGAAGGGTCAGCCTTGCCTCGGCAAAGCCCGACCCTCCCTCGGGGGCTAAAAGGGGGGAACCCCCTCTGCGCCAAAATTTTCCTCGGAAAAAGATCTTTTTCGCCAGAATGTCTTTCGTGCTTTTCGACTACTTCGAAAGTGGATCCTGAAAACGACGGAGTACATGTAAGCAGCCAAGGCTGACTGAGCCGAGGGACTCCTACGCCTCTGGGATACGGATACCTCGATCATCACCTTCTGCGATAAGTAACTCGCGCTCGGATAAGTGATTCCGCAGACCGAACAAGTCTTCACGCTCGAAAGCTCCTCTGCCGGAACGATTTTTCGGGCCTTCTCGGCTACGTCGGTGATAGAACCCTATGGACGAGTAAGAGTGCGCGTAAGTGGCAAGGCCGACCGAGCCGAGGGATTCCTACGCCTCTGGGATACGGATACCTCACTCATCACCTTCCGTGAAAAGCAACTCTCGCTCGCACAAACAATTATGTTACCGACAAATAAGTCCAGATACTCGAAACAAGAGGAAAAGAAATGCAGCTTTACAACACGACGATGGTATGTTTGGGCCTCGGCGGCCGTAGAAAACATACACACGCTACAAGATAATCCGATCCTACAGGCTCGGATCTTGACAGTTGAAGGGAGCAGCAGCACCCTCGGCGTCAACTACACCTTCGGCGAGGTCCGACCTAGCCTCGGACGGCGACGCGGTCGGAGGCCATCGCCACCAGGGTCTTCTCCAGGAATCCGGCTCGAGCAGACGGCTCGGCCGGCCACCCCGAGGCCTCGGCCAGCTGTCCCCCGAAGACATGAGCCCGGCCCGTGGTCTCGGCAACTCAACTCCGGCCAGGCTCCGGCCGACCAAGTCTTCTTTTCGAAGCCAACTCTGCCTCTGATCGAACTGACACCGCTACCTCCAGCTTCGGCTCATCGAAGAGTGGCCGAGGGGTTCCTTTAACTAAGCAAGAGAAGCCTCGGACAGCAAGGCCGACCGAGCTGAGGGACTCCTACGCCTCCGGGATACGGATACCTCACTCGTCACCTTCATACGAGGTGACTCACACTTGGTGAAGCGGTTCTGTTAGCCGACAGACGAGTCTTAGTGCTCGAAATGAGGAAAAAACACGGCTCCATGCCAAAAATACACACATGTTCAGGCCCTGACAGCCACAATGAACAAAAAGACCGGCATTCAAGGTGCCATTACAAACGGAACCCCAGTTCCACCTCCGCAGGTACGAACAACCCCACACGATTGGGGGCCTGCGGAGCAACAGAAGACCGACGAACGGCTCGTCGTCGCCCGCTCCAGCAGCAGCGACGACGACGACTTCTGCTCCGGGGGGCCGAACAGCAGCAGCGATAACCTCAGGGCGGATGCTGCTGCCATGAGGCCCTCGCCCATGCCCTCACTCGAGAGGCAAGGACGAGCAGAAGGCCGTAGAGATGGAGGTCAGTCCGTGGGCGGCACCGGCTATCTCGTCGGCGGAGGAACCTCTTCCAGCTGCCATGGCGGAAGGCGGCGCCGGGAGCGGCTCCGAAGCCACTCGGGTCAGAGAGCCAGGCACGCGGTAGCTGCCAGCGCCACGAACGGCGAACGCCCTTCCCCCCGATCACTGAGGGAAGGAGTGGGCCGCCGCCCGCGCAGGGACCGACCCCAACTCGGCACACTCCCCTCCCCAGCGCTGATGATGAAAATCCTTGAAGCTGAGGGAGGGGCAGAAGCCGCAGCCCGACTTGCTTTTCCCCGCCATCGAACTGGAGGTCACCGTCTTGGGTGACCGCCGGCGAGGGGGTACAGCCGGGCTGCATGATGAAAATCCTTGAAGCCGAACGATGGCTGAAAGGTACCAACTTCCACGAAGTTGCGTTCCTCCAACGACAAGGCGGAAGGATTGCGGGTGTCCCCCATCTGGGGGCTCGGAAGGTGGAAAGACACGGTGCATAAGGGAGCGCGAAGACATGGTCGCCTTTCAAGGGGGTCACCCTCCTTTTAAAGGCGACTCTCCCTACTTGCGTCCCCAGCCGTCGTGGGCTGAGTCTTCTCCAACACGCTCCAAGGTCCTCCCCCTACGGCGCGGAGGCTGGGTCCCACGCGTCATGCAAACTGGCCCAGGGCAGAAGAAGCCAAACCGCCGCGCGCGGTGCATGCAACCGCCCAGCGGTTACAAGCATTCCTCCACTTTCGCCCAGACCAACGGGTGAAAGGGCGGACAGCCGTGCAGAGGACATGCAACCGCGCCAAGTGGGCGCGCCCCTCCGACTTCCAACGCACCCAGCATGGAGGCTCGGGCCCACGCGTCATGCAACCGGCGCGCCGGTTGCTACGTGCGAGCAACTGCACCGCCACGCGCACCACTACCACGCCTCCTCGACGGCGGAACCAGTACCGCGACTCGAGGCAACCTTGCGTACGACCCAGCAGTGCCAGCCAGGCGCGACGGTCAATACGGCCAAAAATGGGCCGGCAGTAATGGCGGTGGTAGGCGGGCAGGAGCAGCGGTCACGTCGTCAGCCAAGCTCACGTCACCTCATGGTGTGGCGGAACTGCCCGAATTATTCCAACTTAAGTGCCCAAATCCCGCCTCAGAGGCTAGACCACACTTAAATGGGAATAACCCGTCAATCCCTCGGATCTAGTCCGACACGGCCACTAACAGGATCAAGTACCACAATCTCACTCGAAGGTGAGTCACAGAGCAAATACAATAAAGCATAAAGCCATACATGTCACAATGTTAAATTATTACATCACCATCATCATCATCGGAGTTTTTGCAAAAGTAACCATCATTGTTCGAAGTGCAGCGGAATAAAACTAACGGTAATTAAACAGAGAGATGGGGAAGCCTGTCCCATCACTCCTCATGCTCCTCCTCAGCCGAGGCAGGGTCCCACTCAACAGTCCAACCCGGTGGCAAGGTGGACGGCCAAGTTATCCCAGCAACCATCTCCTCCAGAGAACCTGTAAGAATTATGCCACAAGCAAGGCTGAGTATACTAATACTCAGCTAGACTTACCCGGTGTGAGGAGTCTACTCCTCTACCTCTAGACATGCAGCTGTTTGGATGTGGGGTTTGGTTGCCAAAAGCACTAGCTGAATTTCTAAATCAAGATTTTAACTTAGTCAAAGTTAAGTGTGACTCTCTTAAGGCTAAAAGTGAACTATCTACTCATACAGGGTAGCAAGCATTATTAACCATCAACATCTTATCTCAGCTCAACATACTTCCACTTATTACTCAATGTAGCAGCATGGATCAAGCAGTCTCATTAACTGCGAGAAGCAGACGATTCGAATCGAGTTTTTATCCTTGCAAGGTAAACCTAAACACACGACATGTAGGGGCACTCCATCCCCACACACATCAACCGTCCCCATCGATTCCCTGGCAACAGAACAGGGCTCACCGCCTTGGCGTACAATGCCCCACTGACCCCGACTGGCCGTCGTGCAGTGGCCGCACTTGTACCCACCATAACCGGAATGGGAGACCTCGTCTCAGGTCGCGTGAGGGGTAAAGTCTGCGGGCAGGTTCACTCAGGTACTAGGCTTACCGATTTACCATATTTCTCGGTATGTGTTTAGTACGTTCAAACGCTTGACACACGGTACCACACCTTAATCCTTATTCCAATTTCATCTCGTAGACAACCAATCCCCATGGATGGTTGCCCACCAACTAGTATCATGACAATGTGAAAGTGGGTACAATCAATTTCCTGATCTCGCGCGAGTGCTAGAAAAATCACTCGTCTTCTACCGAGATCCTATTTAAATAAAGCAACTACTCGACCTAGCATACTAGTATTCATCTCAATAGGATTCCTGAGATCATGCAACTAGGGTTTCAGTCAACTCCTACACTTAAGTGCACAATCAATCCTACAATCATTAAGTGAAGTAAAATAGCATAAATAACAGGTTATGCATAAAACTGGGGCTTGCCTTCCAAAGCAGTGGCAGGCAGGTCCTCTGGTACAGGCTCGAGTGCTGGATCTGGGGCTACCTCCTGAGCAGCTCCTTGCTCCGGCACGAGAATGTACTCTCCGTCAGCAAGATTACAGTCTATCGAAATGCAATGAACATGTATGTCATGATTATGCAAGATTTAAGAACATTAAGCTAAAGAAACTAGCCAAGAAGTAACTTAGGGTTTCTTAGTCATGCGGGGCTTCTAGTGGTATATAGATAGACTTATTACCCTTTAGACTTAGGTTTTCCTTTAGGATAATATAGTGGAATTTGCATTGTCTTTATAGACTTTAGTAGACCATTTTACAAAGGTTTTAGTATGACCTTAAATTCCCTTATCCATTTTCCTTTCTTTAATTTCCATTTAGGGTTTCTAGTGTAGGTTGAACTACAACAGGGTTTTAATAATTTCCAAAAATTCTGTAAAAATTACAGTGGGTTGTCACTGGCTATTCTAGCTTGTTTTAAGAATTTGAGGCTTAAAGTATAAAAGTTAGGCTTTAAATAAAAATAGCAAAAGTTAGGCAAAATGGGCCACTTCACACTACACCTCTTAGTTAGGTGTAGGTTCTGTCCTAAAGGTTATTTTTGTTGGCATCCTCTGTAAATAATAGGTCTTTGTGCTAAAAATCACAGGAAACTAAGGGGTGGTTATTTAGTTATGATTTTCTCAAGTTTAATGTCAAAAAGGCACTTTCTACTACATTATTATTTGAAAAATGTCAAACAGCAGATTTCTTATTTTTCCTAAGTTCTCTCTAATAAAACAATAGTTATCCCGAGGGTGGGGGTGTTTTTACCTTGGGGTCATTTTTGTAGGATTTTTCTAAGTTATCCTTGTTTTATTAAAATAAAAGATATCCTACTTAATTTGTACTAAACCAGGGTATGATATATTTTTCCAGTGAACTATATTGAATAAGTAACCTAACAAAAATAGAAGTACTCTCTGGTTCATTAATTAAGTTGCATTTTCTATTTTCCTTATCCTTAAGCATATTTTAGAATAAAGGGTAAAATTAACTTAAATGGAGTGGACAGAGGGGTTTAACATTTTTACTTGGTCTAGTAGGTGGATACAAGCTTCTCAAAATTTTTCTAACCCTGGTCAAACAATATTCCTATTTTTCCTCCTAATATTGGGTTTTGAGTGGTTTTCTTATTTAATTCTAAACTTCAGAAAGAAATACAGAAGCTATGGGTTCTATTATTTTTCTCTGATAGCTCATAAATTTCTGAATCTAGCAAAATTGGTTTGAACATTTTGGGATGATTATTCTGCAAGTTATGCATTTACTTAGCTATCTGTTATAATAAAAGAAAAGAAATTCGAAAATGGAAAAAGAAAACGTGTTTACGCCGAGGCCCCTGGGGTTTTTCCTTTTCTTTTCTCACAGAATAGCCCTTGGTCCACTATTGGCTTGAGTCACTGACATTGCGCAAAGCCCCCTGGACTTAACTAAAATCTAACCCGCGCTCCCTGACCGGCTTAAACAGTGCCCGCGGTACAGTTTACGGCGGTGGGGCTTACCGGCGGCAGTAGAGCTCCGGCGGGGTGGTCAGTGACGTCCGGGAGGTCGCAACGGTCACGCCGATGTGCGGGTCGGTGCCGGAGGTGGTCGGAGCTACCCTGGCCGCGAGCACAGGCGGCGGGGGTCGTCGGCGGCTCCTGCTCCGGCCAAACCACGGCGGCATAGATCAATTAGGGTGCACGAGGAGCTTCACGGGGTGACACAGAGGCCGTACGCGCAAGAAATTGGAAAACGGTGCAGGGGCTTACCCGGTCCACGTGCGCCGGCGGGTTCTTGAACTCCGGTGAGCACGACTGGGCTATTCCGGTGACGCGGGTCCCTGGGTCAAGCTTGAGCAAGACTCACGGCTTCACCAGGAAGCTCTCTGAGGGCTTGGATCGAACGGAGGAGGACGGGAGAGGGGCTGGCCACGGTGGTTGCTCTCGGGCGGCACTGGCGGGTCGCGGGGAGGTTGCTGGAGTTAATGGCTGGCTCGGGCGAGTCCGGCGCAGTACGGAGGAGGTAACGGGGAAGGCAGCCAAGCACTAGGGCGGGCTTTATAGCCGTGGCGCGGGCGTGGTCACGGGCGGCCGCGGGTGCGCGGGGGTTTGCGCACGGGCGTGCTCTGAGCGCGCCCCCGGATGCCAGCTCGCGTCGAACACGTGGAAGCTTGCTTCTGCCATGGTTCAACGGCCGATTAGAGCGCCATAGCGTGCGTATCTTGGCAAAGTCACTGTGTACGGTCGCTTCTCTGCTCCAAATCCTATCTTTTCGCTGTGAGTTCCAAGTCGAGATATGGTCGGGGTAGAGAGATAGAGAGGGGAGAAGTTTGCTGTGTCAGCCAAGCCCGAACCGAGACAAAAGGAGTGTCAAGTCATGTCTAGCGCCCTAGGATAGGTGTCATCTCTTTCCAGGGTGTTCTAGGGTTAATTTGGCGCCATTTTGTCAATTGGGTCGAAGGGTTTTGAAAAGGGGATTAAGGTGAACATGTGGAGTCTTTGTGCAAGGGTTAGTTTTTGTACTTAGGCAAAAACTGAATTTTTCCCTTGTGCTAAATCTTAGGTGAATTGTTTAGGGCTTTTCTGAAAACTTTTTGGGGGTACTTCCTTACTATTAATTGTAGGTTGTTAAGTGTACTACAACTTTTATATTTGGCCCAAACCATGATCATAAAGTTTACATAATCTTTTGATCATGGCTTCAATTAGGGTTCCCATTGCCTATGGGGGTTTTGCTTTAGGGTTTTGGGAGATCCCCACTTAGATGTGCATGATAAGCTAGGGCATGACATCCAAGGTGGATTACACTTGCTTAGGACCTAGAATTCCAAGTTTGGTATACTTTGCCCAAATCAGTCTTCATGTGATAATGGGTAAAAGGGGTAACCCTGGGATGGACACCCTGAGTAACACCTGGGGTGTTACAGCCCTCCCCCCTTAAAGGAATCTCGTCCCGAGATTTAGGTAGAGTTCCTTCACACTTAAGTTTCTCTTATTAACTGCTCTTCGAATGTCATCCTCTTTGCAACTTCAGAAGGAAGCCCTTCTTAAGTTAAATCCACAACTTAGACTATCCTTGTTATCTAAGTTTTTCTTATAATTGAATTCAAAGGGCAGGTGGGGGTGGGGTTTTGGGGTTACATACCGACTCCTTTGGGTAGAAAGTCGGGGAAGCGAGAGCGTAGAAAATCCTCAGTCTCCCATGTAGCTTCTTCTGCTAAATGGTGACTCCACTGAACCTTATACATTCTGACCGACCTTGCCCGAGTTGATCTCTCCTTTTGATCTAATACCTTGACGGGGTACTCTTGGTAGGATAAGTCTGGTTCTATCTCAATGTCTGGTTCCGTGAGTACTTCAGTGGGTAGACGAACGCATTTCCGCAGCTGAGATACATGGAACACATTATGAACTGCCGACATGTGAGGTGGCAATTCCACTTGATAGGCTACGGGTCCACAAGCTTCCTTGATCTCGTAGGGTCCAATATAGCGAGGAGCTAACTTACCCTTGATCCCGAATCTCTGGACACCCTTGGTGGGTGATACCTTAAGATAGACATGATCTCCCACCTCAAACTGTAGAGGCTTCCGCCTCTTATCATGATAGCTCTTTTGTCTGGCCTGAGCAGCTTCCAAGTTCTTGGTAATAACTCTGACTTTTGCCTCTGCCTCGAGTACCAAGTCTAGCCCAAAAATTTCCCTTTCTCCTGCTTGAGACCAATTAAGTGGGGTCCTACACCTTCTCCCATATAATGCCTCAAAAGGTGCCATCTTCAAACTGGACTGATAGCTATTATTGTAAGAAAACTCCGCCAAAGACAAACACTTGTCCCAATCCTTCCCATAATGTAGTGCACATGCTCGCAACATGTCTTCCAAAATCTGATTCACCCTTTATGTTTGGCCATCTGTTTGAGGGTGATATGCTGAGCTTCGGATGACATGGGTCCCAAGTGACTCTTGCAATTGCTCCCAAAATCGTGCCACAAATGGTGCTCCTCTGTCAGATACAATGGTCTTGGGAATACCATGCAACCTTACTATCTGATCAACATAAATTTCAGCGTACTTTTCTGCCCTGTGGGTGGTATGCACTGGCAAGAAATGAGCAGTCTTGGTCAACCTATCCACGATAACCCAAATAGAATCATGGTGCCTGGAAGTATTGGGTAATCCCACTATAAAGTCCATGCAAATGTCCTCCCACTTCCAAGATGGTATGGGAAGGGGTTGCAAAGGGCCTGCTGCCTTTAAGTGACTAGCCTTTATCCTCTGGCAAGTATCACACTCGGATATGTACTTTGCAATTTCTCTTTTCATTCTAGTCCACCAATATAAAGATCTGAGGTCATGGTACATCTTGTTGCTACCAGGGTGCATGGAGAATTTGGAAAGGTGAGCTTCATCTAGTATCTTCTTTCTAAGCTCAGGGTCCTTGGGAACAACCAATCGATCTCCAAACCATAGAATTCCCTTGCTATCCTGTCGGAAACACTTGTATTTTTCTGCTTTTTGCTTGATCATTTCTTTGATAACCTGAACACCCTTATCCTCAACCTGTGCCCTGACTATCTGTTCTTGCAATGTGGGTTCCACCGAGATATAGCTTAGGTTACCCGAAGAAACAACTTCCAGGTTCAGCTTGCACAACTCATCACACAGGGTGGTCACTCCCACATCCATGCTCATACAATTACACTGGGCCTTTCTGCTCAAGGCATCTGCCACAACATTGGCCTTCCCTGGGTGATAATGCACCTCCAAATCATAGTCCTTGATCAACTCTAACCATTTCCTTTGCCTCATGTTCAGATCTGCCTGAGTGAAGATGTATTTGAGACTCTTGTGATCAGTGTAGATGTTACAGTGAGCTCCCATCAAGTAGTGTCTCCATATCTTAAGAGCATGAACTACAGCTGCCAATTCTAGATCGTGTGTAGGGTAGTTCTGCTCATGGGGCCTGAGTGCCCGGGAAGCATAGGCAATCACTCTGTTCTCTTGCATCAAGACACATCCCAAACCAGTACCAGAAGCATCACAATAAACTTCAAATGGCTTGGTGTTGTCAGGTTGAGCTAGCACTGGGGCTGTTGTCAAATGCTGCCTCAAGGTATGAAAGGCACCTTCACACTTTTGGCTCCACTCAAATTTGACTCCCTTCTTCAACAATTCAGTCATTGGTTTGGCAATTCTGGAGAAATCCGGAATAAATCGTCGGTAATACCCTGCCAATCCCAGAAAACTCCGAATCTGCTTCACTGTAGTCGGGGGTTTCCAATCCATTACCTCTTGTACCTTCTCAGGATCAACTGATATCCCATCCTGAGAAATCGTGTGACCCAAGAATTTGATCTCTTTTAGCCAAAACTCACACTTACTCAGCTTAGCATACAACTGATGATCACGCAGTCTCTGAAGTACAGTATGCAAGTGTTTAGTGTGCTCGGCTTCGTTCTTGGAATAAACCAGTATATCATCAATGAAAACAACCACGAACTTATCCAAATCTGGCATAAACACTGAGTTCATCAGGTACATGAAATAGGCCGGGGCATTGGTCAGCCCAAAAGACATCACCAGAAACTCATACAGTCCATATCTGGTAGAGAAAGCCGTCTTGGGAATGTCACTGGCACGGATCTTGATCTGATGGTATCCCGAGCGAAGGTCTATCTTGGAGAACACCTTGGCTCCAACCAACTGATCAAACAGAACATCAATGCGGGGCAGCGGGTATTTGTTCTTAATAGTCACCGCATTGAGAGGACGGTAGTCAACACACATCCTCAAACTCTCATCCTTTTTCTTCACAAATAAAGCTGGACATCCCCATGGTGAAGTGCTTGGACGAATAAACCCCTTGTCCAACAACTCTTGCAATTGTTTCTTCAAATCTGCCAATTCCGCGGGAGGCATCCTATAAGGTCTCTTGGAGATAGGAGCAGTCCCGGGTTGCAATTCGATGGCGAACTCAATATCTCGGTCAGGTGGCATTCCTGGCAATTCATCCGGAAAAACATCCGGATAGTCACAGACCACTGGGATATTTTCCACTGGGGATTCTAACATAACAAAAGCACAAGATCGAGTACAACCCTGGTCAGGCAAATACAGTGTGGTCTCACCGCAAGTTGGTGAGTGCACCTCAATGGCTCTGGCTGCAATATCCATAACTGCTTGGTGCCTGGTCAACCAGTCAGCTCCCAATATAATATCCACACTATCCAACCCCATTATCATTAGGGTAGTTTTGAATATGAGACTACCCAGCTTAATTGGTACGTGCCTACAGATCTGATAGGAGGCAACCCTGCCTCCTGGTGTTGATATTGTAATACCCCCATTGGTGTGGTGAAAAGGCAATTGGCACTTGGCACAAAATTTGGTACTGATAAAACTGTGTGATGCACCAGAATCAAAAAGAACAATAGCAGGATAATTCAAAACTGTAAAGATACCAGTCAAGACGGGTGCTCCCTCTGGAATGTCAGCCATGGTGGTGAAGTTCAGCCTGCCTTGCCTTACTTGCACCTTCTGCCTCTTCCCTTGGTTCTGATTTGCATTCTGCCCCTGCCTCTGCTGGTTTCTGGGGCAATTCTTGGCATAATGCCCAGTGTTGCCACAAGTGAAGCACCTGTTGTCATTGGCTTGGCGGTACTGCTACTGCTGATTATTCCGCTGTGCTGGAAATTGATTGCGGTTGGGTGCCTGCTGCTGCTGTTGCTGAGGTCGGATTACCCATCGCCCTTGCTGCTGCTGGGGCCCCCTGCCCTGGGTGTCGGACACAATTCTGAAGCGTTGTGGCTGAGCTGAAGGTCCTGCCACAGGGGTCTTCCTCTTCTTCTCTGCCTGCCTAGCTGTAATGCAGTCCTCCTGGGAGATAGCCATGTTGACCAACTCATTGTAGCTGTTGGCCCTGACGGTGTTGAGACGATCCCGGAGCTTAGTGCTGTGCCCCCTTCTGAATCTGTCCCTCTTCTTCTCATCTGTATCTGCATGATACCCCGCGTACTGGCACAAGTCATTAAAGGCCTGGGCATACTGCAACACTGTCCTGTTGCCCTGAGTGAGTGCCAAGAACTCATTGAGTTTCCTGTCCATGATCCCGGCGGGTATATGGTGTCCTCTAAAAGCTGCCTTAAACTCCCTCCACTCCACCTCTCGGTCCTCTGGCTGCATAGCAAGAAAATGATCCCACCAAGTCCTTGCAGGTCCGCGAAGCTGCTGGGTGGCGAACCTGACTTTGGTGACCTCTGAGCAAACTCCATGGAGCAGTGGGAATTTGGATTCCACCACTCGCAGCCACACATCTGCGTCAAGTGGGTCCTCCGCCCTCGTGAACAATGGAGGCTGGGTGCTGAGGAATTCCTGATAGGTGGCCGCCGCGGGATGACGCTGATGGTCTCCACCACCATAATGCTGAGGTGGTGGCTGACGTTGAGCCAGCTGCCTCAGGATCTCATTCTGCTGAGCCATGAGCTCCTGCAGAGTGGGAGGTGGGGGCGACGGTGGAGGAACGCGCTCGTTCTGGCCACGACGCTGCCTCCCGGCCATCTGAAAAACCACAGATTTACTTAACACCATAGTTCCAATTTCAAGATTTCATCACGGGGGAAAAGTTAAAACAGCATGATAGACTCTGACTTCAACAAAAGGGGTTTTAAGAGGCATAATTTCTTCCTTCCAAAATTAAACTGATAATAGCATCCATCAAACAAGCTCCCAAGAGAGTTTAACACGATTACATCCAATTGTTCCAAAATGACTCAACTCTATCTAGCCTAGTACCCTAAGGGTGCAAAGGCTAAGCTAGCTGCGAGGAGTCCGACTATCCAACCTCTAAGCCTATCCTGAACACCTAGTGGGCGAACGAAGCAACACTCGACTCGGGGGAAGGTGGTCTTCCCGAGCTAGCAGTGTCCACACTGGAGGCAGGCTCATCTCCGCCCTCAATGTCAACGTCCTCGTTGGCCTCCTGGTCCTGGATCTCCTGGTGGTGCATGTCCAGGTGCTCGTTAGCCTCAGCAAGCTACTGCTGAGTGTTAATGAGCTGATCCTCTAGAACCTCGATGGTGTTCTCCCTGGTACCTACCAGCTCCTCCAACTCCTGAATATCCGTGGATAGCTGCTCCACCTGCAAATCCTTCTCCACCATTTCTTGAGATAAATCAACCACGAGCTCCTCTCTGTTATCCAGCGTGATCTTTGTTGCCTCCAGCAGTGCCATCAGATGGGACATTGCCTCACCGCGCATCACCTGCAGACGGTACAGAGCATTCATGCACCGTACTGTCAAGTGCGCAGTCTGACCTGGGTAGATGGCCCAGATGTCCTTGGCATGCTCCACCCGATCCTTCCACATTGGGTCGTCCTCCTTCTCAGCGGGGAACAAGCCAATGGGGTGGGTAGCCAGCTCCAAGGGATGGAACCCGCAGAAGGTAGTCAACCCATGCAGAGCGATCGCCTCGATCGTGTCCTCTGCCCGGTACCCGAAGGACTCGGAGTCCAAGGAGCGCCAGCCTGGCTGCAGGGGATGAGGCTCCAAAGTCATCCTCACCCTACAGCGGGGCACTCGGTGCTTCTCGAACTGCTGCACCGCGTACTGAGGGGGTGTCGTGTATCCGGCCCCCTGAAGTACTTCCCACAAAATGCGGGGAAAGCCCTCTCGTGCAAGTCCGTCAGTGTGGGTCAGGGCATTTTCGTCATCGGAGGATCCATGGGAAGTCATCTGTGTATGGTTAAGCGTAAGTAAAAGAAAAAGAATGGTAAAAAGAACAAGGAAAATAAAACTCAGCCCTTCTCTAGTTAAGTAAAAAGGCACTAGGGACCTAGTTGGTTGTTATCTTGTTTTTAAGTCCTTTACTCAGTTATCCATTTGCTTAATTATGAATGCATGCATGCTCGTCCTGAACGACCTCACAACAAGATAAAAGGAATAGGGAGGAACTCCCATCCTGTAAAAGTGGCCTGTAGGGCCTAGTTACTTAGCCACCTAGCTACCATTCTATTAACCTAAGGCTTCACGTCCTAGGTCTATCCTGTTCGTCCTACTATCTATCCAACCTTGTTTCTATCAAGTTTTATTTAGAAAATTTATGGTATTTATATTTTATTGATTCCTCTGTGGTGGTACAAGCTCCGATACCAGCTGTGGCGGAACTGCCCGAATTATTCCAACTTAAGTGCCCAAATCCCGCCTCAGAGGCTAGACCACACTTAAATGGGAATAACCCGTCAATCCCTCGGATCTAGTCCGACATGGCCACTGACAGGATCAAGTACCACAATCTCACTCGAAGGTGAGTCACAGAGCAAATACAATAAAGCATAAAGCCATACATGTCACAATGTTAAATTATTACATCACCATCATCATCATCGGAGTTTTTGCAAAAGTAACCATCATTGTTCGAAGTGCAGCGGAATAAAACTAACGGTAATTAAACAGAGAGATGGGGAAGCCTGTCCCATCACTCCTCATGCTCCTCCTCAGCCGAGGCAGGGTCCCACTCAACAGTCCAACCCGGTGGCAAGGTGGACGGCCAAGTTATCCCAGCAACCATCTCCTCCAGAGAACCTGTAAAAATTATGCCACAAGCAAGGCTGAGTATACTAATACTCAGCTAGACTTACCCGGTGTGAGGAGTCTACTCCTCTACCTCTAGACATGCAACTGTTTGGCTGTGGGGTTTGGTTGCCAAAAGCACTAGCTGAGTTTCTAAATCAAGATTTTAACTTAGTCAAAGTTAAGTGTGACTCTCTTAAGGCTAAAAGTGAACTATCTACTCATACAGGGTAGCAAGCATTATTAACCATCAACATCTTATCTCAGCTCAACATACTTCCACTTATTACTCAATGTAGCAGCATGGATCAAGCAGTCTCATTAACTGCAAGAAGCAGACGATTCGAATCGAGTTTTTATCCTTGCAAGGTAAACCTAAACACACGACATGTAGGGGCACTCCGTCCCCACACACATCAACCGTCCCCATCGATTCCCTGGCAACAGAACAGGGCTCACCGCCTTGGCGTACAATGCCCCACTGACCCCGACTGGCCGTCGTGCAGTGGCCGCACTTGTACCCACCATAACCGGAATGGGAGACCTCGTCTCAGGTCGCGTGAGGGGTAAAGTCTGCGGGCAGGTTCACTCAGGTACTAGGCTTACCGATTTACCATATTTCTCGGTATGTGTTTAGTACGTTCAAACGCTTGACACACGGTACCACACCTTAATCCTTATTCCAATTTCATCTCGTAGACAACCAATCCCCATGGATGGTTGCCCACCAACTAGTATCATGACAATGTGAAAGTGGGTACAATCAATTTCCTGATCTCGCGCGAGTGCTAGAAAAATCACTCGTCTTCTACCGAGATCCTATTTAAATAAAGCAACTACTCGACCTAGCATACTAGTATTCATCTCAATAGGATTCCTGAGATCATGCAACTAGGGTTTCAGTCAACTCCTACACTTAAGTGCACAATCAATCCTACAATCATTAAGTGAAGTAAAATAGCATAAATAACAGGTTATGCATAAAACCGGGGCTTGCCTTCCAAAGCAGTGGCAGGCAGGTCCTCTGGTACAGGCTCGGGTGCTGGATCTGGGGCTACCTCCTGAGCAGCTCCTTGCTCCGGCACGAGAATGTACTCTCCGTCAGCAAGATTACAGTCTATCGAAATGCAATGAACATGTATGTCATGATTATGCAAGATTTAAGAACATTAAGCTAAAGAAACTAGCCAAGAAGTAACTTAGGGTTTCTTAGTCATGCGGGGCTTCTAGTGGTATATAGATAGACTTATTACCCTTTAGACTTAGGTTTTCCTTTAGGATAACATAGTGGAATTTGCATTGTCTTTATAGACTTTAGTAGACCATTTTACAAAGGTTTTAGTATGACCTTAAATTCCCTTATCCATTTTCCTTTCTTTAATTTCCATTTAGGGTTTCTAGTGTAGGTTGAACTACAACAGGGTTTTAATAATTTCCAAAAATTCTGTAAAAATTACAGTGGGTTGTCACTGGCTATTCTAGCTTGTTTTAAGAATTTGAGGCTTAAAGTATAAAAGTTAGGCTTTAAATAAAAATAGCAAAAGTTAGGCAAAATGGGCCACTTCACACTACACCTCTTAGTTAGGGGTAGGTTCTGTCCTAAAGGTTATTTTTGTTGGCATCCTCTGGTAATAATAGGTCTTTGTGCTAAAAATCACAGGAAACTAAGGGGTGGTTATTTAGTTATGATTTTCTCAAGTTTAATGTCAAAAAGGCACTTTCTACTACATTATTATTTAAAAAATGTCAAACAGCAGATTTCTTATTTTTCCTAAGTTCTCTCTAATAAAACAATAGTTATCCCGAGGGTGGGGGTGTTTTTACCTTGGGGTCATTTTTGTAGGATTTTCTAAGTTATCCTTGTTTTATTAAAATAAAAGATATCCTACTTAATTTGTACTAAACCAGGGTATGATATATTTTTCCAGTGAACTATATTGAATAAGTAACCTAACAAAAATAGAAGTACTCTCTGGTTCATTAATTAAGTTGCATTTTCTATTTTCCTTATCCTTAAGCATATTTTAGAATAAAGGGTAAAATTAACTTAAATGGAGTGGACAGAGGGGTTTAACATTTTTACTTGGTCTAGTAGGTGGATACAAGCTTCTCAAAATTTTTCTAACCCTGGTCAAACAATATTCCTATTTTTCCTCCTAATATTGGGTTTTGAGTGGTTTTCTTATTTAATTCTAAACTTCAGAAAGAAATACAAAAGCTATGGGTTCTATTATTTTTCTCTGATAGCTCATAAATTTCTGAATCTAGCAAAATTGGTTTGAACATTTTGGGATGATTATTCTGCAAGTTATGCATTTACTTAGCTATCTGTTATAATAAAAGAAAAGAAATTCGAAAATGGAAAAAGAAAACGTGTTTACGCCGAGGCCCCTGGGGTTTTTCCTTTTCTTTTCTCACAGAACAGCCCTTGGTCCACTATTGGCTTGAGTCACTGACATTGCGCAAAGCCCCCTGGACTTAACTAAAATCTGACCCGCGCTCCCTGACCGGCTTAAACAGTGCCCGCGGTACAGTTTACGGCGGTGGGGCTTACCGGCGGCAGTAGAGCTCCGGCGGGGTTGTCAGTGACGTCCGGGAGGTCGCAACGGTCACACCGATGTGCGGGTCGGTGCCGGAGGTGGTCGGAGCTACCCTGGCCGCGAGCACAGGCGGCGGGGGTCGTCGGTGGCTCCTGCTCCGGCCAAACCACGGCGGCATAGATCAATTAGGGTGCACGAGGAGCTTCACGGGGTGACACAGAGGCCGTACGCGCAAGAAATTGGAAAACGGTGCAGGGGCTTACCCGGTCCACGTGCGCCGGCGGGTTCTTGAACTCCGGTGAGCACGACTGGGCTATTCCGGTGACGCGGGTCCCTGGGTCAAGCTTGAGCAAGACTCACGGCTTCACCAGGAAGCTCTCTGAGGGCTTGGATCGAACGGAGGAGGACGGGAGAGGGGCTGGCCACGGTGGTTGCTCTCGGGCGGCACTGGCGGGTCGCGGGGAGGTTGCCGGAGTTAATGGCTGGCTCGGGCGAGTCCGGCGCAGTACGGAGGAGGTAACGGGGAAGGCAGCCAAGCACTAGGGCGGGCTTTATAGCCGTGGCGCAGGCGTGGTCACGGGCGGCCGCGGGTGCGCGGGGGTTCGCGCACGGGCGTGCTCTGAGCGCGCCCCCGGATG
This sequence comes from Zea mays, assembly GCF_902167145.1. NCBI lineage: Eukaryota > Viridiplantae > Streptophyta > Magnoliopsida > Poales > Poaceae > Zea > Zea mays. The sequence goes on from NC_050105.1 coordinate 90,614,102, forward strand.
CCAGCTCGCGTCGAACACGTGGAAGCTTGCTTCTGCCATGGTTCAACGGCCGATTAGAGTGCCATAGCGTGCGTATCTTGGCAAAGTCACTGTGTACGGTCGCTTCTCTGCTCCAAATCCTATCTTTTCGCTGTGAGTTCCAAGTTGAGATATGGTCGGGGTAGAGAGATAGAGAGGGGAGAAGTTTGCTGTGTCAGCCAAGCCCGAACTGAGACAAAAGGAGTGTCAAGTCATGTCTAGCGCCCTAGGATAGGTGTCATCTCTTTCCAGGGTGTTCTAGGGTTAATTTGGCGCCATTTTGTCAATTGGGTCGAAGGGTTTTGAAAAGGGGATTAAGGTGAACATGTGGAGTCTTTGTGCAAGGGTTAGTTTTTGTACTTAGGCAAAAACTGAATTTTTCCCTTGTGCTAAATCTTAGGTGAATTGTTTAGGGCTTTTCTGAAAACTTTTTGGGGGTACTTCCTTACTATTAATTGTAGGTTGTTAAGTGTACTACAACTTTTATATTTGGCCCAAACCATGATCATAAAGTTTACATAATCTTTTGATCATGGCTTCAATTAGGGTTCCCATTGCCTATGGGGGTTTTGCTTTAGGGTTTTGGGAGATCCCCACTTAGATGTGCATGATAAGCTAGGGCATGACATCCAAGGTGGATTACACTTGCTTAGGACCTAGAATTCCAAGTTTGGTATACTTTGCCCAAATCAGTCTTCATGTGATAATGGGTAAAAGGGGTAACCCTGGGATGGACACCCTGAGTAACACCTGGGGGTGTTACACATGGGACAGCGAGAGAACCCTCTCTCACGGCGTGAAGACGGCGCGCCCATGTTCCGTTCCTCGAACGGCTCGCGCACGCGCAACGGCCGCCTCGCGAACCACTCGCTCCGTCGCATTAACTCCGCAGCGGGACAGGCGGCGCCTCAGGCAGGAGAAGCAAGGGATGCTTCGCCTTCGCCATAATGACCGCGTCAAAAAAGGTACGCCACGTCATTCGATTTCGTATCCTTTTCCTTTTTCTCTTTATCTCTCTTACAACAGGGACCGGGAAAGGGGGATACCCCAAAAAGGATCCTTCTCTGTGAAGGAAACAGGCCCCGAGCCTCCCTACTGATCAGAGGTTCAAAGGCTGGCCCCTCGGAGGGGTTTAACAGCCGCCTCAGAGTGCTTGGGTTTCGCGCCCACTACTGGTCAGAGGTTCGAAGGCCGGCCCCTCGGAAGGGTTCAACGGCCGCCTCAGGCCACTCGGGCTCCGCGCCCACTACTGATCAGGGGTTCGTAGGCTGGCCCTCGAAGGGTTCACAGCCGCCTCAGACACAGAGCGAGGGATGACCCTGGGTACGTTCGATACATAACCAAGGCTCGGGCTACGCTCCCGAGGTACCCTAGGACATTTCCGAGACCAGCTGGAATGATCTTGTAACGTAATCCCATCAGAGGGAGGCATCGAGCCCTCGGACCCCGTCGAAAGGGGACTGGGTCCGGCAGATCACCCGCAGGTACTTTTGGAGCGCGCCTCCGGGCCTCTAGCCGACCCCTAACAAATGGGGCACGGGCGTCCACTCAGATTACCCGTCAGCAGCTCACCGGAAACACCATGTTCGGCGCCCTCCGAGGGCAGCATGGCGCTTTCCCCCCTCCTCCTTGCGGAAAGGCGACGCAGGGGCGTATGTAAAAAAGTCGAGTCTGTCCTTGACCGTCCTCTCGCCCTGTGTAGAGGCTCGGGGGCTGCTCTCGCAAACCCGGCTCCAGCCAAACCGTTGACAGCGTCAACATACCAGCCCGAGAACTTGGGACCCGACCGTGCACCCGGGCTACGGCCAGCTCGCATGAGGGAACAACCAGACCAACCAAAGTGTTGTGTAATGCATTAAGACCTCGAAGGAGTCAAACCACTCCTCCGAGGCCTCGGGGGCTACACCCGGCGGGTGCGCTCGCGCGCACCCACCGGAATAAAACGCAACCGAGAAAGGCTGGTCCCCTTGCAAAAAAGTGCGACAAAAGCCTCCAAGCGAGTATTAACACTCCCTTCGAGGCTCGGGGGCTACTGTCGGGGACCATAATTAGGGGTACCCTCAAGACTCCTAATTCTCAGCTGGTAACCCCCATCAGCACAAAGCTGCAAAGGCCTGATGGGTGCAACTAAGTCAAGGATCGGTCCATTCGAGGGACACGATCATGCCTCGCCCGAGCCCAGCCTCGGGCAAGGGAAGCCGACCCCGGAGGATTTACGTCTCGCCCGAGGACCCCCTCCAGAAACGGACACACCTTCGGCTCGCCCGAGGCCCAGTCTTCACCAAGAAGCAACCTTGGCCAAATCGCCACGCCAACCGACCAAATCGCAGGGGCATTTAATGCAAAGGTGGCCTGACACCTTTATCCTGACGCACGCCCTCCAGTCGACAGAGCCGAAGTGACCGTAGTCACTTCGCCACTCCACTGACCGGTCTGACAAGAGGACAGCGCCGCCTGCGCCGCTCCGACTGTTGTGCCACTCGACAGAGTGAGGCTGACAGCAGCCAAGTCCGGCTTTAGGCGCCATAGGAAACTCCGCTTCGCCCGACCCCAGGGCTCGGACTTGGGCTCAGCCCTGGAAGACGACGAACTTCGCTTCGCCCGACCCTAGGGCTCGGACTCGGGCTCAGCCCCGGAAGACGACGAACTCCGCTTCGCCCGACCCCAGGGCTCGGACTTGGGCTCAGCCCCGGAAGACGACGAACTCCACTTCGCCCGACCCCAGGGCTCAGACTCGGGCTCAGCTCCGGAAGACGACGGACTCCGCTTCGCCCGACCCCAGGGCTCGGACTCGGGCTCAGCCCCAGAAGACGACAAACTCCGCTTCGCCCAACCCTAGGGCTCGGACTTGGGCTCAGCCCTGGAAGACGACGAACTCCGCTTCGTCCGACCCCAGGGCTCGGACTCATGCTCAGCCCCAGATGACGACAAACTCCGCTTCGCCCGACCCCAGGGCTCAGATTCAGCCCTGGCCTCAGCCGACGGTCTCCGCCTCGCCCGACCCAGGGGCTCGGACTCGACCTCGACCTCGGAGGAGCCTCCACATCGCCCAACCCAGGGCACGGACCGACCACGTCAACAGGAGGCGCCATCATTACCCTACCCCAAGCTGACTCAGGCTACGGGGAACAAGACCGGCGTCCCATCTGGCTCGCTCCGCCAGACAAGTAATGATGGCGCCCCGCACGCTCTATGACGACGGCGGCTCTCAGCCCCCTTACGGAAGCAAGAGGACGTCAGCAAGGACTCGACAGCCCCGATAGCTGTCCTTCCGCCAGGCTTCAGCGCTCCTCCGACGGCCACGACACCACACGAACCGGGTGCCAAAACCTCTCCGGCTGCCACGATGGCATGTACTTAGGGCGCAAGCTCTCCTCCGCTACACACGTTAGCACACTGCTACACCCCCCATTGTACACCTGGATCCTTTCCTTGCGCGTATAAAAGGAAGGACCAGGGCCCTCTTACAGAAGGTTGGTCGCGCGGGGAAGGACGGGACGACGCTTGCGTGAGGCCGCTCGCTCCCTCCCGCGTGGACGCTTGTAACCCCCTACTGCAAGCGCACCCGACCTGGGCGTGGGACAAACACGAAGGCCGCGGGATTCCACCTCTCATGCCCGTCTCCCTCCGGCTGCTTCCCCCCTTCGCGCTCCGTCTCGCGCCGACCCATCTGGGCTGGGGCACGCGGCGATAATTTACTCGTCGGTCCAGGGACCCCCCGGGTTCGAAACGCCGACAGTATCCATCCTACAAAGTTAAAATATCATCGACTCAACGACGATGAAGGCAAAGGTACAAATTGAGACAACTAGCTCTGATACCATTTGAAGGGACTGAAAGGGAAATGGGATTAAACATTTCCTATAATCGATTTTAGTGTTTGACGTCCATCACAAACCACATGGACTAACTAGTTTGCCAAGTTGTCATTTATCTCAGGTGCATAAAGATCAACATACACCAACAAAGAAAATGAGTTAGGAAACTCTACAAAGTTTGGAGCCAATACAATAAATGGTGCAACTAGTGGCGCACCTATCTGGTGCCCAGGCCGAGCACCTCACGAACTGGCCGCTCTCAGGTTTTTTCTGGGAGTCGCTCCGCTATAATTCACTGGACCGTCCGGTGTGCACTGGACTGTCTGGTGAGCCCATGGAGCAACGATCAACTGCGCCCAACGGTCGACTGCGGTAAATAGTGAACAATGCACAGTATAGAAGTCAGAACTACAAAGTCAGAACACACCGGACTGTCCGGTGCCACAAAAGGACAAAGGACTTAAACGGTCAATTGCTCCAAACCCCAACGGTCGGCTGACGTGGCATGCACCGGACAATGAACAATGCAGTGTCCGGTGCACCACCTGACTTTCCGGTGTGCCCATCGACAGCAACTATTGGAATAGGGGTTGGGGCTATAAATACCCCAACCACCTCCATTCAAGCCATCCAAGCCTCCTACACTTCTCATTCAGTACAAGAGCAAAGGCAAACGCTCCAAAGACACAATCAAAGCATTCCATCCCCTCCAAGCTCCAAAATCAACTCAATTGCTTAGTGACTTGAGAGAGGATCATTTGTGTTTCTTTTGTTGCTCTTGTTGCTTGGATTGCTCTCTTCTTCTCACTCTAATTCTTCTAAGTGCTTTGTATAGCTAGCAAGAGACACCTATTTGTGTGGTGTTCCTTGCGGGGTCTTAGTGACCCAAGTGATTAAGGACAAGTACACGACTGGTCTGTGTGATCGATTGACAGAGGGAAAGGGTTGGAATAGACCCAGCCTTTGTGGCCTCCTCAACGGGGACTAGGTTCTTTGGAACTGAAACTCGGTAAACAAATCGGCATGTTCATTTGTGTTGATCTTCACTTGATTTGTTTCTCCCCTCTCATCTCTCTAAAGTTCCCTTGCTCATATTGATTTGAGTTTGCTCCCATGGTTATCCGCATTGATTAAGCAATTCATAGCAAGGAGAACTATCTTCCACACTTCAAATTGTTTCTAACACTAACCACGGGCATAGTGCGTGTTCAAAGTTTATAATTTTCAGGTTTTGCCTATTCACCCCCTCTAGGCGACTTTCAATTGGTATCAGAGCCCAGTGCTTCATTAGAGTCTACCAACTCGAAGTGATGTCAGGAGAACACGCAAAGAGGGAGATGGTCATCGGCGAAAAGCCTGAAGCCTCTGGAAGGAAGAACGATGAACGAACTCCATCAAAGGAGGTCGGTGACAAGCACAAGGAGGAATCCGCTTCCTCCATCAAGTCTCATAGGAAGGGTGACAAGAAGAAAAGAAAATAAAGAAGGTGGTCTACTACAAGACCGACTCTTCATCACCTTCCACCTCCGACGCCGAGTCTACCACTACGAAACGCCAAGAGTGTAAGAAGTATAGTAAGATGCCTCTTCTCTATCCCCGTAATCCTAAACGCGCTCCTCTACTTTCGTACCCCTAGGCAAACCACCATTTTTTGATGGTGAAGATTATTGTATGTGGAGTGATAAAATGAGGCACCACCTAACCTCACTCCACGAAAGCATTTTGGATATTGTTGAGTTTGGAGCGCAGGCACCACAGGTGAGCGACGAGGATTATGACTCCGATGAGGCCGCCCAAATAAGGCATTTTAATTCCCAAGCAACTTCTATACTCCTCGCTTCCTTGTGTCGAGAGGAGTATAACAAGGTGCAAGGGTTGAAAAATGCTAAAGAAATTTGGGATGTCCTCAAAACAGCGCATGAACGGGACGTCCCACCAAGATCACCAAGCACCAAATGATCGAGGGAGAGCTCGGTCGATTCATCCTCAACAAAGGAGAGGAGCCACAAGCGATGTACAACCGGCTCAAAACAATGGTCAACCAAGTGCACAACCTCAGGATCACCAAGTGCGATGACCATGAAATGGTCAAGGTTATTCTTAGATATCTTGTTTTTCGTAATCCCACTCAAGTGCAACTAATCCATGGAGATCCAAGATATAAACAGATGTTTTTCGAGGAGGTAATTGACAAGTTTGTGAGATTTGAACTTATGATCAAAGACTCCAAACATATTGTCAACTTGGAGCAAGGCGCCACCTCCACAGCCGAGGTGCAACCCGTTGCATTCAAAGCAACGGAAGAGAAGAAGGAAGAGTCTACACCAAGTAGACTCCCAATCGACGCCTCCAAGCTTGACAATGAGGAGATGGCTCTTATCATCAAGAGCTTCCGGCAAATCCTCAAGCAAAGGAAGGGGAAGGACTATAAACCCGTCTCCAAGAGGGTTATCTATAGGTGTGGTAAGTCCGGTCACTTTATTGCTAAATGTCCATATACAAGTGACAGTGACAGGGACGACGACAATAAAAGATAGAAGAAGATGGAGAAGAAAAGATACTACAAGAAGAATGGTGATGAGGCGCACATGGGGCGGGAATGGGGCTCCGACGAGACCTTCACCGACTCCTCCGATGAGGACGGCGCAACATCGCCATCAACAAGGGCCTTCTCTTCCCAACGTCAGCCACAAATGCCTCATGATGAAGGACGGCAAAAAGAAGAAGGTATATTCTAGAGATACCCCCCAAATATACTACTTCCGATGATGAGGGTAGCTCTAGTGATAATGAAGATGATTTAACTTATCTTTTTGCAAACCTTACCAAGGATCAAAAAGAAAAGATAAATGAATTCATAGAAACCATTAACGAGAAGGATGATCTCTTGGAATGCCAAGAGGACTTGCTCGTTAAGGAAAATAAGAAGTTTGTTAAACTAAAAAATGTTTATGCTGTTGAAGTAGAAAAATGTGAAAATTTATCTAAATAGCTTGATATTTGCAATGATTCACTTTCCTGTCTTAGAATTGAAAATGCTAGTTTAAATGCTAAGATAAAAGAATTGAATGTTTGCAATGTTTCTCCATCTACTGTTGAGCATGTCACCATTTGCACTATATGTAGAGATATTAACATTGATGCTATGAATGATCACCTTGCCATGATTAAAGAAAAAAATGATCACATAGCCAAATTAAATGCTAAAATTTCCAAGCATGAGTTAGAAAATGAAAAATTTAAATTTGCTCGTAGCATGCTTTATAATGGGAGACGCCATGGCATTAAGGATGGCATTGGCTTCCAACAAGGGAGCCAAAGCAACATCAAACTTAATGCCCCCAAGAATAGACTGTCTAATTTTTCTAAGGGTAAGGCTCCCATGGTTCAGGATAGAGAGGGTTACATTTTATACCCTTAGAACTATACTGAGCATAAGATTAGGAGAATTCATGCTAGAAATTCGCATACTATTTCTCATCATGCTTATATGTATAATAATGAGGCTTCTAGCTCTAGGCATTCAACTCACATCAAAATGCCTAAAAAGAAAATTGTCAGTGCATCAAATGAACATAGCATCTCATTTAAGACTTTTGATGCATCTTTTGTGCTAACTAACAAATTAGGCAAAGAAGTTGCCAAATATGTCGGGCACAAACACAAGAGTCCCAAGACTTGTGTTTGGGTACCCAAGGTGCTTGTTTCTAATGTGAAAGGACCCAAGACCATTTGGGTACCTAAGAACAAGGCCTAAATTTGTTTTGTAGGCTTATGCATCCGGTGGGACAAGTTGGATAATCGATAGCGGGTGCACAAACCACATGACAGGGGAGAAAAGGATATGTTCTCCTCATATGATAAATATGATGATCCCCAAAAAGCGATTACATTCGGGGATGGAAATCAAGGTTTGGTCAAAGGTGTAACACCCTGAATTTGGGGGTATAAAATTTCTTTGCTCATATTCACAAATTCAGGTGTTACTTCCCTTTTCTCATCCTTCCTCATTCTTTTCTTTCTCATTTCTATAGGAGAAAAGTGCTTATTTTATTTGTAATTATAGTTTAATAGGTTAAACCCTAAGGGAGTATGAATTGTTGCATCATGTTGAACCCTAGATTTCACTTTTGCTTGGTGCATAATTCTTGGAAAGTCTAATTTGAATTTGTGGCTTATTTGGATTTGAATCAAATAGAGAAAATAAAAAGAAAAGAGAAAACAAATTTCAGAATAAAAAGAAAAGGAAAGAAGCCCAACCCCGCCGCCCCCTCAGCCTTTCGGCCCAGCTAGGCCCATCCCGCGCGCGCGCGCTCTCCCCCCCCCCCCCCCCCGCTCTCTCTGCCCTGGCGGGCCCGCCCGTCAGCGCGGCCGCCTTCCGCGCGCCCGCCCCCGCTTTCCCCTCTCTCTCTGCTCGCGGGCCCGGCCTGTCAGCCCCGTCGTCCTCGCGTAACCGCCGCCCGAGCTGCGCGCGGCCGCCTTCTCCGCGCCCACGTCGCGCGTGGAGCTCGCAACCGCCCCGCCCCTGGCCACTTGAGCCCAGAGCCCCACTCGCCCTCTCCCCCTCCCTCATTTGCGCTCCAGCAGACCCCTCTTCCACCTCCCCCTCGCTGCGCGCACGCCCGAGCGCCGCCGCCATAAACCCCCGCCGTCCCGAGCTCGTTTCCCCGTCGCCGTTGGAGCTCCGTCGTGCCCTTTGCCACGGTGAGCTCCGCCCCGACGTCCGCAACCCGGGACGCGCCCCAATTCCCCCTCCCCCTCCCTATTTCTCTCCGCCCGCGCTCACCCGCCGTCCTCCGTGCAGCCGCGGAGGTCCGCCACCGTCGCCCCGGGCCGCCGTTGCGTCATCGCCGCCACCGAGGAGTCCCTGGAGCCTGCCTTGAGGTAAAGAACCTCTCCTGCCCCCTCCAAACCCGTGTATTGCCTTCTGCCACGTTTAATTCCTCGCCGGAGTATATTAATGTCGCCGCCGAGCCGCTTTGCCGTAGACCGCCCCCCTCCGGTGTCCCTGCCCCGACCCAGCCCCCACCGGGCGATTCCCCGTGCCCTCCCCAACCTTCCCGGCCGCTCAGGTCGCCCCAGAGACCCGCCGAGCGCCCGCGCCCCTCGTCTCCGGTGAGTCCTCCGCCGTGGGGACGAGCGCCGCCGCCCCAGCTAGCTGTAGGAGAAGCCAAGGCTGCCCACCCGATCCCCGCCGTCCGTCCCAGATCGGGCGGCCCCGTTTTAATTAGGCCGAGCCCAATCCTGGCCGTCCGCCGGAGATCCAGCGGCCCAGGCCCGCTTCCCCCACACCCCGCCTCCCTGCCGTTGGGCCCCGCCTGTCAGCCTGCTCGCGCCCCGCGCTGCCCGCTGGCCCCGCCTGTCAGCCCGCCCGCGCCCGCGCTGCCCGCTGGCCCCGCCTGTCAGCCGCCGCGCTCGCGCTGCCCACCCGGCCCCGCCTGTCAGCCGCTCAGGTCGCCGCGCGCTCGCGCGCCCGCCCGCGGATCTAATCCTGGCCGTCCGCCCGAGATCCAACGACCGTAGGAGCCCGATACCCCTTCGCCCGCGCGTTTTCTTAAAGAGACCCCCGGTTTTCTGGAATTTAAACCCGCCGTCCCTGGTTTCTCACAGTTAGGTCCTCGGACCTTTTATTTAATTCAAAATAGGTATTTAGGGTATATTTTTAACCCCTAAACTTGTAAAATTCATAACTTTGTCATATGAACTCCAAATTAGGTGCTTCAAATTGCAAAATGCTCATGATGTTTTTGTCTATCTATTTAAACAATGTTTCCCTGCTGTTTCCATGTACCAATTAATGATTAATCATTAGGATAGGATTAAGGTTATTGGAACCCTATTTGAGATAATTAGAAGTTGGTAGACTTTAATAAAAGTTGGAGTACTTAAGTTTAGGGACTTAAACACCTAGGTTTAGGAACTTAAAACCATGTAATGATTTAATCCCACCACTGACTTAAACCTGATTAGTGGATAATGAATCACTTTGTATAGTCCTCTACCCCAGACCTAGGGAACACCAGAGTGCCTATCCCTTTTCTACTATGAACTTGTGATCTCTCTCTGCTGCATATGTTTGGTATGTTGCTTTTTGTTTGTTATTTTCCCAAGTACATAGTGTGAATGATTACTTTACGTAGACAACGAGCAGTCTGTGTTTCCCGAGGAGGTTGCAGAGGAAGTCCCTGATCAGCAGTTTGGTGAAGGCAAGTGTCCTCTGTCCCATTATGTCCTATTCATTTATAACTTACTACCCCGCATTACTTACTTGAAACCTAAGGATTTACTAGCTTTACACTATACTTTATCCTTGATAACCTTATGGGCTGTTATGGTTAGCACTCTGCTATTGCCTTAACTTAATCAATGAACATGATGTGACTATTTATGATACTGTTATCCTGATGATGTTGATGATCTTGTGATACTCTAGGGGGCTCAGGCTGTTTCCTGAGTACCTCTCCGTAAGGACTTGTTCGTTGAGAGACCACCCGGGATAACAGTGCAGCCATGAGGGTGAAATGGGATGCCCTTAGCTAATTAATTAGAGGAACTAGAGGTGTAGCTGCTTAGTTGTCGTGCCGTCAATGGGGTCTAGGCACAGTGCTTGCTCTGCCGAGGCTGAGTGCCAAGGTTCTTTCGTTTTGCTCTTTGTTAGTCACTCTCCTACGGGGAGGGGTACTATGTTTATCAAACTGGAGAAACCTAACGGGCAACTATGATCTCTGGGGAACCTTTGTAAAAGCTACGTAGTGATGCCCTGCCGGACCACCTAGGTAGTGGTCAATGGGGATTAGCTCTCCCCGGGTAGAAAGGGAATCATGACTCATGGGTAAAGTGTGCAACCTCTGCAGAGGGTAGTGAAACTGATATATCAGCCGTGCTCACGGTTAAGAGCAGCCTTGGGATCCTCTTTGATTAGAGATACAGATGGTTCGAGATACAAGGATTATGTTATGGTTTTGGTTCGACTATGATGATGATGTTCCTCGATGAGGAAATGGTTTACGGGTTGGTTAATGCTAAAATCTGGCTTCTACTAATGATAAATACTTGACCAACTAAAAGCAACTGCTTGAGCCTAACCCCACATAAAGCTAGTCCACTTCAGCCAAACGGGACATTTGCTGAGTACGTTGAAGTGTACTCATCCTTGCTTTACCACAAAACACCAGGTTGCCCGCATTGTAACCACTGCTCAGGAGAAGGCGAAGCCGTGGAAGGAGACTTCCAGGAGTTCCAAGATTACGACGAATTCTAGGTGTGGGTTGGCGGCAACCCCCAGTCAGCTGCCTGTGAAGGCCTTATCTTTACTGCGTTCCGCTAGTACTTTGATTTACCTGTTAAGACAATGACTGTGTGGATGTCTATGACTCTGTGATGTAATAAGTTAATACTCTTTTATGTTAATATTCGAGCATTGTGCGATGATGTTCATTTATGTAATCGCTGTGTACGTGAGTTCTGATCCTGGCACGTACATAGTTAGCATTCGGTTTGCCTTCCAAAACCGGGTGTGACATAAGTGGTATCAAAGCCGTGCTGACTGTAGGACCGCTGACCTAGAGTAGCACTGGTCGTATTAAGGACTATTGACCTTCCCTCTCACCTTGACCTCTGATGTTACTTCAAAAGTCGGTCACCTCGACCAACCCTATGTTCTACTACATATATATACTATATTATACCTTGTCAAAATTTTTTATCTTATTCTGTCTATGGTTTATTCACTTGTCATATTAGTTCTGCTCTTACTCTTATGCTTACGGTGTCTTTTGTAGATGGCTCGTCTTAGACACACTGCACGTAAGTCGGTGATTCCTTTCCTGCCGTCTCGACTTGCGGAGCGTCCTCTGCACCGCACCGTGTCCGGTCAGTCGAGTCACCTGGAGAGGCTGCACCACCGCCTGCGTGAGGAGCAGGAACGCCGGCGGCAGCACAAAGAGCAGTAGGGCTCTTCCTCCCCACCCCAGCGAGAGGTGGAGTCCGTGAGGCCCCGTTCCTCTGTGGCCCAGCTGGAGGCGCCCCCTGCACCACCGCGGGACGCCCCGGCTGTTGGAGGAGCTATTGGAGGAGATCCTGGAGGAGACCCCGACGACGACTCAGACCACAGCATGGAGTCTTCTGAGCCGCAGGAGGCGGAAGGATGGGTCGCCCGACCCATCACCCGTGACGCCGCTCGCGGTTGTCACTTCCACGATGCACTCGACACCTTGCTGCGCCAGGCTTTCGACCGGCACACCTGGTCGATCGAGTATCGTTGTGTAGTCTACCAGCACAGTCGCGGAAGGTACCCGGACCGCTGGGAGGCTACCTGCCTAGTTCGCCGTCCGGAGGATGACCTCCGGGGTGCGGAGGCCGTTTCTGAGCACTATTCCATCTCCGAGAGGGACACTGCAGAGGCGGCTATGCAGGATGCAGCACGACGTGCACTCTCCCAGTACTGTTCTTTGTTCGGTGGGGTGGCCGACGGTCTTAACCTTTGGTACTACCCCCGCCGCCCTACTGGCAGCACCGAGAGTGTGGTTGTCTCACCTGTTGGTGAGGCTAACCCTAGGTTGAGCAGCACAGTCAACCTAGTCGCAGTGCTTAACACTGAGCTGGACCACTCTCTGGACGAGCTAAGCAGGGCTCGAACGGAGATTGCGGAGTTGCGTGCTGAGCTGGCAGAGCGCCATCACCAGGAGGGTGGTTCCCCCGCTCCTGTTGGGACTCAGCACCCATACCGCTCGCCGCCACGTGGTCACCACACTTATGGTTCCCCTGTCTGTAAGACCAGGATAGATCTGGATCCTTAGATCGTTAGTGTCGGAGTTTGTAATAATTCTTAAGTCAGATGTCTCAGTCTTAGGTAGTCAGTTTAGTTTGCTTATCAGTTGCTTCCATTTAGTTTAGTTTGCTTATCAGTTGCTTTCATGCTTGTTATGATGAACTTGTGCTGGATTCGAATCTTTGTAATGACTGTTGCCAACCTGTGGGTTTCCCCTGCAGTTTGGCCTAGCTAGTAATGTTAATAAAGTCAGTTGCTTAGTTGGGAAACCATTTACTTCTACTTTCCTTCTTATCTGAGAAGCGGTGTTGAATCATAATGAGGATCAGTGAAGCTCTTTGTTCACTCAGTGTCATGAAGAATTCCGTATTCTCTTTTCTTATGCTGAAGGGTTGTAAGATCAATGCTGATGTGTGAATGTCTTCCACAGATGTCTGACAACAGGCGCCGATGCAACAGGCGTGCTCAGCAAGAGCAGCATGACCAGCAGGAGGAACAACAGAGGCAGCCTCCCCCACCACCCCCGATGTCAGTAGAACAGATGTTCTTGATGCAGACTCAGGCAGTGCAGGCCATTGGGCAGACTCTAGCAGCCATGCAGCAGGCTCAACAGCAACCCCAACCCCAATTGCAAGTGCAGATGCCCCAGATGCCACGGGATAAGCGTGGCGAGTTCATGAGAGGGCACCCTCCTACCTTCGCCCATTCTGCTGACCCCATGGATGCAGAAGACTAGCTGCGCGCAGTGGAAAGGGAACTGCGCACCGCCCAATGTGACGACAGGGAGAAGGTTCTGTATGGTCCCCGTCAGCTAAGGGGAGCAGCCCAGTCCTGGTGGGAGTCCTACCTCGCCACACATGCTGACCCCGAAGGCATCACCTGGGAAGAATTCAGCGAGAGTTTCCGCAGGTACCATGTGCCAGAGGGACTGATGATCGTGAAGAAGGAGGAGTTTCTGGCTCTGAAGCAGGGACCCATGTCTGTTAGTGAATACAGGGATAAGTTTCTGCAGCTATCCCGTTATGCACCTGAAGATGTCAACACTGATGCTAAAAGGCAGTACAGGTTCATGAGGGGTTTGGTGGATCCCCTGCATTACCAGCTGATGAATCACACCTTCCCCACCTTCCAGCACCTGATCGATAGATCAGTTATGACTGAGAAGAAGCGTAAGGATATGGAAGATCGGAAGCGCAAGATGAGTGGACCCCAGTCCGGAAGCATCAGCCGTCCCCGTTTCTCAGGCAGTTCATCTCAGCAAGGCAGGCCTAGCCACCCACAGGGATACCAGAATCAGAATCAGCGTCCGCAACAGCAGCAGTTTCAGAGGCAGTACCCACAGCAGCAGCAGCAGTATCGTCAGCACAGCCAACAGGGAGGTAATCAGTATCAGAAGCAGAACAACCAGGCACCTCGCCTTCCTGCCCCAGCAGCAAATCAGAGCAACCAAGCAGCCCCAGCACAAGGAGGAGGCAGAGGATGTTTCCACTGTGGAGATCAAGGCCACTGGGCGATGCAGTGCCCAAAGAAGATGGCTCAGCAGCAGACCAACCCCAATGCTCCAACAAGGCAAGGTGTACTGCAGCCGGCAGCAGGCAATCGTAACCAAGCGTACAACCGTGGAAAGGTGAACCACTTGGAGGCCGAAGCAATCCAGGATGCACCAGATGTGGCAGTAGGTATGTTCTCAGTCGAATCTCATCCCGCAAAAGTGCTATTTGATACTGGTGCAACTCATTCATTTGTCACTGCAACATGGGTAGAATTGCATAACATCTCAGTAGAGGCAATGATGCCGCCCATGAGGATTAATTCGGTTGGTGGCAAAGTGCAAACAGATAAAATATGCTCAAATATAATGGTGGAAATAAGGGGGATAGGATTCCCCAGTGACTTAATAGTAATAGACACCCCTGGGATAGATGTTATTCTAGGGATGAATTGGTTAATGAAGTATGAAGCAAATGTTAGTTGTGACAAGAGGACCGTAACATTGAAGTCCCCGTCAGGAGAAGAGGTAGTGGCCGAGCTAAGGATGCCTAAATCAGCGGAGGGAGTCTGTCACCAGATTTCAGTTGATAGTAAGGAGCCTAACCCGCTCGAGGCTATCAAGGTTGTGTCGGACTTTCCGGATGTGTTTCCCGAGGAGCTAACGGGCATGCCACCCGAGAGAAAAGTCGAATTTGCCATAGAGCTTATCCCTGGTACCGCCCCCATTTCCAAAAGAGCCTATCGAGTGTCTAGACCAGAATTGGTGGAACTCAAGAAACAGATAGATGAGATGTTAGAGAAGGGTTACATCAGGCCAAGCACCTCGCCTTGGGCCGCTCCAGTGTTGTTTGTAGAGAAGAAAGATGGTACCAAAAGGATGTGCATAGACTATAGAGCCTTGAATGAAGTCACCGTCAAGAACAAGTACCCCCTGCCAAGGATAGAAGATTTGTTCGACCAGCTCAGAGGTGCCAGCGTATTCTCGAAGATAGACCTGAGGTCAGGTTACCATCAACTCAGAATCCGACCCTCGGACATACCGAAGACAACATTCATCACCAAGTATGGATTATATGAGTTCACAGTTATGTCCTTTGGTTTGACAAATGCGCCAGCCTTCTTTATGTACCTGATGAACAGTGTGTTCATGGATTATCTAGACAAGTTTGTGGTAGTGTTCATCGATGACATTCTCATATACTCTCAAAGTGAGGAAGATCATGTAGAGCATTTGAAGATGGTATTGCAAAGGCTTCGAGAGCATCAGTTGTATGCCAAGCTGGGCAAATGCGAATTCTGGATTCATGAAGTCTTATTTCTGGGTCACATCATAAATCAAGATGGGTTAGCAGTGGATCCAAAGAAAGTAGCAGATATCCTGAACTGGAAAGCACCGAAGGATGTTCGTGGGATCAAGAGCTTCATTGGAATGGCTGGATATTATAGGCGTTTCATTGAAGGCTTCTCAAAGATTGCTAGGCCAATGACAGCGTTGCTAGCGAAGAAAGTTGAGTTTAAATGGACTCAAAAGTGTCAGGAAGCATTTGAAGAACTGAAGAATAGATTGACTACAGCTCCTGTGTTAGTCCTGCCTGATGTTCACAAGTCATTCTCAGTGTATTGCGACGCTTCGTACACCGGATTGGGATGTGTGCTAATGCAAGAAGAAAGAGTGGTAGCATACTCATCTCGACAGCTGAGGATCCATGAGAAAAATTATCCCACACATGACCTAGAGTTGGCAGCAGTGGTTCATGCCTTAAAGACCTGGAGACATTACCTGTATGGGCAGAAGTGCGACATCTACACAGATCATAAAAGTCTGAAGTACATATTCACCCAGTCAGAGTTAAACATGAGGCAGCGAAGATGGTTGGAATTGATCAAAGACTATAATTGGAGATACATTACCATCCAGGCAAAGCCAATGTTGTTGCAGATGCTCTGAGCAGGAAGAGTCAAGTCAATATGTTGGCCACGTACCCGATGCCGTATGAGTTAGCCAAAGAGTTCGACAGACTGAGCCTCGGTTTCCTGAACAGTACGCAAGGAGTAACGGTGGAATTAGAGCCCACCCTAGAGCGGGAGATCAAAGAAGGGCAGAAGGATGATGAAAACATCAACAAGATTCGGCAACTGATCTTAGAAGGAAGAGGCAAAGACTTTCGAGAGGATGAAGAGGGAGTAATATGGTTCAAGGACCGATTGTGTGTTCCCGACCTCAAACCTATTCGGGAACTGATCCTCAGGGAAGCTCATGAGACAGCCTACTCCATACACCCTGGAAGTGAGAAGATGTATCAGGATTTAAAAAAGGAGGTTTTGGTGGTATGGCATGAAAAGAGAGATCGCAGAATATGTCGCCATCTGTGATAGCTGTCAGAGGACCAAAGCAGAGCATCAGAGGCCCGCCGGATTATTGCAGCCTTTGCGGATTCCTCAGTGGAAGTGGGATGAGATCGGGATGGATTTTATAGTTGGCCTACCTCGTACCCGGGCTGGTTATGATTCCATCTGGGTGGTTGTGGACCGCTTAACAAAGGTGGCCCATTTCATACCTGTGAAGACAACATACACCGGAGCAACGTTAGCCGAGTTATACATGTCACGGATAGTCTGCCTTCATGGTGTGCCGAAGAAGATAGTGTCAGATCGAGGAACGCAGTTCACCTCTCATTTTTGGCAGCAGCTACAAGAAGCTTTGGGCACACATTTGAACTTCAGCTCAGCTTATCACCCACAGACAGACGGTCAGACTGAAAGAACTAATCAGATCCTAGAAGATATGTTGAGAGCCTGTGCGTTGCAAGACAAGTCAGGATGGGACAAAAGGTTACCTTATGCAGAATTCTCCTACAACAATAGTTACCAGGCCAGCTTGAAGATGTCACCGTTTCAGGCACTCTATGGACGGAGTTGTAGGACTCCGCTGCATTGGGACCAGCCTGGAGAGAGACAGGTGTTTGGCCCCGACATCTTGCTTGAAGCCGAAGAGAATATCAAAATGGTTCGGGAGAATCTGAAGATAGCACAATCAAGGCAGCGAAGCTATGCGGACAGAAGGAGAAGAGAACTGAGTTTTGAAGTGGGGGACTACGTCTACCTGAAGGTGTCACCTATCAGGGGAGTCAGAAGGTTCGGAGTTAAAGGCAAGTTAGCACCCCGGTACGTCGGACCATATCAGATCCAAGCCAAGCGTGGAGAAGTGGCCTACCAGCTCAACCTACTAGAGAGCTTGTCAGCAGTGCACAACGTGTTCCACGTGTCGCAATTGAAGAAGTGTCTGCGAGTACCAGAAGAACAGTTGCCAGTGGAGGGTTTGGAAGTCCAGGAAGATCTGACATACATAGAGAAGCCAACGCAGATTCTGGAGTTTGCAGACAGAGTCATCCGGAGGAACACCATCAGAATGTGCGAAGTCAGATGGGGTCACCACTCCAAGGAAGAAGCAACCTGGGAACGAGAAGATGACCTGAAGGCCAAATACCCTGAACTCTTTGCTGACCAACCTTGAATCTCGGGGCGAGATTCTTTTAAGGGGGATAGGTTTGTAACACCCTGAATTTGGGGGTATAAAATTTCTTTGCTCATATTCACAAATTCAGGTGTTACTTCCCTTTTCTCATCCTTCCTCATTCTTTTCTTTCTCATTTCTATAGGAGAAAAGTGCTTATTTTATTTGTAATTATAGTTTAATAGGTTAAACCCTAAGGGAGTATGAATTGTTGCATCATGTTGAACCCTAGATTTCACTTTTGCTTGGTGCATAATTCTTAGAAAGTCTAATTTGAATTTGTGGCTTATTTGGATTTGAATCAAATAGAGAAAATAAAAAGAAAAGAGAAAACAAATTTCAGAATAAAAAGAAAAGGAAAGAAGCCCAACCCCGCCGCCCCCTCAGCCTTTCGGCCCAGCTAGGCCCATCCCGCGCGCGCGCGCTCTCACCCCCCCCCCCCCCCGCTCTCTCTGCCCTGGCGGGCCCGCCCGTCAGCGCGGCCGCCTTCCGCGCGCCCGCCCCCGCTTTCCCCTCTCTCTCTGCTCGCGGGCCCGGCCTGTCAGCCCCGTCGTCCTCGCGTAACCGCCGCCCGAGCTACGCGCGGCCGCCTTCTCCGCGCCCACGTCGCGCGAGGAGCTCACAACCGCCCCGCCCCTGGCCACTTGAGACCAGAGCCCCACTCGCCCTCTCCCCCTCCCTCATTTGCGCTCCAGCAGACCCCTCTTCCACCTCCCCCTCGCTGCGCGCACGCCCGAGCGCCGCCGCCATAAACCCTCGCCGTCCCGAGCTCGTTTCCCCGTCGCCGTTGGAGCTCCGCCGTGCCCTTTGCCACGGTGAGCTCCGCCCCGACGTCCGCAACCCGGGACGCGCCCCAATTCCCCCTCCCCCTCCCTATTTCTCTCCGCCCGCGCTCACCCGCCGTCCTCCGTGCAGCCGCGGAGGTCCGCCATCGTCGCCCCGGGCCGCCGTTGCGTCATCGCCGCCACCGAGGAGTCCCCGGAGCCCGCCTTGAGGTAAAGAACCTCTCCCGCCCCCTCCAAACCCGTGTATTGCCTTCTGCCATGTTTAATTCCTCGCCGGAGTAGATTAATGCCGCCGCCGAGCCGCTTTGCCGTAGACCGCCCCCCTCCGGTGTCCCTGCCCCGACCCAGCCCCCACCGGGCGATTCCCCGTGCCCTCCCCAACCTTCCCGGCCGCTCAGGTCGCCCTAGAGACCCGCCGAGCGCCCGCGCCCCTCGTCTCCGGCGAGTCCTCCGCCGTGGGGACGAGCGCCGCCGCCCCAGCTAGCCGTAGGAGAAGCCAAGGCCGCCCACCCGATCCCCGCCATCCGTCCTAGATCGGGCGGCCCCGTTTTAATTAGGCCGAGCCCAATCCTGGCCGTCCGCTGGAGATCCAGCGGCCCAGGCCCGCTTCCCCCACACCCCGCCTCCCTGCCGTTGGGCCCCGCCTATCAGCCTGCTCGCGCCCCGCGCTGCCCGCTGGCCCCGCCTGTCAGCCCGCCCGCTGGCCCCGCCTGTCAGCCACCGCGCTCGCGCTGCCCACCCGGCCCCGCCTGTCAGCCGCTCAGGTCGCCGCGCGCTCGCGCGCCCGCCCGCGGATCTAATCCTGGCCGTCCGCCCGAGATCCAACGGCCGTAGGAGCCCGATACCCCTTCGCCCGCGCGTTTTCTTAAAGAGACCCCCGGTTTTCTGGAATTTAAACCCGCCGTCCCTGGTTTCTCACAGTTAGGTCCTCGGACCTTTTATTTAATTCAAAATAGGTATTTAGGGTATATTTTTAACCCCTAAACTTGTAAAATTCATAACTTTGTCATATGAACTCCAAATTAGGTGCTTCAAATTGCAAAATGCTCATGATGTTTTTGTCTATCTATTTAAACAATGTTTCCCTGCTGTTTCCATGTACCAATTAATGATTAATCATTAGGATAGGATTAAGGTTATTGGAACCCTATTTGAGATAATTAGAAGTTGGTAGACTTTAATAAAAGTTGGAGTACTTAAGTTTAGGGACTTAAACACCTAGGTTTAGGAACTTAAAACCATGTAATGATTTAATCCCACCACTGACTTAAACCTGATTAGTGGATAATGAATCACTTTGTATAGTCCTCTACCCCAGACCTAGGGAACACCAGAGTGCCTATCCCTTTTCTACTATGAACTTGTGATCTCTCTCTGCTGCATATGTTTGGTATGTTGCTTTTTGTTTGTTATTTTCCCAAGTACATAGTGTGAATGATTACTTTACGTAGACAACGAGCAGTCTGTGTTTCCCAAGGAGGTTGCAGAGGAAGTCCCTGATCAGCAGTTTGGTGAAGGCAAGTGTCCTCTGTCCCATTATGTCCTATTCATTTATAACTTACTACCCCGCATTACTTACTTGAAACCTAAGGATTTACTAGCTTTACACTATACTTTATCCTTGATAACCTTATGGGCTGTTATGGTTAGCACTCTGCTATTGCCTTAACTTAATCAATGAACATGATGTGACTATTTATGATACTGTTATCCTGATGATGTTGATGATCTTGTGATACTCTAGGGGGCTCAGGCTGTTTCCTGAGTACCTCTCCGTAAGGACTTGTTCGTTGAGAGACCACCCGGGATAACAGTGCAGCCATGAGGGTGAAATGGGATGCCCTTAGCTAATTAATTAGAGGAACTAGAGGTGTAGCTGCTTAGCCGTCGTGCCGTCAATGGGGTCCAGGCACAGTGCTTGCTCTGCCGAGGCTGAGTGCCGAGGTTCTTTCGTTTTGCTCTTTGTTAGTCACTCTCCTGCGGGGAGGGGTACTGTGTTTATCAAACTGGAGAAACCTAACGGGCAGCTATGATCTCTGGGGAACCTTTGTAAAAGCTACGTAGTGATGCCCTGCCGGACCACCTAGGTAGTGGTCAATGGGGATTAGCTCTCCCCGGGTAGAAAGGGAATCATGACTCATGGGTAAAGTGTGCAACCTCTGCAGAGGGTAGTGAAACTGATATATCAGCCGTGCTCACGGTTAAGAGCAGCCTTGGGATCCTCTTTGATTAGAGATACAGATGGTTCGAGATACAAGGATTATGTTATGGTTTTGGTTCGACTATGATGATGATGTTCCTCGATGAGGAAATGGTTTACGGGTTGGTTAATGCTAAAATCTGGCTTCTACTAATGATAAATACTTGACCAACTAAAAGCAACTGCTTGAGCCTAACCCCACATAAAGCTAGTCCACTTCAGCCAAACGGGACATTTGCTGAGTACGTTGAAGTGTACTCATCCTTGCTTTACCACAAAACACCAGGTTGCCCGCATTGTAACCACTGCTCAGGAGAAGGCGAAGCTGTGGAAGGAGACTTCCAGGAGTTCCAAGATTACGACGAATTCTAGGTGTGGGTTGGCGGCAACCCCCAGTCAGCTGCCTGTGAAGGCCTTATCTTTACTGCGTTCCGCTAGTACTTTGATTTACCTGTTAAGACAATGACTGTGTGGATGTCTATGACTCTGTGATGTAATAAGTTAATACTCTTTTATGTTAATATTCAAGCATTGTGCGATGATGTTCATTTATGTAATCGCTGTGTACGTGAGTTCTGATCCTGGCACGTACATAGTTCGCATTCGGTTTGCCTTCCAAAACCGGGTGTGACAAAAGGTTTGGGTAAAATTGCTATATCTCCTGACCATTCCATTTCTAATGTTTTTCTTGTAGATTCTTTAGATTACAACTTGATTTCAGTTTCTCAATTATGCAAAATGGGTTACAACTGTATTTTTACCGATGTTGGTGTTACGGTCTTTAGAAGAAGTGATGATTCCATAGCTTTTAAGGTAGTGTTAGATGGTCAGCTATATTTTGTTGATTTTAATGATAACGATGCTGAACTAGACACTTGCTTAATTGCTAACACTAATATGGGCTAGCTATGGCATCGCCGACTTGCCCATGTTGGGATGAAGAATCTTCACAAGCTTCTAAAGGGAGAGGATATTTTAGGACTAACAAATGTTCATTTTGAGAAAGACAAGATTTGTAGCGCATGTCAAGCAGGGAAGCAGGTCGGAGCTCATCATCCACACAAGAATATCATGACGACCTACAAGCCACTTGAGCTACTCCACATGGATCTATTCGGGTCGATCACTTACATAAGCATTGGCGGGAGTAAGTATTGTCTTGTTATTGTGGATGATTATTCTCGCTTCACTTGGGTATTCTTTTTGTAGGAAAAATCTCAAACCCAAGTGACCTTAAAGAGATTCTTAAGACGAGCTCAAAATGAGTTCGGATTGAGAATCAAAAAGATTAGAAGCGACAATGGAACAGAGTTCAAGAACTCTCAAATTGAAGGATTTCTTTAGGAGGGCATCAAGCATGAGTTCTCTTCTCCCTACACACCTCAACAAAATGGTGTAGTGGAGAGGAATAATAGAACTCTTTTGGATATGGCAAGGATCATGTTTGATGAGTACAAGACTTCAGATCGGTTTTCGGCGGAGGCGATTAACACCACCTTCTACTCCATCAACCGTCTATGTCTTCACCGAATCCTCAAGAAAACATCGTACGAACTCCTCCCTGGTAAAAAGCCCAATGTTTCTTATTTTAGAGTTTTTGGGAGCAAATGCTTTATTCTTATTGAAAGAGGTAGAAATTCTAAATTTGCTGCTAAAGCAGTAGAAGGCTTTTTACTTGGTTATGACTCAAACACAAGGGCATATAGAGTCTTCAACAAGTTCACTGGATTAGTTGAAGTTTCTTGTGACATTGTGTTTGATGAGACTAATGGCTCCCAAGTGGAGCAAGTTGATCTTGATGAACTAGATGATGAAGAGGTTCCATGTGTCGCACTAAGGAACATGTCCATTAGGGATGTGTGTCCAAAAGAATCCAAGGAGCCTTCACAAGCACAAGATCAACCATCATCTTCCATACAAGCATCTCCACCAACTCAAGATGAGGAAATGGCTCAAGAAGAAGAGGATGAAGATCAAGACGAAAAACCACCTCAAGAGGAGGATATTGATTAAGGGGGAGACGAAGATGATCAAGAGAAGGAAGATGATCAAGAAATTCAGGATCAAAGACCACCGCACCTGAGAGTCCACCAAGCAATTCAAAGAGATCACCCCGTCAACTCCATACTTGGTGACATTCATAAGGGGGTAACCACTAGATCTCGAGTTGCTCATTTCTGTGAACATTACTCTTTTGTGTCTTCTATTGAGCCATACAGGATAGAGGATGCACTTAGAGATCCGGACTAGGTGGTGGCAATGCAAGAGGAGCTCAACAACTTCACAAGGAATGAGGTATGACATTTAGTTCGACATCCTAACCAAAATGTTGTAGGTACCTAGTGGGTATTCCGCAATAAGCAAGATAAGCATGGTGTGGTGACTTGGAACAAAGCCCGACTTGTTGCCAAAGGTTATTCACAAGTCGAAGGTTTGGATTTTGATGAAACCTATGCACCCGTAGCTAGGCTTGAGTCAATTCGTATATTACTTGCCTATGCTACTTACCATGGCTTTAAGTTATATCAAATGGACATGAAGAGTGCCTTCCTCAATGACCCTATCAAGGAAGAGGTATTTGTTGAGCAACCTCCCAGCTTTGAAGATAGTGAGTATCCTTCTCATGTTTATAAGCTCTCAAAGGCGCTTTATGGGCTCAAGCAAGCCCCTAGAGCATGGTATAAATGCCCGAGAGACTTTCTTATCACTAATGGCTTCAAAGTTGGAAAAGTTGACCCTACTCTCTTCACTAAAATAATTGCTAAAGACTTGTTCATATGCCAAATTTATGTTGATGATATTATATTTGGGTCTACTAACAAGTCATCCTGTGAAGAATTTAGTAGGATCATGATAGAGAAATTCGAGATGTCTATGATGGGGGAGTTGAAGTATTTCCTTGGATTTCAAATCAAGCAACACCAAGAGGGCACCTTCTTCTGCCAAACTAAGTACATTCAAGACATACTCAGAAAGTTTGGGATGAAGAATGTCAAACCCATCAAGACACCCATGGGAACAAATGGGCATCTCGACCTCGACACGGGAGGTATATCCATAGATCAAAAGGTATACCGGTCAATGATAGAATATTTACTCTACTTATGTGCTTCACGACTAGATATTATGCTTTCCGTATGCATGTGTGCAAGGTTTCAGGCAAATCCTAACGAAGTTCACCTTAGGGTCATGAATAGAATCATAAGATATTTAGTTTACACTCCTAAGTTTGGGCTATGGTACCCCAGGGGATCTACCTTTGATTTAATTGGGTATTCCGATGACGATTATGCCGGATGTAAAATTGACAGGAAGAGCACATCAGGGACTTGTCAGTTTCTGGGAAGATCCCTGGTGTCTTGGGCTTCAAAGAAACAAAACTCAATAGCTCTATCCACCGTCGAAGCCGAGTATATTGCTGCAGGACATTGTTGTGCACAATTACTCTGGATGAGGCAAACTCTTAGGGACTATGGCTACAAATTGAGCAAAGTCCCTCTCCTATGTGATAATGAGAGTGCAATCCGCATGGCAGATAATCCCGTTGAACACAGCCGCACTAAGCACATAGACATCCGGTAGCACTTTTTGAGAGAACACCAACAAAAAGGGATATCGAAATTGCTTATATTAGCACCTACAACCAATTAGCCGATATCTTTACCAAGCCCCTGGATGAAAAGACCTTTAGCAAACTTAGGAATGAGCTCAATATTCTTGATTCTCAGAACTTTGATTGAAATCTTGCTCACATCGCTCATTTATATACCTTTGTCATGTCTCTTTCATTTGGTAAAATTGCATATTTCTTATTCTTCTTGTGCCAAGGCTAAGACTAATGTGCTTCCATGAGTAGCTCTATGATTAGTCTTAGAATGAAAGGGAAATGGAGTATTCGGCAAAGACAAGGCTTCCACTACAACTCTGTCGGTATCATTTATTCTTTGCCCTCCTCATAAACTTCCATTTATATTCAATGGGGAGAATTAGTAGGCCTCTCAAGTTTCTTCATTTTTGGCGATTAATGCCAAAAGGGAGAAATTAATAGGCCCAAAGCAAAAGGACCCCACCACCACCAATTTAAAAAAAAACTATTTCACAAAGGGGAAGAAAATATTTCAATTGCAAAAACCCTCTTGACAACTAAGGGGAGAATTTCTTCATGGGGAGCCTTTATTTAGCCAAAGGAAAAGCAGAGAATTTTCAAAATCTTGAAAATGCCTTTTGAAATCGTATTCTAATACCATTGGCTATTTGCAAAAGAATTTGAAAAGACTTTTCCAAAAGATTTGCAAAAACAACCTAAGTGGTGCAAATGTGGTCCAAAATGTTAAACTAAGAAGAAAGCAATCATATATACTTAGAAATAATTTGAGTTGGTTTAAATTCAAAGTAACTTATGCACAACTGTCAAATTGAAAACTAGTTACATTTATGTTTGCTTTGATTTGTGTTGGCATCAATCACCAAATAGGGGGAGATTGAAGGGAAATGGGCTTAAACATTTCCTATAATCGATTTTGGTGTTTGACGTCCATCACAAACCACGTGGACTAACTAGTTTGCCTACTTGTCATTTATCTCAGGTGCATAAAGTTCAACATACAACAATAAAGAAAATGAGTTGGGGAACTATACAAAGTTTGGAGCCAATACAATAAATGGTGCAGCAAGTGGCGCACCGTGCCTAGGCCGAGCACCTCACGAATTGGCCGCTATTGGGTTTTTCTCGGAGTCGCTCCACTATAATTCATTGGACCGTCTGGTGTGCACCGGACTGTCCGGTGAGCCAACGGGCAACGGTCAACTACGCCCAATGGTCGACTGCGGTAAACAGAGAACGGTGCACAATGTAGAAGTCAGAAGTCAGAACTGCAAAGTCAGAACACACCAGACTATCCGGTGTGCCACCAGACTGTCCGGTGCCACAAGAGGACAAAGGACTTCAATGGTCAACCTCTCCAAACCCCAACGGTCGGCTGACGTGGCATGCACTAGATAGTGAACAATGTAGTGTCCGGTGCACCACCAGACTGTCCGGTGTGCCCATCGACAGCAACAGTTGGAATAGTGGTTGGGGCTATAAATACCCCCAACCACCTCCATTCAAGCCATCCAAGCCTCCTACACTTCTCATTCAATACAAGAGCAAAGGCAAACACTCCAAAGACACAATCAAATCATTCAATCCCCTCCAAGCTCCAAAATCAACTCAATTGCTTAGTGACTTGAGAGAGGATCATTTGTGTTTCTTTTATTGCTCTTGTTGCTTGGATTTCTCTCTTCTTCTCACTCTAATTCTTCTAAGTGCTTTGTAAAGCTAGCAAGAGACACCTATTTGTGTGGTGTTCCTTGCGATGTCTTAGTGACCCAAGTGATTAAGAAGAAGTACTCGACCGGTCTGTGTGACCGATTGAGAGAGGGAAAGGGTTGGAATAGACCCGGCCTTTGTGGCCTCCTCAACAGGGACTAGGTTCTTTGGAACCGAACCTTGGTAAACAAATCATCGTGTTCATTTATGTTGATCTTCACTCGATTTGTTTATGCACTCTCCTCTCTCTAAAGTTCCCTTACTCATATTGATTTGAGTTTGCTCCCAAGGTTATCCGCATTGATGGAGCAACTCATAGGAAGGAGAACTATCTTCCGCACTCTGAATTGTTTCTAACACTAACATCGTGCATAGTGAATGTTCAAAGTTTATAATTTTTAGGTTTCGCCTATTCACCCCCATCTAGGCAACTTTTAGGGACCATGACACCAAAGAGGGTGAATTAGGCTTTCTAAAAATACTCTAAGAACTATGGCCTCTAATTTTCACCTAGTTAAAACATATGAAATAAAACAATCTATCTAAATGTGCTAAAGGAAACGGTGACGCCAAAGAGGGGGGGTGAATTAGGACTTCTAAAACTTTCTCTAAACTAGGCCACAAATAAATCCCTAGAGCAAAACCTATGCAGATAAAAAATCTAAAGCGTGCAAACTAGGTTTTGTCTCTAAGTGTTGCTATCTCTACCGCAATGGCTAGTTTCAATCTAAATAATCTAACTAGAGAGACAAGATTGAAACTTAAATACTCAATATAAATGCGGAAGCTAAAGAGCAAGGTAGAGATGCAGACTCTCGTAGATGACACCGGTATTTTTACTGAGGTATCCGGAACCACACAAGGTCCCATATAATCCTCGTTGGAGCCACTACGCAAAGGGTAGCCCATGCGAGGGACAAGCACCATGGTTGAGTGACTCCGTAGAGAGCCACGAGCCTTCTCCATGCACAAGTGGTGCTCCGCTTTCGGCTCCTCTCGGACGCTCCCCACCGTATCCACTATAGAGCTTCCAGCTGAAACGTCGCGGGGCTCGTTCCCTCTGGTACACGGTGGCGGCCGTGACACAAATGCGGTTGTCATGGTCTCGCAAGACTCTCGCCCCACTCGGTACAATTACAACGGCTCGCGCAAGAGCCGAGGGGTTTTGTGGTTTTCTAAACTCACTCAACTAACTAGGATTCATCTAGAGCAAGCGCTAATGCGGTCTAACTAACCTAAGCACTTCGCAAAGCCCCTACGCTAATCACCGAGTGATTCTATTAAGCACTTGGGTGGGTTCATCTAGATCAGCGGCCTCTAGGTAACAAGCCATTCTAGCACTATAATATGGGAAGTTAGTGCCATCGAAATGTGGTGGCCTATGGGTATCCATCCCCTTTCTCTAAAAAGCGTCGGCTCTTTTTAGCGGTGAAGCTAAAGCATTTCAAATGAGCCAAACCAAGCTCTAATACCAATTGAAGGAAACGGTGACGTCTAAGAGGGGGGTGAATTAGGACTTCTAAAACTTTCTACAAACTAGGCCACAAATAAATCCCTAGAGCAAAACCTATGCTGATGAACAATCTAAAGTGTGCAAACTAGGTTTTGTCTAAGTGTTGTTATCTCTACAGCAATGGCTAAGTTTCAATCTAAATAATCTAACTAGAGAGATAAAATTGAAACTTAAATACTTAATATAAATGCGGAAGCTAAAGAGCAAGGTAGAGATGCAAACTCTCGTGGATGACGCCAGTATTTTTATTGAGGTATCCGAAACCATGCAAGGTCCCGACTAATCCTCGTTGGTGCCCTATGCAAAGGGTAGCCCACATGAGGGCCAAGCATCACGGTCTAGTGACTCCATAAAGAGCCGTGGGCGTTCTCCACGTGCAAGTGGTGCTCCACTTTCAGCTCCTCTCGGACGCTCCTTCCATCTCCACTATCGAGCTTCCGACCGAAACGCCGCGGGCCTCATTCCCTCAGGTACGCAGTGGCGGCCATGACACAAACGTGGTTGTCACGGTCTCGCAAGAATTGAGTTGGGGCCTAGAAATACCCCTCAACCGACCATTTCAAGGTGTGGGAGCCCAAGCAACATACCAAGGCATAATATAGACATTTCCAATTGCTCATACACCAAAGTGCTTAATAGAATCACTCGGTGATTAGCGTAGGTGCTTTGCGAAGTGCTTAGGTTAGTTAGACTGTATTAGCGCTTGCTCTAGGTGAATCCTAGTTAGTTGAGCGAGTTT
This sequence comes from Zea mays, assembly GCF_902167145.1. Classification (NCBI taxonomy): domain Eukaryota; kingdom Viridiplantae; phylum Streptophyta; class Magnoliopsida; order Poales; family Poaceae; genus Zea; species Zea mays. The sequence goes on from NC_050105.1 coordinate 90,642,261, forward strand.
AGAAAAACCACATAACCCCTCGACTCTAGCGTGAGTCGTTGTAATTGTACCGAGTGGGGCAAGAGTCTTGTGAGATAGTGACAACCTCGTTTGTGTCATGGCCGCCACCGTGTACCGGAGAGAACGAGGGCCACAGCGTTTTGGCCGGAAGCTCGATAGTGGAGACGACGCGGAGCGTCCGAGAGGATCCGAAAGCGGAGCACCACTTGCGCGTGGAGAAGGCTCACAGCTCTCTATGGAGTCACTCGTCCGTGGTTCTTGGCCCTCGCATGGGCTACCCTTTGCATAGGGGCACCAACGAGGATTAGTGAGGACCTTGCGTGGTTCTGGATACCTCGGTAAAAATACCAACGTCATCCACAAGAGTTTGCATCTCTACCTTGCTCTTTAGCTTCCGCATTTATATTGAGTATTTAAGTTTCAATCTTGTCTCTCTAGTTAGATTATTTAAATTGAAACTTAGCCATTACGGTAGAGATAACAACACTTAGACAAAACCTAGTTTGCACACTTTAGATTGTTTATCTGCATAGGTTTTGCTTTAGGTATTTATTTGTGGCCTGGTTTAGAGAAAGTTTTAGAAGACCTAATTCACCCCCCTTTTAGGTGTCCCGTTTCCTTCATGTGCAACTAAGGTTTTGCTAGGTGTGTTATTATCGCCACCGTAAAGTAGTTATGCAACCAAGGTCCCAATGCTATCACTAGTGTATCTATCAATCTAAGCTACTAGATGTGAAACTAAGGTTTTCCTAAGTGTGTTGTTATCTCTACAGCAAAATAGTTATGCAACCTAGTTTCCAATGCTACCACTAAGGGCACGCAAAAACAGCTCTAGCTTTGGCTTTTTCTAAAAACAACTTTTCTGGTAGAGCTGAACCATTTCTCAAATCGTTTTGTAGAAACGTCTTATCCTAGAGCCAGATCCATTATTATTGTGCTAGAGCTAGCTAAAGTCGGTGAAGCTAATATTTGCAGCTTCTTCTGTGTAGTACAAAAATGGCTCTAGCTTTTACATGCTTTTCGTAGTAAGCTATTTTAAAAAATGGAGTTTGGTAGGGCTCTGGTATTTTCCCATAGAAAAGCTAGAGCCAAAGCCCTGCCAAATGGGCTCTAACTATCAACCTAAGCTATGTAAGTAAAGCACACAACCAAAGTACACAAGATAAATGTGGTAGGTAAAGTGTGATAGAGATACAAACTCTCGTTCGATGATGTTGATATGTTTACCAAGGTATCAAGAAGGTCATAATTTTCCCTGGTCCATATTGGAGCTCCTCACAAGGATGCCTTCACAAGGGTCAAAATCTCAGTCGAGTAACTCTATGGATAGCCTTGGGCCTTCCCCATACACAAGTGGGTTTCTGAGATATCTCTTGGACCGATCCTCCTCATCTTCGCTATTGAGCTTTTGATCAAACCATTGTGGGCCCTATTACCTCTAGTACATAGTGGTGGTCAAACTGCAAACTCGGTTGGTCTCACAAGACTACAAGCACCTCTAGTGTACAATAATATTGCACACAAGTTCTAAGTGATATAAGGTATGCAAACCTCACTAAACAATAGGCCTAAACCTAGAGAAAGTGCATAAAGAGTGGTCCAACTGGCTTAAGCGCTTCACAAAGCACCTACACTAACCATCGAGTGAAATAATAAACACTTTAGTGACTAGATAAATTAGAGATGAACCTCCACTAATTCAACACATTTTTGAGATCCACAAACCTCAAATGGTCATGCAATGTAGCTTCCCAAAAATTCAAATCTAGAAAAATTCTCAAACTCATTCAAAATTCAAAATGAATTTTTAAATTTCGCTTCAAAATGTTTGTTTGCAAGTTGATCTCAACAAAGAAAATATAGTGGTCTATATTCTATCCAAAATTCTCCTCAAAATATCCTACAAATATTTTCTAAGTGATCCCTTCAAATTCTTTCCAGAAATACTGCCTAAATATTTCACCAATATTTTCATATATTTTTCTCCTGAGAAATACCCTCAGGATCATTTTTGAAATCCTACAAATATTTTCTTAATAACTTTCCTTATGCTCATACGTATGCATGCCTCAGGTGTCATACAATGATCTCTACAAGCTAATTTCACTTATTCATGGCTAATACATGTTTATCTCCCACTAATCCTCACCTCCTCCCACTAATCCTCCCCTCCTCCCCGTAATCCTCCCACCTTGCCTATAACTAGTTGGGCATGGGGCTCCCTAATGCCATCCCAAACCATTTCGTGGCAACACACTCTTACTCCCACAGAATCACAACACAAGCACAAGGATCATTCGGTCGTTCATTCGATAGTTCGTCCAACTGTTCATAGTTTGTTCATTCGTCCGATCGTTCATGGTTCATTCGTTCGTCCGTTCGATCATCCAAATAATTATTGTTCAACCGTTATGCTGCCGAAATTCCGATCATTTGTTCATCCGATCATAATCCATATTCATCGTTCATCGTTCATCGTTCGTTCATACGAACTATTCATCATTTGTTCATACGAACTATTTATCATTCATCGTTCGTTCATAATCCATATTCCCGTCCATCATCCGTTCATACAAACTATTCACCATTCATCTGATCGTTCATAATCACTATCCATCGTTCGTCCAATCGCTCGAATATTCAACTGCTCATCCATCATGATGGTTCGCTCACCTAAGACCTACCAAACCAATATCTTAGTCATACGAACTCCGGTGACTGTGATTTTCCTTCCAGTAAGAACTTTTCGGTTGGTAACCCATATTAGAATTGCTCCAAGTTGAGCACGCTTAACCTTGAGGTTCTTTCAAATTAGACTTCTAAAAAGAAAGGCGAACCATGTTTGTATGGATACGTCGTCAATCCTATAATACCTGGCCTAAGGTACCATGGCCCACCTAGACAAGAATATCATAGTATTTCAGTTGTTTAGGTCTCATCTTACTGTTGTCCCATGTGACACAGTAGGTAGAAACAATTGCCACCAACATAAACCTCAGCCCATGAATAGTCTAGAAATATTTCCTAGCACTCTGCTCAAAAATACATTTGTGTTTTTGAGTTTCCTAATATTCTCGAATATTCAAATTTGGAATATTCAAGCAATATTCTTTTTTCCTTTTCTTTTTCTATTTCCTAGGATTATAAAATCCCAAACTCCCCTGTCCAAACTCAGATTTCGACAATTCTTGCTTCTCAATTCTTATAAAATTACCCTCTATCAAACCATGTCATTCCTTAAGCATGGTCATATTCCAGAAAACTCCAAAAATACTCTTGTCTAATATTCAACCAATAATTTCCCCGTTCAAACTGAGTCAGACAATTCTTTCACCACTATTCTCATAAATAATAAACTCTACCGTACTGAACCCTAAATACACCCAAAGAGTTACCCTCTCCCTCACCCACAGCCTAGGCACCCTGAGCCAACACAAGTCCCCCACCCACTCGGTACCCCGCTCTGCCACTACAGTTCTAGTGTTAGTTCACCTCCAATGTACCCTTCGGGTAAGCATCTCTACTCCCTCAACATAAACTCTACTCAAAACTATATTCACCCATCCACCACCATTCCTGACCACTATATTGAATATTTGTTGATATACTTGTTGGTTTGTATGTTTGCTTGTACATGTTGCGTAGTTACCGGAGCATTTGTGCCGTCCCGTGAAGGCCATTTTCGCAAGTTTACGCTAGATGGTTTCGCAAGCTCTTACCCTTTCGTCGGTTAAAACATGACAAGTTCACTGGATCCCTTTGATGCATAAATTTCCTTTGTTTTCAAACACATCCATTAGCCTGTTATTTTATGCATTATATGATTTTTCTACTAAGAGACATGTTAATATGGCTATCGAGCCTTAGAACTTTGTCGTAATTCTTCTTTATACTCCTTTACAATTTTATTACAAAATGATTTGAGAAAAGGTGTGAGTTTTTTTAAAATAAAATGTTTTCAAAATTGGTATGATGAAGGGTTATCACCCTTGTCACCTTTGAGCGGGATGATCAGGGACTCTCTGGTTTGGGAGGGCCTTAAGGTGTTGGCTTAGCCGGGTTAGGTGTGAGCATGAAGGATTGTCCCTCTCGCATAAGGACTGGTTTGTCATCACTCCTTACCTATACTCTTGTCAAGTACAACCACTCGTGATTGTATGGGCAATCGCTTGATCTGAACTTGTACGGTCTGCACCCCAGGGTTATGGTGGCTGGGGAGCACCGGAAGGACACGAAGATGGAATAACTCTGTCCTGGTTTAGCGAGGAGGTGGCCTTATTCCTTTCAGTATAACCGTTAAGGTAAAGTCATGCAGGGGAGGAAAGAGTTTCAGATTCGGGTCTCATTGGCCATGAGATCACAACACCAGACTAGTGGGTACAGTAAACTCTATCGTACTAAACCATATGCACCCATCTATAAATACACCTAGAGAGTTACCCTCTCCCTCCCACACCCTCGGCACCCTCAGACAAGGCAAACCCCCACCAACCCACTCGATACCCCGCTCTGCCACTATAGTTTTAGTGTTAGTTCACCTCCAATATACCCTTCGGTTAAGCATCTCTACTCCATCAACACAAACTCTACTCAAAACTATATTCACCCATCCACCACTATTCTTGACCACTATATTGAATATTTGTTGATATACTTTCTGGTTTGTATGTTTGCTTGTTCGTGAGCTATGGTGGACGGGAAGTCCAGTAGCTATTTTTGAAAATGAAAACTAGTGGGAAACTACCAAGATTCTTGGATGGTTTAGTCTAGGGGATTTGGTTCTACTTTGAAAATCTTCCTGCTCCCTTAGGAGAGGATGAGCTTTGAAAATGATAAAATATTTTACAAAATAGCCTTGCACAAGAAACTGCATTTTCTACAAAATACCCTAAGCTCCACATACTCCATGCATTATATCTGCCACATGTAGGTTTCTAGGTAAGTAAGTATTCACTCTTCCTTATTTGTTGTTTTCAAATAAGGAGATCGCTGATCGAGTAAGAGTTACGCCTGTTCTCAACCATGCATGTGGTTGTTGGACCGCTGATTTGCTTCGTTGCATAAATTGGGCTACTTCAGCTCCACTCTGATGATATGTCCTGAGTTGTGGACCAACTCTTAAAGTTGGTCGCCACCTATATAGGTTGTCTCATTTAAGCAAATCTGGAATCATCTAATGTATAAATGTGTATACTAGCCTCCTCAGACTAGTATTTGAATCACATTTGAGCCCCAAAGGATTGGGACACTTCATCCAAGGGATATATAGCCCTCAATATGTAGCCATTGGTACTTGCTATAGTTTTTTGTGCAATCACTAGACATGTCTTGGAACCTGCTATAGCTTTTTGTCATGAGGGCTTCGCCGGATGGGTCTAATGCCTTTCCCATAGCTATTCATTATCGACTGTTGAAGTATTACAACCATCTACTGCACATTTGATGCACCACCGCACACATCTGGTGCATTGTAACATCCTGCAACACACGTTGCATCCTTCTCTTGGACAACAGCCTATTCGACCTTCTATGAGGTCACTTGTGAGGTCTAGAGGCATGATTGCGACATCAAGCTCCTAATTGCAGCCACTATTCCTCACCTCCAGTGGTGGCACTCTAGTACACACTAGAAATCAAGGTGGTGTGCTTTTTATTTCAACCCTCTTTTACTATTGTGAGTGCACTCTGGTGCACCCTTTAGTGTGACCACCTGATACACTTAGTGCATGTAAGCAGTAAACACTTCAGTTCGTTTCATTATGTGTTTTGTTTTGGGTTTCTTCCATCTTGTGTACATGACTTATAGCATGTCTTATAGGTATTCAACATGTCTTTCTATTGTCTTTCTTGAGTTATAGATCATCCAAATAATCCCTTTGCCTAAATCCAAGTCCACCTTGTATCCATTTAAACTATACCTTGTATACTGGCAAATGTAGTTTGTTCAAATGGTAATGTTGTCCATTTTTTACATCCTTCTAAAGTTAAGCAAGCTCTCCCATACCCTCTTTTTACTTAGTGCTCATATTTGTGAGAGGATTGGAATGGTCTAGTGCATTGAAAATTGAAAGACTGTATTTGGTGGAACTAGGTTGCCTTTGTAATTTGAGACATGTTATTATATTTCGTGATTATTGTCACCTAGACGGTTTGGTGCTTTTAGAGGATCGTTGAAGGGCTCTTGATGATTGTTGTCATCTCCGATGATTGGCTATTATGAGGGGTTTTGTGCTCATCTCATGAGGAGATTTGTGAAGAGTAGCTATAGTAAAATCAATTAAGGTTCGAAAAGGTTCTTAGTTCATGCCTTGGACCCCTTATTCGTATGACCAAATAAAGGAAAGAACAAAGCTCTAATACAGTCTATATCGATGAATGTCACCGAGCCAAGCCTACATTCGCACAACGGAGTCCTTAGTTCTATTATATATGGCAATATTTGATATTGCCGCTTGTCACGCACAGGGATCAGCGTGCAGATAATAGAGGAAGACGAGAGGGGAGCAGAAGGAAGGAGGAGATAGATAGGAGTAGTGTCTATTTCTTTCTTGATGATCTCTCCCAGCTACTGCAGAGTTTAAGTATATCCCATTACAAGGGTCACACATGAACCCTACACAGCCAGCCCAACAGTGGCCCATACAAACACACTACACTATACCAACAGTGGCCCAACATGGGCAACAACTAGTGTAGGCTTGGGTTGTGTACGACCATTCCATGGCCCATCCGAGCTACGACCATTACGCCGCTTGGACGAGTCAGCCTCCTCCTGCAATAAGGCCAAAGCGCAGGTAGTATCCAGAATGCTAGGACGTTGAACAAGTATAACAGACTTAATGTCATCACACAATCCATCAATAAATTTCATAGTGTAATATAGGGGGTCAGTTGTGTGTTCATATGTGACTAGGACATCCACTAATTCGCAAAAGTGATCGACGTAATCCTGGACAGAGGATGTCTGACGTATGTGGAACAATTTGCGAATGATGAGCTCGTGTTGTTCTTGCCCAAACCGCTCATGCACAGCCTGACAAAAGCGTCTCCAAGACAGAGAGGACAAACGAGGCTCGATTGTGCATCGTCACAATCTTCACCCAAACTACCTCATCTGTGGAATACATATCAAAGTAGTCCTCACAACGCTTCTGCCACAACTTCGGACTCATCCCATCAAATGAGGGAAAATTGAGCTTAGGTAAACCCCCGAGATGACGGCTAGGTAAACCATGGGACTCGAACTCTCCAGGAGGAACAAACGCGAAGGAAGGTGAAGAAGGAGCATCCCACATACCTATGATCGGGCAGTGAATTTGGGTGGGATGCCCAATTCCACTGTCCCGGAGGAAGTTGTCAGAGCGGTGCGCAAATAGAGGGTCGCCCGAGTACCGATCCACCAGAAGCATCGAAGGAAGGCGGTGTGTCGATGATGTCCTGTGCGCCGAAGCCGCTGAAGCTACCGATGTGGCCACCGATCCAGGGCCGGGCCAAGGCATGTGCGAGCCGTGCGTTCGCACAGGGCCTCCAAAAATTGAGGGCCTCAAAACTTAGTAGATGTATATATTCTAGTTTTATGATCTTCTACACATGTTAATATATAGCACATATTTTTCTCCCTACCATACCACTACGCTGAAGCGAAACTACCGAGCGCCCACTAAAGAATAAATCTTCATAGAATCTTAACATATCTGTCCGCGTGAATGAAGTTCTCTAAATTAAAGCTACTAAATTCATATTTGTGTTCTACTATGATAAAAAAGACGTATTATTTAGTCACAATAGAAGCTTTGGAGAAGATCGAATATAAGCATATTGTACAAATTTTCTTTAAAACCCACCAAAAGAATGATGTTATTCAAATAAAATAGAAATGTTTCTTTAGATATTCTATTGCAATATATATTACTGTAATTTGCAGATTGTTATTACTAGTTTTTAATAAAAACATATATTACACTGCTTTAGATTTGGGGAAAAAATTTGGTGCAGCTGGCTGCAAACTAGAATGTTTGCAGACCCTTACAAAAAATGAGGATTGACCCCACCCGCAGCAGCAATAACACAATTAAAACGTTATCTGATAGACCTGCAGGTGGAGTCAATCCTCATTTTTTGTGAGGGACTGCAAACATTCTGGTTTGCAGCTGGCTGCACCAATTTTTTTCCCTAGATTTGGCACAGGGCCTCAAATTTCTCTGGCCCGGCCCTGCACCGATCGGTGCCGAACTCTCTGCCCCGGGAAGCCTCGATGCGACCCCACTTAGCGGACGAGTAGATCGCGGTGAGTGACGCATCAACCTGGGGACGCCAATAATCCAGGATCTGCATGTTGGATTCCATGGCCAAGAGGCGGCCCCCGGTGTCGATCTCGATCTGTCGGAGTCGAAACTCGATCGCGACATCTGAAGCCGTAATGTGGGCCTCGACGTTGGCGCGAAGAACGGCTGCCCGATCGGTGATGGAACGAGCTGCCTTCGCCACTTAAGACTCCAGGGCACCAACCCACGATTCCCACTTCCCGTCGAGTGACTAGAGGCGGATATCCAACTCGGCTAGAAGAGCCCGAGTTAGGTTTTCCAAGGCGAGAGTCAGCACTGAATCGATCGAAGTGGGCGGAGCCATGGATGAAGAACCGAGGATCGATGAATCTAATACCAAATGTCACACACATGGATCAGCGTGCAAATAATAGAGGAAGACGAGAGGGGAGCTAAAGGAAGGAGGAGATAGATAGGAGTAGCGTCTATTTTTTTCTTGATGATCTCCCCCAGCTACCACAGAGTTTAAGTATATCCTATTACAAGGGTCACACATGAACCCTACACGGCCAACCCAACAGTGGCCCATACAAACGGACTACACCCATTCAGGCCAGTAATTTTCACATTTGCCCGATGGACACGCCCTCCTCTCCTTGCTGCTTCTCCAGGTTCTTAGGCTTGTGTCATGTGGATGAGCTCGTGACACCATGTCAGCCATCGTACTCAGGATACCAGTGAGCACGAGCAAGACATGCAGAAGGGGCGAGCGCCAAGGGAGATGGGACGCCGCGCCAGGAGGCCCAGCGTTCGCTTTGCCGGCCCAGAGTGGCGTAGTTAACTGTAGCGTTCTTATATGCTGTAAGGGGAGAGAGTTGGAACTTTTCATGTAAGAAAACATCTATCTGAATACCCTAATCTATCTCGGGGGAACGTTCCCAATTCCTCTGTATCCCTCTCTTCCTCTTCTCCAGTTTGTGTGCGTATCCCTGTTAGCAGACTGGTTGCTAACAACTAGTATCAGAGGTCCCACGATCGCTGAGCCTGGAGCTAGTGCACCACTACACGAGAGGAGCACGAATGGCAGGGGCGGCGGATCCGAGCATCGCCACCGCGTTGGAAGAACAGTCCAAGTCGTTGAAAGCTCAGGCCAAATCGCTCGACTCCACCCAAAAAATCCTGCAGCGCATCTGCGACCGCTTCGACGCCCAGGATGTGCGCTACCGCATCCTGGAAGCATCCGTGGCCAGCCAGGCGGCGGATCTGGCGGCACTCCGTGCCGGGGAAGGCGACGCCGTGTCCAACCTGCAGGCGGATCTGGAGCATCAAGTGGCGTCGCGGGTGACGGAGATCGAGTCCTCCGTGTGGGACCGCGTCGACGCCATCGTCACGGACGCCAGCACCCGGGTGGCGGCGCTGGAGAACGTCCACGCGGTGTTCGAAAGCTGGCGGCCCAGGATCGAGAACTCCGTCGACTCGATGCGCGCCGAACTATCCAAGGTCGCCAAGCTGCTCGAGCGTGGGGCGATGACGGAGTCAGAAGCCTCGCCGGGCATCCTTGGTGTCCATCAAGCGGCGGCGGGGCGCCAGCCGGCATCCGCGACGAACGCCGCAGGCCCTAATGGGCACCGCGCTGCACAAATGGCACGGGAGGTGGGTGTTGGGTATGTCTACGCCCATACCCAACACCAACTCCCGGACAATGGTACGCCCAGTGATCCCTACGCCCAGTTCATTCCACATACTCATGCGATTGGGGAAAACAGGGTCCATAATCACTACACTCCTTACCACACCGAGGGTACTATTGGTGACCATTTACCCACTCCTCCCTCCCTGGGTCACTTGCCCAAGCTCAACTTCCCTCCATTCGACGGAGACAACCCCAAATTATGGCAGGCTAGGTGTGTCGACTACTTTTACATGTATGTTGTCCACCCTAGTGTATGGATTACTGTTTCTACCATGACCTTTTCTGGCCCCGCAGCGCGGTGGTTACAATATGTTAAACCCACACTGTTCTCTATGTCTTGGGAGCAGTTCTGTCAACTTCTTCTGGACCGCTTTGGCAAACAAGAGCACGAAATTCTTATCCGTAGGTTATTCCACATCAAGCAAGCCACCACTGTCACTGCATACATTGATCAGTTTGCCCAATTGCTAGACCAACTCCGTGCCTATTAGACTATCACAGACCCCCTATATTATACTATGAAATTTCTTGATGGCTTGAAAGATGACATTAAGTCTGTTGTAATGATTCAACGCCCCAAAGATTTGGATACTGCCTTCGTTCTCGCTCAATTGCAGGAGGAGGTGGGGGATACGACCAAGAAGGAGTTACGCAAGTGGGATCTGTCTTCGCCATTCAGACCTTATTCCAAGGGCCCCATGCCCCTGCCACTGCCACCAAACAAGCTGTCTTCGTCACCAGCAGTTGTCAATGACAAGTTGGGGCTGGTTCCTGCCAAGCAGCATTCAACAACTGACGAACGATTGTCCAACCTGTATGCTTATCGCAAGGCTCAGGGACTCTGTTACAAATGTGGGTTGTCTTATTCCAGAGGTCACAAGTGCCCATATGTTGTGCAGCTACATTTGGTCGAGGAACTTTGGCAACAGTTGGATCTGGGTGACTCGGATGATCAACAGGTCGCTGACGAAGCTGAGCTCCACAACCTTCTGCTTTCTCAGTCTGCTGCAGGCCTAAAAGTCTCTTCCAAGACGATGAAGTTCAGAGGTTCTATACAGGGTGTGGAATTATTAATCCTCCTGGATTCAGGCAGTTCACATACCTTTCTGAGTGCTTCAGTGGCAGCCCAACTTACGGGTTGCTCGCCGGTAGATGTCCCAATGCCGGTACAGGTGGCCAATGGTCATAACTTGCTCTGTTCTTCTGAATTACGGGAGACGGTATGGTTCCTCAACGAGTATCAGTTCCAGTCTACACTGAAAATTTTACCACTGACCACGTACGATATGGTGGTCGACATGGATTGGTTGGAGTTGCATAGTCCTATGTCTGTTCACTGGTTGGATAAGTGGCTTACTATTCCCTACCGAGGGTCCATCATCAAGCTCTTGGGACTTCAAGCAAGTTCATCACAGTGTGCTGTCATGGAGCTTTGCCACATTGCCACTCTGCCAGACAAAGACAATCAGCTCGTTCAAGATTTACCTGAAGCGTTGCAACACCTTATTGCTCGTTTCTCCCATGTGTTTGCTCTGCCGCAAGGACTTCCACCCGCAAGAGACTGTGATCACCACATTCCTCTTTTGCCAGGCGTCAGAGCTGTACAAATCCGACCATACCGATACGCCCCAGCCCTCAAAACTGAAATAGGAAAACAGGTAGCTGAGATGCTCCAATCTGGTATTATTGAACGCAGCAAAAGTGATTTTTCGAGCTCAGTGATCCTAGTGATGAAGAAGGATAACACATACCGGTTCTGCGTCGATTACATGCACCTTAATGCTATCACGGCAAAGACAAAATTCCCAGTTCCCATCATAGATGAATTTCTGGATGAATTGCATGGGGCAGCGTGGTTCTCCACCTTAGACCTCCGAGCTGGTTTCCACCAAATTCGGCTTGCCCCGGAAGACCAACACAAGTCAGCGTTCCAAACCCATAATGGACACTTTGAGTTCAAGGTGATGGCCTTTGGTCTGTCCGGAGCTCCAGCTACCTTCCAAGGCGCAATGAACCGAACCTTGGGTCCACTACTGCGTTCCTGTGTGCTTGTGTTCTTCGACGACATCCTCGTATATAGTCCTACTTGGGAGGATCATCTTCACCACCTGGAACTAGTCCTGCAGTTGTTTTCCACAGACTAGTGGCAAGTGAAGCTCTCCAAGTGTTCATTCGCCAAGCAACAAATCCATTATTTGGGCCACGTAATATCCAACAGGGGTGTGGCCACCGACCCCTCTAAGGTTGCTGCTGTCACCACTTGGCCCCAACCCACTGATTGCAAACAATTACGCGGCTTCCTGGGACTTGCTGGTTACTACCGTAAGTTTGTACGGCATTTTGGAGTCATCGCCAAAACACTTACCAGCCTTCTCAAGAAGAACACGCCGTTTGTCTGGACGGGAGAACACGAGCAATCCTATCAGGCACTGAAGACTGCTTTGTCCACGGCACCGGTTCTCGCTCTCCCAGATTTTTCCAAACAGTTTGCTATCGAGACTGATGCTTCTGGCAAGGGCATAGGTGCAGTTCTTACACAGGAAGGACATCCTCTTGCGTTCGTCAGTAAGGCACTCAGCACCAAGACTCAAGGCCTCTCAACTTACGAAAAGGAATACCTTGCAGTTCTATTGGCAGTGAACCAGTGGAGACCTTATCTTCAACACTCGGAATTCATTATTTTCTCGGACCAACGCAGTCTATCGCACCTGTCCGAACAACGGCTCCATACCCCTTGGCAGCAGCGCGTCTTCACCAAGCTGCTCGGTCTTCAGTACAGAATTGTGTACAAAAAAGGGGTAGATAACGGTGCAGCAGACGCATTGTCTCGCCGCCCCCAAGAAGGTCTCGAAGTATTCCATGTGTCGGCTGCTAGTCCACAATGGCTGTCCAAGGTGGTTCAGGGTTACAGTCAGGACAACAAGGCCCAGTCTTTGCTAACTGAATTGTCACTCCACCCAACGACTGAGGGACCCTACTCGCTGCATCAAGGATTGATCCACTACAAGGGTCGTGTCTGGCTGGGCAACAATTTGTCTCTCCAGCAGCAGGTCCTGTCTGCCCTCCACGATAGTGCTCTAGGCGGTCATTCAGGTTTTCCGGTCACATATCGCCGCGTCAAGCAGTTGTTTTCCTGGCCTGGTCTCAAGAAAACAGTAAAGGACTATGTGGCCTCATGCTCCGTTTGCCAGCAGGCCAAGTCAGATAGAGCCAAGTATCCTGGCCTTCTCCAACCCTTACCAGTACCAGAACACGCCTGGCAGGTAGTTTCCTTGGATTTCATTGAGGGTCTTCCGCGTTCTGGTAATGCTGATTGTATTCTAGTGGTGGTGGATACCTTCAGTAAATATGCCCACTTTATTGGCTTGCTCCATCCGTTCACAGCTCTTAAAGTGGCACAAATCTTCATCGCTCACGTGTACAAATTGCACGGGTTGCCCAAGGCGCTTGTGTCAGACAGAGACATGATTTTTACAAGTACTCTCTGGCAGGAACTGTTTCGCCTTTCAGACACACAACTCCAAATGAGCACAGCATATCATCCTCAAAGTGATGGACAAACCGAGAGGGTCAACCAATGTCTTGAAACATTTCTCCGCAGTTTTGTTCATTCCTGTCCGAACAAGTGGAGCGCCTGGTTACCACAGGCTGAATTCTGGTACAATACCTGCCCTCATTCTTCCTTGGGCATGTCTCCATTTGAGGTACTGTATGGGCGGGCGCCTCGTCACCTGGGAATACTTCCTGCAGATGCGATCACCAGCTCTGACCTGTCCGAATGGCTGTCCCAACGCGAGGTAATCCTACGCGTCATCAAGCACAACGTGTTGAGGGCCAAGCAACGCATGAAACATCAAGCTGACAAGGGCCGTTCAGAGCGAGAATTTGCAATGGGCGACCTCGTGTTCGTCAAGCTACAGCCGTATGTGCAAGGATCGGTTGCGCCTCGTGCTTGCCATAAACTTAGCTTCAAGTTCTTTGGTCCCTTTGAGATCCTGCAGCGTGTGGGTCCAGTCGCTTATAAGCTGAAGCTCCCAGAAGATTCAAATATCCATCCTGTATTCCATGTTTCTCAATTGAAAAAGTACATCAGTCCTTCAACACCAGTTAGTGCTCATGTCCCTACAACAGACCTGGCTCTGCAATTTCCAGCGTAGATTCTAGACCGTCGCTCTGTCTCTAGAGGGTGATCATCAGTGGCACAGGTGCTGGTTCGTTGGTCTGGCATGGACACATCTCTGGCGTCCTGGGAAGATGAAGCCCCGCTGAGGATGAAGTTTCCGGCCGCGGCCGCTTGGGGGCAAGCGTCGTTTCAAGGAGGGGGGATGTCAGCCCCCGTACTCAGGATACCAGTGAGCACGAGCAAGACATGCAGAAGGGGCGAGCGCCAAGGGAGATGGGCCGCCGCGCCAGGAGGCCCAGCGTTCGCTTTGCCGGCCCATAGTGGCGTAGTTAACTGTAGCGTTCTTATATGCTATAAGGGGAGAGAGTTAGAACTTGTCATGTAAGAAAACATCTATCTGAATACCCTAATCTATCTCGGGAGAACGTTCCCAATTCCTCCGTATCCCTCTCTTCCTCTTCTCCAGTTCGTGTGCGTATCCCTGTTAGCAGACTGGTTGCTAACACACCACCTCAAGCAACAAAATAGCTGACCATCTGTTGAGAAAAAAAGAAAAAAAAACAGCGTGATCGATGCAGAAGTCGGTGAGCAGCTTGAGATGCATCGGATCAAGTAGCTAGCAGGTGAGGGGAGGAATGAATGAAGAATCACCTCAGGCGACACATCACATTCATTCATTGTGGTTCACTCCGATCGATTCCACACTCGACAGAGCCCTCCAGAAGCGGGTCGGGGCCAGCTCCTGAGGAAGAAGACGACTTCGTGGTCGCGGGTCTGGTCGGTCTTGCCCGAGCGCCATGAGGAGGAAGACGGAGAATCAGCCCGCTAGCTTTCGCCCACCCTGCAGAGAATACGCGGAATGGGCGTTGGCGGAGCAGATGACGGGGAAAGCCGGAGGCGCGTGGTTCTGGTGGCACCAGGCAAAGGATGCGCTGCCGCCTGCCGGCAGTGGAGGAGGACGCGATTAATTGGTTCGGATCGAGGCGGGGAAGCGCCGGGCGAGGATTTGAAGTGTCAGCATGTGGGCCCAAGAACGCTTGTATTTTAGCGAGGCAAAGTGGACCTTCCATCGGGGGCCTCGGGCCGTGAACTCCTGCCGGCCCAAGACCGACGGAACCGACACGAATTTGTGCGCTTGCTGCTAGTATTCGATGTATCTGCGGACTGATCGAGAAAGCAACAATGATCATAAACTTGTGCAGACGGGACAACCCAGGGTTTATTTGGTAGCGAGGTTTATCTAGATCTTGTTTGAGAGGAAGGATAAAAGGGGTAAAATCTTTTTACTATTCAATTGTGAATACTTTATCTGTTTCTTTTTAGTTGTCGCTGGATACTTCAATTTTGTACTATCCGACGACAACTAAAATAAAACAAAGAGAGTATATAGTAAGAACATTTAGCCTCTCTCACGTCCTCTAGCTCCCAAACAAGTCCTAGAGATGTTTGGGACCGCTCCACTCCACCAAGACCTGCTCAACCAATTCAATCATAGAGTAGCTCTATTCTAGAGTTTTATAATATTTTGATGTGTTTGGCTTTTAATCTAGTTCCGGTTTTAGGATGACTCTATTACGCGCACCGCCTGCCAAGCGGTGCTTCTTCCACACTGGCAGGCTACCATGGCCACGATTCCTTTCCCCAGGCCAGGTGTGTGTTGTTGATGGTAGCCCACCTGTTCTTGAGCGATTCCTTTCCACCATGGTTGCCTATTCACCTACACTCTACCTTCTTGCAACCAATAATTAATCATGTACATACGTGCTATAACTATATACACACACTATATCACAACACCAAATTAGTGTCTGATGACCGTCGCTATAAATAGAGAATTAGCATCAAATTGTTAGTCGGTATACATTGCCACAGATGGTGAGTCGGCATATGTCTATATTCCAACTGAGTGTTAGTCGTTATATTTATATGTGAATAGTGTCACTTTGTCAGTCGGCAATTCATACCTATAGCATCTCACTGTCAGTCACCAAAAAAACATGTGCAGCGCGCAAATTAGTTGCTGGCCCAAATACCAGCCGCGTCGCCGCAGCCCAAAACCCTATCTCCCTTCCAGTAATTCCAGCCGCCGCGCGCCACCCAAAAATTGATGCCGCCGCCGCCAATCGCCGTCCACAGTCGCGCGCCCTAGCCGGCCGGCCGCAACCGCCGTCCCAGCCGCGCGGCCAAGCAGGCCGGCCGCCAAACCGTCATCCCTAGCCGCGCTCCCAAGCCGGCCGGCCCCCAACGTCGTCCCCAGCCGCGCGCCCAACCCTTCAGAAGCCGGGCCGGCCTCCGGCTTGGCATCGCCTCCGTCCGCCGCGCTCTCACCTCCATCCCCATCCCCTCCCCATCCTCCTCTGACTCCTCCGACGACGGCTCCTCCGGCTCCCGCCGCCGCGGCCACCACGACGCCCACGCCACCACCGCCTCCTCATCCACCTCCGTATCCGATGCCGCTGCCCACCCGTCGCCACCAGCCCCCGCCTACGACGTCACCAAGTCCATGCTTTGCTCCCAGTATGCCGCGCAGACGCCCAAGCGGAGCCAGCAGCTGGAGATCGAGGTCGCGGCGGAGAAACCGCGCCGCCTCATCACGGCCGACAGCGGCGGCAGAGGCGATGCCAAGCCGGAGGCCACCCCGGCTTCTGAAGGGTTCGGTAGAGGGGACAAGGGGCCCAGGTTCGCTGACCTCGGCGGGATGGAGGCGGTGATCGAGGAACTCATGATGGAGGTGGTCATGCCCATGTGCCATCCGGAGATACCGCATCGCCTTGGCGTTAGGCCTATCGCGGGGCTACTGCTGCACGGACTGCCCGGCTGTGGAAAGACCACCCTTGCCCATGCCATTGATAATGTGACTGGCGTGCTGTTCTACAAGATCTCTGCACCGGAAGTCGTATCTGGGGTGTCTGGTATGTTCTCTGATTCCTGGCATCATAATAATCGGGGATAAAGCATGCTTTGCTCGTATAAGAGTATCTGGACAAACGAGTTTAGGCTGCTAGTGACATGTAAAGGTTTTGGAGACATTCTAACAACCTAGAGATTGGATCTTGCATAAGCATCAGAAACAATTTCTTGTTTGAGCTCAGTAGCTATAGGGCATCAATGAATTCTCTGGACCTAGTTTCATCACTGTTGTTTATGTATTTTTTGTTTGCAGATTGATGCCTTATAACTGCTTCAGCAACATCTTCTAGAGCTCTCTGGATACTAGATGGGATCTGATAGTGATGAGAAGGAGGGTCAGTATTCTTCTCTTCGTCAGTCGAAATGGAACTACGACCTGACTCAATCGACCTCCTGGTTTCTTGGTCTTCAGTATGAGATCTGTAGATTTCCATGAGACTTCCACCCAAGTTTAGATCAATATCTTCAGAGCATATCCCAGCGACATTGCTTTGTGCTTGCTTCAAGGGTTGTGTGTTGTTGGCCATCTCTTCTTCCATCAAAGTTCTAATACTTGACCTACCAGCATAAATCAATTCAACCCTGTGGTCCTTTCCATTCTGAGAAAAAGAAACAATAAATTCAGTTTATATTGCTACACTCATCAGCTCTAACAAAGGTTTGAAAAACTTATGTTATCTTGCATGCCATACTCAAATATTGTGTAGCATCATGATTTTATTACTTTATATTTGGCATTTAAAACTTTCCGATTCTACTTTTTTCATAGAGAGGTTTCTTCAAATTGAAAAGCCTATTAAAAACCATAAACTTCCATATCTCGTATTACTATTTTTTTCTCAAATGTGCAGGAGAGTTGAGAATCATTGCATGAAGTAGGAGGTTTGTAGTACTATATACTGTTGTTTACTAGGAATATTTGTGGTTTAGGAAAAGACATATCAAAAGTTTTATGAACCAAAATTCAAAACTAACAGAACAATTAGTGTTGGTCAACATTATCTAAAATGTTAGCCTATGACAAAATCATGCTGACAGTAGTACAAGCATCATCATGGCCAGCTTTATAAATGGAAAATTGGTTTTCAGCTCAATAAACGCCCTAGAAGGTTAGTGTTGCAGCTGTTTTTTCATTACCAGTTGTTAGTTACAATGAGTAGAAAAAAAATTGCAGGTACTATGAGAAATACTAGATACAACAGTTTTGGTTCTAAAAACTTACATTAGCAGATATGTTTCCATGGATATCGTGAAGACCTTTTTGATCTCTTTTGACTGCATGACCACCGAAATCAGGAACCTCATATTATTTCAATTAAAATTAGCTTATACTGCTATATTGCAACTAACATTTCCATCTTATCCACATAAAAACTGAAAACTTAAGCTAGCAAATGATCTCCATGCTATGCTGGTTTGTTCCTTAAAAACTCAAGGGTTGTTTGCATGGATCATTGATAGAAGTTGATGCTCTCTAGTTTGATATTTTGAGTAGCAGCAAGGACACTTGTTTGATCAACATAGCATGGACCCTAGCAAGGATACTTGAGTAGCTGCTCTCTAAAATTCATGTAGCTCAATAAGCAGCAGCAAGGTGTTGTGACCATGCAGTTCTGTTGCGTTCAACTATTGTATATTTAGCTTAATTATGGAGCAATGGTGGTATCTATTCTATAGTTTATTTTGGAATGGATTTCTAAGTAGTCTACTAATGATTTGGGTTTTAATTTTGTCAGGAGGGAGGTCCTAGAGGTAGTAAGTCACTTGTTTACTCCATGATGACAATAGCAAGCAGATCGCGGTGGTGCCTATGGATGCTACAACAAGAAAGATCAAAAGTTCTTTTGGATGGATGCAGCTAGATATTTTTTTTTGTATTTTCTCCAAAAGAGAAATTTGCAAGTGAACTTAAAATTGTGAAACCAACATGTGGTTGTACTAGCTAGTATCTCTGAGCTTTCACAAGCCAAACTTAGTGTTGTTGCTGCCTATTTTGATCTTTATTACAACAAAAGCAAACTTGTGAACTTTATGTATGAATGCAGTACAATTGTTATTGTCATGAATGAAAACAAGAGCTATGTCAACATGAGCTATGTATGAATGTAGTACAATTGCTATGTATGAATGCAGTACAATTGTTATCTGATGTTGATGATAATTGGAAACAGCTAGTAATATATTTTTTAGGCTCATATAGCCGTAGCGTTTGATTGTTAGTCGGTAAAAATACATATATCGCATCAAACAGTGTGTCGGTATAACTTCTAACAGACTGTCCGTCGGGATAAATATGTTAGTCGGTATATATTTTTAACGTCTAACCGTTCGTCGGTATAAACATGTCTGTCGCTATACGTTTATGCCGACGCCACTTACAGCGTCAGAAAGTGTTAGTCGGTATAACTCTATAGCGACTGATAGTACATTGCTATAACGGTTTATACCGACTCTAAGTAAGTCGTTATAGCTAGGTTGTGGTATAGTGACATCTGGAACACAGCTAGCAAAGTAGTAGTGCAGCACTCTAGCATAGCATCCAACTTCGAATTTCATAAGTTCCCAGTCAGCCAGAGCGGGAGTAGCAGCGGGAATTTCATAAGTTCCCACCCTCTCCAGAACAAAAGTGATGCCGCAACTATAGCTGAGGGCGTCAAGCGCCGCGGCGTAGGACCACTGGCCAGCGGCAAGGGAGTTCCTAGGTTTTGCGCGGCCAGGCGCGATGCGCAGGCTGTTAGCGTGCATGCAGGTCCTAATCACCACCCCGCGAGCGCGCAAGCGCATGCCGTCGCCGCTCTATGTTCCCACACGATGAAGAAGATGCGTTGGGAGAACATAAGAGGAAATAAAATGTTATTTTCTCAATAGCGATTGTATTGGTGAGTAATTAACCCCGAATTGAACTCCACGTTTACATCCGAAAACAAGTTTTGTGGAGTAGATTTTTTGCCGCTCCACCAAAATTGTGGAGTTCACCCCAACTCCACGTTTTTTGAGGAGCAGAGTTGCTAGAGTTTAGACAGTTTGGCAAGCAAATTATGGTGCAGAGTGACAAAACATGGAGTGGGGCAGTCCCAAACACCCACTTACAAATTTAATACGATATTATGGTATTTGATAATATTGTAGTATTCTAGACTAAAAGATGTTTGGTTAAACTTTGTAAAACACTATTTTAAATACCTTAGTATATCAAAAATGCACTATGTTTTGGAGTATTGATAATGTAGTCTAGACGGAAATTTTCAAAACCATAGTATTGTTGTCACATACAAGTGTAGGCCATAGTATTCTACAATCATAGTATCCAAAACATTGGTAGGAAAAAAAGCCGTTGGGCGTGTTTCAAAGCAAAGTATTTCAAAACCATGGTTTTAGAATATCGAATACTATGGTTTTAGAATACCCAGAGTCGCCAACCATGGCATTACCAACAAGTAACTACTCTACTCTGGATACGGGATAAAGTACTATAGAAACGCCATCAACCCCTTCACCGTCGTGCCCACCTCTGTCGCTAGGCCAATTGCATACTCCTTTGACACTGCAGCAGATCTCATCACCTTTGCCCAGCTCCGCATCAACTTTGTCACACCCGGTTTTGGAAGGCAAACCGAATGCGAATCATGTACGTGCCAGGATCAGAAATTCACGTACACAGCGATTACATAATTGGACATCATCACACATTGCTCAAAGTAAATAGCGAAAAAGGTACTTTATTACATCAAGATGTCAAAGACATCCACAGAGTAATCAACATAACATTGTCATTATTATTATCAAAGTGCGGAATACGAAGCGTATCAGATAAGGCCTTCACAGGTAGCTGACTGGGGGTTTGCCACTAACATAACTAGAACTCGTCGTAGTCCTAGAACTCCTCAAAGTCCTCCATGTTGCCTGCATCTCCTCCTGAGCACTGAATACAATGGGGACAACCTGGGGTGGGTGGTTTTTAAAGCAAGGGTGAGTACACATCAACGTACTTAGCAAATGTCCCGTTTGACTAAAGTGTACTAGCTGTATGTGGAGTTAAGGTTAAGCAGTTGCTTTTAGTTAGTCAAGTTTTTATTACTAATAGTATAGCCAATTTTTAGTAATAAACCCACTTATTACCCAAATGTACTCCCTCTAAGAGAAAATACCAGAGATCAGAATTATAACCATCAATATAGATCATCATCATAAAAGTATCCAGAGTTCTTCTAATCAAAGAGGATCCCAAGGTTACTCTTAACTGTGAGCACGACTGATATACCAGTTTCTAACACTCTGTAGAGGTTTCACACTTTACCCACGAGTCATGATCCCTTTTTGCCTCGGGTCGATCAAACCCTCAAACACTACCATGGGAAGAGGCAAGGTTTCACTACGTAGCCTTTACAAAGATTCCCCAGAGGTCATAGCCGCCCGTTAGGTTTCTCCAGTTTGATAAACACAGTACTTCTCCCCACAAGAAGGGTGACTAACAAAACCAAATCGAAAGAACCTCGTCAACCAGACTCAGCAGAGCAAGTATTGTGCCCGGACCCCATTGACGACCCTACAGCGAAGCCAACTACACCTCAAGTTCCTCTAATTAATCAGCTATGAGCGTCCCATGCCACCCTCATGGTTATACTATTATCCCGGGTGGTCACTCAACGAATTGGTCCTTACGAAGAGGTACTCAGGAAACAGCCTGAGTCCCCTAAAGTATCACAAGAACATCATCGTTTCATAAATAATCACATCATGTTCATTGATTAAGGTAAAGCAATAGCATAAAGCTAACCATGATAACCTGAAAGGTAAACAAGGATAAGGTAAATATAGACTAATCAATCTTAGGTTTCGATAAAGTAATGTGGGACGGTGGATTATAAAGTAAGTAGGACATAGTAGGTCAGAGGACACTTGTCTTCACCAGGTTGTTGCTCAGGAAGATCTTTGGCAACACACTCAGGAATCATGGGCTGCTCGTTTTCTAAACAAAATGATCAAGCATTCAATACATTTGGATGAAGACAAAGGAACAATACACCAAACATATACAATCAAGTGAACACAAGTTTGATAGAACAATATAAACACAAAAGGTAAACTCAGGTTCTAGGGTGAACTAGCACACTTAGAAGTTTGTGATTCTCTAAGTATTATCTATCTCTATAGATTACATAATTTAATTCCACTTGTTTTAATGAGACACAAAAATTATACAGGGGATAGATTCATACATTACATATTATTAATCTCACAAGGTTAAACATCTAATTACCATTAGGGTTTTCCTTTTTATTTTCCTTATTAATAACTAAACCATTACCTAAACTAACCTATAATCTAGGCATAAAATTAATATGTGCAAACAATGAATGATTATAATTTACTTAGACAGAGAATAATCTTATGAACATTTTGCAATTTGAATCACTCAATTTGGAGTTCATTTGCAAAAGATATGAAATAAACAAGGTTTGGAGTTCAAAATAAAAAATTAGGTCTAAATATGTGATTAATTAAAAGGTCAGGCGTCTGTTTGCAAGAAGACAGGGGCCTGCGCGTGAAACTGAGGGACGACAGGTTGGTTTTCGGAAAACCGAGGGTTTCTTTAGCAAAATAGCCTCGCGAAGGGGTATCAGGTCTCCTCAGTCGTCATATCCACGATCAACGATTGAGATTAGATCCGAGCGCGAGCGTGCATGAGCGAACAGACGAATGCGGCTGACAGGTGGGGCTAGGGTGGCAGCGACCTGGGGTCAGCGGGGCTGACAGGCCGGGCCCAACTGCAGAGCGCGAGCGTGGGTGCGGTTCCGAGTGGCCAGATCTACATCGAACGGTTGAGGTCGGGTCGGGTTAAATAGAAACTAGGTCGTTAGACCACAGATGGACGCCTAAGATGTGATGGCGGGCTCGGCCTAGGTGGCTGGCCTGCTCGTGGCGGCGCCACCCGTCTCCGCGGCGATTTTCGCCGGAGGCGAGGGCACGACCACAGTGAAGGTCTAGGGCACTGGGGAAGGGCTCAGGCGCACTCAGGGTGACACGACATAGTCAAATATAGGCACGACACCGACGCGGGGCACCAGACGACGCAGTTCGTGGCGGTGCGGCCCAACGGTGGCATAGACCCGCTCCGGCGAGAAATTGCGTGAAAGATAGGGCAACACACGAGGAATTAAGGGCATGGGGGAGTTGCTCACCTTGAGTGAAGACTCTGGAGCACTTGAGCAACGGCGGGAACGCTGGGAGGCCTCGGGTCGACGGCGATGGAGCTCCGCCTGCATGGTGAAGAAGCCGGTGAGCGCGAACCGGGCAAACCAGAGGGGCTGGGGGCAAACCAGATGGCGTCCCACATTGTTGTCTAAGTGGCGGAGCTCACCAATGCAACGGGCGCGACAGGAACTCAATGACGACCACAGAATGGGAGGCAGACCACGGCGAGCTTCACGGGCGTGCGCGCAGAGCGAGAGAGAGGGTGAGGGTGTTCGGCTTAGGGCGCAACTGAGAAGGGGAGGGCGAGTGAGTGTGGGCGGGCTCCAGAAAAGGCTCGGGCGAGTGGGGGCATGGCCGAGAAACGTGCGGTCGTGGGCACGTTCATGGCGGTGAGCGTGGTCGGTTCGGGGGGGGACGGTTCCGACAGGCGGGGCCCACGGAACAGAGAGAGCGGGCGAGCGAACGGGCAGCAGAGCTTACAAGCGGGGCCTGCGGGACAGCGAGAGAAGGCGCGCGTGCATGGAGGGGACGAAACGCAGAGAGGGGAGCGCGCGGGCACGGGCTGGCGTCGATAGGCGAGGACCACCTGTCAGAGGGGGCAGGCGCGCGCGCACTGGGGGCTTAGATGGGCTGGACTGGGCCAGCTTGGGCTTAAATGGGTTTGCCCTTTTTCTCTAAATTTCTAATTGCTTTTCTTTTTGTTTTCTCTAGTGAACTCAAGTCAAATTCAAACACAAATTCAAATTCAAATAATTCAAACATATGCATCAAACAAAAGAACAGTTTAGGATTAGCATGATACAACAATTCATGACTCACATAGTTTTGACAATAAATAATTAATCCCTCACCTAATTAACCTAATTCTACTCAAAAGGAAAAGAGAGGGAGTCTAGAGAGAGAGAGACAAGAGGTAACACCTGAATTTGGTAGGCATTTAGAGAAGAAATTTTATACCCCCAAATTCAGGGTGTCACAAACATATCCCCTTAAAAAGAATCTCGCCCTCAAGATTCTGGGTTGGCTAGCAAAGAGTTCAGGGTACTTGGCTTTCAGATCATCTTCTCTTTCCCAGGTTGCTTCTTCCTGAGTGATGGCCCCATTTGACTTTACACATCTGGATGGTGCTTCTTCGAGTAACTCTGTCTGCTGTCTCCAGAATCTGAGTGGGCTTCTCAATATAAGTTAAATCTTCTTGAACCTAGAGATCCTCGGTTGGCAATTGCTCTTCTGGCACTCGCAAGCACTTCTTCAGCTGAGAAACATGGAACACATCATGCACGACTGACTGACTTTCTGGTAGGCTAAGCTAGTATGCCACTTCTCCATGCCTTGCTTGAGTCTGGTATGGTTCGATGTATCGAGATGCTAGCTTGCCCTTGACTCCGAACCTTTTGATTCCTCTGATGGGTGACACCTTCAAGGTAGACATAATCTCCTACTTCAAACCTCAGATCTCTTCTTCGGGTGTCAGCATAGCTTCGCTGCCTGGACTGTGCTGTCTTTAGATTCTCTCGAACCATTCTAATGTTCTCTTCAGCCTCAAGTAAAATGTCTAGACCGAACACTTGCCTTTCGCCGGGTTGGTCCCAATGCAGCGAAGTTCTACAATTTCTCCCATAGAGTGCTTGGAATGATGACATCATCAGACTGGCCTGGTAGCTGTTGTTGTAAGAGAATTCTGCATATGGTAGCCTTTTGTCCCAACCTAACTTGTCTTGCAACGCACAAGCTCTCAACATATCTTCAAGAATCTAGTTAGTTCTCTCTGTCTGACCATCTGTCTGCGGGTGATAAGCTGAACCGAACTTTAAATGTGTGCCCTAAGCTTCATGCAACTGCTGCTAGAAGTGAGAAGTGAATTGAGTACCTATGTCAGATACTATCTTCTTTAGAACGCCGTGCAAACATACAATCCGAGACATGTATAGTGAAAGTCGCCTAGAGGGGGGTGAATAGGCAAAACCTAAAAATTATAAACTTTGACCACGCACTAAGTCCGGGGTTAGCGTTAGAATTAAATCGGAGTACGGAAGATAGTTCTCCTTGCTTAGATTTTCTCAATTAGTGCGGATAACATTTGGGAGCAAATTCAAATCAATATTAGCAAGGGAACTTTTGGAGAGAGGAAAGAGGGGAAAACAAATCAAGTGGAGATTAACACAAATGAACACAATGATTTTTTACCGAGGTTTGGTTCTAAAGAACCTAGTCCCTGTTGAGGAGGCCATAAAGGCTGGGTCTATTCCAACCTTTTCCCTCTTTCAATCGGTCACACAGACCGATCGAGGCTTCTCCTTAATCACTTGGGTCACTAAGACCCCACAAGGATCTCCACACACACTTAGGTGTCTCTTGCTAGCTTTACAAAACACTTAGAGAATTAAGAATGAGAAGGAGAAAGTAATACAAGCAACAAGAGCAACAAAAGAACACAAAACACCCTCTCTCAAGTCACAATGCAATTCAGTTGATTTGGAGGCTTGGAGAGGATTGATCTATTGAATGTGTCTTAGAGTGTAGTCTTTTGCTCTTGCAATGAATGTGAAGTTCAGAAAACTTGGATCACTTGAATGGAGGTGGTTGGGGGTATTTATAGCCCCAACCACTATTCTAGCTGTTGTTGTCGATGGCGCACTGGACAGTCCGATGGTGCACCGGACAGGGCACTGTTCACTGTCCGGTGCGTGCCAAATCAGCACACCGTTGGGGTTTGGAGCAGTTGACAGTTGAAGTTCTTTGTCTTGTAGCTGCACCGGACAGTCCGGTGGCACACCGGACATGTTCGATGCGTTCTAACTCACTGCTCTGACTTCTGCCTTTATACTGTGCGCTTTTACTGTTCACTCAGTCGACCGTTGGTGCGCAGGTGACCGTTGCTCCGTTGGCTCACCGAACATGTCCGGTGCCACCGGATAGTCCAGTGAATTATAGTGGAGTGTCCCTTGGAAAAAACAGAGAGCGGTATGTTTGAGTGCTGCTCGGCATGGGGCACCGGACAGTGTCCGGTGCACACCAGACAGTGTCCGGTTTGCCACTGGCAGCACCAATGCATGTCTTTGCTCCAAACTTGGTTGAGTCCGCAACTTAATTTCTTTCTTGGTTTATGTTGAACCTTATGCACCTGAGATAAATGACAACTAGGCAAACTAGTTAGTTTACGTGGTTTGTGATGGACGTCAAACACCAAAAATCGATTATAGGAAATGAATAAGCCCATTTCCCTTTCAATCTCCCCCTTTTTGGTGATTGATGCCAACACAAACCAAAGCAAATATAAAGTGCAAAAATGTAACTAGTTTGCAATTATGATAGATGTGCATAGGTTATTTGGATTTAAACCAATTGAAAGACTTTCTACATAAGTATAAGAATAAATGTGATTGCTTTCTTTTTTTTAACATTTTGGACCACATTTGCACCACTTGCTTGTTTTTGCAAATCTTTTGGAAAAGTCTTTTCAAATTCTTTTGCATGTAGCCAAAGGTATAAGAGTATGATTTCAAGAAGCATTTTCAGGATTTGAAATTTTTCCCCCTATTTCAAATGCCTTTTCCTTTGACTAAACAAAAGCTCCCCCTAAAGAAGTTCTCCCCTTAGCTATCAAGAGGGTTTTGTAAATGATTTCCCTTTTGAAACAGGTACTAGATGAAATTATACCAATTGAAATTTTGAATTTTGAAAATATGGCGGTGCGGTCCTTTTGCTTTGGGTCTGATACTTTCTCCCCCTTTGGCATTAAGCACCAAAAACAAAGAAACTTGAGCGACCTTGAAATTCTCCCCTTTGACAATTAAAATATATGAGTGAAAGGTCATACCAATTTGAGATTTTCATGAGTAAAGGCAAAGGATAAATGATACAGTTAGAGTTGAGTGGAAGCCTTGCCTTCGCTGAATACTCCATTTCCCTTTCAATCTAAGACTTAATCATAGAGATACTCATGGAAGGATATTAGTCTTAGCCTTGGTACTAGAAGAATAAGAAATATGCATTTGTATCAAATGAAAGAGACATGGTCAAAGGTATATACATGAGCAATGTGTGCAATGTTTCAATCAAAGTTTTGAGAATCTAAGATGTTTAGCTCATTCCTAAGCTTGCTAAAGGTCTTTTCATCTAGTGGCTTGATAAAGATATCAGCTAATTGGTTGTGGGTGCTAACATAAGCAATTTCGATGTCCCCCTTTTGTTGGTGATCTCTTAGAAAGTGATACCGGATGTCTATGTGCTTAGTGCGGCTGTGTTTAGAGGGATTATCCGCCATGTGGACTGCACTCTCATTATCACATAGGAGAGGGACTTGGCTCAATTTGTAGCCATAGTCCCTAAGGGTTTGCCTCATCCATAGTAGTTGTGCACAACAATGGCCTACAACAATATACTCGGCTTCGGTGGTGGAAAGAGCTACTGAGTTTTGTTTCTTTGAAGCCCAAGACAACAGAGATCTTCCTAGAAACTGACAAGTCCCTGATGTGCTCTTCCTGTCAATTTTACATCCAGCATAATCGGCATCAGAATACCCAATTAAATCAAAGGTAGATCCCTTGGGGTACCATAGCCCAAACTTAGGAGTGTAAACTAAATATCTCATGATTCTTTTCACGGCCCTAAGGTGAACTTCCATAGGATTTTCCTGGAACCTTGCACACATGCATACAGAAAGCATAATATCCGGTCATGAAGCACATAAATAGAGTAAAGAACCTATCATCGACTCGTATACCTTTTGAACTACGGATTTACCTCCCGTGTCGAGGTCGAGATGCCCATTTGTTCCCATGGGAGTCTTGATGGGTTTGGCATTCTTCATTCCAAACTTCTTAAGACTATCTTGAATGTACTTAGTTTGGCTAATGAAGGTGCCCTCTTGGAGTTGCTTGATTTGAAATCCAAGGAAATACTTCAACTCACCCATCATAGACATCTCGAATTTATGTATCATTATCCTACTAAATTCTTCACAAGCTGACTTGTTAGTAGACCCAAATATAATATCATTAACATAAATTTGGCATATAAACAAGTCTTTTTGCAATTGTTTTCGTGAAGAGAGTAGGGTCAGCTTTTTCAACTTTAAAGCCATTAGTGATAAGAAAGTCTATTAGGCATTCATACCATGCTCTTGGGGCTTGCTTGAGCCCATAAAGCGCCTTTGAGAGCTTATAACCATGGTTAGGATACTCACTATCTTCAAAGCCGGGAGGTTGCTCAACCTATACCTCTTCCTTGATAGGGCCATTGAGGAAGGCACTCTTCACATCCATTGATATAACTTAAAGCCATGGTAAGTATCATAGGCAAGTAATATACGAATTGATTCAAGCCTAGCTACGGGTGCATAGGTTTCATCGAAATCCAAACCTTCGACTTGTGAATAACCTTTTGCAACAAGTCATGCTTTATTCCTTGTCATCACACCATGCTCATCTTGTTTGTTGCGGAATACCCACTTGGTACCTATAACATTTTGGTTAGGACGTGGAACTAAGTGCCATACCTCATTCCTCATGAAGTTGTTGATCTCCTCTTGCTTTGCCACTACCCAATCCAGGTCTCTTAGTGCATCCTCTATCCTGTATGGCTCAATAGAAGACACAAAAGAGTAATGTTCACAAAAATGAGCAACTCGAGATCTAGTGGTTACCCCTTTATGAATGTCACCAAGTATGGAATTGATGGGGTGATCTCTTTGAAGTGCTTGGTGGACTCTTGGGTGTGGCGGTCTTTGATCCCGAATTTCTTGATCATCTCCCTTGTCTTGATCATCTTCATCTCCCCATTGATCAATGTCCTCCTCTTGAGGTGGCTCATTGTCTTGATCTTCATCCTCTTCTTGTTGAGCCATGTCCTCATCTTGAGTTGGAGGAGATGCTTGTATGGAAGATGATGGTTGATCTTGTGCTTGTGGAGGCTCTTCGGATTCTTTTGGACACACATCCCTAATGGACATGTTCCTTAATGCGACGCATGGAGCTTCTTCATCATCTAGTTCATCATGATCAACTTGCTCCACTTGGCAGCCATTAGTCTCATCAAACACAATGTCACAAGAAACTTCAACTAATCCAGTGGACTTGTTGAAGACTCTATATGCCCTTGTGTTTGAGTCTTAACCAAGTAAAAAACCTTCTACTGCTTTAGGAGCAAAATTTGAATTTCTACATCTCTTAATAAGAATAAAGCATTTGCTCCCAAAGACTCTAAAATAAGAAAGATTGGGCTTTTTACCAGTGAGGAGTTCATACGATGTTTTCTTGAGGATTTGGTGAAGGTAGAGTCGGTTGATGGAGTAGCAGGCAGTGTTAATTGCCTCCGCCCAAAACCGATCTGGAGTCTTGTATTCAACAAGCATGGTCCTTGCCATATCCAAAGAGTTCTATTCTTCCTCTCTACTACACCATTTTGTTGAGGTGTAGAGGGAGAAGAGAACTCATGCTTGATGCCCTCCTCCTCAAGAAATCCTTCAATTTGTGAGTTCTTGAACTTTGTTCCATTATCGCTTCTAATCTTATTGATTCTCAATCCGAACTCATTGGGTTTGAGATTTTTCCTGCAAAAAGAATACCCAAGTGAAGCGAGAATAATCATCCACAATAACAAGACAATACTTACTCCCGCTAATGCTTATATAAGCGATCGGGTCGAATAGGTCCATGTGGAGTAGCTCAAGCGGGCCATCAGTCGTCATGATGTTCTTGTGTGGATGATGAACTCTGACTTGCTTCCCTGCTTGACATGCGCTACAAATCCAGTCTTTCTCAAAATGAACATTTGTTAGTCCTAAAATGTGCTCTCCCTTTAGAAGTTTGTGAAGATTCTTCATCCCAACATGGGCAAGTCGGCGATGCCAGAGCCAACCCATATTAGTCTTAGCAATTAAGCAAGTGTCTAGTTCAGCCTTGTTATCGTTAAAATCAACTAGGTATAGCTGACCATCTAACACTCCCTTAAATGCTATTGAATCATCACTTCTTCTAAAGACAGTAACACCAATATCAGTGAAAAGACAGTTATAGCCCATTTTACATAATTGAGAAACAGAAAGCAAATTGTAATTTAAAGAATCTACAAGAAAAACATTGGAAATGGAATGGTCAGGAGATATAACAATTTTACCCAAACCTTTGACCAAACCTTGATTTCCATCCCCGAATGTGATAGTTCTTTGGGGGTCATCATTTTTCTCATATGAGGAGAACATCATTTTCTCCCCTGTCATGTGGTTTGTGCACCCGCTATCGATTATCCAACTTGATCACCGGATGCATAAACCTACAAAACAAATTTAGGCCTTGTTCTTAGGTACCCAAATGATCTTGGGTCCTTTTAGATTAGAAACAAGCACCTTGGGTACCCAAACACAAGTCTTGGACTTCTTGTGTTTGCCCTCAATATATTTGGCAACTACCTTGCATGATTTGTTAGTGAGCACATAAGGTGCATCAAAAGTATTGAATGAAATACTATGCTCATTTGATGCATTGACAATTTTCTTTTTAGGTATTTTGATATGAGTTGAATGCCTAGAGCTAGATGCCTCATTACTATACATATAAGCATGATGAGAAACAATATGAGGTTTTGTAGCATGAATCCTTCTAATCTTATGCTCAGGATAGTTCTCAGGATATAAAATGTAACCCTCTCTATCCTGAACCATGGGAGCCTTACCCTTAACAAAATTAGACAATATGTTCTTGGGGGCATTAAGCTTGATGTTGCTTTGGTTCCCTTGTTGGAAGTCAATGCCATCCTTAATGCCAGGGCGTCTCCCATTATAAAGCATGCTACGAGCAAATTTAAAATTTTCATTTTCTAGCTCATGCTCGGCAATTTTAGCATTTAACTTAGCTATGTGATCATTTTGTGCTTTAATTATAGTAATATGATCATTCATAGCATCAATATTAACATCTCTACATCTAGTGCAAATGGTGACATGATCAATAGTAGATGTAGAAATATTGCAAGCATTCAATTCTTCTACCTTAGCATTTAAACTAGCATTTTCATCTCTAAGACAGGAAATTGAATCATTGCAAATGCTAAGCTCTTTAGATAAGTTTTCACATCTTTCTACTTCTAGAGCATAAGCATTCTTCAACTTAACAATTTTTTTTTATTTTCCTTAACGAGCAAGTCCTCTTGTCATTCCAAGAGATCATCCTTCTCGTTAATGGATTCTATTAATTCATTTGTTTTCTTCTTTTGATCTTTAGTAAGGTTAGCAAAAATAGAAGTTAAGTCATCTTCATTATCACTAGAGCTACCCTCATCATCGGATGTAGTATATTTGGGGGTATCTCTAGAATGTATCTTCTTCTTTTTGAATTCCTTAGCCATTAGGCACTTGTGGCCGACGTTTGGGAAGAGAAGCCCTTTGTTGATGGTGATGTTGGCGGCGTCCTCATCGGAGGAGGAGTCGGTGGAGCTCTCATCGGAGTCCCATTCCCGCCCTATTCCTCGCTAACCTTCTTTTTGTAATATCTTTTCTTCTCCATCTTCTTCTTCCCTTTCTTGTCGTCGTCCCTGTCACTGTTGTAACACCTCTGGTGTTACTATCACTAAAACTTGAGCATAACATCATGAGCATTAGCATATCATATGTTTGTTACACTTAGAGTGCATTCACTAGGCAAAAATGTCAAACAAGTTGTATTGATGTGACTTGGTATGTGAGTAACCCTAGTGTAGAATACTTAACCCTAAACTGGCCTTATGAGTGGAAATGAAGCCCAAATAAGTTAAAATCTCAAAACTCATTAGAAATGATCATAAGATATCACATTTAATGGACTTGGGTAGCACCAAGACCCTAAAGTGTGAAAAACTCTGAAAAGACCCTCGGAAAACCCTAGATTGGAACCCTAGGGGGCTAAGTGTAAAATTTATACACTTTTGGACCCAAGTGCAAATACCAAGGTAGTGCAACATCACAAACTATGTGTTTCTCACATTTGAGGATTTGCAAGCCAAATGATGAAGTTTGGACTTATTTGCAAAAAGGACACCCCATACATCCCTATGCCTAAGTCTGAAAACTAGTGCATAGAGCCAACTTTGGAACCCTGTATCTTTCAGTTCATGAGGAATTTGCCTAGGGTCAACACATCAAACTTGTAGAGCTACTGTAGGAGTACAACTTTGCTTAAGTGATTAAGCCTTAGTGTCATGTAATATTTGGAGATAATTAGGTCTAAAGTCAAGCTGACAGTTAGCCAATGAACTGAATAAGGGGTAACAGTGAAGTTGGGCAAGTTTTGAGATTGGATTCGACCATGATCCAGTAATTATTTGACTATGGTTGCTATATCAAGATTGTAGCTGGATCATAGGGCTACAACTTTGATATAGTGATATGGTCGAGTCACTACATGAATTTGGGAGCAAATCTCCCTGCAAGTTGCTCTGTCAGGCTGACTGAATAAGAATCCGATGGTACAGTAAACAAAGATCTTCTGTTCAGCCCCCCTCGCCGCCGGTGGCCTTTGCGCCCGGATTCTTGCCGATCGTCGCGATTCGTGCCTCGTGCGAGTGGATTACGCTCGACGGTAAGAAGATCTCGTCGTGGATGAACATAAGACACTGTGGCCGCTCTGTCACTTGCCCACCTGCGCCGGCAACGTGGCCGCATGGACATTGTCGTGGCTATCGCCGTTCTCCTCGTGTATGCCACGCTGTGGCTTGTTTCTGTGTGGTGGTAACCGTGGCACCCTTAGGATCACAATCGTTGAGCCGTTGCACCGATGAACGCCATGATTAAAGCCACCAGTGTTCTTCTTCCTCTCCGGCCGCTAGCGCACTTTGTCCAATTCACAAGCCACCACCCTCAAATCCTATCAATTGAGCATGCCCTTAGCTCCGTTTGGTATTCAAGCATCCAATGCACCCGCTCGTGTCTCAAATCATCCACCAGAGAGCTCCAATTTGGGATTTCCCCCAAATCAATCAAGAACACCGTGCGATGTGAGCTCACCATGGCTAGCTCGTTACAGGTCCGTTCATGGCTTCCTTGCTCTCGTTTCAGCGTCTCTATGTGTTGTAGATGCTTAGCAACCAGGCCAGTTGAGCTAGATTAGACTAGGTCACCGGGAACACCACGAATTGTCCTCGGTTTGCGTCGTCACCGTGGAAAGAGCGATTTAGAGTTAGAACTCTGCAACTGATGGAGGGGAAATGGTTATTAGGGGTCAAATTTGGTGTCAACCGCACCAGAGCACTGGTAGTTGAGTTATCCGGATGGTATGGGCTCGCCGGAGTTCCTGCTCCGCCGTCCACAGTCGTGGACTTCACCTTGTGAAGAAATAGAAAAGGGGAGGGTCTATTTGCATTTGTCAGTGACGCAAAGAAATAGTGTTGCAGACTCTTTATGGGTTTTTCAAATACTCAGGGTTCTCTGTGCAAACTGTCCACCGCGAGCACGAGCGTGAGGGCGCGTTTGCCTATTTGCGGGCAGGCTTGGGCTAGTTTCAGCCCATCACTATTCATTGCTTCTCTTTTTCTTTTTCTTCCAGGATTAGAGAATTCATAGAAAATTATATAAAAATGCTAAAAATATGAAACCAATTTTGTTGAACTCCTAAACTTCTATAGTATTTAATAAAAATGGTTTCAAGATTTTTAATCCAAACCGGAAATTATGAAGTATTTAAAATAGCTAAAACCTATACTCCTGGAATTTTAGAAATTAATTAGTAACTCCAAAAATCACCAAACTTTTTGGATAAACTTAAAATGCTATTTAGAAACCTTGGGTGAAGTGTGACTTGATTTGGACAATGTTTGATACCTAAACCCCAAAACCCTAAACTTCTATGTAGTGTCTGCCCCATGAAATAAAATACTGACTCCAAAAACCCTAGTTTCCTGGAGTACCGTGAAGGAAAATTGTATTCAAGATACAAATTGATAAACCTTTTCTATTACTGCATTTCATAAGCATTACATGAGCATTCATGGTTATATATGATTAATATATAGAGAACGAAGAAGAAGTAGTGGTTGAAGAAGAAGGAGTTGCACCACCACCACCACCTGAAGACCCACCTGTCGGGAACTGCTTTTATTTCGATATTTGTGGAGCAGAGCCCGACTCTCCTACAACTCAAGGCAAGCCCTGGTGCATTTGCCACCTCCTTGCTATTTTAAAATCTTTCTCACTTACTTGATACATTAGGTGATAGGTGTTGTGTGTTAAACACTTGATGCATTTCCTTCCTTGGAAGATTGATTACCTTTCCTTGATCACCTGTTTTATGAAAAAGTATTTTTGATGCTTAGTCTTGCTCTAGAAAACAAAATGTTTGTTTTGACAAAAGATGATGCTTCAAGTGGGATGAGATGTTTTCAAAAATAAAACTTGATGGTGGATCCATCATGGCCGTGATGGGTTCAACATCGGAAAAGATGTACCCCTGACAGGTACCAAACTTTGGGTTTAAAATAATAAAGCTGAGACCGGGCGGGTGACTTGCACGAGAAGAGAGTCTCGGTGTAGTGTCTTCGTCTGAGTCGATTAAGGACCGTCTCAATGTAGGCTTGATGATTGAGGACCTTTTAACTAGTCACATGCCTCATCATGGGTAAGCTTTGCCTCGGGCAGACTAATACCAGAATAAGACAACACGCAATGGGAGTGGAGAGATGGCGAGAGTAGCGTGTACCCACTGTGGCAAGAGGTTGGATGGTGGTGTATCTGTGCTCTCGGTTGGCGTGAACCTGATCTGGTCTTAAAAACCCTGGTGGCGAGTTGACATATGCAAAGGTTAAGTGCTACATATGTCGTGTGATTGGAGATCCCCAGCTGGGTATTAATAGATTCGGATCGTCGTTACTTCTCGGACATGAAGACTTGGTCACTGACCTACACGTATCATTCCAGTGAACATGAAGGGTTGATAAAAAGATGGCTAGTATAGGACATGTGCTTGAACTAGGGTAGAAAGAACTCTAGATTCAGAGAATGACTTAACTTGCTAATAAAATTGGATTTTTAAGGATCCACTATTAGTAAGCATTTTTGCAAACAGAGTCTTAATTCTTGATTAAGCCTTACCGTGACTCCCTCAAGCCAGCATATCCTTGAGAGTCTTTTATTTTGACGGGTAAGACTTGCGAAAGTACACTTCGTACTCAGGGTTTCCAAACCCATGTTGTTGTAGGTGAGGAAGCAGCAAACTTTTGTTGCTTTTGCTCTAAGGTGGTGCCAAAGGAAGAATCTCAAGAGTGAAGCATCGGGAGGATGTTGTCCTCCTTAAAAACATTATACTTTTAATGGGAGGGGTTTTTGCCTCTCGAGTTTGTAATAATATTACTTCTGCACCCATATACCGCTAGTCTGTAATAATAACACTCTTTCTATATTTTAATGTAAATTAAGTTACTGCAATTGCTTCCGCTTATTCATGCCTTCGATGTGTTGTAATATCTGTGTGACAGGTGAAACGCTCTTGGAAGAGGTAAAGGATACAGATACCGAACTTGTCGAGTGATCAGGTGCATCTACAGGGTTGTCCGAGGTACGCTGGACAAGGACAAATGTATGTGGGCCTAATGACTTGGGAGGTTCTATCACAGCTGGTATCGGAGAGAAGCCCATCTCTTCAAAAAGAATTTTCAAATACTTATTCAAGAAAATTTCTTTCGTTCTTACCTTCCCACTTTCTGAAGTATTCATCCTATAAGACCAGGTAACGGAGTGTAATGTATAGGAGGTTGGGAATCAACGAAGGTTGATTCCGTAATTATGCATGCATCATGTTTAAAAACTATACTAATAAATTTCCCCCTTATGGAAATATGCCGCCGCGCACGAGGAAAACCGCGTGTAAGTCCACCGGACCTATTGGTGTACCTCGGCATCAGCTAGCTCCAAGACATGAAGAGAGCAGCAGTGGCGGTAACGACCCCATCGGAGACCTAGAAGCCCATGTGGAGTAGCTTCAGACAAAGCTACGTCATCGAAACAGGGTGTGGGTAGAAGATGGTCAGCGTATGAATGAGTTAAGAGCTGACGTCAGACATCTGCAAGACGAGCTTACTGAATGGGATTTGACAATCGATTGGGCTATCAATTCACGATCGATTGCTTGGGACCGGGAAGCCAAAGCTCGTGCTCGCGTGGCAGAGCTTAGTGCGGCCATTGACAACTTGCAGGTGTATTGCAATACATTACATGAGGAAGTCCATGTACTGTATTCGCGACTGCACCCAGACGTACCTGCCGACACTGTTGGAATGGGAGCCGGACCCTCGGGAACAGCAGGTGAAGGACTTGGTGGGGAATTGGACCTTTTCAGGCCCCCTCCTTCTATGAACCTGGCTGATGAACGGTCCCCTACAACAGACAGTGAAGCAACCAAGGACGATAAAAACTAGAGTAGTATAGTTTAGATATAATACTAATGTAAAATAGGTAGTAAAGTCATGTTGTACATACGAGTCTGTATCATTACATCTTGGTAATGTAAAATGATGGTGTATATCAGCATGTTATATTTTCCCAAATATTTCTTTGCCTCAGATGCCATCCAGGACTCGTGCACATGACGGCGCGGGTACTTCCCGTGGTCGGGAAGACACACCCAATCCACCGCCTGTATCGCCAACGTTGGTAGAGGCTATCGCTGCCTTGGTCAATGCGACCGCCGACAATACCCGCTTTTTACGCGAAATGGCGGGTCACCATTTCCAGCAACAAGGCGGAAGGGCTCCTCCCTAGGGACCACGTGAGACTTCATACCTGGACTTCTCTGAAACCTGTCCCCCATTCTTCGTTAAAGCCGAAGACCCTCGGAAGCCGACGAATGGGTACGAGTTATAGAGCAAAAATTTGGACTAATCCGCTGCACCGAAACCCAAATGTTGTTGTTCGCTGTTCAATAGTTAAGAGGCCCTGCCAGTACTTGGTGGGGAAATTATGTGGCCATTCAACCTGCCGGACATCAGGTCATGTTGGATTAATTTAAATTAGCGTTTCGTGAGCACTATATTCTAGAAGGAGTGCTACACATGAAACAAGAGGAATTCATGCGACTCAAGCAAGGGGGAGATACTGTCATGCAGCATCTCAACAAATTTAATCATTTATCCTAGTATGCAATTGATCAAGTAAATACTGACCTAAAAAAGAGGAATTGCTTCATGAGAGGCCTCAACGACCGGCTTCAAAGAAAAATGGCCACCTGTCTAGATCTCACATACAGCAGGGTTGTCAGCACAGCGCTGGCAGTAGAAGCTAAAAATACAGACCAAGGAAAATCGAAGGGATTCGGAGGTGACAAGTCCAATCTGGGGCCTGAAAAGCGATCAAGGTTGGTAATCCGACCTTTCAATCAAAACCATTCTTCACCTCGTCCACCCTCCTACCCATTTAAATAGATTGTCTTCATTCACCCTGCCACTGCCCCCACTTCAACAAATCAGCCGAGTGCCCCTGGTGCTCGTTTCCCCGCCCTCCCTAGTTCCTCAACTAGCTACTTCAATTGTGGGAAGTCTAGACATTTTATCTAAGATTGCCCATATCCGAGGCTGAACAAATCCCGCAATCAGCAGAACTCAGGGAGCTCAAATCAAGGCAAGGGAAACATGGCAAAAAATTCAGCGGGCAAGAATATTAAGAAGACTGGGCGAATATACTACACTGAAGTGGCCACTACACTGGAGGGAGAGCCGGTTATGATGGGTACGTTTCTTGTGGCCAATAACCCAGCAGGCATTCTCTTTGATTCTGGTGCTTTGCATACATTCATAAGCAAGAAGTTTGTGGAGAAATATTGCATTCCTTGCATTGAATCAAGGGAAGGATTTATTATTCATTCGCCTGGGGGACAAATATTTACTAAAGAAGTGGCCTTTAATGTGCCAGTAACATTGGCTGAACAGGACTTTCCCACCAACATGATTGTTCTGAAAGGCCAAGATATAGATGTAATTCTGGGCATGAATTGGTTAGCCCAGCACAAAGCTATCCTCGATACTGATTTAAGAACCATCAGGTTGAGCTATGGCCATGAAGAGGTTCTCTTGTCCATACCGGTAGCTATTCCAGCAAAACCATGTGGCAGAGTCTATGAAGCTATCATACAGGAAATCCAAGATATTCCGGCAGTGTGTGAGTTCCCGGACGTCTTTCCTGAAGATCTATTACCTCCAGAAAGAGATGTAGAGTTTGTGATTGAACTGAAGCCTAGTACGGCTCGTGTTTCTAGAAGGTCGTACCGAATGCCTCCAAATGAGTTGGCAGAGCTCAAGATTCAATTACAAGATCTACTGGAGAAGGGATTCATCCGGCCCAGTTCTTCACCTTGGTGATGTCCCGCAATCTTTGTCAAGAAGAAGGATCAAACGCTTCGGATGTGCGTGGACTACAGACCCCTTAATGAGGTCACAATCAAGAACAAGTACCCTCTTCCCCGGATTGATATCTTATTCGATCAGCTTACCGGAGCTTGGGCATTTTCCAAAATTGAACTCAGGTTGGGATATCATCAGATCCGTATCCGACCCAAAGATATACCCAAGACCGCATTACTATGCGGTACGGATTATTCGAATATTTGGTTATGTCTTTCGGATTAACGAATGCTCCTGCCCACTTCACATACCTAATGAACTCGGTATTTATGCCCGAGTTGGACAAATTTGTGGTGGTCTTCATTGATGATATCTTGATTTATTCCAAGAATGAAGAGGAGCATGCTCAGCATCTACGGATCGTATTAACGCGCTTAAGAGAGCATCAATTATATGATAAATTTAGCAAGTGCGCGTTTTAGCAGGAGGAAATCCAATTTCTGGGACATGTACTATCTGCAAATGGGATTGCGATTGATCCCAGCACGGACAAGGATATTCTAGAGTGGAAACCGCCAACCAATGTGCATCAGGTTCGAAGTTTCCTTGGACTGGCTGGCTATTACCGCTGATTTATACCAGATTTTTCCAAGCTTGTGAAGCCAATCACAAGTTTATTAAAGAATGATACAAAATTTAACTGGTCCTCAGGATGCAATGAAGCCTTCGAACAGTTGAAGGTATTATTGACCACTGCTCCGGTATTGGCACAACCGGACATTGAAAAGCCTTTTGATGTGTATTGTGACGCATTGGGCAGTGGCCTCGGATGTGTCTGAATCCAAGAGGGATGAGTTATCGCATATGCTTCAAGACAGTTGCGCCGGCATGAGGAACATTATCCAACTCATGACTTAGAATTAGCTGCTATGGTTCATGCCCTTAAAATATGGCGTCATTATCTGCTGGGAAATATTTGCCATATATATACAGATCATAAAAGCTTGAAGTACATTTTTACCCAGTTAGAACTAAACATGAGGCAGAGGAGATGGCTTGAGCTGATTAAGGACTATGAATTAGAAATTCACTATCACCCAGGCAAGGCCAACGTGGTGGCAGATGCACTAAGTCGCAAGGCTTCCTGCCATTGTCTTATAGTGAAAACCTCTGACATCACATTATGCCAAGAAATGGAGAAGTTAAACCTGGGAATGATTCAATATGGAACCTTAAACCAATTGAAGCTCAAGTCAGTTCTTCTACAAAAGATTATTGATGCACAAAGAAGTGATAAGGGTATGAGATATATTCATGAGAAAAATGAAAGCCGGTAAAGCAAACTGTTTCAGAAAGGATGATCAAGGTATAGTATGTTAATAACCGCATAGTTGTGCCCAAGAATGATGATGTCCGCCAGCAAATTTTGGATGAAGCACATCTTAGTCGATATTCCATCCATCCCGAAAGCACTAAGATGTATCATGATTTAAAGCTGCATTATTGGTGGACAAAGATGAAGATTGAAATTGCACGCTATGTGGCGAAGTGTGACACCTGTAGACGTGTCAAAGCCATACATATGAAAACTGCTGGTCCACTGCAATCCTTGCCTATCCCAACTTGGAAATGGGAGGACATTAGCATGGACTTCATTGTTGGATTACCCAGGACAGTAAAAGGTTTTGACTCTATCTTGGTTATAATTGATCAGCTTACGAAAATAGCTCATTTTCTGCCAGTCAAGACGTACTACCCGGTCATCACTTATGCCCAAATATATATTGCTCGTATTCTCAGTTTGCACGGGATTCCAAAAACTATAGTGTCGTACCGTGGACCACAATTTGTATCCAAATTCTGGGAAGAACTCCACAAATCTTTGGGTACTAAGTTGCTTCACAATTCGGCCTATCATCCCCAAACAAGTGGACAGATTGAGAGAGTGAACCAGATACTTGAAGATATGTTACGGGCATGCGTTCTGGACTTCCCACAGGAATGGGATGAATGTTTACCATTGGCAGAGTTTTCATATAACAATAGTTATCAAGGAAGTATCAAGATGGCACCCTTTGAAGCTTTATATGGACGACGGTGCCGTACTCCATTAAATTGGTCTGAACCAGGGGAAAGGTGGTTTTTCAGGCCTGATATGGTTAAAGAGATGGAAGAAAAAGTTCAATGAATTATACATAATTTGAAAGAAGCCCAAGCTCAACAAAAGAGTTATGCAGACAAACGACGCCAACCCCTGTACTTTCAAGTTGAAGACTATGATTACCTGAAAGCATCGCCAATGAAGGGTGTATCTCATTTCGGTGTAAAAGGAAAGCTTGCACCCCGGTACATTGGTCCATTTCCCATTCTTGAAAGATGTGGACCAGTTGCGTACCGACTCCAACTACCCAAAACATTGTCTGCTGTGCACAATGTGTTCCATGTGTCCCAATTGAAGAAGTGTATTCGAGTTCCAGATCGAACCATTGAAGTGATGGATGTTATCTTGGAACCAGACTTAACATATTCGGAACATCCTATTCGAGTCCTGGATCAAAAGGACAGGTGTTGGGGGTCTGCTTCATCGCCGAAGGTCCCATAAGAAGAAACATCTTCGGCAGATTGACACAAAGCCGAAGCCATCAATCAGAAGGCTTCGGAGTACATTTCCAAATGCACCGACTTAAAGATGAAATGACCAGTCGGCCCATGATAATTTGTATTACGATTGTAAACCTTTGTAAAGGGCATGAATGTAATTCCTCACAGGCTACGTCCTGTGCCTATAAATAGATGAACAGTACCCCCATATTGTTCACGCTATCCTATATTCGCTCACGCGTTACACTTGGATTTTTGCCTTCTGTCAAGCCGAAGGTATAAATGTAATTAAATATCGTATTTAAATATTCAAGTTTATATAATGAAAACATGTGGATGATATTATATGCTTGTTCATGTTATCTTTCATGTTTCATATGTTTCGCCTTTCATTATCTTATAACCGTGATGATGAAGATATGTCCTTCATGACCTTCGTCCGAAGATCGTTATATCCTAAAGGAAATAATGCTTCGAAGGACGAAGGACGTTAACATTTAATACTTTGTGTTGCCTTGTTCTTGACTCATAGCATTTGAGAACAAGTCCCCAACATTGGCGCCCACCTCCGGTGAACTCACTTCCACTTTTGAGCTGATGGCTTCGTCCAACACCCAAGCTGAAGTTGCTTCGGCTACGAAGCTGGTGCTCCCAATAATAGGCGGTTCATGCTCAGAACCAGCCAACAAGAAGCAGAAGAAGGAGGCTCAGAGAAGGGTACAACATGTTGGGGTGCAGGGACCCTTCATCAAGTCAAAATGGTCCCACATCCCAATAACCTTCTCCCAGGAGGACCTTCAGCTCAAGGATTATCCTCATAATGATGCTATAGTTATATCTTGTGTTATCAAGGGATTTCTTGTTCATAATGTTTTGGTTGATACATGCAGTGCAGCTAATATCATATTTGCTAAGGCCTTCAGGCAGATGCAAGAGCCAGAGGACAAGATTCATGATGCTACACCCTCTTTGTGGCTTTGGAGGAAGGCAGATTGCAGCGCTCGGTAAAATCACGATGCCAGTGACCTTCGGCTTCGTCCACAAAACAATGACTGAACAAGTTGTGTTTGACATCGTTGATATGGAATACCCCTACAATGCAATCATTGGTCGTGGGACACTCAATGCTTTCGAAGCAATACTTCATCCAGCATATCTATGCATGAAGATACCTTTGGAACAAGGACTCATTGTTGTTCATGGTAGTCAGGAAGCTGCTAGAAAAGTTGAAGGAAACTGGATAGACTCAAAAGCAATCCACAACATAGATGGAACTGAAGCTTGTGAACAGTACAAGTACAGAAGAGAGAAGGCTGCCTCCGCTGATCAGCCGAAGCCTATGCTTCTATGTGAAGACATAGCAGAGCAAAAGGTACTGCTAGGATCTCAGCTATCTGAAGAGCAGGAGAAAACCTTGATAAGGTTTTTATTCAACAACAAAGATGTTTTTGCTTGGTCAGCCAAAGATCTCTGTGGTGTAAACAGAGACGTCATCGGACATTCACTCAATGTCGACCCGTCTTTCAGGCCGAGAAAGCAAAGGCTTCAGAAGATGTTTGATGATAAAGCTGAAGGTGCTCGAAATGAAGTCAAAAGACTTATCAGTGCTGGTGTTATTAGGGAAGTAAAATATCCAGAGTGGCTAGCCAATACTGTTATGGTGAAGAAGGCCAATGGCAAGTGGAGGATGTGTATTGATTTCACGGATCTCAACAAGGCTTGTCCGAAGGACGAGTTTCCATTACCAAGGATAGACTCTCTTGTGGATGCAGCAGCTTCTTCAGAACTTATGAGTCTGCTGGATTGCTACTCAGGATATCATCAAATATGGATGAAGGAGGATGAGCCAAAGACCAGCTTCATAACTCCCAGTGGCACCTATTGTTATCTTCGGATGCCTGAGGGGCTCAAGAATGCTGGAGGAAGTTTCAGCAGAATGACAGCCAAGGTCCTTCATTCCCAGATAGGCAGAATTGTGCTAACATACGTTGATGATATCATAGTAAAAAAGCACGAAGCAAGAAAATCATATCACTGATCTACAAGAGACATTTGCTAATTTCAGGCAAGCTGGCCTAAAATTAAATCCTGAAAATGTGTCTTTGGAGTGAAGAAGGGCAAGTTCCTTGGTTGTCTAGTTTCAACGAAGGGGATTGAAGCTAACCCAAGCAAGATCGAAGCCATCCTTCGAATGCAACCGCCAAGCACAAAGAAGGGGGCCCAACGATTGGCAGGAAGATTAGCTTCATTGAATAGATTTATATCTAGATCAGCAGAAAGAAACTTGCCATTCTTTGAAACACTGAAGTCAGCCAAAGTCTTTCAATGGGGCCCAGCTCAACAGAAAGCCTTCAAAGAGCTGAAGCAATACTTAATTGATCTAACAACGTTAATTCCACCCGTGCCAGGGGCTCCATTACTATTGTATGTGGCAGCTTCGCATTCTGCAGTGAGTGCGGCGCTTGTGCAGGAGAAACTGGAAGGACAAATTAAAAAGCAAGCCCCAGTATACTTTGTCTTCGAAGTCCTAAGTTTATCAAAGAAAAACTATACAGAATTGGAAAAGGTGTTGTATGCTGTCTTAATGGCCTCCAGGAAGCTTCGACATTATTTTCAAGCATTCCATATAATTGTTCCTTCATCATAGCCTTTGAAGGATATCATGAGGAACAGAGAAGCTACTGGAAGGATTGGAAAGTGGGCTGCGGAACTCAACGAGTTCAGCATTGATTATGTGCATAGATCCTCGATCCAGTCCCAGGCATTAGCAGACTTCATAGTTGACTGGACGTCAGGGGCTCAGGAAGAAGAAGCAAATAAAGATGTCGAAGCTTGGACAGTGTTTTGCGACGGTTCCTGGGGATCCTTCGGGGCAGGAGCAGCTGCTGCTTTAGTTGCACCTTCCAAAGTCAGGACATGCTATGCAGTAAAGCTTGATTTTAGCTGCACAAATAATATTGCTGAATACGAAGCTCTGCTTTTGGGGCTTCGGAAGTTAAAGGCAATGGGGATAAGAAGGGCGGTCCTTAAAACCGATTCAAAAGTTATTTCTGGTCATGTTGACAAGAGTTGCAGGGCAAGAGACCCGAAGCTTGAGAAATACCTGGATACAGTTCGAAGGCTTGAAGCTTCTTTCGAAGGATTTTTTGTCAAGAATATTCCACGAGGAGAAAATGAGC
The DNA here is from genome assembly GCF_902167145.1 of Zea mays. NCBI lineage: Eukaryota > Viridiplantae > Streptophyta > Magnoliopsida > Poales > Poaceae > Zea > Zea mays. The sequence goes on from NC_050105.1 coordinate 90,686,523, forward strand.
ACGCTGATCTACTAGCCAAGTCAGCGGCACAGGGGCTGCCTCTACCTTCAGAAATATTTTTTGAGACAATAAGAGAACCTTCAGTGGAACTTCTCGAAAGAGCAGTGCTCAATATATCTCCTGTTCATAGTGAAGATTGGAGGACTGAGATTATATCTTTTCTCCAAGGTAACTGCCTCTCAGATGACGAAGCTTATAATAAGAGAATGGAGGCAAGAACAAGACCATATGTAATAATAGAAGGGGATTTATACAAACATGGAGTCTGCTCTCCACTTCTCAAGTGTCTATCCAGAGCTGAAGGTATAGAGCTGATGAAGGAAATACATGCAGGGTTGTGTGGATCTCACATTGGATCTAGACCTTTGCTGGGGTAGGTCTTCAGACAAGGATTTTATTGGCCGAAGGCAGCTTCGGATGCAACGGATCTGGTTCAAAAGTGCGAAAATTGCCAAAAATGTGCAAGAGACCAGAAACAACCTTCATCGTTAACCCAACTAATACAGCCAACTTGGCCATTGCAAAGATGGGGCCTAGATTTGTTGGGTCCACTTCCACCAGCACAAGGCAATTTAAGATATGTTGTGGTGGTTGTTGAATATTTTTCCAAGTGGATTGAAGCGAAGCCTTTGGCCACAATAACTTCGGTCACAGTCCAGAAATTCTTCTGGCAAAACATTGTTTGTCGCTTTGGCGTACCAAAGGCTATAACTGTGGACAATGGAACACAGTTTGATGCCGAAACCTTCAAGGAATTCTGTGATCAAATCGGCACAAAGATCCATTTTGCATCAGTCAGACATCCAGAATCAAATAGACTTGTCGAAAGAGCAAATGGTATTATAATGATAGGAATAATGAAGTTAATTTTTAACCAGCCCAGAGGAAAGTGGCCAGAGGAGTTGATTAAAGTGGTGTGGAGCCACAATACGATTGTATCATGATCAACAGGTTTTACGCCATTCAAGCTATTATTTGGTGACGAAGCTATAACCCCAGAAGAAGCTAAAACGGGGTCAATAAGAACAACAGCTTCAACTGAAGACGAAGCTAATTATCATGTGGCAAAAGACACTATAGAAGGGGTCAGACTTCAGGCTGTGGAAAATATTAAGAAATATCAAGCCGAAACAATAAAATGGCGCGGCAGAAAAGTATGACTGAAAAATATCAAGCCCGGACATCTGGTGCTTCGGAGAGTGGCTAATCCGGACACAGTAGGCAAATTACAGTTGAAGTGGGAAGGACCTTTTCTGGTGGTATCTTCGTCAAGGCCCGGTTCTTACAGACTAAAGGATATGGATGGCAATGATATTCCTAGGTCTTGGAACGCGGATGAGCTTCGACGGTATTATGTATAGATTCATGTAAACTTTTTCATTTTTTATGGCACCCTTTTCCTTTCCAAAAGAGGGAGAAAGGTTTTTAATGGGGCCATAGTTTGTAATTTTTTCCTTTCTTACTCAGCTCCACGAGAGCAAAATCCCCCAAAATATGTAAATGTAAAATCTGAGCATGCACCATTGAGTGCAGAGAAAAAGAGAACACAGGGAGAAGCTCGAAAGTCGTCCCTAAGGGGATGCAGAGCATAACGAAACTACAAAAAGTTGTTCCTAAGGGAGCGCATCGTAAGTTTTCTGCTCAAAAGTCGTTCCCAAGGGAATGCAGAGCCAAATACCGCCGAAATATAAGGCGAAGCGCGAAAAGTCAACACGAATACCACCGAAATAGAAGGCGAAGAAGTTCAAAAGACGTTCCTAAGGGGATGCAGAACTTACACCGAAAAATAAGCGGTGCAGCCGAAAAATAAACGGCAAAGAGATTTCAGACATTCCTAAGGGAATGAAGGCTATGGATGAAGCTTCGTATGTGTGTGTTTGGGCATTCATTTGCATGATACATTACATCATACAGTGCATTCATAAACATTCATTTAGACATACATAGGATCATCATCATCATACCATACAAATATAGACAATTGTTTCGGTTATAAGGATACAGTTTCAGAAGCAGATTTATGCTTCGTTGTGTACGAAAAGAAGGGAAGGTGTTTTTCGCCTTCGACTCAAACAAATACAAGTTTCGTCCACATCAAAGCACTTCATATATTGATGGAAAGGTAAAAATATGTTACAAGGTATGGACAAATTTACAGAAGCCGAATCTGATTACAATATTCTTTACAAAGGTTAATACAAGAGTTTTCTTAGAATTTTTTCACAGCTAGGTATTCGAGCTTCTTCATCATCTGTTGAGCTTCGGATCGTCTGCTAAGCTTTGGTTCAGTGTTCTTCGGCTTCGTCCTCCTGTACATATTAAAGCATTATAAGGAAAACTCACGTTTCAAGGAAAAGGTAAGCATAAGGTATGATTTTATTACCGGCTTGAGATGGCTTCGAGCTTCGTCACCAGCTAGGCTCCGCCCACCCTTCGTCCATACTTGCTTTATAAATCTGTTTTTTATGCTTCAAGCAAGACTGGGGATATCAATCAGATCTGCTGGTGATAAGCTAAAGTTTGGTCTATTAACAATTTTCCCATGCTTGCAACCAGACTTCATGAAGGCAACAACTGTGCCCCGAGAAGCTAGCAGGGCACAGAAATCACCGTGTCCAGCTATAACCGCATCAAGAGCATCAACTTTGCCCTCAATGTGTTCGAAGGTTCCCGGTAGGTCTTCAATCGAAGGACTGAATTTCTCAGAACTGGCTCCAACCAAGTTGAAGACCTGCTTCAGCCGCTGCACTCATCGGTTGCTGAACTCTAGACATTTATCTTGAAGTTCTTTCAATATTTTTTTGCAAATTTGAACTTTTTTCGACCTCAGCCTCAAACTTCGTCTCAAATTTCTGCTTTTCTTGTTCGAAGTTTTCTGACTTTGAGAGAAGCTCCTCATTCAACTTTGCAATTTTGGCTTCAGCTTCTGCCAGTAAGCCCTCCACTGTCTGAAGTTCGAAATCTTTCTTTTCAAGAGCAGATGCTTGATCTTTTATTTTGCTCTCTAAACCTTCAATTATAACTTCATGCTTTTTATCTTCAAGGTCCTGTTGCATCCTCAAAGCTTTACTCAATAGCATACTCTATGCAGAAGCAACCTTCGTTAGAAAACACCTTCGTTGTTAAAAACAATAAAAAGTTGAAGAAAAGTTTTTACCTTGAAATTAGAATAGAATAAACTACCGACAATATGTTGTCGTCGGTAGCGGCTGATGTCCGTCTCAAGCTTCGGGAAACCAATACTCTTTGACAGAGTACCGATAACCTTCGCTCCGGTTCGGTATCGGAGACAGCCTAAGCTTTCATCGTCCACACCGCCAAAGAGTAGCGCCCCTGGTTCATACCCACAGGATATGGCATAGTCTCTCAACTCTTTTTTCTCAGCCTTTGACAATTCTTGTCCAATTAAGTTTTGAAAGTTGAAATTTTCTTCTTCCGAAGTATCTTTGGTCGTCTCCTTCTCTTCCCCAGACACTGTGGCCATGGTCTCTTCGGCGGCTGCAGCAGCTTCTTCTGCGGCCATGTCCAGAAGTATTTTATCAATATTAGAGAGTGTGCTTTCTAAATTTGCATCTTCGGCCGTTGTGGCTTCGGCAGTTGTAGCTTCAGTAGGTGCAGCTTCGGCGGCTGTAGCACTCTCCACAGCTGGTGTCTTTGACGCCGAAGCTGGCGGTGGTGTTTCTTCAATGGCTTCAGTCACAGTAATAATTCTTTGTTTTTTCGGCTCAGCAGACTTCTTCGTTGCTGAGGGCTCCTTCTTCTTCTGAAAAAGATTCGTCAGATGTGACCCCAGTGGACTTAGCTTGATAGGCAAGGATTCAGTCATTACCTTTAGAATTTCCTCCATGTTGGCAGTAGAGGGTGTTGAAGGAGTTTCTTCTTCCATATCAGTCGCCTTCTGCTTTGGAGCCGCAGCTTTCCTTTTCTTCGGAGCAACAGCCTTCGGCTCAGGGCTCAATTTTCTCTTCTTCAGGTTTTCTTCATCTTCTTTTACCATTCTAGTGGCCAGTCTGCCCACAACACTGACAACACTTTTTCTTTTTTGCCCTTCGGCGCCCTTGTTCAAATGCCCATAGTCAGGATATTCAAAATTCAGGGCATCCATCACCCGATTCAATCTTCACTTCGGTCGGGCACCGAAGGCTGCAATCATCAACTGATCTTCTTTTCTTGTATAATTTCCTAAAATCTCGTTGCACATAACTTCAATTGTATTTAACCATTCTTGGCAGGGTTCTTTGAAGTGTTTCTTGAACTTAAAATGGTAGGGCAGCCGAACGAGTTCCTTCTTCTTTTTCTCTCCTTCAAGCTTCGACATACCCCATTCCCTTAGCGTCAAGAATACTCTGTTGGCTAAGTATTCCTGGACTAAATCCCTAGTTCCAATATGTTCAGACACAACTCTAAACTCATACATGGCCTCTGGGCATGGTGCCCCCGGCGTCATGTTGCACTGAGGCCTAGTCAGCCTGAAGGTTAGCTCCAGCGGGATCTGAACTAGCTTCTCCTTTTTCTCATCAACCTTAACATAAAACCATTCAGATTTCCAACCGGTCGGCCATTTAGTATGATAGCTAACCACCGGTGTCTTCATGTCCTTCCGATAAGCAAAATTATAGCAGTCGAAGTTCTCATGCAGTCCGTCTTCTCTAGCCTTCGTCTGATAATGAAGTTCATGTACTCGATAAAAGGCTTCGGCGAGCGGCTCCACCCCTTGACTTCGGAGAGCCCAGATATACACGCTGAGCCTAACAATGGCATTGGGGTCAGCTGGTGAAGATAAATCCCAAAATTTTCCAAAACATCTGCAATCATCCCGTGCAGAGGAAATATCAACACTGCTTTGAAGAAGCTCTTAAAAACTACAACTTCATCATTTTCTGGTTTCGGAATAGTCTCTTCCCCACCAAAGCGAATCAACCCTTTCTCGGCTTCTCTAAAGTAGCCTAGCTTCGTCATCATAGCCATATCAGCTTCAGACACAGTCGACTTCCCAAATCCAAATGGCTGGGCTTCAATGGCATAGTAGTGTTATAATCAATCTCTTCTTCACCAGCATCGCCCTCTTCAATATCTGCCTGATCAGCTTCAGTAGCGGGTGCATATTCGTCAGAAGCACCCTCAGTCTCAATTAATCTCGACCGCCTCATAACTTCGGAGATCGGGGTAGTTTCAGCAGCTTCGGTTTCCTCTCCGTCGCGAGTAACCCTAGCTGTTGAGCGCACCCTGGCCATTTGATGTTGAATTTCTTGCATTTTGACGAAGTTGATTATTCTTTATCTTTGCCAAAGCTCTCTCTCATCTTATGAAGCTTGAGCAAAATAATCCTTTGGTTGAGAATGCAGTGAACAAGCTTCGGTTGTGGTCAAATTTTTTTGGTAGCACAACAATGCAATAGGAGTAAATGTTGTGGTAACTTCACACCTACCTGTCTATTTATATAGTGCTGCAGGTGGGAAGGTGAATTGTCAAGCCGCTCGCACCCACTGAACAGTCACCTGCACTCGCTGAACGGTGGACCATAGTGCCCAAGAAGCTGAATCGCCAGATCGCGCGTACCCGTCGCATGGTGGGACCATCCTTCACTCGGAATATTTAAATTGTTTCTCGGCAACGAGCTCAGGGAAGGTGTTTTTCGGACCTTCGGCATTCTGAAGCATGAGAGAGTTTTTCACGGGTCGAGCTCGTCACGAAAAACGATCTGGCACCGTGAAGGGGCTACTGTTGGGGGTCTGCTTCGTCGCCGAAGGTCCCATAAGAAGAAACACCTTCGGCATATTGACACAAAGCCGAAGCCATCAATCAGAAGGCTTCGGAGTACATTTCCAAATGCATCGACTTAAAGATGAAATGACCAATCGGCCCATGATAACTTGTATTACGATTGTAAACCTTTGTAAAGGGCATGAATGTAATTCCTCACAGGCTGCGTCTTGTGCCTATAAATAGATGAACAGTACCCCCGTACTGTTCACGCTATCCTATATTCGCTCACGCGTTACACTTGGATTTTTGCCTTCTGTCAAGCCGAAGGTATAAATGTAATTAAATATCATATTTAAATATTCAAGTTTATATAATGAAAACATGTGGATGATATTATATGCTTGTTCATGTTATCTTTCATGTTTCATTTGTTTCGCCTTTCATTATCTTATAACCGTGATGATGAAGGTATGTCCTTCATGACCTTCGTCCGAAGATCGTTATATCCTAAGGGAAATAATGCTTCGAAGGACGAAGGATGTTAACATTTAATACTTTGTGTTGCCTTGTTCTTGACTCATAGCATTTGAGAACAAGTCCCCAACAACAGGGTCACCCGAAGAAGAGTTCTGAAATTCTATAAGATACAATGGAACCAACATACGGAAGATGAAGCTACATGGGAAACTCAAGACTTTTTAGAAAAGAATTTCCTAGTCTTTTTAGCTTCATGTAAACTGTGAGATATGTACAATTGTTGTAAAAGAGGAGTAGACCCCATACCACCCCCTGCCTTGTACAAGAAATAAGGAAATAAAAATATGTCGCGTTTCCTTTTCCACTACTTGCCCTAGGACTTTAAATCTCGGGTCGATATTCTTTTATGGGGGGAAGAATGTAACACCTCTGGTCTTACTGTCACTAAAACTTGAGCATAACATCATGAGCATTAGCATATCATGTGTTTGTTACACTTAGAGTGCATTCACTTGGCAAAAATTTCAAACAAGTCTGAAAACCAGTGCATAGAGCCAACTTTGGAACCCTATATGTTTCAATTCATGAGGAATTTGCCTAGGGTCAACATATCAAACTTGTAGAGCTACTGTAGGAGTACAACGTTTCTTAAGTGATTAAGCCTTGTTGTCATGTTAGATTTGGAGATAATTAGGTCTAAAGTCAAGCTGATAGTCAGCCAATGAACTGAATAAGGGGTAACAGTGAAGTTGGGCAAGTTTTGAGATTGGGTTCGACCATGATCCAGTAATTGTTTGACTATGGTTGCTATAGCAAGATTGTAGCTGGATCATAGGGCTACAACTTTGATATAGTGATATGGTTGAGTCACTACATGAATTTGGGAACAAATCTCCCTGCAAGTTGCTCTGTCAGGCTGACTAAATAAGAATTCGATGGTACAGTAAACAAAGATCTTCTGTTCAGCCCCCCTCGCCGCTGGTGGCCTTTGCGCCCGGATTCGCGTCGGCCGTCGCGATTCATGCCTTGGGCGAGTGGATTACGCTCAACGGTAAAAAGATCTCGTCGTGGATGAACACAAGACACTGTGGTCGCTCTGTCTCTTGCCCGCCTGCGTTGGCAACATGGTCGCACGGCCATTGCTGCGGCTGTGGCCGTTCTCCTCGGGTATGCCACGTCGTGGCTCGTTACTGTGCGGTGGTAACCGTGGCACCCTTAGGATCGCAATCGTTGAGCCGTTGCACCGGTGAATGCCACGATTAAAGCCGCCAGTGTTCTTCTTCCTCTCCGACCGCCAGTGCACTTCATCCAATTCACAAGCCACCGCCCTCGAATCCTATAAATTGAGCGTGCCCTCAACTCCGTTAGGTATTCAAGCATCCAGCGCACCCGCTCGTGTCTCAAATCATCCACCAGAGAGGTCCAATTTGGGATTTCTCCCAAATCAATCAAGAACACAGTGTGGTGTGAGCTCACCGTGGCTAGCTCGTTACAGGTCCATTCATGGCTTGCTTGCTCTCGTCTCAGCGTCTCTATGTGTTGTAGATGCTTAGCAACCCGACCAATTGAGCTGATTAGACTAGGTCACCGGGAACACCAGGAATTGTCCTCGGTTTGCGCTGTCACCGTGGACAGAGCGATTTAGAGTTAGAACTCTGCAATTGATGGAGGGGAAATGGTTATTAGGGGTCAAATTTGGTGTCAACCGCATCGGAGCACCGGTAGTTGAGTTATCCGGCCGGTATGGGCTCGCCGGAGTTCTTGCTCCGCCGTCCACAGTCGTGGACTTCACCTTGTGAAGAAATAGAAAAGGGGAGGGTCTATCTGCATTTGTCAGTGACTCAAAGAAATAGTGTTGCAGACTCTTTATGGGTTTCTCAAATACCCAGGGTTCTCTGTGCAAACTGTCCACCGCGGGCGCGCGCGGGTGCGTTTGCCTATTCGCGAGCTGGCTTGGGCCAGTTTCAGCCCATCACTATTCATTGCTTCTCTTTTTCTTTTTCTACCAGGATTAGAGAATTCATAGAAATTATAGAAAATGCTAAAAATATGAAACCAATTTTTTGAACTCCTAAATTTCTATAGTATTTAATAAAAATGGTTTCAAGATTTTTAGTCCAAACCAGGAATTATGAAGTATTTAAAATAGCTAAAACCTATACTCCTGGAATTTTAGAAATTAATTAGTAACTCCAAAAATCACCAAAATTTTTGGATAAGCTTAAAATGATATTTAGAAACCTTAGCTGAAGTTTCACTTGATTTGGACAATGTTTGTTACCTAAACCCCAAAACCCTAAACTTCTAAGTAGTGTCTGCCCCATGAAATAAAATACTGACTCCAAAAACCCTAGTTTCCTGGAGTACCGTGAAGGAAAATTGTATTCAAGATACAAATTGATAAACCTTTTCTATTACTGCATTTCATAAGCATTACATGAGCATTCATGGTTATATATGATTAATATATAGAGAACGAAGAAGAAGTAGCGGTTGAAGAAGGAGTTGCACCACCACCACCACCTGAAGACCCACTTGCCAGGAACTGCTTTTATTTCGATATTTGTGGAGTAGAGCCCGACTCTCCTACAACTCAAGGCAAGCCCCAGTGCATTTGCCACCTCCTTGCTATTTTAAAATCTTTCTCACTTACTTGGTGCATTAGGTGATAGGTGTTGTGTGTTAAACACTTGATGCATTTCCTTCCTTGGAAGATTGATTACCTTTCCTTGACCACCTATTTTATGAAAACGTTTTTTCTGATGCTTAGTCTTGCTCTAGAAAACAAAATGTTTGTTTTGACAAAAGATGATGCTTCAAGTGGGATGGGATGTTTTCAAAAATAAAACTTGATGGTGGATCCATCATGGCCGTGATGGGTTCAACATCGGAAAAGATGTACCCCTGATAGGTACAAACTTTGTGTTTAAAATGATAAAGCTGAGACCGGGCAGGTGACTTGCACGAGAAGAGAGTCTCAGTGTAGTGTCTCCGTCTGAGTCGATTAAGGACCGTCTTGATGTAGGCTTGATGATTGAGGACCTTTTAACTAGTCACATGCCTCATCATGGGTAAGCTTTGCCTCGGGTAGACTAATACCAGAATAAGACAAAACGCAATGGGAGTGGAGAGATGGCGAGAGTAGCATGTACCCTCTGTGGCAAGAGGCTGGACGATGGTGTATTTGTGCTCTCAGTTGGCGTGAACCTGATCTGGTCTTAAAAACCCCGGTGGCGAGTTGACATATGCAAGGGTTAAGTGCTACATATGTCGTGTGATTGGAGATCCCCAACTGGGTATTAATCGATTTGGATCGCCGTTACTTCTCGGACATGAAGACTTGGTCACTGACCTACACGTAGCATTCCAGTGAACATGAAGGGTTGATAAAAAGATGGCTATTATAGGCCAAGTGCTTGAACTAGGGTAGAAAGAACTCTAGATTCAGATAATGACTTAACTTGCTAATAGAACTGGATTCTAAGGATCCACTATTAGTAAACATTTTTGCAAACAGAGTCTTAATTCTTGATTAAGCCTTACCTTGACTCCCTCAAGCCAGCATATCCTTGAGAGTCTTTTATTTTGACGGGTAAGACTTGCAAAAGTACACTTCATACTCAGGGTTTCCAAACCCATGTTGTTGTAGGTGAGGAAGCAGCAAACTTTTGTTGCTTTTGCTCTAAGGTGGTGCCAAAGGAAGAATCTCAAGAGTGAAGCCTCGGGAGGATGTTGTCCTCCTTAAAAACATTATACTTTTAATGGGAGGGGTTTTTGCCTCCCGAGTTTGTAATAATATTACTTCTGCACTCATGTACCGATGGTCTGTAATAATAACACTCTTTCTATATTTTAATGTAAATTAAGTTACTGTAATTGCTTCCACTTATTCGTGCCTCCGATGTGTTGTAATATCTGCGTGACGGGTGAAACGCTCTTGGGAGAGGTAAAGGATACAGATACCGAACTTGTCGAGTGATCAGGTGCATCTACAGGGTTGTCTGAGGTCCGCTGGACAAGGAAAACTGTAGGTGGGCCTAATGACTTGGGAGGTTCTATCACAACTGTCACTTGTATATGGACATTTTGCAATGAAGTGATCGGACTTACCACACCTATAGCATACCCTCTTGGAACGGGGCTTGTAGTCATTCCCCTTCCTTTGTTTGTGGATTTGCCGAAAGCTCTTCATGATAAGAGCCATCTCCTCGTTGTCAAGCTCGGAGGCGTCGATTGGAAGTCTACTTGGTGTAGACTCCTCATTTTCTTCCGTTGCTTTGAATGCAACGGGTTGCACCTCGGGTGTGGAGGTGGCGCCTTGCTCCAAGTTGACAATATGTTTGGAGTCTTGGATCATAAGTTCAAAGCTCACAAACTTGCCAATTACCTCCTCGGGAGACATCTATTTATATCTTGGATCTCCACGGATTAGTTGCACTTGTGTGGGATTACGAAAAATGAGAGATCTTAGAATAACCTTGACCATTTCATGGTCATCCCATTTGGTGCTCCCGAGGTTGTGCACTTGATTGACCATCGTCTTGAGCCGGTTGTACATTGCTTGCGGCTCCTCTCCTTTGTTGAGGACGAATCGACCAAACTCTCCCTCGATCATCTCGCACTTGGTGATCTTGGTCACCTCGTCCCCTTCGTGCGTCGTTTTGAGGACGTCCCAAATTTGTTTAGCATTTTTCAACCCTTGCACCTTATTATACTCCTCTCAACACAAAGAGGCAAGGAGTATAGAAGTTGCTTGAGAATTAAAATGCCTAATTTGGGCAGCCTCATCCGAGTCGTAGTCCTCATCGCTCACCTATGGTGCCTGTGCTCTAAACTCAACAATATCCCATTTGCTTTCGTGGAGTGAGGTTAGATGGTGCCTCATTTTATCACTCCACATACAATAATCTTCACCATCAAAATATGGTGGTTTGCCTAGGGGTACCGAAAGTAAAGGAGAGCATTTAGGAATGCGAGGATAGCATAGAGACATCTTACTATACTTCTTGCGCTCGTGGCGCTTTGAAGTTGTAAACTCGGCGCCAGATGTGGAAGGTGATGAAGAGTCAGACTCATAGTAGACAACCTTCTTCATTTTCTTTTTCTTCTTGTCACCCTTCCTATGTGACTTGATAGAGGAAGAGGATTCCTCCTTGTATTTGTCACCAGACTCACCGGACTCCCTTTATAGAGTCCTTCCCAAGCCTATGGCCTTGTCGCCGGTGATAATCTCTCTCTTGGCATGATCTCCAGACATCACTTCGAGTTTGTTAGACTCTTACTGAAGCACTGGCTTCGATACCAATTGAAAGTCGCCTAGAGGGGGGTGAATAGGCGAAACCTAAAAATTATAAACTTTGACCGTGCACTAAGTCCGGGGTTAGCGTTAGAATTAAATCGGAGTACAGAAGATAGTTCTCCTTGCTTAGAGTTGCTCAATTAGTGCATATAACGTTTGGGAGCAAACCAAAATCAATATTAGCAAGAGAACTTTTGGAGAGAGGAAAGAGGGGAAAACAAATCAAGTGGATATTAACACAAATGAACACGGTGATGTTTACCGAGGTTCGGTTCCAAAGAACCTAGTCCTCGTTGAGGAGGCCACAAAGGCCGGGTCTATTCCAACCCTTTCCCTCTCTCAATCGATCACACAGACCGGTCGAGTCTTCTCCTTAATCACTTGGGTCACTAAGACCCCGCAAGGATCACCACACACTTAGGTGTCTCTTGCTAGCTTTACAAAGCACTTAAAGAATTAAGAATGAGAAGGAGAAAGCAATCCAAGCAACAAAAGAACACAAAACACCCTCTCTCAAGTCACTATGCAATTGAGTTGATTTGGAGGCTTGGAGAGGATTTGATCTATTGAATGTGTCTTGGAGTGTAGTCTTTTGGTCTTGCAATGAATGTGAAGTTCAAAAAACATGGATCACATGAATGGAGGTGGTTGGGGGTATTTATAGCCCCAACCACTATTCTAGCTGTTGTTGTCGATGGCGCACTGGACAGTCCGGTGGTGCATCGGATAGGGCACTATTCACTGTCCGGTGCGTGCAATGTCAGCACACCGTTGGGGTTTGGAGCGATTAACGGTTGAAGTTCTTTTTTTGTAGCTGTACTGGACAGTTCGGTGGAACACCGGACATGTTCGGTGTGTTCTGACTCCCTGCTCTGACTTCTGCCTTTCGTACTGTGCGCTTTTACTGTTCACTCAGTCGACCGTTGGCGTGCAGGTGACCATTGCTCCGTTGGCTCACCGGACATGTCCGGTGCACACCGGACAGTCCGGTGAGTTATAGTGGAGCATCCCTTGGAAAAAACTGAGAGCGGCCTGTATGAGTGCTGCTTGGCCTGGGGCACCAGACAGTGTCTGGTGCGCCACTATCAGCACCAATGCATGTCTTTGCTCCAAACTTGGTTGAGTCCCCAACTTAATTTCTTTATTGGTTTATGTTGAACCTTATGCACCTAAGATAAATGATGTAGGGGGCCTTTGTCTTCCGAAGGTCCTCAAAAACATGACTAATAATGTTTCCCAAGTGTAATACACATACCGGCACCTTCGGACTCATGATGAAGCTGTACACAGTATGGGAAGCAGGGTCGGAACGAAGGTTGAACCAGCGCCGAAGCTGCACGCAAGGGAGCTTCGGCTCGGTACTAGAAAAAGGAACTAGCTTAAGGAGGAAAAGGCTATCTAGTCCTCATCAGATTGTTCTTAAGTCAATAGTAAACATGAAGGGCATGAATGTAATTTCACATAGGCTGCGCCCTGTGCCTATAAATAGATGAACAGTACCCTCGTACTGTTCACGCTGACTTGTACTCGCTCGTGCATCACGCTTGTGCCTTTGCCTTCTGTTAAACCGAAGGTACAAATGTAATTCAATATTGTTCTTATTCATTCATAATTATATAATAAAAGATATATTATGATGTCATATGATTATCCATGTTATTTCTCATGTGTCATATGCTTCGTCTTTCATTGGTATATGTTGTGATGATGAAGGTGCGCCCTTCATAACCTTCGTCTGAAGATCGTTATATCCTTAAGGAAATAATGCTTCGAAGGACGAAGGGCATTAACCATTAACCTACTTTTGTGTTGCCTTGTTCTTAATTCATAGCATTTGAGAACAAGTCCCCAACATTGGCGCCCACCTCCGGTGTACTCACTTCCATAATCTTTGGCAAACCATAGACCTTCGTCATGCTACCGAAGAAAATAGCAGCGCCAGGGGCTGCACTACAGCCACTAGACCCAAACCGGGAGACTCTCTCTCTCCAAGAGGCTCGAAGCCAGAAGAGAAAGGCCACCAGTCCAACATTCCAGGAGGAGGAGTTGGACCAAGAGATCAGGGACATGGAAATCATCCACCAACAGGTGCAAAGGAAAAGGGAGAAGATGGCTCGGCTGGCCGATCTTCAAAGGAAGATTGATGAAGCTACCGAGGAAGTGTGTCATCTTGCTCAAGATGATCAAGACCAAAGGCCCCAACACAAGGAGCTTCGTCAAGAGGGCTTATTCAACGAAGATGGATGGTATGATGATTTTAATCATGATACCTTTACTTTTAATGATGCTTCTCCCTTGGCAGCAGAATTGCAGGCTATCCCATGGCCACAATCCTACAAGACACCCCAGCTACCCATGTACGATGGGCACTCGGACCCAAAACAATTCTTGATGAGCTATGAGGCAACAATATCCTCATATGGAGGCAATGCAGCTGTGATGGCAAAGTCCTTCGTCATGGCAGTCCGGAACGTAGCCCAGACATGGTATTCCTCCCTTCGGCCAGGGACAATCACGTCGTGGCAGAAGCTCAAGGACATGCTGGTTACCAGTTTCCAAGGCTTTTAGACGAAGCCAGTCATAGCCCAGGCTTTGTTCTAGTGCACGCAAGACCATGAGGAATACCTTCAGGCGTATGTCTGAAGGTTCTTGCGACTGAGAGCACAAGCGCCCACAGTGCCCAATGAAATTGTCATTGAGGCCATGATCAAGGGTCTTCGGCCAGGACCTACAGCCTAATACTTCGCCAGGAAGCCTCCCCAGACTCTGGAGAAGCTGCTTCAGAAAATGGATGAGTACATCTGGGCTGACAACGACTTCCGCCAAAGAAGGGAGGAAGCTTATAGATTCTCTGAGATGACTAGGGGCTTCAGAGGGAGAGTCTACCCTAGGCATGTCAGATCAATCCATAGCTCCAGTCAAAATGATGACAAAGGAAGCCAACTTCAGAGGCCACAGCACACCTCACAGTCTTCGGGACAGGAGCAAAGCTCCTTCAGGCCACCAGCTCTAAGGGGCAGAGGCGCCACGGGCTTCGGAGGAAGATATGGGGATCAGCCCAGGAAAATCTATTGCTTATTCTGTGGTGAGGACAAGGGCCATACTACAAGAATGTGCCAAATCACTATTCTAAAGCAAAAGGAGATAGCAGAAGCCGAAGCTCGGCAGAATCAGTCGAAGCAGGTCTTGCACACTGCTTCGTGCCACTTTCCCTACATACCAGAATATGTGGGCAATCATCCTGCAGCTTCTGTTGCTTTGGCTAGCCATTCACAGGCTTCTTGGCCTCAGCTCCCGCCACCACCACTGCAACCTACCTATTCCCGAAGCCAACAGCTAGAAGGGCGCCATCACTCTCAACAACAACATGAATTTTGGGAGGAATCCGAAGCTCGTACAGTCAACAGTACTATGCTAGAATCAAAGCACATACATTGAGCGATATCCTACCTCTGAAATACTTTTATGTTCTATGTCATTTTGTTCTTTTTTAATAAGGAATAAGCAATATAAATTTAGTTTCAATTTTCTGTAACGATTTTGCTTCTATCAGAGTGGAATATATCTTCTTCACAGACTTACAAAGCTCAAAAGTTATGAAGCTCAAAATATACGAAGCTCAAAAGTCGTTCCTAAGGGAATGCAGAGCTAAAATTGCTGAAGCTTTAGAAAGTCGTTCCTAAGGGAGCGCAGCGTAAGTTTTCTGCTCAAAAGTCGTTCCAAAGGGAATGCAGAGCCAAATACCGCCGAAATATAAGGCGAAGAAGTTACAAAGTCGTTCCTAAGGGGATGCAGAACTTATACCGCCGAAATAGAAGGCGAAGAAGTTCAAAAGACGTTACTAAGGGGATGCAGAACTTACACCGAAAAATAAACGGTGAACACCGAAAAATAAACGGTGAAGAAGGCTCCAAAGTCGTTCCTAAGGGGATGCAGAGCTTGTGTGTTTCAGTGTGGGCATTTGGGTGTGTGTCTTCGGCATCCTCATCATTTTGCATCATATCATCACATCACTTCGCATAACATCACATCATACATCAAATTGCATCAATGACACGAATTGAATACGAAGTCGATCTTTGGAGAATGCTTCGTAAAAATGAAAATGTGCTAAGGCACGAAGTAAGCTTCGGGAAATACAGTTTCATTGACCTTGTTACAAACGAAGGGATCCCTTTTTGCGAAGCATGGATATTTTTGCGAAGCATGAAAAGAAGGGAAGGTGTTTTTTCGCCGAAGGCTCAAAAACGGTATGTATGTAAAGTTTCATGCATCGCAAAGAAATGAATTACAATAATTTACATTTTCGATTCAAAGCTATACACATCAAATATTACAATCTTATTACAATAAAGGTACAATGTCCATTCTAGTGTTTCATACATTGACCATCTCAGAATGTTTTTACAATAAGTGTTATTCCTCTTTAAGGACTTTCTCTGCAACTTCGTGCAGTAATTTGTTAACAACTTCATCAACAACGGATTCAACCATGTTTATAATATCTAGCGCTTCCTTCATTTCTGGATCCGCTAGGGGATCGAACGGTTCCGGCGGCGGAGATAATTCAGCTGAAGTAGGAAAAGTTAATCAGTCCGAAGCAACAAAAAATAAATGATGAAGCTAAAAGACAAAAAGCAATACCTATACGTTTTTCACGCTCTGGAGCTTCTTCAACTCGCCTTGCTTCTACTCGGGCATCATGTGTATCTTTTCACTTTTGTTTATAATTTCATGGGCCATCTCTCGGCCACCATTCACCCAGACATCATTGAAAAATTTCCCGCCCATCAAGGTTGCTTCACCTGAAGGATCCTTCGTATCATTTATGGAGAAGGCAACTTCGGTCTGGGCCATGGTTTTAATATGGTCGCATCCCGCCTTCTCCAAGATAGCTAAAATACCCCGTGCACCGGAAAATGCACAAACATCCCCGCGATCACTTAAGATTTCTTCGAAGGTCTCGGCCTCCCCATTTATCCATTCAATAACACCTTCGGGGTCGCCTCGTATGAAGTTTTCTTCGGTAGAATAGGCACCCACGTTGGCAAAACTAGCTTTTATTTTCTTCACACAGTCTAAGGATTTTTCAAAGCATCTTTCCTTAGATGTGCGAAGTTCTTCAACATTTTTCTCTAAATGATTTTTCCAATATTCGCTGATATCTCGGTTAGCTTCTGCGAGTGCACATTTTTCTTTAGCTTCCGCCAGTTGTCTCCGAAGGTCTTCAATTTCAGTCTTTTGGACTTCGGCCTGAGCCTTGAAACTAACTTCGTCTTCTTTCACTTTGTTTACCAATGAAATTAAGATTTTGTCTTTTTCAAGACCTTCGTTTCTTAATTCGATCACCTCTAAACGAAGGTTGTTCAGAGCCATCGTAGAGCCTTCATCTTCAATATTTTTCTGTGCCCTAAGCGCATTGCTAAGAATTAAGCCCTGCAAGAGGAGGACAAAATTGAGTATAGAAAATAAAATATTTCATTTTCAAAAACAAAGTTAACTTCTATACCTTTATGCTATTGTATGCCAGGTTGTCTGCAAAGATCATCCTTCGACAAAATTGAAAGGCCATCTTCTAGCTTCGGGAATCTGATGCTTCTACCTATCTCCCGGCAAACAGATATTTCTTTGTTGTCTGGGAGACAATATAAGAAATCATCTTCACTACTTTCATTAAAAACCAAGGCACCCTTCGGATATTTCAATTTTTGCGCATAGTGCCTGGCTTCTGAAATTTCTTCTTCGAACAATTTCTTCCCTGAAGCATGTCGAAAGATGTAGTCAACATTTTCGATTAAAGCTTCGGGGGCAGGAATCTCAATCTTTTCCAGAACAGTTTGCTCTGTCGCCTTTTCTTCAGGTGCGGCAGGTTCTATCGTAGTGGGCACTGAAGGCCCAGCTTCGGTTTCAGCTTGAACATGTGTAGCTTCGGCTTCTGTTTGCCCACTTTCGGTTTCGGTCTGCGATTTGGCTTCAGTTGGAGCGACTTTCTTTGCAGGAGCAGGGCTCAGTGCCTTTGTAGTCTCCAGTACAGCATCTAGCACTTTAGCCATTCTCCTCTTGGGAGTTGCGGCGGAAGTTTTTTGCACCTTTGGCAAACCTGCCGCTCCTAGTGGACTTAGGATTTCTGGTATTTTTGTCATTTTTTCCACCTATGGCTCTTTGGCCTTAGTATCTTCAGCCTTGGCTGGCTCAACTGTAGTCATCTTTGGTACTACACTCAGCTCTACAACACTCTGCATAATTGAAACACTCTCTTTTGCTTTGGCAGCTGAAGAAGTACCTTCGCCAAATTCAGGAATCACGGCTGGTTCAATGTAACGCGGCCGGTGAGTCAGAACCTTCATCTTCTTTCCCTTCGGCTCAGCTATGATGGCCGAAGCAGCAATCTTTCCCGAAGCAGTAATCTTTCTCTTTAACCCTTGCCCTCGCAGCGGGTAACAATAGTCAGGGTATACGAAGCCAATAGCATCAAATACCCTATTCAATCTTTTCTTATTTTGACCCCCGAAAGCTGCGGACAAGGCATTGTCCTCGGCCTTGGAGTATGTCCCAAGTAGCTCGTCGCTAGTAGCTTCAATGCACATCAGTCAATCATCATTTGGCTCATCAAATTTATCCCCAAACCTGAAGGTATACTTCAGCCGGACCAGACCACCTTCACTTGAGTCGGTGGTGGTCTCCTTTGGCATTTCCCAGCTTTCTACAAGCGGCCATACCATGAAGGTTATATGTTCTTGAATTAAATCTCTTGTCCCAATGAAGGAGCAAACAGTGTTGAAGGCCCTCTGACACGCTTCGACAGTGTCATCAATTTCCACCTTCGGCCTTCGGAGGCCGAAGCGGGACCAGATAGGGCGCATGATGACTTCTTTAATGTCTTCCCTTGCCTTTAGATCATTCTTCACATAAATCCACTCTTCCATCTAGGCTCCGGGCCACCTCTTCCGAAAAGTTGGCACTATGTAGCTGGCGTTGGGGCGAGCGATAAATCCATAACAACCAAAGTTGTTGTGGTACTGTTCTTTACCAATGGCCTTTGTCTCATATAAAAGTTCGTGCATATTGCAGTAGCACTTCGCGCTTGGCTCTAGCCCTAGACTCCTTACTACCCAGACAAAAATCCCCATCCTTATTATAGCTTCGGGGGTGATCTGATGGAGGAAGATCAAGTAGGTTTTCAACACTTCAACTACAAACTTGCTCAAAGGGAACCGAAGTCCAGCCTTGAAGAAGCTTCGATAAATTACAACTTCGTTTTCCTTAGGGGCAGGGACGTTGTTGTCTCCGCCAGCCCTCACAATAGACATGTCCCGAAAGTACCTTCCTCTCATGTTCTCAAGATGACTCTGTTTAATGGTTGATTTTCCGAAGACAGAATGGCTTGGTCGCCAAGGCCGATCCTCAGAATCCTCATCCCCACTTTCCACATCATAGCTATCACTGTCACCAGTATCTTCAGATAAACCTTCTAGTATTTCTTTAGTGATCTTCTCTATGTTTGTCTTTGCCATCGACTCAACAAATCCAGCAACATAAGGATCCACAGCCTTCTTCTCCTCAAACAACTTCGTCTCTTCAGTTAGCTTCATCTCCGCAACAACCTTCTTTACCTTGGACATTTTCTCTCCAGACATGGTGAAACACCGTCTTTTAGCCAAAGCTTGAAAATCTAAGCGAGCGCTAGTAAGCAAGAGCTAAAAGTTTGAGAAAATAAT
This sequence comes from Zea mays, assembly GCF_902167145.1. NCBI lineage: Eukaryota > Viridiplantae > Streptophyta > Magnoliopsida > Poales > Poaceae > Zea > Zea mays. Next base: position 90,705,723 of record NC_050105.1, read on the forward strand.
GCAAATGGCAGAAACAGCATATCAAATGATGCCGGTGTGAGTTCATATTTATACGCCTAGCACGCTGCAACTTGGAGGGCCCCGTATGTCATTGATTGTTGCTATTCTAGCAAAGGAAAGGTGTTTTTTGGACCTTTGGCTTAAGGCCTTCGTTCACGTCGCAGTCTGAATTCGTTGTCATAACAAATTAATAATGCGAGGGGCTACTGTTGGGGGCCTTTGTCTTCCGAAGGTCCTAAAAAACATGACTAATAATGTTTCCCAAGTGTAATACACATACAGGCACCTTTGGACTCAGGATGAAGCTGTACACAGTATGGGAAGCAGGGTCGGAACGAAGGCTGAACCAGCGCCGAAGATGCGCGCAAGGGAGCTTTGGCTCGGTACTAGAAAAAGGAACCGACTTAAGGAGGAAAAGGCTATCTAGTCCTCAACAGATTGTTCTTAAGTCAATAGTAAACATGAAGGGCATGGATGTAATTTCACACAGGCTACGCCCTGTGCCTATAAATAGATGAACAGTACCCCGTACTGTTCACGCTGACTTGTACTCGCTCGTGCATCACGCTTGTACCTTTGCCTTCTGTTAAACCGAAGGTACAAATGTAATTCAATATTGTTCTTATTCATTCATAATTATATAATAAAAGATATATTATGATGTCATATGATTATCCATGTTATTTCTCATGTGTCATATGCTTTGTCTTTCATTGGTATATGTTGTGATGATGAAGGTGCGCCCTTCATAACCTTCGTCCGAAGATCGTTATATCCTTAAGGAAATAATGCTTCGAAGGACGAAGGGCATTAACCTTTAACCTATTTTTGTGTTGCCTTGTTCTTAATTCATAGCATTTGAGAACAAGTCCCCAACAAATGACAACTAGGCAAACTAGTTAGTCTACGTGGTTTGTGATGGACGTCAAACACCAAAAATCGATTATAGGAAATGATTAAGCCCATTTCCCTTTCATATAGCTCTGCCAACACTGCACTATTATATGTGGTCTTAACTGGTATGAAATGAGCCGCCTTTGTTAAGCGATCTACTACTACCCAGATGGAGTCATAACCGGTTCGAGTGCGCGGCATACCAACTATAAAGTCCATCCCAATCTCATCCCATTTCCACTGAGGAATATGCAACGGCTGCAATAGGACTATGGGCATCTGGTGTTCTGCCTTGATTCTCTGACAACTGTCGCATATGGCAATATACTCTGCTATCTCCCTTTTCATTTCATACCACCAGAATCTTTTCTTCAGTTCTTGGTGCATCTTCTCACTGCCAGGGTGTGTGGAATAAGCTGTCTCATGAGCTTCCTTGAGAATCAGTTCCTGGATCGATTTGATGTTGGGAACGCACAACCTATCTTTAAACCACACCACACCTTCTACGTCTTCACGAAAATCTTTGCCTTTCCCATATATGATCAGCTGCCAAATCTCGTTGATTTTCTCATCATCTTTCTGACTATCTTTCATTTCTCGCTCTAAGGTGGGTTCTAGCTCCACTATCACTCCTTGGGTGTTGTTTAGAAATCCAAGACCCAGCCTGTCAAATTCCTTTGCTAGCTCATATGGCATCGGGTGAGCAACCATCATGTTGACTTGGCTCTTTCGGCTCAAAGCATCTGCAACCACATTAGCTTTGCCTTGGTGATAATGTATCTCCAGCTCGTAATCTTTGATTAGCTACAACCACCTTCGTTGCCTCATGTTCAATTCTGACTGGGTGAATATGTTCTTGAGACTCTTGTGATCTGTGTAGATATCACACTACTGCCCATACAAATAGTGCCTCCAGGTGTTTAGTGCATGAACCACTGCTGTTAACTCCAGATCATGTGTGGGGTAATTCTTCTCATGAATTTTCAACTATCGGGACGAGTATGCCACTACTCTCCCTTCTTGCATTAACATGCATCCCAGTCTGGTGTATGAAGCATCACAATATACTGAGAATGGCTTGTGAACATTTGGCAGAATCAATACCGGTGTTGTAGTCAACTTCTTCTTCAATGTCTCAAAGGACTCTTGGCACGCTGGGGTCCACCTGAACTCAACTTTCTTCGCTAGCACTGTTGTCATTGTCCTAGCAATCTTGGAGAAACCTTCAATGAAACGCCGATAATATCCGGCCATTCCAATGAAACTCTTGATTTCTCAGACATCTTTTGGTGCTTTCTAGTCTAGAATAGCTGCTACCTTCTTTGGATCCACATCTAATCCATCTCGGTTTATAATATGACCTAGGAATAGGACTTCACTGATCCAGAATTCACACATACTAAGCTTGGCATACAACTGGCAATCTCGTAGTCTCTGCAATACCTTCCTCAAATGCTCTTCATGCTCTTGCTCATTCTAGGAATATATGAGGATATCATCAATGAACACTACTACAAACTTGTCAAGGTAGTTCTTGAACACACTATTCATCAGGTACATGAAATAAGCTGGCGCATTCGTTAGACCGAATGACATGACCGTGAACTCAAATAGCTCGTACTTGGTGATAAATGCGGTCTTCGGTATGTCTGAAGGCCTGATCCTGAGTTGATGGTAACCTGACCTTAGATCTATCTTCGAGAACACACTGACTCCTCTCAACTGATCGAACAGATCTTCAATTCTAGGTAGGGGGTATTTGTTCTTGATAGTGACTTCATTCAAAGATCTGTAATCAATGCACATTCTCTTTGTCCCATCTTTCTTCTCCACGAACAAAACTGGAGCGGCCCAAGGCAAGGTACATGGTCTGATGTAGCCTTTCTCCAACAACTCGTCTATCTGCTTCTTGAGTTCCACCAATTCTAGTCCGGACACTACATAGGCTCTCTTGGAAATAGGGGCGGTGCCCGGTATAAGCTCTATGGCAAACTCAACTTTACGCTCGGGTGGCATGCCTGGTAACTCCTCAAGGAACACGTCGGGGAATTCTGACACAATTCTAATATCCTCAAGCAGGTTGGCCTCCTTGCCATCTACAGACAAATGGTAACAGGCTCCTTCTAGGTCATGCATGAACAGTTCAGTTACTACTTCTTTCCTGGGTGGGGACACTAACTTTACCGTCCTCTTGTCACAACTGAAAGTGGCTTGGTTTCTGTGCAGCCAATTCATCCTTAGGATGGCATCTAACCCTTGAGTACACATTACTACTAGGTTAGCAGGGAAGTCTATCTCCATTATTTCAATCCTTAGATTCGAATACATCTTATCGGACTGAACCTTTCCCCCTACTGAATTAACTCTTAAAGGTGGAATCATTGGTTCTACGGGGATGTTATGTGCTTCTACCCATGATGTAGAAACAAAAGAATGTGTGGCACCAGTATCAAATAGTACTTTTGCTAGATGGGATTCAACTGGAAACATACCTACTGCCACATCCGGTGCATCCTAGATTGCTTCGGCCTCCAAATGGTTCACCTTTCCACGGTTATAGGCCTGGCCATGACCTCCTGGTGCTTGCTATGGTGCTCCTTGTCTTGCTGAGGTGTTGAAAGTTGGCTGCTGCTGAACTACTTTCTTCGGTAAGTGATTCACCCAGTGACCTTATTCCCCACAATGGAAACATCCACGACCTCCTTCTTGCGCTGGCACTATGTGATTGTTCTGATTGGTTGCTGGGGCAGGAAGGTGAGGTGCCTGGTTGTTCTGGCGCTGGTACTGATTTCTCCTTGCTGGTTGCTGTGACGGTATTGTTGCTGCTGCTGAGGGAACTGCCTCTAATACTGCTACTGGTGCTGACGCTGATGTTGATGCTGATGCTGGTGTCCTTGAGGGTGAACTTGCTTGAACATGGTTGCCTGAGTAGCGGGGACGACTGCTACTCCCGGCCTGAGATCCGCCAATCTTGCGTTTCCTGTCCTCCATCTTTCGGCGCTTCTTTTTAGTCATTATGGCTCTATCGATCAAATGTTGGAAGGTAGGAAAAGTGTGGTTCAACAGTTGGTAGTGAAGGGGGTCAACCAAACCACTCAGAAAATGGTACTGCCTCTTAGCATCTGTATTGACATCCTCGGGTGCATAGCGCGACAATAGCAGAAACTTGTCCATGTACTCACTAACAGATAGGGGGCCTTGCTTCAACGCTAGAAATTCCTCCTTCCTCACGATCATCAATTCCTTGGTCACATGATAACGACGAAAGTTGTCCCTAAACTCCTCCCAGGTGATGGCTTTAGGGTCGACATGGGTAGCGAGGTAGGACTCCCACCAGGACTATGCTGCTCCCCTTAGCAGATGGGGACCATACAGAACCTTCTCACAATCGTTGCACTGATCAGTGTGCAATTCACGCTTACACAGCCAATCTTTGGCGTCCATGGGGTCAGCAGACTGGGAAAAGACAAAGGGATGACCCCTCATGAACTCTGTCCGCTTGTCCCTAGGCATCTGTGGCATCTGAACTTGCATCTGAGGTTGAGGTGGGGGTTATTGCTGCTGCACCTGCTACATTGCTGCTAAAGTCTGGCCAATTGCTTGGACTGCTTAGGTTTGCATTAGGAACATCTGTTCAATAGTTATCGGGGCTGGCGGTGGAAACTGCTGCTGAGGTGCCTCCTCTTGGGGTGCCTGCTGCTCCTGCTGAGCACGCCTTCCACCTTTGCGCCTGTTTTCAGACATCTGTAGAAACCACACACACATCAGATCTAACACTGCAATATTTCAACATAAGAAAAGGTATATGAAAATCTTCATAACACTTAACAATTGATCATCTTAACTGACTCTCAACACAGCCAACACACCTTCTCAGATAAAGAGGAAAGTGGAAATAAATGGGTTGCCCAACTAAATAACTGACTTTATTAATAACTACACCAAGTGGCAGGGGATGCCCACACCTTGGTGACAGTCATTACAAAGATCCAACTTCATCACGAGTTCATCACGACAAGCATCAAAATATATGATAAGTAAACTAAGACTGACTAAGACTAAGACACTGAATTAAGCATTATTAGAGACTCCGACTCTGTCAATCTATGGCTCCAAATCTATCTGGGTCCTACAGTCAGGGGTGCCATAAGCAAAGCGACCATGGGGCGGCGAGCGGCAAGGGTGCTGAATCCCGACAGGAGCGGGGGAACCACCATCTTGATAGTGGCGCGCCGCGCGCTTAGCACACAATTCCATAATCTCTGCCCAAGCCTTGCCCAACTCGTCAATGGCGTGGTCTAGCTCGGTGTTGAGCACGGTGACCAGGTTGACCATTCTGTTCAGCCTGGGATTGCCCTCACAAACTGGTGAGACAATCACACCTCTAGCACTGCCGGTCGAATGGCGAGGATAGTACTTCAGGTCGAGATCGTCAGCTACCCCGCTGAACAACGAGCAGTACTATGAAAGTGCACGACGTGCAACATCTTGCATGGCTGCCTCGGTAATATCCCTCTCAGTGATAGAATAGTGCTCTGAGAAGGCCTCTACACCCTGGAGATCATCGTCCGGACGGCGCACTAAACAAGTAGCCTCCCACTGGTCCGGGTATAACCCGCGACGATGCTGGTAGACTACACAACGGTACTCAATGGACCAAGTGTGTCGATCGAAGGCTCGATGCAGCAAGGTATCGAGAGCGTCGTGGAAGTTACAACCGCGAGTGGCGTCATGAGTGATGGGCTAGCGATCCATCCCTTCGGCTCCTGCTCCTCTGAGAGCTCCGTGTTGTGGCTCGAACTGCCACCGTCGTCGTCGTCCGTGTCTCCGTCAAGGTCTCCTCCAGCAGCCGGGATGCCCTGTGATGGTGCAGGAGGCATGTCTGGCTGAGGTGCAGGGGAAGGCTGCCTCCCAGACTCCACCTCCTGCTCAGGTGAGGGGAAAGAGTCCTACTGCTCCTGCTCCTCATGCAGGCGGCGGTACAATCTCTCCAGGTGGCTAGACTAACCTGTCACCGTGCCGTGCAGTGGGCGCTCCGCAAGGAGAGAAGGCAAAAAGGGGATCACTGACTTACGTGCAGTGCATCTAATACGGTTCATCTACAAAAAACATCGTAAGCATAAGAGTGAGAGTAGAATTATATGACCAGCAAGTAAACCAAAAGCAACGTGAGATAAAAATTTTGTAAGATGAGTATATAGATAGTAATATAACATAGAATTGGTCAAGATGACCAACTTTTAAAATGACAGCAAAGGTCAAGGTAAGAGTAGGGGTCTATAGTCCTTAAGGCGACCATTCTAGTCTAGGTTAGCGGTCTTATAGTCAGCAAGGCTCTAATACCACTTATGTCACACCCGGTTTTGGAAGGCAAACCGAGTGCGAACCATGTACGTGCCAGGATCAGAAACTCACGTACACATCGATTATATAATTGGACATCATCACACATTGCTCAAAGTAAATAGTGGAAAAAGTACTTTATTACATCAAGATGTCCAATACATCCATGGAGTCATCAACATAACATTGTCGTTAATATTATCAAAGTGCGGAATACGAAACATAGCAGATAAGGCCTTCATAGGCAGCTGACTGGGGGTTTGCCACTAACATAACTAGAACTCGTTGTAGTCCTGGAACTCCTCAAAGTCATCCATGTTGCCTGCATCTCCTCCTGGGCACTGAATATAGTGGGGACAACCTGGGGTGGGTGGTTTTTAAAGCAAGGGTGAGTACACATCAACATACTCAGCAAATGTGTCGTTTGGCTAAAGTGGACTAGTTGTATGTGGAGTTAAGGTTAAGCAATTGCTTTTAGTTAGTCAAGTTTTTATTACTAATAGTATAACCAAGTTTTAGTAATAAACCCAATTATTACCCAAATGTACTCCCTCTAAGAGAAAATACCAGAGACCAGAATTATAACCATCAATATAGATCATCATCATAAAAGTATCCAGAGTTCTTCTAATCAAAGGGGATCCCAAGGTTGCTCTTAACCGTGAGCACAACTGACATACCAGTTTCTAACACTCTGAAGAGGTTGCACATTTTACCCATGAGTCATGATCCCTTTTTGCCTCAGGTCGATCAAACCCTCAAATACTGCCAAGGTGAGTAGGAAAGGTTTCACTACGGAGCCTTTACAAAGATTCCCCAGAGGTCATATGTAACACCCCAGGTGTTACCCAAGGCCCTGGCTCAATGAACACACCTATGGCCTATTATCCAATATGTTAAGTGGAAAGTGAAGGCACTAAAAGCTTTAGAATTATGGCTAAGCTAAGTATTGATCATAATGAGAAAGATACCCTAGCCTTCATGCATCTTCACCCATGAAAAAGATTGTAAAACCATAATTTCCCCTCTTTAGCCATTGAACCCCAAACATTGGATTAAAGGGAAAAATTATGCAAATGGCGAATTCATTGAATGAAACCTTTACCAAAGATGAAGTACATTAATAAATCTAAAAATGTAGTAAGGGAAGTATTACAAAAAGGCCCAACAAATACCCCAAATCAAGCCCCTAAGTGGAGAGCACACTAGAGGCATCCATTTTTCTCTAAGTCCCAAAATCAGCCCTAACCTAAAGATCAGAAGTGTTCACCCCTTAGCTGGCGCCAAAACCACATGGTCCAAATAACAAAAAGTGGCCAAACTACCCAAGGCACACCCCTGAAAATTTGAAACCAAACCAGGGTTGTTTGACATGGTTTGGCATCCATTTTATCGCGGGGTGAACAGAGCAGACAAACAAGACTTGGTGCCACCATATCTTCCAAGGTAGGCCGGATCTCCCCTTGGAACTCACATGAACTAGATAGCTCTAGGGGCAGGGAACAAATCTTACACAAGGCATATGGCAAGATTTGCATGTTTGGGAGCTGTGCAGGCGCAAGAACTCGGGAAGATTAACACGGCCACGTGTTCGACGCGCCCTGCTAGCGCCATAGCACGCCCCGACGCTTAGCCCTGCGCGCGCCGCGCCGCGCTGCGACAACCCCAAACCCACGCCCGAGCCCGCGGTTATAAAGCCCACCCTGGTCTCGACCGTATGCCCCCGCTCACTCGCAACCCTGCCCGAGCACGAGTTCACCGGCGTTTGCCCAGAGAACGGCGTGCCAGCGGCCGAGCGAGCCCTGGCCCCCGTAGACCGGCCACGCCAGCCCTCCTCCACCCCGTCTGACCCTTTGGCTAGCTTCCCCAGAGCTTAGCGAAGCTTCCCAAGCCGCGGATTGGACACCACCTCACCGAAGACGCCGGATCGACGTCGCCGGACTTCAACCGACCGCCATCGCACGTAGACCGAGCCACACGGTAAGCCATTCGTCGATTCCTTGTGCCTATGACATCCTTGACCTCTAGTGAAGCTCCCCGTGCCATTTAATTGAACTATACCGCCGTGAGCAGGCCGGAGCACACGCCGCCGACGAGCCCGATCGCCTGCGCACGCGGCCAGCCCTATTCCGGCCATCACCGCCGGTGATCCGCACCTCGACGTGACCGCCAGGACCTCCCGTACCTCACCCGGCGATCCACCGGACCTCTTCCGCTGCCGGTAAGCCACGCCACCCTATTTCGTCTCTGTAGTCACTGTTCCGGCGGGGAAAGGAGCTCGGGATGAGAAAGAGAAAGGCCAGGGGGTATTCGCAATGTCAGTGACTCAGTAGAATAGTTCCGCAGGGGCACAGTTTAAATAGTTTAGTTAAAGAAAACCCAGGGGCCTCGGTGCAAACCTGTTTTCCTTAAACCTTTAAGATTTATTCTTTTTAAATAAGTACAGAATTTGAAAAATTCATAACTCGAGTTTTATCCAACCAAATTTGGTCAAACTAATTTTGCTAGGTCCTAAATATTATGAACTATTTAGGAAAAATAATAAACACTCTGATTCCTGCAATACTTTTTTAGTTTTAATTTAAATAAGTATACTGCCCAAAACTAAATAAATAAAGGAAAAATAGAAATACTCTTGGACTGAGGGTAAGAAAAATTAGAGACATACTTAACTACCAACTACCCTGTTTAAAAATGTTAAACTCCTCAGTATACTAGGTTAAGGAAGGATTAACCACTAAAGCTTGTATTGGCCCAAACCTGAAGAAAATGAAAACGGGAATGTAAAATAAGAACCAGAGGGCAACCACATTTTTCCTAGCTTGCTTAAGTAACATAGTTCATAAGAAAATTTTGTTGAACCCTCTGTTAGTACAAAAGAAATGCATCACATTTTATTTCATAAAAACAATAAGAACTTAGAAAAATCCTAGAAAATAACCCTAAGGAGAAACCACCCCAACCCTTGGGATAACTATCGATATGCTAGTATGAATCTAGGAAAAATACAAGTTTTGTTGTTTGATATTTTTCAAATGACAAGTTAGTTATAAGTGCCTTTTTGACATTAAACTTTGGAAAACCACAACTAAATAACCATTAAATCACCTTCTGTGATTTTTGGCACAGAGACCTATCATTACCCATAGATTGTGACAAAAATAATTTTTAGTACAAAACACTCACCTAAATCAGAGTTGTAGTGCAAAGTGACCATCTACCCTCACTTTTGTTATTTTTTCCCAAGGTTTATCTTAATTAATTCTAACCTCAAATTAGTAGAATAAACTACAGAGACCAATGCTTACCCTCTGTAATTTTGACAACATTTTTGGAAAATTCTAAATCACCATGGTAGTCCGAGAGCACTCAAAACAAGCATAAATAGAAAGTAAAAGGGGAATTATGGAAGAAATTAATATTATACAACTAAATCTCTCTAAGAGTCCAATAAAACATAAAGGGGATGATTAAAATCTTAAGTTCACTCAAGACCCTAAGATAGGTGTGTATAGAACACTTAAGGCACCATCCAATAAAGAAACCCTAGTTTACCCACTGTTTTAATATTGTTTCACCATACCTGGTATCTACTAAATTGACATATCATTAATATACATCTATCTTATTCATTGCATTCGATAGATTCTAATCTCGCTGACGGAGAGTACATCCTCATTCCGGAGCAAGGAGTTGCTCAGGAGGTAGTCCAGGAGCCAGCATCAGAGCCTGCCATCGAGGATCTGTCTGCCCCAGCTTTAGAAGGCAAGCCCCTGTTTTATGCATAACCATTATATATGCTATTTTACTGCACTTAATGTTTGTAGGCTTGTACTGTGCACTTAAGTGTAGGAGTTGACTGAAACCCTAGTTGCATGAACTCAGGATTCCCTTTGAGATGGATACTAGTATGCTAGGTCGAGTAGCTGCTTTACTAATTAGGGATCTCGGTAGAAGTCGAGTGATTTTTCTAGCACTCGCGCGAGGTCAGGAATTAGTTGCATCCATTTTTATATCGTAATGATGATGGTCTGTGGACAACGATCCATGGGGATGCGTTGTTTACGAGACGGAAATTGGAATAAGGATTAAGGTGTGGTACCGTGTGTCAAGCGTTTGAACGTACTAAACATATGCCAAGAAATATGGTAAATCGGTAAGCCTAGTACCTGAGTGAACCTGCCCGTAGACTTTATCCCTCACGTGACCTGAGACGTAGTCTCCCATTCTGGTTATGGTGGGTACAAGTGCGGTCACTGCACGATGACAGTCGGGGTGAGTGAGGCATTGTACGCCAAGGCGGTGAGCCCTGTTCTGTTGCCAGGGAATCGATGGGGACGGTTGATATGTGTGGGGACGGAGTGCCTCGCCACGTCGTGTGTTTAGGTTTACCTTGCAAGGTTTAAAAACTCGATTCGAATTGTCTGCTTCTCGCAGCTAATGAGACTGCTTGATCCATGCTGCTACATTGAGTAATAAGTGGAATGAGATGACTGGCAAAAGAGGTTGATTGATAAATTGTTTGATACCATGTATGCATAGCTGGGTACTCATCTAGTTTAAAAAGATCATACTAAAACTTGGAAAGCTAAAACTTGATTTTAGACTCATCTAGTGCTTTTGGCAAATGAAACCCCTCAGCCTAACACTTGCATGTCTAGAGGTAGAGGAGTAGACTCCTCACACCGGGTAAGTCTAGCTGAGTATTAGTATACCCAGCCTTGCTTGTGGCATAATTTTTTACAGGTTCTCTGGAGGATATGGTTGCTGGAGTGACTTGGCCGTGTACCTTGCCACCGGGTTGGACAGTCGAGTGGAACCCTAGCTCAGCAGGAGAGGAGCATGAGTGATGGGCCAGGCTTCCCCATCCTCCCTTTTATTTACCGTTAGTTAATTTCTGTTGCATCTAGAACAATGATTACTACTTTTGAAAAACTCCAATGATGTTGTAATAACCTTAAGTACTTCTTTAAATTATGGTTTTATGCTTTATTGTATTTGCTCTGTGTCTCACCTTCGAGTGAGTATGTGGTACTTGATCCTGTTAGTGGCCTAGTCGGACTAGATCCGAGGGACTGACGGTTTATTCCTATTTAAGTGTGGTTTAGCCTCTAAGGTGGGACTTAGACACTTAAGTTGGAATAATTCGGGCGGTTCCGCCACAGCTGGTATCAGAGCTTTTACCACCTCATAGGAATCAATAAATCATAATTACCGACCTTTTCAAAAGTACAACTTGTTTAGAAACCAAGTTGGATAGCTGTCAGGACGATAAGGATAGACCCAGGATGTGAAGCCTTAGGATACTAGATGGGTAGCTAGGTGGCTAATTGAGTACGTCGTACAGGCTGCTATGATATAGATGGAGGGATTTCTATATCCCTATTGTTGGGACCATGCTTCATCGCCGAAGGTCCCGCAGAAAGAAACAGCTTCGGCTGAAGCTGCTCGTACGTGACGCCGAAGGCGCCATTCATGAAGCTTCGGTATTACAGCATATCCGAAGATGAAGGGTCAAACCGACTTAAAGATAGAATGACCTTTCAGTCCATAAAGGTCTGAGTCATTGTTGTAAACTTTTATGAGGGGTATGTTTGTAATTCCTCACAGGCTGTGTCCTGTGCCTATAAATAGTGAATAGTATTCCTTTACTGTTCACGCGTTCCTGTAATTGCAAACGCATCACTCGGGAATCATTGTTTGTCAAGGCAAAGGTATAAATGTACCTAAACGTTGTATTCAAACATTTTAGATTCATATAATAAGATATATGAATGATGTTATTTATTTCCAATATATTTATCTTTAATGTTTCACGTTTTACATTATTTTTCATCATATTTATAAGTTTAATTACGAAGGTGGAACCTTCGTAATATTATGTTCGTGACCTTCGTCCGAAGTTCATTAAATCCTTGTGGAGATAACCCTTCGGCGAACGAAGGGTATTGATATTTAACATTTCATGTTGCCTTGTTCTTAATTCATAGCATTTGAGAACAAGTCCCCAACACCTATATACTTGATGTGAGGACGCTTAGGACGAGCATGCATGCAATATTTTTCTACCCTCTTAGTACAATGTCATTACTAATAAGAAGCTACATGTACAAAGAGACACCCATAATGAAATTTAAATCTATATTGAAGATCTCAACTTAGCCCTAGAAAAGCCAAGTCCTCAGAAATTTTTCTCTAGACTTTTGCACTAGCTTCCTTTTATTTTTGGGATTCTTTTTCTCTTCACTTATACTTGCCCTTACACAGATGACTTGTCACGTACCCACCGACGGAGGGAACACACATTCCCACACATACGGTCTTGCGAGAGAGGGCTTTCCCCGCATTTTGTGGGAAGTATTGCAGGGAGCAGGCTACGCTATGCCTCCCCAGTACACGGTGCAGCTGTTCGAGGAGCACCGGGTACCTCACTGTAGGGTGAGGATGACCTTGGAGCCTCATCCCTTGCAGCCAGGCTGGCGTTCCTTGGACTCAGAATCTTTCGGTTTCAGGGCCGAGGATACTATTGAGTCCACGGCTCTGCATGTGCTGACAACCTTCTGTGGATTTCACCCCTTGGAGTTGTCAACCCACCCCATTGGCTTGTTCCCCGCTGAGAAGGAGGACGACCCAATGTGGAAGGATCGGGTCGAGCATGCTAAGGACGTGTGGGCTCTCTACCTTGGGCATACCGCTCACCTGACGGTTCGGTGCATGAGTGCCCTATATCGTCTGCAGGCCTTGCGAGGTGAGGCGATGTCCTAGCTTATGGGCCTAGTGGAGTCTACCAAAATCACCCTGGATAAATGGGAGGACCTTGTTGTCGATTTGTCCACTGAGCTGGTGGAAAAGGATATCCAGGTGGAGCAGATGGCCAATCAAATCCAAGAGCTCGAGGATCAAGTGGAAGCCAGGGAGAACACTATCGAGGTTCTGGAAGATCAGCTCTAGACCACTCAGCAGCAGCTTGAGGAAGCCAACCAACATTTGGATCTGCACCATCAAGAGATTGAGGATATGGAGACAGAAGGGGCCGATGAGGACGTGGACATCGAGGGAGGAGAGGAGCCGGAGCCTGCATCTAGCTTAGACACCACTGGCTCAGGAAGACCACCTTCCCCCGAGTCTAGCGTTGCCTCGGTTGCTCGTTAGATTTCAGAGTTAGGGTCGAAGTGTGCAGCAGTAGAACTCCTCGAAACTAGCTTAGCTTTTGCACCTTGGAGGTACTAGGCTAGGGAGAGTTGAGTATTTTGGGCACTGTTGTAACTATTGGAAAACTCTTTTGGCATGATGAATGATAGATGGTTCCTATTTTAAGGTCATGAATGAAATTATATTATGTTTGTACCAGTTGTGAAAAGAAAGGCAATATTGGGAATCCTACAAATGTCATTGTTTAAGTTCTTTTATCATGTGCACTCATGGATTGTACGTATAACAACCGAACCTCCTAAATTTCAGATGGCAGGGGAGCGCGCCGTAGACAGAATGAGTGCATTCTTCCACCACCGCCGCAACCTCCTACCATGCAGGAGCTGATGGCTCAGCAGAATGAGATTCTGCGACAGCTCGCTCAGCGTCAGCCACCGCCTCAGCACTATGGTGGTGGTGTTCATCACCAGCGTGCCCCGACAGCGGCCACCTATCAGGAGTTTCTCAGTACTCAGCCGTCATTGTTCACTTGGGCAGAAGATCCACTTGATGCTGATGTTTGGCTCAGGGTGGTGGAATCCAAATTCCCACTACTTAATGGAGATTGTTCAGATGCGGCTAAGGTCCGTTTCGCCGCCCAGCAACTTCGTGGGCCCGCTCGAACATGGTGGGACCATTTCCTCACTATGCAGCCAATTGACCACATGGTTGAGTGGGGAGAGTTCAAACCAGCATTCAGAGGGCATCACATACCAGCAGGCATCATGGACCGCAAACTCAATATGTTTGTGGCACTCACTCAGGGAAGTCGTACCGTGTTGCAGTACGCCCAAGCTTTCAATGACCTGTGTCAGTACGCAGGCTACCATGCTGACACCGATGAGAAGAAGAGAGACAGATTCCAGAGGGGCCTCAGTACTAAACTTTGTGACCATCTCAACACCGTCAGGGCCAACAACTACAATGAGTTAGTCAACATGGCCATCTCTCAGGAGGATTGCATCACAGCCCGCCAGGCAGAGAAGAAGAGAAAGACCCGTGTGGCAGTACCATCAGCTTAGCCTCAGCGCTTCAGGATTGTGTTCGACACTTAGAGCAGAGTACCTCAGCAGCAGCAGGGACGATGGGTGATCCGACCACAGCAGCAACAGTCACCCAACCGCTCTCAACCTCCAGCTCAAAGGAACAACAACCAGCCACAGTAGCAGTACCGTCAGAGCAATGGCAACAGGTGTTTCACTTGTGGCAGCACCAGACACTATGCCAAGAATTGTCCTAGGAACCAGCAGGGTCAGAATGTAAATCAAAATCAAGGCAAGAGGCAGAGGGTGCAAGTGAGGCAGGGCAAGCTGAACTTCACCACCTTGGCTGATATTCTGGAGGGAGCACCCGTCATGACTGGTATCTTTTCTGTTTTGAATTACCCTGCAGTCATTCTTTTTGATTCTGGTGCATCGCATAGTTTCATCAGTGCAAAATTTAGTGCCAAATGTCAGCTGACCTTTTACCACACAAATGGGGTATTACGATTGCAACCTCGGGAGGCAGGGTTGCCACCTATCAACTCAACTAGCGTGTGCCAATAAAATTGGGTAGTCTTGTATTTAAAACCACCCTCCTTATCATGGGCTTGGAGAGTGTGGATATCATCTTGGGAACTGACTGGTTATCACGTCATCATGCCTTGATTGACGTCACAGCAAGAGCCATTGAAATACTCTCACCTTTTTGTGGATAAATCACATTGTACTTGTCTAACCAGGGTTGTACCCATTCTTGTGCCCTCACCATGATAGAGTCACCCGTAGAGAGGATTCCAGTGGTCTGTGAATACCCTGATGTCTTCCCAGACGAATTGCTAGGGATGCCACCTGATAGAGACATAGAGTTTGCCATCGAATTGCAACCAGGGACCGCACCTATTTCTAAAAGGCCATATAGGATGCCTCCAGCAGAGTTAGCAGAACTAAAGAAATAGTTGCAGGAATTGTTGGACAAGGGGTTCATTCGCCCAAGTACTTCACCATGGGGATGTCCAGCCTTGTTCGTGAAGAAGAAGGATGAGAGTCTGAGATTGTGTGTTGATTACCGCCCTCTCAAGGCGGTGACTGTTAAAAACAAGTATCCTTTACCTCACATTGATGTTGTTGGGGACTTGTTCTCAAATGCTATGAATTAAAAACAAGGCAACACAGAATGTTAAATGTTAATGCCCTTCGTCCTTCGAAGCATTATCTCCCTTAGGATATAATGATCTTCAGACGAAGGTCATGAAGGACATACCTTCATCATTGTAGCATATGTTAATAAAAGAAGAAGTATATGAAATATAAGAGACAACATGAACGATCACATAACATTATCAATTCATCCTTATTATATTAACATGGAAAAATAGAGACAATATTGAATTACATATGTACCTTCGGCTTGATAGAAGGTAAAAAGTACAAGTGTGACGCGCAAGCGAGTACAAGTCAGCGTGAACAGTACGGGAGTATTGTTCATCTATTTATAGGCACAGGGTGTAGCCTGTGCAAAATTACATTCATGCCCTTCATGTTTACTATTGACATTAGGACAATCTATCAAGGACTAAATAGCCTTTTCCTCTTTAAGTCGGTTCCTTTTCTGCAACTGAGCCGAAGCTTTCTTGCGCATAGCTTCAGAACTGGTTCGACCTTCATTCCAACCATGCTTTTCGTATTGTGGACAGCTCCATCCCGATTCTGAAGGTTCCTGTACATATATTACACTTGGGGAAACATTGTTAATCATGTTTTTGAGGACCTTCGGAAGACGAAGGCCCCCAACAGTAGCCCCTCGCAGTATTAATTTGTTAAGATAACGAATTCAGACTGCGACATGGACGAAGCCCTTAAGCCGAAGGTCCGAAAAAATACCTTCCCTTTTCCAGAATAGCAACAATCAATGACATACAGGGCCCTTCAATTTGGAGCGTACTGGGCGTATAAATAGGAACTTACACCGACTGCACTTGATACACTTCTTGTGCCATTTGCCTTATTTTCTCAATTTCATAGCTCTTGCTCACTAACGCTTGCTAGTCTTTCAAGCTTCCTGAGCTTCGGCTAAAAAGACGCATTTTCGTCATTTCTGAAGGAGAAATGTCTCAAGACAAGAAGGTTGCTACTGAGACGAAGCTGACTGAAGAGGTGAAGTTGTCTGAAGATACTGGTGACAGTGATAGTTATGATGCAGAAAGTGGGGGCGAAGATTCTGAGGATCGGCCCTGGAGACCAAGTCATTCGATTTTTGGAAAATCGACCATCAAAACAAAGTCATCTTGAGAACATGAGGGGAAGATACTTTCGGGATATGTCTATTGTAAGGGCTGGTGGAGACAACAACGTCCCTGCCCCTGAAGAAAATGAAGTTGTGATCTACCGGAGCTTCTTCAAGGCTGGACTTCGGTTCCCTTTGAGTAAGTTTGTAGTTGAAGTGCTGCAAACCTACCAAATCTTCCTTCATTAGCTCACTCCCGAAGCCATAATAAGGATGGGGGTTTTCGTCTCGGCAGTAAGGAGCCAAGGGTTAGAGCCAAGTGTGAAATGCTTCTGCAGCATGCACGAACTTCTGTATGAGACGAAGGCCATGGGTAAAGAACAGTACCACAACAACTTCGGTTGTTATGGATTTATCACCCGTCCCAGCGCAAGCCACCCAGTGCCAACATTTTGGAAGAGATGGCCCGGAGCTTGGATGGAAGAATGGTTTTATGTAAATGTAATACTCAAAATCGTGTACAAGAAATACATGGTGATTTCCTTATTTTATGTGCCTTATTTGCATCATGAAAAGAGCATTTATAGACGGAAGAGTGATTAAATCAAACCAAAGACACTAAGATAAAAGAAAGTGCATCGTGTTAGAGTTTTATATGTTTGTGCATTAAAATAAAAATAAGAATAATAATAATAATAAGATAATAATTCTAAGGTTGGAGTAAACCCTAGCTTGAAAATGAGGATTTTAAAAATGAAAAGAGAAGAGAAGAAATGATATATAAAAAAAATATATGATATAATTATATCTCCAAAGTTGGTATTCTAAATTCCACAACATGAATTGAGAATAAAATAGGCACAAGTGTGAATTCAAATTCGAAATTCAAAGATGAATTTGGGGAATAGAGGAAAGGAAATAGAGAATAAAAAAAGAAAAGAAAAAAAAGCTATTTGGGCCTCAGCCTCCAATTCGGCCCAGCTCCACTTGCCCTCACTGCGCGCGGGCGTAAAACCTGCTGGCCGCGTGACACCGACTGGCGGGACCGCTTGGCAGGCTGACTCTCTCCATCGAACGGACTCCACGCCGCGCGTACGTCGTGACGCTGCACCTCAGGACCCATGTGTCAGCCCCGTCCGCCTCACCCCGCTGCTGTCGGGCGGGACCCGCTCGTCAGCTGGGTCTTCCCCCTTGCAACCGACCTCGCGCACGGCTCAGCATCAACAGAATTCGCCGCATCCGCGGGAGTTCGTTCGTTGACCCCCCTTGAATCCGCGCGGGGCCGTTGAACCGGACTCGGTTGCGGGCGCTGCTGGCGTCACTTCTCCCCCCAAACGGACTCGCGCGCATAAAAAGGAATTGGGCCCGCCGTCGTCGGCCGTGCGATTCATCGTCTCCCTGGCCTCGAGAACCGACCTGAACTCTTCCTTGGGTCGCCTGGAACTTGCTCGTGACCTCAATCAGCGAAATCAATGGCGGGGGAGCCCGGGATTGCTTGCCGCAGCTCCATGGCCGTCGCGGGTCACGCGTCTCCGTGGGCAGGCTTTGTCCGTGCCCTAAATCCTGGTATGTCGAACTGGTACTGTTCACTAGGACGTCCGCATCGTGTAGCCGTTTTTGTTGGTGATATGGGTGCTTTGGTGCCGTTCGGCCATGCTCGCCGGTGAGCTCCGCCGCGGTGCCCTGCGCTGCCAGCTAGCCATTCCGGGGAGGAAGACAGGTTCTGGGCCGTCATCATGTCGATCGGCGGCTCAGATTGTGCATGGGTCTTCTGGCCGCACGTCCGGGTTTGGGGGCGAAACCGTGATCGTGGATCAGGTCATCGACGGTAGAGATCTGGTCCCAGCGTTTTTAAAATCCTGTGGTTTCCGTCGCATACCGGTTCAGTGTATTGGTCGATTCAATCTCAGCCACAGAACTTCGATCCTATGGCTCAGATCACACAATACCTTTTTGGATAGGCAGTCTTGCAAAAGAAACCCCACTCTTTTTATGAATCAACCCGTTGTCCTCTGCGGGGTTAGCCTGAGTCTAAGGATTTATTGCGCTGAGACCCCTACACTTTCTAATAATAGTGCGCCAGTCCAGGGAATCGATTATTTAGATAAATAGTTAAAGAAATTGAATTTTAATACCAAAATAATCCCAAAGAACTTATATAATTCATATTAAATTCATTTTAGCTCCAAATCAATCCATTCCAATTCCTATAATTCTATAATATTATTGTTTATCACATAGTACCTCTGGTTTGACATGAAAACTGTATTAAAATTAATCTCTTCATTAATCTCGTATCAAATACATAAAACCTTAGGAAATTCGTATCTCCTCCGTTTTAAATCCGATTTGACTCGTTCCAGTTGCGTTAGCTCCGTATAAATATGTATTATGCGATAACATCACTTATTATACCATGTCTCATTATTTTATAATTAGATTTAACTTATGATGGTCAGTCTTATTAATGTGCTCACCATTATCTATTAAAATATAATTTATGGTCAATTTATAATTTAGATTAAAGTTGAGACAATTATTTATATAATAACCTTTTATATGATTTATATTAACCAATTTATAACATAAGTTTAACATTTTAATCACATAAATCCTCTATAAAACCATAACCCCTTTAGCGTAACTCCGATCTTAGTAGTGCTCGGTCCCACGATCTCGTAGCGACGCGTAGATTATTATTATTTAGTATGTTCTTATGTTTGGTGTAATGATAATTTTGTCTATACCATGTCTTTTTGTATTGCTACGACTAGCAGTGAGGTTACGAGGATCTGAAGCTCATCCTGTCACCTAGAATCTCAAGTGCCAGGCAAGTTGTGCCCTTGATCACTTCTTTTAGCCACTCATGTTCTAATTAATCATAATGATCTGCATAGGTTAATTTTGATGGGACCTAATAGGTTACCCTAGTTTGTCTATCTTTATGCCTTGTTTACCACTGAACTTTTTGGGTAGTACTTGCTAGTGCTATATGTGGTTTTGGGCATTGAGATACACATTATTCATGATTATACTTTTGTTATCCGTTGTTATTTACTGTTCATGTCAAGATCATTAATGTTAATTGGAACATAGAGCTTAACTTGAGAAACATGTGCCACCACAAGGGTTTATGGACGCCCTTGGCTGATTAATTAGGAAAGCTAGTGGAGGACTACCTTACCCGAAAGGGGCAAGGGCAGTAGGGGAGTGGTCAGTGTAGGGAGGTCCTTGCTTGATTTTGCTACGATGGCGGTCAGGCAAGAACCCTGCATTGGAGCTTCCTATAAACTGTAGCGGGTTTTCTGAAGCTAGTGGAACTTTGTAAAGGCCTCGTAGTGTTACCCTGCCTCGCCTCCTCGGTAGAGGTGTATGGGGAGTCGCGATCCCTTGGCAGATGGGTAACACGACTTGTGGGTAAAGGGTACCACCTCTGCAGAGTGTAAAACTGGTATACTAGCCGCACGGTCATGAGCAGCTCAGGACTCTCTGATGATTAATTTATGGAACTTAAATTCAATTTGGCATATGCATTGCATCGCAGGTGATGTTGTTACTTTTGTTCTACTACTTAATTGTGTTGGTATTTATTTATACTTAGTAATTGCTAATAAAATTTTGACCAACTTTAAAAGCAATGCTCAGCCCTAACCATCCTCTTTGGTAAGCCTTACACTTCACGTGAGCTCCCACCTTTGGCGAGTTCATGCACATTATTCCCCACAACTTGTTGAGCGATGAACGTATGTGAGCTCACTCTTGCTGTCTCACACCCCCCCACACAGGTCAAGAACAGGTACCGCAGGATGAGGCGCTTGGAGGATGCTGTGATGTGTTCGTGAGAGATCTAGGCCGTCGTCTCCCAGTCAACTTTGGGTTCCTGGACCGTTGTCTCCTTATAATGTAATTATTTATTTATTTTGTATAAAACTCCTATTATATAGTAAAGATGTGACATTCGATCCTGTGCCATGATTCATCATATGTGTGAGACTTGGTCCCAGCACACCTGGTGATTATGTTCGTGCCCGGGTCTTGGTGCCCCTGAAATCCGGGTGTGACAGAAGTGGTATCAGAGGAATGTTGAATGTAGGACGAAACCTAGATAGAACTGGACAACCATTGTCTACTTACCTTTGCTACTCTGATTTTTTTTCTAAACTTATCTTAATCATTTCTCATCTATTTCCGCTTTACTCTGATTATTCGTACCTTTTCTTTCTAAAGACAAATGTGGATTTCACACTTTGAAATCCTGTGCCTAAAGTGACCTTTAGGATGAGGAGACCTACTCTTAGGAACAAAAACAAAATTATTTTTGAGGTATCTATGCACTTGAATGATTGTTCTTATGATACTTGGTTGATTTGGATCTTTGATTGAGTGTGATTAGTTATGGAGTAATGTCCACAATTACATCTGCATATACATATAGGAAAAAAATGCTTATAAAAGTAACTAGACAAATTAGATTATCCCTCATTAAAAAATTGTATCTAGCTTAATAGATTCATCTCATCTTAAAAGATTCTATCCTACACTCATAGATCTATCTTATCTCAAAAGATCCTAACTTATCCTAATGTATCTAGATCCATCTTATCTTGAAAAGATTTTATCTCATCTTAATAGATCTAACTAACCTCAAAGGATTCTACCTTATCCTTATGGATTCATCTTGCCCTAATTAACATATTTATCCCACTCTAGAATAACAACCATGAGCTAATCCAAAATTTATTTAGATCTTATCTAGTCTAAAATAGTCATATCGATTTATTCTAGATCTGATCCAACCTAATAGGTTAATCTAACCTGATGAAGTCTTTCCTTACCCAGTATTTCTTACCATCATCTATCATTTCTCTAACCAAATCTCAAATTGTCGAAAAAGTGGCTAGGCATAGAAGATACTCATGCTTTCCTAATCACTTTCTAATTAACATGAAACTTCTTATTCTTAAACTAATTAGAAACTAAAAGCTAAACTATAAATAAGGCTTTTTACATCCATTTCTTACTAATCTCGAGGACGAGATTATTTTTAAGGGGGGTAGGATTTGTAATACTCAAAATCGTGTACAAGAAATACATGGTGATTTCCTTATTTTATGTGCCTTATTTGCATCATGAAAAGAGCATTTATAGACGGAAGAGTGATTAAATCAAACCAAAGACACTAAGATAAAAGAAAGTGCATCGTGTTGGAGTTTTATATGTTTGTGCATTAAAATAAAAATAAGAATAATAATAATAATAAGATAATAATTCTAAGGTTGGAGTAAACCCTAGCTTGAAAATGAGGATTTTAAAAATGAAAAGAGAAGAGAAGAAATGATATATAAAAAAAATATATGATATAATTATATCTCCAAAGTTGGTATTCTAAATTCCACAACATGAATTGAGAATAAAATAGGCACAAGTGTGAATTCAAATTCGAAATTCAAAGATGAATTTGGGGAATAGAGGAAAGGAAATAGAGAATAAAAAAAGAAAAGAAAAAAAAGCTATTTGGGCCTCAGCCTCCAATTCGGCCCAGCTCCACTTGCCCTCACTGCGCGCGGGCGTAAAACCTGCTGCCCGCGTGACACCGACTGGCGAGACCGCTTGGCAGGCTGACTCTCTCCATCGAACGGACTCCGCGCCGCGCGTACGTCGTGACGCTGCACCTCAGGACCCATGTGTCAGCCCCGTCCGCCTCACCCCGCTGCTGTCGGGCGGGACCCGCTCGTCAGCTGGGTCTTCCCCCTTGCAACCGACCTCGCGCACGGCGCAGCGTCAACAGAATTCCCCGCATCCGCGGGAGTTCGTTCGTTGACCCCCCTTGAATCAGTGCGGGGCCGTTGAACCGGACTCGGTTGCGGGCGCTGCTGGCGTCACTTCTCCCCCCAAACGGACTCGCGCGCATAAAAAGGAATTGGGCCCGCCGTCGTCGGCCGTGCAATTCATCGTCTCCCTGGCCTCGAGAACCGACCTGAACTCTTCCTTGGGTCGCCTGGAACTTGCTCGTGACCTCAATCAGCGAAATCAATGGCGGGGGAGCCCGGGATTGCTTGCCGCAGCTCCATGGCCGCCGCGGGTCACACGTCTCCGCGGGCAGGCTTCGTCCGTGCCCTAAATCCTGGTATGTCGAACTGGTACTGTTCACTAGGACGTCCGCATCGTGTAGCCGTTTTTGTTGTTGATATGGGTGCTTTGGTGCCATTCGGCCATGCTCGCCGGTGAGCTCCGCCGCGGTGCCTGCGCCGCCAGCTAGCCATTCCGGGGAGGAAGACAGGTTCTGGGCCGTCATCATGTCGATCGGCGGCTCAGATTGTGCATGGGTCTTCTGGCCGCGCGTCCGGGTTTGGGGGCGAAACCGTGATCGTGGATCAGGTCATCGACGGTAGAGATCTGGTCCCAGCGTTTTTAAAATCCTGTGGTTTCCGTCGCATACCGGTTCAGTGTATTGGTCGATTTAATCTCAGCCACAGAACTTCGATCCTACGGCTCAGATAACACAATACCTTTTTGGATAGGCAGTCTTGCAAAAGAAACCCCACTCTTTTTATGAATCAACCCGCTGTCCTCTGCGGGGTTAGCCTGAGTCTAGGGATTTATTGCGCTGAGACCCCTACACTTTTTAATAATAGTGCGCCAGTCCAGGGAATCGATTATTTAGATAAATAGTTAAAGAAATTGAATTTTAATACCAAAATAATCCCAAAAAACTTATATAATTCATATTAAATTCATTTTAGCTTCAAATCAATTCATTCCAATTCCTATAATTCTATAATATTATTGTTTATCACATAGCACCTCTGGTTTGACATGAAAACTGTATTAAAATTAATCTCTTGATTAATCTCATATCAAATACATAAAACCTTAGGAAATTCGTATCTCCTCCGTTTTAAATCCGATTTGACTCGTTCCAGTTGCGTTAGCTCCGTATAAATATGTATTATGCGATAACAGCACTTATTATACCATGTCTCATTATTTTATAATTAGATTTAACTTATGATGGTCAGTCTTATTAATGTGCTCACCATTATCTATTAAAATATAATTTATGGTCAATTTATAATTTAGATTAAAGTTGAGACAATTATTTATATAATAACCTTTTATATGATTTATATTAACCAATTTATAACATAAGTTTAACATTTTAATCACATAAATCCTCTATAAAACCATAACCCCTTTAGCGTAACTCTGATCTTAGTAGTGCTCGGTCCCACGATCTCGTAGCGACGCGTAGATTATTCTTATTCAGTATGTTCTTATGTTTGGTGTAATGATAATTTTGTCTATACCATGTCTGTTTATATTGCTACGACTAGCAGTGAGGTTACGAGGATATGAAGCTCATCCTGTCACCTGGAATCTCAAGTGCCAGGCAAGTTGTGCCCTTGATCACTTCTTTTACCCACTCATGTTCTAATTAATCATAATGATCTGCATAGGTTAATTTTGATGGGACCTAATAGGTTACCCTAGTTTGTCTATCTTTATGCCTTGTTTACCACTGAACTTTTTGGGTAGTACTTGCTAGTGCTATATGTGGTTTTGGGCATTGAGATACACATTATTCATAATTATAGTTTTGTTATCCGTTGTTATTTACTGTTCATGTCAAGATCATTAATGTTAATTGGAACATAGAGCTTAACTTGAGAAACACGTGCCACCACAAGGGTTTATGGACGCCCTTGGCTGATTAATTAGGAAAGCTAGTGGAGGACTACCTTACCCGAAAGGGGCAAGGGCAGTAGGGGAGTGGTCAGTGTAGGGAGGTCCTTGCTTGATTTTGCTGCGATGGCGGTCAGGCAAGAACCCTACATTGGAGCTTCCTATAAACTGTAGCGGGTTTTCTGAAGCTAGTGGAACTTTGTAAAGGCCTCATAGTGTTACCCTGCCTCGCCTCCTCGGTAGAGGTGTATGGGGAGTCGCGATCCCTTGGCAGATGGGTAACACGACTTGTGGGTAAAGGGTACCACCTCTACAGAGTGTAAAACTGGTATACTAGCCGAGCTCACGGTCATGAGCAGCTCAGGACTCTCTAATGATTAATTTATGGAACTTAAATTCAATTTGGCATATGCATTGCATCGCAGGTGATGTTGTTACTTTTGTTCTACTACTTAATTGGGTTGGTATTTACTTATACTTAGTAATTGCTAATAAAATTTTGACCAACTTTAAAAGCAATGCTCAGCCCTAACCATCCTGTTTGGTAAGCCTTACACTTCACGTGAGCTCCCACCTTTGGCGAGTTCATGCACATTATTCCCCACAACTTGTTGAGCGATGAACGTATGTGAGCTCACTCTTGCTGTCTCACACCCCCCCCACATAGGTCAAGAACAGGTACCACAGGATGAGGCGCTTGGAGGATGCTGTGATGTGTTCGTGAGAGATCTAGGCCGTCGTCTCCCAGTCAACTTTGGGTTGCTGGACCGTTGTCTCCTTATAATGTAATTATTTATTTATTTTGTATAAAACTCCTATTATATAGTAAAGATGTGACATTCGATCCTGTGCCATGATTCATCATATGTGTGAGACTTGGTCCCAGCACACCTGGTGATTATGTTCGTGCCCGGGTCTTGGTGCCCCTGAAATCCGGGTGTGACAGTAAAGAACGATTTGACAGCGAGGGAAGACATTAAGGAAGTTATCATGCGCCCCATATGGTCCCGCTTCGGCCTCCGAAAGCTGAAGGTCAAAATTGATGACGCCGTCGAAGCGTGTCAGAAGGCCTTCGGTACTGTCTGCTTCTTCATTGGTACAAGAGATTTAATTCAAGAGCATATAGCGTTCAGAGTATGGCCGCTTGTAGAAAGCTGGGAAATGCCGAAGGAGACCATCACCAAGTCTAGCGAAGGTGAACTGGTCTGGCTGAAGTATACATTCAAGTATGGGTATAAATTTGATGAACCAAACGATGACTGGCTGAAATGAAGCTACAAGTGATGAACTGCTTGGAGCATATTCCAAGGCAGAAGATAACGCACTATCCGCAGCCTTCGGAGGTCGGGGAAAGAAGAGATTGAACAGAGTTTTTGATGCTATTGGCTTTGTTTACCCAGACTACCGCTACCCGCTGCGGGGACAAGGGAAAAAGAGGAAAGCTGCTACTTCGGCCACCCCAGACGAACCTGTGCCGAAGGGAAAAAAGTTGAAGGTCCTAACTCACCGGCCGCGATTCATCGAACCGACCACGATACCTGAATTTGGCAAAGGGGCCTCCTCGGCTGCCAAAACAAAAGAAACTATTCCTCCCGTGCAGAGGACTGAAGAGCCGGCCATAATGCCGAAGGTGCCTACAGTCAAGGTAGTTGAAACGAAGGTTGATAAGGCTGAAAAGCCAGAAACTGAAGTAATAACGAAGGTGCCAGAGGTTTTGAGCCCTCCAGAAAAGGTAACAGTACCAAAGGTACAAATGGGTTCTGTCGTAACTCCTAAGAGGAGGAGAATGGTAAATGTAATGGATGTGCTAGAAACAACCGAAACCTTGAGTCCTGCTCCTGCCAGAAAAATTGCTGAAGCTTCTAAGGCGCAACCTGAAGCTGAAACGAAACAGGCAGAAGTCGAAGCTACAATAAATCAAACTGAAACCAAAGCTGGGCCTTTAGAGCCCGCTGAGAAAAAGCCTGCGGAAATTGAAGAAAAGGCAACAGAAGAAAAGGCCACAGAGCAAATTTCGTCTGAAAAGGTTGCAACTTCTGCTCCCGAAGCTTTAAAAGAGAGCATTGATTACATCATTCAGCATGCTTCGGGAAAAGGACTTTCTCAAGAAGAAAAACGAGAAGCACAACATTATGCCCAAAAATTGAAATACCCGAAGGGGGCATTAGTGTTTAATGGCAGTGGGGAAGAAGATTTTCTGTACTGTCTCCCAGATAATAAAGAGATATCTGTTTGCCGGGAGATAGGTAGAAGCATCGGATTCCCGAAGCTAGAAGATGGTCTTTCACTATTATCAAAGGATGAGCTCGCTGACAGTTTGGCGTATAATTGCATAAAGGTATGAAAGCTAATTTTGTATTTTGAAAACGAAAAATTTTATTTGTTTATGCTTAACTCTGTCCTCCTCTTGCAGGGCTTAATTCTTAGCAACGCACTAAGGGCTCAGAAAAACATTGAAGACGAAGGATATACGATGGCTCTGAACAACCTTCGTTCAGAGGTAATTGAACTAAGAAATGAAGGTCTTGAGAAAGATAAAATCTTGATTTTGTTGGTAAACAAAGTGAAAGAAGATGAAGCTAATTTCAAAGCTCAAGCTAAAATTCAAAAGAATGAGATCGAAGACCTTTGAAAACAGCTGGCCAAAGCCAAAGAAAAATGTGGTCTCGCAGAGGCCAACCAAGATATTAGTGAATATTGGAAAAACTATTTAGAAAAAACAGTTGAAGAACTTCGCGCATCCAAGGAAAGATGCTTCAAAAAATCCCTGGGCTGCGTGAAGAAGATAAAGTCTAGCTTCGCCAACGTGGGCGCCTATTCCAACGAAGATAACTTTATACGAGGCGACCCTGAAGGTGTTATAGAATGGATAAGCGGAGAGGCCGAAGCTTTTGAAGAAATTTTAAGTGATCGCGGGGATGTATGCGTGTTCTCTGGTGCAAGAGGAATTTCAGCCATCCTGGAGAAGGCGGGTTGCGAGCACGTCAAAACCCTGGCCCAGGCCGAAGCTGCCTTCTCCGTGGATGTCACAAAGGATCCCTCAGCCAAAGCAAGCTTAATGGGCAAAAAATTTTACACTGACATCTGGGCAAAATGGTGGCCGAGAAATGGCTAACGAAATTATGAAGAAAAGTGAAAAAGATATTCATGACGCTCGAGTGGTAGCAAAACAGGTTGAGGAAGCTGCAGAACGTGAGAAACGCATAGGTATTATTTTGTGGCCTTTAGCTTCGGCGTTTGTTTTTATAACTTCGGACTACTTAACCTTTTCCTTCTTCAGCTGAATTATCTCCACCACTGGAACCGTTCGATCCACTAGTCGATCCAACAACGAAGGAAGCACTAGAAATCATAAATATGGTCGAATCTGTTATTGACGAAGTCGTTAACAAATTGCTGAATGAAGTTGCGGAGAACATCCTGAAGGAAGACTAGTACTTATTGTAAAAATATTTTTAGATGAACAATGTAACTTTGCTGCAACAAGGTTGTAATATTCGATGTGTAAAGTTTTGAATCTAACATGTAAATTATTTGTAATTCACTTATTTGCGAGGCATGCAACTTTATATACATACCATTTTTTGAGCCTTTGGCGAAAAAACACATTCCCTTCTTTTCATGGTTCATAAAGAAAAAGACCCATGCCTTGTGAAAATATCCAGGCTTCGTAAGAACATCCCAGCTTCGTAAACAAAGGATCCCTTCTTTTGCAATAGAGCTGATGAAGTTGTATTTCTCAGCTTACTTTGTGCCTTAGCACATTTTCATTTTTTATAAAGCAATCTCCAAAAGTCGACTTCGTATTCAATTCGTGTCATCGGTGCAATATGATGTATGATGTGATGCTATGCGGGATGATGTGATGATATGATGCGAAGGATGATGCTAATGCCGAAGACACACTCACACACCCACACAGTCTCCACGTTCCCTTAGGAACGATCAATGTCTCTTTGCCATTTATTTTTCGGCGTCACCGCTTATTTTTCGGTGTAAGTTCTGCATCCCCTTAGGAACGTATTTTGAACTTCTTCACCTTCTATTTCGGCGGTATAAGTTCTGCATCCCCTTAGGAACGTCTTTTGAACTTCTTCGCCTTATATTTCGGCGGTATTTGGCTCTGCATTCCCTTTGGAACGACTTTTGAGTAGAAAACTTACACTGCACTCACTTAGGAACGACTTTTTGTAACTTCGGCATAACTTACTTTGCGCTCCCTTAGGAGCGACTTTTTGTAGTTTCGGCGATTTTTAGCTCTGCATTCCCTTAGGAATGACTTTTGAGCTTCGGCAGTTTTTGAGCTTCGTAAATCTGTGAAGAAGATATATTTCATTCTGATAGAAGCAAAACTATTACAAGGAATTAAAACTAGTGTTTACATTAATTGTTCCTTATTGAAAAACAAAATGAAGTAGAACAAAAAAAGTATTTCGAGGGTAGGATATCGCTCAATAAATGTGTTTTGATTCTGGCACAGTACTGTTGACTGTGCGAGCTTCGAACTCCTCCCTAAACTCCCGTTGTTGTTGGGTGTGCTGGCGCCCTTTTGGCTGCTGGCTTCGGGAATAGGTCGGTTGTAGGGGTGGTGGGGGTGGGAGTTGTGGCCAGGAAGTCTGTGAATGACTAGCCGAAGCAACAGAAACTGCAGGATGATTGCCCACATACTCTGGTATGTAGGGAGAGTGGCACGAAGCAGTGTGCAAGACCTGCTTCAGATGATTCTGCCGAGCTTCGGCTTCTGCTATCTCCTTTTGCTTCTGAATGGTGATTTGGCACATTCTTGTAGTATGGCCCTTGTCCTCACCACAGAATAAGTAGTAGATCTTTCTAGGCTGATCCCCAAGTCTTTCGTCAAAGCCCCTGGCGCCTCTGCCCCTTGGAGCTGGTGGCCTGAAAGAGCTTTGTTGTTGCCCCGAAGAATATGAGGTGTATTGTGACCTCTGAGGCTGACTTCCTTTGTCGTCACTCTGAGTGGAGTTATGGATTGACCTGACACGCCTCGGGTGGATTCTTTCTCCGAAGCCCCTAGTCATTTCCGAGAATCTGTAAGCTTCCTCCCTTCTTTGGCGGAAGTCGTTGTCAGCTCGGATGTACTCATCCATCTTCTGAAGCAGCTTCTCCAGAGTTTGTGGGGGCTTCCTAGCGAAGTACTGAGCCGTAGGTCCTGGCCGTAGGTCCTGGTCGAAGGCCCTTAATCATGGCCTCAATGACAATTCCATTGGGCACTGTGGGCGCTTGTGCCCTCAATCGCAAGAACCTTCGGACATACGCCTGGAGGTATTCCTCATGGTCTTGTGTGCATTGGAACAGGGCCTAGGCTGTGACTAGCTTCGTCTGAAAGCCTTGGAAACTGGTCACCAGCATGTCCTTGAGCTTCTGCCACAACGTAATAGTCCCTGGCCGAAGAGAAGAATACCATGTTTGGGCTACATTCCGGACCGCCATGACGAAGGACTTCGCCATGACTGCGGTATTGCCTCCATACGAGGATATAGTTGCTTCATAGCTCAGCAGAAATTGCTTTGGATCTGAATGCCCATCATACATGGGAAGCTGAGGTGGCTTGTATGACGGGGGCCATGGGGTAGCCTACAGTTCTGCTGCCAAGGGAGAAGCATCATCAAAAGTAAAGGTATCATGATTAAAATCATCATACCATCCATCTTCGTTGAATAAGCCTTCTTAACGAAGCTCCCTGTGTTGGGGCCTTCAATCTTGTTCATCTTGAGCAAGATGGCGCACTTCTTCAGTAGCTTCATCGATATTCCTTTGAAGATTAGCCAGCCGAGCCATCTTCTCCTTCTTCCTTTATACTTGCTAATGGATGATTTCCATGTCCCTGATCTCTTGGTCCAACTCCTCCTCCTGGAGTGTTGGACTGGTGGCCTTCCTCTTATGGCTTCGAGCTTCTCAGAGAGAAAGAGTTTCCTAGTTTGGGTCCAGTGGCTGCAGTGCAGCAGCCCCTGGCGCTGAAGCTTTCTTCGGCGGCATGACAAAGGTCAGTGCTTGCCGAAGGTGGTCGAATGAGTTCACCGGAGGTGGGCGCCAATGTTGGGGACTTGTTCTCAAATTCTATGAATTATGAACAAGGCAACACATAATGTTAAATGTTAATGCCCTTCGTCCTTTAGACGAAGGTCATGAAGGACATACCTTCATCATCGTAGCATATGTTAATAAAAGAAGAAGTATATGAAATATAAGAGACAACATGAACGATCACATAGCATTATCAATTCATCCTTATTATATTAACATGGAAAAATAGAGACAATATTGAATTACATATGTACCTTCGGCTTGATAGAAGGTAAAAAGTACAAGCGTGACGTGCAAGCGAGTACAAGTCAGCGTGAACAGTACGGGGGTACTATTCATCTATTTATAGGCACAGGGCGCAGCCTGTGCAAAATTACATTCATGCCCTTCATGTTTACTATTGACATTAGGACAATCTATCAAGGACTAAATAGCCTTTTCCTGTTTAAGTCGGTTCCTTTTCTGCTACTGAGCCGAAGCTTTCTTGTGCATAGCTTTAGAACTGGTTCGACCTTCATCCCAACCATGCTTTTCGTATTGTGGACAGTTCCATCCCGATTCCGAAGGTAACTGTACATATATTACACTTGGGGAAACATTGTTAATCATGTTTTTGAGGACCTTTGGAAGACGAAGGCCCCCAATAGATGTATTATTTGATCAATTGGTCGGAGCCAAGGTGTTTTCCAAGATATACCTTCGCTCTGGCTATCATCAAATTAAGATCAGGGCTAGCGATATTCCGAATACGGCTTTCTCTACCAGATATGGGCTTTACGAGTACTTGGTGATGTCATTCGGGCTGACCAATGCCCCGACATATTTCATGTATTTGATGAATTCAGTATTTATTCCAGAGCTAGACAAATTTGTTGTGGTCTTCATTGATGATATCCTGGTATATTCAAAAAGTGAAGACGAGCATACAAAGCACTTGCACACTGTACTTCAGCGGCTGCGCGATCATCTCTTGTATGCCAAACTCACCAAATGTGATTTATGGCTACGAGAGATCAAGTTCTTGGGTCACACCATTTCTCAAGATGGGATAGCAGTTGACCCTAAAAAAGTACAAGAAGTGATGGATTGGAAGCCTCCTACCACCGTGCGACAGATTCGGAGTTTTCTGGGATTGACAGGATTCTATCGGCGATTCATTCCGGATTTCTCCAGGATTGCTAAACCAATGACTGAATTGTTGAAGAAAGGAGTAAAATTTGATTGGAGTCCAAAATGTGAAGATGCCTTTCGTGCATTAAGGCAGCATTTGACGACGGCACCCGTGCTAGCACAGCCTGACAACACCAAATCATTTGATGTATATTGTGATGCTTCGGGCACTGGACTGGGTTGTGTTTTGATGCAAGACAACCGAGTTATTGCATACGCATCCAGAGCACTTAGGCCTCATGAGCAGAATTATCCCACCCGTGATCTGGAGTTGGCAGTAGTAGTTCATGCTCTGAAGATATGGAGACATTACATAATGGGAGCTCATTGTAATATTTATACTGACCACAAGAGTCTCAAGTATATTTTCACTCGGGCTGATCTTAATATGAGGCAGAGGAGATGGTTGGAATTGATCAAGGATTATGATCTAGAAGTACATTACCATCCTGGCAAGGCCAATGTTGTGGCAGATGCTTTAAGTCAAAAAGCCCAGTGCAACTGTATAACCGTGGAATCTAAGATCGCCGCTCTGTGTGACGAGTTGCACAAGCTGAACATGGAAGTTGTTTCCCCAGGTACCTTAGATTATATCTCAGTTGAACCAACTTTACAAGAGCATATAATCATGGCACAGATTGGTGACAAGGGTGTTCAAGTCATTAAGGAAATGCTCAATCAAAAAGTGGATAAGTACAAATGTTTTCGTTAGGACAACAAGGGTGTTCTATGGTTTGAAGATCGATTGGTTGTTCCCAAGAACCCAAAACTCGGGAAGAAAATATTGGACAAAGCTCATCTTTCCAAGGTTTCCATGCACCCCGGAAGTAACAAGATGTATCACGACCTCAGATCCTTGTATTGGTGGACTAGGATGAAGAGGGAAATAGCTAAGTATGTATCTGAGTGCGACACTTGCCAAAGAATCAAAGCTAGTCATTTGAAGGTAGCAGGTACCTTACAACCTCTCCCCATACCATCTTGGAAATGGGAGGACCTCAGCATGGACTTCATTGTGGGGTTTCCCAACACCTCCCGGCACCACGATTCCATATGGGTCATTATGGATAGGCTAACCAAGACAGCTCATTTCTTGCCAGTGCATACCACCCAAAGGGCAGAAAAGTATGCAGAAATCTATATTGACCAAATAGTGTGTTTGCATGGAATACCAAGGACTATCATGTTAGACAGAGGAGCACCGTTTGTAGCACATTTCTGGGAGCAGCTGCAAGAGTCACTTGGAACCCATGTGATAAGAAGCTCAGCATACCATCCTCAAACTAACGGCCAAACAGAAAGAGTAAATCAGATTCTTGAGGACATGTTGAGGACATGTGTGTTACACTATGGCAAGGATTGGGATAAGTGTCTTTCTTTGGCAGAATTCTCTTACAATAACAGCTACCAATCCAACATAAAGATGGCACCCTTAAAGGCCTTGTATGGGAGAATGTGTAGAACACCGCTAAATTGGTCACAAGCTAGAGAAAGGGAAATATTTGGACCTGACCTAGTGCTTGAAGCCGAGGATAAAGTCCGAGTCATTAAGAAGAACTTGGAAGCTGCTCAGGCTAGGAAAAAGAGCTATCATGATAAAAGAAGGAAGCCTCTACAATTTGAAGTGGGGGATCATGTGTATCTCAAAGTGTCACCCACCAAAGGTGTTCGGAGATTTGGGATCAAGGGCAAATTAGCTCCTCGCTATATTGGGCCATACGAGATCAAGGAGACTTGTGGACCTGTAGCATACCAGTTGAAGTTGCCACCTCATATGTCAGCAATTCATGATGTGTTCCATGTATCTCAGCTAAGGAAGTGTGTCTCCTTACCCACCGAAGTGCTACCTGAGCCTGAATTGGAGATAGAACCGGGCTTGTCATATCAAGAGCACCCCGTCAAGGTACTGGACCAAAAGGAAAGGTCAACACGAGCAAGGTCAATCCAAATGTATAAGATTCAGTAGAGCAACCATTCAGAAGAAGAGACTACTTGGGAAACTGAGGTTTTCCTGCGCTCTCGCTACCCCGTTTTCTGCCCAAGGAAATCGGTACGTAACCCAAAACACCCCCACCTGCCTTTGAATCTAAGTATAAGAGAAATGTAGTTAACAAGAACTGAGTAAGTTGTGAAACTAAATCTAGAAGGACTTCCTTCTGAAGTTGCAAAGAGGATGACATTCGAAGAGCAGTCTACTAGAGAACCTTGACAAAAGAAACCACACTGCGTGAGCACACACCTTCTCAGCACCCCTCTCAAGGATCCCTACCCAATCTCGGGACGAGATTCCTTTAAGGGGGATGGTTGTAACACCCCAGGTGTTACCCAAGGCCCTGGCTCAATGAACACACCTATGGCCTATAATCCAATATGTTAACTGGAAAGTAAAGGCACTAAAAGCTTTAGAATCATGACTAAGCTAAGTATTGATCATAATGAGAGAGATACCCTAGCCTTCATGCATCTTCACCCATGAAAAAGATTCTAAAACCCTAATTTCCCCTCTTGAGCCATTGAACCCTAAACATTGGATTAAAGGGAAAAATTATGCAAATGACCAATTCATGAAACAAAAGCTTTACCAAAGATGAAGTAAATTAATAAATCTACAAAATGTACTAAGGGAAGTATTACAAAAAGGCCCAACAAAACCCCAAATCAAGCCACTAAGTGGAGAGCACACTAGAGCCATCCATTTTTATCTAAGTCCCAAAATCAGCCCTAACCTAAAGATCAGAAGTGTTCACCCCTTTGCTGGCGCCAAAACCACATAGTCCCAATAACAAAAAGTGGCCAAACTACCAAAGGCACACCCGTGACAAATTTGAAACCAAACCAGGGTCGTTTGACATGGTTTGGCATCCATTTTGTCACGGGGTGAACAGTGCAGACAGACAAGACTTGGCGCCACCATATCTTCCAAGCTAGGCCGGATCTCCCCTTGGAACTCACATGAACTAGATAGCTCTAGGTGCAGGGAAGAAATCTTACACAAGGCATATGGCAAGATTCGCATGATTGGGAGCTCTGCAGGCGCAAAAACTCGGGCAGATTAACACAGCCACTTGTTCGACGCGCCCTGCCAGCATTAGAGCACGCCCCGGCGCTTAGCCCCGCGCGCGCCGTGCCGCGCTGCGACAACCCCGCGCCCGCGCCCGCGGCTATAAAGCCCACCCCGGTCTTGACCGTACGGCCCCGCTCACTCCCAACCCTGCCCGAGCATGAGTTCACCGACGTTTGCCTAGAGAACAACATGCCAGCGGCCGAGCGAGCCCCGGCCACGCCAGCCCTCCTCCACCCCGTCTGACCCTTTGGCTAGCTTCCCCGGAGCTCAGTGAAGCTTCCCGAGCCGCGGATTGGACACCACCTCACCGGAGACACCGGATCAACGTCGCCGGACTTCAACCAGCCGTCGTCGCACGTAGACCGAGCCACACGGTAAGCCATTCGTCGATTCCTTGTGCCTACGACATCCTTGACCTCCAGTGAAGCTCCCCGTGCCATTTAATTGAACTATACCGCCGTGAGCAGGCTGGAGCACACGCCTCCGACGAGCCCGACCGCCTGCGCACGCGGCCAGCCCTATTCCGGCCATCACCGTCGATGATCCGCACCTCGACATGACCGCTAGGACCTCTCCGACCTCACCCGGCCATCCACCGGACCTCTTCCGCTACCGGTAAGCCGCGCCACCCTATTTCCTCTCTGTTGTCACTGTTCCGGTGGGGAAAGGAGCTCGGGATGAGAAAGAGAAAGGCCAGGGGGGTATTCGCAATGTCAGTGACTCGGTAGAATAGTTCCGCAGGGGCACAGTTTAAATGGTTTAGTTAAAGAAAAACCTAGGGGCCTCGGTGCAAACCTGTTTTCCTTAAACCTTTAAGATTTATTCTTTTAAATAAGTAAAAAACTTGAAAAATTCATAACTCGAGTTTTACCCAACCAAATTTGGTCAAACCAATTTTGCTAGGTCCTAAATATTATGAAATATTTAGGAAAAATAATAAACACCCTAATTTTTGCAATACTTTTTGAGTTTTAATTTAAATAAGTATATTGTCCAAAACTAAATAAATAAAGGAAAAATAGAAATACTCTTGGACTGAGGGTAAGAAAAATTAGGGACATACTTAACTACCAACTACTTTGTTTAAAAATATTAAACTCTTCAGTATACTAGGTTAAGGAAGGATTAACCACTAAAGCTTGTATTGGCCCAAACACGAAGAAAATGAAAAAAGGAATGTAAAATAAGAACCAGAGGGCAACCACATTTTTCCTAGCTTGCTGAAGTAACATAGTTCATAAGAAAATTTTGTTGAACCCTCTGTTAGTACAAATGAAATGCATCACATTTTATTTCATAAAAACAATAAGACCTTAGAAAAATCCTAGAAAAATAACCCTAAAGAGAAACCACCCCAACCATTGGGATAACTATCAATATGCTAGTATGAATCTAGAAAAAATATAAGTTATGTTGTTTGATATTTTGCAAATGACAAGTTAGTTATAAGTGCCTTTTTGACATTAAACTTTGGAAAATCACAACTAAATAACCATTAGGTCACCTTCTGTGATTTTTGGCACAGAGACCTATCATTACCCATAGATTTTGACAAAAATAATGTTTAGTACAGAACCCTCACTTAAATCAGAGCTGTAGTGCAAAGTGACCATCTACCCTCACTTTTGTTATTTTTGCCCAAGGTTTATCTTAATTAATTCTAACCTCAAATTTGTAGAATAAACTACAGAGACCAATGTTTACCTACTGTAATTTTTGTAACATTTTTGGAAAATTCTAAATCACCATGGTAGTCCGAGAGCACTCAAAACAAGCATAAATAGAAAGTAAAAGGGAAATTGTGGAAGAAATTAATATTATACAACTAAATCTCTCTAAGAGTCCAATAAAACATAAAGGGGGTGATTAAAATCTTATGTCCACTCAAGCCCCGGTTTTATGCATTACCATTATATATGCTATTTTACTGCACTTAATGTTTGTAGGCTTGTACTGTGCACTTAAGTGTAGGAGTTGACTGAAACCCTAGTTGCATGAACTCAGGATTCCCTTTGAGATGGATACTAGTATGCTAGGTCGAGTAGCTGCTTTACTAATTAGGTATGTCGGTAGAAGTCGAGTGATTCTTCTAGCACTCGCGCGAGGTCAGGAATTGGTTGTATCCATTTTTATATCGTAATGATGATGGTCTGTGGACAACGATCCATGGGGATGTGTTGTCTACGAGACGGAAATTGGAATAAGGATTAAGGTGTGGTACCGTGTGTCAAGCGTTTGAACGTATTAAACATATGCCGAGAAATATGGTAAATCGGTAAGTCTAGTACCTGATTGAACCTTCCCGCAGACTTTATCCCTCACGCGACCCGAGATGTAGTCTCCCATTCTGGTTATGGTGGGTACAAGTGCAGTCACTGCACAATGCAGTCGAGGTCAGTGAGGCATTGTACGTCAAGGCGGTGAGCCTTGTTCTGTTGCTAGGGAATCGATGGGGACAGTTGATATGTGTGGGGACGGAGTGCCTCGCCACGTCGTGTGTTTAGGTTTACCTTGCAAGGTTTAAAAACTCGATTCGAATCGTCTGCTTCTTGCAGCTAATGAGACTGCTTGATCCATGTTGCTACATTGAGTAATAAGTGGAATGAGTTGACTGGCAAAAGAGGTTGATTGATAAATTGTTTGATACCATGTATGCATAGATGGGTACTCATCTAGTTTAAAAAGGATCATACTAAAACTCGGAAAGCTAAAACTTGATTTTAGACTCAGCTAGTGCTTTTGGCAAACCAAACCCCTCAGCCAAACAGCTGCATGTCTAGAGGTAGAGGAGTAGACTCCTCACACCGGGTAAGTCTAGCTTGCCACTAGGTTGGACAGTCGAGTGGGACCCTACCTCAGCAGGAGAGGAGCATGAGTGATGGGCCAGGCTTCCCCATCCTCCCTTTTATTTACCGTTAGTTAATTTCCGCTGCATCCAGAACAATGATTACTACTTTTGCAAAACTCCAATGATGTTGTAATAACCTTAAGTACTTCTTTAAATTATGGTTTTATGCTTTATTGTATTTGCTCTGTGCCTCACCTTCGAGTGAGTATGTGGTACTTGATCCTGTTAGTGGCCTAGTCGGACTAGATCTGAGGGACTGATGGTTTATTCCTATTTAAGTGTGGTCTAGCCTCTAAGGTGGGACTTAGGCACTTAAGTTGAAATAATTCGGGCGGTTCCGCCACATCATAGCCGCTCGTTAACAAAACCAAATCGAATGAACCTCGGCAACCAGCCTCGACAAATCAAGTATTGTGCCCAGACCCCATTGACGGCCATACGTCGAAGCCAAATACACCTCAAGTTCCTCTAATTAATTAGCTAAAAGCGTCTCATTCCACCCACATGGTTGTACTGTTATCTAGGGTGGTCACTCAACGAACAGGTCCTTACGGAGAGGTACTCAGAAAACAGCTTGAGTCCCCTAAAGTATCACAAGATCATCATCGGGATAACATCATTGTATCATAAATATTCACATCATGTTCGTTGATTAAGGTAAAGCAATAGCATGCTAACCATGATAACCCAAAAGGTAAACAAGGATAAGGTAAATACAGACTAGCCAATCCTTAGGTTTCGATAGAGTAATGCGGGACGATGGATTATGAAGTAAGTAGGACGTAATAGGTTAGAGGACACTTGCCTTCACCAGGTTGTTGCTCAGGAAGATCTTCGGCAACACACTCAAGAACCTCAGGCTACTCATCGTCTAAATAAAGCGATCATGCATTCAATACATTTAGATAATGACAAATGAACAACACACCAATCATGTACAAACAATTGAACACATCTCAAAAGGAAAAGTACAAACTCAAAAGGGAGTTTAGGTTATAGGGTGAACTAATCACATTTAGTAGTTTATTATTCTCTAAGTGTTGTCTATCTCCATTATTGTATAATCCAATTCCACTTATTTTAATGAGACAAAAAATTTAAACCAGGGATAAATCCATACATTACATATTATTAATCTCACAAGATTAACCATCTATTTACCACTAGGGTTTCCTTTTTATTTATCTTATTAAATAAATAAATAATTACATAAACTAACCTATAGCCCAGACATAAAATTAGGATGTGCAGACAGTGAATGATCATAATTTATTTAGACAGAGAATAATCCTATGAACATTTTGTAATTTGAATTACTCAATTTGGAGTTCATATGCAAAAGATATGAAATAAACAAGTTTTGAAGTTTAAAATACAAAAATAGGCCTAAATCTGTGATTAAATAAAAGTCCAGGGTTCAATCTGCAAGATTACAGGGACCTGCGCGCAAAAACCGGCGACGTCGAGTTGATTTCAAAAAAATTGGGGGTCTCTTTAACAATTTAACCATACGAAGGGGTGTCGGGCTCTCTCGGCCATCGGAACTCAGATCAACTGCCGAGAACAGATCTCGCGGGCGAGCGCGCGGGCGCGGGCGTGAACTGACCATTGGGCTAGGGCGGTCAGCGACCGAGGGACAACAGGGCTGATAGGCCAGGCCTAGCGGCAGGGGCGCGGGTGAGGGGGAGATCCAAGCGATCGAATCTCAGGCGGGCGGTCTAGTTTAGATTAGGTCTTATTAGATCCAGGTCATCCAATCTCAAACGGGCGCTTGGGATCTGACGGCCAGCCCGGGCCAGGTCCCTCGGCCGCCAGCGGTGGCGCCGCTCGTGTCCACGGCGGAGGCCCGCTGGAGACGAGGGCGCGGGGAAGGGCTCAGAGAGATTCATGGGCGTGCGGCAAACACAGCTAGGGGCACAGCACCGACACAAGGGCGCTGGAGGGGGGCGGTTCATGGCTCGGCGGCGGCGCAATCCTACACCGGCGAGCAATCGTCCACAACCAAGGCTATACCAGGGGAAAATAAGGGCGGGGTTGGGTTGTTTACCTCGAGAGGAGACTCCGGGACCCTTGAACAGCAACAGGGACACAGCGAGGGCCTGGGTCGATGGTGGCGGTGCTCCGGATGCGTGGGGAAAGCTCTGGAGAGCACAGAGAACCAGAGGGGGAGAGAGCAAATGGAGGCACGTCTCGAGTTGCGGACACCAAGGCAGAACTCACCGAGGCAATGGGCCCGACGAGGCCTCAACGGCGACGGTGGAACGGACGTGCGGGTGTGGTGAACGGCGGTGGTCCTTCGAGCTCGGGGAAGAGGCAGCACATGAGCGAAGGTGGGCTGGGAGGTGTATGGGAGTGGAGGAAATCGCAGAGCGGGCAGAAGGGGGGTTTGAGTAGGTGCCGGGCGCGTGGGTAGTGGCTGGGATTCGCGCGGATGTCAGCGCGGCCATGGTGGCCGCACGGACTGGAGGTTAAAGGAGGGGGGAGAGCTAACAAGCATGGTCCACAAGACAGAGGCACAGACGTGTGGTCTCTGCAACGGGAAGAGGCGCCGACAGGCGGGGCCCGCTAAGCAGAGAGCACGTGGATGCATGAGGAAAAACACCGACACGCGGGGGCCACATGGCATAGGGAGGGATGGAGAGAGCACAGAGACGCGAGGACTGCCACTGACAGGTGGGGCCCACCTATTAGGCGGTGCGGGCGCGCGCGCGACCCTACTGGACTGGACTGGGCCGACTGGGCTGAAAGTGATTTTTCCTTTTTCCAGGGATTTTCTAAATGCTTTTCTTTTTTATTTTCTCTAGTGAACTCAATTCAAATTCAAACACAAACCCAAATCAAATAATTCAAACATGTGCATCAAATCAAAGAATAATTTAGGCTTAGCATGATGCAACAATTCATGACTCACATAGTTTTGACAAAGTAAAATAATTAATCCCTCACTAAATTTAGCTAATTCTACTCAAAAGAAAAAGGGAGAGAGAGAGACAAAGGGTAACACCTGAATTCGGTAGGCATTTAGAGAAGAAATTTTATACCCCCAAATTCAGGGTGTTATAGCTATCCTCGCCTCCATCACCTGTCGTTTCCTCCTCTCTTCTTCTAGCTAGGTCTGTAATATTCCAACCCAATGTTATAGTAACTCAAAGAGAAGGTACATAACTCAAGAAATGACAAGTTACAGAAGCACTAACCTGGAGTTGTTGTATCTGATTATGTGAGCTGTCCTGCTGAGGTCGTATGGCTGGGCTCGAGCTCGTGCTCCTTGCTCGCACCTGAGACATAGTGGGAGTGGACGACGAGTCGATTGCCCCGTCAGCAATCCTGTACCGCCCATGTATCTTGCCTCCTCTTACCCTCATGAGGACATCTCCGCCGATGTCCTCTGTCCTCGAATCGTAATCTGGTCCATGGACCTCCTATGCCATGGTGGTGTACTGACTTATGAAGACGGCTATAGATGGAGGGGTTGCTATACGCCTCAGGCCCATCATCCGAGTTGTAGGGGATGTCAGACGTCGCCTTGCCCTTGTGGGCCATAGCATAAGCCGAGAAGATGGAGCAAGGCTTGCCACCATATGACGCCGACTGCAAGAAAACCAACGAGATAGTTAGAAATAATATCTAATCAAGTGTTATATACCTAAATAAAAAAGAGGGCGTACCCATGCTTCTGCATATTTGCCTAGGCTGTGGCTGCCTTGGTGGTGGGAGGGACCTTGCATCATCAGACACCATTCTCAGCTAGCTTTGTGCGCCTCGTCCCACTCATGCGAGCACCACCTATCCACCATCTGCTCCTAGCACCGAGGATGTGTGGCGCACCAATAAGTAATCATCTACAAAGTAAAACAAGTAAACTGCATATCAGAAGATAAAATTAAGGAAATTTTTTGTCACGAATATTAAAGTGTTGTATTTACCTGCAAGTACTGGTCCCTAGTCAACGACATGGTCCGGGCTTCCTTCTTGGTCACCTTCACCCCAAGGACAGAGCCGTAGTAGCTAATGTTGGCATGTATTCGTGCCTTGTAGTGCATGTCCACGACGAGCTTCTTACAGCTCGTGGTGGCCACCACATCCGCCCTAGCCTCGTATCCAGCCTTGCATCTGAAGAAATCCTACATACAAAGACGATGTATACATACATTATTTCAAGAATGTGCAACAAATGCAACATATTTTACATTATAGTAAGACTTACCCATAGCTCTTGCTTCACCCGCTCCGCCTTATTGTTGAATTCCCTGCCGTCCAGGTCTACTGCATAGGGGGCGATGGCGTAGTGGTCGAAGGTATAGGCTGGCCCATCACTCCAGCGTACTCAAGTAGTCCTGGGAAGTGTTCCCTGCACAGCAGGCTGATGATGTCATTGGGGTTGCGGTCCTGACCCCAGCATTCTCCACAACCTTCCAAGACTTGTCAAAGTGATAATACTCATAACAGACAACATAATACATTTGTACAAATACTCACAAAAATCGATATTTACCGTGGAGATCGTCGAGTAGGGGATCGTCGGTGGCAGGGTTAGCTATCGGTGTTTTGGGTCCGACCGCACACTCGGGGTTGCCCCTCAAGGTGTTTTAGGAGTAGGACGGTGTCGCCGACTGTAGCTAAATGGTTCGTGCCAGATGCACGAAGAACAATGGACAGTGTTTACAGGTTCGGGCCGCTTTGAGATGTGTAACACCCTACGTCCTGGCGAGTATGCTTTGTGTATGGGTTACAAGGTAGCTCTCTATAGTGAGAACACAGAGAGTTGAGGTGGATGGCTGAGTAGTGGGATCGATCGTTCTGAAGGGGTGCCCCCTAGGCCTTATATATTCGACCATGAGGCAATACATGTAGATATGATAACAATGTGCACCTAAAAGATGGTGAACCGTTTTAGTCTATCTTCCTATGATTCTGCCGACTTATCCTCGCCTGGTTCCGTCGTACGGGGCTCCAGCGCGGGAAAGTCGGATCTTCTGTTGCGGTCGCTTGCTCAACG
Source organism: Zea mays (assembly GCF_902167145.1). NCBI lineage: Eukaryota > Viridiplantae > Streptophyta > Magnoliopsida > Poales > Poaceae > Zea > Zea mays. The sequence continues at coordinate 90,748,164 of NC_050105.1, forward strand.
CTGTGGGGCTATCCGGGTTTGCGCCAACCTGGCCTTATGTCGATCTGCTTCACTGGTCGTTCCTCCCCAGGCCCATGAAGGAGTGACCTCACAGGTTATTGGGCCCTTGGGCCTTTTGTGAGGTCTTTTATCCTTCTAGTGGACCCGGGGGATATCTGTCCCCCACAAGCCCCCGACCTTCGGGCTGATTTTGAGATAATCAGCCCAAAGATCCTAGGTCCAGCTTACGGTCTTTGTTTATGATAAGAAATGCTTTCCAAGCAGTCTGGTAAAAATGATTTTTTACTGTCTCCTTCTGCTTTGGTCACTCGTAAACTGGAGCCTTGTTTCATGCTTGTGCCTTAGAGGTCGGCATTTCATTTTGTAGGACCCTGAACTTCATTGGGTGCACCGGAGGTGCACCCAATGGGTGTAGCCCCCGAGCTTCGAGTGGATTATGGAAAATAATCCTCTCGAAGGTCTTCATCAGAGATTATTTTTATTTTCCACTTGCACTTTGGTTGAGGGTCAATCTTGCCTTATGCCTTAGAAATTGGTGTTGTCTTCTCTTGAAATGGTGATTCATTGGGTGCACCGGAGGTGCAACCAATGGGTGTAGCCCCCGAGCTTCGAGTGGATTTTTGAAGATAATCCATTCGAAGGTCTTCATTTCGTGTCTTTTTGCTGAGGGTCATCTGTTCTTTTTTCGGGTGCCTTAGAAGTCGGCATTATGTCATCCATATTATGCTTTAGAGGTCAGCATTATGTCATCAATATTATGCTTCAGAGGTCATGTATTTTGTCTTTTGCAGCCGAGTTCGTGATCCGCCCATATCTTGCTAGGTGGTGCAATTTATTTGCTCTGCGACTGATTGGACATTTGATGGACGTTCCCTGGCTAGTCTTCATGTCGCTTCTGTCGGTCAGATTTTGTACTTCACCGGCTATATTTGGCTTTCCTTTGATCCTTACTAATATCTCATTTTTGTCTTGAGGTATTCATTGCATGCTCTGCACGGATGTGACAGTTTTGAAAAATATACTGATAATTCCTGGGCGTCCCCCCCAATGGGTGTGGGCAAGGGACGGCTTGGTACGCTGAGTGTTTTAGCCGGCTGCTTCTGAGTAGTAATGTGATGTGACGGCGGGCGTAATCATATCATCCGTGCTGTTGACTGGAGTCCCAATGGGTGTTGCATTGCGTGAAACGGCGTCAGCCGCCTGACGTGTCTTCAGACGGGTTGAAGTGTGTATTGAATGCTTCGTGACTGTTCAGTGACCGTGGTTGGAGGTGAGTGGTTGCCTTCTTATTCTATAAATAGTGCCTTTGCCTCTCTGGTTTTTTCACATCTCTTGTTGTTCTCCGCTGCTTGCTTTCTTTCTCTCCTTGCATTTCCACCATGGGCAAGAACAACAAACGCAAGCGCGAGCCGACTCCTCCATCAGAGGACTTTGGCGACTTGGAATACTCAGAGGAGGAGTTCTCCTCTGAGTCCGAGGGGTCTCCAGCTCCCGTCTCTCCCCCAGCGTCGTCCGATGACTCGGACGACTCTCAGGGGATTGCCGCGGAGGTCTGGACTTACATCCGGGCCGTCGAGCACTTCGGGCTCGAGGGCTCGGATGAGTCGGAGTACTCCTCAGACGAGGAGGACTCGCCCGAGGAGGACGGCGAAGGTGACGACGACGACGACGGAGGCGACGGCGGTGACGACGGTGACGGCGGCGGCAGGGGCGGCAACGGCGGCAGCAGGGGCGGCGACGGCGGCAGCAGCAGGGGCAGCGGCGGCGGCGGCGGCAGCAAGGGTAGCAACAAGGCCAGTGGCTAGATGCCACTGGTTTTTAGATATTAGTATCGATTAGAAGTAGTATAGTGAAATAATGTAGTATTATTAGTAGTGTAGAGTAGTATAGTGTAGCGTAGTAGTAGTAGTAGTAGCAGTAGGGAAGTATCAACTCATAATGAGTTGATTTGTAAGTACTGTTACTTCCCTTAATGAAGAATGACTTTGTCTCCTCCTGTACCAATTACTTTGCTTCGTAGTAAGTCGATCTCTTATTTGTGAAGTTGATTCATTCGGAATAGTAACTAAATAACTCGGGCATCATATCACCGCTTCAGGGGTGATGGCCGAGCTATTATTGTCGATATTTACGCATTTGAAATAGAGTCCGAGTGATGACGAAACCATTTCAGCGTCGGAATAACTGTTGACCACGTCGGCGCTCTTAGATGTGACAGCCGAGTGACCTGTGACAACGCCAGCGTTTTTTAGAGATAACCGCCGAGCGACTGAGGACATCGTCGGCGCTTTAGAGATGGCTGCCGAGCGACTGAAGACATCGTCGGCGCTTTAGAGATAGCCGCCGAGCGACTGAAGACATCGTCGGCGCTTTAGAGATAGCCGCCGAGCGACTGGAGACATCGTTGGCGCTTTAGAGGTAACCGTCGAGCGACTGAAGACATCGTCGGCACTTTAGAGATAAATGCCGAGCGACTGGTGATAACGTTGGTGTTTTAAAAATAGCCGCCGAGCGACTGAAGAAATCATCGGCGCTTTAGAGATAAATGCCGAGCGACTGGTGATAACGTCAGCGTCTTAGAAATAACAGCCGAGTTAAAACGGGCCGTGTCGGCCACTTTGAGGATAATAGCCGAGTGACGATGTGGCACACTAGGGTTTTAGAAGTAGCCGCCGGGTGACGACGTGGCACGCCGGTGTTTTAGAAGTAACTGCCGGGTGCTGACTGGGCGCTTTTGGAGACGGTATCTGACTCGGGAATATCCCGCATATACTGCGCTTTCAGCCGCCTGTGCTTTCCGTGCCCTAGTTCTTGCTTTCCTGCCTCCAGATCCTCTCTGCAATTCGACTCTCGCTCTGTTCGCCAGTAGAGTTGAGATGGCGCCCAAGAGAAAGGCCTCGAATTCATCCGCTGCGGTGATTCCCCCCATCGACCCCAACAGCCAGTTGCCTTTCGCAGGTAACCATATGTCTGTTGTCTCCGAGCCTGACCTTCTCCACCTCGTGTCCATCGGGCTCCTTCCCCCAAGGGAGCTTTGTTCTTGGCGGATTTGTCATGGGGTCACTATCCCGAGAATCTGTGATTTACGTTCATTTTCTTCTCCGCGGTCTCGCTCTCCCCATTTCTCCCTTTTTCCGCGGCCTCCTTGATTTCTATCGCCTTAACTTGACCCATCTGAATCCCAATTCTATTCTGCAAATTTCCATTTACGTTCATTTGTGCGAGGCTTTTCTTGGCGTCCTGCCACATTTTGGACTGTGGAAGTATTTGTATCACTGTCGCCCTAGAATGGCCGGGGGGCAGCATCAGCTGGTTGGGGGTGCTAGTTTAGAGATGCGCCGTGGGAGGAAGTCTGATTATCTTGAAATCCCTCTCAAGGACAGTATTAAGGGATGGCGCTTGGAGTGGTTTATCGTTGAGAACCATGGAAATTCTCTCCCCCCACGGTCGGGGAGACAGCCGGACGTTCGTACCCCGAGTTGGACCGAGTCCCCCACAGATCAGGAGGTGGCTGAGGCTGGGGCTTTGCTAGCTGAAGTTGGACTGTTGAAGGAGAGGGGTCTGACTGCAGAGGCTGTGGTTGCTGATTTTGTTTTCAAGAACATTCAACCGTTGAAGGACAGGGCTTACCCGGCTTATCTGTACAGAGGCCTAGCTGACTCGACTCAGGTTACCAACAGAAGGATTCCCTCTGTAGACTTGGTGAACCGACTTGAGATGATTCTTAGAGGCAAGGTATCAAATGTTGGTGCCCCAGTGGCATACTCAGCCTGGAACCTACCTCCTCCCAAGGCCTTCACTCTTTTTGTGTCGAATCCACCTGTCGCTGATGGCAGTTTGGGCCTTAGAGTGTGACCCTCTGCTGAAGAAGTTAGCGCCTTAGTTGCCTCGCTCGGGGAAATTCCTGATGATGAACGGCAGGTCCACTTTGAGGTGCCTTTGGATCCTAGTGATGCAGAGATAAGTGCTATGCTCGATATGCTGGCTGAGGACTCTTCTGATGCTGCTCCTGCTGGGACATTGGTGGTGGCGCCTCTCCCAGAAGCTGGTATAACCTTGGATATTCAGAAGCCTGTCAGTGTTCGCCCAAGACGCCCTTCCCGAGCCAATCAACTTGATCCTCCTGCTGATGAGCAGAAAAAGAAAAAGAGACGTCTCCGGCGAGTATCTAGTTTGGATCGGGATGTTGGTCCTTCGGTTCCTTCTGCTGAAGAAGTGCATGTTCCTGAATTTACTGACGCTGACCCCAATGGGGGTGCTCCACCTGCTGCTGACCCCAATGGGTGTGCTCCACCTGCCACTGACCCCAATGGGTGTGTTGTCTGTGTTGCTGATGAAAACGACGGGGAGGAAGAAGATGAGGTCCCTTTGACTCGGAAGAACAGTCCGCAGTATGTCGCCAGTGGGGAAAGTAGTGGAGTTCCTTCTCCTGCTTTGTCTGCCCTCATTGGTCTACAAGAATTGTCCCTGGCAAACTTTGATCAGACTCTTGAAGATATGGTTCCAGAAGACCTGTTATCAGAGCCAGCGGATGATGGTGTGATGGAGGTTTGTGCTGATGTGCTCGACGCCGGGGTGGGATCGTCTCGGGCAGCGTCCCGCGCCTCATCGACCTTAGAGCGCGGTCTTGAGGGTCAAGAAACTGACTTGGATCGTCTTGCTCCCATGGAAGTAATTGAGGGACCCTCAGCCTTAGAGGCGGCTACCGCAGGGAACTTGGTCCTCAAGGATGGTGCTGACACTTGCCCAGCCCCCGAGGATGTTGCCGGGGATGACTCGACTCGGGTGGGAGACGCGAGCCACTGCCCAGCCCCCGAGGGTACTGCCGGAGATGATCCGGCTCAAGTGGGTAGCGCAAACTATAGCCCAGCCCCCGAGGGTGTCTGAGCGGGGTCTCTCTCTTGTACTTCCATGGATGTTCACGCAGGATCTTCTCCACGCTCCGGTTGCATGGTGGTAGCCCAAGCTTTAGGCCAAGGAGTCACTTTAGAGGCTAGCGTTCTCGCTGACCAAGCTTTGGGCTCTGTTGATGGTGCCGAGTTGGTCCCTGCTGGTTCATTGCAAGCTGCTTCGGGTGGCGACCTTATGTCAGGTCATCAATTGATCTCTCACGATTTGGGAGTCCCTTCGTTCTTCTCCAATCTCCAGGTACTGTGATATATTCTGGCCTGACTTTTGCACCATACGAACTGCTATCAACACGCTCATCTGTTCTCCCTATCAAGCATTGGTGGACGGGATGGCTAGTCAGCTGAGGTTGCAAGGTGCTTCTGTTCCAGAAGGAGCTTCATCTCTGGCACGTTGGAATCCGGTGTTGCTCCAACATCGTGTCTCTGATTTGGAGGCGACGAATGCTGGTTAGTACTCTTTTGCTTCTCTTTGTCTATCTTATTGAACCGTTTTACATTTTAACTCTTTTTGCTTGATTGTCTCTTGCTAGATATGGCTCGGCAAATTTCCATTCTTGAAGAAAAACATTCTCAAGGTCAGGCTGAACTGGTCCAACGGTGTTCTGATTTTGAGGAAAAGTACTCTCAAAGCCAGACTGAGTTGGCCCAGGTCTCTGCTGCTCTAAATGACGCTAAGACGCTGAACTCTACTCTTCGCGCTCAACTTGATTCTGAAAAGGTGACTTATGAAACTGTGCCTTGTATTGCTGTGTTCTTATTGCTCGCTTGATGTTTGAAGGAGTTGATTCTTGTTTGCAGGAAGAAAAAAGTGCCCTTGTCGCTTCTCGCGACAATCTTGACAGACTGTATCGTGATTCTAGCAACTCGTTGACCATCCTGGAGAGAAGCCATCGCTTTACCATGGAGGAGTTAGACAATCATCGTTGTAAGCTGCAGGAATGTAATATCCCAAAAAAATGTTGACCCAAAAGTTGATCTTCGGTCAGTGGATATGGGAAAAAGGGTTGTGGGCCATTGGATGCTGCATCAGAAGTCATCTGAGGCGTCACTTCTTTTCTCCCACAAAATAAACCCTAGGTGGCCACCCTCTTCCCCTTCTTGGCCGCCACCCCTCCCTTTCTTGGCCGCCTCACTTTTCCCCCTTGGCTGGTCGCCCCCTCTCCCCCCATTGCAGCAGCCCTCCAATACTTCTTCCTCCCTAGATCTCCCCCCCCCCACGCAACAAGGATCGAGAAGAGGAGGAACAAGATGGATTGAAGAGGAAGAGAGGATCAAGGAGATGTGCTACCCCCATCGCTTGCAGATTTTTCTTAGGGAAAACCCTAGGTAAGGATGGGATCCTTGTTTCTCCCTATAATTATGTGCTTTCGGAGGTTGTGGATCATGTGGATTGAAGGATTAGAGGTTGGATTAGGTGTGGGGTTAGGTTTTGATTTCGAATTTAATTTCTGCAGAATGGCAGATTCGACAGTTTCTGTTCATACCAGTTTTCCATGATCTTAGTGGCCTCAAAAAAAATAAGTCTATATATGAGTCGTAGATAATTTGTAGATCTTTCTGTGGCCGCGAAGAACACTTCAATCGGACATCAGAACAGAAAGTTATGACAGTTTGATTATAGCAGTTTTTCAGTCTCATAATTCTGTGCAGAATCTGTTCTCTTAAGAGTTAGGCAATTTTATCAACAGAATTAAACTGTGGGTTGGTAAAAGAAGTTGTAGATAATTTCATAAGCTTTCCAGATTGTTAAAGAGTGCATTCATATGATTTGTGAAACTCCAGTTATGTTTGTTTTACTGTGACTGTTCCTGTTTGCCTGACAAAAATGAGTGGGTCTGTTCACTGGTGGGTTTCATCTAGTAAATGGCCGAATTGGCTCTTCAAACTATGGATACTTTTGTAGAGGGATAAAAGTTCTTACTTCCAGCAGAATTTCATAATTTTTGGTTCAGTAGTTTGGGAGATATCGAATTTTAAAGTTAACCATACTGCTGTCTAAAACAGATTCAGTCAGTTATCTTGTCAGATGTTTTAGAACTTGTAGATGGCAGAATTTAATTATCCATTGAATACTGAAGTTGTAGAGTATTTTGTGTAGATACTGCTAGAGTATTTGTTTGATATCACCGCTGTTTTAATTTTAAAGATACAAAATTAACAAACAGCGCTGCTGCTGTATGGCATGTGGTTCAGGGTGGGAGTCTTTCCACTGGGTCTTGGTTTCAAGTGTAGGAGTGTTTTGTTGATTGATGGCAAATGTTTGTGAAATATTTGTACTAAGTTTTATGCCCGCTAGCAGGTGGCTACACTCCAGATCATGTCTAGTACATTTCTTCTTCTTCGATGAAGGCAAGTGAATGTAGTGGTGGTTGCTTCCGTTCTGACCTGTTATTTCTATTGCCTACACTCTAATATTCAGAATTATTGGATTCTTTCATAATTGGACTCTATGGTGATGCTTTACTTGCTTGCATTATACTCATGCTCAATCATATATTGATGATGATTATGATTCGAGTATGATTCATGAGATTAATTCACACCCCTGAAGGTAAATGAAGTATTATTTGAGGTTGGTATTGTATCTAAAGGTAAATGAAGTATTATTTGAGGTTGGTATTGTATCTGAAGGTAAATAAAGTATTATTTGAGGTTTGTATTGTATCTGAAGGAAGTGAAGGTTATTGATAAATGCAGCATGCCATATACATTGCATGACTCATTTGCATCTGAAGTTTTGTCGTGACCTATGGTTCGACCGTACCGTTACAATTTAGCATCGTACGTTGCCCGAGGAGGGGTACGATGCGGCTTCATACCCTTAGAGGTATGAAGGCAGAGGACATATGCATTGCATTCATATGCATTCATTGAAGTGATATTTGCAGATGATGTGGTTTTATACTCTCAGAGGTATGAAGATAGAGTACCTACACATTGCATTCCTATGCATACATTGAAGTGATATTTGCAGGTATTGTTGACGCAGGGAAGTGTTATAGAACCTATTGTGGTTGTTCGAGGAAATGAGATGGTATTGGCTATAGTGGGACTACTGAGTTCCATATCTACAAGTATTTCTGATTTTAATTGTGACTCTTTTAAAATGTTGACGAATTCAATTTGTGGTTTAAATATCTCGTCAAAATTATTCGCTTGCTGAGATGTTTCATCTCACTCTTGCATTACTCAATGCAGGTGCTTGTTGCTCATCAAGGGAAGTGGGAAGTAGCAGCACATCCACCTTCCTCTTATAATAACGCTGCTTAGGCGCAGTCATGATTTAATTAGAAGCTTCTTGTCAAAGGATGTTTTTTTCTAACTAGTTGTGCGCACTGGATAATTTAGCTCATGCCGTTATGGTTGTCTTCCCATTGCTAGCAGACTATTAATGTCTATTATGTTTTCTTATCATGATATCTATTTATACTTTGTTGCTTTCCCATTTATGCCATTTTCAAAGGAGATGCTGTCGAAATTTTATATACAAATGTTAGATGTGTAGTTTAGTAGCATTCTGGGGTGTTTGTGGATCCTAGGGTGTTACAAGGAATCCACGGATGATGTGATCCGTCTCAGGCAGTTGATATCGGCTAAGGATGCTGCTATCAAAGAACTCCGTGCTTCCAAGAAATCCATCGCCTAGGAGCTAGAGACCGCTCAATTGGCTGCCAAAGTTGCTGAAGAAACTTCCATTACTCTGAGGGCCGAGCGCGACAGAGCCATGGATAAAGCCATTCGCGCGGGGCGAATCTTGATGAGGAGACCCGGCGTGGTTGTTCCTGAAGACGTAAGGGCTGACGTGAACGCTGCTCCTGATTCCTCAAGTCGCCCTTCTTCGTCGGTTGCTCCTAAGAAAGATATTGCAAAATAGAGAAATATTTTGTGTGCTTTGAGCGTGCAGTTAGCATGGTCGGATATTTGCTAGAGGACACCAGTTCGGCATTTGAATGATATTGCTACTCTCCTATTGTTTTAGAATTCAACAGTACATAAATTTGCAATAGTAAAATGATGAGTGATGGTTTTGAAACTTGTTTACGGGGTATAGAAGTCACCCCTATATGAGTAAGCATGCGAGATCGCCTTAAGTCGTTACTGACTTAAATCGATTGCTTTTGTTAGTAGGGCATAGCGGTCACCCTGAGCTAAGTAAGCGCGAGCATGTTGCACCATCTTAAGTCGTTGCCGACTTAAGCCGATTGCTCCGTTAGCAGGGCATAGTGGTCACCCCAAGTTAAGTAAGCGTGAGCATGTTGCACCGTCTTAAGTCGTTGCCGACTTAAGCCGATTGCTCCGTTAGCAGGGCATAGTGGTCACCCCGAGTTAAGTAAGCGCGAGCATGTTGCACCGTCTTAAGTCGTTGCTGACTTAAGTCGATTGCTCTGTTAGCAGGGCATAGTGGTCACCCCAAGTTAAGTAAGCGTGAGCATGTTGCACCGTCTTAAGTCGTTGCCGACTTAAGCCGATTGCTCCGTTAGCAGGGCATAGTGGTCACCCCGAGTTAAGTAAGCGCGAGCATGTTGCACCGCCTTAAGTCGTTGCCGACTTAAGCCGATTGCTCCGTTAGCAGGGCATAGTGGTCACCCCGAGTTAAGTAAGAATGCAAGTCAATCATGAACAAACTGAGTATCTTTGAAGCCCTTTTTATTGATGACATATTTCCCGTTTTACAGAGTACATCGTCGTCCCGATAGCTTTTGAAATACAGCTAAGGATAAAACTTCCTGAGGTGTTCTATATTCCAGGAGTTCCCAATTTCTGTGCCGTCCATTTGAGTGAGACGATATGATCCCGGCCGAGTGACTTCTGCTACTATGAACGGTCCTTCCCATAAGGGCGATAACTTGTGTCGTCCCTCCCCCGTTAGAATTCGGCGGAGGACGAGATCTCCTACTGAAAAGGATTGTTGTCGCACGGCCTTGTCGTGATAGCGTCTCAGAGTCTGCTGGTACCGTGCCGATTGAATTACTGCGTTTAGCCGCTCTTCTTCGAGTACATCGACATCTTCTAGCCTGGTTGCTTCGGCCTCTGCTATGCTTTCAAAGATCAACCTTGGCGCCCCAAACTTGAGATCAGCAGGCAGTACTGCCTCTGACCCATAGACCATGAAGAAAGGAGTTTTTCCATGCAGAGCTCGGCTAGGTTGGGTTCTTAGGCTCCAAACGACGTAGGGCAATTCCCTTATCCACTTTCCTGCGAACTTTTCATTTTTATCAAAAACCTTTTTCCTGAGTGCCTCCAATATCATCCCGTTAGCTCGTTCAACCTGCCCGTTGGCTCTCGGGTGTGCTACCGAAGCATACTTGACCTGAATGCTTTTTTGCTCGCAGAAATCAAAGAACTCTGAACTTGTGAAGTTGGATCCCAGGTCGGTTATGATACTGTTCGGTATTCCAAACCTGAATATTATGTCTTGTATGAATTCCACGGCTTTTGCTGAGGTCAAAGAAGCAATGGGTTTGAACTCTATCCATTTAGTGAATTTGTCGATTGCTACCAGTACATGAGTGTATCCTCCTTGAACTTTCTTGAAAGGTCCAATCATATCTAGCCTTCAGCATGCCAAGGGCCAAGTCACCGGTATGGTCTGCAGTTGCTGTGCTGGTAGATGTTGTTGCTTTGACAAGTACTGGCAAGCTTCGCACCTCCGAACTAACTCGGCTGCATCACTTTTCGCTATTGGCCAATAGAATCCCGACCTGAAGACTTTCCCGACTAGTGTCTTGGACGCTGCGTGTATTCCACATTGTCCAGCATGGACCTCGTCTAGAAGTCGCTTCCCAGTAGACGATAGAATGCATTTCATGAAGATGCCTGATGCGCCCCTTCTGTATAGTGTCTCCCCAATGAGTGTGTAGTGAGCTGACTGTCTAGCGATGCGCTCGGCTGCATTTTTATCGTCTGGTTCCTCTTCATTCTTGATATATCTGATGATCGGCCTTCTCTAGTCATCAGAGCCTGACTCTGGTTGATTCACGATATTACACTCTTCTGCCTGATCCATTGAGATGCTTGGTTGTGGTATTTCTTGTACAAAGACTCCGGGTGGGACCTGAGTTCGACTGGATCCTAGCTTGGACAATACATCGGCTGCCGTGTTTCGATCTCTTTCTACATGATGAAATTCCAGGCTTTCAAATTTATCTTCTAGTTTTTGGACGACAGTGCAGTATTTTCCCATTGAATCATTCGAACAGTCCCATTCCTTGTTTATCTGGCTTATGACTACCAAAGAATCTCCGTATACCATTAGTCTCTTGATGCCTAATGATATGGCGATGTTTAGTCCATGGATCAGAGCTTCATACTCGGCTGCATTGTTGGAGGCTGGAAATAACAACTAGAGGGCATATTTGAGGTGCTCGCCTCCAGGTGCGATGAAGAGAATTCCCGCGCCTGCTCCCTGCAGTTTCAGCGAGCCATCAAAATACATCCGCCATACTTCTGCAGTTTCTGGGTTCTCTGGTACTTGTTGTTCAGTCCATTCTGATACGAAGTCAACCAATGCTTGGGTTTTAATGCAGTGCGAGGTCGAAATTCGATGTCATGAGATCCCAGTTCGCAGGCCCACTTGGCTATTCGGCCAATGGCTTCCTTGTTGTGAAGGATGTCCCCTATCGGAAAACCAGTGACTACTATGACTTTGTGGTCATCAAAGTAGTGACGTAGCTTGCGGCCAGTTAGAAGTACTGCGTATAATAGCTTCTGAACTTGAGGATACTTTTTCTTCGAGGGACCCAGAACTTCACTGATGAAATAAACAGGATGTTGCACTGGGTAGGCATGTCCTTCTTCTGCTCGCTTGACTACCAACGTGGTGCTTACCACGTGAGTCGTGCAAGAGATATACAGCAGCAGATCTTCAGCTGGTTGAGTTGATGTGGCTCGCCGTGGTGGTTTCAGTACGGGTGGGGTTGTCAAGAATTTCTTCAGCGCATCTAGGGCTTCCTGTGCTTCTGAAGTCCACTGAAACTTGTCCACTTTCTTGAGTAGCTTGTAAAATGGTAAACCTTTTTCTCCTAGCCTGGATATAAATCTGCTCAGGGCTGCCATACATCCGGTAAGTCGCTGAACCTTCTTTTGTGATCATGGAGCTTCCATTTTCATGATAGCTTCAATCTTATCCGGATTAGCTTCAATTCCCCAGTGGCTGACAATAAATCCGAGTAGCTTCCCTGCCGGTACCCCAAAGACACATTTTTCGGGATTAAGCTTCCATCGATATCGCCGTAGACTGTTGAAAACCAGTTGTAAGTCTTCGATGAAGTTTTCCGAGTTCTCTATTTTGATTACCACTTCATCCACGTAGGCTTCCACACGCTTGCCCCAGTGATCGGCTAAGCATGTTTGAATGGCTCTCTGATAAGTCGCTCCAGCGTTTTTGAGGCCAAACGGCATGGAGGTATAGCAGAAAGCACCGAATGGAGTGATGAACGCTGTTTTTTCCTCGTCTTCCTTTGCCAAACTGATCTGATGGTATCCGGAATAGCAGTCCAGAAAAGACAGCACAGAACATCCAGCGGTGGAGTCTACCACCTGATCTATCCTAGGGAGCCCGAAGGGATCCTTTGGACAATGTTTGCTGAGATCTGTATAGTCGACGCACATGCGCCAATCCACTTTATTCTTTTTGAGTACGAGAACAGGGTTGGCTAACCACTCGGGATGTAACACCTCTCTAATAAACCCAGCCGCGACTAAGCGAGCCAACTCAGCGCGAATGGCCTCTCTTTTGTCGGGCGTGAAGCGACGTAATTTTTGCCGGATCGGCCTTGCCTGGGGGTAGACCTTCAGTTTGTGCTCGACCAGTTCTCTCGGGACTCCCGGCATATCCGCAGGTTGCCATGCGAATACGTCTCGGTTGTCTTGCAGAAACCGGACGAGCGTGCCTTCCTATTTATTGTCCAGGCTGGAGCTGATGATGGCAGTCTTGCGTTCATCAGTAAACCCCAGGTTGATCCTTTTAGTGTCTTCAGTCAGCCGCATGGAGGTCGCGGCTTGAGCTTCGTTCGCCGGTGCTGTAAGGTCTTCCTCAGGCTTAGAGTTCGCCTGCGCTGAAGAAGTCGCCGACGGTTTGATGGTGAGGGCCGCTTGGATGGCCACTCGGAAACATTCTGCGGCGCCTTGGAGGTCAGCGCGCACAGTTATGATTCCTTGTGGTCCTGGCATCTTCAATATCATGTACGTGTAATGCGGGATGGCCATGAACTTTGCCAATCCCGGCCTCCCGATGATGGCGTTGTACCCGCAGTCGAAGTTTGCCACCTCGAACCTCAGGAACTCGGTTCTGTAGTTCTCCGGAGTTCCGAAGGTGACGGGCATGTAGATGTGGCCCAGCGGGTATTCCCCTTCAGTCGGCACGATGCCGAAGAAAGGCGTGTCTGACTCGCGGAGCTCTTTGAGGCGAACTCCCAAGCCTTGGAGTGTCCGAGGGAAGGTGACGTTGATGCTGCTCCCCCCGTCCACTAACACCTTCTTCACCCTGCTCTCTCGGATCACCGGATCGATGAGGAGCGGGTATTTGCCTGGGTGGTCGAAGTTGAGCCATTGATCTACCCGAGTGAAGGTGATCGGGTGCTCCGACCACCGGTACGGAGCGGGAGGACCGGTGGTCGCCACCAATATCTGGCAATCGTTGAGCTTTTGTTGTCTTCTGTTCTCCTATGATCCGTGTCCGCCGAAGATGACGTTGACCTCCCTGACAACGCGTGGGAAGGCTCCTCCTTCCCCCTCATCCTGCTGCTGGGGTTGTCGTGGTTCTTCTGGTCCTCCCCGCGGCGGAGGAGGAGGTAGAGGTTGGAAGGGTCGACTGTGTCCGATGGAGTGCTTGAAGTCCGTGCAGTTCCGCAGGGTGTGGCGCATGTCCTTGTGGTACGGGCACTGGGCGTCGAGGATGTCGTCCAGCGTGCGCTCGCCTCCGCGAGGTCCTCCCTGGGCGCGAGAGGCAGGTGGTCCGGCGGCGTGCACTTCTTCGCGAGGTCTTTTCTCCCAGCGTTTGTCGGGTTGCTGGTTCGCGTCGCGTCGTGGCGCCGCCGGTGCGGGCTTCGCTCCCCCGATGAGGTCCTGAGCTCGCTCGTCGGCGGTGATGTAGAGGTCGGCTTCCCGGAACAGCTGCTCGGAGGTAGTCAGCGCTTTCTGCAGTATGGCTCGGACGAAGGCCAAGTCATTGGATCCCCTGTAGAAGTCCTCGATCACGGCCGCCTCCGTGACCTCGGGGATACGATTTCTCATGGTCTGGAACCTTTTGAGGTATGACCGGAGAGTTTCGTCCCCCCGGCGCTTGATGGATTTGAGGTCCCATGGTTGCGTCGGTTTGTCGGAGAGGGACTGAAAGTTGGCGGTGAAGCGTCGACTAAGGTCGCTCCAGTCGTCGATGCAGTGTCGGGGTAGATGTCGCAGCCATTGCAGTGCGTCTTGCCCGAGGACAATGGGTAAGTACGCAGTCATCACGTCCTCGGATGCTCCGGCGGCTCGGGCGGCAGTGGTGTAGACGGCCAGCCAGCCTCCTGGATCCTGCTTAGGTTCATATTTGTCGACATTGAATACCTTGAAGTTAGGGGGCCACTGAATGGCCCTAAGGCGTGGAGTAAGGGTTGTCACTCCACACGCGTCCTCCTGTCATCGGGGATGATGTCTGTCCTAGGGAGGGGAGTAGTTGTTGTGGTTCCTCGACCGTCCCCGGGTAGTACCGCCAGTCGAGGCCGTTGCTGACTCGGTTCTGGTTGCCTGACTCCGAGCTAGGATGCCATGATCCCTGTCGTACTCCTCCCGGCGGCGGATCTCGTTCTCATGCCGTCGTTCACGCGAAGCGTTGATGGAGCTTCGCGCGTCCCGGCGACTGTTGATGGCGTGTCGTAGATCATTCGGCGGGTGAGCGAGCGGTAGAAGATGGTTGGCTGCCTGGGTGAACAGTCGCCGATAGCCCTCGGCGTCGAGAGTCCGAGGGAGTCCATCAACTATCCGAGCTAGTACCCCTCCGACTTCACTCGGCGTGTTCATGGCTCGGGCGAAGTCGGGATTCAGGTTACGCCCGAAGAGTGGATTTTCTCGGCGCTGTCTCGCGTCTTGCTCGGCTTGTTCCTGAGCTCGTCGGCGATCACGTCGGCGGGAATTCCTTCGTTCTCTGAAGACGTGTTCCTCCGGAGTTTCTCCTATCTCCGAGACCTCGTCCCGCGAAACAGGTTGCTCCGGATCCCGTTCTCCGACCTCGTGATGTCGCCGAATATTTCGGCGCCGGTTTCTCCGCCGGCGGGACTCCCGCTGAGGTGGTTCTTCTCCGGGCGCGGTCGGCTTGTCGTCGGAGACGGGAGGCGACTCCACTCTCCCGATGAAGAGGACGTCGGGGTAGAATGGTGCAGCGGTCGTGGCGATCTTCTTTCCGTTCTCCTTTGAGGGCAGAGGAACGGAAAGAACAACTTGCTTCCTCCTGGTCTTGTTTGTCTCCTTCTTTCTTGCGATTTGCGTCCATTCTTTCGTTGGGGAAGTGGACAGTGGAGTTCTTCGGGTCAGCGGGCCCTCGGCCCCTGGCTTGCCGAAGGCGATCTTTTTTCGGAGCGTTGGAGGTTGCGCTTTTTCCTTCCTCACCCCGACATTCTCAGAGCGTGTTGGAGTGGACTTCTTCTTTGGCGGATCGGCGATGTGGTGTAGAGTTCCCTCTTCATCTGCTATGGATGAGATCGTTCCTAAGCAAAACACGGATCCAGGACGGAGGGTGATCTTGCGGTGGAAGGTGATGGCCATTGAGCTAGCTTAGATCGTCGACACACCCCCTACCTGGCGCGCCAGATGTCGGTGTTTTGGGTCCGACCGCACACCCGGGGTTGCCCCTCAAGGTGTTTTAGGAGTAGGACGGTGTCGCCGACTGTAGCTAAATGGTTCGTGTTAGATGCACGAAGAACAATGGACAGTGTTTACAGGTTCGGGCCGCTTTGAGATGCGTAACACCCTACGTCCTGGCGAGTATGCTTTGTGTATGGGTTACAAGGTAGCTCTCTAATTGAGAACGCAGAGAGTTGAGGTGGATGGCTGAGTAGTGGGATCGATCGTTCTGAAGGGGTGCCCCCTAGGCCTTATATATTCGACCGTGAGGCAATACATGTGGATATGATAACAATGTGCACCTAAAAGATGGTGAACCGTTTTAGTCTATCTTTCTATGATTCTGCCGACTTATCCTCGCCTGGTTCCGTCGTACGGGGCTCCAGCGTGGGAAAGTCGGATCTTCTGTTGCGGTCGCTTGCTCAACGCTGTGGGGCCGTCCGGGTTTGTGCCAACCCGGCCTTATGTCGATCTGCTTCACTGGTCGTTCCTCCCCAGGCCCATGAAGGAGTGACCTCACGGGTTATTGGGCCCTTGGGCCTTTCGTGAGGTCTTTTATCCTTCTAGTGGACCCGGGGGATATCTGTCCCCCACATTAGCGGTGCTGGGCCAGAGAGTGCGCAGGCGCGAGGTTGGCGGTGCCGGGGCCGGGGAGCGCGCAGTGGTGGCGGGCTCGGGCCGGCGTTGGCGGCGGCGGGGGTCGCTGGGACCAGGCGTGGGCGCGGCAGCGGGCCGGGTGGTAGCGGGGGACGGGGCCGGGTGGCGGCGGGCGACGGCTGGCGGCGGCGGCAGCACCCCCGTACGACGATGGTGGGTGTGGGTGTGGGTGTGTGTAAGAAATGAGGAAGAGAGAGGCCGGTCCGGTTTACATAAACCTTCTTTGTCGAGTGCCCGTGATCTGGCATTCGGCAAAGATTTTTTTAATTTAAAAATATACTTTGTCGAGTGCCGACGATCTAGCAATTGGCAAAGATGTCTTTGTCGAGTGCCCCTTGACACGCACTTGGCAAAGATTCTTTAATATTTTTAAAATATACTATGCCAAGTGTCGGTCCATGCGACACTCGGCAAAGCATGTTTTGCCAAGTGTCTTACTGGGACACTCGGCAAAGTATATTTTCATTTTTTTTCTTTTTCCAGCCAAACTTTTTGTGGTTTGTTCCTACACTATGTAGACTTACATGTTCCATTTTTGGCACAATTATAAAAGTGTTTGCTATAACTATTAGATCTTGTTCGTTTAATTGAATTTTCTTTGATAATTCAAATTTGAACTGCAAGTCACTCGAAAAATGGAAAACGGTGAATGCAAAAACGATATCTATGTTAGGTAACACAAGTTACGACCGATTTTAGGAACAGACCAGAATTTTCGAGTACCATGCTCACTAAACATGACCGTGACTTGCCATCAAGTTGTTCAAAAATTGTATAAAACACAAACAAAGTGAGAAAATCATGAAACTTGTCCACATGTCATGATATCATATGTAGAGGCTGTGATAAAAATTTGAGAATGTTTCGAAAAAGTTGTGACACATTATGTGTATAAACCTAAGTGGCCTACACATAAAATCATAGAGTTTCAATGTAGACCGGCTAGGTTTCTACACATAGTGTGTCACAACTTTCTCGGAACATTCTCAAATTTTTATCACAGCCTCTACATATGATATCATGACATGTGGACAAGTTTCATGATTTTTTTGACTTTGTTTGTGTTTTATACAATTTTTAAACAACTGGATGGCAAGTTCACGGTCATGTTTAGTGAGCATGGTGCTCGACAATTCCTGAAATGGGTCGTAACTTGTGTTACCTAACACGGATATCATTTTTGCATTCACGGTTTTCCATTTTTTGAGTGACTTGCAGTTCAAATCTTAATTATCCGAGTAAATTCAATTAAAAGAACAAAATCTAATAGTTATAACAAACACTTTTATAATTGTGCCAAAATAGAACATGTAAGTCTACATAGCGTAGGAAAACACCACAAAAAGTTTGGTTGGAATAAAATAAAAATATACTTTGTCGAGTGCCATCCTAGGACACTCGGCAAAGTATGGCTTGCCGAGTGCTGGACTTGAGGTTGCTTTGCCAAGTGCCAATTCCCGATTCTCGATAAAGATAACGGTCGCCAGCTATAGATGGCTGCTGATAGCGCTTTACCGAGCGTTGGCCTTCGCCGAGTGTCTGCGTGTGCCGAGAGTCCTGCTCTCGGTAAACGTAGTTGTTACCGAGAGCAGGACTTTGCCGAGAGCAACACTTGACAAAGAAGTCTTTGTCGAGTGCCCGACAAAAAGCACTCAGCAAAGCACCGAGCACTGGCGAAGAACCCGGTTCTGGTAGTGTACCTGGCAGGCTAGTTTCAAACATATCTATATTTATTCCTCCAATACCTAATAGTAAAAACTAAAATTTCTAACTTTTTTGTTTGACCTTTTCTAAGTACCACCCCGTTCATAAATACTAGTCGGTTGCCCGTGCGTTGCGACGGCTGACAACAATACCCACGTAAACTATCTACCAAAAAGATCTTAAGATTTTTTTGGTTGTCTCCGCTCTCCGCATAATATATTTTTTGATTTGACTAACTGATGTTGTTGTTTACTCTATCCAACAAGTCTTGGTATAACACGGTGTCACACCCGGATTTAAGGAACAAAGCCGGGTGCATCTCATACATGCGCCAAGAAGACAACATATATAATAACAAAGTGTATAGAGATAAATGTCATAATACATCAGAGTATTTATTACATAGCGGAAGTCTTATTACAAAATAAAGATAAATATAAAACGAACTAAGGATCGTCGGCGCCAATGTCGACTGAGAAACGCCACCTAGATCAAGTCGAATGCCTCAGTGTTAGGCGACTCCTCTTTGACCACCTGTTCTTCTCCTGTGGGGGGTGTGAGACAGCAAGAGTGAGCTCACATACGTTCATAGCTCAACAAGTCATGGGGAATAATGTGACACGAACTCACCAAAGGTGGGAGTTCATGAAGTGTAAGGCTATTCAATGAAATAGAGGCTGAGGCTGAGCATTGCTTTTATAAGTTGGTCAAAATTTTATTAGCAATTACTAAGTGTAAGTAAATACCAAACCTTAATAATAATAAAGAAAAGTATTAGTAAAATAATCCCAAATGCGATGCAAATGTCAAATTAAATTTAAGTTCCATAAATTAATCATGTGAGGGTCCGAGCCGCTCATGACCGTGAGCACGGCTAGTATACCAGTTTTACACTCTGCAGAGGTTGCGCATCTTTACCCACAAGTCATGTTACCCATCTGCCAAGAGATGGCCAATCCCATACACCTCTACCGAGGAGGCGAGGCAGGGTAACACTACGAGGCCTTTACAAAGTTCCACTAGCTTCAGAAATCCCGCTACAGTTTATAGGAAGCTCCAATGCAGGGTTCTTGCCTGACCGCCATCGCAGCAAAATCAACCAAGGACCTCCCTACACTGACCACTCCCCTACTGCCCTTGCCCCTTTCGGGTAAGGAAGACCTCCACTAGCTTTCCTAGTTAATCAGCCAAGGGCGTCCCATTATACCCTTGTGGTAGCACTGTTTTCCCGGGTGGTCGCTCCATGTTCCCATTAATTTAATGATCTTAACATGAACAGTAATAATAACAAGATAATAACAGAATAATCATGAATAGTGTATCTTCATACCCAAATCCACATAAAGCAATAGCAGGTACTACCCAAAGAAATATTTCAGTGGTGAACAAGGTATAAAGATAGCCAAAACTAGGGTAACCTATTGGGTCCCATCAAAATTAACCTATGCAGATCATTATAATTAATAAGAACATGGCTGGGAAAAGTAAGTGATCAAGGGCACAACTTGCCTTCAATGAGCTCCTGCTCAGCTACTTCTACTTGTTGAACCTCAGATTCCACAGTGGCTTGCTCGTCTACTCGCATCAACACAATACATACATAGTATAGCAAAAATTAACAATGCACCAAACATATAAATAAAATACACAGTAAAAATCTACATATTAAAATGAAATCATAGGAACTGGAATCACTAAATTTGGAGTTATAGAATTCAAGTTATGAATTTCCTAAGGTTTAATGAGATTAAAATAGGATTAGATGAGAAATTAATTTTCTTACTGCTTTCATGTCAAAACAGAGACATTAGATGATAGAGAATATTATTACAAAATTTTAGAAATTGGAATGGTTCAATTTGGATCAAAAATGGAATTTCTATGAATTTTACAAGTTTCTAGATTTGTTTTTGTATTAAAAATGAATTTCTATATGTATTTCTCTATTTTATTCTCCTCTGGACTGGGCGACAAAATTGCAGAAAGCGCGAGGGCTCTGGCGCAAATGTTACTAAGACTCAGAAAACCCACAAGGTGGACTGCGGGTTGATTTCCAGAGAGGTGAGGGTCTCTTTAGAAAAATTGAACCGCGAAGGGGTACGGGCGGTTCTCGGCCGTTGGATCACCAGCCGAGGGCTCAGATTAGATCGTTCATCCCCGAACCGGTATGCATCGCCAGCCGCTGGATCCTATATCTACGGCCCTAATTTAAAGCGACGAACAGGTAAACTATTCTCTAATCCTAGCCATCCGTGAACAAATCAACGGCCTGGAGTCCTCGTTGATCCGCACCCTATCTAGACCGCCGAATCGCGATCGGACGATGGACGCATATCCAACAACAGTGGACCGCCCAACCGGCGGCGCGGACGCCAGGCGCGGTGGCGCCATGGCCGGACCTCCGAGCGCGGTGATTTAGCGCCCGAAATTCTATGTCGTTGGGTGCTACGCAATCATAAAGATCAGGCGGACTCTGTGGTGGAATCAATTCCGAGAATCGACGATGGGTCAGGCCGAATCACGGCAGCATTCAAGTCGCGGCAGAGATGCACGTCGGTCAAATAGTTTTCGGCATCCTACAACCCAATTGATCCAAGCATCCCAGCACACTAGGGCAACGCATAGAGGGGACGAAGGCGGACAGGGCAAGGGTCCTCATACCAAGTATTCCGCCGCAGGGAGGTACGACCACGCCGGGGCGAGGTTCCGCGGTGTCCATGTAGCGACGACGAGAAATTCCGCCCGCACGAAGCCGCCTCCGCCCAATCGCCTGCCACCGAACGGTTCCTCGCGTTGCGCCCGCCGATTCCCAACGCCAAACAGGACGTTGACCACGCACTGGTGGCGGCAGGGGACTTCCGCCGTGGATGCGCACACCAGCTTCCTCGCCCACGCCCCTTGCCTGACCGGAGTGGAAAAACCCTGAACCCAGGTGGCTATCGACGGTGCACGAGGTAGCGGACCAAGGGGGCGCCCCACGCTCCAGGTTTTATGGGGAGGGCGAGCCCGGAGCGATCGGAGCGTCCACGGCCACCTTGAGGAGCAGCACCGTTGGTTTCGCGGTTAGTTGAAGATGCCTGACGCTTGGGTCCCACAAATCAGTGAGGTGAGTGGGTGGCGTGCGTATGCTTCGAGCCTGACGGCCGGGCCCCACGCGACAGCCAGTTAAGCCACGCGCGCGCGGAGGATAGCACAGAGCCGAGGTCGGCCCGCGAGGGCGCGATTACTGGGCCAAAATTAGCCTTCACGGCCCACCCGAGTTAGGAGTCCTTTTTCTTTATTCTTTTCTCCATTTTTCTTATTTTTGAACCTAAATTTGAATTTCAAATTTGTGGTGAATCTTGTACTCTAACTCCCGAGTATATGATTTGAATAAATCATTATGGAATAAATTTATCTGCTTATAACTTTATTATTGTATTGTATAGTACCTTCTCCTTCCTCCTCTATTTCAAACCCTAATTCTCAAGTTAGGATTTAAACTTCATCTGAAGACAATTATTATATTTTAATTAATATTATTGTGAATATTATCTGATGCACAAACAAAACTCCAATATAATGCACTTTCTTTTATTTTAGTGTCATTGGTTAAATTTAATCACTCTTAATTTTGTGTATGCTCTTTTCATGATGCAAATAAGGCACATAAAATGAGAAGATCTCTCTATATTCTTTATTTAGAATTTTGAGTATTACAAATCCTACCCCCCTTAAAAAGAATCTCGTCCTCGAGATTTAGGAAGATCTAGGGAAAAGGTGGGGAAAATCTGTACGAAGCTCTTCTTCTCTTTCCCAAGTTGCTTCATCTTCACCGTGGTGGCTCCATTGCACTTTGCACATCTTTATCATCTTATTTCTCGTAACTCAAGTCAAAGTATTTAGAATCTGGATAGGGTGCTCAGCATAAGTCAGGTCATCTTGAATACTAAGTCCTCCATTGGTAGTTGCTCCTCAGGTACCCTGAGACACTTCTTTAGTTGGGACACATGAAAGACATCATGTACATCTGAGAGGTGATCGGGTAGTTCTAGTTGATATGCAACTTCTCCCACTTGCTTTAAGATCAAGAAAGGTCCAATGAAGCGAGGGGACAACTTTCCTTTAACTTTAAATCTTCTCATACCCCGGATTGGTGACACCTTTAGATACACGTGATCACCCTCCTTAAACTCTAGTAGTCTTCTCCGGGTATCAACATAGCTCTTCTGTCTTGATTGTGCAATTCTCAAATTCTCTCTTATCATTCGCACTTGTTCTTCTGCCTCTTGTATAAGTTCAGGTCCAAATATATGTTTTCCTCGAGTCTGGTCCAAAATAGAGGAGTCCTGCATTTCCTGCCATATAAAGCCTCAAACGGTGACATTTTCAAACTGGCCTGATAGCTATTATTATAGGAGAACTCAGCATATGGTAGACTCTTATCCCAACTACCACCATGCTTAAGAGCACCAGCTCTTAACATATCTTCCAGTACCTGGTTAGTCCTCTCAGTCTGCCCATCAGTCTGTGGATGGTAAGCCGAACTAAAATTCAATCTCGTATCCAAGGACTCGTGTAACTTCTTCCAATACCGAGAGGTAAACTGTGATCCCCGGTCTGACACAATCTTCTTTGGCACACCATGTAGGCATACAATCCGTGTCATGTACAACTCTGCCAACTTGGCTCCTGAATATGTGGTCTTCACTAGAATGAAGTGGGCTACTTTAGTTAGCCTGTCCACAATCACCCATATAGAATCGTATCCAGCAGATGTGCGGGGTAATCCAACAATGAAGTCCATGTCAATCTCTTCCCATTTCCACTCAGGTATCTTTAGTGGATGCAGTAGTCCGGCTGGCCTTTGGTGTTCAGCCTTAACTCTTTGGCACACATCGCACATAGCCACATGTGCAGCCACATCTCTCTTCAGTCCATACCACCAATACTTTTGCTTCAAATCCTGATACATCTTAGTGCTCCCAGGGTGAATAGAATAAACCGAGTCATGTGCCTCCTTCAATATAGTTTCCCGAAGACTATCAATATCGGGAACACAGATCCGATTCTTGAACCATATCGTGCCTTGCTCATCTTCTGTGAACTCTGGGCCTCTACCCTCTGTTATCAGATCCTTGATCTCCTGAATCTTAGCATCACCAACCTGACCTTTACGAATTTCTTGCTCCAAGGTAGGTTCCAATTCAATGGTAATTCCTTCTGTATGTGTAACAATTCCCAGGTTGAGTCTCTCAAAATCTTTTGCTAATTCATCAGGTAGCTGGACAACGAAAGCGGAGTGAACATGCTCCTTCCGGCTCAAGGCATCTGCAACCAAATTCGCCTTGCCTGGGTGATAGTGAATTTCCAAATCATAATCCTTAATGAGCTCCAACCAACGGCGTTGCCTAAGGTTGAGATCCTTCTGAGTAAATATGTACTTCAAACTCTTATGATCCGTGTATACTTGGCACTTAGTTCCCATAATGTAGTGTCTCCAAATCTTAAGTGCATGCACAACTGCTGTCAGCTCCAAGTCATGAGTGGGGTAGTTCAATTCGTGTTTCCGCAACTGACGAGATGCATAGGCAATCACATGACCTTCTTGCATGAGCACACATCCAAGTCCTTGGCCACATGCATCACAATAAATGTCAAATCCCTTCTGCAGATCTGGCATAATCAATACTGGTGGTGACATTAGTCTCTCCTTCAATTTATCAAAGCTCTCTTGGCATTTCTCATCCCACTTGAATTCTCTTCCTTTTTCCAACAGCGAGGTCATAGGCTTGGCAATCTTAGAGAACCCTTCAATGAATCTCCGATAATATCCTGTGAGTCCCAAGAAACTCCGAATCTCCGTAACTGTAGTGGGCACTCTCCACTCCATTATCTCCTTCACTTTAGCAGGATCCACTGCTATTCCTCCATTAGAAATAATATGACCAAGGAATGGCACCTTGTCAATCCAAAACTCGCACTTGCTGAACTTAGCATAGAGTTGATTATCTTGCAGCTTTTGTAGCACCAACCTTAGATGTTGTTCATGATCACTTTCATTCCTAGAATAGATCAGAATATCGTCGATAAACACCACGACGAATCTGTCCAAATACTCCATAAACACTTTGTTCATCAGATTCATGAAATAAGCCGGTGCATTGGTTAATCCAAATGACATAACAGTAAACTCATATAATCCATATCGGGTTGAGAAAGTCGTCTTAGGAATATCTGAGGGTCTAATCTTCATCTGATGGTATCCCGATCGGAGATCAATCTTCGAGAATACCCTGGCTCCTCTCATCTGATCAAACAAATCCTCAATACGGGGTAATGGATACTTGTTCTTCACCGTAACATCATTAAGGGATCTATAATCCACACACATCCGCTGCGATCCATCCTTCTTCTGTACAAACAGTACCGGTGCTCCCCATGGTGAGGAACTCGGACGAATGTACCCAGCCTCTTGTAACTCAGTTAACTGCTTCTTAAGTTCCTTCAACTCCTCTACGGACATCCTATATGGCCGTTTAGAAATAGGGGCGGTTCCAGGTAAGAGATCAATAACAAACCCAACTTCTCTATCAGGTGGCATCCCTGGTAACTCCTCTGGAAAGACATCCAGAAAATCTCTAACCACCCGGATGTTGTCACCAACAAACTCCTCAGGCATAAAGAACATTGCACGCATGGATGAGGAGGTTACTGCAATATTAACTTGAAATCTTTCTCCTTTAGTGGTAGTGAGCTCTACGGTACCCTTAGCACAGTGTATATACTGCCTTTGCCTTTCTCAACCATGACATACCAAGGATCACGTCTATAGTGCTCTCTTCTAACACTATAGGGGTCGTCCATCTGGGTTAGAAACATAGGGTAAGAAAGGAAGAATTGTAGACAAGGCGAATAATTACGAGGAATGTTACTGCAGGGGATTTATTAGCTAAGTAGATTAGTGTGTCACCTACTAACGCTAATACATTACCCTATGGTGGTACATGCTAAGATGCCCGTCTATACTATTTCAATCAATCAAAGAAGCAAATCAGGCATTGATCATCAGAACAATCAACCAACATTTTTAATAGAGAAAATAATTTTAATTTCATCTTAGGTTCCCTATCTCTGAAAAAGTTCATAGTTGTAGGATTCCAAGGTGTGAAATCCATCTTGTCTTAAAGTAGAAAAGATAAGAATGGTCAGAGTGGAACCATAGAAGGTGAGACAGGATCAAGATAAGTATAGAAAGAATCAGAGTAAGGTTAGTATAGAATGAATAAGAATAAGATAAGTAGGTAAGGGTTTGTCATTTTCTATCTAGGTTTCGTCCTACAGTCAACATTTGCTCTGATACCACTTCTGTCACACCCGGATTTAAGGAACAAAGCCGGGTGCATCTCATACATGCGCCAAGAAGACAACATATATAATAACAGAGTGTATAGAGATAAATGTCATAATACATCAGAGTATTTATTACATAGCGGAAGTCTTATTACAAAATAAAGATAAATATAAAACGAACTAAGGATCGTCGGCGCCAATGTCGACTGAGAAACGCCACCTAGATCAAGTCGAATGCCTCAGTGTTAGGCGACTCCTCTTCGACCACCTGTTCTTCTCCTGTGGGGGGTGTGAGACAGCAAGAGTGAGCTCACATACGTTCATAGCTCAACAAGTCATGGGGAATAATGTGACACGAACTCACCAAAGGTGGGAGTTCATGAAGTGTAAGGCTAATCAATGAAATAGAGGCTGAGGCTGAGCATTGCTTTTATAAGTTGGTCAAAATTTTATTAGCAATTACTAAGTGTAAGTAAATACCAAATCTTAATAATAATAAAGAAAAGTATTAGTAAAATAATCCCAAATGCGATGCAAATGTCAAATTAAATTTAAGTTCCATAAATTAATCATGTGAGGGTCCGAGCCGCTCATGACCGTGAGCACGGCTAGTATACCAGTTTTACACTCTGCAGAGGTTGCGCATCTTTACCCACAAGTCATGTTACCCATCTGCCAAGAGATGGCCAATCCCATACACCTCTACCGAGGAGGCGAGGCAGGGTAACACTACGAGGCCTTTACAAAGTTCCACTAGCTTCAGAAATCCCGCTACAGTTTATAGGAAGCTCCAATGCAGGGTTCTTGCCTGACCGCCATCGCAGCAAAATCAACCAAGGACCTCCCTACACTGACCACTCCCCTACTGCCCTTGCCCCTTTCGGGTAAGGAAGACCTCCACTAGCTTTCCTAGTTAATCAGCCAAGGGCGTCCCATTATACCCTTGTGGTAGCACTGTTTTCCCGGGTGGTCGCTCCATGTTCCCATTAATTTAATGATCTTAACATGAACAGTAATAATAACAAGATAATAACAGAATAATCATGAATAGTGTATCTTCATACCCAAATCCACATAAAGCAATAGCAGGTACTACCCAAAGAAATATTTCAGTGGTGAACAAGGTATAAAGATAGCCAAAACTAGGGTAACCTATTGGGTCCCATCAAAATTAACCTATGCAGATCATTATAATTAATAAGAACATGGCTGGGAAAAGTAAGTGATCAAGGGCACAACTTGCCTTCAATGAGCTCCTGCTCAGCTACTTCTACTTGTTGAACCTCAGATTCCACAGTGGCTTGCTCGTCTACTCGCATCAACACAATACATACATAATATAGCAAAAATTAACATTGCACCAAACATATAAATAAAATACACAGTAAGAATCTACATATTAAAATGAAATCATAGGAACTGGAATCACTAAATTTGGAGTTATAGAATTCAAGTTATGAATTTCCTAAGGTTTAATGAGATTAAAATAGGATTAGATGAGAAATTAATTTTCTTACTGCTTTCATGTCAAAACAGAGACATTAGATGATAGAGAATATTATTACAAAATTTTAGAAATTGGAATGGTTCAATTTGGATCAAAAATGAAATTTCTATGAATTTTACAAGTTTCTAGATTTGTTTTTGTATTAAAAATGAATTTCTATATGTATTTCCCTATTTTATTCTCCTCTGGACTGGGCGACAAAATTGCAGAAAGCGCGAGGGCTCTGGCGCAAATGTTACTAAGACTCAGAAAACCCACCAAGTGGACTGCGGGTTGATTTCCAGAGAGGTGAGGGTCTCTTTAGAAAAATTGAACCGCGAAGGGGTACGGGCGGTTCTCGGCCGTTGGATCACCAGCCGAGGGCTCAGATTAGATCGTTCATCCCCGAACCGGTATGCATCGCCAGCCGCTGGATCCTATATCTACGGCCCTAATTTAAAGCGATGAACAGGTAAACTATTCTCTAATCCTAGCCATCCGTGAACAAATCAACGGCCTGGAGTCCTCGTTGATCCGCACCCTATCTAGACCGCCGAATCGCGATCGGACGATGGACGCATATCCAACAACAGTGGACCGCCCAACCGGCGGCGCGGACGCCAGGCGCGGTGGCGCCATGGCCGGACCTCCGAGCGCGGTGATTTAGCGCCCGAAATTCTATGCCGTTGGGTGCTACGCAATCATAAAGATCAGGCGGACTCTGTGGTGGAATCAATTCCGTGAATCGACGATGGGTCAGGCCGAATCACGGCAGCATTCAAGTCGCGGCAGAGATGCACGTCGGTCAGATAGTTTTCGGCATCCTACAACCCAATTGATCCAAGTATCCCAGCACACTAGGGCAACGCATAGAGGGGACGAAGGCGGACAGGGCAAGGGTCCTCATACCAAGTATTCTGCCGCAGGGAGGTACGACCACGCCGGGGCGAGGTTCCGCGGTGTCCATGTAGCGACGGCGAGAAATTCCGCCCGCACGAAGCCGCCTCCGCCCAATCGCCTGCCACCGAACGGTTCCTCGCGTTGCGCCCGCCGATTCCCAACGCCAAACAGGACGTTGACCACGCACTGGTGGCGGCAGGGGACTTCCGCCGTGGATGCGCACACCAGCTTCCTCGCCCACGCCCCTTGCCTGACCGGAGTGGAAAAACCCTGAACCCAGGTGGCTATCGACGGTGCACGAGGTAGCGGACCAAGGGGGCGCCCCACGCTCCAGGTTTTATGGGGAGGGCGAGCCCGGAGCGATCGGAGCGTCCACGGCCACCTTGAGGAGCAGCACCGTTGGTTTCGCGGTTAGTTGAAGATGCCTGACGCTTGGGTCCCACAAATCAGTGAGGTGAGTGGGTGGCGTGCGTATGCTTCGAGCCTGACGGCCGGGCCCCACGCGACAGCCAGTTAAGCCACGCGCGCGCGGAGGATAGCACAGAGCCGAGGTCGGCCCGCGAGGGCGCGATTACTGGGCCAAAATTAGCCTTCACGGCCCACCCGAGTTAGGAGTCCTTTTTCTTTATTCTTTTCTCCATTTTTCTTATTTTTGAACCTAAATTTGAATTTCAAATTTGTGGTGAATCTTGTACTCTAACTCCCGAGTATATGATTTGAATAAATCATTATGGAATAAATTTATCTGCTTATAACTTTATTATTGTATTGTATAGTACCTTCTCCTTCCTCCTCTATTTCAAACCCTAATTCTCAAGTTAGGATTTAAACTTCATCTGAAGACAATTATTATATTTTAATTAATATTATTGTGAATATTATCTGATGCACAAACAAAACTCCAATATAATGCACTTTCTTTTATTTTAGTGTCATTGGTTAAATTTAATCACTCTTAATTTTGTGTATGCCCTTTTCATGATGCAAATAAGGCACATAAAATGAGAAGATCTCTCTATATTCTTTATTTAGAATTTTGAGTATTACACACGGCCAATGAAGGGAGCGATTAGAAGAGAATTCACAATGACTGACTGAACAAATAGAGATTATAGAATGACATAATTCCACCATATACAGAGACCAAATAAGAGGAAGTTTGTGAGCTTAAGTTTCTAAAATAAGTCACATGAACTCAAACTTATAAAAAAGATAGATCAAAATATGGAGTGGTTGCTAAAGTCAGGCATCAATAAAAACTGCATGCGCTCCATACAAATTATGGTACTTCATAGCAATTACTAACATTTAAAACCAACAAATAACCTTTCCTTTTACTATTAGCGTGACAAATCATTGCTGCTCCATCCAATTCAGCAACCTAAAACATCGTGGAGTCCATGGCGCCAATATGGTCTCAGAAACGACCTAATGCATGCAATAGCCAAGAACACAAGGGATGAGCACCCTGTGGTAGTGCTCACATGTATCTCCAAATCATAATACATATTTTGCAGGATCCTTGAGCCATCATCAAAAGAACACAAACCATGTGCAGACAATAAATAAAGTTATGTTTAGTCCTTAGCACAACAAAAAACTAACACCCAAAACAACAGAGGAACAACACAATAATTTTTGCAAAGACAAAAGGATGGGTGACATGTACATAGAAGTGGTAGAAGCATACCGAGTCGACATCGTGGTAAGGAAAAGACCATTGTCACACCAGGTTTTGGAAGGTAAGCCAGATGCGAACCATTCACGTGCCAGGATCAGAAACTCACGTACACAACGATTACATAATTGGACATCATCACACATTGCTCAAAATAAATAGCGGAAAGGTACTTTATTACATCAAGATGTCCAAGACATCCACAGAGTCTATAACATAGTCATTAACATAATCAAAGTGCGGAATACAAAACGTAGAAGATAAAGCCTTCACAGAAAACTGACTGGGGGTTTGCCACTAAGATAACTAGAACTCGTCGTAGTCCTAAAACTCCTCAAAGTCCTCCATGTTGCCAGCATCTCCTCCTGAGCATTAAATATAGTGGGGACAACCTGGGGTGGGTGGTTTTTAAAGCAAGGGTGAGTACACATCAACGTACTCAGTAAATGTCCCGTTTGGCTAAAGTGGACTAGCTGTATGTGGTGTTAACGTTAAGCAGTTGCTTTTAGTTGGTCAAAAATTTATTACTATTAATAGAGCCAAGTTTTAGTAATAAGCCCAGTTATTACCCAAATGTACTCCCTCCAAGAGGAAATACCAGATATCATAAATATAACCATCATCATTAAACATCATCATAAAAGTATCCAAAGTTCTTCTAATCAAAGAGGATCCCAAGGCCGCTCTTAACCGTGAGCACGACTGATATACCAGTTTCTAACACTCTACAGAGGTTGCACACTTTACGCACAAGTCGTGGTTCCCGTTCTGCCTGGAGATCATGACTCTCCATTGATCACTACCAAGGTGACCTAGCAGGGTCTCACTATGTAGCCTTTACAAAGATTCCCCACCAGAGGTCATAGTCGCCCGTTAGGTTTCTCCAGTTTGATAAACACAGTACCTCTCCCCAAAGGAAGGGTGACTGTAACGCCCCGAATTTGATGAGGTAAAATTTTCTTTCTCCAGCACTCACCAAATTCGGGCGTTACCTTTCCTTTTTCCATTTTCTTCTCACTATGTCTTGTTCTTTCTCAAAGTTCTAGCGAGAGTTAACTCGAAATTGGGTAAAAGTAAACCTTGGAAATGTTTCCTTTGGTTGTTGCATCATGTCGGACCATGCATCTATTTTGTTTGTTGAGTGAATTTGTGAAACACGCATTTCGGCGAAGAACTAGAGCTAAAATAGAAATTAGAAAAAATAGATTAAAAGGGAAAATAGAAACCCCTCAAGCCCCTTTCTCTCCCCCTTCTTCTGGCGGCCAAAGCCTGGCGCGCGGCCCAGCCGCGGCCTGCCCCCCTCTCCCCTTCCCCGCGCAGCCCAGCCGCCCCTCCCCCTGCGCAGCCCAGCTCCCGCGCCCAGCTTCCCCCGGCACGGCCTAGCTCTCGCGCCCACTCCCAGCGCGCCGGACCCGCCTGGCGGTTGTGGCCTGGCCTCCGAACAGACCGCGCGCAACAGCCACCGCTGTGGTCGCGCGCACCTGCGGCCTCGGCGTGCGCGCAACCGCCGCCGTGAGCTGCGTCCACGACGCCTCAAACCCAAAAGGAAACCAACCTCCTCCCTCCCACGTTCTGCCCAAAATCCTCTCTCGTTCTACGCCGCGCAGGGAGCAGTGTTTAAAATAGCGGGCTAACCCATTTATCCCCGGCCTTCTCCAGCGGCTACAAAAGGATATATCGGGATATATCTGCAGCTAAATGTTTTAGCGGTTTTCACTAGACAGTACACAGTAGACACTTAGACAGATCCTCCCATGATCCCAATTCCCAGACCTCACACTAGCCACTGATTGCAACAAGCAAAGCAGCCCAAAATACATTTATCTCACAACTAGCCGCTGATTCCACAAAAATCCAAGTCATTGATCTCACAACTCACATTCTCACCTACAATTTAAAATGCACCTCGAACAAAAACAGCTAGCCGCTGATTGCAACAAGCAAAGCAGCCCAAAATACATTTACCATTCACAAATGTAAACAACTAGCAAAACATTCACCAGAAAATAATATGCACATTCAGTCAGTCATTCAGCAGAATGTAACTGAAGCAGAGTTCACCTATGTAGTATGTACAAAAAAAAAGAATTACAAAGTATAGTAACTGAAGCAGAGTTTACAATTTACACTTGAAGCGGAGATTATAATCAGCTAGCAGATATTGACAAATGAAAAGTAGCTTCATCACAAATGTAAACTAGCTTAGTTCAAAAATGAATAATGGCTTCAAATTCAGATGTAGTGACGGAATCTGAATAAACATATGCAGTGACAGAATTTTCACAGGCTGTTGTACATAGTAATCAGGCTGTTCTCGTTAAGAGTTTCATTGTGTTATTTGCAATAATAATCAGATCAACACTGCAGATTGAAGCTTAAAATTCAGATGTAGTGACGGAATCTGAATAAACATATGCAGTGACAGAATTTTCACAGGCTGTTGTACATAGTAATCAGGCTGTTCTCGTTAAGAGTTTCATTGTGTTATTTGCAATAATAATCAGATTCTGGAGAGTACACTCACAACATCCTGAGAAAACTGGCAGCACGACATGTTTATGCCTATGTTCTACTCACAATGAAGCTTCAATTTGCATAAATTCCGTCACCGGCGTCGACATAGGAGCCGTCGGAGATGTACACGATGTCGGTGACCTTGTCCGTGTACCCGCTGGAGTCGGCGTCCAGGTCGTAGTCGATGCTCAGGAAACCTGCATGCCACACGATCGACGGCTCATCAGTTCCGAAGTCCAAACTGGAGACTGGCGAGATCAGTGGCGTGGTGGCGCCGCCCACCACCTGTGCTGCGCCCCGGCGTTCTTGAGCTCCGCGGCCTGTGACGGCGCCCACGACCTTGGCTTGGCGGCGGCGCACACCTATCTAGCCGCCGGCGGCTGCTCGAGAGGACGAGTGCAGGTCTACAGGAGCAGCAACACAGCCGCCGCTAGGGTTTTTACTTTTTTACTTTTAGTGCTCGGCTGTGTTGTTTTTTGGGCCCAAAATTCGTTCGCTGGATCGGCCCACGTCTGCTTCCAAAGTCCAAACATGAATTTAGCACGCTAAATTATAGCCGGTTTAGCTGATTTAGCCGGCTAATAGCGGATATTAGCGTCTCTATCTGTTTAGCGCTAAAATGTGAATATCCTATCCCCACCCTCCTCCAGCAGCTATATCCGGATATAGCGGCAGCTATATCCAGCTATTTTAAACATTGGCAGGGAGTAGCCGAACCCGCTCACTAGCGCCGAATCGGTCGACTCGGAGCTCGCCGTAGAGCTCGTCTACGCTTGTCGGGGTGAGCTCTCCTTCCTCTTCGTCGCCGCGCGGCCTGGCGTGCTGGTGGCACGTGGCGCCCACCTCGCCTGCGGCGCGTGGCCCACACAGCCCGCGGCTCGCCTGTGGCGGCCAGCGTGGCCAGCGCGGTCCGCGGCTCGCTCGTGGTGGCCCCGGTGCGGCCAGCCCGTGGTGCCCCTAGCACCCCCGGTGTCGCGCGGTTCGACCTGGTACGACCTGGTGTGGCCTGGCGGGCGGCCAGTGCCCAGCGTGGCGCGGCTTGGCCCGCGGTGGCGTGCGTGGTGCGCGGCCAACCTGCCCGCAGCGCGCTCGCAGCAGCGGCCTGCGGCCCACGCAGGGCGCGGCCACCTCGCCCGCGTGGCTGGCTTGCCCGCGGCGCCCTGCGCTCGCACGACGCGGCTTGGTGCCCGGCGTGGCGTGGCTTGGCCCCGGCGCGCATGCCGCCTGCTCGCCCGCGGCGCGACCAGCTCGACCGGCGACCGATGCCTTCCCTGGCTAACTCGGCCAGTGAAGGGAGGAGCTCATTGTTCTTATTATTATTATCTACTTTATTTTATTTTCGTTTTGCGAATAGAACACCGATGGACCACGTGAATAATTTAGTTCTTTTTTAGAGTCGGCAATCCCATTTGCTAGCCCCGGGGATACAGTTAATTGTGGGTGTGCACTGGTCCACTAAATTTACGTACGTATTTCATGATATTAATTTGGTTTGGTCTGTTTCAGTCACGTTAGTTTCATAGTAATAATACCATTTGTATGTTAACAACATTAACCTGTCATAACACATGCTTTCACAAGTTATGTAATTACTTGTTAACCCAATAGTAATCTAACGAAGACTAGCTTATGATCTGGAACTATGCTTTGTGAACCTACATGAGTGTAGTTAGGCCACCTCGAATGTTTCATACTTGTTAGATATAAATGTGTCGTCAAGCTATAAATTCCTTCAAGTAGCACGTGCAGTGTCACGCGTCGTCGTGTGCCGTTCCGCTGACGCTAGCTTCACGTGATCGTAAGCGCGAGCTTCGTTTGTTTCTTTATATGGTGTATTGTTCTTTTTCTGATTTAAGATGTGAATGTTTGCACTCGCATAGAGAATGGTCCGGTTGCGGAGTCCGAAGAGATCGCAGGAGAAGATCTTGAGCAGCAATTGGATGGTGAAGGCAAGTGTCCCCTGACCTATCTATGTCCTATCCATTTTATAATTCACTCCCCGCATTTACATGATTTATACCTAAGGATTGACTAGCTTTTGTTTATCATGTCCTTGTTTACCTATTTGGGTTGGGTTATTTTGGTTTAGCTTTATGCTAGTGCTTCACATTAATCAATGAACATGATGAGATTATCTATGATATGTTGTATTCCCTTTTGATTATGATGATATACTTGTGGTATTTAAGGGGACTCGAGCGGTTTCTCGAGTGCCTCTCCGTAAGGACCTATTCGTTGGATGACCGCCCGGGAAAAACAGTGAACCATGAGGGTGGTATGGGACGCCCTTAGCTAAGTAATTAGAGGAACTGGGTCGTGCCGTCAATGGGACTCGGTGAATGCGACTCGCTCTGCCAAGGGTGGATTGCCCCTTAGGGAGGAGTGCGGTACATTTAGGAAACCTAACGAGCGGCTACAGCCTTGGGGAATCTTTGTAAAGGCTTCGTAGTGATGCCCTGCTAGGCTACCTAGGTAGTGGTCAATAGGGAGTAGCTCTCTCCGGGCAGAAAGGGACTCACAGCTTGTGGGTAAAGTGTGCAACCTTTGCAGAGTGTTATGAAACTGATATATCAGCCGTGCTCGCGGTTATGAGCGACCAAGGGAGCTCCAATGATTAGAGATACTTGATCAGAGATGGTTGGTTTACAGGTGGTGATGAGGATGATGGTCATGATTATGCTTATGGTAATGGTAAGTGGTATTCTTTCTGTTTGAAAAGGGTACTTTGGGTTAACAACTTGGGTTAATGCTAAAACCTAGCTTTCAACTATTAATAATAACCTGACCAACTAAAAGCAACTGCTTGACTTAACCCCACATAAAGCTAGTCCACTACAGCCAAACGAGACAATTGTTGAGTATGTTGATGTGTACTCACCCTTGCTTTACACACCAACCCCCCAGGTTGTCCACGTTGCAACCACTGCTCAGGAGAAGATGAAGCCGTGGAGGAAGACTTCCAAGAGTTCTAAGAGTACGGCGAGTTTTAGGCGCGGGTTAGCGACAAACCCCAGTCGGCTGCCTGTGAAGGTCGCGTGTATCTACGTTTCATTTTCACACTTTGATTATTGTTAAAGACTATGTGGATGTATCAGACATCATGATGTAATCGACTATTACTACCTTTTATGTTATTATTTGAGCACTGTGTGATGATGTCCAGTTATGTAACTGCTGTATACGTGAATTGCTGATCCTGGCACGTACATGGTTCGCATTTCGTTTACCTTCTAAAACCGAGTGTGACAGTGACTAACAAAAACCAAATCAAGAACCTCTGCAACCAGCCTTGGTAGAGCAAGTACTGTGCTGAAACCCCATTGACAGCCCTACGGTGAAGCCAACTACACCTCAGGTTCCTCTAATTAATTAGCTAAGGGCATCCCATTCCACCCTGATGGTTGCACCGTTATCCTAGGTTGTCACTCCCCAAATAGGTCCTTACGGAGAGGTACTCAGGAAAATGGCCTGAGTCCCCTAAAGTATCACAGGATCATCATCGAGATAACATCATCGTATCATAAGTATTCACATCATGTTCATTGATTAAAGTAAAGCAATAGCATAAAGCTAACCATGATAACCCAAAAGGTAAACAAGGATAAGGTAAATACAGACTAGTCAATCCTTAGGTTTCAATAATGTAATGTGGGACAGTGAATTATAAAGTACGTAGGACATAATGGGTCAAAGGACACTTTCCTTCACTAGGTTGTTGCTCAGGAAGATCTTCGGCAACACACTCAGGAACCACAGGCCGCTCGTTGTCTAAATAAAGTGATCATACATTCAATACATTTGGAAAAGACAAATGAATAGCACACCAAAGATGTACAATCAAGTGAACACAAGTCTGACAAGACATTATAAATACCAAAGATAAACTTAAATGCTAGGGATTAGTATATTTAGAGATCAGTGGTTCACTAGACATTATGGATTATGTAGTTTAGTGCCACTAATTTTTAGTGAGACACAAAATTACACGAGGGATCAATTCATACACAGCATTTTATTAATCTCACAAAATTAAACATCTAAGTACCATTAGAATTTCCTTTTTATTTATTTTATTAAATAAATACATTATTACATAAACTTAACCTATAGATTAGGCATAAAATTAAAGTGCACAGACTGTGGATGAACATAATTTATTTGGATAGAGAATATTCCTATGAACATTTTGCAATTTGAACCACTAAAGTTGGAGTTCATATGAAAAAGATATGAAATAAACAAGTTTTGAAGTTTGAAATATAAAACTAGGTCCTAATCTGTGATTATTTAAAAAGCCAGGGG
Organism: Zea mays; assembly: GCF_902167145.1. Classification (NCBI taxonomy): domain Eukaryota; kingdom Viridiplantae; phylum Streptophyta; class Magnoliopsida; order Poales; family Poaceae; genus Zea; species Zea mays. The sequence continues at coordinate 90,784,468 of NC_050105.1, forward strand.
TCTGTTTATAAGTGTTTAGGGGCCTGCACGCAAAACCTAAGGACGACGGGTTGATTCTCGGAAAACCGATGGGTTCTTTAACAATTTTACCACTCGAAGGGGTACGAGGCTATACTGACCGTCCGATCCCCGATCAACGGCCCAGATTAGATCCCGTTGACTGGCGCGCGGGCGCGGAGCGAGCGCTGATACGTGGGCTCAGGGTGTCAGCGACCTGAGGTAGGGCTGACTGTAACACCCTGAATTTGGCGTATAAAATTTCTTTTCCGATGTCCACCAAATTCAGGTGTTGCCCTCTCCTTTACCCTCTTCTCTTCTCTCGTTTGTAAATAATGGAGAATTATTTTATTATATATATATAAGTTTTTAGCATATTAAAATAAAATTCTAGAGAAGTTTGATGGTTGCATCATGCTAGAGAATATATTTATTTATGTCTTTATGAGCGATCTTGTGAAGCAGACATTTAAATAGGAACTCAAATTAAAGTAGTAAGAAAAAGAGAGAGTAGAAGGAAAAATAAATTAAAAAGGAAAACCAATTCTTTTCCCACTCGTCTGCTAGCCTGGTTGCCGCCCGGCTCGCTCCCATGCAAAAAAAAAACTGCTGCGGGACCCACTTGTCATCTTTTCTACGCCTCCCTCCTCGCTCATTCTGGCCACGATCGTGGGCTGGCAAGGCATCTGGCACCCTGCAGTTCCTCTCCTATCGTTGTATCCACATTGGTCGCCCAGCACGCCGCCTCCCCACAACTTGCCAGCCACGCCATGCCCTCGCTGCACCTCGCCTCGCCGCGGTCGGAACTGTGCCTCCTCGTCGTGCGCAGCAACCACAGCCCAGCCTCAACTCTAGCCCCGTCTCACCGGCGCCTGCAGCCACGGCTGCTACGCGCGTGCGCAGGGCAACACGCGCCCTCCCCTCGATGTCTGGGCTGCTGCGCTATCGTCGCCATGGAGTATCGCTGCTGTTCATCGACGTCCACACCTCTCTGTTGGCGTTCTTCTTCTTCCGGTGAGCATGCCCTCTCTGTATTCTCTTTTCTTTTCCTTCTTCCGGCCAGCCCCCATACCCCCTTTGTGCAGCTGGCCGAGCGGCCATGTGCCCCCACGCGTGGCCAAATCCCCACGCTAGATGCTAGGCCCCTACTTGCTCTATAGCCAAATCAATTTCTCCCACCCCTTGCTGCTCGTGGATGCCAGGAAGAAGAAAAGAAATCGTTTCTTGTAGCCACACCAAATCCCATTGTGTGGATGTGCCTCATGTGACCCATTGTGTGTCACATTTTCAAGCCAATAAGATTACACGACACCATTTAATCTGTGAATTATTAAATACTAAGCAGTATCATTTGTGTTAGATTTCCAATTTAATTCATTCAAGTTGTGTTAGTTTTCTTATAACATCATCTACATGTTAATAATATTGTTTCATCATAGCACATGTTTTAATTAATTAAATGATTGCTTATCTACTGTTGATTAAATTAGTGTGTCGTCGGGGTTTAGATGACGTTTGTCTACCCGTAGACGACGCCCGTCTACCCCCCGTCTACCTCGTCTACCCCTTCACGTGCGCGTGTTCGCGCCGTTCGCACATGTCGTTGTTGCCGTTCGCGTGCGCGGTCGATGCGCGCCGTCACCGTCCTTTCGCGCTTTGTCGCGCACGCGATCCGCACACATTAGTTGGTTGTTTCGCTATAATCGTTCGTGCTTAGTAATTAATCGAATAATTGATAATAGCTTACACAAATAATTTATGCTAACTAAAATCAACTTAGAAAATATAGTATTGCTTCATCATATCACCGATTTTAATTAGTTATTTACTTATTTATTCAATGCTTATCAGGTTGTCGCGCTAGTTAAAACTACATTATAGTTATAGTTATCATCCCGAACTTTTTACAAATAGATGTCAACCCAAATTAATGTAATGTTATTTTTAATATCTATTTGGTATTTAGTATAAGCACGACATGTAGTTAGTGATTCTCGCGTACCGCACACGCGGTTTTGCACGTGGTTACGTGCTGATCCGCGTGTCGTTCGCGCTCGTCGTTTACGTTGTTTCGCACAGTTGCGCGTGTTATTAAGTCCGTTACGGCCCTTTTCGCGTTACGTTAATTTCATAGCAATATCGTCAACATATTAATAATGTTATTGCATCATGTCACAAGTCTATATTATTTAATTAGCTATTAATTCTGTTTTATAGTTTTTAACTCGCGCTTTTATAAGTAAAGGTTAACTTGATTAATACCAACTTAAATGTTTCTTCCTTTAATTCGTGTCTAGTATAATCACGTTATCTGTTAGCGAGTATCGCGCGTTGTCGCGCACATTATTTCGTGTATCAGTCGTGCGCCGCGTGCGTGTCATCATGCTGTTCGCGCCGTAGTCGTGTCGCGCGCGGTCGTGCACGTTGTTTCGCATGTGTCGCGCGTGCTGTTCCACACGCGGTGGCATGCTGTTTCGCGCGTCATTCGCGCTGGTCGCACGCGCTGTTTCGTGTGTCGTCAGCGTGTTATGTCGTGCATGTCCACACGTCGTTCTATACGATGTCATGTTGTTTCGTGTATCGTAAATTCGCCTCACGTAGAATCTCTCGTGTTAATTAAATTACTTTTTTATTTGACAATTGTTAGCGTAGCAGATTTAATCAAAACTATATAGCAGTTATAATTTATATTTTATAATGTAGAATTAAATGTCCTGACTATTACTTGCGTAGTGTAAACGTTACGACTTCTTGACTGTAGCTTCGACCGTCGCGTTCCTTATCCCCGCGTAACCGTAAAGTGCTCTCTTATTTTTATAATGCTTGTTTTGATAATATTTTATCTTGTATGGTGTAATGTTCTTATGCAAGTATATGTTTGTTTGTGTTTGTTTGTATTCGCTACGCGTTGCGAATAGATTGTGATCCGTTTCCGAGCTTTGAGGGATCGACGATCAAGCGTTGGCGACCAAGTGATCAAGCTCTCTGAGTTCTATAAGGCTGAAGATTCTGAGCATCTGTTTGGTGAAGGAAAGTGTCCTCTGACCCATTATGTCCCATTTACTTTATAATACACTGTCCCGCATACTATGAACAACCTAAGGATTTACTAGCTTTCTATTTACCTTGCCCTTGATTTACCTTTTGGGTTACTATGGTTAGCCACATGCTAGCGCTTTACTTTAATTAATGAACATGATGAGATACAATGATGATACTATGATTTTATTCTGGATATGATGATATACTTGTGGCATTTAGGGGACTCGGGCTGTTTCCCGAGTACCTCTCCGTAAGGACCTGTTCGTTGAGAGACCACCCGGGATAACAGTGCAACCATGAGGGTGAAATGGGATGCCCTTAGCTAATTAATTAGAGGAACTAGAGGTGTAGTTGCTTCGCCGTCGTGCCGTCAATGGGGTCCAGGCACAGTGCTTGCTCTGTCGTGGCTGAGTGCCGAGGTTCTTTCGTTTTGCTTTGGTTAGTCACTCTCCTGCGGGGAGAGGTACTGTGTTTATCAAACTGGAGAAACCTAACGGGCGGCTATGACCTCTAGGGAATCTTTGTAAAAGCTACGTAGTGATACCCTGCCAGACCACCTAGGAAGTGATCAATGGGGAGTCATGATCCCCGCGCAAAACGGGAATCACGGCTCATGGGTAAAGTGTGCGACCTCTGCAGAGGATTAGAAACTGATATATCAGTCGTGCTCACGGTTATGAGCGGCCTTGGGATCCTCTTTGATTAGAGATACAGATGGTTCGAGATACAATGGTTCTTTTATTATTTCGATTCAATGATGATAATGAGGTTTCCTCGATGAGGAAATGGTTCACGGGTTGGTTATATGATAAAACTTGGCTTCCACTAATAATAAATATCTGATCAACTAAAAGCAATCTGCTTTGACCTTAACCCCACATAAAGCTAGTCCACTTCAGCCAAACGGGACATTTGCTGAGTACGTTGATGTGTACTCACCCTTGCTTTCACAAAACACCAGGTTGCCTTTAGTGCAATCTATGCTCAGGTAAAGAAGAAGGCGTCGAGGCGGATCTCCAGGAGTTCCAGGACGTCGACGAGTTCGAGGATTAGGCTAGCGACCTCCCCCAGTCAGTTGCCTGTGGTGGGTTGTTTACGTTGGCTACGTTTCGATTCTGTGTACTTTGATTTATATTATGTAAATGGCTCTAGTCTGTAATATTATTACTTACTCTTTATTGTAATTCGAAGCATTGTGCTATGATGAGTCATTTATGTAATCGCTGTGTACGTGAATTACTGATCCTGGCACGTACATGGTTCGCATTCGGTTTGCCTTTTGAAACCGGGTGTGACATAAGTGGTATCAAAGTCGTGCTGACTCTAGGACCGCTGACCTAGAGTAGCATTGGCCGTTTTAAGGACTTATTGACTTTTACTTCACCCCATCCTTGATGCTACTCCAAAATATTAGTCACCTCGACTAATTCTATGTTATGCTTCTATATATCACCTTGCCAAATGTATTTTGTTCTAATATTGTCTATGCTTCACCTATTCATTCTATTAGATCTGATCTCACTCTTGTGCTTGCGACATCTTTGTAAATGCCCCCTGATCATAACCTTCTTGTCTTTTGGGATTCTTTTTGTCTTCCATTATTAAATTGCTACCATTTGACCATATCTATTCCATTGGTATTGACTTGCTGCATCTTTTGGATTCTTCCATACCCTTATCCCTTAATTCAAATACTTAACCCTGAAAACTATGTTGCCCATTTAAACATTCTAGTTTATATTTTCATGCCCTTCTTGTCTTTTGAGATCCCTTTCTATTCTGTTGTTAAGTCATTATCTTTCGATAATTTCTATGCCCTTGGTCTTAGTATGCTCGTATCCTTGGAATCTTACATACTCTTATATTCTTATGTATCCTTATTTTCATACCCCAATAACTGTTCAAGACATTTCAGTTAACATGTCCTTGACCACCCCTGTTTCTTAACGGTCCATGAGCGATCATTTTATGTTGCCCATCCTTGGTGATCTCATTGTTTCTTTATAACTTCTCTCGATAATGAATTCTTACTTCAACCATTTTATTGCACCCTCACCTATCTTACCTTGATTATTTTCTCCACTTCGCCATTTCGCGAGTCTTGCCTTAACTCTATCCTTTGTTATGCCTTTCATTATTATCACCTTCGTCTTTGACACCTCTATACCTTACCTTGATACCTATCTTATACCTGCGCTCCAAAACCTTCTTTCGTCTCAATTTTAAACAATGAAGGTTACCTATTTTCCCTTAGTTGCATCCTATTCCTTGTCGCTTGCGAGTTTTTAACTCCACCCTTTGTTATCTGTTACTACCTTTACCTTCGTCGTCTCTCCATCTTACCTTGATGACTATCTTATGTCTGTTATTTAAAGTTCCCTCTCTCATCTCAATTCAAGGGAAGTGTTTTACTTATCCTACCCTTGGTCGGAACCTCGTCTTCGCTAGGTGTGAGTCTTATCTTAACTACATTCTTTGTTGTACTCATACCACTGGCTCTTCTATGCCTTCATCTTTTCTCATATACCCTTGTCTGTTATCGCCTTTGACCCTTGCGATATCTATGTCTTCTACCTAAATGCTTACCTCGAGCTTATCTTTTAAAAGCCTCCCCTTTCCTTCAACCCAGTTTGAGAGTTGTGGGTTACCTATCTCTCCCTTGATTTCTTTTCACTTCTTGTCGCCTTACGAGTTTTGTCTTAATTCCATCCTTTGCTATGTGTTTTATTTGCTATCACCATCTCCTTGTCATCCATCGATCTTGCCTTGATACTCATCTTTATGCTGGCTCTTTAAAATCTCCTCTCTTCCACCTCAATTGGAGAGTGGCAATTTACCTATCTGGCCCATGGACGTACCCTCTCCTTTTCCATTCGCATGTCTTGTCTTAACTCCATCCTTTGTGGTATTTATATTCTTGGTTCTTATGCACATTTACCTCCTCTCCTACATCCTTGCCCGTTATCACCTTTAAACCCTCGTGATACCTATGCCCTTGCCCACATGCTTATCTTGAACCTACCCTTTTAAGCCACCTCTTTTTCATCGATGTCGGAGGATAATACCTCACCTACTTCACCATTGATTGCTTTCCCTTCTTTGATGCCTCACAAGTTTTTTCTAAATACATCATTTGTTGTGTGTTTGTCCGTTATCACCTTAACCCTTGTCATCCTTCGATCATTACTTTGATGTTTGTCATGTACCTGCATTTTAAAGTTGCCTTCCCCATTTTATTTCAAGAGTGTTGTCTTACCCCTCCCCACTCTTGTATGTTCCCTATTCCTATGTCGCGTTGCAAGCCTTAGCTTTTGTTTGATATCGCCCTTACCTTCCTAATATCTAGATCTTTCCATGATGCTTCTCCTATGCATACCTTTTGAAACATCACCTTTCCCATCTCGATTTGAGAATGGTGTTTACCTACCCTGCCCTTGGTTGCATTTTCTCCCTTGTAACTATGATCCTTGCTTTAGCTCCATCCTTTATTATGCTCATGCCCCTCCATGTCTTATTATTCCCCTTGCCTTTTATTGGCCTAGGAGTAGTTTCCCTTTTTAAGGAAAGACCACCATTTAATTAAAAGTTACGTATAGCAACGAGATGTTTGTTGTTGTATGCTTGTGTTGTTTGTCTTTGTGTTATGACTGATTTGCTTCTTTGTGATGAGTGTTGGTGTGTTGTGGCCCCTTGTCCACAATGACATCAGTTTACCAGGTAAGTGCCATATAGTTAATTAGTTGGGTTCTCCCCCTACTCTCTCTCTAATCCGTCTATACTTACCTTTTCTCGCTACCCTTTCCTCTTGCACCTGTCCGGTCGGCATCCCCCAACTCCTTCAAATCAGTCAAGATCAGAGTCGGTAGCATCTTCATCAAGTGTGTATCAACGCTCCTGTTAAAGGGGTTAGCCGCTAACCCCAATGAAGACAATGCGATCCACGTCAACCAACAAGATCAGAGTGGCGCAACGAAAGCGTGTGTGGGTCCAACCCACAGGTCAAAGAGATCTTCATGAATTGCATCAACCGTCTCAAGCATCTGAAGGTCAAAGCAACCAACCCACAAGTCAAGCCGGCGGAGTCAAAGCCATGTTAGAAGAATCTACAAAAAAAAACCAATAAACCAATCTCATTTTCTTGCTAGCCTCTTCTTGAATCTCGAGGGCGAGATTCTGTTAAGGGGGTTAGATTTGTAACACCCTGAATTTGGCGTATAAAATTTCTTTTCCGATGTCCACCAAATTCAGGTGTTGCCCTCTCCTTTACCCTCTTCTCTTCTCTCGTTTGTAAATAATGGAGAATTATTTTATTATATATATAAGTTTTTAGCATATTAAAATAAAATTCTAGAGAAGTTTGATGGTTGCATCATGCTAGAGAATATATTTATTTATGTCTTTATGAGCGATCTTGTGAAGCAGTCATTTAAATAGGAACTCAAATTAAAGTAGTAAGAAAAAGAGAGAGTAGAAGGAAAAATAAATTAAAAAGGAAAACCAATTCTTTTCCCACTCGTCTGCTAGCCTGGTTGCCGCCCGGCTCGCTCCCATGCAAAAAAAACCGCTGCGGGACACACTTGTCATCTTTTCTACGCCTCCCTCCTCGCTCATTCTGGCCACGATCGTCGGCTGGCAAGGCATCTGGCACCCTGCAGTTCCTCTCCTATCGTTGTATCCACATTGGTCGCCCAGCACGCCGCCTCCCCACAACTTGCCAGCCACGCCATGCCCTCGCTTACCCTCGCCTCGCCGCGGTCGGAACTGTGCCTCCTCGTCGTGCGCAGCAACCACAGCCCAGCCTCAACTCTAGCCCCGTCTCACCGGCGCCTGCAGCCACGGCTGCTACGCGCGTGCGCAGGGCAACACGCGCCCTCCCCTCGATGTCTGGGCTGCTGCGCTATCGTCGCCATGGAGTATCGCTGCTGTTCATCGACGTCCACACCTCTCTGTTGGCGTTCTTCTTCTTCCGGTGAGCATGCCCTCTCTGTATTCTCTTTTCTTTTCCTTCTTCCGGCCAGCCCCCATACCCCCTTTGTGCAGCTGGCCGAGCGGCCATGTGCCCCCACGCGTGGCCAAATCCCCACGCTAGATGCTAGGCCCCTACTTGCTCTATAGCCAAATCAATTTCTCCCACCCCTTGCTGCTCGTGGATGCCAGGAAGAAGAAAAGAAACCGTTTCTTGTAGCCACACCAAATCCCATTGTGTGGATGTGCCTCATGTGACCCATTGTGTGTCACATTTTCAAGCCAATAAGATTACACGACACCATTTAATCTGTGAATTATTAAATACTAAGCAGTATCATTTGTGTTAGATTTCCAATTTAATTCATTCAAGTTGTGTTAGTTTTCTTATAACATCATCTACATGTTAATAATATTGTTTCATCATAGCACATGTTTTAATTAATTAAATGATTGCTTATCTACTGTTGATTAAATTAGCGTGTCGTCGGGGTTTAGATGACGTTTGTCTACCCGTAGACGACGCCCGTCTACCCCCCGTCTACCTCGTCTACCCCCTTCACGTGCGCGTGTTCGCGCCGTTCGCACATGTCGTTGTTGCCGTTCGCGTGCGCGGTCGATGCGCGCCGTCACCGTCCTTTCGCGCTTTGTCGCGCACGCGATCCGCACACATTAGTTGGTTGTTTCGCTATAATCGTTCGTGCTTAGTAATTAATCGAATAATTGATAATAGCTTACACAAATAATTTATGCTAACTAAAATCAACTTAGAAAATATAGTATTGCTTCATCATATCACCGATTTTAATTAGTTATTTACTTATTTATTCAATGCTTATCAGGTTGTCGCGCTAGTTAAAACTACATTATAGTTATAGTTATCATCCCGAGCTTTTTACAAATAGATGTCAACCCAAATTAATGTAATGTTATTTTTAATATCTATTTGGTATTTAGTATAAGCACGACATGTAGTTAGTGATTCTCGCGTACCGCACACGCGGTTTTGCACGTGGTTACGTGCTGATCCGCGTGTCGTTCGCGCTCGTCGTTTACGTTGTTTCGCACAGTTGCGCGTGTTATTAAGTCCGTTACGGCCCTTTTCGCGTTACGTTAATTTCATAGCAATATCGTCAACATATTAATAATGTTATTGCATCATGTCACAAGTCTATATTATTTAATTAGCTATTAATTCTGTTTTATAGTTTTTAACTCGCGCTTTTATAAGTAAAGGTTAACTTGATTAATACCAACTTAAATGTTTCTTCCTTTAATTCGTGTCTAGTATAATCACGTTATCTGTTAGCGAGTATCGCGCGTTGTCGCGCACATTATTTCGTGTATCAGTCGTGCGCCGCGTGCGCGTCATCATGCTGTTCGCGCCGTAGTCGTGTCGCGCGCGGTCGTGCACGTTGTTTCGCATGTGTCGCGCGTGCTGTTCCACACGCGGTGGCATGCTGTTTCGCGCGTCATTCGCGCTGGTCGCACGCGCTGTTTCGTGTGTCGTCAGCGTGTTATGTCGTGCATGTCCACACGTCGTTCTATACGATGTCATGTTGTTTCGTGTATCGTAAATTCGCCTCACGTAGAATCTCTCGTGTTAATTAAATTACTTTTTTATTTGACAATTGTTAGCGTAGCAGATTTAATCAAAACTATATAGCAGTTATAATTTATATTTTATAATGTAGAATTAAATGTCCTGACTATTACTTGCGTAGTGTAAACGTTACGACTTCTTGACTGTAGCTTCGACCGTCGCGTTCCTTATCCCCGCGTAACCGTAAAGTGCTCTCTTATTTTTATAATGCTTGTTTTGATAATATTTTATCTTGTATGGTGTAATGTTCTTATGCAAGTATATGTTTGTTTGTGTTTGTTTGTATTCGCTACGCGTTGCGAATAGATTGTGATCCGTTTCCGAGCTTTGAGGGATCGACGATCAAGCGTTGGCGACCAAGTGATCAAGCTCTCTGAGTTCTATAAGGCTGAAGATTCTGAGCATCTGTTTGGTGAAGGAAAGTGTCCTCTGACCCATTATGTCCCATTTACTTTATAATACACTGTCCCGCATACTATGAACAACCTAAGGATTTACTAGCTTTCTATTTACCTTGCCCTTGATTTACCTTTTGGGTTACTATGGTTAGCCACATGCTAGCGCTTTACTTTAATTAATGAACATGATGAGATACAATGATGATACTATGATTTTATTCTGGATATGATGATATACTTGTGGCATTTAGGGGACTCGGGCTGTTTCCCGAGTACCTCTCCGTAAGGACCTGTTCGTTGAGAGACCACCCGGGATAACAGTGCAACCATGAGGGTGAAATGGGATGCCCTTAGCTAATTAATTAGAGGAACTAGAGGTGTAGTTGCTTCGCCGTCGTGCCGTCAATGGGGTCCAGGCACAGTGCTTGCTCTGTCGTGGCTGAGTGCCGAGGTTCTTTCGTTTTGCTTTGGTTAGTCACTCTCCTGCGGGGAGAGGTACTGTGTTTATCAAACTGGAGAAACCTAACGGGCGGCTATGACCTCTAGGGAATCTTTGTAAAAGCTACGTAGTGATACCCTGCCAGACCACCTAGGAAGTGATCAATGGGGAGTCATGATCCCCGCGCAAAACGGGAATCACGGCTCATGGGTAAAGTGTGCGACCTCTGCAGAGGATTAGAAACTGATATATCAGTCGTGCTCACGGTTATGAGCGGCCTTGGGATCCTCTTTGATTAGAGATACAGATGGTTCGAGATACAATGGTTCTTTTATTATTTCGATTCAATGATGATAATGAGGTTTCCTCGATGAGGAAATGGTTCACGGGTTGGTTATATGATAAAACTTGGCTTCCACTAATAATAAATATCTGATCAACTAAAAGCAATCTGCTTTGACCTTAACCCCACATAAAGCTAGTCCACTTCAGCCAAACGGGACATTTGCTGAGTACGTTGATGTGTACTCACCCTTGCTTTCACAAAACACCAGGTTGCCTTTAGTGCAATCTATGCTCAGGTAAAGAAGAAGGCGTCGAGGCGGATCTCCAGGAGTTCCAGGACGTCGACGAGTTCGAGGATTAGGCTAGCGACCTCCCCCAGTCAGTTGCCTGTGGTGGGTTGTTTACGTTGGCTACGTTTCGATTCTGTGTACTTTGATTTATATTATGTAAATGGCTCTAGTCTGTAATATTATTACTTACTCTTTATTGTAATTCGAAGCATTGTGCTATGATGAGTCATTTATGTAATCGCTGTGTACGTGAATTACTGATCCTGGCACGTACATGGTTCGCATTCGGTTTGCCTTTTGAAACCGGGTGTGACATAAGTGGTATCAAAGTCGTGCTGACTCTAGGACCGCTGACCTAGAGTAGCATTGGCCGTTTTAAGGACTTATTGACTTTTACTTCACCCCATCCTTGATGCTACTCCAAAATATTAGTCACCTCGACTAATTCTATGTTATGCTTCTATATATCACCTTGCCAAATGTATTTTGTTCTAATATTGTCTATGCTTCACCTATTCATTCTATTAGATCTGATCTCACTCTTGTGCTTGCGACATCTTTGTAAATGCCCCCTGATCATAACCTTCTTGTCTTTTGGGATTCTTTTTGTCTTCCATTATTAAATTGCTACCATTTGACCATATCTATTCCATTGGTATTGACTTGCTGCATCTTTTGGATTCTTCCATACCCTTATCCCTTAATTCAAATACTTAACCCTGAAAACTATGTTGCCCATTTAAACATTCTAGTTTATATTTTCATGCCCTTCTTGTCTTTTGAGATCCCTTTCTATTCTGTTGTTAAGTCATTATCTTTCGATAATTTCTATGCCCTTGGTCTTAGTATGCTCGTATCCTTGGAATCTTACATACTCTTATATTCTTATGTATCCTTATTTTCATACCCCAATAACTGTTCAAGACATTTCAGTTAACATGTCCTTGACCACCCCTGTTTCTTAACGGTCCATGAGCGATCATTTTATGTTGCCCATCCTTGGTGATCTCATTGTTTCTTTATAACTTCTCTCGATAATGAATTCTTACTTCAACCATTTTATTGCACCCTCACCTATCTTACCTTGATTATTTTCTCCACTTCGCCATTTCGCGAGTCTTGCCTTAACTCTATCCTTTGTTATGCCTTTCATTATTATCACCTTCGTCTTTGACACCTCTATACCTTACCTTGATGCCTATCTTATACCTGCGCTCCAAAACCTTCTTTCGTCTCAATTTTAAACAATGAAGGTTACCTATTTTCCCTTAGTTGCATCCTATTCCTTGTCGCTTGCGAGTTTTTAACTCCACCCTTTGTTATCTGTTACTACCTTTACCTTCGTCGTCTCTCCATCTTACCTTGATGACTATCTTATGTCTGTTATTTAAAGTTCCCTCTCTCATCTCAATTCGAGGGAAGTGTTTTACTTATCCTGCCCTTGGTCGGAACCTCGTCTTCGCTAGGTGTGAGTCTTATCTTAACTACATTCTTTGTTGTACTCATACCACTGGCTCTTCTATGCCTTCATCTTTTCTCATATACCCTTGTCTGTTATCGCCTTTGACCCTTGCGATATCTATGTCTTCTACCTAAATGCTTACCTCGAGCTTATCTTTTAAAAGCCTCCCCTTTCCTTCAACCCAGTTTGAGAGTTGTGGGTTACCTATCTCTCCCTTGATTTCTTTTCACTTCTTGTCGCCTTACGAGTTTTGTCTTAATTCCATCCTTTGCTATGTGTTTTATTTGCTATCACCATCTCCTTGTCATCCATCGATCTTGCCTTGATACTCATCTTTATGCTGGCTCTTTAAAATCTCCTCTCTTCCACCTCAATTGGAGAGTGGCAATTTACCTATCTGGCCCATGGACGTACCCTCTCCTTTTCCATTCGCATGTCTTGTCTTAACTCCATCCTTTGTGGTATTTATATTCTTGGTTCTTATGCACATTTACCTCCTCTCCTACATCCTTGCCCGTTATCACCTTTAAACCCTCGTGATACCTATGCCCTTGCCCACATGCTTATCTTGAACCTACCCTTTTAAGCCACCTCTTTTTCATCGATGTCGGAGGATAATACCTCACCTACTTCACCATTGATTGCTTTCCCTTCTTTGATGCCTCACAAGTTTTTTCTAAATACATCATTTGTTGTGTGTTTGTCCGTTATCACCTTAACCCTTGTCATCCTTCGATCATTACTTTGATGTTTGTCATGTACCTGCATTTTAAAGTTGCCTTCCCCATTTTATTTCAAGAGTGTTGTCTTACCCCTCCCCGCTCTTGTATGTTCCCTATTCCTATGTCGCGTTGCAAGCCTTAGCTTTTGTTTGATATCGCCCTTACCTTCCTAATATCTAGATCTTTCCATGATGCTTCTCCTATGCCTACCTTTTGAAACATCACCTTTCCCATCTCGATTTGAGAATGGTGTTTACCTACCCTGCCCTTGGTTGCATTTTCTCCCTTGTAACTATGATCCTTGCTTTAGCTCCATCCTTTATTATGCTCATGCCCCTCCATGTCTTATTATTCCCCTTGCCTTTTATTGGCCTAGGAGTAGTTTCCCTTTTTAAGGAAAGACCACCATTTAATTAAAAGTTACGTATAGCAACGAGATGTTTGTTGTTGTATGCTTGTGCTGTTTGTCTTTGTGTTATGACTGATTTGCTTCTTTGTGATGAGTGTTGGTGTGTTGTGGCCCCTTGTCCACAATGACATCAGTTTACCAGGTAAGTGCCATATAGTTAATTAGTTGGGTTCTCCCCCTACTCTCTCTCTAATCCGTCTATACTTACCTTTTCTCACTACCCTTTCCTCTTGCACCTGTCCGGTCGGCATCCCCCAACTCCTTCAAATCAGTCAAGATCAGAGTCGGTAGCATCTTCATCAAGTGTGTATCAACGCTCCTGTTAAAGGGGTTAGCCGCTAACCCCAATGAAGACAATGCGATCCACGTCAACCAACAAGATCAGAGTGGCGCAACGAAAGCGTGTGTGGGTCCAACCCACAGGTCAAAGAGATCTTCATGAATTGCATCAACCGTCTCAAGCATCTGAAGGTCAAAGCAACCAACCCACAAGTCAAGCCGGCGGAGTCAAAGCCATGTTAGAAGAATCTACAAAAAAAAACCAATAAACCAATCTCATTTTCTTGCTAGCCTCTTCTTGAATCTCGAGGGCGAGATTCTGTTAAGGGGGTTAGATTTGTAACACCCTGAATTTGGCGTATAAAATTTCTTTTCCGATGTCCACCAAATTCAGGTGTTGCCCTCTCCTTTACCCTCTTCTCTTCTCTCGTTTGTAAATAATGGAGAATTATTTTATTATATATATAAGTTTTTAGCATATTAAAATAAAATTCTAGAGAAGTTTGATGGTTGCATCATGCTAGAGAATATATTTATTTATGTCTTTATGAGCGATCTTGTGAAGCAGTCATTTAAATAGGAACTCAAATTAAAGTAGTAAGAAAAAGAGAGAGTAGAAGGAAAAATAAATTAAAAAGGAAAACCAATTCTTTTCCCACTCGTCTGCTAGCCTGGTTGCCGTTCGGCTTGCTCCCATGCAAAAAAAACCGCTGCGGGACACACTTGTCATCTTTTCTACGCCTCCCTCCTCGCTCATTCTGGCCACGATCGTGGGCTGGCAAGGCATCTGGCACCCTGCAGTTCCTCTCCTATCGTTGTATCCACATTGGTCGCCCAGCACGCCGCCTCCCCACAACTTGCCAGCCACGCCATTCCCTCGCTGCACCTCGCCTCGCCGCGGTCGGAACTGTGCCTCCTCGTCGTGCGCAGCAACCACAGCCCAGCCTCAACTCTAGCCCCGTCTCACCGGCGCCTGCAGCCACGGCTGCTACGCGCGTGCGCAGGGCAACACGCGCCCTCCCCTCGATGTCTGGGCTGCTGCGCTATCGTCGCCATGGAGTATCGCTGCTGTTCATCGACGTCCACACCTCTCTGTTGGCGTTCTTCTTCTTCCGGTGAGCATGCCCTCTCTATATTCTCTTTTCTTTTCCTTCTTCCGGCCAGCCCCCATACCCCCTTTGTGCAGCTGGCCGAGCGGCCATGTGCCCCCACGCGTGGCCAAATCCCCACGCTAGATGCTAGGCCCCTACTTGCTCTATAGCCAAATCAATTTCTCCCACCCCTTGCTGCTCGTGGATGCCAGGAAGAAGAAAAGAAATCGTTTCTTGTAGCCACACCAAATCCCATTGTGTGGATGTGCCTCATGTGACCCATTGTGTGTCACATTTTCAAGCCAATAAGATTACACGACACCATTTAATCTGTGAATTATTAAATACTAAGCAGTATCATTTGTGTTAGATTTCCAATTTAATTCATTCAAGTTGTGTTAGTTTTCTTATAACATCATCTACATGTTAATAATATTGTTTCATCATAGCACATGTTTTAATTAATTAATTGATTGCTTATCTACTGTTGATTAAATTAGCGTGTCGTCGGGGTTTAGATGACGTTCGTCTACCCGTAGATGACGCCCGTCTACCCCCCGTCTACCTCGTCTACCCCCTTCACGTGCGCGTGTTCGCGCCGTTCGCACATGTCGTTGTTGCCGTTCGCGTGCGCGGTCGATGCGCGCCGTCACCGTCCTTTCGCGCTTTGTCGCGCACGCGATCCGCACACATTAGTTGGTTGTTTCGCTATAATCGTTCGTGCTTAGTAATTAATCGAATAATTGATAATAGCTTACACAAATAATTTATGCTAACTAAAATCAACTTAGAAAATATAGTATTGCTTCATCATATCACTGATTTTAATTAGTTATTTACTTATTTATTCAATGCTTATCAGGTTGTCGCGCTAGTTAAAACTACATTATAGTTATAGTTATCATCCCGAGCTTTTTACAAATAGATGTCAACCCAAATTAATGTAATGTTATTTTTAATATCTATTTGGTATTTAGTATAAGCACGACATGTAGTTAGTGATTCTCGCGTACCTCACACGCGGTTTTGCACGTGGTTACGTGCTGATCCGCGTGTCGTTCGCGCTCGTCGTTTACGTTGTTTCGCACAGTTGCGCGTGTTATTAAGTCCGTTACGGCCCTTTTCGCGTTACGTTAATTTCATAGCAATATCGTCAACATATTAATAATGTTATTGCATCATGTCACAAGTCTATATTATTTAATTAGCTATTAATTCTGTTTTATAGTTTTTAACTCGCGCTTTTATAAGTAAAGGTTAACTTGATTAATACCAACTTAAATGTTTCTTCCTTTAATTCGTGTCTAGTATAATCACGTTATCTGTTAGCGAGTATCGCGCGTTGTCGCGCACATTATTTCGTGTATCAGTCGTGCGCCGCGTGCGCGTCATCATGCTGTTCGCGCCGTAGTCGTGTCGCGCGCGGTCGTGCGCGTTGTTTCGCATGTGTCGCGCGTGCTGTTCCACACGCGGTGGCATGCTGTTTCGCGCGTCATTCGCGCTGGTCGCACGCGCTGTTTCGTGTGTCGTCAGCGTGTTATGTCGTGCATGTCCACACGTCGTTCTATACGATGTCATGTTGTTTCGTGTATTGTAAATTTGCCTCACGTAGAATCTCTCGTGTTAATTAAATTACTTTTTTATTTGACAATTGTTAGCGTAGCAGATTTAATCAAAACTATATAGCAGTTATAATTTATATTTTATAATGTAGAATTAAATGTCCTGACTATTACTTGCGTAGTGTAAACGTTACGACTTCTTGACTGTAGCTTCGACCGTCGCGTTCCTTATCCCCGCGTAACCGTAAAGTGCTCTCTTATTTTTATAATGCTTGTTTTGATAATATTTTATCTTGTATGGTGTAATGTTCTTATGCAAGTATATGTTTGTTTGTGTTTGTTTGTATTCGCTACGCGTTGCGAATAGATTGTGATCCGTTTCCGAGCTTTGAGGGATCGACGATCAAGCGTTGGCGACCAAGTGATCAAGCTCTCTGAGTTCTATAAGGCTGAAGATTCTGAGCATCTGTTTGGTGAAGGCAAGTGTCCTCTGACCTATTATGTCCCATTTACTTTATAATACACTGTCCCGCATACTATGAACAACCTAAGGATTTACTAGCTTTCTATTTACCTTGCCCTTGATTTACCTTTTGGGTTACTATGGTTAGCCACATGCTAGCGCTTTACTTTAATCAATGAACATGATGAGATACAATGATGATACTATGATTTTATTCTGGATATGATGATATACTTGTGGCATTTAGGGGACTCGGGCTGTTTCCCGAGTACCTCTCCGTAAGGACCTGTTCGTTGAGAGACCACCCGGGATAACAGTGCAACCATGAGGGTGAAATGGGATGCCCTTAGCTAATTAATTAGAGGAACTAGAGGTGTAGTTGCTTCGCCGTCGTGCCGTCAATGGGGTCCAGGCACAGTGCTTGCTCTGTCGTGGCTGAGTGCCGAGGTTCTTTCGTTTTGCTTTGGTTAGTCACTCTCCTGCGGGGAGAGGTACTGTGTTTATCAAACTGGAGAAACCTAACGGGCGGCTATGACCTCTAGGGAATCTTTGTAAAAGCTACGTAGTGATACCCTGCCGGACCACCTAGGAAGTGATCAATGGGGAGTCATGATCCCCGCGCAAAACGGGAATCACGGCTCATGGGTAAAGTGTGCGACCTCTGCAGAGGATTAGAAACTGATATATCAGCCGTGCTCACGGTTATGAGCGGCCTTGGGATCCTCTTTGATTAGAGATACAGATGGTTCGAGATACAATGGTTCTTTTATTATTTCGATTCAATGATGATAATGAGGTTTCCTCGATGAGGAAATGGTTCACGGGTTGGTTATATGATAAAACTTGGCTTCCACTAATAATAAATATCTGATCAACTAAAAGCAATCTGCTTTGACCTTAACCCCACATAAAGCTAGTCCACTTCAGCCAAACGGGACATTTGCTGAGTACGTTGATGTGTACTCACCCTTGCTTTCACAAAACACCAGGTTGCCTTTAGTGCAATCTATGCTCAGGTAAAGAAGAAGGCGTCGAGGCGGATCTCCAGGAGTTCCAGGACGTCGACGAGTTCGAGGATTAGGCTAGCGACCTCCCCCAGTCAGTTGCCTGTGGTGGGTTGGTTACGTTGGCTATGTTTCGATTCTGTGTACTTTGATTTATATTATGTAAATGGCTCTAGTCTGTAATATTATTACTTACTCTTTATTGTAATTCGAAGCATTGTGCTATGATGAGTCATTTATGTAATCGCTGTGTACGTGAATTACTGATCCTGGCACGTACATGGTTCGCATTCGGTTTGCCTTTTGGAACCGGGTGTGACACTGACAGGCCGGGCCCAGCGGCAGGGCCGCGGGTGAGGGCGCGAATCCGAGCGGTCGCGTGCGAATCGAACGGTTAGGATTAGATTGGGTTTGATTAAATCTAGACCGCCTGATCTCAGATGGATGCCTGAGATCTACTAGCTAGGTCCCTCGGTCGCCAATGGTGGTGCCGCTTGCAACTACGGCGGGGGTCGCCGGAAATGAGGGCCCAGGCGCGCTGGGCCCTCGGGACGCCGGGAAAGGCTCTAGGAGGTTCGGGGGAATGTAGCGAACGCGGTCATGGGCACAGCAACGGCGCGGAGACACCGGCGAACAACTGTCTGCGGTGGGATGGCTCGACGGCAGCGCAACTAATCTCCGGCGAGCAATCGTGCCCAGACGAGAATAGTGAAAGGGTAAATTGGGGCCGGGACAGGTTGGTTACCTTGAGAAGAGACTCTAGACCCTTGAATGGCGGCAGAGACACAACAAAGGCTTGGGTCGACGGCGGTGGTCATCCTGGGCATGCGTGCATGACGAGAGAGAGAGCGAGGCAGTTCGGCTAATTGCACAAATGAGCAGGGGGAGTGGGTGTGCGGGCTGCAGGCTCAAAAAGGAGGCCAGGTGCGTGCGGAGGTGGCCGGGAAATGCGCGACGTGGGCGCGTCCGCGACGGGGTGTGAGGGCAAGAGGTTAGGGAAGCAGAGGGGACTGGCGTGCGGGGTTTGCGGGCCAACGAGAGAGAACTCGCGAACGGGCGGTTAGCGCTGACAGAAGGGGTCCACCGGACAGTGAGAGAGAACGAGAACTTGCACGAGGGGATCAGCGCCGACAGGTCGGCCCCATCGGGCAATGAGAGAGAGAGAGAGGAGAGGAGAGGAGAGAGCGAGGGCTGGCGCCGATGGGCGGGGCCCGCCTGCCAGCGAACGCGGGCGCGCGGGAGGTGGGGGTTAGCTGGGCGGGCTTGGGCCAAAAGGCTGGGGAAAAGGGAGTTCGGGCTGCTTTTCCTTTTTATTTTATTTTTTGAATTTCTAATCCTTTTCCTTTTTATTTTCTCTAGGGTTTTCAAATCAAATTAAAACCAAAGGAAAATTCAAATTATTTCAAACATGTGCATCAAGCAAAAGGATAATTTAGGTCTAACATGATGCAACAATTCATGACTCACATTGTTTTAACAAAATAAATAACTAATCTGACTCCTAATTAGCTTAATTCTAGCTAAAAGACAGAGAGAGAGAGACAAGAGTAACACCTGAATTTGGTAGATATTTAGAAAGAAATTTTATACCCCCAAATTTAGGGTGTTACAAACCTATCCCTCTTAAAAGGAATCTCGCCCTCGAGATTCAGAGTTGGCTAGCAAATAGTTCAGGGTACTTGGCTTTCAGATCATCTTCTCTTTCCCAGGTTGCTTCTTCTTCTGAATGATGGCCCCATTTGACTTTGCACATCCTGATGGTGCTTCTCCGAGTGACCCGATCTGCTGTCTCCAGAATCTGAGTTGGCTTCTCAATATATGTTAGGTCTTCTTGAACTTCAAGGTCCTCTGTTGGCAACTGCTCTTCTGGTACGCGCAAGCATTTCTTTAGTTGAGACACATGGAACACATCATGCACAGATGGCAAACTTTCTGGTAAGCTGAGTTGATATGCTACTTCTCCACGTCTTCCTTGAATCCGGTACGATCCGATGTATCGAGGTGCTAGCTTACCTTTGACTCCGAACCTTTTGATTCCTCGGATAGGTGACACTTTCAAGTAGACATAATCTCCCACTTCAAAACTCAACTCTCTTCTTCAGGTGTCAGCATAGCTTCGCTGCCTGGACTGTTTTGTCTTCAGATTCTCTCGAACCATTCTGATGTTCTCTTGGGCTTCAAGCAAAATATCTAGACCGAACACCTGCCTTTCGCCGGGTTGGTCCCAATGCAACGGAGTTCTGCAATTCCTCCCGTAGAGTGCTTGAAATGGTGACATCTTTAGACTAGCCTGCTAGTTGTTGTTGTAGGAGAATTCTGCATAAGGTAGCCTCTTGTCCCAACCCAACTTGTCTTGCAATGCACAAGCTCTCAACGTGTCTTCAAGAATCTGGTTGGTTCTCTCAATCTGACCATCTGTCTGCGGGTGATAAGCTGAACTAAACTTCAAGTGTGTGCCCAAAACTTCATGTAACTACTGCCAACAATGAGAAGTGAATTGGGTGCCTCTGTCTGATACTATCTTCTTTGGAATGCCAAGCAAGCATACAATTCGAGACATGTATAATTCTGCCAACACTACGATGTTATAGGTGGTCTTGACTGGTATGAAATGGGCCGCCTTTTTTAAACGGTCCACTACTACCCAGATGGAGTCATAACCTGCACGAGTGTGAGGCAAACCAACTATAAAGTCCATCCCAATCTCATCCCATTTCCACTAAGGAATCTGCAACAGCTGCAGCAAACCTGCGGGCCTCTGATGTTCTGCCTTGATTCTCTGACAACTGTCGCAACTAGCAACATACTCTGCTATCTCCCTTTTCATACTGTACAGCCAGAATCTTTTCTTTAGGTCTTGGTACATCTTCTCGCTACCAGGGTGTATAGAATATGTTGTCTCATGAGCTTCCTTGAGAATCAGTTCTCGGATCGATTTGATGTCGGGAACGCACAACCTATCCTTGAACCATACCACTCCCTCTGCGTCTTCACGGAAATCGGGGCCTTTCCCATCTATGATCAACTGTCGGATCTCATTGATCTTCTCATCGTCTTTCTGACCTTTCCTGATATCTTGCTCTAGAGTGGGTTCCAGCTCGACTATCACTCCTTGGGTGTTATTCAGAAATCTGAGACTCAGTCTGTCGAATTCCTTTGCTAGCTCGTACGGCATCGGGTGAGCAGCCAACATATTAACTTGACTCTTTCTGCTCAAAGCATCTGCAACCACATTTGCTTTGCCTGGATGATAATGTATTTCCAGCTCATAATCCTTGATCAACTCTAGCCATCTTCATTGCCTCATGTTTAATTCTGACTGAGTGAATATGTACTTGAGACTCTTATGATCCGTGTAGATATCACACTTCTACCCATACAAATAGTGTCTCCATGTCTTCAGTGCATGAACCACTGCTGCTAACTCTAGATCATGAGTAGGGTAATTCTTCTCATGAATCCTCAGTTGGTGGGATGAGTATGCCACTACTCTCCCTTCCTGCATTAACACACATCTCAGTCCGGTGTATGAAGCATTACAATATACTGAGAATGACTTGTGAACATCTGGCAGAATCAATATCGGCGCTATTGTCAACTTCTTCTTCAATGTCTCAAAGGTCTCTTGGCACGCTAGGGTCCACTTGAACTCAACCGTCTTTGCCAGCAAGGCTATCATTGGCCTAGCAATCTTGGAGAAACCCTCAATGAAACACCGATAGTAACCGGCCATTCCAATGGAACTCTTGATTCCTCGGACATCTTTTGGTGCTTACTAGTCCAGAATCGCTGCTAGCTTCTTTGGATCCACAGCTAGTCCATCTCGGTTTATGATATGACCCAAGAAAGATCCAAAACTCACATTTGCTCAGCTTGGTGTACAACTGACAATCTCATAGCCTATGTAGTACTTTCACAAATGCTCCTCATTGCTCTTGTTTATTCTGGGAATATACAAGGATATCATCAATGAACACCACTACGAACTTGTCGATGTAGTCCATGAATATGCTGTTCATCAAGTACATGAAATAAGCTGGCGCATTCGTTAGACCGAATGACATGACCGTGAACTCATATAGCCCATACTTGGTGATAAATGTTGTCTTTGGTATATCCGAAGGACGAATCCTGAGCTGATGGTAACCTGACCTCAAATCTATCTTCGAGAACACACTGGCTCCTCTCAACTGATCGAATAGATCTTCAATTCTGGGCAGGGGGTACTTGTTCTTGACAGTGACTTCATTCAAAGATCTGTAATCAATGCACATCCTCTTTATACCATCCTTCTTCTCCACAAATAACACTAGGCTGTCCAAGGCAAGGTACTTGGTCTGATGTAGCCTTTCTCTAACAATTCATCAATCTGCTTCATGAGTTCCACCAATTCTGGTCCGGACACTCGATAGGCTCTATTGGAAATAGGGGTGGTGCCTGGGATAAGCTCTATGGAAAATTCAACTTTCCTTTCAGGTGGCATGCCTGGTAACTACTCAGGGAACACGTCGAGAAATTCCGACACAATTCTAATATCCTCAATCACGTTGGTCTCCTTGTCATCTACCGACAAATAGTGACAGGCTCCTTCTTCTAGTTCAGGCATGTACAACTCAGTTATTACTTCCTTTCCGGATGGGGACACTAACTTGACTGTCGTCTTATCACAACTCACAGTGGCTTGGTTTCTGTACAACCAATTCATCCCTAGGATGACATCTAACCCCTGAGTACCCATTACCACTAGGTTAGCGAGGAAGTCTATCCCCCTTATTTCAATCCTTAGATTCGGACACATCTTATCGGACTGAACTTTTCCCCCAACTGAATAAACTCTTAAAGTTGGAAACATTGGTTCTATGGGGATGTTATGTGCTTCTACCCATGATGTAGAAACAAAAGAATGTGTGGCACCAGTATCAAATAATACTTTTGCTGGATATGATTCGATTGGAAACATACCTACTACCACGTCCTTAGCATCCTTGATTGCTTTGTCCTCCAGGTGGTTCACCTTTGCACAGTTGTAGTGAAAGGGAAATGTGCCCTTGGGCCATTTCTAAGTATTTTGGTGATTGAGTGCCAACGCAAGTGCTTTTGTGTTGATCTATGCAATATGGTGGACAAAGTGCAAATCATGTCAAAAGGTATGTTTCTAGACTTAGTACATTGTTTTATGGACTAATGTATTGTGTCTAAGTGCTGGAAACAGGAAAGATTGAATTGGAAATGAGATGGCTCTGTTTAGCCAAAGTCAGCTCGGTCTGGGTGCACCGGACAGTGTCCGGTGGTGCGCCGGACAGTGTCCGGTGCGCCAGGCTGGCTCAGGCAAACTTGCTGCTCTCGGGAAGAAATAAACGGCGTACGGCTATAATTCACCGGACTGTCCGGTGTGCACCTGACAGTGTCCGGTGAGCCAACGGTCGCCGGGCCAACGGTCGGCCGCTTAATCCAGGCGCGACGCGTGGCCGAGCCAACGGCTAGAAGGGGGCACCGGACTGTGTCCGGTGCGCCAACGGCTCCAAGCCTGCCAACGGTCAGCTTCGCCAAATAAGGAAGGAAATCCGCACCGGACAGTGTCCGGTGGTGCACCGGACTGTCCGGTGCGCCAGGCGACAGAAGGCAAGAATTGCCTTCCCAGATTGCTCTCAACGGCTCCTAGCTGCCTTGGGGCTATAAAAGGGACCCCCTAGGCGCATGGAGGAGATGACCAAGCATTCATTGAGCACTCTTGATCACTCACACTCCATTCTTGCGCACTTGTTCGACATTCTAGTGATTTGAGCTCCGTTCTAGTGTGCTAGTCTTTTGAGCTTAAGTCTGGGTCTTGTGTGTGCGTATTTGCTGTGATCTTTGTGTCTTGTGTGAGCTGCTAATCCCTCCTTTACTCTGTACTTCTTTGTGAACATCTTTGTAAGGGCGAGAGACTCCAAGTTGTGGAGATTCCTCGCGAACGGGATATAGAAAAGAAAAGCAAACACCGTGGTATTCAAGTGGGTCTTTGGACCGCTTGAGAGGGGTTGATTGCAACCCTCGTCCGTTGGGACGCCACAACGTGGAAGTAGGCAAGTGTTGTACTTGGCCGAACCACGGGATAAACCACTGTGTCTACCTGTGTTGATTCTCTTGTGGTTATTGTGTTTCGCTAAGACTCTTCTCTAGCCACCTGGCAATACTGTGCTAACGCTTAACCAAGTTTTTGTGGCATTAAGTTCAAGTTTTACAGGATCACCTATTCACCCCCCCCCTCTAGGTGCTCTCAATTGGTATCGGAGCCGTTCTCTTCAAGAAAGGGACTAACCGCCCAAAGAGATGGATCCTAAGGGGAAGGGTATCGTGATCAATGATAAGGAGAAGGAGTCCTTCGTCAACGAGCCGAAGGATGACAAGCCCACCGACTCGGGCACGGGCCACAAACGGAAGGATGGGAAGAAGAAGAAGACAAGGCACATCAAGGAGATCGTCTACTACGACGACAGCGACGAGTCCACTTCTTCCCAAAAGGACAACGACGACAACGACTACGAGAGAAGGAAACCGGTTAATTCGAACTTTTCTTTTGACTACTCTCGTATTCCGCAAAGTACAAATGCTCATCTGCTCTCCATTCCACTTGGCAAACCTCCTCACTTTGATGGAGAGGACTACGGATTTTGGAGCCACAAAATGCGTAGTCACCTGTTCTCTCTCCATCTGAGCATATGGGAGATTGTGGAGAGTGGAATGAAATTTGATAGCTCGGATAGTCCTATGTTTATCAATGAACAGATTCATAGAAATGCACAAGCTACTACTGTGTTGTTAGCCTCCTTGTGCAGGGACGAGTATCATAAGGTGAGCGGCTTGGACAATGCCAAGCAGATCTGGGACACCCTCAGGATCTCACATGAGGGGAACGACGTCACCTTACTCACCAAAATGGAGTTGGTGGAGGGCGAGCTTGGAAGATTCGCAATGATCAGGGGAGAGGAGCCAACCCAAACATACAACCGGCTCAAGACCCTCATCAACAAGATAAGGAGCTACGGAAGCACACGATGGACGGACCACGACGTTGTTCATCTAATGCTAAGGTCCTTTACTGTACTTGATCCACATTTGGTGAACAATATCCGTGAAAATCCTAGGTACACCAAGATGTCGCCCGAAGAAGTTCTTGGGAAATTTGTAAGCGGGCGAATGATGATCAAGGAGGCGAGATATGTCGACGACGCGTTGAACGGTCCAATCCATGAGCCTCAACCCATTGCTCTCAAGGCAACGAGGAGCAAGGAGACGTTACCTAGCAAGGTGGCGCAAGTTGAGGTGGCCGGGCTCAATGATGAAGAGATGGCCCTCATCATCAAGCGCTTCAAGACGGCTCTAAAGGGTCGCAAGGGGCAGCCAAGCAAGACCAAGACAAAGGGGAAGCGCTCATGCTTCAAATGTGGTAAGGTTGGTCATTTTATTGCTAACTGTCCCGACAATGATAGTGACCAGGAACAAGGGAACAAGAGGGAGAAGAATAAGAACTATAAGAAGGCAAAAGGCGAGGCACATCTTGGCAAGGAGTGGGACTCGGATTGTTCGTCGTCCAACTCCAACAACGAAGGACTTGCCGCCACTGCCTTCAACAAGTCATCCCTCTTCCCAAACGAGCATCACACTTGCCTCATGGCAAGGGAAAAGAAGGTAAGCACTCGTAACACTAGTACTTATGCTTCTTCAAGTGAGGATGAGTCTAGTGATGATGATGAAATAGATTATTCATGTTTATTCAAGGGTCTAGATAGAACCAAGGTGGATAAAATAAATGAATTGATTGATGCTTTGAATGATAAGAATAGATTGCTAGAAAAGCAAGAGGATCTCTTATATGATGAACATGATAAGTTTGTAGAAGCTCAAAAATCCCTTGCTTTAGAAATAAAGAGGAATGAAATGCTTTCTTGTGAATTGTCTACATGCCATGACTCTATTTCTAGTTTAAAAAGCATAAACGATGACTTGAATGCTAAGTTAGAAATAGCTAATAAATAAACATCTTGTGTAGAACATGTTGTTGTTTGCACTAGGTGTAAAGATTTTAATGTTGATGCTTGTAGTGAACACCTAGTTTCAATTTCCAAATTGAATGATGAAGTGGTCAGTCTTAATGCCCAACTTAAGACTAGCAAAAGCGAATTTGATAAGTTAAAATTTGCAAGGGATGCCTACACGATTGGTAGACACCCCACAATTAAGGATGGACTTGGTTTCAAGAAGGAAGCCAAGAACTTAACAAGCCATAAAGCTCCCATCCCCGCCAAGGAGAAAGGGAAGGCCCCTATGGCTAGTAGTACTAAAAAGAACCATGCTTTTATGTACCATGATAGAAGACAGTCTTATAAGAGTTGTAATGCTTATGATGCTTTTGAATCTCATGCCATGTTCGCTTCTAGTTCTTCCTATATGCATGGTAAAGATATGTCTAGGAGATATTTTGTTCATATGCCTAGGAGAAATGTTGTTAATGTTCCTAGGAAAGTTAATGAACCTTCTACAATATATCATGCTTTAAATGCTTCCTTTGCTATTTGTAGAAAGGATAGGAAGATAGTTGCTAGAAAATTAGGGGCAAAATGCAAGGGAGACAAAACTTGCATTTGGGTCCCTAAGACAATTGTGACTAACCTTGTAGGACCCAACAAGAGTTGGGTACCTAAGACCCAAGCCTAAATTTGCCTTGCAGGTTTATGCATCCGGGGGTTCAAGCTGGATTATCGACAGCGGATGCACAAACCATATGACGGGGGAGAAGAAGATGTTCACCTCCTACGTCAAAAACAAGGATTCCCAAGATTCAATAATATTCGGTGATGGGAATCAAGGCAAGGTAAAAGGGTTAGGTAAAATTGCTATCTCATCTGAGCACTCTATATCTAATGTGTTTTTAGTTGAGTCTCTTGGATATAATTTGTTATCTGTTAGTCAATTATGCAATATGGGATATAATTGTCTATTCACAAATGTAGATGTGTCTGTCATTAGAAGAAGTAATGGTTCACTAGCTTTTAAGGGTGTATTAGACGGCAAACTGTATTTGGTTGATTTTGCAAAAGAAGAGGCCGGTCTACATGCATGCTTAATTGCTAAGACTTGCATGGGCTGGCTGTGGCATCGCCGCTTAGCACATGTGGGGATGAAGAACCTCCACAAGCTTCTAAAGGGAGAACACGTGATAGGTCTAACTAACGTACATTTCGAAAAAGATAGACCTTGTGCAGCTTGTCAAGCAGGGAAACAAGTGGGAGGCTCTCATCACACCAAAAATGTGATGACCACATCAAGACCCTTAGAGATGCTTCATATGGACCTCTTCGGACCCGTCGCCTATCTAAGTATAGGAGGAAGTAAGTATGGTCTTGTTATAGTTGATGATTTTTCCTGCTTCACTTGGGTATTCTTTTTGCAGGATAAATCTGAAACCCAAGGGACTCTCAAGCGCTTCCTCGGGAGAGCTCAAAATGAGTTTGAGCTCAAGGTGAAGAAGATAAGGAGCGACAACGGGTCTGAGTTCAAGAACCTTCAAGTGGAGGAGTTCCTTGAGGAGGAAGGGATCAAGCACGAGTTCTCTGCTCCCTACACACCACAACAAAATGGTGTGGTAGAGAGGAACAACAGGACGCTCATCGATATGGCGAGGACTATGCTTGGAGAGTTCAAGACCCCCGAGCGCTTTTGGTCGGAAGCCGTGAACACGGCTTGCCACGCCATCAACCGGGTCTACCTTCACCGCCTCCTCAAGAAGACTTCGTATGAGCTGCTAACTGGTAACAAACCCAATGTGTCTTATTTTCGTGTATTTGGGAGCAAGTGTTATATTCTTGTGAAGAAAGGTAGAACTTCTAAATTTGCTCCCAAAGCTGTAGAAGGGTTTTTATTAGGTTATGACTCAAATACAAAGGCGTATAGGGTCTTCAACAAATCATCGAGTTTGGTTGAAGTCTCTAGCGACGTTGTATTTGATGAGACTAATGGCTCTCCAAGAGAGCAAGTTGTTGATCTTGATGATGTAGATGAAGAAGACGTTCCAACGGCCGCTATGCGCACCATGGCGATTGGCAATGTGTGACCACAGGAACAATTGGAGCAAGATCAACCTTCTTCCTCAACAATGGTGCATCCCCCAACTCAAGACGATGAACAGGTTCATCAAGAGGAGGCGTGTGATCAAGGGGGAGCACAGGATGTTCAAGTTGAAGAGGAAGAAGCACCTCAGGCACCTCCAACCCAAGTTCGAGTGACGATTCAAAGGAATCATCCCATCGACCAAATTTTGGGTGATATTAGCAAGGGAGTAACTACTTGTTCTAGATTAGTTAATTTTTGTGAGCATTACTCCTTTGTCTCTTCTATTGAGCCTTTCAGGGTAGAAGAGGCCTTGCTAGATCCGGACTGGGTGCTGGCCATGCAGGAAGAGCTCAATAACTTCAAGCGTAATGAAGTTTGGACACTGGTGCCTCGTCCCAAGCAAAACGTTGTGGGAACCAAGTGGGTGTTCTGCAATAAACAGGACGAGCACGGGGTGGTGACGAGGAACAAAGCTCGACTTGTGGCAAAAGGTTATGCCCAAGTCGCAGGTTTGGACTTTGAGGAGACTTTTGCTCCTGTGGCTAGGCTAGAATCAATTCGTATGTTGCTAGCATATGCCGCTCACCATTCTTTCAGGTTGTTCCAAATGGATGTGAAGAGCGCTTTCCTCAACGGGCCAATCAAGGAGGAGGTGTACGTGGAGCAACCCCCTGGCTTCGAGGATGAACGGTACCCCGACCACGTGTGTAAGCTCTCTAAGGCTCTCTATGGACTTAAGCAAGCCCCAAGAGCATGGTATGAATGCCTTATAGACTTTTTAATTGCTAATGCGTTCAAGGTTGGGAAAGCCGATCCAACTCTTTTCACTAAGACTTGCGATGGTGATCTTTTTGTGTGCCAAATTTATGTCGATGATATAATATTTGGTTCTACTAATCAAAAGTCTTGTGAAGAGTTTAGCAGGGTAATGACGCAGAAATTCGAGATGTCGATGATTGGCGAGTTGAACTACTTTCTTGGGTTCCAAGTGAAGCAACTCAAGGACAGCACCTTCATCTCCGAAACGAAGTACACGCAAGACTTGCTAAAGCGGTTTGGGATGAAGGACGCCAAGCCCGCAAAGACTCCGATGGGAACCGACGGACACACCGACCTCAACAAAGGAGGTAAGTCCGTTGATCAAAAGGCATACCGGTCTATGATAGGGTCTTTACTTTATTTGTGTGCTAGTAGACCGGATATTATGCTTAGCGTATGCATGTGTGCTAGATTTCAATCCGATCCAAGGGAGTGTCACCTTGTGGCCGTGAAGCGAATCCTTAGATATTTAGTCGCTACGCCTTGCTTCGGGATCTGGTATCCAAAGGGGTCTAACTTTGACTTGATTGGATATTCAGACTCTGACTATGCTGGATGTAAGGTCGATAGGAAGAGTACATCGGGGACATGCCAATTCTTAGGAAGGTCCCTGGTGTCATGGAATTCTAAGAAACAAACTTTCGTTGCCCTATCCACCGTTGAGGCCAAGTACGTTGCCGCAGGACAGTGTTGCACACAACTACTTTGGATGAGGCAAACCCTCCGGGACTTTGGCTACAATCTGAGCAAAGTCCCACTCCTATGTCATAATGAGAGTGCTATCCGAATAGCGGAAAATCCTGTTGAGCACAGCCGCACAAAGCACATTGACATCTGACATCACTTTTTGAGAGACCACCAGCAAAAGGGAGATATCGAAGTGTTTCATGTTAGCACCGAGAACCAGCTAGCCGATATCTTTACCAAGCCTTTAGATGAGAAGACCTTTTGCAGGCTGTGTAGTGAGCTAAATGTCCTAGATTCGCGGAACTTGGATTGATTCATAGCATACATGTGTTTATGCCTTTTGATCATGTTCCTTATGCATGTTGTTGCTTACTTGTGGTGCTCAAGTTGTACAAACACTCCCCGGACCTCACAAGTCCTTTTTGCAAGTGATGCACATATTTAGGGGGAGCTGTGCTACAAACTTGACCCCTTTGAGACTAACCGTGTGCTTGAGTTTGCTTGTTTTAAGTCTCAAAGGAGGTTTGAAAGGGAAAAGGTGGACTTGGACCATGAAAGACTTCCACTGCACTCCGATGAGAGGGTAACTTATTCCAAGTTCATCTCACGTACTCTTATTGCCTTTGTATTCTTATTGAAGATTTTGGTGAGGCAATGGGGTTCTGGGGCCAAGATTGATCCCGTTTTGGTGCTTGATGCCAAAGGGGGAGAAAATAAAGGCCAAAGCAATAAATGGATCAGCTACCACTTGAGAGTTTTTGAAAATAGTAGAATAGAGCTTTTGGTTTGTCAAAACTCTTTTACTATCAAAAGTTGGCTTCTTGTGGGGAGAAGTGTTGGTTATGGGAAAAAGGGGACTTTTGGTTTGTCAAAACTCTTTTACTGTCAAAAGTTGGCTTCTTGTGGGGAGAAGTGTTGGTTATGGGAAAAAGGGGACTTTTGGTTTGTCAAAACTCTTTTACTGTCAAAAGTTGGCTTCTTGTGGGGAGAAGTGTTGGTTATGGGAAAAAGGGGAGTTTTTGAAATCTTGAATCAATTTCTCTTGGAATGACTCTCTTTATGTCTTAACATGTGTGTTTGACTTAGAGATAGAAATTTGAGTTTGATTTGCAAAAACAAACCAAGTGGTGGCAAAGAGTGATCCATATATGCCAAATATGAATCAAAACAATTTTGAGTTCTCATTTGCATTGATATTGCACTTGTTCTAGTTGCTTTATGTTGTGTTGGCATAAATCACCAAAAAGGGGAAGATTGAAAGGGAAATGTGCCCTTGGGCCATTTCTAAGTATTTTGGTGATTGAGTGCCAACGCAAGTGCTTTTGTGTTGATCTATGCAATATGGTGGACAAAGTGCAAATCATGTCAAAAGGTATGTTTCTAGACTTAGTACATTGTTTTATGGACTAGTGTATTGTGTCTAAGTGCTGGAAACAGGAAAGATTGAATTGGAAATGAGATGGCTCTGTTCAGCCAAAGTCAGCTCGGTCTGGGTGCACCGGACTGTCCGGTGGTGCACCGGACAGTGTCCGGTGCGCCAGGCTGGCTCAGGCGAACTTGCTGCTCTCGGGAAGAAATAAACGGCGTACGGCTATAATTCACCGAACTGTCCAGTGTGCACCGGACAGTGTCCGGTGAGCCAACGGTCGCCGGGCCAACGGTCGGCCGCTTAATCCGGGCGCGACGCGTGGCCGAGCCAACGGCTAGAAGGGGGCACCGGACTGTCCGGTGTGCACCGGACTGTGTCCGGTGCGCCAATGGCTCCAAGCCTGCCAACGGTCGGCTTCGCCAAATAAAGAAGGAAATCCGCACCGGACAGTGTCCGGTGGTGCACCGGACTGTCCGGTGCGCCAGGCGACAGAAGGCAAGAATTGCCTTCCCAGATTGCTCTCAACGGCTCCTAGCTGCCTTGGGGCTATAAAAGGGACCCCTAGGCGCATGGAGGAGATGACCAAGCATTCATTGAGCACTCTTGATCACTCACACTTCATTCTTGCGCACTTGTTCGACATTCTAGTGATTTGAGCTCCGTTCTAGTGTGCTAGTCTTTTGAGCTTAAGTCTGGGTCTTGTGTGTGCGTATTTGCTGTGATCTTTGTGTCTTGTGTGAGCTGCTAATCCCTCCTTTACTCCGTACTTCTTTGTGAACATCTTTGTAAGGGCGAGAGACTCCAAGTTGTGGAGATTCCTCGCGAACGGGATATAGAAAAGAAAAGCAAACACCGTGGTATTCAAGTGGGTCTTTGGACCGCTTGAGAGGGGTTGATTGCAACCCTCGTCCGTTGGGACACCACAACGTGGAAGTAGGCAAGTGTTGTACTTGGCCGAACCACGGGATAAACCACTGTGTCTACCTGTGTTGATTCTCTTGTGGTTATTGTGTTTCGCTAAGACTCTTCTCTAGCCACCTGGCAATACTGTGCTAACGCTTAACCAAGTTTTTGTGGCATTAAGTTCAAGTTTTACAGGATCACCTATTCACCCCCCCCCCCCTCTAGGTGCTCTCATGTAGGCCTGACCACGGCCTCCTAGTGCTTGTTGTGGTGCTCCTTGTCTTGCTGAAGGGTTGACTGCTGGCGACTGCTGAGTTGCCTTCTTTGGGCAGTGCTTCGCCCAGTGGTTTTGTTCCCCACAATAGAAGCATGTGCAACCTCCTACTTGAGCTGGAGCTGCTTGATTGTTCTGGCTGTTTGCTGGGGAAGGAAGGCGAGGTGCCTGGTTGTTCTGACGCTGGTACTGATTTCCTCCCTGCTGGTTGTTCTGACGGTACTGCTGCTGCTAAGGAAACTGCCTCTAATACTGCTGGTGGTGGTTCTGACGCTAATGCTGGTGCTGGTGACCTTGAGGGTGACCTTTCTTGAATTGCTGAGGTGGATTGCCTGAGTAGCGGGGATGACTGCTACTCCCGGTCTGAGATCCACAAATCTTACGTTTCCTGTCCTCCATCTCCTGATTGCTTCCTTTCAGTCATTATGGCTTTGTCGATCAAATGCTGGAAGGTAGGGAAAGTGTGGTTCATTAGCTGGTAGTTAAGGGGGTCAACCAAACCTCTCAGAAAACAGTATTGCCACTTAGCATCTGTATTGACATCTTCTGGTGCATAACGTGATAGCTGCAGAAACGTGTCCCTGTACTCACTGACAGACAGGGGTCCTTGCTTCAAAGCTAGAAATTCCTCCTTCCTTACTATCATCAGTCCTTCAGGCACATGGTAATGTCGAAAGTTGTCCCTGAACTCCTCCTAGGTGATGGCTTCAGGGTCGGCATGGGTGGCGAGGTAAGACTCCCACCAAGATTGTGCTCCTCCCCTTAGCAGACGGGGACCATACAGAACCTTCTCGCAATCGTTGCACTGAGCAGTGTGCAACTCATGCTCCACAGTACGCAACCAATCTTCGACGTCCATGGGATCAACAGAATGGGCAAAGACAAGGGGATGGCCCCTCATGAACTCTGTCCGCTTATCTCTGGGCACATGTGGCATCTGAACTTGCACTTGGGGTTGAGATGGGGGTTGTTGCTGCTGCACCTGCTGCATTGCTGCTAAGGTCTGACCAATCACTTGGACTGCTTGAGTTTGCATCAGGAGCATCTGCTCAATTGTCATCGGGGTGGGGTGGCAACTGCAGCTGAGCTGCCTCCTCCTGGGGTGCCTGCTACTCGTGCTGAGCACACCTTACACCTCGGCGCCTGTTCTCAAACATCTGTAGAAAGCACACACACATCAGATCTGACTCTGCAGTCTTTCAGCATAAGAAAAGATACATGGAAATCTTCATAGCACTCAATAATTGATCATCTTCACTGACTCTCAACACAGCTTCTCAGATAAAAAGGAAAGTGGAAATAAAGGGATTGCCCAACTAAATAACTGACTTTATTAATAACTACACCAAGTGGTAGGGGATACCCACACCTTGGTGACAATCATTACAAAGATCCAACTTCATTACAAGTCCATCACGACAAGCATCCAAACATATGATAAGCAATCTAACTCTAACTAAGACTGACTAAGACTAAGACACTGAATTAAGCATTATTGCAGACTCTGACTTCGTCGATCTATGGATCCAAATCTATCTAGGTCCTACAGTCAGGGGTGCCATAATCGAAGCGACCACGGGGCGGCGAACGATAAGGGTGTTGAATCCCAACAGGAGTGGGAGAACCACCATCCTGATAGTGGCGCGCTGCGCGCTCAGCACGCAATTCCGCAACCTCCGCCCGAACCTTGCCCAACTTGTCAAGGGTGTGGTCCAGCTCGGTGTTGAGCACGGCGACCAAGTTGACCATACTATTCAACTTGGGATTGCCCTCACCAACGGGTGAGACAATCACACCTCTAGCACTGTCGGTCGAACGACGAGGGTTGTACTTCAGGTCAAGACCATCAGCTACCCCGCTGAACAACGAGCAATATTGCGAAAGTGCACGTCGTGCAACATCTTGCATGGCTGCATCGGCAATATCCCTCTCGGTAATAGAATAATGCTCTAAGAAGGCCTCTGCACCCCAAAGATCATCGTTCGGATGGCGCACCAAGCAAGTAGCCTCCATAGACCATGTGTGTCGGTCGAAGGCCCAACGCAGCAAGGTGTCGAGAGCGTCGTGGAAGTGACACCTGCGAGCGGCGTCGCGAGTGATGGGTCTAGCGATCCATCCCTCCGACTCCTGCTCCTCTGAGACCTCCGTGCTCTGGCTCGAACTGCCACTGGCGTCGTTGTCGTCTCCGTCTCCGTTAGGGTCTCCTCCAGTAGTCAGGATGCCCTATGGTGGTGCAAGGGGCATCTCTTGTTGAGGTGCAGGGGAAGGCTGCCTCCCAGACTCCACCTCCTGCTGAGGCAAGGGGGAAGAGTCCTGCTTCTCCTGCTCCTGGTGTCGGTGCTCCTGCTCCTCGTGCAAGCGACGATGCAGTCTCTCCAGGTGGCTAAACTGACCTGTCACCGTGCGGCGCAGTGGGCGCTTCACCAGGCGAGAGGGCAAAAAGGGTATCACTGACTTACATGCAGTGCATCTAATACAAGCCATCTACAAAAGACATCGTAAGCACAAGAGTGAGAGTAGAACTATATGACCAGCAAGTAAACAGAAAGAAAAGAGAGACAAAATTTTGTAAGATGAGTAATAACATAGAATTGGTCAAGATGACCAACTTTTGAAATGACACTAAAGGTCAAGATAAGGGTAGAGGTATATAGTCCTTAGGACGACCATTCTAGTTTAGGATAGCGGTCCTACAGTCAGCAAGGCTTTGATACCACTTATGTCACACTCGGTTTTGGAAGGTGAACCAGATGCGGACCATGTACGTGCCAGGATCAGAAACTCATGTACACAAGCGATTACATAATTGGAAATCATCACACATTGCTCAAAGTAAATAGTGGAAAGGTACTTTATTACATCAAGATGTCCAAGACATCCATAGAGTCTATAACATAGTCATTAACATAATCAAAGTGTGGAATACGAAACGTAGAAGATAAGGCATTCATAGGCAGCTGACTGGGGGTTTGCCACTAAGATATCTAGAAGTCGTCGTAATCCTAAAACTCCTCAAAGTCCTCCATGTTGCCAGCATCTCCTCCTGAGCACTGATTACAGTGGGGACAACCTGGGGTGGGGTGGTTTTTAAAGCAAGGGTGAGTACACATCAACGTACTCAGCAAATGTCCCGTTTGGCTAAAATGGACTAACTTTATGTGGAGTTAAGGTTAAGCAGTTGCTTTTAGTTGGTCCAATATTTATTACTATTAATAGAGCCAAGTTTTAGTAATAAGTCCAGTTATTACCCAAATGTACTCCCTCCAAGAGGAAATACCAGAGATCATAAATATAACCATCATCATTAAACATCATCATAAAAGTATCCAAAGTTCTTCTAATCAAAGAGGATCCCAAGGCCGCTCTTAACCGTGAGCACGGCTGATATACCAGTTTCTAACACTCTGCAGAGGTTGCACACTTTACCCACAAGTCGTGATTCCCATTCTGCCCAGAGATCATGACTCTCCATTGATCACTACCAAGGTGACCTAGTAGGGTTTCACTACGTAGTGAGACACAAAATTATACCAGGGATCAATTCATACACAACATTTTATTAATCTCAAAAAATTAAACACCTAAGTACCATTAGAATTTCTTTTTTATTTATTTTATTAAATAAATACATTATTACATAAACTTAACCTATAGTCTAGGCATAAAATTAAAGTGCACAGACTAAGGATGAACATAATTTATTTGGACAGAGAATATTCCTATGAACATTTTGCAATTTGAACCACTAAATTTGGAGTTCATATGAAAAAGATATGAAATAAACAAGTTTTGAAGTTTGAAATATAAAACTACGTCCAATTCTTTGATTATTTAAAAAGCCAATGGCCTGTTTATAAGAGTTCAGGGGCCTGCGCGCAAAACCTAAGGACGACGGGTTGATTCTCGGAAAACCGAGCGGTTCTTTAACAATTTTACCACGCGAAGGGGTACAGGGCTATACTGACCGTCCGATCCCCGATCAATGACCCAGATTAGATCCCACAGACGAGCGCGCGAGCATGCAGCGAGCGCTGATAGGTGGGCTCGGGGTGTCAGCGACCTGAGGTAGGGCTGACAGGTCGGGCCTAGCGGTAGGGGCACGGGTGAGGGCGTGAATCCGAGCGGTCGGGTGTGAATCGGACGGTTAGGATTAGATTGGGTTTGATTAAATTTGGGCTGCCCGATCTCAGATGAACGCCTGAGATCTACCGGCCAGGTCCCTCGATCGCCAGCGGTGGCACTGCTCGCTTCTACGGTGGGGGCTCACCGGAGATG
This sequence comes from Zea mays, assembly GCF_902167145.1. NCBI lineage: Eukaryota > Viridiplantae > Streptophyta > Magnoliopsida > Poales > Poaceae > Zea > Zea mays. The sequence goes on from NC_050105.1 coordinate 90,820,898, forward strand.
AGGGCGTAGGCGCGCTGGGACCCTCGGGATGCTGGGAAAGGCTCTAGGAGGTTCAGAGGAATGTAGCGAACGTGGTCATGGGCACAGCAACGGCGCGAAGACACCGGAGAACAATTGTCTGCAGCGGGATGGCTCGATGGCGGCACAACTACTCTCCGGCGAGCAATCGCGCCCAGACGAGAACAGGGAAAGGGTAAATTGGGGGCGGGACAGGTTGGTTACCTTGAGAAGAGACTCTAGGAGCCTTGAACGGCGGCAGATACACGGCGAAGGTTTGGGTCGACGACGGCGGTCTTCCTAGGCGCGCGCAGGGCGAGAGAGAGCGAAGGAGATCGGCTGAGTGCGCAAATGAGCGGGGTGTGGGTGAGCGGGGTGCGGGCTCAAAAAGGAGGCCGGGTGCGTGCGAAGGTGGCCGAGAAATGAGCGACGTGAGCGTGTCCGTGGCGGGGTGTGAGGGCGAGAGGTTAGGGAAGCAGTGGGGATTGACGGGTGGGGTCTGCGGGCCAGCGAGAGAGAACTCGCGAACGGGCGGTCAGCGCTAACAGAAGGGGTTCACCAGGCAGTGAGAGAGAACGGGCGCGTGCGTGAGGGGATCGACGCCGACAGGTCGGCCCCATCGGGCAGCGAGAGAAAGAGAGAGGAGAGAGTGTGGGCTGGCGCCGACGGGCGGGGCCCGCCTGCCAGCGAACGCGGGCGCGTGGGGGGTAGCTGGGTCGGCTTGGGCTGAAAGGCCCGGGGGAAAGGGAGTTCATGCTGCTTTTCATTTTTCTTTTATTTTCTGAATTTCTAATCCTTTTCCTTTTATTTTCTCTAGGGTTTTCAAATCAAATTCAAACCAGAGGCAAATTCAAATTATTTCAAACATGTGCATCAAGCAAAAGGATAATTTAGGTCTAACATGATGCAACAATTCATGACTCACATTGTTTTAACAAAATAAATAACTACAACTCCTAATTAGCTTAATTCTAGCCAAAAGAAAAGAGAGAGAGAGAGTGACTAGAGAGAAAGAGACAAGAGTAATACCTGAATTTGGTAGATATTTAGAAATAAATTTTATATCCCCAAATTTACGGTGTTACAACCATGTAGACAGGTGACGCCGAGCCACCGAACGGGTACCATAGGCAGCAAATCAGGGACCCCATCCCTCATCTCCCCCACTTCCAAAGTTTCGTAGAGCAGGAAGGGAAGGGAAGAGTCGGGTATACCTGTTCGTTGCCGGAGAAGGACACAATGAAGACCTAGGCATCTGGAGGCGACATAGGTAGTCTATCACTAGATATATATATAGAGAGAGAGCATGCAAGCGGAGAAAGAAGCTCAACCGGAGCAGCTCCAAACCGAGAGGCACCCGCACCATGCGTCAGCCCAAGAAGGGCGAGAGAATGTGAGTGCCTTCCCAGCCATGGACCCGTCGAGACGACACAACATCACCACCAACTCCATGTTGTCCAATATCTCAGACCTGGACTCCTCATCGCTAAGATAACCTAAGTGTGGCAGGCGCCACCGTGTCTTCCTCGGCGGCACGCACGGAGAAAGGCCAGGAGCAAGACCGACTCGCCCCGTACCCGCGTCGATGAGCGTCGGTCGTCTCATAGTTGCGACCGTGGGCGGGGGAAGCGGGTTGGGGAGGAAGAACAGGACGAAGGCCGGGAAGACGAACGGGACGTCCGACGACGGCAAAAACGATGGTGCACGCATGCTGTAAAACGTCCTCGTGGACGTGCAATAGCCACTGCACGGGTCGGTGTCGGGGCTGGTGCGGAGACGGAGGCATGATGGGAGAGAGAAAAGAAGCAGACTGGCGAACGAGGTGGCGACAACTGAGGCGAGAACCATCATTATCGTGTGCAGGTATAGATGGCCAAATGGACCGTGTCTGGTGGGTCGGCTCGAGGCACGACCCATTTAATAGTGCTTGGGCCAGCCCCGCATGAGCGTCGTGCCATGCTTGGACCGTAGTCTCGGCCCGTAGTGCTGGCCCGGTCCGGCACGATTATATTTTTTATTTTACAAAAAAACGTATATACATATGTACGATTTATATTCAATATTAAAAACACCTGAGTACGATGTTCTACTGCTTAAACGGCTTCACCTAGTGTCTCCCGCCCTTCTTCCATCAGGGTGTGGGTTCGAACCCCACCTGCTACACCGCTTTTTATAACATTTTATGCTAATTTAACCAAATGGACCGAGGGGCTAACGGGCCGGCCCGACACGGTTAGCGTGCATGGGCCAGAGCTGCGGCCCGTGTGCGTCGGGCCTAGCGAGCCCGTGTTGGCCCACCGTTTGGCATCTATTGCGGAGGTGTGGTTTGGGACGTGGAGGTTGATTTCGTGGAGAGAACGGGCATGCAACGGGTTAATTTGAAATATATGTGAGGTGTTATTTGTAAAAAGATGAACCGGCACGATCGTTGAAACTGGTGCTTTAATATAGTAGAGAAGAGATATGACACTGTTGACTTTCTTCGAAAACTTTGACCACATCTTATTCAAAATATTTATTCAAAAATATAAAATTTTAAGTTAAGCACAAACTAACTTAAATGATAATAACAAATCACAAAAAAAATAATAACTCATTATGTTTTTAAATAAGACGAGTGGTCATTTTTTTAAAAAAAGTCAACGTTGTCATATATTTATGAACGGAGGGAGTACTTGTGAAGACGATGGAAGCCATCAAGCCAGCGCACCGCTCAAGGGTGGATTCAGAATCTGATCACGTACTAGGCCGATCATTATATATAATTTTCTTTTAATATATATTTTTATAAAAAAACATTAAATATTAAAGATATATAGATTGTGCTCAGACCAGGTGGCTCAACTACCCAAGGCCTGTATCTGCCACTGGCTACCAGTATATACACATGTTTGTCTATCCATGACTTTGTCTGATTTTAGTTCGTATACGCACTACCGGACTTGCCTTCTTTGCCGAGTGTCCCAGACACTCGACAAAGGTCGTTTTACACTCGGTAAAGCTTTTGCCGAGTGTTACACTCGGCAAAGAATCCTCGGTAAATATTTTATCGGCAAATGGTTCTTTACCGAGTACTTTTTTCGACACTCGGCAAATTAAGAATCACAAAAAAACCCTAAAAATATCAAAATATTTTTAAAAATTATGGGAACAACTCTCCAACCACTGTCATTGTCCTACCCATCGCCCTAGCATTTTCACTATTTTTTGAATAAAATTTACATATTTTATGAATGGTGAGATTCGAACTCACAACCTCTCTCTCGTGTGATTTGTCTCAATTCTTTCTGTTTGGCTCCTCAGTTTCTCACGATCCACCATCTTTTTTCATACGTGAGATCGTGATCTAATAGGCTGGCCAGGGTTGCATCAATGATTAGATCGGACCATAGACTTGTTTGCACGTTTATATATATATAAGAATTGTTTGCGTAACCGTAGTTGCCGTTAGATAAAGGGTTAAGATTGAGTCTATGCATGTGCATGAAAGTGTTTTTGTGCAAATGATACATATGTTTAGACAAAATTCCTCTCCATTGCCGTTAGATAAAGGGTTAAGATTGAGTCTATGCATGTGCATGAAAGTGTTTTTGTGCAAATGATACATATGTTTAGACAAAATTCCTCTCCACCACTCCATACGCAAGGGCCGACTCCGGTAATTTTCTGGATATCTAATAGGAAAATGGTGTTAATAATAAGAATTTTATAGTAAAAATCTAGTAGACAATTGTCGGGGACCATAATTAGGGGTACCCTCAAGACTCCTAATTCTCAGCTGGTAACCCCCATCAGCATAAAGCTGCAAAGGCCTGATGGGTGCGATTAAGTCAGGGATCAGTCCGTACGAGCGACTCGATCATGCCTCGCCCGAGCCTGGCCTCGGACAAGGGCAGCCGACCCCGAGGGATTTCCGTCTCGCCCGAGGCCCCCCTCCAACGGCGGACACATCTCCGGCTCGCCCGAGGCCTTGCCTTCGCTAAGAAGCAACCCTGACTAAATCGTCGCACCGACCGACCGAGTCGCAGGAGCATTTAACGCAAAGGTGGTCTGACACCTTTATCCTGACGCGTGCCCCCCGGCAGAGCCGAAGTGACCGCCGTCACTTCGCCGCTCCACTGACCGGCCTGACAAAAGGACAGCGCCGCCTGCGCCACTTCGACTGCAGTGCCACTTGACAGAGTGAGACTGACAGGCAGTCAGGTCCTGTCAAAGGCACCATAGGAAACTCCGCTCCGCCCGACCCCAGGGCTCGGACTCGGGCTAAGTCCCGGAAGACGGCGAACTCCGCTCCGCCCGACCCCAGGGCTCGGACTCGGGCTAAGACCCGGAAGATGGCGAACTCCGCTCCGCCCGACCCCAGGGCTCGGACTCGGGCTAAGACCCGGAAGACGGCGAACTCCGCACCGCCCGACCCCAGGGCTCGGACTCGGGCTAAGACCCGGAAGACGGCGAACTCCGCTCCGCCCGACCCCAGGGCTCGGACTCGGGCTAAGACCCGGAAGATGGCGAACTCCGCTCCGCCCAACCCCAGGGCTCGGACTCGGGCTCAGCCCCAGAAGACGACGAACTCCGCTTCGCCCGACCCCAGGGCTCGGACTCCGCCCTGGCCTCTGCCGAACGACCTCCGCCTCGCCCGACCAGGGGCTTGGACTCGGCCTCGGCCACGGAAGACAGACTCGACCTCGGCTTCGGAGGAGCCTCCACGTCGCCCAACCTAGGGCGCAGGCCAGCCACGTCGACAGGAAGCGCCATCATCACCCTACCCCGAGCCGACTCGGGCCGCAGGGAACAAGACCGGTGTCCCATCTGGCTAGCTCCGCCAGATAGGCAATGATGGCGCCCCGCAAGCCCTGTGACGACGGCGGCTCTCAGCTCTCTTACGGAAGCAGAAGGACGTCAGCAAGGACTCAACCGCTCCGACAGCTGTCCCTCCGCCAGGCTCCGTCGCTCCTCCGACAGCCACGACATCACACCAGCTGGGTGCCAAGATCTCTCCGGCTGCCACATCGGCATGTACTTAGGGCGCTAGCTCTCCCCCGCTAGACACGTAGCACTCTGCTACACCCCCATTGTACACCTGGATCCTCTCCTTGTGCCTATAAAAGGAAGGACCAGGGCCCTCTTAGAGAAGGTTGGCCGCGCGGGGACGAGGACGAGACAGGCGCTCTCTTGGGGCCGCTCGCTTCCCTCACCCGCGTGGACGCTTGTAACCCCCTACTGCAAGCGCACCCGACCTGGGCGCGGGACGAACACGAAGGCCGCGGGATTTCCACCTCTCTCACGCCCGTCTCCGGCCACCTTCGCTTCCCCCCTTCGCGCTCGCCCACGCGCTCGACCCATCTAGGCTGGGGCACGCGGCACATTCACTCGTCGGCTTAGGGACCCCCCGGTCTCGAAACGCCGACAGTTGGCGCGCCAGGTAGGGGCCTGCTGCGTGTTGACGAACAGCTTCCCGTCAAGCTCCAGATGGGCAGTCTCCAGCAACCTCTCCGACCCGGGACGGTGCTCCGTTTCGGGAGCCTTGAGTTCATGTCCTTCGACGGCAGCTACGACATGATACTCCTTCCACCGCCGCGCGACAACGACAATGACGGCCGACAACCCGCCCACCGGCGGCGGAATTGAAGACATCTTCCCCGCGTGGTGGAAGAACAACATTCGAGCTCGCCCCGTCCTCTCCCCCACCAAAGGAGGAGGAGGCGGGGCAACCAAGGCCAAGCAGGAGGCCGCGCCTCGTCGGCTGTCGAGCGAGTCGACATCCCCGGCGCCCCAACGGGGGGCGCGTCGGGCGTCGACCTTGCGTTTGAGACGAAGGCGAGCGCCGTCTCCCCGCGACACGCCAATCCTGAGCAAGTGGACGACGCCAGCGCGCTCGTGGAGAGCTTGCAGGACGTCGCCCTCGTACCTGAGACGACGGTGCAATCAGTCCCCGACGTGACTATGTCGCTGCTCGTCGACCAAAAGGTACCGACCGATTCCCATCCCACGTCATTTCGACTCAGCCTCAACCCGCCTAGCGACCTTGCTTTGGCGGGTGCTCTCGTAGAGGCGAGTGCAACCCCTCTGGGGTTTCGCATGCGGTCGCCTTGGGACCGGCTGACGGACGTCTTGACCTACGGACCCTCTGGGTTCGAGGAAGATGACGATCCCAGCATCTGTTGGGATTTCTCTGGATTTGGCAACCCCAGTGCCATGCGGGACTTCATGACCGCATGTGACTACTGCCTCTCTGACTGTTCCGACGGTAGCCGCAGCCTCGACGACGAGGACTGCGGCCCAAGCCGCGAATGTTTCCACGTCGAGCTAGGGGATCCCTCCGAAGGCAATCATCTCGGTATGCCGGGGGACGGTGATCTCCCTAAGCCGGTGCCTCGCGCTGACATCCCGCGGGAGCTAGCTGTGGTCCCCGTTCCGGCGGGGGGTCACGACCCACAGCTCGAGCAAGTCCGCGGGGCGCAGGCTAGGCTCGACGAGGGAGCAGGAGCGCTTGAGCCGATCCGCCGGGACGTCAGGCAGGTATGGGTGGGCCAACCCCCGGCCGGAGAAATACGTCACCTGCCCCAGGGTCTCCAGCACCGCGTCGCCAACGACGTCAGGGTCAGGCCGCCACCCGCATCCAGTGGGGTCGGTCAGAACCTGGCTGCCGTAGCGATGCTTCTCCGCGCGATGCCGGAGCCATCAACCACCGAGGGTCGGCGAATCCAGGGAGAGCTCAAGAATCTCCTGGAAGGCGCTGCGGTCCGACGGGCCGAGAGCTCTGCCTCCCGAAGGCAGGGATACCCCTCGGAACCTCATGCCGCGACTTCCCGATTCATGCGGGAAGCCTCGGTCTACACCGGGCGCACGCGCAACACCGCGCCTGCGGTCCCGGGCCACCTCGGCAACGAGCACCGTCATCGCGACCGTCGGGCCCACCTCGACGAGAGGGTGCGCCGAGGTTACCACCCCAGGCGTGGGGGACGCTACGACAGCGGGGAGGATCGGAGTCCCTCGCCCGAACCACCCGGTCCGCAGGCCTTCAGTCGGGCCATTCGACGGGCACTGTTCCCGACCCGGTTCCGACCCCCGACTACTATCACAAAGTACTCAGGGGAAACGAGACCGGAACTGTGGCTCGCGGACTACCGCATGGCCTGCCAACTGGGTGGAACGGACGACGACAACCTCATCATCCGCAACCTCCCCCTGTTTCTCTCCGACACCGCTCGCGCCTGGTTGGAGCACCTGCCTCCGGGGCAGATCTCCAACTGGGATGACCTGGTCCAAGCCTTCGCCGGCAATTTCCAGGGCACGTACGTGCGCCCCGGGAATTCCTGGGACCTCCGAAGCTGCCGGCAGCAGCCGGGAGAGTCTCTCCGGGACTACATCCGGCGATTCTCGAAGCAGCGCACCGAGCTGCCCAACATCACTGTAACACCCCTGGTGTTACTATAACTAAAACTTGAGCATGGCATCATGAGCATTAGCATTGCATATGTGTGACACACCTAGAGTGCATTCACTAGGCAAAAATTTCAAACAAGTTGTATTGTTTTAATGTTTTGCAAAAAGAACCCTTGTTAAAGGACTTAACCCTAAATAGTGGTTAAAGGGGGGTAAAACTTAACCCAAGTTAAGAAAACCTAAAGCTTTAGGGTAAAAGTCATAAAATGACCCTAAGAATAAACTTGAATCACTTTTATACCCCTGGGATACCAGAAACCCTAATTGGAACCCTGGAAAACCCTGAAACCAAACCCTAGGGGCTTATGTGCAAAAGTGATGAACCTTTGGACTAAAATGTAAAAACTACTATGTTTAAGCATCTAAAGCCAATTGGTTCACAAATATGTGAATTTACAAGCCAAACCCTGAGATTTGGACTTTAGTGCAAAATGGACCTTATATGAGTTCTACACTAAGTCTGAAATTCAGTGTTAAAGGCTCCACTTTAGGGCTTTGTAACTTGCAAAGCATAGGGTTTTTGCCCTAGGTCACCACATCAAAATTGAAGCTCAACTATAGGAGAACAACTTTGCTTAAAGGTGTGAGCATTGTTGTTAAGGGAAAACTGAAGATAATCACTCCTGAAGTTGGACTGTCAGGCTGGTAGAGACTGAACTTCAGTTGGACAGTGACCTTGATCCAACATTAAGGGACATCTAGGCTAAGATCCAGTGCTCAAATAAGTTTAAACCTTATAGTCGAGTTGTAGCTGGTATGTAGCACTACAACTTTGATGCAGAAACTTGGACCTGTTGCCACATGGAATTGAGAGAAATTGGAGCTCCAAAGTGCTCTGTCAGTCGCTCTGCATTGGTGTTCACCATGGTACAGTGTTCAACTGCAACAGATAAGGACGCCAGCAAGCCCACCGCCGACGACCAATTCCGCCGTGATTCGTGCTGTTGACGGCCTGACTTGTGCTCGGGATGGGCGGATAAGGGCTCACGGTAAAAGATCTTCGCCGACGGTGAGCTGGCGATCACTCCGGTGACCTCCGTGGCCCTCTCTCCCTCTTTGCGGCTGAGCAGATTAACTCGCCGGTGACCGCCGCCTCCCGGCCATGTGCCGCGTGGCTTAGCCTTTCCACCGCACCACCGTAACACCTTAGGGCTGTCCCATCGACGCCGGTGAGCTTGCCACGCTGCTGGCCACGAATTCACGCGGCCAGTGCTTTCTTCTTCACCTCCGACCGCCGCGTGGCTCGGCCAAATTGAGCACCACCGCCCGCGGACTCTATAAATTGAGCCCGTGTCTAGCTCCGTGAGGTAGTCAGCTAGCCAGCCACCGCTAATCGGCCACGATCATCCACCAGAGAGCTTCAATTCGGGATTTCCCCCAAAACGCTCAGGAACACCGCGAAGAGCAACCTCACCGTGGCCAGCCCTTTCTAGGTCTGTCCATCCCTTACTCTCTCTTGTTTGGGCACACTTGTCACCCTATGATGCTAACCAAGCCTCCAATTCGAACTAAGAGGCTACCACTCGCCTGGAACACGATGACCTTGCCACAATACTTACGGTCACCGTGGCCAGAGAGTTTTAGTGCCCAATTAGTGAAATTATGTTAGGGGAAATGGTCGGGGTAGTACTAATTTCGTGTTGGCTGCTCGGAGAACCCTGCCGTCGCTCCAATCGGCCGGTCTAGGACCTCGCCGGAGCGCGGCCGTGCGTGAACGGCGTCGTGGGCGTGTCGGGTGAAGAAATAGAACTTCAGGGGCATTTCTGCAAAGAGTCAGTGACTTGAATAAACAGTAAAAGAACCTGGTCGCAGTTAGTCTAAAACACGGGGGTTGTTCTGCAAAACCGCCAGGGCGCGGGGCGCACGGACGCCTTTCTGCCTTAGCCGGGCCGCCTGGGCTGAATTCGGCCCAGCGCTGTTTAAGTGTTTTTCTTTTTCTTTTATCCCCAGAGCTAAAACAATTATAGAAAAATGTAGAAAAATGCTAAAATTGTGAAACTAATTTTCCTAGGTTTGTTATTTTCCATAGTATTTAATAAAAATAAGTTGGTGATTTTTAGTGAAAGTAAGAAATTTTAGGGTATTTAAAATGGTTAAAAGTATTGGTTATAGATTTTTAGAAAATAATTGGTAAGTCCTAAAATGCCCAAAATTTTTATATGAGTGTTATATACTATTTAGAGACCTTGGGTAGAGTTTGAATTGATTTAGACCTTGTTTGATCACTAAACCCCAAAACACCCCCCCCTGCCCTAGGAACTCCTTTACCGACTCCGGAAACCCTAAGTTCCCGGAACTCCGTGAAGGCAAGTTGTATTCAAGACATAAATAATAAGTTTATGTTTGCATCCTCATGAGCATCCCATGGCATCCATTCTTATACTTGTGAATGGTTATGATTAGAACGTGAAGAAGAGATAGAAGTCACTGAAGAGCAAGTACAACCACCTTTGGACACTCAGGCCGGGAATAGTTTCTACTTCGACATTTGTGGATCCGAGCCTGAATCACCTGTAAACGAAGGCAAGCCCCGGTGCATTTGCCACCTCCCTTGCTATTTCAAAATCTTTCTCACTTGATTGCTGCATTAGGTGATAGGAGTTGCTTGATAAAACCATTCCTGCATTACCTTCCTTGAATTTGATTACCTTCCTTGATCACCTGTTTTACAAAAGCTTTTTGATGCTTAGCTTTGCTTTAGAAAAACAAAAGGTTTTGTTTTTACAAAATATGATGTGGCAAAAGTGGGTGGGAAGTTTTTCGAAATTAAAACTTGATGATGGATCTATCAAAGGCCTTGATAGGTTCAACATCGGAAAAGATGTACCTCTGCCAGGTACCAACTTTGGGTTTGAAATGATTAAGCTGAGACCGGGCGGGTGACTTGCACGAGAAGAGAGTCTCGGTGTAGTGTCTCCGTCTGAGTCGATTAAGGACCGTCTCGATGTAGGCTTGTTGATCGAGGACCCTTTAGCTGGTCACATGCCTCGTCATGGGTAAGCCTTGCCTCGGGCAGACTAAGGCCGGAATAAGACAACACGAGATGGGCGTGGAGCAGTGGCGAGAGTAGCGTGTACCCTCCGTGGCAAGAGGCTGGACGGTGGTGTATCTGTGCTCTCGGTCTGCGTGAACCTGATCCGGTCTTAAGAACCCCGGTGGCGGGTTGACATATGCAAGGGTTAAGTGCTACATATGTCGTGTGATTGGAGATCCTCAGCTGAGTATAATCGATTCGGATCGCCGTACCTTCGCGGTCATGAAGACTTGGTCACTACCCTACACGTAGCATTCCACTAAAGACGATGGGCTTTTGTTAAGAAATTGGCTAGTACAGGACCAGTGATTGAACTAGGGTAGAAAGAACTCTAGTGCAGGTAATTTTACTTAACTTGACAAATTAAAACTGGATTTTTAAGGATCCACTTTAGTAAGCATTTCTGCAAAACAGAGTCTTTGAATATTGAAAAGCCTTACCTTGACTCCCATATAACCAGCATACCCTTGAGAGTCTTTTCTTTAGTCGGGTAAGACTTGCTGAGTATTCCATACTCAGGGTTTATCCCTTCGTTGTTTTTAGGTGAGGAAGTAGCAGACTTTTGCTGCTTCTGTGCCAAGGTGGTTCCAAAAGAAGAAAATCAAGACTGAAGTGCGGGAGGACTCGGTCCTCCACCTAGGATCTTTTGCTTTTGTCTTCTCGGGAGGAGTTTGTGCCTCCCTGGTTTATATAATATTACTTCTATGCACTCACTTTAGTCTGGTCTGTAATAAAAATAACTCAAGCTTGCTTTTGAAATAAAATGTAAGTTTATGTAATTCGCTTCCGCATTTCTTCATCTCCGATGTTCTGTAATGTCTACAAGACGGGTGAGACGTTCCTGGTAAGGTAAGGAAAGATACCGAACTTGTCAAGTAGTTCAGGGGCACCTACAGGGTTGTCTGATGTCTGTGAGACAAGGACAACTGTAGGTGGGCCTAATTACTTGGGAGGTTCCGTCACAGCTGGTATCGGAGCGTAGCCCTTCTTGGCAGATATTATGAGGCATCTTCAAAAGGATTTTTAAGAGTCTTACCTAAAAATTCTTTTCTCCTCTTACCTAAGTATTCTGAAGAAGTCTATCTTAAAGACCAGATAGGAAGAGTGCAACATATAGAAGGTTGAATCGACTAAGGTTGATTCTGTAATTATACATGCATCATGCTAAGAATCATACTAATAACATTTTCCCCCTTAGAAAAGATGCCGCCACGTACCAGGCTAACGGCCCGCAAGTCTACGGGACCAATTGGGGTGCCTCGGCATCAATTGGCTCCCCGACATGAAAGCAGCAGCAGTGGAAGTAACGACCCCATCGGAGACCTTGAAGCTCGTGTGAGTCGACTTCAAGCAGCGCTTCAACATAGGACTGATGCTTGGGTCGCTGACGGTGATAGAATTAACGAACTGAGAAGGAACATCCGACACTTGCAGGATCAACTCGCTGATCGAGACTTAGCACTTGACTGGGCCGTGCAGTCTCGTTTGCTAATGTGTGCTAAGGAAGCAAGGGCTCAGGCCCGAGTTAAAGAACTTAGCTCGACTGTTGATAACCTGCAGGTTTACTGCAATACGTTGCACGAGGAAGTCCATATATTATACTCACAACTACACCCAAGTGAGCCTGCACCACCTGCTGAGGCGGAAGCTGGACCATCTCACGTTGCGGGACGTGCGCTGGGTGGGGAGTTAGACCTTTTTGAGCCTCCTCCTTCCTTGAGGTTGGTTGATGTCTGGACTCCCACACCTGACGATGAAGCCGCCAAGACTGATGGCAAGCAGGAATAAAGGTGTAATAGAAGAAGAGTAGTGTATGGTAGGGTATTGAAGGGTGTACTATTGTATAATGGGTATTGTATCCTGTTAATAGGTTGAACTTTTGTATAATGGGTATTGTATCCTGTTATGTAATATCGAGTCTGTATCATTACTTTTTATAGTAATGTAAAATGGAAGGTTTTCTCTAGCACATTATGTTTACTTTAAATGTTTTTGCCACAGATGCCGACCAGGACTCGAGGACAGGATGCAGCAGGAACTTCTGGGGGACGGGATGTTACCCCAAACCCACCTCCAGTTCCTCCCACGTTAGCCGAGGTGATCGCCGCCTTGGTGAATGCCACCGCCGATAATACCCGCTTCCTTAGGGAAATGGCGGGTCAGCAGCAGTTCCAGCAGCAAGCAGCAAGAGGTTATCCGCAGGGTCCCCGTGAGACCACTTATCTAGATTTCTCGGAAACTCGTCCACCTCTATTCGTCAAGGCAGAAGATCCCCTAGAAGCTGACGAGTGGATTCGGGTTATCGAGCAAAAGTTTGGTCTTCTTCGTTGCTCAGAGACGCAGAAGCCGTTGTTCGCCGCACAACAACTCCGTGGTCCTGCCAGTACCTGGTGGGGAAATTTCATGGCTATTCAACCTGATAACCATCAAGTCACCTGGAATGAGTTTAAAGCAGCTTTCCGTGAACACTACATCCCCGAAGGAGTGCTGCATATGAAACAAGAGGAGTTTATGAAGTTACAACAAGGTGGAGATACTATTACTCAATATCTCAACAAATTCAATCACCTGTCGCAGTATGCTATCGACCAGGTGAATACGGATTTAAAGAAGAAGAACTGTTTTATGCGGGGTCTGAATGATCGGCTACAAAGGAAAATGGCCACATGCATAGATCTCACATATGGAAAGGCTGTCAGCATGGCCTTATCTGTGGAAGCCAAATACACAACTTCTGGGAAGAATAAGGGATTCGGTGGTGAGAGGCCTAATCAGGGCCAGGCGAAGAAACCACGGTTTGTGATTCGACCCTCAAACCAAAATCGCACTTTTTCTCGTCCACCTTCATTTCCCTTCAAACAGCCTATCATTATCCGCCCCAATAATACCCCCACTACCCCAAAACAGCCGGGTGCCCCAGGCACTCGATTTCCTGCCTTGCCTAGTTCTTCAACTGGGTGCTTTAATTGCGGCAAGTCGGGACATTTTATCAAAGACTGCCCATATCCTAGGCAAAATCAATCTAATGCTTCGCAAGGATCTGGGAAATCAGTTCAGCCAAAAGGAAATGCTATGGGGAAGAATATGAAGAAAACGGGGCGTGTATATTACACTCAAGTGGCTACTACACCGGAAGGAGAGCCGGTGATGATGGGTACGTTTCCCGTGGCCAGTCACCCAGCAATTATTCTTTTTGATTCTGGTGCTTCACATACATTTATTAGCAAGAAGTTTGTGGAACAACATCATATTGCATACCATGAATCAAAGGAGGGATTTAAAATTCATTCACCTGGGGGACACATTTATACTAAAGAAATGGCCTATGGAGTGCCAGTAACAATGGCCGGACGGAACTTTCCTGCTAACATGATCGTTCTAAAAGGCCAGGATATAGATGTAATTTTGGGAATGAATTGGTTAACCCAACACAAGGCAATTCTCAACACTGAACTCAGAACCGTCAGGTTGAGCTATAACCAAGAAGAGATTCTTTTGACTCTCCCCGCAACCAATCCAGCCAAAGCTTCTGGTAGAGTTTATGAAGCCATTGTACCGGAGATCAAGAACATTCCGGTAGTATGTGAGTTTCCAGATGTATTTCCGGAAGATTTGCCTGGACTGCCCCCTGAAAGAGATGTAGAATTCGTAATTGAGCTAAAGCCCGGTACGGCTCCCATCTCCCGAAGATCGTACCGCATGCCCCCTAATGAGTTGGCGGAACTGAAGATTCAATTACAAGATCTACTGAATAAGGGATTCATCCGGCCAAGCTCGTCCCCTTGGGGTTGTCCCGCCATTTTTGTTAAGAAGAAGGAGCAAACCTTGAGAATGTGCGTGGATTATCGACCCCTAAATGAGGTCACTATCAAGAATAAGTACCCCCTTCCCAGGATCGACATCTTATTTGATCAATTGACTGGGGCGAGGGTATTTTCCAAAATTGATCTCAGGTCGGGCTATCATCAAATCCGTATTCGGCCCGAGGATATACCGAAGACCGCGTTTACTACGCGGTATGGATTATTTGAATACCTGGTAATGTCTTTCGGGCTCACAAATGCTCCTGCCCATTTCACTTATTTGATGAACTCGGTGTTCATGCCCGAATTGGACAAATTCGTGGTAGTCTTCATCGACGATATCTTGATATATTCTAAGAATGAAGAGGACCATGCTCAGCATCTACGGATTGTATTGACGCGCCTGAGGGAACATCAGCTTTATGCCAAGTTCAGCAAGTGCGCGTTCTGGTTGGAAGAAATTAAATTTTTGGGGCACGTGTTATCAGCTAAAGGAATTGCGGTAGATCCTAGCAAGGTCAAAGATATTATGGAGTGGAAACCCCCAACAACTGTTCACCAAGTCCGGAGTTTTCTTGGACTAGCTGGGTATTATCGCAGATTCATACCAGATTTTTCTAAGCTTGTGAAGCCAATCACAAGTTTGTTGAAGAATGACACTAAGTTCAATTGGTCTTCTAAGTGCAATGAAGCCTTTGAGCAATTGAAGACACTATTGACCACTGCTCCGGTATTAGCTCAACCGGACATCACTAAACCTTTTGATGTATATTGTGATGCATCTGGCAGTGGGCTCGGCTGTGTACTGATGCAAGAGGGCCGAGTAATTGCGTATGCTTCAAGGCAGTTGCGCCGACATGAGGAGCACTATCCAACTCATGATCTGGAGCTAGCTGCTGTGGTTCATGCCCTAAAGATTTGGCGTCACTATCTGCTGGGAAATATCTGTCACATATATACAGATCATAAAAGTTTGAAGTACATCTTCACCCAGTCAGAGTTAAATATGAGGCAAAGACGATGGCTTGAGCTCATTAAAGACTATGAACTGGAGATCCATTATCACCCAGGCAAGGCCAATGTGGTGGCAGATGCATTGAGTCGTAAGACTTCCTGCCACTGTCTTATGGCGAAGATCTTCGAGAACACTTTGTGTCAAGAAATGGAAAAGCTAAACCTGGGGATCATTCAACAAGGGACTCTAAATCAGTTAAGGCTTGAGTCAATCATTTTGCAAAGAATAATTGATGCTCAAAAGGATAATCTGGGTATGAAGCACATACGAGAAAAGATAAGGGCTGGAACAGCCAAGTGTTTCAAGGAAGACGATCAAGGGGTGATATGGTTTAAAAACCGCATAGTAGTGCCAAAGAACGAAGAACTCCGCCAGCAAATTCTTGATGAGGCACATCTTAGTCGTTATTCTATTCATCCCGGAAGCACTAAGATGTATCAAGACTTAAAGTAACATTACTGGTGGACAAAGATGAAAATCGAAATTGCACGCTATGTAGCTAAGTGTGACACCTGCAGACGTGTCAAGGCCATACACATGAAAACTGCTGGTCCATTACAATCTTTGCCAATCCCAACATGGAAATGGGAAGACATCAGCATGGACTTCATTGTGGGATTGCCCAGAACCGCAAAAGGCTTTGACTCCATCTGGGTTATCATCGATCGCCTTACAAAGATCGCCCACTTTCTCCCGGTCAAGATAAAATATCACGTCAATGTCTATGCTGAGTTGTACATCGCCCGTATTCTCAGTTTGCATGGTATCCCAAAGACTATAGTGTCGGATCGTGGACCACAATTTGTATCTAAATTCTGGGAAGAACTTCATAAATTCCTGGGTACTAAACTGCTCCACAGTTCGGCCTATCATCCTCAAACCAGTGGACAAACTGAGAGAGTGAACCAAATACTTGAAGATATGCTACGGGCATGTGTCCTGGATTTCTCACTAAAATGGGATGAATGTCTACCTTTAGCGGAGTTTTCATATAATAATAGCTACCAAGAAAGTATCAAGATGGCACCCTTTGAAGCTTTATATGGACGACGGTGTCGGACTCCGCTAAATTGGTCTGAACCTGGAGAAAGATACTTCTTTAGACCTGATATGGTGAAAGAGGTTGAGGAAAAGGTTCAGAGAATTATCCATAATATGAAGAAAGCTCAAGCACGGCAAAAGAGTTATGCAGACAAACGGCGAATGCCCTTATATTTCCTGGAAGGAGACTATGTCTACTTGAAGGTCTCACCAATGAAGGGCGTATCGCGTTTCGGAGTTAAAGGAAAACTTGCACCACGATATATTGGTCCTTTTCTTATTCTGGAAAGATATGGGCCAGTGGCGTATCGACTTCAGCTCCCCGAAACATTGTCTGATGTGCACAATGTGTTCCACGTATCACAATTGAAGAAGTGTCTTCGGGTTCCTGATCGAACCGTTGAAGTGACTGATGTTGTCCTGGAACCAGATTTAACATACTCGGAACATCCTATTCGAGTTCTGGATCAAAAGGACAGGGTCACCCGAAGAAAGACTCTCAAGTTCTACAAGATATAGTGGAACCAGCATTCGGAAGCTAAGGCTACATGGGAAACCCAAGACTTTTTAAATAAGAATTTCCCAGGCTTCCTAGCCTCATGTAAATTGTAAAGCCTGTATAGCTGTTGTAATAAAGAAGTAACCCCCACATCACCCCTGTCTTGTACCAAAAATAAGGAAATAAAAATGTGATGCGTTTCCTTTACCATTACTTACCCTAGGATTTTTAATCTCGGGACGAGATTCTTTTATGGGGGGAAGGATGTAACACCCCTGGTGTTACTATAACTAAAACTTGAGCATGGCATCATGAGCATTAGCATTGCATATGTGTGACACACCTAGAGTGCATTCACTAGGCAAAAATTTCAAACAAGTTGTATTGTTTTAATGTTTTGCAAAAAGAACCCTGGTTAAAGGACTTAACCCTAAATAGTGGTTAAAGGGGGGTAAAACTTAACCCAAGTTAAGAAAACCTAAAGCTTTAGGGTAAAAGTCATAAAATGACCCTAAGAATAAACTTGAATCACTTTTATACCCCTGGGATACCAGAAACCCTAATTGGAACCCTGGAAAACCCTGAAACCAAACCCTAGGGGCTTATGTGCAAAAGTGATGAACCTTTGGACTAAAATGTAAAAACTACTATGTTTAAGCATCTAAAGCCAATTGGTTCACAAATATGTGAATTTACAAGCCAAACCCTGAGATTTGGACTTTAGTGCAAAATGGACCTTATATGAGTTATACACTAAGTCTGAAATTCAGTGTTAAAGGCTCCACTTTAGGGCTTTGTAACTTGCAAAGCATAGGGTTTTTGCCCTAGGTCACCACATCAAAATTGAAGCTCAACTATAGGAGAACAACTTTGCTTAAAGGTGTGAGCATTGTTGTTAAGGGAAAACTGAAGATAATCACTCCTGAAGTTGGACTGTCAGGCTGGTAGAGACTGAACTTCAGTTGGACAGTGACCTTGATCCAACATTAAGGGACATCTAGGCTAAGATCCAGTGCTCAAATAAGTTTAAACCTTATAGTCGAGTTGTAGCTGGTATGTAGCACTACAACTTTGATGCAGAAACTTGGACCTGTTGCCACATGGAATTGAGAGAAATTGGAGCTCCAAAGTGCTCTGTCAGTCGCTCTGCATTGGTGTTCACCATGGTACAGTGTTCAGCTGCAACAGATAAGGACGCCAGCAAGCCCACCGCCGACGACCAATTCCGCCGTGATTCGTGCTGTTGACGGCCCGACTTGTGCTCGGGATGGGCGGATAAGGGCTCACGGTAAAAGATCTTCGCCGACGGTGAGCTGGCGATCACTCCGGTGACCTCCGTGGCCCTCTCTCCCTCTTTGCGGCTGAGCAGATTAACTCGCCGGTGACCGCCGCCTTCCGGCCATGTGCTGCGTGGCTTAGCCTTTCCACCGCACCACCGTAACACCTTAGGGCTGTCCCATCGACGCCGGTGAGCTTGCCACGCTGCTGGCCACGAATTCACGCGGCCAGTGCTTTCTTCTTCACCTCCGACCGCCGCGTGGCTCGGCCAAATTGAGCACCACCGCCCGTGGACTCTATAAATTGAGCCCGTGTCTAGCTCCGTGAGGTAGTCAGCTAGCCAGCCACCGCTAATCGGCCACGATCATCCACCAGAGAGCTTCAATTTGGGATTTCCCCCAAAACGCTCAGGAACACCGCGAAGAGCAACCTCACCGTGGCCAGCCCTTTCTAGGTCTGTCCATCCCTTACTCTCTCTTGTTTGGGCACACTTGTCACCCTGTGATGCTAACCAAGCCTCCAATTCGAACTAAGAGGCTACCACTCGCCGGGAACACGATGACCTTGCCACAATACTTACGGTCACCGTGGCCAGAGAGTTTTAGTGCCCAATTAGTGAAATTATGTTAGGGGAAATGGTCGGGGTAGTACTAATTTCGTGTTGGCTGCTCGGAGAACCCTGCCGTCGCTCCAATCGGCCGGTCTAGGACCTCGCCGGAGCGCGGCCGTGCGTGAACGGCGTCGTGGGCGTGTCGGGTGAAGAAATAGAACTTCAGGGGCATTTCTGCAAAGAGTCAGTGACTTGAATAAACAGTAAAAGAACCTGGTCGCAGTTAGTCTAAAACGCGGGGGTCGTTCTGCAAAACCGCCAGGGCGCGGGGCGCGCGGACGCCTTTCTGCCTTAGCCGGCTGTTTAAGTGTTTTTCTTTTTCTTTTATCCCCAGAGCTAAAACAATTATAGAAAAATGTAGAAAAATGCTAAAATTGTGAAACTAATTTTCCTAGGTTTGTTATTTTCCATAGTATTTAATAAAAATAAGTTGGTGATTTTTAGTGAAAGTAAGAAATTTTAGGGTATTTAAAATGGTTAAAAGTATTGGTTATAGATTTTTAGAAAATAATTGGTAAGTCCTAAAATGCCCAAAATTTTTATATGAGTGTTATATACTATTTAGAGACCTTGGGTAGAGTTTGAATTGATTTGGACCTTGTTTGATCACTAAACCCCAAAACACCCCCCCTGCCCTAGGAACTCCTTTACCGACTCCGGAAACCCTAAGTTCCCGGAACTCCGTGAAGGCAAGTTGTATTCAAGACATAACTAATAAGTTTATGTTTGCATCCTCATGAGCATCCCATGGCATCCATTCTTATACTTGTGAATGGTTATGATTAGAACGTGAAGAAGAGATAGAAGTCACTGAAGAGCAAGTACAACCACCTTTGGACACTCAGGCCGGGAATAGTTTCTACTTCGACATTTGTGGATCCGAGCCTGAATCACCTGTAAACGAAGGCAAGCCCCGGTGCATTTGCCACCTCCCTTGCTATTTCAAAATCTTTCTCACTTGATTGCTGCATTAGGTGATAGGAGTTGCTTGATAAAACCATTCCTGCATTACCTTCCTTGAATTTGATTACCTTCCTTGATCACCTGTTTTACAAAAGCTTTTTGATGCTTAGCTTTGCTTTAGAAAAACAAAAGGTTTTGTTTTTACAAAATATGATGTGGCAAAAGTGGGTGGGAAGTTTTTCGAAATTAAAACTTGATGATGGATCTATCAAAGGCCTTGATAGGTTCAACATCGGAAAAGATGTACCTCTGCCAGGTACCAACTTTGGGTTTGAAATGATTAAGCTGAGACCGGGTGGGTGACTTGCACGAGAAGAGAGTCTCGGTGTAGTGTCTCCGTCTGAGTCGATTAAGGACCGTCTCGATGTAGGCTTGTTGATCGAGGACCCTTTAGCTGGTCACATGCCTCGTCATGGGTAAGCCTTGCCTCGGGTAGACTAAGGCCGGAATAAGACAACACGAGATGGGCGTGGAGCGGTGGCAAGAGTAGCGTGTACCCTCCGTGGCAAGAGGCTGGACGGTGGTGTATCTGTGCTCTCGGTCTGCGTGAACCTGATCCGGTCTTAAGAACCCCGGTGGCGGGTTGACATATGCAAGGGTTAAGTGCTACATATGTCGTGTGATTGGAGATCCTCAGCTGAGTATAATCGATTCGGATCGTCGTACCTTCGCGGTCATGAAGACTTGGTCACTACCCTACACGTAGCATTCCACTAAAGACGATGGGCTTTTGTTAAGAAATTGGCTAGTACAGGACCAGTGATTGAACTAGGGTAGAAAGAACTCTAGTGCAGGTAATTTTACTTAACTTGACAAATTAAAACTGGATTTTTAAGGATCCACTTTAGTAAGCATTTCTGCAAAACAGAGTCTTTGAATATTGAAAAGCCTTACCTTGACTCCCATATAACCAGCATACCCTTGAGAGTCTTTTCTTTAGTCGGGTAAGACTTGCTGAGTATTCCATACTCAGGGTTTATCCCTTCGTTGTTTTTAGGTGAGGAAGTAGCAGACTTTTGCTGCTTCTGTGCCAAGGTGGTTCCAAAAGAAGAAAATCAAGACTGAAGTGCGGGAGGACTCGGTCCTCCACCTAGGATCTTTTGCTTTTGTCTTCTCGGGAGGAGTTTGTGCCTCCCTGGTTTATATAATATTACTTCTATGCACTCACTTTAGTCTGGTCTGTAATAAAAATAACTCAAGCTTGCTTTTGAAATAAAATGTAAGTTTATGTAATTCGCTTCCGCATTTCTTCATCTCCGATGTTCTGTAATGTCTACAAGACGGGTGAGACGTTCCTGGTAAGGTAAGGAAAGATACCGAACTTGTCAAGTAGTTCAGGGGCACCTACAGGGTTGTCTGATGTCTGTGAGACAAGGACAACTGTAGGTGGGCCTAATTACTTGGGAGGTTCCGTCACAATCACCGACTCGGATGTCATCGGCGCGTTCCTTGCCGGCACCACCTGCCGCGACCTGGTGAGTAAGTTGGGTCGCAGGACCCCCACCAGGGCGAGCGAGCTGATGGACATCGCCACCAAGTTCGCCTCTGGCCAGGAGGCGGTCGAGGTTATCTTCCGAAAGGACAAGCAGCCCCAGGGCCACCCATCGGAAGATGCTCCCGAGGCGTCTACTCCGCGCGGCGCCGAGAAGAAAGGCAAGAAGAAGTCGCAAGCGAAACGCGACGCCGCCGACGCGGACCTTGTCGCCGCCGCCGAGTACAAGAACCCTCGGAAGCCCCCCGGAGGTGCCAACCTCTTCGACAAGATGCTCAAGGAGCCGTGCCCCTACCATCAGGGGCCCGTCAAGCACACCCTTGAGGAGTGCGTCATGCTTCGGCGCCACTTCCACAGGGCCGGGCCACCCGCGGAGGGTGGCGGGGCCCGCGACGACGACAAGAAGGAAGATCGCCAAGCAGGAGAGTTCCCCGAGGTCCGCGACTGCTTCATGATCTACGGTGGGCATGCGGCGAATGCCTCGGCTCGGCATCGCAAGCAAGAACGCTGGGAGGTCTGCTCGGTGAAGGTGGCGGCGCCAGTCTACCTAGACTGGTCCGACAAGCCCATCACCTTCGACCAAGCTGACCACCCCGACCACGTGCCGAGCCCGGGGAAATACCCGCTCGTCGTCGACCCCATCGTCGGTGACGTCAGGCTCACCAAGGTCCTGATGGACGAGGGCAGCTGCCTCAACATCATCTACGCCGAGACCCTAAAGCTCCTGCGCGTCGATCTGTCCTCCGTCCGAGCAGGCGCTGCGCCCTTCCACGGGATCATTCCCGGGAAGCGCGTCCAGCCCCTCGGACGACTCGACCTTCCCGTCTGCTTCGGAATGCCCTCCAACTTCCGAAGGGAGACTCTGACGTTCGAGGTGGTCGGGTTCCGAGGAACCTACCACGCGGTACTGGGGAGGCCATGCTACGCGAAGTTTATGGCCGTCCCCAACTACACCTACCTGAAGCTCAAGATGCCGGGCCCCAAGGGGTCATCACCGTCGGCCCCACGTACAAACACGCGTTCGAATGCGACGTGGAGTGTGTGGAGTACGCCGAGGCCCTCGCCGAGTCCGAGGCCCTCATCGCCGACCTGGAAAGCCTCTCCAAAGAGGTGCCAGACGTGAAGCGCCATGCCGGCAACTTCGAGCCAGTGGAGACGGTCAAGGCCGTCCCTCTCGACCCCAGTGGCGACACCTCCAAGCAGATCCGGATCGGTTCCGGGCTCGACCCCAAATAGGAAGCAGTGCTCGTCGACTTTCTCCGTGCAAACACCGACGTCTTTGCGTGGAGTCCCTCGGACATGCCCGGCATACCGAGGGATGTCGCCGAGCACTCGCTGGATATTCGGGCCGGAGCCCGACCCGTCAAGCAGCCTCTGCGCCGATTCGACGAGGAGAAGCGCAGAGTGATAGGCGAGGAGATCCACAAGCTAATGGCAGCGGGGTTCATCAAAGAGGTATTCCATCCCGAATGGCTTGCCAACCCTGTGCTTGTGAGAAAGAAAGGGGGGAATGGCGGATGTGTGTAGACTACACTGGTCTCAACAAAGCATGTCCGAAGGTTCCCTACCCTCTGCCTCGCATCGATCAAATCGTGGATTCCACTGCTGGGTGTGAAACCCTGTCCTTCCTCGACGCCTACTCAGGGTATCACCAAATCAGGATGAAAGAGTCCGACCAGCTCGCGACTTCTTTCATCACGCCCTTCGGTATGTACTGCTATGTCACCATGCCGTTCGGCTTGAGGAATGCGGGCGCGACGTATCAGCGGTGCATGAACCATGTGTTCGGCGAACACATCGGTCGCACG
Organism: Zea mays; assembly: GCF_902167145.1. NCBI lineage: Eukaryota > Viridiplantae > Streptophyta > Magnoliopsida > Poales > Poaceae > Zea > Zea mays. Next base: position 90,843,884 of record NC_050105.1, read on the forward strand.
GTCGAGGCCTACGTCGATGACATCGTAGTCAAGACGAGGAAGGCTTCCGACCTCCTCTCCGACCTTGTAGTGACATTCCGATGTCACAAGGCGAAAGGCGTCAAGCTCAATCCTGAGAAGTGTGTCTTCGGGGTGCCCCGGGGCATGCTCTTGGGGTTCATCGTCTCCGAGCGGGGCATTGAAGCCAACCTGGAGAAGATCGCAGCCATCACCAGCATGGGGCCCATCAAGGACTTAAAAGGCGTACAGAGGGTCATGGGATGTCTCGCGGCCCTGAGCCGCTTCATCTCACGCCTCGGCGAAAGAGGTCTGCCTCTGTACCGCCTCTTAAGGAAGGCTGAGTGTTTCGCTTGGACCCCTGAGGCCGAGGAAGCTCTCGGGAACCTGAAGGCGCTACTCACAAAGGCGCCTATCTTGGTGCCTCCAGCTGATGGAGAAGCCCTCTTGGTCTACGTCGCTGCGACCACTCAGGTGGTTAGCGTCGCGATTGTGGTCGAGAGGCAAGAAGAGGGCAATGCATTACCCGTTCAGAGGCCAGTTTACTTCGTCAGCGAGGTACTCTCCGAGACCAAGATCCGCTACCCACAAGTTCAGAAGCTGCTGTATGCGGTGATCCTGACGAGGCGGAAGTTGTGACACTACTTCGAGTCTCATCCGGTAACTGTGGTGTCATCCTTCCCCCTGGGGGAGATCATCCAGTGCCGAGAGGCCTCGGGCAGGATTGCAAAGTGGGCGGTGGAAATTATGGGCGAGACAATCTCGTTCGCCCCTCGGAAGGCCATCAAGTCCCAGGTATTGGCGGACTTCGTAGCCGAATGGGTCGACACCCAGCTACCGACGGCTCCGATCCAACCGGAGCTCTGGACCATGTTTTTCGACGGGTCGCTGATGAAGACGGGAGCCGGCGCGAGCCTACTCTTCATCTCGCCCCTCGGGAAACACCTACGCTATGTGCTACGCCTCCATTTCCTGGCGTCCAACAATGTGGCTGAGTACGAGGCTCTGGTCAACGGGTTGTGGATCGCCATCGAGCTAGGGGTCAGACGCCTCGACGCCCGCGGTGACTCGCAGCTCGTCATCGACCAAGTCATGAAGAACTCCCACTGCCGCGACCCGAAGATGGAGGCCTACTGCGATGAGGTTCGGCGCCTGGAAGACAAGTTCTACGGGCTTGAGCTTAACCACATCGCTCGGCGCTACAACGAGACTGCGGACGAGCTGGCAAAAATAGCCTCGGGGCGAACAACGGTTCCCCCGGACGTCTTCTCCCGGGATCTGCATCAACCCTCCGTCAAGATCGACGACTCGCCCGAGCCTGAGGCGCCCTCGGTCCAGCCCGAGGTACCCTCGGCACAGCCCGAGGCACCCTCAGCTCGGCCCGAGGCGCCCTCGGTTCAGCCCGAGGTACCCTCGGCCTCCGAGGGCGAGGCGCTGCGCATCGAGGAGGAGCGGAGCGGGGCCACGCCTAATCAAAATTGGCAGACCTCGTACCTGCAATATCTTCACCAAGGAGAGCTACCCCTCGACCGAGCCGAGGCTCGGCGGGTAGCGCGACGCGCCAAGTCGTTCGTCTTGCTGGACGATGAGAAGGAGCTCTACCACCGCAGCCCCTCGGGCATCCTCCAACGATGCATCTCCATCGCCGAAGGTCAGGAACTCCTGCAAGAAATACACTCGGGGGCTTGCGGCCATCACGCAGCGCCTCGAGCCCTTGTCGGGAATGCTTTCCGGCAAGGCTTCTACTGGCCAACGGCGGTGGCTGACGCCACTAGAATTGTCCGCTCCTGCGAAGGGTGCCAATTCTATGCGAAGCAGACCCATCTGCCCGCTCAGGCTCTGTAGACGATACCCATCACCTGGCCCTTTGTCGTGTGGGGTCTGGACCTCGTCGGCCCCTTGCAGAAGGCACCCGGGGGCTACACGCACCTGCTGGTCGCCATCGACAAATTCTCCAGGTGGGTCGAGGTCCGACCTCTGAACAGCATCAGATCCGAGCAGGCGGTGGCGTTCTTCACCAACATCATCCATCGCTTCGGGGTCCCGAACTCCATCATCACCGACAACGGGACCCAGTTCACCGGCAGAAAGTTCTTGGATTTTTGCGAGGATCACCACATCCGGGTGGACTGGGCCGCCGTGGCTCATCCCATGTCGAATGGGCAAGTAGAGCGTGCCAACGGCATGATTCTACAAGGGCTCAAGCCTCGGATTTACAACGACCTCAACAAGTTCGGCAAGCGATGGATGAAGGAACTCCCCTCGGTGGTCTGGAGCTTGAGGACAACGCCGAGCCGAGCCACGGGTTTTACGCCGTTCTTCCTGGTCTACGGGGCCGAGGTCGTCTTGCCCACTGACCTGGAATACGGCTCCCTGAGGACGAGGGCCTACAACGATCAAAGCAACCAAGCTAGCCGAGAAGATTCGCTGGACCAGCTGGAAGAGGCTCGGGACAAGGCCTTACTACACTCGGCGCGGTACCAGCAGTCCCTGCGACGCTACCACGCCCGAGGGGTCCGGCCCCGAGACCTCCAGGTGGGCGACCTGGTGCTTTGGCTGCGGCAAGACGCCCGAGGGAGGCACAAGCTCACGCCCCCCTGGGAGGGGCCATTCGTCATCGCCAAAGTTCTGAAGCCCGGAACGTACAAGCTGGCCAACAGTCAAGGCGAGGTCTACGGCAACGCTTGGAATATCCAACAGCTACGTCGCTTCTACCCTTAAGATATTTTCAAGTTGTTCATATACCTCGCACCCACACAAAGTTTAGTCATCAAGGAAGGGTCGGCCTCGCCTCGGCAAAGCCCGACCCTCCCTCGGGGGCTAAAAGGGGGGGAACCCCCTCTGCGTTGAAATTTTCCTCGAAAAAAGATCTCTTTTGCCAGAATCTTTCGTGCTTTTTGACTACTTCGAAAAGTGGATCCTGAAAACGACGGAGTACACGTAAGCAGCCAAGGCTGACCGAGCCGAGGGACTCCTACGCCTCCGGGATACGGATACCTCACTCATCACCTTCTGCGATAAGTAACTCGCGTTCGGATGAAGCGATTCCGCGGACCGAACAAGTCTTCACGTTCAGAAGCTCTTCTGCCAAAGCGATCCTTCGAGCCTTCTCGACTGAGTCGGTGACAGGGCCTCATGGACGGGTGAAAGTACGCGTAAGCGGCAAGGCCGACCGAGCCGAGGGACTCCCACGCCTCCGGGATACGGATACCTCACTCATCACCTTCCGCGAGAAGCAACTCTCGCTCGCACAAACATCCCTGTTACCGACGAAAGAGTCCAGATACTCGAAACAAGAGGGAAAGAGACGCAGCTTTACAACACAGCGAGGGTGTGTGTTCTGGCCTCGGCGGCCGCAGAAGGCACATGCTACAAGACAATCTGATCATGCAGGCTCGGGTCTTGATGCTGGAAGGGGGCAGCAGCACCCTCGGCATCGACGACAACTTTGGCGAGGTTCGACCTAGCCTCGGACGGCGACGCGGTCCGAAGACCTCCACTCCGAAGGACGATGTCATCACCACGCCCGGGCCATCGCCACCAGGGTCTTCTCCGGGAATCCGGCCCGAGCAGGCGGCTCGGCCGGTCACCTCTGGGGCCTCGGCCAACCATCTTCCAAGGGCGCCATCCCGACCCGAGGCCTCGGCTGGTCAACTCCGGCGTCGGTCCCGCTAACGGACAACCCGGCCAGGCTCCGGCCAACCAGGTTTCGTTTTCGAGCCAACTCCGCCTCTGTTCATGCTGATATCGCTACCCCTGGCCTCGGCTCGTCGAAGAGCGGCCAAGGGGTCCCTTTAACTAAGCTAGAGGAGCCTCGGACAACAAGGCCGACCGAGCCGAGGGACTCCTACGCCTCCGGGATACGGATACCTCACTCGTCACCTTGACACGGGGCGACTCATGCTTGGTGAAGCGGTTCAGATAATCAACAGGCGAGTCTTAGTGCTCGAAAATGAGGAAAAAACACGGCTCCGTGCCAAAATTACATACATGTTCAGGCCTCGACAGCCATGATGAACAAAAACATTGGCATTCGAAGTGCCATTACAAACGGAACTCCGGTTCCCCCTCCGCAGGTACGAACAACCCCACTCCATGGGGGAAGGCCTGCGGAGCAACGGAAGACCGACGAACGGCGCGCCGTCACCTGCTCCAGCAGCGGCGACGACGACGACTTCTGCTCCGGGGGGGCCGAACAACGGCAGCACTGACCTCAGGGCGGGTGCTGCTGCTAGGAGGCCCCCGCCCATGCCCAAACTTGTGAGGCAAGGACGGGCAGAAGGCCGTAGAGTTGGAGGTCGGTCCGTGGGCGGCCCTAGCTATCTCGTCGGCGGAGGAACCTCTTCCAGCTGCCGTGGCAGACGCCGGCGCCGCGAGCGGCTCCGAAGCCACTCGCGTCCAAAAGCCGGGCACGCTGCAGCTGCCAGCACCACGGACAACAACCGCCCTTCCCCCCGATCACTGAGGGAAGGAGCGGGCCGCCGCCCACGCAGGGGCCGACCCCAACTCGGCACACTCCCCTCCCCAGCCCTGGTGATGAAAATCCTTGAGGCTGAGGGAGGGGCAGAGGCCGCAGCCCGGCTCGCTTTCCCCCACCATCAAGCCGGAGGTCACCATCTTGGGTGACCGCCGGTGGAGGGGTGCAGCCGGGCTGCATGATGAAAATCCTTGAAGCCGAACGATGGCTGAAAGGTACCAACTCCCACGGAGTTGCGTTCCTCCAATGATGAGGCGAAAAGACGGCGAGTATCCCCCATCCGGGGGCTTGGAAGGTGGAAAGACGCAATGCATAAGGGAGCGAGAAGACATGGTCGCCTTCCGAAAGGGGCCACCCTCCTTTTAAAGGCAACTCTCCCTACGTGCGTCCCCAACCGTCACGGGCTGAGTCTTCTCCAACACGCTCCAAGGCCCTCCCCTGCGGCGCGGGGGCTGGGTCCCGCATGTCATGCGAGCCGGCTCGGAGCAGAAGAAGCCAAACCGCCGCGTGTGGTGCACTCAACCGCCCAGCGGTTACAAGTGACCCCTCACTTTTGCCCAGACCAACGGGCGAAAAAGGCGGGCAGCCATGCAGGCGGCATGCAACCGCGCCAATTGGACGCGCCTCTCCGACTCCCAACGCGCCCGGCCTGGAGGCCTAGGCCCACGCGTCACGCAACCTGTTGGGGGCCTTCGTCCTCCGAAGGTCCTCAAAAACATGATTTGACAATGTTTTCCAAGTGAATTATATGAACAGGTATTTTCGGATTCAGAATTATGGATATGGAGCACGACCAGGACGAAGGCTGAGCCAGACGAAGGTCGGGGGCAGCCGAAGCTGTACGCAGGGAAGCTTCGGCGCGATGGCACAAGGGGGAACCGACCTTAAGATGAAAAGACTTCGGGGTCCTCAATAGATTTCCATAAACCGTTAACAAATGTAATGGACATGGATGTAATTTTACGTGGGCTGCGTCCCGCGTCTATAAATAGATGAACAGTACTCCCGTACTGTTCACGCTAACTTGTCATTCTGCTTTTGGCGTCACGCTCGTACTTTCCACCTTCTCTCAGGATCGAAGGTACATTTGTAATTTGGGATCATTTCTGTTTTTCCATGTTAATAAAATAGAAATGATTCTTTGGTGATGCTTATATCATATTTCATGCTTTATGTGAGTCCTTCGTCATTATTTGTTATGTTTACGAAGGTATGTTTCTCATGACCTTCGTCCGAGACTCATTATTTCCCAAGGGGATATAATGCTTCGAAGGACGAAGGACCCTAACACTTAACACTTTTTATGTTGCCTTGTTCTTAACTCTTAGAATTTGAGAACAAGTCCCCAACATTGGCGCCCACCTCCGGTGAACTCACTTCCACTTCGAGTCTTCGTGAACACCTTCGGAAGCTATAGACCTTCGCTATGGCGCCGAAGAAAGCTTCAGCGGCTGGGGCTGCAGCACTACAACCGCTGGACCACAATCAGGAGACCGTCTCTCTTCGGGAGGCCAGAAGCCAGAAGAGAAAAGCTGTTAGCCCGACGCTTGAGGAAGAAGAGCTGGACCAAGAAATCAGAGAGATGGAGATGCTACATCAACAAGTACAGAGGAAGAAGGAGAAGATGGCCCGCCTAGCTGAGTTGCAAAGGCAAATTGACGAAGCTTCTGAGGAAGTTCGCCATCTCACTCACGATGAGCAGAACAGAAGGCCTCATCAGAAAGACCTTCATCAGGAGGGCTTCGTCAACGAAGACGACTGGTATGATAATTTCCATCAGGGAAATTTTGTTTTTGATGATGCTTCTCCTCTATCTGCTGAGCTGCAGGCTACTCCTTGGCCTCCATCCTATAAGCCACCCCAGCTCCCCATGTTTGACGGCCACTCCGACCCGAAGCAATTCTTGATGAGCTACGAAGCAACAGTGTCTTCGTACGGGGGCAACGCTGCAGTCATGGCGAAGTCTTTCGTCATGGCCGTCAGGAATGTTGCTCAGACCTGGTATTCCTCCCTTCGGCCAGGAACAATCACTTCATGGCAGAAGCTGAAGGATATGTTACTGACCAGCTTTCAAGGATTTCAAACGAAGCCGGTTACAGCTCAAGCCCTCTTCCAGTGTATTCAGGATCACGAAGAATACCTTCAGGCTTATGTCCGAAGGTTCTTACGATTGAGGGCGCAGGCACCAACGGTGCCCAATGAAATCGTTGTCGAAGCCATGATCAAGGGGCTTCGTCCTGGACCTGCAGCTCAATACTTTGCTCGGAAGCCTCCTCAGACCTTGGAGAAATTGCTCCAAAAGATGGATGAGTACATTCGTGCCGACAATGACTTTCGCCAAAGAAGGGAGGAGGCCTTCAGATTTTCTGAGATGACCAGGGGCTTCGGAGGAAGATATTACCCGAGGCATGTCCGTTCCATTCACAGCACTCAGAATGATGATAAGGGGAGTCAGCAAAACAGGCCGCAGTGCTCCTCACAGGCTTCGGGGCAACAACAAACTTCCTTTCGGCCACCAACTCCAAGAGGCAGAGGCGCCAGGGGCTTCGGCGGAAGATTCGGAGATCAGCCAAGGAGACTGTTTTGCCTATTCTGTGGAGAGGGCAAGGGCCACACCACTAGGACGTGCCATGTTACAATCCAGAAGCAAAAGGAACTAGCCGAAGCTGCATCTCAACAAGCTCAGTCGAAGCAGGTTTTGCATACTGCTTCATTTCATCCGCCTTATGTCCCACAATACATAGACAACCACCCTGCGGCTTCTGTAGCTTCGGCAAGTCAACCTCAAGCTTCCTGGCAGCAGCCTCCACTTCCACCTCCATTGCAGCAAGGTCAACAGCCAGAAGGGAGTCAATACGCTCCACAGCAGAGGGACTTCAGAGAACAGTCCGAAGCTCGCACAGTCAACAGCACTGTGCCAGAGTCGAAGCACATTTATTGACATATCCTACCTTTGATAGCAGTCTTTTCTATTCAGTTTTATTTTCTGTGAAGCAAAAAACATTGTTAGTTTCCATGTAATAATTTCGTTGTTTCCATGAGAAAAATTTATTTGATTCACAGGCCTAAGTTGCCGAAGCCTAAAATTTCTTCCGTTACCAAGAAGGACCTTCGGACTAAAAATCCTTCGGAGTAACAAAAAGTCGTTCTAAGGAACGCAGAGTAAGTTTATAAAGTCACAAAAAGTCGTTCCAAAAGGAGCGCAGCGTAAGTTTTCTGCTCAGAAGTCGTTCCTAAAGGAATGCAGAGCCTACAGCGAAAAGTCAACGCTGATACCGTCTAAGTAAAAGACGAAGAAGCTCCTAAGGGAGGCTTACAGCGAAAAGTCAACGCTGATGCCGTCTAAGTAAAAGACGAAGAAGCTCCAAAGACGTTCCTAAGGGAATGCAGAGCTTACGAATATATTTTATGTGTATCTTCGGAACAAATGTCACATGCATAACATAACATCATCACATCATTTTGCATAGCATAAGCATCATACATCATATCGCATTTGGCAAGAGAAGGGGACACTCTAAACCTTCGAAGGGATGCTTTGAAAAAGTAACATTGAAATTGTATAGCTTCGGAATACAGTTTCGGAGAATATTTTCACGAAGCATGGGCGAGCTTTATCAGATCAATATCAAAATTGCATAGCTTCGGAAAATAGCTTCGGAAAATGTTTTCACGAGGCATCGATGTCACTCATCAGAACAATTTTGACGAAGGCTATCTTCTTCACGACGCATGAAAAGAAGGGAAGGTGTTTTTTCGCCGAAGGCTCAAAAGCGGTATGTATTTAAAGTTTCATGCATCGTAAAGAATTCAATAATGAAAAGAGACTTGTATATTACATTCAAAACTACAAAGTGTTGCATAGATTACACTTTAAATGTTTTTTCCAAATGGCACCTAATCTTCCCTCAATACTGCTTCGGCGGCTTTATTCAGAAGTTGGTCAACGACCTTGTCCATGATAGTTTCGGCCATCCGATTAATTTCTTCATCCCCCTTTGTGTGGGGAGATCGTCCAACAGCTTCTGAGCGTAGAGAACACTTCTTCAGTACTTTTGCAAATCGCGAGCAAAGTTTAAAATGAAAATTACAGCGCAACAAGAACGACTAGTTGGTACCTAACTGTCCTTCGGGCTCCCTACTCTTTTCGGCAGTCTCTGCCACTTTCCTAGCTTCGTGGATGCCTTTTTCGCTCCTTTCGATAATTTCTTGTGCCATTCCTCGGCCGCCGTTGTTCCAGATATCAGTAAAAAATTTGCCAGCAACCACGCTTGCTTCGGCCGAGGGGTCCTTGATATCTTCGGAGCATAAGGTAGCTTCGGGCTGAGCTAAAAGTTTTACGTGCCCGCAACCCTTCTTCTCTAACACAGAAGTAATTCCTCTAGCGCCTGAAAAAGCGCATATGTCGCCGCGGCTGTTTAGAATTTCTTCGAAGGCCTCTGCTTCGTGGCTAATCCATTCCAGCGGACCTTCGGGATTGCCTCGAGAAAAATTCTCTTCGCTGGAAAAGGCGCCGACGCTAGCAAAGCTGTTTTTAATTTTATTCACGCATTCCATAGATTTAACATAGCATTTCCTCTGCAATGTGCGAAGCTCCTTAACTCTTGATTCCAATTTGTTGACCATAAAATCACTAAGTTCACGATTCGTTTCCTCAAGCGCGCGCTCCTCTTTCGCTCTAGCCAGTTGTTTCCGAAGATCTTCAATCTCGCGCTTTTGAGCTTCGGATTGGGCCTTTGAAGCGGCCTCGTCTTTTTTCACTTTATCCACCAATGTAAGCAGAATTTTATCTTTTTCCAAAGCTTCATTTCTCAGCTTGATAACTTCGGAGCGTAAATTATTAAACGCAATTTCATAACTTTCATCTTCGGCGCTCTTTTGCGCTCTTAGCGCGTTGCTTAGGATCAGGCCCTATACGAAAAAGAATTCAAATAAGGAAAAAAGAATGATGTGCGTAAAAATAATGGGGGGTTTTTTCAAGCGTTTAATTCCGGTACCTTCAAGCTGTTGTACGCAAGGCTGTCTGCGAGATCCTCTTTCGTCATGGCGCTTAGTCCAACTTCGAGCTTCGGGAAGCCTATGCCCCTGGCCATTTCTCGACAGACAGATAGTTCCTTATTATCCGGTAGGCAGTATAAAAAATCATCTTCATTTGTCCCATTGAATATTATTGCCCCCTTTGGATATTTTAGCTCCTTTGCATAATGATTAGCTTCATGAATTTCTCCGTCAGATAGCTTTTTCCCCGAAGCATGTCGTATAATGTAATCACACATGCTGGCAGGCGCTTCGGGGATGGCAGTGTCAGTCTCTTCAATTAAAATTGGTTCTGGTATTTTTATCGCTTCGGTTTCCAAAGTTTCTTCCCTGAAGGGCTCTGAAGGCCCAGCTTCAGCTTCAGTTTGTTGTGTCGGAGCTTCAGAGGAAGCTCCAGCAATTTCAACACTTTTTTTGGAGTTGTGCTTGAAGACTTAATTGTCTCCAAGACATCTAGTACATTTACCATTCTTTTCCTTTTTGGGGTCACCATTGGAGCCTTTTGGATTTTTGCTGTTTCAATATTTATGGCAGGACTTAAAGTTTCTGAGGTTTTTTCCTTAGTCAGATTTTTCGCTTCTTCCATTTTTTCTGTCGATGGTGCTTCGGCCATCTCTGCAATTTCTGGCAATAAGAGTGGCTGTTCAGCTTCAGCGGCCGAAGGAGTTCCTCCAGTATACTCAGGCACCGAAGCTAGTTCAATATGGCGTGGTCGGTGTGTGAAGACCTTCAACCTTTTTCCTTTTGGGTCTAGCTCGCTAGGAGCAGTTCCAGCTTCTTCTTTTTCAGATGTTATGTTTTTCCTTTTTTGCCTTCGGACGGGATAACAATAATCAGGGTAGAAGAACCCGATTGCATCAAACACTCGGTTCAATCTCTTCTTTTTTCGGCCTCCGAAGGCTGCTGATAGTGCAGTATTTTCAGCCTTCGAGAATGCCCCAAGTAATTCATCACTTAATGTTTCAATGCTTTTCAGCCAGTCATCATCAGGTTCAATAAATTTATCTGCATATTTGAATGTGTATTTTAATCTGACTAGTCCGCCTTCGTCGGACTCTTTGATGGTTTCTTTCGGCATTTCCCACTTTTCCGCAAGTGGCCATATCCTGAAGGCAATGTGCTCCTGGACCAAGTCCCTTGTCCCAATGAAGGAGCAGACTGCGCCGAAGGCTCTTTGGCATTCTTCGGCTGCCTCATCCATTTCAACCTTCGGCCTTCGAAGTCCGAAGCGTTGCCAAATTGGGTACATAATGATACTTTTGACATTATTTTGCGCTGTTAGATCATTTTTCACATAAAACCATTCAGACATCCAGGCTCCGGGCCACCTCTTCCGAAAGGTTGGCACAGGGTAGCTTGACCCGGAGCGGGCGCCGAAGCTGTAGCACCCAAAGTTGTTGTGGTATTGCTCCTTTCCCCAGGGCTTCGTCTCGTACAATAACTCGTGTATGTTGCAGAAGCTTTTAGCGTTTGGTTCCAAACCTTGGCTTCTCGCAGCCCAGACAAAAATCCCCATTCTTATAATAGCTTCGGGAGTGAGTTGATGAAGGTAGATTTGGAATGTTTTCAGTACCTCAACAACAAAATTGCTCAGGGGGAATCGAAGCCCAGCCTTGAGGAGGCTTCGGAAAATCACAACTTCAACTTCTTCAGGGGTGGGAGAAGTCTTTTCCCCGGCATCAGCTCTCACAATAGATATGTCTCGGAAGTATCGCCCCCTCATATTATCAATGTGACTCTGCTTGATGGTTGTTTTCCCAAAAACTGAGTGACTTGGTCGCCACGGTCGATCTTCGGCCTCTTCCCCATCACTTTCCACATCATAGCTGTCGCTGTCATCAGTATCTTCGGACAAACCTTCGAGAATCTCCTTCGTGATTTTCTCTGTATTAGTCTCTGCCATCGCTATCAGGAACCCCAGATTCTTCTCCTCCTCGAGACTCAGCTTCGTCTCAGCAGGGATCTTCTTGTCTTCAGACATCTTCGGAAACACTAAAAATTTGTTCCCGAGGCCGAAGCTTCGAAATCAAAAAGACCAGCAAACCTCAATGAGCAAGAGCTAAAAATTTTTAGTGGGCCGAAGCAAAAGGCAGGCGTGTGTACCAAATGAATTCACGATGTGTTCTTATTTATACGCCTAGGGCGTTAAAAGTTAAAAGGCCCCGCTTGTCAGTGAATGTTGCTATTCTAGCAAAGGGAAGGTGTTTTTTCGGACCTTCGGCTCAAGGCCTTCGTCCATATCGCAATCTGAATTTATTATTTACAAATTAATATTGCGAGGGGCTACTGTTGGGGGCCTTCGTCCTCCGAAGGTCCTCAAAAACATGATTTGACAATGTTTTCCAAGTGAATTATATGAACAGGTATTTTCGGATTCAGAATTATGGATATGGAGCACGACCAGGACGAAGGCTGAGCCAGACGAAGGTCGGGGGCAGCCGAAGCTGTACGCAGGGAAGCTTCGGCGCGATGGCACAAGGGGGAACCGACCTTAAGATGAAAAGACTTCGGGGTCCTCAATAGATTTCCATAAACCGTTAACAAATGTAATGGACATGGATGTAATTTTACGTGGGCTGCGTCCCGCGTCTATAAATAGATGAACAGTACTCCCGTACTGTTCACGCTAACTTGTCATTCTGCTTTTGGCGTCACGCTCGTACTTTCCACCTTCTCTCAGGATCGAAGGTACATTTGTAATTTGGGATCATTTCTGTTTTTCCATGTTAATAAAATAGAAATGATTCTTTGGTGATGCTTATATCATATTTCATGCTTTATGTGAGTCCTTCGTCATTATTTGTTATGTTTACGAAGGTATGTTTCTCATGACCTTCGTCCGAGACTCATTATTTCCCAAGGGGATATAATGCTTCGAAGGACGAAGGACCCTAACACTTAACACTTTTTATGTTGCCTTGTTCTTAACTCTTAGAATTTGAGAACAAGTCCCCAACACAACCGGCGCACCGGATGCTGCATGCAAGCAACTGCACCGCCACTTGCGCCACCACCGCACCTCCTCGATTGCGGAACCAATACCGCGACTCGAGGCGACCCAGCGCACGACTTAGCAGCGCCAGCCTGACGCGGCGGTCAACGCGGCCAAAAGTGGGCCGGCAGTAATGACGGTGGCAGGCGGGCGGGAGCAGCGGTCACGTCATTAGCCAAGCTCATGTCCCATCCGGAGGCAGCAAGAGAACCCCCTCTCACGGCGTGAAGACAGCGCGCCCGTGATCCGTTCCTCGAACGGCTCGCGCACGCGCAACGGCCGCCCCGCCAACCACTCGCCCCGTCGCATTAACTCCACGGCAGGACAGGCGGCGCTTCTGGCAGGAGAAGCGGGCGGCGCTTCACCTTCGCCGTAATGACCGCGCCAAAAAAGGTATGCTGCGTCGTTCGATTTCGTACCCTTTTCCGTTTTTTCCTCATTCTCCATCTCTTGCAACAGGGACCGGGAAAGGGGGATACCTCGAAAAGGGTCCTTCCCCGTGAAGGAACCGGGCTCCGAGCCTCCCTACTGATCAGAGGTTCGAAGGCTGGCCCCCCGAAGGGTTCCGACAGCCGCCTCAGATCGCGTGGGCCCTACACCCACTACTGGACAGAGGTTCGAAGGCCGGCCCCCCGAAGGGTTCCACGGCCGCCTCAGGCTACTCGGGCTCCGCGCCCATTACTGATCAGGGGTTCGAAGGCTGGCCCCCGAAGGGTTCACAGTCGCCTCAGACGCCGAGCGAGGGATGACCAGGGGTACGTTCGATACATAACCAAGGCTCGGGCTGCGCTCCCGAGGTACCCTAGGACATTTCCGAGACCAGCGGGAGCGATCTTGTAACGGAATCCCATCGGAGGGAGGCATCGAGCCCTCGGACCCCGTCGCCAGGGGACCGGGTCCGGCAGATCACCCGCAGGTACTTTTGGGCGTGCCTCTGGGCCCCTAGCCGACCCCTAACGAACGGGGCACGGACGTCCACTCGGATTACCCGCTTGCAGCTCACCGGAGACACCATGTTCGGTGCCCATCGAGGGTAACATGGCGCTCTCCCCCCCCCCTCCTCCTTGCGGAAAGGCGACGTAGGGGCGTATGTAAAAAAGCCGAGTCTGTCCCTGATCGCCCTCTCGCCCTGTGCGGAGGCTCGGGGGCTGCTCTCGCAAATCCGGCTCCGGCCAAACCGTTGACAGCGTCAACATACCAGCCCGAGAACTTGGGCCCCGACCGTACACCCGGGCTACGGCCAGTTCGCATGAGGGAACGACCAGACCAGCCGAAGCATTACGCGAGGCATTAAGACCTCGAAGGAGTGAAACCACTCCTCCGAGGCCTCGGGGGCTACACCCGGCGGGTGCGCTCGCGCGCACCCACCGGAACAAAATGCAACTGAGAAAGGCTGGTCCCCTTGCAAAAAAGTGCGACGAAAGCCTCCAAGCGAGTGCTAACACTCCCTTCGAGGCTCGGGGGCTACTGTCGGGGACCATAATTAGGGGTACCCTCAAGACTCCTAATTCTCAGCTGGTAACCCCCATCAGCATAAAGCTGCAAAGGCCTGATGGGTGCGATTAAGTCAGGGATCAGTCCGTACGAGCGACTCGATCATGCCTCGCCCGAGCCTGGCCTCGGACAAGGGCAGCCGACCCCGAGGGATTTCCGTCTCGCCCGAGGCCCCCCTCCAACGGCGGACATATCTCCGGCTCGCCCGAGGCCTTGCCTTCGCTAAGAAGCAACCCTGACTAAATCGCCGCACCGACCGACCGAGTCACAGGAGCATTTAACGCAAAGGTGGCCTGACACCTTTATCCTGACGCGCGCCCCCCGTCAGAGCCGAAGTGACCGCCGTCACTTCGCCGCTCCATTGACCGGCCTGACAAAAGGACAGCGCCGCCTGCGCCACTCCGACTGCAGTGCCACTTGACAGAGTGAGACTGACAGGCAGTCAGGTCCTGTCAAAGGCACCATAGGAAACTTCGCTCCGCCCGACCCCAGGGCTCAGACTCGGGCTAAGTCCCGGAAGACGGCGAACTCCGCTCCGCCCGACCCTAGGGCTCGGACTCGGGCTAAGACCCGGAAGACGGCGAACTCCGCTCCGTCCGACCCCAGGGCTCGGACTCGGGCTAAGACCCGGAAGACGGCGAACTCCGCTCCGCCCGACCCCAGGGCTCGGACTCGAGCTAAGACCCGGAAGACGGCGAACTCCGCTCCGCCCAACCCCAGGGCTCGGACTCGGGCTCAGCCCCAGAAGACGACGAACTCCGCTTCGCCCGACCCCAGGGCTCGGACTCCGCCCTGGCCTCTGCCGAACGACCTCCGCCTCGCCCGACCAGGGGCTCGGACTCGGCCTCGGCCACGGAAGACAGACTCGACCTTGGCTTCGGAGGAGCCTCCACGTCGCCCAACCTAGGGCGCAGGCCAGCCACGTCGACAGGAAGCGCCATCATCACCCTACCCCGAGCCGACTCGGGCCGCAGGGAACAAGACCGGTGTCCCATCTGGCTAGCTCCGCCAGATAGGCAATGATGGCGCCCCGCAAGCCCTGTGACGACGGCGGCTCTCAGCTCTCTTACGGAAGCAGAAGGACGTCAGCAAGGACTCAACCGCTCCGACAGCTGTCCCTCCGCCAGGCTCCGTCGCTCCTCCGACAGCCACGACATCACACCAGCTGGGTGCCAAGATCTCTCCGGCTGCCACATCGGCATGTACTTAGGGCGCTAGCTCTCCCCCGCTAGACACGTAGCACTCTGCTACACCCCCATTGTACACCTGGATCCTCTCCTTGTGCCTATAAAAGGAAGGACCAGGGCCCTCTTAGAGAAGGTTGGCTGCGCGGGGATGAGGACGAGACAGGCGCTCTCTTGGGGCCGCTCGCTTCCCTCACCCGCGTGGACGCTTGTAACCCCCTACTGCAAGCGCACCCGACCTGGGCGCGGGACGAACACGAAGGCCGCGGGATTTCCACCTCTCTCACGCCCGTCTCCGGCCACCTTCGCTTCCCCCCTTCGCGCTCGCCCACGCGCTCGACCCATCTGGGCTGGGGCACGCGGCACATTCACTCGTCGACTTAGTGACCCCCGGTCTCGAAACGCCGACAATAATACTGATGATTCTGATAAAATATTTACTAGCTTCGCTACTGTTTATATAGGTAGTGGAGAGTCTTTTTCATCAATCTTTTCTACGTTTAAACTACACTCGCCCTCTTCGTGTCTCAAACGTTACCTGAACTTGTAAACTCATACTGATACAAGTTAATTAGGTCAACTAACGTCTAGCTAGCAATGACGAATACAAAATATGATTCCAATACGTCGCGCTCTACGTATCTCAAATATATATATATATATATATATATATATATATATATATATTAGGAGCCCTGGGCTTCCAATAACTAGAGGAAGCCCAGGTTGGACGTTGCAATCCGGTCGAGCCGAACCACATCCGGACGTCTATAAAACAGGACCCGGAGTGCTAGGGTTTAGTTTTTTACGCTCCACCCCGATTAATTGGCGACGCCGCGTGCGAAGACAGCGGTTGCCCCAGAGCGTGCACGGCGGTGGACCCCCAGCCGGTGGCCGCAACTCCATGACCTCGACGCGCGGTGGCGGAGGTTCCTCGATCCGAAGTAGTGGCGGCGGTTCCCAGGTCGGTAGCGGCGGCTCCCCGATCCAGAGGCCGAGCGACAGTAGGGCCCTTGTGCGGGCAAGCGGCGGCATCCCCGAGGTCCCGAGGAGACGACACTTCCAAGGCCGGCGAGCAAGCGACGCTCGTCGACGTGCGAGTAGCGACGGCGACACATGAGGCGCGGTGTTCGAGCGAGCGGCGTCACAGAAGGTCCGAGATGCGCGCAGCGATGATCGCGCGTGACATCCTCCGATCCGGCGCAGTTTTCTTTTCGATTATTGTGTTTTATGCCTACCACATGTATTATTTACGTCAAAAATTGTACGATTTTATGCTTAAACACGGAGTTCGTATATCAGTTTACTGCATGCACATTGGGAAGGCAATTCCTTGATTTATGTTGTTCGTAATTTGCGCGCATGCAATGAAACTCCCATGATTTTTGCCATAATTTTTGGATCTGTATAAAAATAGAAACCGCATGCATGCGGCTGCCATGTTTTCGGATCTGTCATAAAAATAGGATAGTAATAATAACCTACTAGAGCTATCAAGCTCTCACATTGACTCGGTATTTACGCTTATAATTGAGGGATTTTATGCTCAAAACTTAAGGTTTTTACGCTCCACACGGAGATGCGTCCACCAGTGAACAACATGCCAGATTTTTTACGTAGTGTAACGAAATGCATAAATACCTACACCGTGTAGTATGATTTGTATCAGTATATAACATAAACTAGTTCTAATGCGTTTAGTTGCATGACTGTTGGAGGGATCCTATATTTACGAAGAAAATAAAACATTAAATGCGATTTTTTGTTTCTATGCATACAATTCATTTCCTTACATTGCATATTCTTTCCATCATAAATTCGTGTGCATGCAATTGGTAACAGATTTTTACGCAGTATACCGAATTGCATAATTATCTACACAATGTGGCATATTTAGTATCAGTATATATCATAAAATGGTCATTACGAGTCTAGCTGCATGGCTGTTGCAGCGATCCTAAATTTATGGAGGAAATAAAGCTGTCGGGGACCATAATTAGGGGTACCCTCAAGGCTCCTAATTCTCAGCTGATAACCCCCATCAGCATAAAGCTGCAAAGGCCTGATGGGTGCGATTAAGTCAGGGATCGGTCCATTCGAGGGACACGATCACGCCTCACCCGAGCCTAGCCTCGGACAAGGGCAGCCGACCCCGGAGGATCTCCGCCTCGCCCGAGGCCCCCCTCCAGCGGCTAACGTATTCCCGGCTCGCCCGAGGCCGTGTCTTCGCCAAGAAGCAACCCTGACCAAATCGTCGCGCCGACCGACCAAATCGCAGGAGCATTTAATGCAAAGGCGGCCTGACGCCTTTATCCTGACACGCACCCTTCAGCCGACAGAGCCGAAGTGACCGCCGTCACTTTGCCGCTCCACTGACCAGCCTGACAGAAGGACAGCGCCGCCTGCGCCGCTCCGACTGCGGTGCCACTTGACAGAGTGAGGCTGACAGGCAGTCAGGCCCGGCCGCAGGCACCATAGGGAGCTCCGCTTCGCCCGACCCAGGGCTCGGACTCGGGCTAGGTCCCGGAAGATGGCGAACTCCACTCCGCCCGACCCAGGGCTCGGACTCGGGCTATGTCCCGGAAGAAGGCGAACTCCGCTCCGCCCGACCCAGGGCTCAGACTCGGGCTAAGTCCCGGAAGACGGCGAACTCCACTCCGCCTGACCAGGGGCTCGGACTCGGGCTAAGTCCCGGAAGACGGCGAGCTCCGCTCCGCCCGACCAGGGGCTCGGACTTGGGCTCAGCCCCAGAAGACGACGAACTCCGCCTCGCCCGACCCCAGGGCTCGGGCTCCGCCCTGGCCTCAGCCGACGGTCTCCGCCTCACCCGACCCAGGGGCTCGGACTCGACCTCGGCCACGGAAGTCGGACTCGACCTCAGCCACGGAAGACGGACTCGACCTTGGCCACGGAAGACAGACTCGACCTCGACTTCGGAGGAGCTTCCACATCGCCCAACCTAGGGCGCAGACCAGCCACGTCAACAGGAGGCGCCATCATCACCCTACCCCAAGTTGACTCGGGCCACGGGGAACAAGACCGGCGTCCCATCTGGCTCGCTCTACCAGATAGGCAATGATGGCGCCCCGCATACTCTGTGACGACGGCAGCTCTCAGCCCCCTTACGGAAGCAAGAGGACGTCAGCAAGGACTCCACAGCTCCGACAGTTGTCCCTCCTCAAGGCTCCAGCGCTCCTCCGACGGCCACGACATCACACCAGCTGGGTGCCAAAATCTCTCCGGCTGCCACAACGGCATGTACTTAGGGCGCTAGCTCTCCTCCGCTAGAGACGTAGCACTCTGCTACACCCCCCATTGTACACCTGGATCCTCTCCTTACGCCTATAAAAGGAAGGACCATGGCCCTCTTAGAGAAGGTTGGCCACGCGGGGACGAGGACGAGACAGGCGCTCGCGTGAGGCCGCTCGCTCCCTCTCCCGTGTGGACGCTTGTAACCCCCTACTGCAAGCGCACCCGACCTGGGCGCGGGACGAACACGAAGGCCGCGGGATTTCCACCTCTCTCACGCCCATCTCCGGCCACCTCTCTTCCCCCCTTCGCGCTCGGCCTCGCGCCGACCCATCTGGGCTGGGGCACGTGGCGACATCTCACTCGTCGGCTTAGGGACCCCCCGGTCTCGAAACGCCGACAGTTGGCGCGCTAGGTAGGGGCCTGCTGCGTGTTGACGAACAGCTTCCCGTCAAGCTCCAAATGGGCAGCCTCCAGCAACCTCTCCGACCCGGGACGGTGCTCCGTTTCGGGAGCCTTGAGTTCATGTCCCTCGACGGCGGCTACGACATGATACTCCTTCCACCGCCGGACGACCGCGACAATGGCGACCGACAGCCCGCCCGCCGGCGGCGGAATCGACGACGTCTTCCCCGCGTGGTGGAAGAACAACATTCGAGCTCGCCCCGTCCTCTCCCCCGCCAACGGAGGAGGAGGCGGGGCAACCAAGGCCAAGCGGGAGGCAGCGCCTCGTCGGCTGTCGAGCGAGTCGACGGCCCTAGCGCCCCAACAGGGGGCGCGTCGGGCATCGACCTCGCGTTTGAGGCGAAGGCGAGCGCCGTCTCCCCGCGATACGCCAACTCCGAGCAAACTGACGACGTCGTCACGCTCGCGAAAGGCTTGCTGGACGTCACCCTCGTACCTGAGACGACGGTGCAGTCAGTCCCCGACGTGACTTCATCACCACCCGTCGACCAAGATGTACCGACCGATTTCCATCCCACGCCTTTCGGATTCAGCCTCGACCCGCCTAGCGGCTTCGCTTTGGCGGACGCTCTCGTAGAGGCGAGTCCGAACCCTCTGGGGTTTCGTATGCGGTCACCTTGGGACCGGCTGACGGGCGTCTCGACCTACGGGCTCTCTGGGTCCGAGGAAGACGACGAGCCTAGCTTCTGTTGGGATTTCTCTGGACTTGGCAACCCCAGTGCCATGCGGGACTTCATGACCGCATGCGACTACTGCCTTTCCGACTGTTCCGACGGTGGCCGTAGCCTCGGCGACGAGGACTGCGGCCCAAGCCGCGAATGTTTCCACGTCGATCTAGGGGGTCCCTCCAAAGGCAACCATCTCGGCATGCCGGAGGACGGTGATCTCCCTAGCCCGGTGCCTCGCGCTGACATCCCACGGGAGCTAGTTGTGGTCCCCGTTCCAGCGGGGGGTCACGACCCACAGCTCGAGCAAGTCCGCAGGGCGCAGGCCAGGCTCGACGAGGGAGCAGGAGCGCTTGAGCCAATCCGCCGGGACGTCGGGCAGGCATGGGTGGGCCAACCTCCGGCCGGAGAAATATGTCATCTACCCTAGGGCTTCCAGCACCGCATCGCCGACGATGTCAGGGTCAGGCCACCACCCGCATCCAGTGGGGTTGGCCAGAACCTGGCTGCAGCAGCAATGCTCCTCCGCGCAATGCCGGAGCCATCAACCACCGAGGGGCGGCGAGTCCAGGGAGAGCTCAAGAATCTCCTGGAAAGCGCCGCGGTCCGACGGGCCGAGAGCTCCGCCTCTAGAAGGCAGGGGTACCCCTCGGAACCTCATGCCGCGACTTCCCGATTCATGCGGGAAGCCTCGATCTACACCGGGTGCACGCGCAACACAGCGCCTGCGGCCCCGGGTCGCCTCGGCAACGAGCACCATCACCGCGACCGTCGGGCCCACCTCGACGAGAGGGTGCACCGAGGCTACCACCCCAGGCGTGGGGGACGCTACGACAGCGGGGAGGATCGGAGTCCCTCGCCCGAACCACCCGATCCGCAGGCCTTCAGCCGGGCCATACGACGGGCGCCGTTCCCGACCCGGTTCCGACCCCCGACTACTATCACAAAGTACTCGGACTACCGTCTGGCCTGCCAACTGGGTGGAACGAACGATGACAACCTCATCATCCGCAACCTCCCCCTGTTTCTCTCCGACACCGCCCGCGCCTGGTTGGAGCACCTGCTTCCGGGGCAGATCTCCAACTGGGACGACCTAGTCCAAGCTTTCGCCGGCAATTTCCAGGGCACGTACGTGCGCCCCGGGAATTCCTGGGACCTCCGAAGCTGCCGACAGCAGTCGGGAGAGTCTCTCCGGGACTACATCCGGCGATTCTCGAAGCAGCGCACCGAGCTGCCCAACATCACCGACTCGGATGTCATCGGCGCGTTCCTCGCTGGCACCACCTGCCGCGACCTGGTGAGCAAGCTGGGTCGCAAGACCCCCACCAGGGCGAGCGAGCTGATGGACATCGCCACCAAGTTCGCCTCCGGCCAGGAGGCGGTCGAGGCTATCTTCCGGAAGGACAAGCAGCCCCAGGGCCGCCCATCGGAAGATACCCCCGAGGCGTCAACTCAGCGCGGCGCCAAGAAGAAGGGCAAGAAGAAGTCGCAAGTGAAACGCGACGCCGCCGATGCGGACCTTGTCGCCGCCGCCGAGTACAAGAACCCTCGGAAACCCCCCGGAGGTGCCAACCTCTTCGACAAGATGCTCAAGGAGTCGTGCCCCTATCACCAGGGGCCCGTCAAGCACACCCTTGAGGAGTGCGTCATGCTTCGGCGCCACTTCCACAGGGCCGGGCCACCCGCGGAGGGTGGCAAGGCCCGCGACGATGACAAGAGGGAAGATCACCAGGCAGGAGAGTTCCCCGAGGTCCGCGACTGCTTCATGATCTACGGTGGGCAAGCGGCAAATGCCTCGGCTCGGCACCGCAAGCAAGAGCGCCGGGAGGTCTGTTCGGTGAAGGTGGCGGCGCCAGTCTACCTAGACTGGTCCAACAAGCCCATCACCTTCGACCTAGCCGACCACCCCGACCATGTGCCGAGCCCGGGGAAATACCCGCTCGTCGTCGACCCCATCATCGGCGACGTCAGGCTCACCAAGATCCTCATGGACGGAGGCAGCAGCCTCAACATCATCTATTCCGAGACCCTCGGGCTCCTGCGTGTCGATCTATCCTCGGTCCGGGCAGGCGTTGCGCCTTTCCATGGGATCATCCCCGGGAAGCGCGTCCAGCCCCTCAGACAACTCGACCTTCCCGTCTGCTTCGGAACACCCTCCAACTTCCGAAGGGAGACCCTGACGTTCGAGGTGGTCGGGTTCTGAGGAACCTACCACGCGGTACTAGGAAGGCCATGCTACGCGAAGTTCATGGCTGTCCCCAACTACACCTACCTGAAGCTCAAGATGCCGGGCCCCAACGGGGTCATCACCGTCGGCCCCACGTACAAACACGCGTTCGAATGTGACGTGGAGTGCGTGGAGTACGCCGAGGCCCTCGCCAAGTCCGAGGCCCTCATCGCCGACCTAGAGAGCCTCTCTAAGGAGGTGCCAGACGTAAAACGTCATGCCGGCAACTACGAGCCCGTGGAGATTGTTAAGTCCGTCCCCCTCGACCCCAGCGGCGACGCCTCCAAGCATATCCGGATCGGCTCCGAGCTTGGTCCCAAATAGGAAGCAGTTCTCGTCGACTTTCTCCGTGCGAATGCCGACATCTTCGCGTGGAGTCCCTCGGACATGCTCGGCATACCGAGGGATGTCGCCGAGCACTCGCTGGACATCCGAGCCAGAGCTCGACCCGTCAAGAAGCCTCTGCGCCGATTCGACGAAGAAAAGCGCAAAGCCATAGGCGAGGAGATCCACAAGCTAATGGCGGCAGGGTTCATCAAAGAGGTATTCCATCCCAAATGGCTTGCCAACCCTGTGCTTGTGAGAAAGAAAGGGGGGAAATGGCGGATGTGTGTAGACTACACTGGTCTGAACAAAGCATGTCCGAAGGTTCCCTACCCTCTGCCTCGCATCGATCAAATCGTGGATTCCACTGCTGGGTGCGAAACCCTGTCTTTCCTCGATGCCTACTCAGGGTATCACCAAATCAGGATGAAGGAGTCTGACCAGCTCGCGACTTCTTTCATCACGCCCTTCGGCATGTACTGCTATGTCACCATGTCGTTCGGCTTGAGGAATGCGGGTGCGACGTACCAGCGGTGCATGAACCATGTGTTCGGCCAACACATTGGCCGGACGATCGAGGCCTACATCGATGACATCGTAGTCAAGACAAGGAAAGCCTCTGACCTCCTTTCCGACCTTGAAGTGACATTTCGATGTCTCAAGGCGAAAGGCGTCAAGCTCAATCCCGAAAAGTGTGTCTTCGGGGTGCCCCGAGGCATGCTCTTGGGGTTTATCGTCTCTGAGCGAGGCATCGAAGCCAACCCGGAGAAGATCGCAGCCATCACCAGCATGGGGCCCATCAAGGACTTGAAAGGCATACAGAGGGTCATGGGATGTCTTGCGGCTCTGAGCCGCTTCATCTCACGCCTCAGCGAAAGAGGCCTGCCTCTGTACCGCCTCTTAAGGAAAGCCGAGTGCTTCACTTGGACCCCTGAGGCCGAGGAAGCCCTCGGGAACCTGAAGGTGCTCCTCACGAAGGCGCCTATCTTGGTGCCCCCGGCTGCCGGAGAAGCCCTCTTGGTCTACGTCGCCGCGACCACTCAGGTGGTTAGCGCCGCGATTGTGGTCGAGAGGCAAGAAGAGGGGCATGCATTGCTCGTTCAGAGACCAGTCTAATTTGTCAGCGAGGTACTGTCCGAAACCAAGATTCGCTACCCACTAGTTCAGAAGCTGCTGTATGCGGTGATCCTGACACGGCGGAAGTTGCGACACTACTTCGAGTCTCATCCAGTGACTGTGGTGTCATCCTTCCCCTGGGGGAGATCATCCAGTGCTGGGAGGCCTCAGGTAGGATTGCAAAGTGGGCGGTGGAAATCATGGGCGAGACAATCTCGTTCGCTCCTTGGAAGGCCATCAAGTCCCAGGTCTTGGCGGACTTCGTAGCTGAATGGGTCGACACCCAGCTCCCAACAGCTCCGATCCAGCCGGAGCTCTGGACAATGTTCTTCGACGGGTCGCTGATGAAGACAGGAGCCGGCGCAGGCCTACTCTTCATCTCGCCCCTCGGGAAGCACCTACGCTATGTGCTACGCCTCCATTTCCCGGCGTCCAACAATGTGGCCGAGTACGAGGCTCTGGTCAACGGGTTGCGGATCGCCATCGAGCTAGAAGTCCGACGCCTCGACTATCGCGGTGACTCGTAGCTCGTCATCGACCAAGTCATGAAGAACTCCCACTGCCGCGACTCGAAGATGGAGGCCTATTGCGATGAGGTTCGGCGCCTGGAAGACAAGTTCTACGGGCTTGAGCTCAACCACATCGCCCGGCGCTACAACGAGACTGTGGACGAGCTGGCTAAAATAGCCTTGGGGCGGACAACGGTTCCCCCGGACGTCTTCTCCCGAGACCTGCATCAACCCTCCGTCAAGATCGACGACACGCCCGAGCCCGAGGCACCCTCGGTCCAGCCTGAGGTACCCTCGGCTCAGTCTGAGGCACCCTCGGCTCGGCCCGAGGTGCCCTCGGTTCAGCCCGAGGTACCCTCAGCCCCCAAGGGCGAGACGTTGCACGTCAAGGGGGAGCAAAGCGGGGTCGCGCCTGATCAAAACTGGCAGGCCCAGTACCTGCGATATCTCCACCAAGGAGAACTACCCCTCGACCGAGCCGAAGCTCGGTGGTTGGCGCGGCGCGCCAAGTCGTTCGTCTTGCTGGGAGATGGGAAGGAGCTCTACCACCGCAGCCCCTCAGGCATCCTCCAGCGATGCATCTCCATCACCGAAGGTCAGGAACTCCTTCGAGAGATACACTCGGGGGCTTGCGGCCATCACGCAGCACCTCGAGCCCTTGTCGGAAATGCTTTCCGGCAAGGTTTCTACTGGCCGACGGCGGTGGTCGACGCCACTAGAATTGTCCGCACCTGCGAAGGGTGTCAGTTCTACGCAAGGCAGACCCACCTGCCCGCTCAGGCTCTGCAGACGATACCCATCACCTGGCCTTTTGCTGTGTGGGGTCTGGACCTCGTCGGCCCCTTGCAGAAGGCACCCGGGGGCTACACGCACCTGTTGGTCGCCATCGACAAATTCTCCAAGTGGATCGAGGTCCGACCCCTAAACAGCATCAGGTCCGAGCAGGCGGTGGCGTTCTTCACCAACATCATCCATCGTTTCGGGGTCCCGAACTCCATCATCACCGACAACGGCACCCAGTTCACCGGCAGAAAGTTCCTGGACTTCTGCGAGGATCACCACATCCGGGTGGACTGGGCCGCCGTGGCTCATCCCATGACAAATGGGCAAGTAGAGCGTGCCAACGGCATGATTCTACAAGGACTCAAGCCTCGGATCTACAACGACCTCAACAAGTTCGGCAAGCGATGGGTGAAGGAACTCCCCTCGGTGGTCTGGAGCCTGAGGACAACACCGAGCCGAGCCACGGGCTTCACCTCGTTCTTTCTAGTCTATGGGGCCGAGGCCATCTTGCCCACAGACTTAGAATACGGTTCCCCGAGGACAAGGGCCTATGCCGACCAAAGCAACCAAGCTAGTCGAGAAGACTCGCTGGACCAGCTGGAAGAGGCTCGGGACAGGGCCTTACTACACTCGGCGCGGTACCAGCAGTCCATGCGACGCTACCACGCCCGAGGGGTCCGGTCCCGAGACCTCCAGGTGGGCGACCTGGTGCTTCGGCTGCGACAAGACGCCCGAGGGCGGCACAAGCTCACGCCCCCCTGGGAGGGGCCATTCGTCATCGCCAAAGTTCTGAAGCCCAGAACGTACAAGCTGGCCAACAGTCAAGGCGAGGTCTACGGCAACGCTTGGAACATCCAACAGCTACGTCGCTTCTACCCTTAAGATGTTTTCAAGTTGTTCATATACCTTGCTCCCACACAAAGTTTAGTCATCAAGGAAGGGTCAGCCTTGCCTCGGCAAAGCCCGACCCTCCCTCGGGGGCTAAAAGGGGGGAACCCCCTCTGCGTCGAAATTTTCCTCGAAAAACGATCTTTTCTGCCAGAATGTCTTTCGTGCTTTTCGACTACTTCGAAAGTGGATCCTGAGAACGACAGAGTACACGTAAGCAGCCAAGGCTGACCGAGCCGAGGGACTCCTACGCCTCCGGGATACGGATACCTCACTCATCACCTTCTGCGATAAGTAACTCATGTTCGGATAAGTGATTCCGCGGACCGAACAAGTCTTCACGCTCGGAAGCTCTTCTGTCGGAGTGATTCTTCGAGCCTTCTCGACTGCGTCGGTGACAGAACCCCATGGACGGGTAAGAGTGCGCGTAAGCGGCAAGGCCGACCGAGCCAAGGGACTCCTACGCCTCCGGGATACGGATACCTCACTCATCACCTTCCGTGAGAAGCAACTCTCGCTCGCACAAACAATTCTGTTACCGACAAAAAAGTCCAGATACTCGAAATAAGAGGAAAGGAGACGCAGCTTTACAACACGGCGAGGGTGTGTTTTGGCCTCGGCGGCCGCAGAAAACACACGCTACAAGGTAATCCGATCCTGCAGGCTCGGATCTTGACGGCTAAAGGGAGCAGCAGCACCCTCGGCGTCGACAACACCTTCGGCGAGGTTCGACCCAGCCTTGGACGGCGACGCGGTCCAAGGGTCTCTGCTCTGAAGGACAACGTCATCACCAAGCCCGGGGCATCGCCGCCAGGGTCTTCTCCGAGAATCTGGCCCGAGCAGGTGGCTCGGCCGGTCACCCCGGGGCCTCGGCCAGCTGCCCTCCGAGGACATCAGCCCGACCAGGCTTCGGCCGACCAGGCTTTCTTTTCGAGCCAACTCTGCCTCTGTTCGTGTTGACACCGCTACCCCTGGCCTCGGCTCATCGAAGAGCGGCCGAGGGGTTCCTTTAACTGAGCAAGAGAAGCCTCGGGCAACAAGCCTGACCGAGCCGAGGGACTCCTACGCCTCCGGGATACGGATACCTCACTTGTCACCTTTACACGGGGCGACTCACGCTTGGTGAAGCGGTTCAGACAACCAACAGGCGAGTCTTAGTGCTCGAAAATGAGGAAAAAAACACGGCTCCGTGCCAAAATTACATACATGTTCAGGCCTCGACAGCCACAATGAACAAAAACACTGGCATTCAAAGTGCCATTACAAACGGAACTCCAGTTCCACCTCCACAGGTACGAACAACCCCACTCGAAGGGGGGGCCTACGGAGCAACAGAAGACCGACGAACGGCGCGCCGTCGCCCGCTCCGGCAGCGACGACGACGATGACTTCTGCTCCGGGGGGCCGAACAGCGGCAGCGATGACCTCAGGACGGATGCTGCCGCCAGGAGGCCCCCGCCCATGCCCAAACTCGTGAGACAAGGACGGGCAGAAGGCCGTAGAGTTGGAGGTCGGTCTGTGGGTGGCCCTGGCTATCTCGTTGGCGGAAGAACCTCTTCCAGCTGCCGTGGCAGAAGCCGGCGCCGAAAGCGGCTCCGAAGCCACTCGGGCCCGAGAGCCAGGCACGCGGCAGCTGCCAGCGCCACGGACGACAACCGCCCTTCCCCCAATCTCTGAGGGAAGGAGCGGGCCACCGCCCACGCAGGGGTCGACCCCAACTCGGCACACTCCCCTCCCCAGCCCTGGTGATGAAATCCTTGAGGCTGAGGGAGGGGCAGAGGCCACGGCCCGGTTTGCTTTCCCCCGCCATCAAACTGGAGGTCACCATCTTGGGTGACCGCCGGTGGAGGGGTGCAGCCGGGCCGACTGATGAAAATCCTTGAAGCCGAACGATGGCTGAAAGGTACCAACTCCCACGGAGTTGCGTTCCTCCAACGACGAGGCGGAAAGACGGCGGGTATCCCCCATCCGGGGGCTTGGAAGGTGGAAAGACACGATGCATAAGGGAGCGCGAAGACATGGTCGCCTTCCAAGGGGGTCACCCTCCTTTTAAAGGCGACTCTCCCTACTTGCGTCCCCAGCCGTCGTGGGCTGAGTCTTCTCCAACACGCTCCAAGGTCCTCCCCTACGGCGCGGGGGCTGGGTCCCACACGTCATGCAAGCCGGCTCAGAGCAGAAGAAGCCAAACCGCCGTGCGCGGTGCGTGCAACCGCCCAGCGGATACAAGCGGCTCTCCACTTTTGCCCAGACCAGCGGGCGAAAGGGCGGGCAGCCATGCAGGCGGCATGCAACCGCGCCAAGTGGGCGCACTTCTCCGACTCCCAACACGCCCAGCATGGAGGCCCAGGCCCACGCGTCATGCAACCGACGCGCCGGATGCTTCATGCATGCAACTGCACCGCCACTTGCGCCACCATCGCGCCTCCTCGACTGCGGAACCAATACCGCGACTCGAGGCGACCCAGCGCACGACCCAGCAGCGCCAGCCTAGCGCGACGGTCAATGTGGCTAAAAATGGGCTGGCAGTAATGGCGGTGGCAGGCGGGCAGGAGCAGCGGTCACGTCGTCAGCCAAGCTTACGTCCCATCCAGGGGCAACGAGAGAACCCTCTCTCACGGCATGAAGACAACGCGCCCGTGTTCCGTTCCTCGAACGGCTCGCGCACGCGCAACGGCCGCCCCGCGAACCACTCGCCCCGTCGCATTAACTCCGCGGCGGAACAGGCGGCGCCTCTGGCAGGAGAAGCGAGCGACGCTTCGCCTTCGCCATAATGACCGCGTCGAAAAAGGTACGCCGCGTCATTCGATTTCGTATCCTTTTCCTTTTTTCCTCTTTCTCTCTCTTGCAACAGGGACCGGGAAAGGGGGATACCCCGAAAAGGATCCTTCCCCGTGAAGGAACCAGGCTCCGAGCCTCCCTACTGATCAGAGGTTCGAAGGCTGGCCCCTCGAAAGGGTTCGACAGCCGCCTCAGATCGCGTGGGCTCTACACCCACTACTGGTCAGAGGTTCGAAGGCCGGCCCCCCGGAAGGGTTCAACGACCGCCTCAGGCTACTCGGGCTCCGCGCCCACTACTGATCAGGGGTTCGAAGGCTGGCCCCCGAAGGGTTCACAGCCGCCTCAGACACAGAGCGAGGGATGACCATGGGTACGTTCAATACATAACCGAGGCTCGGGTTGCGCTCCCGAGGTACCCTAGGACATTTCCGAGACCAGCGGGAACGATCTTGTAACGGAATCCCATCGGAGGGAGGCATCGAGCCCTCGGACCCCGTCGCCAGGGGACCGGGTCCGGCAGATCACCCGCAGGTACTTTTGGGCGTGCCTCTGGGCCTCTAGCCGACCCCTAACGAATGGGGCACGGACGTCCACTCGGATTACCCGCCTGCAGCTCACCGGAGACACCATGTTCGGCGCCCACCGAGGGCAACATGGCGCTTTCCCCCCCTCCTCCTTGCGGAAAGGCGACGCAGGGGCGTATGTAAAAAAGTCGAGTCTGTCCCTGATCGCCCTCTTGCCCTGTGCAGAGGCTCGGGGGCTGCTCTCGCAAACCCGGCTCCAGCCAAACCGTTGACAGCGTCAACATACCAGCCCGAGAACTTGGGACCGGACCGTACACCCGGGCTACAGCCAGCTCGCATGAGGGAACGACCAGACCAGCCGAAGCATTACGCGAGGCATTAAGACCTCGGAGTAGTCAAACCACTCCTCCGAGGCCTCGGGGGCTACACCCGGCGGGTGCGCTCGCGTGCACCCACCGGAACAAAACGCAACCGAGAAAGGCTGGTCCCCTTGCAAAAAAGTGCGACAAAAGCCTCCAAGCGAGTGCTAACACTCCCTTCGAGGCTCGGGGGCTACTGTCGGGGACCATAATTAGGGGTACCCTCAAGGCTCCTAATTCTCAGCTGGTAACCCCCATCAGCATAAAGCTGCAAAGGCCTGATGGGTGCGATTAAGTCAGGGATCGGTCCATTCGAGGGACACGATCACGCCTCGCCCGAGCCTAGCCTCGGACAAGGGCAGCCGACCCCGGAGGATCTCCGCCTCGCCCGAGGCCCCCCTCCAGCGGCTAACGTATTCCCGGCTCGCCCGAGGCCCTGTCTTCGCCAAGAAGCAACCCTGACCAAATCGCCGCGCCGACCGACCAAATCGCAGGAGCATTTAATGCAAAGGCGGCCTGACGCCTTTATTCTGACGCGCGCCCTTCAGCCGACAGAGCCGAAGTGACCGTCGTCACTTCGCCACTCCACTGACCGGCCTGACAGAAGGACAGCGCCGCCTGCGCCGCTCCGACTGCGGTGCCACTTGACAGAGTGAGGCTGACAGGCAGTCAGGCCCGGCCGCAGGCACCATAGGGAGCTCCGCTTCGCCCGACCCAGGGCTCAGACTCGGGCTAGGTCCCGGAAGACGGCGAACTCCGCTCCGCCCGACCCAGGGCTCGGACTCAGGCTAAGTCCCGGAAGACGGCGAACTCCGCTCCGCCCGACCCAGGGCTCGGACTCGGGCTAAGTCCCGGAAGATGGTGAACTCTGCTCCGCCCGACCAGGGGCTAGGACTCAGGCTAAGTCCCGGAAGACGGCGAGCTCCGCTCCGCCCGACCAGGGGCTCGGACTTGGGCTCAGCCCCAGAAGACGACGAACTCCGCCTCGCCCGACCCCAGGGCTCGGGCTCCGCCCTGGCCTCAGCCGACGGTCTCCGCCTCGCCCGACCCAGGGGCTCGGACTCGACCTCGGCCACGGAAGTCGGACTCGACCTCGGCCACGGAAGACGGACTCGACCTCGGCCACGGAAGACAGACTCGACCTCGGCTTCGGAGGAGCTTCCACATCGCCCAACCTAGGGCGCAGACCAGCCACGTCAACAGGAGGCACCATCATCACCCTACCCCAAGTTGACTCGGGCCACGGGGAACAAGACCGGCGTCCCATCTGGCTCGCTCCGCCAGATAGGCAATGATGGCGACCCGCATACTCTGTGACGACGGTGGCTCTCAGCCCCCTTACGGAAGCAAGAGGACGTCAGCAAGGACTCCACAGCTCAGACAGCTGTCCCTCCGCCAGGCTCCAGCGCTCCTCCGACGGCCACGACATCACACCATCTGGGTGCCAAAATCTCTCCGGCTGCCACAACGGCATGTACTTAGGGTGCTAGCTCTCCTCCGCTAGACACGTAGCACTCTGCTACACCCCCCTATTGTACACCTGGATCCTCTCCTTACGCCTATAAAAGGAAGGACCAGGGCCCTCTTAGAGAAGGTTGGCCGCGCGGGGACGAGGACGGGACAGGCGCTCGCGTGAGGCCGCTCGCTCCCTCTCCCGTGTGGACGCTTGTAACCCACTACTGCAAGCGCACCCGACCTGGGCGCGGGACGAACACGAAGGCCGCGGGATTTCCACCTCTCTCACGCCCATCTCCGGCCACCTCTCTTCCCCCCTTCGCGCTCGGCCTCACGCCGACCCATCTGGGCTAGGGCACGCGGTGACATCTCACTCGTCGGCTTAGGGACCCCCCAGTCTCGAAACGCCGACAAAAGCATTTAAAATAAAAACCGCCACACATATTTTTCCTAAATTTACACGCATGCAAGGGAACGTGTTTGACTCATGCATGCATTTTGCCATAATTTTTGGATCTATATAACCGCATGCATGCGGCTGCCATGTTTTTCGGATCTGACATAAAAATAGGATCGTAATAACAACCTACTAGAGCTATCAACCTCTCACATTGGCTCGGTATTTACGCTTATAATTGAAGGATTTTATGCTCAAAACTTAAGGTTATTACGCTCCAACCCGGAGATGCGTCCACCAGTGAACAACATGCCAGATTTTTTACGCAGTGTAACGAATTGCATAAATAGCTACACCATGTAGTATAATTTGTATCAATATATATCATGCATAAACTAGATCTAATGTGTTTAGCTGCATGGCTGTTGGAGGGATCCTATATTTATGAAGGAAATAAAACATTAAATACGATTTTTTGTTTCTATGCGTGCAATTCATTTTCTTTCATTGCACATTATTTTCATCATAAATCGTGTGCATGCAGCTGGTAACAGATTTTTACGCAGTATACCGAATTGCATAATTATCTACACAGGGTAGCATATTTAGTAGCAGTATATATCATAAAATGGTCCTTACGAGTCTAGTTGCAAGGTTGTTGCAGCGATCATAAATTTATGGAGAAAATAAAGCATTTAAAAATAGAAAACGCCACACATATCTTTCCTAAATTTATGCGCATGCAAGGGGACGTGTTTGACTCATGCATGCATTTCTTTTTTGCGCACACAGACGTGGGCGCTGGTGGTGCAACCGACAGCCTGGTTCAGTCGGTGCGCTGGATTGAACCAGGTTGCAGAGATGATCGACCTGGGCTTCCTTTAACTATTGAAAGCTCAGGTATATATATATATGACTTAGTCCCGTTTGGTTTCAGGGACTAAAGATTAATTAGTTTCTCCATTTTACTATCTAAATTGTCAAACGGTGGGACTAACATAGGAACTAAATTGGTGCCTCTAGTCCCCTAAGGGGTGACTAAAAGAGACTAAGACCTTGTTCGTTTGTGCCGGATTGGTGGGTCGGAACGATTTCTAACCGGATTGCTTATCTAATTTATATAAACTTTAATTAGCTGGAACAATTCCGGATACACAATCCAACACAAACGAATAAGGCCTAAACCATATAAATTTCACTTGTTGCCCCACCTTTATTTCAATTGCACTAATGGCTTGATAATGTTAAAGGGTATTTTAGTTATCTTATGATTCATTTAATGTGTTTTAAATAGTTTTAGTCCTTAGAAGCAAACAGGGTATAGACTAAATTTTAGTCCCAGTACAAACGGGACCTTAAAACAGCTTGTATATCTAGCAATTAATGGCATGTGAAGACAGCGCGCTACAAACATCATCATTGGTATTTACGTGCGTGCATGTGTCAAAAATAATTTCAAACATAATCAGCCCATTCACTGTTGAAGATTATATTTAGCATTATTTATCGTCAGATTCACATGTGTCGTCGTCGTCCATCAACGACCGAGACCTGCTTTCTCATGCGTGCAGTTGCAGTGGACAGATAAGAGAGAAACACTGTGTGCACTGCTTATTCTGAACCGCGCGTCTGATGAACATGCGCCTAGCAGTAATAGGTTAAGTTGTTTATGTCCCACTTCTAATATCATATATGCATGCACAGCTAGCATACATACATCACACACATACATATTGTTTAATACTATTTGCAGAGTAATTTTTTAAATAGAGGATCAGATAAAAAATGAGATAAGGATTCTGCTGGAGATACATAGCCCAGCGCCCAAAATAATTGATTATTAGAGCAACTTCAACAGAAGCCCTAACGCTGAAACAAATTGAAATATAAGGCTTAAACAAGAAAGGTGAGCTCCAACAGGAGCCTCATTTTAATAAAATTCATCTAAATGTTTTAAGCTAAAAGAGCGGCAGATTTGGGGCTCACAAACGTGCGGCCGGCCCAATACTGTTCGCGGTCATTCCAACCTTCGTTGGACATTTCACCGAGACAACTTCCTCGCCGCCACCGATCCAGACCCACGCGCCCGCCCCCAATCTCATCTCTAGGTCACCTCATTAATTCGTTTCTCGGTGAGGAGCCGCTGAGGAAGACGATCGTCCCCTCTCCATCATCCTGCCTCCCCGTGGTTCGTCTCCCAGCTCCTCTTGATTTGCTAGGCGCTCTTGTCTTTTGTCTCACATCTCCCCTCCTCTTGATCTGCTAGGTGCTTGATGGATCAAAGGCCGTCGTCCCCACGGTCGCAGCCGTACGTCAGCGAGGGCTCAACGATTTTCTGGAAGCAATCGGAAGAAAAGCTAGGCGGGAATGGCGTGCGGAGTGGGAGAGAAATAGAGGGGGCTATGTACACGAACGTGATGTAGTTGCAAACGTAAGCTATTTTAGGGCCCATGCATGATTGGAATCGACAATTGAATTTGGGCCCTAAACAAATAGAACAGGTAGTAAATTAAATTATAAGGCTTAACTATAAGGCTCATGGTTAGATCAAGACGCTCTTAGGCAACAAAACTATCTTTTTTACTGATTATAATCCGTGTTGGGATAAAAGCTAAAAAAATAAAGGCCTCTTGATTTGGTAATTATTTAACAAACTAGCAGACATAGTTACTAGCTAGCTATAGATTTCTAGCAGGGGCGGATATAAGCCCCGATCGAGCCACACAGTCCGTGGAGCTTAATTCATATGTTTCTATTTATATTTACTATCATTGCACCAAAATGTGCTAGAATAACAGTAAGCTGCAGGCTACTATATATTTTAGACAATATTATATTATTATTAGTGATTGCTCGTATATATGGATACTCTTCGCCTGTAGTACGGGCATCCTGATAGCTAGCTAGGCGGCTAGGTTTTCCATCATGTCAGGAACACTGAAAAGCGAACACACACACTGCTCGATCTGCATATGCCTGCCTGCTAAACTACAGTACCTGCCCATATGCTGCCGGTCTAGCTCCATCAGGTCACACGTCATCATCTGACCAGCTAAACAAACAGCTAATAATGCATCATTAATCTGGTGTTTAGCTTAATCGTATGGCCTTTATTCGTGTGTATCTCTACTATCTATTAATTCAATAGTGTAGACCACGGCACTACCATGACTTCACCCTCCTCAGACCCCCACCGGTAGATATATGGCCCGTCGCGGCCTCTATTGGTCATTCCGGCCTCGAGGCCCAAGCATGGCAGCCTTGCATCGAAGGCTCAAGCCCAACACAACTAGCTTCAGTTCGGTACACCTGGTAGCACGACAGCTCGACAACGATTAGTAACAGAGGCATGCATGTAAAAGCGGCAATTGAGTTTAAGCGCAGAAACAACCCCAGCCCCAACAGTGTGTGGTTGGCATCAAGTCACCCGGGCAGCGCAATGGCTTTTTTATTGCCTCTCACTTACAAGTACAATTGTAGTATCTGTTCATGTACGCACACACTCACACCAAAACTCACATCAACTCACCCCTATCGTACATAAGCAGACCATGACTCCACCCTCCCCAGGCCCGCGCACGCTCGCCAACACCCGTGTCACCTCTCGTGCCCTCCACACGACACACCCCAGCCAGTCTCCCGCTTCTGTGAACATATCTAATCTTCTCTCGTTTGTGTATTGATTTTATTTTGTGATTTATGAAACTTCTTTTATTGGTTTGAGGTAACATGGTGTCATTTAGAAAATTAATGCACAACCAAATTTATATCCCTGTAAGGTGGTTTTTTATAGTTACACTATACAATCATGTCAAGTCTAGCTGCCAATTGGTTGAGGTGAGTGACTGACACAAGCCGCCTCTCAAGCCCTACTCCAACTGTATCAATCTACGCTAAGCAACATCGTATGTTACTATTGCTATAATGATGTCGTAGTTTATTTCACTCTGTGTTGCCGTCGAGAGCAGTTGTAAATTTTTTAAATGGACTTGGTTGCCCGAGACTCTTCTCCATTGATTTTGTTTGTGATTTGGAACATGTTTCAATATATATTCCCCGTAGTAATATTAATATCATCAATATTAACGTTACAGTGATATTTTATCACACGAATTTTACATATCATAGTGATGTTTGTTGTTTCGTATATATGTTTCATACTAATTTTTTAATCCCGTGGCAACGCACGGGCACGAACCTAGTATATATATATGTAATTAAGCGCGTACGTTACGTGACCATCATATATGTCGTCCTACCAGCTTACTCTTTGCTTTGCTTGACCATATATATTAGCTCATATGATGACGTCAACTCTTAGAGTGCTAGCTTCCTTTGGGTCTGTTTGTTTCGGCTTCTGACAGCTTCTGCCCACCAAAAACTGTTGCAGACTGCCAAACGCTCAGCTTTTCAGTCAGCTTCTATAAAATTTGTTGGAGCAAAAACCATCTAAAATCAACATAAACACATAATCGATTCAGTCGTTGTAATAGTAGGAATCCGTCACTTTCTAGATCCTGAGCCCTATGAACAACTTTATCTTCCTCCACACGTAATTGTAATGATACTCAGATTCTCCCCACAGCCAGATTCTCTGCACAGCCAGATTTTCAGAAAAACTGGTCAGAAAAAAGCTGAACCAAACAGGCCCTTTAAAGCTGCTTGCCCCATATATATATGGACCCTAAATTATTAGTCTAACTTACATGGCAAGCTCCATCGCAGGTATACATAGCTGCACCTGACCGCATGAGACATATAATCACGCATTATATTTATTATAATATTATACCCCAGTAAATACATATATATATATATAAAGAGTTACATATTGTAAAATTAATTATGTCATAAAGAGTCTAATAATACTGTCGATATTCTTTCATCTTATCCGATTAATGTACATAAAATCTGAGATATTGACACAGAGAACACGCTAGAAAAAAAAAAACGAGAACAAATTTATAGATGCATGCATGCATGCACTGGTGTATTCGTATGCATGACAGGAGTAAATATATTATTTTCTTTTTGTCATCTCGTTCTCGTGTAGGGTCGTAAAGTATACAGTGTGATCTTATGATGCTATGTGCATTGTTCTCGAAGGAGAGAAGAGAGAAAAAAAATGATTCTCGGACCGACAATCTTTCGAATAATTAATTAAGTACAGCTAGAGCTAAGAGATCTGGGAACCCTGTTCAGTCTTGTCGATGGGACGTCGCAGCTAATTGATTCCTAGGTTTTTCCACCAAAGGAGTAATAAATAAATGCTCTAGGTACCAGACGTTTGTACACCTAGACACACATTATCCCCAAACACGTACGAGACTTTTCCTTAGCGGCACACATACACATTCGCTTCGCTGAGAGCATGAATTGACGTTCTAAACAATAAAACTAGTGTCGTCCGATCGATGGATCTGCACTAGCAGCTAGCTAGAAACATTCAATCTGTACTACTTTAATTGTAGTTAGCAGAACATCAATATATATACCAAGAGCTTGGTTAGTATTTGATGACCACCATCATATAATTCTTCACCACATGCTTTATAGAGCTGCAAGAAGCAAATATTTCTAGCTAGAAAGATTGGATAAAGAAAAAATAATAATTAAAATAAACTGTTGTGTAGCGCACGCTGAAAGCATAAAAACCAGTATATATATATATATATATATATATATATATATATATATATATATATATATATATATATATATATATATATATATATATATATATATATATATATATATATATAGCTAGCCCAAAACTAAATAGATGATTGTGCATTAACTTATACTGTGTGTATAAATAAATCGATCAAGCAAACAATACAATGTATATATATGTAGTAGATGCGTGCAGCATGTCCCAAACTCCTCCCAATATGTTAAAAAATACATAATATATATTTAGTACAATTGCATGCATATCGTCTCTCCATGCATTCAGAACGTGAACGAAAAAACAACTATTATTAATAAATAGGCCAGTTTACAATCCTAGCTTAATCCATAACTATATATATTTTCTATGACACAATTAATATGAGTAAAGATGAAAAGTAGAAAGGCAAGATTATTTGCAACAAAAAAAAAAGATACCTTGCTTGGAGTAGTAGTTCTATCAATGGATCCACACAACACGCTTCAGTGCGCAACGTAGCATAAGATAAGAACAAAATGTGCAGTTATGCATGCGCCGCGCCGAAGAATATATATAAGAAAGTGATAAACGAATTTGTCTATAATAGGATTGTGTATTTTGCTAGTTATTAAACGAACATATTTCTTTAAAATAATCAAAAAAAGTTGAACCAAATCTATAGCCAAACAGTGTAAATTAATATAATTTTATTTGCAAATATATATGTATGTATATGTATATGTGTGTGTGTAAAGGAAAAAAAAACAAACTAACGTTCTAGTAGTTTAAATGCATTGCTGATTGTTAGTTTTAGTTACCGCTAAAAACCAAGTCATTCATTCAAATAAGTCTTTTAGTCCTTCATATAAACTTCTTAACTTAGGTGTCCATTTATTTATGAGGTAAATTTTGCTTCTTTTTTTCAAATCAAATTTTTTGAGATTTGCATAATACATTCATGTTTAATTGTTGGATCTTATATCCTATCATCTAGCTAGAGCAATTTATTCCTTTTAGCCATAGTCCTCCCTATTCTCTCTACCACCCTACCTTTCCTTATCAATACAATTTATGCTCCTCTCATCAAAATTATACATCCATCGTCAATTTTCCAGCTTCTATACACACTCTTATTTGTAATTAACATCATTTAGTTTCACCACTCCATCGCTCTTCCATCTCCACTATCAGTATGTCTCCAAAAATCATCTCAACTACCAATATGTTTCCACTATCTGACTATGAGTAATTAACTCTCACACTGGCATTATATGGAGTAGGCACTCCAACTCAATCTTTTTTAGTGGTGGTTTAACTAGTCAGCATGACTCGGTATTGATATCGGCAAGTTGGAAGATATAGACAAATTCACAGCATAAGCCAGCTTCTATACACCCATGTTAATTTCAGTAGGATTCCCTATCCCACTTGTCTTTTTTGTAACCGTAGTTGTCAAATATGTCACCAAATGTTATTGCCAGCTAACCTAAGGGTGCTAGCAGACATTGCTTAGTCACCACAACTCGATCTTTATCTAGTGGTAGTCCAGCAAGCATGTTGCATTATTGATATCATAAAGCTTAGATACAGGTAAATCCTCATCATAAGTTAACTTTTTATACAACCTTATTAATTTTAGTAAGGCCAACACTTGCCTCTTCTCTATTAAACCCAATAGTCGGAAACTCCACCAACGGTCATTACAGCTAACCTTACGCTGGTGGGACAATTATTATTAAGCACCCCAATACCCGATCTTTCCTGGTGGCAGTCCAACTAACATGCCTCCCTGGTGATATTCTAAAGATAGCATATACAGGTAAATCCACACCATTAGTTAGCTTCTATACACTATTGATAATTTCAGTAATACTCTCTGCCCCACTTGCCTCTTCTATTTATCCCAACTAGTTATCATATACATCGCTAATGATCATTGCTAGCTAACTTGATGTTGGCGGAACATTAGTCTAAAGCGCACCAACCTAGTACTTCCTAGTGGTTGTTCACCTAACATGCTCCCAGGTTGATATCCTAAAGCTAGCAGATCCAAGTAAATTCACACATCATAAGCCAGCTTTCTACACATTCTTGTTAATTTCAGTAAGACTTCTTGTCCCACTCTCTTCTGTTAATCGAAACTAGCTGTCAGATACATAGCCAACAACCATTGCCAGCTAACATGACGTTGGAGGGTCATTAATTAAGCACCTCAACCGAATTTTTCCTAGTGGTAGTCCAGCTAACATGCCTTCTTGTTGATGTCATGAAGTTAATAACATATCCAGGTAAATCCATGTTGTATGCCTTAGATCTTGCAACTATATTTAATTTGGAAATCAAATTTTGATTCCGTTGTGAAAGCTTAGCAAGTAAGTTAGATGTAGCCATATGCCCATCGCCTACAGAAGCTTTATCAGGGATCCTCACATGAAGTCACCTAGCCTACATCTCCATCTATCCGTTATAGCCAGTGGATCGAGACGTAATTCAATTGTCATGGCAATACCATATACTAATTTCACTAAGACTCTTTTTCCCACTCATTTCTCTATTAATCCCAAAAGATACATTGCAAACAGTCATTGCCATATAATCTGACGTTGGTGGGGCATTAATTAAGTGCCCCGAATCTTATCTTTTTCGGTGGCATCCAGCTAACATGCCTTACTATTGATATGATAGAGCTAGCAGATCCAGGTAAATCTACGTCATGAGCCTTCAATTCTATGACTATATTTAATTCTCAAATCAAATTTTGATTCTTTCATTGAAACTCTGCAAGTATTAATTAAGTTATATCTAGCTACCCATCGCCTACGGGACGTTGATCAAGGGTTCTCACTCGAATTCGTCCAACCTACATGCATCTCCATCTCTACCTATTAAAGCCATTGGATCGATACGTAATTCAATATATTATACTTGGATGATATCTCCAGAAAACATTGTACGGGGTTCATTTGCGAGATTTTCCGCTTCTACTATCAATTAATAAATACACTAGTTAGTTGCCCATATGCATCGCTATAGTTTCTATATATCATATACGATTTCATAATTTATATAACACAAACCAACATGAGCTGCAGTTGTTAGAGGCAAGTGTTTTGTTCCTAGAGACCGTGGTTCGAATTCTAGTAGGTGCGCCTTTTTTGATATTCTGTTGAGCACACGCGTGGAGGACGAGGGGAGGAGTTGTGTCGAGCGGATGTACCAAGGGAGAAACTCCCGCTTTATATTAGTTAGTAGATAGATATATGGTGACTCATGTTGCTAGTATACTTGGTGCGCTACTGTTTGTGTGCAGCTAGCCAATATCAAAAGAAAAAAAACACCAGTAAAGCTAGCATGACAACAACCTCCATCTCTTTGAATGCTCCAAATAAAGCCCTCCCCCACACAGGGCACGGCACTTTCAATTGCTGGCGTGGACGGGGCCACCCCCCATCCCCCACCGCCGGTTAGCTAGGGTTACTCGCGGTTAACCAGCCTGTGGTTAATTAGTGTCGTCTAGGGTTAGGATTAGGGTTTGCTTTTCATCCTGCGTGGTAACGTGCCTCTTGCCTGCCGCTGCTCGATCGGTGAAATAAATAAATAAATAAATAAATGAATAAATAAAAGGAAAGATAGTGGGATGGGTGTGTGTGGGTGGATTGGGTGTGGCGCATCGGCTTCCGCGCCGTCGCTGTGCTGCTGTCGCTCGCTTTGCTTCGTGTGGGCGACCTGACTCCTGTGCCAGGGCCAGGCGGGGTCAGCTGTGCTGTGGCTGCATGTGGGCCCCGAGACGTAGCTTAGGGCATCCAGAGCGTATTGTTAAGGCCAGCGTCGTTTTCAGGGCTGGGACCCACGCTGAAATAATAAAAAAGAGGGAAAAACCCTCGCCACTTCGCCTCTCTCTGCTGGCTCTCGCGTGAAATTCCCCTTTCCCCATTTCGCGTCCGCAGCCCTCGGTGCTCCGCCCCGCTCCGCTCAGCTCTCACCACCGCCGCCCTATCCGCGCCGCTCCCGCCCTATTCCCCACCGCAGCCGGCCCGATTCCGCGCCCACCCGCGGCGGATTCGACTCCCAGTCGCGGATCTGGTCCGTGGCGCGACGGGGAGGAACCCGAGCGCGGTTGCGACGGCGTAGAGAGCATAGCCCGGCGACCGCGCGGATTCCATCGACGACGGCCGTGCCTAGAAGGAGCTCTGTCCAGCCGCCAGCCACCGATCCACTCCCCGCATCCTTCCGGGCCTGGAGAAGACGTCCGCCGCAGGAACCCGTGTGTAGCGAGGGACGTCCAAAGGCCGGCGCAAGCTCAACCACACACGAGTACCACTTCAGCGCGACGGCAACAGCAAAGGCGCAGGTAAAAAAATCAATATTTTAGCTCATGAGGTCTGCTCGGGCCTTCGGTTTCTGAAGCCTTTTCTGCTTAAGGCCCTCTCAGATCGTTCTTGCTACGCGCGAGGTCGGCTTTAGCTCTACTGTCGCTGTCCTAGGACCTTGTTATCTCCAACCTCCTTGTTTTGCGCACTCCGGATGCTGTTACTGCGCCTGCATGGAAGCCGTGACCGCCTATATTTCATGTCGCGAAAAATGCGGGCTTTACCTGGATCCTTGCAGAAACGAGTGGGCAACGCTGTCACAGTTAACACAGCAGCCTTGCTGGCATATACACATGCATGGAAGTTTAGTCGTAGTCTGCCTTATTTGGTAATTGACGTTGCGTTGTTATTTTTACACATGTAGTCTGGGAATGGTTTCGTTAGAGGTACAGGTTGTATTCATTCATTCCTCCCCTTTGTTGCGGTGCCGGCCGTATGGCTCGTTTATATATGCTGTCTTCTATTCCATCAAACGAAATAAGGTCTATATTCAATCAAGCATGCTAGTTCCTTATTCCTGTGTGCGTTCTCTATCAGC
The DNA here is from genome assembly GCF_902167145.1 of Zea mays. Lineage (NCBI taxonomy): Eukaryota > Viridiplantae > Streptophyta > Magnoliopsida > Poales > Poaceae > Zea > Zea mays. The sequence goes on from NC_050105.1 coordinate 90,885,362, forward strand.
GTACTAGCTATCTCTTTCTGCAGTCTCGACGAAACAAGATGAGTCATGTAATGCTTGCTGTTTTTTTTTCAGGTCTGTTCAAGGTGTGTTTGGTTCGGTTCCAAGATCACTAGACTGAAGTGACAAAGTTGTGTTGCACGCTGTGCTTCTAACAAATGGAAGCAGCTGCTCTTGCTCGTAGAACTAGAGCAGTGGAAGAACTACGGCGTTTATCTACAGTTGCTGAATCTGATGACACACCAGAACAGCGCCTATCTACAGTTGCTAAATCTGATGGCATGCCAGCAGAAGAGCAGGAATGCGATCACTTCTCCCTGAGGTAACCATTTTCTATATTCAGTAGATGCCTGTATTTTTTCATTGACTGTCATTCAAACGATGCATTTCTATCTACCAGTGTAGCTAGCACTGTTTAGTGGGTACTGTTTGAGCATGGTTAATTAACCATACTTATTATACAGTCATTTGTTGTATGCAAGCGTGATACATTGGCACTATTGTGACAACAATTGATCAACGTCCAGGTGAGCTTGGTTTATCATCTTGCTGTCCTATACAGCCATATGTTGTCTGCAAGCATGATACATGCATGTTGCATGTAAGAAGTGAGATAGTCAACTAGATCAGGATGGCATGTTCAATTTTTGTATTGTTTTTTAGATTTTTTGAATAATTTGATAAAGTGTCCAGACAGTCCAGATTTAATATTATATATTCCCTCTGTTAGCCTTTCCATTTGGTAATAATTACAATAAATCCTTTATTCTCCTTATTTATGGTTAATATGCCATCTAGCTGTTGTCTCACTAATATATTTCTCCCACTAAAGTGCAAGTCACTTTTTTCACAGAAAGTTTCAATCACAAGCAACTGGATTTGCATATATTGTTTCTTCCTTTGATGGATAGTATAGATCTGGCATGATGGTCTAGTATATTTATGCTCCACACAACTACTTTTTGTAGTTGACATTAGTATTGTCCTCAAAGGAGCCCATACTTCAAATAATGTTACATATATAACTTTGTATTTATTGAAATGGTTCAGTTTGGTCTCTATACTTTAAACTTGGTCATTGAACCCATGGTTTCAAACGCGAGGCGACGAGTGCTGGGTCCACCTGGATGCCTAGGTGGCAAGGCCGCCACTGTTCACCATGGCGATATGGGTATGCCTGAATGACCAGGCAACACCTATGAATCGTGGGTTGAACCCATAACCTTCCGATAACTATCTTTATCTCTCAATTTGAAAATTTCTGAGGTTATAGTTGATGATTTTAGCCATATATAGTTCTTCCTTTCTGTTTAATACCAGTTAAGTAGAAATGAACGAATGGTGTAAATGTTTCTTTCTTTGTTTGTTTGTTTATTACACATTCATAAAGTGAGAGGACAAAATGAGATCCATGAGTGAAACTTCCTATGCACAACCTATGGTTGAAAATTGCTTTTGGATATTGGTCCTTTCTTTTTATATAGAGGAAACATTTGATGATTTGTCTATGCATATATCATAAATCTTATTGATGATTGATGCTTTTGTCAGGGGTTATGTTGCTATGCTTCAGAAGAAGGATCCAAAACTTTGCTCTCCTCATATTTTCCATAGCCAGCCACAATATGATGAGCACCATGGTTCGTCCCCACTTTTGGTGTCAAAGTATCGTCGATGGGATTGCTCAAAATGTCTTGAAAGAGTGAAAGTTTCAGGCCATCGACCTACATCTGGAAATGTTTCTATCGAGCAGGATGGAATGAATGATGGCTGCTCTATTTCAATTGTTCGGATTTTGCCTAATAGGGTTGATCCCAGAAGAATGTTTTATTGCAAACAACAATCATCTCAAGGGAATGATCAATTGACCCTTTCAAAGACCGCCCAAGAATGCAATTCAAAATGCAGTTCTCCTGGCAACAAAGCAATTACTGCGATGAATATTCCAGTAGCTGAAGAAAATGTTCTAGAGGCACTCGTTGAAAGAAGTGTTCCAGCGACAGAAGGTATGGCTGGGCATGTTGAATTCTTAATTAATACTTTTCCTTGTATACAATAAGCTAATATGACAGTATTTCCTCAGATTTACAGGCCTCTCCCAATAATATTGATGTCTCAGCAAATATCTTGAATGTTGTCCCCAAGGATGCCAGCGATTTACCTGATGATGTTCAAACGATATCAACCATTGAAGAAAATGGCACAAAAAATCCATGTAGCCCAAAACTTCGTGTGATGCCAAATGAAGATGAGAGTAACATAGTTCAAGATGTTCCTAATTTTGACCCCAATGAGTCTAATGTTTGTAAACCATTATCTTGCCACAAAGGCAAACAAATATCTGGGCACAAAAGCAGCCAAGTCTGCAACAAGGGTCCACGCCGAGCATCGTTAAAAAGGAAAGTTGGATCTGATGGTAAGAAGAAAAGGGACAAATCAACTGACCTGCCTGATATTTCAGGTCTAAAATTTTGTCAGAGAAAGCCAAAAAAGATGAGGCTTTTATCAGAACTCATAGATGCTGACCAGGTAGGGATTTCTGCAAATGCCGTTCAAGTGGACCGTACTGACAGTGTTGATCTTTGTGAGGGTGGTAAAAGAAAAAGGCACCTTGAGGTTGGAAAAGATAATGATACTCCTAATCAGAAACTGGACAAAATCCAGTCAAGAGCTGTCAAGAACAAGGCAAAACACACAGCAGTAGACAAGGTAGACGATGGACCCTCTCTAATGAACTGGCTGAAGAACACTCATAAGAAAATTAGAACAGATAGAAAAGACTCAGAACACAAGAATCTTGATTCCTCTGCTATTTCAAGATCTTACCCAGATATAGTTGCTTCTGATGATATGTATCATGATTTTATACCCTCAGTTGGGGATGTGGATCAGGTAAAGTTACCATCTACTACCAGTGCCAAGCATGGGAAGGTAAATGCACAGAATGACAACCTGGAGCAAAATATGCAGAAGGTGGATGAATCCAGGAACTTGAAACAGAGGTTCTTCTCAAGTGAAAAATCAACGATTTTGCTAAAGCGAAAGGTACAGTCCACTTCAGTTGCCCATGACGAGAACATTGAGAACAGTATTATAAAGAGAGACATGCTCAGGCCAGATGATGTGCCTCAAATGGGACATGAAGGCTCTGTCCAGAGATGTTTGGCAAAGGTATGATTAAAGAAAAAATCCTACTGAATATAAAAATAGATTATTATGCTCATTTACCTGATTTACCTACCTTTGCTGACCTGAATTGGGGATCTTTGTCCAGTATAGGATTTTTAATTCCTTCAATGTTTGTGCATTTGTGTTTATGCTACTTTGATCCCATGGCATCCATGCTTGCTGTTGTGTACACCACTAGAATTTTTTGGCACTTTTTGACATTTGACTTCACAAGTTTGCACGCATGCCAACTGAACTAGTTATTTCTACCCTGATCTGGATTTGTGGATATTATGAAATATTCACTTTTCGTCGTCACCACAGGTTTCTCTTGATAAACAGAAGATCCAGAATGTGCCTGGCCTCCGCAAGAAGAATATACCAAAGAATAAGAAGAAAGTAAGTCAGGAGGTGCATGAGAAACAGAATGTGATAGATGACATCCCCATGGACATTGTTGAACTTCTCGCCAGAAATCAGCATGAGAGACACTTGATGACTCAGACTGACACCAATTCTTTGGAAAACTGTCATGATCAACCCAAGGCAGGTGAAGTTGATTGTGCTGAATCTGCAGCCAAGGATTGTCCCGTGAATTCATCGAATGCTAATTTTGAGAAACCTTTGGCATTGGAAAGTAAGCAGAAGTCCTTACAGGATCATGCATCATCCAGTACACAGGCTACAAACGTGAATCCGCAGGATTTACATACTCAGAAGTTGCCACAGTGTCCTGCAGCATCCAGCACCAAGGTTCCAAATGGTCCTCCTTCAGAATCGCAAACGCAGAATTCGCTTCAGGTTCACGCATTACCAGTACCACCCATCGTACAGTCTTTCAATGCGTACCCTTCAAAATTACCTGCCCTTGACATACTGGAGTGTGCCCAGGAACAACCGACACGATTCCACAGGGACGATGAAGTCACCATCGCATGTACCTCGCCTATATTTTCAAACTATCAACATATTGCTGAAACGCCTGCTCGGAGCTGGAGGGACAGCAGGGAAAAGAAGCTAATGTGGGATTCTTTCAAGACAGCTTCAAGGAATCCACCATCACCACCACCGTCATATGGTTTTCAATTCGGAAACAGGCTTCAAGAAGTTGATTCAGCTCCCATTCATGCATATGGAGCTCACCAGCCAGTAATTGTGGCCGTAGATCAGCCGAGAAGTGTTCCAAGCACAGCGTTGGCTATGGAGGCTGGTAGGCTGTACGATCAAAGGATCCCTGGACAGCCAGGCCTTTACCCAAAAGAGCCCATGCCTGCAACACATCTCCTGAGGCTGATGGACTCATCAACAGCTCCAGGCTTCACAAACTACCAAAGAGCTAATAGGCGGCAGATGGAGCTTCAAACGCAAGCTCTCGGCTCGCAGTACACACAGCATGAGCATTACAATGCGTCACCGAGCACGTCATATGGAAGCCAACCGCTGACACTGGAAGACTTGTCTCGGCGTCATTTCCAGCAAGACTTGCGCAGGCCTTTACGCCCTCACCCTCGTGTCGGTGTGCTCGGTTCATTGCTGCAGCAGGAGATCGCAAACTGGTCTGGGAACTGCGGGCCGCAGTCTGGGTACAGACTAGGTGATTGTAAAGGGACAAGGCCGCCTGATGCCAACAGAGCAGGAAACTACGAGACCTTGAGCTCGGCAGGATGGAACACCCTGCAGTTGGGTTCTGTTAGCTCTGCTGCCAATCTGGAGTACCGGTTTCCATGGTATGGTACGGGTCAGCCTTCGACCAGTGGCAATGGGAGGACCATTCATCCGTTGGATAAGCTCGTGAGGAAGGATATCTGTGTGACTAACAGAAACCCAGCCGATTTCACTGTAATTAGTGACAAGAACGAGTACATGAGAACCCTTTGAAAGAGAGAAAGGCTTTGTTTAAGCAATCATCATTGGTAGAGCGAGGAAGGCTTTGAGCAGCAGCTACCGGGAGCCGGGTGCAGCCTCCAGTTTTGTTCTGTGCAAATGTTTTATACATAGGCGAAGAACTAATGTCGGGTTGCCATGGAAAACCCCAATAAACTTGTGTGTTGTAGGTAGATAGGCAGATGTACAAGACAAGCATGCGTGGCTGTGGCCATAGTAATGTTTTTCTTTTTCTTTTTGGTTTTGCCTTTTTTTTTGGTACTCCTGTCCCAGAATAAACTGCAATTTCTACAATTCAAAATTTATCCCAAAAGAATGGGCCGTATAGGTGTGAGCTATGTCATGTGGTTGAGCAATGTGTAAGGTGGTCAACTCGTTATTTTTGGTATAGCATCAGACTGCTCTGATGAAAGCTTATTTGAAAGAAGAATGGCCGAATCTTAGATGAATTATGCTTCTCTGTTGAAATATTTTATTGGGTTTTGTTGGAAGAGGCGGACAAGCTGTTGTCCTCTAGTGGGGCCTGCATTAATTTCTGTTGGAATTGAAAATTATAACCCTAACTAGAGCAATCACTTTTATATATATGGGATAATGTGCATGAGATAGGCCAAAGCCCATTACATTAATAACACACACAACTAACACCTCTGCATTCACAACTTTAGTCATTAAACAGCCTCCAGCAGTTTACCTATATGGCCGTGCGACACACTATTTTGCACCATTTTGTTATGTAGATGACATTGTTTGTAGAGTTGACTTTAAATATAGAAATATGGATGGGTAAACTACTGGAGATAGTCTTATAGATGTTAAAATTGGAATAAAACTATGAGAATATCGTGGATGGAATGTCCTTGGTGAAGATATCAATGAACTAAAATGTGGTCGGGACATGGAGGACGCAGACATCACCGACAGCGACACACTCGTGGACAAAGTGGAGGTCGATCGCCACATGCTTCATATGCTGGTGCTACATGGGATTGGTGGAGAGGTAGATCGTATTAATGTTGTCGCAGTTGACAAGGCTGACGCACGTGAGAGGGTGTGAAGCTCCTATAATAGCTGATGAAGCTAGGACGCCTCAGCCACGTCGTTGGCCATGGCACGGTACTAAGACACGACGCTGGAGCAAGAGACGATACGTTGACGCTTCGAGGACTAGGAGAAGAGGTTGGTGCCCAAGAACATGGAGTAGCCGGAGGTGGACCGGCACGTGTCTAGCGGTCGGCCCAATCAGCATCGTTGTACACGACTGGCTCAGAGGCCAGTGAGGATCGTACATGGTCGTAGTCGAGGGTGCCATGGAGGTAGCAAAGAAATCGCTTCGTAGCAGTGAGGTGTGGCTCTCGTGGGATGTGCATGTGAAGGAACACCTACTGGACAACATAGGCGATGTCGAGCCGGGTGAAGGTGGGGTACTAGAGAGCCCCGGTGAGGCTCTAGTAGGCCATCACGTCGTCGATCGGGGTGCCATCGTCAGGGGCGGATCTCCAACCGGGGCTGCCTAGGCTATAGCCCCGGTCGTGGTCCAGCTAGACTAATAGCAAGTATACATAAATTAAGCCCACGAAACCAAAAAAATAGGTCAGCCCTCCTCCACATGTGTCCAGCCGACACCTGCTGCTCCTCACCCCTCTATCCCTCTCCGCAGTCTGCACGCCTGCTGCCCGCACGAGCTGTGTGCCTGCCGCCTGCGTGCGCCCCTCGGCTTCGCCACGACGCCCCGCCCGCCGGCCGCCTGCCCGTCTCAGCTCGTCGGTCGTTGGCCCCGCCCTCGCCCTTGTCGCGCTCGCCCCTCAGTCCATCTCCCTCTCTCAACGGCTTTGGTCCACCCGTCCAGGCTTGCCTCATCGGCGTGGTCGTGTGGTCTTGTGGACGTGGAGACCGGCATCCTATGTGGCCCTGCTTGCTGCTCTCAGTCTGAGGACCAGCTGACCAAGTGAAGCCATGAACTGTGTTGTCTGTGTGCTACTATGTTGGGCAATAATGCTATATTATTTAGTATTTTGGTTTGATTATTTATTTTCTAGCAGTAGCAGTCTAATTAATAAAATTTTATTTTATGTGTATAAAGATAGGATGGAGAGATTTATCATCAAGAACCGGGGGAAAGATGCTTTTAATACAATTGGGACAAATAAGAGCCACGTAGAACATAAAAGACCACAAATTAAGCTAGGTATGTATTAATTATTTTATTTGTAGAATTCGTATATCGGCTTATTTAAGCTACATGATTGGATATTTAAATTATGTCTTGCTTCTTGTGCCATATTAAACATCATTTACATTGTTTTGTTTTGTTTTAAAAAAATTATAGCCTTAGCTTAATAGCCCTCCTTTTGATCCAATCCTAGATCCGCCACTAGCCATCGTCGTCAAAGACCTTCACCTAGGTATCAACGGGCATGGATCAAGGCTTGCAATCGGACATGCCAGCTCGCTTCAAAATGCTGAGTGTGTACTAGTGCTGATGAAGGAAGAGGCCCTAGGGGTGGCACTCTATGGAGATTTCTAGGAAGTGGTCGAGAGGGTCCAAGTCCTTCCTCACGAACTTGCGCTACAAGTATGTCATCGTGGCTAGAGGAGGGAAGGACCGGATACCGTGAGCACGATGTTGTCGACATAGAGCAGGAGGTAGATAGTGTCGTCGTCGCACCAAAGAATAAACAGGGATGTGTCCGAATTGGCCTCGACTAAGCCGAGGGAGACCAAGCATGAGAGACTCCTATTTGTTGAGATTCCTCATAACGTGATATTGATATAAGGAAGACTATTGTGGCACTCAAGTTTGATCTTTGGATCACTTGAGTGCAACCCTTGACCAAAGGAGGTCACCACAACGTGGAGTAGGCATTGGCCGAACCACGGTAAAAATCGTCGTGTCTCTTGTACAATTAGTTATTGCGATTATTGTCTTCTTGCGCTCTCTACTCACTTGCAATGTTGCTACTAAGTTTATATTCATCTTAAAGGAGCAATCAAGTGAAGAGTTCCTCCTTCTCATCCTAACTTGGTTTTAGTCCTCACTAACACCTACTATAAACTAAGTTTGTGTTGTTTAGAGTTAATTTTGCAGGATCACCTATTCACTCTCCCCCTCCTTTCTAGGTGCTCTCAATTGGTATCGGAGTCGTTCTCTTCATCAAGGGACTAACCACCCGAAGAGATGGATCCTAAGGGCAAGGGGATTATGATCGATGATAAGGAGAAGGAGACCATCAACAACAATGGTCCAAAGGGAGATAAGCCCATCAACTCAGGCTCAAACAACAAGAAGAAGGACAGGAAAAAGAAGAGGCACATCACGAAGATAGTCTACTACGACAGTGACGCCTCCTCATCTTCACCGAAGGACGACGACGATGACTCGTCTTCAAAGAAAAAGACGGTTAACCAAAATTACTCTTTTGATTATTTTCGCATTCCGTACAACTCTAATGCCCATTTATTATTTATTCCTCTTGGCAAGCCCCCTCACTTTGATGGGGAAGATTATTCTTTTTTGGAGTCACAAAATGTGTAGTCATTTATTTTCTCTTCATCCTAGCATTTGGGAAGTAGTAGAAAATGGAATGCATTTTGATAGTAATGATAATGCCATATTTATTAATGAAGAAATTCAGAAAAAATGTCCAGGCTACTACTGTTCTTTTAGCATCTCTATGCAGGGATGAATACAACAAGGTTAGTGGTTTGGACAATACCAAGAAAATATGGGACACCCTCAAAATCTCTCATGAGGGTAATGATGCCACAATGATTACCAAGATGGAGTTGATGGAAGGCGAGTTGGGGAGGTTCTCCATGAATATGGGTGAGGAGCCAACTAAAACGTACAATAGGCTCAAGACCCTGGTGAACAAAATCCGAAGCTATGGAAGCACAAGATCGACGGATCATGACGTCATGCGCCTCATGTTAAGGTCATTTACTGTTATTGATCCTCATCTTGTTAATCTTATCTGTGAAAACCACGGGTATACCAAAATGTCACCCGAAGAAATTCTTGGTAAGTTTGTAAGCGGGCGCATGATGGTAAAAGAAGCAAGGTACGTCGACGACATCGCTAACGGACCTCTTCCTCACTACGAGTCGCAACTCGTTGCACTCAAAGCAACAACCAACAAGGTGGTGCTCCCTAACAAGGTGGTGCAAGTTGAGGCAGCTAGACTTAATGAGGAGGAAATGGCGCTTGTAATCAAGCGTTTCAAGACCGTGTTGAAGGGACACAAGGACTACCCCAACAAGAACAAATCAAGGGGAAAGCGTTCATGCTTCAAGTGCGGTAAGTCTGGTCATTTTATTGCTCAATGTCCCAATAATGAGAATGACCAAGAACAAGACAAGAAAGGGAAGAAGGAGAAAAGGAAGTTCTAAAGAAAGAAGAAGGGTGAGGCGCACATTGGCAAAGAATGGGACTCGGACTGCTCTTCATCCGACTCCGATGATGAAGGAATTGCTACCTCTGCTTTCGACAAGTCCTCCCTCTTCCCCAACGAGCATCATACTTGCATCATGGCAAAAGAGAAGAAGGTATGTGCACATGATACTCCTAAGTACACTTCTTCTAGTGTTGAGGAATGTGATGATGATGTAGACTATAACAATCTTTTTAAGGGCTTGGATAGATCTAAGGTAGACAAAATTAATGAATTAATTGATGCTCTTAATGAAAGGGATAGATTGCTAGAAAAGCAAGAGGATCTGCTTTATAAAGAACATGATAAAGTAGTAGAAGTAGAAAAATCCCTTGCTTTAGAGATAAAGAAGAATGAAATGCTTGCATTTGAATTGTCTTCTTGCCATTCCTCAATTACTAGCCTTAAGAGTTTAAAATACTGATTTAAATGCTAGAATAGAACAATTAAATGTTGCTATTTCATCTATGGAGCATGTTTCAATTTGTGCTAAATGTAAAGATCATGATTTTGATGCTTGTAGTAATCATGCCTCTACTATTGCAAAGTTGAATGATGAAATTGTTCAATTAAATGTTCAACTTAAAACTTGCAAAAATGAAGTAGAGAAACTTAAATTTGCTAGGGATGCCTTCACTATTGGTAGACATCCCTCCATTAAGGATGGGCTTGGTTTCCAAAAGGGAACCAAGGACACTAAAAGCCATAAGGCCCTCAACTTCACAAAGGAGAAGGGGAAGGCGCCTATGGCTAGTAGCTCGCATTCTTTCATGAAAAGAAGAACCATGCTTATTTGTATTCTCATGTTAAAAATGTTTCTCATAATGCTCATCATGATACTTGTAATAATAGTTTTGCTTTTCCAAAGCACCATGATGGTGTCTTTACTCCTCGCACTATGTTTGCTTCATCTAGTGGTTCTAGTAGGGGTAGAACTAGGTGACATGCATCTCATGTTGTCTCTCATGCGCCTAAGGATAGGACTGCATCTCATGGACCTTCTATTCTATTTCGTACTTTTGATGCATCCTATGTAATTTATTACAAGAATGATAGAGTTGTTGCTACAAATGTGGGACCAAAATGCAAGAGAGGTAAGACTTGCATTTGGGTTCCAAAATCTTATGTAATTAACTTGACAGGACCCAACACAAGTTGGGGACCTAAACCCCGAGCCTAAATTCCTTGCATGTTTATGCATCCGGGGGTTCAAGCTAGATCATTGATGGTGAATGCATAAACCACATGACGGGGGAGAAGAAGTTCACCTCCTACGTCAAGAATAAAGATTCCCATGACACGATTATCTTTGGAGATGGAAACCAAGGCAAGGTAAAGGGGATAGGTAAAATAGCAATTACTATCGAGCATTCCATTTCTAATATCTTTTAGGTAGAATCGCTTGGATATAATCTGCTTTTTGTCAGTCAGTTATGTCACATGGGGTATAATTGTTTATTTACAAATGTTGATGTTTACAAATGTTGATGTAACTGTCTTTAGAAGAAGTGATGGTTCATTAGCATTTAAAGGTGTATCCTACAATAAGCTTTATTTAGTAGATTTTACTAAAGAAAATATTGATCTAGATGTATGTTTACTTGCTAAGACTAACATGGGCTATCTTTAGCATCGCCGTCTAGCACATGTTGTGATGAAGAACCTTCATAAGCTTTTAAAGGGAGAACATGTGTTAGGACTAATCGATGTCTATTTTGAGAAAGACAGACCTTGTCTAGCGTGTCAAGTAGGGAAACAGGTGGGAACAAGTCATCCAAGCAAGAACGTGATGACGACATCAAGAACATTGGAGCTTCTCTATATGGATCTCTTCGGGTCCGTTGCTTATCTTAGCATCGGGGGAAGTAAGTATGGTCTTGTAATTGTTGATGACTATTCCCGCTTCATTTGGGTATTCTTTTTGCAAGACAAATCTAAAACCTAATAAACTCTCAAGCGCTTCCTAAGATGGGCTCAAAATGAGTTTGAGCTAAAAGTGAAGAAGATCAGGAGCGACAATGGAAGTGAGTTTAAAAATCTTCAAGTGGAAGAATATCTTGAGGAGGAAGGCATCAAGCATGAGTTATCTGCTCCTTACACTCCACAGTAAAATGGTGTAGTGGAGAGGAAGAATAGGACGCTCATTGATATGGCAAGGACGATGCTGGGAGAATACAAGACATCGGAGCGGTTTTGGTCTGAAGCCATCAATACAGTTTGCCATGCCATAAACCGTCTCTATACTCATCGCCTCCTCAAGAAGACGGCATATGAGCTACTCATCGGTAACAAACCCAATGTTTTAGAATACAAGATGCCAGAGCGGTTTTGGTCTGAAGCGTCAATACAACTTACCATGCCATAAATCGTCTCTATCTTCATTGCCTCCTCAAGAAGACGGCATATGAGCTACCCACCGGTAACAAACCCAATGTTTTCTATTCCGTGTATTTGGGAGCAAATGTTGCATCTTGGTTAAGAAAGGTAGATATTCAAAGTTTGCTCCCAAAGTCGTTGAATGATTTTTACTTGGTTATGACTCAAATACAAAGGCATATAGTGTATTCAACAAATCTTCGGATTTAGTTGAAGTTACTAGTGGCGTTGTATTTGATGAGACTAATGGCTCTCTAAGAGGGCAAGTTGATCTTGATGACATAGATGAAAATGAGGTTCCGATGGCCGCAATGAGGTCTGTGGCGATAGGCAATGTGCGACCACATGAACAACAAGTACAAGATTAACCTTCTTCCTCAACAATGGTGCATCCCCTGACTTAAGATAAGGAATGAGTACCTCAAAACGATGGCATGGATCGAGGCGAAGCACAAGAAGAAAGGGAGGAGGAAGAAGTACCACATGCACCTCCAACCCATGTCCACACCAACATTCAAAGGGATCATCTTGTGGATCAAATCCTTGGTGATATTATCAAAGGAGTTACTATGAATTCACATATTGCTAATTTTTGTGAGCATTACTGCTTTATTTCTTCTATTGAACCTTTCAGGGTAGAAGAAGCCTTGCAGGATCCGGACTGGGTGTTGGCCATGTAGAAGGAGCTAAACAACTTCAAGAGAAATGATGTATGGAGTTTGGTGCCACATACAAAGCAAAATGTTGTGGGAACCAAGTGGGTGTTTCGCAACAAACAAGACGAGTATGGGGTGGTGACAAGAAAAAAGGCAAGACTTGTGGCAAAAGGTTATGCCAAGTCGCAGGTTTGGATTTTGAGGAGACTTTTGCTCCTATAGCTAGGCTTGAGTCTATTCGAATACTATTAGCCTATGTTGCTCACCATTCTTTTAAGCTCTATCAAATGGACGTGAAGAGCGCTTTCCTCAATTGGCCAATCAAGGAGGAGGTGTATGTAGAGCAACCCTCTGGCTTCGAGGATTCGACGACAGGTAGCCCGACCATGTGCATAAGCTCTCTAAGGCGCTCTTTGGACTTCAGCAAGCTCCAAGAGCATGGTATGAATACCTTAGAGATTTCCTTATTTCTAATGCTTTCAAGGCCAGGAAAGCTGATCCTACTCTTTTCACTAAGACTTGCAATGATGATTTGTTTATATGCCAAATATATGTCGATGACATAATATTTAGTTCTACTAATTAAAAGTCTTGTGAGGAGTTTAGCGGGGTGATGACACAAAAATTTGAGATGTCCATGATGGGAGAGTTGACTTACTTCCTCGGATTTCAAGTGAAGCAACTCAAGGAAGGGACATTCCTCTCTCAAACGAAGTACATACAAGATATAATAAAGAAGTTTGGGACGAAGTACGCAAAGCCTGCTAAGACACCAATGGAAACAGATGGACATTTGGACCTCAACGCAGGAGGTAAGTCCGTAGATCAAAAGGTATACCAGACTATGATAGGATCCTTCATTATCTTTGTGCAAGTAGACCAGATATTATGCTTTCTGTTTGCATATGTGCTAGATTTCAACCCGACCTCAAGGAATGTCACCTTGTGGATGTGAAATGTATTCTTCGATATTAGTTCACACACTTTACATCGGGCTCTGGTATACTAAGGGGTCTACCTTTGACTTGATTGGATATTCAGACTCTAACTATATCGTGTGCAAGGTTGATAGGAAGAGCACATCAGGGACTTGTCAATTTCTGGGAAGGCCCCTGGTGTCTTGGAGTTCAAAGAAACAAACCTCTGTTGCCCTATCCACCGTCGAGGCCGAGTATGTTGTCGCGGGTCAGTGTTGCGCACAACTACTTTAGATGAGACAAACCCTCTTGAACTTTGGCTACAATCTGAGCAAAATCCCACTCCTATATGATAATGAGGGTGCAATCCGCTTGGCAGATAATCCCGTTGAACACAGTCGCACTAAGCACATAGACATCCGACATTACTTTCTAAGAGATCACCAGTAAAGGGGAGATATTGATGTTTGCCATATTAGCACCAATCACCAGCTAGTCGATATCTTCACCAAGCCTTTAGATGAGAAAAGGTTTTGTAAGCTGTGTAGGGAGCTAAATGTCTTAGATTCACGAAACTTGGATTGATCTATAACATATATGTCATTCTATGTCTTTGATCATATCATTTTAAGTTTAACTCTGTATTTTGGTGTTCGAGCTATAAAACATCATCCCCGGACCTCACAAATCCTTATGCAAATGTTGCATATGTTTAGGAGGAGGATATGCTACAACTTAACCCTTTTAGACTAATGTGTCTGCTTAAGTGATTCTGGTGTAATCTCAGAGATGAATTGATAGGGAAATGGTGGACTTGAACAACGGAAAAGGCTCCCACTGCATAACGGTATCATTGTCTCATGTTCAAGTTGCCCTTGGTGTTCATTGCCTTCTTGCTCTTAATTCACAATTTTTTTGTGAGGCAATGTGGTTTAAAGGCCACTAGTTTCTCTGTTTTTGTGCTTAATGCCAAAGGGGTAGAAATTAAGGCCAAAGCAACTGGATCTACCACCACTTGTGAAATTCAAAAAAATTCAAAAATTATTGTGTTTAGTACTTGTCTTTTGATCAAAACCCTCCTATTGCAAAACTACTCTCTTGTGGGGGAGAAATCTTTATTATGGGAGAAAGGGGAGCTTTTGGCTTTTGATCAAAACTAGTCTTGAAAAATGTTTTAATTTCCAAAACTAAAGTGTTTTTGACATAGAAGTAAGAAAATGAATTTGTTTTGCGAAAATAAACCAAGTGGTGGCAAAATGATCCAAATATGCTAAAACCTATACTTATTCTATTGTTGGTTTATTTGACTTCAATTTGCAAAAGTTGGCTCATGTTTGATTATGTTAGTGCATCTTTAAGTTGCCTTTGGTGTGTTGGCATAAATCACCAAAAAGGGGGAGATTGAAAGGGAAATGTGCCATTGGGCCATTTCTATTTGTTTTGGTGATTAAATGCTCAACACATTACTATGGACTAACATATTTTCCTATGAGCATGAGCACGGGTAGTTGTAAAGCGATTGAGAAAAAGCACTTTTGGGCTTGAAAGAAGGCTTACCGAAACATCTATGGATCAAAATGGAGAAGGTATTATTCTAGCACTTAGTCAATTGTTTTAGGTATTAATCATGCTTGGCTAAGTGGTAGGAATCCTATGAAGTCGAGCCAAAAGGAGCAAAAGAAAGTTGGCATGAAAAAAAACTCGGGCTGGTCTGCGTAGCATCGGACGATCCAGTGCCACCCACCGAACAGTCCGGTGTGCACCGGACAGTCTAGTGACCGTCCGACCGAATGGGCCACTCTCGGGCTTGGCCAGGCTCCCTTGGCTATAATTCACTGGACAGTCCGCGCGGAGCACTGGACAATTCGGTACTCCGGTGTGAATACAGCCAATGGCTATCTGACACGCCAGCCGCTGCCAACGGTCAGGAAGTGCACCGGACAGTCCGGTGCCCACCTGAAACGGAAAGTGACCAATCAGGATTCGGTGACTGTTGCATTGTGCAGTGTCTGGTGTGCACCGGACAGTCCGGTGCACCCGCGGACAGAAGGTAACTAGGGCCTTCCAAATGGAGCTCCAACGGCTCCTAGGTCCCTTGGGGCTATAAAAGGACCCCTAGGCACAAGGAGCTATTACTTAAGCACACTACAACTCCGAACCTCTATGAACACAATGTTGATTTGTTAGAGATTTTGAGCGCGTTCTTGTTCTATAACTCTATCATTTTGATTTGTGTGCGTGTTGTTGCTGTGTTGTGCTCTTGTGTGCGTTTCTACTCCCATCATTACTCTGGTTTTGATTATAATCATCTGTGTAAGGCGTGAGAGACTCCAATTTGTGGAGATTCCTCACAACGGGATATTGATATAAGGAAGACTATTGTGGCACTCAACTTTGATCTTTGGATCACTTGAGAGGGGTTGAGTGCAACCCTTGACCAAAGGCGGTCACCACAACGTGGAGTAGGCATTGGCCGAACCACGATAAAAATCATTGTGTCACTTGCCCATTTACTTATTGCGATTACTAAAGGAGCAATCAAGTGAAGAGTTCTCCCTTCTCATCTTAACTTGGTTTTAGTTCTCACTAACATCTATTATAAACCAAGTTTGTGTTGTTTAGAGTTAATTTTGTAGGATCACATATTCAACCCCCCTCTAGGTGCTCTCACTAGTTCGCACATGTCACTAGTAGACATGTGAGGGATTGGCGAAGTGAGTCGCAGGCGGTTGAAGGGGCGGGGCCGCGCGTAGCATGGGCAAAAAGGGATGGAGCCACACCTGGCTTGGTTAGAGATAATAGGGACGCACGAGGCACAGTCAGAGGTGATGAGGCTGCACATGGCACGGACAAGGTCAGTGGGACTAGGGGTAAAGGAAGAGGAGGGATGGCGAGATGATCGACATCAAGGAGAGTATCAAGGTCAGGATGTTGGGAGGAGCCAGCAAGGGGAAGATGTCCTCATCGAACACCACATGCCAAGAGATGATGACACGATGGGTGAGGAGATCGAGGCACTAGTACCCCTTGTGACCATAGGAGTATGAAAGGGAAATGGCCTTAAACCATTTTATATATTGATTTTGATCCTTGGTGACCATCACAACCATACGGACTAACTAGTTTACCAAGTTTTTAATTCACAGGTTCATAAGATCATATTCAAAGTTTCTAACTCAGAAATAGCTCAAATTGCCAAAAGGGGTAATCTTGGATTAGATTCTAGCAATGGTTATATACTTTGGATAAATTCTAAACACCCCTAGGAACATATTTGATACATCTACAAGGTTGGAAAGCTCAATTTCAACAAAACACACTTTTGGAGCTAGTTTGAGCGAAAATAAGCATACGTGTTAGAGAAATCAGTTTGTCCAAGTTTCATGACTTAAATTAGTTGGAAAGCCTCTAGATATGTTTGTCTAAAGTCATAGGAACACCCTAAAGTACAGCAAAATCAATTTAGAGAAGAAATGGATAACTTTCCTATTTTTACTCTAAGTCTATGAGCATAGGATCGTCTACATAGAGACGACTGAAAACTTGTCATCTGGTGGCTGAGGCGCTGGACCGGTCCAGTGTGCACCAGACTGCCTACATAGAGGGGATGTAAATGGACACTTCGTAGGATGGCTACTCGAATTGATCCGGTGTGCACTGGACCAAGCTCTATTCCAACGACTCTTCAAACTCCAGCTGCTATCTCCGACATGGCGCTGATGTGGAAGGGTCTGGTGTGCCACCGTCCAACGGACCCGTCATTGTGCCAACTACCCGTCAAAATGGCTACCTGCTGTGCCAGTGTAATAAGGGCCCAGTGCACCACCGGACCAATATTGTTCAAGGTCCGGTGCGCCACCCGACTGTGCAGAAATCGTTCGTTCACTCCAATGGTTATATGGGTTATTAGGGGCTATAAATACACCCCCAACCAGCACATTGAAAACACAAGAGCTACACTAAGCATCTCTACACTTAGTGCAACTACTCCCAAGCATTCAATAGCTAGCAAGAGACACCAAAGTGTGTGGTGATCCTTGCGAGGACTTGGTGTCCTTTGAGATTGAGAAGAAAACTCATCCGGTTTTAGTGACGGTTTGAGAGAGGGAAAGTGCTGAAAGAGACTCATCCTTAGTGGACTCCTCATCGGGTACGTAGGTTCTTTGGAGCCAAACCTCGGACAAATTGCCCATGTTCTTTGTGCTTGATCTTCATTTGTGATTTGCTTCTTCCTCTCCCCTCTCTCTGGTTCTCTTGCTTGTGCTTGATTCTATATCAAATTAAGTTGCTCCCAAGTAATTCCACATTTGTTTGAGAAACTTTAGCAAGAACTCTTCTCCATTACTCCCATTGTTCTTATTTTTGTTCCAATGCTAATCTGGGGTTTAAAGTTGTCTTTTAAGCTATAAAGTTTAGGTTTCACCTATTCACCCCCTCTAGGCAACTTTCAATAGGTATCAGAGCCTGGCACTTCATTTAGAGTCTGACAGCTCGAAGTGATGTCGGGGAAATCGCCAAGAACGAGAATGTATCCTCAGGAGAGATACATGAAGCCCAGGAGCCATTGAGAGGAAAACCTGAAAGTGCATTCATCCATTTTTGTGGGTTTATGTTATTTAGATAACAACACATTTAAAGGTCTAACAAGTTTCCTAAGTGTTGAACAGGAAATACAGTATGTTGAACATACTTGAATAGTGCATAATGATCAGTGAACAATGGTTCAACACAAGGTTAAATAACCAATGAGACAATGAAAATGGATATAATATGGTCTCTATATTGGTTTGAATATATGGACAAGACCTAAGAAATCAATATGCATAAATATGATCAGAATAGAGATTGGAGTGATTAAGAGGATTGATCAAGCCAAAATGAATAAGATATGAGGAATCGTGAATTGGCTTGATCACATTACTATTGGTTCATATATGCTTCTATGAGAATCAAACTAGAGCTTGATTGACATTAGCATTTATATCTAGATGACATTCAAGCAAGGTTCACAATATTGAAGAAATGATTCTCTTAATGGATGCTCAATATGATGTGACTCAAGAATGGCTTAATAGGGTAAAGATAGCAAGGAAAGGGCTTCGAGGGACTAAGCAAAGGTAAAGGCCAAGCGACTACTTGTGGGCCGAGGTACCATGGCTAAGGTGAAGAAGAGAGTACTTGCACTAAGTCGATGAACTAATCAGCTATGAAGAGTTATATTGTGTTGATGCATTAGTAAGGTAACTTGAAGCCATGATTTAACTCATATATGGTGAATGGTTCAAGTCACAGGGCTTGATTTGTGTTTGCTTCAAAAGGTGAGACAAAGATGTTTGTGATCCTTATGAAGCAACGCCATGGAGAAATCACACATGATACACCTGTTACTCAAGGAGTTTACTTAATTATATTTTATTTAACTTGAGTATAGGAATCATCATACTATCAAGGGGGATCCAAAAAGAAGGTTGGTGTTTGCCCAAGCTCAAGCTTCTAAGATTCAAAAGCTATTTCGAAAACAAAATATTTTGGACACTCTATGAGTTCAACTGGAGTGAGGTTTGGGAGACGGAGATCCTTCCTGTTGAAAAGCAACTAAAGTTTCCTTCAGAAAAGTTCAACTTGACTTCTGCTGAGATGAACTTGTCTTCAGGACAGTTGAATTAACTTGAGCAAAGTTGAGCTTTTCTCTAGGACAGCTCAAATTGACTTCAGCTCAGTTGAACTTGTCTTCAGGACAGTTGAACTTAACTTAAGCTGAATTGAGCTTTTCTCCACGACATCTCAACTTGACTTCAACTGGTGTCAGGGTCAGTTCAAAACCAGTTGAACTTGCCTCAGGGCCAGTTCAACTTGGGTTTTCTCCCCGAACCTCACTAGTCAAAACCAGTTGAACTAGTCCTAGGAGCAGTTCAACTGGTGTCAGGGTCAGAAGATCGTTCTGACTTCTGTCTTCCAGTCTGACTGGCAGACGATCTGTCAGGCTGACAAGCCAGGTGGTTGAACTGGCCCTAGGGGCGGTTCAACCGGTTTTGGACTTTTGACTCCAGTCAAACTAGATTTTTTGAACTTGGTTTGGCTCCAGACAAAGCCAGTTCAACTGGTCATGGGACCAGTTCAACCGGGGTCTCAGGAAAGTTCACCTGGGGTCTGAGACCAGTTCAACCGGGGTCTCAGGCAAGTTCAACTGATCTCATGCAAAAAATCCCAAACAGCTAGTTTTGGTGCTCCACCTATATATACTCACTTCTACCTCTCTCCCCCACATAAGAGCACGCACTGAACTCCATTTCTAACCTGATAAACACCTCCCACTCTCTCTCTCACACACACACACATCTCTTGTCTCTCCCATTTCAAATCTTTAGAGAGAAATATTTGAGTAAGATTGAGAGTTGCGGGTTTTTGTGCTTCATCTCCAAGTCTTTCTTGTTCTTCTTAATTCTGGCTTTGGTACTACATCGAGTTCTTTGTGGATTCATTACTGAAAGGGAAATAGGGTTAACCTTTTCCTATAACTAATTTTGGTGGTTGATAGTCAACACATGGACTAACTAGTTTGCCTAGAATTCATGTATTACAGGTGCATAAGGTTCAACACAAACCAATAAAAGATTCAAGTTAGGGACACAATTTTAAAGGAGCAAAAGGACTTGAGTGTGCTGAAGAATGGCGCACCGGACTATCCGGTGTGCCACCGGACAGTGTCCGGTGCACCAGGACCGTACAGGTGTCAACCAACCACTCTCGAGAAAATGAAGGCGCGCTCCGCTATAATTCACCGGACTGTCCGGTGTGCCACCGAACTGTCCGGTGAGCCAGCGGAGCAACGACTATCCGCGTGCAACGGTCGACTCTGACAGATGAACAGTGTCACAGCAGAAGTCAGAGCAAGAAGTCAGAGGGGCACCGGACTGTCCGAATTTTTTCTTTTTCAGCCGTACTTTTGAAAAATATTTTCGTTTGGACCCCCAGAAATTTTATATGCAAGTTTGGACCTGATGCTCGGCGCCATAGGCTATGGCGCCGAGGTAGCGCATCTCGGTGCCACAACCTATGGCGCCGAGGTGTGACGTGGCAGCAACGGCTCCCTGCGCCTAGGGCTGACATGGCACTGACGCGGCGCCGATGCGGCCTCGTAGCTCGGCGCCACAGATCTTGGCGCCGAGCTACGGAGGCCTATAAAACGGCCGCGCTGCTGGCCGAGAGCAACACATTTCCTCTCATTTCAAAACCTCGTCAAAATTTGCTGGATTCAAAGATTCGAGTTGGTTCACTTCGTAGACCAAGGTATAGTGCCCAACTGATTCGTTTTGTATATTGGGTTGTTAGTTTCATAGTTGCTCATAGTTTCATAGTTTGATAGTTTGTGTAAACCTATTATATTATCATTTCGATTATTAGTTTCATAGTTGCTCATAATATATATAGTATCATTAATATGATGAGTATATTTTATTTGATAGTTTATGTAAACCTATTATAAAGCATATTAGGTACAAGTGATAATTATAATCGTTTATTAGATGAAAGACATGTACCGAGAGGCGTTGTGGCAAAAGAGAGGTCGTCCTCGGGAGTTATATCCGGACGTATCTAGTAAGGATGCTCCTGTTCCTCCTGAACTCCCCATGCCTAACTGTGACTGTGGCAGACTGGCTTGGGTATGTCAATCCAAACATCCAGACCCGGCTGCTCGCTGCTTCTACCTTTGTGGCGGTTTTGACGTATGTAGCTTATGACTTGTGACTTAATTTTGTTCGCATTTATTATTTAGTAGATGTGTAATAGTGCTTCGTTCCATTGTTTTAGGGGCACCTAAGGTGTTTCTTTTTCCAGTGGATCGACGGTCCTGATAAATTTGACCCTCGATATCTTCTTTTCGCTAATTGGTTGTGTGGAAGGACTAGCCATGAGCGTTTTAAGCGTTGGGTACCTCCTCCCCCGAATCCTCCACCAATGACGGATGCGGAGAAGGAGGTAGCAACAGAAAGACGGATGGACTCACCGTCTCGATGCGATTGTGGAGACCGTGCTGTCATCGACGAAGACCATGAGAAGCAGTTCGTGTGTCCGAACATTGATTATGTGAGCCCATCGATACACTAAATATCGATACGCTAAATGTATAAACTAGTTATTTTTTACAATAAATTACTAATTTATTCTCCTGCAGCCATACGGGTGGCGTAAGTGTCGTTTCAGAGAGTGGTTGTATGGTCCTTTGTACCATTGGCCAGAGCCAGAGGTAAAGGAAAAGAAAAAAATCAGTGGGCGGAAGAGTTGAAATTTGATCCAGTACTCTGCAAATGTGGTATTGAAGCTAAGTATGGATTAGTTCCTTCCGAGCTTGGTATTGGATATTTTTGTGGACATATGGTCGATTACGATGAGGTTGGTATTTATTTATTTTTTTGCACCAGCTGTAATGTTATAGCGGTACTTACTATTTTTTGTAGGAGACGAGGAAATGCAGTTGGGAGAGTTACAACGACAAAGGAGAGGTGATGCGCACAATAGAGTCCAAGAGACTAATGGGACAGAAGATGCGTTGTAGATCTCAGCTCGTCAATTCGTACATTAACGATCGCATACGCGACATGCGTAGGGACGCAAAATGTGACTTTTATGATAGCCCGAAGCGTGTAGAGTATAGGAGGTTGAAGGCGGCAGATGAGAAGAGAGCACAGGATGCAAGGGAATGGGAAGCGGCTCGAGCCGAGAAACAGATGTTGGATAATCTTGCTGATCGCCTCAAGGGAAGTGAGTGAGAAAAATGATACTATAATTATGTTAGTACAATTTATTTATCTTGACTTTGCTAACTTATTTTGCTCATTACATTTGCAGAGATTGGATGTGGCATAAACTATTTGGCTGATGAGACGCATGCAAGATATGTTCAGGATAAAATGGCGATGGTTGAGCTGATGGGGGAGGAGGACGACGACACATCTAGATTGAGTGAGCTTATCGCTCTCGCAGAGGCAGGATTACATGGAGAAGAGGAGGACGACACATCAAGGTTGAGTGAGCTCATCGCACTAGCTGAGGCAGGATTACGTGCTCAAGAGAAAGAGGACGAGTTTATGTCTCAGGCCGCCAAAGAGGTAGAGGCGGCTTATTACAAGAAGAAGTCTGAAGAGGCTGAGGCTGAGGATGAGCTATTCTCCCAAGCTATAGATGAAGCAGAAGCCAATTATTACAAGAGAACTGTTACAAGTGTGATCCTTTCGAAGAAGATTTTCTACTAGAAGTCGAGTGCACCATCTGTGGTGCATGGGTGCGTAGCCAGGAATATGCTCTTGCACTGCATTAAGAATACCTTGGTGTCTGTCAGATATGACACCAACCTCGCGACCAGGGCCTACGACATGGATCTGAACAAGTCGCAAGAACCAAGACCAACTATCTCTGTTCTCCCTCTCCACCAAAGCAAATGCCAAAGGAACCAATGCGTTATCTGCGTCGCATGATATGGCAACCAACAATGTGCCCTTATACTTCCCAAGCAGAAAAGTACCATCAATAGAGAGCACGGGACGACAATGCCTGAAGGCCTCTACGCACTGCGAGAAACACCAGAAAGCACGAAAAAATATCTCTCTATCGTTCCTCCATTCATTAGGTTTGGGGATGTACTCGTAATGCATGCCTAGGTTTTTTGCTTTGATTGCATTGAACAATGCTGGTAACTTCTCATAACCCTCCTCCCAATCCCCGTATATCATCTTCCATGCTCGCTGCTTTGCCCTCCATGCTTTCCCATATTTGATCATGTAACCAAACAGCTCCGAAGTCATGGTCATAATTGACTTCACCTTCAAGTTTGGCTGACCCTTCAATATCTCCAATATCCTTTTCGCAATTAGGGTAGATGTCAACTGACGATGCTTAGAACTCAGCTCTATCTGGGCACAAGTGTGTGGACCTACAATTTTGGTGATCTTAAACTTTCCAGTTTCCTTCTGCCATCGTGCACATACCCTCCAATTACATTCTGACACCTCGCACACAACAGTGTAACGACGCTGTGCATACGAGTGTCTCACCTTGAATGGCCTCTTGCGGTTCACAGAATATTCCTGTAGCCATCGTCTCAGTGTAGGCAGGTCCTTGAAAAGTAAGCCTACCTTAATCTCAATGCTATCGGCGTTATCCGGAGCCTCTAGCAGTTCATCATCACGTCCTTCAGCATATGCACGGGTGGAATGACTTAGACTGCTAAATTCATGTACTGCAGGGTCACGCTCGGGACACAAACGTCTTATGAGTTCAATTTCTTGCTCGGTCATTTCTTGAACCGGACGGTCATCATCAGAATCTAAGGCCCGTGCAGCCTCATATGGCTCCTTCTCATCCTCAATCTGAACATCAACACTATTGGATGCCCTGCATATGTTGTCCATATTATATGATACAGGCACATCAAGATAATCACCATTATCGATTTGTGGAGATCCTGCATCGGGTCCAAGCAAGAAATACCACATTAAAAAGTCTAATCAAACGAAATAACGATGGATATGAACAACGTGTCGAAGACACTTACTAGGATGATCCTGAATTGGATCCTAGGTCAATGGGATCTCTTGGGGGTTACCACCGGATTAGAAGCCCCACAAACGCCGGAAAGAGGACGAGAAATCCCATACTCGTGCGGCCCTGATTGAGCATCGGGCACAACAACCACTTCTTCCGGAAGCTCTACCAAAGGAGCTTCAATACGAGATGCATTTGGCATTTGTGGAGACAACCCAACTTGAGCATCACGATGAGTAACAGATAACGGCTGAACAACCACATCCAAACATGGTGGAAGCATCGTCTTCACAATTCTTACATACCTCACCCAATCATCTTCTAAGGCAATGGAGATCAACCGTCGGACAACTGTTCCATATGTAATATGGGACAACAAACCCTGAATTGATATTCTAGGGTCATTTATGTTGCAACTAATCTCCTCACAAGCTCGAGCGAAAATCTTGTCAAAAGATGGTCTTTCATCGAACAACATGGTCACGATCTTCATACCATCAAAACTAACATTCCCATAAGCATCTATCCCCACGCTTCCTCCATGGTATAGTGTCACTAGGGTGTCCATCTATTGCAAAAATGGATTACTAACTCAATAATGGCTAGGTACTTAAGCCTAAAAACTTACTAAATAATAAATAAATAAATAGTAACTACTTATGAACTAATAACTATATAGTAAATATTAAATGACCACATCAAACGAAATTACATAATCTATAAATAATGTACGAAAACAATGTATACCTGAGATCGCGTACGAGTCCAGCTAACGGTGGAGAAGCTCAAGTCGGAAAAACACCTATGTGCAAAAAATACTATTGTCAATAAAAAATTTGGCAGCACCTCCCCTGTAAAATTTGGCCGCAAGAGGACAAAGCTCCAACGGTCGACTCGGCTCCGAACCCTAACGGTTGGGTGATGTGGCGGTGCATCGGACAAGGAACAGTGCCTGTCCGGTGGCACACCGGACTGTCCGGTGCGCCCATCGCCAGCAGCCTCCCCAACGGCAACCAAAGTGGTTGGGGGCTATAAATACCCCCAACCATCACAACCTTTGGCATCCAAGTTTTTCAGAGATCACATTCAATACAAGAGCTAGTGCATTCACTCCAATACACATTTCCAAAGATCAAACCCTCTCCAAGTCTAAAATTCAACTCAAACATTTAGTGACTTGTGAGAGAGAGTGTTCGTGTTCTTTTGCGCTCTTGTTTCTTGGATTGCCTTTCTTCTTTCTCATTCTTGTTCTCAAGTGACTTGTAATCAAAGCAAGAGACACCTAAGTGTGTGGTGGTCCTTGTGGGGTCTTAGTGACCCGATTGATTAAGGAGAAGGCTCACTCGGTCTAAGTGATCGTTTGAGAGAGTGAAAGGGTTGAAATAGACCCGGTCTTTGTGACCTCCTCAATGGGGACTAGGTTCTTTAGAACCGAACCTCGGTAAAACAAATCACTGTGTTCACTCGCCTTGATTCTTGTTGATTTGTTTTCCCCTCTCTTCTGGACTTGAATTTAATTCTAACGCTAACCCCTGACCTTAGTGTGTGCTTAAGTTTGTAAATTTTAGGTTATGCCTATTCACCCCCCCCCCTCTAGGCGACTTTTAATTTGTATCAGAGCCAGTGTTTCATTAAGATTCTAACCAACTCGATGTGATATCTGGAGATCATGCCAAGAGGGAGATCATGACCGATGAAAAGTTCGCAAGCTCGGGGAGGACTCTCTCAAGGGAGTCCGGCAACAAACACAAGGAGGAATCCTCTTCCTCCATCAAGTTGCATCGGAAAGGTGACAAGAATAAGAAGATGAAAAAGGTGGTCTACTACGAGACTGACTCTTCGTCACCCTCCACATCAAGCTCCGAGTCATCCGTCACTTCTAAGCGCCATGAGCGAAAGAAGTATAGTAAGATGCCTCTTCGCTATTCCCGTATTTCAAAGCGCGCTCCATTACTTTCCGTTCCCCTAGGCAAACCACCATATTTTGATGGTGAAGATTATTGTATGTGGAGTGATAAAATGAGGCATCATCTAACCTCACTCCACGAAAGCATATGGGACATAGTTGAATTTGGAGCGCAGGTACCACAAGTGGGGGACAAGGACTACGACTCGGACGAGGCCGCCCAAATTAGGCACTTTAACTCCCAAGCCACGTCTATACTCCTCGCCTCCTTGTGTCGAAAGGAGTATAACAAGGTGCAAGGGTTAAAGAGTGCCAAAGAAATTTGGGATGTCCTCAAGACCGCGCACGAAGGGGATGAGGTGACCAAGACCACCAAGCGGGAGACGATCGAGGGGGATCTCGGTCGATTCGTCCTCAACAAAGGAGAAGAGCCGCAATCCATGTACAACCGGCTCAAAACGATGGTCAGCCAAGTGCGCAACCTCGGGAGCACCAAATGGAATGACCATGAAATGGTCAAGGTTATTCTAAAATCCCTCGTTTTTCGTAATCCTACTCAAGTTCAACTAATACGTGGGGATCCTAGATATAAACTAATGTCTCCCGAGGAGGTTATTGGCAAGTTTGTGAGCTTTGAGCTTATGATCAAAGACTCCAAATATATTGTCAACTTGAAGCAAGGCGCCACCTCTACACCCGAGGTGCAACCCATCGCATTCAAAGCGACGGAAGAAGAGAAGAAGGAGTCTACATCAAGTAGGCTTCCAATCGATGCCTCCAAGCTCGACAACGAGGAAATGGCGCTCATCATCAAGAGCTTTCGCCAAATCCTCAAGCAAAGGAGGGGGAAGGACTACAAGTCCAAGAAGGTGTGCTACCGGTGTGGTAAGTCTGGTTATTTCATAGCAAAATTTCCAATTTCTAGTGGAAGTGACAGGGACGACGACAAGAAAGGAAAGAAGGAGAAGAAGAGATACTACAAGAAGAAGGGCGGCGATGCCCACATATGTCGAGAATGGGACTCTGACGAGAGCTCCACCGACTCCTCCTCCGACGAGGATGCCGCCAACATCGCCATCAACAAGTGTCTCATGGCTAAGGACAGCGAGAAGAAGGTACACTCTAGAGCCACCCCCAAATATACAACATCTAGTGATGAGGGTAGCTCTAGTGATAGTGAAGATAATTTAATGTCTCTCTTTGCCAACCTTAGCATGGACCAAAAGAAAATTTTAATGAATAAATTGAAGCCATTAATGAGAACGATGAACTCTTGGATAGCCAAGAGGACTTCCTCATTAAAGAAAACAAAAAATTTGTTAAACTGAAAAATGCTTATGCTCAGAAAGTAGAAAAATGTGAAAAATTAACTAAGGAGCTTAGCATTTGTCATGATTCAATTTCTAATCTTAGAAATGAAAATGCTAGTATAGTTTCTAAGGTTAAAGAATTGAATATTTGCAATGATTCTATTTCATGTCTTAGAGATGAGAATGTTAGATTAAATGCTAAGATAGAAGAATTAAATGCTTGCAAACCATCTACATCTACTGTTGAGCATGTTTCTATTTGTACTAGATGTTGATATGTTAATGTAGAAGCTATGGATGATCACCTTGCCATGATTAAACAACAAAATGATCACATAGCTAAATTAACTGCTAAAATTTCCGAGCATGAACTAGAAAATGAAAATTTTAAATTTGCTTGTAGCATGCTTTATAATGGGAGACGCCCTGGCATTAAGGATGGCATTGGTTTCCAACAGGGGAGCAATGTCAAGCTTAAACCCCTAAAAAATTGACTAACTTTGTAAAGGGCAAAGCTCCCATGGTTCAGGATAGTGAAGGTTACATTTTATATCCTGCAAACTATCGCGAACACAAAATTAGGAAGATTCATGCTAGGAAACCTCACACTATTTCTCACCATGCATTTATGTACAAAAATGAGGCTTCTAGCTCTAGGCATACCACACATGTTAAAATGCCTAGAAAGAAAATTCCTACTACATCAAATGAACATAATGTGTCATTTAAGACTTTTGATGCATCATATGTTTTAACTAACAAATCAGACAAAAAATAGTTGCCAAATATGTTGGGGACAAACACAAGAGTTCAAAGACTTGTGTTTAGGTACCCAAGGTGCTTGTTTCTAACGTCAAAGGACCCAAGACTATTTGGGTATCTAAGAACAAGGCCTAAAATTGTTTTGTAGGTTTATGCATCCAGTGATTCAAGTTGGATAATCGATAGCGGGTCCACAAACCACATGACAGGGGAGAAGAGGGTGTTCTCCTCCTATGAGAAAAATGAAGATCACCAACAAGCTATCACATTCGGGGATGGAAATCAAGGTTTGGTCAAAGGTTTGGGTAAAATTGCTATATCTCCTAACCATTCCATTTCCAATGTTTTTCTTATAGATTCCTTATACTACAATTTGCTTTCTGTTTCTCAATTATGCAAAATGGGCTACAATTGTCTATTCCCTGATATAGGTGTTACTGTCTTTAGAAGAAGTGATGATTCAATAGCATTTAAGGGAGTGTTAGAGGGTCAGCAATATTTAGTTGATTTTAATGATAACAAAGCTGAACTTGACTCTTGCTTAATTGCTAAGACCAATATGGGTTGGCTCTGGTATCGCCGACTTGCCCATGTTGGGATGAAGAATCTTCACAAACTTCCAAAGGGAGAGCACATTTTAGGACTAACAAATGTTCATTTTGAGAAAGATAGGATTATAGCGCATGTCAAGCAGGAAAGCAGGTTGGAGTCTATCATCCACACAAAAACATAATGACGATGGACAGGCCGCTCGAGCTACTCCACATGGATCTATTCGGTCTGATTGCTTACATAAGCATCGGCGGGAGTAAGTATTGTCTTGTTATTGTGGATGATTATTCTCGCTTCACTTGGGTGTTCTTTTTGCAGGAAAAATCACAAACCCAAGAGACCTTAAAAAGATTCTTAAGAAAGGCTCAAAATAAGTTCGGTTTAAGGATCAAAAAGATAAGAAGCGACAATGGGACGGAGTTCAAGAATTCACAAATTGAAGGTTTTCTTGAGGAAGAGGGCATCAAGCATGAGTTCTCTTCTCCCTACACACCTCAACAAAATGGCATAGTGGAGAGGAAGAATATAACTCTACTAGATATGGCAAGAACCATGCTTGATGAGTACAAGACTCTGGATTGGTTTTGGGCTGAGGCGATTAACACCGCCTGCTACTCCATCAACCGGTTATATCTTCACCGAATCCTCAAGAAGACATCATATGAACTCCTCACTGGTAAAAAGCTCAATGTTTCATATTTTAGAGTCTTTGGGAGTAAATGTTTTATTCTTATTAAAAGAGGTAGAAAATCTAAATTTGCTCCTAAGGCTGTAGAAGGCTTTTTACTTGGTTATGACTCAAACACAAGGGCATATAGAGTCTTCAACAAATCCAACTGATTAGTTGAGGTTTCTTATGACATTGTGTTTGATGAGACTAATGGCTCCTAAGTGGAGCAAGTTGATCTTGATGAATTAGATGATGAAGAGGCTCCATGCGTCGCGCTAAGGAACATGGCCATTGGGGATGTGTGTCCTAACGAATCCGAAGAGCCTCCACAAACACAAGATCAACCATCATCTTCCATGCAAGCATCTCCACCAACTCAAGATGAGGATCAGGCTCAAAATGATGAAGATGAAGATCAAGGGGATGAGCCACCTCAAGAGGAGGACATGGATCAAGGGGGAGATGAAGATGATAAAGAGAAGGAAGATGATCAAGAAATTCAGGGTCAAAGACCGCCACACCCAAGAGTCCACCAAGCAATTCAACGAGATCACCCCTTCAACTCCATTCTTGATGACATTCATAAGGGGGTAACCACTAGATCTCGAGCTGCACATTTTTGTGAACATTACTTTGTGT
Source organism: Zea mays (assembly GCF_902167145.1). Classification (NCBI taxonomy): domain Eukaryota; kingdom Viridiplantae; phylum Streptophyta; class Magnoliopsida; order Poales; family Poaceae; genus Zea; species Zea mays. Next base: position 90,915,171 of record NC_050105.1, read on the forward strand.
CCTCTATTGAGCCATACAGGGTAGAGGATGCACTAAGAGATCTGGATTGGGTGGTGGCTATGCAAGAGAAGCTCAACAACTTCACGAGGAATGAGGTATGGCATTTAGTTCCATGTCCTAATCAAAATGTTGTAGGTTCCAAGTGGGTATTCTGGAACAAGCAAGATGAGCATGGTGTGGTGACAAGAAAAACAAAGTCTGACTTGTAGCCAAAGGTTATTCATAGTCGAAGGTTTGGACTTTGATGAAACTTATGCACCCGTAGCTAGGCTTGAGTCAATTCATATATTACTCGCCTATGCTACTTACCATGGCTTTAAGCTTTATCAAATGGACGTGAAAAGTGCTTTCCTCAATGGACCCATCAAGGAAGAGGTCTATGTTGAGCAACCTCCCGGATTTGAAGATAGTGAGTATTCTACCCATGTTTATAAACTCTCAAAGGCACTTTATGGGCTCAAGCAAGCCCCAAGAGCATGGTATGAATGCCTGCGAGATTTCCTTATCACTAATGGCTTCAAAGTCGGTGAATCCGATCCTACTCTCTTTACTAAAACTGTTGCAAAAGACTTGTTTGTATGCCAAATTTATGTTTATGATATTATATTTGGGTCTACTAACAAGTCAACCTGTGAAGAGTTTAGTAGGATCATGATACATAAATTTGAGATGTCTATGATGGGGGAGTTGAGATATTTCCTAGGATTTCAAATCAAGCAACTCCAAGAGGGCACCTTCATCAGCCAAACTATGTATATTCAAGACATACTCAAGAAGTTTGGAATGAAGGATGGCAAACCCATCAAGACACCCATGGGAACCAATGGGCATCTCGACCTCGACACGGGAGGTAAATCCGTAGATCAAAAGGTGTACTGGTCGATGATAGGATCTTTACTCTACTTATGTGCATCTCGATCGAATATTATGCTTTCTGTATGCATGTGTGCAAGGTTCCAGGCAAATCCTAAGGAAGTTCACCTTAGGGCCATGAAGAGAATCATGAGATATTTAGTTTACACTCCTAGGTTTGGGCTTTGGTACCCCAAGGGATCCACTTTTGATTTAATAGGATATTCCGATGCCGATTAGGCAGGGTGTAAAATTGGTAGAAAGAGCACATCAGGGACTTGTTAGTTTCTGGGGAGATCTCTGGTGTCATAGGCTTCAAAGAAACAAAACTCAGTAGTTCTTTCCACCGCCGAAGCCGAGTACATTGTCGCAGGCCATTGTTGTGCGCAATTACTTTGGATGAGGCAAACCCTTAGGGACTATGGATACAAATTGAGCAAAGTCCCTCTCCTATGTGATAATGAGAGTGCAATCCACATGGCGGACAATCCCGTTGAACACAGCCGCACTAAGCACATAGATATTTGGTATCACTTTCTGAGAGATCACCATCAAAAGGGGATATCGAAATTGCTTATGTTAACACCCAAAATCAATTAGCCGATATCTTTACCAAGCCCCTAGATGAGAAAACTTTTAGCAAGCTTAGGAATGAGCTAAATATACTTGACTCTCAGAACTTTGATTGAAACATTGCACACATAGCTCATTCATATACCTTTGATCATGTCTCTTTCATTTGGTGCAAATGCATATTTCTTATTCTTCTTGTACCAAGGCTACGACTAATGTGTTTTCAAGTGTATTTCTATATTAAGTCGTAGATTGAAAGGGAAATGGAGTCTTCGACAAAGACAAGGCTTCCACTCCATCTCTGACGGTATCATTTACCCTTTGTCGTTACTCCCACAAACTCTCAATGGTATGACCCTTCACTCATATTTATATTACCATTTGGGAGAAAAATGAAAAAGGGCTCTCAAAGTCTCCATTTTTGGCAATTAATGCCAAAAAGGGAGAAGGTATTGAGCCCAAAGCAAAAGGACCCCACCACCACCATTTCAAAAAAATTCGAAATGAAGTTTTAATTGGTATTTTCTCAATTGGTATCTATTTCAATTGATGTATTTTCAAATTAGTATATGATATCAATTGATATCCATGTTTCACTTGATTTGTGAAAGTAAAATTTCAAAACCCTCTTGAAAGCTAAGAGGAGAATTTCATTCAGGGGGAGTTTTATTTAGTCAAAGGAAAAGCATTTGAAATAGGGGGAGAAATTTCAAATCTTGAAAATGCTTCTTGCAATATTATTTATATAGCTTTGGCTATTTGCAAAAAGAATTTGAAAAGATTTTCCAAAAGAATTTGCAAAAACAAACATGTGGTGCAAATGTGGTCCAAAATGTTAAATAAAAGAAAAAGCAATCCATTCATATTTAGTGAGATTTTCAATTGGTTTAACTCCAAGTAACCTATGCACATTCTAAATGTAAACTAGTTACATTTCTGCACTTTGTATTTGCTTTGGTTTGTGTTGGCATCAATCACCAAAAAGGGGAGATTGAAAGGGAAATAGGGTTAACCTTTTCCAATAATTAATTTTGGTGGTCGATAGTCAACACAAACACATGGACTAACTAGTTTGTCTAGAATTCATGTATTACAGGTGCATAAGGTTCAACACAAACCAATAAAAGATTCAAGTTAGGGACACAATTTTAAAGGAGCAAAAGGACTTGAGTGTGCTGAAGAATGGCGCACCGGACTGTCCGGTGTGCCACCGGACAGTGTCCGGTGCACCAGGACCATACAGGTGTCAACCAACCACTCTCGGGAAAATGAAGGCGCGCTCCGCTATAATTCACCGGACTGTCTGGTGTGCCACCGGACTGTCCGGTGAGCCAGTGGAGCAACGACTATCTACGCGCAACGGTCGACTCTAACAGATGAACAGTGTCACGGCAGAAGTCAGAGCAGGAAGTCAGAGGTACACCGGACTGTCCGGTGCCGCAAGAGGACAAAGCTCCAACGGTAGACTCGGCTCTGAACCCTAACGGTTGGGTAACGTGGCGGCGCACCGGACAAGGAACAGTGCATGTCTGGTGGCGCACCGGACTGTCCGGTGCGCACATCGCCAGTAGCCTCCCCAACGGCTACCAAAGTGGTTGGGGGCTATAAATACCCCCCAACCACCACAACCTTTGGCATCCAAGTATTTCAGAGATCACATTCAATACAAGAGCTAGTGCATTCACTCCAAGACACATTTCCAAAGATCAAACCCTCTCCAAGTCTAAAATTCAACTCAAACATTTAGTGACTTGTGAGAGAGAGTGTTTGTGTTCTTTTGCGCTCTTGTTTCTTGGATTGCCTTTCTTCTTTCTCATTCTTGTTCTTAAGTGACTTGTAATCAAAGCAAGAGACACATAAGTGTGTGGTGGTCCTTGTGGGGTCTTAGTGACCCGATTGATTAAGGAGAAGGCTCACTCGGTCTAAATGATCGTTTGAGAGAGGGAAAGGGTTGAAATAGACCCGGTCTTTATGACCTCCTCAACAGGGACTAGGTTCTTTGGAACCGAACCTCGGTAAAACAAATCACCGTGTTCACTCGCCTTGATTCTTGTTGATTTGTTTCCCCCTCTCTTCCGGACTTGAATTTAATTCTAACGCTAACCCCCGACCTTAGTGCGTGCTTAAGTTTGTAAATTTCAGGTTTCGCCTATTCACCCCCCTCTAGGCGATTTTCAATTATTCTTGGAGCTTCTAGCTCCTAGATGACTAGGTGTCATTTGTGAGTCTCCAAATCTTGTGGAAGACCACAAGAAAGTTTGTATTACCCGCTCGTGTGAGCAAAGATTAGTGTGGGCTTGACCTTTGTGGTTGACGAAGGGAGGATTAGGGTTGAAAGAGACCCGGCTCTTTGTGGGTGCCTCAAGAGGAAGTAGGACACCTTTGCGGTTGTGATCGAACCTCGGGATAAATCTTTTGTATCTTGTGTTCTTGCTCATTGTGTTTGTTCGTGTTCTTCGTTCTCTCACCATTCCGTGGAATAATTGTTCATATCTTTTTGGTGTGTGGATTGAGAAGTGCCCTTCTCAGATCTACTACTTTGAACCTTGTGGATCATCTAGGAAATACCATTTGCAAAGTTAACTGGGTGAATTTTGAGATGAATTCAGTTTTATATCTCATTCTTTACTTGAGCTCGTGCAAACCGATTGAACCAGTTTTTACACCTGTTGAACCGGTTTTACCCATTTTGTTTCGAGTTTTTGTTGAAATATTCCTACTTGCCTATTCACCCCCCCCCCTCTAGGCAACTTTCAAAATCCGATGAAAATATGTCGTCAGGAGGAAAGCCCGAAGGAAAGATGCCATCTAGAGAGATGTCACACCCAGATTTAAGGGACAAAGTCGGGTGCATCTCATACATGCGCCAAAGAAGACAACATATATAATAACAGAGTGTACAGAGATAAATGTCACAATAACATCAGAGTACTTATTGCATTGCAGAAGTCTTACAAAATGAAAGATAAATATAAATCGAACTAAAATCCATCTTTGGTGCCAATAAGTCAACTGGGAGACGCCACCTAGATCAGATCAAACTCCTCGTTGTGTGGCTCCTCTTGAACCACCTGTTCTTCTCCTGTGGGGGTGTGAGACAGCAAGGGTGAGCTCACACATGATCATAGCTCAACAAGTTATGGGGAAACCAGTGTGCATGAACTCACCAAAGGTGGGAGTTCATGTGAAGTGTAAGGCTGATCAACAATAGAGGTTAAAGCTGAGCATTGGTTTTAATAAGTTGGTCAAATTTTATTAGCAGTTACTAAATGTAAGTAAATACCAAACCATAATAAGAATAATAGAACAAAATTAATAAATAATCTCATGCAATGCAAATGACAAATCAAATTTAAGTTCCATATCTAATCATACGAGAGTCCTGAGCTGCTCATGACCGTGAGCTCGGCTAGTATACCAGTTTTATACTCTACAGAGGTTGTACCCTATACCCACAAGTTATGTTACCCATCTGCCAAGTGATCGCGACTCCCATACACCTCTACCAAGGAAGCGAGGCAGTGCAACACTACGAGGCCTTTACAAAGTTCCACTAGTTTCTGAAAACCCACTACAGTTTATGGGAAGAGCACTTGCAAGAATCCCCCGTCTGACCGCCATCGCAGCAAAATCAACCCGAGAACCTCCCTGCATGCAACTCTCCTACTTCCCTTGCCCCTTTCGGGTAAGGTAGTCTTCCACTAGCTTTCCTAATTAGTTAGCCAAGGGTCCCATTCCTTGCTTCTGGTGGCACGTGTTTCTCAAGTTAAGCTCCATGTTCCAATTAAAGATAATGATCTTGACATGAACATAAATAGAATAACAAAATAATTGGAACATGAATATAATGAAATATTAACCCAAAACCATGTAAGGCAATAGCAAAACTACCCAAGTGATTCAGAGGTAAACAAGGTAAAATGGATAAACAGACTAGGGTGACCTATTGGGTCCCATCAAAATTAAACCTATGCATGAATAAGTGATATTAAAGAACATTATTGGGTAAAAATGGTCAAGGGCACAACTTGCCTTCAATGAGCTCCTGCTCAGCAACTTCTATCTGCTGGGCACCAGGATCCTCAGCCACTGGCTCTTCTACTCGCCACAATACAAACAAGCATAGTATAAAGGAGAAATTAACATCACACAAAATATGTAAACAAAATACATAATAATAATCTACACATTAAAATAAGATCATAGGAACAGAAATCATTAATTTTGGAGTTATAGATTTTAAGTTATGAATTTCCAAAGATTTTCTGTGTCTCATACAAGATTAACTAGGATATAAATTTTAATGTGGCTTTTATGTCAAAACAGAGAATTAGGTGATAAACAATAATATTAAAAAATTATAGAAACTGGAATGGATCAATTTGGACTAAAAATGGATTTTCTATGAATTAAATAAGTTCTAGGAATTGTTTTTATATTAAAAATTCATTTTCTAAATAAATTCTATCGGTTTTAGATCTGTCTAGACTGCGCACCAATTAACCAGAAACATAGGGGCTAGCGCTAGCGTGTAAACGTCCCTAGACCTAGCGCACATTTACTAGGGATGGCGGGTTCAATTCCTAGAAAAGCAGGGGTTCTTTAATAAAATCACCTATCCGAAGGGGTATTGATCTGCTCTGACCATTGGATTAGATCAGGACGGCCCAGATTGACCTATCTTCATCCCGAACCGGTACGCAATATGCACCATCCGATCTGATTTTGACGACGCGTATTTTAAACACTAAATATTCAGTACTGTCCGCTCGATCTAGATCGGACGCCCCAGATCGACTCCCACGAAGGGGTAAGTCTCAATCTAATCCTAGCCCTGCAATCCAAATCGGACAGCACAGATCCCATCTTCTACCCCGAGGCCGGTGACGACGGTGGCCGTGACCCCACGGTGGCGCCTTCTCCAGTGTGCAATTGTCGCTGCCCCGACGCCCCATCAAGACTCTAGTTCGACCCAACACATTGAGAGGAAACCTATGAACACGTGTGCGGAATCTTTACCGGAGTCGAAGCGCAACGACGTTTTCCCACACATCGAAGCGGATCCACGACGGCGCACAGCTTCGATGAGCAATTCAACCAGCGCAGCAATGCCAATGGCGGAATTAGTTGTCGCCGAAGCTTCTAGGAGACACGACGCGACTCTGGTATGCCCTACGGGTGCCCTAGTGCCCCCCTGTTGCCTTGCCCGACGGCGGCGGCCCGTTTTCCCCCCTCGGCGGCACGAAGTTCCCGTGGTGGAGGCGAGGTGGATGGTTAACGGTGAAACGGAAGGCAGGGATAGTTTTCTAGGGTCCTTTATATGCCGCTGGGAGCGTCAACCCGGTTCTTAGGTGGCCGCACGACAGATTTATGCGCGGCGGAAAACGCGGTGGTGAAGCGGAGGTGGTTAGCGAGGTGGGCGACGAGCTGGGAGTGCGGCTGGACGCGACTGGTACGTTCCTTCCAGTCCTACAAGCGCGTAGCTGGGTAGGCGGTCAAGGGAATTTCGTAATGGCCGCCGGAGTCTTCGCGTACGACGTTGATCCCCCGCGCGGCGCGGCAGTGGGGAAGACGTTGGAGCTAACCTCATGGACCCACTCGCCAGCGAGTACCCGCCCACGCCTCAGTACCGCGGAGCGACGACCGCATGGCTCACCTGTCCGTGACCCGTGAGATAAACGCAGCGACGGGCGAGGAGGGACTGACCGGTAGGTCCCACATGTCAGAGCGGCGCGCGCGCGGTGGAAGAGAGTATGGGCCGCGCGGTGATTACTAGGCCGATTCGCGCAGCATTGGGCCCACGCGCCAATTCTTTTTTTTCCTTTTCTTTTTTTCTGTTTTGTTTTTTTTATTTTGAATTTCAAATTTTGTGGCGAATTTGTACTCAACTTTTGGAGGTATGATTCAAACATGCCATGGTGATATGAATTTATTTATTTATAAATTTATTTTGTATTGGCTAATATCTCTTCCTCTCTTTTCCATATTCTAGAATTTCTTTTTAGATTTTTAAATTTCACTTTGGACTTTAATATATTTCTTGTCACATTATTTTTATATTGTCACAAAATGCACACAAAATAAAATCCAGCATGATGCAAAATTTTGTGGTATGTCGTCTAGTAATTATTTGTTTTAAATATGGTGTTCACATGCTCCATTAAATAGAGACAAAATATTCAAGGAAATAATCTCTTATCATATGATTTACAAATTTGGGTATTACAAGAGAAGCACGAAGAGAAGCACAAGGCTCTAACTTGGGAGTACCTAGTGTTGTTCACTTATGGTAAGTACCTTCATTTTATAACAACATACCTATCCTTTTCTTGAATCATCAAAATAAGAATTCGATGGTGAATTCTCTTCAATGGGGGAGGAATATAATAAGCTACAAATAAAATAATATAATCAAATATTGGTATGTCCTAAGAATGGTTGGAGACCATGGATGCGTACACCTCATCTTGATGATTTTGTTCGGTTGTTAACTTGTTCCATTTGGATTCTAGATGAGTTGTTTTTGGCATCATGAAATCTGAGTCGTTCGATGTTAGGGTTGCAAAAAGTTTCTTTTTCTCTCCCTTAGTCACCGCTTTTCGTCATGACTCCTTCTCTCTCGCACATTCTTCTTCCCCACATGCCTCCTTCCCTGGCCATACACTCCCTCCATCCTAGGATGTCGTCCCCTCTTCCTATCTCCACAAGACCACAACCCTAGGTGTCGCCCTCATCCCACCATCTCTTGGTAGCGACCATTCCTCTTCCTCATTTCTTTCCCTAGTGCTGCCCCTCTTCTTCTCCCTCTCCACCGTGGTATCCATGACCATGCCCTAGGTCATCCTCCCTACTGTGGACCACCTTCTTCATGGGATTGAAGAGCTGGAAATGAAAGAGAAGGAAGGGGATAAGCAGGATTTGTTCATCATTTCTAGGATAGTAGGTATAATTCAAAAACTAGTATGGATCATTTAAGATTTTAGTAATTCCATGAATTCAAAAGTTGTAGGTTTTGTTGTTATCTTTCAAATGCTGCTAGTTTTGTTCCAACTCCATTAACAGTTTAGAAGTAATCACAAAAGGTTACATTTGTCTTCCAATCGAAAATAGATTCAGGTAGGAAGTTTGTCCTATTTTTTAGAGATTATCCCTATGTAATTTGCCTCTTGGTGAACAACACAATAGTTGTAAGAATTTTTCTAGGTTTCTAGAATGTGCCTTTGCCTCATTTGAATAAGGGAGTTAAAGGTTATGGATGAAATATTGCAGGTCTAGAAATATGTTTGAAAATTTAGAAAACATAGTTCATTAGAGTTTAAGTCTATGGGAGTTTTTCTCTAGTTTCCAATTACAAATCAATTATTAGATGGCTTATTATTATGGATTTGTTGAATATGTACTAGTATGACCGATGGTGAGAGCACAAAATGAGGTTTTCGTCAAGGATAAGTCAAGTGCATGGCTAACCACCTATCGTATTCCTATGAGTGGATTGTCTATTTTCCAAATTTTCATGATTGTCTTGTTTGGTGCTTCAAGTTATTCATCTATATTTAGTTCATATATCGATGCATCTAGTTGCGCTTTTGGTTTTAATTCGAGTTTCAAGTTATCCATTTATATTTAACTCATGTCCTAGTAAATCCGGTTGTATAATTTGGTTCTTGTGTTCATGTTCCTATGAGTAAGTTGTTATTCCACTTACTCGGTTTAATAGTAAATGCAAAGGAAATATTTAGGATTGTCTGTTTTAGATATAAACTACAGATTATCATCATTCGAATTGGTTTTCATTCATTGATTCCTATCTTAATTTGATGTTTTGGTTCTGGGATGTGCTTGCTAAGTATGATTACTTGCTCTTGTGTTCTTTTGGTTCTTAAGTACTAGATGATCACATCATGTGGGGATGATGGGAGTAGATGCTTTTTAGGAAGTGCGCACACATTAAACTACAAAACTACATTGTGTTATGTCATATAATCAATGTTTACACTTTGACTTAGAGATTAATGATAATTGTTATTTGTTGGAGATATTTTACTTGTAGGATTGGGTATTTACTTTCTTATGTTGGATATAGGCTCTGATGTTTTATTTAACTTTCATGTCTTATATGGTTGATATTTATATGCATGTGTTTTGAGTATTTATTCTTATGTTGGATATGGGCTCTGATGTTTTATTTAACTTTCATGACTTATGTGATTAATTCTATATGCATATGTTTCATGATGCATTTATGCAGAAGAAACTTTGCTAAAATTTCTATTTTCTATATCTTAAAATTGTTATACCGTTAGCAAGTCTTTATTTGTTATGGTAGCCTCCGGGAGATGTTGGGGTGTTATACATATGCCAAACTCATTTGATTGACAATACAATCAAACTAGGAATATACATTGCAAAAATTAACGTATACACTGAGGTGTTGAGGGATATAACCCTTAAGAGAGCGGGTGGATGTAACATCCTAGCCCAGTAGTAGCACCCTTAAAAGAGCAGGGTGAATGTAACATCCTAACCCAGTAGTAGCACGTAGTAGTTGGCCCATGTGACTTATATGTGATTATAGTTGAGTCTAATACCACCTTAAAAGTTTATGATGGTAGCGAGAATAAAACTTTAAGAGAGGTACTACACATATGGAGACTCGATCCATGTGCAGCTCAAGCAAATTTTGGACATGGTGTGTTAAAAAAGAATATGACCAACGTTGACAATATTTAATATACACAGTTATTGTAATGACAATAATATACCAAACAAAGAACATAAGATAGAGAACATATAACTAACACATACAAACAGATACATTAATATAGAAATTACACATTGATAGTATTTGATTGCATTGTTCTGGCGATAAAATTATTTGTAGCCCATATAGAATGGCACGCTAATGACACTTAACAATATAAATTGTCTTCAACCAACTAGGTTTTACAAGCATCATTTGATACTAGGTCATAGATAAAAACTAGTCAATATTTTCTAGGTCCATCCACTTATTTGTCTGGCTCACATCCTCCTCCATCAGTGGAGCTAGATAAGAACTTGTATGCTGGTCTACAAACCATGTAGCTAACTGGTTGTCACTTGCGAAGCTGTTGAAGGCAACATGTTTCTCGTCTAAGTCATTGTAGTTTGTGTTGTAAGCACCACCAGTGAAGGTGAGCGCCTCACAGCTGGAAGGGTTGTTTTGCACCCATGGTTGTGTGCCATAGAAGCTAACATTGTCGATGTTGAAGCCTTGTTTTCCTGTGGTGCACTCCTGCCTACGAAAATACTTCTGTGCATGGCTAGAGATGTCCACTGGTGTCCTTGTGGGGACAAAGTACTTGGAGATGTTACTCCATTCACCACGGCCAAATGCTTCCAGACCACGAAGAAAATTCCTAGTTTAAGAATAATACATCAGATAAGAATATACCCTATCAATACTCTAAAGAATTGTGGAAATCAAACCTCAGGATCTCATAGTATGAAACTCTAAAGACCAACTGCTTATTAACTGTACTAACTAAATATTAACATTGAATGTGTGACAAAAGTTTCCAAATCAATGCAAATAATGAAATACCTGTGCTCGTCTGTGGTCCAAAACTTCACTCCATGCCTCTTTTTCTTATGAATGACATTCAGCATATTTGGTTGCTCCTCTAGAATCCTCATGGCCTCCATCTCATCCATTAGATACCCTTCTATCACTTTCATGTTGTCCATGGGTTTTGACAGCATCCCAAAGTTATCATTCACAAGGACGCTACTTGGCACAACATGTTGGTTGTTGCTCTGTGCCCTCATGATCTCCACTAGTAGCTCAACATATAAATTGGTTACCTGGTGCTTCTCCTTCCATGGGAACATTGCTTGGAGATCATCCACAAAGTCAATGTGCTTCGTCTCCATGTCGTTTGTGTAGGTTTTGTTGGTGATTTGACTTGGGATGAGTGACTTCGCCATATCCATCTCGGAGGCACTCCACACACCATTGAAGTTGGGATCCATGAGAGTTGAGGATTGAGTACTACACAAGATGTTATTGTATGAACCACGATGTTGGGATGGAGTGAATGTCAAGAACAAGGCTATGCATTTATAGGCCTTAAAGCTAACCTCTTACTCATGGTTTCAATTGATTGTACATCTAACTTTTACATTTAGTCAAACAATTATTTTAGAATCATAATACTAATGATATCTAGTCATGTGTATCCATATCTTGATGATGCTATAATTTTATAATTGTAATCTGACATACTTCAGTTGTTCATACCAAAGATCGAGATATCAGTGACCAATCAAGAAAAAATGAGACCACATATCCAACTCATAGTAATACAATGACCATTTTAACTAAATAGAGCTTAGTCCACAGTAAAAGTCATATTACGCAACTAAATATTAGGAGTGCAATTTAGGTTGGATAGCTGACTATTTGTGTTAGGATTTGCCAGCTTGATTTCGGGACCATACTTTCCAAGAGTCGCCTGACCATGAGCACACAGTTTCTACACATTGCGTGCTCTCTCTCTCTCTCTCTCTCTCTCTCTCTCTCTCTCTCTCTCTCTATATATATATATATATATATATATATATATATATATATATATATATATATATATATATATATATATATATATATATATATATATATATATATATATATATATATATAATGAAGTGTAGCAACATGAATATCCTATAGTTGACTTATAGTATGTGAGGACAAATATTTTCGATTGTGTGCTTGACATGCTATTACGTGCAAGGAATACATGCATGGATATGGATATGCATGCATAGTTCATACCACTATTCTCGAGCACACAGGTTGGAACGAAAGTGATGTCTAGATTTGCTACTATCAATGGACTCCATCTTTTATATCATAAAGCATTGTGGCTGCTATGTTTAATCACTCGACTTTTTTTTGCTCTTTGCAACCAAATGCCTTATTAATGTGTTTCCACTACTTAAATAGCTGCTAGTTTTTTAAATCCTATACTTATATCTTCTTTGTTTGATATCAAATGTTCTATAATCTTAAGGGCGTGTTTGAGGGTGCGTTTGGACGTGCTTCTGCTTTCAAAAAGCAGAAGTTGAACCAAAAAGATTCAGCTTTTATACAGCTACTTTCAAAAAAACAAATTTCTTTGTAATACAAATTTGAAAGCAGCTTATATCATGTTTTCGTTGTTTATTTAAGTTCATTATATTAATAAAAAGATACGACAATAGAAACTAAAATAGGGTTAAAAATAATTACGTGTTATAATAAATGAAATAAAATATTTTTAATGTTTTTTAGAAAAATGAAATTGTAGAATCGATTTATTTGTAAAAATATCAAGAACATAAATGTGAATCGATTTTTTTAGTTAGATATATTAATTAAGAGATATAGTTAAATAAAGTGTATATAAACTATATACAATTTATTTACAGTGAACAAATTATAACAGTTTAAATCAAACGACTTTTAGCTTTTTTCGCACAACTTTTTTGCAAAGTTGACAGCTGAACCAAACGCACCTTGAATGCACTAGAAAGTAAATTTGTTGTGCGCGTTTCAGACTCCGGACGATGGACACAAAATTTATACTGATTCGAGCAGAACGTCCCTACTTCCAGACAGCAACGACTTGCGCTAGCGGCATCATTGATGATCAAAACTCGTAGTATGGGTTACAAGCCTACGAAAGAGGGAGGAGAGACTCTCATGTCTCTTATTCATGGTGGAGGTTGTTACAAAGTAGAGTCCTAGCTAAGTCTTAGCTTGGCGACGTGACTCCGGTCTCTGAGTCTTCTTACTGTTCGTCGGTTCTTCTAGACGTCATCTCGTCTGAAGTCTGTCCTCACGTCTCCAAATCCTAGCCGTGTGGATCTAGATCGTGCTCGTCCAACCGGGAGCTGGGCTGGCCTCCTCCTTTTATAGGCTAGATGGTCACCAGGGGTCGGCGGGTCGTCGCCGACGAGAAGAGGCAGGCCGTCACCACCGAGTTTCATGGATGGATCCTTTCATGATGACGTAGAGATGTTTGTGCTCCTTATCTGCAAACCAATTACACCAAATAGTGGTGATGAACCACGAGAATTGCGCAAACATGTCGTACAGTGCTGTTTAGCTATGGGTTTGTGTCAATACCCTAAAACAGGGGTACCCCTTACTACCGTAAGAAGTCGCAGTACCCACGCGGCTATCTTTAGTCGCGTGGTAAAGGAGTTGTGCGTGGGACCAGACCATGGCTCGCCCCAGCCTCGGGCGACTACTCTGGGCCAGCGACAGCACCCGACCCCTCCATGTGGATGGTTCCGGGGCCGCCACGTGGCCAGAGAAGATGATATACTCCAAGGTATTAACAGTGAGTCCGGACCCCCATGGCAAAGTGTCGGACCCCTGTATATACAGACCGGACCTCCGGGTAAGGTACATGACCTCCACGGGCACAAACCAGACCCCTAGGATGGGTTCCGGACCCCTCTGTGTGGGGTCCAGGCCACTCACAGCGGGGTCCCGGGATTCTAGGACAGAGAATACCCAGGCCTTAATCAAGGCTAGGCGGGGGTCCGGAGCCGACACGTGTCTGGACCTTACTGTATACGCTTCTGCTCCCTGTTCAGGCGAAACCCCGATGCTGCCACGTGGCATGGTACCCATGATGTAAGCCAACGGGCGGAGCCTGACGTAAGGCCTCGGGACTGCGCAGCCTCTGCATTTATTGCGGATAAGGCGCGCCGCCTGTCCATTCCACTGGCAGGCGATGTGTCGCCTCGACATTTAATGAGCCCTGTCTATTCCTTCCGTTATGTCCCTAGGTGCACAGGAGATTGCACAGGCGTTAGTTACTCCTATAATATATTCCTTCTGTTATGTCCCTAGGCCCACATTTCGGGGCTCAGCATCCTTGTATGTGCCTCCCTTGAGCTATAAAAGGGAAGGCACACGACGTTACAAGGCAGATTCACTCAGACTCTCAGAATCACAAGTTCATACAAGCTCACAGACTCAAGACAACACACAGTGGAGTAGGGTATTACGCTCCGGCGGCTTGAACAACTCTAAACTCTCGTGTCCTCGTGTGTTCTTCCACCTTCCAATAGACAGGCAAAACGCTTAGGCCCCTCCTCATCTCAGGATTTAGGGCGGGTGCGTTCCGCCACCTGGCCAGAGAATTTCCTCTCCGACATTTGGCACGCCAGGTAGGGGCTTGGCATTAGGTTTTTGCTTGTTTTCCTACTTTACACCATGGTTCAGATCGTCGAGCACCACGACTTCATTCCCGAGGACTTCCCGATGGAGGAAGAAGTTGCGTCCTCCACGCCACGGGCCTCCAGCCGCCCTACGCCTGGTGCTGCTGTTGTGCGCTCTGCGCGGCAGCACACTCCTGCGCAGACATCCAGAGCGTCAAGGGCTGCGCCTGGGGCCTTGTGAAAGGGAATTAGGCTTACACCTATTTTCCTAATTGATTTTGGTGGTTGAATTGCCCAACACAAATAATTGGACTAACTAGTTTGCTCTAGTGTATAAGTTATACAGGTGCCAAAGATTCACACTTAGCCAATAAAAAGACAAATTATTGGGTTCAAACAAAAGAGCAAAGGGACAACCGAAGGCACCTCTGGTCTGGCGCACCGGACTGTCCGGTGCACCAGAGGACTCCCAGTCAAACTCGTCACCTTCGGGAAAATCCGGAGGCGCTCCGCTATAATTCACCGGAGTGTCCGGTGTACACCGGACAGTGTCCGGTGCTCCAAGGAATGGCGCCTCAGGAACTCGCCAGCTTCGGGAATTCGCAACGGCTAGTCCGCTATAATTCACCGGACATGTTCGGTGTACACCGGACTGTCCGGTGTGCCATCGAAGCAACGGATACTTCGGCGCCAACGGCTACCTGCAGCGCATTGAATGCGCGCCAGCGCGCGCAGAAGTCAGGCACGCTCATACTGGCGCACCGGACACTCTACAGTACATGTCCGGTGCGCCACCGGACATCCAGGCAGGCCCAGAAGACAGAGCTCCAACGGTCGGAACCCAACGGCTTTGGTGACGTGGCTGGTGCACCGGACATGTCCGGTGTGCACCAGACTGTCCGGTGCACCATACGACAGTCAGCCCCACCAAACGGCTAGTTTGGTGGTTGGGGCTATAAATACCCCCAACCACCCACCATTCATTGCATCCAAGTTTTCACACTTCCAACCACTTACAAGAGCTAGGCATTCAATTCTAGACACACTCAAGAGATCAAATCTTCTCCCAACTCCACAAAAGCATTAGTGACTAGTAAGAGAGATTTGCCGTGTTCTTTTGAGCTCTTGTGCTTGGATCGCTTGCTTTCTTTCTTTGATTCTTCATTGCGATCAACTCACTTGTAATTGAGGCAAGAGACACCAATCTTGTGGTGGTCCTTGTAGGAACTTTGTGTTCCAAGTGATTGAGAAGAGAAAGCTCACTCGGTCCGAGGGACCGTTTGAGAGAGGGAAAGGGTTGAAAGAGACCCGGTGTTTGTGACCACCTCAACGGGGAGTAGGTTTGCAAAAACCGAACCTCGGTAAAACAAATCCACGTGTCACACCTCTTATTTGCTTACGATTTGTTTTGCACCCTCTCTCGCGGACTCGATTATATTTCTAACGCTAACTCGGCTTGTAGTTGTGATTATTTTGAGAATTTCAGTTTCGCCCTATTCACCCCCCCCCCCCCCCCTCTAGGCGACTATCAATTGGTATCAGAGCCCGGTGCTTCATTAGAGCCTAACCGCTCGAAGTGATGTCGGGAGATCACGCCAAGAAGGAGATGGAGACCGGCGAAAAGCCCACTACAAGCAACGAGAAAGCTCTATCAGGAGAGTCCCGCAACAAGGAGAAGAGGAAGGAGAAGAAGAAAGAAAAGAAGACTTCTTTCCACAAGTCGCATCGGAGTGGCGACAAAATTAAGAAGATGAGGAAGGTGGTCTACTACGAGACCGACACTTCATCACCTTCTACCTCCGGCTCCGACGCGCCCTCCATAACTTCTAAGCGCCATGAGCGCAAGAAGTTTAGTAAGATTCCCTTATATTATCCTCGTACTTCTAGACATACTCCATTACTTTCCGTTCCATTAGGCAAACCACCGGTTTTTGACGGTGAAGATTATAATATGTGGAGTGACAAAATGAGGCATCATCTAACCTCACTCCACACAAGCATATGGAATGTTGTTGAGTTTGGTGTACAGGTACCATTCGTAGGGGATGAAGACTACGACTCGGACGAGGTGGCCCAAATTCACCACTTTAACTCTCAAGCCACCACTATACTCCTCGCCTCTCTAAGTCGAGAGGAGTATAATAAGGTGCAAGGGTTAAAAAGTGCGAAGGAAATTTGGGACGTACTCAAGACCGCGCATGAGGGAGACGAGGTGACAAAGATCACCAAGCGGGAGACGATCGAGGGGGAGCTCGGTCGCTTCATGCTCCACCAAGGGGAGGATCCACAAGCTATGTACAACCGCTTGAAGACCTTGGTGAACCAAGTGCGCAACCTCGGGAGCGAAAAATGGGATGACCATGAGATGGTCAAGGTTATTCTTAGATCCCTCGTATTTCTTAACCCTACACAAGTTCAATTAATTCGAGGTGATCCTAGATATAAGCTAATGTCTCCCGAGGAGGTTATAGGAAAATTTGTGAGCTTTGAGCTAATGATTAAACGCTCAAAGAAAATCATCGAGCAAGGCACCTCCTCCACGCCCGAAGCACAACCCGTCGCATTCAAGGCAACGGAAGAAAAGAAGGAGGAGGCTACTCCAAGTCGAACACCCATCGACGCCTCCAAGCTCGACAACGAGGAGATGGCGCTCATCATCAAGAGCTTCCGTCAAATCCTCAAACAAAGGAGGGGGAAGGACTACAAACCCCGCTCCAAGAAAGTGTGCTACAAATGTGGTAAGCCCGGTCATTTTATTGCAAAATGTCCTATATCTAGTGACAGTGACAGGGGCGATGACAAGAAGGGGAGAAGAAAGGAGAAGAAGAGATACTACAAGAAAAAGGGCGGCGATGCCCATGTTTGTCGGGAGTGGGACTCCGACGAAAGCTCTAGCGACTCCTCCGATGACGAGGACGCCGCCAACATCGCCGTCACCAAGGGCCTTCTCTTCCCCAACGTCGGCCACAAGTGCCTCATGGCAAAGGACGGCAAAAAGAAGAAGGTTAAATCTAAATTCTCCACTAGATATGAGTCTTCTAGTGATGAAAATGCTAGTGATGAGGAAGATAACTTACGCACTCTTTTTGCCAACTTAAACATGCAACAAAAGGAGAAATTGAATGAATTAATTAGTGCCATCCATGAGAAGGATGATCTCTTGGACTCCCAAGAGGACTTCCTTATTAAAGAAAACAAGAAGCATGTTAAAGTTAAAAATGCTTATGCTCTAGAAGTTGAGAAGTGTGAAAAATTGTCTAGTGAGCTAAGCACTTGCCATGAGACCATTGACAACCTTAGAAATGAAAATGCTAGTTTAAATGCTAAGGTTGACTCTCATGTTTGTGATGTTTTAATTCCCAATCCTAGAAATAATAATGATGATTTACTTGCTAGGATTGAAGAATTAAACATTTCTCTTGCTAGCCTTAGGAGTGAAAATGAGAAATTAATTGCTAAGGCTAAAGATTTTGATGTTTGCAATGTTACAATTTCTGATCTTAGAGATAAGAATGATATATTGCGTGCTAAGATTGTTGAACTTAATTCTTGCAAACCCTCTAGATCTACCGTAGAACATACCACTATTTGTACTAGATGTAGAGATGTTAACATTGATGCTATACATGATCACATGGCATTAATTAAACAACAAAATGATCATATAGCTAAATTAGATGCTAAAATTGCCGAGCATAACTTAGAGAATGAAAAATTTAAATTTGCTCGTAGTATGCTTTATAATGGGAGACGCCCTGGCATCAAGGATGGCATTGGCTTCCAAAGGGGAGACAATGTCAAACTTAATGCCCCTCCTAAAAGATTGTCTAATTTTGTTAAGGGCAAGGCTCCCATACCTCAGGATAATGAGGGTTACATTTTGTACCCTGCCGGTTATCCCGAGAGCAAAATTAGGAGAATTCACTCTAGGAAGTCTCACTCTGGCCCAAATCATGCTTTTATGTATAAGGGTGAGACATCTAGTTCTAGGCAACCAACCCGTGCTAAGTTGCCTAAGAAGAGAACTCCTAATGCATCAAATGATCATGACATTTCATTCAAAACTTTTGATGCATCATATGTTTTAACTAACAAATCTGGCAAGGTAGTTGCCAAGTTTGTTGGGGGCAAACACAAGGGCTCCAAGACTTGTGTTTGGGTACCCAAAGTTCTTGTTTCTAATGCCAAAGGACCCAAAACCGTTTGGGTACCTAAAGTCAAGAACTAAACTTGTTTTGTAGGTTTATGCATCCGGGGGCTCAAGTTGGATCATCGATAGCGGGTGCACAAACCACATGACTGGGGAGAAGAAAATGTTCTCCTCCTACGAGAAAAACCAAGATCCCCAACGAGCTATCACATTCGGGGATGGAAATCAAGGTTTGGTCAAAGGTCTTGGTAAAATTGCTATATCTCCTGACCATTCTATTTCCAATGTTTTTCTTGTAGATTCATTAGATTACAATTTGCTTTCTGTATCTCAATTATGCAAAATGGGTTACAACTGTCTTTTCACTGATGTAGGTGTCACTGTCTTTAGAAGAAGTGATGATTCAATAGCATTTAAGGGAGTGTTGGAGGGTCAGCTATACTTGGTAGATTTTGATAGAGCTGAACTCGACACTTGCTTAATTGCTAAGACTAACATGGGTTGGCTCTGGCATCGCCGACTAGCCCATGTTGGGATGAAGAATCTTCATAAGCTTCTAAAGGGAGAACACATTTTAGGACTAACCAATGTTCATTTTGAGAAAGAAAGGGTTTGTAGCGCATGCCAAGCAGGAAAGCAAGTTGGTGCCCATCATCCACACAAGAACATCATGACGACCGACAGGCCACTTGAGCTACTCCACATGGATCTATTCGGCCCGATTGCTTACATAAGCATCGGCGGGAGTAAGTACTGTCTGGTTATTGTGGATGATTACTCTCGCTTCACTTGGGTATTCTTTTTGCAGGAAAAATCTCAAACCCAAGAGACCTTAAATGGATTCTTGAGACGGGCTCAAAATGAGTTCGGCTTAAGGATCAAGAAAATTAGAAGCGACAACGGGACAGAGTTCAAGAACTCTCAAATTGAAGGCTTCCTTGAGGAGGAGGGCATCAAGCATGAGTTCTCCTCTCCTTACACGCCACAACAAAATGGTGTAGTGGAAAGGAAGAATAGAACTCTATTGGACATGGCAAGAACCATGCTTGATGAGTACAAGACTTCGGATCGGTTTTGGGCCGAAGCGGTCAACACTGCCTGCTACGCCATCAACCGACTATATCTACACCGAATCCTCAAGAAGACATCCTATGAACTCCTAACCGGTAAAAAGCCCAACATTTCATATTTTAGAGTCTTTGGTAGCAAATGTTTTATTCTTGTTAAAAGAGGTAGAAAATCTAAATTTGCTCCTAAGACTGTAGAAGGCTTTTTACTAGGATATGATTCAAACACAAGGGCATATAGAGTCTTTAACAAGTCCTCCGGACAAGTTGAAGTTTCTTGTGATGTTGTGTTTGATGAGACTAACGGCTCTCAAGTAGAGCAAGTTGATCTTGATGAGATAGGTATTGAAGAGGCTCCGTGCATCGCGCTAAGGAACATGTCCATTGGGGATGTGTGTCCTAAAGAATCCGAAGAGCCTCCAAATGCTCAAGATCAACCATCCTCCTCCACGCAAGCATCTCCACCGACTCAAAATGAGGATGAAGCTCAAGTTGATGAACTAGAGGATCAAGCGAATGAGCCAACTCAAGATGACGGCAATGATAAAGGGGGAGATGCAAATGATCAAGACAAGGAGGATGAAGAACAAAGGCCGCCACACCCAAGAGTCCACCAAGCAATCCAACGAGATCACCCCATCGATACCATCCTCGGCGATATTCATAAGGGGGTAACCACTAGATCTTGTGTTGCACATTTTTGTGAGCATTACTCTTTTGTTTCCTTTATTGAGCCACACAGGGTAGAGGAAGCACTTCAAGATTCGGATTGGGTGGTGGCGATGCAAGAGGAGCTCAACAATTTCACTAGGAATGAGGTATGGCATTTAGTTCCACGTCCTAACCAAAATGTTGTAGGAACCAAATGGGTTTTCCGCAACAAGCAAGATGAGCATGGTGTGGTGACAAGGAACAAAGCTCGACTTGTGGCCAAGGGATATTCCCAAGTCGAAGGTTTGGATTTCGGTGAAACCTATGCACCCGTAGCTAGGCTTGAGTCAATTCGCATATTATTGGCCTATGCAACTTACCATGGCTTTAAGCTTTATCAAATGGACGTGAAAAGTGCCTTCCTCAATGGACCAATCAAGGAAGAGGTCTATGTTGAGCAACCTCTCGGTTTTGAACATAGTGAGTACCCTAACCATGTCTATAAACTCTCTAAGGCGCTTTATGGGCTCAAGCAAGCCCCAAGAGCATGGTATGAATGCCTTAGGGATTTCCTTATCACTAATGGATTCAAAGTCGGAAAGGCCGATCCTACTCTATTCACTAAAACTCTTGAAAATGACTTGTTTGTATGCCAAATTTATGTTGATGATATTATATTTGGGTCTACTAACGAGTCTACATGTGAAGAATTTAGTAGGATCATGACACAAAAGTTCGAGATGTCTATGATGGGGGAGTTGAAGTATTTCTTAGGATTTCAAGTGAAGCAACTTCAAGAAGGCACCTTCCTAAGCCAAACGAAGTACACTCAAGATATTCTAAGCAAGTTTGGAATGAAGGATGTCAAACCCATCAAGACACCCATGGGAACCAATGGGCATCTCGACCTCGACGAGGGAGGTAAATCCGTCGATCAAAAGGTATACCGGTCGATGATAGGTTCTTTGCTATATCTATGTGCATCTCGACCGGATATTATGCTTTCCGTATGCATGTGTGCAAGATTCCAAGCCGACCCTAAGGAAGCTCACCTTACGGCCGTAAAACGAATCTTGAGATATTTAGTTTATACTCCTAAGTTTGGGCTTTGGTATCCTAGGGGATCCACTTTTGATTTGATTGGTTATTCGGATGCCGATTGGGCAGGGTGTAAAATCAATAGAAAGAGCACATCGGGGACTTGCCAGTTCTTGGGAAGATCCTTGGTGTCTTGGGCTTCAAAGAAGCAAAATTCGGTTGCTCTTTCTACCGCCGAAGCCGAGTATATTGCCGCAGGACATTGTTGCGCGCAACTACTTTGGATGAGGCAAACCCTTAGGGACTATGGTTACAAATTAACCAAAGTTCCTCTTCCATGTGATAATGAGAGTGCAATCCGCATGGCGGATAATCCCGTTGAGCATAGCCGCACTAAACACATAGCCATTCGGTATCACTTTTTAAGGGATCACCAACAAAAGGGAGATATCGAGATTTCATACATTAATACTAAAGATCAATTAGCCGATATCTTTACCAAGCCTCTTGATGAACAAACTTTTAACAAACTTAGGCATGAGCTAAATATTCTTGATTCTAGAAACTTCTTTTGTTGATTTGCACACATAGCTCATTTATATACCTTTGATCATATCTCTTTCATATGCTATGACTAATGTGTTTTCAAGTCTATTTTAAACCAAGTCATAGGTGTATTGAAAGGCAATTAGAGTCTTCGGCGAAGACAAAGGCTTCCACTCCGTAACTCATCCTTCGCCGTCGCTCCAAGCAACTCTCCATCTTTGGGGGAGAAAGCATGAGCACCAAGCAAAAGGACTCCATCTTTGGTATAATCTTCACTCATTTATTTATGACCAAACGGGGAGAGAGTAATTTTAAGGGCTCTAATGATTCCGTTTTTGGCGATTCATGCCAAAGGGGAAGAAAGTATGAGCCCAAAGCAAAAGGACCGCACCACCACCTATTTTTCAAAAACTAAGGATTTTCAAATTGGTAAATTTCAAATTGGTATCTCATAGTGTTCACCAGGGCGAGAGAGTAATCTTTCAAAATTAAGATGACAAAACCCTCTTGAACACTAAGAGGAGAATTTCATTTAGGGGGAGTTTTGTTTAGTCAAAGGAAAAGCATTTGAGACAGGGGGAGAAAATTTCAAATCTTGAAAATGCTTCGCAAAATCTTATTCATTTACCCTTGACCATTTGTAAAAGAACTTTGAAAAGGATTTACAAAAAGAATTTGCAAAAACAAAACATGTGGTGCAAGCGTGGTCCAAAATGGCAAAAATTGAAGAAAACAATCCATGCATATCTTATAAGTATTTATATTGGCTCAATTCCAAGCAACCTTTGCACTTACATTATGCAAGCTAGTTCAATTATGCACTTCTATATTTGCTTTGGTTTGTGTTGGCATCAATCACCAAAAAGGGGGGAGATTGAAAGGGAATTAGGCTTACACCTATTTTCCTAATTGATTTTGGTGGTTGAATTGCCCAACACAAATAATTGGACTAACTAGTTTGCTCTAGTGTATAAGTTATACAGGTGCCAAAGGTTCACACTTAGCCAATAAAAAGACAAAGTATTGGGTTCAAACAAAAGAGCAAAGGGACAACCGAAGGCACCTCTGGTCTGGCGCACCGGACAGTGTCCGGTGCACCAGAGGACTCCCAGTCAAACTCGTCACCTTCGGGAAAAATCCGGAGGCGCTCCGCTATAATTCACCGGCTGTCCGGTGCTCCAAGGAACGGCGCCTCAGGAACTCGCCAGCTTCGGGAATTCGCAACGGCTAGTCCGCTATAATTCACCGGACATGTCCGGTGTACACCGGACTGTCCGGTGTGCCATCGAAGCAACGGATACTTCGGCGCCAACGGCTACCTGCAGCGCATTGAATGCGCGCCAGAGCGCAGAAGTCAGGCACGCCCATACTGGCGCACCGGACACTCTACAGTACATGTCCGGTGCGCCACCAGACATCCAGGCGGGCCCAGAAGACAGAGCTCTAACGGTCGGAACCCAACGGCTTTGGTGACGTGACTGGTGCACCGGACATGTCCGGTGTGCATCGGACTGTCCGGTGCACCATACGACAGTCAGCCCCACCAAACGGCTAGTTTGGTGGTTGGGGCTATAAATACCCCCAACCACCCACCATTCATTGCATCCAAGTTTTCACACTTCCAACCACTTACAAGAGCTAGGCATTCAATTCTAGACACACTCAAGAGATCAAATCTTCTCCCAACTCCACAAAAGCATTAGTGACTAGTAAGAGAGATTTGTCGTGTTCTTTTGAGCTCTTGTGCTTGGATCGCTTGCTTTCTTTCTTTGATTCTTCATTGCGATCAACTCACTTGTAATTGAGGCAAGAGACACCAATCTTGTGGTGGTCCTTGTAGGAACTTTGTGTTCCAAGTGATTGAGAAGAGAAAGCTCACTCGGTCCGAGGGACCGTTTGAGAGAGGGAAAGGGTTGAAAGAGACCCGGTCTTTGTGACCACCTCAACGGGGAGTAGGTTTGCAAAAACCGAACCTCAGTAAAACAAATCCACGTGTCACACCTCTTATTTGCTTACGATTTGTTTTGCACCCTCTCTCGCGGACTCGATTATATTTCTAACGCTAACCCGGCTTGTAGTTGTGATTATTTTGAGAATTTCAGTTTCGCCCTATTCACCCCCCCTCTAGGCGACTATCACCTTGTCTGCAGCCAGGGAGTTGCTGTGCCACCCTCCTAGCTCCACGGCCTCGCCGGGGGCCATGAAGTAGTGGCGTGACGATGTCGACCGTCTTCTCGGCATGGTGCATTCTGGCTCAGCCAGGCCCAGGCCTCGGTCATCCCGGCGTCAACATGAGGCATCGGCATCGGTGCGCTCACCCTCGGTGAGGGCTGCACCGACTGAGGACCTGTGGGCGGAGCTCAACTGCAGGCGTGCGGGAGAGGACGCTCCAGTCTCTCTGGAGAGGCCTGATGACCTGCGGGCAGAACTCAACCGTAGGCGTACAGGCGAGGATGCCCGAGTCTCTCTGGAGAGGGCGCGTGAGCACCGGCAGAACATCGAGGGTCGCAACCTCGACTACGACTTCGCTGCGGTCGCACCGCAAACTCCAACGGGCGCCCGAATCCAGGCAGGTGTCCCATTGGCCGGCGTGGGCTGTGCCGCACTGGCGGATCATCTCCACGCGGTGACTTGGCCATCCAAGTTCTGGCCACACCTGCCGGAAAAGTACGACAGTACGTCAAATCCGTCGGAATTCTTGCAGGTGTACGTCACCGCCATTACGGCAGCAGGTGGAGACACTGCTGTAATGGCGACATATTTCCATGAAGCCTTGTCTAGGCCAGCCTAGACCTGGCTCATGAACCTCACCCCAGGATCGGTCTACTCCTGGGAAGAGCTCTGCGCGCGGTTCACAGTGAACTTCGCTAGCGCTTATCAACAGCATGGCGTGGAGGCTCTGTGGGGGATAGATATCCCCCGGGTCCACTAAAGGAGTAAAAGACCTCACGAAAGGCCCAAGGGCCCAATAAATCGTAAGGTCATTCCTTCGTGGGCCTGGGGAGAAACAACCAACAAAGCAGAGACGACGTAAGACCGGATTGGTGCAAACCCGGACGGCCCACAACGTCGAACGAGTAAATCGCAACAGAGACCCGACTTTCTCGCGCTGGAGCCCTCATGCAACGGAGCCATGCGAGGATAAGTCGGTGAAGGTTACGTAGGGATAAACTCAAGAGGTTCACTACCTTTTAGCTACTTGGTGTTATCATATCCACGTGTACTGCCCCACGGTCGAGTATATAAGGCCTAGGGGGCACCCCTTCAGAACGATCGACCCTATCTTACTTAGCCACCCACCTCAACTCTCTGTGTCTTCAATCCAGAGAGCCCTCTTGTAACCTCGTTTACATACTCACCAGGACGTAGGGTGTTACGCATCTCTAAGCGGCCCGAACCTGTAAATCTTGTCCACTGTCCCTCGTGTGATCGGCACGAACCATTTTGCTACAGTCGTCGACACCGTCCTACTCCTAAAAACACCTTGAGGGGCAACCCCGGGTGTGCGGTCGGACCCAAAACACCGACAGCTGGCGCGCCAGGTAGGGGGTGTGTCGACGATCCAAGCTAGTTCAATGGTCGTCATCTTCAACAGCAAGATCACCATGCGTCCCGGATCCGTATTCTGCTTTGGAACAATCTCATCTGTAGCGGATGAAGAGGGAATTCTACACCGTATCGCGGATCCGCCAGAAAAGAAGTCTCCTCCAACGAACCCCGAAAATGCCGGAGAGGCGCAACCTCCAGCTCTTCGGAAAAAGATCGTCTCCGGAAAGTCGGGGGCCGAGGGCTCGCTAACCCGGAAGACTTCGCTGTCTACTTCCTCGACGAAAGAATGGACACGGATCACGAGGAAAAAGGAGACCAGGGGAAAGCAGGTCGTTCTTTCCGTTCCTCCGGCCTCAAAGGAGAACGGAAAGAAAGTCGTCACGACAGCAGCACCATTCTACCCCGACGTCCTCTTCATCGGGAGAGTGGAGTCGCCCACTGTTTCCGACGACGAACCGACCGCACCCGGAGAAGAACCGCCTCAACGAGAGTCCCGCCGACGGAGGAATCGGCGCAGGAACGTTCGACGACATCACGCGGCCGGAGAACGGGATCCGGAACAGCCTGTCTCGCGAGACGAGGTCTCGGAGATAGGAGAAACTCCGGAAGAACACGTCTTCAGAGAACGAAGGAACTCCCAACGACGTGATCGCCGGCGAGCTCAGGAACAAGCCGAGCAAGATGCAAGGCAACGCCGGGAGAACCCGCTCTTCGGGCGCAACCTGAATCCCGACTTCGCCTGAGTTATGAACACGCCAAGCGAAGTCGGAGGGGTACTAGCTCGGATAGCTGATGGACTTCCTCGGACTCCCGACGCCGAGGGATACCGACGCCTATTCACCCAGGCAGCCAACCATCTTCTGCCGCTCGCTCACCCGCCGAACGATCTACGACACGCCATCAACAGTCGCCGAGACGCGCGAAGCTCCATCAATGCTTCGCGCGAATGGCGGCATGAGAATGAGATTCGCCGTCGGGAGGAATACGACCGGGATCATGGCATCCCGACTCAAAGCCAGGCCACCAGGACTGAGTCGGCAACAACCTCAACTGGCGGTACCACCCGGGGACGGTCGAGGAACCACAATCACAACTCCCCTCCCCGGGACAGACATCGTCCCCGATGACAGGAGGACACGTGCGGAGTGTCCGCTCTTACTCCGCGCCTTAGGGCCATCCAATGGCCTCCCAACTTCAAGGTATCCAATGTCGACAAATATGAGCCTAAGCAAGATCCAGGGGGTTGGCTAGCCGTCTACACCACCGCTGCTCGGGCTGCCGGAGCATCTGAGGACGTTATGACCGCATACCTGCCCATCGTCCTTGGGCAAGATGCGCTACAGTGGCTACGACATCTACCCCGACACTGCATCGACGACTGGGGAGACTTCAGTCGACGTTTCACTGCCAACTTCTAGTCCCTCTCCGACAAGCCAGCGCAACCGTGGGACCTCAAATCCATCAAGCGCCGGGGGGATGAGACTCACCGTTCGTACCTCAAAAGGTTCCAGACCATGAGAAATCGCATCCCCGAGGTCACGGAGGCAGCCGTGATTGAGGACTTTTACAGAGGATCCAACGACTCGGCTTTCGTCCGAGCCATACTACAGAAGGCGCCGACTACTTCCGAGGAGCTGTTCCGGGAAGCCGACCTCTACATCACCGCCGACGAGCGAGCTCAGGACCTCATCGGAGGAGCAAAGCCTGCACCGGCAGCACCGCGACGCGACGCGAACCAGCCACCCGACAAACGCTGGGAGAAGAGGCCTCGCGAAGAAGTACACGCCGCCAGACCGCCTGCCTCTCGCGCCCGAGGAGGACCTCGCGGAGGCGAGCGCACGCTGGACGACATCCTCGACGCCCAGTGCCCATACCACAAGGACATGCGCCACACTCTTCGCAACTGCCGGGACTTCAAGCACTCCGTTGGGCATGGCCGACCCTTCCAACCTCTACCTCCTCCTCCGCCGAGGGGAGGACCGGATGAACCACGACAACCTCATCAGCCGGAGGAGGGAGGAGGAGGAGCTTTCCCACGCGTCGACAGGGAGGTCAACGTCATCTTCGGCGGACATGGGTCGCAGGAGAACAAGAGACAACAAAAGCTCAACGACCGCCAGATACTGGTGGCGACCACCGGTCCTCCCGCCCCATACCGGTGGTCAGAGCACCCGATCACCTTCACTCGGGAGGATCAATGGCTCAACTTCGACCATCCAGGCAAATACCCGCTCCTCGTCGATCCGGTGATCCGAGAGAGCCGGGTGAAGAAGGTGCTAGTGGACGGGGGGAGCAGCATCAACGTCACCTTCCCCCGAACACTCCAAGGCTTGGGAGTTCACCTCAAAGAGCTCCACGAGTCGGACACTCCTTTCTTCGGCATCGTGCCGACGGAAGGAGAATACCCGCTGGGCCACATCTACATGCCAGTCACCTTCGGGACTCCGGAGAACTACAGAACCGAGTTCCTGAGGTTCGAAGTGGCGAACTTCGACTGTGGGTACAATGCCATCATCGGGAGGCCGGGGCTGGCCAAATTCATGGCCATCCCCCACTACACATACATGGTACTGAAGATGCCAGGACCACAAGGAATCATAACTGTGTGCGCCGACTTCCAAGGCGCCGCAGAATGTTTTCGAGTGGCCATCCAAGCAGCCCTCAACACCAAGCCATCGACGGTTTCCTCGACACTGGCGAATTCTAAGCCTGAGGAAGACCTCGCCGTACCGGCAAACGAAGCTCAGGCCGCGACCTCTATGCGGCCGACTGAAGAAACCAAGCGAATCAACCTGGGGTTCGCTGATGAGCGCAAGACGGCCATCATCAGCTCCAGCTTGAGCGACAAATAGGAAAGCGCGCTCGTCCAGTTCCTGCAAGATAACCGGGATGTATTCGCATGGCAACCTGCGGATATGCCGGGAGTCCCGAGAGAACTGGCCGAGCACAAGTTGAAGGTTTATCCCCAGGCGAGGCTGATCCGGCAAAAGCTACGTCGTTTCACGCCCGATAAGAGGGAGGCCATCCGTGCCGAATTAGCTCGCTTGGTTGCGGCTGGATTTATTAGAGAAGTATTACACCCCGAGTGGTTAGCCAACCCTGTTCTTGTACTCAAAAAGAATAAAGTGGATTGGCGCATGTGCGTCGACTATACTGATCTCAACAAACACTGTCCGAAGGATCCCTTCGGGCTCCCGAGGATAGATCAGGTGGTGGACTCCACCGCTGGATGTTCTGTGCTGTCTTTCTTAGATTGCTATTCCGGGTATCATCAGATTAGTTTGGCAAAGGAAGACGAGGAAAAAACGGCGTTCATCACTCCGTTTGGTGCTTTCTGTTATACCTCCATGCCGTTTGGCCTCAAAAACGCTGGAGCGACTTATCAGAGAGCCATTCAAACATGCTTAGCCGATCACTGTGGCAAGCGTGTGGAAGCTTACGTAGATGATGTGGTGATCAAAACAGAGAATTCGGAAAACTTCATCGAAGATTTACAGCTGGTTTTCAATAGCCTAAGAAGATATAGATGGAAGCTCAATCCTGAAAAATGTGTTTTCGGGGTACCAGCAGGAAAGTTGCTCGGGTTTATCGTCAGCCACCGGGGAATTGAGGCTAATCCAGATAAGATTGAAGCTATCATGAAGATGGAAGCTCCTCGGTCACAAAAGAAGGTTCAGCGACTTACTGGATGTATGGCAGCTCTGAGCAGATTCATATCCAGGTTGGGAGAAAAAGGTTTGCCATTTTACAAGCTACTCAAGAAGGTGGATAAGTTTCAATGGACTTCAGAAGCACAAGAAGCTCTAGATGCACTGAAGAAATTCTTGACAACACCACCAGTACTGAAACCACCCCGGCGAGCTATGTCGACTCAACCGGCTGAAGATTTGCTACTGTATATCTCTTGCACGACTCACGTGGTAAGCACCGCGTTGGTAGTCGAGCGAGTAGAAGAAGGACATGCCTATCCAGTACAACATCCCGTCTACTTCATCAGTGAAGTTCTAGGCCCCTCGAAGAAAAAGTATCCTCAAGTTCAGAAGCTATTATACGCGGTACTTCTAACTGCCCGCAAGTTGCGTCACTACTTTGACGACCACAAAGTCATAGTAGTCACTGGTTTTCCAATAGGGGATATTCTTCACAACAAGGAAGCCATTGGTCGAATAGCCAAGTGGGCTTGCGAGCTGGGATCTCATGACATCGAGTTCCAACCTCGCACTGCCATCAAAACTCAAGCACTGGTTGATTTCGTATCAGAGTGGACAGAACAGCAAGTACCAGATAATCCAGAAACTGCAGAAGTATGGCGAATGTATTTTGATGGCTCGCTGAAGCTGCAGGGAGCAGGAGCAGGGATCCTCTTCACCGCACCTGGAGGCGAACACCTCAAGTACGCCCTCCAATTGCTATTCCCGGCCTCTAACAATGCAGCCGAGTATGAAGCTTTGATACACGGATTGAACATCGCCATATCGCTGGGCGTCAAGAGATTGATGGTATACGGAGATTCTCTGGTAGTCATCAGCCAGATAAACAAGGAATGAGATTGTTCAAGTGATTCAATGGGAAAATACTGCGCTGTCGTCCGAAAATTGGAAGATAAATTCGAGGGTCTGGAATTTCATCATGTAGAAAGAGATCGGAACACGGCAGCTGATGTACTGTCCAAGCTCGGATCCAGTCGAACTCAGGTCCCACCCGGGGTCTTCATGCAAGAAATTCTTCAGCCGAGTATCTCAATGGATCAAACAGAAGAGTGCAACATCATAGATCAACCCGAGTCAGACTCTGATGACTGGAGACGGCCAATTATTAAGTATATAAAGAACGAAGAAGAACCAGATGACAAGAACTCGGCAGAGCGCATTGCCAGGCAGTCAGCTCACTATACACTCATTGGGGAGGTATTGTACAGAAGGGGCGCGTCAAGCATCCTCATGAAGTGCGTTCTCCCGTCCACCGGGAAGCAACTTCTGGAGGAAGTCCATGCAGGGCAATGTGGAATTCATGCAGCATCCAGAACACTAGTCGGAAAGGTTTTCAGGTCAGGATTCTATTGGCCGACGGCGAAGAACGATGCAGCCGAGTTAGTCTAGAGGTGTGAAGCTTGCCAATACTTGTCAAAGCAACAGCATATGCCAGCATAGCTACTGCAGACCATACCAGTAACCTGGCCTTTCGCATGCTGGGGACTGGATATGATTGGACCTTTCAAGAAAGCTCAAGGGGGATATACTCATGTATTGGTGGCGATTGACAAATTCACTAAGTGGATAGAGTTCAAACCCATTGCTTCTTTAACCTCTGCTAAGGCCGTGGAGTTCATACAAGACATAATATTCAGATTCGGGATACCAAACAGTATCATCACTGACTTAGGATCCAACTTCACCAGTTCAGAATTCTTCGACTTCTGCGAGCAAAAGAGCATTCAGATCAAGTACGCATCTGTAGCACATCCAAGAGCCAACGGGCAGGTCGAGCGAGCCAACGGAATGATATTGGAGGCACTCAGGAAAAGGGTCTTCGATAAGAATGAAAAATTCGCAGGAAAGTGGATAAGAGAATTGCCTTATGTTGTTTGGAGCCTAAGAACCCAACCTAGCCGAGCCCTGCATGGAAACACTCCTTTCTTCATGGTTTATGGGTCGGAGGCAGTGCTACCTGCTGATCTCAAATTTGGGGCGCCAAGGTTGATCTTCGAAAGCATAGCAGAAGCCGAGGCCACCAGGCTGGAGGACGTTGATGTAATTGAGGAAGAACGGCTGAATGCGGTAATCCAATCAGCACGGTACCAGCAGACTCTAAGGCGCTATCACGACAAGGCTGTGCGGCAACGGTTCTTTTCAGTAGGAGACCTCGTCCTCCGCCGAATTCTAACGGGGGAGGAACGGCACAAGTTATCACCCTTATGGGAAGGACCCTTCATAGTAGCAGAAGTCACTCGGCCCGGATCGTATCGCCTCACTCAGATGGATGGCACAGAAGTTGGGAACTCCTGGAACATAGAGCACCTCAGAAAGTTTTATCCCTAGCTGTATTTCAAAACAGCTGGGGCGACAATGTATTCTGTAAAGTGGAAATATGTCATCAATAAAGAGAGATTTCAAAGATACTCGACTCGTTTACGATCGACTTGCATGCTTACTTAACTCGGGGTGACCACTATGCCCTACAAACGGAGCAATCGACTTAAGTCGGCAACGACTTAAGGCGGTGCAACATGCTCACGCTTACTTAACTCGGGGTGACCACTATGCCCTACAAACGGAGCAATCGACTTAAGTCGGCAACGACTTAAAGCGGTGCAACATGCTCACGCTTACTTAACTTGGGGTGACCACTATGCCCTACTAACGGAGCCATCGGCTAAAGTCAAGCGGTGGCTTAAGCCGGCGCAACATGCTCGCACCTATGTAATTCAGGGGATGACTTCCATATCTCGCCAACGAATTTCATAATCATCATGCATCATTACCACAAATTTACGAACCAATAAATCCTGATACAATAAGAGAGTAATTATGTCATTCGAATGATAAACTGATGTCTTCTAACAAATACTCGATCATGCTAACCGCGCGCTCAGAGCATGCAAAATGTTTCTCTATTTCGCAATGTCTTTTTCAGGAGCGACCGACGAAGTAGGACGACTCGAGGAATCGGGGGCAGCATTCACGTCAGCCTTTATGTCTTCAGGAACAACCACGCCGGGTCTCCTCATCAAGATTCGTCCAGCACGAATAGCCTTGTCCATGGCTTTATCGCGCTGGGTTTTGAGAGTAGCTGCAGTTTCTTCGGCAACTTTAGCAGCCAGCCGAGCGGCCTCTAACTCCTGGGCAACGGATTTCTTGGAAGCTCGGAGTTCTTTGATGGTGGCATCTTTCGCTGATATCAATTGCTTAAGGCGGGTCACTTCGTCCGCAGATTCTTGCAACCTACAACGCTGATTGTCCAGTTCCTCCATTGTAAAGCGGTGACTCCTCTCCAAGATGGTCAGCGAGTTGCTAGAATCACGATACAATCTGTCTAGATTGTCGCGAGAAGCAGCAAGGATACGTTTTTCTTCCTGCCAACAAAAATCAACTCTTTCAGAAATCAAGCAAGTAATAAGAGCGTAGCAAGGCAAGGCATGGTTTTGTAAGTTACCTTTTCAGAGTCAAGCCGAGCATGAAGAGAAGAACTCAGGGCATTGGTGTCATCCAAGGCAGCGGAGACCTGATTTAATTCAGTTTGGCTCTGAGAGTACTTCTCCTCGAAGTCAGCGCACCGTTGAACCATTTCAGCCTGATCTCGGGAATGTTTTTCCTCAAGAATTGCAATCTGCCGAGTCATTCCTAGCAAGAAGTAATCAAACAAAACGAGGTCAGAAGGTAAAACTGTCCACAACAAAGGCGAAGAGAAGAAAAAGGGCACTAACCAGCGTTAGTTGCCTCCAGCCCGGATACACGACGATGAAGTGACACTGGATTCCAACACGCAAGAGACGAAGCCACTTCTGGGACGGAAGCACCCTGCAATCTCAGCTGGCTGGCCATCCCATCTACCAAAGCCTGATGAGAAGAATAAATGAACATAGTGACAAAAGTTCATGCAACGTAAAGATCAAGCTAAAGTACAGCATCAGTACCTGGAGGTTGGAAAAAAAACGAAGGGATCCCCAAATCAGGAGAAATCAACTGATAACCAGGTGCAAGACCACCACCCGAAGCAGCTTGCAACGGACCAGTAGGAATCAGCTCAGTGCCTTCAACAGAGCCAAATGCCAGATCAGCAGGGACGCTGCCCTCTAAAGCGACTCCCTGGCCCAGAGTCTGGGCTACCACCATGCAGCCAGAGTGTGGAGGTGAACCCGCGTGAACGTCCATGGAAGTGCAGGAAGGAGACCCTGCTCGGGCACCCTCAGGGGCTGGGTCATAGTTGGCACTACCCACTTGAGCCGGATCATCCCCGGCAACACCCTCGGGGGCTGGGCAGTGGCTTACACTCTTCACCCGAGCTAAGTCATCCCCAGCGACATCCTCGGGGGCTGGGCATGTGTCAGCACCATTCTTGGGGTCCAGGCTCTCTGCAGTAACCACCTCTAAGGTTGACGGGCCTTCAGCCACTTCCATGGGATCAGGACAATCCAAGTCAGTATCCCGACCCTCGAGATCGCGCTCTAAGGTCGACGAGGCACGGGATGACCTCAACCCAGCATCGGGCACGGCAGCGCAAGTCTCTGTTGCATCATCATCCACTGGCTCTGATAACAAGTCCTCTGGGACCATATCCTCAAGAGTTTGATCAAAGTTGGCCAGGGACAGTTCTTGCAGACCAATGAGGGCAGACAAAGCAGGAGAAGGAACTCCACTACTTCCACCGCTGGCGATGAACTGCCGACTGTTTTTCCGAGTTAAAGGAGCTTCATTTTCTTCCTCCTCATCTTCCACAGTAACAACGCAAGCAGCACCCCCATTGGGATCAGCAACAGATGGAGCACCCCCATTGGGATCAGCAACAGATGGAGCACCCACATTGGGATCAGCAGCAGTTTGGGTACACCCATTGGGGTCAGCGTGAGTAAGTCCAGTCGCAGGCACTCCTTCAGTAGCAGGAACTGAGGTACCAGCGTCCTCATCAAAACTGGATACCCGCCGGAGGCGTCTTCTTTTCTTCTTTTGCTCATCAGCAGAAGGCTCAGGCTGATTGGTTCGGCTAGGACGCCTCGGGCGAGTACTGACAGGTTTCGGGACATCCAAAGTTGTATCAAGCTCTGGAAGGGGCACCACTGCCAACGTACCAACAGGAGCAGCGTCAGATGAATCCTCAGCTAACAGATCAAGCATGTCATTTATGTCCGCATCACTAGGGTTCAGGGGCACTTCAAAATAAACCTGCCGTTCATCATCAGGAATCTCCCCAAGCGAAGCAACCAAAGTACTGACTTCTTCAGCAGAGGGTCGCACTCTAAGGCCCAAATTGCCATCAGTCACAGGCGGATTTGACACAAAAAGGGTGAAGGCTTTGGGAGGAGGCAGGTTCCAGGCTGAGTATGCCACTGGAGCACCAACATTTGAAACCTTACCCCTGAGAATCATTTCAAGTCGGCTTACCAAGTCTACAGAAGGAATTCTCCTATTGGTAACCCGAGTTGAATCGGCCAGCCCTCGATACAGATATGCTGGATAGGCCCTATCTTTCAGTGGCTGAATGTTCTTGAAAACAAAGTCAGCGACCACAGCTTCAGCAGTTAGACCTCTCTCTTTCAGCAGTCCTACTTCAGTTAGCAACACACCTGCCTCAGCCACTTCCTGATCTGTGGGAGACTCGGTCCAGCTCGGAGTACGAACGTCTGGCTGTCTTCCCGACCGAGAGGGGAGAGAATTTCCATAATTATCAACTATGAACCACTCTAGACGCCATCCCTTAATACTGTCCTTGAGGGGAATCTCAAGATACTCAGTTTTCCGCCCGCGGCGCATCTCCAAACTGGCACCTCCGACCAACTGATGTTGTCCCCCGGCCATCCCAGGGCGACAATGATACAAATACTTCCATAAGCCAAAATGCGGCAGCACGCCAAGAAAGGCTTCGCATAAGTGGACGAAAATGGAGATTTGCAGAATGGAATTAGGGTTCAAATGGGTCAAGTTAATGTGATAGAAATCAAGGAGGCCGCGGAAAAAGGGAGAGATGGGAAGGCCGAGGCCGCAGAGAAGAAAAGGAGCGTAGACTACAGACTCGTGGGTATCCTCTGTTGGGACGGTAGTCCCGCGGCAAATCCGCCAAGAACAGAGTTCCCGCGGAGGAAGAACCCCGATGGATACAAGGTGGAGAAGTTCAGCTTCGGAAATAATGGACATATGGTTACCTGCGAAAGGCAACTGGCTGTTGGGGTCGATTGGAGGGATCACCGCAGCAGACGAGCTCGCAGTTTTCCTCTTGGGCGCCATCTCAATTTTTACCAGCGAACAGAGTAGGAGGCGAATGGCAGAGAAGATTCAAAGGCGGGAATGCAAGAACTAGGGCACGGAAAGCAAAGGCGGCTAAAAGCGCAACTCTTATGGGATATTCTCGAGCCAGATACCGTTTCAAAAAGTGCCCAGTCATCACCCGGCGGTTATTTCCGAAACCCCAGCATGCCACGTGGTCATCCGGCAGTTATTTCCAAAAAGCCGACGTGCCATTTCATCACTCGGTTATCATCCTCAAAATAACTCATGCGGCCGGCTATCACTCGGCGTTGACTCTAAAACGCTGATTTCATATTCAGTCGCTCGGCATTACCTCTAAAATGCCGACGTCACCTCCAGTCACTCGGCGTTGCCTCTAAAACGCTGATCTCGTACTCAATCGCTCGACGTTACTTCTAAAACGCCGACGTTGACCTTCACTCACTCGGCGTTGCCTCTAAAACGCTGATCTCGTGTTCAAACGCTCGGCATTACTTCTAAAATGCCGACGTCGACCTCCAGTCACTCGGCGTTGCCTCTAAAACGCTGATCTCGTACTCAATCGCTCGGCGTTACTTCTAAAACGCCGACGTTGACCTTCACTCACTCGGCGTTGCCTCTAAAACGCTGATCTCGTGTTCAAACGCTCGGCATTACTTCTAAAATGCCGACGTCGACCTCCAGTCACTCGGCGTTGCCTCTAAAACGCTGATCCCGTACTCAATCGCTCGGCGTTACTTCTAAAACGCCGACGTTGACCTTCACTCACTCGGCGTTGCCTCTAAAACGCTGATCTTGTATTCGAAAGCTCGGCGTTATTTCTAAAACGCCAACGTTGACCTTCACTCACTCGGCGTTGCCTCTAAAACACTGATCTTGTATTCGAAAGCTCGGCATTACTTCTAAAATGACGACGTCGACCTTCAATCGCTCGGCGTTGCTTCTAAAACGCCGATACCGACTACAAGATTACTCGGCAGCTACTTCTGGAAGCGTTAGTGTGATGCACAAGTTATTCATCTACTGTCTCAAAAGAATCAATTCTATAATCAAGGAAAGCGAGTCATCGAGAAGGAGCCAACGTCATTTTTTCATTAAAGGGAAGATAATAAGCTTACAAACCAACTCTTTGCGAGTTGATGCTTCCCTACTATTACTACATTACTACTACTACTATACTACTCTACATTACTACTACTACTATACTACACTATACTACTCTACATTACTACTACATTATTCTAACTATACTATACTAATATCTAAAGACTAGTGGCGTTTAGCCACTGGCCTTGCTGCTGCTGCCACCGCCGCCGCCCCTGGTGCTGCCCTTGCTGCTGCCGCCTCTGGTGCTGCCCGTGCTGCTGCCGCCTCTGGTGCTGCCCTTGCTCCCGTCGCCGCCGCCGCTGCCCCCGTCGCTGCCGCTGTCGTCGCCGTCGCCACCGTCGTCGTCGTCGCCGTCGTCGTCGTCGTCATCCTCGTCCTCGCCGCCGTCCGAGTCCTCCTCCTCCGAGGAGAACTCCGACTCATCCGAGCCTTCGAGCCCGGAGCGCTCGACGGCCCGGATGTACGTCCAGACTTCCGCGGCAATCCCCTGGGAGTCGTCTGAATCATTGGGACTCCAGTCAACAGCGCAAAGGATATGATTACACTCGTCGTCCCATCACATTACTACTCAGAAGCAGCCGGCTAAAACACTCAGTGTACCAAGCCGTCCCTCGCCCACACCCATTGGGGGGGACGCCCAGGAATTATCAGTATATTTTTCAAAACGGTCACATCCGTGCAGGGCACGCAGTGAATACCTCAAGACAAAAATGAGATATCAGTAAGGATCAGAGGAAAGCCAAATATAGCCAGCAAAGTACAAGATATGGCCGACAGAAGCGACGTGAAGACTAGACAGAGAACGTCCATCAAACGTCCAATCAGTCGCAGAAGCAAATAAATTGCGCTACCTAGCAAGATATGGATGGATTGCAAACTCGGCTGCTAAAGACAAAATTTATGCTGACCTCTGCAGCAAAATATTGATGACATAATGCTGACCTCCAAAGCATAATGCAAATAGCTTCATGCCAATTTTTACAAACGAAAGGAAGACCTTCGAATGGATTTGGGTGCACCTCCGGTGCACCCCATGGATTATCATTCCAAGCCGAGATAGTGCCGACTTCTAAGGCGAGGGACAAGATTAAAAGACCAACCCTCAACCAAGATGCAGGAGCACAAATGGAGATAATTTCTAGGGAAGACCTTCGAATAGATTATTTTCTAAAATCTACTCAAAGGTCGGGGGCTACACCCATTGGGTGCACCTCCGGCGCACCCAATGAAGTTCAGAATCCTACAAATCGAAATGCCGACCTCTAAGGCACAAGCACGAAACTAAGCTTCGGTCAAATGAGTGATCGGAGCAAGAGAAGGCAGCAGGAAGTCATTTTTTGGACCTGGGATCTTTGGGTTGATTACCTCTAAATTAACCCAAAGATCGGGGGCTTGTGGGGGATAGATATCCCCCGGGTCCACTAAAGGAGTAAAAGACCTCACGAAAGGCCCAGGGGCCCAATAAATCGTAAGGTCATTCCTTCGTGGGCCTGGGGAGAAACAACCAACAAAGCAGAGAAGGCGTAAGACCGGATTGGTGCAAACCCGGACGGCCCACAACGTCGAACGAGTAAATCGCAACAGAGACCCGACTTTCCCGCGCTGGAGCCCTCATGCAACGGAGCCATGCGAGGATAAGTCGGCGAAGGTTACGTAGGGATAAACTCAAGAGGTTCACTACCTTTTAGCTACTTGTTGTTATCATATCCACGTGTACTGCCCCACGGTCGAGTATATAAGGCCTAGGGGGCACCCCTTCAGAACGATCGACCCTATCTTACTTAGCCACCCACCTCAACTCTCTGTGTCTTCAATCCAGAGAGCCCTCTTGTAACCTCGTTTACATACTCACCAGGACGTAGGGTGTTACGCATCTCTAAGCGGCCCGAACCTGTAAATCTTGTCCACTGTCCCTCGTGTGATCGGCACGAACCATTTTGCTACAGTCGTCGACACCGTCCTACTCCTAAAAACACCTTGAGGGGCAACCCCGGGTGTGCGGTCGGACCCAAAACACCGACAGGCTCACCTCCATGCAGTGAGGCAGGAACCCGAGGAAACTCTCCAGGCTTTCATCTCCCGCTTCACTAAGGTACGAGGGACTATACCCCGTATCACCGATGCTTCCATCATCACCGCTTTCCGCCATGGGGGTACGTGATGAGAAGATGCTGGAGAAGTTGGCCACGCATGACGTGGAAACTATCACCACGCTCTTCGCTCTGGCTGACAAGTGTGCCAGAGCTGCCGAGGGCCGTGCATGGCACTCGGCACCACAGACCGGAGTTGCCCAGACGGGGTGGCTCGGGTGCCGTCGCTCAAGACGGCAAAAAGAAGAAGAAGAAGAAGAAGAAGAAGAACCACGGCCATGAGAGGTTGTCGTCTGCAGCTTCGGTCGTCGCAGCCGCGACTCAGGGCCGGAACAAGCGCAACAAGCGCCCACGGCCACAGGGAGGCAACAGCGGCTCATGCCCTGTGCACCCCAACAGTCGCCACAGCGCCGCGGAGTGCAGCGAGATCATCAAGCTCGCGAAGCGCGTCAGCGAGCGGCGTGAGCAGACTTCCAAGGATGGCTCCCCAACTCGTCGCCGGCCTGGCATGGAGAGGGTCGACGACGGCGATGTGGCCGCGGGAGAACGGGACCTCGGGTATCAGTCCCCTGAGCAGGTCCTCAAGGACATCCTCACAGGAGACTCCGACTTCGGTGATGATACCAACCGCCGCAAGAAGTTGTACGTGATGTACGGCGGAAGCTGGGAGCTCACCTCCCGCGGGAATGTGAAGTCCCTGCGCCGTGAGGTCCTGTCGGCGACCCCAGGGGTCCCGAAGGCAGCCCCACACCAGCGGTGGCGGAGCACCACTATCTCCTTCGGGGCATCTGACTGCCTCGAGAACATGGCAGGGGGGCCGGCATACTGCCGCTCATCACCGCCCCTGTCATTGCCAACATCAAGCTGCATCACGTTCTGATCGACGGTGGGGCTGGGCTCAACGTCATCAGCCACGCTGCGTTCAAGCAGCTGCAGATCCCAGGGTCCCGACTGGGACCCTCTTGCCCATTCTCCGGAGTGGGCGCTCAACCGGTGTATCCCCTCGGGAGCATCATGCTCCCGGTTACATTCAGGACAGAGGAAAACTTCTGCACAAAGAACGTCCAGTTCGACGTTCTGGAGGTTAACCTCCCGTTCAATGCCATCATTGGCAGGCCGGCCCTGTACCGGTTCATGGCCATTGCCCATTACGGGTATTTGGTCCTCAAGATGCCGTCTCCAGCCGGGGTCCTCACCGTGCGGGGTGACCGCGCCGCTGCGCTTGCGGCTGTGGAGAAGCTGCATGCCCTGGCGGCAGAAACTGCTCGCCCGGATAACAGAGGGAGGAACCTCTCGACTTCCGGTACCAAGGCGCCTGCCAAGGTGCCAAAGGTGCGGTCATCCGGAGCGAACGACATCCCCGTCAAGGCCATCCGGCTCTGCGCAGATTCCCCCCAGACCACTCGCATTGTGGGTGATCTGGAGGAAAAATAGGAACTCACACTCGTCGCCTTCCTCCAGGCAAATGTCGACGTGTTCGCATGGGAGCCGTCGCAGATGCCTGGGATCCCCAGGGAGGTGATCGAGCACCATCTGAAGATCCATCCTGACGCCAAACCGGTGAGTTAGAAGCCTTGGAGATAGTCCGTTGAGTGGCAGGACTTCATCCGAAAGGAGGTCCAGAAGCTGTTGGACACTGGCTTTATCGAAGAGGTTCATTACCCAGTATGGCTGGCCAATCCAGTCATCGTCCCAAAGGCGAATGGGAAGCTTCGGATGTGCATCGACTACACCAGCCTTAATAAGGCTTGTCCCAAGGACCCGTATCCACTTCCATGGATAGATCAAATCGTGGATTCTACCTTCGGGTGCGACCTCTTGTCATTCTTAGATGCTTACTCTGGTTTCCATCAAATCCAGATGTCTAGGGAAGATAGGAAGCATACCACTTTTGTAACAGTTGATGGGTTTTACTGCTATGTCGTAATGCCTTACGGTCTGAAAAATGCCTTGCCAACATTTGTGCGGGCGATGAGTAAGACTTTCGGGGACCTGATTAGGGACAGAGTAGAGGTATACGTCGATGACATCGTGGTCAAGACTAAGAGAGGGTCGACCCTAGTGGAAGACTTAACTCTGGTCTTCGACAAGCTGCGGGCAACACGCACGAAGCTAAACCTAGACAAGTGTGTCTTTGGTGTCTCCGCGGGAAAGTTGCTGGGGTTCCTGGTTTCGCACCGGGGCATTGAAGCAAACCTAGAGAAGATCAAAGCAATTGAGGCGATGAGGCCTCTGGCCCGTATCAAGGACGTCCAGAAGCTTACGGGGTCATTAGCCGACCTTAGATGCTTCATTTCAAGGCTAGCTGAGAGGGCGCTGCCTTTCTTCAAGCTGTTGCGGAAGTCCGACCCATTCTCTTGCACCGAAGAGGCGGAACAAGCATTTCAAGAGTTGAAGTAGCACCTAGTGTCGCTACCAATACTGTTAGCTCTAGAACCTGGGGAGCCATTGTATTTATACATCGCGGCGGCTGCAGAAGCGGTGAGCATGGTGCTGGTCGTCGAAAGGACGGCACAAGAAGACCAGGTGGCGCTAGAAGACCAGGAACCTGAGGGCTCGGCAGGGGGTCCGGACCGTTCAGAGGCCGGTCTACTACGTTAGAGAGGTCCTCCATGAAGCAAAAGCCAAGTCCCTTGAGACGCACAAACTCCTTTATGATGTGCTTGTTGCGTCCAGGAAGCTGCGCCACTATTTCTAGGCACACAGGGTCGTGGTGGTGACCTCCTTTCCGTTAAGAGCCATCCTCCACAACTCTAACGCCACAGGCAACATCGCCAAGTGGGTCGCGGAGCTCGCTGAGTTCTAGCTGGACTTCCAGCCTCGCCATGCCATCAAGAGCCACGTCCTGGCTGACTTCATCGTGGAGTGGACACCTCCCCCGAGCACTCCTGGGGGTCCGGATCCCGATTCGGACCCCACACCTGCGAAGTCCAGGGGTCCGGTCTTCACCGAGCCCCACTGGACGCTCTTCTTCGATGGATCCGCTCGTCAACAAGTTGGCGGAGCTGGGGTGGTCCTCATCGGCCCCA
The DNA here is from genome assembly GCF_902167145.1 of Zea mays. Taxonomy (NCBI): domain Eukaryota; kingdom Viridiplantae; phylum Streptophyta; class Magnoliopsida; order Poales; family Poaceae; genus Zea; species Zea mays. Next base: position 90,956,958 of record NC_050105.1, read on the forward strand.
ATGGAGATCAAGTGAAGTACATGGTGCACCTTGAGTTTAAGGCCACCAACAACATGGCGGAATATGAAGCGCTGATCTTCGGCTTGTCTGCGGCTCTATCCCTGGTGGAATAAGAAGCGCTGAGCCCCACTGTCAGTACCCTAAAATAGGGGTACCCCTTACTACCGTAAGAAGTCGCAGTACCCACGTGTCTATCTTTAGTCGCGTGGTAAAGGAGTTGTGCATGGGACCAGACCATGGCTCGCCCCAGCCTCGGACGACTACTCTGTGCCAGCGACAGCACCCGACCCCTCCACGTGGACGGTTCCGGGGCCGCCACGTGGCTAGAGAAGATGATATATTCCAAGGTATTAACAGTGAGTCCAGACCCCCCCATGGCAAAGTGTCGGACCCCTGTATATACAAACCGGACCTCCGGGTAAGGTCCAGGACCTCCACGGGCACAAACCGGACCCCTAGGATGGGTTCCGGACCCCTCTGTGTGGGGTCCGGGCCACTCACAGCAGGGTCCCAGGATTCTGGGACAGAGAATACATAGGCCTTAATCAAGGCCAGGCAGGGGTCCGGAGCCGACACGTGTCCGGACCTTATTGTATACGCTTCTGCTCCCCGCTCAGGCGAAGCCCCGATGCTGCCACGTGGCATGGTACCCGTGACGTAAGCCAACGGGCGGAGCCTGACGTAAGGCCTTGGGACTGCGCGGCTTCTGTATTTATTGCGGATAAGGCGCACCGCCTGTCCATTCCACTGGCAGGCGATGTGTCGCCTCCGCATTTAATAAGTTCTGTCCATTCCACTGGCAGGCGATGTGCCGCCTCCGCATTTAATGAGACCTGTCCATTCTGCTGGCAGGCGGTGACCAGTCCGTTCCGCAAGCGGCGTGCATGTCCATTCCATTGGCAGACGGTACGCCCATACTGCTGCGTGCACTATGCTCATCATCACTCGCGCGTTACCAAGGAAGCAGCCGCTGCATACCAATACTGTGTGGACTGCAGACATCGAGGCGCGCAGGAGATTGCACAGGCGTTAGTTACTCCTATAATATATTTCTTCTGTTATATCACTGGGCTCACATGTCGGGGCTCAGCATCGTTGTATGTGCCTCCCTTGAGCTATAAAAGGGAAGACACACGAAGTTATAAGGCAGATTCACTCAGACTCTCAGACTCACAAGTTCATACAAGCTCAAGACAACACACAATGAAGTAGGATATTACGCTCCGGTGGCTTGAACAACTTTAAACTCTCGTGTCCTCGTGTGTTCTTCCACCTTCCAATAGACAGATAAAACGCTTAGACCCTTCATCATCTCAGGATTTAGTGCGGGTGCGTTCCGCCACCCGACCGAAGAATTTTCTCTCCGACAGTCTGTTTAGGGTAGCTTTTTTTTTGTGTGAAATTAGATTCTTGGATAATCTAGCTGGATTTGTGAAGAAGATTAAAGGGTCTGCACGCTATAGAGTTTAGGAATCTGCATTCACGTTTATTTGAATGATAGTGAGTTTTCCAATAAACTTCCCGTATGTATTATATTACAGGGATAAACACAATAGCTAGGAATCGACGCGACTTTCCTATTCGTTTGTTTTTTTTTTTGCCGAATTTTTATTGGGGTTGGATTGGAATACGCATGTGTGGATAACATACATACCAAGCGATACGCCATCATGCATCAAGACCAGCCCAGGTATATGAGTGCATCCCAGATCCTATGAAACTAGCGTCAACAACGAGCCCACAACGACAGAACCAATCGTTAGGTACTTTCGCAAGACACTGAAAGAGGGGAACATTCCGACAGTGAACATCCAAAGGGTCTTCTCAAATCTAGTAAATCCTCTTCAATCCAGCTTCACCATATCATCCCTCAGATTGGAACTTGCCTTCTCTACCGACGTTTGCTGCACATGGACGAGGAGTTTGTCAGCCATGCAGGATGTCGAATAAGTATGTAGAAGTGGGGTACTATAGAAATGACAATGCAAAACGAATGGACACATGCTGAAAGCAATAGTTCGAGAATGCCTATCACAATGTCAGTCGGTAATGGCATATTCAAAACTAGTAACCTTGAGTCAACTCTTTCGAAGGAAAAACAAAAGCAAACCTTATTCTCTTGCTTGGTGCAAGTATTCCACGTTTCTCAATGCTCTTGTAGCGATCCCTTGCAAGATTACAACACCCCTGCACGAATTTTATAGTTAACTAACCCAGAGAGAAAAATAGAAAATCAACAAAACGAGAAGCACTTGTTACCTTTAGCTTTCTAAGTGAGCCACTAATCTCTTCTGTCAATAGAACTTGAACAGGAGCTGGCTCAAATCTGTTACATTTGTACCAAGGACAATAGCTAGATAAATATTTCTGTGCCAAAATGTTCCCCATAATCTACCATCATATCACTACATGTAACTAGTATGATGATGTGATTTGCAAAGCATCTAGTAACACAACCATTTTCATCATGAATGATCATTGGAAAACTAATTAGTTAGCTTAGAAATGTACTTGTGTCTGCCCAGACGAGGTGGGCCTGATTTACGTCTCTCCTCTTTAACCACAGTTCGACGTTTGTGCCTCTTCTCCTTTTCCTTGTCCTCTTTAGCTATCTCATCCATTATATTTGGCAAGCTGCAAAAGTACAGAACTCCGGTTTTCCTAAGCACATTTACAGTAACCTCGATGATCCAAGAACATAAACACCTACCTGTCAATTTCTTTCAAAATATTTTCCATTTTCTTTGCTTTCGCTTCTGCTCTTAACCTCTCCTTCCGGCGAGCTCTTCTGTTCATTTCTACTCTTGTAACTCTTTTTGTTGTGTTCTTCCTGAAAAGAAATAACCAAAAAAATAAAATACATAAGCTGGGAAATATATGCATACCCAGTTGGAAAGCTGACTTGCTGACTAGAGCTGGATGACAAGCATTAATGGCTGCTCTCAAACTCAGGAATATATACTGCCAAATCGGCATACGCTAGTTTCTTCACTGGATCAAGAATTTTTAGGCCATGGGAGAGGATATGGAAAAGCTGGGCACCAGGAAAATGCAAATTCTTCATATGGCCTATGGCACATGGTCGACGCTGGACTGCTGACCAGCTGGCTAAGGAAGGGTTGCCTAACCCACAAAGATGTTTGTTATGTGATCAGGATGAAGAGACCTTGAACCATTTGTTAGTCTCTTGTGTTTTCACACGGGAAGTTTGGTTCAACATCCTAAGATCAGTCGGTTTGCAGTAGCTTACTCCCAGTCATGATTCTTCTTCCTTTTATGAATTGTGGGAAGGATTAAACAAGGCCCTTGATGGTCCAACAAATAAGGTGCTGAGCAAGGACCTGATTTCACTAATCGTATTGGGGGCTTGGACCATTTGGAATCATCGTAATCATTGTGTTTTCAACAGAGCCCGTCCTAGCATTAGAGTAGTCATCAATTGGGTCAAGGATGAGTTCCACCTTTGGTGCAGGGCTGGAGCCCGTGGATTCTATAACATCCTAGCGCTCCAGCACACCAATCGGTGAACTCTGGTTTTGGGTCCTCAAGGTCATGGGTTCAGTTATTCCCTTTGTAAAGTGTATCTAGATTAGGGTGTGTGGTTTTGTGTGGAGCTGTATGAGGTTTTCTTTATATTGTAGGTCTTTAGCTCTCATTAACACTGTTCAAAGACCATGATATATTTTGGTAACTATTCAACCAAGGGAACCAATATTTTCACAATTAAGTTCGGAGACGTGATCACATGCCTAGATTTGTGAAAAATAAAAGGGCAGACCCAGTGCCGAAGGCTCCCACATGATCAGGGTATGAGGAAGGGATAAACCGAGGCAAGCCTTCCCCGCAAATACGAAGAGCTGGCTTCAAACCCACGAGACCCACAAGCTAGTGACTTAGTGAGACAACTCTCACCACATGCACAGATTTGTCTAGATTTTTTTATATATATTAGCACTTTGCAAACTTCTGGTAAACATATTGCAGTGCAGCCAGCATCAAAGATGCATTACGTCTGCAGTATTATCTATATTGCCAGAACAATACCAATGAACCAATGCCACATAACAAGGTACTACCATAGATTTTCAGGTCTAACCTTTGTCCAATGGAAGTATCAGCATCCTGATCTCCATTTTCTGCAGCATCTTCATCTTCATCTCCTTCACCAGCATCAAGAAAAAATTTCTGCAAGCCACATAAATGGTTAGTCAAACACTACTCAAAAGCATTTATCATCACAAAGCACACAGTTTATACAAATAAGATGCCAAACAAGTATTTCAAAGGTAAACATTAGAAGCAACCTCAACATGTAAACAGAACACATTTTCATGCTTATATGCTAACAGACATGCTTTCTCGCCCTGATGAAACACTTAAAAGATATTTATATGCATTGAGTTGCATGCACCGACCAGTTCAATACAAAAGATTAAGTTGATGAAAAGACATGAGCAATCCAATTGTATTCCAACACTCCCTCACGTGGAGGCTCCCCCCAAGCCCTAGGCGTGAAATAGGAGCGAGCAGAAATTATTTTATTTTATTCAAGGAGTGTTTGGCATTGCTCTAGAACAAAACTCAGGAGCTGGCCAGACCTAGCCAAACACCCCAACTCCAGAGTTGCAAACTCCATGGAGAAGAGCACTGCAGTATAAATTTTTGGAGTACCTCCTTTCTGCCCTTAAGTCCTTAAACAGCAACCTCGACATGGAGTTTGAAGGTATTTACCTGTCAATACCACTGGTTATGAGAAAACACCTAGACTCTGGAGCATAGCTTCTCTAGAAGTCTAGGGTGGAGCAGATCCATGCCAAATGCCCCCTCAAAAGAGCTAACCAAGATTCGAACTCAAGACCTCTGACTTTGAGACCAGTTCAACCCAAAAAGCTTAAGCTAATGGCAGAGGTGGATAATTCACTTATACTACAACAATATAAATATGGATTTCTGCATACCTATGAAAACAAAAACCAATAGATGCAAACAAAATAGGCATGCAGTTAAAATCAGAAACAGTGGCTTCTGCTCTTCTAGTAGGACAGGACAATGTCCAAATTGCAAAATAACTGTATAAGTGTCAGAGATAAAATGTACATCTTCTTCGGCTATAGCTTCACCAGGAACTATGAGTGGTACAGGTGTTGGCCCCAGCTCTTTCATGTACTCTTTGCGTTTTTCATCTGCTACAGCTTGAGCAAGAGAATCCTACAGATACCAAGACAAACCACATGAATCAAATGACTCTTCACTTTTAACAAAAGCAACACCAGAGTCCTCCTGTTAGGCTGTTACTGTCATCATTGAAAAGTGTAGGAGTATCTAATTTTTAACTACTCAGCAACAGAGCACGTTGCCCATATCAGGTACTTCTGAAAATAAATGTTAACACATACTTGATGCGCTTCGAATGGGGGATTAAATGAACATCCTGCAGGCTCAACTTCAACAGCAGGAATAACTGATATAGTAGATCTCTGCCAGTAGAAATATAAAAAAACACGCATTTAGTTTGACCATTTGAAAAATTGCAGATGCCACCAAATTCAGCATTTCAAAAACATAGATCAGCATGCCATGTATAGAAACACTGCATACTTTGCAAATGCAAATTTGTGTGCTTTTATATACAAACAGTAGTGTGTATTAACGAGACACATCACCTTTTTGGCCTTGGAATCACCTTTACCATCCACAGCCCAGATGTCAAAGTTCTTAACTACAGAATCATTTTCCTGTGGGGAAAAATAAACAATCACGTCACTTAGCAAGCAGCACAAATAAACTGAAAACAAGACACTCATTTTATATGGCAGATACCATAGGAACACTTTTCTCTCCCTGTGTCTCCTGCAATTTCTTCTTCTTTATCTTCTTATCCTTCTTGCCCGGCACAGAAGATGGGATTGGCTGCACAAACGGATTCCGCTTCAGTACACTCTCATGATAAAGAACCTTCTCCCTCTTCTTCTCGATCTTCCTTTTGACAGGAATATCTGAAAACAGTAAACAAAATTTCAGCTATAGCAGGGCATGATTAGCCCGAAAAGTATTAAGTTATAGATGTGGCAACAGACACACAGTAATCAAGTAGATGTGCTTTGAACTCCGATCATAAGCTACTGTGACAATTACAAAACCATCTAGTTATGAAGATTAAAGGGACCTGGTTAAGTATTATGCGCATCACAGACAGAGACTGCGCCTATTCGGTAGCACAACAAACACATCGATAATAATGAATTTTTCGGATGTGTTACTCTTACAAGTAACGTTTACCATGTTGCATCTCAAAAAAATAGCTTTATACTCTCATTCAACTTTATACTCTATCAGAAACTACAAAGATAATGTTCTAACTGAAACCGAGCGAGAGGGGGAGAAGTTAATGGCGGCGTAAGTGACGGAGGTGACCTTTGGTGGTTGTGTCCGAGGCGCCGGCGGCGGAAGTAGATGCGGAGGTGGCGGGCTTGTCGACAAAGAAGAGCGAGTCCGAAGGAAGAGAAGGGATGGCGGCGGTGCCCGCGTGGGCATCGCGCGTCTGCTTCTCGAAAAAATCGTCAATGTCGTCGGTGCCGATGTTGGCGCGCCACGCCTTCTTCCCCTTCCGTGAGCCCTTGGACGCCTTCCCCATCGCCGCGGCCGCTATCCTTCACGCGCACGCGGTGGAGGTCCGGAGGGAAGGGAAGCCGGCGGTAAGGAGGTCTCGGAAGGAGGCGGCGGGGGAAGGAGTGTGGAGGCTAGGTGAGGCTGAGTTATGGTGAGAAGCTAGGGTTTCCGCGATCTTGGTGGGTCACTGACGCAGTGGGGCCACAACAATATTGATATTAGGGATGAAAAGTAAAATCTAATCCCACCCGTACCGTTTTTGACGTTTGATCTGTCATTTTTGTAATTGCAAAAAAGATTCAGAAATGACACATAGCGTATCTCATCCATTTTTTTGATCCCGCTTTTATCCAGGTTGAACTTGTATTTATATCGTATTTGAAAAATCTGGAATCAATCCAATATGCATTAGTGTATTAGTTAAAACCTCATATTCATAGGTGACAAATTAGCACAAGAGTTCATTCTAGCCACATGCTCTTTTCAATAACAAATGACTTAAAGACTCAAACAAGATCGGTCATAGCTATATGTACACAACTAACAAGCAAACAACCATTGAATGTTGCCTCTATGTATCTATTAGTTTGGACAACAACTAATATGCAATCAAAACTTAAGTGCAAGCGAGCATCCTGATATATTGGATCATGATCCAACCGTATATTACATTTAACAATTAAATTATTCCACCGCTCATTCGTATAGATTTATAAAGAAGACTCTAACAAACCACAACTATATATATAGTTGAATCATGATCCAACAGATCGCGATGCTCGCTTGCACATAAGACCTAATTGCATATTAGTTATTGCCATTAGTTTCATGTTGGAGTCACTAGTTGGGCATCAGTATCATGTGTGTCATATTAATTACGAGTTTTCTCTTAATGTTATCGTTCGTTTTTGTACACTTGTTTATCCCACTCATGTTTCTGTTTCCCGACTATTCTAGACATGTCCCGTTTACGATGATAAGATGCGGAAGCGGAAACAAGAGATGGGTTTACCACGTGTTTCGTCTGTTTTTGAAAGTCGCCTAGAGAGGGGTGGATAGGCGGAATCTGAAAATTATAAACTTAAGCACACACTACAAGCCGGGGTTGGCGTTACAAATGAATTCGAGTCCGAAAGAGAGGGAAAACAAATCAACCAAGAAATAAAGCGGATGAACACGGTGATTTGTTTTACCGATGTTCGGTTCTAAAGAACCTAGTCCCCGTTGAGGTGGTCACAAAGACCAGGTCTCTTTCAACCCTTTCCCTCTCTCAAACGGTCACTTAGATCGAGTGAGCTTTCTTCTTTACTTCTCACGGGTCACTTAGACCCCGCAAGGACCACCACACAATTGGTGTCTCTTGCCTTGCTTACAAAGCACTTGAGAGTAACAAGGAAAGGAAAAGAAAGCCAACCAAGCAAACAAGAGCAACAAGAAACATAAGTGATCCTCTCACAAGCTCTAATGCGCTAGAGTTGAATTTTGGACTTTGAGTGGATCGATCGCTTTGATTTGTGTCTTGGAGTGAAGTCTATTACTCTTGTATTGAATGCAATGTGTGGAATGCTTGGGTGGTTGGAGTGGTAGTGGTTGGGGGTATTTATAGCCCTCAACCACCAAAGGACCGTTGGGGCAGGCTACTGTCGATGGACACCACCGGACATTGTCTAGTGCGTTAGCCACGTCACCCAACCGTTAAGGTTTGGGAGCATCTAACCGTTGGAGGCTTTGTCCTCTAGTGGCACCGGACAGTCCGGTGCCGCACCGGACAGACACTATTCAGTGTCCGGTGCGCCTCTAAGGGGCGGCTCTGACTCTGCGCGCACTGTTCTTCACTGTAGCTCTGATCTTCAGCTTTTGTAGGCGACCGTTGCGCAAAGTAGTCGTTGCTCCGCTGTCACACCGGACAGTCCGGTGGCACACCGGACAGTCCGGTGAATTATAGCGGAGCGCGCCCTGAGAAACCTTAGAGTGGCGAGTTTGAGACTGTGTGGTCCTGGTGCACCGGACACTGTCCGATGCGCCAGACCAAGGCACACTCGGTTTCTTTGCTCCTTTGTTATTGAACCCTATCTTCAATCTTTTTATTGGTTTGTGCTGAACCTTTATCCACCTGTGGAACATGTATTCTAGAGCAAACTAGTTAGTCCAATATTTGTGTTGGGCATTCAACCACCAAAATTAATACTGGGAAAAGGTTAACCCTATTTCTCTTTCAATCTCCCCTCTTTTGGTGATTGATGCCAACACAAACCAAAGCAAATATATAAGTGTAGAATTGAATTAGTTTGCATAAGTTAAGTGTGAAAGGGAAATAGTCTCAATATTTCCTATAATCGATTTTGGTGTTTGACGACCATCACAAACCTTGTGGACTAACCAGTTTGCCTAGTTGATCATTTCATAAGTGCATAAGTTCATCTACAACTATTCTAAATTGACTGTCCGGAATACCGTAGATTATTCCAGACAGGAGAAGCTTTTTGGAAAAAACACATACACGCGGACCGTCCGGCCCCTTGCGGCGGACCGTCCGCGGCACCAAGGTGATCCTCGGACAGGAACACTGCAAAAACACAAGTCTACACTACGGACCGTCCGATGGAGAAGCGAGCACCGTTCGAGACCAAGTGCGGACCGTCCGGCCTCAGGCATGGACTGTCCAGTCAGTGAAAACCAGAAAAACCCGAAGGTGACGGGTTCGGTAAAATGTATTTTTAGCGTCCTCGCGGACCGTCCGGGGTGCACGACCGGACCATCCGCAACTGCTTTATCTAACATCTGACGACACATTTAATGCATAGTAGCCGTTGATATAGCTGTTACTACTGACCGTTGCGATTGTAGCCGTTGATGTGCAGGGGCGGACCGTTCGGACCAGGGGCGCGGACCGTCCGTGGTCAGCAGAAAGGGAGCAACGGCTAGGAAGTGGTTGGGGGCTACAAATACAACCCCAATCACCTCCATTCACTTCATCCAAGCACTCCAATCCTTCACATTCAATACAAGAGCAAGCAATCCATTCAAAGACACAATCAAAGCTTCCAATCTCTCCAAGTTCCACAATTGAGACAAGTGATCATTAGTGATTAGTGACTTGAGAGAGAGAGAGTGATCTGTGTATTATTTGTCGCTCTTGTCGCTTGGCTTTTGCAATCGTGCTTTCTTCTTTTCCCATTCTTATTCTCAAGTGACTTGTAATCAAAGCAAGAGACACCAAGTGTGTGGTGGTCCTTGCGGGGTCTAAGTGACCCGTTTGATTAAGGAGAAAGCTCACTCGGTCTAAGTGACCGTTTGAGAGAGGGAAAGGGTTGAAAGAGACCCGGTCTTTGTGACCACCTCAACGGGGACTAGGTTCTTTAGAACCAAACCTCGGTAAAACAAATCATTGTGTTCATCCGCTTTATTTCCTTGGTTGATTTGTTTTCCCCTCTCTCCCGGACTTGACATTTATTCTAACGCTAACCCCGGCTTGTAGTGTGTTTGAGTTTGTAAATTTCAGATTTCGCCTATCCACCCCCCTCTAGGCGACTTTCAATTGGTATCAAAGCCCGGTGCTTCATTAGAGTTTAACAACTCGAAGTGATGTCGGGAGATCACGCCAATAGGGAGATGGAAACAGCCACAAGCCACGGGAAGGCTCCATCAAGGGAGTCCGGCGCCAAAGGAAGGGAGGAATCACCTCCACACGTCAAGTCGCACCGGAGTGGCGACAAGAAGAAGAAAATGAAGAAAGTGGTCTACTACGAGACCGATTCTTCGTCGCCCTCCACATCCAGCTCTGACGCGCCGTCCATCACTTCTAAGCGCCATGAGCGCAAGAAGTTTAGTAAGATCCCCCATGCTATCCCCGCATTTCTAAACGCACTCCTTTACTTTCCGTCCCATTAGGCAAACCATCGGTTTTTGACGGTGAAGATTATTGTATGTGGAGTGATAAAATGAGGCATCATCTAACCTTACTCCACGCGAGCATATGGGATATTGTTGAGTTTGGAGCGCATGTATCATCCGTAGGGGATGAAGGATATGATTTGGACGAAGTCACCCAAATCCGACACTTTGACTCCCAAGCAACTACTATACTCCTCGCCTCCTTGTGTCAAGAGGAGTATAATAAGGTGCAAGGGCTAAAAAGTGTCAAAGAGATTTGGGATGTACTAAAGACTGCACATGAAGGGGATGAGGTGACCAAGATCACCAAGCAGGAGACGATCGAGGGGGAGCTCGGTCAATTCATCCTCAACCAAGGAGAGGAGCCACAAGCAATGTACAACCGGCTCAAGACCTTGGTCAACCAAGTGTGCAACCTCGGGAGCACCAAATGGGATGACCATTAAATGGTTAAGGTTATTCTTAGATCACTCATATTTCGTAATCCTACTCAAGTTCAATTAATACGTGGTGATCCTATGTCACACCCGGTTTTAGAAGGCAAACCGAATGCGAACCATGTACGTGCCAGGATCAGTTATTCACGTACACAGCAGTTACATAATATGGACATCATCACACAGTGCTCAAAATAGTATTAATAAGGGAAATAGTCGATTACATCATACGTCTGAGACGTCCATATAGTTCTTACAATAAATCAAAGTGCGGAAAAGAAACGTAGATAACGCGGCCTTCACAGGCAGCCGACTGGGGGTTGCCGCTAACCCACACCTAGAACTCGTCGTAGTCTTGGAACTCCTGGAAGTCTCCTTCCACAGCTTCATCTTCGCCTGAGCAGTGGTTGCAATGCTGACAACCTGGGGGGGGTTTGGTGTGTAGAGCAAGGGTGAGTACACATCAACATACTCAGCAAGTATCCTGTTTGGCTGTAGTGGACTAGCTTTATGTGGGGATAAGTCAAGCAGTTGCTTTTAGTTGGTCAGATTATTATTTACTAGTAGAAAGCCAAGTTTTAGCATTAACCCAAGTTATTAACCCGATGTACCCTTTCCAAACGGAAAGAATACCACTTACCAGCATCATAATCATAACCAGAATCAACAGTCTCATAACCACCTGTACCACAATGTCTCTGATCAAGTACCACTAATCATTGGAGCTCCCTTGGCCGCTCATAACCGCGAGCACGGCTGATATATCAGTTTCATAACACTCTGCAGAGGTTGTGCACTTTACCCACAAGCCGTGATTCCCTCTCTGGCCCGGGCTTGCAAGACCCTTATTCACTCCCGAGGTGAATGGCCAGGGATTCACTACGAAGCCTTTACAAAGATTCCCCGGGGCTGTAGCCACCCGTTAGGTTTCCTAAATGCACCGCACTCCTCCCCAAGGGGCGAACCCAAACTTGGCAGAGCGAGCCGCATACACCGAGCCCCATTGACGGCACGACGGCTAAGTGAACTACACCCCGGATCCTCTAATTATTCAGCTAAGGGCACCCCATTCCACCCTCATGGTTGCACTGTTTTCCCGGGCGGTCATCCATAGAACAGGTCCTTACGGAGAGGCACTCGAGAAACCGCTCGAGCCCCCTTGAAAACCACAAGTATAATCATAAAGAATAACGGGAAAACAGCGTATCATAGATAATCACATCATGTTCATTGATTAGAGTTGAGCAATAGCATCAGACTAAGTAGTAATAATCCGACCCAAATAGGTAAACAAGGACATGGATAACGAAAGCTAGTCAATCCTTAGGTATAAATGTGTAATGCGGGAGGTGAATTAAAGAATGAATAGGACATAGATAGGTCAAAGGACACTTGCCTCCACCAAACGACTGCTGCTCAGGGGCTTCTCCTGCGAATTCCTCGGGCTCTTCGACCGGATCGTTCTCTACGCGAGCGCAAACATACATACATACATCCACATATTTAATACAAAAGAACAGTACACCATACAAGATAACAAATAAAGCGAATATGCATCAAGTATGACATTTGATAACGCATTTGTTATGGTTAGAAAGAAACGGGAAAGGTCTCGCAGGGGGGTTAAATCTTATGCACTAATGACACAATTGGTTTTTAACAAAATAATTCTGTTATACATATTTATATCTACTAATGGAAACCTAATCACTTTTAGTTGATCAACATTGCACAGGGTAAACAATTAACTACGTGAATCAATAGCATAACGGAATTTTAAATTAAACTACCTATTTTCTCATAGCATGAACAGTGATTAGCCTACTTAAAATACAGTAATTATGATCACAGAAAGTAAATAAAATAAAATAAAAAAAATAAAAAAAAACAGAAGGGGGGGGCGGTTGAACCGGCCCTAGGGCGGTTGAACCGGCCCTAGGCGGGGCGCGCAGGGGCGGCCGAGCTGGCGAGGGCGGGGCGGCCGAACCGGCGGAGCGCAGGGGCGGCCGAACCGGCGGGGCAGGGGGCGGCGCAGGGGGCGGCCGAGCCGGCCGTGGGGCGGCCGAACCGGCGGGGCGCAGGGGCGGCCGAACCGGCGGGGCAGGGGGCGGGGCGGGGCGGCCGAGCCGGGCGAGGCAGGGGGGAGGGGATGGGGGAGGGAGGAGAGGGGGAGGGGGAGCTCACCGGGGAGGGGCGCGACGGCGAGGGGCGGCCGGCGGCAGGGGCGGCCGAGGGCGGCGATTGGGCAGGGGGCGGCGGCGGCTTAGGGCAGGGGTAGGGGCGGCGGCTTAGGGAGAGGGAGAGAAAATGAGAGAAAATGAGAGGGAGGGAGAAAGAATTGGGGGAAAAAGGGGAGGTGGGGGGGGGGGCGGTTGGGCCTATTGGGCCCAAGGGGGGGGCGCGCAGGGGCCTGGGCCGGCCGGGGTCGGCCCACGGCGCGGGAAAGAGAGAAAAAAAGAGGAGAGAAAAAGAGAGGGAGGAAAAAAGAAAGAAAAGATCTTCTCCACATTTTCGAAATCCGATCTTTCTACATGAATGCAATTGCGCTTTCAAAGCAATCAAAAGAAATGCAAGGGCGGCATGGTGCATCAAACAACATAAAGTATTTAGGGTTTTTATACGTACGGGAATTCCAAACCGAATCCCGCTTAGAACTTTGGAAAAGGCCAAGGTTTAGCGAAGGGAAAAAGAAAAGGAAAAGGTAACGCCCGAATTTTGGCGAGTAAAGAAAAGAAAAAAATTCAACTGCAAAATTCGGGGCGTTACAAACCTATCCCCCTTAAAAGAATCTCGCCCTCGAGATTCAGGGCTGGCTAGCAAAGAGCTCTGGGTACTTAGCCATCAGATCATCTTCACGCTCCCAGGTTGCTTCTTCCTCAGAGTGGTGATTCCATCTGACTTTGCACATTCTGACGGTCTTCCTTCGGGTGACTCTATCTGCAACCTCAAGGATCTGAGCTGGCTTCTCAACATAGGTCAAGTCCTCCTGGACCTCAAGACCTTCCACTGGCAACTGCTCTTCCGGCACACGCAAGCACTTCTTCAACTGAGACACATGAAAGACATTATGCACAGCAGACAAATTCTCTGGCAAACTGAGCTGATAAGCCACTTCTCCTCGTCTTGCAAGAATCTGATACGGACCAATATAGCGGGGTGCTAGCTTGCCTTTCACTCCGAACCTTCTGACTCCTCTGATCGGTGACACTTTCAGATAAACAAAGTCTCCGACTTCGAAACTCAGCTCTCTTCTTCTTGTGTCTGCATAGCTTCGCTGCCTCGATTGCGCTATCTTCAGATTCTCTCGGACCATCTTGATGTTCTCTTCGGCTTCAAGCAGAATGTCTGGCCCAAACACTTGCTTCTCTCCAGGCTGATCCCATTGCAACGGAGTTCTGCAACTCCTTCCATACAGCGCTTGAAATGGTGACATCTTCAAACTGGCCTGATAACTGTTGTTATAGGAAAACTCCGCATAAGGCAATCGCTTGTCCCATCCGGACTGATCTTGCAACGCACAGGCTCTCAACATGTCTTCAAGAATTTGATTGGTTCTTTCAGTCTGACCATCTGTCTGCGGGTGATAAGCTGAACTGAAATTCAGATGCGTGCCCAAGGCCTCATGCAACTGCTGCCAGAAATGAGAGGTGAACTGCGTTCCTCTGTCTGACACTATCTTCTTTGGCACACCATGAAGACAAACGATCCGAGACATATACAATTCTGCCAATACTGCACTGTTGTAGTTGGTCTTGACAGGTATGAAGTGGGCTGACTTGGTCAAGCGGTCCACTACTACCCAAATGGAATCGTAGCCGGCTCGAGTGCGAGGCAATCCGACTATGAAATCCATACCAATTTCATCCCATTTCCACTGAGGGATCTGCAACGGTTGCAACAATCCAGCTGGTCTCTGGTGTTCTGCCTTAATTCTTCGACAACTATCGCACATAGCCACATGCTCTGCGATTTCTCTTTTCATTCCGTACCACCAGAATTTCTTCTTCAGATCCTGATACATCTTCTCACTGCCAGGGTGAATCGAATAAGCTGTCTCATGAGCTTCCTTAAGAATCAACTCCCGAATAGACTGGACATTGGGAACACACAAGCGGTCTTTGAACCATATCACGCCTTCTGCATCTTCTCGAAAATCTTTGCCTCTGCCATCTAGAATCAATCGCCGAATCTCACTGATCTTCTCATCATTCTTCTGCGCTTCTTTGATTTCGCGCTCCAAGGTAGGCTCCAATTCAACTGTGACTCCTCGCGAATTGTTCAGAAATCCGAGACTCAACCTGTCAAACTCCTTAGCCAACTCATAAGGCATCGGACGAGCGACCATCAGATTGACTTGACTCTTTCTGCTCAAAGCATCTGCCACTACGTTTGCTTTGCCGGGATGGTAATGAATCTCCAACTCATAGTCTTTGATCAATTCTAACCATCTTCGTTGCCTCATGTTCAATTCTGACTGAGTGAATATGTACTTCAGACTCTTGTGGTCTGTGTAAACATCGCATTTCTGTCCATACAGATAGTGCCTCCATGTCTTCAGTGCGTGAACCACTGCTGCCAACTCTAGATCATGGATTGGGTAGTTCTTCTCATGAACCTTCAGCTGTCGGGACGAGTAAGCCACAACTCTTCCCTTTTGCATCAACACACATCCCAAACCTGTGTAACAAGCATCACAATACACCGAGAAGGGCTTGTGCACATCAGGCAGGACTAGGACAGGCGCTGTTGTCAACTTCTCTTTCAGCGCTTCAAAGGCCTCTTGGCATTTCTGGGTCCACTTGAACTCAACTTTGTTGCCTAGCAACGCTGTCATTGGTTTCGCAATCTTCGAAAACCCTTCAATGAATCGCCGATAATATCCGGCCATTCCAATGAAGCTCTTGATTCCTTAAGCATCTGTTGGCGCTTTCCAGTTTAGAATGTCTGCCACTTTCTTCGGATCCACAGCCAATCCTTCCTTGTTGATTATGTGACCCAAGAACAGGACTTCACTGATCCAGAACTCACACTTGCTCAACTTTGCATACAACTGGTGCTCTCGCAATCTCTGCAATACCATCCTCAAATGATCTGCATGCTCTTCTTCACTTTGAGAATAAACCAGAATGTCATCAATGAATACCACCACGAACTTATCAAGATAATCCATGAATACACTGTTCATCAAGTTCATGAAGAATGCTGGCGCATTGGTCAAACCAAAAGACATCACTGTAAACTCATATAAACCATACTTGGTAATGAACGCCGTCTTCGGAATGTCCGAAGGTCGGATCCTGAGCTGATGATAACCTGACCTCAGATCAATCTTGGAGAACACACTGGCTCCTCTCAACTGGTCGAACAGATCTTCTATTCTGGGCAAAGGATACTTGTTCTTGATCGTGACCTCATTCAAAGCTCGATAATCAATACACATCCTCTTAGTGCCATCTTTCTTCTCCACAAACAAGACAGGGGCGGCCCAAGGCGAGGTGCTTGGCCGGATGTAACCTTTCTCTGACAGCTCATCAATCTGCTTCTTAAGCTCATCCAACTCTGGTCCAGATATTCTGTAAGCTCTCTTAGAGATAGGGGCGGTTCCAGGAAGAAGCTCTATAGCAAACTCAACTTTCCGCTCTGGTGGCATACCCGGTAAATCCTTTGGAAACACATCTGGGAATTCAGACACAACCTTGATACTCTCAATTGGGTCTGCTTCACTGCTATCGACAGCCATCTGATAACAACTTCCTTTCTTTGGCTCAGGCGGGACTAACTCGGTCACCACTTCCTCTCCTAGTGGGGACACCAACTTGATTGTCCTTTTATCACAACTGATAACTGCCTGATACTTATCTAACCAATTCATCCCTAGGATGACATCTATTCCCTGAGTACCCATTACTATAAGGTTGGCGGGAAACGCTATCCCCCTTATTTCCACACTTACATTTAAACAAATGCTATCAGCTCGAATTCTACCACCGGCTGAGTCAATTTGAATGGGGGTTAACATGGTAGTAGTTGGAAGATTATGTGCTTCTACCCATGATGCAGTAATGAAAGAATGTGTTGCTCCAGTATCAAATAACACTTCTGCAATATGGGAGTCGACTGGGAACATACCTACTATCATGTCGGGGGTCTCCTGAACTGCTTCAGCCTCCAAGTGATTCAATCTTCCATGATTATAGCGCTGCTGAGAGCGATTGCCTGCTCCAGGCTGAGGCACATTCTGCTTTGCTGGGGCATTGGGGCCTGACTGCTGCTGGGCTGCCTTCTTCGGACATTGCATCACCCAATGGCCTTGCTCTCCACAGTGGAAACATGCCCTGTTTCCAACCTGAGCTGGTGCTGCCTGACTGTTCTGCTGATTTGCTGGGGCAGGAAGACGAGGTGCTTGCTGATTCTGCTTCTGAAACTGACCTCCTGACTGATTGCTCTGACGGTTCTGGTACTGATTCTGAGGGTACTGCCTTTGGAACTGCTGATACTGCTGACGCTGCTGATGCTGCTGAGGTGGACGCTGGTTCTGCCTGAACTGCTGAGGTTGATTGCCTGAGAAACGGGGACGGCTGCTGCTTCCAGGCTGGGGTCCACTGATCTTGCGCTTACGATCTTCCATCTCCTTGCGCTTTCTCTCTGTCATGATTGCTCTGTCAATCAGGTGCTGGAATGTCGGGAAGGTGTGATTCATCAGCTGATACTGCAGAGGGTCAACCAAGCCTCTCAGGAAACGGTACTGTCGCTTGGCGTCGGTGTTGACATCTTCAGGAGCGTAGCGAGACAATTGCAGAAACCTGTCCCGATACTCACTGACAGACGATGACCCTTGCTTAAGGGCCAGGAACTCCTCCTTCTTCACTGTCATCAGACCTGCAGGGACATGGTACTGACGAAAGCTACCTCTGAATTCTTCCCAGGTGATGGTGTCGGGGTTGGCATGGGTGGCGAGGTAAGACTCCCACCATGACTGGGCTGCTCCTCTCAACAGACGGGGACCATACAGAACTTTCTCCCTGTCATCGCACTGAGCGGTATGCAACTCCCGCTCCACAGTGCGCAGCCAATCTTCAGCATCCATGGGGTCAGAAGAGTGAGCGAACGTTGGTGGATGACCTCTCATGAATTCAGCACGCTTATCTCTAGGCATCTGAGGCATCTGAGGCTGGGGTGGTGCTTGCTGCTGCTGCTGCTGCTGCTGCTGAATGGCGGCCAGAGTCTGACCGATGGCTTGAACTGCCTGAGTCTGCATCAGAAACATCTGCTCAATCGACATCGGGGGCGGGGGCGGCAGGTGCTGCTGCTGGGGCACCTCATCCTGCGGAGCGGCTCGCTCCTGCTGAGCACGCCTTCCTCCTCTACGCCTGTTCTCTGACATCTGCAGAACGCAACCACACATCAGAACTGATCTGGCAAAGCTTGCAGCATAAGAAAAGAGTAGAGAATTCTCCAACAGCACTGAACAGATGAGCATCTTCACTGATCTCCAACACAGACCACACAGCTTCTCAGATAAAGAGGAAAGGAGAATAATGGGTTTCCCAACTATATAACTAACTTTATTGACATAGTATGTAAACCAAAATGCAGGGGATACCCACACTCTGGTGACAATCATTACAAAGATCCAAACCAAACATAGTTCATCATGACAAACATAAATGCACAGGATATAGCAAACTACCCTGTCTAACTAAAACTAACTAAGACCGAGACTAACGCTAAGACTGAAGCTTCCATGTATATATTTATTTCGTATTAATTACAAGATCCAACTCTAACGATCTATGGTTCTAGGTTGATCTTGGTCTTGCAGGCGGGATTGCCATAAGACTGGTGTCCACGCTGAGGTGAGCGGTACGGGTGCTGAGTCCCAACGGGAGCGGGGGAACCACCGTCCAGATAACGACGTTCCGCGCGCTCAGCCCGCAGCAGGGCGATCTCAGCACGAGCCCTACTCAGCTCGTCTAGTGCATGGTCCAGCTCCGTGTTTAGCACGGCGGCTAGGTTGACTGTGCTGCTCAACCTAGGATTGCCCTCACCGACAGGTGAGACAATCACGCCTCCTGTGCTGCCAGATGAACGGCGGGGGTAATACTTCAGGTCAAGACCGTCAGCTGCCCCACCGAAAACCGAGCAGTAGTGCGAAAGCGCACGCCGTGCAGCATCTTGCATGGCTGCCTCAGCTGAGTCCCGCTCAGAGATAGAATAGTGCTCTGAACAGGCCTCTGCACCCTGGAGACTGTCCTCCGGGCAGCGCACCAAGCAAGTTGCCTCCCAGCGGTCCGGGTAGACCCCGCGACTATGCTGGTAGACCACACAGCGATACTCGACGGACCAAGTATGCCGGTCAAATGCCCGACGTAGCAGGGTGTCGAGCGCATCGTGGAAGTGACACCCGCGAGCAGCGTCGCGAGTGATGGGTCGAGCAACCCATCCTTCCGGCTCAGGGTTAGCAGAGAAGTCGGTGTCGTGGCTCGAGCTGTCGTCGCCATCTCCGTCGTCTGGGTCTCCTCCAGCAGCTACTCCAGAGGCTGGGGCGCCCAGTGGTGGTGCAGGGGGCGGCTCCAGAGGAAGCACAGGGGAGCAGCTCCTCACAGACTCTATCTCCTGGTGGAGCGAGAGGGAAGAGCTCCGCTGCTCCTGTCGTCGACGTTCCTGCTCCTCACGCAGGCGGTGGTGTAGTCTCTCCAAGTGGCTGGACTGTCCGGCCACAGGACGGCGAAGCGGACGCTCAGCAAGGCGGGAGGGTAAGAAGGGGATGACTGACTTTCGTGCAGTGTGTCTAAGTCGAGCCATCTACAAAAGACATCGCAAGCAAAAGGGTAAGAACAGAATTAATATGACCAGCAAGTAATGAATCATAAGTAAATGAAGGATTGGAATAAAACATGATTTTCAGCAAGGTATAGTATATAGTAGAACATAGGTTTGGTCGGTAGGACCAACTTTTGAAGGGATATCAAAGTCAAGGTAGGGACAGAGGTCTATAGTCCTTAGAACGACCATTCTACTCTAGGTTAGCGGTCCTACAGTCAGCACGGCTCTGATACCACTTATGTCACACCCGGTTTTAGAAGGCAAACCGAATGCGAACCATGTACGTGCCAGGATCAGTTATTCACGTACACAGCAGTTACATAATATGGACATCATCACACAGTGCTCAAAATAGTATTAATAAGGGAAATAGTCGATTACATCATACGTCTGAGACGTCCATATAGTTCTTACAATAAATCAAAGTGCGGAAAAGAAACGTAGATAACGCGGCCTTCACAGGCAGCCGACTGGGGGTTGCCGCTAACCCACACCTAGAACTCGTCGTAGTCTTGGAACTCCTGGAAGTCTCCTTCCACAGCTTCATCTTCGCCTGAGCAGTGGTTGCAATGCTGACAACCTGGGGGGGGGGGGGGGGGTTTGGTGTGTAGAGCAAGGGTGAGTACACATCAACATACTCAGCAAGTATCCTGTTTGGCTGTAGTGGACTAGCTTTATGTGGGGATAAGTCAAGCAGTTGCTTTTAGTTGGTCAGATTATTATTTACTAGTAGAAAGCCAAGTTTTAGCATTAACCCAAGTTATTAACCCGATGTACCCTTTCCAAACGGAAAGAATACCACTTACCAGCATCATAATCATAACCAGAATCAACAGTCTCATAACCACCTGTACCACAATGTCTCTGATCAAGTACCACTAATCATTGGAGCTCCCTTGGCCGCTCATAACCGCGAGCACGGCTGATATATCAGTTTCATAACACTCTGCAGAGGTTGTGCACTTTACCCACAAGCCGTGATTCCCTCTCTGGCCCGGGCTTGCAAGACCCTTATTCACTCCCGAGGTGAATGGCCAGGGATTCACTACGAAGCCTTTACAAAGATTCCCCGGGGCTGTAGCCACCCGTTAGGTTTCCTAAATGCACCGCACTCCTCCCCAAGGGGCGAACCCAAACTTGGCAGAGCGAGCCGCATACACCGAGCCCCATTGACGGCACGACGGCTAAGTGAACTACACCCCGGATCCTCTAATTATTCAGCTAAGGGCACCCCATTCCACCCTCATGGTTGCACTGTTTTCCCGGGCGGTCATCCATAGAACAGGTCCTTACGGAGAGGCACTCGAGAAACCGCTCGAGCCCCCTTGAAAACCACAAGTATAATCATAAAGAATAACGGGAAAACAGCGTATCATAGATAATCACATCATGTTCATTGATTAGAGTTGAGCAATAGCATCAGACTAAGTAGTAATAATCCGACCCAAATAGGTAAACAAGGACATGGATAACGAAAGCTAGTCAATCCTTAGGTATAAATGTGTAATGCGGGAGGTGAATTAAAGAATGAATAGGACATAGATAGGTCAAAGGACACTTGCCTCCACCAAACGACTGCTGCTCAGGGGCTTCTCCTGCGAATTCCTCGGGCTCTTCGACCGGATCGTTCTCTACGCGAGCGCAAACATACATACATACATCCACATATTTAATACAAAAGAACAGTACACCATACAAGATAACAAATAAAGCGAATATGCATCAAGTATGACATTTGATAACGCATTTGTTATGGTTAGAAAGAAACGGGAAAGGTCTCGCAGGGGGGTTAAATCTTATGCACTAATGACACAATTGGTTTTTAACAAAATAATTCTGTTATACATATTTATATCTACTAATGGAAACCTAATCACTTTTAGTTGATCAACATTGCACAGGGTAAACAATTAACTACGTGAATCAATAGCATAACGGAATTTTAAATTAAACTACCTATTTTCTCATAGCATGAACAGTGATTAGCCTACTTAAAATACAGTAATTATGATCACAGAAAGTAAATAAAATAAAATAAAAAAAATAAAAAAAACAGAAGGGGGGGGGGCGGTTGAACCGGCCCTAGGGCGGTTGAACCGGCCCTAGGCGGGGCGCGCAGGGGCGGCCGAGCTGGCGAGGGCGGGGCGGCCGAACCGGCGGAGCGCAGGGGCGGCCGAACCGGCGGGGCAGGGGGCGGCGCAGGGGGCGGCCGAGCCGGCCGTGGGGCGGCCGAACCGGCGGGGCGCAGGGGCGGCCGAACCGGCGGGGCAGGGGGCGGGGCGGGGCGGCCGAGCCGGGCGAGGCAGGGGGGAGGGGATGGGGGAGGGAGGAGAGGGGGAGGGGGAGCTCACCGGGGAGGGGCGCGACGGCGAGGGGCGGCCGGCGGCAGGGGCGGCCGAGGGCGGCGATTGGGCAGGGGGCGGCGGCGGCTTAGGGCAGGGGTAGGGGCGGCGGCTTAGGGAGAGGGAGAGAAAATGAGAGAAAATGAGAGGGAGGGAGAAAGAATTGGGGGAAAAAGGGGAGGTGGGGGGGGGGGGTTGGGCCTATTGGGCCCAAGGGGGGGGCGCGCAGGGGCCTGGGCCGGCCGGGGTCGGCCCACGGCGCGGGAAAGAGAGAAAAAAAGAGGAGAGAAAAAGAGAGGGAGGAAAAAAGAAAGAAAAGATCTTCTCCACATTTTCGAAATCCGATCTTTCTACATGAATGCAATTGCGCTTTCAAAGCAATCAAAAGAAATGCAAGGGCGGCATGGTGCATCAAACAACATAAAGTATTTAGGGTTTTTATACGTACGGGAATTCCAAACCGAATCCCGCTTAGAACTTTGGAAAAGGCCAAGGTTTAGCGAAGGGAAAAAGAAAAGGAAAAGGTAACGCCCGAATTTTGGCGAGTAAAGAAAAGAAAAAAATTCAACTGCAAAATTCGGGGCGTTACATCCTAGATACAAGCTAATGTCTCCCGAGGAAGTTGAAAGGGAAATAGGGCTCAAACCTTTTCCTAAATGATTTTGGTGGTTGAATGCCCAACACAAATAATTGGACTAACTAGTTTGCTCTAGATTATATATTCTACATGTGCCAAAGGTTCAACACAAACCAATAAAAAGATCAAAGTTAGGGTTCAAAAGAAAGGAGCAAAAGAAACCGAAGAGAACCCTGGTCTGGCGCACCGGACTGTCCGGTGTGCCACCAGACAGTGTGCGGTGCCCAGGGCCGTACGACTTCAAACTTGCCACCTTCGGGTTTCTGGAGAGCCGCTCCGCTATAATTCACCGGACTGTCCGGTGTGCCACCGGACTGTCCGGTGCACCAGCGGAGCAACGGCTCCAGCGCAACGGTCGACTGCAACGGACACCTGCAAAAGTGCTACAGTGCGCGGATAGTTCGCGCAGAGTCAGAGCAGCCGCCAGAAGGCGCACCAGACAGTGAACAATGCTTGTCTGGTGCCCCAAGAAGTCAAAGCTCCAACGGTCGAAACCATCAGAACCCTAACGGTTGGGTGACGTGGCTGACGCACCGGACACTGTCCGGTGGCGCACCGGACTGTCCGGTGCGCCCATCGACAGCAGCCTTTCCCAACGGTTGAATTGGTGGTTGGGGCTATAAATACCCCCAACCACCTCCACTCCAACCATCCAAGCATTCACTCCTTCACATTTAATACAAGAGCAACATACACCACTCCAAAGACACAATTCAAGAGATCGATCCGCTCAAAGTCTCAAAATCCACTCTAGCGCATTTAGACTCGTGAGAGGATCATTTGTGTTTTCTTGTGCTCTTGTTTGCTTTGTTGGCTTTCTTCCTTCCTCATTCTTGTTCCCAAGTGTTTTGTAAGCAAGGCAAGAGATACCAATTGTGTGGTGGTCCTTGCGGGGTCTAAGTGACCCGTGAGAATTAAGGAGAAAGCTCACTCGGGCTAAGTGACCGTTTGAGAGAGGGAAAGGGTTGAAAGAGATCCGGTCTTTGTGACCACCTCAACGGGGACTAGGTTCTTTGGAACCGAACCTCGGTAAAACAAATCATCGTGTCATCCGCTTTATTTCTTGGTTGATTTGTTTTCGCCCTCTCTCCCGGACTTAGATTTTATTCTAACGCTAACCCCGGCTTGAAGTGTGCTTAAAGTTTGTAAATTTCAGTTTTTGCCTATCCACCCCCCTCTAGGCGACTTTCAATTGGTATTAGAGCCCAATACTTCATTAGAGTTTAACCACTCGAAGTGATGTCGGGAGGATCAGCCAAGAGGGAGATGGAAACGACCACAAGCCATGGGAAGGATCCATCAAGAGAGTCCAGCGCAAAAGGAAGGGAGGACTCACCTCCCCGTGTCAAGTCGCACCAGAGTGACGACAAGAAGAAGAAGATAAAGAAAGTGGTCTACTACGAGACCGATTCTTCGTCACCCTCCACATCCGGCTCCAACGCGCCGTCCGTCACTTCTAAGCGCCATGAGCGCAAGAAGTTTAGTAAGATCCCCTTACGCTATCCCCGCATTTCCAACACACTCCTTTACTTTCCGTCCGATTAGGCAAACCACCATTTTTTACGGTGAAGTTTATTGTATGTGGAGTGATAAAATGAGGCATCATCTAACCTCACTCCACGCAAGCATATGGGATATTGTTGAGTTTGGAGCGCAGGTACCATCCGTGGGGGATGAAGGATATGATTCGGACAAGGTCACCCAAATCCGGCATTTTGACTCCCAAGCCACCACTATACTCCTCGCCTCTCTATGTCGAGAGGAGTATAATAAGGTGCAAGGGCTAAAAAGTGCCAAAGACATTTGGGATGTACTAAAGACCGCACATGAAGGGGATGAGGTGACTGAAAGGGAATTAGGCTTACACCTATTTCCTAATTGATTTTGGTGGTTGAATTGCCCAACACAAATAATTGGACTAACTAGTTTGCTCTAGTCTATAAGTTATATAGGTGTCAAAGGTTCACACTAAGCCAATAAAAAGACCAAGAAAAGGGTTCAACAAAGAGAGCAAGGGATAACCGAAGGCTGCCCTGGTCTGGCGCACCGGACTGTCCGGTGTGCCACCGGACAGTGTCCGGTGCACCAGGGAACTCCAAGCTAAACTTCGCACCTTCGGGAAAACGCAGAGGCGCTTCGCTATAATTCACCGGACTGTCCGGTGCACCACCGGACAGTGTTCGGTGCCCCAGGGGAGAGCGACTCTGAACTCGCCAGCTTCGGGAATCTGCTCCGCTATAATTCACCGGACATGTCTGGTGCACACCGGACTGTCCGGTGAGCCAGCGGAGCAACAACTACTTCACGCGCAACGGTCGACTGCAACGCATTAAATGCGCGCCTGTGCGCGCAGAGGAGCAGCGCACGCGCGGGTGGCACACCGAACAGTCTATAGGACTTGTCCGGTGCACCACCGGACAGGCAGGCGGGCCCACAAGTCAGAGCTCCAACGGTCGGAACCCAACGGCCTGGTGACGTGGCTAGCGCACCGAACAGTGTCCGGTGGCGCACCGGACTGTCCGGTGCGCCATGCGACAGCAGCCTCCACCAAACGGCTAGTTTGGTGGTTGGGGCTATAAATACCCCAACCACCCCCACATTCAAGTCATCCAAGTTTTCCACCTTCCAACTACTTACAAGAGCTCTAGCATTCAATTCTAGACACACCCAAGTGATCAAATCCTCTCCCAATTCCACACAAAGCATTAGTAATTAGTGAGAGAGATTTGTTGTGTTCTTTTGAGCTCTTGTGCTTGGATTGCTTCTTTCTTTCACTCTTTCTTGCGATCAACTCAATTGTAACCAAGGCAAGAGACACCAATTGTGTGGTGGTCCTTGCGGGGAAGTTTGTTCCCGTTTGATTGAGAAGAAGAAGCTCACTCGGTCCGAGGGACCGTTTGAGAGAGGGAAAGGGTTGAAAGAGACCCGGTCTTTGTGACCACCTCAACGGGGAGTAGGTTTGCGAGAACCGAACCTCGGTAAAACAAATCCTCGTGTCACACTCTTTATTCGCTTGCGATTTGTTTTGCACCCTCTCTCGGACTCGATTATATTACTAACGCTAACCCGACTTGTAGTTGTGATTAAGTTTGTAAATTTCAGATTCGCCCTATTCACCCCCCTCTAGGCGACTTTCAATTGGTATCAGAGCCGGTGCTTCATTAGAGCCTAACCGCTCGAAGTGATGTCGGGAGATCACGCCAAGAAGGAGATGGAGACCGGCGACAAGCCGACTACAAGCCACGAGAAAGCTTCATCGGAAGAGTCCCGCAACAAAGGGAAGGGGAAGGAGAAGAAATCCTCTTCCCACAAGTCGCATCGGAGTGGCGATAAGAAAAAGAAGATGAGGAAGGTGGTCTACTACGAGACCGATACTTCATCACGTTCCACCTCCGGCTCCGACGCGCCATCCATTACTTCTAAGCGCCATGAGCGCAAGAAGTTTAGTAAGATCCCCCTACGCTATCCTCGCATTCCTAAACATACGCCTTTACTTTCCGTCCCTTTAGGCAAACCACCAACGTTTGATGGTGAAGATTATGCTAGGTGGAGTGATTTAATGCGATTTCACCTAACCTCACTCCACAAAAGTATATGGGACGTTGTTGAGTTTGGTGTACAGGTGCCATCCATAGGGGATGAAGATTATGATGAGGATGAAGTGACCCAAATCCAACACTTCAACTCCCAAGCCTCAACTATACTCCTCGCCTCTCTAAGTCGAGAGGAGTATAACAAGGTGCAAGGGTTGAAAGGTGCCAAGGAAATTTGGGACACGCTAAAGACCGCGCACGAAGGAGACGAGGTGACCAAAATCACCAAGCGGGAAACGATCGAGGGGGAGCTCGGTCGCTTTCGACTTCGCCAAGGGGAGGAGCCACAAGACATGTACAACCGGCTCAAGACCTTGGTGAACCAAGTGCGCAACCTCGGAAGCAAAAAATGGGATGACCACGAAATGGTTAAGGTTATTCTAAGATCACTTGTTTTCCTTAACCCTACTCAAGTTCAATTAATTCGTGGCAATCCTAGATAGACACTAATGACCCCCGAGGAAGTAATCGGGAATTTTGTGAGCTTTGAATTGATGATCAAAGGCTCAAAGAAGATCAACGAGCTTGACGACCCCTCCACGTCCGAAGCACAACCGGTCGCATTTAAGGCGACGGAGGAGAAAAAGGAGGAGTCTACATCGAGTAGAACACCCATCGACGCCTCCAAGCTCGACAACGAGGAAATGGCGCTCATCATCAAGAGCTTCCGCCAAATCCTCAAGCAAAGGAGGGGGAAAGATTACAAACCCCGCTCCAAGAAAGTTTGCTACAAGTGTGGTAAGCCCGGTCACTTTATAGCAAAATGTCCTATTTCTAGTGATAGTGACAGGGGCGACGACAAGAAGGGGAGAAGAAAGGAGAAGAAGAAGTACTACAAGAAGAAGAGCGGTGATGCCCATGTTTGCCGGGAATGAGACTCCAACGAGAGCTCCACCGACTCCTCTGACGAGGACGCCGCAAACGTCGCCGTCACCAAGGGACTTCTCTTCCCCAACGTCGGCCACAAGTGCCTCATGGCAAAGGACGGCAAAAGGAAGAAGGTAAAATCAAGATCCTCCACTAAATATGAAACCTCTAGTGATGAGGAAAATGCTATCAATGAGGAGGATAACTTGTACATTCTTTTTGCCAACCTAAACATGCAACAAAAAGAAAAATTAAATGAATTGATTAGCGCTATTCATGAGAAGGATGATCTCTTGGACACCCAAGAGGACTTCCTTATTAAAGAAAACAAAAAGCATGTTAAGGTTAAAAATGCTTACGCTCTAGAAGTAGAAAAATATGGAAAACTATCTAGTGAGCTAAGCACATGCCATGAGACTATTGACAACCTGAGAAATGAGAATGCTAATTTGTTAGCTAAGGTTGATTCAAATGCTTGTGATGTTTCAATTCCCAATCCTAGAAATGATAATGTTGATTTGCTTGCTAAGATTGAAGAATTGAACATTTCTCTTGCTAGCCTTAGGAATGAAAATGAAGAATTGCTTGCTAAGGCTAAAGAATTAGATGTTTGCAATGCTTCCATTTCCGACCTTAGAAGTAAGAATGATATATTGCATGCTAAGGTTGTAGAATTAAAATCTTGCAAACCCTGTACATCTATCGTTGAACATGTTTCTATTTGCACTAGATGTAGAGATGTTGATATTGATGCTATTCATGATCATATGGTATTAATTAAGCAACAAAATGATCATATAGCTAAATTAGATGCTAAAATTACCGAGCATGAACTAGAAAATGAAAAAATTAAGTTTCCTCGTAGTATGCTTTATAATGGGAGACGCCCTGGCATTAAGGATGGCATTGGCTTCCAACAGGGAGGCAATGTCAAACTTAATGCCCCTCCTAAGAATTTGTCCAACTTTGTTAAGGGCAAGGCTCCCATGCCTCAGGATAACGAGGGGTACATTTTATACCCTGCCGGTTATCCCGAGAGCAAGATTAGGAGAATTCATTCTAGGAAGTCTCACTCTGGCCCTAACCATGCTTTTATGTATAAGGGTGAGACATCTATGTCTAGGCAACCAACCCGTGCTAAGTTGCCTAAGAAGAAAACTCCTAATGCATCAAATGACCATAGCATTTCATTCAAAACTTTTGATGCATCATATGTTTTAACTAACAAATCCGGCAAGGTAGTTGCCAAGTTTGTTGGGGGCAAACACAAGGGATCAAAAACTTGTGTTTGGGTACCCAAAGTTCTTGTATCTAATGCCAAAGGACCCAAAACAGTTTGGGTACCTAAAACAAAGAACTAAACTTGTTTTGTAGGTTTATGCATCCGGGGGCTCAAGTTGGATCATCGACAGCGGGTGCACAAACCACATGACAGGGGAGAAAAAGATGTTCTCCTCCTACGAGAAAAACCAAGATTCCCAACAAGCTATCACATTCGGGGATGGAAACCAAGGTTTGGTCAAAGGTTTGGGTAAAATTGCTATTTCACCTGACCATTCCATTTCTAATGTTTTTCTTGTAGATTCTTTAGATTACAATTTGCTTTCCGTTTCTCAATTATGTCAAATGGGCTATAACTGTCTATTTACTGATGTAGGTGTCACTGTCTTTAGAAGAAGTGATGATTCAGTAGCATTTAAGGGAGTGTTAGAGGGTCAGCTATACTTGGTAGATTTTGATAGAGCTAAACTCGACACTTGCTTAATTGCTAAGACTAACATGGGTTGGCTATGGCACCGCCGACTAGCTCATGTTGGGATGAAGAATCTTCACAAGCTTCTAAAGGGAGAGCACATTTTAGGATTAACAAATGTTCATTTTGAGAAAGACAGGATTTGTAGCGCATGCCAAGCAGGGAAGCAAGTTGGTGCTCATCATCCACATAAGAACATCATGACGACTGACAGGCCACTGGAGCTCCTACACATGGACCTATTCGGCCCAATAGCTTACATAAGCATCGGCGGGAGTAAGTACTGTCTAGTTATTGTGGATGATTATTCTCGCTTCACTTGGGTATTCTTTTTGCAGGAAAAATCTCATGCCCAAGAGACCCTAAAGGGATTCTTGAGACGGGCTCAAAACGAGTTCGGCTTAAGGATCAAGAAAATTAGAAGCGACAACGGGATGGAGTTCAAGAACTCACAAATCGAAGGCTTCCTTGAGGAGGAGGGCATCAAGCATGAGTTCTATTCTCCCTACACCCCACAACAAAATGGTGTAGTGGAGAGGAAGAATCGAACTCTTTTGGACATGGCAAGAACCATGCTTGATGAGCACAAGACTTCGGATCGGTTTTGGGCCAAGGCGGTCAATATCGCTTGCTACGCCATCAACCGGTTATATCTACACCGAATCCTCAAGAAGACATCATACGAACTCCTAACCGGTAAAAAGCCAAATATTTCATATTTTAGAGTCTTTGGTAGCAAATGCGTTATTCTTGTTAAAAGAGGTAGAAAATCTAAATTTGCTCCTAAGACTGTAGAAGGCTTTTTACTAGGATATGATTCAAACACAAGGGCATATAGAGTCTTTAACAAGTCCACTGGACAAGTTGAAGTTTCTTGTGACGTTGTGTTTGATGAAACTAACGGCTCTCAAGTAGAGCAAGTTGATCTTGATGAGATAGGTAATGAAGAGGCTCTGTGCATCGCTCTAAGGAACATGTCCATTGGGGATGTGTATCCCAAGGAATCCAAAGAGCCCCCAAATACACAAGATCAACCATCCTCCTCCACGCAAGCATCTCCACCAACTCAAGATGAGGATGAGGCTCAAATTGATGAAGGAGAAAATCAACAAGATGAGCCACCTCAAGATGACAGCAATGATCAAGGGGGAGATGCAAATGATCAAGACAAGGAGGATGAAGAACCAAGACCGCCACACCCAAGAGTCCACCAAGCAATCCAACGAGATCACCCCGTCGACACCATTCTCGGCGACATTCATAAGGGGGTAACCACTAGATCTCGTGTTGCACATTTTTGTGAGCATTGCTCTTTTGTCTCCTCTATTGAGCCACACATGGTAGAGGAAGCACTACAAGATTCGGATTGGGTGGTGGCGAAGCAAGAGGAGCTCAACAACTTCACTAGGAACAAGGTATGGCATTTGGTTCCACGTCCTAATCAAAATGTTGTAGGAACCAAGTGGGTGTTCCGCAACAAGCAAGACGAGCATGGTGTGGTGACAAGGAACAAAGCCCGACTTGTGGCCATGGGATACTCCCAAGTTGAAGGTTTGGATTTCGGTGAAACCTATGCACCTGTAGCTAGGCTTGAGTCAATTCGTATATTACTTTCCTATGCTACTTACCATGGCTTCAAGCTTTATCAAATGGACGTAAAGAGTGCCTTCCTCAATGGACCAATCAAGGAAGAGGTCTATGTTGAGCAACCTCCCGGCTTTGAAGATAGTGAGTACCCTAACCATGTTTACAAACTCTCTAAGGCGCTTTATGGGCTCAAGCAAGCTCCAAGAGCATGGTATGAATGCCTTAGAGATTTCCTTATCACTAATGGATTCAAAGTCGGAAAGGCCGATCCTACACTCATTACCAAAACACTTGAAAACGATTTGTTTGTATGCCAAATTTATGTTGATGATATTATATTTGGGTCTACTAACGAATCTACATGTGAAGAGTTTAGTAGGATCATGACACAGAAATTCGAGATGTCAATGATGGGGGAGTTGAAGTATTTCTTGGGATTTCAAGTAAAGCAACTCCAAGAGGGCACCTTCATTAGCCAAACAAAGTATACTCAAGATATTCTAAGCAAGTTCGGGATGAAGGATGCCAAGCCCATCAAGACACCCATGGGAACAAATGGGCATCTCGACCTCGACACGGAAGGTAAATCCGTAGATCAAAAGGTATACCGGTCGATGATAGGCTCTTTACTCTATTTATGTGCATCTCGACCGGATATTATGCTTTTCGTATGCATGTGTGCAAGATTCCAAGCCGACCCTAAGGAAGCTCACCTTACGGTCGTAAAATGAATCTTGAGATATTTGGTTCATACTCCTAAGTTTGGGCTTTGGTACCCTCTGTGATCCACATTTGATTTAATTGGTTATTCGGATGCCGATTGGGCAGGGTGTAAAATCAATAGAAAGAGCACATCGGGGACTTGCCAGTTCTTGGGAAGATCCTTGGTGTCTTGGGCTTCAAAGAAGCAAAATTCCGTAGCTCTTTCTACCACCGAAGCCGAGTACATTGCCGCAGGTCATTGTTGCGCGCAACTACTTTGGATGAGGCAAACCCTTAGGGACTATGGTTACGAATTAACCAAAGTTTCTCTTCTATATGATAATGAGAGTGCAATCCGCATGGCGGATAATCCCATTGAGCATAGCCGCACTAAACACATAGCCATTCGGTATCATTTTCTAAGGGATCACCAACAAAAGGGAGATATCGAGATTGCATATATTAACACTAAGGATCAATTAGCCGATATCTTTACCAAGCCACTTGATGAACAAACTTTTAACAAACTTAGGCATGAGCTAAATATTCTTGATTCTAGGAATTTCTTTTGATGTTTTGCACACACAACTCATTCATATACCTTTGATCATGTCTCTTTTATATGCTATGTGAAAGTCGCCTAGAGGGGGGGTGAATAGGGCGAAACTGAAATTTACAAATATAAACACAACTACAAGCCGGGTTAGCGTTAGTAATAAAGAAACGAGTCCGCGAGAGAGGCGCAAAACAAATCCCAAGCGAATAAGCAAGTGAGACACGTAGATTTGTTTTACCGAGGTTCGGTTTTTGCAAACCTACTCCCCGTTGAGGAGGCCACAAAGGCCGGGTCTCTTTCAACCCTTCCCTCTCTCAAACGATCCCACGGATCGAGTGAGCTTTCTCTTCTCAATCACTTGGAACACAAAGTTCCCACAAGGACCACCACAAGTTTGGTGTCTCTTGCCTCAATTACAAGTGAGTTTGATTGCAATGAAAGAATCAAGAAGGAAGAAAGCAATCCAAGCGCAAGAGCTCGAAAGAACACAAGCAAATCACTCTCTCTAGTCACTATGGCGTTGTGTGGAATTTGGAGAGGATTTGATCTCTTTGGTGTGTCTAGAATTGAATGCTATAGCTCTTGTAGTAGTTGGGAAGTGGAAAACTTGGATCCAATGAATGGAGGGGTGGTTGGGGTATTTATAGCCCCAACCACCAAATGTGGCCGTTGGGAGGCTGTCATCACTGCCGTTGGATTCTGACTGATGAAGCTTCTGACTTGTGGGTCCGCCAGGGTGTCCGGTGCACACCGGACAACTACTGTTCCTTGTCCGGTGTGTCGGAATGGGCGCGCCTGACTTCTGCGCGCGCAGAGCGCGCATTAAATGCGCGGCAGAGAGCCGTTGGCGCGGAGATAGCCGTTGCTCCGGAGTCGCACCGGACAGTCCGGTGCACACCGGACAGTCCGGTGAATTATAGCGGACTAGCCGTTGGAGTTTCGCGAAGCTGGCGAGTTCCTGAGGCCGCTCTCCTTTGGCGCACCGGACACTGTCCGGTGTACACCGGACAGTCCGGTGAATTATAGCGCGAGTGCCTCTGGAAATTCCCGAAGGTGGCGAGTTTGCGTTGGAGTCCTCTGGTGCACCGGACATGTCCGGTGGCACACCGGACAGTCCGGTGCGCCAGACCAGAGGTGCCTTCGGTTGGCCCTTTGCTCTTTTGTTGAATCCAACTCTTGATATTTTTATTGGCTGAGAGTGAACCTTTAGCACCTGTATAACTTATGCACTAGAGCAAACTAGTTAGTTCAAGGATTTGTGTTGGGCAATTCAACCACCAAAATTATATAGGAACTAGGTGTAAGCCTAATTCCCTTTCAATCTCCCCCTTTTTGGTGATTGATGCCAACACAAACCAAAGCAAATATAGAAGTGCATAATTGAACTAGTTTGCATAATGTAAGTGCAAAGGTTGCTTGGAATTGAGCCAATATAACTACTTACAAGATATGCATGGATTGTTTCTTACTTTTAACATTTTGGACCACGCTTGCACCACATGTTTTGTTTTTGCAAATTCTTTTGTAAATCCTTTTCAAAGTTCTTTTGCAAATAGTCAAAGGTAAATGAATAAGATTTTGCAAAGCATTTTCAAGATTTGAATTTTTCTCCCCCTGTTTCAAATGCTTCTTCTTTGACTAAACAAAACTCCCCCTAAAAGAGATACTCCTCTTAGTGTTCAAGAGGGTTTTGATATGTCCTTTTTGAAATACTACTTTCTCCCCCTTTTGAACATAATAGGAAAACCAATTGATAAATATTCAACACTAAGTTGATAAATATTCAACACTAAGTTTTTGAATTTGGTGGTGGTGCGGTCCTTTTGCTTTGGGCTCATTTCTCCCCCTTTTTGGCATGAATCGCCAAAAACGGAAACATTAGAGCCCTTGAAGTGCTATCTTCCCCTTTGGTCATAAATAAATGAGTTAAGATAATACCAAAGACGAAGTCCGGTCCTTTTGCCTTGGGCTTTTACTTTCTCCCCCAAAGACAAAGTCCTTTACTTTGATGCTCATGCTTTTCTCCCCCAAGAATGGAGAGTTGCTTGGAGCGTCGGCGAGGTATGAGTTACGTAGTGGAAGCCTTTGTCTTCGCCGAAGACTCCAATTTCCTTTCAATATACCTATGGTTTGGTTTGAGATAGACTTGAAGATACATTAGTCATAGCATATGAAAGAGATATGATCAAAGGTATATAAATGAGCTATGTGTGCAATCTAGCAAAAGAAATTGCGGGAATCAAGAATATTGAGCTCATGCCTAAGTTTGTTAAAAGTTTGTTCATCAAGAGGCTTGGTAAAGATATCGGCTAATTGATCTTTAGTATTAATGTAAGAAATCTCGATATCTCCCTTTTGTTGGTGATCCCTAAGAAAATGATACCGGATGGCTATGTGCTTAGTGCGGCTATGCTCGACGGGATTGTCGGCCATTTTGATTGCACTCTCATTATCACATAGCAAAGGGACTTTGGTTAATTTGTAACCGTAGTCCCGCAGGGTTTGCCTCATCCAAAGCAATTGCGCGCAACAATGGCCTGCGGCAATGTACTCGGCTTCGGCGGTGGAAAGAGCAACCGAATTTTGCTTCTTTGAAGCCCAAGACACCAAGGATCTTCCCAAGAACTGGCAAGTCCCCGATGTGCTCTTCCTATTGATTTTGCACCCCGCCCAATCAGCATCCGAATAACCAATCAAATCAAATGTGGATCCCCTAGGATACCAAAGCCCAAACTTAGGAGTATAAGCCAAATATCTCAAGATTCGTTTCACGGCCGTAAGGTGAGCTTCCTTAGGGTCGGCTTGGAATCTTGCACACATGCATACAGAAAGCATAATATCCGGTCGAGATGCACATAAATAGAGTAAAGAACCTATCATCGATCGGTATACCTTTTGATCCACGGACTTACCTCCCGTGTCGAGGTCGAGATGCCCATTGGTTCCCATGGGTGTCTTGATGGGCTTGGCATCCTTCATCCCAAACTTGCTAAGAATATCTTGAGTGTACTTCGTTTGGCTTAGGAAGGTGCCCTCTTGGAGTTGTTTGACTTGGAATCCTAGAAAATACTTCAACTCCCCCATCATAGACATCTCGAATTTCTGTGTCATGATCCTACTAAATTCCTCACAAGTAGATTCGTTAGTAGACCCAAATATGATATCATCAACATAAATTTGGCATACAAACAAATCATTTTCAAGAGTTTTCGTGAATAGAGTAGGATCGGCTTTTCCGACTTTGAAGCCATTTGCAATAAGGAAATCTCTAAGGCATTCATACCATGCTCTTGGGGCTTGCTTGAGCCCATAAAGCGCCTTAGAGAGCTTATAGACATGGTTAGGATACTCACTGTCTTCAAAGCCGGGAGGTTGCTCAACATAGACCTCTTCCTTGATTGGTCCATTGAGGAAGGCACTTTTCACGTCCATTTGATAAAGCTTAAAGCCATGGTAAGTAGCATATGCCAATAATATTCGAATTGACTCAAGCCTAGCTACGGGTGCATAGGTTTCACCGAAATCCAAACCTTCGACTTGGGAGTATCCCTTGGCCACAAGTCGAGCTTTGTTCCTTGTCACCACACCATGCTCATCTTGCTTGTTGCGGAAGACCCATTTGGTTCCTACAACATTTTGGTTAGGACGTGGAACTAAATGCCATACCTCATTCCTCGTGAAGTTGTTGAGCTCCTCTTGCATCGCCACTACCCAATCCGAATCTTGAAGTGCTTCCTCTACCTTGTGTGGCTCAATAGAGGAAACAAACGAGTAATGTTCACAAAAATGGGCAACACGAGATCGAGTAGTTACCCCCTTATGAATGTCGCCGAGGATGGTGTCGACGGGGTGATCTCGTTGAATTGCTTGGTGGACTCTTGGGTGTGGCTGCCTTTGTTCTTCATCCTCCTTGTCTTGATCATTTGCATCTCCCCCTTGATCTATGCCGTCATCTTGAGGTGGCTCATTTGATTGATCTTCTTCTCCATCAACTTGAGCCTCTTCCTCATTTTGAGTTGGTGGAGATGCTTGCATGGAGGAGGATGGTTGATCTTGTGCATTTGGAGGCTCTTCGGATTCCTTAGGACACACATCCCCAATGGACATGTTCCTTAGCGCTATGCATGGAGCCTCTTCATCACCTATCTCATCAAGATCAACTTGCTCTACTTGAGAGCCGTTAGTTTCATCAAACACAACGTCACATGAGACTTCAACTAGTCCAGTGGACTTGTTAAAGACCCTATATGCCCTTGTGTTTGAGTCATAACCAAGTAAAAAGCCTTCTACAGTTTTAGGAGCAAATTTAGATTTTCTACCTCTTTTAACAAGAATAAAGCATTTGCTACCAAAAACTCTAAAATATGAAATATTGGGCTTTTTACCGGTTAGGAGTTCATATGATGTCTTCTTGAGGATTCAGTGTAGATACAACCGGTTGATGGCGTAGCAAGCGGTGTTGACCGCCTCCGCCCAAAACCGATCCGAAGTCTTGTATTCATCAAGCATGGTTCTCGCCATGTCCAATAGAGTTCTATTCTTCCTCTCCACTACACCATTTTGTTGTGGAGTGTAGGGAGAAGAGAACTCATGCTTGATGCCCTCCTCCTCAAGAAAGCCTTCAATTTGAGAGTTCTTGAACTCCGTCCCGTTGTCGCTTCTAATCTTTTTGATCCTTAAGCCAAACTCATTTTGAGCTCGTCTCAAGAATCCCTTTAAGGTCTCTTGGGTTTGAGATTTTTCCTGTAAAAAGAATACCCAAGTGAAGCGAGAATAATCATCCATAATAACTAGACAGTACTTACTCCCGCCGATGCTTATGTAAGCGATCGGGCCGAATAGATCCATGTGTAGGAGCTCCAGTGGCCTGTCGGTCGTCATTATGTTCTTATGCGGATGATGAGAACCAACTTGCTTTCCTGCTTGGCATGCGCTACAAATCCTGTCTTTCTCAAAATGAACATTTGTTAGTCCTAAAATGTGTTCTCCCTTTAGAAGCTTATGAAGATTCTTCATCCCAACATGAGCTAGTCGGCAGTGCCAGAGCCAACCCATGTTAGTCTTAGCAATTAAGCAAGTGTCGAGTTCAGCTCTATCAAAATCTACCAAGTATAGTTGACCCTCTAACACACCCTTAAATGCTATTGAATCATCACTTCTTCTAAAGACAGTGACACTTACATCAGTAAAGAGACAATTGTAGCCCATTTTGCATAATTGAGATACAGAAAGCAAATTGTAATCTAAAGAATCTACAAGAAAAACATTGGAAATAGAATGGTCAGGAGATATAGCTATTTTACCAAGACCTTTGACCAAACCTTGATTTCCATCCCCGAATGTGATTGCTCTTTGGGGACCTTGGTTTTTCTCATATGAGGAGAACATCTTTTTCTCCCCTGTCATGTGGTTTGTGCACCCGCTGTCGAGTATCCAACTTGAGCCCCCGGATGCATAAACCTACAAAACAAGTTTAGTTCTTGACTTTAGGTACCCAAATGGTTTTGGGTCCTTTGGCATTAGACACAAGAACTTTGGGTACCCAAACACAAGTCTTTGACCGCTTGTGCTTGCCCCCAACATACTTGGCAACTACTTTGCCAGATTTGTTAGTTAAAACATAGGATGCATCAAAAGTCTTAAATGAAATGTCATGCTCATTTGATGCATTAGGAGTTTTCCTTTTAGGCAACTTAGCACGGGTTGGTTGCCTAGAGCTAGATGTCTCACCCTTATACAAAAATGCATGATTAGGGCCAGAGTGAGACTTCCTAGAATGAATTCTCCTAATTTTGGTCTCAGGATAACCGACAGGGTATAAAATGTAACCCTCGTTATCCTGAGGCATGGGAGCCTTGCCCTTTACAAAATTAGACAATCTTTTAGGAGGGGCATTAAGTTTGACATTGTCTCCCCTTTGGAATCCAATGCCATCCTTGATGCCCGGGCGTCTCCCACTATAAAGCATGCTACGAGCAAACTTAAATTTTTCATTTTCTAAGTTGTGCTCGGCAATTTTAGCATCTAATTTAGCTATATGATCATTTTGTTGCTTAATTAAAGTCATGTGATCATGTATAGCATTGATATCAATATCTCTACATCTAGTACAAATAGTGACATGCTCAACAATAGATGTAGAGGGTTTGCAAGAATTAAGTTCAACAATCTTAGCATGAAGAATATCATTTTTATCTCTAAGATTTGAAATGGTAGCATTGCAAACATCTAGTTCTTTAGCCTTAGCAATTAAATTTTCATTTTCTACTCTAAGGCTAGCAAGAGAAATGTTTAATTCTTCAATCCTAGCAAGCAAATCATCATTATTATCTCTAGGATTAGGAATTGAAACATTACAAACATGTGAATCAACCTTAGCATTTAGACTAGCATTTTCATTCCTAAGGTTGTCAATCATCTCACGGCAAGTGCTTAGCTCACTAGATAATTTTTCACATTTCTCAATTTCTAGAGCATAAGCATTTTTAACCTTAACATGTTTCTTGTTTTCTTTAATTAGACAATCCTCTTGGGAATCCAAAAGGTCATCCTTTTCATGAATAGCACTAATTAATTCATTTAATTTTTCTTTTTGTTCCATGTTAAGATTGGCAAAAAGGGTACACAAGTTATCCTCCTCATCGCTAGCATTTTCATCACTAGAGGTTTCATATTTAGTGGAGGATCTTGATTTTACCTTCTTCCTTTTGCCGTCTTTTGCCATGAGGCACTTGTGGCCGACGTTGGGGAAGAGAAGTCCTTTGGTGACGGCGATGTTGGCGGCGTCCTCGTCGTCGGAGGAGTCGCTAAAGCTTTCGTCGGAGTCCCATTCCCGACAAACATGGGCATCGCCGCCCTTCTTCTTGTAGTACCTTTTCTTCTCCTTTCTTCTCCCCTTCTTGTCGTCGCCTCGGTCACTGTCACTTGATATAGGACATTTAGCAATAAAATGACCGGGCTTACCACATTTGTAGCAAACCTTCTTGGAGCGGGACTTGTAGTCTTTCCCTCTCCTTTGCTTGAGGATTTGGCGGAAGCTCTTGATGACGAGCGCCATTTCCTCATTGTCGAGCTTGGAGGCGTCTATTGGTTGTCGACTTGGTGTAGACTCCTCCTTCTTGTCCTCCGTCGCCTTAAATGCGACGGGTTGAGCTTCGGATGTGGAGGGATCATCAAGCTCGTTGATCTTCCTCGAGCCTTCGATCATGCACTCAAAACTTACAAAATGCCCGATTACTTCCTCGGGGGTCATTTTAGTATATCTAGGATTACCACGAATTAATTGAACTTGTGTAGGGTTAAGGAAAATAAGAGATCTTAGAATAACCTTAACCACTTCATGGTCATCCCACTTTACGCTCCCGAGGTTGCGCACTTGGTTCACCAAGGTCTTGAGCCGGTTGTACATGTGTTGTGGCTCCTCCCCTTTGCGAAGCCGGAACCGACCGAGCTCCCCCTCGATCGTTTCCCGCTTGGTGATCTTGGTGAGCTCATCTCCCTCGTGCGCGGTTTTGAGCACATCCCAAACCTCCTTGGCGCTCTTCAACCCTTGCACTTTGTTATACTCCTCTCTACTTAAAGAGGCGAGGAGTATCGTTGTCGCTTGAGAGTTGAAGTGCTCGATTTGGGCCACCTCATCCTCATCATAATCTTTATCCCCTACGGACGGTATCTGTGCACCAAACTCAACAACATCCCATATACTTTTGTGGAGTGAGGTTAGATGAAATCGCATTAAATCACTCCACCTAGCATAATCTTCACCATCAAAAGTTGGTGGTTTGCCTAATGGGACGGAAAGTAGAGGTGCATGTTTAGAAATGCGAGGATAGTGTAGGGGGATCTTACTAAACTTCTTACGCTCTTGGCGTTTAGAAGTTACGGAGGGCGCGTCGGAGCCGGAGGTCGATGTTGATGAAGTGTCGGTCTCGTAGTAGACCACTTTCCTCATCCTCTTTTGCTTGTCCCCACTCCG
The DNA here is from genome assembly GCF_902167145.1 of Zea mays. NCBI lineage: Eukaryota > Viridiplantae > Streptophyta > Magnoliopsida > Poales > Poaceae > Zea > Zea mays. The sequence goes on from NC_050105.1 coordinate 90,996,736, forward strand.
ATGCGGCTTGTGGGAAGAAGATTTTTCCTTCTTCTCTTTGTGGTGAGAAGAAGATTTCTTCTCCTTCCCTTTGTTGGAGGAGATCTTCTTCTTCTCCCTCCTCTTGGTGCGGGACTCTTCCGATGAAGTGCTCCCTTGGCTTGTAGTGGGCTTTTCGCCGGTCTCCATCTCCTTCTTGGCGTGATCTCCCGACATCACTTCGAGCGGTTAGGCTCTAATGAAGCACCGGGCTCTGATACCAATTGAAAGTCGCCTAGAGGGGGGGTGAATAGGGCGAAACTGAAATTTACAAATATAAACACAACTACAAGCCGGGTTAGCGTTAGTAATAAAGAAACGAGTCCGCGAGAGAGGCGCAAAACAAATCCCAAGCGAATAAGCAAGTGAGACACGGAGATTTGTTTTACCGAGGTTCGGTTTTTGCAAACCTACTCCCCGTTGAGGAGGCCACAAAGGCCGGGTCTCTTTCAACCCTTCCCTCTCTCAAACGATCCCACGGATCGAGTGAGCTTTCTCTTCTCAATCACTTGGAACACAAAGTTCCCACAAGGACCACCACAAGTTTGGTGTCTCTTGCCTCAATTACAAGTGAGTTTGATTGCAATGAAAGAATCAAGAAGGAAGAAAGCAATCCAAGCGCAAGAGCTCGAAAGAACACAAGCAAATCACTCTCTCTAGTCACTATGGCGTTGTGTGGAATTTGGAGAGGATTTGATCTCTTTGGTGTGTCTAGAATTGAATGCTAGAGCTCTTGTAGTAGTTGGGAAGTGGAAAACTTGGATCCAATGAATGGAGGGGTGGTTGGGGTATTTATAGCCCCAACCACCAAATGTGGCCGTTGGGAGGCTGTCTGCTCGATGGCGCACCGGACAGTCCGGTGCACACCGGACATGTCCGGTGCCCCCGCCACGTCATCACTGCCGTTGGATTCTGACCGATGAAGCTTCTGACTTGTGGGCCCGCCAGGGTGTCCGGTGCACACCGGACAACTACTGTTCCTTGTCCGGTGTGCCGGAATGGGCGCGCCTGACTTCTGCGCGCGCAGAGCGCGCATTAAATGCGCGGCAGAGAGCCGTTGGCGCGGAGATAGCCGTTGCTCCGGAGTCGCACCGGACAGTCCGGTGCACACCGGACAGTCCGGTGCACACCGGACAGTCCGGTGAATTATAGCGGACTAGCCGTTGGAGTTTCCCGAAGCTGGCGAGTTCCTGAGGCCGCTCTCCTTTGGCGCACCGGACACTGTCCGGTGTACACCGGACAGTCCGGTGAATTATAGCGCGAGTGCCTCTGGAAATTCCCAAAGGTGGCGAGTTTGCGTTGGAGTCCTCTGGTGCACCGGACATGTCCGGTGGCACACCGGACAGTCCGGTGCGCCAGACCAGAGGTGCCTTCGGTTGGCCCTTTGCTCTTTTGTTGAATCCAACTCTTGATATTTTTATTGGCTGAGAGTGAACCTTTAGCACCTGTATAACTTATGCACTAGAGCAAACTAGTTAGTTCAAGGATTTGTGTTGGGCAATTCAACCACCAAAATTATATAGGAACTAGGTGTAAGCCTAATTCCCTTTCACTATGACTAATGTGTTTTCAAGAAAATTTCAAACCAAGTCATAGGTGTATTGAAAGGGAATTGGAGTCTTCGGCGAAGACAAAGCCTTCCACTCCGTAACTCATCCTTCGACGTCGCTCCGAGCATCTCTCCGTCTTTGGTATAATCTTCACTCATGTTTTTATTTGCCAAAGGGGAGAAAGTAGTTTTAAAAGGGCTTGTATTTCACTCAAAGTATCCGTTTTTGGCGATTCATGCCAAAGGGGGAGAAAGTGTAAGCCCAAAGCAAAAGGACCGCACCACCACCCTAATTTTAAAAACTAATGATTTTCAATTGGTAAATTTCAAATTGGCATCTTATTGTGTTCAAAAAGGGGAGAAAGTAGTATTTTCAAAATTGATATCTTAAAACCCTCTTGAACACAAAGAGGAGAATTTATTGAGGGGGAGTTTTGTTTAAGTCAAAGGAAAAGCATTTGAAACAGGGGGAGAAAAGTTCAAATCTTGAAAATGATTCACAAAATCTTATTCATTTACTTGTGACTATTTGCAAAAGAACTTTGAAAAGGATTTACAAAAAGAACTTGCAAAAACAAAACATGTGGTGCAAGCGTGGTCCAAAATGTCAAAAATTAAAGAAACAATCCATGCATATCTTATAAGTATTTATATTGGCTCAATTCCAAGCAACCTTTGCACTTATAATATGCAAACTAGTTCAATTATGCACTTCTATACTTGCTTTGGTTTGTGTTGGCATCAATCACCAAAAAGGGGGAGATTGAAAGGGAATTAGGCTTACACCTATTTCCTAATTGATTTTGGTGGTTGAATTGCCCAACACAAATAATTGGACTAACTAGTTTGCTCTAGTCTATAAGTTATACAGGTGCCAAAGGTTCACACTAAGCCAATAAAAAGACCAAGAAAAGGGTTCAACAAAGAGAGCAAGGGATAACCGAAGGCTGCCCTGGTCTGGCGCACCGGACTGTCCGGTGCACCAGGGAACTCCAAGCTAAACTTCACACCCTCGGGAAAACGCAGAGGCGCTCCGCTATAATTCACCGGACTGTCCGATGCCCCAGGAGAGAGCAACTCTGAACTCGCCAGCTTCGGGAATCTGCTCCGCTATAATTCATCGGACATGTCCGGTGCACACCGGACTGTCCGGTGAGCCAGCGGAGCAACGACTACTTCGCGCGCAACGGTCGACTGCAACGCATTAAATGCGTGCCTGCGCGCGCAGAGGAGTAGCGCACGCGCGGGTGGCACACCGGACAGTCTATAGGACTTGTCCGGTGCACCACCGGACAGCTAGGCGGGCCCACAAGTCAGAGCTCCAACGGTCGGAACCCAACGGCCTGGTGACGTGGCTAGCGCACCGGACTGTCCGGTGCGCCATGCGATAGCAGCCTCCACCAAACGGGCTAGTTTGGTGGTTGGGGCTATAAATACCCCAACCACCCCCACATTCAAGTCATCCAAGTTTTCCACCTTCCAACTACTTACAAGAGCTCTAGCATTCAATTCTAGACACACCCAAGTGATCAAATCCTCTCCCAATTCCACACAAAGCATTAGTAATTAGTGAGAGAGATTTGTTGTGTTCTTTTGAGCTCTTGTGCTTGGATTGCTTCTTTCTTTCACTCTTTCTTGCGATCAACTCAATTGTAACCAAGGCAAGAGACACCAATTGTGTGGTGGTCCTTGCGGGGAAGTTTGTTCCCGTTTGATTGAGAAGAAGAAGCTCACTCGGTCCGAGGGACTGTTTGAGAGAGGGAAAGGGTTGAAAGAGACCCGGTCTTTGTGACCACCTCAACGGGGAGTAGGTTTGCGAGAACCGAACCTCGGTAAAACAAATCCACGTGTCACACTCTTTATTTGCTTGCGATTTGTTTTGCACCCTCTCTCGGACTCGATTATATTACTAACGCTAACCCGGCTTGTAGTTGTGATTAAGTTTGTAAATTTCACATTCGCCCTATTCACCCCCCTCTAGGCGACTTTCAGTGACCAAAATCACCAAGCGGGAGACGATCGAGGGGGAGCTCGATCAATTCATCCTCAAACAAGGAGAGGAGCCACAAGCAATGTACAACCGGCTCAAAACCTTGGTCAACCAAGTGCGCAACCTTGGGAGCACCAAATGGGATGACCATGAAATGTTCAAGGTTATTCTTAGATCACTCATATTTCGTAACCCTACTCAAGTTCAATTAATACATGGTGATCCTAGATATAAGCTAATGTCTTTCGAGGAGGTTATAGGAAAGTTTGTGAGCTTTGAGTTGATGATCAAAGGCTCCAAACACATTGTCAACTTGGAGCAAGGCGGCACCTCCACACTCGAGGTGCAACCCGTCGCATTCAAATCGACGGAGGAAGAAAAGAAGGAATCTACGCCAAGTAGAATCCCCATCGACGCCTCCAAGCTTGACAACAACGAGATGGCGCTCATCATCAAGAGCTTCCGCCGAATCCTCAAGCAAAGGAGGGGGAAGGACTACAAACCCCGCTCCAAAAGGGTGTGCTACAAGTGTGGTAAGCCCGGTCACTTTATTGCAAAATGCCCTATATCTAGTGACAGTGACAGGGGCGACGACAAAAGGGGGAAGAGAAAGGAAAAGAAGAAGTACTACAAGAAGAAGGGCAACGATGCCCACGTGTGTCGAGAATGGGACTCTGACATGAGCTCCACCGACTCCTCCGACGATGAGGGCGCCGCCAACATCGCCGTCAACAAGGGACTTCTCTTCCCAAACGTCGGCCACAAGTGCCTCATGGCAAAGGACGGCAAAAGGAAGAAGGTAAAATCTAGAGCCTCTACCAAATATACAACATCTAGTGATGAGGGTAGCTCTAGTGAAGATGAAGAAAACTTGCTTACCCTTTTTGTCAACCTTAACATGCAACAAAAAGAAAAATTAAATGAATTGATAGGAGCTATTCATGAGAAGGATGAACTCTTGGATAGTCAAGAGGAATTCCTTATTAAGGAAAATAAAAAGCATGTTAAGGTAAAGAATGCTTATGCTCAGGAGATAGAAAAATGTGAAAACATGACTAGAGAGCTTAGCATTTGCCATGACACCATTTCCAACCTTAGAAATGAGAACGGTAATTTATTTGCTAAGGTTGAAAAATCAAATGTTTGTCATGATTCAATTGTCAGTCTTAAAAATGACAATGCTAGTTTAATTGCTAAGATTGATAAATTGAATGAATCAATTTCTAGCCTTAAAATTGAAAATGCTAGTTTAATTTCAAAGGCTAAGGAATTGAATGTTTGCAATATTTCTATGTCCAATCTTAGAGATGAGAATGTCATGTTACATGCTAAGATTGATGAATTAAATGCTTGCAAACCATCTACATCTAATATTGATCATGTCACTATTTGTACTAGATGTAGAGACATTAATGTTGATGCTATCCATGATCACCTAGCTTTAATTAAACAACAAAATGATCATATAGCACAACTAACTAGTAAAATTAATGAGCATGAGATAGAAAATGAAAAATTTAAATTTGCTAGGAGCATGCTCTATAATGGAAGACGCCCTGGCATTAAGGATGACATTGGTTTCCAACAGGGAAGCAATGTCAAGCTTAATGCTCCCAAAAGATTGTCCAACTTTGTTAAGGGCAAGGCTCTCATGACTCAGGATAATGAGGGTTACATTTTATATCCTTCTGGTTATCCTGAGCATAAGATTAGGAGAATTCATGTTAGGAAGTCTCATTCTGTTTCCCATCATGCTTTTATGTACAAGAATGAGGCATCTAGCTCTAGGCATTCAACCCATGTTAAAATGTCTAAAAAGAAATCTCATGTTGCATCAAATGATCATAACATTTTATTTAAAACTTTTGATGCATCTTATGTGCTTACTAACAAATCAGGCAAAATAGTTGCCAAATATGTTGGGGGCAAACACAAGGGCTCCAAGACTTGTGTTTGGGTACCCAAGGTGCTTGTTTCTAACGTGAAAGGACCCAAGACTGTTTGGGTATCTAAGAACAAGGCCTAAAACTATTTTGCAGGTTTATGCATCCGGGGGCTCAAGTTGGATAATTGACAGCGGATGCACAAACCACATGACAGGGGAGAAAAGAATGTTCTCCTCCTATGAGAAAAACGAAGATCCACAAAGAGCTATTACGTTCGGGGATGGAAATCAAGGTTTGGTCAAAGGACTTGGTAAAATTGCTATATCACCTGACCATTCCATTTCCAATGTTTTTCTTGTAAATTCTTTAGATTACAATTTGCTTTTAGTTTCTCAATTATGCAAAATGGGTTACAACTATCTTTTTACGGATATAGATGTTACTTTCTTTAGAAGAAGTGATGATTTAGTAGCATTTAAGGGAGTATTAGAGGGTCAAATATACTTAGTTGATTTTAATAGAGCTGAACTCGATACTTGCTTAATTACTAAGACTAATATGGGTTGGCTCTGGCATCGCCGACTAGCCCATGTTGGGATGAAGAATCTTCACAAGCTTTTATAGGGAGAACACATTTTGGGACTAACCAATGTTTATTTTGAGAAAGACAGGGTTTGTAGCGCATGTCAAGCAGGAAAGCAAGTTGGCACCCACCATCCACACAAGAACACCATGACGACCGACAGGACGCTTGAGCTACTCCACATGGATTTATTCGGCCCAATTGCTTACATAAGCATCGGCGGGAGTAAGTATTGTCTTGTAATTGTGGATGACTATTCTCGCTTCACTTGTGTATTCTTTTTACAGGAAAAATCTCAAACCCAAGAGACCTTAAAGGGATTCTTGATACAAGCTCAAAATGAGTTCAGATTAAGGATCAAGAAAATAAGAAGCGACAATGGGACGGAGTTCAAGAACTCACAAATAGAAAGCTTTCTTGAGGATGAGGGCATCAAGCATGAGTTCTCTTCTCCCTACACACCTCAACAAAATGGTGTAGTGGAGAGGAAGAATAGAACTCTACTGGACATGGCAAGGACCATGCTTGATGAGTACAAGACTCCGGATCGATTTTGGGCTGAGACGATTAACACCGCCTGCTACTCCATCAACCGGCTCTATCTTCACCGAATCCTCAAGAAGACATCATACGAACTCCTCACCGATAAAAAGCCCAATGTTTCATATTTTAGAGTCTTTGGTAGCAAATTCTTTATTCTTGTTAAAAGAGGTAGAAAATCTAAATTTGCTCCTAAGGCTGTAGAAGGCTTTTTACTTGATTATGACTCAAACACAAGGGCATATAGAATCTTCAACAAATCCACTGGATTAGTTGAGGTTTCTTGTGACATTGTGTTTGATGAGACTAATGGCTCCCAAGTGGAGCAAGTTGATCTTGATGAGCTAGATGACGAAGAGGCTCCGTGCGTTGCGCTAAGGAACATGTCCATTGTGGATGTGTGTCCTAAGGAACCCGAAGAGCCAATCTAAGCACAAGATCAACCATCTTCCATGCAAGAATCTCCACCAACTCAAGATGAGGATCAGGCTCAAGATAATGAAGATGAAGATCAAGAGGATGAGCTACCTCAAGAGGAGGACAAGGATCAAGGGGGAGATGACAATGATCAAGACAAGGAAGATGATCAAGGAGTACAGGGTCCAAGACCGCCACACCCAAGAGTCCACCAAGCGATTCAAAGAGATCACCCCGTGAACTCCATCCTCGGCGATATTCATAAGGGGGTAACAACTCGATCTCGAGTCGCACATTTTTGTGAACATTACTCTTTTGTGTCTTCTATTGAGCCATACAGGGTGGAAGATGCATTAAGAGATTCGGATTGGGTGTTGGCAATGCAAGAGCAGCTCAACAACTTCACGAGGAATGAGGTATGGCATTTAGTTCCACGTCCTAACCAAAATGTTGTAGGAACCATGTGGGTTTTCCACAACAAGCAAGATGAGCATGGTGTGGTGACTAGGAACAAAGCCTTACTTGTGGCCAAGGATATTCACAAGTCGAAGGTGTGGATTTCGGTGAAACCTATGCACCCGTAGCTAGGCTTGAGTCAATTCGTATATTACTTGCCTATGCTACTTACCATGGCTTTAAGCTTTATCAAATGGACGTGAAAAGTGCCTTCCTCAATGGACCAATCAAGGAAGAGGTCTATGTTGAGCAACCTCCCGGCTTTGAAGATAGTGAGTACTCTAACCATGTTTATAAGCTCTCAAAGGCGCTTTATGGGCTCAAGCAAGCCCCAAGAGCATGGTATGAATGCCTGCGAGATTTTCTTATCACTAATGGCTTCAAAGTCGGAAAAGCCGATCCTACTCTCTTTACTAAAACAATTGCAAAGGATTTGTTTGTATGCCAAATTTATGTTGATGATATCATATTTGGGTCTACTAACAAATCTACATGTGAAGAGTTTAGTAGGATCATGATTCAAAAATTCGAGATGTCTATGATGGGGAAGTTGAAGTATTTCCTAGGATTTCAAGTAAAGCAACTCCAAGAAGGCACCTTCATCAGCCAAACAAAGTATATTCAAGACATACTCAACAATTTTGGAATCAAGGATGCCAAGCCCATCAAGACACCCATGGGAACAAATGGGCATCTCGACCTCGACACGGGAGGTAAATCCGTAGATCAAAAGGTATACCGGTCGATGATAGGATCTTTACTCTATTTATGTGCATCTCGACCGGATATTATGCTTTCCGTATGCATGTGTGCAAGGTTCCAAGCCGATCCTAAGGAAGTTCGCCTTAGGGTCGTAAAAAGAATCATGAGATATTTAGTTTATACACCTAAATTTGGTCTTTGGTACCCTAAGGGATCCACTTTTGATTTAATAGGTTATTCAGACGCTGATTAGGTAGGGTGTAAAATTGATAGGAAGAGCACATCAGGGACTTGTCATTTTCTGGGGAGATCCCTCGTGTCTTGGGCTTCAAAGAAACAAAACTCAGTAGCTCTTTCTACCGCCGAAGCCGAGTACATTGCCGCAGGCCATTGCTGTGCGCAATTACTTTGGATGAGGCAAACCCTCAGGGACTATGGCTACAAACTGAGCAAAGTCCCTCTCCTATGTGACAATGAGAGTGCAATCCACATGGCGGATAATCCTGTTGAACACAGCCGCACTAAGCACATAGACATTCGGTATCACTTTCTGAGGGATCACCAACAAAGGGGGGATATCGAGATCGCTTATGTTAGCAATCTCGATATCCCCCCTTTTTGGTGATATCTCAAAAAGTGATACCGAATGTCTATGTGCTTAGTGCGGCTGTGTTCAGCGGGATTATTCGCCATGCGGATTGCACTCTCATTGTCACATAGAAGAGGGACTTTGCTCAATTTGTAGTCATAGTCCCTTAGGGTTTGCCTCATTCAAAGTAATTGTGCCCAACAATGGCCTGCGGCAATGTACTCGGCTTCGACGGTAGAAAGAGCTACTGAGTTTTGTTTCTTTGAAGCCCAAGACACCAGGGATCTCCCTAGAAACTGACAAGTCCCTGATGTGCTTTTCCTATCAACTTTACACCCTGCCTAATCGGCACTGGAATATCCTATCAAATCAAAAGTGGATCCCTTGGGGTACCAAATCCCAAACTTAGGAGTATAAACTAAATATCTCATGATTCTTTTCACGGACCTAAGGTGAACTTCCTTAGGATTGGCTTGGAACCTTGCACACATGCATACAAAAAGCATAATGTCCGATCGAGATGCACAAAAATAGAGTAAAGATCCTATCATCGATCGGTATACCTTTTGATCAACGGACTTACCTCCCGAGTCGAGGTCGAGATGCCCATTTGTTCCCATGGGTGTCTTGATGGGCTTGGCATCCTTCATTCCAAACTTGTTAAGTATGTCTTGAATGTATTTTGTTTGGCCGATGAAGGTGCCGTCCTGGAGTTGCTTGACTTGAAATACTAGGAACTACTTCAACTCCCCCATCATAGACATCTCAATTTTTGAATCATAATCCTACTAAACTCTTCACAAGTAGATTTGTTAGTAGATCCAAATATGATATCATCAACATAAATTTGGCATATAAATAAATCGTTTGCAATAGCTTTAGTAAAGAGTGTAGGATTGGCTTTTCCGACTTTGAAGTCATTAGTGATAAGGAAATCTCTTAGGCATTCATACCATGCTCTTGGAGCTTGCTTGAGCCCATAAAGTGCCTTAGAGAGTTTATAAACATGGTTAGGATACTCACTATCTTCAAAGCCGAGAGGTTGCTCAACATAGACCTCTTCCTTGATTGGTCCATTAAGGAAGGCACTTTTCACGTCCATTTGATAGAGCTTAAAGCCATGGTAAGTAACATAGGCAAGTAATATTTGAATTGACTCAAGACTAGCTACGGGTGCATAGGTTTCACCGAAATCCAAACCTTCGACTTGTGAATATCCCTTGACTACAAGTCAGGCTTTGTTCCTTGTCACCACACCATGCTCATCTTGCTTGTTGCGGAAGACCCACTTGGTTCCTACAACATTTTGATTAGGACGTGGAACTAAATGCCATACCTCATTCCTTGTGAAGTTGTTGAGTTCCTCTTGCATCGCCAGCACCCAATCCGAATCCCTTAATGTGTCTTCCACACTGTTCGGTGCGCCCTTGAAAGGGAAATGTGCCTTTGGGCCATCTCTAAGTATTTTGGTGATTGAGTGCCAACACAAGTGCTTAAATGTGAATCTATGTCCATGGATGAACAAAGTGCAAATCACAAGTAAAGGTATGTTTCTAAGCCTTAGTACATTGGTTTTGTGTACTAATATATTTGTCTAAGTGTTAGAAACAGAGAAAAGAAGAAAAGGAGAATGTTGGCTGTGTACAGCCAACAGGCTGTTTCGGTCTGGGGCACCGGACTGTCCGGTGGTGCACCGGACAGTGTCCGGTGCACCAGGCTGCCTCGACCTGAAGACGCCGCTCTCGGGAATTTGTCGACAGCGTACGGCTAAAATTCACCGGACTGTCCGGTGTGCACTGGACTGTCCGGTGAGCCAACGGTCGGCCGAGCCAACGGTTGGCCGCGGAATCTGCGCGCGACACGTGGTCTGGCCAACGGTCGGAAGGAGGCACCGGACTGTCCGGTGTGCACCGGACTGTCCGGTGCGCCAGATCTGCAAAGGTCGGCAACGGTCGGATGCGCCTGTTAAGGAAAGAAATCGGGCACCGGACAGTGTCCGGTGTGCACCGGACTGTCCGGTGCGCCCGACGACAGAAGGCAAGGATGGCCTTCCAGATTTGTTCTCAACGGCTCCTAGCTGCCTTGGGGCTATAAAAGGGACCCCTAGGCGCATGGAGGAGAACACCAAGCATTCCTACAATATTCCTAAGCACCAAGACATCGATCTCACGCATTCGTTTCATTGTGATAGCATATAGAGCTCTTGTGGAGTTGTGAACTCTTTGAGCTGTGTTGCGAGCTCTTGTTGCTGCTTGTGTGCGTGTTGTTGCTCTGATCTTTTGAAGTCTTGTGTGCGTTGCTCATTTCCACCCTTGCTCTGTGTTTCTTTGTGAACTTCAATTGTAAGGGCGAGAGGCTCCAAGTTGTGGAGATTCCTCGCAAACGGGATTGAGAAAAGAAAAGCATAACACTGTGGTATTCAAGTTGATCATTGGATCACTTGAGAAGAGTTGAGTGCAACTCTCGTCCGTTGGGACGCCACAACGTGGAGTAGGCAAGTTTTGTACTTGGCCGAACCACGGGATAACCACCGTGTCATCTCTGTGATTGATTTCTTGTGGTTATTGTGTTTTGTTGAGACTCCTCTCTAGCCACTTGGCAATAATTGTGCTAACACTTAACAAGTTTTTGTGGCTATAAGTTTAAGTTTTACAGGATCACCTATTCACCCCCCCCTCTAGGTGCTCTCAATTGGTATCGGAGCCGTTCTCTTCAAGAAAGGGACTAGCCGCCCGAAGAGATGGATCCTAAGGGGAAGGGAATCGTGATCAACGATAAGGAGAAGGAGTCCTTCGTCAATGAGCTCAAAGATGACAAGCCTATCGACTCCGGCTCGGGTCATAGACGAAAGGAAGGGAAGAAGAAGACAAGGCGCATCAAGGAGATCGTCTACTACGACGACAGTGATGAGTCTACTTCTTCCCAAAAGGACGACGACCACAACGACTACGAGCAAAGGAAACCGGTTAATTCTAACTTTTCCTTTGACTACTCTCGTATTCCGTAAAGTTCAAATTCACATTTGCTTTCCATTCCACTCGGCAAGCCCCCACACTTTGATGGGGAGGACTACGGATTTTGGAGCCACAAAATGCGTAGTCACCTATTCTCTCTTCATCCGAGTATATGGGAGATTGTAGATAGTGGAATGCACTTTAATAGTTTGGATAGTCCTATATTCATTAATGAGCAAATCCATAAGAATGCACAAGCTACTACTGTTCTTCTAGCTTCATTGTGCAGGGATGAATATAACAAAGTGAGTGGCTTGGATAACGCCAAGCAAATCTGGGATACCCTCAAGATCTCTCATGAGGGAAATGACGCTACCTTGCTCACCAAAATGGAGTTGGTGGAGGGCGAGCTTGGACGGTTCGCGATGATAAGGGGCGAGGAGCCAACTCGAACATACAACCGGCTCAAGACCCTTATCAACAAAATAAGGAGCTACGGAAGCACGCGATGGACGGACCACGACGTCGTCCGACTAATGCTAAGGTCCTTTACCGTTCTTGATCCTCATTTGGTGAATAATATTCGTGAGAATCCCAGGTACACCAAAATGTCGCCCGAAGAAGTCTTAGGAAAATTCGTCAGCGGGCGAATGATGATCAAGGAGGCAAGGTACGTGGACGACGCCTTGAATGGACCGATCAACGAACCACAACCTTTTGCTCTCAAAGCAACAAGAAGCAAGGAGGCGCTACCTAGCAAGGTGGCACAAATTGAGGCGGTCGAACTTAATGATGAAGAGATGGCTCTCATCATCAAACGCTTCAAGACGGTGCTAAAGGGTCACAAGGGGCAGCCAAGCAAGACCAAGACGAAGGGGAAGCGCTCATGCTTCAAGTGTGGTAAGATTGGTCATTTTATCGCTAACTGCCCCGATAATGATAATGACCAGGAAAAGGGAAACAAGAGGGAAAAGAAGAAGCATTACAAGAAGGCAAAGGGCGAGGCACATCTAGGCAAGGAGTGGGACTCGGATTGCTCCTCTTCCGACTCCGACAATGAAGGACTCGCCGCCACCGCCTTCAACAAATCAACCCTCTTCCCCAACGAGCGTCACACATGCCTTATGGCAAGGGAGAAGAAGGTATGTACTCGCAACTCTACCTATGCTTCTTCAAGTGAGGACGAATCTAGTGATGAGGATGAAGTAGATTATTCATGTTTGTTCAAGGGCTTAGATAGATCTAAGATAGACAAAATTAATGAATTAATTGATGCCTTGAATGAAAAGAATATACTTTTAGAAAAGCAAGAGGATTTGTTATATGAAGAACATGATAAGTTTGTAGAGGCTAAAAAATCCCTTGCATTAGAAATTAAGAGGAATGAAATGCTTGCTTGTGAAGTGTCAACATGCCATGATTCTATTTCTAACTTAAAGAGCATAAACGATGATTTAAATGCTAAACTAGTAGAAGCAAATAAATCCAACTCTTGTGTTGAATATGTTGAAATTTGCACTAGGTGTAAGGATATTGATATTAATGCTTGTAGCGAACACTTAGTTTCAATTTCAAAATTGAATGATGAATTAGCTAGTCTTAATGCTCAACTTAAGACTAGCAAGAGTAATTTTGATAAACTAAAATTTGCTAGGGATGCCTACACGGTTGGTAGACACCCCTCAATTAAGGATGGGCTTGGCTTCAAGAGAGAAGTCAAGAACTTGACAAGCCATAAGGCTCCTATCTCCGCCAAGGAGAAAGGGAAGGCTCCTATGGCTAGTAGCACTAAAAAGAACCATGCTTTTTTGTATCATGATAGAAGTGCTTATAGGGGTTATAATGCTTATGGTGATTTTGATGCTCATGTCATGGTTGCTTCTAGTTCTTCCTTTATGCATGGTAGAAATATGTCTAGGAAAAATGCTATGCCTAGAAAGAATATTATTCATGCTCCTAGGAAAGTAGTGAATGAACCTTCTACAATTTATTGTGCTTTGAATGCTTCCTTTGCTATTTGTAGAAAGGATAAGAAAATTGTTGCTAGGAAGTTAGGGGCAAAATGCAAGGGAGACAAAACTTGCATTTGGGTCCCTAAGGATATTTGCACTAACCTTGTAGGACCCAACATGAGTTGGGTTACTAAGTCTCAAGCCTAAATTTGCCTTGCAGGTTTATGCATCCGGGGGCTCAAGCTGGATTATTGATAGCGGATGCACAAACCATATGACGGGGGAGAAGAAGATGTTCACCTCCTACGTCAAGAATAAGGATTCCCAAGATTCAATCATATTCGGTGATGGGAATCAAGGCAAGGTAAAAGGGTTAGGTAAAATTGCAATTTCTAATGAGCACTCTATCTCTAATGTGTTTTTAGTAGAGTCTCTTGGTTATAATTTGCTATCTGTTAGTCAATTATGCAACATGGGGTATAACTGTCTATTTACAAATGTAGATGTGTCTGTCTTTAGAAGAAGTGATGGTTCACTAGCTTTTAAGGGTGTATTAGACGGCAAACTTTATTTAGTTGATTTTGCAATAGAAGAGGCCGGTCTAGATGCATGCTTAATAGCTAAGACTAGCATGGGCTGGCTGTGGCATCGCCGCTTAGCACATGTGGGGATGAAGAACCTTCACAAGCTCCTAAAGGGAGAACACGTGATAGGTTTGACTAACATGCAATTCGAAAAGGATAGACCTTGTGCAGCTTGTCAAGCAGGTAAACAAGTGGGAGGAGCGCATCACAGCAAGAATGTGATGACCACTTCAAGACCCCTGGAGCTGCTGCATATGGATCTCTTCGGACCCATCGCCTATCTGAGCATAGGAGGAAGTAAGTATGGTCTAGTTATTGTTGATGACTTTTCCCGCTTCACTTGGGTGTTCTTTTTGCAGGATAAGTCTGAAACCCAAGGGACCCTCAAGCGCTTCCTCAGGAGAGCTCAAAATGAGTTTGAGCTCAAGGTAAAGAAGATAAGGAGCGACAACGGGTCCGAGTTCAAGAACCTTCAAGTGGAAGAGTTCCTTGAAGAAGAAGGGATCAAGCACGAGTTCTCCGCTCCCTACACACCACAGCAAAATGGTGTGGTAGAGAGGAAGAACAGGACGCTCATCGATATGGCGAGGACGATGCTAGGAGAGTTCAAGACCCCCGAGTGCTTTTGGACGGAAGCCGTGAACACGGCTTGCCACGCCATCAACAGGGTCTACCTTCATCGCCTCCTCAAGAAGACGTCGTATGAGCTTCTAACCGGTAACAAACCCAATGTATCTTACTTTCGTGTATTTGGAAGCAAGTGCTACATTCTAGTGAAGAAGGGTAGAAATTCTAAGTTTGCTCCCAAAGCTGTAGAAGGGTTTTTGTTAGGTTATGACTCAAATACAAAGGCGTATAGAGTCTTCAACAAATCATCGGGTTTGGTTGAAGTCTCTAGCGACGTTGTATTTGATGAGACTAATGGCTCTCCAAGAGAGCAAGTTTTTGATTGTGATGATGTAGATGAAGAAGATGTTCCGACGGCCGCTATACGAACCATGGCGATTGGAGAAGTACGGCCTCAGGAACAAGATGAACGAGATCAACCTTCTTCCTCAACTATGGTGCATCCCCCAACTCAAGATGATGAACAGGTTCATCAACAGGAGGCGTGTGATCAAGGGGGAGCACAAGATGATCATGTGATAGAGGAAGAAGCGGAACCGGAACCTCCAACCCAAGTTCGAGCGATGATTCAAAGGGATCATCCCGTCGACCAAATTCTGGGTGACATTAGCAAGGGAGTAACTACTCGGTCTCAATTAGTTAATTTTTGTGAGCATTACTCCTTTGTCTCTTCTATTGAGCCTTTCAGGGTAGAGGAGGCCTTGCTAGATCCGGACTGGGTGTTGGCCATGCAGGAGGAGCTCAACAACTTCAAGAGGAATGAAGTTTGGACACTAGTGCCTCGTCCGAAGCAAAATGTTGTGGGAACCAAGTGGGTGTTCCGCAACAAACAGGACGAGCACGGAGTGGTGACGAGAAACAAGGCTCGACTTGTGGCAAAAGGTTATGCCCAAGTCGCAGGTTTGGATTTCGAGGAGACTTTTGCTCCTGTGGCTAGGCTAGAATCAATTCGTATCTTGCTAGCATATGCCGCTCATCATTCTTTCAGGTTGTACCAAATGGATGTGAAGAGCGCTTTCCTCAACGGGCCAATAAAGGAGGAGGTGTACGTAGAGCAACCCCCTGGCTTCGAGGATGAACGGTACCCCGACCACGTGTGTAAGCTCTCTAAGGCGCTCTATGGACTTAAGCAAGCCCCAAGAGCATGGTATGAATGCCTTAGAGATTTCTTAATTGCTAATGCTTTCAAGGTTGGGAAAGCCGATCCAACTCTTTTCACTAAGACTTGTGACGGTGATCTTTTTGTGTGCCAAATTTAT
Organism: Zea mays; assembly: GCF_902167145.1. Taxonomy (NCBI): domain Eukaryota; kingdom Viridiplantae; phylum Streptophyta; class Magnoliopsida; order Poales; family Poaceae; genus Zea; species Zea mays. The sequence goes on from NC_050105.1 coordinate 91,012,842, forward strand.
GTCGATGACATAATATTTGGTTCTACTAATAAAAAGTCCTGTGAAGAGTTTAGCAGGGTGATGACGCAGAAATTCGAGATGTCGATGATGGGCGAGTTAAACTACTTCCTTGGGTTCCAAGTGAAGCAACTCAAGGACGGCACTTTCATCTCCCAAACGAAGTACACGCAAGATCTGCTGAAGCGGTTTGGGATGAAGGTTGCCAAGCCCGCAAAGACTCCGATGGGAACCGACGGACACACCGACCTCAACAAAGGAGGTAAGTCCGTTGATCAAAAAGCATACCGGTCAATGATAGGTTCATTACTTTACTTATGTGCTAGTAGACCGGATATTATGCTTAGCGTATGCATGTGTGCTAGATTTCAATCCGATCCTAAGGAATGTCACTTAGTGGCGGTGAAGCGAATTCTTAGATATTTAGTTGCTACGCCTTGCTTCGGGCTCTGGTATCCAAAGGGGTCTACCTTTGACTTGATTGGATATTCAGACTCCGACTATGCTGGATGTAAGGTCGATAGGAAGAGTACATCAGGGACGTGCCAATTCTTAGGAAGGTCCCTGGTGTCGTGGAACTCTAAGAAACAAACCTCCGTTGCCCTATCCACCGCTGAGGCCGAGTATGTTGCCGCAGGACAGTGTTGCGCGCAACTACTTTGGATGAGGCAAACCCTCAGGGACTTTGGCTACAATCTGAGCAAAGTCCCACTCCTATGTGATAATGAGAGTGCTATCCGCATGGCGGAAAATCCTGTTGAACACAGCCGCACAAAGCACATAGACATCCGGCATCACTTTTTGAGAGACCACCAGCAAAAGGGAGATATCGAAGTGTTTCATGTTAGCACCGAGAACCAGCTAGCCGATATCTTTACCAAGCCTCTAGATGAGAAGACCTTTTGCAGGCTGCGTAGTGAGCTAAATGTCTTAGATTCGCGGAACTTGGATTGAATTGTAGCATACATGTGTTTATGCCTTTGATCATGTTCATTCTGCATTGTGTTGCTTATTGTGGTGCTCAAGTTGTACAAACACTCCCTGGACCTCACAAGTCCGTTGCAAAGTGATGCACATGTTTAGGGGGAGATGTGTTACAACTTGACCTTTTGAGACTAACCATATGCTTGAGTTTGCTTGATTTAGTCTCGAAGGAGAATTGAAAGGGAAAAGATGGACTTGGACCATGAAAGACTTCCACTGCACTCCGATGAGAGGGTAACTAATTCCAAGTTCATCTCATGAACTCTTATTGCCATTTGCTCTTAATTGAAGACTTTGGTGAGGCAATGGGGTTAAAAGGGCCAAAGTTGATCCCGTTTTGGTGCTTGATGCCAAAGGGGGAGAAAATAAAGGCCAAAGCAATAAATGGATCAGCTACCACTTGAGAAATTTTGAAAATAGTGAAATAGAGCTTTTTGTTTTGTCAAAACTCTCTTATTGTCTCTCTTGTTAAAAGTTGGCTTCTTGTGGGGAGAAGTAGTGATTATGGGAAAAAGGGGGAGTTTGTGAAATCTTTGATCAGTCTCTTTAAGAATGACTCTCTTTATGCTTCAACATGTGTGTTTGACTTAGAGATAGAGATTTGAGTTTGATTTGCAAAAACCAAGTGGTGGCAAAGGATGATCCATATATGCCAAAAATGAATCAAAATAAATTTGATTTTTATTTGAAGTGATTTTGCACTTGTTCTAGTTGCTTTATGTGGTGTTGGCATAAATCACCAAAAAGGGGGAGATTGAAAGGGAAATGTGCCTTTGGGCCATTTCTAAGTATTTTGGTGATTGAGTGCCAACACAAGTGCTTAAATGTGAATCTATGTCCATGGATGAACAAAGTGCAAATCACAAGTAAAGGTATGTTTCTAAGCCTTAGTACATTGGTTTTGTGTACTAATATATTTGTCTAAGTGTTAGAAACAGAGAAAAGAAGAAAAGGAGAATGTTGGCTGTGTACAGCCAACAGGCTGTTTCGGTCTGGGGCACCGGACTGTCCGGTGGTGCACCGGACAGTGTCCGGTGCACCAGGCTGCCTCGACCTGAAGACGCCGCTCTCGGGAATTTGCCGACGGCGTACGGCTAAAATTCACCGGTCTGTCCGGTGTGCACCGGACTGTCCGGTGAGCCAACGGTCGGCCGAGCCAACGGTTGGCCGCGGAATCTGCGCGCGACACGTGGTCTGGCCAACGGTCGGAAGGAGGCACCGGACTGTCCGGTGTGCACCGGACTGTCCGGTGCGCCAGATCTGCAAAGGTCGGCAACGGTCGGATGCGCCTGTTAAGGAAAGAAATCGGGCACCGGACAGTGTCCGGTGTGCACCGGACTGTCCGGTGCGCCCGACGACAGAAGGCAAGGATGGCCTTCCAGATTTGTTCTCAACGGCTCCTAGCTGCCTTGGGGCTATAAAAGGGACCCCTAGGCGCATGGAGGAGAACACCAAGCATTCCTACAATATTCCTAAGCACCAAGACATCGATCTCACGCATTCGTTTCATTGTGATAGCATATAGAGCTCTTGTGGAGTTGTGAACTCTTTGAGCTGTGTTGCGAGCTCTTGTTGCTGCTTGTGTGCGTGTTGTTGCTCTGATCTTTTGAAGTCTTGTGTGCGTTGCTCATTTCCACCCTTGCTCTGTGTTTCTTTGTGAACTTCAATTGTAAGGGCGAGAGGCTCCAAGTTGTGGAGATTCCTCGCAAACGGGATTGAGAAAAGAAAAGCATAACACTGTGGTATTCAAGTTGATCATTGGATCACTTGAGAAGAGTTGAGTGCAACTCTCGTCCGTTGGGACGCCACAACGTGGAGTAGGCAAGTTTTGTACTTGGCCGAACCACGGGATAACCACCGTGTCATCTCTGTGATTGATTTCTTGTGGTTATTGTGTTTTGTTGAGACTCCTCTCTAGCCACTTGGCAATAATTGTGCTAACACTTAACAAGTTTTTGTGGCTATAAGTTTAAGTTTTACAGGATCACCTATTCACCCCCCCCCCCTCTAGGTGCTCTCAGCCCGTCGACAGCAGCCTTCCCCAACAGCCACTTTGGTGGTTGGGGCTATAAATACCCCCAACCACCAACACTTCAATGCATCCAAGTTTTCAGCCAACACATTCAATACAAGAGCTAGTGCATTCAATACAAGACACAAATAGAGTGAATCAAAATCTCTCCAAGTCCCAATTCCACTCAAAGCAATTAGTGACTAGAAGAGAGAGTTTTGCCGTGTTCATTTGAGCTCTTGCGCTTGGATCGCTTTTCTTCTTCCTCCTTTCTTGTTCTCAACTCAATTGTAATCAAATCAAGAGACACCAAGTTGTGGTGGTCCTTGTAGTGGACTAAGTGTCCCATTTGATTGAAGAGAAAAGCTCACTCGGTCTAGGTGACCGTCTGAGAGAGGGAAAGGGTTGAAAGAGACCCGGTTTTTGTGACCACCTCAACGTGGAGTAGGTTTGCAAGAACCGAACCTCGGTAAAACAAATCACCATGTCATCCGCTCTTATTTGCTTGTGATTTGTTTTCGCCCTCTCTTTCGAACTCGATTATATTTCTAACGCTAACCCCGGCTTGTAGTTGTGCTTAAACTTTATAAATTTCAGATTTGCCTATTCACCCTGCCCCTCTAGGCGACTTTCAATTGGTATCAAAGCCCAGTACTTCATTAGAGCCTAACCGCTCGAAGTGATGTCGGGAGCTCACGCCAAGAAGGAGATGATGACCGGCGAGAAGCCCGCCATAAGCCACGATAAAGCTCCATCGGGAGAGTCCGGCAACAAGAAGAGGGAGGAATCACCTCCCTGCGTCAAGTCGCACTGGAGTGGTGACAAGAAGAAGAAAATGAAGAAAGTGGTCTACTACGAGACCGATTCTTCGTCGCCTTCCACCTCCGGCTCCGACACGCCGTCTGTCACTTCTAAGCGCCATGAGCGCAAGAAGTTTAGTAAGATCCTCTTACGCTATCCTCGCATTTCCAAACACACTCCTTTACTTTCCGTTCCACTAGGCAAACCACCGGTTTTTGACGGTGAAGATTATTGTATGTGGAGTGATAAAATGAGGCACCACCTAACCTCACTCCACGCTAGCATTTGGGACATTGTTGAGTTTGGTGCACAGGAACCATCCATGGGGGATGAAGGCTATGACTCAGACGAGGTAGCCCAAATCCGGCACTTCAACTCCCAAGCCACTACTATACTCCTTGCCTCTCTAAGTCGAGAGGAGTATAATAAGGTGCAAGGGTTGAAAAGCGCCAAAGAGATTTGGGACATGCTCAAAACCACGCACGAAGGAGATGAGGTGACTAAGATCACCAAGCGAGAAACGATCGAGGGGGAGCTCGGTCGATTTATGCTCAACCAAGGAGAGGATCCACAAGCGATGTACAACCGGCTCAAAACCTTGGTGCACCAAGTGCGCAACCTCGGGAGCACCAAATGGGATGACCATGAAATTGTCAAGGTTCTTCTTAGATCACTCGTTTTTCTTGACCCTACTCAAGTTCAATTAATTCGTGGTGATCCTAGATATAAACTAATGTCTCCCAAGGAAGTGATAGGAAAGTTTGTGAGCTTTGAGCTAATGATCAAAGGCTCCAAACAAATCATCAAGCAAGGCGCCACCTCCACACCCGAGGTGCAACCCGTTGCATTCAAAGCAACGGAAGAGAAGAAAGAAGAGTCTACGTCAAGTAGGCTCCCCATCGACGCCTCCAAGCTCGACAATGAGGAGATGGCTTTAATCATCAAAAGCTTTTGCCAAATCCTCAAGCAAAGGAAGGGGAAAGACTACAAGCCCCGTTCCAAGAAGGTTTGCTACAAGTGTGGTAAGCCCGATCACTTTATAGCAAAATGTCCTATTTCTAGTGACAGTGATAGGGGCGATGACAAGAGAGGAAAGAAGAAGAAGGAGAAGAAGAGGTACTACAAGAAGAAGGGCGATGATGCCCATGTTTGCCGGGAGTGGGACTCCGACGAGAGCTCCACCGACTCCTCCGAAGAGGACGCCGCAAACATCACTGTCAACAAGGGTCTCCTCTTCCCCAACGTCGGCCACAAGTGCCTCATGGCAAAAGACGACAAACAGAAGAAGGTAAAATCTAGAGCTTCCACTAAATATGCAACATATAGTGATGAGGCTAGCTCTAGTGATGATGAGGATGATTTGCTCACCCTTTTTGCCAACTTAAACATGCAACAAAAAGAAAAATTGAATGAATTGATTAGTGCTATTCATGAGAAGGATGAACTCTTGGATAGCCAAGAGGACTTCCTTATTAAAGAAAATAAGAAGCATGTTAAAGTTAAAACTGCTTATGCTCAGGAGATAGAAAATTGTGAAAAATTAACTAGTGAGCTAAGCACTTGCCATGACACTATTTCCAACCTTAAATTTGAGAATGATAAATTGATTGCTAAGGTTGAGAAATTAAATATTAGTGATGATTCTCTTGTCAACCTTAAAAATGATAATGCTAGTTTAATTGCTAAGATTGACAAGTTGAATGAATCCATTGCTAGCCTTAAGATAGAAAATGATAAATTGATTGCTAAGGCTAAAGATTTAAATGTTTGCAATGATGTTATTTCCAATCTTAGAAATGAAAATGTCATGTTACATGCTAAGATTGATGAACTAAATGTTTGCAAACCCTCTACATCTACCATTGAGCATGTTACTATTTGTACTAGATGTAGAGATATTAATGTTGATGCTATTCATGATCACCTAGCTTTAATTAAACAACAAAATGATCACATAGCTCAACTTAGTGCTAAAATTAATGAGCATGACTTAGAAAATGAAAATTTCAAATTTGCTAGAAGCATGCTCTATAGTGGGAGACGCCCAGGCATTAAGGATGGCACTGGCTTCTAACAGGGAGACAATGTCAAGCTTAATGCCTCTAAGAAATTGTCTAATTTTGTTAAGGGTAAGGCTCCCATGGTTCAGGATAACGAGGGTTACATTTTATACCCTGCTGGTTATCCCGAACACAAAATTAGGAGAATTCACTCTAGGAAGTCTCACTCTGGCTCTCATCATGCTTTTATGTATAAGAGTGAGGCATCTAGCTCTAGGCAATCAACCCATGTTAAATTTCCTAAAAAGAAATCTCCTACTGCATCAAATGATCATAACATTTCATTTAAGACTTTTGATGCTTCATATGTTTTAACTAACAAATCAGGCAAAGTAGTTGCCAAATATGTTGGGGCCAAACACAAGGGCTCAAAGACTTGTGTTTGGGTACCCAAGGTGCTTGTTTCTAATGTGAAAGGACCCAAGACCGTTTGGATACCTAAGAACAAGACCTAAACTTATTTTGTAGGTTTATGCATATGAGGGCTCAAGTTGAATCATCGATAGAGGGTGCACAAACCACATGACTGGGGAGAAGAGGATGTTCTCCTCCTATGAGAAAAACCATGATCCCCAAAGAGCTATCACATTCGAGGATGGAAATCAAGGTTTGGTCAAAGGACTTGGTAAAAATGCTATATCACCTGACCATTCTATTTTCAATGTTTTTCTTGTAGATTCTTTAGACTATAACTTGCTTTTAGTTTCTGAATTATGTAAAATGGGCTACAATTGTCTTTTTATGGATATAGTTGTTACTGTCTTTAGAAGGAGTGATGATTCAGTAGCATTTAAGGGAGTGTTAGAGGGTCAGCTATACCTAGTTGATTTTAATAGAGCTGAACTCGACACTTGCTTAATTGCTAAGACTAACATGGGTTGGCTCTAGCATCGCCGACTTGCCCACGTTGGAATGAAGAATCTTCATAAGCTTCTAAAGGGAGAGCACATTTTGGGACTAACAAATGTTCATTTTGAGAAAGATAGGGTTTGTAGCGCTTATCAAGCAGGAAAGCAAGTTGGTGTTCATCATCCACACAATAACATCATGACGACCGACAGGCCACTTGAGCTACTCCACATGGACCTATTCGATCCGATAGCTTACATAAGCATCAGCGAGAGTAAGTATTGTCTTGTAATTGTGGATGATTATTCTCGCTACACTTGGGTGTTCTTTTTGCAGGATAAATCCCAAACCCAAGAGACTTTAAAGGGATTCTTGAGACGGGCTCAAAATGAGTTTGGATTGAGAATCAAAAAGATAAGAAGCGACAACGGGACGAAGTTCAAGAACTCTCAAATTGAAGGCTTTCTTGAGGAGGAGGGCATCAAGCATGAGTTCTCTTCTTCCTACACACCACAACAAAATGGTGTAGTGGAGAGGAAGAATAGAACTCTACTTGACATGGCGAGGACCATGCTTGATGAGTACAAGACTTCGGACCGGTTTTAGGCGGAACCAATCAACACCGCTTGCTACGCCATCAACCGTCTCTATCTTCACCGAATCCTCAAGAAGACATCATATGAACTCCTAACCGGTAAAAGCCCAATGTTTCATATTTTAGAGTCTTTGGTAGCAAATGTTTTATTCTTGTTAAAAGAGGTAGAAAATCAAAATTTGCTCCTAAGGCTGTAGAAGGTTTTTTACTTCGTTATGATTCAAACACAAGGGCATATAGAGTCTTTAACAAGTCCACTGGACTAGTTGAAGTTTCTTGTGACATTGTGTTTGATGAGACTAACGGCTCTCAAGTAGAGCAAGTTGATCTTGATGAGCTAGATGATGAAGAGGCTCCATGCGTCGCTTTAAGGAACATGTCCATTGGGGATGTGTGTTCTAAGGAATCCAAAGAGCCTCCACATGCACAAGATCAACCATCTTCCTCCATGCAAGCATCTCCACCAACCCAAGATGAGGATCAAGCTCAAGATGATGAAAATGAAGATCAAGAGGAGCCACCTCAAGAGGAGGACAATGATCAAGGGGGAGATGCTAATGATCAAGACAAGGAAGATGATGAGGGTCCAAGGCCGCCGCACCCAAGAGTCCACCAAGCAATACAACGAGATCACCCCGTGAACACTATCCTCGGCGATATTCAAAAGGGGGTAACCACTCGATCTCGTGTTGCTCATTTTTGTGAACATTACTCCTTTGTGTCTTCTATTAAGCCATAAAGGGTGGAAGACACATTAAGGGATTCGGACTAGGTGTTGGCAATGCAAGAGGAACTCAACAACTTCACGAGGAATGAGGTATGACATCTTGTTCCACGTCCTAACCAAAATGTTGTAGGAATCAAGTGGGTCTTCCGCAACAAGCAAGATGAGCATGGTGTGGTGACAAGGAACAAAGCCCGACTTATGGCCAAGGGTTATTCACAAATCGAAGGTTTGGATTTCGGTGAAACCTATGCACCTGTAGCTAGGCTTGAGTCAATTGTATATTACTTGCCTATGCTACTTACCATGGCTTTAAGCTCTATCAAATGGACGTGAAAAGTGCCTTCCTCAATGGACCAATCAAGGAGGAGGTCTATGTTGAGCAACCTCCCGGCTTTGAAGATAGTGAGTACCCTAACCATGTGTATAAACTCTCTAAGGCACTTTATGGGCTCAAGCAAGCCCCAAGAGCATGGTATGAATGCCTAAGAGATTTCCTTATCGCTAATGGCTTCAAAGTTGGAAAAGCCGATCCTACTCTCTTTACTAAAACAATTGCCAATGATTTGTTTGTATGCCAAATTTATGTTGATGATATTATATTTGGGTCTACTAACAAATCTACATGTGAAGAGTTTAGTAGGATCATGGTACAAAAATTCGAGATGTCTATGATGGGGGAGTTGAAGTATTTTCTAGGATTTCAAGTCCAACAACTCCAAGAGGGCACCTTTATCAGCCAAACCAAGTATATTCAAGACATACTCACCAAGTTTGGGGATGCCAAGCCCATCAAGACACCCATGGGAACCAATGGGCATCTCGACCTCGACACGGGAGGTAAATCCATAGATCAAAAGGTATATCGGTCGATGATAGGATCTTTACTCTATTTATGTGCATCTCGACCGGATGTTATGCTTTCTGTATGCATGTGTGCAAGATTCCAAGCCGATCCTAAGGAATTTCACCTTAGGGTCGTAAAACGAATCTTGAGATATTTAGTTCATACACCTAAGTTTGGCCTTTGGTACCCCAAGGGATCCACTTTTGATTTAATTGGTTATTCAGATGATGATTGGGCAGGGTGTAAAATTGATAGAAAGAGCACATCAGGGACTTGTCAGTTCTTGGGAAGATCCTTAGTGTCTTGGGCTTCAAAGAAACAAAATTCAGTAGCTCTTTCTACCGCCGAAGCCGAGTACATTGCCGCAGGCCATTGTTGCGCGCAATTGCTTTGGATGAGGCAAACCCTTAGGGACTATGGTTACAAATTAACCAAAGTTCCTCTTCTATGTGATAATGAGAGTGCAATCCGCATGTCAGATAATCCCGTTGAGCACAGCCGCACTAAGCACATAGCCATTCGGTATCACTTTCTGAGGGATCACCAACAAAGGGGGGATATCGAGATTGCTTATGTTAGCACCAAAGATCAATTAGCCAATATCTTTACCAAGCCATTAGATGAGAAAACTTTTACCAAACTTAGGCATGAGCTAAACATTCTTGATTCTAGGAATTTTGATTGATGTTTTGCACACATAGCTCATTTATACCTTTGATCATCTCTCTTTCATGTGCTATGACTAATGTGGTCTTCAAGTGTATTTTATGTTAAGTCATAGATTGAAAGGGAAATGGAGTCCTCGGTGAAGACAAGGCTTCCACTCCACTCCGTCAAATTATTCATCCTTCGCCGTCACTCCGCCACGCTCTCCAATTTGGTATAATCTTCACTCATATATTATTTGCCAAAGGGGGAGAGAAAGTAAAAGGGCTTATATTTCACTCACAAGTATCCATTTTTGGCGATTCATGCCAAAGGGGGAGAAAGTATTAGCCCAAAGCAAAAGGACCGCACCACCACAAATTTCAAAAATGTAGTCTTTCAATTTGTATTAAAAGAAGTTTTTCAATTGGTATCTTATTTTTGGTATAATTTCAAATCGGTATAACCCCTTTCAAAATTAATATCTAAAACCCTTTTGAGCGCTAAGAGGAGAATATCTAAAAGCATTTGAAACAGGGGGAGAAAATTTCAAATCTTGAAAATGCTTCTCGAAATCTTATTCATATACCTTTGACTATTTGCAAAAGACTTTGAAAAAGAATTTCCAAAACACTTGCAAAAACAAAACAAGTGGTGCAAGCGTGGTCCAAAATATTAAAATGAAGAAAGCATCCATGCATATCTTATGAAATGTAAATTGGTTTAATTCCAAGTAACCTTTGCACTTACCTTTTTGCAAACTAGTTCAATTACTGCACTTATATATTTGCTTTGGTTTGTGTTGGCATCAATCACCAAAAAGGGGGAGATTGAAAGGGAAATAGGCTCACACCTTTTCCTAAATGATTTTGGTGGTTGAATTGCCCAACACAAATTATTGGACTAACTAGTTTGCTCTAGATTATAAGTTCTACAGGTGCCAAAGGTTCAACACAAACCAATAAAAAGTCCAAGAAAGGGTTCAAATAAAAAGAGCAAAAGACAACCAAAGGCTGCCCTTGTCTGGCGCACCGGACTGTCCGGTGTGCCACCGGACAGTGTCCGGTGCACCAGGGAGAATCACTCCGAACTTGCCACCTTCGGGTTTCTGGGATTGCCTCTCCGCTATAATTCACCGGACTGTCTGGTGTAGCACCGGACTGTCCGGTGTGCCAAGCGGAGTAACGGCTACAGCGCCAATGGTCGTCTGCAAAAGGTGAACAGTGAGCTACAGTGTGCGGACTGCGCGCGCAGAAGTCAGAGCAGGCGCAGATGGTGCACCGGACAGTGAACAGTGACTGTCCCGTGCACCACTGGACTGTCCGGTGGCCCCACATGTCAGAGCTCCAACGGTCGAACCCTAACGGTTGGGTGACGTGGCTAGCGCACCGGACTGTCCGGTGCGCCCTTCAACAGCAGCCTTCCCCAACGGCCACTTTGGTGGTTGGGGCTATAAATACCCCCAACCACCAACACTTCAATGCATCCAAGTTTTCAGCCAACACATTCAATACAAGATCTAGTGCATTCAATACAAGACACAAATAGAGTGAATCAAAATCTCTCCAAGTTCCAATTCCACTCAAAGCAATTAGTGACTAGAAGAGAGAGGTTTGCCGTGTTCATTTGAGCTCTTGCGCTTGGATCGCTTTTCTTCTTCCTCCTTTCTTGTTCTCAACTCAATTGTAATCAAAGCAAGAGACACCAAGTTGTGGTGGTCCTTGTAGTGGACTAAGTGTCCCATTTGATTGAAGAGAAAAGCTCACTCGGTCTAGGTGACCGTTTGAGAGAGGGAAAGGGTTGAAAGAGACCCGGTCTTTGTGACCACCTCAACGGGGAGTAGGTTTGCAATAACCGAACCTCGGTAAAACAAATCACCGTGTCATTCGCTCTTATTTGCTTGTGTTTTGTTTTCGCTCTCTCTTTCAGACTCGATTATATTTCTAACGCTAACCCCGGCTTGTAGTTGTGATTAAACTTTATAAATTTCAGATTTGCCTATTCACCCCCTCTAGGCGACTTTCAGGTACCTACAACATTTTGATTAGGATGTGGAACTAAATGTCATACCTCATTCCTCGTGAAGTTGTTGAGTTCCTCTTGCATTGCCAGCACCCAATCTGAATCTCTTAGTGCATCCTCCACCCTGTAAGGCTCAATAGAGGACACAAAAAAGTAATGTTCACAAAAATGTGCAACTCGAGATCTAGTGGTTACCCCCTTATGAATGTCACCAAGGATGGAGTTGACGGGGTGATCTCTTTGAATTGCTTGGTGGACTCTTGGGTGTGGCGATCTTTGACCCTGAATCTCTTGATCATCTTCCTTGTCTTGATCAACTTCATCTCCCCCTTCATCATTGTCCCCCTCTTGAGATGGCTCATCCTCTTGATCTTCATTTTCATCATCTTGAGCATGTTCCTCATCTTGAGTTGATGGAGATGCTTGATTGGAAGATGTCAGTTGATCTTGTGCTTGAGTGGGCTCTTCGGATTCTTTAGGACACACATCCCCAATGGACATGTTCCTTAGCGCTACGCATGGAGCCTCTTCATCGTCTAGCTCATCAAGATCAACTTGCTCCACTTGGGAGCCATTAGTCTCATCAAACACAATGTCACAAGAAACCTCAACTAATCCAGTGGATTTGTTGAAGACTCTATATGCCCTTGTGTTTGAGTCATAACCAAGTAAAAAGCCTTCTACTGCCTTAGGAGCAAATTTAGATTTTCTACCTCTTTTTACAAGAATAAAGCATTTTCCAAGTCCTTTGACCAAACCTTGATTTCCATCCCTGAATGTGATAGCTCTTTGGGGATCTTCGTTTTTCTCTTAGGAGGAGAACATCCTTTTCTCCCCTGTCATGTGGTTTTTGCACCCGCTATCGATTATCCAACTTGATCCATCAGATGCATAAACCTACAAAACAAGTTTAGGCCTTGTTCTTAGGTACCCAAATGGTATTGGGTCCTTTGACATTAGAAACAAGCACCTTGGGTACCCAAACACAAGTCTTGGGACTCTTGTGTTTGCCCCCAACATATTTGGCAACTACCTTGCCTGATTTGTTAGTTAGCACATAAGATGCATCAAAAGTTTTAAATGAAATGTTATGCTCATTCGATGCATTTGCAATTTTCTTTTTAGTCATTTTGATATGAGTTGAATACCTAGAGCTAGATGCCTCATTACTATACATAAAAGCATGATGAGAAACAGAATGAGGTTTTCTAGCATGAATTCTCCTAATCTTATGCTCAGGATAGTTTTCAGGATATAAAATGTAACCTTCTCTATCCTGAACCATGGGAGCCTTACCCTTAACAAAATTAGAGTGTTTGTTCTTGGGGGCATTAAGCTTGATGTTGCTATGGCTCCCTTGTTGAAATCCAATGCCATCCTTAATGCTAGGGCGTCTCCCATTATAAAGCATGCTACGAGCAAATTTAAAATTTTCATTTTCTAACTCATGCTCGGCAATTTTAGCATTTAATTTAGCTATGTGATCATTTTGTTCTTTAATCATGGCAAGGTGATCATTAATAGCATCAACATTAATATCTCTACATCTAGTACAAATAGTGACATGCTCAACAGTAGATGTAGAAACATCACTAACATTCAATTCTTCAATCTTAGCAATCAAATTATCATTCTCAATTCTAAGACAAGAAATTGAATCATTGCACATGCTAAGCTCTTTAGATAAATTTTCACATTTTTCTACCTCTAAAGCATAAGCATTTTTCAATTTAACAAATTTTTATTTTCCTTAACGAGCAAGTCCTCTTGGCATGCCAAGAGATCATCCTTCTCGTTAATGGATTCTATCATTTCATTTATTTTCTTCTTTTGATCCTTAGTAAGGTTAGCAAAAAGAGAAGTTAAATCACCTTCATTATTACTAGAGCTACCCTCATCATCGGATGTAGTATATTTGGGGGTATCTCTAGAATGTACCTTCTTTTGTCGTTCTTAGCCATTAGGCATTTGTGGCCGACATTGGGGAAGAGAAGGCCCTTGTTGATGGCGATGTTGGTGGCGTCCTCGTCGGAGGAGGAGTCGGTGGAGCTCTCGTCAGAGTCCCATTCATGCCCCCATGTGCGCCTCGCCACCCTTCTTCTTGTAATATCTCTTCTTCTCCATCTTCTTCCCTTCTTATCGTTGTCCCTGTCACTGTCACTTGTATATGGACATTTTGCAATAAAGTGACCGGACTTACCACACATATAGCACACCCTCTTGGAATAGGGCTTATAGTCCTTCCCCTTTCTTTGTTTGAGGATTTGCTGGAACCTCTTAATGATAAGAGCCATCTCCTGGTTGTCGAGTTTGGAGGCGTCGATTGGGAGTCTACTTGGTGTAGACTCGTCCTTATTTTCTTCCGTTGCTTTGAATGCAACAGGTTGCACCTTAGGTGTGGAGGTGGCGCCTTGCTCCAAGTTGACAATGTGTTTAGAGTCTTTGATCATAAGTTCAAAGCTCACAAACTTGCCAATAACCTACTCGGGGGACATCTGTTTGTATCTAGGATCTCCACGAATTAATTGAACTTGAGTAAGATTACGAAAAACAAGAGATCTTAGAATAACCTTGACCATTTCATGGTCATCCCATTTGGTGCTCCCGAGGTTGCGCACTTGGTTGACCATTGTTTTGAGTCGGTTATACATTGCTTGTGGCTCCTCTCCTTTGTTGAGGACGAATCGACCGAGCTCTCCCTCGATTGTCTCGCGCTTGGTGATCTTGGTCACCTCGTTCCCTTCGTGTGCTGTTTTGAGGATGTCCCAAATTTCTTTGACATTTTTCAACCATTGCGCCTTATTATACTCCTATCGACACAAGGAAGCGAGGAGTATAGAAGTTGCTTGGGAATTAAAATGCCTAATTTGGGCGGCCTCATTCGAGTCGTAGTCCTCGTCGCCCTCTTGTGGTGCCTGCGCTCCAAACTCAACAATATCCCAAATGCTTTCGTGGAGTGAGGTTATATGGTGTCTCATTTTATTACTCCACATACAATAGTCCTCACCATCAAAGTATGGTGGTTTGCCTAGGGGTACCGAAAGTAAGGGAGTGCGTTTAGGAATGCGAGGGTAGCGTAGAGGCATCTTACTATACTTCTTGTGCTATTGACGCTTCGAAGTTGTAGACTCGATGTCGGATGTGGAAGGTGATGAAGAGTCGGTCTCGTAGTAGACCACCTTCTTCATTTTCTTTTTCTTCTTGTCACCCTTCCTATGTGACTTGATGGAGGAAGTGGATTCCTCCTTGTACTTGTCGCCGGACTCTGATGACGGAGTTCGTTTATTGTTCTTCCTTCCCGAGCCTTCGGCCTTGTCGCCGGTGACTATCTCCCTCTTGTGGTGATCTCGCGACATCACTTCGAGTTGTTAGACTCTTAATGAAGCACCAGGCTCTGATACTAATTAAAAGTCGCCTAGAGGGGGGGTGAATAGGCGAAACCTGAATTTTACAAACTTTAAGTACACATTATGCTCGGAGTTAGCGTTAGAATTAATTCGGAGTGCGGAAGATAGTTCGCCTTGCCAAGAGTTGCTCAATCAATGCAGATAAATTTGGGAGCAAACTCAAATCAATATGGGCAAGGGAACTTTAGAGAGAGAGAGAGAGAGAGGAAAGAGCGGAAACAAATCAAGTGAAGATCAATGCAAGTGAACACGATGATTTGTTTACCGAGGTTCGGTTCCAAAGAACCTAGTCCCGTTGAGGAGGCCACAAAGGCCGGGTCTATTCTAACCCTTTCCCTCTCTCAATCGATCACACAGACCGATCGAGCCTTCTCCTTAATCACTTGGGTCACTAAGACCCCGCAAGGATCACCACACACTTAGGGTTCTCTTGCTTAGCTTTACAAAGCACTTAGAGAATAAGAATGAGAAGGAGAAAGCAATCCAAGCAACAAGAGAAACAAAAGAGCACAAAACACCCTCTATCAAGTCACTAAGCAATTGAGTTGATTTGGAGGCTTGGAGAGGATTTGATCTATTGATTGAGTCTTGGAGTGTAGCCTTTTGCTCTTGTATTGAATGTTGAGTTTAGAAAACTTGGATGACTTGAATGGAGGTGGTTGGTGGTATTAATAGCCCTAATCACTATTCTAGCCATTGTTGTCTATGGCACACCGGACAGGGTACTGTTCACTGTCCGGTGCCTGCCTCGTTAGCAGATCGTTGGGGTTTCGAGCGGTTGACCGTTGAAGTCTTTTGTCTTCTTGCTGCACCGGACATGTCCGGTGCGTTCTGACTTCACAGCCTAACAATTGACTTCTGTACTGTGCACTGTTGATCTGACATCGCAGTCGACCGTTGCCCTTAGTTGACCGTTGCTCCGTTGGCTCACCGGACATGTCCGGTGTACACTGGACAGTCTGGTGAATTATAGCGGAGCGTCCCTTGGAAAAACCCGAGAGTGGCCAGTTCGCGTGGTGCTCGGTCTGGGTCCAGTGCGCCACTGGCAGCACCATTGCTAGTCTTTGCTCCAATCTTTGTTGAGCCTCCAACTTAATTTCTTTCTTGGTTTATGTTCAACCTTATGCACTTGAGATAAATGACATCTAGACAAATTGATTAGTCCACGTGGTTTGTGATGGACGTCAAACAGCAAAATCGATTATAGGAAATGTTCCAAGCCCATTTTCCTTTCACCAACCTCGGGAGGTAACTATTAACCTACACGATTGATTTGCCGTGTAACTACAGAAGGTTGTTTGTGTTTCGTTGCAATGCACGAGCGCCATAATAGATAGATCTTCTTTACGTCGTCTAGATATGCGCAGGTAATTAGCATTTAATGAATAGTTTGTTTAAATGAAGTAATCAGTCTACCACGTCGTAATCTGCAGTGGGTACCATACTAGATAGTTGGTGTTGCAGAGATTAATAAGTTTGTTCCCAACAGTTACCTCACATAGATAGATCTTGTTTAAATGAGGTAACCAGTCTATCACGCCGCTTCAAGAACATAGATATGCGTGGATAATAAGAATTTAACGAATAATTTGTGTTCTGTTGCAAGAGTATCAATATCTATACTATACTTAAAGCACCAGTTTCAACGGTCGTCCCGTGTCATCTTTTTACAAATAACCCCTCACAGCTATTTCAAATTAATCCATTGCACGCCTATAGATGGCCAAACGGCGGCCCGGTCGGGCCAGACGTCCGTTAGCCCGTCGGCCCATTTGATTAAATCAGCGTAAAATATTAAAAAACAGTGCAGGAGGTGGGGTTCGAACCCATGCCTTGATGGAAGAATGGTGGGAGACAGTGGGTGAAGCTATCTAACCAGTAGAATATCAAGCTCAAATATTTTTAGTATTAAATATAAATTGTATATATGTATATATGTTTTTTTGTAAAAATAAAATAATATAATCGTGTCGGGCCGGGCCAGCACTACGGGTCGAGGCTACAACCCAAGCACGGCACGACGTCTTTGGCTCTAGGAAGCATTAGGTCGTTTCTGAGACTACATTGGCGCAATGGACTCCATGGTGTTTGAGGTTGCTGAATTGGATGGAGCAATAATGATTTGTCACACTAACAGTAAAATGAAAGGTTATTTGTTGGTTTTAAATGTTAGTAATCGCTACGGAGTAGCATAATTTATATGGAGCGCATCAAGTTTTTATTGATGCCTGACTTTAGCAATCACTACATATTTTGATCCATCTTTTTTATAAGTTTGAGTTCATGTGACTTATTTTAGAAACTTGAGCTCACAAACTTTCTCTTATTTGGTCTTTGTATGATGGAATTATGTTATTTCATAATCTCTGTTCGTTCAGTGAGTCGTTGTGAACTCTCTTCAAATCGCTCACTTCATTGACCGTGTTGTACCATGACATATTGCATGGAGTAAACAATAACATCAGTTAGCCAAATCAAAAAATATTATACGGAGAGCGGAGACAATCAATAAAAAAATTTGAATTTTTTTGGGTGGATAGTTGAAAGTCGCCTAGAGGGGGCTGAATAGGCAAATCTGAAATTTATAAACTTTAAGCACAACTACAAGCCGGGGTTAGCGTTAGAAATATAATCGAGTCCGAAAGAGAGGGCGAAAAACAAATCACAAGCAAATAGCGAGAGTGACACGGTGATTTGTTTTACCGAGGTTCGGTTCTTGCAAACCTACTCCCCGTTGAGGTGGTCACAAAGACCGGGTCTCTTTCAACCCTTTCCCTCTCTCAAACGGTCACTTAGACCGAGTGAGCTTCTCTTCTCAATCAATTGGGACACTTAGTCCCCACAAGGACCACCACACAATTGGTGTCTCTTGCTTTGATTACAAATGACTTGGGAACAAGAAATTGGGAAGAAGAAAAGCGATCCAAATGCAAGAGCTCAAAAGAACACGACAAAACTCTCTCTTCTAGTCACTATTGCTTTGAGTGGAATTGGGACTTGGAGAGATTTTGATTCACTCTATTTGTGTCTTGTATTGAATGCACTAGCTCTTGTATTGAATGTGTTGGCTAAAAACTTGGATGCCTTGAAGTGTGGTGGTTGGGGGTATTTATAGCCCCAACCACCTAAGTGGCTGTTGGGGAAGGCTGTTGTCGAAGGGCGCACCGGACAGTCCGGTGTGCCACCGGACACTGTCCGGTGCGCCAACCACATCACCCAAACTTTGGGGTTCGACCGTTGTAGCTCTGACAAGAGGGGCCACCGGACAGTCCGGTGGTGCACCAGACAGGTACTGTTCACTGTCCAGTGCGCCTTCTGGCGCCTGCTCTGACTCTGCGCGCGCAGTCGCGCACTGTTCACTGTTCCTGTAGCTTTTGCAGACGACCGTTGGCGCAGTTAGTCGTTGCTCCGCTTGGCACACCGGACAGTCCGATGCTACACTGGATAGTCCGGTGAATTATAGCGGAGAGGCTCCCCGAAAACCCGAAGCTAGCAAGTTGGAGTTGATCCACCCTGGTGCACCGGACAGTCCGGTGCGTCAGACCAGGGCAGCCTTCGGTTTTTATTGCTCCTTTCATTTGAACCCTTTCTTATAACTTTGTATTGGTTTGTTGTGAACCTTTGGCACCTGTGGAACATATATTCTAGAGCAAACTAGTTAGTCCAATAATTTGTGTTGGGCAATTCAACCACCAAAATTATTTAGGAAAAGGTTTGACCCTATTTCCCTTTCAGTCTCTCCCTTTTTGGTGATTGATGCCAACACAAACCAAAGCAAATATATAAGTGCAGAATTGAACTAGTTTGCATAAGTAAGTGCAAAGGTTGCTTGGAATTAAGCCATTTTACATTTTCATAAAATATGCATGGATTTCTTTCTTCATTTTAACATTTTGGACCACGATTGCACCACTTGTTTTGTTTTTGCAAATTCTTTTGGAAATTTTTTTTCAAATTTTTTGCAAATATTCAAAGGTATATGAATAAGATTTCGAGAAGCATTTTTAAGATTTGAAATTTTCTCCCCCCTGTTTCAAATGCTTTTCCTTTGACTTCAACAAAACTCCCCCTTAATGAAATTCTCCTCTTAGTGTTCAAGAGGGTTTTTCAAATTGAAAGAAGATCAAATATTTTTAGATAACAATTGAGATAGAATTTTTAGAGGAAAACTTATTTCAAGGATACCAATTTTGAAATATCACAAATACAATACCAATTGAAAATAACATTTAAAACTTTTGAAATTTGTGTGGTGGTGCGGTCCTTTTGCTTTGGACTAATACTCTCTCCCCCTTTGGCATGAATCGCCAAAAACGGAGTCATTAGAGCCCTTATTCAAACTTTCTCCCCCTTTGGCAAATAATATATGAGTGAAGGATTATACCAAAGTGGAGAGCGATGCGGAATGACGGCGAAGGATAAATAATACGATGGAGTGGAGTGGAAGCCTTGTCTTCGCCGAAGACTCCATTTCCCTTTCAATTTATGACTTAGCATGAAATACACTTGAAAACCACATTAGTCATAGCACTTGAAAAAGAGATGATCAAAGATACATAAATGAGCTATGTGTGCAAAATATCAATCAAAATTCCTAGAATCAAGAATGTTTAGCTCATGCCTAAGTTTGGTAAAAGTTTTCTCATCTAATGGCTTGGTAAAGATATCGGCTAATTGTTCTTTGGTGCTCACATAGGCTATCTCGATATCCCCCTTTGTTGGTGATCCCTCAAAAAGTGATATCGAATGGCTATGTGCTTAGTGCGGTTGTGCTCAACGAGATTATCCGCCATGCGGATTGTACTCTCATTATCACATAGGAGAGGAACTTTGGTTAATTTGTAACCATAGTCCCTAAGGGTTTGCCTCATCCAAAGCAATTGCGCGCAACAATGGCCTGCGGCAATGTACTCGGCTTCGGCGGTTGAAAGAGCTACTGAGTTTTGTTTCTTTGAAGCCCATGACACCAGGGATCTTCCCAAGAACTGACAAGTCCCTGATGTGCTCTTTCTATCAATCTTACACCCTGCCCAATCAGCATCTGAATAACCTATTAAATCAAAAGTGGATCCCTTGGGGTACCAAAGACCAAACTTAGGAGTATGAACTAAATATCTCAAGATTCGTTTCACGGCCCTAAGGTGAACTTCCTTAGAATCGGCTTGGAATCTTGCACACATACATACGGAAAGCATAATATCCGGTCGAGATGCACATAAATAGAGTAAAGATCCTATCATCGACTGGTATACCTTTTGATCTATGGATTTACCTCCCGTGTCGAGGTCGAGATGCCCATTGGTTCCCATGGGTGTCTTGATGGGCTTGGCATCCTTCATTCCAAACTTGGTGAGTATGTCTTGAGTGTACTTCGTTTGGCTAATGAAGGTGCCCTCTTGGAGTTGCTTCACTTGAAATCCTAAGAAATACTTCAACTCCCCCATCATAGACATCTCGAATTTTTGAATCATGATCCTACTAAACTCTTCACATGTAGATTTGTTAGTAGACCCAAATATGATATCATCAACATAAATTTGGCATACAAACAAATCATTTGCAATTGTTTTAGTAAAGAGAGTAGGATCGACTTTTCCGACTTTGAAGCCATTAGCGATAAGGAAATCTCTTAGGCATTCATACCATGCTCTTGGGGCTTGCTTGAGCCCATAAAGCGCCTTAGAGAGTTTATATACATGATTAGGGTACTCACTATCTTCAAAGCCGAGAGGTTGCTCAACATAGACCTCTTCCTTGATTGGTCCATTGAGGAAGGCACTTTTCACATCCATTTGATAAAGCTTAAAGCCATGGTAAGTAGCATAGGCAAGTAATATGCAAATTGACTCAAGCCTAGCTACGGGTGCATAGGTTTCACCGAAATCTAAACCTTCGACTTGTGAATATCCCTTGGCCACAAGTCGGGCTTTGTTCCTTGTCACCACACCATGCTCGTCTTGCTTGTTGCGGAAAACTCACTTGGTTCCTACAACATTTTGATTAGGACGTGGAACAAGATGCTATACCTCATTCCTAGTGAAGTTGTTGAGTTCCTCTTGCATTGCCAACACCCAATCCGAATCCCTTAATGCGTCTTCCACCCTGTATGGCTCAATAGAAGACACAAAGTAGTAATGCTTACAAAAATGTGTGACATGAGATCGAGTGGTTACCCCCTTATGAATGTCGCCGAGGATGGAATTCACGGGGTGATCTCGTTGTATCGCTTGGTGGACTCTTGGGTGTGGCGGTCTTGGATCCTCATCATCTTCCTTGTCTTGATCATGCACATGTCCCCCTTGATCATTGTCCTCCTCTTGAGGTGGCTCTTCTTGATCTTCATTTTCATCATCTTGAGCTTGATCCTCATCTTGGGTTGGTGGAGATGCTTGATTTGAAGATGATGGTTGATCTTGTGCATGTGGAGGTTCTTCGGATTCCTTAGTACACACATCCCCAATGGACATGTTCCTTAGCGCGACGCACTGAGCCTCTTCATCATCTAGCTCATCAAGATCAACTTGCTCTACTTGAGAGCCGTTAGTCTCATCAAACACAATGTCACAAGAAACTTCAACTAGTCCAGTGGACTTGTTAAAGACTCTATATGCCCTTGTGTTTGAGTCATAACCAAGTAAAAAGCCTTCTGAAGCCTTAGGAGCAAATTTAGATTTTCTACCTCTTTTAACAAGAATAAAACATTTGCTACCAAAGACTCTAAAATATGAAACATTGGGCTTTTTATCGGTTAGGAGTTCATAAGATGTCTTCTTGAGAATTCGATGAAGGTAGAGACGGTTGATGGCATAGCAAGTGGTGTTGATTGCTTCCACCCAAAACCGGTCCGAAGTCTTGTACTCATCAAGCATGTTCCTCGCCATGTCAAGTAGAGTTCTATTCTTCCTCTCCACTACACCATTTTGTTGTGGCGTGTAGGGAGAAGAGAACTCATGCTTGATGCCCTCATCCTCCAGGAAGCCTTCTATTTGTGAGTTCTTGAACTCCGTCCCATTTTCGCTTCTAATCTTTTTGATCCTTAAACCGAACTCGTTTTGAGCTCGTCTTAAGAATCCCTTTAAAGTCTCTTGGGTTTGTGATTTATCCTGCAAAAAGAACACCCAAGTGAAGCGAGAATAATCATCCACAATTACAAGACAATACTTACTCCCGCCGATGCTTATGTAAGCTATCGGGCCGAATAGATCCATGTGGAGTAGTTCAAGCGGCCTGTCGATCGTCATGATGTTCTTGTGTGGATGATGAACACCAACTTTCTTTCCTGCTTGGCATGCGCTACAAACCCTGTCTTTCTCAAAATGAACATTTGTTAGTCCTAAATTGTGCTCTCACTTTAGAAGCTTGTGAAGATTCTTCATCCCAACATGGGCTAGTCGGCGATGTCAGAGCCAACCCATATTGGTCTTAGCAATTAAGCAAGTGTCGAGTTCAGCTCTATTGAAATCAACTAAGTATAGCTGACCCTCTAACACTCCCTTAAATGCTACTGAATCATAACTTCTTCTAAAGACAGTGACACCTACATCAGTGAATAGACAGTTGTAACCCATATTGCATAATTGAGAAACAGAAAGCAAATTGTAATCTAATGAATCTACAAGAAAAACATTGGAAATAGAATGGTCAGGTGATATAGCAATTTTACCAAGTCCTTTGACCAAACCTTGATTTCCATCCCCGAATGTGATAGCTCTTTGGGGATCATGGTTTTTCTCATAGGAGGAGAACATCCTTTTCTCCCCTATCATATGGTTTGTGCACCCGCTATCAATGATCCAACTTGAGCCCCAAGATGCATAAACCTACAAAACAAGTTTAGGCCTTGTTCTTAGGTACCCAAACGGTCTTGGGTCCTCTGACATTAGAAACAAGCACCTTGGGTACCCAAACACAAGTCTTTGAGCCCTTGTGTTTGGCCCCAACATATTTGGCAACTACTTTGCCTGATTTGTTAGTTAAAACATATGAAGCATCAAAAGTCTTAAATGAAATGTTATGATCATTTGATGCAATAGAAGATTTCTTTTTATGCATTTTAACATGTGTAGAACGCCTAGAGCTAGAAGCCTCATTCTTATAAACAAAAGCATGGTGAGAAACCGAATGAGTCTTCTTAGCATAAATTCTCCTAATCTTATCCTCAGGATAACCAGCAGGATATAAAATATAGCCCTCGTTATCCTGAGGCATGGGAGCCTTGCCCTTAACAAAATTAGACAATCTTTTAGGGGCATTGAGCTTGACATTACCTCCCTGTTGGAAGCCAATGTCATCCTTAATGCCAGGGCGTCTCCCACTATAAAGCATACTACGAGCAAATTAAAATTTTTCATTCTCTAATTCATGCTCGGCAATTTTAGCATCTAATTTTACTATATGATCATTTTGTTGTTTAATCATAGCAATGTGATCATGGATAGCATCAACATTAACATCTCTACATCTAGTGCAAATAGAGACATGATCAACACTAGATGTAGAGGGTTCGCAAGCATTTAATTCATCAATCTTAGCATGTAAAATAGCATTCTCATCTCTAAGATTGGAAATAGAAACATTGCAAACATTTAAGTCTTTAGCCTTAGCAATTAATTTTTCATTCTCAATTTTAAGGCTAGAAGGTGATGCATTCAACTTGTCAATCTTAGTAATCAAACTAGTATTATCATTTCTAAGACTAACAATTGAATCATCACAAACATCTAACTTCTCAACCTTAGCAATTAATTTTGCATTTTCATTTCTAAGGTTGGAGATCATATCATGGTAAGTGCTTAGCTCACTAGTCAATTTTTCACATTTCTCTACTTCTTGAGCATAAGCATTTTTAACCTTAACATGCTTCTTGTTTTCCTTAATAAGGAAGTCCTCTTGGCTATCCAAGAGTTCATCCTTCTCATGAATAGCACCTATCAATTCATTTAACTTTTCTTTTTGTTGCATGTTTAGTTTGGCAAAAAGGGCAAGCAAATTATCTTCATCATCACTAGAGTTATCCTCATCACTAGATGTTGCATATTTAGTGGAGGCTCTAGATTTTACCTTCGTTTTGTTGTCCTTTGCTATGAGGCACTTGTGGCCGACGTTTGGGAAGAGGAGACCCTTGTTGACGGCGATGTTTGCGGCGTCCTCATCGGAGGAGGAGTCGGTGGAGCTCTCATCGGAGTCCCACTCCCAGCAAACATGGGCATCGCCGCCCTTCTTCTTGTTGTATCTCTTCTTTTCTCTTCTCTTTCCCTTCTTGTCGTCGCCCCTGTCACTATCACTAGATAATGGACATTTAGCAATAAAATGACCGAACTTACCATACTTGTAGCATACTTTCTTGGAACGGGGCTTGTAATCTTTCCCCTTCCTTTGCTTGAGGATTTGGCGAAAGCTTTTGATGATTAGCGCCATCTCCTCATTGTCGAGCTTTAAGGCGTCGATGGGGAGCCTACTTGATGTAGACTCTTCTTTCTTCTCTTCTGTCGCTTTGAATGCTCACAAACTTTGAATGTCGCTTTGAATGCCTACTTGGTGTAGAGGTGGCGCCTCACTCGATGATTTGTTTGGAGCCTTTGATCATCAATTCAAAGCTCACAAACTTTCCTATAACCTCCTCGGGATACATTAGCTTGTATCTAGGATCACCACGGATTAATTGAACTTGTGTAGGGTTAAGAAAAACAAGTGATCTTAGAATAACCTTGACCATTTCATGGTTATCCCATTTGGTGCTCCCGAGGTTGCACACTTGGTTCATCAAGGTCTTGAGCCGGTTGTACATGGCTTGTGGCTCCTCCCCTTGGTGAAGCATGAATCGATCGAGCTCCCCCTCGATCGTTTCCCGCTTGGTGATCTTGGTCACCTCATCTCCTTTGTGCGCGGTCTTGAGCACGTCCCAAATCTCTTTGGCACTCTTCAACCCTTGCACCTTATTATACTCCTCTCGACTTAGAGAGGCGAGGAGTATAGTAGTGGCTTGGGAGTTGAAATGCCGGATTTGGGCTACCTCGTCCAAGTCATAGCATTCATCCCCCACAGATGGTTCCTGCGCTCCAAACTCAACAATGTCCCAAATACTAGCGTGGAGTGAGGTTAGATGGTGCCTCATTTTATAACTCCACATACAATAATCTTCACCGTCAAAAACCGGTGGTTTGCCTAGTGGGACGGAAAGTAAAGGAGTGTGTTTAGAAATGCGAGGGTAGCGTAGGGGGATCTTACTAAACTTCTTGCGCTCATGGCGCTTAGAAGTGATCGACGGTGCATCGGAGCCAGATGTAGAAGGTGATGAAGAATCGGTCTCGTAGTAGACCACCTTCTTCATTTTCTTTTTCTTCTCGCCGCTCCGATGCGTCTTGTTGTGTGAAGGGGATCCCTTCATCTTGTTGCCGGACTCTCCCGATGGAGCCTTCCCGTGGCTTGTGGCGGGCTTCTCACCGGTCACCATCTCCTTCTTGGCGTGATCTCCTGACATCACTTCGAGCGGTTAGGCTCTAATGAAGTACCGGGCTCTGATACCAATTGAAAGTCGTCTAGAAGGGGGGTGAATAGACAAATCTGAAATTTATAAACTTTAAGCACAACTACAAGCCGGGGTTAGCGTTAGAAATATAATCGAGTCTGAAAGAGAGGACGAAAAACAAATCACAAGCAAATAGCGAGAGTGACACAATGATTTGTTTTACCGAGGTTCGGTTCTTGCAAACCTACTCCCCGTTGAGGTGGTCACAAAGACCGGGTCTCTTTCAACCCTTTTCCTCTCTCAAACGGTCACTTAGACCGAGTGAGCTTCTCTTCTCAATCAATTGGGACACTTAGTCCCCACAAGGACCACCACACAATTGGTGTCTCTTGCTTTGATTACAAATGACTTGGGAACAAGAAATTGGGAAGAAGAAAAGCGATCCAAGCGCAAGAGCTCAAAAGAACACGGCAAAACTCTCTCTTCTAGTCACTATTGCTTTGAGTGGAATTGAGACTTGGAGAGATTTTGATTCACTCTATTTGTGTCTTGTATTGAATGCACTAGCTCTTGTATTGAATGTGTTGGCTGAAAACTTGGATGCCTTGAAGTGTGGTGGTTGGGGGGTATTTATAGCCCCAACCACCTAAGTGGTCGTTGGGGAAGGCTACTGTCGAAGGACGTACCGGACACTGTCCGGTGCGCCAGCCACGTCATCCAACCGTTGGGGTTCGACCGTTGGAGCTCTGACAAGAGAGGCCACCGGACAGTCCGGTGGTGCACTGGACAGGTACTGTTCACTGTCCGGTGCGCCTTCTGGCACCTGCTCTGACTCTGCGCGCGCAGTCACGCACTGTTCACTGTTCCTGTAGCTTTTGCAGACGACCGTTGGCGCAGTTAGCCGTTGCTCCGCTTGGCACACCGGACAGTCCAGTGAATTATAGCGGAGAGGCTCCCTAAAAACCCGAAGCTAGTAAGTTGGAGTTGATCCACCCTGGTGCACCGGACACTGTCCGGTGGTGCACCGGACAGTCCGGTGCGCCAGACCAGGGCAACCTTCGGTTTTATTGCTCCTTTCATTTGAACACTTTCTTATAACTTTGTATTGGTTTGTTGTGAACCTTTGGCACCTGTGAAACATATATTCTAGAGCAAACTAGTTAGTCCAATAATTTGTGTTGGTCAATTCAACCACCAAAATTATTTAGGAAAAGGTTTGACCATATTTTTCTTTCAATAGTTTACATGGATATTGTTGTAAGCCGTCGTAACACACGGTCAACCAACTAGTGTATATATATGTGTGTGTGTGTGTTTGTTGTGTAAATATAACGTCAAAACTGGTGTATTTAGAAAAACTAGCACATAGCTTGTGCTAACTATGATTCCAATGAGAAGAGAGAAGGGGTCGACGACGGCGACACGAGTGAGAGGCGGTGGGGTCATGAGGGAAGGATGATGAATGATCTAAATTATATTGTTCATTGGATTTGAATAAGAGTGGGTTATCCATCGATATGAACCATTCGTTTTGATAGTGTGTTAAATTTTGATACAATTTATTTGGTGAAATTAGTGGAACCTATGAGTGTAGATGGTTTGATTGAGTGGGTTTTTATAAAGTTTAAATTGATAAATTATATAGTGGTTTAGATGTTTTACAATTTATAACAGAGAGTACTTGTTTTACTCTTCTATTTTGAAGACGTGACATCAAAAGGTACCAACGGTTGTTCGCCAATACAGCAACAAAATCCGTTTTCCCGATACACCAATAAAACCTGGCCACAAAAACTTTGATTAGCAAAAAAATAAAAACATGTAGGCGCGGTATGATAGCAAACACCACCAGTTGTTTAAACAATTAATATTTAAAGGAGTTACAAATTCATGCCAACAAGTCCATACAGTATACTAGTAATCCTAATAAAGTTCATAAGCTTGAAGGTACTCAGTCATAGTCGCAGCCCTGCTCTACAAGGGTATTCCATCAACCAACAGGTCGAGGCCATAACATTCATGTATGTTGCCATTAGAATGTTGGGCGCCCTCTCGAGTCCGATGACGAACTGAAGTGGCTTGACCTTCTTCTTCCTAGGGTATTCCATGTGAAACTGTTTCCCTTTTGTAAGCCGCTAGTAATGACTTCGTCTTCGCCATCATCTTCAGTCTCGTCCTTGCTGTATGATGAAACTCCAGCCCTTCCTTTGTCAGGCGTCCACGTCGGGTTGCTCACACCGTCTGCGCTGTTTTCTACAGACCTAGGTCTTTTCCTCCTTTCACTAAACTCAACTTGGATGTCAGATGAGTAAGCAGTCTTCTTCGACCTCTGAGTCGCCTTTGGAATGTCTTCAAATCCCTCATCGGATTTCATCCACTGATCACCGAAAGAGTCTGAATAGACAACCTCCTTTCTACGTCGCTTCGCACCGACCATTATATTCTGGAACTCATCTGCCACGGTTCTCTTGGGTAAATCATTGTTGGCGAATACCCAATCTGGAACCTCATTCCCATCCATAAGTCTAGATTTGTAGTTTTCTCTAAGCCTCCTTTCTTCATCCATCTTCTCAAACAACCAGAATTCTTCATCAGTTCGTGCAGCCAAACGATTTATCTCGCGCTCACTGGGGATATCTGTTCCCAGCGAGCTTGTCCCCCTCCTAAGGATCTCCTGCAGCAATGCTCGTCTGTCCTGTGCTGTAGTGGGAAATGAACGTGAAAATGTCATGCGAGTTCCAGTCGTGTAGTAGACAAAAATTAAATAAATAGGAATTAGATCACTCAAACTCACCTGTGGAAGTTGTGTTAAACAACCCAGCCTGGATAACTTTTGCATCGATACCCATCTTTTGTTTTGCACGGTCCAGGATCTCTTCTTCAATGGAGCCGACACTAACAAGAACAAACACACGCACTTCATTCTTCTGCCCTATACGATGGGCACGGTCTTCAGCTTGTTGGTCCATTTGAGGGTTCCAGTCACTATCAAATATAATGACAGTGTCCGCCGTCTGCAAGTTCAACCCAAGTCCTCCAGCACGTGTGCTGAGGAGAAACATGAAATATTCCGAATCCTTCTTATTAAAATCTGCCAGTAACCTCCCTCGTTCTTCAGTCTTCGTGGATCCATCAAGCCTCATGTACTTGAAATTGTACATTTGCAAATATATTTCTAAAACATCAAGCAGTTTCGTCATCTGAGAGAAAAGCAGAACCCTGTGACCAGCTCTCTGCAGTTTTGGAAGTAGACGATCAAGCAATTCAAACTTCCCTGATGCTCTAACAATTTCCTCCCGCTGGTACATGTTGTAGTGCTCTACAAATAGATAGGGGTGGTTGCAACATTTCCTAAGTTGCATTGACAGATTCTGCAGAGCCTTTGATCTGAGCCCTGCACAAAAGGGCAAATATAACAATAAGCACATTAGCAACACAAGACACAAGGAAAATGGGAGTGCAAGACTGACACAACAATAAGGCAATGTACTAAATAAACTAGCAACACAGATAAATCAAAATTGCAGTGACAATTTTGAAATCGCTTCATATTCCATCAAGGTCTGGAAAAGAATTAATTCTCGAGGAGGGGAAGGATTAGTTTTTTCTTGAATACGCAGGAAAACTGGCCATTTTTGTATAAAGAAGAAAGGGGGAAGGATTAGTAATACTTGAGGGGCATACCAAATCCTAGTGCAACCTTTTCCCTGCTTGTGACTTGTTCATAGTATGCTTTTTGCCAAGCAGACATATCACACTTGAGAATTACTTGTGTTTTGACAGGGAGATATTTTTCCACTTCATCTTTTTTCCTCCTCAGCAAAAATGGACGCAAAACCTGGGCAAAAAGAAAGGGAGCAACGAATAAATCTAGATGTTCCCACATATAAAACTGGCCATCAGCTTTCTTTGCATCTGTTATGTGTTACCAACTCACATTCTCACTACATGGTTTCAGTCAACCAAAAGTATGAGGATGCAAGTGGAGGATCATGTGGCAACATCTGGAGGGGGTTAAAAGAATTGTATAACTGTTAACTGGAGGGTATATATCAGGGGCAGCATTTTTTTTACTCACTTGATGCAGACGATGTATGATTAATAGCTGTTCCTCATCATTAAGACTAACATCACATGCAAATGGTGCATTAAACCATTCCTCAAAATTCTGAGATGAATTAAAAATATTGGGCAGAATAAAGTTAAGCAAAGACCACAGTTCTTGTAGGCTATTTTGGATTGGAGTGCCAGTTAAAAGTAGTCTGCGGCGGATCTGATATCTGTAAATCAAGTATCAGCAATATGTAAGTATTATTGCCAAATGGCCTAAATAAACTATTTTGCCGTCTTTAAGAAAAAATAATAAGTAGGTTAATAGCAATCACTAAATGAATGAAGAATGAACAAGGTAAAATGGAAAAATGAGAGTAAGCACTAAGCAACTAGCCACGACAAGAGAATAGTAATGAAACATAAATAGTGTCTCGATCATATCATTTACACACCAGCAAAAACTTTGTTCGTATATATTTGGCAAATTTGGTATAATACCTAAAAGAACGATTAGTCGATTACCATTAAAGCTGGTAATTAATCATAGCATTTACATAATATACAATTTCATGGCAATTCAAAACTTCGTAGACCACAACTTAACCAATTATGAGCCGGCACCAAACACTACTTCATCAATATAAAGACTTGTTTACTGAGTCCCATTATTTTCACTATCAAGGGTAACCTTCCTCAGAAAAGGCAGAAGGTATGTCAATGTGATAACCTGCCAAGACAAGGCATTTTTAAGATCCATCTGTGAAATACTACAAGGTCTAGACCCAAAGTCACCATATGAACAAAAGTTATATGTAGCTGTCTGACAAAACTAGTTTAATGAATTGATCAAGAAGATTCATAAGGTTCTGCTTCTGCAGCCTAGTACTAAATATGAAAGTTGAAGCTGTTCAGTTGTTATTTCAAGTGTTGAAGTGTAAATGTGTCAACTATAAAAAAGCCATTACTGGCAATCAGAGCCACATACAATAATTAAGTGCATACATGTCATCCAAAGCCATAATACAGTAAAAAGGATTGTAAAATAAAGCGTATACCCTGAAACTAGTGTGCGAGCAAGAGCACATTCATGATTTTTCAGACGATGTCCTTCATCAACAATCAAATAATGCCAGTGAACTTTCTTTAGGAACTTCTTATCTTTCAGTATCAAGTCATAATGCGTGAGCAAAACATTAAATTGCAATCCATCAAAATTCTTTTCCCTTAAAAGCTTCCTCTCTTCTGGACGACCATCATACAGAATTGTCCCAATACTGCAACAGACAAAACCATGTTGACTTAGGGTGGATATGGTATATGGTGCAATGGAATGTACTCACAAAAAATTGATCATACACACTCCAGTGGAACATTACCTGGGAGCCCAGGTTTTGAATTCGTTAGACCAATTTGGTAATACTGCTTTTGGAGCAATTATTAAGTGTGGTCCTGCAACCTCCTTATTTTCCAACAGATAAGCTATCAAAGCTATGGTCTGAATTGTTTTACCCAGACCCATTTCATCAGCCAGAATGCCATTCAAATTGTTGTTAAACAAAGAAAGCATCCATTGGAGACCCTCCAGTTGATATGGCCTCAATTCCCCACCTTCGAGAGCTGATGGTTGTTCTGTCACCTGTAAGTGCAAAGAACACAAAAGAAACATTAGCCTTGCTACTTCACCAGAAGTACACAGGGTCACTGATTACACTATGATTTTGCAAAAGGGGGCAAAGGTCAAATTAATGAACGAAGGAGCATAAATTCAACTGAGGAAGACAAATGGAATCAATTAGCATTTGAAGCTTTCTATTATTAGACCTTCAAAGTGAAATATCACAAATTTTAAACCAGAAATGAACAATCAAGATCAGTCACAGAATGGTAATAACATTCATCTTTATAGTATCCCCCACATTACATGACGGAATGAGGCAGCAATTGTGGAGTTGGATCCTACAGAAGCAAGGATTCCCATAAATCAGCACATTATCTACTAGTAGCAATGCCCCCCTGATGTATTCCCTAAATAATATTACCTAATATCATAAGGGATACAGCTGAAGCAAGCACCAGTGTATAACAAGAGAATGCAGAAGCTATTTTCATAATTACGGATGTGGTCACAGAACTGCATTCATTCTAAAAATAGTTGAAGCCAACAACAAACAACCTGTCAGCAATAAGTTCAATATATAGCTAGTGAAATTTTGCTATACCTTTTCTTCAATGGAATGGACAGTAAAATCAAGTCTACGACCTGCATTGAATTTACTTTCATCTGCAGAGCCAGCAAAGTCTGCATCGTCATCTGAAGGAGATTCCCCAGGTGATTCACTCTTGACGCCTGAGATTTGAGAGCAATCCTCAGACTCTGACCCTTTTGGCACTTCACTCCCTTCATGCTGACTAACATGCTCAGCATCTTTTTGTCGCTGTACAGCTTTTCCAATTCCTTCAAGAAGCTCATTTGTTTTGTCAAGGAGCATTTTCAGACGTTCGTTCTTGCTCTCCTCAACCATCTTCATATATGCTACTTGATCACCAATTTTCAGAAGATTCAACCTATTTTTCTCTTGCCGTGAGATACGTTGACGTGCCCGAACATGCCATGCCTACAACAATTAGCAAGTGAAAAAGGCTCTCAAGCACTGAAGTGGCACATCCAGAACATGAGTATCTATAAGATAAAATCATATTACACAGGAATGTAGTTTACTGTGGAAAAATGCAACGCTGTGCTAAGAAAGTAGAATTTAGAAAACAAGGTGGTGCACATACTTTCTAAATATTTCAATTTTGTTCTCAGGATTGAAATATTTTTTGTGTTGAAATTTGCACCTTCCAAAATCACAAGTGGCAAGCTATAGTCTCTACTGGTGAGGTCAGACACATAGCTGGTTTAGACTGTGGGCCTTAGCCTTCTGAATGTGAAGTACATAGGGCCATAGCACATCTATAGATTGTGTTAGCATGAGCTATATTAGGCAAGAATCTTCCTATGTTTGGTAGGTCCCATGGGTTTGGGTAGTGGATGGCAGCACAGGCTTGTTGCCTTGTGCGCCTCCTCCCTGTTTGGTTAGTTGATTGTATTAGGCAAGGGTCTCCCTGATTGGACTGTTTGCTATTCTAGTGGGCATCCTTGCCTACATGTACTCGAGCCTTGCTCTCAATAATCAATCATCAATTCCCCTAGTCCACTGTCTCACATGGTATAAAGATCCGGGTTCCACCTCGGATTTTACTTCCGCTCCTCTAGCCGCCGGTTCTTCACCGTGCAGCGCCATGTCCGGCTCCACGCCGCCATCGCCCAAGGGCAACCCCGCCAAGGAGAAGGCAGCCGCCGCCAGCCAACCTCGTCCAACAGCTCGCCTCAGCCACCACCGCTCGTCGGGCCCTGGAAGCGGCCAGCGTCGCCGCTTTGGAGAGGCAACAGGCCTACATCGCGGTCTTGGCTCGCCTGGCCGCCGCAGAGGAAGAAGCTAGCGTCACCGCCAGCGCTCGCGACATCGCCCTCACGTGTGCCAATCAGGAGCGGGCCGCCGCCCTCACTTCTTCGTCCGATGAAGGCGACTCCCCTACAATTGTGCCAGCGGACCTCCACGACGCCATGCTGCTGCAGAAGGCAGTCGCCCTCCTCAGCCTCCACGCCCAGGCCATCGTCGTCAACAACATCTGGAGCCTCGTCCCTATCGTCCTCGACATCGACTCCAGCAGCTTCAACCGTTGGTGCGATCAGTTTTTACTGACCCTCGACAAGTTCTCTCTCCAGGCTCACGTCCACTTCGACGCTCCAGTCCCCTCCCCAGATTGGGATCGGATGGACTGCATCGTCAAATCCTGGATTCTCGACTCCCTCACCGACAACCTCGCTGAGATCGTCTCCCAGGGTGGCACTGCTCGGGACACCTGGCTCGCTGTCAAGTCCCAGTTCCTTGGGAACCGGGAGATATGTGCCATCCAGCTTGAGACGCGGTTCCGCAACTTCGTCCAGGGCGACCTTCCCATCGCTGAGTACTGTCGTCGCCTCAAGAAGATGGCTAATGACCTCAACGCCCTCGGGGAAGTCATCTTCGACCACACCCTCATCCTCAACGTGATCTGCGGTCTAAACGAGCGCTTCACCCACGTTGGCGCCCTCCTTCGTCGTGCTCGACCCTTCCCCTCCTTCCTCGACGTACGTGAGGATCTCTCTCTGGAGGAGCTCACCATGACGAACCAGGAGCCTTCTCCAGTCGTCGCTCTCGCCGCCACCACCAAGCCCTTGCAGTAGTCCCCGCATCGATCCGAATTCAACTCCAAGGGGGATGCCAACATGAACACCTCTAGAAACACCAATCGTCGCACCAAGTGTGACGACGACAATAGTGGACGGCAACAACAGCAACAGCACCGCCCCAGCGGCAGCAGGACAGTGCCAGCTGCAGTTCGGTGCCAAACCTGCGGCGCCACCAGTTGGTCCCTGGCCCTCTGTCTACAATCTATGGACAAGGACCATCCAAATGTGGCCCGGCGCGCGTCCTCCCTTAGTGCCACCTCGTCCTCAGTAGCAGGCTTTCATCGCCCAACAATAGCCACCAGCGACACCTGCTCCTCCAACACCAACAGAGGGGTCGGCCTGTGGGCTGTGCCGGGGTTCTATCACCCCACGGTCAGCCTGCCCTCCTGGGACACCCATTCGCTGGCCTCAGTTTTCAGCACGGAGACGTTGCAGTAGCTCCCGACCTCCGAGTGGTACTTCGACTCAGGTGCTACTTCCCACATGACTTCTTCCAGCAATCTTTCACATACCTCTTCCCCGTGGTATCCTACTCCATCTATTGTTGTCGGTAATGGTTCCCTTCTTCCCGTAGTTGGCTCCAGTTCTACTACATTACCTCACTCTTTATTTCTTCATAATATTCTTTGTCTCCACAAATTATTAAAAATCTTATTTCCATTAGCCAATTTACTATCGACAACAATTGCTATGTTGAGTTTGACCCTACTGGTTGTTCTGTGAAGGATCTGCAAACTCGGAACGCGATCGTCAGGTGCAATAGCTCCAGGGCTCTGTACCCCTTGCACCTCCCTCCAACTCAGTCCTTGGTCGCCAAATCCACCTCACCCTTGTGGCATCGCCGTCTCGGTCATCCTGGTCATGAAGCTCTATCGAAACTCACGTCTAGCGTCCCCCTTCACTTAAAGGATTCCTCAGATTTATGCCATGCTTGTCAATTAGGGCACCATGTTCGCTTACCATTTCATGCGTCTAATAAGTTTGATCTTATACATTGTAACCTATAGACATCTTCAGTCGTCAGTGTACCTGGCAATAAATATTATTTGGTCATTCATGATGATTGCACACATTATTTGTGGACTTTTCCTCTTCGTGTTAAATCAGACACTTTCAGCACTCACGACCTTCATTGCCTACGCCTCTACACAGTTCGGCGCCTCTGTGAAGACCATCCAGTGCGACAACAACCGCGAGTTTGATAACTCCAGCATTCGTATGATCATACCTTTGTTATGGTCACTAGATCGGTGAGGGATTGGAGACGAGTATCGATGGGTAGGAACGTCGGCCGAGGGCCTCTGCCCACGGCCGAGCAAGAGGAGGGTTTCTCCCTTCTAATTCTTGCATACTTTATTTCTCATCCATTGATTACATAAATATGCCAGCTGGCCACCCCTATCTAGCTAGAGATCCTTATCTCCTTAAAACTCTCCTAAAAACTCTCAACAACTACTAACCGATAACCTTCCTAGATAATCTCAACTAATCTCCTAGATAATCTCAGCCATGGGTCCTCCAAGGGGGATTAGATAAGGATAGTTAGAGATAAGATTAGAAGATTAGTTGAGATTATCTAGGAGATTAGTTGAGATTATCTAGGAAGGTTATCAGTTAGTAGTTGTTGAGAGTTTTTAGGAGAGTTTTAAGGAGGTAAGGATCTCTAGCTAGATATGGGCGGCCAACTGGCCTATTTATGTAATCAATGGATGGGAAATAAAGGAGGCAAGAATTAGAAGGGAGAAACCCTCCTCTTGCTCGGTCATGGGCAGAGGCCCCCGGCCGACGTTCCTACCCATCGATACCCCTCTCCAATCCCTCACCGATCTAGCGACCATAACATCTGGTATCAGCTCCAGGTTATCCTCACCACCACCAGTCGTCCATCCCTCACCACCACCAGCCGCCCATCCCTCACCACCACCAGCCGCCGCGCCATCAGCCGTCGCAACGCCCTCCCACCCACCCTCTCCAACTCTAGATGCATTCACTCAACTCGAAGAGAGTTTTGGCCGTTTCGCAGAGAAGTGGGATCAGTTCGTTGTGATGTTCCACCGCTACACGGACTCAAGGAGAAGACAGAGAAGGAACTCCAAGCAGCAGTGCGGCTTCAGGCGACAGTGCGAGGGTTCCTGGCACGCCGCCAGGTACAGTCCCTTCGTGGGGAGAAGCACCTTGCTGTGGCCTCCAGGGCCACCCCATGGCCGTCATCACATGAGCAGGTCGTGGCATATTTATGTAATCAATGGATGAGAAATAAAGTAGGCAAGGATTAGAAGGGAGAAACCCTCCTCTTGCTCGGTCGTGGGTAGAGGCCCCCGGCCGGTGTTCCTGCCCACCGATACCCCTCTCCAATCCCTCACCGATCCAGCGACCATAACATCTAGTATCGGCTAGCTTGGGTTTCGATCTGATCCCATGGCTTCTGTTGCCAATTCCGCGGTGTCATCCTGGCAACCGGTGTCCCCATCTCCATGGACTGCGTCGCATGTCACCTTCGTCACGCCATCCTTGCAACCGACGTCCCCATCTCCATGGGCTGCGACACATGCCACCTTCGTCACGCCATCCTGGCAACCGGCGTCCCCATCTCCATGGGCAGCATCGCCTGCCAATTTTGTCACCACATCCTGGACGCCGGCGTGCCCCATCTCCAGGGACAACGCCAAATTTTGTCACATCATCTTCGTTGACGGCGTCTCCGTCCCCATGGGCGACGCCACTAGGGGCAGCCATAGCTCAGCAATCACCAACTCCATCGATGGGGGACTTGTGGACCAACATAAGGGCTGATCTCGCAAAGATGCAAGCCACGCTCCAGAAGGTTGAGCAAGGGCTGCTGCAAATCAAGGCAGCAGTGCAACATGAGCAGCATCAGCTGGCGTTGTCCGCACGGCTCCAGACGTCGGCGGCTGTGGGCATACAAGCTGCTGCTCGTGGCTTCCTTGCACGACGGAGAGTGCGGGAGATGCGTCGGCAGATGCTCGAGGCAGCCTTGGTGACGGTTGACCTCGACACACGAACGCGCGACCTCGCCCTGTCAGACGGCCATCAGCAGCGACACCAGGCCGCTATCTCCAAGTGCGAGCATGGTACGTGTCCCACAGGCGACGAACTTCAGCTCTACGGCAGCGGCGATAGGGAAGGCACTCCCCTCGTCATCGGCAAGGGCGCACTATTTAGTGCCACCACATTCCGCTACCGGCCGCCACGAGGGCGCCTCCGCTGGTTATTGTTGCGACCTATTCTAGGTGCTCGTCCATGTGCTCCCCTTTCGTCCAGATGGCGTCCATGGGATCCAGGTGGCAGCACAAGTGCAAGTCCAATGCGCGGAGGGTGTCCGCCTTATCTTATAGGGTCAAAAAATTCAGATTCGGAATAATAAGATAAGCCGAGATGTAAAAGGCTTGTCTTCTAGGTGTCTAGTTCTAGGTCAAGTAGACTCGGTCTTTGAGCATCCGTCATGCTGCAGCTCGAGGACGAGCTGCTTGTCCAGGAGGGGTGTAGTGTCAGGGCCTAAGGAGGCCCACGGAGGGGCTACGGCAGCAGCAGTCATGGGTCCTCCAAGGGGGATTAGATAAGGATAGTTAGAGATAAGATTAGAAGATTAGTTGAGATTATCTAAGAGATTAGTTGAGATTATCTAGGAAGGTTATCAGCTAGCCGATACCAGATGTTATGGTCGCTAGATCGGTGAGGGATTGGAGATGGGTATCGATGGACAGGAACATCGGCCGGGGGCCTCTGCCCACGGCCGAGCAAGAGGAGGGTTTCTCCCTTCTAATTCTTGCATACTTTATTTCTCATCCATTGATTACACAAATATGTCAGCTGGCCACCCCTATCTAGCTAGAGATCCTTATCTCCTTAAAACTCTCCTAAAAACTCTCAACAACTACTAACTGATAACCTTCCTAGATAATCTCAACTAATCTCCTAGATAATCTCAACTAATCTTCTAATCTTATCTCTAACTATCCTTATCTAATCCCCCTTGGAGGACCCATGACTGCTGCTGCTGCAGCCCCTCCGTGGGCCTCCTTAGGCCCTGACACCTTTCTCAGCCAGGGCATCATCTTCACATGTCTTGCCCCTACACCTCGCCCCAGAATGGTAAAGTTGAACGCATCATTCGGTCCATCAATGATGTTGTTCGTTATCTACTCTGTTCCAAGCGTCCATGCCTCCTTCCTACTGGGTCGGCCCTCTCCACCGTGACCGAACTGATCAACACTTTGCCAATCAAGACTCTTGCCTTCTATATGCCACACCTTGCTTTGCACAGCACTCCACCGGTGTATGACCATCTTCGAGTTTTTGGCTACAAATGTTATCCCAACCTATCCGCCATAGATCCCCACAAACTCGCTCCCAGATTTGCCCTGTGTCTTCCTTGGCTATTCCCACCATCACAAAGGATATCGCTGCATTGATCTCTCCTCCAATCGCATCATCATTTCTAGGCATGTCATCTTTGATGAAACTGCCTTTCCCTTTGCTGATCGCGATGGACCACGCTTCCCTAAGGTTTTTGAGTTTCTTGTTACTCACACTGTGCCTAATCCAATTGGACCACAGCACAAGCTTTTTCCTGCAGGAACTCTTCCCGAGGATCCTGGAGTGTCAGCACACACCACGGTGCCGCCTCGTGTCGACGCCCGCGTTGTACGTCTCACCAGGACGACGCGGTCTGACCTCCTCCATGCCATGCGCGGACTCAACCGCCTTTGCTGCACTCGTGGCCTCGACGACCTCCACCACGCCACGCGCGGCATCGGCGACGTCCTCTCCCGCGCCATGCGCGGCAACATCATCGTCACCCACTGCTTCGTCGCCAGGCACCGCCACACGGGGTTCTCCACCGGGATTCTCGCCTCTCCAGGCCCTAGCGCATGTCATCACCATCGTATACACGCGCCGGGAACGCGTGGCGACCGAACCATCTCCAACATCAGCACCACCATCATCGCCTCCACCATCGCTACCCAAGGGTGTGGTCGTTGTCCAACCAGTGACCAACTTGCACCCGATGGCGACACGGGCCAAGCGCAGCTTTTGCATTCCAGCCCTGTTCCATGTTGCGCACCTCTCCCCGGTGCCGAAGACCTATCGTGGTGGCCTCGCTGGCGCACCGCCATGGAGGAGGAGCATGCTGCTCTTTTGGAGAATCATACTTGGGACCTCGTACCTCGACCACCTCATGCCAACGTGGTGACAAGCAAATGGGTCTTCAAGCACAAATTTCATGTAGACGAGACACTGGAGCGCTACAAGGCGCGTTGGGTTCTTCGAGATGTTACACAGCGCCCAGGTGTGGATTTCTCAGAGACATTCGGTCCTGTGGTGAAGCCAGCTACAGTTCGCACAGTTCTCTCTCTGGCAATGGCCCGTGCACCAGCTTGATGTGAAGAATGCTTTTCTGCATGGCACTCTGTCCGAGACAGTATACTATGCTTAGTCGTCCGGATTTGAAGACCCCACACATCCAGATTTTGTTTGTCGATT
Source organism: Zea mays (assembly GCF_902167145.1). Classification (NCBI taxonomy): domain Eukaryota; kingdom Viridiplantae; phylum Streptophyta; class Magnoliopsida; order Poales; family Poaceae; genus Zea; species Zea mays. Next base: position 91,052,089 of record NC_050105.1, read on the forward strand.
GAACAAGTCCCTCTACAAGTTGAAGCAGGCTCCTCGTGCATGGTTCAGTCGGTTTGCCACATACTTGCTCTCCATTGGATTTGTTGAAGTCAAGTGGAACACTTCACTTTTTGTCTTCCAACATGGTTCTGACACTACCTATTTGTTGCTATATGTCGACGAAATCATCCTCACCGCTTCCTCGTCTGCCCTCCTATGCCGGATTATCTCGGCCCTGCAGCAGGAGTTCGCCATGATCTCGGTGTTCTGCGTCACTTCCTTGGTATGCATGTTCAGCCCTCAGGAGATGGTCTTCTCTCTCAGAAGCAATACATGGTTGAGCTTCTTGATCGCGTACTGATGTCAGATTACAAGCCTTGTCTGACACCGGTTGACACCAACCCGAAGATTGCCTCTCCAGATGGTGAGCTGGTGACCGACGCTTCAGACTTTCGCGGTCTTGCTGGTGCCCTATAATGGCTAACATTCACTCGACCTAATATTGCCTATGTTGTTCAGCAAGTTTCTCTTCACATGCATGCTCCTCAGGAGCCACACCTTGCTGCCCTGGAGAGGATTCTTCGGTATATTTGTGGCACTCTTGATCTTGGCCTTCTGCTACGACCATCCACAACGACTGATTTGGTGGTTTACACTGATGCTGATTGGGCTGGCTGCCCAGATACGCGCAGGTCCACCTCGGGCAATGCTGCGTTCCTTGGTGACAAGCTGATTTCCTGGTTATCCAAGCGTCAGAACACCGTCTCGAGGTCTAGTGCTGAAGCTTAGTATCAAGGTGTGGCGAATGGAGTTGTCGAAGCTACGTGGTTGTGCCAGCTCCTCTTGGAACTCCAGGCCCCTCTACGTCGCGCTACTCTTGTGTATTGCGACAACATCAGTGTTGTCTACATGTCTTCCAACCCCGTCTAGCATCAACGCACCAAGCACATCGAGATTGATCTTCACTTCATCAGAGAACGGGTTGCTGCCGATGATCTTCGTGTCCTGCATGTGCCGACGACATCACAGTATGCAGACATCTTCACGAAGGGCCTCCCATCCTCAGTCTTCACTGAATTCAGAACCAGTCTGCACGTGCGCAGTGGCTGACTGCTTAGCATGAGCTATATTAGGCAAGGATCTTCCTATGTTTGGTAGGTCCCTTGGGTTTGGGTAGTGGATGGGAGCACATGCTTGTTGCCTTGTGCGCCTCCCTGTTTGGTTAGTTGATTGTATTAGGCAAGGATCTCCCTGATTGGACGGTTTCCTATTCAAGTGGGCATCCTTGCCTATATGTACTCGAGCCTTGCTCTCAATAATCAATCACCAATTCCCCTAGTCCACTGTCTCACGGATTGATTTGGTACTAGGCAAGATCCCTGTGACTGGTGCTACTTCTATAAACCAAAACCCTAGAGCATCCTTGCCTACATAATCATGTACTATATTCCCTCATAATCAATCTATTATTTGGTGCCTATTATCCTAGCTAGAACATTTCAGATAGATAAACAGGTAGAGTCAAAAACTAATTTGGAGCTATACTAACTAACAAATAAAAAAGGGCCAGACCCAGTGCTGGGGCCTCCAATATGAGTGGGGTCTGAAGAAGGGATAAACAGAGGCAATGCCTTCCTCCGCAAATGCAGAGATGCAGCTTCGAACCCGCGATCAACTCTCGCCACTGCACCAAGTGTGCCCTTCTCTATACTATTACTAACAAACAAATAACTGGCATTTTGGGAGGGCCAGTGCAACATGATTGATTCAGTATATGGTGACAAAACATTCCTACATAATATTGTTTGAATTTCAAAAATAAACGGTTCTAACAACCATACCTGGACTCCATCATTCCGCTGCTTTCTTTGCTTGAATGTAGTGCCTAATTGCACCTGGTGTTCCCTAGAAGCATTTAGAATTTCTGCAAAGAACTTCCTCTTCCTAATATCTGCCTGATTTTTTTCTTCCTCTTCGAGTCTTGACATCCTCTAAAGTTCGAAAGCATCAACATTGGGATCATGTTTTCATATGCCAAAAATATAAAAAGATATATTGTACAAACCTCTGTAAATCTCTTTTTGCGGTGAACATCATCAGCATCCATTGAAAGGATATCTCCTATTCCATACATGGATAAAGGATACCGTATCCGCATCAGCCCCCAATCAAAAAGTTGCCTCTCCGGATATGCACATTTCTTCTGTAGCCAATATTCTGCACTGATATCAGATCGCACTTTCTTCTGCAAATCTAACAGCTGCACAATATATGAATAATCATCAAGAATCAATGTCGCAAATAACCACTTGTGGGCATGTAAAAATTATGTGACAAATGAATAACGCAAGCATAGCAATAAATAACCCTATATTTCAGATTGTACCATTTGTTCGAATGGACAGCCAGTGAGAACAAAGTAATCACTGGTTCTATATATTGCATTACTGCTTTTACCTTAAGCCCATACATTTCAAGCAAACACTTCATTTGCAAGTCTTCACCCCTAGTAGAAGGTAATCCTGGCGACAAAAAAGAAATGAGTGATGACATAGCAGCAGAGACAATTCTGAATCCAACAACTGAAGTCCTTTAAAGAAGGCAAGAAATAAAGAAGCTTTAATGGCAGCTGCAAGGAAAATAAATGCAAACACGTGTGAAACTGTATTTTCCATATGATCAAAATTCAATAACAAGTGGATAGCATCTACTGTACAATCAAATAAGTGAGCAGCAGCCACACAAAGATCTACCCAAAACACCAAAAATTGGAAAACTTATTTAGAAGAATCAATTAGAGTTTGGAGAATATAAACTGGAAAAAAGATGTGCGCCAGCAGATGTTGGCTGCCCCAGCCCAACAGAGCCACCATGCATTCTCCTATCCTGCCCTAGCATGCTCTGTTCACTCCCCACACAGCACACAGCCATCTCCGCAGAATGGCAATACCACAAAAAATCCAGCGCAAGGGAGATGGAATGACAAAGAACGCTGCAATGGGGACACGTCTTTGACTCTGAAGGAGTGAAGCAGCACCATGGCAACCTCAATCTATTGGAGGAAGGCAGTGGAGGTGCAAGTATCTCTCTCCCACAATCTCATCCATGACCTACCTCAATAAACCTCAGTGCACAGCAACGGGAATCAGGTCTTGGCATGTCTTAAATTTTGGTTCGGTAAGTGACGTGCACAGCCTGGCATCAGGGTGGATCCAGATTGACACCATGATTTGTCCCATGGCTTCACGCAACCTGAATCGCACGTGGCCTCTCTAAATGATTCCTGTAACTACTGTTTTCACCTTCCCAGAGTTCCATTATGCACTCTATGTTTACCAAAGTCAAACTTAGCAACAGAGCTGGGATCAAGTTGGTCACAAGACCAAAAGAAGGCTTAGAACTGATGCCAAACTAAGAACCTTCAGACATTAAACTTAGTTCAGCAGACATGGAAGGCTAAAAACAAAAATACCCAGCCAAGACAACCAGGTTTTATAAGACCAAAAAAACGAATTTGGGAAGTGAAAGCTCAGAAATGTGTTTCTTATAACTAATGTCACCCAGGGAGTAAAAAAATATAATACCTTCAAGTTCAGCTAGCCGATGCTGAATGGATGCATTGAATCGCCCTTCTTTCAGAGCTGCTAACTCTGAGTAGGATATTGGTGTTTTTTTATTCTTATATATTGCATCTTCAAGCTCTTCAATCAAGGAGCTCCCCTGTAAGGTAACAGCTTTACTCAGTGAAAACATAAGAGGATAAGATCAATCAGAAGCTATTTCAGAGAAAGCGCTTCAAGCCAACCAAACCAAAAGAAGGTAAAGTACCCAATTATTGCGATAAAAAATATGATGTTTAAAGTTACATCACAAACAATATGGCAAAAACCGATGGGCACTTTTTATGTCTGCAACACATTATGACGATGGGCACTTTTATCATTGTTTCAGTGAGTAATCAAATTCTAAACTAGAATACATTTTTAAGAAAAGGAAAAATGGACAAATCAAGCCATCCTCCAAGGGCAAACAGGAACTGATAATCTATCCATAGTCAAACTTCATCTGATGTATAGATTAGTTATTACTAAAACAAAACCTTGTTCATCCATTCACAACAGATCGAACTTCAGAGAGCACAAACTCCTGTCACCACAAATTTCAAATAGCGGCTGCAATCTCAGACGCCTCTAAAGATTCTAGAGCATACATGTAATATAAGAACAGGCCTGGTGTTAGACTACTGTATAGTGTTAGGTTAGGGTTTCCCTTTATTTCCTTAATTACCCCCTATTGTAATGGGCTTGGCCAGCTAACTCTCCTATATAATCTCCCAACCCTGGATTAGGGTTTCACTCTCCAACTCCTGGTACAGTGGTGAGAATTGTTTCACTAAATCACCAGGTAGTGAGTTCGAAGGAATCTCTCCGTATTTGCAGAGGAAGGCTTGGCCCGCATTGTCCACTCTGGTAACAAAAGGGGATGGATAAGTCCATCACAGTTCGCAGCTAACTAAACAGTGATGGTTTCGAATACTACCTAAAGTGAGATCCAACAAATGTCACTTCAACAGTAAATCAGCCAGTTTTTCGAGAAAAACAGTAAATCAGCCACTCTCAGCAAATGTGTATTGCTGATGGAGAAAAAAACTAATGCAATACAAAATCCAATGCCAAGAGAAGTAAAACAACTCGCATTCCCAACAATTTGTCTTATCGATAGCTAAGGTTAGAAAGTTGTACCGAGATGTTAGTAATTAGTTATAAATTCAAAATTATGTTATATGTGTCTAATAAAAAACAAGAACAAAAAGGAAAACCTGACCTAAAAAATGCTTGATCTTTGGTCAACAGAGTTGCCTCGTCTGGATCTCAAAAAAGTGTATTAGAAACCTTGTGAGACAATTGTATTATTGGGACTACAAACAATGTGCTTCACAATAATGCCATTCCAAACAATTATTTCGTAGAAAAGGGACTACAAACATTTTTAATTGATTCTACTACCATTTAACGTATTTGCTTCCGTTTTCCAATTCATCTCCATGTATTTGTGGTATAGGAGACATTTTTGCCCGTCACGCAGCGGACAAGCAGAACTGGAAACTTGAACTGTGCTACCATGGAGGCACTCTCGAGCTCCTGCTAGAGTCGCGCCGAGGCCCCGGCCACGCCATCCATCCGTAGCCAGCACTGCCCTACGGACGAGCTCCGGCATGCCCCAGCTGCGATGAACAAGAAACGAAGAGCGCAGGCAGGAGCTGCGCGGACGCACATGCTCGTGCGTCGGAGACAGCTCGCGGCTCGGCCGAATTGGCCATGGATGCCGCATGCTTAACAACGAACAGATATAGAGGTCGCCAATTCGTTAGGGAGGGATTCAATTGGGCTCATGTGAGCGATTTATTCTGGATGCATATTGGACTTATGTAGCTTGAATTTCTTGTGTACGGTTAGCAGCACAGAACAATATATGCATCAGTTCTTCAGTTTGACCACAATCAAGTATGGTGTGAGCAAGTTCAGATGACACAAAGTTGTTCTTGTATGTTTAAAGCAAATCTTCAAGAAATTGATCAGAAATCGATGTATCGCCTTGCCCTACCGCCATTCAAAATTTAGGAAAAAACACAAACCATTTTTTAAAGTACAGTAAACAATTAGATAGTACTGTATCGAATTATTAGGCCATGTGCAGTGAACACTGATAGGCAATGTGCAGGTAAACAATACTAATGCTTACAACCCAATAGGTTGCTGAAGCATCAGTTATGCCCTGCGCCTCAAGCCAGCTCGATGGAACGGGGGGCGGCTGTGCCCAGCGTGGTGGTGGTGGTGGTGCCTTGTCCGGCGTCTCCGATCTGACGGAGATGATTTAGCTCCATGGCGGCGCACGAGATGAAACGCTCAGGCCACGTAAACGAGAGATGAAACCTGCAGAACGGCTTGAGGGGCAAAAGTGTCTCGTACGGCACAAAATACAAGAGATTGTATTAGATAAGGAAGAGAATACACTAAATGGCATCTTAATCAATTATACGATCTTTATAATCCCATTTATGCTAGCTAATTGTTTGGAATGGCATTATTGCAAAGCACACTGTTTGTAGTCCCAAAAATACAATTGTCTCAAGCATTGTCCCTTGCATCATAATCAAGCAGTTATGTCCAAATAAAGTATCCCACCTAATGAATATGAAGACCCCTCAACAGAGAAATTTGCAGAACCTCATACAAGCGCATCAGCCGCCAAATACTAACTATCAAAGCTACTAATGCAAGGGCCAATAGAGCAATCAATTGCAAGCAAAGACAACGGTCAGGTGCAGTCCCCAGCACCCGAACAGAAGGGGGGCAATCCCCACACAGACCAGAAGAACCACCCACACGCACCTTGGTCGCAACGTCAACGGGGTAACCCTCCTCCGCGGCCGTCATCTCCATATTCCCTTCCTTCTCCGCTTCCCGCTCTCCCCCCTCCTCCTCCTCATCGTCACCCGCACCCCCATCGTGGTAGATGGACGAGACCGCGCGCAGGACGTCGGGGGGCAGCGGCAGGTTGCGGGAAAGCAGGTTGAGCGCGCCGATGAGCGTCCTGGCCTGCTCAACAGCGCCGCCCGCCTCCTCCACAGCGGGGGGCGTCACCGCCAGGGCCGCCGCAGCGTCCACGGACGCCGCCATCGCTAGGGTTTCGCCTCCGCGGGGTGAGACGGCGTCGGCGCTTTCCCCGGCGGGTTCGAATCGACGCGCGGCAATGGTCCGCCGTTTGTTTGTGGGGGCGTTTTCGCGCCGGCCTTGTGTCAGGGGAAGCCGAAGCTTCCGATCGATCGGGGCCGGGGAGGCGGACGCCGCGGATGTCTGGCCTGCGCAGCGGACTGGGTGGGGAAATTTAGTGATTTCCTTTTATTATTACTACACTATTATTATTGTTTCGGGCCTCGGTGTGTATATTGGGTCGGGTTGAGTGTGGACGGGTGTGTGTATCGAATTCGGCGGTTGGGTGTGGATCCGCTGGTGTGCAGTTGGTATGAGCCTCGTACGATACTCCATATTTTTAGGCTATCCGCAGTCATATAACTCTAAAATATTACCTTAAAAATGTTATATCCTTATCAATAAAATTTTTTAGTTGATATTATAATTATTTGTAGTCATATTTATTTCATATCTCAACCCTATATCAAATAAACCCTACACACGTAATTACCACACCGCGAAAAAAAAATACAGAGCGAGCACTTAAACGCACACCCTCAACTTCAGAAATTTGAGGCTAACCAACAGACCATACATATCTTATTATTTAGAAAAATAAACAATAATTATACTTGAATAAATATCTTAATACATATTTATATGATATATAAAAACCGTAGCAAAGCACGGACAACCGGCTAGTATTATATTATTATTTTCAAATCTCTTTTTGTACACGTCCTGCTGCATGTTGCTCACTACATTGGATAGGGTGGCTTCCGTACGTATGCTGAATGTGTCGTTTGTGAGCGTAAAATGGAGTACTACATCCAGTTGTCTACTGCAGCTGAATTTTTACTCTATCTCAAATCGTGTAGTGCATAGAGTCCGTGACTGCGAACAGCCTTACGTTGTGTGTTTAGCGTGTGTAGTATTTGAGTTCAGATGCTACAACTTGTATAGGAAGGATGAGGCAATCAAAAAAATATTTTCACTCTATCTTATAATCTTCCCCACTCATATTTCTCTATATATTTCATCTATATCAACTACGGTAAATTATATTCACTCTTATCTAACTTCTATATTTTTATCTATATAACACAGGATTTGATATGGATAAGACTGCTACCAGAATGATATGCACCCGCTATATTTGGCGATAGTACATGCGGAAGTATATAAAGAGTTGTAAACGACTGCACACAATTCTGTACTCTTTGTATCGGTGTTTACCGAAAGGTTTCTTGTATCCAATGCAAATAGTCTCATCGGGGAGGCTGACCTGTATAACAATCTGACCAAACTCCGCCCATTTATGACATGGATTGGGAAGTAAATGACTTAAGTATGTTTAGTCCTCTGGTTTGTCTAAGTAAATTCAGCCTGGTCACTTTTATCAAGTGTTAGGTTATATAGAAGTATGTATATACCTGTTATATGATTTGGTTTGTGATGTTTATGTTTCCCCACCTCCCCCTTGTGAGAGTTTGCATTTCATATCTGTTGGTCACTCGTTCTCAAATGTTGTGAATCAAGAAAAAGGCAACACAATTATTAGTTATTAGGGATATTCGTCTTCCGAAGCATTATTTTTCTGAGGATATAATGTTCATCAGACGAAAGTCATGAAGGACACACCTTCTTCATTTAATGTGTGGACAATAATGCAAAGAGATGAAAGTAGTAACTGAATCTCGTTAATCCACTCATATCTGTATTCTTTAAACTATGCACAAATATTGACAAAATTCATATTACATTAATACATTTGGCTTGCTCGAAGGTGAAGGCGCGAGAGAGTGATTACGATCCTGCGTGAACAATATGTTGTTACTGTTCATCTATTTATAGGCACGGGACGCGGCCCGGGTGAAATTGCATTCATGACCCTCAACATTCATCTACAGACAACTTAGATTACTAAGGTCTATCTGGTCTTTTCTTTTTCTGCTTGACTTTAACCGAAGTTGATGGTAGCTTCGACTATATGTGTACATTTGGGCCGGGTCTGATGGGCCGGCCCGAAGCACAAAAAAAAACACGGCCCAGGCACGGCACGACACGAAATATTTTAGTGTCGGACCGGCACGGCACGATACATCGGGCCGGGTTGGGTCGAGGTCGCGGCCCATGGGCGGGCACGAGCACGACCCGTTTAAGGCAGGCACGAAATGGCCCATATAGAGGCACCACTACAGGAAACGACTAAATTTTCGTGGGCCGTGCTATTTTCGTCGGCCGACCCACGAAAATAACAATGTATTTTCGTGGGCCAGCGTGACCGACGAATATGTTGTCTATTTTCGTGGGCCAGTAAATATTTTCGTCGGTAGGCCCACGGGAATACGAAAGATATTTTCGTCGGCCTCAAGACCGACGAAAATGTGAGATATGTTCGTCGGCCTTAGCCAGACCGACGAAAATACGTGGATTATTTTCGTCGGCCTCAGTCAGGCCGACGAAAATATGTCAGTAACCGACCTCTATTTTCGTCGGCCTTACTGAGGCCGACGAAAATAAAGAACTTTAATCGTCCATCCGGCCTCCGCGCGCATCTTCTCGCTCTCTCTCGCTCATCCATCTCTAGCAGCGCCGCCGCCCGCCCGCCGTCGCCGAGCTCGCCGCGCCGCGCCCGCCCGCCCGCCCGCCCGAGCTCGCCGCGCCTGCCCGCCCGAGCTCGCCGCGCCGCCCGAGCTCGCCGTGCCCGCCCGCCCGCCCGAGCTCGCCGCGCCCGCCCGGCCGCCCGCCCGAGCTCGCCGCGCCGCGCCTGCCCGTCCTTGCCCCGCGCTCGCCGCGCGCTCGCCCCGCACACCCCGCGATGCGCCCGCCCGAGCTCGCCGCGCCGCGCCCGCCCGCCCTCGCCCCGCGCTCGCCGCGCTAGCCGCGCCGCCTGCGGCCCTCACGCCCTTGACGCGCTCCGCCCGCCGGCGAAGAAGTTAGCGCTCCACCGCACGCAGCCCACGCGCCTTCGCCGCGCCGCCAGCAACACGCCCGCCCGCGAAGAAGGGAGACTGTGGCCGTCGTCGAGAAGAAGGGAGCCTGCCGTCCATCCACGCCACGCCCGACATCCGTCGACGCCGCCCTCGTTCCCCGCGGTGAGCCTCCACGTCTCCCTTCTTCATTTGATGCACATGGCGGCCATGGCGTGCCGTGCGCCATTCTTCATTAGTAATCTCATTGTGATACAGTTGCTTAATTGGTTTTGTATAGTGAAGAGTGCATGCTAGATCAGTGGTGATCAGTGATCATCAGTGATCAGTACCTCATTATCCTCAATGTCTCATTCTATTATCTTAATTTTAGAGTTTAGTTTAATGTTTAGAGTTTAGTTTTAATCGTTAACCGTAGCGAACCGTATGCGTCACCCGTTCGGGAACGGCGAACGTCACATTGGATTGTGAGGTTCGTCGTTCCAGAATTGTCCACGTATTTTGGACAGCCTGAGAGTGTAGGTCGATGCTTGTGATTTATGACATGTGCCTTACGATTGACGCGGAATTTCGGTTGTGTAACCCAGTTGTTCTCCAACACACCATGTTCGGGCGTGTGCTTGGAGAGCAGCGGGGTTATGCTGCCGAAATTTCGTGGCAATCGTAGGCTACACGTCATAAATCACAAGCATCGGTCTACACTCTTGGGTGGGTTTAGGGCCTTTACCTAATAGGGAGTTCACCTAAGCCACGGACGATCGTTGATGTTCTTTGTCTTTTGTTTAGCCTTTGAAATGGACGGTGATCGGATGGTGATGTATGACGGGTGGAGAAAAGATGGGGCACATTCGAATGAATGGATGGTTGTAACAAAGGCTTTTCTTGAGCACGCTTTCAAAGATGCAACTGGTCGTCTAGTGAAGTGTCCTTGCAATCGCTGCGAGAACAAGTGGCCTCAGAAGAAGGAAGAAATGGAGAAACACCTTTGCAAAAGTGGGTTTATGCCGAACTACCTTGTATGGTACCGGCATGGAGAGTCTATTAGACACGTTGACGCGGAGGTGGAGCTTGATGACGATCATGATAGGATGGACGACATGTTGCATGATCTTGGTAGGGAGGTTGAAATGAACGCTGAGGAGCCGGGGCAGCTTCCACGCGATGCTCAGGAATTCTTTCGGCTACTCGCCGCGGGAGAAGAGAGATTGCACGAGCACACTCAGATGTCAGTTCTTGGGACTCTCACAAGACTAATGGCGATAAAGTCGAAGCACAACATTTCAAACAGTGCTTACAACGACATCGTCCAACTGATGGGCGAGGTTCTCCCGGAGAATCATAAGTTGCCAAAGAATATGTACTTCGCAAAGAAGATGTTGGCTGGTCTTGGGATGACATATGAGAAGATCGACGTGTGTCCCAACAGTTGCATGCTATTCTTTGAGGAGGATGACAAGCTGGACCGTTGTAAGCATTGCGAAGCTTCTAGATATGTCGAGGTGACAAATGATGAGGGTGAATTGGTAGTTACGAAGGTCGCAGCTAAGCAACTTCGTCGGTTGCCCATCATTCCTCGGCTTTCAAGGTTGTTCCTCAACAAGGAAATAGCTCTGTATATGACGTGGCCAAAGAATGGTGTACGTCTCGTCACTGATCCAGACATAATGGTCCATCCGTCGGACGGTGATGCGTGGAAGGCATTTGACGAGTTTGATCCCGAATTTGCAAACGACCCTAGGAGTGTACGGCTTGGTCTATCGACGGACGGATTCACACCTTTCAATAGCAGTGCAAGCCCTTACTCGTGTTGGCCTGTCTTCATTGTGCCATATAATCTTCCTCCTGAGTTGGTCAATAAAGAAGAGTTCATGTTCCTTGCACTAGTCATCCCAGGCCCCGAGCATCCAGGGCCAAAGCTGAATATGTTTGTTCGTCCTTTAATTGAAGAGCTGAAACAATTGTGGAGAGGTGTGAAGGCTTATGACAGCCATACTGAAAAGGAGTTTACCATGCGCGCTGCTTATTTGTGGTCAGTGCATGATCTGCTGGCGTATGGAGATTGGTCTGGATGGTGTGTTCATGGACGGTTGTGCTGTCCCATATGTATGAATGATACAGATGCATTCAGATTGAAGTATGGTGGGAAAGTGTCATTCTTTGATGCTCATCGACGTTGGACTCCATTCAAGCATGATTTCAGGAGTTCGCTTACTGCATTCAGAAGTGGAGCCAAAATCAGAAATGGGCCACCAAAGAGGCAAACTGCACCGCAGATAATGGCATGGCATGCTTGTCTGAAGCAAGGAGAAAATGATAGGTTCCAAGGCTACGGGGAGGACCACAACTGGACCCATATTTCATCAATATGGGAGCTTCCGTATGCAAAAGCCTTGATCATGCCGCACAACATAGACTTGATGCACCAAGAGCGCAACGTTGCTGAAAGCATCATAAGCACATGTTTCGATGTGACTGATAAAACGAAAGATAATATGAAGGCAAGAAAAGACATGGCTGAAATTTGTAAGAGGCCGATGCTCGAGTTGAAAGTAAGCGATAAAGGGCATGAGAGTAGGCCGCGAGCTGATTACTGCCTCAAGCCGGATGAAAGGAAAGAAATATTTAAGTGGTTGAAGAATCTGAAATTTCCAGATCGGTATGCGGCAAATCTGAAACGGGCAGTCAATCTGAAGACTGGTAAATTGATCGGTTTGAAAAGCCATGACTACCATATTATTATGGAGAGGCTGATGCCCGTGATGTTTCGAGGCTATTTTAAGGATGAGCTTTCGAGCATATTTGCAGAGCTGAGTTACTTCTATAGGGAAGTATGCGCAAAGACGGTATCTAAGAGGTTGATGCAGAAATTTGAGAAAGAAATTCCAATTCTTATTTGTAAATTTGAAAAGGTTTTCCCGCCAGGATTCTTCAATGTGATGCAACATCTAATTGTGCATTTGCCTTGGGAAGCTTTGGTAGGCGGACCAGTGCAATTCAGGTGGATGTATCCTATAGAAAGGGGGTTGAAAAAGCTCAGGGCGTCTGTTCGCAACAAGGCTAGAGTCGAAGGGTGTATTGCGGAGGCTTTTGCCCTTAAGGAGATATCTCAATTCTCAACCAGGTATTTCGCTCGAGCCAACAATGTGTTTGCTCCTTCAGTGCGACTTCATGTCGAAAATGAATCGCCCCAAAGCACCCTTCAAATTTTTGCGAATCCGGGTAAAGCAGTTGGAAAAGGGAGTGTACGTCACATTGAAGGATCAGATTTGAACACGCTAATGCTATATATGTATAGCAATATTGACAGCACACAGGAGGCGTTCGAGTAAGTTTTCCTCATAGTTACTTCCATTTTCTCATCTCATAATTTCTATAGTGTGTAATCTCCATGTTTCCAATATGTCCAGCATGTTTGATGAAGAATGTTGGAAATCTACTAGTAAACCTACGACCATCCAATTAGAAAATCTTCGACGTGATGGGTTGAAAGGTGGACCAAACTTCGTGCAGTGGTTTCGTAATTATGTTAGTAATTATCGTTCTCTCATTGTCCATACTTAATCTTTGAATTTTGGACTTGGAAGATATAATGCATATACTAATTCCTTGTATAGGTTTCCAAAAACTCTGTGCACCCGGACTTGCAGCAAATGGCACATACCTCTGTGTCCGTCCGGAACTATACTCGCTATGATGTAAATGGATATCGCTTCCGAACCGCGAAATTGGAGAAGAGTCGACCATTGGCAGCCACCACCAATAGTGGTGTGTTGGCAAGTTCATATGTTGACGATGACAAAGTAGTGGACTATTACGGTGTTCTTCAAAACATTGTAGAGTTGATTTTCGATGGCCCCAAGGAACTTAAAGTCGTGTTTTTCGAGTGCGACTGGTTTGATGCTCATAGTGGGACTCGTGTCGACAAGTATGGTAATGTCGAGGTGAAGCATAGCTCTAGGATTTCGAGCAGTATGAGTGATGTTGTCCTTGCAAATCAGGCAAAACAGGTGTACTACCTGCCATATCCTCACCCAAGCCTTAGGGCTTGGTGGGTTGCAATCAAAGTCAACCCACAAGTCGTCGCTCCAGAGAGTGCTGACTACGTGAGTACGAGCAGGGACAACGATGATGCTGTTTTTCAACCAGAAGCGGCGTCAAATCAAGACATAGCTCACCGATTCCATGTGACCAATGGAGAAGGACTTGAAAATCTCTGTTCCAATTCAAGCGACTTAATTGAAGAACCTAGGTCAAAGCGCAAACGACCTGTCGTCGTTAGAAGATCAGTAAGGATCCAACGAAATCAAGAGCGTATGAATAAACAACGAGCCGAAGAAGCATCATCGGATGCGGATGACTTTTGATTAGTATGTTTCTTTTAGTTAATCAATTAAGCTATGTATTCCAATTTCCACATTATTAATTTTCATATTATTTGTTTCATATACTGTGGTTTGACATTAATTTATCTACAGTTGAACATGTTCAAGCATAGGAGATCGAGGAGGAGTGGGGGCAGCGCGGCCAGCGAGGACAGCTCGGGCAGTGGGCTTTTTCAGGGCACCTCACAGAGCCGACAGAGGCAGCAGCAACTTCTCGACTGTCTAGACGAAGTGCAGGGTGAGGAGGGTGAGCAGGAGGCTCCTCAGCAGGATGCTCATGTGCAGGGTGACGAGGGTGAGCATGATGAGGAGGGTGAGCAGGATGAGGAGGTTGACCCTATGGGGGCAGGCAGCGCGGGCGACGCGTCAGATGGTTCTACGTCCTTCAGGTATTATTATGCATATTAGTTTAATTGATATTAGTTTTTAATCATTTCATCATATTGAATTTACTTGTATACTTAGGTATAAGAAGAGCAATGCGCTTGGTCCGAGACCTGCCGAGAGGAGGCTCATCCGGCCGCATGGAGAATGGTGGGGCTTATTTCTGTTGTGTTAATTTTTTAATGTGAACGTGATTGCACTGGTTTACTTGTTTTATTAATGTTTGTAGGTCATGGGAAGACTTGACTTGGGACGGTACAGGCAGACGTCCCAAGGTGAACGCGGTGTTGGGTAGCCTCTGTCGCTTCTACTACCCTGGCATGGTGGAGCTTAATGGCGAGAGGTTCGCGGCTATGCAGTGGGCTGACTGGGGTCTAAAGGACTATGTCCAGCCAGGGGAGGAGTCAGGGGAAAGCAGTAGCGGAGGGGGAAGTTCGGAAAAAAACGAAGGACTTGTCAGGTGGCTGTGTGGGACGAGTTCTGGGTGAGTTTACTTTCGTATATAAGCAATTCACTGAATTATTGCTTCTCCTAATCTTACTTTAACTTAACTTCTCCATTGATATGTAGGGGAGGTTCCAATTGCCGGATGACATCGAGGAGGATCATGCTCAGTGGACACGTGTGAAGAGGCACTTTCGGAAGTGCGCTGATAAGGTAATCAAGGATGCCATGTACAATGCTCGCATCGCGGCCGTCAACTACTACTACAAGAAGATAAAGGGACAGAAAATGAGCAAAGCATTAGGGGCCAATGAGATCTACCTCACAGAGGAGCAGTACCTGGAGAGCGTTGTGGATTGGCTGGCGAAGGACATGGAAGCCTGGAGGTGGTTGGCTAAGAGATGGGCGTCGCCTGAGTGGATTGCAGAGTCCAACAAGCACCGTGCCAACCGTGGCACTGAAGGACCTGGGCACAGGTACGGCGCCGATGGACACCTTGGTACCGCACGCCGCATGGTAAGTATATAAATCAAACTTGTATGTTACATCTATGAAAATTATATGGTTTAACTCTTCCTTTTCATGCAGGAAGCTGAAAGTGGAGTTGCTCCAAGTTTTATGGAGGTTTACGTCCGTGGTCACCGTGGCCCTGATCCGGCGAACCCTGATGTGCTATGCAGCGAGGCGGCAAGGGAGAAAATGGTAAACAAGTTTGTATTTACGAATTAAATTGCATGTTTTGTGTCTAACTCCAACTCTAACTTTCTTTGTAGAATGCATATGAGGAGGAAATGACTCAACGCCATGAGCCTGACTTCGACTGGATGCATTCAGACTTAGATGCCTCGGCGTTGTACCACAGTGGTGGGGGTAGAAAGCATGGCAGGTGAGGTGTTTGTGTTTGATTCGACGATTTCATTAACAAGAATGTGTCCACTTAATGGCTCAACTATGTGTATCATGCAGGTTTGCCTTTGGCACCGGCGTTGTGGAGTATAACAGGACAATAGGTCAAGGGAAGGCATCGTCTTCGGGAGGGAGTTCTCGCTCCTCCAGGTCTGCTCGAGAGGCTCAGCTGGAGGAGGAGACTCGGGCAGCACAGGAGCAGGCTCGAGCAGCACAGGAGCAGGCTCGAGCAGCGCAGGAGCAGGTTGGACAGCTGACGCAATATATGGCTTCTTATTTTCAGGTAATCCGTCTATCTCATCATGTGTCGTGATTGAATTCAAAGTATAATGTTGTGATTCTAACGTTGCATCCATTTGCAGGAAATGACTACTTGACTCGGCCCTGATATGAACTTGCCCGCTTTTCGCCCTCCCCAGGTAACACTATCTGAACACTTCAATTCCATAGCAACTCTTTTTTTATTATAAAAAATGGCTCACAGGCACAAGGATGGGGACAGTGGCCAGGACAAG
This sequence comes from Zea mays, assembly GCF_902167145.1. Taxonomy (NCBI): domain Eukaryota; kingdom Viridiplantae; phylum Streptophyta; class Magnoliopsida; order Poales; family Poaceae; genus Zea; species Zea mays. The sequence goes on from NC_050105.1 coordinate 91,068,327, forward strand.
CTCCAGCGTCGCAGCCACAGTGGACCGGTGTTGGGTGGACGCAGCCACCTCCAGGCACTTGGACGCCTCCACCACCCCAAGGATCGCAGCAAGTCCCGGGATGGGTGCCACCGGTCTCCCAGCCACCGGCGGGCTCTCAGCCATTTCAAGCGTGGATGGCACCGCCACCGACGGGGTGGGTGCCACCACCACTGGGGTGGCCAGCACAACAGTACCCGTGGATGCATGCACAGCCTCCTCCTCACCATGGATCACAGGTGACGTTCCATGTTTAGTTTTATGCAAATATTGACCAAACACAACAATGTATAGGTATAGGGATAGCAAAATATAGCCTTATTTGAATGATTGATGAATTGCAGGGTTCAGCGTCACATGCTCATGGATCGGAGGGTGGTGTCAACGTCCAAGACTTCCTCGTCCATGGTGCTGGAGGGAGTGGCCACCTTCCTGGTGGCGGAGGAGGGAGTGGCCAAAACTCCCACATCCCGCCGGAGTGAGGAGTGAGTAGTGAGTGTGTACTATGGATTGTTTATGGACTTATGGACTATTTATGGACTCTGGACTGGACTTATTTGAATGGACTATGAAATGTGTTTTGTGAATTATGTGAATGTGTTTTATGAATTATGTATTTTGCTTGTGAATGTGTATATGTTAATTGTGATAATGTTTATTTTGCTGTGAATTATTAATAGGTGCAGAAAAATCTGTTTTGGGGGGGAAACATCAATTTTCGTCGGCCTCGGTAGTGGCCGACGAAAATAAGTTCCCAGGCTATTTTCGTCGGCCTCAGTGGTGGCCGACGAAAATAGCCTGGGAACTTATTTTCGTCGGCCACCATCGGGCCCACGAAAATAGTTGGTCCACTCACTATTTTCGTCGGCATTGGGAAAGCCGACGAAAATAGATATTTTTCGTCGGGACCGACGAAAATAGTTGCCTAATTTCGTCGAATTTATTTTCGGCGGCTATTTTCGTCGGCCTGCCGACGAAAATATTCTATTTTCGTCGGTTTAGGCTTATTTTCGTGGGTTTTTGGCCCACGAAAATTTAGGCGTTTCCTGTAGTGCACGAAAAGGCCCATATATTTATTAAAATCACACTTCATTCGACACTTTCATGTACTTGATAAAGAACACAAAGCTAGAGATAATGTTAGTTAGATGTTTTTTGTAACTTTGAATTAGAGTATGTGATGTAATTTTATTTTTGTTATGAACATTGGATAATGAACTGAACTTACGAACTTTATATAGAGCTGATTATACTCTTTTTCTTTCTAACAAAATGATTTGTAAACGAGGTAGTCGTTGCATAGCTCTGGTAACTTAATACAAATATTAAGTTTGCTTTTGGTCAAATTTATTTGTCTTATCTTTTATTTGTTTTATTAAATTTGTTTTGAATTTCGGGCTCTGATGTGAATTTCGGGCCCTGATGTAAATTTTGGGCCAAAAATTGAATTTCGGGCCCTAATGTGAATTTCGGTCTTTTATCATTTCGGGTCGCCCGAAATGAGCCCGACACGTTTAAGCAATTACGGGCCGGGCCGTGGGCCGAGGGCTAGGCCCATGGGTCGGCCCGGCATGGCCCGAAATTCAAACGGACCGGGCCAGCCCGAAATTCAAACAATACGGACCTTTTCGGGTTTGGGCCGGGCCGGGTGGCCCGAATGTACACCTATAGCTTCGATATTTGGCAATGTTGCTTCTACTCAATGCCTTCGTCTTGAGAATCTTCGGTGGAGGAAGGAAAGACCTTTATATCATTTTGCTGAAGGTGTTTTTGTCTTGAGGACCTTCGGCGGAGAAGAAGACCCCCAATAGTAGCCCCTTTGCGGTGCTAAATCATTTTTTCGTAACGAGCTCGGTCCGCGAAAAACACAAAGGCTTCGGAATACCGAAGGTCCGAAAAACACCTTCCCTAAGCTTGTTATAAAAAATGATTAAAATATTCCGAGCGTTGGTCGGTCCACCGTTCAGCCAGTATGCACGCTTTGGCGGTTCGCCTTCTTCTCCTACAGGACTATATAAACAGACAGGTTGGTGAGAAGTTACCACAACATTCATTGCCATTGCATTGTTGTGCTGTTGAAAATTGTAACCGAAGTCGAAGCTCTCTGCATTGTGCCTTCAAACAAGCACTTCGTCACTTAAGATCAGCTTCGTCTGAAAGAAACTGAACACTGAGATGGCTAGAGTAAGATCCACTGCCAGGGTGTCCCATGAGGGAGACGAAACTGAAGTGACTGAGACAGCACCTATATCAGAAGTGATGAGGCGCTCAGGTCTAGTTGTGCAAGAGGGAGGTACTGTCGAAGGTACCTCCAATGCCGAAGCTGAACAAACTGAGGCTGAAGTCGGGAGTGACAACGAAAGTGAAGAGGGCAATAGCATTCTATGCCCAACCAAACCTAGTCACATTGAATTTGGAAAATCCACAGTGAAAGCAGAGGACCTGGTTGGTGATGAAGAAGCTAGGTTATTTTGGAGAAAATGAAGATGGACTGATTCGCTTTGCTGGAGAAGAAGTAATTCCAGAGCCGAGGGAATATGAGGTTATTGTGTTCCAGAGCTTCTTCAGGGTGGGGCTTCAGTTCCCCCTTTACGATATGATAGGGGAGGTTTTGAAGATATTTGAGATATATCTTCATCAGCTGACCCCGAACGCTATTGTTAGGCTTAGCGTTTACATATGGGTTCTCCAAAGCCAAGGAAAAAGCGCCAATGCCGAAGGGTTCTGTCGCGTGCACGAACTTCATTATCAGACGAAGGACAGAGCCAATGGTTTGCACCAGAACTTTGGGCGCTATAATTTTGCATATCGGAAGGATACCGAGGCCCCCATGATTGGCTACCGCACTAAATGACCGACTGGCTGGACTAATGAATGGTTTTATATGAAAGCTGATGAGAAGAAGAGGGAGAAGCTCATGGCCATGGTAATGAGTCCTTTAAAGCTGAGCTTCAGCATGACTCGACCTTTGTGCAATATGTAGGTAGGGTCTCCCTGCCAAGTGACCGAGGTGGAATTTAGGGTGGTGGATGAGCACATTAGCACTAGGGACTCGGTGCAGGAATATTTGGCAAACAGAACTTTCTCAACCTCTAGTGGATGGGGAATGCCGAAGAAGAAGGAAGAGGGAAAAAAGTATGAACATGTATGCCTTCCTTATCAGTTTAAATTCCAAAAAAGATTCAGCAAACCATGCGCTGAATGGTTAGAGCTGATAGAAACAATGTGCAACGAGATTCTCGGGAACTACATGAAGAAGGAAGATCAGCTGATGACTACAGCCTTCGGCACCCAGCCGAAACGAAGGTTGAACCATGTAATGGATGCTCTTAACTTTGAGTATCCTGACTATCAAAGGCTTGATGAAGGGGCCAGAGGAGTAAAAAGAAAGAGGGTTTTTAGTATTCTGAGTAGGCAAGCTATCTGATCTGTCAAGGAAGATCAAGAGACTTTGAAGAAGATAAAAACAATGTCGCAACCGGAGGTATCGGCTCCTAAAAATGGAAGCTTGCCGAAAAAACCTCTGAGAAGACGAAGACGCAAGATGTGCCGAAACTAACTGCAAGCCCTTCGTCTTCTGCTGCGGAGGTCTCAAAAATATTGAAGGTAATGACCGAGTCCTTCTCATTCACACCGCTAAGTCCTCTGGGATTAGAACTGACGAGCCTCTTACAGAAAAAAAATCTCTTCGACTGCTGATGGGGGAGACGGGGGCCAGAAGAAGCAACACATGATGAATATACTGCAAGCGATTTGAGCAAACCCCGCCCTAGCTTCAGCAGACAAAGCTGCCAAACAGACTGATGTCGAAGCTGTTGTTGCAGTCGAAGATGAAAACCTCACAACCACTCTATCCAAAATTGACAGACTTATATCAGAAGTGGTTGCGGAGAAGGAGATGGCCGCAGTAGTTTCAGACAAGGGAAAGAAGATTGACGAAACCTCTTCAGAAGGAGCGAATTTCGACCTACGACACTTGGGCGGCCAACAGCTCTCTGAAGAGGACATATCGGAGTTGAAAGAATTTGCGATCTTCTATGGCTACCAACCAGGGTCAATGCTCTTTGGCGGGGTCGACGAAGAAGTTGTGGGATGAATCTGCGACCGTGCTGGTGCTAAAATTATAAGTACCCAGTCTAAGAGTGTTGGATTCCCGAAGCTCGAAATGGACATCAGCTGTTATAGGCGTCAACATATCATAGGCAACCTATTTTATTCTAACTTCAAAGTAAGAACCTTTTTACAAGTTACCACTGATATGTTCGTATTAGCTTAAGTATTCTAATTTTGAGTTTGTTTTTACAGAGCTTGTTACTAAGCAAAGCTTTAAAAATGCAACAAGGTGATGAGGATAGGAAGAACGAAGTTATTGTCAAAGGTTTAGAGGATAAAGTCAAAAAACTTGAGGATTCTTTAAAAGAAAAAGATGAGTTGTTGTGTTCAGCCAAAGGATCCCTTGCCGAAGCGCAAACTCAAAGTAAGAAATTAGGCAAAGAACCGGCGGATGCTCATACACTTGTGGAAGAAACCTCCAGCCGATTCAACCGTGAATCTAACGCTTTGAAAATGACACTTAAGGTTGAGGCTGAGAAGAACACGAAGCTTAGTGAAGCGCTGAGAGCTCTTAAGGAGAGATGCTTTAACTTTGAAAGCCAATGCACCACTCGATTGAAAAGCATATTCAATTCAGTTGGAGCTGCATCTGAAGAAGCTAGCTTCTCTGCCGAAGATATCCCCGGGGCACTCGAATGCGTAGAGAAAGAGGTTGATGTCCTCAATGAAGTCATAACCGACCATGGAGACTTCTATGCGCTGGTGTCTTCTCGTGGTACAGCCGCCGCTTTCATAAAAGACGGGTGTAATCACGCAAGGGTTGTCAATAGGCCGAACTTTAGCCTTTCATCATTGGAACTGGTTGATGTTCCAGCCGAAGCCCGAAGCATAGGGAACGGGTTCATCACTCAAATTTGGGCTAAGGGCGGATGCGAGTTGGCTGGAAACGAAGCCCGGAACCTGCTTGACAAAGTATAGCTCTTTACCTTTATTATTTTACCTGGCTCCTTACTAGATTTCTGATTACCCTGTTCCTCGTCATTCTCCAGGGTGATGGCGCCGAAGTTCAATGAATCGAAGCTAGATCTGAAGCTTTAAAGTAGTCTTTGTATGATTCTCCTTGATTTCTGTAGAAACACTTTGGAAATTCTTTTGCGCAAGAAATGTAATATTTGTAACTGAAATGCGAACATAATTGTAAATGTTTGTAAATACATTGTAATGTTTTTTTACCTTGCATTCGTGTGCCTACTACTTTGTTATGGACGAAACCAATGCTTGTAGATTTTGAGCCGAAGGCGTAAAACACCTTCCCTTCTTTTCGTTCATGACAAAGCATCTATTGAGTAAAATCAATGATTAGGTTCTTATGAACAACGGAATTTCATTTGAGACGAAGCATCTTCGTGTATACTAAGGTTTATCTCGTTGAAGGCAGAAGTCCTCGCTTTTCCTGATAATGCTTTGTGCTTTATGTCATGATGATGAATCTATGGATGTCTAATGTATGTTTGTATGAATGCAAAAGATGATGTTATGAAGTATGTAGATGTATGACTGAAAGTCGCCTAGAGGGGGGTGAATAGGGCGAAACTGAAATTTACAACTATAAACACAACTACAAGCCGGGTTAGCGTTAGAAATAAAATCGAGTCCGCGAGAGAGGGCGCAAAACAAATCGCAAGCGAATAAACAAGTGAGACACGCGGATTTGTTTTACCGAGGTTCGGTTCTCGCAAACCTACTCCCCGTTGAGGAGGCCACAAAGGCCGGGTCTCTTTCAACCCTTCCCTCTCTCAAACGGTCCCTCGGACCGAGTGAGCTTTTCTTCTTCTCAATCAAACGGGAACAAAACTTCCCCACAAGGGCCACCACAAAATTGGTGCCTCTTGCCTTGGTTACAATTGAGTTTTGATCACAAGAACAAGTGAGAAAGAAAGAAAGCGATCCAAGCGCAAGAGCTCAAAAGAACACGGCAAATCTCTCTCGCTAGTCACTAAAGGCTTGAGTGGAATTGGAGAGGATTTGATCTCTTTGGTGTGTCTAGAATTGAATGCTAGAGCTCTTGTAGTAGTTGAGAGGTGGAAAACTTGGATACAATGAATGGTGGGGTGGTTGGGGTATTTATAGCCCCAACCACCAAATGTGGCCGTTGGGAGGCTGCCTGTTCGATGGCGCACCGGACAGTCCGGTGCACACCGGACAGTCCGGTGCCCCCTGCCACGTCATCACTGCCGTTGGATTCTGACCGTTGGAGCTTCTGACTTGTGGGCCCGCCTAGGTGTCCGGTGCACACCGGACAACGCCTGTTCATTGTCCGGTGCGCCGGAATGGGCGCGCCTGACTTCTGCGCGCGCAGAGCGCGCATTAATTGCTCTGCAGGTAGCCGTTGGCGCGAGGTAGCCGTTGCTCCGGAGTTGCACCGGACAGTCCGGTGCACACCGGACAGTCCGGTGAATTATAGCGGACTAGCCGTTGGAGTTTCCCGAAGCTGGCGAGTTCCTGAGGCCACTTCTCCATGGCGCACCGGACACTGTCCGGTGTACACCGGTCAGTCCGGTGAATTATAGCGCGAGTGCCTCTGGAAATTCCCGAAGGTAGCAAGTTCGCGGTGGAGTCCTCTGGTGCACCGGACATGTCCGGTGGTGCACCGGACATGTCCGGTGGCACACCGGACAGTCCGATGCGCCAGACCAGAGGTGCCTTCGGTTGGCCCTTTGCTCTTTTGTTGAATCCAACTCTTGATCTTTTTATTGGCTGAGAGTGAACCTTTAGCACCTGTATAACTTATGCACTAGAGCAAACTAGTTAGTCCAATTGTTTGTGTTGGGCAATTCAACCACCAAAATTAACTTAGGAACTAGATGTAAGCTTAATTCCCTTTCAATCTCCCCCTTTTTGGTGATTGATGCCAACACAAACCAAAGCAAATATAGAAGTGCATAATTGAACTAGTTTGCATAATGTAAGTGCAAAGGTTGCTTGGAATTGAGCCAATAAAAATACTTACAAGATATGCATGGATTGTTTCTTTCTTATACAACATTTTGGACCACGTTTGCACCACATGTTTTGTTTTTGCAAATTCTTTTGTGAATCCTTTTCAAAGTTCTTTTGCAAATAGTCAAAGGTAAATGAATAAGATTTTGCAAAGCATTTTCAAGATTTGAAATTTTCTCCCCCTGTTTCAAACGCTTTTCCTTTGACTAAACAAAACTCCCCCTAAAAGAGATTCTCCTCTTAGTGTTCAAGAGGGTTTTGATATATCATTTTGAAATACTACTTTCTCCCCCTTTTGATCATAATAGGAAAACCAATTGATAAATATTCAACACTAAGGTTTTTGAATTTTGTGGTGGTGCGGTCCTTTTGCTGCGGTCCTTTTGCTTTGGGCTCATTTCTCCCCCTTTTTGACATGAATCGCCAAAAACGGAATCATTAGAGCCCTTGGAGTGCTATCTTCCCCTTTGGTCATGAAATAAATGAGTTAAGATTATACCAAAGACGAAGTCCGGACCTTTTGCCTTGGGCTCCTACTCTCTCCCCCAAAGACAAAGTCCTTTTCTTTGATGCGCATGCTCTTCTCCCCTTGTTTAGAGAGTTGCTTGGAGTGACGGCGAAGTATGAGTTACGTAGTGGAAGCCTTTGTCTTCGCCGAAGACTCCAATTCCCTTTCAATATACCTATGACTTGGTTTGAAATAGACTTGAAAACACATTAGTCATAGCGTATGAAAGTGATATGATCAAAGGTATATAAATGAGCTATGTGTGCAATTTAGCAAAAGAAATTGCGCGAATCAAGAATATTGAGCTCATGCCTAAGTTTGGTAAAAGTTTGTTCATCAAGAGGCTTGGTAAATATATCGGCTAATTGATCTTTAGTGTTAATATAAGAAATCTCGATATCTCCCTTTTGTTGGTGATCCCTAAGAAAATGATACCGAATGGCTATGTGTTTAGTGCGGCTATGCTCGACGGGATTGTCGGCCATTTTGATTGCACTCTCATTATCACATAGCAAAGGGACCTTGGTTAATTTGTAACCGTAGTCTCGCAGGGTTTGCCTCATCCAAAGCAATTGTGCGCAACAATGACCTGCGGCAATATACTCGGCTTCGGCGGTGGAAAGAGCGACCGAATTTTGCTTCTTTGAAGCCCAAGACACCAAGGATCTTCCCAAGAACTGGCAAGTCCCCGATGTGCTCTTCCTATTGATCTTACACCCCGCCCAATCGGCATCCGAATAACCAATCAAATCAAAAGTGGATCCCCGAGGGTACCAAAGGCCAAACTTAGGAGTATAAGCCAAATATCTCAAGATTCGTTTTACGGCCGTAAGGTGGGATTCCTTAGGGTCGGATTGGAATCTTGCACACATGCAAACGGAAAGCATGATGTCCGGTCGAGATGCACATAGATAGAGTAATGAACCTATCATCGACCGGTATACCTTTTGATCCACGGACTTACCTCCCGTGTCGAGGTCGAGATGCCCATTAGTTCCCATGGGTGTCTTGATGGGTTTGGCATCCTTCATCCCAAACTTATTTAGAATGTCTTGAGTGTACTTCGTTTGGCTAATGAAGGTGCCCTCTTGGAGTTGCTTCACTTGAAATCCTAAGAAATACTTCAACTCCCCCATCATTGACATCTCGAACTTTTGTGTCATGATCCTACTAAACTCTTCACATGTAGATTCGTTAGTAGACCCAAATATAATATCATCAACATAAATTTGGCATACAAACAAATCATTTTCAAGAGTTTTAGTAAAGAGTGTAGGATCGGCCTTTCCGACTTTGAATCCATTTGCAATAAGGAAATCTCTAAGGCATTCATACCATGCTCTTGGGGCTTGCTTGAGCTCATAAAGCGCCTTAGAGAGCTTATAGACATGATTAGGATACTCACTGTCTTCAAAGCCGGGAGGTTGCTCAACATAGACCTCTTCCTTGATTGGTCCATTGAGGAAGGCACTTTTCACGTCCATTTGATAAAGCTTAAAGCCATGGTAAGTAGCATAGGCCAATAATATGCGAATTGACTCAAGTCTAGCTACGGGTGCATAGGTTTCACCGAAATCCAAACCTTCGACTTGGGAGTATCCCTTGGCCACAAGTCGAGCTTTGTTCCTTATCACCACACCATGCTCATCTTGCTTGTTGCGGAAGACCCATTTGGTTCCTACAACATTTTGATTAGGACGTGGAACTAAATGCCATACCTTATTCCTAGTGAAGTTGTTGAGCTCCTCTTGCATCGCCACCACCCAATCCGAATCTTGTAGTGCTTCCTCTACCCTGTGTGGCTCAATAGAGGAGACAAACGAGTAATGTTCACAAAAATGTGCAACACGAGATCGAGTGGTTACCCCCTTATGAATGTCGCCGAGGATGGTGTCGACGGGGTGATCTCGTTGGATTGCCTGGTGGACTCTTGGGTGTGGCGGCCTTTGCTCTTGCTTATCCTCCTTTTCTTGAACATTTGCATCTACCCCTTGATCTATGCCGTCATCTTGAGGTGGCTCATTTGATTGATCCTCTTCTTCATCAACTTGAGCCTTATCCTCATTTTGAGTAGGTGGAGATGCTTGCATGGAGGAGGATGGTTGATCTTGTGCATTTGGAGGCTCTTCGGATTCCTTAGGACACACATCCCCAATGGACATGTTCCTTAATGCGATGCATGGAGCCTCTTCATCACCTATCTCATCAAGATCAACTCGCTCTACTTGAGAGCCGTTAGTTTCATCAAACACAACGTCACATGAGACTTCAACTAGTCCAGTGGACTTGTTAAAGACCCTATATGCCCTTGTGTTTGAGTCATAACCAAGTAAAAAGCCTTCTACAGTTTTAGGAGCAAATTTAGTTTTTCTACCTCTTTTAACAAGAATAAAGCATTTGCTACCAAAAACTCTAAAATATGAAATGTTGGGCTTTTTACCGGTGAGGAGTTCATATGATGTCTTCTTGAGGATTCGGTGTAGATACAACCGGTTGATGGCGTAGCAGGCGGTGTTGACCGCCTCGGCCCAAAACCGATCCGAAGTTTTGTACTCATCAAGCATGGTCCTTGCCATGTCCAATAGAGTTCTATTCTTCCTCTCCACTACACCATTTTGTTGAGGCGTGTAGGGAGAGGAGAACTCATGCTTGATGCCCTCCTCCTCAAGGAAGCCTTTAATTTGAGAGTTCTTGAACTCTGTCCCGTTGTCGCTTCTAATTTTCTTGATCCTTAAGCCGAACTCATTTTGAGCCCGTCTCAAGAATCCCTTTAAGGTCTCTTGGGTTTGAGATTTTTCCTGTAAAAAGAATACCCAAGTGAAGCGAGAATAATCATCCACAATAACAAGACAGTACTTACTCCCGCCGATGCTTATGTAAGCGATCGGGCCGAATAGATCCATGTGCAGGAGCTCCAGTGGCCTGTCGGTCGTCATTATGTTCTTATGCGGATGATGAGTGCCAACTTGCTTTCCTGCTTGGCATGCGCTACAAATCCTGTCTTTCTCAAAATGAACATTTGTTAGTCCCAAAATGTGTTCTCCCTTTAGAAGCTTGTGAAGATTCTTCATCCCAACATGTGCTAGTCGGCGATGCCAGAGCCAGCCCATGTTAGTCTTAGCAATTAAGCAAGTGTTGAGTTCAGCTCTATCAAAATCTACCAAGTATAGCTGACCCTCTAACACTCCCTTAAATGCTATTGAATCATCACTTCTTCTAAAGACAGTGACACCTACATCAGTGAATAGACAGTTGTAGCCCATTTGACATAATTGAGATACGGAAAGCAAATTGTAATCTAATGAATCTACAAGAAAAACATTGGAAATAGAATGGTCAGGAGATATAGCAATTTTACCCAAACCTTTGACCAAACCTTGATTTCCATCCCCGAATGTGATAGCTCGTTGGGGATCTTGGTTTTTCTCATATGAGGAGAACATCTTTTTCTCCCCTGTCATGTGGTTTGTGCACCCACTGTCGATGATCCAACTTGAGCCCCCGGATGCATAAACCTACAAAACAAGTTTAGTTCTTGACTTTAGGTACCCAAATGGTTTTGGGTCCTTTGGCATTAGACACAAGAACTTTGGGTACCCAAACACAAGTTTTTGACCCCTTGTGCTTGCCCCCAACATATTTGGCAACTACTTTGCCGGATTTGTTAGTTAGAACATAAGATGCATCAAAAGTTTTAAACGAAATGCTATGATCATTTGATGCACTAGGAGTTTTCTTTGTAGGCAACTTAGCACGAGTTGGTTGCCTAGTGCTAGATGTCTCACCCTTATATATAAAAGCATGATTAGGGCCAGAGTGAGACTTCCTAGAGTGAATTCTCCTAATTTTGTCCTCGGGATAACCGGCAGGGTATAAAATGTAACCCTCGTTATCCTGAGGCATGGGAGCCTTGCCTTTAACAAAATTAGACAATCTTTTAGGAGGGGCACTAAGTTTGACATTGTCTCCCCTTTGGAAGCCAATGCCATCCTTGATGCCCGGGCGTCTCCCATTATAAAGCATGCTACGAGCAAATTTAAATTTCTCATTTTCTAAGTTGTGCTCGGCAATTTTAGCATCTAGTTTTGCTATATGATCATTTTGTTGTTTAATTAAAGCCATATGATCATGAATAGCATTAACATCAACATCTCTACATCTAGTACAAATAGTGACATGCTCAATGGTAGATGTAGATGGTTTGCAAGAATTAAGTTCAACAATCTTAGCATGAAGAATATCATTTTTATCTCTAAGATCGGAAATTGTAACTTTGCAAACATCAAAATCTTTAGCCTTAGCAATTAAATTTTCATTTTCTACTCTAAGGCTAGCAAGAGTAATGTTCAATTCTTCAATCCTATCAAGCAAATCCTCATTATTATCTCTAGGGTTGGGAATTGAAACATTGCAAACATGAGAATCAACCTTAGCTAATAAATTAGCATTTTCATTTCTAAGGTTGTCTATTGATTTATGGCAAGTGCTTAGCTCACTAGATAATTTTTGACATTTCTCAATTTCTAGAGCATAAGCATTTTTAACCTTAACATGCTTCTTGTTTTCTTTAATAAGGAAGTCCTCTTGGGTGTCCAAGAGATCATCCTTTTCATGGATGGCACTAATTAATTCATTAAGTTTTTCCTTTTGTTGCATGTTGAGGTTGGCAAAAAGAGTACGCAAATTATCCTCCTCATCACTAGCATTATCGTCACTAGAAGACTCATATTTAGTGGAGGAGTTAGATTTAACCTTCTTCCGTTTGCCGTCCTTTGCCATGAGGCACTTGTGGCCGACGTTGGGGAAGAGAAGTCCCTTGGTGACGGCGATGTTGGCGGCGTCCTCGTCGTCGGAGGAGTCGCTAGAGCTTTTGTCGGAGTCCCACTCCCGACAAACATGGGCATTGCCGCCCTTCTTCTTGTAGTACCTCTTCTTCTCCTTTCTTCTTCCCTTCTTGTCGTCGCCTCGGTCACTGTCACTGGATATAGGACATTTTGCAATAAAATGACCGGGCTTACCACACTTGTAAAAAACCTTCTTGGAGCGGGACTTGTAGTCCTTCCCTCTCCTTTGCTTGAGGATTTGGCGGAAGCTCTTGATGACGAGCGCCATTTCCTCATTGTCGAGCTTGGAGGCGTCTATTGGTTGTCGACTTGGAGTAGACTCCTCCTTCTTTTCTTCCGTCGCCTTGAATGCGACGGGTTGAGCTTCGGATGTGGTGGGTTCGTCAAGCTCGTTGATCTTCCTCGAGCCTTCGATCATGCACTCAAAACTTACAAAATGCCCGATAACTTCCTCGGGGGTCATTTTAGTATATCTAGGATTACCACGAATTAATTGAACTTGAGTAGGGTTAAGGAAAATAAGAGATCTTAGAATAACCTTAACCACTTCATGGTCATCCCACTTTACGCTCCCGAGGTTGCGCACTTGGTTCACCAAGGTCTTGAGCCGGTTGTACATGTGTTGTGGCTCCTCCCCTTTGCGAAGCCGGAACCGACCGAGCTCCCCCTCGATCGTTTCCCGCTTGGTGATTTTGGTGAGCTCGTCTCCCTCGTGCGCGGTTTTGAGCACATCCCAAACCTCCTTGGCACTCTTCAACCCTTGTACTTTGTTATACTCCTCTCTACTTAGTGAGGCGAGGAGTATTGTTGTCGCTTGAGAGTTGAAGTGCTCGATTTGGGCCACCTCATCCTCGTCATAGTCTTCATCCCCTACGGATGGTACCTATGCAGCAAACTCAACGACATCCCATATACTTTTGTGGAGCGAGGTTAGATGAAATCGCATTAAATCGCTCCACCTAGCGTAATCTTCACCATCAAAAGTTGGTGGTTTGCCTAATGGGACGGAAAGTAAAGGTGTATGTTTGGAAATGCGAGGGTAGCGTAGGGGGATCTTACTATACTTCTTGCGCTCTTGGCGCTTAGAAGTGACGGATGCCGCGTCGGAGCCGGATGTGGATGCCGATGAAGAATCGGTCTCGTAGTAGACCACCTTCCTCATTCTTTTCTTCTTGTCCCCACTCCGATGCGGCTTGCGGGAAGAAGATTTTTCCTTCTTCTCTTTGTGGTGAGAAGAAGATTTCTTCTCCTTCCCTTTGTTGGAGGAGATCTTCTTCTTCTCCTTCCTCTTGGTGCGGGACTCTTCCGATGAAGTGCTCCCGTGGCTTGTAGTGGGCTTTTCGCCGGTCTCCATCTCCTTCTTGGCGTGATTTCCCGACATCACTTCGAGCGGTTAGGCTCTAATGAAGCACCGGGCTCCGATACCAATTGAAAGTCGCCTAGAGGGGGGGGGGTGAATAGGGCGAAACTGAAATTTACAACTATAAACACAACTATAAGTCGGGTTAGCGTTAGAAATAAAATCGAGTCCGCGAGAGAGGGCGCAAAACAAATCGCAAGCGAATAAACAAGTGAGACACGCGGATTTGTTTTACCGAGGTTCGGTTCTCGCAAACCTACTCCCCGTTGAGGAGGCCACAAAGGCCGGGTCTCTTTCAACCCTTCCCTCTCTCAAACGGTCCCTCGGACCGAGTGAGCTTTTCTTCTTCTCAATCAAACGGGAACAAAACTTCCCCACAAGGGCCACCACACAATTGGTGCCTCTTGCCTTGGTTACAATTGAGTTTTGATCACAAGAACAAGTGAGAAAGAAAGAAAGCGATCCAAGCGCAAGAGCTCAAAAGAACACGGCAAATCTCTCTCGCTAGTCACTAAAGGCTTGAGTGGAATTGGAGAGGATTTGATCTCTTTGGTGTGTCTAGAATTGAATGCTAGAGCTCTTGTAGTAGTTGAGAGGTGGAAAACTTGGATACAATGAATGGTGGGGTGGTTGGGGTATTTATAGCCCCAACCACCAAATGTGGCCGTTGGGAGGCTGCCTGTTCGATGGCGCACCGGACAGTCCGGTGCACACCGGACAGTCCGGTGCCCCCTGCCACGTCATCACTGCCGTTGGATTCTGACCGTTGGAGCTTCTGACTTGTGGGCCCGCCTGGGTGTCCGGTGCACACCGGACAACGCCTGTTCATTGTCCGGTGCGCCAGAATGGGCGCGCCTGACTTCTGCGCGCGCAGAGCGCGCATTAATTGCTCTGCAGGTAGCCGTTGGCGCGAGGTAGCCGTTGCTCCGGAGTTGCACCGGACAGTCCGGTGCACACCGGACAGTCCGGTGAATTATAGCGGACTAGCCGTTGGAGTTTCCCGAAGCTGGCGAGTTCCTGAGGCCACTTCTCCATGGCGCACCGGACACTGTCCGGTGTACACCGGTCAGTCCGGTGAATTATAGCGCGAGTGCCTCTGGAAATTCCCGAAGGTAGCAAGTTCGCGGTGGAGTCCTCTGGTGCACCGGACATGTCCGGTGGCACACCGGACAGTCCGGTGCGCCAGACCAGAGGTGCCTTCGGTTGGCCCTTTGCTCTTTTGTTGAATCCAACTCTTGATCTTTTTATTGGCTGAGAGTGAACCTTTAGCACCTGTATAACTTATGCACTAGAGCAAACTAGTTAGTCCAATTGTTTGTGTTGGGCAATTCAACCACCAAAATTAACTTAGGAACTAGATGTAAGCTTAATTCCCTTTCAATGACGAAGGTAAAAACACTCAAATACACATCCAGACTCTGCATCCCCTTAGAGATGTCTTTGGAGTCTCTTCACATTTTACTTAGGTGGTAATTCAGCTCTGCATTCCATTGGGAACGACTTTGGAGCTAAGCTTTGCATTCCCTGAGGAACGACTTTGGAGCTTCTTCACCTTTTACTTAGGTGGCATTTAAGCTCTGCATCCCCTTAGGAATGACTTTGAAGCTTCTTCACCTTTTACTTAGGTGTTATTTTAGCTCTGCATCCCCTTAGGGATGACTTTGGAGCTTCTTCATACTTTTTACACTCGATGGTGTAATCCCAGATCTTTACATTTTACATGTAGGGGAATTTGGCCCTTATATTGCATAGGGCTGCTCAAGAATTAAAAATTACAACCTATGGCCCCGTTAAAAACCTTTCTCCCCTTTGAAAGGAAAAGGGTACCATAGGGAAAAAATAAGAAAATTATAAAATTTACACATAATATCTTCGGAGTTCATCTGCATTCCATGACCTTGAAAAATGTCGTTTCCATCCATATCTTTTAGCATGTACGATCCAGGTCTTGACAAAGACACCACCAAGAAATGACCCTCCCATTTGAGCTAAAACTTTCCCACTGTATCTGGGTTGGCCACCCTCCGAAGCACTAAGTGCCCTAGTTTGATGTTCTTCAGTCTTACCTTTCGATCACGCCATTTAATTGTTTCGGCCTGATACTTATTGATGTGGTCTACTGCTTGCAGCCTGGTCCCTTTTATGGTGTCTTTTGTTATTTTGCAATTCTCTTCATCTTCTACCGAAGCTAAGGTCCTTATTGAACCCATTCTTGCTTCTTCCAGTGTTATTGCTTCGTCACCAAACAGAAGCTTGAACGGGGTAAATCTCGCTGACCTTGAGACAATAGTGTTGTGGTTCCACACCACCTTTATCAACTCGTCTGGCCACTTTCCTCTGGGATGATTGAAGATTGACTTCATTATCCCTGTTATTATGATTCCATTGGCTCGTTCTATGAGTCCATTTGATTCCGGATGTCTCACTGTTGCAAAATGTATTTTTGTACCAATTTGGTCACAAAAAGCTTTGAATGTTTTGGCATAAAACTAAGTTCCATTATCAACTGTGATGGCCTTCGACACACCAAAGTGACAAACAATATTTTGCCAGAAAAACTTTTGAACTGTGGCCGAAGTGATTGTAGCTAGAGGTTTAGCTTCAATCCACTTTGATAAATATTCCACCGCTACTACAACATATTTTAAATTTCCTTGCGCTGGTGGAAGTGGGCCTAGTAAATCTAGTCCCCACCTTTGCAATGGCCAGGTGGGTTGAATTAGTTGAGTTAGAGACGAAGGTTGCTTCTGATCTCTGGCACACTTCTAGCAGTTTCACACTTTTGAACTATATCTGCTGCATTCGAAGCTGCCTTCGTCCAATAAAATCCTTGTCTGAAGACCTTTCCTAGTAAAGGCCTAGACCCAATATGAGCTCCTTACAGTCCTGTATGTATCTCCTCCATCATTTCTTGTCCTTTGGTTCTAGACAAACACTTTAGTAATGGGGAGCAGACTCCTTGTTTATACAACTCTCCCTCTATGATTACATACGGTCTTGTTCTAGCTTCCATTCTTTTGATGTAAGCTTCGTCATCCGAAAGACAATTACCTTGCAGGAAAGACACAATCTCAGTCCTCCAATCTTCGTTGTGTACCGGCGAGATTGTGAGCACTGCTCTCTCCATGAGCTCGACTGAAGGTGCTTTTATTGTTTCAAAAAATACTTCCGGAGGTAACGAAAGCCCTTGTGCCGCTGACTTAGCTAATAAGTTTGCATGTTCATTTTCTCCTCTTGGGATATTCTTTACAGAGAAGCCTTCGAAAGAGGCTTCCATCCATCGGATTGTGTCTAGATACTTCTCGAGCTTCGGGTCTCTTGCTTTAGTGCTTTTGTCAACGTGACCCAAAATAACTTGTGAGTCGGTTTTAAGGATTGCCCTTCTTATCCCCATTGCCTTAAGCTTTCGAAGCTCCAAGAGAAGGGCTTCGTATTCCGCAATGTTATTTGTGCAGTTGAATTCCAGCCTTGTTGCATAGCAGGTTCTGATCCAAGATGGTGAAATGAGAATGACAGTTGCTCCTACGCCGAATGTTCCCCATGACCCATCGCAAAACACGGTCCAAGCTTCATCATCTTTTATTCTTTCTTCGTCCTGAGCCCCTGGTGTCCAGTCAGCGATGGAATCTGCTAATGCCTGAGACTAAATTGTAGATCTATGAACATAATCTATGGTGAATTCATTAAGCTCTGCAGTCCACTTTCCAACTCTTCCTATGGCTTCTCTGTTTCTTATTATGTCTTTGAGAGGCTAAGAAGAAGGTACTATGATATGATAAGATTGGAAATAATGCTGAAGCTTTCTGGAGGCCATCAATACAGCATATAACACCTTTTCCAATTCTGTGTAATTTTTCTTTGATGGACTTAGCACTTTAGAAACGAAGTATACTAGCACTTGCCTCTTTGCTTGGCCATCTTGCTTTTCTTGTACCAATGCTGCACTAAATGCAGCATGAGAAGCAGATACATACAACAACAGTGGGGCTCCTGACGAAGGTGGGGTTAAAGTTGTCAGCTCTATCAAGTATTGTTTCAGCTCCTCGAAAGCTTTTTGCTGAACTGGTCTCCACTGGAAGACTTTGGCTGACTTCAAAACGTCGAATAATGGCAAGTTCCTTTTAGCTGATCTTGAAATAAATCTGTTCAATGAAGCTAATCTTCCTGTCAGCCTTTGGGCGCCTTTTCTTGACTTTGGTGGCTCCATCTGAAGTATTGCTTCTATTTTGCTTGGGTTTGGCTCAATTCCCTTAGTTGACACGAGACACCGAAGAAACATTCCTTTCTTTACCCCGAAAACACATTTTTCTGGGTTAAGTTTGAGACCTGCCTTTCTAAAGTTGGCGAATGTTTCTTATAAATCAGCTATGTGATTTTCTTGCTTGGTACTTTTAACTATAATATCATCTACATATGTTAGAACATTCCTGCCAATTTGAGAGTAAAGGACTTTGGCAGTCATTCTGCTGAAGCTTCCTCCAGCATTCTTGAGCCCCTCAAGCATCCGAAAGTAGCAGTAAGTCTCACTAGGGGTTATGAAGCTTGTCTTAGGCTCGTCTTCTTTCTTCATCCAGATTTTATGATAGCCTGAATAGCAGTCCAATAAGCTCACGAGCTCTGAAGTAGTTGTTGCGTCCATAAGAGAATATATTCTTGGCAATGGGAATTCATCCTTCGGACATGCCTTATTGAGATCTATGAAATCAATGCACATTCTCCATTTTCCATTAGCTTTATTCACCATCACAGTATTGGCCAGGCATTATGGGTATTGTTGGGGGCCTTCGGCTTCTGAAGGTCCTCAAAAAACATGATTTAACAATGTTTCTGGAGTATAATACATGAGCAGGTACCTTCGGACTTGAGTCAAAATCACAGTATGAAGAAGCATAGGGGAAACAAAGGATGGAACAGAGTCGAAGCTGTGTGCAAGGGAGCTTCGGCATAATGACAGGAAAAAGGAAACCGACTTAAAGAGGAAAAGGCTATCTAGACCCCGATGAATTACTATAGAGTTATTAGCAAATACAAAGGGTCTGGATGTAATTTTACATGGGCTGCGACCCGTGCCTATAAATAGATGAACAGTACTCCCGTACTGTTTACGCTGACTTGGCATTCGCTTTTGCGCCACGCTTGCACTTTTACCTTCTTTCAAGCCGAAGGTACATTTGTAATTTGTAATCATTTCTATTTTTCCATAATAATAAAATAGAAATGAGTTGATAATTATACATAACTGTTCATGTTACATTTTATATTTCATGTGCTTCCTTCTTCATTACTAGGTACGTGCCCGTGCGATGCCACGGAACGTGATTACAATGATAACGACAAAATCCGTGATTAAACATAGATACATAACGATATAAATACATAATATTATTATAAATATTTCGATCCAGATATTATTATAAATAACGCACAAAGGAATGTCAGTGTCGCGATAGTGAATCCCTCTGTGTGTTATTTCTTAGACGCCGACATGGGTAAGCCTAGCCCAGATATGCGTGATCAATCTTCTATACATCAAAATTAGTATTTCAGAAAATAAACATATTATAATAAATGTCCTGTCATATTTTCAATAACTAAAACTTTTAGGAGACATTCTAATCAAGGCGCATAGGCCGATGAGTTTGTTCCCTCTCCCATATTCCATTTTGTTCCTATATCCCTTCTCCCATAGTCAATTTTGCTAGGATTTATTTCTCTCTTTCAAATAAAATGTTGGTGCACAATGATTATATAAAAACGAATTAATACATATTACTATTAATCTTAATATCTAACAAATTCTCCTAGTAATTGATTCGCCAACTGAAGAAAATGTCTCATTGAGCTGAATATGCAGTCCCCCATCTCACTTGAGCCATGTCTGCTACTTCTCCTACCAGCTAACAGAGGACCAATGGAATCCATTGATGTGCTTCTCGCATAACCCAGGTGATTCCACTTAGAAACATTACTCCTAGCCAAGGAGCTCTCCATTCTTTCTCAGGATTGTTTCTTTGGCTACAAAGACAGATAACAACCCTGCACAAAAGTCAATGTTATGGCATGAATCGGTAATCCATGATTCATAATTTTCCTTTCTTTTCTTCATTTAAAATTCACAAGTCATATAAATTCTGGAAGCAGGGGAACCAAACAATGTCTAGAACAAAAAATATAGGACAACACATTTATAAGGTATTCAGACAATTTATGCCAAATAGGAACCAAAACAATGAGTAGTGATAGAAAAAGAATTTATAAGATAATGACTCCACGCTTAAGCATAATGCGTTAGTTATGTACCAAAGAATGGCAGGAGAAAGGCAACACATCGAGTATGCAGCATAACAGCGAAGACTATCCGTCATAAACCTTGCTGGACACAACTCTTCCATACTCTAAGCTAATGGTTTTATCACTAAAGAATATCTGCAAGTGATTAAGGATGAAGAAATCCCATAAAGGATTCAAACAATTTCAGGAATGTAACACCATCCTAAAAACCTCAACTTACAGAGTTGATAACTAAGATGTGTAAGGATACTTTGTGAAAGGAATGATCACATGAAACAAAAAAATAGCACAATGAGGGTTCTCACTTCTCACTTAGGGCCTGTTCGGTTGTACCGGAATGAGCCAGGATTCATTCCAGCTCATTAAAATCTATATAAATTAGAGAAGTAATCCGGCTAGGAATTAATTCGAGGCTCCAATCCGGAACAACCGAATAGGGCCTTGATTGAATCACTACCAAGGGTTCCCACTTAATTGAATCAGAGAAACCGACAATAATAGCTATCGTGGTCCATCGTGCAACTTTTGCTGCAAATGAATCTTTCAGAAGATTCAAAGTTATTTGTGAGAGCGTCTTGTCTCCAAACATGAGGTAGCCATGTACATTCATAGCACCATAAATTGCCGTGCATATTGCAAAACTGAATAACACGGTTAGACATAACATTGGGAAAAACAGTTACTGAACAACAAGAGCGACTCCCACCAGAATGTAGTTCAAATTGAGATAGTTATACATACCATATGTAGAGAGCCCTGTTGAATTTGGTACGATCGCACATTGACTAATAAATATTTGGAAACACTGTTTCCAGGACTTGCCGCTGTCGCAAGAAACAGAGGGAAGAACGCCGCCGCCAGAAAATAGGGGAACAACACCGCCACCAGGGCGATGCCCAGATCCTGACGTGTGCTAACAGAAAAAGGGGTCCACAAAAACAAATTACTCCCTACATATTAGAAACTGTTGGAGACCCTGACATTTTTTTCTCCAAATAGTCATTTAGCAACTTGATAATGAGGAGTTTAGAGAGTTTTTTTAGAGAACTACCGGAGATGCTCTATGAGAGTAAGACCAGACTGGTAGTCTGCACAAGTTGCGTTCAAATTCTAATACAAATTCACACTGAATTCTCTAGTTGCTAATGTTTAGGTGCTCCATGTGTTGCTCAAGTAAGAGCTAATCAACACGGTTGAACCAACCTTGAACAGACACTGCATCAGGTGGAACAGACACTGCATCAGTTGATCTGGTTAAGGAGTGCGGAGCTAAAATAAGTCAGATAAGAATTGTGAGTTCATGAGACCAATAAAAAGGGAAAATGAAACAGATCTTTTCTTGATTAAAAACAATTATTGTTTTCTAAGCGGTCATTGGTATGCAGATATCAGTAGTTGCTGCTCCTCCTGCCCTCAAGCAGCTCAATCAAATATTCCCTGGGTGCATTCAGCATTCTGAAGTGGAAAATGATCCCCATCCTTGTGTCTTTGTGTACATGGACAATTGTCGGCCAACCTTGGAGAGCATAGCAGCAGACAACATGCCAGCAGTTAATAGAATCCACCATGCCTAAATATCTATTGAAGTCCCCAACTCCCCATTCTTGTGGTCATGCCGGTGCACAGCAGTTAGGACTACCTCCAGCCGTGAAGAGGAAGATCAGCCTCACAAGATAAGGTTGTACCTCTAGATGGTGGCAAGATTGTGTCTTTGTATGAATATTTAAGATGTCAGTCTATTATCTATTGTATAATTCCTGTCATGACTTCATGCCCAATTGATCACTGGTCAACAGTAGTTTGCTGAAGCATACTTGTTTCATCTTAGTCTCAGTCAAAGTTGTTGAGAAAAAACTTCTCATTCACATTTGTTTACAAGCTTCTTAAAGTGGTGTTATGCTACTACCGTTTGCAGTTACAAGTGTTGAGAGAATATTTTGAGCAGCACATTTTGATAACAAGCTAAGAAATAGTAAAGAAAATCAATATTTGAATGGTTTTTAGTTATATATCAAAAAGAAATCTATTCTTTTTCTATAAGTTAATGATAGTAAAGACACAACCTCTTGTTTACAAAAGACCCCTCATCCAACTAACTTGTAGTATCCATTTTTAGTTTGCAAGATTATGAACCATTATCTTGTATAGATTAAAGAACTATTCGGTTCTTTTATAGATATTTTTCATTAATGGCAAAATATTTTGCTCTTCTGTGCTTTGTACACCCCTCAAGTATTGTGTTAAGAAGAAGACCTCACACAGGTTGAGAAAACCCCCGAACCCCTGCCCCACCCATACACAGCGACATCAAAGCCCATGTGAGAACGACCGCGACCAGAGCCGAGCCTTAGGCCTGTGCTTTGGCATGGGATAGGCGAGGGGATTTTTTTAACCACAGCCTGAAATTCGCTCCCATAGGGAGTCGAACCCAGGACCTGAGGAGTGCTACTCAGACCATCTAACCAACTCAGCTAGAGGCTCTTTCTCTCGCTCACTTAAAACACTTAAAATACAAAAATTAGGAAGAAACTCACCTCTATACGACCGAACCCTATTAGCAAACATTAGACAGTGTCCTGGACAATTCATTGGCTTAAGTCCAAATTCCTGTTTCTGAGAATGGGTCCAACAAGCAATCAACAGATGTTGTAACTCACTAATGAGTCTGACACATGTAATGTACAATAAAATGACATATATTCTGCTGCATTATCTATAAATGCACATACCTCAAAAACAAACATGTTCTCCTTGTAGTTTGCTTAAGTGAAAAAATTTGATTGGTAAGGAGAGAAGCATCACAACAGACCTGTCACAAGTGGCGGCCATCTTGACGATCCTATCCTTGTCATAGCGTGTGCGACAGGCAGGGCAGCGGTCCTCTGTTTCCTCCTTCTCAGCCATGTCTATGATGCGGTGCCAGCACCAAACACAAATGAAATTCAAACATGTGAGCATGTGAAGGCAGCCACCATAAGCACTAATGCTACAACTTGCAATAGGTATTCAATGTTACAACACAAATTTTTTTTTGGCACTGATTGGAATCGAGAGGGGCGACAAGCTAAACCCTACCCGCTATCGAGAACGGACAACACCAGGCACCGCACGCAGGCATCAGCCATGACCTCCACGACGTTCCATGTCCCAGCTATAATTGACTCGATGACCTCCTCCTGCCATGGTTGAATGGAAAATGGTTAGGTCACAACTATTTAATTCTATTATGCTCTATAGGTTGCATGTACACAAGATAGTTCACGGGCAACGCACTGATGAAGTGGTTCCTAAAGAGCTTCGGGCTATATGACAGTAACATACTAATAAAATGTTAATACACAATATGTCTACATATAGGGAAGATATTGTACTGCTTTTGGATGGAACAGAACAGTCCAGAGCCATAATTTTAGGCAAAAGGCAGACTATAGACTGAATCAATTCAAGCAAATAAAGGTTGTATAAACCGCAATGAATTACCTGCAGCAGCTGATGTGCTTCATTGAGACTGTACCCAAGAATCTAGAACATATAAGCTAACTGAAATTTTACAAAGGTTGTATAAGGTTGTGGACTACATTAAATTGTAGCCAATAGTTGTATCCCTTAATTCTATTTTCTAAATAAGTTGCATAACTTGGAAAAAATAGACCCAATCAATCTTGAGGTTATCAAAGCTACAAAGTTGTAGATTGTAGCATTTGTATTTATGTTAGTGCGCTATGGGATGCTGGTGGCAAGAGTATGATAGGTAAGCCATGCTATAAGTAAATTGCAAAATATTGTAAAAGTAATCAATTATATTGCTGAGAAACCATGAACATTTCTAAGATACTGTTTAGAGAAACTTCGATCACAACATTACCAGTTCAAGAAAACAAATTGGGATTCAGATGACCCAAAAACACATATTTGTCTGAGAGTTAAATAAGCAACATGACTTTAATTTGATGGATGTGAAAAAGAACAAGAAATTTTAGTTCAAAAAAGAAGAGAAACTTCTTTTACCTTCCCTGGATCTTTGATGGAACCCTTTGTCCCTTTCCTCTAATCAAAACATGGCACCCAGGTAACGTAGGCACATAGCAAAGCTTAATTTTCCATTTGCTTCTCCAGCCGTCAGGATGGACTACAGAAACAATGGCAATTATACATGAATACGATTCACAGTGTTGTTCTTTGCAGCCTCGGTTGAACAGACGCCTTTTCACAGGTGTCGGGGACCATAATTAGGGGTACCCTCAAGGCTCCTAATTCTCAGCTGGTAACCCCCATCAGCATAAAGCTGCAAAGGCCTGATGGGTGCGATTAAGTCAGGGATCAGTCCATCCGAGGGACTCGATCATGCCTCGCCCGAGCCTAGCCTCGGACAAGGGCAGCCGACCCCGAAGGACCTCCATCTCGCCCGAGGCCCCCCTTCAGCGGTGAACATATTTCCGGCTCGCCCGAGGCCCTGTCTTCGCCAAGAAGCAACCCTGACCAAATCGCCGCACCGACCGACCAAATCGCAGGAGCATTTAATGCAAAGGCGACCTGACACCTTTATCCTGACGCGCGCCCCTCAGCCGATAGAGCCGAAGTGACCGCCGTCACTTCGCCGCTCCACTGACCGGTCTGACAGAAAGACAGCGCCGCCTGCGCCGCTCCGACTGCGGTGCCACTTGACAGAGTGAGGCTGACAGGCAGTCAGGCCCGGCTGCAGGCACCATAGGAAGCTCCGCTCCACCCGACCCAAGGCTCGGACTCGGGCTAAGTCCCAGAAGACGGCGAACTCCGCTCCGCCCGACCCAGGGCTCGGACTCAGGCTAAGCCCCGGAAGACGGCGAACTCCGCTCCGCCCGACCCAGGGCTCGGACTCGGGCTAAGCCCCGGAAGACGGCGAACTCCGCTTCGCCCGACCCAAGGCTCGGACTTGGGCTAAGCCCCGGAAGACGGTGAACTCCGCTCCGCCCGACCCAGGGCTCGGACTCGGGCTAAGCCCCAGAAGACGGCGAACTCCGCTCCGCCCGACCCAGGGCTCGGACTCGGGCTAAGTCCCGGAAGACGACGAACTCCGCTCCGCCCGACCCCCGGGGCTCGGACTCCGCCCCGGCCTCAGCCGTCGGTCACCGCCTCGCCCGACCCAGGGGCTCGGACTCGACCTCGGCCACGGAAGACAGACTCGACCTCGGCTTCGGAGGAGCTTACACATCACCCAACCTAGGGCGCAGACCAGCCACGTCAACAGGAGGCGCCATCATCACCCTACCCCGCGCTGACTCGGGCCACGGGTAGGGGTGGTAATGGATTGTGATCCAAATAGTTCTTCACAAAATATCAAGGCCCTAAATAAATTATAGCTCAAAAATGACTAGAAATAAAGCCCGATCCTAACCCGCTTCGATCCTTAAATCTTATAGTGCAAAATTTATAGCCCATTGTCAGCCCTAGCCACGGGATCAAGACCGGCGTCCCATCTGGCTCGCTCCGCCAAATAGGCAATGATGGCGCCCCGCATACTCTGTGACGACGGCAGCTCTCAGCGCCCTTACGGAAGCAAGAGGACGTCAACAAAGACTCAACAGCTCCGATAGCTGTCCCTCCGCCAGGCTCCGGCACTCCTCCGACGGCCACGACATCACACCAGCTGGGTGCCAAAATCTCTCCGGCTGCCACAACGGCATGTACTTAGGGCGCTAGCTCTCCTCCGCTAGACACGTAGCACTCTGCTACACCCCCCATTGTACACCTGGATCCTCTCCTTACGCCTATAAAAGGAAGGACCAGGGCCCTCTTAGAGAAGGTTGGCCGCGCGGGGACGAGGGCGAGACAGGCGCTCGCTTGAAGCCGCTCGCTCCCTCTCCCGCGTGGACGCTTGTAACCCCCTACTGCAAGCGCACCCGACCTGGGCGCGGGACGAACATGAAGGCCGCGGGATTCCCACCTCTCTCACGCCGGTCTCCGGCCACCTCACTTCCCCCCTTCGCGCTCGGCCTCGCGTCGACCCATCTGGGCTGGGGCACGCGGCGACATTCACTCGTCGGCTTAGGGACCCCCCGGTCTTGAAACGCCGACAGTTGGCGCGCCAGGTAGGGGCCTGCTGCGTGTTGACGAACAGCTTCCCGTCAAGCTCCAGATGGGCAGTCTCCAGCAACCTCTCCAACCCGGGACGGTGCTCCGTTTCGGGAGTCTTGAGTTCGTGTCCCTCGACGGCAGCTACAACATGATACTCCTTCCACCGCCGTGCGACAACGACAATGGCGGCCGACAGCCCGCCCGCCGGCGGTGGAATCGACGGCGTCTTCCCCGCGTGGTGGAAGAACAACATTCGAGCTCACCCCGTCCTCTCCCCCGCCGACGGAGGAGGAGGCGGGGCAACCAAGGCCAAGCAGGAGGCAGCGCCTCGTCGGCTGTCGAGCGAGTCGACGGCGCTAGCACCCCAACGGGGGGCGCACCGGGCATCGACCTCGCGCTTGAGACGAAGACGAGCGCCGTCTCCCCGCAACACGCCAATCTCGAGCAAACGGACGGTGCCAGCATGCTCGCGAAGGGCTTGCTGGACGTCACCCTTGTACCTGAGACGACGGTGCAGTCAGTCCCCGACGTGACCTCATCGCCGCCCGTCGACCAAGAGGTACCGACCGATTCCCATCCCACGTCTTTCGGATTCAGCCTCGACCCGCCTAGCGGCTTCGCTTTGGCGGGTGCTCTCGTAGAGGCGAGTCCAAACCCTCTGGGGTTTCGTATGCGGTCACCTTGGGACCGGCTGATGGACGTCTCGACCTATGGGCCCTCTGGGTCCGAGGAAGACGACGAGCCCAGCATCTGTTGGGATTTCTCTGGACTTGGCAACCCCAGTGCCATGCGGGACTTCATGACCGCATGTGACTACTGCCTTTCCGACTGTTCCGGCGGAAGCTGTAGCCTCGGCGATGAGGACTGCGGCCCAAGCCGCGAATGTTTCCACGTCGATCTAGGGGGCCCCTCCGAAGGCAACCATCTCGGCATGCCGGAGGACGGTGATCTCCCTAGGCTGGTGCCTCGCGTTGATATCCCACGGGAGTTAGCTGTGGTCCCCGTTCAGGCGGGGGGTCATGACCCACAGCTCGAGCAAATCCGCGGGGTGCAGGCCAGGCTCAACGAGGGAGCAGGAGCGCTTGAGCCAATCCGCCGGGATGTCGGGCAGGCATGGGCGGGCCAACCTCCGGCCGGAGAAATACGTCATCTACCCTAGGGCTTCCAGCACCGCATCGCTGACGACGTCAGGGTCAGGCTGCCACCCGCATCCAGTGGGGTCGGCCAGAACCTGGCTGTAGCAGCAATGCTCCTCCGCGCGATGCCGGAGCCATCAACCACCGAGGGGCGGCGAATCCAGGGAGAGCTCAAGAATCTCCTGGAAGGTGCCGCGGTCCGGCGGGCCGAGAGCTCCGCCTCCCGAAGGCAGGGGTACCCCTCGGAGCATCATGCCGCGACTTCCCGATTCATGCGGGAAGCCTCGGTCTACACCGGGCGCACGCGCAAGACCGCGCCTGCGGCCCCGGGTCGCCTCGGCAACGAGCACCATCACCGCGACCGCCGAGCCCACCTCGACGAGAGGGTGCGCCGAGGCCACCACCCTAGGCGTGGGGGACGCTACGACAGCGGGGAGGATCGGAGTCCCTCGCCCGAACCACCCGGTCCACAGGCCTTCAGCCGGGCCATACGACGGGCGCCGTTCCTGACCCGGTTCCGACCCTCGACTACTATCACGAAGTACTCGGGGGAGACGAGACCGGAACTGTGGCTCGCGGACTACCGCCTGGCCTGCCAACTGGGTGGAACGGACGACGACAACCTCATCATCCGCAACCTCCCCCTGTTCCTCTCCGACACCGCTCGCGCCTGGTTGGAGCACCTGCCTCCGGGGCAGATCTCCAACTGGGACGACCTGGTCCAAGCTTTTGCCGGAAATTTCCAGGGCACATACGTGCGCCCTGGGAATTCCTGGGACCTTCGAAGCTGCCGACAGCAGCCGGGAGAGTCTCTCCGAGACTACATCCGGCGATTCTCGAAGCAGCGCACCGAGCTGCCCAACATCACCGACTCGGATGTCATCGGCGCGTTCCTCGCCGGCACCACTTGTCGCGACCTGGTGAGCAAGCTGGGTCGCAAGACCCCCACCAGAGCGAGCGAGCTGATGGACATCGCCACCAAGTTCGCCTCCTGCCAGGAGGCGATCGAGGCTATCTTCCGGAAGGACAAGCAGCCCCAGGGCCGCCCTTCGGAAGATGCCCCCGAGGCGTCAACTCAGCGCAGCGCCAAGAAGAAGGGCAAGAAGAAGTCGCAAGCGAAACGCGACGCCGCCGACGCAGACCTTGTCGCCGCCGCCGAGTACAAGAACCCTCGGAAACCCCCCGGAGGTGCCAACCTCTTCGACAAGATGCTCAAGGAGCCGTGCCCCTACCACCAGGGGCCCGTCAAGCACACCCTTGAGGAGTGCGTCATGCTTCGGCGCCACTTCCACAGGGCCGGGCCACCCGCGGAGGGTGGCAGGGCCCACGACGACGACAAGAAGGAAGATCACCAGGCAGGAGAGTTCCCCGAGGTCCACGACTGCTTCATGATCTATGGTGGGCAAGCGACGAATGCCTCGGCTCGGCACCGCAAGCAAGAGCGTCGGGAGGTCTGTTCGGTGAAGGTGGCGGCACCAGTCTACCTAGACTGGTCCGACAAGCCCATCACCTTCGACCAAGCCGACCATCCCGACCATGTGCCGAGCCCGGGGAAATACCCGCTCGTCGTCGACCCCGTCATCGGCGACGTCAGGCTCACCAAGGTCCTCATGGATGGAGGCAGCAGCCTCAACATCATCTACGCCGAGACCCTCGGGCTCCTGCGTGTCGATCTGTCCTCCGTCGGGGCAGGCGCTGTGCCCTTCCATGGGATCATTCCCGGGAAGCGCGTCCAGCCCCTCGGACGGCTCGACCTTCCCGTCTGCTTCGGAACACCCTCCAACTTCCGAAGGGAGACCCTGACGTTCGAGGTGGTCGGGTTCTGAGGAACCTACCACGCGGTACTGGGAAGACCATGCTACGCGAAGTTCATGGCCGTCCCCAACTACACCTACCTAAAGCTCAAGATGCCGGGCCCCAACGGGGTCATCACCGTCGGCCCCACGTACAAACACGCGTTCGAATGTAATGTGGAGTGCGTGGAGTACGCCGAGGCCCTCGCCGAGTCCGAGGCCCTCATCGCCGACCTGGAGAGCCTCTCTAAGGAGGTGCCAGACGTGAAGCGTCATGCCGACAACTTTGAGCCAGCGGAGACGGTTAAGGCCATCCCCCTCGACCCCAGCAGTGACGCCTCCAAGCAAGTCTGGATCGGCTCCGAGCTCGATCCCAAATAGGAAGCAGTGCTCGTCGACTTTCTCCGCGCGAACGCCGACGTCTTCGCGTGGAGTCCCTCGGACATGCCCGGCATACCGAGGGATGTCGCCGAGCACTCGCTGGACATCCGAGCTGGAGCCCGACCCGTCAAGCAGCCTCTCCGCCGATTCGACGAGGAGAAGCGCAGAGCCATAGGCGAGGAGATCCACAAGCTAATGGCGGCAGGGTTCATCAAAGAGGTATTCCATCCCGAATGGCTTGCCAACCCTGTGCTTGTGAGAAAGAAAGGAGGGAAATGGCGGATGTGTGTAGACTACGCTAGGCTCAACAAAGCATGTCCGAAGGTTCCCTACCCTCTGCCTCGCATCGACCAAATCGTGGGTCCCACTGCTGGGTACGAAACCCTGTCTTTCCTCGATGCCTACTCAGGGTATCACTAAATCAGGATGAAAGAGTCCGACCAGCTCACGACTTCTTTCATCACACCCTTCGGCATGAGCTGCTATGTCACCATGCCGTTCGGCTTGAGGAACGCGGGCGCGACGTACCAGCGGTGCATGAACCATGTGTTCGGCGAACACATTGGCCGCACGGTCGAGGCCTATGTCGATGACATCGTAGTCAAGACGAGGAAAAGCCTCCGAACTCCTTTCCGACCTTGAAGTGACATTTCGATGTCTCAAGGCGAAAGGAGTCAAGCTCAATCCCGAGAAGCGTGTCTTCGGGGTGCCCCGAGGCATGCTCCTGGGGTTCATTTTCTCCAAGCGGGGCATCGAAGCCAACCCGGAGAAGATCGCAGCCATCACGCAGCACCCCGAGCCCTTGTTGGAGACACCCGGGGGCTACACGCACCCCTGGGAAGAGCCGCTTGTCATCGCCAAAGTTCTGAAGCCCTGGACGAACGAGCTGGCCGACAGTCAAGGCAAGGCCTACACCAACACTTCAAACGTCTAACAGCTACGTCGCTTCTACCCTTAAGATGCTTTCAAGTTGTCCCCTGACCTTGCCCCCGCGCAAGTTTTAGTCGTCAAGGAAGGGTCAGCCTTGCCTCGGCAGAGCCCGACCCTCCCTCGGGGGCTAAAAAGGGGGAACCCCTCTGCGTCAAAATTTTCAATCGAAAAGGCTTTTGTGCTCCCCTGACTATGTCGGAAGCAGGACCCCAAGGAGCGAACGCGGGTGCATGTAAGTGGCAAGGCAGACTGAGCCGAGGGACTCCTACGCCTCCGGGTTACGGACACCTCACTCGTCACCCGCCACGAAAAGTGACCCCTACTTGGGGAAGCCACCCTGCTACTGACAGGCTGGGCCGGACACGCAAAATGAAAGGGAAAGGAGTACAACTTCATGCAACGGTAACAAAGTGTTCAGGCCTCAGCGGCCGCAGAAAGACACACGTGCATCCAACAGAAACTGCTCCAACAGAGTTAGGCGTCGCCCCGGGAAGGAGCCGCGCCCTCGGCTTCGCCCCCGCCCTCGGCAAAGTCCATCCCGGCTTCGGACGACGGCGCAGACAGGAGGATCTCTGCCTCAAAGGTGGTCGCCAGCACTGCGCTCGGACCCGCGGCGGCCGCATCGAGCCTCTGGAATTCTGCCAGGGCGGCTTCATCTTCGTCAGGAAGGCAATACCCCTCGCTGACCCGCTCCAGGTCCACGACGTAGTGGGAAGCGAGCACGGCGAAGGCCCGCCTGACACCGTGGTGAAGCGCCTCGCGGAGTCTGCCGCACACATGATCGCCCAAGACCTGCAGGCGACTTTGAGGGGAACTTCCTGAGGGGACGTCGCCGGAGCCAAGGACCCGGCAAAAGTCCGAGACGGCCTCGGACATGGCCGCATGGTCGGCCTCCCTCTGTTCGGCCGCCCCGGCAAGCGCCTCGGCAACCGCCTTGGCGGACTCATCAAGGGCGGACTCGAGCTCTGCGAACAACCAGAAGAAAGATCTCAAACACAAGCGGAGGAAACAAGCAGAAACAAAAACCGAAAATGGCCAAGGCGTACCTCCGGCTCGGGCACGCTGCTCCGAGGCTGCGACCTGGGCTACGGCTAGGTCGGCGGCAAGGGCTTCAGCCCGGCTTTCGGCCTCGGCAGCCCGACCCCGAGATTGGTCCCGCTCATTGACGATCCGATCGAACTCCGACTGCTGTCGTTGCGCTTCCGCGTGCGCCGCGGCCGCCTCCGCGCGTGCCGCTACCGCTTCGGCTCTCAGATCGGTGCAGAGCAACCGAAGGTCCGCCGCCTCGGCACCCTGCTGAGAGAGGCGCGCAGTGGCCCCGGCGAGCGAAGTCCTCAGGGATCGCAGCGAGCCCCAGACGTCGACCTCGCGGCGGTTGAACGACGACTTGGCGGCGCTCAGATCCGTCAGATCCTAAGGGAAGGAAGCGGGGCGTCACGAAAGACGCCTTGGTCACAAAAGAGAAAAGGTATGCCTGAAACCGTTACCTAGAGGATTTTGGGGACGTCCCTGCAGAAAACCTCCAACGACGACCAGAGCGACCCCACCGTTGCTTCGGCGCACTCGCGGAGCTCGTCCCAGGACCGGTCCTCCCGTTTATCGTCGAGAATGAAGACGGGATCCGAGGCCTCACGGGTCTAGAATCGGAGCAACTGGCGCCGACCCTCGGAGCTCTGCCGCACAGCGACAAGGCTGCCGCCCGGCGGGGCAGATCGCGTCTCCACGCCCCCCTCCTTCGGAGCACCAAGCGTCGACGCCTCGGCCGACTCAGCGTCGGCAGCGACCGGTCGCTCCCCGACTGGGACGACGACGGATTTAGTGGCGACGGGTGCCAGCACCGCCGGCACGTCCGGTGGGGCCGGGGCCACGTCCGCGTCAGCCGCCTCCTCTAGCACGATGGCCGCCTCGGCAGAAGAGCCGGCCTCGGGAACTCGCTCCACGGCGACTGGTGCCGCCTGAGCCCCCTGCTGTGGAGCACCTTGCGAAAAGGTCAGCTGAACAGCAAGGCCCGAAGCGGCGCCAGCCGTGCAAGCCGACGCGGTCTTAAGGGCCTTTCGGGGAACCAGGTCGGTCAGGCCATGGCTTCGCTTGCTGAGGGGAAAAGAAAAATCACGGCCGGGACATACGAATGAAAAGCCAGGACGAAGACGTTCCAAGATACTTACCCGCTCCTAGCCATGATCAACCGTGCCTGGGGGAGGTCTCTCGGATCTCGACCCCCGAAGGCGCCGCCGAGGTCCGCTTCGTCGGCAGCTTCGGCACCACCCTTGCCTTGGGCGCTCTGAGTGCCCGGGGGACGGATTGCCCAGGCACTGCCACGTCGACCTGAGGGTCGCTCTCCTGCGCTGCCGGCGTGGGCGACAGCTCTTGGGGAGTAGGCGCCTCGGCCTGGCTCCCCGGGGTCGCCTCAACTCCCCCAGCCGAGGGGTCAGGTACCCTCTCGGATTGCCCCCGCTCCTCGGGTCGGGACCCCAGTGTCCCGACTCCGGGGACTAACGGCATCAGCCCGCTCGGGGGCTGGCTTGACGGCTCCTGGCCTAACCTCAAGCTAGGGCTGAGGCCAAGGCGGGCAACCATGTCGTCTTCCTCGTCATCATCTTCATCATCGTCGTCGTCATCAGGCGTTTCCGGCGACGGCTCCCTCGGGAGCCCCTCCCTCTCCTGCCGACGACGAAGCTTTTCCAAGGCGTCTCGAGCCCGCATCCGCTCGCGGGCCCGGGCCTTCTCCACGTCTTTCTTTTTCTTCTTCTCCTCCGCGGCAACACGCCGCGCTGCTCGGTCCACCGCATCCTGCGGGACCCGTGGCAGGGAAGGCTTGTGCCACCCCACCTCCTGAAGACGGAGGGAAATCCCGACCGTAAGAACCAGGAGCAACCCGATGCAAGAAGAAGGAAGGAGCGGACACTCACCAGAGTCACGCACCCTTGGTCAGGGCGCATCAAGGGCTAGGAGAAGGCACCGGGGTCCGGTTTCCCCAACGCGACGGCCACCCGCCCATAGAGGACGTCGAAGGGAAGAGGATCCGAGGACATCCGCGAGCCCTCCAAGTCGGCCTCCGGTGTCATCTCCCAAAGCGGCAGCCGACGCTCCGCCAAGGGAAGCACCCTCCGGCGGTGGATGGCGGCAATCACTCCCGCGGCGGTGAGTCCCCCTTTCCGCAACGCCTCCAAGGCCTTGAGAAGGGGTTCGAGGTTCTTCTGTCTCTCGTGCGGGGTCCCGTGGCGCCAAGCGTCGGCGACGATGGTGACTACTCGCTGGGAGAACGGCGGAAGCAACTCGCCGTCATTCCGGAGGTAGAACCACCGGCGCTGCCACCCTTTGTTCGAGGATGCAAGGATGGCGGGGATATACAGCGACGCCCGCGACTGCCTCAACTGAAGGATGCAGCCGCCGGCCCGCACTGCCGTGTGGACCTTTCTCTCCCCCGTCGGCGAAGCGAAAAGCTCCGCGAAAAAGAGATGAGTCCACAAGTCCCAGTGGGGGGCGATCCCCAAGTACCCCTCACACACCGATACGAAGATGGCGGCCTGCGAGATGGAGTTGGGGCTGAGGTTGTGCAACTCCACCCCGTAGTGGTGCAGAATCGCCCGCATAAAGCGGCTCGCCAGCACACCAAATCCCCGCTCGTGGAAGGAGACGAAGCTTACGACGTACCCCGGCGGTGGGGACGGAGCGGCTCCGCCCACGGGAGGGATCCACTCCGGCCGCGTCTCATCAGAGAGAGGGCGAAGTAAACCCTCAGCAACAAGATCCTCTAGATCGCCCGCCGTCACTGTGGAGGAAGGCCATGGGTCGCGCGGCGAGACGATGGTCACCCGGTCAGCCATCACCGAGCAGGAAGGGTGGCGGCGCAAAGGACAGGGTGGGCGGTTTCCTTTTCTCTGGCTAAATCTCTCGGGTTGCGAAAACCTAAGAGGGAGGCAGGAAGCGGAGCAAAGAACCATCGCCAGACCCTCTTCCAAGTATATAAAGATCAAGGCGAGACCGGTTCAACGTTCCGCCCGGACCGGCCGCGGAATTCAAAAACATGAAGCGAAACAGCCGTTCCTCGAACGGCTCGCGCACACGTAGGGGTGGTAACGGATCACGATCCAAATACCTCTTCACAAAAAGTTAAGGCCCTTAAATAATATTAGTTCAAAAATGAATAAGAATAGGGCCCGATCCTAATCCGATTCGATCCTTAAAATTTGCAGTGTAAAGTTTATAGCCCATTACCACCTCTACGCACACGCAACGGCCACCCCGCGAACCGCACGCCCCGTCGCATTAACTCCGCGGCAGGAAAGGCGGCGCCTCTGGCAGGAGAAGGGAGCGACGCTTCGCCTTCACCATAATGATCGCGTCAAAAAAGGTACGCCACGTCATTCAACTTCGTATCCTTTTCCTTTTTTCCTCTTTCTCTCTCTTGCAATAGGGACCGGGAAAGGGGGATACCCCGAAAAGGATCCTTCCCCGTGAAGGAACCAGGCCCCGAGCCTCCCTACTGATCAGAGGTTCGAAGGCCGGCCCCTCGGAAGGGTTCAACAGCCGCCTCAGAGCGCGTGGGTTCCACACCCACTACTGGTCAGAGGTTCGAAGGCCGGACCCTCAGAAGGGTTCAACGGCCGCCTCAGGCTACTCGGGCTCCGCGCCCACTACTGATCAGGGGTTCGAAGGCTGGCCCCCGAAGGGTTCACAGCCGCCTCAGACACAGAGCGAGGGATGACCATGGGTACGTTCGATACATAACCAAGGCTCGGGCTGCGCTCCCGAGGTACCCTAGGACATTTCCGAGACCAGCGGGAACGATCTTGTAACAGAATCCCATCAGAGGGAGGCATCGAGCCCTCGGACCCCGTCGCTAGGGGACCGGGTCCGGCAGATCACCCGCAGGTACTTTTGGGCGCGCCTCTGGGCCTCTAGCCGACCCCTAACGAACGGGGCATGGACGTCCACTCGGATTACCCGTCTGCAGCTCACCGGGGACACCATGTTTGGCGCCCGCTGAGGGCAACATGGCGCTCTCCCCCCCTCCTCCTTGCGGAAAGGCGACGCAGGGGCGTATGTAAAAATGTCGAGTCTGACCCTGATCGCCCTCTCGCCCTGTGCAGAGGCTCGGGGGCTGCTCTCGCAAACCCGGCTCCAGCCACACCGTTGACAGCATCAACATACCAGCCCGAGAACTTGGGACCCGACCGTACACCCGGGCTACGGCCAGCTCGCATGAGGGAACGACCAGACCAGCCGAAGCATTACGCGAGGCATTAAGACCTCGGAGGAGTCAAACCACTCCTCCGAGGCCTCGGGGGCTACACCCGGCGGGTGCGCTCGCGCGCACCCACCGGAACAAAACGCAACCGAGAAAGGCTGGTCCCCCTTGCAAAAAAGTGCGACGAAAGCCTCCAAGCGAGTGCTAACACTCCCTTCGAGGCTCGGGGGCTACTGTCGGGGACCATAATTAGGGGTACCCTCAAGGCTCCTAATTCTCAGCTGGTAACCCCCATCAGCATAAAGCTGCAAAGGCCTGATGGGTGCGATTAAGTCAGGGATCAGTCCATTCGAGGGACTCGATCACGCCTCGCCCGAGCCAAGGGCAGCCGACCCCGAAGGACCTCCGTCTCGCCCGAGGCCCCCCTCCAGCGATGAACATATTTCCAGCTCGCCTGAGGCCCTGTCTTCGCCAAGAAGCAACCCTGACCAAATCGCCGCACCGACCGACCAAATCGCAGGAGCATTTAATGCAAAGGCGACCTGACACCTTTATCCTGACGCGCGCCCCTCAGCCGACAGAGCCGAAGTGACCGCCGTCACTTCGCCGCTCCACTAACCGGTCTGACAGAAAGACAGCGCCGCCTGCGTGTAACACCCCAGGTGTTACTCAGGGTGTCCACCCTAGGGTTACCCCCTTTTACCCATTATCACATGAAGATTGACTTGGGCAAAGTATACCACACTTGGAATTCTAGGTCCTAAGCAGGTGTAATCCACTTTGGATGTCATGCCCTAGCTTATCATGCACATCTAAGTGGGGATCTCCCAAAACCCTAGAACAAAACCCCCATAGGCAATTATAACCCTAATTGAAGCCATGATCAAAAGAGCATGTAAACATCATGATCATGGCTTGGACCAAATATAAAAGTTGTAATACACTCAATAACCTACCATTAATAGTAAGGAAGTACCCCCAAAAAGTTTTCAGAAAAGTCCTAAAAAGATCACCAAAGGTTGAACACAAGGGAAAAATGCAGATTTTGCCTAAGTTAAAACCCAACCCTTGAGCAAAGATCCCTCATGTTCACCTTGATCCCCTTTTCAAAACCAGTCGACCCAATTAGCAAAGTGGCGCCAAATGAACCCTAGAATGCCCTGGAAAAGTTTGAACCCAAGCCAAAACCATTTGACACGAGTTGGCACTGGTTTTGTCTCGGTTTGCACAGGGCAGACAGACAAGACTTGGCGCTACCGTATCTCTTCAACCAGACCACATCTACCCTTGGAACTTACATGAACTAGGTAGCCCTAGGTGCAGGGAAGAAATCTCCCACAGGCGGTAGGGCAAGATTCGTACGCCTGGCCGCTCAGCAGAGTGAAGAACACGGGCAGAAGCAACGCGCCACGTGTTCGACGCGCTCTGAGCTCGCCAGAGCACGCCCGCGCGCGCGCCCCGCGTGCCCGCGTCGCGCCAAACGGTGGAGCCGGCGCCCCGTCCGCGTCCGCGCCTATAAAACCTGCCCCAGCGCTCGGTTGCCTTCCCCGTTACCTCCTCCGTACTTCGCCGGACTCGCCCGAGCCAGCCATTGCCTCCGGCAACCTCCCCGCGACCCGCCAGTGCCGACCAAGAGCCACCGCCGTGGCCAACCCCTCTCCAGTCCCCCTTCGTTCGATTCAAGCCCCAGATAGCTTCCTGGTGAGACCGTGAGCTTGGCTCAAGCTTGAACCGAGAGCCCGCGTCACCGGAGAAGCCGAATCGCGCTCACCGGAGTTCAAGCACTCGCCGGCGCACGTGGACCGGGTAAACCCCTTCACCATTTCTCGATTCGTTGCGCGCACGGCCTCTGTGTCACCCCGTGAAGCGCCTCGTGCACCCTAATTGACCTACGCCGCCGTGGTTTGGCCGGAGCAGGCGTCGCCGTCGATCCCCGCCGCCTGTGTTCGTGGCCAGGGGAGCTCCGACCACCTCTGACGCCGACCCGCACATCGACGTGACCGTCGCGACCTCCTGAACATCACCGACCACCTCGCCGGACCTCCCTCGCCGCCGGTAAGCCGCGCCACCCTTTCCTTTCCTGCGGCTACTGTTTCAGTTAGGGGAGGGACTGCGGGTGTGAGGGAGAGAAATCCAGGGGGTTAAGTGAAAAGTCAGAGACCCAAGTGAATAGTAGCGTAAGGGTAGATCTGCGAGGTTTGATTCAGTTTAAACCCAGGGACCTCGGCGCAAACTGTTTTTCCAGAAAAACTTAATTAAAACCTGATTTAAATTCAAACAGAAACTTTAAAAACCTATAACTTCTGTTTGGTTTACCCAAATTTGGTCAAACTAATTTTGCCAGACTCTAAATAATGTAACCTGTCTAAGAAAAATATAAAACCACATAAGTACTATAGAAAAATGTAAGGTCCTGATTTAATTACAGTTTGAACCAAAAGCTTAATAATAGCAAGAAAAATGGTTGTATTATTTAACTAAGGTTAGAAAAATTTAGAGAAGTTATTATCTACCTACTGACCTAGTTAAAAATGTTAAACACCTCTGTCCACTACATTAGGATATATTTTACCCCTTATCCCATAATGTGTTTAAGATTAAGAAAAATAGGAAAGGTGACATAAATAAGGAACGAGAGGGCACCCCTATTTTTGTTGAGATACTTATTCAATATAGTTCACTGGAAAAATATATCATACCCTGGTTTAGTACAGATTAAGTAGGATATCTTTTATTTTATTAAAACAAGGATAACTTAGAAAAACCCTACAAAAATGACCCCAAGGTAAAAACACCCCCACCCTTGGGATAACTATTGATTTATCAGAAAGAACTTAGGAAAAATAAGAAATCTGCTGTTTGATATTTTTCAAATAATAATGTAGTAGAAAGTGCCTTTTTGACATTAAACTTGAGAAAATCATAGCTAATTAACCACCCCTTAGTTTCCTGTGATTTTTAGCACAAAGACCTATTATTACCAGGGGATGCCAACAAATATAACCTTTAGGACAGAGCCTACCCCTAACTAGGAGGTGTAGTGTAAAGTGCCCCTTTTTGCCTAACTTTTGTTATTTTTGTTTAAGGCCTAACTTTTATACCTTAAGCCTCAAATTCTTAAAACAAGCTAAAATAGCCAGTGACAACCCACTGTAATTTTTACAGAATTTTTGGAAATTATTAAAACCCTGTTGTAGTTCAAACCTACCCTAGAAAACCTAAATGGAAATTAAGGGAAGAGAAATAAAAGATATGAATAAAGGTTGTCCCTAAAAACTTTATTTGCTGTCCACAAAAATATATCAAAGCAATACCAAACCAATATGTTGTCCTAAATGAAAACCTAAGTCCAAAGAGTAATAAGTCTATCTATGTACCACTAGAAGCCCCGCATAACTAAGAAAACCCTAAGTTACTTCTTGACTTAGTCTCTTTTTGCATAATGTTATTAAATCATGCATAATCATGACATACATGTTCATTGCATTCGCTAGACTGTAATCTTGCTGACGGAGAGTACATCCTCGTGCCGGAGCAAGGAGCTGC
Source organism: Zea mays (assembly GCF_902167145.1). Classification (NCBI taxonomy): domain Eukaryota; kingdom Viridiplantae; phylum Streptophyta; class Magnoliopsida; order Poales; family Poaceae; genus Zea; species Zea mays. The sequence continues at coordinate 91,107,432 of NC_050105.1, forward strand.
TCAGGAGGTAGCCCCAGATCCAGCACCAGAGCCAGCACCAGAGGACCTGCCTGCCACTGCTTTGGAAGGCAAGCCCCGGTTTTATGCATAACCTGTTATTATACTATTTTACTTCACTTAATGCTTGTAGGATTGATTGTGCACTTAAGTGTAGGAATTGTTTGAAACCCTAGTTGCATGATCTCAGGAATCCCATTGAGATGAATACTAGTATGATAGGTCGAGTAGTTGCTTTATTTAAATAGGATCTCGGTAGAAGACGAGTGATTTTTCTAGCACTCGCGCGAGATCAGGGAATTGATTGTACCCACTTTCACATTATCATGATACTGGTTGATGGACAACAATCCATGGGGATTGGTTGTCTATGAGATGAAATTTGAATAAGGATTAAGGTGTGGTACCGTGTGTCAAGCGTTTGAACGTACTAAACACATACCGAGAAATATGGTAAATCGGTAAGCCTAGTACCTGATTGAACCTGGCAGTAGACTTTGCCCCTCACGCGACCTGAGACGAGGTCTCCCATTCCGGTTATGGTGGGTACAAGTGCGGTCACTGCACGACGGCCAGTCGGGGTCAGTGAGGCATTGTACGCCAAGGCGGTGAGCCCTGTTCTGCTGACGGGGAATCGATGGGGACGGTTGATGTGTGTGGGGACGGAGTGCCCCTGCATGTCGTGTGTTTAGGTTTACCTTGCAAGGATAAAAACTCGATTCGAATCGTCTGCTTCTCGCAGTTAATGAGACTGCTTGATCCATGCTGCTACATTGAGTAATAAGTGGAAGTATGATGAGTTGAGATAAGATGTTGATTGTTAATAATGCTTGCTACCATGTATGAGTAGATAGTTCACTTTTAGCCTTAAGAGAGTCACACTTAACTTTGACTAAGTTAAAATCTTGATTTAGAAACTCAGCTAGTGCTTTTGGCAACCAAACCCCACAGCCAAACAGCTGCATGTCTAGAGGTAGAGGAGTAGACTCCTCACACCGGGTAAGTCTAGCTGAGTATTAGTATACTCAGCCTTGCTTGTGGCATAATTTTTACAGGTTCTCTGGAGGAGATGGTTGCGGGGATAACTTGGCCGACCACCCTGCCACCGGGTTGGACTGTCGAGTGGGACCCTGCCTCGGCTGAGGAGGAGCATGAGGAGTGATGGGACATGCTTCCCCATCTCTCTGTTTTATTTACCGTTAGTTCTATTCCGCTGCACTTCGAACAATGAGGGATACTTTTGCAGAAACTCCGATGATGATGATGGTGATGTAATAATTCAACATTATGACATGTATGGTTTTATGCTTTATTGTATTTGCTCTGTGACTCGCCTTCGAGTGAGATTGTGGTACTTGATCCTGTCAGTGGCCGTGTCGGACTAGATCCGAGGGATTGACGGGTTATTCCCATTTAAGTGTGGTCTAGCCTCTAAGGCGGGACTTGGACACTTAAGTTGGAATAATTCGGGCAGTTCCGCCACACTGCGCCGCTCCGACTGCGGTGCCACTTGACAGAGTGAGGCTGACAGGCAGTCAGGCCCGGCTGCAGGCACCATAGGAAGCTCCGCTCCGCCCGACCCAGTACTCGGACTCGGGCTAAGTCCCAGAAGACGGCGAACTTGAGAGCACCTAGAGGGGGGGTGAATAGGTGATCCTGTAAAACTTTAAACTTATAGCCACAAAAACTTGGTTAATCGTTAGCACAATAATTGCCAAGTGGCTAGAGAGGAGCCAAAACACAATAACCACAAGAAATCAATCACAGAGATGACACGGTGGTTATCCCGTGGTTCGGCCAAGTACAAAACTTGCCTACTCCACGTTGTGGCGTCCCAACGGACGAGAGTTGCACTCAACTCCTCTCAAGTGATCCAATGATCAACTTGAATACCACGGTGTTCTTCTTTACTTTGATCTTTTCCCGTTTGCGAGGAATCTCCACAACTTGGAGTCTCTCGCCCTTACAATTGAATTTCACAAAGAAGTATGGAGTAAGGGAGGGAAGCAACACACACAAATCCACAGCAAAATGCGCACACACACGGCCAAGAATCGAGCTCAAAAGACTATCTCAAAGTTCTCACTAGAACGGAGCTCGAATCACTGAGAATGACAAACGAATGCGCAAAGACTGAGTGTGGATGATCAAGAATGCTCTTAGGTTGCTTGGTTATCTCCGAGGGATTGACGGGTTATTCCCATTTAAGTGTGGTCTAGCCTCTAAGACGGGACTTGGACACTTAAGTTGGAATAATTCGGGCAGTTCCGCCACAGCTGGTATCGGAGCTTGTACCACCACAGAGGAATCAATAAAATGTAAATACCATCAATTTTTCTAAATAAAAATTGATAGAAACAAGGTTGGATAGATAGTAGGACGAGCAGGATAGACCTAGGACGTGAAGCCTTAGGTTACTAGAAGGGTAGCTAGGTGGCTAAGTAACTAGGCCCTACAGGCCACTTTTACAGGATGGGAGTTCCTCCCTATTCCTTTTAGCTTGTTGTGAGGTCGTTCAGGACGAGCATGCATGCATTCATAATTAAGCAAATGGATAACTGAGTAAAAGACTTAAAAACAAGATAACAACCAACTAGGTCCCTAGTGCCTTTTTACTTAACTAGAGGAGGGCTGAGTTTTATTCTCCTTGTTCTTTTTACCATTCTTTTTCTTTTACTTACGCTTAACCGTACACAGATGACTTCCCACGGATCCTCCGATGACGGAAATGCACTGACCCACACGGACGGACTTGCACGAGAGGGTTTTCCCCGCATTTTGTGGGAAGTACTTCAGGGGGCTGGATACACGACACCCCCTCAGTACGCGGTGCAGCAGTTCGAGAAGCACCGAGTGCCCCGCTGTAGGGTGAGGATGACCTTGGAGCCTCATCCCCTGCAGCCAGGCTGGCGCTCCTTGGACTCGGAGTCTTTCGGGTACCGGGCAGAGGACACGATCGAGGCGATCGCTCTGCATGGATTGACTACCTTCTGCGGGTTCCATCCCTTGGAGCTGGCTACCCATCCCATTGGCTTGTTCCCCGCTGAAAAGGAGGACGACCCAATGTGGAAGGATCGGGTGGAGCATGCCAAGGACATCTGGGCCATCTACCCAGGTCAGACTGCGCACTTGACAGTACGGTGCATGAATGCTCTGTACCGTCTGCAAGTGATGCGCGGTGAGGCCATGTCCCATCTGATGGCACTGCTGGAGGCAACAAAGATCACGCTGGATGACAGAGAGGAGCTCGTGGTGGACTTATCTCAAGAATTAGTGGAGAAAGACTTGCAGGTGGAGCAGCTATCCACCGATATTCAAGAGTTGGAGGAGTTGGTGGGTACAAGGGAGAACACCATTGAGGTTCTCGAGGATCAGCTCCTTAACACTCAGCAACAGCTTGCTGAGGCTAACAAGCACCTGGACATGCATCACCAGGAGATCCAGGACCAGGAGGACAACGAGGACGTCGACATTGAGGGAGGAGATGAGCCTGCCTCCAGTGTGGACACTGCTGGCTCGGGAAGACCACCTTCCCCCGAGTCCAGTGTTGCTTCGTTCGCTCACTAGGTGTCCAGGGTAGGCTTAGAAGTCGGACAGTCGGACTCCTTGCAGCTAGCTTAGCTTTTGCACCCTTGGGGTACTAGGCTAGATAGAGTTGAGTCATTTTGGAACAATTTGATGTAACCGTGTTAAACTATCTTGGGAGCTTGTTTGATGGATGTTATTGTCAGTTTAAATTGGAAGGAAGAATTTATGCCTCTTAAAGAATCCCTTTTGTTGAAGTCAGATCTTTCATGCTGTTTTTAACCAGTCCTCGTGATAAAAAAAAATCTTGAATGATTGGAATTATGGTGTTAAATAAGTATGTGGATTTTTCAGATGGCCGGGAGGCAGCGTCGTGGCCAGAACGAGCGCGTTCCTCCACCGCCACCACCACCTCCCACTCTGCAGGAGCTCATGGCTCAGCAGAATGAGATCCTGAGGCAGCTGGCTCAACGTCAGCCACCACCCCAGCATTATGGTGGTGGAGACCACCAGCGTCACCCCGCGGCGGCCACCTATCAGGAATTCCTCAGCACCCAGCCTCCACTGTTCACAAGGGCGGAAGACCCACTTGACGCAGATGTGTGGCTGCGAGTGGTGGAGTCCAAATTTCCACTGCTCCATGGAGTTTGCTCAGAGGTCACCAAAGTCAGGTTCGCCACCCAACAGCTTCGCGGACCTGCAAGGACTTGGTGGGATCACTTTCTTGCTATGCAGCCAGAGGACCGAGAGGTGGAGTGGAGGGAGTTTAAGGCAGCTTTTAGAGGACACCATATACCAGCCGGGATCATGGACAGGAAACTCAATGAGTTCTTGGCACTCACTCAGGGCAACAGGACAGTGTTGCAGTATGCCCAGGCCTTTAATGACTTGTGCCAGTATGCGGGATATCATGCGGATACAGATGAGAAGAAGAGGGACAGATTCAGAAGGGGGCTCAGCACTAAGCTCCGGGATCGTCTCAACACCGTCAGGGCCAACAGCTACAATGAGTTGGTCAACATGGCTATCTCCCAAGAGGACTGCATTACAGCTAGGCAGGCAGAGAAGAAAAGGAAGACCCCTGTGGCAGGACCCTCAGCTCAGCCACAGCGTTTCCGGATTGTGTCCGACACCCAGGGCAGGGGACCCCAGCAGCAGCAAGGGCGATGGGTAATTCGACCTCAGCAGCAGCAGCAGCAGGCACCCAACCGCAACTAGTTTCCAGCACAGCGGAATAATCAGCAGCAGCAGTACCGCCAGGCCAATGACAACAGATGTTTCACTTGTGGCAACACTGGGCATTATGCCAAGAATTGCCCCAGGAACCAGCAGAGGCAGGGGCAGAATGCTAACCAGAACCAAGGCAAGAGGCAGAAGGTGCAAGTGAGGCAAGGCAGGCTGAACTTCACCACCATGGTTGATATCCCAGAGGGAGCACCCGTCTTGACTCGTATCTTTACAGTTTTGAATTATCCTGCTATTATTCTTTTTGATTCTGGTGCATCACACAGTTTTATCAGTACCAAATTTAGTGCCAAGTGCCAATTGCCTTTTCACCACACCAATGGGGGTATCACAATCTCAACACCAGGGGGCAGGGTTGCCTCCTATCAGATCTGTAGGCACGTACCAATTAAGCTGGGTAGTCTCATTTTCAAAACTACCCTAATGATAATGGGATTGGATAGTGTGGATATCATCTTAGGGACTGATTGGTTGTCACGACACCACGCAGTGATTGATGTCGCAGCTAGAGCCATAGAACTCCGCTCCCCTGTTGATGGTGAGATTTCCTTATATCTACCCGACCAGGGATGCACCCGTTCTTGTGCTTTTGCTATGATAGAAATCCCCAGTGGAAAAGATCCCAGTGGTCTGTGACTATCCAGATGTTTTTCCGGATGAATTGCCAGGAATGCCGCCTGACCGAGACATTGAGTTCGCAATTGAGTTGCAACCCGGGACTGCTCCGATCTCCAAGAGACCGTATCGGATGCCTCCCGCGGAATTGGCAGAATTGAAGAAGCAATTGCAAGAGTTGTTGGACAAGGGGTTTATTCGTCCCAGCACTTCACCATGGGGATGTCCAGCCTTATTTGTGAAGAAAAAGGATGAGAGTTTGAGGATGTGCGTTGACTACCGTCCTCTCAATGCGGTGACCATAAAGAACAAATACCCGTTGCCTCGCATTGATGTTCTGTTTGATCAATTGGTTGGAGCCAAGGTATTCTCCAAGATAGACCTTCGCTCAGGATACCATCAAATAAAGATCCGCGCTAGTGATATTCCCAAGACAGCTTTCTCTACAAGATATGGACTGTATGAGTTTCTGGTGATGTCTTTTGGGCTGACCAATGCCCCGGCTTATTTTATGTACCTGATGAATTCAGTGTTTATGCCGGAATTGGATAAGTTCGTGGTTGTCTTCATTGATGATATTCTGGTTTATTCCAAAAATAAAGACGAACATGCTGAGCACCTGCACATTGTGCTTCAACGATTGCGCGATCATCATCTTTATGCTAAGTTGTCTAAGTGTGAGTTCTGGCTGAAGGAGATCAAATTCTTGGGTCATACAATTTCTCAGGATGGGGTATCAGTTGATCCTGAGAAGGTGCAAGAAGTGATGGATTGGAAACCCCCGACCACAGTAAAGCAAATTCGGAGTTTTCTGGGATTGGCAGGGTATTATCGACGATTTATTCCGGATTTCTCCAGAATTGCCAAACCAATGACTGAACTGTTAAAGAAGGGAGTCAAATTTGAGTGGAGCCAGAAGTGTGAAGATGCCTTTCATACCTTGAGGCAGCATTTGACAACAGCCCCAGTGCTAGCCCAACCTGACAACACCAAGCCATTTGAAGTTTATTGTGATGCTTCTGGTACTGGTTTGGGATGTGTCCTGATGCAAGAGAACAGAGTGATTGCTTATGCTTCCCGGGCACTCAGGCCCCATGAGCAGAACTACCCTACACATGATCTAGAGTTGGCAGCTGTAGTTCATGCTCTAAAGATATGGAGACACTACTTGATGGGAGCTCACTGTAACATCTATACTGATCACAAGAGTCTCAAATACATCTTCACTCAGGCAGATCTGAACATGAGGCAAAGGAGATGGTTAGAATTGATCAAGGACTATGATCTGGAGGTGCATTACCACCCTGGTAAGGCCAATGTTGTGGCAGATGCCTTAAGCAGAAAGGCCCAGTGCTATTGCATGAGCATGGATGTGGGAGTTACCACCCTGTGTGATGAGTTGTGCAGATTAAACCTGGAAGTTGTTTCTTCAGGTGACCTAAGCTATATCTCGGTAGAACCCACGTTGCAGGAGCAAATCATAAGGGCTCAGGTTGAGGATAAGGGTGTTCAGGTTATCAAGGATATGATCAAGCAAAAGGCAGAGAAATACAAGTGTTTCCGGCAGGACAGCAAGGGAATCCTATGGTTTGGAGATCGATTGGTTGTTCCTAAGGACCCTGAGCTCAGAAAGAAGATACTAGATGAAGCTCACCTTTCCAAATTCTCCATGCACCCTGGTAGCACCAAGATGTACCATGACCTCAGATCTTTGTATTGGTGGACTAGAATGAAAAGAGAAATTGCCAAGTACATATCCGAGTGTGATACTTGCCAGAGGATAAAGGCTAGTCACTTGAAGGCAGCAGGCCCTTTGCAACCCCTTCCCATACCATCTTGGAAATGGGAGGACATTTGCATGGACTTTATAGTGGGATTACCCAATACCTCCAGGCACCATGATTCTATTTGGGTTATCGTGGACAGGTTGACCAAGACTGCTCATTTCTTGCCAGTGCATACCACCCACAGGGCAGAGAAGTACGCTGAAATTTATATTGATCAGATAGTAAGGTTGCATGGTATTCCCAAGACCATTGTATCTGACAGAGGAGCACCTTTTGTGGCACGATTTTGGGAGCAATTGCAAGAGTCACTTGGGACCCATGTCATCCGAAGCTCAGCCTATCACCCCCAAACCGATGGCCAAACAGAAAGGGTGAATCAGATTTTGGAAGACATGTTGCGAGCATGTGCACTACATTATGGAAAAGATTGGGACAAGTGTCTGTCTTTGGCAGAGTTCTCTTACAACAATAGCTATCAATCCAGTCTGAAGATGGCACCTTTTGAGGCATTATATGGGAGAAGGTGTAGGACCCCACTGAATTGGTCTCAAGTAGGAGAAAGGGAAATTTTTGGGCCAGACTTAGTACTCGAAGCAGAGGCAAAGGTCAGGGTCATTACCAAGAACTTGGAAGCTGCTCAGGCTAGGCAAAGGAGCTATCACGATAAGAGGCGGAAGCCTCTACAGTTTGAGGTGGGAGATCATGTATATCTTAAGATATCACCCACCAAGGGTGTTCAGAGATTCGGGATCAAGGGCAAGTTAGCTCCTCGCTATATTGGACCCTACGAGATCAAGGAGGCTTGTGGACCCGTAGCCTATCAAGTGGAATTGCCACCTCACATGTCGGCAGTTCATAATGTGTTCCATGTATCTCAGCTGCGGAAATGCGTTCGTCTACCCACTGAAGTACTCCCGGAACCAGACATTGAGATAGAACCAGACTTGTCCTATCAAGAGTACCCCGTCAAGGTGTTAGATCAAAAGGAGAGATCAACTCGGGCAAGTCGGTCAGAATGTATAAGGTTCAGTGGAGTCACCATTCAGCAGAAGAAGCTACATGGGAGACTGAGGATTTTCTACGCTCTCGCTTCCCCGACTTTCTACCCAAAGGAGTCGGTATGTAACCCCAGAAACCCCCCCCACCTGCCCTTTGAATCCAATTATGAGAAAAACTTAGATAACAAGGGTAGTCTAAGTTGCGGATTTAACTTAAGAAGGGCTTCCTTCTGAAGTTGCAAAGAGAATGACATTCGAAGAGCAGTTAACAAGAGAAACTTAAGTGTAAAGGAAAAAGCAACACCAGCACACCTTCAAGCACCCTCCAAGGGACTCTACCTAAATCTCGGGGCGAGATTCCTTTAAGGGGGGAGGGCTGTAACACCCCAGGTGTTACTCAGGGTGTCCACCCTAGGGTTACCCCCTTTTACCCATTATCACATGAAGATTGACTTGGGCAAAGTATACCACACTTGGAATTCTAGGTCCTAAGCAGGTGTAATCCACTTTGGATGTCATGCCCTAGCTTATCATGCACATCTAAGTGGGGATCTCCCAAAACCCTAGAACAAAACCCCCATAGGCAATTATAACCCTAATTGAAGCCATGATCAAAAGAGCATGTAAACATCATGATCATGGCTTGGACCAAATATAAAAGTTGTAATACACTCAATAACCTACCATTAATAGTAAGGAAGTACCCCCAAAAAGTTTTCAGAAAAGTCCTAAAAAGATCACCAAAGGTTGAACACAAGGGAAAAATGCAGATTTTGCCTAAGTTAAAACCCAACCCTTGAGCAAAGATCCCTCATGTTCACCTTGATCCCCTTTTCAAAACCAGTCGACCCAATTAGCAAAGTGGCGCCAAGTGAACCCTAGAATGCCCTGGAAAAGTTTGAACCCAAGCCAAAACCATTTGACACGAGTTGGCACTGGTTTTGTCTCGGTTTGCACAGGGCAGACAGACAAGACTTGGCGCTACCGTATCTCTTCAACCAGACCACATCTACCCTTGGAACTTACATGAACTAGGTAGCCCTAGGTGCAGGGAAGAAATCTCCCACAGGCGGTAGGGCAAGATTCGTACGCCTGGCCGCTCAGCAGAGCGAAGAACACGGGCAGAAGCAACGCGCCACGTGTTCGACGCGCTCTGAGCTCGCCAGAGCACGCCCGCGCGCGCGCCCCGCGTGCCCGCGTCGCGCCAAACGGTGGAGTCGGCGCCCCGTCCGCGTCCGCGCCTATAAAACCTGCCCCAGCGCTCGGTTGCCTTCCCCGTTACCTCCTCCGTACTTCGCCGGACTCGCCCGAGCCAGCCATTGCCTCCGGCGACCTCCCCGCGACCCGCCAGTGCCGACCAAGAGCCACCGCCGTGGCCAACCCCTCTCCAGCCCCCCTCCGTTCGATTCAAGCCCCAGATAGCTTCCTGGTGAGACCGTGAGCTTGGCTCAAGCTTGAACCGAGAGCCCGCGTCACCGGAGAAGCCGAATCGCGCTCACCGGAGTTCAAGCACTCGCCGGCGCACGTGGACCGGGTAAACCCCTTCACCATTTCTCGATTCGTTGCGCGCACGGCCTCTGTGTCACCCCGTGAAGCGCCTCGTGCACCCTAATTGACCTACGCCGCCGTGGTTTGGCCGGAGCAGGCGTCGCCGTCGATCCCCGCCGCCTGTGTTCGTGGCCAGGGGAGCTCCGACCACCTCTGACGCCGACCCGCACATCGACGTGACCGTCGCGACCTCCTGAACATCACCGACCACCTCGCCAGACCTCCCTCGCCGCCGGTAAGCCGCGCCACCCTTTCCTTTCCTGCGGCTACTGTTTCAGTTAGGGGAGGGACTACGGGTGTGAGGGAGAGAAATCCAGGGGGTTAAGTGAAAAGTCAGAGACCCAAGTGAATAGTAGCGTAAGGGTAGATCTGCGAGGTTTGATTCAGTTTAAACCCAGGGACCTCGGCGCAAACTGTTTTTCCAGAAAAACTTAATTAAAACCTGATTTAAATTCAAACAGAAACTTTAAAAACCTATAACTTCTGTTTGGTTTACCCAAATTTGGTCAAACTAATTTTGCCAGACTCTAAATAATGTAACCTGTCTAAGAAAAATATAAAACCACATAAGTACTATAGAAAAATGTAAGGTCCTGATTTAATTACAGTTTGAACCAAAAGCTTAATAATAGCAAGAAAAATGGTTGTATTATTTAACTAAGGTTAGAAAAATTTAGAGAAGTTATTATCTACCTACTGACCTAGTTAAAAATGTTAAACACCTCTGTCCACTACATTAGGATATATTTTACCCCTTATCCCATAATGTGTTTAAGATTAAGAAAAATAGGAAAGGTGACATAAATAAGGAACCAGAGGGCACCCCTATTTTTGTTGAGATACTTATTCAATATAGTTCACTGGAAAAATATATCATACCCTGGTTTAGTACAGATTAAGTAGGATATCTTTTATTTTATTAAAACAAGGATAACTTAGAAAAACCCTACAAAAATGACCCCAAGGTAAAAACACCCCCACCCTTGGGATAACTATTGATTTATCAGAAAGAACTTAGGAAAAATAAGAAATCTGCTGTTTGACATTTTTCAAATAATAATGTAGTAGAAAGTGCCTTTTTGACATTAAACTTGAGAAAATCATAGCTAATTAACCACCCCTTAGTTTCCTGTGATTTTTAGCACAAAGACCTATTATTACCAGGGGATGCCAACAAAAATAACCTTTAGGACAGAGCCTACCCCTAACTAGGAGGTGTAGTGTAAAGTGCCCCTTTTTGCCTAACTTTTGTTATTTTTGTTTAAGGCCTAACTTTTATACCTTAAGCCTCAAATTCTTAAAACAAGCTAAAATAGCCAGTGACAACCCACTGTAATTTTTACAGAATTTTTGGAAATTATTAAAACCCTGTTGTAGTTCAAACCTACCCTAGAAAACCTAAATGGAAATTAAGGGAAGAGAAATAAAAGATATGAATAAAGGTTGTCCCTAAAAACTTTATTTGCTGTCCACAAAAATATATCAAAGCAATACCAAACCAATATGTTGTCCTAAATGAAAACCTAAGTCCAAAGAGTAATAAGTCTATCTATGTACCACTAGAAGCCCCGCATAACTAAGAAAACCCTAAGTTACTTCTTGACTTAGTCTCTTTTTGCATAATGTTATTAAATCATGCATAATCATGACATACATGTTCATTGCATTCGCTAGACTGTAATCTTGCTGACGGAGAGTACATCCTCGTGCCGGAGCAAGGAGCTGCTCAGGAGGTAGCCCCAGATCCAGCACCAGAGCCAGCACCAGAGGACCTGCCTGCCACTGCTTTGGAAGGCAAGCCCCGGTTTTATGCATAACCTGTTATTATACTATTTTACTTCACTTAATGCTTGTAGGATTGATTGTGCACTTAAGTGTAGGAATTGTTTGAAACCCTAGTTGCATGATCTCAGGAATCCCATTGAGATGAATACTAGTATGATAGGTCGAGTAGTTGCTTTATTTAAATAGGATCTCGGTAGAAGACGAGTGATTTTTCTAGCACTCGCGCGAGATCAGGGAATTGATTGTACCCACTTTCACATTATCATGATACTGGTTGATGGACAACAATCCATGGGGATTGGTTGTCTATGAGATGAAATTTGAATAAGGATTAAGGTGTGGTACCGTGTGTCAAGCGTTTGAACGTACTAAACACATACCGAGAAATATGGTAAATCGGTAAGCCTAGTACCTGATTGAACCTGGCAGTAGACTTTGCCCCTCACGCGACCTGAGACGAGGTCTCCCATTCCGGTTATGGTGGGTACAAGTGCGGTCACTGCACGACGGCCAGTCGGGGTCAGTGAGGCATTGTACGCCAAGGCGGTGAGCCTTTTCTGCTGACGGGGAATCGATGGGGACGGTTGATGTGTGTGGGGACGGAGTGCCCCTGCATGTCGTGTGTTTAGGTTTACCTTGCAAGGATAAAAACTCGATTCGAATCGTCTGCTTCTCGCAGTTAATGAGACTGCTTGATCCATGATGCTACATTGAGTAATAAGTGGAAGTATGATGAGTTGAGATAAGATGTTGATTGTTAATAATGCTTGCTACCATGTATGAGTAGATAGTTCACTTTTAGCCTTAAGAGAGTCACACTTAACTTTGACTAAGTTAAAATCTTGATTTAGAAACTCAGCTAGTGCTTTTGGCAACCAAACCCCACAGCCAAACAGCTGCATGTCTAGAGGTAGAGGAGTAGACTCCTCACACCGGGTAAGTCTAGCTGAGTATTAGTATACTCAGCCTTGCTTGTGGCATAATTTTTACAGGTTCTCTGGAGGAGATGGTTGCGGGGATAACTTGGCCGACCACCCTGCCACCGGGTTGGACTGTCGAGTGGGACCCTGCCTCGGCTGAGGAGGAGCATGAGGAGTGATGGGACATGCTTCCCCATCTCTCTGTTTTATTTACCGTTAGTTCTATTCCGCTGCACTTCGAACAATGAGGGATACTTTTGCAGAAACTCCGATGATGATGATGGTGATGTAATAATTCAACATTATGACATGTATGGTTTTATGCTTTATTGTATTTGCTCTGTGACTCGCCTTCGAGTGAGATTGTGGTACTTGATCCTGTCAGTGGCCGTGTCGGACTAGATCCGAGGGATTGACGGGTTATTCCCATTTAAGTGTGGTCTAGCCTCTAAGGCGGGACTTGGACACTTAAGTTGGAATAATTCGGGCAGTTCCGCCACACTGCGCCGCTCCGACTGCGGTGCCACTTGACAGAGTGAGGCTGACAGGCAGTCAGGCCCGGCTGCAGGCACCATAGGAAGCTCCGCTCCGCCCGACCCAGTACTCGGACTCGGGCTAAGTCCCAGAAGACGGCGAACTTGAGAGCACCTAGAGGGGGGGTGAATAGGTGATCCTGTAAAACTTTAAACTTATAGCCACAAAAACTTGGTTAATCGTTAGCACAATAATTGCCAAGTGGCTAGAGAGGAGCCAAAACACAATAACCACAAGAAATCAATCACAGAGATGACACGGTGGTTATCCCGTGGTTCGGCCAAGTACAAAACTTGCCTACTCCACGTTGTGGCGTCCCAACGGACGAGAGTTGCACTCAACTCCTCTCAAGTGATCCAATGATCAACTTGAATACCACGGTGTTCTTCTTTACTTTGATCTTTTCCCGTTTGCGAGGAATCTCCACAACTTGGAGTCTCTCGCCCTTACAATTGAATTTCACAAAGAAGTACGGAGTAAGGGAGGGAAGCAACACACACAAATCCACAGCAAAATGCGCACACACACGGCCAAGAATCGAGCTCAAAAGACTATCTCAAAGTTCTCACTAGAACGGAGCTCGAATCACTGAGAATGACAAACGAATGCGCAAAGACTGAGTGTGGATGATCAAGAATGCTCTTAGGTTGCTTGGTTATCTCCTCCATGCGCCTAGGGGTCCCTTTTATAGCCCCAAGGCAGCTAGGAGCCGTTGAGAGCAATCAGGGAAGGCAAATCTTGCCTTCTGTCGCGTGGCGCACCGGACAGTCCGGTGCACACCGGACACTGTCCGGTGCCCGATTCCCTTCCTTAATTGGCGAAGCCGACCGTTGGCTGGCTCGGAGCCGTTGGCGCACCGGACATGTCCGGTGCACACCGGACAGTCCGGTGCCCCCTTCTAGCCGTTGGCTCGGCCACGTGTCCCGCGCAGATTGCGCGGCCGACCGTTGGCCCGGCCGACCGTTGGCTCACCGGACAGTCCGGTGAATTTTAGCCGTACGCCGTCGGCAAATTCCCGAGAGCGGGCACTTCACGCCGAGTCAGCCTGGCGCACCGGACACTGTCCGGTGCACCATCGGACAGTCCGGTGTGCCAGACTGAGCTGAGTCTTGGCTGTACACAGCCAAGTCTTTTTCACCTCTTTTCTTTTCTTCTTCTTTCTGTTTCTAACACTTAGACAAGTATATTAGTACACAAAACCAATGTACTAAGGCTTAGAAACATACCTTTACTCTTGATTTGCACTTTGTCCATGCATGAGCATAAATTCACATTTAAGCACTTGTGTTGGCACTCAATCACCAAAATACTTAGAAATGGCTTAAGAGCACATTTCCCTTTCAATCTCCCCCTTTTTGGTGATTTATGCCAACACAACATAAAGCGACTAGAACAAGTGCAATATCACTTCAAATAAAACTCAAATTTATTTTGATTCAATTTTTGGTATATATGGATCATCCTTTGCCACCACTTGGTTTGTTTTTGCAAATCAGACTCAAATCTCTATCTCTAAGTCAAACACACATGTTGAAGCATAAAGAGAGTCATTCCAAAAGAGATTGATCAAAGATTTCAAAAACTCCCCCTATTTCCCATAATCAACACTTCTCCCCACAAGAGGCCAACTTTTGACAAAAGAGACAATGCAAGAGTTTTGACAAAACAAAAAGCTCTATTTTACTATTTTTCAAAATTTCTCAAGTGGTAGCTGATCCATTTATTGCTTTGGCCTTTATTTTCTCCCCCTTTGGCATGAAGCACCAAAACGGGATCAATCTTGGCCCTTGAACCCCATTGCCTCACCAAAATCTTCAATTAAGAGCAAATGGCAATAGGAGTTCATGAGATGAACTTGGAATAAGTTACCCTCTCATTGAAGTCCAGTGGAAGTCTTTCATGGTCCAAGTCCACCTTTTCCCTTTCAATTCTCCTTCGAGACTAAAACAAGCAAACTCAAGCATATGGTTAGTCTCAAAGGGTCAAGTTGTAACACAACTCCCCCTAAATATGTGCATCACTTACACAAGGACTTGTGAGGTCCAGGGAATGTTTGTACAACTTGAGCACCACAATAAGCAACAAAATGCAGAATGAACATGATCAAAGACATAAACACATGTATGCTACAATTCAATCCAAGTTCCGCGAATCTAAGACATTTAGCTCACTACGCAGCCTGCAAAAGGTCTTCTCATCTAGAGGCTTGGTAAAGATATCAGCTAGCTGGTTCTCGGTGCTAACATGAAACACTTCGATATCACCCTTTTGCTGGTGGTCTCTTAGAAAGTGATGCCGGATGTCAATGTGCTTTGTGCGGCTGTGTTCAACAGGATTTTCCGCCATACGGATTGCACTCTCATTATCACATAGGAGTGGGACTTTGCTCAGATTGTAGCCAAAGTCCCTGAGGGTTTGCCTCATCCAAAGTAGTTGCGCGCAACACTGTCCTGCGGCAACATACTCGGCCTCAGCGGTGGATAGGGCAACGGAAGTTTGTTTCTTAGAGTTCCATGACACCAGGGACCTTCCTAAGAATTGGCACGTCCCCGATGTACTCTTCCTATCGACCTTACATCCAGCATAGTCGGAGTCTGAATATCCAATCAAGTCAAAGGTAGACCCCTTTGGATACCAGAGCCCGAAGCAAGGCGTAGCAACTAAATATCTAAGGATTCGCTTCACTGCCACTAAGTGACACTCCTTAGGATCGGATTGAAATCTAGCACACATGCATACGCTAAGCATAATATCCGGTCTACTAGCACATAAATAAAGTAAAGACCCTATCATTGACCGGTATGCTTTTTGATCAACGGACTTACCTCCTTTGTTGAGGTCGGTGTGTCCGTCGGTCCCCATCGGAGTCTTTGCGGGCTTGGCGTCCTTCATCCCAAACGGCTTCAGCAAGTCTTGCGTGTACTTTGTTTGGGAGATGAAGGTGCCGTCCTTGAGTTGCTTCACTTGGAACCCAAGGAAGTAGTTCAACTCGCCCATCATCGACATCTCGAATTTCTGCGTCATCACCCTGCTAAACTCTTCACAAGACTTTTTATTAGTAGAACCAAATATTATGTCATCGACATAAATTTGGCACACAAAAAGATCACCGTCACAAGTCTTAGTGAAAAGGGTTGGATCGGCTTTCCCAACTTTGAAAGCATTAGCAATTAAGAAGTCTCTAAGGCATTCATACCATGCTCTTGGGGCTTGCTTAAGTCCATAGAGCGCCTTAGAGAGCTTACACACATGATCGGGGTACCGTTCATCCTCGAAGCCAGGGGGTTGCTCCACGTACACCTCCTCCTTTATTGGCCCATTGAGGAAAGCGCTCTTCACATCCATTTGGTACAACCTGAAAGAATGGTGAGCGGCATATGCTAGCAAGATACGAATTGATTCTAGCCTAGCCACAGGAGCAAACGTCTCCTCAAAGTCCAAACCTGCGACTTGGGCATAACCTTTTGCCACAAGTCGAGCCTTGTTCCTCGTCACCACCCCGTGCTCGTCCTGTTTGTTGCGGAACACCCACTTGGTTCCCACAACATTTTGCTTGGGACGAGGCACCAGTGTCCAAACTTCATTGCGCTTGAAGTTGTTGAGCTCCTCCTGCATGGCCAACACCCAATCCGGATCTAGCAAGGCCTCTTCTACCCTGAAAGGCTCAATAGAAGAGACAAAGGAGTAATGTTCACAAAAATTAACTAATCGAGACCGAGTAGTTACTCCCTTGCTAATATCACCCAGAATTAGGTCGACGGGATGATCCCTTTGAATCACCGCTCGAACTTGGGTTGGAGGTGCCGGTTGTGCTTCTTCCTCCATCACGTGATCATCTTGTGTTCCCCCTTGATCACACGCCTCCTTTTGATGAACCTGTTCATCGTCTTGAGTTGAGGGATGCACCGTTGTTGAGGAAGAAGGTTGATCTTGTTCATCTTGTTCATGTGGCCGCACTTCTCCAATCGCCATGGTTCGTATAGCGGCCGTCGGAACATCTTCTTCATCTACATCATCACAATCAACAACTTGCTCTCTTGGAGAGCCATTAGTCTCATCAAATACAACGTCGCTAGAGACTTCAACCAAACCCGATGATTTGTTGAAGACTCTATACGCCTTTGTATTTGAGTCATAACCTAACAAAAACCCTTCTACAGCTTTGGGAGCAAATTTAGAATTTCTACCCTTCTTCACTAGAATGTAGCACCTGCTCCCAAATACACGAAAGTAAGATACATTGGGTTTGTTACCGGTTAGTAGCTCATACGAAGTCTTCTTGAGGAGGCGATGAAGGTAGACCCTGTTGATGGCGTGGCAAGCCGTGTTCACGGCTTCCGACCAAAAACGCTCGGGGGTCTTGAATTCTCCAAGCATCGTCCTCGCCATATCGATTAGCGTCCTGTTCTTCCTCTCTACCACACCATTTTGCTGTGGTGTGTAGGGAGCGGAGAACTCGTGCTTGATCCCTTCCTCCTCAAGGTATTCCTCCACTTGAAGGTTCTTGAACTCGGACCCGTTGTCGCTCCTTATCTTCTTCACTTTGAGCTCAAACTCATTTTGAGCTCTCCTGAGGAAGCGCTTGAGGGTCCCTTGGGTTTCAGACTTATCCTGCAAAAAGAACACCCAAGTGAAGCGGGAAAAGTCATCAACAATAACTAAACCATACTTACTTCCTCCTATGCTCAGATAGGCGACGGGTCCGAAGAGGTCCATATGTAGCAGCTCCAGAGGTCTTGAGGTGGTCATCACATTCTTGCTGTGATGTGCTCCTCCCACTTGTTTACCTGCTTGACAAGCTGCACAAGGTCTATCTTTTTCGAATTGCACGTTAGTCAAACCTATCACGTGTTCTCCCTTTAGAAGCTTGTGAAGGTTCTTCATCCCCACATGTGCTAAGCGGCGATGCCACAGCCAGCCCATGCTAGTCTTATCTATTAAGCATGCATCTAGACCGGCCTCTTCTTTTGCAAAATCAACTAAATAAAGTTTGCCGTCTAATACACCCTTAAAGGCTAGTGAACCATCATTTCTTCTAAAGACAGCCACATCTACATTTGTAAATAGACAGTTATATCCCATATTGCATAATTGACTAACCGATAGCAAATTATATCCAAGAGACTCTACTAAAAACACATTAGAGATAGAGTGCTCATTAGAAATTGCAATTTTACCTAACCCTTTTACCTTGCCTTGATTCCCATCACCGAATATAATTGAATCTTGGGAATCCTTACTCTTGACGTAGGAGGTGAACATCTTCTTCTCCCCCGTCATATGGTTTGTGCATCCGCTGTCGATAATCCAGCTTGAACCCCCGGATGCATAAACCTGCAAGGCAAATTTAGGCTTGGGTCTTAGGTACCCAACTCATGTTGGGTCCTACAAGGTTAGTGCAAATATCCTTAGGGACCCAAATGCAAGTTTTGTCTCCCTTGCATTTTGCCCCTAACTTCCTAGCAACTATTTTCCTATTCTTTCTACAAATAGCAAAGGAAGCATTTAAAGCATAATAAACTGCAGAAGGTTCATTCACTACTTTCCTAGGAATATTAACAACATTTCTCCTAGGCATATTATGAACAGCATTTCTCCTACCAACATTTCTATCATGCACATAAGAAGAACTAGAAGCAACCATGTTATGAGAATCAAAAGCATCATATGCGTTACATCTCCTATAAGCATTTCTAGATTGTCTCCTATCATGGTACATAAAGGCATGGTTCTTTTGCACACTACTAGCCATAGGGGCCTTCCCTTTCTCCTTGGCGGAGATGGGAGCCTTATGGCTTGTCAAGTTCTTGGCTTCCTTCTTGTAGCCAAGTCCATCCTTAATTGAGGGGTGTCTACCAATTGTGTAGGCATCCCTTGCAAATTTTAGCTTATCAAAATTACTCTTGCTAGTCTTAAGTTGAGCATTAAGACTAGCCAATTCATCATTAAGTTTGGAAATTGAAACTAGGTGTTCACTACAAGCATCAATGTCAAAATCTTTACACCTCTTGCAAGTTTCAACAATTTCTACACAAGATGTTGATTTATTAGCTATTTCTAACTTAGCATTCAAATCATCATTAACACTTTTTAATTTAGAGATGGACTCATGACAAGTAGATAATTCACTAGAGAGCATTTCATTCCTTTTAATTTCTAGAGCAAGAGAATTTTGTGCACTAACAAATTTATCATGCTCCTCATATAAAAGATCCTCTTGTTTTTCTAGTAATCTATTCTTGTCATTCAAAGCATCAATCAACTCATTAATCTTATTAATTTTAGATCTATCTAATCCCTTGAATAAGCATGAGTAATCTATCTCATCATCATCACTAGACTCATCCTCACTTGAAGAAGCATAAGTACTAGTATCATGAGTGCTTACTTTCTTCTCCCTTGCCATGAGGCAAGTGTGACGCTCGTTGGGGAAGAGGGATGACTTGTTGAAGGCGGTGGCGGCGAGTCCTTCATTGTCGGAGTCGGAGGAGGAGCAATCCGAATCCCACTCCTTTCCGATATGTGCCTCGCCCTTGGCCTTCTTGTAATGCTTCTTCTTCTCCCTTTTGTTCCCCTTTTCCTGGTCACTTTCATTATCGGGACAGTTAGCAATGAAATGACCAATCTTACCACATTTGAAGCACGAGCGCTTCTCCTTTGTTTTGATCTTGCTTGGCTGTCCCTTGTGACCTTTAAGCGCCGTCTTGAAGCGCTTGATGATGAGAGCCATTTCTTCATCATTAAGCCCGGCCGCTTCAATTTGAGCCACCTTGCTCGGTAGTGTCTCCTTGCTTCTCGTTGCCTTGAGAGCAATGGGTTGAGGCTCGTGGATTGGACCGTTCAACGCGTCATCGACGTATCTCGCCTCCTTGATCATCATCCGCCCGCTTATGAATTTTCCGAGTACCTCCTCGGGCGTCATCGTCGTGTACTTGGGATTCTCACGAATATTGTTTACGAGATGAGGATCAAGAACGGTAAAGGACCTTAGCATTAGGCGGACGACGTCGTGGTCCGTCCATCGCGTGCTTCCATAGCTCCTTATCTTGTTGACAAGGGTCTTGAGCCGGTTGTATGTTTGGGTTGGCTCCTCCCCCCTTATCATAGCGAATCTCCCAAGTTCGCCCTCCACCAACTCCATCTTGGTGAGCATGGTGACGTCGTTGCCCTCGTGAGAGATCTTGAGGGTGTCCCATATCTGCTTGGCATTGTCCAAGCCGCTCACCTTATTGTACTCTTCCCTGCACAAAGATGCTAAGAGAACAGTAGTAGCTTGTGCATTTCTATGGATTTGTTCATTTATAAGCATAGGGCTATCTGAGCTATCAAATTTCATTCCATTCTCTACAATCTCCCATATGCTTGGATGGAGAGAGAATAAGTGACTACGCATTTTGTGACTCCAAAATCCGTAGTCCTCCCCATCGAAGTGTGGAGGTTTGCCAAGAGGAATTGAAAGCAAATGCGAATTCGAACTATGTGGAATACGGGAATAATCAAATGAAAAGTTCGAATTGACCGTCTTCCTGTAGTCGTTGTCGTCGTCCTTTTGGGAAGAGGAAGATTCGTCGCTGTCGTAGTAGACGATCTCCTTGATGCGCCTTGTCTTCTTCTTCTTCCCATCTTTTCGTCTGTGGCCCGAGCCCGAGTCGTTGGACTTGTCATCCTTTGGCTCGTTGATGAAGGACTCCTTCTCCTTGTCGTTGATCATGATTCCCTTCCCCTTAGGATCCATCTCTTCGGGTGGTTAGTCCCTTTCTTGAAGAGAATGTGCTCTGATACCAATTGAGAGCACCTAGAGGGGGGGGGGGGTGAATAGGTGATCCTGTAAAACTTTAAACTTATAGCCACAAAAACTTGGTTAATCGTTAGCACAATAATTGCCAAGTGGCTAGAGAGGAGCCAAAACACAATAACCACAAGAAATCAATCACAGAGATGACATGGTGGTTATCCCGTGGTTCGGCCAAGTACAAAACTTGCCTACTCCACGTTGTGGCGTCCCAACGGACGAGAGTTGCACTCAACTCCTCTCAAGTGATCCAATGATCAACTTGAATACCACGGTGTTCTTCTTTACTTTGATCTTTTCCCGTTTGCGAGGAATCTCCACAACTTGGAGTCTCTCGCCCTTACAATTGAATTTCACAAAGAAGTACGGAGTAAGGGAGGGAAGCAACACACACAAATCCACAGCAAAATGCGCACACACACGGCCAAGAATTGAGCTCAAAAGACTATCTCAAAGTTCTCACTAGAACGGAGCTCGAATCACTGAGAATGACAAACGAATGCGCAAAGACTGAGTGTGGATGATCAAGAATGCTCTTAGGTTGCTTGGTTATCTCCTCCATGCGCCTAGGGGTCCCTTTTATAGCCCCAAGGCAGCTAGGAGCCGTTGAGAGCAATCAGGGAAGGCAAATCTTGCCTTCTGTCGCGTGGCGCACCGGACAGTCCGGTGCACACCGGACACTGTCCGGTGCCCGATTCCCTTCCTTAATTGGCGAAGCCCACCGTTGGCTGGCTCGGAGCCGTTGGCGCACCGGACATGTCCGGTGCACACCGGACAGTCCGGTGCCCCCTTCTAGCCGTTGGCTCGGCCACGTGTCCCGCGCAGATTGCGCGACCGACCGTTGGCCCGGCCGACCGTTGGCTCACTGGACAGTCCGGTGCACACCGGACAGTCCGGTGAATTTTAGCCGTACGCCGTCGGCAAATTCCCGAGAGCGGGCACTTCACGCCGAGTCAGCCTGGCGCACCGGACACTGTCCGGTGCACCACCGGACAGTCCGGTGTGCCAGACTGAGCTGAGTCTTGGCTGTACACAGCCAAGTCTTTTTCACCTCTTTTCTTTTCTTCTTCTTTCTGTTTCTAACACTTAGACAAGTATATTAGTACACAAAACCAATGTACTAAGGCTTAGAAACATACCTTTACTCTTGATTTGCACTTTGTCCATGCATGAGCATAAATTCACATTTAAGCACTTGTGTTGGCACTCAATCACCAAAATACTTAGAAATGGCTTAAGAGCACATTTCCCTTTCAGAACTCCGCTCCGCCCAACCCAGGGCTCGGACTCGGGCTAAGCCCCGGAAGACGGCGAACTCCGCTCCGCCCGACCCAGGGCTCGGACTCGGGCTAAGCCCCGGAAGACGACGAACTCCGCTCCGCCCAACCCAGGGCTCGGACTCGGGCTAAGCCCCAGAAGACGGCGAACTCCGCTCCGCCCGACCCAGGGCTCGGACTCGGGCTAAGTCCCGGAAGACGACGAACTCCGCTCCGCCCGACCCCCGGGGCTCGGACTCCGCCCCGGCCTCAGCCGTCGGTCACCGCCTCGCCCGACCCAGGGGCTCGGACTCGACCTCGGCCATGGAAGACAGACTCGACCTTGGCTTCGGAGGAGCTTACACATCACCCAATCTAGGGCGCAGACCAGCCACGTCAACAGGAGGCGCCATCATCACCCTACCCCGAGCTGACTCGGGCCACGGGAACAAGACCGGCGTCCCATCTGGCTCGCTCCGCCAGATAGGCAATGATGGCGCCCCGCATACTCTGTGATGACGGCAGCTCTTAGCGCCCTTACGGAAGCAAGAGGACATCAGCAAAGACTCAACAGCTCCGACAGCTGTCCCTCCGCTAGGCTCCGGCACTCCTCCGACGGCCACGACATCACACCAGCTGGGTGCCAAAATCTCTCCGGCTGCCACAATGGCATGCACTTAGGGCGCTAGCTCTCCTCCGCTAGACACGTAGCACTCTGCTACACCCCCATTGTACACCTGGATCCTCTCCTTACGCCTATAAAAGGAAGGACCAGGGCCCTCTTAGAGAAGGTTGGCCGCGCGGGGACGAGGATGAGACAGGCGCTCGCTTGAAGCCGCTCTCTCCCTCTCCCGCGTGGACGCTTGTAACCCCCTACTGCAAGCGCACCCGACCTGGGCGCGGGACGAACACGAAGGCCGCGGGATTCCCACCTCTCTCACGTCGGTCTCCGGCCACCTCACTTCCCCCTTCGCGCTCGGCCTCGCGTCGACCCATCTGGGCTAGGGCACGCGGCGACATTCACTCGTCGGCTAGGGACCCCCCGGTCTCGATACGCCGACAACAGGTGTCAGTTTCAGGAACACATACAGCTCCAATAGAAATGCTAGAAGAACACTGAAGCAAATCAAATGGCAGGAAAATCTGAAAACCTGTTTCTGGTCATCTAATCTTCCCTCATTTTGATTTTTCTCTTCTAGTTTAGCTGTTCCACGATCATCTTTTGATTTTTTCCCTTTTTTTACAGAATATGGCAGGTCATCCACTGAAGTCGTCTCAGACTTCGAGATCATGTGTTCTTTATCAGCCTCTTGTGAATCATCACCTGGCTCAGCTGGATCCTCATCGCTCTCCTCAGATTCGCTACCCATTCCCTCCTCGGTTTCAGTATCATCATCATACTCCATCTCATCTTTCTCTTGCCGTTTCATCTTTTCTGCATCAGTTCCCAAGTCAACATCATTATCATTTTGATCATCATCATCACTTGTACCAGTGTCTCCTCCATCAGCATGTCTACTTTGAGATTCTTCATCACCATTTAATAATGAGCCCTCTGTATCTTCTATCTTAACAACACGGATTTCATTTATTTTGTATAGCAGATCTAGATGCTTTTCAATTGCATGTTCCATTGCCTCAACAAAAACTGTTCTCAAGATTGCCTGACACTCATCTACAGTAAGACCTGACTCAAGCTGGTCTTGTGGATAGAGTTTCATCTGTAACTTGTACAGGGTTGAAACACACCCATTAGAGTTGTAAAAAGGAACTGTGCAGACTTCAATTTTCTCCACTATATCAGCCACACGAACCCTCCTAAGCTTTGCAACCACCATTAGCATCATCCCTAGGCATTCACCAAAAGAAAAAATGAATGCACATACCTCAGAGATTGGTGCACGTGAAAGTCATAAATGTATGTGCTTTGATATAGTAATGAAAATACAGTAGAAACAAAACTCAAGTGTTCATCATACTAAAAGAATTAAAACTCACTCAGAAATATGTTCGAGCAAAGGACACTTCATAACAGGCGTCCTAATATTATCTGATGCAGTCATCAGTATTTCTTTCAGCCGGGGTATACCAAGAGTTACATTCATGTCACCCCTTCCAGCAAGATGAAAAGTGTTGAGCCTGCAATGCATAGTAAACCAATATTTGAGTTGTTATATTCAATTTCTGAAATATAACATAGATAAACAGTAGTACAACACAAGCAAAATGAGGACAAAAATCTTGCTAGTAGTAGTGTGGTAAATAAGAAAAAGAGGGGATGGGGATTCACTTTGCTGCTGGTGAAGAGGAGTTCCTCGCCGCGGCCGTTCCTCCATGAGACGACCTGGCCACCGCACAGGCTCACCTGCAAAGCAAATCAGGCAATCCAGCCAGTGACGGCAAAACCCCGTCAAAACCACGACCAGTCAATCAATGCGGAGCCGATCGATCGCCCAACAAGACGAAGAGAGGAGAGGGTGGCATCGAGTCCGTACCCATGCAGAGGCTCCCTTGGCAAGAGTATGATATTGGCAAGAGTATGATAGGTAAGCCATGCTAGAAGTAAATTGCAAAATATTGTAAAAGTAATCAATTATATTGCTGAGAAACCATGAACATTTCTAAGATACTGTTTAGAGAAACTTCGATCACAACATTACCAGTTCAAGAAAATAAATTGGGATTCAAATGACCCAAAAAAACATATTTGCCTGAGAGTTAAATAAGCAACATGACTTTAATTTGATGGATGTGAAAAAGAACATTTAGTTCAAAAAAAGAAGAGAAACTTCTTTTACCTTCCCTGGATCTTGATGGAACCCTTTCCTCTAATGAAAACATGGCACCCCAATAACAGCTCTGAGTCTTTCCACCGCACGAGGGCGGGCAGCGGCTCTGTGATGGCGAATGGTTGGTTCAGAATTGAGAGAGAGAGAGAGAGAGAGAAAGAAGAGGAGATTGGCTACTCACTATCTGGAGTTGCCAAAGTCGTCGTTAGCGCTGCTGGCGATGGAGTAGAGCCTGACCTTGTGTGGCTTGCCGTTCTTGTCAACGTCGTTGGCGATGACGCCGATGGACTGGCCCTCTTGTATGGGGTCTTGCCTGTGTTTAGACCATGCTGAAGAAATTGGTTCCTCTCTTCCCTGTCCCTGTCAGAGCGGCAGTGACCAATGGGGGCGCGAGCACTTGGCGATGAAGAATCTGAACCGAAGGTCGCGGAGCAGGCGTGAGTCGTTGAGGAGGTGGAGTGCGTGGTGGAATTGGCGACGTGGGAAGAGACGGTACCGTTGGTTGGTGCTCATCGGGACGTGTGAGTCGCGGGCGTCGCACTTGGGGTCGATGACAGAGAAGACGGTGTAGAAGAGCATGAAGGTGTCGAGCCCATCCCTTCCACCTTGTTGGCGCTGCCCTCCTCGTCCTCGTCCTACTCGAACTCGACATGGACGGGGAGTTGGGGCGACGCGAAGGCAGATTGGAGTTGTGGGAGCCATCGTCACGCGGGCCTCATCGACATCCTTGCTGTCAGGCTTGGCGTGGGGCCGGCAAGGGCAGAAAGCGGGGGCGGCGCAGAAGTAGATTGGAGGCGCTGAAGCTGCCGTCATGCGAGCCTCATTGACATCTTCGCCATTGGGCTCGGTGTGGGTAGGGAGTTGGGGCGACACAGAAGTCGCGGGGGCGAATCAGACCCACGAAGGCCGCCGTCAAGCTCGGCGCGGGTGGGGAGCAGGGGCGACGCGGTGGGGAAGAGGCCGACAGACGCGACCTCTGCGGGGATGGGGCGGGCACCGATGCGATATAGACGAGCTGGGATGGCGTGCCGCTGCGAGATTGGCGGGGGGGAGGGCGAGGGCGGAGGCATGGTGACACCGGTGGACGCCGCAGATCCCATGGACGATGGGGAGGCAGCAGGAGACTCGGCAACCGCGGAGCCCATGGAGGACGACGCGCCCACGTCCACGCCGTCGGCCACCGCGGCCATTGACGACTTCACCGTCGCTAGGCGGCCGTAAGGGAGGGGCACACCGACATGAGGCGTGGAGGGCGAGGGTGGCGCCATGGATGCCGCGGCGAGATTAGCTGGGGGGTTGGGCGAGGGCGGCGCCATAGATCCCGCGGCGCAGCGAGATTAGCGGGGGGAGGGGAGGGAGGGCGAGGGCGAGGGCGGGATGCAGGGAAGGGACGACGCGGGCGGGGGCGGGATTGCAGGGAAGGGACGGTGCGGGCGGGATTGTAGGGAGGAAGACGGCACGGGCGGGGGTTGGAGCGGGGGCACAGTGAGGGTGGTGGACGCCCTCGCTCCAGCCTTAAGGTGTAGTAGAGATTTATGTGTTGTATTGACGAAGGTACGTCTTTCATAACCTTCGTCTGAAAATCATTATCTCCCAAGGGAAATAATGCTTCGAAGGGCGAATGACTTTTATGTTTAACATTTTCTGTGTTGTCTTGTTCTTAACTCATAGCATTTGAGAACAAGCCCCCAACATTGGCGCCCACCTCCGGTGAACCCTTTTCGACCACCTTCGGCAAGCATCGACCTTCGTCATGCCGCCAAAGAAAGCTTCAGCGACAGGAGCTGCCGCTCTGCAGCCGTTGGATCCAAACCAGGAGACACTTTCTCTTCGAGAGGCCCGAAGCCAGAAGAGAAAGGCCACTAGTCCAACGCCCTAGGAGGACGAGCTGGACCAAGAAATCAGGAATATGGAGATGCTTCATCAACAAGTACAAAAGAAGAAGGAGAAGATGGCTCGACTGGCCGACCTTCAGAGGCAGATCGACGAAGCTACGGAAGAAGTACGCCATCTTGCTCAGGATGAGCAAGAGCGAGGGCCCCAACATAGGGAGCTTCATCGGGAAGGCTTCTACAATGAGGATGAATGGTATGAAGATTTTCATCTAGGAAATTTTGCTTTTGATGATGCTTCTCCTCTGTCAGCAGAACTACAGGCTACACCTTGGCCCTCGTCATACAAGCCACCCCAGGTCCCCATGTATGACGGGCACTTAGATCCGAAGCAGTTTCTGATGAGCTACGAAGCCACCATATCTTCGTATGGAGGCAATACTGTAGTCATGGCGAAATCTTTTGTCATGGCAGTCAAGAATGTTGCACAAACCTAGTACTCCTCTCTTCGGCCAGGAACAATCACATCATGGCAGAAGCTGAAGGATATGTTGATTACCAGTTTCCAAGGATTTCAGACAAAGCCGGTTACTGCTCAAGCTTTGTTCTAGTGCACACAAGATCACGAAGAATACCTTCAGGCGTATGTCCGAAGGTTCTTGCGTTTAAGGGCACAAGCGCCAACAGTGCCCAATGAAATTGTCATTGAGGCCATGATCAAGGGACTTCGGCCAGGACCTACGGCCCAATACTTCGCTAGGAAACCCCCTCAGACCCTGGAGAAACTGCTTCAGAAGATGGATGAATATATCCGCGCAGATAATGACTTTCGACAAAGAAGGGAGGAAGCTTAAGGTTCTCCGAGATGACCAGGGGCTTCAGAGGGAGAGTTCACCCTAGGCACGTAAGATCAATCCACTCTACTCAGAATGACGACAGGGGAAGTCAGCAACAGAGGCTGCAGTATTCCTCCCAGGCTTCGGGGCAGCAACAGAGTTATCCTCGGCCCCCAGCTCCAAGGGGCAGAGGCGCCAGGGGCTTCGGAGGAAGGTTTGGGGATCAGCCCAAAAAAATTTATTGCCTATTCAGCAGTGAGGACAAGGGCCATACTACCAGGATGTGCCATGTCACCATCCAGAAACAAAAAGAGATAGCAGAAGCTGCAGCCCAACAGAGCCAGCCGAAGCAGGTTATGCATACTGCTTCGTACCACTCACCGTACATTCTAGAGTATGTGGGTAACCATCCTGCAGTTTCTGTTGCTTCGGCAAGCCAACCTCAGGCATCTTGGCAACAACCTCCACCTCCACCACCAATGCAACCCGCTTATCCCCAAGGCCAGCAGCCAGAAGGGAGCCAGCAACTCACCAGCAGCGAGACTTCAGGGAGCAGTCCGAAGCTCGCATAGTCAACAGTACTGTGCCAGAATCGAAGCACATTTACTAAGAAATATCCTACCTCTAAAACAGTTTTTACATTTGTTATCATTTACCTTTATTCAATAAAGAGCAATCATTGAAAGTTTAGTTCTTTTGTTGATTTCAATTTCTTGTAATAGCTTCGTCTTTATCATAATGTAATATACCTTCTTCATAAATTGACGAAGTTCCAAAAGTTTTGACGAAGCAACAAAAAACCGTTTTAAGGAACGCATGGCAAGTCCTTGTCGGAGCAACAAAAGTCGTTCTTAAGAGAACGCAGCGTAAGTTTTTTGCTCAAAAGTCGTTCTTAAGGGAACGAAGCGTAAGTTTTCTGCTCAAAAGTCGTTCCAAAGGGAATGCATAGCTTACAGCGAAAAATAAACGCCGATACCGCCGAAATAAAAGGCGAAGAAGCTCCTAAGGGAGGCTTACAGCGAAAAATAAATGCTGATACCGCCGAAATAAAAGGCGAAGAAGCTCCTAAGGGAGGCTTACAGTGAAAAGTCAACGCTGATACACCGAAAAATAAACGGTGAAGCCGAAAAATAAACGGCAAAGAGACTATTCTACTATGGTAATGTGTGTGTACCTTCGGCATAAATATCATCATTGCATATCATAGCACCATCACATCATTCACATAAACATGACATCATACATCATATTGCATCAATGGCACAAGAAGGGAATACAATATTAATCTTCGGAAATTGTTTTCGAAGAAGTTGTGCCAAGGCACAAAATAAATTTTGAAGAAGTACAATATCGTCAACTTTAGTATCAGAGGAAATTTGTTGCTTACGAAGCATAATATTTTCACCAATATGGATATTCTTTACGAAGCATGAAAAGAAGGGAAGGTGTTTTTTTTGCCAAAGGCTCAAAAACGGTATGTATGTAAAGTTTCATGCATCGTAAAGAACTGAATTACATACAGCTTATATATATTACTTTCAAAACTATAGAATATTACACACTTTGTTCAACAAATATTACATCAGTACTCCGAATGTTTTTACAACAATAGCTAGTCTTCTTTTAGAACTACTTCCGCAACTTCGTTTAGCAGTTGAGTTACAACTTTGTCCATAATAGCTTCGGCCATCTTAATAATTTCATCTTCACTTTTTGCTTTGGGGCTCGTTTGTGACTCAAAGGGCTCCAGGGGAGGAGATAATTCGGCTGCAATACAAAATATGAATAAGCTTGAAGTCACAAGGATAAAACATAAAGTCAAAGGCAATCAGACAATACCTATCTGTCTTTCAAGTTCTGCAGTTTTTTCAACTGCCTTTGCTGCTTCTCTAGCTTCGTGGGTATCTTTTTCACTCTTTTTTATAATTTCGTGGGCCATCTCTCGGCCACCATTTTCCCAGATATCGGTAAAAAACTTTCCGCCAATTAGGCTTGCCTCAGCCGAAGGGTCTTTCACATCTTCAGTAGAAAACACAGCTTCAGCTTGAGCCAGAACCTTCACATGCTCGCATCCTGCCTTCTCTAAGATAGTCGCAATTCCTCTGGAACCTAAGAAGGCGCAGACATCTCCACTGCCACTCAAAACTTCCTCAAAGGCTTCGGCTTCGCCCTTGATCCATTCGATTGGACCTTCGGGATCGCCTACCACGAAGTTGTCTTCATTTGAGTATGCGCCAATATTGGCGAAGCTGGTTTTTATCTTTTCTACACACGCCATAGATTTTTCATAGCATCTCTCTTTTGAAGAACAAAGCTCCACAGCTGTTTTCTCCCAGTGATTTTTCCAGTATTCAGTGGCATCTCGGTCAGCTTCGGCAACCGCACATTTTAATTTTTCTTCTGTCAGCTGTTTCCGAAGATCTTCAATTTCGCGCTTCTGGGTCTCAGATTGGGCTTTCGAAGTTGCCTCATCTTCTTTTATCTTGTTTATCAGTGAGCTTAATATTTTGTCTTTTTCAAGACCTTCGTTCCTTAGCTCAATTACTTCGGAACGAAGGTTATTCAAGGCCATGGTATATCCTTCGTCTTCGGCGCTTTTTTGCGTCCTGAGGGCGTTGCTAAGAATAAGGCCCTGCAAAAAAAGTGTGTTATTAAGCAAACGAAAAAATCTTGTTTTTAAACACAAAAATCTTGTTCTTTCACCTTTAAGCTGTTGTACGCCAAGCTGTCGGCCAATTCATCTTTTGATAGAACTGAGAGCCCGTCTTCTAGCGTCGGGAATCCGAAGCTTCTTCCCATCTCTCGGCAGACAGAGATCTCCTTGCTGTCTGGGAGACAGTATAAGAAGTCTTCTTCTCCGCTGCCATTGAAAATCAATGCCCCCTTCGAATATTTCAATTTTTGGGCATAGAACTGAGCCTCTTGCTTTTCTTTTTCAGTCAACTATTTTCCCGAAGCATGTCGCAAAGTATAATTGAGAGTTTCGGAAAATGCTTCGGGGGTGGCAGTGCCAGTTTCTTCAATCAAAATTTGTTCTGCTGTTTTTGTTTCTTTTTCTATGGTTCCCAAAGATTTCACCTTGGCGGGCTCTGAAGCCCCAGCTTCAGTTTCAGCTTGGTGCTTTGCAGCTTCGGCATCAGAGGCTGTTGTCTCAATTTGCACTTCGGGAATTTCGGCAATTTTCTTCGGAGTGGAGCTCGAAGACTTTATTGTTTCCAATACATCTAGAACATTAACCATCCTTTTTCTTTTTGGGGTCACTGCTGGACCTTTTTGAGTTTTTGGCACTTCAACTTGAGCTGAAGGACTTAAAAATTCTGATGTTTTTGTCCCTTCAGCTCTCGGCTCTTCAATTTTATCAGCCTTCGACGTTGCAGCTGGCTCTTCATTCTTCTGTGTAAGAGCAGGCCCTTTGGTTTCAATAGCCATAGAGGTCTCACCACCAAATTCGGGCACTGAGGCCGGTTCGATAAAGCGCGGTCGGTGAGTAAGGACCTTCACCTTCTTCCTCTTTCGCGCGGCCTCGCTTAGAGCAACTGAAACATCTCCTTTTCCAGAAGTGGCGCTTTTTCTCTTTTGCCCTTTCAGAGGGTAGCGGTAATCAGGATACATAAAACCAATAGCATCAAAAACTCTATTCAACCTTGAGAGCACCTAGAGGGGGGTGAATAGGTGATCCTGTAAAAACTTGAAACTTAATCCACAAAGCTTGATTAGGAGTTAGCACAGTAAAGCCAAGTGGCTAGAGGAGTTCTTGCAAAACACAATAACCACAAGAAGATCAACACAGATAGGCACAGTGATTTATCCTGTGGTTCGGCCATGTCCAACACTTGCCTATTCCACGTTGTGGCGTCCCAACGGACGAGGGTTGCACTCAACCCCTCTCAAGCGGTCCAAAGACCCACTTGAATACCACGATGTTTTGCTTTGTTTCACTATATCCTGCTTGCGAGGAATCTCCACAACTTGGAGCCATCGCCCTTACAATTTGATGTTCACAAAGAAGCACGGAAGTAAGGATGGGATGAGCAACGCACACAAGACACAAAATCAGAGCACAAACACGCACACAAGTCACAACTCGAGCTCTCAACACAACCCGGAGAGTTCTCTACTCAAATGGAGCTCTAGTTGCTATCACAAAGAATCAAATGCGCGGAATTGAAGTCTTGGTGCTTAGGAATGCTTAGAGAATGCTTGATCTCATCCTCCATGCGCCTAGGGGTCCCTTTTATAGCCCTAAGGCAGCTAGGAGCCGTTGAGAGCATTACAGGAAGACAATTCTTGCCTTCTGTCGCCTGGCGCACCGGACAGTCCGGTGCACCACCGGACACTGTCCGGTGCAGATTTCTTTCCTATTTTGGCACAGCCGACCGTTGAAGATCCTGAGCCGTTGGCGCACCGGACACTGTCCGGTGCCCCCTTCTGACCGTTGGCTCGGCCACGTGTCTCGCGCAGATTGCGCGGCCGACCATTGGCCCGGCCGACCGTTGGCTCACCGGACAGTCCGGTGCACCACCGGACAGTCCAGTGATTTATAGCCGTACGCCGTTGATCGCTTCCCGAGAGCGACGACTTCGCCTATGAATGGCTCACCGGACAGTCCGGTGCACCACCGGACAGTTAGGTGATTTATAGCCGTACACCGCCGTCGAAGTCCCGAGAGCAGCCAGTTGACAGACGCCAGCCTGGCGCACCGGACACTGTCCGGTGCACCCAGACTGCGCAGAGTCTTGGCTGCTCAGCCAAGTCTTTTCCAAATTGGTCTTTTCCTGTTTCTAGCACTTATACACAATACATTAGTCTCCAAAACAATGTACTAAGTCTTAGAAACATACCTTTACTCTTGATTTGCACTTCTTAAGTCTTTGGCACAAATATTACTCAAAGCATTTGTGTGGAGCACTTAATCACCAAAATCTTATAGAAATGTCCCAAGGGTACATTTCCCTTTCAATCTCCCCCTTTTTGGTGATTAATGCCAACACAACAAAAAGCAACTAAAAGAAGTGCAACATCAATGCAAATAAGAACACAGATTTGTTTTGAATCAAATTTGGCATATTTGGATCATTCTTTGCCACCACTTGGTTTTGTTTTTGCAAATCAACCTCAATTTCCTATCTCTAAGTCAAACACACTTGTTGAGACATAAAGAGAGTTGTTCCAAGAGAAATTGATCAAAGATTTCAAAAACTCCCCCTTTTTCGTATAATCAACCATTCTCCCCACAAGAGGCCAACTTTTGACAAAAGAGACACTAAGAGATTTTTGACAAACCAAAAGCTCTATTCTACTATTTTCAAAATTTTCAAGTGGTAGTTGATCCATTCATTGCTTTGGCCTTATTTTCTCCCCCTTTGGCATCAAGCACCAAAACGGGATCAATCTTGGCCCTGGAACCCCATTGCCTCACCAAAATCTTCAATTATGAATAAAAAGGCAATAAGAGCATGGAGATGAACTTGGAATAAGTTACCCTCTCATCGGAGTGCAGTGGAAGTCTTGCATGGTCCAAGTCCACATTTTCCCTTTCAAACCTCCTTTGAGACTAAATTAAGAAAACTCAAGCACATGGTTAGTCTCAAAGGGTCAAGTTGTAGCACATCTCCCCCTAAATATGTGCATCATGGACTTTTGAGGTCTGGGGAGTGTTTGTACAACTTGAACACCACAAATACATAATAAAATGCATAAAGGAACATGATCAAAGCATAAGACACATGCATGCTACAAATCAATCCAAGTTTCGCGAATCTAAGACATTTAGCTCACTACGCAGCCTGCAAAAGGTCTTCTCATCTAGAGGCTTGGTAAAGATATCGGCTAGCTGGTTCTCGGTGCTAACATTAAACACTTCGATATCTCCCTTTTGCTGGTGGTCTCTCAAGAAGTGATGCCGGATGTCTATGTGCTTTGTGCGGCTGTGTTCAACAGGATTATCCGCCATGCGGATAGCACTCTCATCATCACATAGGAGTGGGACTTTGCTCAGATTGTAGCCAAAGTCCCAGAGGGTTTGCCTCATCCAAAGTAATTGCGCGCAACACTGTCCTGCGGCAACATACTCGGCCTCAGCGGTGGATAGGGCAACGGAAGTTTGTTTCTTAGAACTCCATGACACCAGGGACCTTCCTAGAAATTGGCACGTCCCTGATGTACTCTTCCTATCGACCTTACATCCAGCATAGTCGGAGTCTGAATATCCAATCAAGTCAAAGGTAGACCCCTTTGGATACCAGATCCCGAAGCAAGGCGTAGCGACTAAATATCTAAGGATTCGCTTCACGGCCACTAAGTGACACTCCTTTGGATCGGATTGAAATCTAGCACACATGCATACACTAAGCATAATATCCGGTCTACTAGCACATAAGTAAAGCAAGAAACCTATCATAGATCGGTATGCTTTTTTATCAACGAACTTACCTCCTTTGTTGAGGTCGGTGTGTCCGTCAGTTCCCATTGGAGTCTTTGCGGGCTTGGCGTCCTTCATCCCAAACCTCTTGAGCAAGTCTTGTGTATACTTCGTTTGTGAGATGAAGGTGCCATCTTTGAGTTGCTTCACTTGGAACCCAAGGAAGTAGTTCAACTCGCCCATCATTGACATCTCGAATTTTTGAGTCATCACCCTGCTAAACTCTTCACAAGACTTTTGGTTAGTAGAACCAAATATTATGTCATCGACATAAATTTGGCACACAAAAATATCACCATCACAAGTCTTAGTGAATAAAGTTGGATCGGCTTTCCCAACCTTGAAAGAATTAGCAATTAGAAAGTCTCTAAGGCATTCATACCATGCTCTTGGGGCTTGCTTAAGTCCATAGAGCGCCTTAGAGAGCTTACACACGTGATCGGGGTACCGTTCATCCTCGAAGCCAGGGGTTGCTCTACGTACACCTCCTCCTTGATTGGCCCGTTGAGGAAAGCGCTCTTCACATCCATTTGGAACAACATGAAGGAATGGTGAGCGGCATAGGCTAACAAAATACGAATTGACTCTAGTCTAGCCACAGGAGCAAAAGTCTCCTCAAAGTCCAAACCTGCAACTTGGGCATAACCTTTTGCCACAAGTCTCGCCTTGTTCCTTGTCACCACCCCGTGCTCGTCCTGTTTGTTGCGGAACACCCACTTGGTTCCCACAACGTTTTGCTTGGGACGAGGCACCCGTGTCCAAACTTCATTTCGCTTGAAGTTGTTGAGCTCTTCTTGCATGGCCAACACCCAGTCTGGATCTAGCAAGGCCTCTTCTACCCTGAAAGGCTCAATAGAAGAGACAAAAGAGTAATGCTCACAAAAATTAACTAATCTAGAACGAGTAGTTACTTCCTTGCTAATGTCACCCAATATTTGGTCGACGGGATGATTCCTTTGAATCGTCGCTCGAACTTGAGTTGGAGGTGCCGGTTGTGCTTCTTCCTCCATTACATGATCATCTTGTGCTCCCCCTTGATCACATGCCTCCTCTTGATGAACCTGTTCATCGTCATGAGTTGGGGGATGCACCATTGTTGAGGAAGATGGTTGATCTTGCTCTTTTTGTTCCTGTGGCCGCACATCTCCAATCGCCATGGTGCGTATTGCGGCCGTTGGAACGTCTTCTTCATCTACAGCATCAAGATCAACAACTTGCTCTCTTGGAGAGCCATTAGTCTCATCAAATACAACATCACTAGAGACTTCAACCAAACCCGATGATTTGTTGAAGACCCTATACGCCTTTGTATTTGATTCATAACCTAACAAAAACCCTTCTAGAACTTTGGGAGCAAACTTAGAATTTCTACCTTTCTTCACTAGAATGTAGCATTTACTCCCAAATACACGAAAGTATGAAACATTGGGTTTGTTACCGGTCAGAAGCTCATACGAAGTCTTCTTGAGGAGGCGATGAAGGTACACCCGGTTTATGGCGTGGCAAGCCGTGTTCACGGCTTCCGACCAAAAACGCTCGGGCGTCTTGAATTCTCCAAGCATTGTCCTTGCCATGTCTATGAGCGTCCTGTTCTTCCTTTCTACCACACCGTTTTGCTGTGGTGTGTAGGGAGCGGAGAACTCGTGCTTGATTCCTTCCTCCTCAAGGTACTCCTCCACTTGAAGGTTCTTGAACTCGGACCCGTTGTCGCTCCTTATCTTTTTCACTTTGAGCTCAAACTCTTTTTGGGCTCTCCTTAGGAAGAGCTTGAGGGTCCCTTGAGTTTCAGATTTATCCTGCAAAAAGAATACCCAAGTGAAGTGGGAAAAATCATCAACTATAACAAGACCATACTTACTTCCTCCTATGCTTAGATAGGCGACGGGTCCGAAGAGGTCCATATGAAGCAACTCCAAAGGTCTTGATGTTGTCATCACATTTTTGGTATGATGAGAGCTTCCCACCTGTTTACCTGCTTGACAAGCTGCACAAGGTCTATCTTTTTCGAAGGTTACATTTGTTAGACCTATCACATGTTCTCCCTTTAGAAGCTTGTGAAGGTTCTTCATCCCCACATGAGCTAAACGGCGATGCCACAGCCAGCCCATGCTAGTCTTAGCAATTAAGCATGCATCTAGACCGACCTCCTCTTTTGCAAAATCAACTAAATAAAGTTTGTCGTCTAGTACACCCTTAAAAGCTAATGAACCATCACTTCTTCTAAAGACAGATACATCTACATTTGTGAATAAGAAATAATATCCCAAATTACACAATTGACTAACCGACAAAAGATTATAACCTAGTGACTCTACTAAAAATACATTGGAGATAGAGTGCTCATTTGAGATGGCAATCTTGCCTAAGCCTTTAACCTTGCCTTGATTCCCGTCACCGAATATGATTGAATCTTGGGAATCCTTGTTCTTGACGTAGGAGGTGAACATCTTCTTCTCCCCCATCATGTGGTTTGTGCATCCGCTGTCGATAATCCAGCTTGAACCCCCGGATGCATAAACCTGCAAGGCAAATTAGGCTTAGGTCTTAGGTACCCAACTCTTGTTGGGTCCTGCAAGGTTAGTAACAATAGTCTTAGGGACCCAAATGAAAGTTTTGTCTCCCTTGCATTTTGCCCCTAATTTCCTAGCAACCACTTTCTTATCCTTTCTACAAATAGCAAAGGAAGCATTGCAAGCATGGTAAATTGTAGAATGTTCATTACTTACTTTCCTAGGTACATGAACAACATTTCTTCTAGGCATATGATGAACATTTTTCCTAGCCAAATTTCTATCATGCATAATAGAAGAACTTGGAGCAATCATGTCATGAGAATCAAAAGCATCATAACTTCTATGAACATTCCTAGAATATCTCCTATCATGGTACATGAAGGCATGGTTCTTATGAGCACTATTAGCCATAGGGGCCTTCCCTTTCTCCTTGGCGGAGATGGGAGCTTTATGACTTGTTAAGTTCTTGGCTTCCCTCTTAAAGCCAAGCCCATCCTTAATTGAGGGGTGTCTACCAATCGTGTAGGCATCCCTTGCAAATTTTAGTTTATCAAATTCACTTTTGCTAGTCTTAAGTTGGGCATTAAGACTAGCCACTTCATCATTTAACTTTGCAATAGAAACTAGGTGTTCACTACAAGTATCAACCTTAAAATCTTTACACCTATTGCAAATCACAACATGTTCTACACAAGAGTTAGATCTATTTGCTAATTCTAGTTTAGCATTTAAATCATCATTAACACTTTTTAAACTAGAAATAGTCTCATGGCAAGTAGATAGTTCACAAGAAAGCATTTCATTCCTTTTAACTTCTAAAGCAAGAGATTTTTGTGCCTCTGCAAATTTATCATGTTCTTCATACAAAAGATCCTCTTGCTTTTCTAACAATCTATTCTTATCATCCAAAGCATCAATTAATTCATTAATCTTATCAATCTTAGTTCTATCTAAGCCTTTGAACAAACTAGCGTAGTCTATTTCATCATCGCTAGATTCATCATCATTAGAAGAAGCATAAGTAGACTTTTGAGTGTTTACCTTCTTCTCCTTTGCCATGAGGCAGGTGTGATGCTCGTTGGGGAAGAGGGACGATTTGTTGAAGGCCGAGGCGGCGAGTCCTTCGTTGTCAGAGTCGGACGACGAACAATCCGAGTCCCACTCCTTTCCAAGGTGTGTCTCGCCCTTAGCCTTCTTGTAAGCCTTCTTCTTTTCCCTCTTCTTCTCTTGTTCCTGGTCACTATCATTATCGGGACAATTAGCGATAAAATGACCAATCTTACCACATTTGAAGCAAGAGTGTTTCCCCTTCGTCTTGTTCTTGTTGGGATGCTCCTTGCGACCCTTTAGCGCCGTCTTGAAGCGCTTGATGATGAGGGTCATTTCATCTTCATTTAGCCTAGCCGCCTCAATTTGTGCCACCCTGCTAGGTAGCGCCTTCCTGCTACTTGTTGCCTTGAGAGCAATGACTTGAGGCTCATGGATTGGGCCGTTCAACGCCTCATCGACGTATCTTGCCTCCTTGATCATCATCCGCCCGCTTACGAACTTTCCAAGTACTTCTTCGGGCGTCATCTTGGTGTACCTAGGATTCTCACGAATATTGTTTACAAGATGTGGATCAAGGATAGTGAAGGACCTTAGCATTAGGTGGACGACGTCGTGGTCCGTCCATCGCGTGCTTCCATAGCTCCTTATTTTGTTGACGAGGGTCTTGAGCCGGTTGTACGTTTGGGTTGGCTCCTCTCCCCTGATCATCGCGAACCTTCCTAGTTCGCCTTCCACCAACTCCATCTTGGTGAGCATGGTGATGTCGTTCCCCTCATGCGAGATCTTGAGGGTGTCCCAGATCTGCTTGGCGTTATCCAAGCCGCTCACCTTATGGTATTCATCCCTGCACAATGATGCTAGAAGAACAGTAGTAGCTTGTGCATTTTTGTGAATTTGCTCATTGATAAATATGGGACTATCAGTACTATCAAATTGCATTCCACTTTCTACTATCTCCCATATGCTTGGATGGAGAGAGAACAAGTGACTACGCATTTTGTGTCTCCAAAATCCGTAGTCCTCTCCATCAAAGTGAGGAGGTTTACCAAGTGGAATGGAGAGTAAATGAGCATTGGTACTTTGAGGAATACGAGAGTAATCGAAAGAAAAATTAGAGTTAACCGTCTTCTTTTTCTCGTAGTCGTTGTCGTCGTTGTCCTTTTGGGAAGAAGAGGACTCGTCGCTGTCGTCATAGTAGACGATCTTCTTGATGCGCCTCTTCTTCTTCCCTTCCTTCTTCTTTTGACTCGAGCCGGAGTCTGTAGCTTTGTCGTCCCTCGGCTCGTTGAAGATGGTCTCCTTCTCCTTATCATTGACCACCATACCCTTTCCCTTAGGATCCATCCCTTCGGGCGATTAGTCCCTTTCTTGAAGAGAACGGCTCTGATACCAATTGAGAGCACCTAGAGGGGGGGTGAATAGGTGATCCTGTAAAAACTTGAAACTTAATCCACAAAGATTGATTAGGAGTTAGCACAGTAAAGCCAAGTGGCTAGAGGAGTTCTTGCAAAACACAATAACCACAAGAAGATCAACACAGATAGGCATAGTGGTTTATTTCGTGGTTCGGCCAAGTCCAACACTTGCCTATTCCACGTTGTGGCGTCCCAACGGACGAGGGTTGCACTCAACCCCTCTCAAGCGGTCCAAAGACCCACTTGAATACCATGGTGTTTTGCTTTGTTTCACTATATCCCGCTTGCGAGGAATCTCCACAACTTGGAGCCTCTCGCCCTTACAATTTGATGTTCACAAAAAAGCACGGAAGTAAGGATGGGATGAGCAACGCACACAAGACACAAAATCAGAGCACAAACACGCACACAAGTCACAACTCGAGCTCTCAACACAACCCGGAGAGTTCTCTACTCAAATGGAGCTCTAGTTGCTATCACAAAGAATCAAATGCGCGGAATTGAAGTCTTGGTGCTTAGGAATGCTTAGAGAATGCTTGATCTCATCCTCCATGCGCCTAGGGGTCCCTTTTATAGCCCCAAGGCAGCTAGGAGTCGTTGAGAGCATTCCAGGAAGGCAATTCTTGCCTTCTGTCGCCTGGCGCACCAGACAGTCTGGTGCACCACCGGACATTGTCCGGTGCAGATTTCTTTCCTGTTTGGCGCAGCCGACCGTTGAAGATCCTGAGCCGTTGGCGCACCGGACACTGTCCGGTGCACACCGGACAGTCCGGTGCCCCTTCTGACCGTTGGCTCGGCCACGTGTCTCACGCAGATTGCGCGGCCGACCGTTGGCTCACCGAACAGTCCGGTGCACCACCGGACAGTCCAGTGATTTATAGCCGTACGCCGTTGATCGCTTCCCGAGA
Source organism: Zea mays (assembly GCF_902167145.1). Lineage (NCBI taxonomy): Eukaryota > Viridiplantae > Streptophyta > Magnoliopsida > Poales > Poaceae > Zea > Zea mays. Next base: position 91,147,198 of record NC_050105.1, read on the forward strand.
GCGATGACTTCGCCTGTGAATGGCTCACCGGACAGTCTGGTGCACCACCGGACAGTCCGGTGATTTATAGCCGTACACCGCCGTCGAAGTCCCGAGAGCAGCCGGTTGACAGACGCCAGCCTGGCGCACCGGACACTGTCCGGTGCACTACCGGACAGTCCGGTGCTCCCAGACTGCGTAGAGTCTTGGCTGCTCAGCCAAGTCTTTTCCAAATTGGTCTTTTCCTATTTCTAGCACTTAGACACAATACATTAGTCTCCAAAACAATGTACTAAGTCTTAGAAACATACCTTTACTCTTGATTTGCACTTCTTAAGTCTTTGGCACAAATATTACTCAAAGCATTTGTGTGGAGCACTTAATCACCAAAATCTTATAGAAATGTCCCTAGGGTACATTTCCCTTTCAAACCTCTTCTTCTTCCGGCCTCCGAAGGTCGCAGACAGCGCGTTATCCTCCGCCTTTGAATATGGTCCAAGAAGTTCGTCGCTTGTAGCTTCGATACATTTCAGCCAATCATCATCTGGCTCAATAAATTTACCCTCATATCTTAAGGTGTATTTCAATCTAACCAGTCCGCCTTTGTCAGATTTACTGATAGTTTCCTTTGACATTTCCCATTGCTCTACAAGCGGCCACACTCTAAAGGCTATGTGCTCCTGGACTAAATCCCTCGTCCCGATGAAACAACATATTGTGCCGAATGCCTTTTGGCATCTTTCGGCTGCTTCATCAATTTCCACCTTCAGTTTCCGAAGGCCGAAGCGTTGCCAGATAGGATGCATAATAATATCTTTAATGTCCTCTCATGCCTTTAAATCATTTTTTACGTAAAACGATTCCTTCATCCAGTCCCCAGGCCATCTTTTCTGGAAGGTTGGCACGGGGCAGCTCGATCCAGAACGAGCGACGAAGCTATAGCAGCCAAAGTTTTTATGATATTGCTCTTTGCCCCAGGGTTTCGTCTCATAAAGCAGTTCGTGCATACTGTAGAAACTTTTTGCATTTGGCTCCAAGCCCTGGCTTCTCATGGCCCAGACGAAGATTCCCATTCTTATAATCGCTTTAGGGGTAATTTGATGAAGGTAAACCTGATAGATCTTTAAAACCTCAACCACAAATTTGCTTAAGGGGAACCGAAGCCCAGTTTTAAAAAACTTCGGAAGATCACAACTTCATTCTCTTCGGGAGTAGGCACAATTCTTTCTCCGTCATCAGCCCTCACAATAGACATGTCTCGAAAATATCTTCCCCTCATGTTATCAAGATGATTCTGTTTAATACTCGATTTGCCGAAGACTGCGTGACTAGGACGCCACGGTCGATCTTCGGAGTCTTCACCTCCACTTTCTATATCATAGCTGTCACTTTCACCAGTATCCTCAGATAAACCTTCTAAAATCTCCCTAGTGATTTTCTCTGTGTTTGTCTTTGCTATCGATTCAAGAAACCCAAGATTCTTGTCTTCAGAAAGGCTCAGCTTTGATTCGGCGACAACCTTGTTATCTTGAGACATCTTCGGAAATGTTGAAAAAGTGCTTTTAAGGCCGAAGCTAAAGAGTCTAGAAAGCCAGGCAAGCGTTGGTGTGCAAGAGCTAAAATATTGAGAAAGCAAGAGCAAATGGCAAGAAAGCGTGCCAAGTGTGCCCACAATGCGCTCTTATATATACGCCCAGTGCGTTGCAAGTGGGAGGGCCCCGCCTGTCATTGACTGTTGCTATTTTAGCAAAGAGAAGGTGTTTTTTCGGACCTTCGGCTTAAGGCCTTCGTCCATATCGCAATCTGAATTTATTATCCTAACAAATTAATATTGCGAGGGGCTACTGTTGGGGGCCTTTGGCTTCTGAAGGTCCTCAAAAAACATGATTTAACAATGTTTCTGGAGTATAATACATGAGCAGGTACCTTCGGACTTGAGTCAAAATCACAGTATGAAGAAGCATAGGGGAAACAAAGGATGGAACAGAGTCGAAGCTGCGTGCAAGGGAGCTTCGGCATAATGACAGGAAAAAGGAAACCGACTTAAAGAGGAAAAGGCTATCTAGACCCCGATGAATTACTATAGAGTTATTAGCAAATGCAAAGGGTCTGGATGTAATTTTACATGGGCTGCGACCCGTGCCTATAAATAGATGAACAGTACTCCCATACTGTTCACGCTGACTTGGCATTCGCTTTTGCGCCACGCTTGCACTTTTACCTTCTTTCAAGCCTAAGGTACATTTGTAATTTTTAATCATTTCTATTTTTCCATAATAATAAAATAGAAATGAGTTGATAATTATACATAACTGTTCATGTTACCTTTTATATTTCATGTGATTCCTTCTTCATTATTTATGTGTTGTATTGACGAAGGTACGTCTTTCATAACCTTCGTCCGAAAATCATTATCTCCCAAGGGAAATAATGCTTCGAAGGGCAAAGGACTTTTATGTTTAACATTTTCTGTGTTGCCTTGTTCTTAACTCATAGCATTTGAGAACAAGCCCCCAACATTGGCGCCCACCTCCGGTGAACCCTTTTTGACCACCTTCGGCAAGCATCGACCTTCGTCATGCCGCCAAAGAAAGCTTCAGCGACAGGAGCTGCCGCTCTGCAGCCGTTGGATCCAAACCAGGAGACCCTTTCTCTTCGAGAGGCCCGAAGCCAGAAGAGAAAGGCCACTAGTCCAACGCCCCAGGAGGATGAGCTGGACCAAGAAATCAGGAACATGGAGATGCTTCATCAACAAGTACAAAAGAAGAAGGAGAAGATGGCTTGACTGGCCAACCTTCACAGGCAGATCGATGAAGCTATGGAAGAAGTACGCCATCTTGCTCAGGATGAGCAAGAGCGAGGGCCCCAACATAGGGAGCTTCATCGGGAAGGCTTCTACAATGAGGATGAATGGTATGAAGATTTTCATCAAGGAAATTTTGCTTTTGATGATGCTTCTCCTCTGTCAGCAGAACTACAGGCTACACCTTGGTCCTCGTCATACAAGCCACCCCAGCTCCCCATGTATGACGGACACTTAGATCTGAAGCAGTTTCTGATGAGCTACGAAGCCACCATATCTTCGTATGGAGGCAATACTGTAGTCATGGCGAAATCTTTTGTCATGGCAGTCAAGAATGTTGCACAAACCTGGTACTCCTCTCTTCGGCCAGGAACAATCACATCATGGCAGAAGCTGAAGGATATGTTGATTACCAGTTTCTAAGGATTTCAGACAAAGTCGGTTACTGCTCAAGCTTTGTTCTAGTGCACACAAGATCACGAAGAATACCTTCAGGCGTATGTCCGAAGGTTCTTGCGTTTAAGGGCACAAGCGCCAACAGTGCCCAATGAAATTGTCATTGAGGCCATGATCAAGGGACTTCGGCCAGGACCTACGGCCCAATACTTCGCTAGGAAACCCCCTCAGACCCTGGAGAAACTGCTTCAGAAGATGGATGAATATATCCACGCAGATAATGACTTTCGACAAAGAAGGGAGGAAGCTTATAGGTTCTCCGAAATGACCAGGGGCTTCGGAGGGAGAGTTCACCCTAGGCACGTAAGATCAATCCACTCTACTCAGAATGACGACAGGGGAAGTCAGCAACAGAGGCTGCAGTATTCCTCCCAATCTTGAGCTGAAGGTCCTCCTGAGAGAAGGTGATTGGAATGTGTGACCATTTGGATTTGATGAAGGGTCCTTGCACTCAACATGTTGTACCCTTCTTTGTGCCTCTTTTTTCTACTTCTTGTGGGCTGGCTCAGACCTTGAACCGCCCATGATTGGGAACACCAGCTTCGTAGCCGAAGGTGTCGTGGCCCGAGCTCCTCGCAAAGCCATTGTCACTGTTGTGGTTGGAAGTGAGTTCACCGAAGGTGGGCGCCAATGTTGGTCACTCGTTCTCAAATGCTGTGAACTAAGAACAAGGCAACACAATTATTATTTATTAGGGACCTTCGTCTTCTGAAGCATTATCTTCCTGAGGATATAATGCTCATCAGACGAAGGTCATGAAGGTCACAACTTCTTCATTTAATGTGTGGACAAGAATGCAAAGAGATGAAAGTAGTAACTGCATCTCGTTAATCCACTCATATTTTTATTCTTTAAACTATGCACAAATATTGACAAAATTCATATTACATTGATACCTTCGGCTGGCTCGAAGGTGAAGGCGCGAGAGAGTGATTACGATCCAGCGTGAACAGGACAGTGTTACTGTTCATTTAGTTATAGGCACGAGACACAGCCCGGGTGAAATTGCATTCATGACCCTCAACATTCATTTGCAGACAACTTAGATTACTAAGGTCTATCTGGTCTTTTCTTCTTCTGCTTGACTTGAACCGAAGTTGATGGTAGCTTCGACATTTGGCAATGTTGCTTATACTCAAGGCCTTTGTCTTGAGAATCTTCGGCGGAGGAAGGAAAGACCTCTATATCATTTTGCCAAAAGTGTTTTTGTCTTGAGGACCTTCGGCGGAGAAGAAGACCCCCAACAGTATCATTAAGCATTCATTTGTTGTGATTGACTTGTAGAACATCTAGAAGAAGAAGTAGAAGTTGAAGTGCAAGAGGAGACAATTCCTCAATCTCTCTTGAGGTTGCTCTAGTGGGCTTTGCAACTAGCTGCAATATTTTGGTAGAAGAGTCTGACTCTTCTCCTCATCAAGGCAAGCACTGGTACATTTAACCAATTACTTGTGTTTTCAAAACTTTTATTACTTATATGGTGCATTAGATGATAAGAGTTCAATGATTAAACCTTTGTTGCATGACTTTTCCTTGAAATATTTATTATCATTCTTGGCACCTGTTTTACAAAGTTTATAAATGTTTAGTTATGATTATAGATTAGGAACAATTATGTTTTTGATCTATGAATCCTATTTTTACAAAAGAAAATGGCTTGGAATTGATGAAGGCACCAAGGCCTTGATGAATTCAGCATTCAAGTGTGGTACCTCTGACAGATACAAGGTTTTGAGAAATAGTGTAACATGAGACCAGACATTGATCAAGGACCTTTTAAGTGGCCACATACCTCGTCATGGGTAGGCTTAGCCTCGGTGGACCAATACCATAAAGGATGACTCCGTAATGGGAGTCGAGAGATGGCGAGAGTATCGTCTTATCTCAATCTATCAATCTTACATTGACTATTCTTTCAAGATTGGCCCAAAGGTGAATTGAGTTGTTATATCACTAACTTCATATTCATCTTTAGCAAGAACTTGTGTTGTAGGGAATAAAGATTAACCTTTGTGGGAATCAAGCAAAAGGCCTACAACCAAGGGATATCCAAAGGATGGTAACAATTAAATATTAAGTGCACAATGATTTTAATTAGTATATTCTGTTGGTCACTTGTTCTCAAATGTTGTGAGTCAAGAACAAGGCAACACAATTGTTAAGTATTAACGACCTTCGTCCTCCGAAGCATTATCTCCCCACGGACATAATGATCATCAGACGAAGGTCATGAAGGACATGCCTTCATCATCTTATAGATGAATCAGAATACAAAGAGATAGAAATGGCAAGTATAACTCATTGATCCATTCATGTTTGCATTCCGTAAAGTATGTATGAGTATTAATAGAATCTATATTACATTGATACCTTCGCCTTGCTTGAAGGTGTTGACGTGAGAGCGATTACAATCCAGCGCAAACAGTACAATGCTACTGTTCATCTATTTATAGGCACGGGACGCAACCCGGGTAAAAGTACATTTATGACCCTGACATTTACTTATGATCATAACATAAATCATTAACGACTAGCTAATCTTTTCCCCTTTCCACCGACATCATGTTCAGTCTTCATCACCATTATAAGCCGAAACTGTTATTCTCTGGTCATAACTTCAGCGTTCAATCTTATGTCCTTCGGATCATATCTTCACCTCATATGCCTTTATTATGGGGAGAAACTTCCATCCTGAATTCGAAGCTCCCTGTAATAATCTATACCATGCTGAAAACAAATGGTTAATCAAGTTTTTGAGGACCTTCGGAAGAAGAAGGCCCCCAACATATTCCTTTGTGTCTTTTGTAGCCACATAAAGAAAAATGAAGCACTTGAGAATGAACTTAAAATATTTTACCTTGTCTTGGAAAAGTTCCAATCATATGGTAGATTGCATATTTGTTATTCTTATATGTGGCAATCTACATACTTTAATTGATGATAATTAATTTGTTGCATATTTTAAATGAATTATCGTATTATTGCCATGACCTAGACATAAAGAGGATTATCCTGAATTCTTAAATGGATAGAGTGCTATGTAAAAAATTCAAATTCTTAAAGCACTTATCAAAAGGGGAATTCTCTATATGACTGGAGTTGTGACACTAATGTTTCTATCTAAGTGTTTATGTAGTCTCACAACATGAGAATGTGTTTCTCACATGGAATGTGCTATTCAACATTCAAAGAAGATCAATCCAATACTATGTGATGTATTCCTTCTTGTTTAAATTAGTTTTTAGTCTTCTACATTAATCTCTCACTATGGTATGAATTAAACTTGCCATGTAAACTTAATTAAATAATCATGATATTTTCACCTTGTTTAAATCAGTGTTATGCATGATGCTTGTAAGGATAATTTAATTCATATCATGAGATTTCCTTATTTTAGTAAGCTTCTTGTCATTCATATACTAGAGGTTGCTAAATAGGAAACTATTGCTTGTGTTTCTAATGCAATATCTTTTAAGCTATTTCATGAAAATTCATAAGTAGAGATTGTGCTCTTTCAATTGGTAAAATCACAAGCATTAAAGGTTAATCTTCACCTAAAAGAAAGATTAGAAATGCTCAAGGCAAAGGTATGGAACTAGTTGTTTCATTTGGTATGTGATCAATAATAGTTCCTTTCAAGTGGCATTCTTTCAATTGGTAATAATCTATTCTATGGAAAGAAATGTCAATATGAAGGCTAAATTCCCATTGGTTTAAATTTGTAAATTGGTGCATATTATTAATTCACTCCTCCATGTGCATTAACTTAAAAGGAATTTAATTTATGACTTTATGCCTCATAAATGATGATTTGTTTGCCACTCATATATAAATATCATCATTCATTAAATACTTCCTTGTACTATTAATATCTCTTTTCAAAGTGCTTCTTCGACTAGTTTTAAAAGGAAAAGAGATAACAAAGAAGGAAGTCTCCACAAATGATGAAAAGAAGAATACTAAGGTGACACCACCACAGATAGTAAGATCTTTCAAATTGGTATAACAAACGGTACGTTCTATATGGTGGTAAGTATTCTTAGGCATAAGTTAATTCATTGCAAATTTGTCATGCCTTGATCAACATATGTAATGTACTCCTCATGAGACTCTTAACTGAATTGAAAGTGCATTTGGTAAGTCATTCAAATACTTAATGCACATATCTAGTGGGAGAACATTATATATCTTGTGTCATAGAGAATAAGTTTCCCTTGAGTAAGCTATACTAAGACAATCCATATTGGTAAATTTGTATCTCATTTATATGGATTGTAATCTTCGTTTTCTAAATAGCTACTCTTGATGTAGTCTAAAATTTCCTCTATCTTATATCAAGTGCATAATAATCATTTTTGTTGATATTCATCATATGCATATGCACTAACATGAATATGATTTTTGAACTATAAAAGGTGCAATTAGTGATCCATACTCTCTAGATTCTAGAAACCTACAAATTGATATCTTAGAAATCTACTTCAATCGGTATCCATATGCTTCACACTGGATTGGATCACTAAGTTCTAAATTCCATGCATAACTTATCCTCATTGGTTAAGATATGACATGAATGCTTGTGCGACTAACCTTGATAAGCTAGGTGCACTCAAGGTCAAGATAGATACATTATCAATAAGACAACCTTCAAACAATGATATATCAAGAAAAGGTAATGCCAAGTATAAGCCCCTAAGAAACAACCATGGAAGAAGGGCACTTGGCGGTAACCCATCCAAGCTCATAACAGGATCAATATGTGTTATTTGAAGAGCAAAATAAGAAAAATGATCACTCCTTCAATGGATCAAGCTGGGTGCTCGATAATGGATGTATAAATCATATTTGGAGTTAGTAGCAATGGTGGTAACAACTGAATCTCAAGTGTATATTATTTTCAAATCTTACCTCTTGTGTGACTTGTGTAGCCACTAAGGAAGAGGAAGCACTTAAGGTATACATCAGTTGTTGATTATGAAATTAAGGTCTAAATGGAAGATAAATGAATCTTATCATATGGTCAATACTTCAAAACTATGTGATGTATTCTCACTCTATTTAATTTGGATTTGATTCTTTCATATTAGACACTCACCATAATATGGATTAAGTCAGCCCTTTAGACATCATTGAATAACCATGCACATTATCCATGTCATTCAAAATATATTGTGCATGAGGACTCAAGGGAATTTAGTCCATATTATGAGGTTTCTCTATTTTAACAACTAGCTTACCTTCCACATATAAAGAGTTGCTAAATAAGAAACTAGTGCTTGTGCTACTAATGCCATCTCTTGTGTTGAGTTTATACATAGAAAATCTATATTAAGAGATGGTGATTGTCTTAAATTGGATAAATCACAAGCTTAAAGGATACTATTCAACTAAAGTAAGATGAAGTCGATAAGAGGCCAAGGTATGAAGACTTACTCTCCTTCAGTTGTTTTAGTATTCTATCCTTAGTGGGATGTACCGTAGTATAGGTTAAATTCCTTGCAATATAAAATGTTCAATAATGCATAACACTTTGACATTAACTATATGTGTGCACTAAAATGAAGGAATTTAGTCTATCCTTTTGGGTTTCAAGAATGATGATTCATTTGCCATCTGCATATAAGGATCATCATTTGTGAAACCCTCCCTTGTTTTTAATGCTCTCTTTTCTAAGTGTTTCAACAAGGTCATTCCAAGTGCCTTCAAGATGGATTCAAAATCTACAAATATAAGAGTCTTGGTTCTTTCAATCATTGAGTTTCAATGGGTCTCATATCAAGTATGATCGAACCAAGCAAAGATGAATGGAGTTCAAGATCGCTTGGTTGGATGAAATCATAAAGAGAAAAGAAATCACAGTGAATCAAGAAGGAAGTTGAACTATCCTGAAAACCAAATAGTGAAGAAGTAGTGACATAATCATATAATATCCTTCATTATGAGGTTTGATGTTCATATTAGCGTGCTTTACCATTTAAGATTTCAATTGATATACTTTTAGTTCTTAAACTTTCAATTGGTTTAATTTTCATCATCTATGTAAAGCATGTTATGTTCAACCAAGATATAGTGTAAACATCTCCTTTAACCTCGTAATATTGATGTGCATAAGTGTACTTTGTGTACACTTGTATGCACAAATTGAGGGAGAGTTTAGCCTATATCTTGTGAGATTAATGATTTCTTTCAAGTTCATGGTGTGTAGTCTCACACCTTGGAGAACACCAAATGAGGATGAAATGGTTTTATAGAAATGAAAATGAGTTTCTCTTGAACCTATCAAGAAAATGAGTTTCTCTTGATCGTTTGAAGAGGATAAGTTTCTCTTTGAAATGTCAAGCCCATCAAAAGCTAAGATGGAAATTCATGATTATAATGGAGACCATGTGGCGTAGAACAAAGGTGTGTCACTCCATCAACTATTGTATTACATTTGTGTATCTAGGCTCTTACATGCTAGTGTGTGCATGTATATATCTTAAGTCACATCATAAGGTTGCACTTGTGGTATCGATTAAAGAATATCTAGATGTTTGATTAATACCTCTTGTGGTGATGACATAAGTTAGTCTTAAGTCATCTCAGTGAGGTATGAATCAAACATGCTAACTTCTCAAGAATCTTGGATTAAAATATTGCATATCATGTCTATTAGTATACCTTTTGATTATGAGTAATTCCTTCAATTGATACAATTTTACATTTTCATACTATATTTGTACCAAGGTTCAAATTGTAGAACTTAATCCCCTGGCCTCACAAGTCCAAGTGCATAAGCTAAACAAGTATTCATCACTTGTATGCACACATTTAGGGGGATAATGGTCTATAATTTGAATCTTTGAGACTAACTTCATTTCCAAGTCTATTATGTGTGTAGTCTCAAACTAGAAAGGAATTTTCGGGCAAAGACAATCACTTCCACTACAAATTTTGATGGGCATCAAAGATTCTTTGCTCTAATAAATGTATCTTTTATACATTTCATAAGGGAATGAGTTTCTCTTGTATATGCTACTCCAACGTCATCTAAAATTGGTAAATATGTATCACATCCTTTTGGATTGCAAATGTCTAAAGTAGCATAGCTTATAAATTCTCCTGTCTAGAACTTAATTGATTAAATAGTGCATATGTTCCTTATGTTGCATGATTATGTTCAATTGGTACTCCTTTTATGCTAATGGTACTTTAAGTTGCAAATAAGTACTCTCAACAGGTATCGATTGAATTCATATATGTGTGTGCACTAAAACTTGAGAACTTAGTGTAATATGCAATTAGTAATCTGCTTATCTATCAAATTATATCAATTAGTGATTTTCAATTAGTATTCTTTGTATATGATCACTAGTTGTACAGTCCATATTTGTGCAATTTCATGTTGCCTCTTGTTATGATAAGAAAATGCTAGGTGACATCTAGACTCCAGGTATTAAGATTCACCTTCGATTTAGTATGGCAATCTTCATTTGATATCTTGGACCTATGTCACAACTATACCAACAAGAGCTTGCAAATGAATTCTAAATCCAACAGAAGTTTGGAACATCACCTTGAAAGGGTAAAATGCAAAGGTACATCACTTATGACACTTCTCCATTACCTTTGTGCCATCTAAGGACCCTTCTCATGATAGTGTGTTCACATCTTGCTTAATCATAATTTCTACCCTTTATATTCTTTGTATCCTTTTTGGAGATTTATGACAAAGGGGGGGAAATTTTGCATTAAAGCTTACCTTTAGTCTTATGTAACTAAGTGTTATAAGATATTTGAAAAGGGGAAAAATTAACAAAAAGGGGGAATCATAAGAAAAACATAAGATATAGAATGTTGATGAGTGCATAGTATATCATGAGCATCACATTTATTTTTTGACACACTGCACCCCATGAATAGTATGATATAAGTTGTCTCCATACTTTGACTCAAATATGTGCTTTTGGCATTTGAGTACAAAAGTGGTATTTTCTGAAATGCACATGTTTAGGGGGAGGAAACTATATCATATGATTCAAAATCGTATTTATCAAATCCTATGTAAGCTTTAAATGTGTTGTCATCAATCACCAAAAAGGGGGAGATTGAAAGTGCATTTATCCCTTTTGTGAGTTTTCATGATTTGGATAACAACACATTTAAAGGTCTAACAAGTTTGCTAAGTGTTGAACAGTAAATTCAGTATGATGAACATACTTGAATAATGTATAATGATCAGTGAACAAAGATTCAACACAAGGTCAAATAACCAATGAGACAATGCAAATGGATATAATATGGTCTCTGTATTTGTTTGAATATATATGGACAAGACCTGAGAAATCACTACATACATATGATCAGAATAGAGGTTGAACTGATTAAGAGGATTGGTCAAGCCAAAGTGAATAAGATATGAGGAATCATGAATTGGCTTGACCATATTACTATCAGTCTATATATGCTTCTATGAGAATCAAACTAGAGCTTGATTAATCTTAACAGTTATATCTAGAAGACATTCAAGCAAGGTTCACAATATTGGACAAATGATTCTCTCAATGGATTATCAATATGATGTGACTCAAGAATGGCTTAATAGGGTGAAGATAGCAAGGAAAGGACTTCGAGGGACTAGGCGAAGGTGAAGGTCAAGCGACGGCTTATGGACCGAGGTACCATGGCTAAGGTGAAGAAGAGAGTACTTGCACTAAGTCGATGAACTAATCAGTTATAAAGAGTTATAATATATTGATGCATCAGTAAGGTGACTTGAAGCCATGATTTGAGCCATATATGGTGAAATGGTACAAGTCACATGGTTTGATTTGTGTTTGCTTCAAAAGGCGAGACAAAGATGTTTGTGATCCTTATGAAGCAACGCCATGGAGAAATCACTCATGAGACACCAATTACTCAAGGAATTTACTTAATTATATTTTATTTATCTTGAGTATAGAAATCATCGTACTCTCAAGGGGGGTCCAAAAAGAAGGTTGGTGTTTGCCAAAGCTCAAGCCTCTATATTCAAAAGCTATTTTGAAAACCAAAATCTCTTGAACGCTCTGTGTCTCACTGTTGTTAGGATTGAGAAACTGCGAGTGTTCTTGTTGAAAAGCAATTGAACTTCTTTAGCTGTAGTTGAGCTTTTTTAGCTGAGTTGAACTTCAGCTAAGTTGAACTTCTTCAACTGTAGTTGAGCTTTTTTAGCTGTAGTTGAGCTTTTTCTGTTGCAGCTGAGCTTTTTCAACTGCAGTTGAACTTCAACTTCAACTGTGAACCTCTCTGACTATATACCAGTTGAACTTGCCTCCGGGCTAGTTAAACTTTGGCTTTTCCTCCTAAACTTTCTGGTCAAGACTAGTTGAGCTAGTCCCCGGGGCGGTTCAACTAGTCTCTGACTCCTCTGCTCAGACTGTCTAGCAGTCTGCCAGTTAGACTGGCAGACTGGCAGACAGGTCTGACCAGGGGTGGTTCAACCACCCCTAGGGCGGTTCAACCAGTCTCTATCAGTTTGACCAGTCTGTGCAACAGTCTACCAGTCAGACTGGCAGACAGGCTGACAGGTCTGCCAGGGGCGGTTCAACCGCCCCCTAGGGCGGTTCAATTGGTCTTGGTTAGTCTAACCAGACTTTGCGACAGTCTGTCAGTCAGTCTGGCAGGCAGGCTGACATTCAGACCAGGGGTGGTTCAACCGCCCCTAGGGCAGTTCAACCAGTCCTCCACGGCAAAATCAGCCCAACGTCTAGTTTTGGAGCCCCACCTATATATACTCACTCCTACCCTCTCCCCATAGAAGAGCACGACTTGAACTCCATTTCTAACCTGAGAAACACCTCCCACTCTCTCTCACACACCTCTTGCCTCTCCCATTTCAAATCCTTGGAGAGAAATTGTAACACCCCTGGTGTTACCGTCACTAAAACTTGAGCATAACATCATAAGCATTGGCATTGCATATGTTTGATACACCTAGAATGCATTCACTAGATAAAAATTTCAAACAAGTTGTATTGTTATGGCATTTTGCAAATAAGACCCTAGTGTAGGATACTTAACCCTGAATAGGGATTTGAAGGGTAAAACAAGACCCAAATAGGGAAAAAACCAAGAGTTTAAGTGCAATAGTCATAAAATGTTCTTAAGAATGGACCTACATTACATTTACACCCCTGAGATATCAAAAATCCTAATTGGAACCCTAGAAAACCCTAAAACTAAACCCTAGGGGGCTAAGTGTAAAATCAATGCACTTTTGGACTAAAGTGCAAAAACTAGTAAAGTAAGGTGTTTTAAGTTATGTGGTTCACAATTATGAAGATTTGCAACTTAAACCCTGAGTTTTGGACTTAATTGCAAAAGAGCCACATTTGAACTCTTTTGACTAAGTCTGAATTTCAGTGTGATGTGCTCATCTTTGTGACCTTGTAACTTTCAAACAAAAGTGATTTTGCCCTAAGGCACCACATCAACTTTGTAGCTCCATGAAAGGGGAACAATTTTGCTTAAGAGTGTAAGCAAGGTTGTTATGGAGAAATTGGAGATAATTAAGTCTAAAGTCTAGCTGTCAGGCTGTTAAAGTCTGAATTTCAGACTGACAGTGTAATTACAGAGACTTTGGGCACGAATTCGAGCTTGATTTAGTAGGAATTTACCCATAGCTGCTATAACAAACTTGTAGCTGAATTCTTGGTCTACAACTTTGATACAAAGCCTTGGGTATGTTGTCACAAAGAATTAGGAGAAAATCTGCTCTAAACTTCGTCTGTCAGGCGCTCTGAAGATCCTTCGCCATTGTATAGTACCAGGATTGGATCAGAGCAACCGCGCATCTCACCGCCGACGACCTCCGCCGCGATTCGTGCCGCCGCCGTTGCGATTTACGCCACCGGTGACCTAATAAGGTTGCCAGGTAATAGCTATTCGTCTGGAGATGACTCTGGTGACTCACCGTCGTACCCCCCTTGCTTTGAGGCCTAAGCAGATAAGCTCGCCGGTGACAGCCGTCGCCCGGCTTGGCGCCACGTACCCTGGCACCTCCACCGGATCGCCGTGAACCGCTGTAATCCTCTATCCATCGCCGGAGTGACCGCCACGGCATAGGACACGAATTCACGCGCGCCAGTGACCTCCCCTTCTCCGACCGCCGCGCGTCACCACTGAAATTCCCGGCCACCGCTGTCGCTCCCTATAAATTGAAGCCACCACGAGCTCCGCAAGGTCATCACACATCCAGCCACCCAGTATTGCCCCCAGCCGATCACCAGTGAGCTCGAATTTTACACTTCCCCCAAACCGGTTCATCCCACTGCAAGAACACCCTCGTCGTGGCCAGTGCAATTGAGGTCAGTTCAAACCATCTGCTCCCTCGTTTGAGTGTCCTTATGTAACCGTGATGCTCATCGACCCGCCCAATTGAACCGAGCTGCCTTAGATCATCGGGAACGCGCTTAGTGGTCCGTTGTTGCCGCTGTCACCGTGGGCAGAGCACTGTAGGGCTCTAATCCAGAAATTAATTTAGGGGAAATGCTCTGGCGAGGTTCAATCTGGTGTCTGCCGCTTGGGGGCGCTAGTCCTTGCTCCGTCCGGCCAGTCTACCTTCGCCGGCATGCAAGCCTCCACCGTGCGACGTCGTGGGCTTCGGTCGGTAAAGAATTAGAAGTACGAGGGGTTCCATGGAAATTGTCAGTGACTAATTGCAATAGTGCAGAGCACTCAGTTCGTGTTATTCAATAACGCAGGGACTTATTCGCAAAACTCTCGAACGCGCGCGCGGGCGCGCGTGCGGGCGCACTTCTACTGGGGTTGGGTCGTCCTGGGCTGGAATCGGCCCAGTACTATTCACGGATTTCCTTTTTCTTTTTCTGCCAGAACTAAAACAACTTTAGAAAGTGGTAGAAAAATGGTAAAAATGTCAAACCAATTTTCCTAGATTCCTTATTTTCCATATTATTTAGTAAAAATAGTTTTATGATTTTTAGATTAAATGAGGAATTTTAGATCATTTAAAATAGCCTAAAACCCTGTTTCTGGATTTTTAGAAAATAGATAATAATTCCAAAAATGCCCAAACTTTTTATTTGAAATTTAAACATTATTTAGAAGCCTTGGGTAGATTTTGGTATGATTTGGACGTTGTTTGATAATTAGAACCCAAAACCCCCACCCCCTGCTCTTTGAACTTCACTGTTGACTCCGGAAACCCTAAGTTCTCGGAGTTCCGTGTAGGAAAGTTGTATTCAAGACTCTAGATAATAAACTCTTATTATCTTTGCACTCTCATGAGCATTACATAGCATTCATTCTTATATATATATGGTTATATTTAGAAAACGAGGAAGAAGTTGAGGTAGAAGAAGAGAAGACTTCACCACCACCACCTGCGGAACATCAGGCAGGAAATTGTTTTTACTTTGACATCTGCGGATCCAAGCCTGACTCACCCATAAACGAAGGCAAGCCCCGGTGCATTTGCCACCTCCTTGTGTTTTAAAAATCTTTCTCACTTGTTTGATGCATTAGGTGATAGGTGTTGAGGTGTTGATTGCTAAAACAATTCCTGCATTACCTTCCTTGGATTTGATTACCTTCCTTGAAATCCCTGTTTTACAAAAGATTTTTGATGCTTAGCCTTGCTTTAAAAAAACAAAAGGTTTTGTTTTTACAAAAGATGTTGTGGCAAAGGTGGGTGGGATGTTTTCAAAAATAAAACTGGATGATGGATCCATCAAGGCCTTGATGGGTTCAACATCGGAAAAGATGTACCTCTGCCAGGTACCAAACTTTGGGTTCAAATGATTAAGCTGAGACCGGGCGGGTGACTTGCACGAGAAGCGAGTCTCGGTGTAGTGTCTCCGTCTGAGTCGATTAAGGACTGTGTCGATGTAGGCTTGATGACCGAGGACCCTTTAACTGGTCACATGCCTCGTCATGGGTAAGCTTTGCCTTAGGCAGACTAAGGCCAGAATAAGATAACACACAATGGGAGTGGAGCGATGGCGAGAGTAGCGTGTACCCTCCATGGCAAGAGGCTGGACGGTGGTGTATCTATGCTCTCGGTTGACGTGAACCTGATCTGGTCTTAAGAACCCCGGTGGCGGGTTGACATATGCAAGGGTTAAGTGCTACATATGTCGTGTGATTGGAGATCCTCAGCTGAGTATAATCGATTCGGATCGCCGTACCTTCGCGGTTATGAAGACTTGGTCACTGCCCTATACGTAGAACTCCAGTAAAGATGAAGGGATTGTTAAGAAATTGGCTAGTGCAGGTTAAGTGTTTGAACTAGGGTAGAAAGAACTCTAGTTGCAGGTAATCTTACTTAACCTGACAAATTAAAATCGGATTTTAAGGATCCACTTTAGTAAGCATTTCTGCAAATAGAGTCATTGATTCTTGATAAACCTTACCTTGACTCCCTTATAACCAGCATACCCTTGAGAGTCTTTTCTTTAGTCGGGTAAGTCTTGTTGAGTAATTCCATACTCAGGGTTTTATTCCTCGTTGTTTTTAGGTGAGGAAGCAACAAACTTTTGTTGTTTCTGTTCCAAGGTGGTCACAAAAGAAGAAAACCAAGAGTAAAGCTGTGGGAGGAAGGGTTCCTCCATAAGAACTTTTGTTTAATACTTATCGGGAGGGTTTTTTTTGCCTCCCTTAGTTCTGTAATAATAATACTATGCACTCATAGGTTATATCCTAGTCTGTAATATATAACTTTGTCTTACTTTTAAAATAAAGGTAAGTTTATGTAATTGCTTCCACATTCTCGTAACTCCGATGCTTGTAATGTTTGCGTGACGGGTGAAACGCTCTTGGGAAAGGTAAGAAAAGCAGATATCGAACTTGTCAAGTGATTCAAGGGCACCTACAGGGTTGTCTGAGGTCCGTTGGACAAGGACAATTGTAGGTGGGCCTAATGACTTGGGAGATTCCATCACAGCTGGTATCGGAGCGAAGCCCTTCTCTACAGATATTACGAGGCATCTTCAAAAGGATTTTTTAAAAAGACTTATCTAAAAAAATCTCTTCCCTTCTTACCTAAGTATTTCTGAAGAGTTTATCCTAAAGACCAGATAGTAAGAGTGCAACATATAGAAGGTGTGAATCAACTAAGGTTGATTCTGTAATTACACATGCATCATGCTAAGAACTATGCTAATAAAATTTTCTCCCTTAGAAAAATGTCGCCACGCACGAGGAGAACTACGCGCAAGCATACTGGCCCAATTGGTGTGCCAAGTCATCAACTTGCCCCAAGACACGAGGATAGCAGTAGTGGGAGTAACGATCTGATCGGGGATCTTGAAGCGAGAGTTAATCAGCTTCAAATAGAACTCCAACGTAGGATTGACATATGGGTCGCGGATGGCGACATAATCAATGAATTGAGAAGCGACGTCCGCCGCCTACGAGATCAGCTCGCGGATCGAGATTTAGCACTCGACTGGGTGGTTCAATCTCGTTCGCTTGCCTGGGCTAAGGAGGCAAAAGCTCGAGCCCGAGTAGAAGAGCTTAGCTCAGCCATTGATAACCTGCAGGCTTATTGCAATACTCTACATGAAGAAGTTCATGTACTGTATTCACAACTACACCCCAGTGCACCTGCAGATCCTGTCGGGACAGAAGCCGGACCTTCTCATGTAGCGGGAGAAGCTTTTGGTGGCGAATTGGACCTTTTCAGGCCCCCTCCCTCTATGAGGTTGGTCGATGAGTGGTCTCCTACGCCCGACAACAAGGCTACCAGGAGCAACAAGAAGCAGAAGTAGTATAGTGTAATAGTAGAAATAGTAGTGATGCATAATAGGTAGTGTAATGCTGTTGTAAAATTCGAGTCTGTAACATTACTCTTTTTAGTAATGTAAAATGGATGGTTTTCTTTGGCATATTATATTGTTTTCAAATGTTTGTTGCCACAGATGCCTTCTCGGACTCGTGCTCAGGATGGGGCTAGTACCTCCCATGGGAGGGAGGCAACACCAAACCCACCTCCAGTACCCCCGACACTTGCCGAGGCTATCGCTGCCTTGGTAAACGCTACCGCAGATAATACCCGTTTCCTACGGGAGATGGCAGGTCAGCAACTACAACAACAAGGCGGGCGGGGCTATCCGCAGGGCCCCCGTGAGACATCTTATTTGGACTTCTCTGAAACGCGCCCACCGTTGTTCATCAAGGCAGAAGACCCTTTAGAGGCGGATGAATGGATCCACGTCATTGAGCAGAAATTTGGACTTCTTCGATGTTCCGAAACTCAGAAGCCCTGTTCGCAGCTCAGCAATTGTGTGGCCCTGCCAGCACCTGGTGGGGGAACTTTGTGGCCGTTCAGCCGGCCAATCATCAGATTACCTGGGATGAATTCAAGCTGGCCTTCAGAGAGCATTACATACCGGAAGGCGTACTCCACATGAAACAGGAGGAATTCATGAAGTTGAAGCAAGGTGGAGATACTGTCACCCAGTATCTCAATAAATTTAATCACTTATCACAATATGCAATTGACCAAGTCAACACCGACCTAAAGAAGAATAACTGTTTCATGAGGGGTTTAAATGATTCGATGCAAAGGAAAATGGCTACCTGCATCGACCTCACATACAGAAGGGCTGTCAGCACAGCGCTGGCAGTTGAATCTAAATATACAAGTTCTGGAAAGTCCAAGGGTTTTGGAGGTAATAGGCCTAATCAGGGCTCCGAGAAAAGGCAACGGTTAGTTATCCGACCTTTTAATCAGGGTCATTCCTCATCACGTCCACCCTCCTTCCCATTCAAACAACCAGTGTTCATCCGTCTCAATGCTGCCCCCACTACAACAAGTCAGGCGGGTGCCCCTGGCACTCGATTCCCTGCCCTTCCCAGTTCGTCAATAGGATGCTTCAATTGCGGAAAATCTAGGCACTTTATTAAGGATTGCCCCTACCCGAAGCAGAATCGCTCAAATAATCAACAAGGTACTGGGAATTCCTCTCAAGCTAAGGGAAATGTGGACAAGAATATAAAGAAGACGGGACGAATTTATTACACTCAAGTGGCCACCACACCGGACGGCGAACCGGTAATGATGGGTACGTTCCTTGTGGCCAATCATCCCGCACTTATTCTCTTTGATTCTGGTGCTTCGCATACATTCATCAACAAGAAATTTGTGGAGCAACATTGCATTCCATACCATGAATCAAGGGAAGGGTTTAAAATACATTCGCCTGGGGGACAACTCTTTACTAAGGAAGTGGCTTTCCAAGTGCCTGTAATATTGGCCGGACGGGACTTTCCTACTAATATGATTGTTCTGAAAGGCCAAGACCTAGATGTGATTTTGGGCATGAATTGGTTGGCCCAACATAAAGCAACCCTCAACACTGATCAGAGAACCATCAGGTTGAGTCATAACCAAGAGGAAATTCTTTTGTCTATCCCCATTCCAGCCAAAACTACTGGCAGAATATATGAAGCCATCATACCAGAGATCAAGGATATTCTGGTAGCATGTGAGTTCCCAGACGTCTTTCCAGAAGATTTGCCTGGATTGCCACCCGAAAGGGAAGTAGAGTTTGTAATTGAGTTGAAGCCCGGTACGGCTCCCATTTCTAGAAGATCGTACTGAATGCCTCCAAACGAATTGGCAGAACTCAAGATTCAATTGCAAGATCTACTTGAGAAAGGATTCATCCGGCCAAGCTCGTCACCATGGGGTTGCCCAGCCATATTCGTCATGAACAAGGATCAAACATTATGAATGTGCGTGGATTATCGACCCCTGAATGAGGTCACTATCAAGAACTAGTACCCTCTCCCACGGATTGACATTTTATTTGATCAACTGACTGGAGCAAGGGTATTCTCCAAGATTGATCTCAGATCGGGCTATCATTAGATCTGTATTCGGCCCAAGGATATACCAAAGACCGCATTCACTACGCGGTATGGTTTATTTGAATACCTGGTAATGTCTTTCGGACTGACAAATGCTCCTGCCCACTTCACTTATCTGATGAACTCGATATTCATGCTCGAGTTGGACAAATTCGTGGTGGTCTTCATAGATGATATCTTAATATATTCCAAGAATGAAGAGGAGCATGCTCAACACTTACAGATCGTATTGACGCGCTTAAGAGAACATCAATTATATGCCAAGTTTAGTAAGTGCGCGTTTTGGCTGGAAGGAATTCAATTTCTGGGACACGTGTTATCTGCCAGGGGGATTGCAGTAGATCCTAGCAAGGCCAAGGATATTTTGGAGTGGAAACCCCCAACCACTATTCATCAAGTCCAAAGTTTCCTTGGACTAGCTGGCTATTATCGCCGATTTATACCGGATTTTTCTAAGCTTGTGAAGCCAATCACAAGTCTATTGAAGAATGAGACTAAATTCAATTGGTCTTCAAAGTGTAATGAAGCTTTTGAGCAATTGAAGATATTATTAACCACTGCTCCGGTATTGGCTCAACCGAACATTAATAAGCCCTTTGATGTGTATTGTGATGCATCAGGCAGTGGTCTCGGCTGTGTATTAATGCAAGAGGGCCGAGTAATCGCATATGCTTCAAGGCAGTTGCGCCGGCATGAGGAGCATTATCCCACTCATGATCTGGAGCTAGCTACAGTGGTTCATGCCCTGAAGATCTTGCGTCATTATCTGTTGGGTAATATCTGTCACATTTATACAGATCATAAAAGCTTGAAGTATAACTTCACCCAGTCAGAGTTGAACATGAGACAAAGGCGATGGCTTGAGCTTATTAAGGACTATGAATTGGAAATTCATTATCACCCGGGCAAGGCCAATGTAGTGGCAGATGCACTTAGCCGTAAGGTTTCCTGTCACTGTCTTACGGTGAAGACCTCTGACAATACACTATGCCAGGAGATGGAGAAGTTAAACCTGGAAATGATCCAACAAGGAGCCTTAAGTCAGCTAAAGCTTGAGTCAGTCCTTTTACAAAGGATAATGGATGCTCAAAAGGATAATGAGGGTATGAAACACATCCATGAGAAGATAGAGGCTGGAAAAGCCAAATGCTTCAGAAAGGATGATCAAGGCATTGTATGGTTCAACAACCGCATAGTTGTGCTGAAGAATGAATAGCTCCCCGAGCAAATTTTAGATGAAGCACATCTTAGTCGCTATTCTATTCATCCCAGAAGCACTAAGATGTATCAAGATCTAAAACAACATTATTGGTGGACAAAGATGAAAATTTAAATCGCACGCTATGTGGCAAGGTGTGACACATGCAAACGTGTCAAGGCCATACATATGAAGACTGTAGGTCCATTACAATCTTTACCAATACCAACATGGAAATGGGAAGATATAAGTATGGACTTCATTGTGGGATTACCCAGAACAGCAAAAGGCTTTGACTCCATTTGGGTTATCATTGATCGACTTACAAAGATCGCCCACTTCCTTCCAGTCAAAGTAAAATATCCCGTCATCACCTATGCGGAACTGTACATTGCTCGCATTCTCAGTTTGCATGGGGTTCCGAAGACTATAGTGTCGGATCGTGGACCTCAATTCGTATCCAAATTCTGGGAAGAACTTCATAAATCCCTGGGTACCAAATTGCTCCACAGTTCGGCCTATCATCCTCAAACAAGTGGGCAGATTGAGAGGGTCAATCAGATACTTGGAGATATGTTGCGGGCATGTGTTCTAGAGTTTCCACAGAAATGGGATGAATGTTTACCTTTAGCAGAGTTCTCATATAATAATAGCTATCAAGAAAGCATCAAGATGGCACCCTTTGAAGCTTTATATGGACGACGATGTCGTACTCCGCTAAATTGGTCTGAACCTGGTGAAAGATTTTTCTTCAGGCCTGATATGGTGAAAGAGACCGAAGAAAAGGTTTAGAGAATCATTCATCATTTGAAGAAAGCTCAAGCTCGTCAGAAAAGTTATGCAGACAAACGACAAATGCCCTTGTATTTTCTGGTCGGAGATTATGTTTATCTGGAGATCTCCCCAATAAAGGGTGTATCACGTTTCGGAGTTAAAGGGAAGCTTGCACCCCGGTATATTGGCCCATTCCATATACTTGAGCAGTGTGGACCAGTGGCATACCGACTTCAACTACCCGAAACCTTGTCTGCTGTACATAATGTGTTCCACGTGTCACAATTGAAGAAGTGTCTTTGGGTTCCCGATCGAACCATTGAAGTGACAGATGTTGTCCTGGAACCAGACTTGACATATTCAGAGCACCCTATTCGAGTCTTGGATCAAAAGGACAGGATTACCCGAAAGAAAACTCTCAAGTTTTATAAGATACAGTGGAACCAACATTCCGAAGATGAGGCTACATGGGAAACTCAGGACTTTTTAGAAAAGAATTTCCCAGGCTTTTTAGCCTCATGTAATTTGTAAAATATGTATAGTTGTTGTAATAAAGGAGTAAATCCCCAAACCACCCCTCCTTTGTACCAGAAATAAGGAAATAAAAGTATGACGTGTTTCCTTTTCCATTACTTACCCTAGGACTTTTAATCTCGGGACGAGATTCTTTTATGGGGGGAAGGATGTAACACCCCTGGTGTTACTGTCACTAAAACTTGAGCATAACATCATAAGCATTGGCATTGCATATGTTTGATACACCTAGAATGCATTCACTAGGTAAAAATTTCAAACAAGTTGTATTGTTATGGCATTTTGCAAATAAGACCCTAGTGTAGGATACTTAACCCTGAATAGGGATCTGAAGGGTAAAACAAGACCCAAATAGGAAAAAACCTAAAGTTTAAGTGAAATAATCATAAAATGTTCTTAAGAATGGACCTACATAACATTTACACCCCTGAGATATCAAAAATCCTAATTGGAACCCTGGAAAACCCTAAAACTAAACCCTAGGGGGCTAAGTGTAAAATCAGTGCACTTTTGGACTAAAGTGCAAAAACTAGTAAAGTAAGGTCTTTTAAGTTATGTGGTTCACAATTGTGAAGATTTGTAAATTAAACCCTGAGTTTTGGACTAAATTGCAAAAGAGCCACTTTTGAACTCTTTTGACTAAGTCTGAATTTCAGTGTGATGTGCTCATCTTTGTGACCTTGTAACTTTCAAACAAAAGGGATTTTGCCCTAAGGCACCACATCAACTTTGTAGCTCCATGAAAGGGGAACAATTTTGCTTAATAGTGTAAGCAAGGTTGTTATGGACAAATTGGAGATAATTAAGTCTAAAGTCTAGCTGTCAGGCTGTTAAAGTCTGAATTTCAGACTGACAGTGTAATTACAGAGACTTTGGGCACGAATTCGAGCTTGATTTAGTAGGAATTTACCCATAGTTGCTATAACAAACTTGTAGCTGAATCCTTGGTCTACAACTTTGATAAAGAGCCTTGGGTATGTTGTCACAAAGAATTAGGAGAAAATCTGCTCTAAACTTCGTCTGTCAGGCGCTCTGAAGATCCTTCGCCATTGTATAGTACCAGGATTGGATCAGAGCAACCCCGCATCTCACCGTCGACGACCTCCACCGCGATTCGTGCCGCCGCCGTTGTGATTTACGCCACCAGTGACCCGATAAGGTTGCCAGGTAATAGCTATTTGCCTGGAGATGACTCCGGTGACTCACCGTCGTACCCCCCTTGCTTTGCGGCCTGAGCAGATAAGCTCGCCGATGACAGCCGTTGCCCGGCTTGGCGCCACGTACCCTGGCACCTCCACCAGATCGCCGTGAACCGCTGTAATCCTCTGTCCATCGCCGGAGTGATTGCCACAGCATAGGACACGAATTCACGCACGCCTGTGACCTCCCCTCCTCCGACCGCCGCGTCACCACTGAAATTCCCGGCCACCGCTGTCGCTCCCTATAAATTGAAGCCACCGCAAGCTCCACAAGGTCATCACACATCTAGCCACCTAGTATTGCCCCCAGCCGATCACCAATGAGCTCGAATTTTACACTTCCCCCAAACCGGTTCATCCCACCGCAAGAACACCCTCGCCGTGGCCAGTGCAATTGAGGTCAGTTCAAAACCTTCTGCTCCCTCATTTGAGTGTCCTTATGTAATCGTGATGCTCATCGACCCGCCCAATTGAACCGAGCTGCCTTGGATCATCGGGAACACGCTTAGTGGTCCGTTGTTGCCGCTGTCACCGTGGGCAGAGCACTGTAGGGCTCCAATCCAGAAATTAATTTAGGGGAAATGCTCTGGCGAGGTTCAATCCGGTGTCTGCCGCTCGGGGGCGCTAGTCCTTGCTCCGTCCGGCCAGTCTACCTTCACCGGCGTGCAAGCCTCCGCCGTGCGACGTCGTGGGCTTCGGTTGGTAAAGAATTAGAAGTACGAGGGGTTCCATGGAAATTGTCAGTGACTCATTGCAATAGTGCAGAGCACTCAGTTCGTGTTATTCAATACCGCAGGGACTTATTCGCAAAACTCTCGGACGCGGGCGCGGGCGTGCGTGCGTGCGCACTTCTGCTAGGGTTGGGCCGTCCTGGGCTAGAATCGGCCCAGTACTATTCATGGATTTCCTTTTTCTTTTTCCGCCAGAACTAAAACAATTTTAGAAAATGGTAGAAAAATGGTAAAAATGTCAATTCAATTTTCCTAGATTCCTTATTTTCCATAGTATTTAGTAAAAATACTTTTATGATTTTTAGATTAAATGAGGAATTTTAGATCATTTAAAATAGCCTAAAACTCTGTTTCTGGATTTTTAGAAAATAGATAATAATTCCAAAAATGCCCAAACTTTTTATTTGAAATTTAAACATTATTTAGAAGCCTTGGGTAGATTTTGGTATGATTTGGACCTTGTTTGATAATTAGAACCCAAAACCCCCACCCCCTGCTCTTTGAACTTCACTGTTGACTCCGGAAACCCTAAGTTCTCGGAGTTCCGTGAAGGAAAGTTGTATTCAAGACTCTAGATAATAAACTCCTATTATCTTTGCACTCTCATGAGCATTACATAGCATTCATTCTTATATATATATATGGTTATATTTAGAAAACGAGGAAGACGTTGAGGTAGAAGAAGAGAAGACTTCACCACCACCACCTGCGGAACATCAGGCAGGAAATTGTTTTTACTTTGACATCTGCGGATCCGAGCCTGACTCACCCATAAACGAAGGCAAGCCCCGGTGCATTTGCCACCTCCTTGTGTTTTAAAAAATCTTTCTCACTTGCTTGATGCATTAGGTGATAGGAGTTGATTGCTAAAACAATTCATGCATTACCTTCCTTGGATTTGATTACCTTCCTTGAAATCCCTGTTTTACAAAAGATTTTTGATGCTTAGCCTTGCTTTAGAAAAATAAAAGGTTTTGTTTTTACAAAAGATGTTGTGGCAAAGGTGGGTGGGATGTTTTCAAAAATAAAATTGGATGATGGATCCATCAAGGCCTTGATGGGTTCAACATCGGAAAAGATGTACCTCTGCCAGGTACCAAACTTTGGGTTGAAATGATTAAGCTGAGATCGGGCGGGTGACTTGCACGAGAAGCGAGTCTCGGTGTAGTGTCTCCGTCTGAGTCGATTAAGGACCGTGTCGATGTTGGCTTGATGACCGAGGACCCTTTAACTGGTCACATGCCTCGTCATGGGTAAGCTTTGCCTTGGGCAGACTAAGGCCAGAATAAGATAACACGCAATGGGAGTGGAGCGATGGCGAGAGTAGCGTGTACCCTCCGTGGCAAGAGGCTAGACGGTGGTGTATCTGTGCTCTCGATTGACGTGAACCTGATCTGGTCTTAAGAACCCTGGTGGCGGGTTGACATATGCAAGGGTTAAGTGCTACATATGTCGTGTGATTGGAGATCCTCAGCTGAGTATAATCGATTCGGATCGCCGTACCTTCACGGTTATGAAGACTTGGTCACTGCCCTATACGTAGAACTCCAGTAAAGATGAAGGGATTGTTAAGAAATTGGCTAGTGCAGGTTAAGTGTTTGAACTAGGGTAGAAAGAACTCTAGTTGCAGGTAATCTTACTTAACCTAACAAATTAAAATCGGATTTTTAAGGATCCACTTTAGTAAGCATTTCTGCAAACAGAGTCATTGATTCTTGATAAACCTTACCTTGACTCCCTTATAACCAGCATACCCTTGAGAGTCTTTTCTTTAGTCGGGTAAGTCTTGCTAAGTAATTCCATACTCATGGTTTTATTCTCCGTTGTTTTTAGGTGAGGAAGCAACAAACTTTTGTTGTTTCTGTTCCAAGGTGGTCACAAAAGAAGAAAACCAAGAGTAAAGCTGCGGGAGGAAGGGTTCCTCCATAAGAACTTTTGTTTAATACTTATCGGGAGGGGTTTTTGCCTCCCTTAGTTCTGTAATAATAATACTATGCACTCATAGGTTATATCCTGGTCTGTAATATATAACTTTGTCTTACTTTTAAAATAAAGGTAAGTTTATGTAATTGCTTCCACATTCTCGTAACTCTAATGCTTGTAATGTTTGCGTGACGGGTGAAACGCTCTTGGGAAAGGTAAGAAAAGCAGATACCGAACTTGTCAAGTGATTCAGGGGCACCTACAGGGTTGTCTGAGGTCCGTTGGACAAGGACAACTGTAGGTGGGCCTAATGACTGGGGAGGTTCCGTCACAGAAATCTTTGAGTAAGATTGAGAGCTGTGGTTTTTGTGCTTCATCTTCAAATCCTTCTTGTTCTTCTTGATTCGAGCTTTGGTACTACATCGAGTTCTTTGTGAATTCATTACTCTTAGAGCTTCTAGCTCCTAGACGACTAGGTGTCGCTTGTGAGTCTCCAAATCTTGTGGAAGACCACAAGAAAGTTTGTATTACCCGCTCATTTGAGCAAATATTAGTGTGTGGGCTTGACCTTTATGGTCAGAAAAGGGAGGATTAGGGTTGAAAGAGACCCGACTCTTTGTGGGCGCCTCAATGAGGAAGTAGGGCACCTTGGTGGTGTGACCGAACCTCGGGATAAATCTTGTGTCTCTTGTGTTCTTGTTCATTGTGTTTGTTCATGTTCTTCATTCTCTCACCATTCCGTGGAGGAATTGTTTATATCTTTTTAGTGTGTGTGGGTCACCGACGAGCTCTAGCGACGGCGACAAAGCGTGAGAGAGGGTGAGCGTGGGCAAAATGAGGTAGGGGAGAGGGAGCGGGTGCAGGCGATGCTCACAAGGGAGCTGGGGCGTGGGCAAGCGACGTGGCTGATCTTCTTAGCATGCGTGCGCGCGGGTCAGTAGCAGTTCATGGGGAAGGCGGAGCTGACAGGGTTGGCTCACAGCACAGCTAGAGAGAGAGGGTGCGGAGTGAACGGTTCGTGGCGCTAACGGATGGGGCCCGCGGGACAGAGAGAGAACGGGGCACATGCGAGGGAAGCCGACGCCGACAGATCGACCCCACCGGACAGAGGGAGAGAGGGAGCGAGTACGTGCGGGCTAGCGCCGAGAGGCAGGGTCCGCCTGTTAGGGAGGGAGCGGGCGCGCGAGTGGGGCTGGGCCGAACTGGACCT
The DNA here is from genome assembly GCF_902167145.1 of Zea mays. Lineage (NCBI taxonomy): Eukaryota > Viridiplantae > Streptophyta > Magnoliopsida > Poales > Poaceae > Zea > Zea mays. The sequence goes on from NC_050105.1 coordinate 91,174,853, forward strand.
CTTTGGGCTGAAATGAGTTTTCGTTTTCCCTTTGGATTTCTAATTCCTTTTCTTTTATTTTCTCTATGGAATTCAATTCAAATCAAACCACAATTCAAATTCAAATATTTCAAACATGTGCATCAACCAAAAACAAAGTTTAAGCTCGTCATGATGCAAACATTCGTATCTCCCCTATGTTTTAATATTCCAAAGAAAATAATACATCACCCCCAAAATTAACCCAATATTCTATTTAAGAGAAGAGAGAGGGAAATCTTTAGAGGTGGGAAAAGGGGTAACACCTGAATTTGGTAGATATTAGAGAAGAAATTTTATACCCCCAAATTCAGGATGTTACAAGAAGTCGCCAACGCGGATCGACAACCTAGGCCACCGGCGAAGAACAGTGGCAACCACTTCGAGGAGTTGATGTTCTCATCGTGCCAGAACCACGGCTTTCCCGTCTGCCATAAGCTCTAGGAGCGTGAGCTTCTAAGAACTTCATCTTCAAGCCCCTGCCAAGAAAGCAAAGTAGGAGGAACCGGCCAAGCCAATGGAGCAAGAGCCTCCCGCCGAGGATTTCCCTAAAACAATGGGGTGCCTTATGATCTTCGGTTGGACCAAAGCATATGGCTAAAAGCTCCACCTCAAGGCGGCCCACCGCAAGGTGCTTGCGGCAGAGCCTACCATCCCGCAGTATCTACGATGGTCAGAGTTCCCCATCGTCTTCGACCGCCGCGACCACTCGGATAGGATCCCACACCCAGGGACCTACCTCCTCATTATCGACCTAGTTATGGGCTTGAAGCGCCTCTCCAAGGTACCCATGGACAAGGGAAGCAGCCTCAATATCATGTATATTGAGAACTTCGACTGTTTAGGGATCGCACGCTCCACGCTACGACCTAGCTCGGCGTTGTTCCACGGCGTCATCCCTTGCCACCAGGCCTAACCATTGGGTAGATTGCTCTGCCTGTCACATTTGACGACCCCTTCAACTTTTGCACTGAGCGGCTGCAGTTTGAGGTGGTGGACTTCTCGGGGGTCCTATAACGCCATCCTCGAAAGATCGTGCTACGCCAAGTTCATGGTCATGTCGAACTACACATATCTGAAGTTGAAGATGGCTCGACCACACAAAATCATCATGACTTCCGCTTCGTTCAAAGCCTTGTACACCTGCAAGTAGGCCAATAGCGAGCTCGCCTCAACGCTTCCTAAGGACGCCGCCTGCGCACCCAGAAGCGGATCTTGGACCCTCGATCCTGCAGAAGACAACGAGGGCTTCCCGACCAGCACCATCGACCACCCTAAGTGTGCGCGAATTAGTGCAACACTCCTCGACAATTAGGGAGGGGCACTCGCCACATCAACAAAGAAAGGCACAAGGGCTGCGATGAGGAGGCTGTGCAAGATCTAGATAGGAAGGGTTTGTAAGAAAACTATTCCCTAGTACCAGACCCAAAATCTGTACCAGCTAGGACAGATGAATGAAACTCGGGGGATGTATGTTAAACAATTCAAGTCCATGAATAAGAGCGGGCTCCATTCCTTCTGACTAGGCCTGCAAGCGGGGTGGATGTAAGCGGGTATTTTAGGTGGGTTTAAGAAATGGGTTTGTTTTGGTGGGTTGTGATGGGTTTTAATTGTGAACGGGTTGGGTTTATTTTGTATTCTGGGTCAAAATGGTTGATACCCATGGGTGTAGATGGGTTTGCATAGGTGTGGGCTTCCATGGGTCTTCACCCATCCATAGACCATAGGACTGTATTCGAGTCGACTCCCAACTTAGTCCTAAGTCCCAACATACCCAACTCAACCCTAACTCCCCAAGTCTTCACCCGTGCACCGGCGCCCGCATCCTGCTTCCTGTCCCGATGGCCAGAGTCTCCCCTCTCCCCAAGTCTTCGCCTCGGCGGAAGGAGCTCCCCTGGCCCCTGCTGACGCCCGACGCTAATTAGACACTTTCACACTTAGACGCTGACGCCCCTATCCCCTGTCCCCTAGTGCGCGCTCTTGCGTACGAAGCGAACACACTGTCGCCCCGGGGACCGTTCACACATGGTTCTTTTCTTTTCACTTACAGGGAGATTTATGCGTCGTTTGGTGGGCTTCTGATGCTACCTGAATGTGCCCTTCCACTGTTGCTAGCTTCGAGCTTGATCAGAGACTCTTTCCACTACTGCTAGTGTATGTTTCTTGCCAAAAAGATTATTGTTCACTAAGGATCTTTAACATATGTTTTTTGTTATTCTCTCGAGACCTAAATGTTCATCGACCAAACTTGTTTTTGTATCAGTGTATAATATTATTGTCACTGTTTTTGTATGTTGTGGACTATGTTTTTGTATGTCATTGAAACTACCTATAAAGTTGTCACTATGTATCAGTGTATGTGTATGCAGTTGGCTTGATGTGAGACAATAAGCTGAACCCACGGGGTTTCCATAGGTTTCCACCCAATTACGGGTTGGTTTGGGGTCAAAAATATTATTGGATGGGTTGGGTTTAATTTCCTTCTTATATTTTTGGGTGGGTGTGGGATGGATATCAAAGTTACTAGATTTAGGTATGGGTGGGCGTGGATTGGATTTTTTGCCATTAGCAGTCCTACTTCTGACCCCACTCCAGAAAAGCAGAATGTGACGACCAAGTCACCGGGACCGACCAGGCCGCCACATTCTGCTTGGGGGCTGAAGAAGTAGGCACCACCTCACCACTATCGCAAAACACACGCAACTTCCTAGACACCCCTAGTCGTCCCAGAAAAGCTAGCATCGGAAGGCCTCAAAGGCCGTGGCTTCAGAGAATTCAGAGCAACCAAGTAGTGCTTAAGGGAAAAAGAATGGCACATCGTTTAATACAGACAATATTGCGTGCAAAAGGCACCAACTAATCTCTACTACTCTATAAGAACCTAACGTAGACCGTGGTGCACGGTTCTGCCTCCTCACGGCGCATATGACTCACATGTTAGTATCTCCCTTCTTCCCCGTGCGCGCCCTCTCCCCTCTACCCCTACATTCGCATGGTCCTCGCCGCAATCCCCTCACTGATCAATGCCTTGGCCATGGAAGGAAAAATCTCGTCACTGTCACAGAAGGAAACACATCCCCTCGCTGTTATCCAAGTCTCGCAGCAATCCAGCACGCAGGAATCCCATCGTCGACGACTCGAGCGCGCAGGACCACCCCGCCCAATCATTCCCCCCATGCACCGTGGATGCCCTGCCCATATCCCCCGCGCCCCAAACGCAATCCACGCCTCACCGCTATGGAAGGAATCGCAACCCAATCCCCTCGTCGCCATCCAGCGTACAGGACCACCATTGGCCCGCATCCCATCACAAGTGCATGACCACCCCGCCATCTCATTCTTCCCATTCTACATGCCAGCCCGCCCGGATCTTGCGATGCTTGAGTACTTCCCATTCTACGCGCCAGCCCCACCCAGATCTTGCGATGCTCGGGTATAAGATGGAAGACACCTCTCTGAGCACTCAAATCTGAATACCACACCTCTCTGAAACACAAACATACTTGGTTTACGAAATAGAGAACTACTCGTGTGGTTGTTCATATGGCAATTTCAGGTTTGTGTTTCTAAGTTTTATATATGTTTCCTTTTCTCTAATTGACTGTAGCTTTATCATCTGTGCACCCTTTACGTAAATAAATAGAGTATTAGTTGTAGTTGAATCAATATTTGTGGGCAATGTGTCTTGCACGACATTTTTTATATTGAGTGTACCACATGAGCTATTTTAGCACTTGTCAGATTTTTTACTTTTAAAACATCAGTCACTCAGATCTGAACACCACACCTCTCTTCACAAATATTAATATGATATGCAGTATGATATCTAGAGTTTTGTCTAAAAATATATCTACCTGGCCTCAAAATTCATGGTTTCCCTTTATATGAAACTGTAGTTCCTGTCAGATCACGACAATTATATGAAATTGTACACTTATCCAAAAATTTTGATGGTTCAAACTATGTCCTATATACCAGGATAATCTATTCAACATGTTGCAGTTCTTATCATATCACGAAGATTAACCTGTTCAAGGTGATTCAATCCCCTTAGCCCTATCCTTTGTCTTATTAGTCCATACTTGTATACACTATGTTGTTTCAGTTCGGTGTCTCTATCCTGAACTTCTATGTCTTTGGTAAAGTACTCCCATCTAATGTCATTCTTAGTCGTGATAAATTGTTGAATTAGGAAGAAAATGTGTTGCGACATAGTTGTCTATTTTCACATTTTTGTGAATTGATTTAAGGGTGTCACTGTTTTTTCCCAATTCATCTATCAGTCTGCTACACAAATTTGTGATCTCCCTTTATTTTATTTATGAGTCAACTATGTCTATCTTCACACATTTGTGAATTGATTTAAGGGTATCACTGTTTTTCATAATTCATCTATCAGGCTGCTACACAAATTCCTGACCTATCTTTATTTTAATTGTGAATTGATTTAAGGGTAAGTTGCATTTCTCATCCCTTTTTAACATAATTCTCTCGGTCACCTTGTTGACTTTTCATGCTACTGTCCACACTTTTTGCTCGACCTTTCACTTCCCATTATGAAGCAAAGCTCTTCCCTCGCTTGACGTTGCTTTTGAAAATATCTATGCAGTCCTCATAAAGTTCATAAAAGTCTGACAATGCTAAGTACATGGTAATTGCTAATGAGCATGAATAATTAGGGTATGTTGTTCGAGTATGTGCTCAGTTGTTGTTGTTGTCCCCCTTTTTATCGTTTTGTTTCCTGATTTCGACGATACCATTACCTGGGACGCTCACGAGACTTATATAATATACTATCCTTCTATGGAATCAATGTGTTGATTAATATTCGCTACATATTTATCATTGTTTATTTTTTATCAATGACAAAGCACATGTGCAATCTTATATATACCTTTAAGATATGTAAACGTCTACTTTTGGTGATGCTAATAAAAGTATAGAATAACATATAATATTTTTGCATATCAATGTATTTTATCACTATTTGAATTGCGCACAAATTTCATGTCATTAGTGTTAATTTGTGAGATATGGGGTTGATGATATACATGTTGTTCGTTTTCATGTAATCGTTGTGCACTAATATTTATCGAATAATTTATACGTCGTCGCAACACACGGGCACATAGCTAGTCATTCGAGAAGTTCAATCCATTAGCAGTACAAGACATTAAGAGAGACGTCGACTAAGCGTCGGCGAACGGACCACCGGTAGAGAGCTCCAAACACCAGGGCCTGGTCATGACTCATGAGGAACATCAGGTTGACCTAGCCCATGATCGACCAGGCAAGGGCGGACCTGCTCCTCAATATTGTCCAGGTCCTCATCGCTTTGACCGGAGGCGAAGCCATCTACAATTATGGAGGCATAGATCTTGTCAAAGTGGGAGACCATTTACCCTAGGACCATGCTACTCCCATGATACACACCCTCGACAACCACACGCTCTACATACTCCGACAGCACCCACAATTAGTCGATCAGAGAGACCTCGATCGACGACGGAGGAGAGAGGTGAGCGCACACTGAGCCAACGACCCATAGAAGATCTTGAACTTCGGCGCTTCACTCTGAGAGCGAGGTCCCTGCCTACTCCCTCGAGGCAAGAGGACCATCGCGGGCGAGCGAAAGCTCTCGCGCCTAGCCTTTCGCCGTCGTCGTCACCTCTTCTGCCACCTTCTTAGCATCTTGAGCTTGGGAGAACATTTTTTGGAGCTTTTTGAAAGAAATGAGCTAAGAGGGCTTGCTATGCTGGAATACGCAAGCACAAGAACAAGAGAAGAACTGACCTTCGACTGCATTGCGCTCTTTTAGGAGCTCAGAGTTTGCCCCCTCCAAACGAGCGTTGGCCTCCCTAAGAGTGTGTTTGATTTGAGGAATGAAGTGATCCATCTTCTTCTCACTCCTCACTTTTTTATTTGGTTTGGGGAATAGAATGGGTTGATCCATCACCACCCCATTCCTCATAAGCTAATAATTAGTATATACATGAGGAGTGGGTTGATTCCACCAAAATTGATGGAATGAACTTATGATGTATCACCTCATGAAGCATAGAGTGACTCCACAAACCAAACACACCGTAAGAGTCGACTTAGCCTCCTCGACCAGGGCCCTTGTCTCGCGGAGGACCCCTTGGAGTTGAGACCTCTCCTCTCGGAGGCGATTTGCATCACCTCGCGCAACGTCATGCTCCGTGCGTAGGCTCGACGCCTCACCTTGAAGTCGATCGACCTCGAGATGGGCGGCCCTCGCGCGTAACTGCTCCAATTCCACCTAAACGTACAACAATGCCTCTGTCCAAGCCGTTAACCGCATGAAGAGACACTACAAGGAACAATCAGACAATTTGTTGAATATCGACCGGAAAAAGAACAAGACAAGAGGAGCGAGCTAGAAGGGAGCACTCACATGGCCAAAAGGGACAAAATCTCGCGTCATCGACACCCTGGCAATCGAAGTCGCCTCTCCAAAACTACCAAGCATGCGCTCAATGGTCTCCAGGCTCATGCCGGCCTAGGTCGAGGCTGATTTGATATGATGCCACCTCTCCGCCTCAGCCACCCTTTCCTACGAGCCTTTGAGGGTGTAGGGGGAAAGGCCCCTGTGGCCTCCTTCGGGCACCACGGGCAGCACTGGCCCCATCAAAAGTTGAAGAGATGACGAGAGGTGGAGAACGTACCTAGGACCCGATGACTTCCGCGAATGACGATGCAACACCAGATGAACTGACCACCACCGCACGACGTCCTTATGGTGAGGTGGAGACAATACAAGAAGATCCTTATAGTTGTTCATGTGCAAGTGCAACTACGCAATTAGCAAGCTACTAAATCTAAAATTCTAAATGTTTTTTGGATGTTTTCTAGTTGAGATGTGTGATTGCATCAGTGAAACTATGCAAGCAGCAAGCTACTGGATCTTAATGCTTTTGGATGTTTTGTTATCTATTAGCTTGCTGCCCTGCTCTTTTGGCTTTGGCACTTGCTGGTTGCTGTCTTGCTAGTGATGGTTTGTTTCTGGCCTACTGCCTGTGCAACTGTGCTTGTGTGTTACCCTGTTCAGTCAGTGTTCTTTGGGTTTTGTCACTTGTTGATTGTTGTCTGAGTGCATGTGCTTGTGTGTTGGGTAAATCAGTGTTGCCTTATTCTTTCTTGCTAGTGCTGATAGCAATTGTCGTGTGTGCTGCCTGTATAGTACAAACATCAGCTATGTGGTGTGGTCGTGTGCACTGTCAAGATCACCAGCAGAACAAGTGTTGTCGGCCCTACTTGGTTTGTTGTTTTGGATGTGGCTTGCGCTCACCTCGAGCTGAGCCGAGCCCAAAAATGTAGCTCAAAGTACCGGTACAACGACGAGCTAGACCGAGCTGAGCCAAGCTCGGTTCGGCTCGATTCTAGCCTAGGCCCAATGCCCTATGAAACCACACTCGCTCGTCATACAAAAGGAAGAAAGGGCGGAAGAAGACGAGGGAAAGAGAACTCACTAAACTGCTTGAAACATCCTTGGACAAAGGAAGGGGTGAATCCTCTTCCATGAAGAACCCCGACGACAATGCAATGACGACTCTGACCCGGGCTTCAATTTTGGATAGCGCGAGTGGATCAGTGGAATGGCGATCGGGGTCAAGAACGCCGGAGTACTCATATATTGGCTTCTGACGGGCCATGAGGGGATGGACTCATCGCTACATGAAGGTGCACACAAATCGAGCACCGTTGAACCCCTTATGCTTCAGCGTAGTAGCCGCCTTAAAAAGATGCTCCACCTTGCTCTTGAACTGTGCCTCCGCGTCGTAGTGCCACTTCTTCGTCAAGATCGCCTCTAGACCGGTGAAAGGCGGGGCGCTGCCAGCCACGTTCTGACGTAAAACCACTCATTTTTGTATCGCATGGAGGAGGGAAGCGGGATCTTGAAGTACTCCACCTTTTGACCGGCGCAGAGTTGAATGTTGGCAGAACCAACGTATAACCGGTCGCCATGGCCCGGAGTCACTCGTGCGCTAAAGTACCACCACAACTTCTAGTAGGGGTTGATCCCCAAGAACGCCTCGCATAGTGTGACATAGCTCGCTATGTGGAGGACGGTGTTAGGGTGGACATTCTGGATCTCCAGCTAGTGGTATTGGAGGATCTCTCGCATGAAGGGATGCAGGAGTAGGCTGAACCCACGTTCGTAGAAGGACGCAAGCACGACCACCTCATCATTCCTTAGACGTGATACCTCACCCTCGCCCTCTAATCTCCACTGCAAAATCTCTTTTGTGGGCATGAACCTTTTCTTCTCTAGACACTGCAGGCGACTCACCCGGATCGAGCATGCTAGGAACGATGCCATGGGAGGAAGAAGCGGGCTTGACAGATGTTGGGGAATCAACAGTGGGGAGGCTTCTAGCCAAATGACAAGGCAAGTGCTTGAACGTTGAAAATTTCCTAGAGGGGGGTGAATAGGCGGAATCTGAAATTTACAACTTTAAACACAAGCTACAAGTCAGGGTTAGCGTTAGAAATAAATCCGAGTCCGGTAGAGAGGGAAAAAACAAATCAACCAAGAAATAAAGCGGGTGAACACGGTGACTTGTTTTACCGAGGTTTGGTTCTAAATAACCTAGTCCCCGTTGAGGTGGTCACAAAGACCAGGTCTCTTTCAACCCTTTCCCTCTCTCAAACAGTCACTTATACCGAGTGAGCTTTCTCCTTAATCAAATGGGTCACTTAGACCCCGCAAGGACCACCACACACTTGGTGTCTCTTGCTTTGATTACAAGTCTCTTAGAAACAAGAATGAGGAAGCAAGAAAGCGATCCAAGCAACAAGAGCACAAAAAACACGAACCAAACACTCTCTCAAGTCACTAAGTGGTTGGAATGAGTTTGGGCTTGGAGAGGCTTTGATTCTTTTGAATTGTGTCTAGCAGTGAATGCACTAGCTCTTGTATTGAATGAGAACCTCAGAAAACTTGGATGCTTGGAGTTGTGGTGGTTGGGGGTATTTATAGCCCTCAACCACCAACAAGCCGTTGGGGAAGGCTGTTGTCAATGGGCGCACTGGATAGTCTGGTGCGCCAGCCACGTCACCCAACCGTTAGGGTATTGGAGCAGTCGACCGTTGGAGGCTTTGTCTTCAAACGGTACCGGACAGTCCGATGCGCCACCGGACAGGTCCTATTTACTGTCCGGTGTGCCTCTGACACAACAGCTCCGACTCTGCGCGTACTGTTCTTCACTGTTCACGCGTCAGGCGCCGTTGCAGTCGACCGTTGCGCTGGAGTAGCCGTTGCTCCGCTATCACACCAGACAGTCCGGTGGCACACCGAACAGTTCGGTGAATTATAGCGGAGAGCGGCCTGAAGAAACCCGAGAGTGGCTAGTTGGACTCTGTACGGTCCTGGTGCACTGGACACTATCCGATGGCACACCGGACAGCCCGATGCGCCAGACCAGAGCACACTCGGTTTCTTTGCTCATTTGAATTTGATCCCTAACTTCAATCTTTTATTGGTTTGTGTTGAAGCTTTATGCACCTGTAGAACATATATTCTAGAGCAAACTAGTCATTCCAATATTTGTGTTGGGCATTCAACCACCAAAATTAATACTGAGAAAAGGTTAACCCTATTTCCCTTTCAATCTCCCCCTTTTTGGTGATTGATGCCAACACAAACCAAAGCAAATATATAAGTGCAGAATTGAACTAGTTTGCATAAGGTAAGTGCATAGGTTACTTGGAATTAAACCAATTTATAATCTTACTAGATCTGCATGGATTGCTTTCTTTCATTTAACATTTGGACCACCTTTGCACCACTTGTTTTGTTTTTGCAAATCTTTTTGGAAAATCTTTTCAAAGTCTTTTGCAAATAGTCAAAGGTATATGAATATGATTGCACGAAGCATTTTCAAGTTTTGAAATTTCTCTCCCTGTTTCAAATGCTTTTCCTTTGACTAAACAAAACTCCCCTGAATAAAATTCTCCTCTTAGTTTTCAAGAGGATTTTAATAGATACCAATTTTGAAAATATGTCAATTGAAGAAATTTTATTACAAGATACTAATAGGAAAAACCGACTTTTTGAATACCAATTAAATCTTTCGTTTCGAAAATTTTGAAATGGTGGTGGTGCGGTCCTTTTGCTTTGGGCTTAATATTTTCTCCCCCTTTGGCATTAATCGCCAAAACGGAGACGTTTGAGAGCCCTTTTTACTTTCTCCCCATTGGTATAAGTAGATAAGAGTGAACATTATACCAATTGAGAGTGATGTGGAGTGACGACGAAGGGTAAATGATACCGTTAGAGTGGAGTGGAAGCCTTGTTTTCGCCGAAGACTCCATTTCCCTTTCAATTTATGATTTAATACAAAAGATGCTCATTGAACCATATTAGTCTTAGTTTAGGCACAAGAAGAATGATAAATATGTATATGTGCCAAATGAAACAGACATGATCAAAGGTATATAAATGAGCTATGTGTGCAATGTTTCAATCAAAATTCCGAGAATCAAGAATATTTAGCTCATTCCTAAGTTCGCTAAAGGTTTTCTCATCTAATGGCTTGGTAAAGATATCGGCTAATTGTTCTTTGGTGCTAACATAAGCAATCTCGATATCCCCTTTATTGGTGATCCCTCAGAAAGTGATATCGAATGTCTATGTGCTTAGTGCGGCTGTGTTCAACGGGATTATCCGCCATGCGGATAGCACTCTCATTGTCACATAGGAGAGGGACTTTGCTCATTTTGTAGCCATAGTCCCTGAGGGTTTGCCTCATCCAAAGTAATTGTGCACAACAATGGCATGCGGCAATGTACTTGGCTTCGGCGGTGGAAAGAATTACTGAGTTTTGTTTCTTTGAAGCCCAAGACACCAGGGATCTCCCCAGAAACTGACAAGTCCCTGATGTGCTCTTCCTATCAATTTTACACCCTGCCCAATCGGCATCGGAATATCCCATTAAGTCAAAAGTGGATCCCTTGGAGTACCAAAGTCCAAACTTAGGAGTGTAAACTAAGTATCTCATGATTCTTTTCACGACCCTAAGGTGAACTTCCTTAGGATCGGCTTGGAACCTTGCACACATGCATACGGAAAGCATAATATCCGGTCGAGATGCACATAAATAGAGTAAAGATTCTATCATCGACCGATATACCTTTTGATCTATGGATTTACCTCCTGTGTCGAGGTCGAGATGCCCATTGGTTCCCATGGGTGTCTTGATGGGTTTGCCATCCTTCATCCCAAACTTTTTAAGAATGTCTTGAATGTACTTTGTTTGGCTGATGAAGGTGCCTTCTTGGAGTTTCTTGATTTTAAATCCTAGGAAATACTTCAACTCCCCCATCATAGACATCTCGAATGTTTGGATCATGATCCTACTAAACTCTTCACAAGTAGATTTGTTAGTAGACCCAAATATGATATCATCAACATAAATTTGGCATACAAACAAATCTTTTGCAATAGTTTTAGTAAAGAGTGTAGGATCAGCTTTTCCGACTTTGAAACCATTAGTGATAAGAAAATCTCTTAGGCATTCATACCATGCTCTTGGGGCTTGTTTGAGCCCATAAAGCGCCTTTGAGAGTTTATAGACATGGTTAGGGTACTCACTATCTACAAAGCCGGGAGGTTGCTCAACATAGACCTCTTCCTTGATTAGTCCATTGAGGAAGACACTTTTCACGTCCATTTGATAAAGCTTAAAGCCATGGTAAGTAACATAGGCAAGTAATATGCGAATTGACTCAAGCCTAGCTACGGGTGCATAAGTTTCATCAAAGTCCAAACCTTCGACTTGTGAATAATCTTTGGCCACAAGTCGGGCTTTGTTCCTTGTCACCACACCATGCTCATCTTGCTTGTTGCGGAATACCCACTTGGTACCTACAACATTTTCATTAGGACGTGGAACCAAATGCCATACATCATTCCTTGTGAAGTTGTTGAGCTCCTCTTGCATAGCCAGCACCCAATCCGAATCTCTTAGTGCATCCTCCACCTTGTATGGCTCAATAGAGGACACAAAAGAGTAATGTTCACAGAAATGTGCAACTCGAGATCTAGTGGTTACCCCCTTGTGAATATCACTGAGGATGGAGTTGACAGGGTGATCTCGTTGAATTGCTTGGTGGACTCTTGGGTGTGGCGGTCTTTGTCCCTATATTTCTTGATCATCTTCCTTGTCTTTATTATCTTCATCTCCCCCATGATCATTGTCCTCCTCTTGAGGTGGCTCATCCTCTTGATCTTCATTTTCATCAACTTGAGCCTGTTCCTCATCTTGAGTTGGTGGAGATGCTTGCATGGAAGATGATGGTTGATCTTGTGCTTGTGGAGGCTCCTCGGATTCCTTAGGACACACATCCGCAATGGACATGTTCCTTAGTGTGACGCACGGAGCCTCTTCATCATCTAGTTCATCAAGATCAACTTGCTCCACTTGGGAGCCATTAGTCTCATCAAACACAATGTCACAAGAAACCTCAACTAATCTAGTGGACTTGTTGAAGACTCTATGTTGGCACTCGCTCTCCTGGGCAAGTAGATCCAACGGGAAAGTGGAAAGAGTACTGACAAAGTTCGTTGTGGGATGACAATAGCTTTGTTAATCTGTCCCTGAGAAGGCACTGTACGGGGGTATTTATAGGCACTCGAGGAGCCACCCGTCCCTTGTCAAAGACGATTATACCCTTGAGTGCCCAGTTTATCCCCAGAATATTCCCACAAGGGGAGGTTACAGACAATCATTACAGTGAGGGCTATTACAAACGCGGCCCGTAACACGCCTATCCTCGCGGGGCCCGTTACCGTGGGTCGAATCCAACATGGGACTCCTAGAGTGGTGACGATGTGAGACCTGTAGACTTCGTCAGAGCCTTCGTCTTCCAATAGCGAGAGGACCATGTCGGTCTTCGTCCGGTTAGTGCCTTCGGCTTGTTCGGACGCGTTCTATGGATGTAGCCTGCGTTGGAGTGATGAGGAGATGAAGGCATCGAGCGAAGGGTGGCGTGTTCTCCTTCGCCCCAACACTCTATATGCCCTTGTGTTTGAGTCATATCCTAGTAAAAAGCCTTCTACAGTCTTAGGAGCAAATTTAGATTTTCTACCTCTTTTGACAAGAATAAAACATTTGCTTCCAAAGATTATAAAATATGAAACATTGGGCTTTTAACCGGTTAGGAGTTTGTATGATGTCTTCTTGAGGATTCGGTGAAGGTAGAGTCGGTTGATGGAGTAGCAGGCGGTGTTAATCGCCTTAGCCCAAAACCGATCTAGTGTCTTGTACTCATCAAGCATGGTTCTTGCCATGTCAAGTAGAGTTCTATTATTCCTTTACACTACACCATTTTGTTGAGGTGTGTAGGGAGAAGAGAACTCATGCTTGATGCCCTCATCCTCAAGAAAGCCTTCGATTTGTGAGTTCTTGAACTCCGTCCCATTATCGCTTCTTATCTTTTTGATTCTTAATCCGAACTCATTTTGAGCCCGTATCAAGAATCCTTTTAAAGTCTCTTGGGTTTGAGATTTTTCCTGCAAAAAGAATACCCAAGTGAAGCGAGAATAGTCAACCACAATAACTAGACAGTACTTACTCCCGCCGATGCTTATGTAAGCTATCGGGTCGAATAGATCCATGTGGAGTAGTTCAAGCGGCCTGTCGGTCGTCATGATGTTCTTGTGTGGATGATGAGACCCAACTTGTTTTCCTGCTTGACATGCACTACAAACCCTGTCTTTCTCAAAATGAACATTTGTTAGTCCCAAAATGTGTTCTCCCTTTAGAAGCTTGTGAAGATTCTTCATTCCAACATGGGCTAGTCGGCGATGCCAGAGCCAACCCATATTAGTTTTAGCAATTAAACAAGTGTTGAGTTCAGCTATGTTCTCATTAAAATCAACTAAATATAGCTGACCCTCTAACACTCCCTTAAATGCTATTGAATCGTCACTTCTTCTAAAGACAGTAACACCTACATCTGTAAATAGACAGTTGTAGCCCATTTTACATAATTGAGATACAGAAAGCAAGTTATAATCTAAAGAATCTACCAGAAAAACATTGGAAATAGTATAGTCAGGTGATATAGCTATTTTATCAAGTCCTTTGACCAAACCTTGATTTCCATCCCCGAATGTGATAGCTCGTTGGGGATCTTCGTTTTTCTCATAGGAGGAGAACATTCTTTTCTCCCCTGTCATGTGGTCTGTGCATCCGCTATCAATTATCTAACTTGAGCCCCCGGATGCATAAACCTACAAAACAATTTAGGCCTTGTTCTTAGGTACCCAAACAGTCTTGGGTCCTTTCACGTTAGATACAAGCACCTTGGGTACCCAAACACAAGTCTTTGAGCCCTTGTGTTTGCCCTCAACATATTTGACAACTATTTTGCCTGATTTGTTAGTAAGCACATATGATGCATCAAAAGTTTTAAATGAAATGTTATGTTCATTTGATGCAGTGGAAGTTTTCTTTTTAGGCATTTTATTATGAGTGGAATGCCTAGAACTAGAAGCCTCATTCTTATACATAAAAGCATGGTGAAGAATAGAATGAGATTTCTTAGCATGAATCTTTCTAATTTTATGCTCAGGATAATTAGCAGGATATAAAATATAACCCTCATTATCCCGAACCATGGGAGCTTTGCCCTTAACAGAGTTAGATAATCTCTTAGGGGCATTAAGCTTGACATTGCTTTCTTGTTGGAAACCAATGCCATCCTTAATGTCAGGGTGTCTCTCATTATAGAGCATGCTTCTAGCAAATTTAAATTTTTCATTTTTAATTTCATGCTCATTAATTTTTGCAGTTAATTGAGCTATATGATCATTTTGTTGTTTAATTAAAGCAAGGTGATCATTTATAGCATCAACATTAATATCTCTACATCTAGTACAAATAGAAACATGTTTGACGGTAGATGTAGAGGATTTGCATAATTTTAATTCCTCAATCTTAGCATTTAAAATAGCATTCTCATTTCTAAGACTGGAAATAGAATCATTGCAAACATTTAGCTCTTTAATCTTAGAAACTAAATTGTCATTTTCAGTTCTAAGACTAGCAATTGTATCATTACAGGCATTTAATTTTTCAACCTTATCAATTAAACTAGCATTCTCAGTTCTAAGGTTTGAAATAGTGTCATGGCAAATGCTAAGCTCCTTAGACAAATTTTCACATTTTTCAACTTCCTGAGCATAAGCATTCTTTAATTTAACATGCCTTTTGTTTTCTTTAATAAGGAATTCCTCTTGGCTATCCAAAAGTTCATCCTTCTCATGAATGGCCCCTATTAATTCATTTAATTTTTCCTTTTGTTGCATGTTTAGGTTGGCAAAAAGAGTAAGTAAATCATCTTCATCTTCGCTAGAACTATCCTCATAACTAGATGTAGTATACTTGGTGGTGGTTCTAGATTGTACCTTCTTCTTTTTGCCATCCTTTGCCATGAAGCATTTGTGGTCGACGTTGGGGAAGAGGAGTCCCTTGTTGACGGTGATGTTGGCGGCATCCTCGACGGAGGAGGAGTCGGTGGAGCTCTCATCGAAGTCCCATTCCCGACATACGTGGGCATCACCGCCCTTCTTCTTGTAGTATCTCTTCTTCTCCTTCTTTTTCCCCCTCTTGTCGTCGCCCCTGTCACTATCACTAGACATTGGACATTTAGCAATAAAATGACCAGGCTTACCACATTTGTAGCACACCCTTTTGGAGCGGGGTTTGTAGTCCTTCCCCCTCCTTTGCTTGAGGATTTGGCGAAAACTATTGATGATGAGCGACATTTCTTTGTTGTAGAGCTTGGAGGCGTCGATGGGAAGCCTACTTGATGTAGACTCCTCTTTCTTCTCTTCCGTTGCTTTGAACGCGATGGGTTGCACCTCGAGTGTGGAGGTGGCGCGTTGCTCCAAGTTAACGATGTGTTTGGAGTCTTTGATCATTAGCTCAAATCTCACAAACTTTCCTATCACTTTCTCGGGAGACATTAATTTGTATCTAGGATCCCCACGAATTAATTGCACTTGAGTAGGATTGCGAAAAACAAGGGATCTTAGAATAACCTTGACCATCTCATGGTCATCCCATTTGGTGCTCCCGAGGTTGCACACTTGGTTCACCAAGGTCTTGAGCCGGTTGTACATTGCTTGTGGCTCCTCTCCTTGGTTGAGGACAAATCGACCGAGCTCCCCCTCGATCGTCTCCCGCTTGGTGATCTTGGTCACCTCATCTCCTTCGTGCGTGGTCTTTAGACGTCCCAAATCTCCTTAGCACTTTTTAACCCTTGCACCTTATTATACTCCTCTCGACATAAAGAGGCGAGGAGTATAGTAGTTGCTTGGGAGTTAAAGTGCCATATTTGGGTGACCTCGTCTGAGCCGTAGCTCTCGTCCCCCACCGTAGGTACCTGCGCTCCAAATTCAACAATGTCCCAAATGCTTGCGTGGAGTGAGGTTAGGTGATGCCTCATTTTATCACTCCACATGCAATAATCCACACCATCAAAATATGGTGGTTTGCCTAATGGAACAAAGAGTAGAGGAGCGCGCTTAGAAATACGGGGATAACGAAGTGGCATCTTACTATACTTTTTGCGCTCATGGCGCTTAGAAGTGACGAAAGCCGCGTCGGAGCCAGATGTGGAGGGCGACGAAGAATTGGTCTCGTAGTAGACCACTTTCTTCATCTTCTTCTTCTTGTCGCCACTCTGATGCGACTTGACGCGGGGAGGGGATCCCTCCTTGGCTTTGGTGCCAAACTCCCTTGATGGAGCCTTCCGGTGGCTTGTGGCCTTCTCGCCGGTTTCCATCTCCCTCTCAGCGGATCCTCCCGACATCACTTCGGGTTGTTAGACTCTAATGAAGCACCAGGCTCTAATACCAATTGAAAATTACTTAGAGGGGGGGTGAATAGGTGGAATCTGAAATTTACAACTTTAAACACAAGCTACAAGCCGGGGTTAGCGTTAGGAATAAATCCAAGTCCAGTAGAGAGGGAAAAAACAAATCAACCAAGAAATAAAGCGGATGAACACAGTGATTTATTTTACCGAGGTTCGGTTCTAAAGAACCTAGTCCCCGTTGAGGTGGTCACAAAGACGGGGTCTCTTTCAACCCTTTCCCTCTCTCAAACGGTCACTTAGACAGAGTGAGCTTTCTCCTTAATCAAACGGGTCACTTAGACCCCACAAGGACCACCACACACTTGGTGTCTCTTGCTTTGATTACAAGTCTCTTGGAAACAAGAATGAGGAAGGAAGAAAGCGATCCAAGCAACAAGAGCACAAAGAACACGAACAAAACACTCTCTCAAGTCACTAAGTGGTTGGAATGAGTTTGGGGCTTGGAGAGGCTTTGATTCTTTTGAATTGTGTCTAGGAGTGAATGCACTAGCTCTTGTATTGAATGAGAACCTCAGAAAACCTTGATGCCTGGAGTTGTGGTGGTTGGGGGGGTATTTATAGCCCTCAACCACCAACAAGCCGTTGGGGAAGGCTGCTGTCGATGGGCGCACCTGACAGTCCGGTGCGCCACCAGACACTGTCCGCGCCAGCCACGTCACCCAACCGTTAGGGTATTGGAGCGGTCGACCGTTGGAGGCTTTGTCTTCAAGCGGCACCGGACATGTCCTGTTTACTGTCCGGTGCGCCTCTGACACTGCGGCTCCGACTCTACGCGTACTGTTCTTCATTGTTCACGCGTCAGGTGTCGTTGCAGTCGACCGTTGCGCTGGAGTAGTCGTTGCTCCGCTATCACACCGGACAGTCCGGTGGCACACCGGACAGTCCGGTGAATTATAGCGGAGAGCGCCTAAAGAAACCCGAGAGTGGCTAGTTGGACTCTATACGGTCCTGGTGCACCGGACACTATCCGGTGGCACACCGGACAGTCCGGTGCACCAGACCAGAGCACACTCGGTTTCTTTGCTCCTTTGAATTCGATCCCTAACTTCAATCTTTTATTGGTTTGTGTTGAACCTTTATGCACCTGTAGAACATATAATCTAGAGCAAACTAGTTAGTCCAATATTTGTGTTGGGCATTCAACCACCAAAATCAATACTGAGAAAAGGTTAACCCTATTTCCCTTTCAAACGTGAGAATACGATAAATAGTGTTGGCCCCGAGCGTCCAGCGATCTGGTGACCGTTCAACAGGAGTTGTCCGGTGCACACAAGACAGTCCGATGCACCTATAGACAAAGGAAGTTTTGGAGGTTTCAAATAAAGCTCCAACGGCTCTAGGCCCCTTGGGGCTATAAAAGGGACCCCTAGGTGCCATGGAGAAGTAATCCAAGCATACCAAGAACACACAAACACTCCGATACATCGCATCCACACAATTCTGTGATTATAGAAAGATCCAAGTGCATGTTTTGAGTTGTTCTAGTGACATATTGTTCTTGCGCTCGTTTCTTTGGCTTTCTTGCATGTGTTGTCGCGTTGTGCTTTTGTGTGTGTTCTTCTCTCTCCTTACTCTAAGTTTGATTACGATCATTTGTGTTAGGCTGTGAAAGACTCCAACTTCTAGAGATTTCTCACAAACGGGTTGATATATAAGGAAGAATATCGTTGTACTCAAGTTTGATCTTTGGATAACTTTAGAGGGGTTGAGTACAACCCTCGACCAAAGGTAGGGGTGAAAACGGGACGAGTACCCAGGACAGGTACCAGATACAGGTACCAAAATTACTTGAATTTTCGGATATGGATACGAGTATTTTTTTATGTCGGGTCGGATACAAGTACTACCCGGATATTGAACTTTTGGATACAAGTATAATACGGAATCGATGTTACCCGACAACTACCCGGATACTCCAGGTCAGATACAGGTAAAATACGGTCGGGTACCCAGCTGGCAGTGACGCAGTGCGGTATAGCCATGCCCGTCAGCCGCATCTTGCCTTGCGCCTTGGCCTGCTCCTGTGTGCTCCCTGCTGGCCCAATAGCAGTAGGAGTGTTGTGCCTCGACCTGCTAGATCTCTCCTGGGCTGGGATGTATACCAACGAGCGACATGTGTTGGTGTCGCCATTCACGTAACATTTTGAGGGCTCGAGGGCTGCTGTCGGGTACCCAGGATCGGGGTACCTAAAATAAGGCCTATAACCTCCTGGTCGATACCTTCTCAACAATCGGTGACGAGAGCATGAGGAGGTTGAATAGCCACCCGAACGAAGGCACCAGTGAAGCCCCAGACCGTCTAGGCCAGGGCCACGCGCCTTCGGGCACGCAATCCGCAAGGCGCAGATCCCTACGAAAGTGAGGGTGCCGACAAATATCTCCAAGTACGACATATCTTCGAATCCGAGCGTATAGCTGGAAGACTACCGCCTTGCCTGCCACACGGTGGGGATCAAATATGACCACACCATCCACCTTGCGAAAGGGCAAGAGCCTGGCTCGAACATTTGCCATCCAGCACCATCAATATATGAGGATATAATTAGAAGTTAAGAAAATTCGTACACATTTGTATATATTACTATTAATATACATATCTATTTTTATATATGAATCTACACATTGTGCATGTATGAATGACAAAAGGTGTATATAAATGTAGTCAGCAACCTTCCACTCCCCTCTCACCTATAGCCAACAACCTTGAAATCAAGCCATGAGGGAGATTCTCCACGTCCAGGTGGATAGTGTGGCAACCAAATCGGTTCCAAGTTCTAGGAGGCCGTTGTAGACGACGAGCTCATCAACTCTATGCTTGACATCACAAGGAAATAGGTGGAGAACTGCGACTATCTCCAAGGTCAATTCCGTTTTAACCATCCTAAAATGCTTATTGTTAAGTATCTTTTGACCTGAAAGCAGACTATTAATTATGTATATGCGATTGTTGTGATGCATGTTAGATCTAATGGGAGCACTTTCAGATTCGGTGTTGTCTATTACTCTTGGAGGGTGTTGTCATGTGATGATATAGCTTTTAAGCATTCTTCTTTTCTACTTCTAATTGGTGTAGTTACTTGATTGTTGGCCAACATTCTTTTTTGATTTTGCATATAAATTACTTACGATATGGAGTTTCTATAGAGTGATACAAAATGGGGCCTGATGTTGAAATAAAACCACTTGACTGTCACAATCTTCTATGCCCAAAAACTGTGGAACCACTATTTATGTTGTATAGAATCATAAAGGATTCCAAGTAAGATTTTGGTGACAGTCTACTTTTCAGTTTGTATCAATCACCGAAAAAGGCGAGAGGGGTGGGGCGTCATTGTTTGCTCGATTTTTTAGGACCGTGCCGCCACCGGAAATTGCTCCAGCGTTCATCTCATCCTCGCGTGACCTTCATCCAAACATCATAGAAAATGTGTCCGCCCCCTTCCATCCCTCCTTGTACACCCAACCAAACACACCCTTAGTAGACATGCATAAACGTGGAACTAGAGGTATAAAGGAATGAAGGACAAAGTGTGAACTAGATGTGAATGTGCATCTTGACCATGTACGGCAGTGGGACTACAAATTGCATATGTTTCATGTACATAAAATAAAACATGTCCAATATCTATACCGCTATATAATCCACCAGTTTTAACTTAGCAAAACCCACCCAACCAAATCACCCACACCCATAACCTTCAGTAAATCCACCAAACGAATTACACCCACACATAACACATCTTCAAAACCAACGGTTTAGATCGTTGTATAATCATCATCTCTCTTAGTCGCTAAAATATAATGGTCAACGTTATTTGGATCATTCTTCTCCTCTCATCCCTCACACGCCACTGCCTCGCCCTCTGCCTAGAGTCTGTCGCCCCTCCCCTCCCTCACGCCAGTGCTGGCTCCTCCTCTCCCCTCCCAAAGACCGTAGCGTTAGCACGGGTATAGACTAGTAGAGAAAAATGAGTTTGCTCCATATAATAAAACATTTAGCATCCATTGATAGTTAGGCAACAATGTTTGGTTCCAGGCCATTATTAACCAGGCCAAATTTTGGTCACAGTTTGACTAAGCTTGACTTCAAATTAAAATCATACTATAGAACAAAACTTTCACTCATATGGTTTATTTGACTATACCTAAGCTATATAAATGAGCAATTTATTATCTGACCAAATTTTAATTTAGAGTCAAATATGGTCAAATACTGACCAAATTTTGGCTTGGCCACCTAAGGCTTTAAACCAAATAGAACTAACCAAAATACACTAAAATCTCTCTCTATATCTCTACTATATTAAAATATGAGTTTCAACAGTCGTTCTGCGTCATCTTTTTACAAATAACACATCACATCTACTTCAAATTAACCTGTTGCACGCCTGTCCCCTTAACGGCAGCCTGGCACGGGCTCGACGCCCGCAGACCGCAGCTCTGGCCCAGGCACGACACACCGGCCCGTTAGCCCGTCGGGCCATTTGGTTAAATCAGCATAAAATGTTAAAAAATAGTGTCGAAGGTGGGGTTTGAACCCACGCCTATTGGAAGAATGGCGGGAGACACTAGGTGAAATCGTCTAACCAGTAGAACATCATACTCAGATGTTTTCAATATTGAATATAAATTGTACATGTGTATATATGCTTTTTTGTAAAATTAAAAATATATAATCGTGTCGGGTCGAGGCTACGGCCCAAGCATGGCACAACACTCATGTCGGGCTGGCCTAGACACTATTAAATGGGTCGTGCCTCAGACTAGCCCACCAGACACGACACATTTGATCATCTGTACCTTCGCACGATAATGATAGTACTCGACTCAGTTGTCACCACCTCGTTCGTCATCCTACTTCTTTTCTCTCTCCCCTCATGCCTCCGCCTCCGTGCCACCCCATTCTCGGCGGAGGGTGTGGAAGCAGACGCCTCCTCCCCATATTCGTCTGACACCAGCCCCTACACCGACCCACGCAGTGGCTATTGCACATCCATGAGGACGTTTCATAGCATGCGCGCACCATTGTTTTCGCCGCTGTCGGAAGTCTCGCTCGTCTTTCTGGCCTTCGCCATGTTCTTCCTCCCCAACCTGCTCCCCCGCCCACGGTTGCAGCCGCGAGCCGACCGACGCTCGTCGACACGAATATGGGGTGTGTCGGTCTTGCTCTTGGCCTTTCTCCGTGCGTGTTGCCGAGGAGGACACAATATTGTTGTGAGCCGTCGCAATAAAAAATTGTAAGATCTCTGTACGAGCCCAACCCAGAAGGTTGTACTTTAAATTCTACTCTAGGGGTACAAGGCCTGTTTGGTTCAACTTTTCTGAGAATCTGAATGTGGGGAGAATCTGGATGTGTAGAGAATTTGAGTATCGTTGCGATTATGTGCAAAGAAAGATGAATTTGTCTATAGGGCTCAGGATCTAGAAATTGACGGATTCCTATTATTGCAACGACTCAACCGATTATGTGTTTATATTGATTTCAGATGGTTTTACCAAAATTAATTTTATAGAAGCTAGCTAAAAAGTTGAGCGTTTAACCGTCCACAATAATTTTTGGTGGACAGAAACCGAAAAAACTGAAACAAAGAGGGCTATGAGTGGCCTTCCCACCCTTTGTATCGTTCATTCGTAGCCCGTAGCTCGCAGCCGACTCTGTTCTCTGTACCAGCCCAACCCAGAAGCCTATACTCGTTACGATTACGAGCCCACCAGCATCTCCTCTGCACGGGGGCATTCCACCGAGCACCTCACGTGATCTCCACCCCGCGGCGGCGGCGCGAGCACCGTCTCCGCCTCTCCGCTCTCCGGCGAATCAAACCCCTCCGGCGTTGCCCCTCGGTTGCCTTTCCCCTCCGCCACAATGCGGTTTGACCTGGATGGCCTGCCCGTGCACTTCCCGTACGCGGCGATCTACCCGGAGCAGCACGCGTACATGGGGGAGCTCAAGCGCGCCCTCGACGCGCGCGGGCACGCGCTGCTCGAGATGCCCACGGGCACCGGCAAGACGGCGGCGCTCATCTCCCTCATCACCTCCTACTCCCTCGCCAACCCGGCCCGCCCGCTCCGCCTCATCTATTGCACCCGCACCGTGCACGAGATGGAGAAGACCCTCGCCGAGCTCCGCCTCCTCTTCGCCCACCTCCCGCCCGCGGCCTCCCGCTCCCTCCTCGCGCTCGGCCTCTCCTCCCGCAAGAACCTCTGCATCCACCCGCAGGCGTCCGCCGCCGCCGCCCGGGACTCCGTCGACACCGCCTGCCGCCGCCTTACGGCCTCCTGGGTCCGCGAGAAGGCCTCCTCCGACCCGGACTCCACCCCGCTGTGCGAGTTCTACGAGACGTTCGACCGGGCCGCTGCCGCCGGCGACCTCGCCTCCTTCATGCCGCCCGGGGTGTACACCCTGGCAGACCTCCGCGCGCTCGGAAGGGAGCGCCGGGTCTGCCCTTACTTCCTTGCCAGGCAGATGGTCAAGTACGCCAATGTTGTGGTGTACAGCTACCAGTACCTGCTCGACCCCAAGGTGGCCAGCATTGTGTCCAGGGAGATGCAGAAGGAGTGTGTGGTCGTGTTCGATGAGGCTCACAACATTGACAATGTCTGCATAGAGGCGCTGAGCGTCAGCATCCGCAAGCAGACGCTGGAAGGCGCAGAGCGAAATCTGCGGCGCATCTCGCAAGAGATCGACAGGTACCACTCCCAATTGTTGGATATACTTAAGCCAGCCACCAATAGCCACTGAACGATAGGTCCTGTTTCTTTAGAACTATTCATCTTCAACTTTGTGATGGATAGTTAAGCTTGCTTTGCCAACTGCTTTATCTGGTAGGAAGGTTCAAGGCCACCGATGCCAATAGGCTTCGTGCTGAATACAACAGACTGGTGGATGGACTGGCACAGCGAGGAAATCTACCAAGTAAGCACTGGCCTTTTGCCACCAGTACTGCATTTCGCACTGTCAGCTATAGCCTTCTGCATATAGCTCACAGTATTATGCTTCTTGTGATGAAGTATCGGATGCTTGGCTCGCGAATCCGTCTTTGCCTGATGACATCTTGAAGGAAGCTGTTCCTGGAAACATAAGGAGGGCTGAACATTTTCTTGCTGTCTTGCGGAGGCTTGTGAGATTCCTTGATGGCCGGCTTGAAACAGAAAATGTTGAGAATGAAATGCCAGTTTCCTTTGTTGCCTCAATCCATTCCCAGGCTGGAATCGACCAAAAAATGCTGAGGTTTTGTTATGACCGGCTACACTCCCTAATGATGACATTAGAGATAACTGATACAGATGAGTTCATGCACATACAGACCATATGTGACTTTGCCACACTGATTGGAACTTATACACGGGGCTTTTCTATTATAATAGAGCCGTATGATGATAGAATGCCTGATATTCGTGATCCTGTTATTCAGGTACCCAGACTACTCTTTGTGATCATGCTGAAATTGTATACACACTCTGCTTCTTTAGTGTGCTACTAATGAACTCATTTGTTCTGCAGCTGAGTTGCCATGATGCTTCACTCGCAATAAGACCTGTTTTTGATCGTTTCGAAACGGTTGTGATCACTTCTGGAACTCTCAGCCCAATAGATCTTTACCCTCGTCTCTTGAATTTTAATCCTGTCATAAGCAGAAGCTTCACCATGTCCTTAACAAGAGATTGTATTTGTCCCATGGTCTTGACCCGAGGAAGGTATGAGCTGGTCCCACGCGAACTTCATATTTCAAAATCTACTGTACTGTAGCATGACACTTATGTTAAGCATGGCACTTATGTTAGTCTTTAAATGCTAGCATTGTCAACATATTCTTAGGTTTGGAAATGCTAACACTGTCTTGCGTATACATGATACATTTTTATTCCTGAGAATCATATGACACTTATGTTAAGCTTTTATAACATCTTTAGTTGTTTCCAACATTTCATATTACTGGTAGCATTGTACACTGTGTAAACACCAACCATTCCATCATCTTCAGTGATCAGCTACCTGTGAGTACAAAGTTCGATATGCGTAGTGATCCTGGTGTTGTGAGGAATTATGGCCGCCTCTTGCTGGAAATGGCTTCTGCTGTTCCAGATGGCATAGTTTGCTTTTTTGTCAGTTATTCCTATATGGATGGCATTGTCAACAGCTGGCACGAAATGGGAATTCTGCAGGTTATTTCTTTCACTTGTAAATTTCTTTCTCATATAAACCCTACAATTAATATAGATATGGCAATGAGGGATGTGTCTAATCGTGTAACACCTATGCAACTCAGCTAAGTTCATAAATCGTCCATATCTGTTAGATAATTGGGCATGTCCTCTGGAACATCATCGGTTTATAGTAAGTATATGAAATGGTGTCTAAGCATCTAATTCCATATTGTTGTCTGTTTTAGATTTTCCATTCAACTATCTATATTGATAATAACTTAATAAGACTATAAGTCTATAAGAGTCTCAAGTTGCATTAAGACTCACTCCTGTAGACACTGTCAAATTATTTATTACATCGGCAACATGCATAATTGCATATGGAACTGGATAGGCTGCTTTAAGTCTTTCCTTTGGTTCTAGATAGATGCTATCTAGTCTTTGGACAAAGAACTACATCTACCATATCTTCGGTTTTGTTATCTAAAGGATATGCTCGGTATTGGTGCTAATTTTTGTTATCCACAAAGATATGCTAGTCATCTGTGTTATGAAAATAAAATACCTGTAAATGTTATATAGCCAAGATAAGATGTATATGCATTAGTTCCAATAACGAAAACCTGGTTTTACTGTTTTTCAGGACATCATGCAACATAAATTAGTGTTTATCGAAACACCAGATGTCGTTGAGACAACATTGGCTCTTGATAACTACAGAAAGGCATGTGATTGTGGAAGAGGTGCCATTTTCTTCTCTGTTGCCAGGTTGGTCCACCTTATTATTTTGCGTTCTGAAAGCAACCTTCCAAAATTTATATTTGATCATGTCAAATAATCAGTAATGTGACTGACTATGTGATATAGATAAAAATGTTGTCGCCATTGTAAGCTATAGTTTCACTTTTGCTAACACTTAACTAATGCAGGGGCAAAGTTGCTGAAGGTATTGATTTTGATCGGCACTATGGCAGATTAGTTATCATGTTTGGTGTTCCTTTCCAGTACACATTGAGTCGGTGAGTTTTGTTCACATTGAGCTTCAACCCTCTCTACCCCTTGATTTTGGTGCCAAGTTATAGGTAGTTTGATGCATGTACGCAGTTGTAATTTGTGGTGGCTTAATGATTTCATAACAGTTGCCTTTGTTTGTCTCTATACGATTTGTAGGATATTGCTTGCTAGGTTGGAGTACCTGCGGGAAACTTTTCAGATAAAGGAGGGTGACTTCCTAACATTTGATGCTTTGGTAATTCATTATTACTTTGAGGAAAAAATAACTCCTTTTGATTGACACCTCTTATCTCCTTATGTTGTCGAGATATTTGTAACACAATTTCTCGAAATAAATTTGAAATCTCATTAATGTCAGAGGCAAGCGGCCCAATGTGTCGGTCGTGTTATTCGCTCCAAAGCTGATTATGGGATGATGATATTTGCTGACAAGAGGTACCTGATTACTGCCTTAACGCACGGAGTCCTAGCATAGCTGAGCATGAAGCAACCCACATCACATGCATAGTTGTATGCTGGCGAACCAGCTCCAGTCTTGTGTCCGTCTTCTTACTCAGCGGATTATCAATATGCATATCTGGATACAAGCTGCTTTGGTTTAAACCTCTATTAAAATATCAGCAAGAGGTGGCATGCTTATGAAATATTCAAATGATGCACGAACGTGAACTTTCCAACTAAAAATAATGTGCATTTGGTCACTGTTTTTTGTCACCAACAATTTTCTCTTATAAGCATTGCTTGGGTTGATACTTATGTGTTGTGGACCTTTATGCATATCATATTCCTTTTTATTTCGGGTCTGATGGACCATAAGCTCCATCTTGGTTTTAGTTATTTCTAGATCTGAATTCCAGCATAGTTGCATCCATACTTCCATGACACACAGTGCTGTTTGTTGTGTTCATTTTCTTGGTGCGTTGTTAATGTTCTATGTGAAGTTGTTAATTTTCTATGTGAAGCGTCACATTTCTTGGTAAATTCCTTTCTTTCTTTACAGATACAGTCGGCATGATAAACGGTCCAAGTTGCCTGGGTGGATACTCTCGCATTTGCATGATGCGCACCTAAATCTGAGCACTGATATGGCTCTCCATATAGCTCGTGAGGTATGCTTTACAGATTTGTTTTACTTGACTGCTTCCTTTAAAGCTTCTGTTGCTTTCGGCTATGCGGATTTGCAAAGCAATTTGCTGCCAATTTTATTATCATCCAGGAGCGCTATAGTATCAGGTTTGTGGCGTTCACAACTTACAACCTGCATGGACCACTGTAGATTTGACTTTTTTTTTAAAAAAAAACCACAGTGTTGGCATTTTATCACCAGCATGGACCAAACCTGCTCTGTTGCTTGTCATATAGTGATGATTCTCAAACACTTGCTCTGCAACAGTTTCTCCGGAGGATGGCACAGCCATATGACAAGGCGGGAAGCGGTGGCAAGAAAACGCTGTTAACCGAGGAGGATCTGGAGAATTTGGCGCAGGATGGCATGGCGATGTAAAAAAATGAGGGTACTGTTGTACATTTCTTTTTGTAGCCATTTTATGGCGGTAGATAACTTGTTTGAAGCATCGGTAATGACGTGTGGGGCCAAATCATTCTTACTCGAGTTCGCACGGATTTGATCATCCGAACATCATGGTCGATGTTCTTCTGAGTGGGTGTGGGTGTGGGGCCAAATCATGTCAGCGGGCCATCTGCAGCTACGTATACAGACGAGGATCCAAACATAACCGAGAGGAAACATAGATCATGCTTCTAATCAAAGAAAAAAAATCCGCACTCGATGCGCAGGTGACGCCTCATTACATGGCTGGGATTCATATCTTGGTAAAAACCGCAAGGGTCTGTTTTAGAAGTGAATTATTTTTATAGCTTGTATTCAATATCAAGGTTTTGGATAATACCGTTGTATTTTATGACATTAGATGTTTGGTTGCAATTCTGGAAACCAATTTTTAAAACCATTGTATTTTCTATATATCATGGTATTTTTAGAGTATTGGAAACTATAGTCCAACCTAAAGTTTTCAAGGCATAACTAGCTTTTATCTAATAATATGGTTTTACAATGTTGTATCCAAACAATGTTTTTTAAAACTATGAAGCTTCCAAAACTACGGTATTGTAAAATCAAGGTTTTGAGGAAAATTGTTGCCAAACATGTCCTAAATTAATTTTGTGTGCAAAAAATTTGTTGGCTGTTTTATTCTTTTGCTTTTATATATGTATATTATAGTACAACCACATATATTAAAAGCTGGAATAGCTCAGTTGGTTAGAGCGTGTGGCTGTTAACCACAAGGTCGGAGGTTCAAGCCCTCCTTCTAGCGATATATCTGTCGATTTATTTTTTGAATTTTATGCCTCGTGGCTCGTGCACAAGTTTGGACTCATCCAATTACTTTTTATTTTTTTTAAATGCCACCAATGCATTCTCTACCATCATGTTTTTGGTGTGATTTCTTAGCGATAGTTCAAGCCCTCCTTCTAGCGATATATCCTGTCGATTTATTTTTTGAATTTTATGCCTCGTGGCTCGTGCACAAGTTTGGACTCATCCAATTACTTTTTAATTTTTTTAAATGCCACCAATGCATTCTCTACCATCATGTTTTTGGTGTGATTTCTTAGCGATAGTTCAAGCCCTCCTTCTAGCGATATATCCTGTCGATTTATTTTTTGAATTTTATACCTCGTGGCTCGTGCACAAGTTTGGACTCATCCAATTACTTTTTAATTTTTTTAAATGCCACCAATGCATTCTCTAGCATCATGTTTTTGGTGTGATTTCTTAGCGATAGTTTGAATTTAATTGTCTCGCACACATGTTTTAATAGTCTCTCTTGGATTTTAAATGTCTCATATACGTTGCTACCTTTTGGATTTAAAATGTCCCGCGCACATATTTTTGACTCTCCTTATTTTTGGTCCTTTTTATTTTAAATGTCACTTGTACATTATTCCTTTTGTATTCTCTGCATCATTTTTTATGATTTCTTAGCAACATTTTGGATTCGAAATGTCTCGTACACATGTTTTAGACATCTCTTTTACGTGTCACCTCTTTCTATATTATAAATGTTTTGTTGTATATGTTTGGACTCTCACCCCTCAGTTTTCTTTGCTCCTCTTTTTTTTTTGAATGACTTGTGTACATATTTTTGTTTTGGATTCTACATCTTAATTTTTCACGTGTGATTTCTCAGCACTATTTTGGTTTTTAGTGTCCCGTGTACACGTTTTGTACTCTTTCCCTTTTTTGTTTCATCTCTCAGCGGTGCTCAGTATAATATGGTAATAAAGTTTTTCCCCAATAGACTTGTGTTTAACCGCGTTTCTATCTTAAAAACAAAAAAAGTGACACATTTGTATATTGACACAAACTTTAAAAAAATGACTTTGACGATACTCTATTAAATAGCGTGATTTAAATAAAAACATAACAAAGTACGCTTTTTTTTCTCCAACACAAAGAACAACTACATATTATCATTATATTAAAAAGCAGAAAAAAGTGAACCTCGTAAACAAGGCACACTTCAACGCTTGTGGAACAGAGCTTTGCCAAACGATTCTTTAGGGAGTGTTTGGTTTCTAGTGACTAATTTTTAGTCTCTCCATTTTTATTTATTGTAGTCCCTAAATTACGAAATATGAAAATCGAAATAGATTTTTAGTTTTCGTATTTATCAATTTAGGGACTAAAAATTAGTTATAGAAACGAAACACCGACTTAGTTGTCGTACACGTTTGTTTCTCCACGAAAATCAGGCCAACTATTTTTAGTTGTCGTGGGCCACACATGTTTTTTCGTCTTCCATGAGAAAAGCAGAACATCACTATGCGGCCATCTGGACAAATTTTCACCTCCACGGCACGGTAAAGATTAGGGATGAAAACGGTCAGAAACGGTCGGTAAACACTAAAACCATTACCGCTTTCATATTTTTTATCGGAAACAAAATCGAAAACGGTAACTCTAGAAACGGAAACGATATCGGTATTTCGGAAACGTCGGAAACGAAAGTTTGGTGCGGAAAATACACCGGTAACGGTCGGAATCTAAAATACAATCGATAAACATATCAAACTTCATAATACAACAAAGTTGACAAAAGATCACAAAGACCGCAAGTTCACAATTCATGATATAACAAGTTCACAATATAACAAGTTCACAAGGTTCACAAATTTATAATATAAAAGTTTACAAAGATCACAAGTTCACAATATAACAACTTCACAGTTGTCGGCGTTTCGACCCCGGGGGGTCCCTGGACCGACGAGTAAATTGTCGCCGCGTGTCCCAGCCCAGATGGGTCGGCGCGAGACGGAGCACAAAGGGGGGAAAAACAGCAAAAGGGGAACCCGCGGCCTCCGTGTTGTCCTACGCCCAGGTCGGGTGCGCTTGCAGTAGGGGGTTACAAGCGTTCGCGAGGGAGAGTGTGAGAGAGAGAGAGACTATCCGCCAGCCCGTTCTCCCACGCGGCCAACCTTCTCGTACGAGAGCCCTGGACCTTCCTTTTATAGGCGTAAGAGGGCCCAGGTGTACAATGGGGGGTGTAGCAATGTGCTAACGTGTCTAGCAGAGAGGAGCCAGAGCCCTAAGTGCATGCCGTCGTGGCTGTCGGAGAGGTTTTGGCGCCCTGTTCATGTGATGTCGTGGCCGTCGGAGGAGTGCTTGAGCCCTGTGGAAGTACAGCTGTCGGAGTTGTCGGATCCTTGCTGACGTCTCCTTGCTTCCGTAAGGGGCTGAGAGCCGCTGTCGTCATGGAGCACGCGGGTGCCATCATTACTTGTTTACCGGGACGAGCCAGATGGGACGCCGGTCTTGTTCCCCATAGCCTGAGCTAGCTAGGGGTAGGGTAATCATGGCCCCCTGTGACGTGGTCGGTCCGAGCCCGAGGTCGGGCGGGGCGGAGGCTCCTCCGAGGTCGAGGCTGAGTCCGGGCCCGGGGGTCGGGCGAGGCAGAGACCGTCGTCCGGGATCGAGGTTGAGTCTGAGCCCGGGGGTCAGGCGAGGTGGAGATCGTCGTCTGAGGTCGAGGTTGGGTCTGAGCCCTGTGGTCGGGCGAGGCGGAGACCGCCTTCCGGAGTCAAGGTTGAGTGCGAGCCCTGGGGTCGGGCGAGGCGGAGACCGCCTTCCGGAGTCGAGGTTGAGTCCGAGCCCTGGGGTCGGGCGAGGCGGAGTCCGTCTTCCGAGGTCGAGGTTAAGTCCGAGCCCTGGGGTCGGGCGAGGCGGAGACTGCCTTCCGGAGTCGAGGCTGGGTCCGAGCCCTAGGGTCGGGCGAGGCGGAGTCCGTCGTCCGGCGTCGAGGTTGAGCCCGAGCTCTGGGGTCGGGCGAGGCGGAGTCCGTCGTCTGAAGTCGAGGCTGAGTCCGAGCCCTGGGGTCGGGCGAGGCGGAGCTTCCTATGGCGCCCGAGGCTAGACTTAGCTGCTGTCAGCCTCACTCTGTCGAGTGGCACAACGGTCGGAGTAGGGCAGGCGGCGCTGTTTTCCTGTCAGGTCGGTCAGTGGAGCGGCGAAGTGACTACGGTCACTTCGGCCCTGTCGACTGAGGAGCGCGCGTCAGGATAAGGTGTCAGTCGATCCTTGCATTAAATGCTCCTGCGATACGGTCGGTTGGCGTGGCGACCTGGCCAAGGTTGCTTCTCCGCGAAGCCTGGGCCTCGGGCGAGCCAAAGGTGCGTCCGTTGCTTGAGGGGACCCTCGGGCGAGACGTGAATCCTCCTGGGTCGGCTGCCTTTGCCCGAGGCTAGGCTCGGGCGAGGCGAGATCGTGTCGCTTGAGTGGACGGAGCCTTGACCTGAATCGCGCCCATCAGGCCTTTGCAGCTTTGTGCTGATGGGGGTTACCAGCTGAGATTAGGAGTCTTGGGGGTACCCCTAATTATGGTCCCCGACAGTAGCCCCCGAGCCTCGAAGGGAGTGTTGGTACTCGCTTGGAGGCTTTTGTCGCACTTTTTTGCAAGGGGACCGGCCTTTCTCGGTTGCGTTTCGTTCCAGTGGGTGTGCACGAGCGCACCCGCCGGGTGTAGCCCCCGAGACCTCGGAGGAGTGGTTTGACTCCTTCGAGGTCTTAGCGCGTTTCGTGATGCTTCAGCCGATCTGGTTGTTCCCTCATGCGAACTGGCCGTAGCCCGGGTGCATAGTCAGGTTCCAAGTTCTCGGGCTGGTATGTTGACACTGTCAATGGTTTGGCCGGAGCCGGGTTTGCGAGAGTAGCCCCCGAGCCTCCGCACAGAGCGAGAGGACGGTCAAGGACAAACTCGGCTTTTTTCATACGCCCCTGTGTCGCCTTTCCGCAAGGAGGAGGGGGGAAAAGCGCCATGTTGCCCTTGGAGGGCGCCGAACATGGTGTCTCCAGTGAGTTGCTAACGGGTGATCCGAGTGGACGCCCGTGCCCCGTTCGATAAGGGTCGGCTAGTGGCCCAGAGGCGCGCTCCAAAAGTACATGCAGGTGATTTGCCGGACCCGGTCCCGTTTGATAGGGTCTGAGGGCTCGATGCCTCCCTCTGATGGGATTTCGTTACAGAATCGCTCCTGCTGGTCTCGGAAATGTCCTAGGGTACCTCGGGAGCGTAGCCCAAGCCTCGGCCATGTATCAGACGTACCCAGAGTCATCCCTCGCTCTGCGTGCTCTGAGGCGGCTGTCGAACCCTTCGGGGGCCAGCCTACGAACCCCTGATCAGTAGTGGGCGCGGAGCCCGAGTGGCCTGAGGCGACTGTCGAACCCCTCCGAGGGGCTAGCCTTCGAACCTCTGACCAGTGGTGGGCGCAGAGCCCGAGTGCTCTGAGGCGGCTGTCGAACCCTTCCAAGGGGCCAGCCTTCGAACCTCTGATCAGTAGGAGGGCTCGGAGCCCGAGTGCTCTGAGGCGGCTGTCGAACCCTTCCAAGGGGCCAGCCTTTGAACCTCTGATCAGTAGGGGGCTCGGGGCCCGCTTCCTTCGCGGAGAAGGATCCCTTTCGGAGTATCCCCTTTCCCAGTCCCTGTAGCAAGATAGAGAAAGAGGAAGAGGAAAAGGATACGAAATCGGATGACGTGGCGCACCTTTTTTGACGCGGTCATTATGGCTGAGGTGAAGCGTCGCCTGCTTCGCCTGCCAAAGGTGCCGCCTGTCCTGCCGCAGAGTTAATGCGACGGGACGAGTGGTTCGCGGGGCAGCCGTTCTGCGTGCGCGAGCCGTTCGAGGAACGGAACACGGGCGCGTCGTCTTCACGCCGTGGGAGAGGGCTCTCTCGCTGTCCCCGGAGGGGACATGAGCTTGCAGACGACTTGACCACTGCTTCCGCCCGCCTGCCGCCGCCATTACTGCTGGCCCACTTTTGGCCATATCGACCGTCACGCCTTCTCCCGCGGCTGACTGACCCGTGACCGATGTGCTCGGTTGGCACTGTTGGGCCATGCGCATGGTTGCCTCGAGTCGTGGCATCGGTTCCGCAGTCGAGAAGGCCCGGTACTGGCGCAAGTGGCGGTGCAGTTTCCCACACGTGGTAACCGACGCGCCGGTTACATGACGTGTGGGCCTGGGCCTCCATGCTGGACGCGTCGAAGCCGAAAGGGTACGCCCCCTTGGTGTGGTTGCATGCCGCCTGCATGGCGGTCCGCCCTTTCACCCGCTGGTTTGGGCGAAAGTGGAGGAGCGCTTGTAACCGCTGGGCAGTTACGCGCACCGCGCGCGGCGGTTTGGCCTCTTCTGTCCTAGGCCAGCTTGCATGACGCGTGGGACCCAGCCCCCGTGTCGTAGGGGGAAGACCTTGGAGCGTGTTGGTGAAGACTCAGTCCGCGACGGTTGAGGACGCAAGTGGGGAGAGTCGCCTTTAAAAGGAGGGTGACCCCCTTGGATGGCAACCATGTCTTCGTACTCTCCTCATGCATCGCGCCCTTCCACCTTCCGAGCCCCCGGATGGGGAGCGCTCGCGTCGCTTTCGTCTTGTCGTCGTTGGAGGAACGCAACTTTGCGGAAGTTGGTACCTTTCAGCCATCGTTCGGCTTCAAGGATTTTCATCAGGCAGCCCGGCTGCATCCCCTCGCCGGTGGTGTCGGGGACCATAATTAGGGGTACCCTCAAGTCTCCTAATTCTCAGCTGGTAACCCCCATCAGCATAAAGCTGCAAAGGCCTGATGGGTGCGATTAAGTCAGGGATCGGTCCATTCGAGGGACTCGATCACGCCTCGCCCGAGCCTAGCCTCGGACAAGGGCAGCCGACCCCGGAGGATCTCTGTCTCGCCCGAGGCCCCCCTCCAGCGACGAACATACTTCCGGCTCGCCCGAGGCCCTGTCTTCTCCAAGAAGCAACCCTGACCAAATCGCCACGCCAACCGACCAGATCGCAGGAGCATTTAATGCAAAGGTGGCCTGACACCTTTATCCTGACACGCGTCCTCCAGTCGACAGAGCCGAAGTGATCGCAGTCACTTCGCCGCTCCGCTGACCGGCCTGACAGAAGGACAGCGCCGCCTGCGCCGCTCCGACTGCTGTGCCGCTCGACAGAGTGAGGCTGACAGGCAGTCAGGCCCGACCTCAGGCACCATAGAAAGCTCTGCTTAGCCCGACCCAGGGCTCGGACTCGGGCTCAGCCCCGGAAGACGGCGAACTCCTCTCCGCCCGACCCAGGGCTCGGACTCGGGCTCAGCCCCGGAAGACGACGAACTCCGCTCCACCCGACCCAGGGCTCGGACTCGGGCTCAGCCCCGGAAGACGGCGAACTCCGCTCCGCCCGACCCAGGGCTCGGACTCGGGCTCAGCCCCGGAAGACGGCGAACTCCGCTCCGGCCGACCCAGGGCTCGGACTTGGGCTCAGCCCCAGAAGACGACGAACTCTGCTCCACCCGACCTAGGGCTCGGACTTGGGCTCAGCCCAGGAGACGACGAACTCCGCTCCTCCCGACCCAGGGCTCGGACTTGGGCTCAGCCCTAGAAGACGACGAACTCCGCTTCGCCCGACCCCAGGGCTCGGACTCAGCCCTGGCCTCAGCCGACGGTCTCCGCCTCGCCCGACCCAGGGGCTCGGACTCGACCACGGCCACGGAAGACAGACTCGACCTCGACCTCGGAGGAGCCTCCACATCGCCCAACCTAGGGCACGGACCGACCACGTCGACAGGAGGCGCCATCATTACCCTACCCCAAGCTGACTCAGGCTACGGGGAACAAGACCGGCGTCCCATCTGGCTCGCTCCGCCAGATAGGCAATGATGGCGCCCCGCACGCTCTGTAACGATGGCGGCTCTCAGCCCCCTTACGGAAGCAAGAGGACGTCAGCAAGGACTCGACAGCCCCGACAGCTGTCCTTCCGCCAGGCTCCAGCGCTCCTCCGACGGCCACGACACCACACGAACCGGGTGCCAAAACCTCTCCGGCTGCCACGACGGCATGTACTTAGGGCACTAGCTCTCCTCCGCTAGACACGTAGCACTCTGCTACACCCCCCATTGTACACCTGGATCCTCTCCTTACGCCTATAAAAGGAAGGACCAGGGCCCTCTTACAGAGGGTTGGCCGCGCGGGGAAGAGAACGGGACAGGCGCTCGCGTGAGGCCGCTCGCTCCCCCTCCCGCGTGGACGCTTGTAACCCCCTACTGCAAGCGCACCCGACCTGGGCGTGGGACGAACACGAAGGCCGCGGGATTTCCACCTCTCTCACGCCCGTCTCCGGCTGCCTTTCTTCCCCCCTTCGCGCTCGGCCTCGCGCCGACCCATCTGGGCTGGGGCACGCGGCGACATTTCACTCGTCGGCCCAGGGACCCCCCGGTCTCGAAACGCCGACAGTTGGCGCGCCAGGTAGGGGCCTGCTGCGTGTTGACGAACAGCTTCCCGTCAAGCTCCAGATGGGCAGTCTCCAGCAACCTTTCCAGCCCGGGACGGTGCTCCGTTTCGGGAGCCTTGAGTTCATGTCCCTCGACGGCAGCTACAACATGATACTCCTTCCCCCGCCGTGCGACAGCGACAATGGCGGCCGACAGCCCGCCCGCCGGCGGCGGAATCGACGACGTCTTCCCCGCGTGGTGGAAGAACAACATTCAAGCTCACCCCGCCCTCTCCCCCGCCGATGAAGGAGGAGGCGGGGCAACCAAGGCCAAGCAGGAGGCGGCCCCTCGTCGGCTGTCGAGCAAGTCGACGGCGCCGGCGCCCCAACAGGGGGCGCGTCGGGCATCGACCTCGCGTTTGAAACGAAGACGAGCGCCGTCTCCCCGCGACACGCCAATTCCGAGCAAACGAACGACGCCAGCACGCTCGCGAAAGGCTTGCTGGGCGTCACCCTCGTACCTGGGACGACGGTGCAGTCAGTCCCTGACGTGACTTCGTCACCGCCCGTCGACCAAGAGGTACCCACCGGTTCCCATCTCACGCCCATTGGATTCAGCCTCGACCCGCCAAGCGACTTCGCTTTGGCGGACGCTCTCGTAGAGGCGAGTCCAAACCCTCTGGGGTTTCGTATGCGGTCACCCTGGGACCGGCTGACGGACGTCTCGACCTACGGGCCCTCGGGGTCCGAGGAAGATGACAAGCCCGACTTCTGCTGGGATTTCTTTGGACTTGGCAACCCCAGTGCCATGCGGGACTTCATGACCGCATGCGACTACTGCCTTTCCGACTGTTCCGACGGTAGCCGCAGCCTCGGCGACGAGGACTGCGGCCCAAGTCGTGAATGTTTCCACGTCGATCTAGGGGGTCCCTCCGAGGGCAACCATCTCGGTATGCCGGAGAATGGTGATCTCCCTAGGCCCGTGCCACGCGTTGACATCCTATGGGAGCTAGCTGTGGTCCCCGTTCTGGCGGGGGGTCATGACCCACAGCTCGAGCAAACCCGCGGGGTGCAGGCCAGGCTCGACGAGGGAGCAGGAGCACTTGAGTCGATCCGCCGGGACGTCAGGCAGGAATGGGCGGGCCAACCTCCGTCCGGAGAAGTGCGCCATCTACCCCAGGGTATCCAGCACCGCATCGCCGACGATGTCAGGATGAGGCCGCCACCCTCTTCCAGTGGGGTCGGCCAGAACCTGGCTGCAGCAGCAATGCTTCTCCGCGCGATGCCGGAGCCATCAACCATCGAGGTGCGGCGAATCCAGGGAGAGCTCAAGAATCTCCTAGAGGGCGTCGCGGTCCGAAGATCGTGCTGCGACTTCCCGATTCATGCGGGAAGCCTCGGTCCACACGGGGCGCACGCGCAACACAGCGCCTGCGGCCCCGGGTCGCCTCGGCAACGAGCACCATCACCGCGACCGTCGGGCCCACCTCGACGAGAGGGTGCGCCGAGGCTACCACCCCAGGCGTGGAGGACGCTACGACAGCGGGGAGGATCGGAGTCCCTCGCCCGAACCACCCGGTCCGCAGGCCTTCAGCCATGCCATACGACGGGCGCCATTCCCGACCCGGTTCCGACCCCCGACTACTATCACAAAGTACTCGGGGGAGACGAGACCGGAACTGTGGCTCGCGGACTACCGGCTGGCCTGCCAACTGGGTGGAACAGACGATGACAACCTCATCATCCGCAACCTCCCCCTGTTCCTCTCCGACACCGCTCGCGCCTGGTTGGAGCACCTGCCTCCGGGGCAGATCTCCAACTGGGACGACCTGGTCCAAGCCTTCGCCGACAATTTCCAGGGCACGTACGTGCGCCCCAGAAATTCCTGGGACCTCCGAAGCTGCCGACAGCAGCCGGGAGAGTCTCTCCAGGACTACATCCGGCGATTCTCGAAGCAGCGCACCGAGCTGCCCAACATCATCGATTCAGATGTCATCGGCGCGTTCCTCGTCGGCACCACCTGCCGCGACCTGGTGAGCAAGCTGGGTCACAAGACCCCCACCAGGGCGAGCGAGCTGATGGACATCGCCACCAAGTTCGCCTCTGGCCAGGAGGCGGTTGAGGCCATCTTCTGGAAGGACAAGCAGCCCCAGGGCCGCCCACCGGAAGATGCCCCTGAGGCGTCAACTCAGCGCGGCGCCAAGAAGAAGGGCAAGAAGAAGTCGCAAGCGAAACGCAACGCCGCCGACGCGGACCTTGTCGCCGCCGCCGAGTACAAGAACCCTTGGAAACCCCCCGGAGGTGCCAACCTCTTCGACAAGATGCTCAAGGAGCCGTGCCCCTTTCATCAGGGGCCCGTCAAGCACACCCTTGACTCCTTGAGGAGTGCGCTATGCTTCGGCGCCACTTCCACAGGGCCGGGCCACCCGCGGAGGGTGGCAGGGCTCGCGACGACGACAAGAAGGAAGATCACCAGGCAGGAGAGTTATTCGAGGTCCGCGACTGCTTCATGATATACGATGGGCAAGCGACGAACGCCTCGGCTCGGCACCGCAAGCAAGAGCGTCGGGAGGTCTGTTCGGTGAAGGTGGCGGCGCCAGTCTACCTAGACTGGTCCGACAAGCCCATCACCTTCGACCAAGCCGACCACCCCGATCACGTGTCGAGCCCAGGGAAATACCCGCTCGTTGTTGACCCCGTCATCGGCGACGTCAGGCTCACCAAGGTCCTCATGAATGGAGGCAGCAGCCTCAACATCATCTACGCCGAGACCCTCGGGCTCCTGCGTGTCGATCTGTCCTCGGTCCGGGCAGGCGCTGCGCCTTTCCACGGGATCATCCCCGGGAAGCACGTCCAGCCCCTCGGACAACTCGACCTTCCCGTCTGCTTCGGAACGCCCTCCAACTTCCGAAGGGAGACCCTCACGTTCGAGGTGGTCGGGTTCCGAGGAACCTACCACGCGGTACTGGGGAGGCCATGCTACGCGAAGTTCATGGCCGTCCCCAACTACACCTACCTCAAGCTCAAGATGTCGGGCCCCAACGAGGTCATCACCGTCGGCCCCACGTACAAACACGCGTTCGAATGCGACGTGGAGTGCGTGGAGTACGCCGAGGCCCTCGCCGAGTCCGAGGCCCTCATCGCCGACCTGGAAAGCCTCTCTAAGGAGGTGCCAGACGTGAAGCGTCACGCCGGCAACTTCGAGCCAGCGGAGATGGTTAAGTCTGTCCCCCTCGACCCCAGCAGCGACGCCTCCAAGTAGATCCGGATCGGCTCCGAGCTCGATCCCAAATAGGAAGCAGTGCTCGTCGACTTTCTCCGCGCAAACACCGATGTTTTCGCGTGGAGTCCCTCGGACATGCCCGGCATACCGAGGGATGTCGCCGAGCACTCGCTGGATATCCGAGTCGGAGCTCGACCCGTCAAGCAGGCTCTGCGCCGATTCGACGAAGAAAAGCGCAGAGCCATAGGCGAGGAGATCCACAAGCTAATGGCGGCAGGGTTCATCAAAGAGGTATTCCATCCCGAATGGCTTGCCAACCCTGTGCTTGTGAGAAAGAAAGGAGGGAAATGACGGATGTGTGTAGACTACACTGGTCTAAACAAAGCATGTCCGAAGGTTCCCTACCCTCTGCCTCGCATCGATCAAATCGTGGATTCCACTGCTGGGTGCGAAACTCTGTCTTTCCTCGATGCCTATTCAGGGTATCACCAAATCAGGATGAAAGAGTCCGACCAGCTCGCGACTTCTTTCATCACACCCTTCGGCATGTACTGCTATGTCACCATGTCGTTCGGCTTGAGGAATGCGGGCGCGACGTACCAGCGGTGCATGAACCATGTGTTCGGCGAACACATTGGCCGGACGGTCGAGGCCTACGTCGATGACATCGTAGTCAAGACGAGGAAAGCCTCCGACCTCCTTTCCGACCTTGAAGTGACATTCCGGTGTCTCAAGGCGAAAGGCGTGAAGCTCAATCCCGAAAAGTGTGTCTTCAGGGTGCCCCAAGGCATGCTCTTGGGGTTCATCGTCTCCGAGTGGGGCATCAAAGCCAACCCGGAGAAGATCGCGTCCATCATCAGCATGGGGCCCATTAAAGACTTGAAAAGCGTACAGAGAGTCTTGGGATGTCTTGCGGCTCTGAGCCTCTTCATCTCACGCCTCGGCGAAAGAGGCCTGCCTCTGTACCGCCTCTTAAGGAAGGCCGTGTGCTTCACTTGGACCCCTGGGGCCAAGGAAGCCCTCGGGAACCTGAAGGCGCTCCTCACGAACACGCCCGTCTTGGCGCCCCCCGTTGCTGGAGGAGCAGGCTAAAATAGCCTCGGGGCGAACAACGGTTCCCCCGAACGCCTTCTCCCGAGACCTGCATCAACCCTCCGTCAAGATCGACGACACGCCCGAGCCCGAGGCGCCCTCGGCCCAGCCCGAGGTACCCTTGGCTCAGTCCGAGGTACCCACGGTTCAGCCCGAGGTACCCTCGGCCCCCGAGGTTGAGGCACTGCGCGTCGAGGAGGAGCGAAGCGGGGTCACGCCTAATCGAAACTGGCAGACCCCGTACCTGCAATATCTCCACCGAGGAGAGCTACCCCTCGACCGAGCCAAAGCTCGGCGGTTGGCGCGGCGCGCCAAGTCGTTCGTCTTGCTGGGAGATGGGAAGGAGCTCCACCATCGCAGCCCCTCAGGCATCCTCCAGTGATGCATTTCCATCGCCGAAGGCCAGGAGCTCCTACGAGAGGTACACTCGGGGGCTTGCGACCATCGCGCAGCACCCCGAGCCCTTGTTGGAGACGCCTTCCGACAAGGTTTCTAATGGCCGACGGCGGTGGCCGATGCCACCCGAATTGTCCACACCCGCGAAGGGCGTCAGTTCTACGCAAGGCAGACCCACCCCTTGCGGAAGACACCCGGGGGCTACACACACCCCTGGGAAGGGCCGCTCGTCATCGCCAAAGTTCTGAAGCCCGGAACAAACAAACTGGCCGACAGTCAAGGCGAGGTCAACACCAACACTTGGAACGTCTAACAGCTACGTCACCTCTACCCTTAAGATGCTTTCAAGTTGTTCATATACCTCGCTCCCACGCAAGGTTTAGTCATCAAGGAAGGGTCAGCCTTGCCTCGGCAGAGCCCGACCCTCCCTCGGGGGCTAAAAGGGGGGAACCCCCTCTGCGTCAAAATTTTCAATCAAAAAGGCTTTTGCGTTCCCCTGGCTATGTCGGAAGCAGGACCCCAAGGAGCGAACGTGGGTGCATGTAAGTGGCAAGGCTGACTGAGCCGAGGGACTCCTACGCCTCTGGGTTACGGATACCTCACTCGTCACCCACCACGAAAAGTGACTCCTACTTGGGGAAGCCACCCTGCTACTGACGGGCGGGGCCGGACACGCAAAATGAAAGGAAAAGGGGCACGACTTTATGCAACGATAATAAAGTGTTCAGGCCTCAGCGGCCGCAAAAAGACACACGTGCATCCAACAGAAACCG
Source organism: Zea mays (assembly GCF_902167145.1). Classification (NCBI taxonomy): domain Eukaryota; kingdom Viridiplantae; phylum Streptophyta; class Magnoliopsida; order Poales; family Poaceae; genus Zea; species Zea mays. The sequence continues at coordinate 91,216,179 of NC_050105.1, forward strand.
CTCCGACAGAGTTAGGCGTCGCCCGGGGAAGGAGCCGCGCCTTCGGCTTCGTCCCCGCCCTCGGCAAAGTCCACCCCGGCTTCGGACGACGGCGCAGGCGGGAGGATCTCTGCCTCGAAGGTGGTCGCCAGCACTGCGCTCGGACCCGCGGCGGCCGCGTCGAGCCTCTGGACTTCTGCCAGGGCGGCTTCATCTTTGTCAGGAAGACAATACCCCTCGCTGACCCGCTCCAGGTCCACGACGTAGTGGGAAGCGAGCACGGCGAAGGCTCGCCTGACGCCGTGGTGTAGCGCCTCGCGGAGTCTGCCGCGCACATGATCGCCCAAGGCCTGCAAGCGACTTTGAGGGGAGCTTCCTGAGGGGACGTCGCCGAAGCCAAAGACCTGGCAGAAGTCCGAGATGGCCTCGGACATGCCACGTGGTCGGCCTCCCTCTGCTCGGCCGCCCCGACAAGCGCCCTGGAGGACACATCAAGGGCGGACTCAAGCTCGACGAACAGCCAGAACGCAAGGCCTCAAACACAAGCAGAGGAAACAAGCTGAAACGAAAACTGGAAATGTCCAGGACATACCTCCGGCTCGGGCACGCTGCTCCGAAGCTGCGGCCTAGGCTACGGCTAGGTCCGCTGCAAGGGCTCCAGCCCGGCTTTCGGCCTCGGCAGCCCAGCCCTGGGATTGGTCTCGCTCATCGGCGACCTGGTCGAACTCCGACTGCCATCGCTGCACCTCTGCGCGTGCCGCTGCCGCCTCTGCGCGGGCCGCTGTCGCCTCTGTTCTTAGATCGGCGCAGAGCAACCGAAGGTCCGCCACTTCGGCGCCCTGCTGGGAGAGGCGCGCAGTAGCCCCGGCAAGCGAGGTCCTCAGGGATCGCAGCGAGCCCTAGATATCGACCTCGTGGCGGATGAACGACGACTTGGCGACGCTCAGATCCGTCAGATCCTGAGGGAAGGAAGCGGGGCGTCACAAGAGACGCCTTGGTCACAAAAAGGTATGCCTGAAACCATTACCTGGAGGATTTTGGGGATGTCCCTGCAGAAGACCTCCAGCGATGACCGGAGCGACCCCACCGTTGCTTCGGCGCACTCGCGGAGCTCGTCCCAAGACTGCTCCTCCCGCTCGTCGTCGAGAACGAAGAAGGGATCCGAAGCCCCACGGGTCTGGAACCGGAGCAACTGGCACCGCCCCTCGGAGCTCCGCCGCGCAGCGACAAGGCTGCCGCTCGGTGGGACGGATCGCGTTTCCACGCCCCCCTCCTCCGAGGCACCGAGCGCTGATGCCTCGGCCATCTCAGCGTCGGCAGCAACGGGTCGCTCCCCGACTGGGACGGCAGCGGCTTCAGCAGCAGTAGGCGCCAGCACCGGCGGCATGTCCGGTGGGCCCGGGGCCACGTCTGCGCCAGCCGCCTCCTTCAGCACGATGGCCGCCTCGGCAGAAGAGCCAGCCTCGGGAACTCGCTCCACGACGGCTGGTGCCGCCAGAGCCCCCCGCTGTGGAGCGCCTTGCGAGAAGGCCAGCTGAACAGCGAGGCCCGGCGCGACACTGGCTACGGAAGCCGACGCCGTCTTAAGGGCCTTCCGGGGAGCCAGATCGGTCAGGCCATGGCTTCGCTTGCTGAGGAGAAAAGGAAAGTCGCGGTCGGGACATACGAATGAGAAGCCAGGACGAAGACGCTCCAAGATACTTACCCGCTCCGGGCCATTTTCAACCGCGCCTGAGGGGAGGTCTCTCGGATCTCGACCCCCGAAGACACCGCCGAGGTCCGCCTCGCCGCCAGCTTTGGCATCACCCTCGCCTTGGGCACCTTGGACGCCCAGGAGACGGACTGCCCGGGCGTTGCCACGGCGACCTGAGGGTCACCCTCCTGCGCTGCCGGCGTGGTCGACGGCTCCCGAGAAACAGACGTCTTGGCCTGACTCCCCGGGGTCACCTCGACTTCCCCGGCCGAGGGGTCAAGTACCCCCTCGGTCTGCCCCCGCTCGTCGGGCTAGGACCTCGGCGTCCCGACTCCGGGAACTGACGGCGCCAGCCCACTCGGGGGCTGGCTTGACGACTCCTGGCCTAGCCTCAAACCCGGGCTGAGGCCGAGGTGGACAGCCATGTCGTCGTCCTCGTCATCATCTTCATCGTCGTCGTCGTCAGGCGTCTCCGGCGAAGGCTCCCTCGGGAGCCCCTCCCTCTCCTGCCGACGACGGAGCTTCTCCAAGGCGTCTCGGGCCCACGTCCGCTCGTGGGCCCGGGCTTTCTCCGCGTCCTTCTTCTTCTTCTTCTTCTCCGCGGCAACCCGCCGCGCTGCTCGGTCCACCACGTCCTCCGGGACCCGTGGCCGGGAAGGCTTGTGCCACCCTACCTCCTGGAGACGGACGGAAATCCCGACCGTAAGGACCAAAGGCAACCTGACGCAAGGAGAAGGAAGGAGCGGACACTCACCAGGGTCACACACCCGTGGTCGGGGCGCATCAAGGGCTGAGAGAAGGCGCTGGCGTCCGGTTTTCCCAACGCGACGGCCACCCGCCCGTGGAGAACGTCGATGGGAAGAGGATCCGAGGACATCCGCGAGCCCTCCAAGTCAGCCTCCGGTGTCATCTCCCAAAGCGACAACCGCCGCTCCGCCAAGAGAAGCACCCTACGGCGGTGAATGGCGGCAATCACTCCCGCGGTAGTAAGTCCTCCTTTCCGCAACACCTCCAGGGCCTTGAGAAGGGGCTCGAGGTTTTTCTGCCTGTCGTGCGGGGTCCCGTAGCGCCAGGTATCGGCGGCGGCGGTGACCACTTGTTGAGAAAACGGCGGAAGCATCTCGCCGTCATTCCGGAGGTAGAACCACCAGCGCTGCCACCCTTTGTTCGAGGACGCGAGGATGGTGGGGATGTACAGCGACGCCCGCGACTGCCTCAGCTGGAGAATGCAACCGCCGGCCCGCACTACCGCGCGGACCCTTTTCTCTCCCGTCGGCGAAGCAAAAAGCTCCGCGGAGAAGAGATGAGTCCACAAGTCCCAGTGGGGGGCGATCCCCAAGTATCCTTCGCACAACGCTACGAAGATGGCGGCCTGCGAAATGGAGTTGGGACTGAGGTTGTGCAACTCCACCTCATAGTTGTACATGATCTCCCGCATAAAGCGGCTTGCCGGCACACCGAACCCCCGCTCGTGGAAGGAGACGAAGCTCACGACGTACCCCGGCGGCGGGGACGGGGCGGTTCCGCTCGCGGGAGGAATCCACTCCGGCTGCCTCTCATCAGAGAGAGGGCGAAGTAAACCCTCAGCAACAAGATCCTCCAGGTCCTCCGCTGTGACTGTGGAGAAGGGCCATGGATCACGCGGCGAGATGATGGTCGCCCGGTTGGCCATCGCCGAGCAGAAGGGGTGGCGGCGGAAAGGACTGGGTGGGCGGTTTCCTTTTCTCCGGCTAAACCTCTCAGGTTGCGAAAACCTAAGAAGGAGGCAAGAAGCGGAGCAAAGGATCGTCGCCAGACCCTCCCCCGAGTATATAAAGACCAAGGCGAGACTCGTTCAACGTTTCGCCCGGACCCGCCGCGGGATTCAAAAACCCAAGGCGAAACGGCCGTTCCTCGAACGGCTCGCGCACGCGCAACGGCCGCCCCGCAAACCGCTCGCCCCGTCGCATTAACTCCGCGGTGGGATAGGCGGCGCCTCTGGCAGGAGAAGCGAGCGATGCTTCACCTTCGCCATAATGACCGCGTCAAAAAAGGTACGCCACGTCATTCGATCTCGTATCCTTTTCCTCTTTCTCTCTCTTACAACAGGGATCGGGAAAGGGGGATACCCCGAAAAGGACCCTTCTCCGTGAAGGAACCAGGCTCCGAGCCTCCCTACTGATCAGAGGTTCGAAGGCTGGCCCCTCGGAGGGGTTCAACAGCCGCCTCAGAGCACGTGGGCTCCACACCCACTACTGGTCAGAGGTTCGAAGGCCGGCCCCTCGGAAGGGTTCAACGGCTGCCTCAGGCCACTCGAGCTCCGCGGCCACTACTGATCAGGGGTTCGTAGGCTGGCCCTCGAAGGGTTCACAGCCGCCTCAGACACAGAGCGAGGGATGACCATGGGTACGTTTGATACATAACCAAGGCTCGGGCTACGCTCCCGAGGTACCCTAGGACATTTCCGAGACCAGCGGGAACGATCTTGTAACAGAATCCCATCAGAGGGAGGCATCGAGCCCTCGGACCCCGTCGACAGGGGACCGGGTCCGGCAGATCACCCGCAGGTACTTTTGGGCGTGCCTCTGGGCCTCTAGCCGACCCCTAACAAATGGGGCACGGACGTCCGCTCGGATTACCCGCCAGCAGCTCACCGGAGACACCATGTTCGGCGCCCACCGAGGGCAACATGGCGCTTTCCCCCCTCCTCCTTGTGGAAAGGCGACGCAAGGGCGTATGTAAAAAAGTCGAGTCTGTCCCTGATCGTCCTCTCGCCCTGTGCAGAGGCTCGGGGGCTGCTCTCGCAAACCCGGCTCCGGCCAAACCGTTGACAGCGTCAACATACCAGCCCGAGAACTTGGAACCCGACCGTGCACCCGGGCTACGACCAGCTCGCATGAGGGAACGACCAGACCAGCCAAAGCATTACGCGAGGCATTAAGACCTCGGAGGAGTCAAACCACTCCTCCGAGGCCTCGGGGGCTACACCCGGCGGGTGCGCTCGCGCGCACCCACCGGAACGAAACGCAACCGAGAAAGGCTGGTCCCCTTGCAAAAAAATGCGACGAAAGCCTCCAAGCGAGTGCTAACACTCCCTTCGAGGCTTGGGGGCTACTGTCGGGGACCATAATTAGGGGTACCCTCAAGTCTCCTAATTCTCAGCTGGTAACCCCCATCAGCATAAAGCTGCAAAGGCCTGATGGGTGCGATTAAGTCAGGGATCGGTCCATTCGAGGGACTCGATCACGCCTCGCCCGAGCCTAGCCTGGGACAAGGGCAGCCGACCCCGGAGGATCTCCGTCTCGCCCGAGGCCCCCCTCCAGCGACGAACATACTTCCGGCTCGCCTGAGGCCCTGTCTTTGCCAAGAAGCAACCCTGACCAAATCGCCGCGCCAACCGACCAGATCGCAGGAGCATTTAATGCAAAGGTGGCCTGACACCTTTATCCTGACACGCGTCCTCCAGTCGACAGAGCCGAAGTGACCGCAGTCACTTCGCCGCTCCACTGACCGGCCTGACAGAAGGACAGCGCCGCCTGCGCCGCTCCGACTGCTGTGCCGCTCGATAGAGTGAGGCTGACAGGCAGTCAGGCCCGACCTCAGGCACCATAGGAAGCTCCGCTTCGCCCGACCCAGGGCTCGGACTCGGACTCGGGCTCAGCCCCGGAAGACGGCGAACTCCGCTCCGCCCGACCCAGGGCTCGGACTCGGGCTCAGCCCCGGAAGACGGCGAACTCCGCTCCGCCCGACCCAGGGCTCGGACTCGGGCTCAGCCCCGGAAGACGGTGAACTTCGCTCCGCCCGACCCAGGGCTCGGACTCGGGCTCAGCCTCGGAAGATGGCGAACTCCGCTCCGCCCGACCCAGGGCTCGGACTCGGGCTCAGCCCCAGAAGACGACGAACTCCGCTCCGCCCGACCTAGGGCTCGGACTTGGGCTCAGCCCCAGAAGACGACGAACTCCGCTCCGCCCGACCCAGGGCTCGGACTTGGGCTCAGCCCCATAAGACGACGAACTCCGCTTCGCCCGACCCCAAGGCTCGGACTCAGCCCTGGCCTCAGCCGACGGTCTCCGCCTCGCCCGACCCAGGGGCTCAGACTCGACCACGGCCACGGAAGACAGACTCGACCTCGACCTCGGAGGAGCCTCCACATCGCCCAACCTAGGGCGCGGACTGACCACGTCGACAGGAGGCGCCATCATTACCCTACCCCAAGCTGACTCAGGCTACGGGGAACAAGACCGGCCTCCCATCTGGCTCGCTCCGCCAGATAGGCAATGATGGCGCCCCGCACGCTCTGTGATGACGGCGGCTCTCAGCCCCCTTATGGAAGCAAGAGGACGTCAGCAAGGACTCGACAGCCCCGACAGCTGTCCTTCCGCCAGGCTCCAGCGCTCCTCCGACGGCCACGACACCACACGAACCGGGTGCCAAAACCTCTTCGGCTGCCACGACGGCATGTACTTAGGGCGCTAGCTCTCCTCCGCTAGACACGTAGCACTCTGCTACACCCCCATTGTACACCTGGATCCTCTCCTTACGCCTATAAAAGGAAGGACCAGGGCCCTCTTACAGAGGGTTGGCCGCGCGGGGAAGAGGACGGGACAGGCGCTCGCGTGAGGCCGCTCGCTCCCCCTCCCGCGTGGACGCTTGTAATCCCCTACTGCAAGTGCACCCGACCTGGGCGCGGGACGAACACGAAGGCCGCGGGATTTCCACCTCTCTCACGCCCGTCTCCGGCTGACTTTCTTCCCCCCTTCGCGCTCGACCTCGCGCCGACCCATCTGGGCTGGGGCACGCGGCGACATTTCACTCGTCGGCCCAGGGACCCCCCCCGGTCTCGAAACGCCGACAGGTGGTCACCCAAGACGGTGACCACTAGTCTGATGGTGGGGAGAAGCGAGCCGGTCTGCGGCCTCTGCCCCGCCCTCAGCTTGAAGGATGTTCATCATCAGTGCTGGGTAGGGGAGTGCACCGAGTTGGGGCCTGTCTCCTCGCGGGCAGCGGCCCGCTCCTTCCCTCAGTGATCGGGGGGAAGGGCGTTCGCCGTTCGTGGCGCTGGCAGCTTCTGCGTGTCTGGCTCTCCGGCCTGACCGGCTTCGGCGCTGCTTCCGGTGCCACCTCCCACCGAGGCAGCCGAAAGAGGTTTCTCTGCCGACGAGATAGTCGGCAGAACCTGCGGACTGACCTCCAACTCTACAGCCTTCTGCTTGTCCTCGCCCCTCGAGTGGGGACGTGGGCGAGGGCCTTGTCGCAGCAGCGTCTGCCCTGAGGTCATCGCTGCTGCTGTTTGGCCGCCCAGAGCGGAGGTCGTTGTCGCTGCTGCCGGAGTGGGCGGCGGCGAGCCACCTGGGGTTTTGTCGTCCCGCAGGCCCTCCAATGTGGGGGGTTGTTCGTACCTGCGGGGGCGGAACCGGAGTTCCATTTGTAATGGCACCTTGAGTGCCGGTGTTTGTTCATCGTGGCTGTCGGGGCCTGAACATTTATGTATTTTGGCACAAAGCCGTGTTTTTTCCTCATTTCGAGCACTAGGACTCGCCTGTCGGCTAGCTGAACCGCTTAACCGAGTGTGAGTTGCCTCGTGCGGAAGGTGACGAGTGAGGTATCCGTATCCCAGAGGCGTAGGAGTCCCTCGGCTCGGTCGGCCTTGCCGCCCGAGGCTTCTCTTGCTTAGTTAAAGAAACCCTCGGCCGCTCTGCGATGAGCCGGAGCGGGAGGCAACAGTGTCAGCATGGACAGAGGTAGAGTTGGCTCGAAAAGAAGCTTCATCGGCCGGAACCTGGCTGAGCCGTCCACTGGCGGGACCGACGCCGGAGTCGGGTTGCCGAGGCCATGGGCCGGGCTGATGTCCTCGGGGGACAGCTGGCTGAGGCTACGGAGCGGCCGGTCGAGCCGTCTGCTCGGGCCGGGTTCCCGGAGGAGACCCTAGCGGCGATGGCCCAGGCGTGGTGCCGACAGGTTCCTTCGAGGTGGAGATCCTCCGACCGTGTTGCCGTCCGAGGCCGGGTCGGATTCCGCCGAAGGTGGAGTCGACGCCGAGGGTGCTGCTGCTCCCCCACTGATGTCTGATCCTGCAGGAACAGTTTATCTGTAGTGTGCGTATGTTTTTTGGCGGCCGCTGAGGCCCAAACATATCGTCATCATGTTGTAAAGCTGCGTTTCTTTTCCCCTTGTTTCGAGTATCAGGACTTGTTTGTCGGTAACAGAATTGTTTGTCCGAGCGAGAGTTACTTTTCATGGAAGGTGATGAGTGAGGTATCCGTATCTCGGAGGCGTAGGAGTCCCTCGGCTCGGTCGACCTTGCCGCTTACGTGTACTCTTACTCGTCCGTTGGATTCTGTTATCGATATAGTCGAGAAGGCACGAAAAATCGTTTCGGCAGAAAAGTTTTCGAGCATTAAGACTTGTTCGGTCAGCGGAATCGCTTATCCGAGCGTGAGTTACTTATCGCAGAAGGTGATGAGTGAGGTATCTGTATCCCGGAGGCGTAGGAGTCCCTCGGCTCGGTCGGCCTTGGCTGCTTACATGTACTCCGGCGTTTTCAGGATCCCACTTTCGAAGTAGTTGAAATGCACGAAAGATGTTCTGGCAGAACGATTTTTTCCGAGGAAAATTTTGACGCAGAGGGGGTGCCCCCCTTCTAGCCCCCGAGGGAGGGTCGGGCTTTGCCGAGGCAAGGCTGACCCTTCCTTGATGGTTAGACTTTATTGGCGTATGTGAACGAGGTGTATGAACGACTTGAAAACATCTTAAGGGTAGAAGCGACGTAGCTGTCGGATGTTCCAAGCGTTGCTGTAGACCTCGCCTTGACTGTTAGCCAGCTTGTATGTTCCGGGCTTCAAAATCTTGGCGATGATGAATGGCCCTTCCCAAGGAGGCGTGAGCTTGTGACGCCCTCGGACGTCTTGTAGTAGCCGAAGCAACAAGTCGCCCACCTGGAGGTCTCGGGACCGAACCCCTCGGGCGTGGTAGCGTCACAGGGACTACTGATACCGCGTCGAGTGTAGTAAGGCCATGTCCCGAGCCTCTTCCAGCTGGTCCAATGAGTCTTCTCGGTTGGTCCGGTTGCTTCGATCGTTGTACGCCCTCGTCCTCGGGGAACCGTATTCTAAGTCCATGGGCAAGATAGCCTCGGCCCCATATACTAGAAAGAACGGCGTGAAGCCCATGGCTCAGCTCGGCGTTGTCCTCAGACTCCAGACCACCGAGGGGAGTTCCTTCATCCATCGCCTGTCGAACTTGTTGAAGTCGTTGTAGATCCGCGGCTTGAGTCCTTGCAGAATCATGCCGTTAGCACGCTCTACTTGCCCATTCGTCATGGGGTGAGCTACGGCGGCCCAGTCCACCCGGATGTGGTGATCCTCGCAGAAGTCTAGGAACTTTCTGCCGGTGAACTGGGTGCCGTTGTCGGTGATGATGGAGTTTGGGACCCCAAAGCGATGGATGATGTTGGTGAAGAACGCCACCGCCTGTTCGGACCTGATGCTGTTTAGGGGCCGGACCTCGATCCACTTGGAGAATTTGTCGATGGCGACCAGCAGGTGCGTGTAGCCCCCGGGTGCCTTCTGTAAGGGACCGACGAGGTCCAGACCCCACACAGCAAACGTCCAGGTGATGGGTATTGTTTGCAGAGCCTGAGCGGGCAGGTGCTTCTGCCTTGCGTATAATTGACATCCTTGGCAGGTGCGTACAATCCTAGTGGCGTCGGCCACCGCGGTTGGCCAGTAGAAACCCTGTCGGAAGGCATTTCCAACGAGGGCTCGAGGTGCTGCGTGGTGAACGCAAGCCCCCGAGTGTATTTCTTGTAATAACTCCTGACCTTCGGTGATGGATATGCATCGCTGGAGGATGCCTAAGGGACTGTGGTGGTAGAGCTCCTTCCCGTCACCCAGCAAGATGAACGACTTGGCGCGCCGCGCCAGTCGCCGAGCTTCGGCTCTGTCGAGGGGTAGCTCTCCTCGGTGGAGATATTGCAGGTACGGGGTCTTCCAGTTTCGATTAGGCGTGACCCCATTCCGCTCTTCCTCGACGTGCAGTGCCTCACCCTCGGGGGCCGAGGGTGCCTCGGGCTGAGCCGAGGGCGCCTCGGGCACGACCGAGGCCTTCTCGGGCTCGGGCGTGTCGTCGGTCTTGACTGAGGGTTGAAGTAGGTCTCGGGAGAAGACGTCCGGGGGGACCATTGTCCGCCCCGAGGCTATCTTAGCCAGCTCATCCACAGTCTCGTTGTATCATCGGGCGATGTGGTTGAGCTCAAGCCCGTAGAACTTGTCCTCCAGGCGCTGAACCTCATCGCAGTAGGCTTCCATCTTCGGGTCGCGGCAATGGGAGTTCTTCATGACTTGGTCGATGACAAGTTGCGAGTCACCACGAGCGTCGAGGCATCGGACCCCTAGCTCGATGGCGATGCGCAACATGTTAACCAGAGCCTCGTACTCGGCCACGTTGTTGGACGCCGGGAAATGGAGGCGCAACACGTAGCGGAGGTGCTTCCCGAGGGGTGAGATGAAGAGCAGGCCCGTGCCCGCTCCTGTTTTCATCAACAACCCATCGAAAAACATGGTCTAGAGTTCCGGTTGGATCGGAGCTGCTGGAAGCTGGGTGTCGACCCATTCAGCCACAACGTCCGCCAAGACATGGGACTTGATGGCCTTCCGAGGGGCGAACAAGATTGTCTCGCCCATGATCTCTACCGCCCACTTTGCAATCCTACCCGAGGCCTCTCGGCACTGGATGATCTCTCCCAGGGGGAAGGATGACACCACAGTCACCGGATGAGACTCAAAGTAGTGTCGCAACTTTCGCCGCGTCAGAATTACCGCGTACAGTAGCTTCTGGATTTGCGGGTAGCGGATTTTGGTCTCGGACAGTACTTCATTGATGAAGTAGACCGGCCTCTGGACGGGAAATGTGTGCCCCTCTTCTCGTCTCTCGACCACAATCGCGGCGCTGACCACCTGAGTGGTAGTGGCGACGTAGATCAAGAGGGCTTCTCCGGCAGCGGGGGGCACCAAGATGGGCACGCTTGCGATGAGCTCCTTTAGGTTCCCGAGGGCTTCCTCGGCCTCGGGGGTCCAAGTGAAGCGCTCGGTCTTCCTTAAGAGGCGATACAGAGGTAGGCCTATTTCGCCGAGGCGTGAGATGAAACGAATCGGAGCCACAACGCATCCCATGACCCTTTGTACTCCTTTCAAGTCCTCGATGGGGCCCATGTTGGTGATGGCCGCGATTTTCTCCGGGTTGGCCTCGATGCCCCGCTCGGAGACGATGAACCCCAGGAGCATGCCTCGGGGGACTCCGAAGACACACTTCTCGGGATTGAGTTTTACGCCTTTCGCCTTGAGACACTTGAATGTCGTTTCAAGGTCGGAGAGGAGGTCGGAGGCTTTCCTCGTCTTGACTATGATGTCATCGACGTAAGCCTCGACCGTTCGACCAATGTGCTCTCCGAACACGTGGTTCATGCGCCTTTGGTATGTCGCACCCGCATTCCTCAAACCAAATGACATAGTAACGTAGCAGTACATGCCAAAGGGTGTGATGAAAGAAGTCGCGAGCTGGTCGGACTCTTTCATCCTGATTGGGTGATACCCTGAGTAGGCATCGAGGAAAGACAGGGTTTCACACCCAGCAGTGGAATCCACGATTTGATCGATGCGAGGCAGAGGGTAGGGAACCTTCAGACATGCTTTGTTTAGACCAGTGTAGTCTACACACATCCGCCATTTCCCTCCTTTCTTTCTCACAAGCACAGGGTTGGCAAGCCATTCGGGATGGAATACCTCTTTGATGAACCCTGCAGCCATCAGCTTGTGGATCTCCTCGCCTATGGCTCTGTGCTTTTCTTCGTCGAATCGGCGCAGAGGCTGCTTCACGGGTCGGGCTCCAGCTCGGATGTCCAGCGAGTGCTCGGCGACATCCCTCGGTATGGCAGGCATGTCCGAGGGACTCCACGCAAAAATTTCGGCGTTCGCGCAGAGAAAGTCAACGAGCACTGCTTCCTATTTGGGGTCGAGCTCGGAGCCGATCCGGACTTGCTTGGAGGCGTCGTTGCTGGGGTCGAGATGGACGGACTTAACCGTCTCAGCTGGCTCGAAGTTGCCGGCGTGGCGCTTCGCATCTGGCGCCTCCTTGGAGAGGCTCTCCAGGTCGGCGATGAGGGCCTCGACGTACTCCACGCACTCCACGTCGCATTCGTACGCGTGTCGGTACGTGGAGCCGACGGTGATGACCCCGTTGGGGCCCGGCATCTTGAGCTTGAGGTAGGTGTAGTTGGGGACGACCATGAACTTGGCGTAGCATGGTCTCCCCAGTACCGCGTGGTAGGTTCCTTGGAACCCGACCACCTCGAACGCGAGGGTTTCCTTTCAGAAGTTGGAGGGAGTCCCGAAGCAGACGAGCAGATCGAGTTGTCCGAGGGGTTGGACGCGTTTCCCGGGGATGATCCCGTGAAAGGGCGCAGCGCCGGCCCGGATCGAGGACAGATCGATCTGCAGGAGCCCGAGGGTCTCGGCGTAGATGATGTTGAGGCTGCTGCCTCCGTCCATGAGGACCTTGGTAAGCCTGATGTTGCCGATGACGGGATCGACAACGAGCGGGTACTTTCCTGGGCTCGGCACGCGGTCGGGGTGGTCATCCTGGTCGAAGGTGATGGGCTTGTCGGACCAGTCTAGGTAGACTGGCGCCGCCACCTTTACCGAGCAGACCTCCCGGCGCTCTTGCTTGCGGTGCCGAGCCAAGGCGTTCGCCACATGCCCACCGTAGATCATGAAGCAGTCGTGGACCTCGGGGAACTCCTCTGCCTTGTGATCCTCCTTCTTGTCGTTGTTGTGGGCTCTGCCACCTTCCGCCGGTGGCCCGGCCTTGTGGAAGTAGCGCCGAAGCATGACGCATTCCTCAAGGGTGTGCTTGACGGGACCCTGATGATAGGGGCACGACTCCTTGAGCATCTTGTCGAACAGGTTGGCGCCTCTGGGAGGCTTCCGAGGGTTCCTGTGCTCGGTGGCGGCGACAAGGTCTGCGTCGGCGGCGTCGCGTTTCTCTTGCGACTTCTTCTTGCCCTTCGTCCTCGCGCCACGCTGAGCGGACGCCTCGGGGACGTCTTCCGGCTGGCGCCCCTGAGGCTACTTGTCCTTTCGGAAGATGGCCTCGACCGCCTCCTGACCAGAGGCGAACTTGGTGGCGATGTCCATCAGCTCGCTCGCCCTGGTGGGAGTCTTGCGACCCAGCTTGCTCACCAGGTCGCGGCAAGTGGTGCCAGCGAGGACCGCGCCGATGACATCCGAGTCAGTGATGTTGGGCAGCTCGGTGCGCTGCTTCGAAAATCGTCGGATGTAGTCCCGGAGGGATTCTCCCGGCTGCTGGCGGCAGCTTCGGAGATCCCAGGAGTTCCCAGGGCGCATGTATGTGCCCTGGAAGTTGCCGGCGAAGGTTTTGACCAGGTCGTCCCAGTTGGAGATCTGCGCAGGAGGCAGATGCTCCAGCCAGGCTCGGGCGGCGTCGGAGAGGAACAGGGGAAGGTTGCGGATGATGAGGTTGTCATCGTCCGTCCCACCCAGCTGGCAGGCCAGTCGGTAGTCCACAAGCCACAACTCCGGCTTTGACTCCCCCGAGTACTTGGTGATGGTAGTCGGGGTTCAGAACCGGGTCGGGAACGGTGCCCGTCGTATGGCCCGGCTGAAAGCTTGCAGACCGGGTGGTTCAGGTGAGGGGCTCCGATCCTCCCCGCTGTCGTAGCGTCCCCCACGCCTGGGGTGGTAGCCTCGGCGCACCTTCTCGTCGAGGTGGGCTCGACGGTCGCGACGGTGGTGCTCGTTGCCGAGGCGACCCGGGGCCGCAGGCGCTGAGTTCCGCGTTCGCCCGGTGTGGACCAAGGCTTCCCACATGAATCGGGAAGTCGCGGTGCGATGCTTCGGGGGGTACCCCTGCCTCCGGGAGGCAGAGCTCTCGGCCCGTCGGACCATGGCATCTTCCAGGAGATTTTTGAGCTCTCCCTGGATACGCTGCCCCTCGGTGGTGGATGGTTCCGGCATCGCTCAGAGTAGTATCGCTGCTGCAGCCAGGTTTTGGCCGACCCCACTGGATGCCGGGGGCAGCCTCGCCCTGGCATCGTCGGCGATGCGGTGCTGGACGTCCTGGGCCAGATGACGCGCTTCTCCGACCGGTGCTCAGCCTGCCCACTCCTGCCCGATATTTTGCCGAAGCTGCATAAGTTGTCCTGCTTCCTCGTCGAGCCTGGCCTGTACCTCGCGGATTTGCTCGAGCTGTGCGTCCTGACCCCCCGCAGGGACTGGGACCACAGCTAGCTCCCGAAGGATGTCAACGCGAGGCATAGGCCTAGGGGGATCACCGTCCTCTGGCATACCAAGATGGTTGCCTTTGTCGGGACCCCCTAGATCGACGTGGAAGCATTCGCGACTTGGGCCACAGTCCTCGTCGCCGAGCTGTGGCTGCTATCGGAGCAATCGGAGAGGCAGTAGTCACATGCGGTCATGAAGTCCCGCATGACACTGGGGTTATCAAGCCCAGAGAAATCCCAACCAGAGTCGGGCTCGTCATCTTCCTCGGAACCCAGGGGTCCATAGGTCGAGACGGCCGTCAGTCGGTCCCAGGTTGACCGCATATGATACCCTAGAGGGTTTGGATATGCCTTTATGAAAGTGTCCACCGAAGCGGGGTCGCTTGGTGGGTCGCAGCTGAATTCAAAAGGCATGGAACGGGAAACGGACAGTACCTCTTGATCGACGGGCGGTGACGAAGTCGCGTCTGGGACGGACTGCACCGTTATCTCAGGTACGAGGCTAACGCCCAACAAGTCCTTCGCGAGCGTGCTGGCGTCATCCGTCTGCTTGGAGTTGGTGTGTTGCGGGGAAACGACGCTCATCTTTGTCTCAGACGCGAGGTCGACGCCCGACGTGTCCCCCGTTGGGGCGCCGGCGCCGTCGACTCGCTCGACAGCCGATGAGGTGCCGCCTCCTGCTTGGCCATGCCTGCCCCGCCTCCTCCTCCGTCGGCGGGAAAGGTAACAGGACAGACCCGGATGTTGCTCTTCCGCCACGTGGGGAAGACGTCGTCGATTCCGCCGCCGGCGGGCGAGCTGACGACCGCCATTGTCGTTGTCGCACGGCGGAGGAAGGAGTATCATGTCATAGCTGCCGTCGAGGGACATGAACTCAAGACTCTCGAAACGAAGCATCGTCCCGGGTTGGAGTGGTTGCTGGAGACTACCCATCTAGAGCTTGACGGGAAGCTGTTCGTCAACACGCAGCAGGCCCCTACCTGGCACGCCAACTATCGGCGTTTCGACCCCGGGTGGTCCCTGGACCGACGAGTAAATTGTCGCCGCGTGTCCCAGCCCAGATGGGTCGGCGCGAGACGGAGCACAAAGGGGGGAAAACATCAAAAGGGGAACCCGCGGCCTCTGTGTTGTCCTGCGCCCAGGTCGGGTGCGCTTGCAGTAGGGGGTTACAAGCGTTCGCGAGGGAGAGTGAGAGAGAGAGAGACTGTCCGCCAGCCCGTTCTCCCGCGCGGCCAACCTTCTCGTACGAGAGCCCTGGACCTTCCTTTTATAGGCGTAAGGAGAGGGCCCAGGTGTACAATGGGGGGTGTAGCAATGTGCTAACGTGTCTAGCAGAGAGGAGCCAGAGCCCTAAGTACATGCCGTCGTGGCTGTCGGAGAGGTTTTGGCGCCCTGTTCATGTGATGTCGTGGCCGTCGGAGGAGTGCTTGAGCCCTGTGGAAGTACAGCTGTCGGAGCTGTCGGATCCTTGTTGACGTCTCCTTGCATCCGTAAGGGGCTGAGAGCCGTCGTCGTCATGGAGCACGCGGGGTGCCATCATTACTTGTTTACCGGGGCGAGCCAGATGGGACGCCGGTCTTGTTCCCCATAGCCTGAGCTAGCTAGGGGTAGGGTAATGATGGCCCCCCTGTGACGTGGTCAGTCCGAGCCCGAGGTCGGGCGGGGCGGAGGCTCCTCCGAGGTCGAGGCTGAGTCCGGGCCCGGGGGTCGGGCGAGGCGGAGACCGTCGTCCGGGATCGAGGTTGAGTCCGAGCCCGGGGGTCGGGCGAGGTGGAGATCGTCGTCCGAGGTCGAGGTTGAGTCTGAGCCCTGGGGTCGGGCGAGGCGGAGACCGCCTTCCGGAGTCGAGGTTGAGTGCGAGCCCTGGGGTCGGGCGAGGCGGAGACCGCCTTCCGAAGTCAAGGTTGAGTCCGAGCCCTGGGGTCGGGCAAGGCGGAGTCCGTCTTCCGAGGTCGAGGTTAAGTCCGAGCCCTGGGGTCGGGCGAGGCGGAGACTGCCTTCCGGAGTCGAGGCTGGGTCCGAGCCCTAGGGTCGGGCGAGGCGGAGTCCGTCGTCCGGCGTCGAGGTTGAGCCCGAGCTCTGGGGTCGGGCGAGGCGGAGTCCGTCGTCCGAAGTCGAGGCTGAGTCCGTGCCCTGGGGTCGGGCGAGGCGGAGCTTCCTATGGCGCCCGAGGCTGGACTTAGCTACTGTCAGCCTCACTCTGTCGAGTGGCACAGCAGTCGGAGCAGGGCAGGCGACGCTGTTTTCCTGTCAGGTCGGTCAGTGGAGCGGCGAAGTGACTTCGGTCACTTCGGCCCTGTCGACTGAGGAGCGCGCGTCAGGATAAGGTGTCAGTCGATCCTTGCATTAAATGCTCCTGCGATACGGTCGGTTGGCGTGGCGATCTGGCCAAGGTTGCTTCTCCGTGAAGCCTGGGCCTCGGGCGAGCCAAAGGTGCGTCCGTTGCTTGAGGGGACCCTCGGGCGAGACGTGAATCATCCTGGGTCGGCTGCCTTTGCCCGAGGCTAGGCTCGGGCGAGGCGAGATCGTGTCCCTTGAGTGGACGGAGCCTTGACCTGAATCGCGCCCATCAGGCCTTTGCAGCTTTGTGCTGATGGGGGTTACCAGCTGAGATTAGGAGTCTTGGGGGTACCCCTAATTATGGTCCCCGACAACAGTATAACAAGTTGATAAAGATCACAAGCTCACAGGCTCAAAGTTCATAATTCACAATATCCACTTGATCTAACTGACCCACATGCTTAATTATGAAATATTTTTTCCTCACATAAAGAGTTTTTCACAACCTCATAGAAAAACCCTAAAACCTAGTATGTGGAAAAGACCAAATCGTTAATCTCAACTGCCTTCCAACATCATCTGTCCCAAAAAAAATCTTAAGGCGTCCAAAAAATACAAAAATAAATAATCCTTATCTAGAGACATACAGGCGATGCGAAAAATCACATGCTGGAAAATTCCGAGACACAATTCCGAAAAATTTCGAGACACAATTCTGGAAAATTCCGAGACACGAATCCGGTAATTCCCGACAAAAACCGGTAACCGAAGGAAACGATCGGTAAAACACCACGCCGATTCCGATAGAAAATTCCGAAAACCAATTCCGTTTTCAAAAAATACCGTTACCGATGAATCCGATCGAAAAATTTCGAAATCGGTTTCCGGAATACCGAAAAATTCTGAAACCGTTTTCATCCCTAGTAAAGATACACAACTGGCAGAGCGTCCCAGTTGGAAGGAATCAAATGATATCGTACCTTCTAGCGTTATAGATTTCACCATGTAGGTTCGACGACAGGACACAGTGTTTTGTATGGCTATATAAACCACTAATAAAAACAGGCTTACTAGTCAATCCAAGAAAATTAGAAAGGAATAGAAAAAACACACCTTTCTAACTAAGAGAAGCCAAAGGCTCTAGCTAAATTGTTTAGATGGTTAGAGTAGGCCTCCAAGCAATGATTAAAAAAATCATCTTCTCTATCTCACACCAAAGTATAGGTCTAAGGCATGGTTTCGGTCGTGACTGTTCTTATATGGGCTACGGTGCTGCTGTGTATAGGCATGAGACATGAGTTCAGAGATTTTCTCGACTTACGTGAGAAGAATCCCTCCCCTATCCTATGTCGATGTACATGTCTAAGGTTTAGTCCTGGTCATTCTTATATAGGCTACCAAGGGCTATCATATCTCGAAGGTCGAGTTTTTTAACTAATAAGAGAAAAAAAATCTGCTTTGGAGAGATATAAGAGGTCCCTGAAACGGTCAAAGAGGAGTAAAAAATTTGGGAACTAGCTGCAGAAAAAAAATTTGGCCGTTTGATGGTGGCTACTAGCGTGTAAAGTGTATGTACATCCATTTTCCCCCTTTTCATTTGTTTCTAGATAGGGTCGTCTAATTTGTAAACTTGTTTATTTATCAATATTATTGGCACATGTGTGCGCGTTGCGTTTGTTAAAAAAAAATAAAGGTTTCCTTTTCCATTTGTGCGTTTCTAAAAAAACGCAAAGATATTCTCTACTCCATCCATTCCATCCTGGACATAATGCAGTTCCAGCTGTATTGAATATAATACAGTACTAGCGAGAATAAGTTTTAAAAGTCAGGGCCTGCTTGAGAATACAATATTTTTTTAGAGTTTTTAGACAATACTATGGTTTTTGAAGATACCGCAATATTTTATGAGGTGTTTGTTTGTGTTACATAATAAGTTGTTTTTAAAACCATAGTATTGTGAATACCATGCTATTTTTGGAGTATTTAAAACTCCACTCTAACCTAAGGTTTTCTTCACTTAACTAGCTCCTTGCACACTTACACTAGAATACTGCAGTTTTAGTTGTTGTTACACTCGGCAAAGTGTTTGCCGAGTGTTTTCTAGGTTTTGCCGAGTGCCTAAGTCACTCGGCAAAGAAGCTGTGTCCGATAGTGCATGTTGTAATACTATAGTTTTGAATGCTGTGAAAGATACACTAGTTTTGTCATGACATTTGAATACCGTAGTATTTCAAAAACTATTATTTTAAAAAACTTTACTTTCAAACACGGCCTTAGATTCCACGTTCGAGCCGCGCGGTATCACATAAGTTCGGATGTAGCTCTATAACTACTAAATACTGTAATGTCAACTAAAGAAGCTACAACCGTAGTCAGAAAAATCCAGCCGAACAGCTTATTTATTGCCTACATCCGCTCGTACATTTTTTTTTTGGCCATTGGAAGGGGAAAAAACGAAATGACGCTGGGGGTTCTAGACGACAAGAGCGCTGTACCCTGGAAGCTTCGTTCTTCTGTTGCCGTTGCAGCACGAGCGGCATCCCGATGTGACTTGTCCGGATTGACCCTCCCTCCCACGTTTCCACCAGCATGCATGCGCCATGCGGCCACGCGCTGCTGTGTGCCTGTGTGCCAATGATGAGTGAGTGGGTGTGGGTCCCATCCCGGCAGAGAGCTTTCGTTAGGTCGACGTCAAGTCAAATGGCACCATGCTTGCTATTTGCATCTGTACAATGGAAGGGGCATGGAAACTGCGGCAAGATCCATCTTGTCGTGTTTGCACACATGCCCTGACCGATCGTGACTTGTCACCCGCCGATCTGTCCATTTCAGTTTTCAATGGATAAGCAATTTTGTAACCTAAGTCTAGCTAATAGTTTGCCTATTAGTTACTTTTAATAAAATTAGCTAATAGTTAATTAGCTATTTATTAGTTAGCTAATTTTACTAGCAACTTTTTAGCCAACTAACTATTAGCTCTAGTACATTCAAAGTGCTAACTAGTTTACTAATAACCTGTTTCAGTTATTCCACTAGTTCGAGCTCCACGAGCAGCAACGTCTAAATATTCTCACTTGCCATTTCTTCACGTCATAGTCTGCGACCACGCTGTTGTTTCATCAGATAGAGATTTGAGCGTGTTCTTGAGCTGTGACTCCGCTGTTTTGTTTCGTGCGCTCTTTTCTTGACTCGTGTGCATGTTGTTGCTGCAAAGTGGGTTCTTGTGTGTGTGTTGCTACTCCCCCCTTACTCTTGTGCTTTGGTTAAGATCATCTGTGTAAGGTGTGAGAGACTCCAACTTTTGAAAATTCCTCACAAAGGGGATTTGAGATAAGGAAGAAAATCGTGGTATTCAAGTTTGATCTTTGAATCACTTGAGAGGGATTGAGTGCAACCCTTGACCAAAAGAGGTCACCACAACGTGGAGTAGGCATTGGCTGAACCACAGAATAAAATCGATATATTATCTCCTCAAAAACCCTGTGGGAAAAATAAGGAGTACACAATGTCTTTTGGATAATGAGATAATCTCACTTGAACTCCAAAAGGAAAATATGCTTGTAATCATCATGCATAAAAACCCCTGTGGGGAAAAGTCAATGATGAAGCATATAGCTTAGTTGATATTACCTCGTTAAAAACTTTGGATGAGAAAACCTTAACAAGGCAAAACTCATACAAAGAAAAGAGTGTAATATGATGGTATAAAACAGGTCGAATATCACGGAGAATTACTCCCCCTGATCTTGCAAACACTTGAGTCTTCTCATACCAATCACCTCAACACATTTCTGAAAACGTTGAGTATGGTAGAGATTTTGTGAATAGATCAGCAAGATTATCACAAGACTTTGCAAGATGTTAATGTTTCCATTTTCCTGTTTCCATCTGAACAACACAAGCTCAATTATCCTTATGGATAATGGTTAGTGGTTCAATTGAACCACAATACGCATTGTTCTCCAATGGACCTCTAGCCCAAAGAACAATAATATGTCTATAGCCATCATCTCAAAAACCCCAGTGGGGAAAATAAATGATGAGACATATAACTCAGGCTAATATTTTTCCAAGATAATCTTGCCAGAAAATCTGAGAAATCAACATATCAGCTGAGTCTCCTTAAAAACCCAGTGGGAAAAATAAGGAGAGTAGTCATACTCTATTGTTGATCTATTTGAACTCTAAGGAGATAAACTCATCACCTAGTTCAAATACAACAATAACTATGTCATAATGTATCATCCTTGAAAACCTCTACGGGAAAATTAGATGATACGACATAGGCCTTGTGTTGATGTTGCCTCGTTAAAAACTTTGAATGAGAAACCCAAAATAGGGGAAAACTCATGCAAAGAAAAGAGTACAACATGATGTAGAAACAAGTTCTTCCGATCAAGAGAAAACTCCCCCTGATCTTTGCAAAACACTAAGTCATCTCATACCTGCTCTCAAACACATTTAAAATGTGAAGTAAGGTAGAGACTTAGTTCGTAACTTGTTTTTCATCTAAACAACACAAAGTATATTATCTTCATAGATAATAAGGTCTGTGATATAAAATCATGACCACCACATACCCTCAGTATGTAGTATATCATTCTGTACAATCCCACAAAGTGTGCTACAGAATGATTAGTGTAAGTGACCATTAATCTCTGTTGATTGACATTTATCAAACAGTAGGTCCAACTTACTAGAAGTATGTCATTGATCTTGTACCTGGGGATCTTCTATAGATATCCAAGATCAGTATATCCAAACATAAGGAGAGCATGAGTACATCTGGAGATCATAACTCGATCTCATGTGCTGTTAGCTAGCAAATCATTGCAAAGCAATATCCGGCCGGATGCTCTTGCAAGATACAATAGCACATCTCATGATCCGAAAGAATCAAATAACAATGATTCTCTCATATTGAATTTCTTCAATATATGTTGGATATAGACAATTTTGTATCCAAGATACTCAAGATAGTTTAGTTTGAATTGAAAATCTCTTTCAATTCATATCCTCTATCTCAAACTCCGTCGATAAGTAATGTATGTTTAAAATATGTTGCACATATTTACACTGAACATACCATACTTTATGTATCCTTTCATAAAGAAGGATTCACTAGGTCGAATGTACCATATTTGACCAAGATGCTCTAAGTCACAAAGACTTTCCAAGCATTGAAAATTTGTGATTGGTGATTATGTATTTGGAATCCTTCAAGACTCCACATATACCATAATCTAGTGACCACATATGCATATGTTGTCACTACATCTACCAACTGCAAAGATAGATGATTTACTGCCCTTTGTATTGTATCGGAATTTTACTACTCACAGTAGAAGAGAATTTATAGCATTAAAATAATGCTTGGGTTTGCGTATAAACCCAGTTGCTACTAGCCATGCTTTCTCACCACCTCATTGTTTCCAAGTCCATGAAAACAAACTTGTATCCACAATAAGATACCTTGAAGTGAAAATAACTTAACACTTCTTTCCGGTGAGCAAGGCTATCTCTGCAACATTGTATCACTCAACTAGATCCAATTTGAGCATACTCGTGCTCTGCTATGGCCATAGTCTTTTGGATCACTTGGAGCGCATATACAATTGCTGAGATGTATGTGTCGACACTTGTAGCTTTTAAATAACACAATTCTCCAGTTGACATAAAGTCATTTTTATGTACCCTTATGATTCCTCGTGAAATCCCAAAACGAGAATCAAGGGCTTCCGATAACCTAGCCTCATCAGTGCGCACTGAGCTAGGTTGTGAATGTCTTCCATTCACAGGATAATCAATATCCTTTAGGTGTCCACCAACACTATGTTGGTTACCAACAAATAGATGGTCTGCATTTACTATCTCATAAGGTCTAGCCTTCATTAGCTTGCAAGCATCTTAATCCTAGGATTTGTGACCATACTTCTCCCCTCTTATTTACAACATTATTGTAATAAGGAGTTTAGTGGTGTTCCATTTAACCACTCTTTCTGGCACTTCCACATAGGATTAATTTGAGTGACACCTCATAGTAAATGCACAAGGCAGTCAATTTGCAACTTCTTGCAAATCATTCGAACCCAAAGGTTCAGTTTTAGTACGTGATCCTGAGCCTGAATACTTACTGCATTCATTATAATTTCCTGGCATTCATTTTGGTACTTGAAATCTCCCCCTAATGCCTGGAAAAGCTCATGATTCAAGCAAGCGTACGGGCCGTAAATAGATTCTCAAGAAGAGATTCTAAAACTTAATGATCGACGGAGAATGAATTCTCACATAGATCCCCAGTTTTCTGTGTGCCCATATATGTACGTTGCGGTGGTGAGATTGGGAACATACCCAATGTACGCATGGGAAATCTTTCACGGATTCCCACGTACTAAAAACCATAGGGGAACTTGTACATGTAGTACATGCAGTTAATCACAAGTCAGGAGCGTGCAAAACTTCCTAACTCCAACCATAACTAGTTGGAAATGACAATTCATTACTGATGGTCATTAATGATCTGAAATTTTTGAATCTATCACAGATTCATCATATCCTTTATGGATATCATTCTGAATACCAAGACAAACAATCACCATTGTAAGTACATTTGGTAAATTCAGTAGTGTGGAGGCTAATGTGCTCAAGCTTGAGACATTATTGCTTAATGGTCATGTGTTGTCCGAAGGACACACTTGAGGTCATCATATAGATGCACCAAAGAACCATATAAAGCCTTCAATGTCCATACAATCTCTGTAATGGACCACACTCGTTCCTTTGAAACAATTCAAAGAACTTAACCAATTCAGATCAGATTTTAAGATAAGAGGGTCTTAAAATCTCATTCCCAATGATACTCATCAAGTATCCATCTTATGGGAAAAACATGACCAACAGAATTGTCTATAACTTTTCATTTCATCCCAACAATGGGATGACCAATTCAATCTTACCCAGCATGGTAAGTATAATCACTTGAAAAGTTATAACATATGCAACACTTTGTATAGGAGGATGTATGTAGAATACGGTCCATAAGAAATGTTTCTAAAAAAATATGCAATATCCATCACTATCACCTTGTGTTTCCACATGATAGAAATTATATGGATATCTCTATAATATGGTAAGATAACAATTAGGATATATCAACACATCCTTGATACTTCCATTACCAAAAGGGGACTAGATATTAACATATCATGATATCGCGCGAAGCGATTGTTAAAATATTCTTTCCTTTTTCCAAAGGAATATGAGAATATTTTGTTTCCCCACTTATAGAGTTTGTGGCTCAATTCTCCACATTGCATTTTTCTTCCTCAATTGGAAGAATCCCTGTACAAGTTTGCACAACTCAAATCAATGAGTCTTCAACTCCCTTGATGAGTTGGTTCAACTCTAATCGATGAGTTTGTTCAACTCAAATCACATGAGTGATCAACTTCAATCGATGAGTTTGTTTAACTCAAATTCATATGAGTTTTTACACTCAAATCACATGAGTGTGTTCAAATCACACCGCGTGAGTTGAACCTATCACAACATCAATTATGAGATTATACCAAATCTCATGCATCATTTAAATATTACTCAAAAGCAAATCATCTAACAAAGTGGTCTTCTCTTAGAAAAAGAAGTGTTGTTACATGATTAGTCCAAATCATGAATTACACAACTAACCACTGTTATCATGTCAGATGGAAGATTGAAGTACACTTCATATCTTAGCTTTCATGAGTAGTATGCATCTATTGGGATTTCATATACAAGATTAGATGCTTAGGCATACAACACTATACCACGTATAGTGTAATGACAAAAGAGTTTGTCATACACATTGCTCTTCCCTTTTTAATGTGCTTATATATTTGCTTTCAAGCAAAAAATATGAATACAAAGTGTTAGTCTACAACATAATGTAGACACATACTCATAAGTCCACATGTCTTATGATTTTCTTTGCTATTCATTTTGGGCTTGCACATCAAGCCACAAAAGCACATTAGTTCTTTTCATAAGAACCATAAGAGAAAGAGAGCATCTCATTTCCTCCAAATTGAAGAGGTGAATTCCCATATCATGCAAAAATGATCTTGATATCTAATGAACATTGAGGATAATTAAGCCCAGTAAGTGAGTTCATCAAACTCTATTAAATAATTATCCTCCAAATGGATTAACCATTTTCTGATGTTGTAATATGCCGCAAAATATATCATATCTTTATATGCTGGAGAACTCTAGGTATCACATAAAGTGTACCAAAAGATTTTTAAAAATTGGTGTACACAACGTAGATAATCTCCATGTAATGAAACAATGGAGTAGATCTCTCAGTAGTGGGCAAAACTTTTGCTGCCTGAAAGCATGGTCTCTGGGCTGATATATTCAAAGAACATACCGCAGCCAATGCTTAGGACTCCACTACCCTGTGCTTGACCAATATTTCAAAAATAAAATGGAAATCACCATAAAAGTGAATAACCAACATCACATCTCCAACATATCTACTTAGGAGAACACATAGGTAATCATCATCATCATATGATGTAGACCTCTTAATGATGGGCAAATAACATTTTGCTGTCTAAAAGCTTGGTCACAGGGCAAATAAATTCCAAGAATTTATTGCAGCCAAAGCCTAGATCTCCATCATGTGTTGAAATATCCCAAGTTCAAGATATGTGTCATATTTTGCAAAAATTCATCATAGTGATAGGCATAATCGCAGATCATAAGTAAAATGTATGTTTAAATTATGCATGAACATAAATAGGAAAACATACATATGAGTCTGCTGAAATATAGGAGTAAGTTACTCTACTATATTAAAAACTATTGAAGTCAAGGACTAAAACTTCAAAATCAGACTCATGACAAATTTCAGCGAGGAATTACAATGAACCTCGAGAGCTCAATCCCTAAAATACTGAAATTAAATTTCTAAAAATAAATTTAAAGATAATGATCTCCAAGTATCACAACCATTTTTTTTTGAGATGAACACGTGTAGGTAATCACCATGTGGTTGGTACATAGTGTAGACCTCTCAGTGACAGGCGAAACTAATCGCTGCATTAGACATGGTCTCTGGGCAGGATTATTTATGAGAATAAAACACAGCCAACGTCTATGACTCTATCACTTTATGTTCAAATCCAAATAATGATCTCATGTTGTACGCACGTATACGTACTAGTACATCGTATAGATAGATGGAAATGGATGACAGAAATAAAAGACCGTTGATGTACATGTACGTACACAAAGCCATGGCTTCCAGGCTTCCAACGTGTTTGTTGCATTGACGGTTGTGGTCCCACTAGGCGCCAGCGCCATCCACCGTCTGGTCGGGGCTCGCCATGGCCACGGCCGCGCAGCGCTTGGCGGCTGGCCGGAGTCACGCCCGCGTCAGCGCCTAGTGGCTTCCCTCTCGCGCCTGAGCGTGGCCCGCCGGAGTCACGCCCGCGTCACGTCGTGGCCGGCTGGAGCCAGTTAGCCGGGACCGCTCCTTGCCGGTGACGCGCTACGTCCGCGCCAAAGCCGCTTCCGCTCGGTTCTGCAGCAGGTCGCGACCGCTCCTTGCCGGTGACGCGCTACGTCCGTGCTAGAGCCGCTCCCGCTCGCCTGCAGCAGGTCGAGGTCGCGCCTGCCCGCGCAGTGGCCTCCCATCGCCGTCGTGGTGCCGGTGTCGTCCCACGCCGACTTTGGTTGGAACGGCTCGGCCTTTCGGCCGTCGTGAGGGCATCGTCGGGCACACCGCTGCCGTCACTGAGTCCAAGCCAGCCAGGTCGTGCCCACTCCGCCAAGGAGCAGCCGGTTGTGGCCGCATCGCGTAAGGATGCGCCAGGCCATAGCCTCACCGATGCCACTAGGGTCACGTCCGCGCTAGGATCGTGACTTGCCAGGGATGTGCCCTTGCCATGGCCGCCCCCACGCAGAGGCTGAGCGCATTGCCAGAGCAGCGTTCGATGCCGGGATATGCTCTCACCGGAGCAACATCCGAGGCGGGCCGGGCTCGCCGAATTAGGACTGCGCCCGTACCGTGGTCGGGGCAGCGCCCGCACGCCAAGAAGCGTCAAGCCAGGGACGTGCCATGGCCGCGCTCTGGATGGGTTGTGCTCGCGCACCAGGGATGCCAAGGAAGTATAATATGTAGTAACCTGCCAGTTCCTTTGGAGAGCAAACAGAATCACCTTATACCGGCGTTCTAGGCCTTCTGCGCGCGCTCGTCGGCGATGAGCGGTTCGTTGTTGCCGAGTGGTCGCTCACGGTCGCCGCGACTGACGTGCACCACGGTGGTTCCTCGCCAGACTCTACACCGCCCACCATGGGATGTCGTCTCCGCCGTGCCCATGCAGGTCCCGAACCTGCGGCCTTCGTGCGCTCGATGGAGATTAGCCATCGCCGGTTACAATCAGACTGCCATGACCGAAACCGCTCGGTGGAGAGCAAAGGTGCTGATAACGTTTTGAAGTACTCAGTGGCAAAGAGAGTTCAGAGAGAGACAAATGACAGTTCTATATTTTATTGCAGGGAGAACTCTGTTTATATACAGGTGAAGGGGTGCGTTCTCAAGGGGTGTCCCTTGGGAATTATCTGTCGCACCCCTTGGATTGATCACAAATACAATATTTTGTAACAGAAGGGGCATGGAAACTGCGGCAAGATCCATCTTGTCGTGTTTGCACACATGCCCTGACCGATCGTGACTTGTCACCCGCCGATCTGTCCATTTCAGTTTTCAATGGATAAGCAATTTTGTAACCTAAGTCTAGCTAATAGTTTGCCTATTAGTTACTTTTAATAAAATTAGCTAATAGTTAATTAGCTATTTATTAGTTAGCTAATTTTACTAGCAACTTTTTAGCCAACTAACTATTAGCTCTAGTACATTCAAAGTGCTAACTAGTTTGCTAATAACCTGTTTCAGTTATTCCACTAGTTCGAGCTCCACGAGCAGCAACGTCTAAATATTCTCACTTGCCATTTCTTCACGTCATAGTCTGCGACCACGCTGTTGTTTCATCAGATAGAGATTTGAGCGTGTTCTTGAGCTGTGACTCCGCTGTTTTGTTTCGTGCGCTCTTTTCTTGACTCGTGTGCATGTTGTTGCTGCAAAGTGGGTTCTTGTGTGTGTGTTGCTACTCCCCCCTTACTCTTGTGCTTTGGTTAAGATCATCTGTGTAAGGTGTGAGAGACTCCAACTTTTGAAAATTCCTCACAAAGGGGATTTGAGATAAGGAAGAAAATCGTGGTATTCAAGTTTGATCTTTGAATCACTTGAGAGGGATTGAGTGCAACCCTTGACCAAAAGAGGTCACCACAACGTGGAGTAGGCATTGGCTGAACCACAGAATAAAATCGATGTGTCTATTGCCATGTACTTTATTGTGATTGTTGACTTCTTTAGTTCTCATATTCACTTGTGTTATTGCTCCTAAGTTTGATATACATATAAAAGAAGCAATCAAGTGAAGAGTTCTCCTCTCTCTTCATCTCTACTCACAACAAGTTGGCTTTAGTTCTCACTAACACTTGTTATAAACCAAGTTTGTGTTGTTTAGAGTTGATTTTTCCCATAATCACCTATTCACTCTGCTCTAGGTGCTCTCACAAACAACGTGAACAAGGCCACATTTGTCTTCCTTAGGAAACTATGTTTCTCAAATACCGCTTAGATGCTTCTGTAGGTTGGGTTTTATATTCTTCTATCTACGATTTTCTCGTAGTGAATTTATAGGATATGTCATATTTAGGTAGGTTTGGATCTCACCGTGAGGTAATACCCTACATCCAATGTTTTAATGGTCATTGATATGTTATGTTCTCATATGCTTTCTTGGGGCTCTCCCACCTCTCCTTATATAGTCCAAGGAGGTGGGCGGTTTCTAATTTGGTAACCTAGTTCTATGAGAATCTAATTCTCCTTACCCATTAGTATTCTATCCTAACTGTTTAGGACTCTATCTTGTTTGTTGTGATATTGTTCCTCTAATAATATCTTTGCCATATTTGTACTTCTCGAGCCCTCCTCATATTAGATCTCCGAAAAATCACGACGACCAAATTCAGGGACTCTAGATAGGAGACAACTCCGACGAGTGGGTCATATGCATCCGTCGCTACGATTCTCACTAGGACTTGGTGCTTGCGCGGACAAGGAATAAAGTCCTGATCGAACTCGGGGAAGACGGTTCTAACGTCCGGGGTCAAAAAATCAGCCCACGGACCAAAGAAAAATAAAAACCTTTTTGAATTTCCAGAAAAGAATTTAAATCCAAATTAAATTTTTAGATGGAAATTTGAATTCATATATACAAGAATAATGCTCCAGCATGCAGCGCACAAACAAAATTACTTTAAAAACATTCTTTAAAAAATGCATAGTTCATATAAAAGTCCTCTGATTCAAATAAATCATATGATATATTTTTGTTTAAATTTGAAAGCAGAATTTTGGATGTTACATATGAGTTGGAAGGAGGATTTTCTTAAATACCTTGTTGTGATATCCTAATTTGAATCGACTCTTCTCAGGGACGTCGCGTACAAACAAGACAAACAATCAGACATACATCAATATATTACACTAGCTCACACTTTATCCCTAATTGATTAATTAGCTCACACATATTGTCGATGGTGGTAATCATCCTAGCCCCTTTTTAATTAGGGATATGGTTCCAACCATGACCTAGGGTTCTCCGATCTAGGCATTCAACCGTGGGCCCGCGACCTTAGTCCAAGTACAAACTGATGCATTGTGCCGAACAGATCTAACACTAAAATATTTCAGGTTGTATCATATTTGGACTGTTTTTTATTTATTTAGGTTAGTCCATCAAACCGGACCCAAATGTAGGCTAGACGAAGGTATTAATAGACCTAAAATCAAATAGATTCTTACGTCTTTGGTAGAAGCGATACAACTCCTTTCTTTAGGTGCCGTTCGGTTTTTACGGAACGGAGGCCTAGAACAATTCCTAACTGGATTTCTTCTCTAAGTTATATAAGTTTTGATTAGCTGGAACGATTTCAAATCCATTACTGGACAAACGAACAAGCCCTTATAGAGATACTATTCGCCCCGTTTCTATACGACAAACATATATGGTTACTGTTGTTTGTTTGCTAAAGAACTATTAATTTCATTTTTTTTGAGCTACTTTGAATATAAACCTCTTTTTCCTAAATCCACACATAATTTAAACAATGGTTGCTTAAAGACTGTCAATAAGTTTGATCCCCCCCCCCTTCTCACCAAAAATATGCGTAAATATATACCATTCATTTCGGAACGAAGAGCCGTTAGTACAGTGAAGGTGCCATGGGATCTGATATATATATTCTCCCCACTTGGTGTAATCTAGTTTGCCGTTGGATATTTTGATATGATAACGGAAAGCGCTAAGCAGCAGCGGCCAGCATTTGTTCTTTGCCCACTTCCCTCCCTCCAGGCTCCAGTCCGGTCCTGATCTCTGTCCAGCTAGCTAGCTAGCGCCTCCAGCCGTCCAGCCAGCGGCGGCGCGACGATTCTTCCCTCCCCGGCCGGAAGCCCCCGCACGCCGCCGCCCCTGCAGGTTAGACTAGACCCCCTCGCTCCGCCCCTCTTCCATTCAGCATCCGTTTGTCATGTACCGCCTGTGTGCGCGCGGCTGTTTGATCTCTTCCTATCGTTGACTTGGATTGGATCCTGCTCGCGCTCAACCAACGGCCAGCGCATTGCGCCGCCGCATCCAGCATGGTTCCCTTCCCCTTCCTTCTCACGGTTGTCGGGGTGGGGGATGTATAGAGATGCATAGAGTAGTAGTAGTTTCCATCCTGTACAACACAGAACAGACACAGTCATGGCATTGCATACTCAGCAATGCTTATCTCCTCGTCTTCCTTATCACCAGTAGCTAGCTTGTGTGGATGGTTGGCCGGCCTTGACGACCCCTGGCTGTCAAAAAAAAGAGAGCAAATGCTGGTATATATATATTGAGGTGGGAGCTACCTGTCGATGCAGCCATCCTTTACTTGTCTTTGCTTGTTTTTATCCCCCCCACAAAGCAAGACTTTTTGACCAAATATAATGGCAGCTGAAAAATGAGGAGCACATTGCAGCGCTTGTGTTTGTTCAGGAAAGTGCACGCTACGTACGTACAGTAAAAAACAAAGCAGTTCTTCTTCTTCTTCTTGTACAGGCAATCTGAGTTGTCTCTGGCAGAGATGGATAGGCTCGACGGCTCTGCCCGCCTCCTGCTCGTCTCTGATCTGGACCAGACGATGGTGCGTGCGTGCGTGCAGTGCGTGTTCCTTTTTTGTTGCCGGCCGCGCGTGTTTGTTTCACAAGCTTCATTACTCGCAGATCGACCATGATGACCGGGAGAACCTGTCGTTGCTGAGGTTTGAGGCGCTGTGGGAGGCGGAGTTCGCCCAGGACTCTCTGCTGGTCTTCTCCACGGGGAGGACGCCGGTGAGCTACAAGGGCTTGCGGAGGGACAAGCCTCTGGTGACGCCGGACGTGACCATCATGTCCGTGGGGACCGTGATAGCGTACGGCGAGGAGATGGTCCGTGACGTCGGCTGGGAGGAGCGGCTGGACAGCGACTGGGACAGGGCCGTCGTCGTGGAGGAGACGGCTAGGCTGCCCCAGTTGACGCGCATGCAGCCGGAGAGGAACCAGGGTCCCCATAAGGTGAGCTTCTTCGTCGACAAGCAGGGTGCTCAGGAAGTGATGGACTATCTCCCCAAGAAGCTGGAGAGACGTGGGGTGGATGTGAAGATAGTCTACAGCAGCGGGAACGCCCTGGACGTGTTGCCACGAGGTGCAGGCAAGGGGCAGGCGCTGGTGTACCTGCTCAAGAAACTGGATTCCAACGGGAAGCCGCCCAAGAACACCCTCGTCTGTGGCGACTCCGGAAACGACGCCGAGCTATTCGGTGTGCCGTCTGTACATGGAGTCATGGTGAGCTAGTAGCTGAAGTTCATGTTCAGCTCTGTCTGTCTGATGTTCAGGTCCATGCATGCATTAATATATTGTTTCATCAGGTCTGCAACGCCCAAGAGGAGCTGGTCCAGTGGTACCAAGAGAACGCGAGGGACAATCCTAGGATCATCCAGGCGACCGAGAGATGCGCTGCCGGGATCATGCAGGCCATCGGGCACTTGGGGCTAGGGCCCAACGTCTCTGCGAGAGACCTTGTTGGGTTCCCTGCTTATTATCCCAACAACAACAAGAAGGGGGCAGCTGCCACCGCTAAGCCCGCAGATGTGGTGGTGAGGTTCTACGTCCTCTACGAGAAGTGGCGGAGGGGGGAGCTCCCCAGTTCGAATTATTTTTCTTCTTCGTCAGCCATGCGCTACTTGAAAAGCATCACTGTGAGTATGTAGTGCTCAGAGTACTGGGGGATCTAGAAGACGAACGACGCACTCCATGATAGATCATTTCTCTCTCTCTCTTTGTTCTGTTCTGTAGCATCCGAACGGTACAATCATTCACCCTTGTGGATCGGAGCGTTCTCTTCACGCGTCTGTTGACGCTCTGCTGAGTTCTTGCTACGGGGACAAGAAGAACTTCCGGGTGTGGGTGGACAGGCTGGTGACATCGCCCATCGGCACAAGCAGCTGGTTGGCGAGGTTCGATAGCTGGGAGATGGAAGGTACGTACGTGTGCCTTGCCTTCATCACATCACATCACATCACATACATATATATGCTACTTCTTTCATGCATGCCTGCCATATATATATTCTCCTCCTCAGGTGGCGTTCGGTACTGCTGCCGCACTACTATTCTGCTCAACATCAAGGTGTGTCGATCTGCTAGCAGCTGGTTCTTGCTGTTGCTTAGTCAGTTTCGGCGTGCACCTGTACGTAATTGTTTGTTTTTGTTCTAACTACTACCTCGCTCTATCTGCTTCAACGACGACTCAGCCTGAGAGTCCAGAGGGCCTCGAGCTCACACACATCCACAAGACCTGGGTCCAAGGGCACTCTGCAGGGCCAGGGAGTGCGCTCGTCTTCTAGACTAAATCAGTCAAACGCGAAGCAGCATGTCTTGTTCAATTAATTTCCAGAGAGAAAGAATCCATCCAAATGTACGACAGACAGACAGACAGACAGACAGACATGCCCAATGCTGGGTACTTCCATATTCCATATGTACAACAAAACAAAACAAAAGATGTCCCGATGCTGGGTACTTCTCATGAATTATTAGCTGAAGCTCTTGTCTTGGATTTTTCATATTTGCAGAATGTAGTTTCCAGTGTGGCCCAATGCCATCATTCAGAATGCTAGCTGAAAAGTTAGCGCTGTTATTTGTACTTCACAAGAAAGGAAAAGAGATACATTTTAGGTTTCAATATTTTGTCTTAAATTTGTTGTCTGTTCTTTCACTGGATTTTGAAGACGCGGAATTATGTATGCTCATGCATGTATGATGCTCTGAAAAAGTAAACGACTCCTGACGTCAAGATGTGGTGCTGGTCCTGGCCGCCTGGGGCAGCTAACGTGGTGGCCGTGGACGCGTCGGCGGTGGAGGCCGAGGCCGAAGCCCTGCCGCCGATGTCGCTGCTCCGGCTGGCCACAGGTTCCGCATGCTGCTGTTCAAGCTGAGGAGACCAAGACTCCAGCAGCGGACGGGGCCGGGCCCGCTCAGGCGCCAAGGCTGCCGGCGGTGGTGAGCCGGAATTGGAGCGTGCTGGGTGCTGTGGCACTGACATGGTGGCGAGATGAGAGGAAGCGCGAGCTGAGCAGGCAGAGATAGATGAGAGATGAGCAACTCCAATAGTTAGGTAAACTTTAGCTCTCTAAATTACAGATTTAAGAAGTTGCTAAATAACTTTGAGAGTAAAAAATGTGAGTTCTCCAATAGTTCTCTAAATATAGGTTGTAGTTTTGTTTTATATCTATCCACGTAAAAAATAAAGTCACAAATGTCATCAATTACCTTTATTATCTACATAATGCAGTAAACATTTTTGTTTAGAGAGTTGCTAAATGATTGCCAAATGTAGAGAGGAAATAAGGTTAGATGAGAAGTTGTTAAATTTAGAAAGTTTATTTAGAGAATGGAGATGAGTTTTTGTGTTAACTACTTAAATTGTTGATTTAAGAAGTCTGTTAGAGAATTACTGGAGTTGCTCCGAGAGAGATGGCGTGCCGCAGAATGTGAGGAGAGATGTTCAAATAAACTGCACGCAATCATTATCACAACAGCAATCCAGGATATTCCCGTCGGCCGGGTACCGACGGGATTTACTCTAAAACCGACGGGATTTAGCTATTCCCGTCGGTTTTAGAGTAAATCCCGTCGGTACCCGGCCGACAGGAGCTATCCGACGGGGATTACATTAACTCCCGTCGGGGCCGACGGGAGATAATTATCTCCCGTCGGCCCTAGGTAGCCGACAGCGGTTGTCGCTCCCCGGCCCAGGGCTGACGTGGCGGGCAATTAACTCCCGTCGGCCTTAGGTAGCCGACGGGAGTTATGTGTCCGCCACGTCAGCCCTGATTGCCGGGACGGGGGAGCGACAACTGCCGTCGGCTTGGCTAAGCCGACGGAAGTTATCCTGGACAGTACCAGGATAACTCCCGTCGGCTTTGCAAAGCCGACGGGTGTTAAACTGTGACCCCCCCCCCCCCAAAAACCTCATATTTATGATCAATGGCACAGAAAATATACACAATATCATCATGCACATTCACACATCAATCACATCCATCCACACACATCAATCACATCCATCCACACACATATATATAAGAACATTCATACACATAAGAAGTGTTCATCCACATAAGAAGTGTTCATCCACATAAGAAGTGTTCATCCACAAAAGAAGTGTCCATTACTGAAAAGGTAGAGATCGAAGTGTTCATTACTGAAAAGGTATCGACGGAAGCACATTCACGAACCGCGGCGGCTAGGGTTGTTGGAGCTTTGGCCGCTGCCTCCGTCCGGAGTTGGGTACGCGAATAGGGAGTTGACGAAGCCATCCATCGTTCCACTTCCTTCCTGATTGTCCTATGGAGCGAGAATGCAATTTGTCAGAAATCGTACATATTAACTGCTGAACTGTCGGCGATAGCTATAGAGTTAGAATACAAACCTGTGCTCCAGGGGCAGGTAGCTGAGCCGGCGGTGTGCTAAACTGAGGCTGCTGCGGCACAAGTCCCTGTTGAATACAAGAATAATACATATTCATGTGAGTGCAGTGCGGCACAAGTCGTCGTTTTTACTATGTAACTAGAGAATGGACATAGAATTGCTTACCGGAGGTGGAGGAGGGCCCATAGGGACGAACGTCCATTGCGGCGGAGGCGGAGGGGCCACGTACGGAATGCCCTGCTGCTGAGCTAGTAACTATTGACCAAGCATATTAGTAGTACGCATTGGATGTGTAAAGCAATGAATAAACAGTAATAATGCAATGGGCTTACTTGAATCATCTGCTGTTGCTGCGCGTGGACTGAGGCATAGTACTCACTTTGAGCCCTCAACTGCTCAGTTTGAGCCCTCAACTGCTCATCGCGCTGACGGTTCTCCTCACGCAGCCTCACGATCTCAAGCTCTTGCTCAGTGAGCCGACGAGAGCTACGACCGGAGCTTCCGGACCCAGATGCCGACCGCCGAGACGCTCTAAAATCCGTCGTGTTGATCATTCCATCAAAGAGAGAGAATCTACAATTGTTGTCAAAGAAAGATTAATTAAGGCATATGCTCATGTCACTATATAAATGGCATGTAATGTAACATCTCACCGTCCATGTGCCTTTCCTCCACCGGATTTATGCACGGCTTGAGCATCGATCGGCATGGTCCTCCAATCGCAGTCTTCTCCGTGACGGTCCTTCATCTCTTCCGCATATGCCGCCTGTATCGATTATATAACCTTAGTTAGTATGTTGCGAGCATTAACCGAATATTGAGGACAACAGCTCACCAGACGCTCCCTTTGTGTCTGGCTGCACAAAGGGTTGGAAGGGTCGCTTCCCCTATGGCCAGCTTCCCACACCTCGATGGGAGTCGGCTCGCGACCTAATTGAGCTTCCTACAACACAGAGTTAGTACAATAAAAGAATATATGACATCTCAACATATTTGTTAGTTTTCTTACCAGGCGTTTCGCCTTTCGCGTGAAGTTGTCGCCACCGAAGGTGTGGTTCGGCATGGTGCCTCGATTGTCCCTGTGACTTTTTGACTTCTGTTGGAAGGCTTCAGAAGCCCATACCCCACACCAAGCTGCGTAGGCCTCTGGCCGGTTAGACATCCACGGAACCACCACCTTCATAAAAACAAACATATATCAGTACCTATTCAAATGAAACAAACACAAAGGAAAGGATTGAAATATAACCTTACGATACTCTTCCTCGCGAAGGTATATACTCGAGGCCCCTGTCTTCTTGTTCATCTTTTGCCCTAAAATTTGTTGATAATACATGCACGTGGCCTGAATCCTTGCCTCGTACAGGGCCTCCTTCACCAACCGATAGGCATTTACTTGAAACACCTTCTCGGCATGGTTCGCGTCATCCCCGTCGGCCAACCGAAAACGTGCCTACAAAAAGAATGCAATGTTATCTAACTTTTTAATGATTGCTTCCATATAACACACACAAGATTACGTACCCAGAAGTCAGCGCGAACAAGCCCCTGGGCATCGCCATAAGTGACATCGACCTTCAGCTTGTAATCGTCCCAACATGAGACGAGGACTGGCGCAGCGTCTGCATCGTCGGACGTCTTGACCAGTCCAGGGTAGTGAAACTTCAGGAGCGAACTCAACACAGAGTTCACCTGCTTTTGACGACCCTGGCCGGTGAAAGAGTAGTCCAACCACTCCCTACAAAAAGACGGGCAAGCATCAAACATGCTTACATTTGATGAATACTGCTGATTCAAATCACAAGATACAACACTTACCTATCTCCGACGGGGGAGATCACTGTCTTCCCCGTCTCGGAGCTCGGAACAGGTGGAGGTTGTACGGCATGGGGCCTTCTAAACTTACGTGGACGCCTTGCTGGAGCTGCCTCAGCCTCATCTCCACCCGCAGCCGCACCTCCTGCCTCAGCCTCAGTCTCATCTCCACCTCCACCCTCTCCCTGCTCACCTCCTGCCTCAGCCTCCTCACCTCCACCCTCAACCTCATCCTCATCCTCATCCTCATCCTGATCCTCATCCTCATCCTGATCCTGATCCTGATCCTGATCCTGATCCTGATCCTCATCCTCATCCTCATCCTGATCCTCATCCTCATCCTCATCCTGCAAATAAGTAACTCAAGTGTCACATTCACGCGTTAAAGTCTTACACAAATTAAAAGCAACAATACAATGATTCTTACATCGCCTCTCTGAAACCCCAAGGGCTGGCCCTGTAACTCTGGGTGTAGGCTTCTGTAGAGCTGCTCCTTCTTACTAGCGCTCAAGGAACTCCCTCGGAAAAGGGAGTCCCTGAACCCCTTCACCACCTGCTTAAACTTTTTAGGCATCCTGCAGCAATTGAAAGTTTTTATTAGTACTGAGTAATGTAAATAAATAAACAAACGGTGCAAAATAAACCAACATTAAACAAATAAACATTCATATGGAAATAAACTTAACTTGTTACTTATCGTTTCGTTTCCTTTTCTGTGGCAATGATATATCATTGAGGTCTCCAACTAAACAATCCAATGTAGGAGCAGGGTCTATATCAAATGAGGATGGCAACTCATCTTCTTGGAATACCGTGTCAGCTTGTTGAGCCTCACGATTGTAATCATCGGGAACAGGAGTGGACAACCGATCACGGGGGTAGGTTTTGTATACGACCCACCAAGCGCTCAACTTAGGGCATGGATATGACGAGTAATATACCTGCTCCACCTGATGAGCAAGGACATATCTATCGGCCCCTTGAAGTATTTGCTTGCGTTTAACCTGCGCCATTCCAAATTCGGTTCTATAATGCTTCGGGTCAAACCATGTACAGTCAAAAAACACCACCCTCAGATCCTTGTTCCCTACAAATTGGCACTCGAGTATATTGTTTATGATTCCGTAATACTCGGATTCGTGCCTTTCCATATCTTCAGCCCGGATTACGACTCCGTTATTTTTCGTAGCTGCTAAAGGACGGGAAGCTTCAAATTTGGTTGTACGGAAGCGAAACCCGTTTACGTCGTAACGGCCATAACTCTTCACTATCACACTACCAATAGAAAGCTGACGCAGGTCCTTATGGACACTACGCCGACGTGTGGGAGAATCAATGCCCTCATGTGAAGGAGATCCCATAGGACACATTTGTGAGTCATCCGGTACATTCCCGAACTGACAGTCAATAAATGAAAAAGTGTTACAATTGTCATACCTATACACGATGTATGAGGACAAAGAATACAAGGCTTACATGGTCTCGGATCCAGGAGATAAAATTAGGTCCCCCGTGCAATCCATTTAGACGCAAGTTGTCTAGCTGTTTCGCCGTTGGTTGACGGTTACGAGAAGACCTCCAGTTTTCTTTATCGAACTCGCTAAAAAAGAACGAGAGTAAGAAAACATTGTGTTTCCTAAACATTGAATATACAATTCCTTTAAGCCTAGTAAACTATTACCTGAAGAATTTCTCAGCCTCTTCTATATTTGACCACATGTAGAGCAAAGCAGATTTCCGTTCGTTCTCACTGAATTCATATGCCACTGGTGGACCAACAGCCTTGCCGTTCCATTGAAATATGCCAATGTGACTGCACGGATGCACCGTTTCATCTTCATGGTACCTCTTCGTATGGGCAAATACATTGTGGTCTTCAGTCAAGTAACCACTTGTGAGGAAAGCTATCTCCTTAAATTTGAACTCCTCTGCTATACAACCTTCAACCTTTGCCTTGTTACCCACCATTGATTTCAGTTTTTTCAACATTCTTTCTATGGGATACATCCACCTATAACACACTAGCCCACCTACCTTTGCTTCATATGGGAGATGGATAAGAAGATGCTGCATAGGATTGAAGAACGCAGGCGGGAATATTTTCTCCAGCTTGCAAAGAAGCACCGGTGCCGATTCCTCTAGTTTCTGCATCATCTCCTTTAAAATTTCTTTAGCACAAAGCTGCCTGTAGAAATAGCTAAGTTCAGCTATCGCTTTCCACACTTCCTCGTTAATGTAACCACGCAACATTACTGGGATCAGCCTTTCCATCATTATATGGTAATCATGACTCTTCAACCCATTGATCTTCATTGTTTTCAAGTTCACAGATCTTCTGAACCCCGCACCATAACCATCGGGAAATTTTAAATCTTTCATCCACTTCATCACTTCTTTTCGTTCATTGGGTCTCAAGGCAAATTCAGCACGAGGCTTGCCTCCATTTTCTCTGAGCATGAGAGTTGGGCGGTTACATATGTTACCTAAGTCCACTCGGGCCTTGAAATTGTCTTTTGTTTTATCTGGGAAATCCATGACGGTGTTAAATAGTGCTTCACACATGTTACGCTCTTGGTGCATTACATCGATGTTGTGCGGGAGCTGCAATGCCCTCATGTAAGGGAGCTCCCAAAGGCCACATTTGTGAGTCCAGTTATGGGTCTTCCCGAAACCTACAAACCCATCCCCATCCTCATTTCTCACTAGATTACTCAGCTCCTCAGCGATTTCCCACCCGGTGCGACGCTTCGGGGGTTCCTTCGTGACAATGGTGTCCTTCCTGAACTCGTGTGCCTGGAGCCTGAAGGGGTGCTTCAAAGGAAGAAAAGACCTATGACAATCGAAGTAACAGAACTTCCCACCCTTATCGAGCCAGAAACAATCTGTTTCTTTTCCACAAATAGGACAACCTAGCCTTCCACTGACTCTCCACCCAGCAAAGATCCCATACGCTAGATAATCATGTATGGACCACAAATATGCTGCCCGAAGTTTGAATTTTTGCTTCATGAAGCTGTCATACGCCTCCACTCCTTCCCAAAGCTCTTTCAACTCCTCAATCAATGGCTCAAGCATAACATTGAGGTTTACGCCGGGATGATCCTTCCCAGGTATGATGAGAGTTAAGAACATAAACTCATCTTTCATGCAATCTTCAGGTGGAAGGTTGTACGGTATGGCAAAGACAGGCCAACATGAGTAAGACGCTGCGGTCATACTGAAAGGCGTGAAACCATCTGTCGCCAGCCCAATACGAACATTCCTGTCTTCACTAGCAAATTCTATATCGAAGC
Source organism: Zea mays (assembly GCF_902167145.1). NCBI lineage: Eukaryota > Viridiplantae > Streptophyta > Magnoliopsida > Poales > Poaceae > Zea > Zea mays. The sequence goes on from NC_050105.1 coordinate 91,255,618, forward strand.
TGTCTAGGGCCTTCCATGCGTCGCTATCACACGGATGCTGCATTACCCCATCCTTCGGGGGCTTACGATTCTTGCGCCAGCTCATGCGGCTCGCAATTCTACTAGCCAAGAACAGACGTTTCAGTCTTGGAGTGAGACGCATCCAGCGAAGCTGCTTATGTGCCCTCTTTGTTGTCACCTTCTCCCCTTCTTCGTTTACCACCTCTATGTACCTCGACAGGCCACATTTCAAGCATTTCTCTAGTTTCGCACGATCGCGCCAATATATCATGCAGTTGGACGGGCATATATCGATCTTCTCATATGGCATTCCCAAAGCCTTTAGCAGCTTCTTTGACCGGTAAATGTCTTTAGGCACCTTATGATCGGCAGGAAGGACATCACTAAACAAGTCCAAAATCGCCTTATAACATTTGGCTGAGCAACCAAACTTTGACTTTATGCTCATTAGACGGGTCACGAACTGGAGGATGGTAACCGTTGTGTGTCCATGCAGAGGCATTTCTAAGTCTTGGAGGAGTTTGAACAACTCTTCAACCTCTTTTGTAGGTGGATCTTCAGGATTGTTGACAAACTCTGCCTGCATATCTTCTAACATATGATCCAATCGATCAACGTTTTCACCGTCATCCACCTCCATCTGTGCTGATACTATACTCCGTGACTCGCCGTGGTTATCCCAAACCTTATAACCTTGAACATACCCATGACTGCAAAGGTGTAGTGCCACAGTTCTCTTGTCATGTGACTGGATGTTCCCACATTTGGTGCATGGGCACCTAATCACAGCGTGGGTTGACTCTCCACGAGCGTTCTCTAAAAACTTTTCTGTCTTCTGAAACCATTCCTTTGTGTGACATCCGCCCTTCTTCCAACCAGCATACATCCACTCACGGTCATCTTCCATGTTTGTGGACTAGGATGGCTCAGTTTTGCTGTTGTGTAAACCACCAACCAAAAATTCAGCATATAAGAGCAATGCACGTGGCTTAGGTGATAACCCTACTATAGGAAAGGACATAAACCCACCCGAGAATGGAGGCGGCCGCATGCGACTCGTGACGTGCCCGATGGTCCAAACGAAATTTCGGCAGCATAACCCCGCTGTTCTCCGAACACACGCCTATCATGGTGCGACGGAGAACAACTGGGTTATGCTGCTGAAATCTCGTTCGGACCAACGGACACGTGCACGAATCACATGCGGCCACACCCATTCTCCGGCTGTCCAAATACGTGGACAATCCCGGAACCACGCACATCACAAGTAATCTTGTGTTTGGACCGAATGAAACTATACAATCTATGCATCCATAGATTGTCTAGGTGCATTAGGCCCAAACATATGAATAAATGTGATGCATGTGCATGCTTCCGGAACGGGTGACGCCTAGGGTTAACTACTGGTCTGCGCACTTAACCCTAAAACTCTAGAAAAATAAACAGTGTATCATACTAATCAAACTACCACAACGTAGTTAACTCCCGTCGGCTTAATCAATACAATCAACCAACCGACGGGAATAAACATATTTTCGATATAAATATAAATATATATCGCAATTATATAATTTTAAATAATTTCAATCTTACTGTCTCAGTGGAGGTTGCAGCGGCGTCGGTGGAGGGGACGGGCGGGGGCAGCGGCGTCGGCAAGCCGCGGCGGAGGACGGGACGGGCGCGGCGGGGTCGGCGTCGGCGGCGTAGGCGCTGGCGGCGCTCGGGCGGGGAGGAGAACGGCGGCGGCGGCGCAGGCTCGGGCGGAGGACGGGCGCGGCGGCGGCGGCAGCGCAGGCTCGACGGCGGCGGCGCAGGCACGACGGCGGCGGCGCACACTCGGGCGGAGGACGGGCGCGGCGGCGGCGGCAGCGCAGGCTCGACGGCGGCGGCGCAGGCACGACGGCGGCGGCGCACGGCGATCGGCGATCGGCGGCGGATGCGTAACCGCGCGCGCGACGAATAAGACTGGGCGAGTCGGCGCGCGCGTTTTAGCCGGGCCCGCCCTAAACCCCGTCGGCCGTAACGAAGCCGACGGGAGCTACTGCATCTCCCGTCGGCCTCCGGACTAACCGACGGGAGTTATTTTTATCTCCCGTCGGCTTCGTTACGGCCGACGGTAGTAAAATAACTCCCGTCGGCAGCCCTAAAAACCGACGGGAGTTATTTTATCTCCCGTCGGCTTCGTTTTGGCCGACGGTAGTTAATTAACTCCCGTCGGCAACCCTAAAAACCGACGGGAATTATTATGGCCGACGGGAGTATTCGGTTTTGCTGTTGTGTATACATTATTTTTTAATCTGAATAAAAAAATAAAATAGCTTATTTAAATGTTTTTAAAAATTTGTAACTTTATTTTCATGATTTACAGAAGGTGCTAATAATCTGCCATGAACTTCACTAAATTTTACTAGGTCACCACATCAGGTGTTGAATTTATGATCTAAATTCTGAAGAAGGTGACCAAGTTGGTAAGTGAAGTGGAGACTCGTTACTGTAACCTTAACACCTAAGGGTGGCCGCAACGGTACGGATCGTTTTCTACTATCTTAGGGTTTCGTCTCTATAAATATATTGTAATCCGCAAAAGATCGTCATCTCGTTATAAATCTTCTTATAAATCTCTTACGATATGTAACCATCCAAAAAATAGTAATATGTTGCTGATCGGTGCCCATGATTTTTCCCGAGGATTTTTAATGTTAGAGCTAGTTTGGGAACCCCATCATCCAAAAGGATTTTCATCTTCCTAAAGAAAATTATTTCATTTTCTTTTAAAAAAATAAGAATCCTTGAAAAATAAGGCCCTTAAATTTGCGTTTTCTCTGTGCGTTTGATCTATTTTGTGTCGGCAAGGGGTTTATCGCCCCGCCGCGGCGGCGCCTTGCAGTAGAGCTCCCACAACCGTCGGCGGCGGCGCGGGCGCCCAACCAGCCATGTGGGTTCTCCGGAGCCTCCTCCGGGCAGCCTCGCCGTCGCTCCGCCACAGGTACGTCCAGCCTCTACCCTTAAGCAACAGCACCGGCTTCACACCTATCCTTCTCCATCTCTGACGCGCGCGCGTGTTTCTGCGGCGGGACAGCTCCGGGCGCTTCACCGCGAGGGGCGAGGCGCTGTCCGCGGCCTTGGGCTCCGCTCCGGCGCCCGCGGGGCTGCTGGCGGTGAGACCACGAGCCGAAGGAGGCTGGCGGCGGGCGATGTCGACCAAGGGTAGGACCATGCGGACCAAGGTGGAGAAGCGGATGGCGAGGGAGACCGGCCGCACGCAGCGGGAGCTCCGCCGCGCCGTCAAGCTCAGGAAGAAGCTCATGACGGAGGACGAGAAGTTCATCTACAACCTGCGCAGGGTAAGGAGGCCCCAAATTGCCCTTTTTTTTTCGTTTCCTCGTGAAAATCAGGAGTGCGAATCGATCCCTTGAATTGTTATGTTTTTTTAATGTGTTGCGCCCTGTATGGTTTATTTATGGAGAGGAATCGGGAATGTAGGCTGTGTAATGTTAAAGAAAATGTATTGGTATTGAGGCATTGGCACAAATAAGTGTTCATCCCTAGCTGTATGTTTGGAGTTTTGCTCTGTCTGCCTGAAGGAATCAAATAGCTATGATTTCTAAGGTTTAGGATCCAAAATTATGTGGTAATGTATGCCGTGTGAATAATCATGGTATATTTTAAGCCCTTCGGAGCATTTCTTCTGTTCTGAATGACTAGATGTGATAGGTAATGAACACAGTGCTTGCATTTTTTTAAGCTTAAAGAAAAAACTCTGTCAGTAAATGGCAAAAATTATATGGCTTATTTGTATAGTGATTGTATGTTTAATACTAGCTGAGTTGGCACACCTGTTAAAAATATATATAAAAAAGTGTAATATCCAGATATATCATGAAGATCTAAGTAAGCTGCATCGTATATTGTATGTGGTCTATTCTTTTAGTAGCAAAGTTCATGACTTATCATATTCTCCATTTCCTTTTTATCTAGGCCAAGAAAAAAGTTGCTTTGCTTCTACAGAAGCTCAAGAAGTATGAGCTACCAGACTTACAAGCTCCTCGTCATGATCCTGAGCTGTTAACAGCTGAGCAACTACAAGCATACAAGAAGATTGGATTCAGAAATAGAAACTATGTGCCTGTTGGAGTTCGTGGAGTCTTTGGAGGTGTTGTTCAAAACATGCATATGCACTGGAAATTCCATGAGACGGTGCAAGTTTGTTGTGACAATTTCCCAAAGGAAAAAATTAAGGAAATGGCTGCAATGCTGACAAGATTGAGTGGTGGAATAGTGATCAACATTCATAATACCAAAACAATCATCATGTTTCGGGGAAGAAACTACCGTCAACCAAAGAACCTTATACCTTTCAACACACTTACCAAAAGGAAGGTCAGTCCCTTGCAACTGATATGCCTGTCTCAGTTAGCATTTCCTTGCTATTTCCATTCTACTTACCACTTGCTCTGGATAGCGCATGTTCTCTGTATGGCATTTGTGAATAACCAATTCCTAGGGTACTAGTTTGTTTAGGTTTTATGTGGTTAGCTCCAATAGAGCCATCAAATTGATTATTTCCATCTTTGCAAGACTTCATCTCTCGATCGGTGTATTAAGAAGACTTGTAGTTACTGCATAAGTTAGTTACATTGTTTATTCTTTGTTATGGATGATGAGGCGCTCCATACAAGTATTCTTGTTGCAGGCTTTATTCAAGGCTAGATTTGAACAAGCGCTTGAATCGCAGAAACTAAACATCAAGAAAATAGAGACACAACTCCGTCGTAAGGGGATCAATCCAGAGGACCCAGTTGCTATGGCCAGCATCCAGCGTGTTGCCTCTACGTTCTTCCGAGCCATAGATGAGCAGCAAGGTACTCCCTATATTTTCCGCGGGGACGCACAAGCTTCTGCTGGGACTCCTGAAATAAAAGAACCACGTGATGAACCATCTGAAGATAGTGACCAGGAGGAGCTTGACAGGTTCATCTCAGAGATAGAAACTGCAGCAGAGAAGCAATGGGAGGAAGAAGAGGCTGCAGAGAAAGAAGAATCTTCAAGAATGCGATATTGGGAGAGGGAAGATGTAGGTGACCGGAGGGATTTCAATAGAAGTTATGAGAACTCAGATTATGAGGATAGAGGACAGGGAAGATATAGGAGAGAGCATGATAGCAACATAAGGACTTCAGATGTGAGGAAGTGGGATGGTGATAGTAGCGAGTTCGAGGCATCAGGTGAAGAATGGGACTCTGGTGATGACAGGGGTAATGCTCTGGGCTTCGACAATGATAGAGGTTCTACTGATGAGCACCCTCGGCGATTTGGAAGCATGAGGAATGAGAAGAGTAGATCCACTCGGGCACAGGATTTTGTCCCTAGGGGAGGCGTGGGTGAGGGGAAGGGTTTCAATAGAAGCTATGGCAACCCAGATGCTGATGTTCACAATAGAGGCCAGGGAAGACATAGGAGAGATAATAAAAGAACATCAGATGCAAGGAGGTGGGATGATAATAGTGAGATCGAGGCGTCAGGTGAAGAATGTGGCTCTGGTGATGACAGAGATAGTGTTCTTGGACTCAACAATGATATAGACACAGGTGATGGTCATCCTCGGCAATTCAAAAGCATGAGGAACGAGAGGAGCAGATCCAGTGGCAGGCAGATTTCCATTCCTGGGGGATTCAGAGGTTCCAATCGGATTCCAGGGAATTCAGCCGATGCTTCCGACGGCACTATGTTCAGAGGCAGCAACGGTGATGAGTCGGACACGGAAGACGATGACTTGTGGATGTCAGATTACAAGGGGGGAGAGACGAACTCTAGAGCCCCAAAGGTGAATTTCCCGAATTTCCACAGCAGCGGTGAGGATAGTGATGACAACAGGAAAAACGGTGGCAAGATTGGTAAAACGAAGAAAAATACTGATGAAAGTTGGGACAGTGACTGACTGAGGGCTCAAGAAAGAGTAACGTTGATCCGTGATGCATGGACGAAGGTCGGCACCAATGGTTGTCAATGCAGGTTCTTTCATCGGTGGTCTTGCTCGCATACTTGTCCAACGGAAACTTGGAGGAGGTAGAAGAGTAGGCATGGTTTTGGTGAGAACAACTGTTTGAACGTTTGCTGCATGTTTTCAGACGTGTTCTATTCCAGTTGGCATGGTAACCTGAAAAGTTGTTGAAGCGGATGACAAAGCCAGAACAACACTGCACGACCTGCACAAGCCGGAGGTTCCTGAAGTTCGGTGCCGACAAACTTGATATGTCGAGGTTCCTGAAGGTTTCAGAAATGTGAAATCCTTTCTGCGATCACATTTATATTCTCATATTCTTGAAGTTTTGATGTGAGCGAAACATGCACGTAGATGTGTCTTGCGTGGGAGAGTTCTCTTATTTTCGGTAAATTGCCCGGTACACGTTATTCAGAGTTCAGAGTGTGTGAAGCTTTTAGGGCATGTTTGGTTCGTTACCTCAATTGCCACACTTTGTCCAACTTTTCTGCCTAAGGTTAGTTATTCAATTCGAACGACTAACCTTAGGCAAAGTGAGCAGTTAGCCACAAACCAAACAAGCCCTTACTCTGTTTTAATATCGTGTGTTTCAGCGTCATCATCTAACGTAAGAACATCTCAATACTTCTGCATTTTTTTTTCTTTTTCATCCAACTTCCTCCTCCTGGAGTGTGCCGCCGCCACATCCCCCTCTCGGCATAGCTACGCGGGCATGTTTGGTTGCACGTATATATCAGAACCAGACTTTAAAGATGTAATTTCAGTGTGTTTAGTTGCCTGAGCAAGAGTTTGAACGTAACTCATTAGATGCAAATAGGGGTGAAAATCCGATGGATACGGACGGATAGTAGGTTATTTTATATTCTACTCTAATGTATTTTAATCGGATTTGATATCGGATACGAATAGTTAGAAACGAGACTAATACGGATATAGGAACCAAATATTTTTCCGAGCAGGCAAGTGACGGATATATATATTATTTGGTTGGATACCGAATACTTGTTGGAAAATGAATGACATTATTCACTACAATTTCGTTCACATATAAAACAGTTATAAACTGGCATTGTATAGAATATAGAACATAACAATATATCAATACGTTAAGCTCATACAATAGTCCAACATAATATTTCAAACATAAAGACAAGATTCGAATCACATAATAGTCTAATGCAATAAAATCTCTACTATTTATTAAAGCTGCAAGGCTAGTATGTCATTCCGTGTTCTGCCATTTTCATTCCCTCTCCCTGCATTCTCATTCCTTGTTCTGCATGTCCACATCTAGCTAAAATTAAAAAAAATAGCCATAAGAGGATTTGAACCTGTGACACTTAGGCAAATGCGAGCAGTAGCTATCGCTACACCACATGTGTGTTTATGTCTACATATATGACAGGAAAAACATCTACTACATCTCTCCTGAAGCTCACCTGCTACCCTTGCAAAATGCGTAGTAGTAGATAAGTATCACCAAGATTCTTGAATTATATTTTTGAATGAAGGGAGTATTATTTAAAGAAGAGCCTTACATGCAATTTCTTTTGTTTGAATAATGTTTTCAACTTAAATTTCTTTTTTGCATGCGTGACATTTATTCTCCGTAATATTTTTCCATGGATCTGACTTGTGAGCCATTTTCATAAACCAATGCCAAGAATGAATCCATGTTTCTTACTTGGAAACCCCGAACAAACTCCACCAGCAGGAGGCGCTCGCGTTGGCGTCGCTCATCAACGACGAGAAGCTTGGCGACTGCCAGTTCGACCTCTGGAAGCAGTCCTACGTGGCCGCATACGCCGCTATGTACGACAAGCTCCGGCGCAGCCGCCGCTTAGACGCGGTCCAGAGCGGCTGCACCACGCTGTCCATTGTCAAGCAGGGGGACCTCATGGTCGTCGCCAATGTAGATGACTCTCGGGTTGTTCTAGGCACCGCATCCGACGACGGCGCCATCAATCCGTCCAGCTCATCATCCACCTGAAGCCTAACCTGCCACATAAGTCGCTACTGACCGGCCATGAATTCTTGTGCGCTGGGACGACGGCCGTTGCTAACGTTGTGTGAGTGTCCTCGAACATGATGTATGTAGAGGAGTAGCGCATCCGATGGTGCAACGGCCAGATGTACTACCTCGCTGATGAGCCTAGGGTGCACTTTGCTTGGTAGCCCAGCCAAGAGTCATCGGTACTCGCCATGTCGCGTGTATTCGATGACTACTATATCAAGGACCGTGACGTCATCTCGGCGCCGGACATGACGCAGAGGAGGACCTACAGCAATGACCAGTTCGTCATCCTCGCCGCCGTCGGTGATCTCTCAGAAAGTGGTACCGGGTGTCTATGTGCTTAGTGCGGCTGTGTTCAACGGGATTATCCACCATGCGGATTGCACTCTCGTTATCACATAGGAGAGGGACTTTGCTCAATTTGTAGCCATAGTCCCTAAGGGTTTGCCTCATCCAAAGTAATTGCGCGCAACAATGGCATGCGGCAATGTACTCAGCTTCGGCGGTGGAAAGAGCTACGGAGTTTTGTTTCTTTGAAGCTCATGACACCAGGGATCTTCCCAAAAACTGACAAGTTACCTGATGTGCTCTTTCTATCAATCTTACATCCGGCCCAATCGGCATCGGAATACCCAATTAGATCAAAGGTAGGTCCCTTGGGGTACCAAAGCCCAAACTTAGGAGTGTAAACTAAGTATCTCATGATTCTCTTCACGGCTCTAAGGTGAACTTCCTTAGGATTTGCTTGGAACCTTGCACACATGCATACAGAAAGCATAATATCCGGTCGAGATGCACATAAGTAGAGTAAAGATCCTATCATCGACCGGTATACCTTTTGATCTACGGATTTACCTCCCGTGTCGAGGTCGAGATGCCCGTTGGTTCCCATGGGTGTCTTGAAGGATTTGCCATCCTTCATTCCAAACTTCTTAAGTATGTCTTGAATGTACTTTGTTTGGCTGATGAAGGTGCCATCTTGGAGTTGCTTGATTTGGAATCCGAGGAAATACTTCAACTCCCCCATCATAGAGATCTTGAATTTCTGTATCATTATCCTACTAAACTCTTCACAGGATGACTTGTTAGTAGACCCAAATATAATATCATCAACATAAATTTGGCATATAAACAAGTCTTTTGCAACTGTTTTAGTGAAGAGAGTAGGATCGACTTTTTCGACTTTGTTGGGGACTTGTTCTCAAATGCTATGAATTAAGAACAAGGCAACATAAAATGTTAAACGTTAATGCCCTTCGTTCGCTGAAGCATTATCTCCCTTAGGATATAATGAACTTTGGACAAAGACCATAAACAAAATATCACGAAGGTCTTACCTTCGTGATTAACTCTATAGAACAATGTAAACAATGCTAGAATATGAAAAATTAAAGAAATTTATACCAAAGACAGATATTATTAAACATATATTTTATTAAACGAACCTAAATATTAAAACATAATATTCAAGTATATTTATACCTTTGCCTTGATAAAGAACAATAATTCCAGTGTGATACGTTAATGATTACAAGATTGCGTGAACAGTAAAGGAGTATTGTTCATCTATTTATAGGCACAGGACGCAGCCTATGAGAAATTACAATCATGCCCCTTACAAAAGATTACAATTATGACTCAGACCCTTATGGACTAAGAAGTCATTTCACCTTTAAGTCGGTTCGAACCCTCGTCTTCAAATACGTTATAATACCGAAGCTTTATGAGTGGTAGCTTCGGCACTACGTTTAAACGGATTTGCCGAAGGTGTGTCTTCCTGCAGGACCTTCGGCGACGAAGCATGGCCCCAACAGAAGCCATTAGTGATAAGGAAGTCTCGCAGGCATTCATACCATTCCCTTGGGGCTTGCTTGAGCCCATAAAGCGCCTTTGAGAGTTTATACACATGGTTAGGATACTCACTATCTTCAAAGCTGGGAGGTTTCTCAACATAGACCTCTTCCTTGATAGGTCCATTGAGGAAGGCACTTTTCACATCCATTTGATAAAGCTTAAAGCCATTGTAAGTAGCATAGGCAAGTAATATACGAATTGACTCAAGCCTAGCTATGAGTGCATAAGTTTCGTCAAAGTCCAAACCTTCGACTTGTGAATAACCTTTGGCCACAAGTCGGGCTTTGTTCCTTGTCACCACACCATGCTCATATTGCTTGTTGCGGAATACCCACTTGGTACCTACAACATTTTGATTAGGACGTGGAACTAAATGCCATACCTCATTCCTCGTGAAGTTGTTGAGTTCCTCTTGCATTTCCACCACCCAGTCCAGATCTCTTAATGCATCCTCTATCCTATATGGCTCAATAGAAGACACAAAAGAGTAATGTTCACATAAATGTGCAACTCAAGATCTAGTGGTTACCCCCTTATGAATGTCACCAAGAATGGAGTTGATAGGGTGATCTCTTTGAATTGCTTGGTGGACTCTTGGGTGTGGCGGTCTTTGATCCCTTATTTCTTGTTCATCTTCCTTGTCTTCATCATTTTCATCTCCCCCTTGATCCATGACCTCCTCTTGAGGTGGCTCATCCTCTTGATCTTCATCTTCATCATCTTGAGCCTAATCCTCATCTTGGGTTGGTGGAGATGCTTGTATGGAAGATGATGGTTGATCTTATGCTTGTGTGGGCTCTTCGAATTCCTTAGGACACACATCCCCAATGGACATGTTCCTCAGCGCGACACATGGAGCCTCTTCATCATCTAGTTCATCAAGATCAACTTGCTCCACTTGGGAGCCATTAGTCTCGACAAACACAATGTCACAAGAAACCTCAACTAATCCAGTGGATTTGTTGAAGATTCTATATGCCCTTGTGTTTGAGTCATAACCTAGTAAAAAGCCTTCTACAGCTTTAGGAGCAAATTTAGATTTTCTACTTCTTTTAATAAGAATAAAGCATTTGCTCCCAAAGACTCTAAAATATGAAACATTGGGCTTTTTACCAGTGAGGAGTTCATATGATGTCTTCATGAGGATTTGGTGAAGGTAGAGCCCGTTGATGGAGTAGCAAGCAGTGTTGATTGCTTCCGCCCAAAATCGGTCTGGTGTCTTGTACTCATCAAGCATGGTCCTTGCCATGTCTAGTAGAGTTCTATTCTTCCTCTTCACTACACCATTTTGTTGAGGTGTGTAGGGAGAAGAGAACTCATGCTTGATGCCCTCCTCCTCAAGAAATCCTTCAATTTGAGAATTCTTGAACTCCGTCCCATTGTCGCTTCTTATCTTTTTATCCTTAATTCAAACTCATTTTGAGCCCGTCTCAAGAATCCTTTTAAGGTATCTTGGGTCTAGGATTTTTCCTGCAAAAAGAATACCCAAGTGAAGCGAGAATAATCATCCACGATAACTAGACAATACTTACTCGTGTCGATACTTATGTAAGTGATCGGGCCAAATAGGTCCATGTAGAGTAGCTCGAGTGGCCTGTCCGTCGTCATCATGTTTTTGTGTGGATGGTGGACTCCAACTTGCTTCCCTGCTTGGCATGCGCTACAAACCCTGTCTTTCTCAAAATGAACATTGGTTAGTCCTAAAATATGCTCTCCATTTAGAAGCTTGTGAAGATTCTTCATCCCAACATGGGCAAGTTGACGATGCCAGAGCCAGCCCATATTAGTCTTAGCAATTAAACAAGTGTCTAGCTCAGCTTGATTATCATTAAAATCCACTAAATATAGCTGACTATCTAACACTCTCTTAAATGCTATTGAATCATCACTTCTTCTAAAGACAGTAACACCTATATGAGTGAATAGACAATTGTAGCCCATTTTACACAATTGAGAAACAAAAAGCAAATTGTAATACAAGGAATCTACAAGAAAAACATTGGAAATAGAATGGTCAGAAGATATAGCTATTTTACCCAATCCTTTGACCAAACCTTGATTTCCATCCCCGAATGTGATAGCTCTTTGGGGATCTTCATTTTTCTCATAGGAGGAGAACATTATTTTCTCCCCAGTCATGTGGTTTGTGCACCCGCTATCGATTATCCAACTTGAACCACCGGATGCATAAACCTACAAAACAATTTTAGGCCTTGTTCTTAGGTACCCAAACGGTCTTGGGTCCTTTCACATTAGAAACAAGTACCTTGGGTACCCAAACACAAGTCTTGGGAATCTTGTGTTTGCCCCCAACATATTTGGCAACTATTTTGCCTGATTTGTTAGTTAAAACATAGGAAGCATCAAAAGTCTTAAATGAAATGTTATACTCATTTGATGCAGCAAGAATTTTCTTTTTAGGCATTTTAACATGAGTGGTATGCCTAGAGCTAGAAGCCTCATTTTTATACATGAATGCATGATGAGAAACATTGTGAGATTTTCTAGCATGAATCTTCCTAATTTTGTGCTTAGGATAGTTAGCAGGATATAAAGGCTTTGTTTGGCACAACTTATTTTTAGCTTCTTCACAAATTTAAGCAGAAGTTCTGCCAAACAGGCAGCTTATGCAGCAGCTTATCAGTTCAGCTGCTTCTCAGAATACACTAAAAGTGAAAGTCGCCTAGAGGGGGGGTGGATAGGCGGAAACTGAAATTTACAACTTTAAACACACTACAAGCTGGGGTTAGCGTTAGAACAAATGTCAAGTCCGGGAGAGAGGGGAAAACAAATCAACCAAGAAATAAAGCAGATGGACATGATGATTTGTTTTACCGAGGTTCAGTTCTAAAGAACCTAGTCCCCGTTGATGTGGTCACAAAGACCGGGTCTCTTTCAACCCTTTCCCTCTCTCAAACGGTCACTTAGACCGAGTGAGCTTTCTCCTTAATTATCTCGGGTCACTTAGACCCCGCAAGGACCACCACATAATTAGTGTCTCTTGCCTTGCTTACAAAACACTTGGGAACAAGAATGAGGGAGGAAGAAAGCCAACCAAGCAACAAAGAAACACAAGAACGATCCTCTCACAAGTCCTAAAGCGCTAGAATTGAATTGGGGACTTTGATTGGATCAGTGGCTTTGATTTGTGTCTTGGAGTGTTGCACTTTGCTCTTGTATTGAATGAATTGTGATGAATGTTTGGATGGTTGGAGTGGAGGTGGTTGAGGGGTATTTATAGCCCTCAACCACCAAACAACCGTTGGAGTTGGGCTGCTGTCGATGGGCGCACCGAACAGTCCGGTGCACCACCGGATAGTCCGGTGCACCACCGGACACTGTTCGATGCGCCAGCCACGTCACCCAACCATTAGGGTTCGGGCGCAGTCGACCGTTGGAGGCTTTGTCCTCTAGTGGCACCAGACAGTCCGGTGCCGCACCGGACATGCACTGTTCAGTGTCCGGTGCGCCTCTGACGGGCGGCTGACTCTGCGTTCACTGTTCTTCACCGTTCATCTGTTTTTCCAGCTTTTGCAGTCAACCGTTGCGCGAAAGAGTCGTTGCTCCGCTGGTGCACCGGACAGTCTGGTGGCACACCAGACAGTCCGGTGAATTATAGCGGAGCGCGTCCTCAGAAAACCGAGAGTGGAGAGTTCAGAGTCGTACGGTCCTAGCGCACCGGACACTGTCCGGTACGCCAGACCAGGGCACTCTTGGTTTCTTTGCTCCTTTGCTTTTGAACCCTAACTTTGATCTTATATTGGTTTGTGTTGAACCTTTATGCACCTGTGGAATATATAATCTAGAGCAAACTAGTTAGTCCAATATTTGTGTTGGGCATTCAACCACCAAAATTATTATTAGGAAAAGGTTAAACCCTATTTCCCTTTCAATCTCTCCCTTTTTGGTGATTGATGCCAACACAAACCAAAGCAAATATATGTAGGATTACGGGGAGGCTACGCTAGCAGAAAACAAAATTTTTCATCCCCATAATACCAAGAACTACTGCGGTTATAGGTCATGGAATTACCACTAGACGCGCAGAGCAGCGGAAGACGTCTCGATGTAGACGAACGCGTCGAGCAGTGCCGTGCAGTCGCCGGCGTCCTTCACGTCCTCACACGGTCCGTCCAAGTGCTCCAGATGCAGCACCTCCGAGGTATCCACACGTACAGGGAGGAAGCGCCGCGTACCGAACTGCTAGGTTCGCGACGGCGGCTTGGCGAGGGCGAGAGGTGGGCGGCGGCTGTTAGTTCGCTGGTGGCGAATTAGGTTATCCTTAACCGCGCCCCGCCCCTCATTATATAGGCGTTATGGTGGGCTTCTGACGCCGAGGCCCATCATTAACCCTAAAGCCCAGTCTAATTTCGGATTTAATCCGAATTAGGCTTCCTTCCCCTTAAGTGTGTGACCCTATAGGTTCACGTACAAATAGACATAGGCCGAGTACTCTTACTTGGCCCAATAATTGACAGCGGCCTCTAGCAAGACATGTCAACTCCTATGTGTACGTAAAGATCATATCAGACGAACCATTGCGACATTACGTACATGCTGTTCCCTTTGTCTCACGATATTTGGTCTGGCTCTAAGCTGACCTCTCTTTCTCGATACTGTGAATTGGAATCCTTTCAATGGTTAACTCTTAACCCTAGCACGGCCATGCATTTCTTGATCCAATCACTCGAGGGGCCCAGAGATATCTCTCTCACAAAGAGAGGGACAAATTCCATCTTGACTGACCATGCCTCATAGCATGCTTCCTGACAAACCCAAAACTACCTTTATAACTACCCAGTTACGGGATAGCGTTTGATAGTCCCTAAGTAAGTCAATTCACATCTTGAGAACATGCGACAATCTCAGGTCTAAGGATACAGTATTCATGTTGCAAGAAGAGAACTATATTACAATATCTCACGTTGGGTCGGTCCAGCCTCATGTCATACATGCGCCCACATTATTAGTTTAACATCTCCATGTTCATGACTTGTGAAATGTAGTCATCAACTAATACATGTGCTAGTCATCGACTCTGACTAGGGACATCATTTAGAATAACCATATAAGTAAAGAATCTCACAAACAATTCACATAATTGCTAATCAATACAAGGTGCCTTCCATGGATATTCAATTAAGCAATATATATATCATGGATACAAAGAAATATGCTCATCTCTATGATTATCTCTAGGGCATATTTCTAACAGTCTCCCACTTGCACTAGAGTTAATCTAGAAGATATCTAATACCCATAGATCTCACGTGTGCCTCATGCTTAGGTTGTGGAAGAGGTTTTGTCAAAGGATCAGCAACATTCAAATCCGTGTGTATTTTGCATATCTTTATCTCACCCCGCCTAATGAATTCCCGTATGAGGTGAAACTTCCGCAGTACGTGTTTGTTTTTCTGGTGGTTCCTTGGCTCCTTAGCTTGCGCAATAGCCCCATTGTTGTCACAGTAGAGGTTCAATGGGCTAGATGCATTAGGAAACACACCAAGCTCGATGAGGAACTTCCTTATCCAAACACCTTCCTTCGCAGATTCAGAAGCTGCAATGTACTCGGCTTCTGTTGTAGAATCAGTCACAGTCTCCTGTTTGGAACTCTTCCAACTAACAGCACCACCATTTATTGTGAACACAAAACCTGATTGCGATTTTAACTCGTCTGGGTCAGTTTGGAAGCTAGCATCGGTGTAACCAGTTACAACGAGCTCCTCCTTACCCCCATATACCAGGAACATATCTTTAGTCCTTCTTAAGTACTTAAGAATGCCTTTTACCGCTGTCCAGTGATCCTCACCTGGATCAGCCTGGTATCTACTCGTAGCACTTATAGCGTATGAAACATCTGGGCGTGTACTTATCATGGCATACATGATTGATCCAATCGCTGAGGCGTATGGTACCTTACTCATGCGCTCCCGCTCATTAGCCGTCGCAGGACATTGCATCTGGCTAAGGTGTTTACCATGTGACATAGGTATGAAACCTTTCTTGGACTGTTCCATGTTGAACCGTTTCAAAACCTTGTCAATGTACGTATCTTGACTTAATCCTATAAGCCTCTTCGACCTATCTCTATAGATCCTTATGCCCAAAATATATGCTGCTTCCCCTAAGTCCTTCATAGAAAAACTCTTTTTCAGTGAAGCCTTGACGGACTCCAGCATAGGAATGTCATTCCCAATCAATAATATGTCATCCACATACAAGATCAGAAATACAACAGCGCTCCCACTTTCCTTCTTGTAAACACAAGCTTCTTCTTCATTCTGATGAAAACCAAGCCCTTTGATCACTTCATCAAAACGAATGTTCCAACTCCGAGATGCTTGCTTCAACCCATAAATGGATTTCTTAAGTTTGCATATCTTTCCAGCATTGATCGGATCGACAAAACCCTCGGGCTGTATCATATACACGTCCTCATCTAGGTTTCCATTAAGGAAAGCTGTTTTGACATCCATCTGCCAAATCTCATAATCGAAATATGCGGCAATAGCTAGAATGATCCGAATAGATTTAAGCATCGCTACTGGCGAGAATGTCTCGTCATAGTCAACTCCTTGAACTTGTCGAAAACCCTTTGCAACAAGTCGAGCCTTATAGATGTGAACATTTCCATCCATGTCTTTCTTCTTCTTATAGATCCATTTGCATTCTATAGGTCTAACACCATCAGGCGGGTCAACCAAGTTCCAAACTTGATTTTCCCCCATGGAATCTATCTCGGATCTCATGGCGACATGCCATTTCTCGGAATCTGGGTCCATCATCGCTTCTGAATATGTTGCAGGTTCGTCGTTGTCTAACAACAACACTTCCCCATTGCCCAACAATAGCACTTCTCCTCGTGCCTCGCGAAGCCTTGCTGACCTTCGTGGTTGTGGTGGTGATTCTCTTGCCATAGACGTCTCAACTTGTTCTGCTACATTAGCATCACTTGTTGAATCTTGTCCCACTGGCTCATCCTGAACTTCTTCAAGATACACCTTTTGTTTACTTTTCTCTCTTTTGAGAAACTCTTTCTCTAAGAACACACCGTTCCGGGCGACAAACACTTTTCCCTCTGACCGGTGGTAAAAGTAATATCCTAAAGTTTCCTTTGGATATCCCACGAACATGCACTTGTCCGATTTTGGAGTGAGTTTATCCGACTGTAGTCGCTTGACGTAAACCTCACAACCCCAAATCTTCAGAAAAGACAAGCTGGGAGTCTTCCCAGTCCACATCTCATATGGTGTCTTAACTACGGACTTAGACGGTACCCTATTTAGTGTGAAAGCTGCTGTTTCTAGAGCGTATCCCCAAAACGACAAAGGTAGGTCCGACTGGCTCATCATTGATGGAACCATATCCAATAAAGTCCGATTACGTCGCTCAGACACGCCATTCCTCTGAGGCATTCCAGGCGGTGTAAGCTGTGGAACAATTCCACAACTCTTTAGATGATTGCTAAACTCATGACTCAAATATTCACCACCACGATCTGATCGCAGTGCTTTAATTTTCTTGCCACGCTGATTTTCTACTTCATTCTGAAACTCTTTGAACTTTTCTAAGGATTCAGACTTGTGTTTCATTAAGTAGACATACCCATATCTACTAAAATCATCAGTGAAGGTTATGAAGTATTGGAATCCTCCCCTAGCTGTCGTACTCATTGGTCCGCACACATCAGTATGTATGAGTTCCAATAAATCTAACGTCCTCTCCGGTAAACCCGTGAAGGGCGCCTTGGTCATCTTACCAAGTAAGCAAGCTTCACATGTCTCGTATGATTCAAAATCAAACGAAGTTAAAAGCCCATCAGAATGAAGCTTCTTCATGCGATTCTCACTTATATGACCCAAACGACAGTGCCACATGTAGGTAGGACTTAAATCATTAGGCCGAGGCCTTTTAGCACTAATATTACAGATAGGTGCATCATCAAGATTTAAAATAAATAACCCATTCATAATGGATGCAAAAGCCACAAACATGCCATTCTTAGAGATCACACAACCATTGTTTTCACTCGCAAATGAATAACCATCCTTCATCAAACATGAAGGAGACATAATGTTTCGACTCATACTAGGAACTAGATAACAATTATTTAACTCCAAAATAAATCCTGATGGGAGGTGGAGTTGCATCGTCCCGACGGTCAACGCAGCAACTCTTGCATTATTGCCTACCCGGAAATCAACTTCTCCTCTTTTCACGCTTCTAGTTCTTATCATTCCCTGCATCGAATTGCAAATATGGGCAACCGATCCGGTATCAAATACCCAAGAATTAATATAAGAATCAGCAAGAAAAATTTCTGTAATGTGAATAGCAAGTGTACCTGCTGCGGCTGTACCCTTACCGCCGCGATCCTTAATAGAGGCCAAGTACTGCTTGCAATTCCTTTTCCAGTGACCAAGTTCTTTGCAATAAAAGCACTCTGCATCTGCAGCTGGTCCAGCCTTGGGCTTTTGATTGGGCTTGGATACTGTATCCTTTCCCTTGCCCTTCTTCTTTTGAGACTTACCCTTCTTCTTAAAGTTGGGTTTGTTTTGGACCGCCATCACATGGCCGCTGCTGCCAGCACTTTTCTTTATGTCCCCCTCTGCAGTTTTCAGCATGCCACATAGTTCATTGAGGCCCCTCTCCGCCCCATGCATATGGTAGTTCGTGATGAAGTTTCCATAGCTGGGCGGAAGAGATGCCAAAATGAAGTCAGTGGCCAACTCTTGGCTTATTGGGAAGCCTAGCTTCTCCAACCTCTGACTGTAACCAACCATTTTGATTACATGTGGCCCAACTGCTGCGCCTTCTGCTAGCTTGCATTCCAGAAAGGCTTTGGACACATTGAACCTTTCTGTCCTAGCCTGAGTCTGGAACATATCCTTGAGCGCCACGATCATATCGTACACCTCATGGTTTGTCTCAAACTGCATCTGCAGCTCAGGCTCCATGCAAGCAAGCATTAGGCAACTCACTTCAAGATTAGTATCCATTGCTTTCTTGTAAGCGGTTTTAGCTGCAGCAGTAGCATTTTCACCAGGATCCTCTGGTAGTGGGGTGTCTAGAACGTCTTCCTTTTTTTCAGCCCTGAGAACAATTCTCAGGTTACGGATCCAATCCGTATAGTTTGTTCCATTTAACTTATCCTTTTCAAGAATTGATCGCAAAGTAAATGTTGGTGTGCTAGGTGCCATTTATCTACAACAAAATAATGCAAAATACTAAGACAAAAATATCCATGACGGAGTAAATCATATTAAACATTTAATAGTCTACTCCCACTAAAATCAATATCCCTCTATTGATACTTAGTGATTCAGAATCCACAACTAACAAGTCTACTAGTGAGCTTTAGCATCACCGCTAGAAGACAAGGTAGATCGGTAAGCAACTCCTTGCTAATCATATCATATATATGACTCCTGTTGTTGGGTGACATCTCTATGTCTCGGCTCCCAACCTTATGCCTCAAAGTCCTTAACCATTAAGCTGACTTTGTTTAAGTTAACCAACCCTTTCTGCAGTTCGTATCCGATACAAACCTATCTAGTCAAGGAAAACTGGTGGCACCCTAATTTCATAGACCCACCACCAATTGTACAAGACTTATGATAGTGCAAGGTTTGGAGAGGCATTAAAGCTTAAACATTTATGAGGGATCGTCCTACTTATAACATCGCACGCAAGGACATATATGCAATATAAACAAGTAGAACAATAAGAATGACATTCACACAACAGTTGTGATTCGGTATGGCTTGTTTTCACATGGTGATCTCCATCTCCAATAATCTGTCCATCACGATGATCTCCATCTCCATGATATAGGTATGCCATCCTCCAGGTGATGAGTCCTTCAAGACCTATCTAACGTATGCTGGTAAACAAATTACATATACGCTTTGGATCATCACATGTTGACACGCAGGTCATTACATTAAATTTGGACAATACATGTGGCTCCAGCCGTATTGCCCTGGTCACGACACGCAGGTCATGAATAATTTGTTAACATGCATCACATACACATAATAGCCATACCGATCACATGTCCTGCAAAAACAGGTTAGACAAACACGTTTCTATACGTTCGCCACTACAGCAGATAGCCACGGCGGTCCCTGAAAACCTCACAGGATTCCATGCATCGTATGTATGGAAATTCCACTGGAAATCTCATGCGGTTGATCAAATCAACCCAAATCCGAGACTTTCGACCCGAAGAAGATTACACTCATGACGTCGATCTGTTGCGTCAATCTGCTGGTTGTGTACACAGTTAGCCCCGATGGTGATTCCAGCCGGTAGGGGCAAGTCGCGCATACAACAGAGAAGGACGAACTGATCTCTCCAGTCATATCCGATGTAATCTACTTCAACCCAATTGATCTAATCAAACCGTGCATCAAGTAGATCCATCACATGAACCTAGATCCAGACCTAAAACTTACGCAGAACCTCCTCTGATACCACTGTAGGATTACGGGGAGGCTACGCTAGCGCAAAACAAAATTTTTCATCCCCATAATACCAAGAACTACTGCGGTTATAGGTCATGGAATTACCACTAGACGCGCAGAGCAGCGGAAGACGTCTCGATGTAGACGAACGCGTCGAGCAGTGCCGTGCAGTCGCCGGCGTCCTTCACGTCCTCACACGGTTCGTCCAAGTGCTCCAGATGCAGCACCTCCGAGGTATCCACACGTACAGGGAGGAAGCGCCGCGTACCGAACTGCTAGGTTCGCGACGGCGGCTTGGCGAGGGCGAGAGGTGGGCGGCGGCTGTTAGTTCGCTGGTGGCGAATTAGGTTATCCTTAACCGCGCCCCCGCCCCTCATTATATAGGCGTTATGGTGGGCTTCTGACGCCGAGGCCCATCATTAACCCTAAAGCCCAGTCTAATTTCGGATTTAATCCGAATTAGGCTTCCTTCCCCTTAAGTGTGTGACCCTATAGGTTCACGTACAAATAGACATAGGCCGAGTACTCTTACTTGGCCCAATAATTGACAGCGGCCTCTAGCAAGACATGTCAACTCCTATGTGTACGTAAAGATCATATCAGACGAACCATTGCGACATTACGTACATGCTGTTCCCTTTGTCTCACGATATTTGGTCTGGCTCTAAGCTGACCTCTCTTTCTCGATACTGTGAATTGGAATCCTTTCAATGGTTAACTCTTAACCCTAGCACGGCCATGCATTTCTTGATCCAATCACTCGAGGGGCCCAGAGATATCTCTCTCACAAAGAGAGGGACAAATTCCATCTTGACTGACCATGCCTCATAGCATGCTTCCTGACAAACCCAAAACTACCTTTATAACTACCCAGTTACGGGATAGCGTTTGATAGTCCCTAAGTAAGTCAATTCACATCTTGAGAACATGCGACAATCTCAGGTCTAAGGATACAATATTCATGTTGCAAGAAGAGAACTATATTACAATATCTCACGTTGGGTCGGTCCAGCCTCATGTCATACATGCACCCACATTATTAGTTTAACATCTCCATGTTCATGACTTGTGAAATGTAGTCATCAACTAATACATGTGCTAGTCATCGACTCTGACTAGGGACATCATTTAGAATAACCATATAAGTAAAGAATCTCACAAACAATTCACATAATTGCTAATCAATACAAGGTGCCTTCCATGGATATTCAATTAAGCAATATATATATCATGGATACAAAGAAATATGCTCATCTCTATGATTATCTCTAGGGCATATTTCTAACAATATATAAGTGCAAAATTGAACTATTTTGCATAATGTAAGTGCATAGGTGTCGGCGTTTCGAGACCGGGGGTCCCTAAGCCGACGAGTGAGTGTGCCGCGTGCCCCAGCCCAGATGGGTCGAGCGCGTGGGCGAGCGCGAAGGGGGGAAAGCGAGGTGGCCGGAGACGGGCGTGAGAGAGGTGGAAATCCCGCGGCCTTCGTGTTCGTCCCGCGCCCAGGTCGGGTGCGCTTGCAGTAGGGGGGTTACAAGCGTCCACGCGGGTGAGGGAAGCGAGCGGCCCCAAGAGAGCGCCTGTCCCGTCCTCGTCCCCGCGCGGCCAGCCTTCTCTAAGAAGGCCCTGGTCCTTCCTTTTATAGGCGTAAGGAGAGGATCCAGGTGTACAATGGGGGTGTAGCAGAGTGCTACGTGTCTAGCGGGGGGAGAGCTAGCGCCCTAAGTACATGCCGATGTGGCAGCCGGAGAGATCTTGGCACCCTGCTGGTGTGATGTCGTGGCTGTCGGAGGAGCAACGGAGCCTGGCGGAGGGACAGCTGTCGGAGCGGTCGAGTCCTTGCTGACGTCCCCCTGCTTCCGTAAGGGAGTTGAGAGTCGCCGTCGTCACAGGGCTTGCGGGGTGCCATCATTGCCTATCTGGCGGAGCTAGCCAGATGGGACACCGGTCTTGTTCTCTGCGGCCCGAGTCGGCTCGGGGTAGGGTGATGATGGCGCTTCCTGTTGACGTGGCTGGCCTGCGCCCTAGGCTGGGCGTCGTGGAGGCTCCTCCGAAGCTGGGGTCGAGTCTGTCTTCCGTGGCCGAGGCCGAGCCCCTGGGTCGGGCGAGGCGGAGGTCGTTCGGCAGAGGCCAGGGCGGAGTCCGAGCCCTGGGGTCGGGCGGAGCGGAGTTCGTCGTCTTCTGGGGTTGAGCCCGAGTCCGAGCCCTGGGTCGGGCGGAGCGGAGTTCGTCGTCTTCCGGGGCTTAGCCCGAGTCCGAGCCCTGGGTCGGGCGGAGCGGAGTTCGCCGTCTTCCGGGGCTTAGCCCGAGTCCGAGCCATGGGTCGGGCGGAGCGGAGTTCGCCGTCTTCCGGGGCCTACCCCGAGTCCGAGCCCTGGGTCGGGCGGAGCGGAGTTCGCCGTCTTCCGGGGCTTAGCCCGAGTCCGAGCCCTGGGTCGGGCGGAGCGGAGTTCGCCGTCTTCCGGGGCTTAGCCCGAGTCCGAGCCCTGGGTCGGGCGGAGCGGAGTTCGCCGTCTTCCGGGGCTTAGCCCGAGTCCGAGCCCTGGGTCGGGCGGAGCGGAGTTTCCCATGGCGCCTTTGGCAGGGCCTGACTGCCTGTCAGTCTCACTCTGTCAAGTGGCACCGCAGTCGGAGTGGCGCAGGCGGCGCTGTCCTTCTGTCAGACCGGTCAGTGGAGCGGCGAAGTGACGGCGGTCACTTCGGCTCTACCGGGGGGCGCGCGTCAGGATAAAGGTGTCAGGCCACCTTCGCGTTAAATGCTCCTACAACTCGGTCGGTCAGCGCGGCGATTTAGTCAGGGTTGCTTCTTAGCGAAGGCAAGGCCTCGGCCGAGCCGGAGATGTGTCCGCCGTTAAAGGGGGGCCTCGGGCGAGACGGAAATCCCTCGGGGTCGGCTGCCCTTGCCCGAGGCTAGGCTCGGGCGAGGCATGATCGAGTCACTCGTATGGACTGATCCCTGACTTAATCGCACCCATCAGGCCTCTGCAGCTTTATGCTGATGGGGGTTACCAGCTGAGAATTAGGCGTCTTGAGGGTACCCCTAATTATGGTCCCCGACAGTAGCCCCCGAGCCTCGAAGGGAGTGTTAGCACTCGCTTGGAGGCTTTCGTCGCACTTTTTTGCAAGGGGACCAGCCTTTCTCGGTTGCATTTTGTTCCGGTGGGTGCGCGCGAGCGCACCCGCCGGGTGTAGCCCCCGAGGCCTCGGAGGAGTGGTTTCACTCCCCCGAGGTCTTAATGCCTTGCGTAATGCTTTGGCTGGTCTGGTTGTTCCCTCATGCGAACTGGCCGTAGCCCGGGTGCACGGTCGAGGCCCAAGCTCTCGGGCTGGTATGTTGACGCTGTCAACGGTTCGACCGGAGCCGGGTTTGCGAGAGCAGCCCCCGAGCCTCTGCACAGGGCGAGAGGGCGATCAGGGACAGACTCGGCTTTTTTACATACGCCCCTACGTCGCCTTTCCGCAAGGAGGAGGGGGGAGAGCGCCATGTTACCCTCGATGGGCACCGAACATGGTGTCTCCAGTGAGCTGCAAGCGGGTAATCCGAGTGGACGTCCGTGCCCCGTTCGTTGGGGGTCGGCTAGGGGCCCAGAGGCACGCCCAAAAGTACCTGCGGGTGATCTGCCGGACCCGGTCCCCTGGCGACGGGGTCCGAGGGCTCGATGCCTCCCTCTGATGGGATTCCGTTACAAGATCGCTCCCGCTGGTCTCGGAAATGTCCTAGGGTACCTCGGGAGCGCAGCCCGAGCCTCGGTTATGTATCGAACGTACCCCTGGTCATCCCTCGCTCGGCGTCTGAGGCGACTGTGAACCCTTCGGGGGCCAGCCTTCGAACCCCTGATCAGTAATGGGCGCGGAGCCCGAGTAGCCTGAGGCGGCCGTGGAGCCCTTCGGGGGGCCGGCCTTCGAACCTCTGACCAGTAGTGGGTGTAGGGCCCACGCGATCTGAGGCGACTGTTGAACCCCTCGGAGGGCCAGCCTTCGAACCTCTGATCAGTAGGGGGGGCTCGGAGCCCGGTTCCTTCACAGGGAAGGATCCTTTTCGGGGTATCCCCCTTTCCCGGTCCCTATTGCAAGAGATAGAGAAAGAGGAAAAAAGGAAAAGGATACGAAATCGAACGACGTGGCGTACCTTTTTTGGCGCGGTTATTACGGCGAAGGCGAAGCGTCGCCCGCTTCTCCTGCCAGAAGCGCCGCCTGTCCCGCCGCGGAGTTAATGCGACGGGGCGAGTGGTTGGCGGGGCGGCCGTTGCGCGTGCGTGAGCCGTTCGAGGAACGGATCACGGGCGCCCTATCTTCACGCCGTGAGAGGGGGTTCTCTTGCTGCCCCTGGATGGGACGTGAGTCTGGCCGACGACGTGACCGCCGCTCCCGCCCGCCTGCCGCCGTCATTACTGCCGGCCCACTTTCGGTTGCATTGACCGTCACGCCAGGCTGGCGCTGCTGGGTCGTGCGCTGGGCTGCCTCGAGTCACGGTATTGGTTCCGCAACCGAAGAGGCGCGGTGGTGGCGCAAGTGGCGGTGCAGTTGCTTGCACGCAGCATCTGGCGCGCCGGTTGCGTGACGCGTGGGCCTGGGCCTCCATGCTGGCGTGTTGGGAGTCGGAGAAGCGCGTCCACCTGGCGCGGTTGCATGCCGCATGCATGGCTGCCCGCCCCTTCCGCCCGTTGGTCTGGGCAAAAGTGGGGTGTCGCTTGTAACTGCTGGGCGGTTGTGTGCGCCACGCGCGGCGGTTTGGCTTCTTCTGCTCTGAGCCGGTTTGCATGACATGCGGGACCCAGCCCCCACGCCGCAGGGGAGGGCCTTGGAGCGTGTTGGAGAAGACTCAGCCCGTGACGTTTGGGGGCGCACGTAGGGAGAGTTTCCTTTAAAAGGAGGGTGACCCCTTTCGGAAGGCGACCATGTCTTCTTCCTCCCTTATGTGTCGTGTCTTTCCATCTTCCAAGCCCCCGGATGGGGGGTACCCGCCGTCTTTCCGCCTCATCGTTGGAGGAACGCAACTCCGTGGGAGTTGGTACCTTTCAGCCATCGTTTGGCTTCAAGGATTTTCATCATGCAGCCCGGCTGCACCCCTCCACCGGCGGTCACCCAAAATGGTGACCTTCGGCTTGATGGTGGGGGAAAGCGAGCCGGGCTGCGGCCTCTGCCCCTCCCTCAGCCTCAAGGATTTTCATCACCAAGGCTGGGGAGGGGAGTGTGCCGAGTTGGGGTCGGCCCCTGTGTGGGCGGTGGCCCGCTCCTTCACTCAGTGATGGGGGGGAGGAGCGGTTGCCGTCCGTGGCGCTGGCAGCTGCAGCGTGCCTGGCTTTCGGACGCGAGTGGCTTCGGAGCCGCTCGCGGCGCCGGCGTCTGCCACGGCAGCTGGAAGAGGTTCTTCCGCCGGCGTGATAGCCAGGGCCGGCCACGGACTGACCTCCAACTCTACGGCCTTCTGCCCGTCCTTGCCTTACGAGTTTTGGCATGGGCGGGGGCCTCCTGGCAGCAGCATCCGCCCTGAGGTCAGTGCTGCCGCTGTTCGGCCCCCCGGAGCAGAAGTCGTTGTCGTCGCCGCTGCTGGAGCAGGTGGCGGCGCGCCGTTCGTCGGTCTTCTGTTGCTCCGCAGGCCCACCCCTGTCGAGTGGGGTTGTTCGTACCTGCGGAGGGGAACCGGAGTTCCGTTCGTAATGGCACTTTGAATGCTAGTGTCTTTGTCCATGGTGGCTGTCGAGGCCTGAACATGTATGTAATTTTGGCACGGAGCCGTGTTTTTTCCTCATTTTCGAGCACTAAGTCTCGCCTGTTGATTATCTGAACCGCTTCACCAAGCATGAGTCTCCCCGTGTCAAGGTGACGAGTGAGGTATCCGTATCCCGGAGGCGTAGGAGTCCCTCGGCTCGATCGGCCTTGTTGTCTGAGGCTCTTCTTGCTTAGTTAAAGAGACCCCTTGGCCGCTCTTCGACGAGCCGAGGCCAGGGGTAGCGATATCAGCGCGAACAGAGGCGGAGTTGGCTCGAAAATGAAAACCTGGTTGGCCGGAGCCTAGCCGGGTTGTCCGTCAGCGGGACCGACGCCGGAGTTGATCAGCCGAGGCCTCGGACCGGGCTGGCGCCCTTGGAAGATGGTTAGCCGAGGCCCCTGGGGTAACCGGCCGAGCCGCCTGCTCGGGCCGGATTCCCGGAGAAGTCCCTGGACCGCGTCGCCGTCCGAGGCTGGGTCGGATCTCGCTGAAGGTGTCGTCGATGCCGAGGGAGCTAGCCCCCTTCCAGCGTGAAGACCCGAGCCTGCAGGATCAGATTGTCTTGTAGCGTGTGCCTTCTGCGGCCGCTGAGGCCAGAAAACACACCCTCGCTGCGTTGTAAAGCTGCGTCTCCTTTCCTCTTATTTCGAGCATCTGGACTTTTTGTCGGTAACAGGGATGTTTGTGTGAGCGAGAGTTGCTTCTCGCGGAAGGTGATGAGTGAGGTATCCGTATCCCGGAGGCGTGGGAGTCCCTCGGCTCGGTCGGCCTTGCCGCTTACGCGTACTTTCACCCGTCCATGAGGCCCTGTCACCGATTCAGTCGAGAAGGCTTGAAGGACCGCTTCGGCAGAAGAGCTTCCGAACGTAAAGACTTGTTTGGTCCGCGGAATCACTTTATCCGAACGCGAGTTACTTATCGCAGAAGGTGATGAGTGAGGTATCCGTATCCCGGAGGCGTAGGAATCCCTCGGCTTGGTCAGCCTTGGCTGCTTACGTGTACTCCGTCGTTTTCAGGATCCGCTTTTCGAAGTAGTCAAAAAGTACGAAAGATATTCTGCTAAAAGAGATCTTTTTTCGAGGAAAATTTCGACGCAGAGGGGGTCCCCCCCCTTTTAGCCCCCGAGGGAGGGTCGGGCCTCGCCGAGGCGAGGCCGACCCTTCCTTGATGACTAAACTTTGCGTGGGTGCGAGGTATATGAATAACTTGAAAACATCTTAAGGGTAGAAGCGACGTAGCTGTTGGATGTTCCAAGCGTTGCCGTAGGTCTCGCCTTGATTGTTGGCCAGCTTGTACGTTCCAGGCTTCAGAACTTTGGCGATGACGAATGGCCCCTCCCAGGGGGGCGTGAGCTTGTGCCTCCCTCGGGCGTCTTGCCGCAGCCGAAGCACCAGGTCGCCCACCTGGAGGTCTCGGGGCCGGACCCCTCGGGCGTGGTAGCGTCGCAGGGACTGCTGGTACCGCGCCGAGTGTAGTAAGGCCTTGTCCCGAGCTTCTTCCAGTTGGTCCAGCGATTCTTCTCGGCTAGCTTGGTTGCTTTGATCGTTGTAGGCCCTCGTCCTTGGGGAGCCGTATTCCATGTCAGTGGGCAAGATGGCCTCGGCCCCGTAGACCAGGAAGAACGGCGTGAAACCCGTGGCTCGGCTCGGCGTTGTCCTCAGGCTCCAGACCACCGAGGGGAGTTCCTTCACCCATCGCTTGCCGAACTTGTTGAGGTCGTTGTAGATCCTGGGCTTGAGCCCTTGTAGAATCATGTCGTTGGCACGCTCTACTTGCCCATTCGACATGGGATGAGCCACGGTGGCCCAGTCCACCCGGATGTGGTGATCCTCGCAAAAATCCAAGAATTTTCTGGCGGTGAACTGGGTACCGTTGTCAGTGATGATGGAGTTTGGGACCCCGAAGCGATGGATGATGTTGGTGAAGAACGCCACCGCCTGCTCGGACCTGATGCTGTTCAGGGGTCGGACCTCGATCCACTTGGAGAATTTGTCGATGGCGACCAACAGGTGCGTGTAGCCCCCGGGCGCCTTCTACAAGGGACCGATGAGGTCCAGACCCCATACAGCAAAGGGCCAGGTGATGGGTATCGTCTGCAGAGCCTGAGTGGGCAGGTGGGTCTGCTTCGCATAGAATTGGCACCCTTCGCAGGTGCGGACAATTCTAGTGGCGTCAGCCACCGCCGTTGGCCAGTAGAAGCCTTGCCGGAAAGCATTCCCGACAAGGGCTCGAGGCGCTGCATGATGGCCGCAAGCCCCCGAGTGTATTTCTTGCAGGAGCTCCTGACCTTCGGCGATGGAGATGCATCGCTGGAGGATGCCCGAGGGGCTGCGGTGGTAGAGCTCCTCCTCATCGCCCAGCAAGATGAACGACTTGGCGCGTCGCGCTACCTGCCGAGCCTCGGCTTGGTCGAGGGGTAGCTCTCCTTGGCGGAGATATTGCAGGTACGGGGTCTGCCAATTTCGATCGGGCGTGGCCCCGTTCTGCTC
Source organism: Zea mays (assembly GCF_902167145.1). NCBI lineage: Eukaryota > Viridiplantae > Streptophyta > Magnoliopsida > Poales > Poaceae > Zea > Zea mays. The sequence continues at coordinate 91,284,155 of NC_050105.1, forward strand.
CTCCTCGACGTGCAGTGCCTCGCCCTCGGGGGCCGAGGGTACCTCGGGCTGAACCGAGGACGCCTCGGGCTGAGCCGAGGGTACCTCGGGCTGAGCCGAGGGTACCTCGGGCTGGACCGAGGGTGCCTCGGGCTCGGGCGTGTCGTCGATCTTGACGGAGGGTTGATGCAGATCCTGGGAGAAGACGTCCGGGGGAACCGTTGTTCGCCCCGAGGCTATCTTTGCCAGCTCGTCCGCAGTCTCGTTGTAGCGCCGAGCGATGTGGTTGAGCTCGAGCCCGTAGAACTTGTCTTCCAGGCGCCGAACCTCATCGCAGTAGGCCTCCATCTTTGGGTCGCGGCAGTGGGAGTTCTTCATGACTTGGTCGATGACGAGCTGCGAGTCACCGCGGGCGTCGAGGCGTCTGACCCCTAGCTCGATGGCGATCCGCAACCCGTTGACCAGAGCCTCGTACTCAGCCACATTGTTGGACGCCGGGAAATGGAGGCGTAGCACGTAGCATAGGTGTTTCCCGAGGGGCGAGATGAAGAGCAGGCCCGCGCCGGCTCCCGTCTTCATCAGCGACCCGTCGAAAAACATGGTCCAGAGCTCCGGTTGGATCGGAGCCGTCGGCAGCTGGGTGTCGACCCATTCGGCTACGAAGTCCGCCAACACCTGGGACTTGATGGCCTTCCGAGGGGCGAACAAGATTGTTTCGCCCATGATTTCCACCGCCCACTTTGCGATCCTGCCCGAGGCCTCTCAGCACTGGATGATCTCCCCCAGGGGGAAGGATGACACCACAGTTACCGGATGAGACTCGAAGTAATGTCGCAACTTTTGCCTCTTCAGGATCACTGCATACAGCAGCTTCTGAACTTGTGGGTAGCGGATCTTGGTCTCGGACAGTACCTCGCTGACGAAGTAGACTGGCCTCTGAACGGGCAATGCATGCCCTTCTTCTTGCCTCTCGACCACAATCGCGAAGCTAACCACCTGAGTGGTTGCGGCGACGTAGACCAAAAGGGCTTCTCCATCAGCTGGGGGCACCAAGATAGGCGCCTTTGTAAGGAGCGCCTTCAGGTTTCCGAGAGCTTCCTCGGCCTCAGGGGTCCAAGCGAAACACTCGGTCTTCCTTAAGAGGCGGTACAGAGGCAGACCTCTTTCGCCGAGGCGTGAGATGAAGCGGCTCAGGGCCGCGAGACATCCCATGACCCTCTGTACGCCTTTTAAGTCCTTGATGGGCCCCATGCTGGTGATAGCTGCAATCTTCTCCGGGTTGGCTTCGATGCCTCGCTCGGAGACGATGAACCCCAAGAGCATGCCCCGGGGCACCCCGAAGACACACTTCTCGGGATTGAGCTTGACGCCTTTCGCTTTGAGACATCGGAATGTCACTTCAAGGTCGGAGAGGAGGTCGGAAGCCTTTATTGTCTTGACTACGATGTCATCGACGCAGGCCTCAACTGTGCGACCGATGTGTTCGCCGAACACATGGTTCATGCACCGCTGGTACGTCGCGCCCGCATTCCTCAGACCGAACGGCATGGTGACATAGCAGTACATGCCGAAGGGCGTGATGAAAGAAGTCGCGAGCTGGTCGGACTCTTTCATCCGGATCTGGTGATACCCTGAGTAGGCATCGAGGAAGGACAGGGTTTCGCACCCAGCAGTGGAGTCCACGATTTGATCGATGCGAGGTAGAGGGTAGGGAACCTTCGGACATGCTTTGTTGAGACCAGTGTAGTCTACACACATCCGCCATTTCCCCCCTTTCTTCCTCACAAGCACAGAGTTGGCAAGCCATTCGGGATGGAATACCTCTTTGATGAGCCCTGCTGCCATTAGCTTGTGGATCTCCTCGCCTATCACTCTGCGCTTCTCCTCGACGAATCGGCGCAGAGGCTGCCTGACGGGTCGGGCTCCGGCCCGAATATCCAGCGAGTGCTCGGCGACATCCCTCGGTATGCCGGGCATGTCCGAGGGACTCCACGCAAAGACGTCGGCGTTTGCGCGGAGAAAGTCGACAAGCACTGCTTCCTATTTGGGGTCGAGCCCGGAACCGATCCGGATCTGCTTGGAGGTGTCGCCACTGGGGTTGAGAGGGACGACCTTAACCGTCTCCGCTGGCTCGAAGTTGCCGGCATGACGCTTCACGTCTGGCACCTCTTTGGAGAGGTTCTCCAGGTCGACGATGAGGGCCTCGGACTCGGCGAGGGCCTCTGCGTACTCCACGCACTCCACGTCGCATTCGAACGCGTGTTTGTACGTGGGGCCGACGGTGATGACCCCGTTGGGGCCCGGCATCTTGAGCTTTAGGTAGGTGTAGTTGGGGACGGCCATGAACTTCGCGTAGCATGGCCTCCCCAGTACCGCGTGGTAGGTTCCTCGGAACCCGACCACCTCGAACGTCAAAGTCTCCCTTCGGAAGTTGGAGGGCGTTCCGAAGCAGACGGGAAGGTCGAGTCGTCCGAGGGGCTGGACGCGCTTCCCAGGAATGATCCCGTGGAAGGGCGCAGCGCCTGCTCGAACGGAGGACAGATCGACGCGCAGGAGTCTGAGGGTCTCGGCGTAGATGATGTTGAGGCAGCTGCCCCCGTCCATCAGGACCTTGGTGAGCCTGACGTCGCCAATGATGGGGTCGACGACGAGCGGGTATTTCCCCGGGCTCGGCACGTGGTCGGGGTGGTCAGCTTGGTCGAAGGTGATGGGCTTGTCGGACCAGTCTAGGTAGACTGGCGCCGCCACCTTCACCGAGCAGACCTCCCGGCGCTCTTGCTTGCGATGCCGAGCCGAGGCATTCGCCGCATGCCCACCGTAGATCATGAAGCAGTCGCGGACCTCGAGGGTACTCTCCTGCTTGGTGATCTTCCTTCTTGTCGTCGTCGTGGGCCCTGCCACCCTCCGCGGGTGGCCCGGCCCTGTGGAAGTGGTGCCGAAGCATGACACACTCCTCGAGGGTGTGCTTGACGGGCCCCTGATGGTAGGGGCACGGCTCCTTGAGCATCTTCTCGAAGAGGTTGGCACCTCCGGGGGTTTCCGAGGGTTCTTGTACTCGGCGGCGGCGACAAGGTCCGCGTCGGCGGCGTCGCGTTTCGATTGCGACTTCTTCTTGCCTTTCTTCTTGGCGCCGCGTGGAGTAGACGCCTTGGGGGCCTCTTCCGATGGGCGGCCCTGGGGCTGCTTGTCCTTTCGGAAGATGGCCTCGACTGCCTCCCGGCCAGAGGCGAACTTGGTGGCGATGTCCATCAGCTCGCTTGCCCTGGTGGGGGTCTTGCGACCCAACTTACTCACCAGGTCACGGCAGGTGGTGCCGGCAAGGAACGCGCCGATGACATCCGAGTCGGTGATGTTGGGCAGCTCGGTGCGCTGCTTCGAGAATCGCCGGATGTAGTCCCGGAGTGACTCTCCCGGCTGTTGCCGGCAGCTTCGGAGGTCCCAGGAATTCCCGGGGCGCACGTACGTGCCCTGGAAATTGCCGGCGAAGGCTTGGACCAAGTCATCCCAGTTGGAGATCTGCCCCGGAGGCAGTGCTCCAACCAGGCGCGAGCAGTGTCAGAGAGGAACAGGGGGAGGTTGCGGATGATGAGGTTGTCGTCGTCCGTTCCACCCAGTTGACAGGCCAGGCGGTAGTCCGCGAGCCACAGTTCCGGTCTCGTTTCCCCCGAGTACTTTGTGATAGTAGTCGGGGGTCGGAACCGGGTCGAGAACGGCGCCCGTCGGATGGCCCGACTGAAGGCCTGCGGACCGGGTGGTTCGGGTGAGGGACTCCGATCCTCCCCACTGTCATAGCGTCCCCCACGCCTGGGGTGGTAGCCTCGGCGCACCCTTTCGTCGAGGTGGGCCCGACGGTCGCGACGATGGTGCTCGTTGCCGAGGTGGCCCGGGGCCGCAGGCGCGGTGTTGCGCGTGCGCCCGGTGTAGACCGAGGCTTCCCGCATGAATCGGGAAGTCGCGGCATGAGGTTCCGAGGGGTATCCCTGCCTTCGGGAGGCAGTGCTCTCGGCCCGTCGGGCCGCAGCGCCTTCCAGGAGATTCTTGAGCTCTCTCTGGATTCACCGACCCTCGGTGGTTGATGGCTCCGGCATCGCGCGGAGGAGCATCGCTGCGGCTGCCAGGTTCTGACCAACCCCGCTGGATGCGGGTGGCGGTCTGACCCTGGCGTCGTTGGCGATGCGGTGCTGGAAACCCTGGGGCAGGTGACGTATTTCTCCGGCCGGGGGTTGGCCCGCCCATACCTGCCCGACGTCCCGGCGGATCGGCTCAAGCGCTCCTGCTCCCTCGTCGAGCCTGGCCTGCGCCCCGCGGACTTGCTCGAGCTGTGGGTCGTGACCCCCCGCCGGAACGGGGACCACAGCTAGCTCCCGCGGGATGTCAGCGCGAGGCGCCGGCCTAGGGAGATCACCGTCCTCTGGCATGCCGAGATGGTTGCCTTCGGAGGGATCCCCTAGCTCGACGTGGAACCATTCGCGGCTTGGGCCGCAGTCCTCGTCGTCAAGGCTGCGGCTACCGTCGGAACAGTCGGAGAGGCAGTAATCGCATGCGGTCATAAAGTCCCGCATGGCACTGGGGTTGCCAAATCAAGAGAAATCCCAACAGATGCTGGGATCGTCATCTTCCTCGGACCCAGAGGGCCCGTAGGTCGAGACGTCCGTCAGCCGGCCCCAAGGTGACCGCATACGAAACCCCAGAGGGGTTGCACTCGCCTCAACGAGAGCGCCCGCCAAAGCGAGGTCGCTAGGCGGGTTGAGGCCGAGTCGAAATGACGTAAGATGGGAATCAGTCAGTACCTTTTGGTCGACGAGGAGCGACATAGTCACGTCGGGGACTGATTGCACCGTCGTCTTAGGTACGAGGGTGACGTCCTGCAAGCCCTCCGCGAGCGCGCTGGCGTCGTCCACTTGCTCGGGATTGGCGTGTCGCGGGGAGATCTTAGCACCCTGCTGGTGTGATGTCGTGGCTGTCGGAGGAGCAACGGAGCCTGGCGGAGGGACAGCTGTCGGAGCGGTCGAGTCCTTGCTGACGTCCCCCTGCTTCCGTAAGGGAGTTGAGAGCCGCCGTCGTCACAGGGCTTGCGGGGCGCCATCATTGCCTATCTGGCGGAGCTAGCCAGATGGGACACCGGTCTTGTTCTCTGCGGCCCGAGTCGGCTCGGGGTAGGGTGATGATGGCACTTCCTGTTGACGTGGCTGGCCTGCGCCCTAGGCTGGGCGTCGTGGAGGCTCCTCCGAAGCCGAGGACGAGTCTGTCTTCCGTGGCCGAGGCCGAGTCCGAGCCCCTGGGTCGAGCGAGGCGGAGGTCGTTCGGCAGAGGCCAGGGCGGAGTCCGAGCCCTGGGGTCGGGCGGAGCGGAGTTCGTCGTCTTCTGGGGTTGAGCCCGAGTCCGAGCCCTGGGTCGGGCGGAGCGGAGTTCGCCGTCTTCCGGGGCTTAGCCCGAGTCCGAGCCCTGGGTCGGGCGGAGCGGAGTTCGCCGTCTTCCGGGGCTTAGCCCGAGTCCGAGCCCTGGGTCGGGCGGAGCGGAGTTCGCCGTCTTCCGGGGCCTAGCCCGAGTCCGAGCGCTGGGTCGGGCGGAGCGGAGTTCGCCGTCTTCCGGGGCTTAGCCCGAGTCCGAGCCCTGGGTCGGGCGGAGCGGAGTTCGCCGTCTTCCGGGGCTTAGCCCGAGTCCGAGCCCTGGGTCGGGCGGAGCGGAGTTTCCCATGGCGCCTTTGGCAGGGCCTGACTGCCTGTCAGTCTCACTCTGTCAAGTGGCACCTCAGTCGGAGTGGCGCAGGCGGCGCTGTCCTTCTGTCAGACCGGTCATTGGAGCGGCGAAGTGATGGCGGTCACTTCGGCTCTGTCGGGGGGCGCGCGTCAGGATAAAGGTGTCAGGCCACCTTCGCGTTAAATGCTCCTGCAACTCGGTCGGTCGGCGCGGCGATTTAGTCAGGGTTGCTTTTTAGCGAAGGCAAGGCCTCGGGCGAGCCGGAGATGTGTCCGCCGTTAAAGGGGGCCTCGGGCGAGACGGAAATCCCTCGGGGTCGGCTGCCCTTGCCCAAGGCTAGGCTCGGGCGAGGCGTGATCGAGTCACTCGTATGGACTGATCCCTGACTTAATCGCACCCATCAGGCCTCTGCAGCTTTATGCTGATGGGGGTTACCAGCTGAGAATTAGGCGTCTTGAGGGTACCCCTAATTATGGTCCCCGACAATAGGTTACTTAGAATTAAACTAATTTATACTTTCATTAGATATGCATGGATTGCTTTCTTTCTTTTAACATTTTGGACCATATTTGCACCACTTATTTTGTTTTTGGAAATTCTTTTGGAAAAGTCTTTTCAAAGTCTTTTTGCAAATAGTCAAAGGTATATTGATAAGATTTCGAGAAGCATTTTCAAGATTTGAAATTTTTTCTCCCTGTTTCAAATGCTTTTCCTTTGACTAAACAAAACTCCCCTGAATGAAATTCTCCTCTTAGTTTTCAAGAGGGTTTAAATAGATATCAATTGGAAATATATTGAGATGCTAATTTTGAAAATATACCAATAGAAGTTAAACATACCAATTTGAAATATATCAATTAAAAAAATTCGAAAGGTGGTGGTGCGGTCCTTTTGCTTTGGGCTAATACTTTCCCCCCCTTTGGCATTAATCACAAAAAACGGAGACTCTTGAGAGCCTTTAAACTTTCTCCCCATTGGTACAAGTAAATATGAGTGAAAAGATTATACCAATTTGGAGAGTGGAGTAACAACAAAGGATAAAAGTGTAGCATCCCAAAAATTCAAATCTTGAAAATTTCTCAAACTCGCTCTAAATTCAAAATGAATTTCAAATTTCGTTTCAAAATGGTTGTTTGCAAGTTGATATCAACAAATAAAATATAGTGGTCTATATTTCTCTCCAAAAATCCTCCTCAAAATATCCTACAAATATTTTCCTAGTGACCCCCCTCAAATTTTTTTCCAGAAATACTGCCCAAATATTCCACCGATATATCTCCAAGTATTTTCTTCCTGAGAAATACCTTTAGAATCATTTTTCAAGTCCCTACAAATATTTTCTTCATAACTTTCCTCATGCTCATACGTATACGTATGCCTCCGGTGTCATACGGTGAGCTCTACAAGCTAATTACACTCATATAAGACAAATCCATGCTAATCTCCCACTAATCCTCTCATCCTCCCACTAATCCTCTCATCCCTCCCCCTAATCCCCCCACCATGGCTATAAATAGAGGGGCAAGGGCCTCCTCTCATCCCACCCCAAGCCATTTCATGGCAACTCTCTCCCCCCCACACACGCCCACTCCATCTCCCACACAAGCACACACTAGCACAAGGATCGTTCGGTCGTTCTTCGATCGTTCGTCCACCTGTTCTTAGTTTATTCGTTCGTTCGTCCGATTGTTCGATCGTTCGTCCGATCGTTCATGGTTCGTTCGTCCGTTCGTCCGATTGTTCGTCCGTCCGTTCGTCCAAATAATCTTTTCCTGCCGTTATGCTGCCAAAATTCCGATCGTTCGTTCGTTCGATCATTCGATCGTTCATCGTTCGTTCATAGTTCCTATTCATCGTTCATCGTTCGTTCATAGTTCCTATTCATCGTTCATCGTTCATTCATAGTCTCTATTCATTGTTCTTCCAGATAATCTTTGTCCTATCGTTATGGTGCCGAAATTCCGATCGTTCGTTCGTTCGATCATTCGATCGTTCATCGTTCGTTCATAGTTCCTATTCATCGTTCATCGTTTGTTCATAGTCCCTATTCATTGTTCTTCCAGATAATCTTTGTCTTGCCGTTATGCTGCCGAAATTTCGATCGTTCGTTCGTCCGATCATTCGATCGTTCGTCCGTTAGTTCATAGTTCCTATTCATCGTTCGTTCATCGACACTATTCATCGTTCGTTCATACGACTATTCACCATCACTATTCACATTACTATTCATCAGTTTTACTATTCATCAACACTTTTCACCATCACTACTATTCATCGACACTTTTCATCATCGTTACTATTCATCGATGTGTAACACCCCAGGTGTTACTTAGGGTTTTCACTCAAGACTACACTATTGAACCCATCATCACATGTGATTGAGTTTGAGCAAAAGACACCAAACTTGGGGATCAAGATCCTAAGTAGGTGTAACCCATCTTAGAAGTCATGCCTTGGCCTTATTATGCACTAAAGAGAAGAGAATGACTCAAACCCTAATTCAATTCCCTTATAGGCAAATGGGGCCCTAGAGGGGATTATGGCAAAAAGTCTATGTAAATCACATTGTCTTGACTTGGACTAATTATAAAAGTTGTAGTACACTTAATACCCTACAAAAAAATAGAGGGTGACCCCAAAAAGGTTTCAGAAAAACCCCAAAAAGGTCACCAAAGAGAAGAACATAAAAGAAAAATCAGGTTTTTCTCAAGTTCAAAACCGACCCTCTTTCAAAGATCAAACATGTTCACCTTGTTCCCAACCTCAAAACCTTATGGCCCAATTGACAAAATGGCGCCCAAAGACCCCCAGAACACCCTGGAAAAGTTTGAACCCAACCCTAAGCCACTTGACACGACTTGGCATGGCTTTTGTCTCAGTGTGGACAGCTCGGACAGAGCCGACTTCTCACCCCCATATCTCTATACCCCGACCATATCTTTGCTTGGAACTCACATAAAAAAGGTAGGATTTGGTGCAGAGAAGAGACCGTACACGGGGGTTTTGCTAAGATCTGCATGCTAAGTCAACCAAATCGGCCGTTGAACCCTGGTAGAAGTAAACCCCCACGTGTTCGACGTGGGCTGACACTCGGGGGTGCGTCCAGAGCACGCCCGCACGCGAACCCCCACGTGCCCTCGACCGCCCCGTGCCCACACCCGCGCCGCGGCTATAAAGCCCACCCTAGTGCATGGCCATCTTCCCCGTTGCCTCCTCTGTACCATGCCTAACTCTCCAGAGCTCGCCCGCAGCTCCGGCGACCTCCCTGCGACCCGCCAGAGCCGCCCGAGGGCAACCACCGTGGCCAAGCCCTTTCCCGCCCACCTCCACTCGATCCAAGCCCTCGGATAGCTTCCCCAGAAGGCTGTGAAGCTTGCCCGAGCTTGAGCCGAGGACCAGCCCCACCAGAATAGTCTAATCGCGCTTGCCGGAGTTCGTGAACCCGCCGGAGCACGTGGACCGGGTAACCTTCTGCACCATTTCTCAATTTGTTGCGCGCATGGCCTCTACATCACCCCGTGGAGCTCCTCGTGCACTTTAATTGAACCCTACCGCCGTGGTTTGGCCGGAGCAGGAGCCGCCGACGACCTCCGCCGCCTGCGCTCGTGGTTAAGGTAGCTTCGACCACCTCTGACGCCGACCCGCACACCAACGTGACCGCCGTGACCTCCCCGACACCACTGACCACCCCGCTGGAGCTCTACTGCCGCCGGTAAGCCTTGCCGCCGTAATCTTTGTCGTGAGTTCTGTTTAAGCCAGCTAGGGAGCGCGGGTTAGATTTAGACTAAGTCCAGGGGGTTTTGTGCAAGGTCAGTGACTCATGCAAATAGTAGACCGAGGGCTGTTTTGTGAGAGAAAAGGGGGAGAAAACCCAGGGACCTCAGCGCAAATCTGTATTTCTTTTCCATTTCGAATTACTTTTCTTTTAAATATTGCAGAGAACTTAATAAATGCATAACTTGAAGAATAATCATCCAAAATTAGTCAAACCAATTTTGCTAGACTTTGTGAAATATAAACTATCAGGCAAAAATGATAAACCTCATAGTTCCTATAATATTTTCTGGAGTTTTGAATTAAATAAGAAAACTGCCCAAAACTTAATATTAGAGGGAAAAATAGAAATACTGTTAGACCAGGGTTAAGAAAAATAGTGGAGACACTAACCTAGTAGTTACACTGTTTAAAATTAATAAACACCCCAGTATACAAGGTTAAGGAAGGTTTGTTCACTGAAACTTGTTTATGCTCAAACTTAGAAAAATAAAAAAAGGGGATTAAAAAGGGAAACCAGGGGCAACCATATTTTTCCTAGCATGCCTAAGTTAAGTAGTTCACAAGAAAAATCTATTGAACCATAGTACAGTGAAAGGAAATTTCATTCACCATTATTCATGAAAAATAGAGAAAACTTTGAAAAGTCATAGGAAAATAATCCTAAGGAGAAAACACCCCTACCTTAGGAATAACTATTCTTGTGCTAAGAAGAACCTACGAAAAATACAAGTTCTGTTGTTTGATATTTTTCAAATAGCGAGTTAGTTATAGGTGTCTTTTTGGCATTAAAATTTAGAAAATCATAACTGAATAATCACTAAGTAACTCTTTATGTTTTTTGGCACAGAAGCATGTTATTACCCATAGGTACCAGCAAAAATAACTCTTAGTACATAACCCACACCTAGATCAGAGTTGTAGTGCAAAGTGACCCCTCTGCCCCTGATAGTCGCCTAGAGGGGGGTGAATAGGGCGAAACTGAAATTTACAAATATAAACACAACTACAAGCCGGGTTAGCGTTAGAAATAAAATGAGTCCGCGAGAGAGGGTGCAAAACAAAACTCAAGCAAATAAGGAGTGTGACACAAGGATTTGTTTTACCGAGGTTCGGTTCTCGCAAACCTACTCCCCATTGAGGTGGTCACAAAGACCGGGTCTCTTTCAACCCTTCCCTCTCTCAAACGGTCCCTCCGACCGAGTGAGCTTCTCTTCTCAAATCAAAACCGAGAACAAAACTTCCCCGCAAGGGCCACCACACAATTGGTGCCTCTTGCCTTGATTACAATGGAGTTTTGATCACAAGAACAAGTGAGAAAGAAAAGAAGCAATCCAAGCGCAAGAGCTCAAAAGAACACGGCAAATCTCTCTCGCTAGTCACTAGAGCCTTGTGTGGAATTGGAGAGGATTTGATCTCTTTGGTGTGTCTAGAATTGAATGCCTAGCTTTTGTAAGTGGTTGAGAAGTGGAAAACTTGGATGACATGAATGTGGGGTGGTTGGGGTTATTTATAGCCCCAACCACCAAACTAGCCGTTTGGGTGGAGGCTGTCTGTCGCATGGTGCACCGGACAGTCCGGTGCACACCGGACATGTCCGGTGCGCCAGCCACGTCACCCGGCCGTTAGGGTTCCGACCGTTGGAGCTCTGACGCTGGGCCCGCCTGGATGTCCGGTGGCGCACCGGTCATGCACTGTAGAGTGTCTAGTGCGCCAGCATGGGCGTGCCTGACTTGCGCGTGCTGGCGCGCATTTAATGCGTCCGCAGGTAGCCGTTGGCGCCGAAGTAGCCGTTGCGCCGTAGTTACACCGGACAGTCCGATGCACACCGGACATGTCCGGTGAATTATAGCGGACTAGCTGTTGCGAATTCCCGAAGCTGGCGAGTTCCTGAGGCCGCTCTTCCTTGGAGCACCGGACACTGTCCGGTGTACACCGGACAGTCCGGTGAATTATAGTGGAGTGCCTCTGGATTTTCGCGAAGGTGGCAAGTTTGAGGTGGAGTCCTCTGGTGCACCGGACACTGTCCGGTGGCACACCGGACAGTCCGGTGCGCCAGACCAGAGATGCCTTCGGTTGCCCCTTTGCTCTTTTGTTGAACCCAATACTTGGTATTTTTATTGGCTAAGTGTGAACCTTTGGCACCTGTATAACTTACACACTAGAGCAAACTAGTTAGTCCAATTAGTTGTGTTGGGCAATTCAACCACCAAAATTATTTAGGAACTAGGTGTAAGCCTAATTCCCTTTCAATCTCCCCCTTTTTGGTGATTGATGCCAACACAAACCAAAGCAAATATGGAAGTACATAATTGAACTAGTTTGCATGATGTAAGTGCAAAGGTTGCTTGGAATTGAGCCAATATAAATACTTATAAGATATGCATGGATTGCTTCTTTGTTTTTAACATTTTGGACCATGTTTGCACCACATGTTTTGTTTTTGCAAATTCTTTTGTAAATCCTTTTCAAGGTTCTTTTGCAAATAGTCAAAGGTAAATGAATAAGATTTTGCAAAGCATTTTCAAGATTTGAAATTTTCTCCCCCTGTTTCAAATGCTTTTCCTTTGGCTAAACAAAACTCCCCCTTAATGAAATCCTCCTCTTAGTGTTCAAGAGGGTTTTAAGATATCAATTTTGAAAATACTACTTTCTCCCCCTTTTGAACACAATGAGATACCAATTTGAAAATCATTAGTTTTAAAATTAGGTGGTGGTGCGGTCCTTTTGCTTTGGGCTCTTACTCTCTCCCCCTTTGGCATGAATCGCCAAAAACGGAATCATTAGAGCCCTTAAAATTACTCTCTCCCCCTTTGGTCATAAATGAATGAGTGAAGATTATACCAAAGACGAAGTCCTTTTGCTTTTGAACTCTCCCCCAAAAGATGGAGAGATGCGCGGAGTGACGGCGAAGGATGAGTTGCGGAGTGGAAGCCTTTGTCTTCGCCGAAGACTCCAATTCCCTTTCAATATACCTATGACTTGGTTTGAAATAGACTTGAAAACACATTAGTCATAGCATAGGAAAGAGACACTATCAAAGGTATATAAAAGAGCTATGTGTGCAAATTAGCAAAAGAAGTTTCTAGAATCAAGAATATTTAGCTCATGCCTAAGTTTGTTAAAAGTTTGTTCATCAAGTGGCTTGGTAAAGATATCGGCTAATTGCTCTTTAGTATTGATGTAAGAAATCTCGATATCTCCCTTTTGTTGGTGATCCCTTAAAAAGTGATACCGAATGGCTATGTGCTTAGTGCGGCTATGCTCAACGGGATTATCCGCCATGCGGATTGCACTCTCATTATCACATAGAAGAGGAACTTTGGTTAATTTGTAACCATAGTCCCTAAGGGTTTGCCTCATCCAAAGTAGTTGCGCGCAACAATGTCCTGCGGCAATATACTCGGCTTCGGCGGTAGAAAGAGCTACCGAATTTTGCTTCTTTGAAGCCCAAGACACTAAGGATTTTCCTAAGAACTGGCAAGTCCCCGATGTGCTCTTTCTATTGATTTTACACCCCGCACAATCGGCATCCGAATAACCAATCAAATCAAAAGTGGATCCCCGAGGGTACCAAAGCCCAAACTTAGGAGTATAAACTAAATTTCTCAAGATTCGTTTTACGACCGTAAGGTGAGCTTCCTTAGGGTCGGTTTGGAATCTTGCACACATGCATACGGAAAGCATAATATCCGGTCGAGATGCACATAAATATAGCAAAGAACCTATCATCGACAGGTATACCTTTTGATCGACGGATTTACCTCCCTCGTCGAGGTCGAGATGCCCATTGGTTCCCATGGGTGTCTTGATGGGTTTGGCATCCTTCATTCCAAACTTGCTTAGAATGTCTTGAGTGTACTTCGTTTGGCTTAGGAAGGTGCCTTCTTGGAGTTGCTTCACTTGAAATCCTAGGAAATACTTCAATTCCCCCATCATAGACATCTCGAACTTTTGTGTCATGATCCTACTAAATTCTTCACATGTAGACTCGTTAGTAGACCCAAATATAATATCATCAACATAAATTTGGCATACAAACAAGTCATTTTCAAGAGTTTTAGTGAATAGAGTAGGATCAGCCTTTCCGACTTTGAATCCATTAGTGATAAGGAAATCCCTAAGGCATTCATACCATGCTCTTGGGGCTTGCTTGAGCCCATAAAGCGCCTTAGAGAGTTTATACATATGGTTAGGGTACTTACTATCTTCAAAGCCGGGAGGTTGCTCAACATAGACCTCTTCCTTGATTGGTCCATTGAGGAAGGCACTTTTCACGTCCATTTGATAAAGCTTAAAGCCATGGTAAGTAGCATAGGCCAATAATATGCGAATTGACTCAAGCCTAGCTACGGGTGCATAGGTTTCACCGAAATCCAAACCTTCGACTTGGGAGTATCCCTTGGCCACAAGTCGAGCTTTGTTCCTTGTCACCACACCATGCTCATCTTGCTTGTTGCGGAAGACCCATTTGGTTCCTACAACATTTTGATTAGGACGTGGAACTAAATGCCATACCTCATTCCTAGTGAAATTGTTGAGCTCCTCTTGCATTGCCACCACCCAATCTGAATCTTGTAGTGCTTCCTCTACCCTGTGTGGCTCAATAGAGGAGACAAAAGAGTAATGCTCACAAAAATGTGCAACACGAGATCGAGTGGTTACCCCCTTATGAATGTCGCCGAGGATGGTGTCGACGGGGTGATCTCGTTGGATTGCTTGGTGGACTCTTGGGTGTGGCGGCCTTTGTTCTTCATCCTCCTTGTCTTGATCATTTGTATCTCCCCCTTGATCATTGCCGTCATCTTGAGGTGGCTCATTAGCTTGATTTTCTACTTCATCAACTTGAGCTTCATCCTCATTTTGAGTCGGTGGAGATGCTTGCGTGGAGGAGGATGGTTGATCTTGTGCACTTGGAGGCTCTTCGGATTCCTTAGGACATACATCCCCAATGGATATGTTCCTTAGCGCGATGCACGGAGCCTCTTCATCACCTATCTCATCAAGATCAACTTGCTCTACTTGAGGGCCGTTAGTTTCATCAAACACAACGTCACAAGAAACTTCAACTTGTCCAGTGGACTTGTTAAAGACTCTATATGCCCTTGTGTTTGAATCATATCCTAGTAAAAAGCCTTCTACAGTCTTAGGAGCAAATTTAGATTTTCTACCTCTTTTGACAAGAATAAAGCATTTGCTACCAAAGACTCTAAAATATGAAATATTGGGCTTTTTACCGGTTAGGAGTTCATAGGATGTCTTCTTGAGGATTCAGTGTAGATATAACCGGTTGATGGCGTAGCAAGCGGTGTTGACCGCCTCGGCCCAAAACCAATCCGAAGTCTTGTACTCATCTAGCATGTTTTTTGCCTTGTCTAATGGAGTTCTATTCTTCCTCTCCACTACACCATTTTGTTGTGGCGTGTAGGGAGAAGAGAACTCATGCTTGATGCCCTCCTCCTCAAGGAAGCCTTCAATTTGTGAGTTCTTGAACTCCGTCCCGTTGTCGCTTCTAATTTTCTTGATCCTTAAGCCGAACTCATTTTGAGCTCGTCTCAAGAATCCCTTTAAGGTCTCTTCGGTTTGAGATTTTTCCTGCAAAAAGAATACCCAAGTGAAGCGAGAATAATCATCCACTATTACAAGACAATACTTACTTCCGTCGATGCTTATGTAAGCAATCGGGCCGAATAGATCCATGTGGAGTAGCTCAAGCGGCCTGTCGGTCGTCATGATGTTCTTGTGTGGATGATGGGCTCCAACTTGCTTTCCTGCCTGGCATGCGCTACAAACCCTAATCCTTTGACCAAACCTTGGTTTCCATCCCCGAATGTGATAGCTCGTTGGGGATCTTGATTTTTCTCATAGGAGGAGAACATCTTCTTCTCTCCTGTCATGTGGTTTGTGCACCCGCTATCGATGATCCAACTTGAGCCCCTGGATGTATAAACCTACAAAACAAGTTTAGTTCTTGACTTTAGGTACCCAAACGGTTTTGGGTCCTTTGGCATTAGAAACAAGAACTTTGGGAACCCAAACACAAGTTTTGGAGCTCTTGTGTTTGCCCCCAACATACTTGGCAACGACCTTGCCGAATTTGTTAGTCAAAACATATGATGCATCAAAAGTTTTAAAAGAAATATCATGTTTATTTGATGCACTAGGAGTTTTCTTCTTAGGCAACTTAACATGGGTTGGTTGCCTAGAACTAGATGTCTCACCCCTATACATGAAAGCATGGTTAGGGCTAGAGTGAGACTTCCTAGATTGAATCCTCCTAATTTTGCTCTCGAGATAACCGGCAGGGTACAAAATGTAACCCTCGTTATCCTGAGGCATGGGAGCCTTGCCCTTAACAAAATTAGACAATCTTTTAGGAGGGGCACTAAGTTTGACATTGTCTCCCCTTTGGAAGCCAATGCCATCCTTGATGCCAGGGCGTCTCCCATTATAAAGCATACTACGAGCAAATTTAAATTTTTCATTCTCTAAGTTATGCTCGGCAATTTTAGCATCTAATTTTGCTATATGATCATTTTGTTGTTTAATTAAAGACATGTGATCATGAATAGCATTAATATCAACATCTCTACATCTAGTACAAATAGATACATGCTCAACGATAGATGAAGGGGGCTTGCAAGATTTTATTTCTACAACCTTAGCATGTAACATATCATTCTTAGTTCTAAGGTCTGAAATAGCAGCATTGCAAACATCAAAATCTTTAGCCTTAGCAAGTAATTTTTCATTTTCATTTCCAAGGCTAGCAAGTGAAATGTTCAATTCTTCAATCCTAGCAAGTAAATCTTCATTATCATCTCTAGAATTAGAAGTTGAAACATTACAAACATGAGAATCAACCTTAGCTAACAAATTAGCATTTTCATTTCTAAGGTTGGCAATAGTGTCATGGCATGTGCTTAGCTCACTAGTTAATTTCTCACATTTTTCTACCTCTAGAGCACAAGCATTTTTAACCTTAACATGTTTCTTATTTTCCTTAATTAGGAAGTCCTCTTGGGAACCCAAAAGGTCATCCTTTTCATGAATGGCACTAATTAATTCATTTAATTTTTCCTTTTGTTCCATGTTAAGGTTGGCAAAAAGGGTACGCAAGTTATCCTCCTCATCACTAGCATTATCATCACTAGAAGACTCATATTTAGTGGATGATTTGGATTTAACCTTCTTCCTCTTGCCGTCCTTTGCCATGAGGCACTTGTGGCCGACGTTGGGGAAGAGGAGTCCCTTGGTGATGGCGATGTTGGCGGCGTCCTCGTCGTCGGAGGAGTCGGTGGAGCTCTCGTCGGAGTCCCACTCGCGGCACACGTGGGCATCGCCGCCCCTCTTTTTGTGGTACCTCTTCTTTTCTCTCCTCTTGCCCTTCTTGTCGTTGTCCCTGTCACTATCACTTGATAATGGACATTTAGCAATAAAGTGACCGGGCTTACCACACTTGTAGCAAACCTTCTTGGAACGGGATTTGTAATCGTTCCCCTTCCGTTGCTTGAGGATTTGGCGAAAGCTTTTGATGATTAAAGCCATCTCCTCGTTGTCGAGCTTTGAAGCGTCGATTGGTTGTCTACTTGGTGTAGACTCCTCCTTCTTCTCCTCCATTGCCTTGAATGCCACCGGTTGTGCTTCGGATGTGGAGGGATCATCAAGCTCGTTGATCTTCTTTGAGCCCTTGATCATACATTCAAAGCTCACAAAATTCCCGATTACTTCCTCGGGAGTCATTAGTGTGTATCTAGGATTACCACGAATTAATTGAACTTGAGTGGGGTTAAGGAAGATGAGTGATCTAAGAATAACCTTAACCACCTCGTGGTCATCCCATTTCTTGCTCCCGAGGTTGCGCACTTGGTTCACCAAGGTTTTGAGCCGGTTGTACATATCTTGTGGCTCCTCCCCTTGGCGAAGACGGAAGCGACTGAGCTCCCCCTCGATCGTTTCCCGCTTGGTGATCTTGGTGAGTTCATCACCCTCGTGCTCGGTCTTGAGTAGATCGGTCACTGTCATTATGTGAGAGGATTGTTAAGGTTGGCAAAAAGAGTACGCAAGTGGTTTAGGGGAGGATTGTTAAGGTTGGCAAAAAGAGTACGCAAGTTATCCTCCTCATCACTAGCATTATCATCACTAGAAGACTCATATTTAGTGGATGATTTGGATTTAACCTTCTTCTTTTTGCCATCCTTTGCCATGAGGCACTTGTGGCCGACGTTGGGGAAGAGAAGTCCCTTGGTGACGGCGATGTTGGCGGCGTCCTCGTCGTCGGAGGAGTCGCTAGAGCTTTCATCGGAGTCCCACTCGCAACAAACATGGGCATCGCCGCCCTTCTTCTTGTAGTACCTCTTCTTTTCCTTTCTTCTTCCCTTCTTGTCATCGCCTCTGTCACTAGAAATAGGACATTTTGCAATAAAGTGACCGGTCTTACCACACTTGTAGCAAACCTTCTTGGAGCGGGGCTTGTAATCCTTCCCCCTCCTTTGCTTGAGGATTTGGCGAAAGCTTTTGATGACAAGCGCCATCTCCTCGTTGTCGAGCTTGGAGGCGTCGATTGGTTGTCTACTTGGTGTAGACTCCTCCTTCTTCTCCTCCGTCGCCTTGAATGCAACCGGTTGAGCTTCGGACGTGGAGGGACCGTCAAGCTCGTTGATCTTTCGTGAGCCCTTGATCATAAATTCAAAGCTCACAAAATTCCTGATTACTTCCTCGGGAGTCATTAGTGTATATCTTGGATTTCCACGAATTAATTGTACTTGAGTAGGGTTAAGGAATATAAGTGATCTTAAAATAACCTTAACCACCTCGTGGTCATCCCATTTCTTGCTCCCGAGGTTGCGCACTTGGTTTACCAAGGTTTTGAGCCGGTTGTACATGTCTTGTGGCTCCTCCCCTTGGCGTAGACGGAAGCGACCGAGCTCCCCCTCGATCGTTTCCCGCTTGGTGATCTTGGTGAGTTCATCACCCTCGTGCGCCGTCTTGAGCACGTCCCAAACTTCCTTGGCGCTTTTTAGTCCTTGCACCTTGTTGTACTCCTCCCTACTTAGAGAGGCGAGGAGTATTGTTGTGGCTTGGGAGTTGAAGTGCTCGATTTGGGCCACCTCGTCCTCATCATAATCCTCATCCCCTACGGATGGTACCTGTGCTCCAAACTCAACAACATTCCATATACTTTTGTGGAGTGAGGTTAGATGAAATTTCATTAAATCACTCCACCTAGCATAATCTTCACCGTCAAAGGTTGGCGGTTTGCCTAATGGAACGGAAAGTAATGGAGTATGTCTAGAAGTGCGAGGGTAATGTAAGGGAATCTTACTAAACTTCTTGCGCTCATGGCGCTTAGAAGTTATGGAGGGCGCGTCGGAGCCGGAGGTAGATGGCGATGAGGTGTCGGTCTCGTAGTAGACCACCTTCCTCATTTTCTTTTTCTTGTCGCCACTCCGATGCGACTTGTGGGAGGAGGCCTTCTTGTCCTTCCCTTTCTTTTTGTTGTGGGACTCTTCTGATGAAGCCTTCCCGTGGCTTGTAGCGGGCTTGTCGCCGGTTTCCATCTCCTTCTTGGCGTATTCTCCCGACATCACTTCGAGCGGTTAGGCTCTAATGAAGCACCGGGCTCTGATACCAATTGAAAGTTGCCTAGAGGGGGGGGGTGAATAGGGCGAAACTGAAATTTACAAATATAATCACAACTACAAGCCGGGTTAGCGTTAGAAATATAAACGAGTCCACGAGAGAGGGTGCAAAACAAATCGCAAGCAAATAAAGAGTGTGACACGCGGATTTGTTTTACCGAGATTCGGTTCTTGCAAACCTACTCCCCGTTGAGGTGGTCACAAAGACCGGGTCTCTTTCAACCCTTTCCCTCTCTCAAACGGTCCCTCGGACCGAGTGAGCTTCTTCTTCTCAAACACTTGGAACACAAAGTTCCCGCAAGGACCACCACACAATTGATGTCTCTTGCCTCAATTACAAGTGAGTTTGATCTCAAGAAAGATTGAGAAAGAAAAGAAGCAATCCAAGCGCAAGAGCTCGAAAGAACACAAGCAAATCTCTCTCACTAATCACTAAGGCGTTGTGTGGAATTTGGAGAGGATTTGATCACTTGGGTGTGTCTAGAATTGAATGCTAGAGCTCTTGTAAGTAGTTGGAAGGTGGAAAACTTAGATGACTTGAATGTGGGTGGTTGAGGGTATTTATAACCCCAACCACCAAACTAGCCGTTTGGTGGGGCTGTCTGTCGCATGGTGCACCGGACAGTCCGGTGCGCCAGCCACGTCACCGATGCCGTTGGGTTCTGACCGTTGGAGCTCTGTCTTCTGGGCCCGCCTGGATGTCCGGTGGCACACCAGACATGCACTATAGAGTGTCCGGTGTGCCATCGCGCGCGTGCCTGACTTCTGCGCGCTCTGGCGCGCATTAAATGCGCCTGCAGGTGACCGTTGGCGCGAAGTAGCCGTTGCTCTGCTGGCTCACCGGACAGTCCGATGTACACCGGACAGTCCGGTGAATTATAGCGGAGCAAATTCCCGAAGCTGGCGAGTCCTGAGACGCTCTTCCTTGGAGCACCGGACAGTGTCCGGTGTACACCGGACAGTCCGGTGAATTATAGCAGAGCGCCTCTGGATTTTCCCGAAGGTGAGGAGTTCAGCGTGAAGTCCCCTGGTGCACCGGACAGTCCGGTGCGCCAGACCAGGGCACACTTCGGTTATCCCTTTGCTCTCTTTGATGAACCCAATTCTTGGTCTTTTTATTGGCTAAGTGTGAACCTTTGGCACCTGTATGACTTATACACTAGAGCAAACTAGTTAGTCCAATTATTTGTGTTGGGCAATTCAACCACCAAAATCATTTAGGAAATAGGTGTAAGCCTAATTCCCTTTCAAGCACAAAGCTGCAAAGGCCTGATGGGCGCGATTAAGGTCAAGGCTCAGTCCACTCAAGGGACACGATCTCGCCTCGCCCGAGCCCAGCCTCGGGCAAAGGCAGCCGACCCCGAAGGATTCACGTCTCGCCTGAGGGTCCCCTCAAGCAACGGGCGCACCTTTGACTCGCCCGAGACACAGCTCGGGCAGGCTTCGCGAAGAAGCAACCTTGGCCAGATCGCCACGCCAACCGACCGTACCGCAGGAGCATTTAATGCAAGGATCGACTGACACCTTATCCTGACGCGCGCTCCTCAGTCGACAGGGCCAAAGTGACCGCAGTCACTTCGCCGCTCCACTGACCGACCTGACAGGAAAACAGCGCCGCCTGCCCCGCTCCGACTGCTGTGCCACTCGACAGAGTGAGGCTGACAGCAGCTAAGTCCAGCCTCGGGCGCCATAGGAAGCTCCGCCTCGCCCGACCCTAGGGCTCGGGCTCAGCCTCGACCTTGGAAGACGAACTCCGCCTCGCCCGACCCCAGGGCTCGGACTCAGCCTCGACCTCGGACAATGGTCTCTGCCTCGCCCGACCCCAGGGCTCAGACTCAGCCTCGACCTCGGACGACGGTCTCCGCCTCGCCCGACCCTCGGGCCCAGACTCGACCTCGACCTCAGAGGAGCCTCCGCCTCGCCCGACCTCGGGCTCGGACCGACCACGTCACAGGGGGGGCATCATTACCCTACCCCTAGCTAGCTCAGGCTACGGGGATCAAGACCGGCGTCCCATCTGGCTCGCCCCGGTAAACAAGTAATGATGGCACCTCGCGTGCTCCATGACGACGGCGGCTCTCAGCCCCTTACGGAAGCAAGGAGACGTCAGCAAGGATCCGACAGCCCCGATAGCTGTACTTCCACAGGGCTCAAGCACTCCTCCGACGGACACGACATCATATGAACAAGGTGCCAAAACCTCTCCGACTGCCACATCAGCTTGTACTTAGGGCTCTGGCTCCTCTCAGCTGGACACGTTAGAACATTGCTACACCCCCCATTGTACACCTGGGCCCTCTCCTTACGCCTATAAAAGGAAGGTCTAGGGCTCTCATACAAAAAGGTTGGACGCGCGGGAGAACGGGCTGGCGGACAGTCTCTCTCTCTCTCTCTCCCTCGCGGACGCTTGTAACCCCCTACTGCAAGCGCACCCGACCTGGGTGCAGGACAACACGAAGGCCACGAGTTTCCCCTTTGTTGTTTCTCCCCCCTTCGTGCTCCGTCTTGCGCCGACCCATCTGGGCTGGGACACGCGGTGACAATTCACTCGTCGGTCCAGGGACCCCCCGGGGTCGAAACGCCGACACAATTCCCCTTGGAAAACCCCGACACTTTGATGGAGAGGACTATTCATTTTGGAGTCATAAAATGCATAGTCATTTATTCTCTCTCCATCCTAGCATTTGGGAAATTGTAGAGAAAGGGATGCACTTCGATACTACGGATAACCCTGTGATAGTTAATGAACAGATTCATAAAAATGCCCAAGCTACTACTGTCATGCTAGCTTCACTTTGCAGGGATGAATATAATAAGGTGAGCGTCTTGGACAACGCTAAGCAAATCTGGGACACCCTCAAGATATCTCATGAGGGAAACGACGCCACCATGATTACCAAAATGGAGCTGGTAGAAGGCGAGCTGGGGAGATTTGCGATGATCAGGGGAGAGGAGCCAACTCAGACTTACAATAGGCTCAAGACCCTTGTCAACAAGATCTGAAGCTATGGAAGCACAAGATGGACGGATCATGATGTCGTCTGACTCATGCTAAGGTCATTTACTGTAATTGACCCCCATCTTGTCAATCTTATTCGTGAAAACCCTAGGTCACCAAGATGATGCCCGAGGAGATCCTTGGAAAATTTGTGAGCGAGCGCATGATGGTGAAGGAAGCTCGATACATAGACGATGCTCTAAACGGTCCACTACCCGTCTACGAGCCTCAACCCGTTGCTCTTAAGGCAACTAGTAGCAGGGAGGCGCTACCAAGCAAGGTGGCACAAGTGGAGGCTGCTGGCCTCAACGAAGATGAGATGGCGCTTATCATCAAGCGCTTCAAGACCGCGCTTAAAGGACACAAGGAGTACCTCAACAAGAACAAAACAAGGGGAAAGCGCTCCTGCTTTAAATGCGGTAAGACTGGTGATGAGGAATCCTCCATGATGAAGTAGATTACTCTAGTTTATTTAAAGGATTATATAGAGCCAAAGTAGAGAAAATTAATGAATTAATTGATGCTCTAAAAGAAAAGGATAGATTGCTAGAGAAGCAAGAATATATTTTATATGAAGAACATGATAAATTTGTTAGTGTTCAAACATCTCTTGCTCTAGAAATTAAAAGAAGTGAAATGCTATCCTCTGAGTTGTCTGCATGCCATGAATCTGTCTCTAGTTTAAAGAATTCAAATGATGAATTAAATGCTAAGCTAGAAGAGGCAAGTGCAACTAGATCATGTGTACAACATGTAGTTATTTGCAATAGATGCAAGGACTTTGATGTTGATGTCTGTGATGAACATCTTATTACTATTACTAAATTGAATGATGAGGTGGCAAGTCTTAATGCTCAACTTAAGACTTGCAAAAGTGATTTTGATAAATTGAAATTTGCTAGGGATGCCTACACTATTGGTAGACACCCCTCAATTAAGAATGGACTTGGTTTTCGAAAGGAAACCAAGAACTTAACAAGCCAAAAGGCTCCCATTCTCAACAAGGAGAAAGGGAAGGCTCCTATGGCTAGTAGTCCTCAAAGGAATCATGCTTTTATTTATGATAGGAAAATTGCTAGTCATAATAAGAGTTATGCTCATACTTCTTACAATGATTCACATGCTATGTTTGCCTCTAGCTCTACTTTTGTGCATGGTAGAAGTAGGCCTAGGAAAAATCATGTTGTGCATCATGTGCCTAGGAAAATGTGTAATATACCTACTACTGTTTTCCATGCTTGCAACACTTCGTTTGTACTTTCATGTAAGAATGAAAAAGTGGTTGCTAGGAAGTTGGGATCCAAATGCAAGGGAGACAAGACTAGTATTTGGGTTCCAAAAATTATTGTGACTAACCTTGAAGGACCCAACAAGAGTTGGGTACCTAAAACCCAAGCTTAAATTCCTTGCAGGTTTATGCATCTAGGGGCTCAAGCTGGATTATCAACAGTGGATGCACAAACCACATGACGGGAGAGAAGAAGATGTTCACCTCCTACGTGAAGAACAAGGACTCCCAGGATACGATCATCTTTGGAGATGGGAACCAAGGCAAGGTCAAAGGCTTGGGCAAGATAGCCATCACCAACAAGCACTCCATATCGAATGTATTTCTAGTATAGTCGTTTGGTTACAACCTTCTGTCTGTAAGTCAATTATGTCACATGGGTTACAATTGTCTTTTTACAAACGTTGATGTATCTGTCTTTAGAAGGAGTGATGGTTCATTAGCTTTTAAGGGTGTATTAGACGGCAAACTCTACCTAGTTGATTTTTCGAAAGAGGAGGCCGATCTAGATGCATGCTTAATAGCTAAGACTAGTATGGATTGGTTGTGGCATCGCCGTCTAGCACATGTTGGGATGAAGAACCTTCATAAACTTCTAAAGGGAGAACATGTGTTAGGACTAACCAGTGATTGTTTCGAGAAAGATAGGCCTTGTGCAGCATGTCAGGAAGGGAAACAGGTGGGAAGCACTCATCATAGCAAGAATGTGATGACAACATCAAGACCACTGGAGCTTCTTCACATGGACCTCTTCGAACCCGTTGCCTACCTTAGCATCGGGGGAAGTAAGTATGGTCTTGTAATTGTTGATGATTTTTCCCGCTTCACTTGGGTGTTCTTTTTGCAGGATAAATCAGAAACCCAAGGGACCCTAAAGCGCTTTCTAAGGAGAGCTCAAAACAAATTTGAGCTAAAGGTGAAAAAGATAAGGAGCAACAACGGGTCCGAGTTCAAGAATCTGCAAGTTGAGGAGTATCTTGAGGAGGAAGGCGTCAAGCACGAGTTCTCCGCTCCCTACACACCACAGCAAAACGGTGTGGTAGAGAGGAAGAACAGGACGCTTATAGATATGGCGAGAACGATGCTTGGAGAGTTCAAGATGCCCGAGCGGTTTTGGTCGGAAGCTGTGAACACAGCTTGCCACGCCATAAACTGACTCTATCTGCATCGCCTTCTCAAGAAGACCTCCTACGAACTCATTACCGGTAACAAACCGAATGTATCTTACTTTCGTGTATTTGGGAGCAAATGGTACATTCTGGTGAAGAAAGGTAGACATTCTAAATTTGCTCCCAAGGCTATAGAAGGGTTTTTACTAGGGTATGAATCAAATACAAAGGCGTATAGGGTCTTCAACAAATCATTAGGATTAGTTGAAGTCTCTAGTGACGTTGTATTTGATGAGACTGATGGCTCTCCAAGAGAGCAAGTTGATCTTGATGATATAGATGAAGATAAAGTTCCAACGGCCGCAATGCGCACGATGGCGATAGGTGATGTGCGACCACAGGAACTACATGAACAAGATCAGCCTTCCTCCTCGACGTTGGTGCATCCCCTAACTCAAGATGATGGACAGGTACCTCAAGGAGAGGAGCGTGATCAAGGGGGAGCACAAGAAGAACAAGTTATGGAGGAAGAAGCACCACGGGTCCCTCCAACTCAAGTCCGAGCGACAATCCAAAGAAATCACCCCGTCGATCAGATTCTGGGTGATATCAGCAAGGGAGTAACGACTCGCTCACGTTTAGCTAATTTCTGTGAGCATTACTCGTTTGTCTCTTCTATTGAGCCTTTCAGGGTAGAAGAGGCCTTGCAGGATCCGGATTGGGTGTTGGCCATGCAGGAAGAGGTCAACAACTTCAAGAAAAACGAAATTTGGAGCCTGGTGCCACATCCAAAGCAAAACGTTGTGGGCACCAAGTGGGTGTTCCGCAACAAGCAAGACGAGCACGGAGTGGTGACTAGAAACAAGACTCGACTTGTGGCAAAAGGTTATGCCCAAGTCGCAGGTTTGGATTTCGGGGAGACTTTTGCTCTTGTGGCTAGGCTAGAGTCAATTCGAATATTGCTAGCCTATGCTGCTCACCACTCTTTCAGGCTATTTCGAATGGATGTGAAGAGCGCTTTCCTCAATGGGCCAATAAAGGAGGAGGTATACGTAGAACAACCCTCTGGCTTTGAGGATGACAGGTAACCCGACCATGTGTTCAAGCTCTCTAAGGCGCTCTATGGACTTAAGCAAGCCCCAAGAGCATGGTATGAATGCCTTAGAGATTTCTTAATTGCTAATGCCTTCAAGGTTGGGAAGTCGATCCCACTCTTTTTACAAAGATTTGTGATGGTGACATTTTTATGTGCCAAATTTATGTCGATGACATAATATTTGATTCTACTAATCAAAAGTCTTGTGAGGAGTTTAGCAGGGTGATGACACAAAAGTTCGAGATGTCGATGATGGGCGAGTTGAACTACTTCCTTGGGTTCCAAGTGAAACAACTCAAGGACGGTACCTTTATCTCCCAAACGAAGTACACTCAAGATCTTCTCAAGAGGTTTGGGATGAAGGACGCCAAGCCCGCGAAGACGCCGATGGGAACTAACGGGCATGTCGACCTCAACAAAGGAGGTAAGTCCGTTGATCAAAAGGCATAGCGGTCTATGATAGGATCCTTGCTTTATTTATGTGCTAGTAGACCGGATATTATGCTAAGCATATGCATGTGTGCTAGATTTCAATCCGATCCAAGGGAGTGTCACCTTGTGGTCGTTAAGCGAATTCTTAGATATTTAGTTGCTACGCCTTGCTTCGGGATCTGGTATCCAAAGGGGTCTACCTTTGACTTGATTGGATACTCAGACTCCGATTATGCTGGATGCAAGGTTGATAGGAAGAGTACATCAGGGACGTGCCAATTCCTAGGAAGGTCCCTGGTGTCTTGGAGTTCTAAGAAACAAACCTATGTTGCACTATCCACCGCTGAGGCCGAGTACGTTGCCACAGGACAGTGTTGCGCGCAACAACTTTGGATGAGGCAAACCCTTCGGGACTTTGGCTATAATCTGAGCAAAGTCCCACTCCTATGTGACAATGAGAGTGCAATCCGCATGGCGGATAATCCTGTTGAACACAGCTGCACTAAGCACATAGACATCCAGCATCACTTTTTGAGAGACCACTAGCAAAAGGGAGATATCGAGGTGTTCTATATTAGCACCGAGAACCAGCTAGCCGATATCTTTACCAAGCCTTTAGATGAGAAAACCTTTTGCAGGCTGCGTAGTGAGCTAAATGTCTTAGATTCGTGTAACTTGGATTGATTTATAGCATGCATGTGTTTTATGCCTTTGATCAAGTTACTTTATGCATTTATGAGATTTGTTGTTTATGTATGGTGCTCAAGTTGTGCAAGGGATCCCCGGACCTCACAAGTCCATGTGTGAATGATGCACATATTTAGGGGGAGAAGTGCTACAACTTGACCCTTTGAGACTAACAATTGTGCTTGAGTTTACTTGATGTAGTCTCAATGGTGAATTGAAAGGGAAATGTGAACTTGGACCATGCAAAGACTTCCACTGCACTCCGATATTAACTCCAAGTTCATATCTATGCTCTTATTGCCTTTTTGCACTTAATTGACAATTTTGGTGAGGCAATGGGGTTAAAGGGCCAATAATGATCCCGTTTTGGTGCTTAATGCCAAAGGGGGAGAAATTAAGGCCAAAGCAAATGGATCAGCTACCACTTGAGAATTTTGAAAATAGTAGAGTTAGAACTTTTGATCTGTCAAAATACTCTTATTGTCAAAATTTGGTCTATTGTGGGGAGAATTTATGATTATGAGAAAAAGGGGGAGTTTTTGGCACTCGATCAATTTTTCAATTGGAATATCTCTCTTTGTGCCTAAACATGTGTGTTTGACTTAGAGATAGGAAAACGATTTTGATTTGTAAAACCAAGTGGTGGCAAAGGATGATCCAAATATGCCAAATTTGAGTCAAAAACAATTTGGTCTTCAGTTTGAATCAATGTTGCATGTTTTGCATTTGCCTTTTGATGTGTTGGCATAAATCACCAAAAAGGGGGAGATTGAAAGGGAAATGTGTCTTTGGGCAATTTCTATTATGTTTTGGTGATTAAGTGCCCAACACATTTAAATAAGCTCTCATGTGCTAAATAAAGAGAGAAGTGATAATCAAGGCAAAGGTATGGTTCTAGACTTAGTGCATTGGTTTTTGTGTGTACTAATATATTTGTCTAAGTGCTAGAATCAGAGAAAAGAGAAGAAGAAAAGGACTTGGCGGAGTAGCCAAGACTCAGCTCGGTCTGGCACACCGGACTGTCCGGTGGTGCACCAGACAGTGTCCGGTGCATCAGGCTAGCTTCCGGCGAACTGGCTGCTCTCGGGAGAATTTGGTGGTGTACGACTATAATTCACTGGACTATCCGGTGGTGCACCGGACTGTCTGGTGAGCCAACGGCCACCAGCGCAACGGTCGGCCGCGCAATCCGCGGGCGACGCGTGGCCCGCGCCAACGGTCGGCTGGGGGCACCGGACTGTCCGGTGTGCACCGGACTGTCCGGTGTGCACCGGACTGTGTCCGGTGCGCCAACCAGCCCGGAGTTGCAACGGCCGGCTGCGCCAAATTAGGAAGGAGATCCGCACCGGACATGCAACAATGGTTGTCCGGTGCGCCACCCGACAGAAGGCAAGATTAGCCTTCCAAGATTGTCTCCAATGGCTCCTAGCTGCCTTGGGGCTATAAAAGGTACCCCTAGGCGCATGGAGGAGACACCCAAGCATTCACTAAGCAATTCTAAGTCTCCACACTCTGTCTCCACGCATTTGATTGATCGTGTTAGTGATTTGAGCTCCGTTCTAGTTGTGAACTATATGTGCTTTATTTGAGCTCAAGTCTTGGCTTGTGTGCGTGCGTTGTGCTGCGGATTTGTGTGTGTTGCTCCCAACCTTACTCTTGTGCTTTCATTGTGATCTTTGTTGTAAGGGCGAGAGGCTCCAACTTGTGGAGATTCCTCGCAAACGGGAAAAGATATAAGCAAGAAAAGTCGTGGTATTCAAGTTGATCTTTGGATCACTTGAAAGGGGTTGAGTGCAACCCTCGTCCATTGGGACGCCACAACGTGGAGGTAGGCGGGTGTTATACTTGGCCGATCCACGGGATAAACCACTGTGTCTCTTGTGTTGTCTTTCTTTGTGATCATTGTGATTTGCAAGAGCTCACTCTATAGCCACTTGGTTCTTTTGAGCACTAACATCTTTATAACCAAGTTTTGTGGCTATTAGTTATTGAATTTTACAGGATCACCTATATTCGCCCCCCTCTAGGTGCTCTCACGTGCCACAGGCTCTCATTATCTCACCACATTGTTTTCATTAGGAAAACATTATTAGGGGAAGATTTACTATGGCAAATACTTCTCATATTGAATGAGAGAGATTCTCCTTAATTGCCACCTTTGATTCGGCCCAGTTTTGTGTGTATGGACACTCTGCCTAAGACTTTTGGTCTGGATCCAGTTAGAGGTGTATAGCAATTTTTTAGGAGAGTATTGTGTCGACATTTTGCGGTCTTTATATGATTGATTAAATGGAACCAATATAGCTTGTGTAAATATAACCTTTTGAACTCAATGTCATTACAACAATTGAGCTAAGGGTGTTCCAATGACCCGACGCCTAAAATATATGCACATTTGTGCTGGGGTTTTGAATGTTTTACATCCATAGGCTTTGGATAATAAATATCCATAAGGTGTCTATCAACATGGAGTTGATTTAATTTGTATTCATTGTCTTGGAGGATGAGCTCCCCTGTTCTGAGTATGCTTGCAAGAAGTTGTATCCCATGTGATCATACCTCTCCCCCACTTATTTTGATATCGGAGTTGAGTGGTTTTATTTGGTACCTCCACTCTTTCTGATACATTTATGGGAATCGAATTGAGCGACACCTTTAAGACAAGTAAATGTATTTGGCAGATTATTTGCATTATGATGCAAACTTAAGATGTTCTGAACGATTTGGTTCAGATTCTTAGGTATGTGGATATGAGTGAACATCAACATATGTGATATTCTATTTGGATTCCTGACATTCTTTATGTGATATGAATCTCCCCCTAATGTTTGGAATCATCCTCAAAGTATAATCAACATACGGACTATTTATGAATCCCTTACGGAGGACCCGAGGTATTATATGAATTACGGATAATGATACCTCATTGGGGTCCCCAATATCCATTGGTATGTTGAGGTGGTGATATGGGTATGTAAGAAACATACACAATTCGTAGATCGGAAATGTTTAGTTGAGACCAAATTTGCACGTACTTATTGCAATGGAGGGAGCCATATACTTGCAGTTTGATGAATTTCAATAAATGATGTGGTGTGTAATACCGCATGTCCCGTATAAGGTGTTAGTAATTTTCAATTCTTTTGATTGGTCAACAATACGATTCTATTGATAAGAGAATCAATTATACAACTATGAATATAGGCATAAGGCACTTAGTGTTCTAGTAAAATTTTCTCAAATTTGATAAATTTGAACAATGAATTTGGCAAATTTGGTGATCCTTATGATCAGTAAGAACACACATAGGACTATGTTGTAAATGCATATGGGAAAAATATAGCACCAAGTTGGTCCATGTTCAAATTTTAAGGTAAGGGGTCCTTAAAATTATTTCCCTTATTGAGAGCACCTAGAGGGGGGTGAATAGGTGATCCTGTAAAAAACAACTTAACAACACAAACTTGGACTAATATTAGATTAGTGAAAGCTAAGTCCAAGTTCAAGAGAGAAGTACAAGCGGAGTAAACTTCTTCACTTAATTGCTCTTCACAATATGAGTATTAAACTTAGACCAATTATGCAAGTGAAGTGAATGTAGATAGAGAGAATCGCACACGAATGAAGACAAGTGACACAACGATTTTTATCCCGTGGTTCGGTCAAGTAGAATACTTGCCTACTCCACGTTGTGGCGTCCCAACGAAGAGGGTTGCACTCAACCCCTTTTAAGTGATCCAAAGATCAACTTGAATACCACGTTTCTCTTTATCTCAGCAATATCCCTTTGTGAGGAATCTCCATACTTTAGAGTCTCTCACACCTTACACAAAAGATCTCGAATGAGCACAAGAGTAAAGGAGGGAATAGCAACACACACAAGAGCGAGAGTTGTAGCACCAACACGCACACAAGACAAGAACGAGCACACGAAAGCAGCACAACGGAGTTACAACTTAGAAAATTGCTCGGATCTCTATCATAGTGAACCAGATGCGTGAATGCAAAGTTTCTACGTCTTAGGATGTTCAAGGGTGCTTGGTGTCCTGTTCCATGTGCCTAGGGGTCCCTTTTATAGCCCCAAGGCAGCTAGGAGCCGTTAGAGCTCCATTTGAAAGGCCATAGTTGCCTTCTGTCCGTGGGCGCACCAGACAGTCCGGTGCACCACCGGACAATCAACAGTGTGTGATTTCCTTCCTTTTTCTGGTGAAGCCGACCATTGCAACCACGACCCTCGTGGCACACCGGACAGTCCGGTGGCACACCGGACAGACCGGTGTGACCTTCTGATCGTTGGTGAAGTCCATGTGTCACCCGCTAATCGCGTGGCCGACCGTTGGCGTAGGCGCGGCTGCCACACCGGACAGTCCGGTGTGCATCGGACTGTCTGGTGAAATATAGTCGTGGCTTCTCCAACTTTTCTCGAGAGCAGCCAGTTCGCCGCGCGTGCCAGCCTGAGCACCGTACACTCCAGTGCGACCGCGGGTTGGTGCAAGTTTGGTTGGACGTAGCCAAACTTCTCTAATCCAATATCTTTTGGTTTTACAAGATTCCTAGCACTTAGTAGAATATGTTAGTATCAAAAACAATTTACTAAGTTTAGAACCATACCTTGCATTTCTATTTGCATCTTTTTACACTTAGCACAAAACAATATGTGTTGAGCATCTAATCACCAAAACATTTATAGAAATGGCCCAAGGACACATTTCCCTTTCACTTATGGCATAAGGAGTGCACAACAAATCTTTGGATTTGGGGAAATGTTATTGTGATCAATAGAATTGATAATAATTTTCTCATCATCCCTAAGGTAGAATGACCAAAAGCAATTTTGTCGTATCTTGACTGAATCAAGAGAAAAATTATTTTGTATGCAACATGTAATATAGGATTAATGTATATATAATTCATTTCATTCTAGAATGGAAGGGAATTGCACATATATTTGGTTTTCATATCTGTTGGACTAAGTTAAGTGTAGATTTTATCTACTCTTAGTATTGGGTTTTAATATGGAAACCATACAACTGGATATCACGAAAACAAAGTAGAGTATTTATTGAATTAGGATACATGTGTGTATTCGATTAATTTGAATACCCTAGAGAGAGTACGATCTTTCTTATTTTAGTGGTTCATTGGCGCACTAAATAAATTTCCTTTCCATATAGTTGAATCCCAAATAATTCTATACAGAGTAAACCAAAACTAAGTATAAATTTTGGATCATGTAGAATTTGAATTTCATGCCATAGGACATGATAATGTTTGGTGATACACAATGTACTACTTGTGGTAGTAGAAAATTAGGCTAGTTATATTTCCAGGGATAATTTGGAGATTTTGAAAATCTCATTTGTTGAACTGAACCTTAAATTTGGTCCAGTAACTCACTTGCCTCTAATGAGTTAGAGGTATATGTGATCCAAATATGTGAATTTGGAATATATGAGTATGCTAAGCATACAACCACACGTGTAAATATAAGATTTGTCACTATTGTCATTTTTTTCAAAAATGATATCATGCATTTGTAGGATCCATTACGTTATGAATTGACATGGACATTAAAGTCCTAATAAACGAGTTGTGCAAACAATCGTTTATGATTTGGGTAATGTTATGCTCTTTGTTGACTACTTCAATATAGAAGTCGCAAAGAGTGGATGGACCATACTCCTCAACATATTCAATTTTCTTTTAGAAAACTGATTGGGGGAGATGTATAAAAATGTATTTGCACATGTGTAGTGGGTTTAGTGGGTGGACTCACTTGTGGAGAATGAGCCAGCATGGCAATGAGGCTATAAGACACCAATGATATCTTTTGATATACAATGTCCATGTTGGAGATTTAATCCCATCCAATGCGAGTTATAACAATTTTCTTATTAAAAATATTAGCCATATCCTACATGATGTAATCATGTGAGTAATAAATTTACTATATTAGTAAATTATATAGCAATAAAGCGATGTGGTGTAGATTTTTAGCCTCAAGGTGGTACTTGAGTTTGGACTAACCATTTGAACAAATAGTAAAGTTGTTACTAATGTTTTGGACTCAATTCCTATGAGAAGGAGTGATGTAAGAATCATTACCAAAACATTAATAGGTGGTTGTCACCAAAATAATGCAAAACTTTCTTGCTACTTATTTAAGTAAAATTGTTGCTCAAATAATCCTTAATTCAATGAGTCTTGAATTGGTGTGTGGATAATATTTATGATCTTAAAATGAGCCTTGAATCACAAATAGTATTGACCTTATATAAGTCAAAATTGAGGCCATATACAAAAGTGCTACTCGGAGGATATTTTGTGAACAACAATTCTCTCATGGATTAAAAGTCCTAGAGACTAACTTGTGGCCAATAAAAATTGGCATTGGACCGATGTCTGTCATTTGTTGTTCATATCACTCTTTGAGAGCAAACCATAAAGTGTATGGGTTTTTATCAATGATATACATAGATTTACGACCTTTGTATGTATTTATTGAGATAAAGTCTATATTTTACTTGATCTATAACTAGTGGTGCTCCATTATATGGGGCATTAATACCACTGTGAATCTATAGACGATAGGATGAAATTTATATCAATTGACCATGTGGGATATTTGGGACCATCAAGAGTGAGTAAATCGAACTCTTCCTTGACCAATATCCTTGTTTGGGTCAAACCATATATTTATTTAATTTACACCGTGGGTAAATTAAAACGGCTATGGTATAGTCGTATAATATGCAAAAGTGACGGTGCAAGGAAAACTGTCACGTCATGAGTGTAAATCTCATTATGTGCAAATACTTTGGAGGTAATCACTAAAAATAGTGTATATCTCATTATGGGGCATAGTAAGAGTCACTTGTGATTTGCAACTTCGTATTAACACATTAGGTAATCACTCATAAAAGTGTAGACCTTATTAATTAATTCATCTTTCGTATTGGATACCCACATTGAGGATTAATATCCCACAGTAGTAACTATGATACTACCATGTGTATGGCCAATAGGAATTATGAATTATGGTAGTCACCTTTAAGAAAAGTGTAGAGCGTTGTTTTAAATTTAGAAATTGGGTACGCATGTTGAGGATATGTATCCCGCAGCAGCAACAACTAAATGTTACCTTGTGTATTGCCAACATCCAAAATTTGTGAACATTGTATTATACAAAGTGAGATAAACATATAAATGGTTTTGCATTTAAATGGATTAAGCGCTTTTGGCTTTTAATGATAAAAGGATATGGCATAAACAAAAATTGCATGAAGTGCAACAAATGGATCGTTGGATAAAATAAGTATATGTTTATTGGGTTTGTTGCATATAAACTCTTTGAACAACATTTATAATGGATATTTTACACTGGTAAAACATCAGCGGCACAATTATTGATTTAGTGGATTGAGTCTTGAGGCATGATGTGGTAAGCCTATAGACGGACTTAGTTGTTGGATAACATTAAAATATAATAAACTTTAATAGATCTTGAGCTCATGCGGCAAATGTCCATACTAGCAACCAACAATATCTTTAATGGACCAGGATGAATATATACAAACAATTAAACATGAGACTACTCAATCATGCAGGAAACCTATCAAGTCCGGTCCATGCCGCATCATTGGTGCTCCTCGCCTCTGCTAGTCATTCGATATCCTCATGCTATCTACAGAAGAGCACGTAAATGAATGTGCTATTTTCATGCTCGTGAGCCAAACATTGTTAGTTTTTTTATATATAAAACTACACAAAGTGGTGGTGGAAAAATTTAAGTGCTAAATATAACATACGTTTTGATCTAGATTTAACGGACCAAAAGACTCGCTTGAACGCTTGCATCTGATGCTTGCATAGTCTTTGCGTTCTTTACCTCTATCTGATTTTATAAAGCTAACGACATTATCGTTTTACCTCTGATTTTATAAAGCTAACGACATTATCGAAAAGTTATCATTGACCTGAAGAAGTGTTAACTATAAAAAAAAGAAAAACTCCTAGGGCCGTTTGTTTCCCTTGATTTTGAGGAATTGGAATCTAACTATTGGAGTATATTATTTTTTAGAATGTGACATTCTATAACTTTCTAAAGTTTATATATAACTCTATCTCAAATTCATGGGGTGAGAGATAGAAATTAATTTTATAGATTTACATACAACTTTTCTAATGTACAACTTATAGCACACTTTTCTAATATACAAATAAATTACATATACAAATGTATTAACTTAATTAGTTTGTATCTAAATTATGATTATTAGAATGGAATTCAATTCCAACCAAACAAACAGGGCCCTAGGGTAAAGATAACAAAAACGATAGCACAAGTAAACCAGAGACTTTGTACCATCACATTCCATTTACCATGATTTATATAATAACCCAGAATAACCAACGGACTGCTATCTCCAAAGAATTTCTCAGCGAACCACAACAACAAAGGGGAAAAAAAGACAACCTTCTACAATAATTTCTGGATTGACCCAGGTAATCCAATGAAAATCAAGTTTCCACTACTTCCTGATGGAAAAGAATTATTTCAGAGCAGGCTACTTGCTGCCCAAAATAATCTCCTATTCTCACAGATGCCCCCTTTTCATCGCTGTCAAATTTGATGGAATAAACTAGAATTTCACTGCACCGGTCAGTGAAAAATATGGATAATCAGTGAGTTAGCAGTATCTTGAGATCTAGTCCTTTTTGTCCTAATGCCATAGCTTGCTGCAGAAACCGGTTTTGGCCTTCTTGCTGTTTAATATTTCTCCGAAAGAATCGACGAGCTGCTCGGCCAGGCTGCTTGGTTCGTTGCTTAACGTTCTGACAAATGTGCTCACGGCCTTGCGCTCCTGGTCTGTGGATCTTAGACTATACCATGTCAAGAACTTCATCCTGAAACCATTTTCGATGTGCCCATCGCATTCCAACTGCCTTACTACCTTTACGCAGTGCTCATAATCCCCATCCAGTTGCCTCGTCGATCCGGAGAGCATCTTTTCATGGCAAATAGCAGAAGCACCATTCTGCTCGCATTTATTAACTGGTACGCTATTCACCTTGCTTACTTGCCGAGATTCAACTGCAGGCGGCTCTGCAGTCTGGCCAACGGCGCAGGTCTCAGAGTCACCACTGTCATTTGACCTCACAAGTCCCTTCTTAGAATAATAATGGTTCTCAGTGTAGTCCACGGGTACAGGAACCTCGGCGTTTAGGTCGGGGACAGAAGATGAGTTGAAATGAAGTTTGCGACAAGCTCCAGATAACTCTGTCTCTGTAACACTTCTGCTGCAGGAACCTTCATGTACATCTTCAGAAAATCCTTCAAAACAGCCTTCTGCATCTAAAGCTTCCTGAAAGTTCTTCCAAATATCTCGGATCTTGAACCCAGTTGACTTACAAGACTGGTTCCTGTCTTTTTTTTGCGCATGTGTAGCCCCTCCTCCCACTGCATTCTTTGGTGCACGCATGACAAATATCTCCCTACTTTCAGTACGGCATCTAGATTCTGAATGGCCAAGTACCCCATCATCTGTGAATGATATAACTCTGAAAGAATATTCTGTGCATGGGGTAAGGTCATAAAGAAGTATTTTTCTTTCATCTTTGGACACAATAACAGGCTTTTCCATACTTGGTTGCTCTCTGCTCTTCCAGTACCATAGCTTATAACCTTTGATAGTGTCAGAAGACGAGGTTTCTTTCAAGATGACAATGAGGGAAGAAGATGTTATGTCTACAAATTTAAATCTACAGGCAACAGGTAATGAATCTGCAAAGAAAGAAGTGCATAAATCTTTTGAAGCAACACCCAAAACTATTGTACTAATATTTTATGTAAGAATGATCATCACCTCGAAGATGCAGGTCAGGAGAACTCAACCACTCGTCAGCTCTTTGAATTGCTGTAGAGCATAGTTTCTGCACAGCGATACCAGCTGAGAACCTGCTTACGATACCATGTGCATTCTTTGCCGACATTCCATCAAGTGGCCCAACCTCACTTTCCAATTTTGCTTTTGCATCTTCAATAATCTCATGCAATTCTTTAAAATGGACAGTTCCCTCTAATAGCCTGTAACTCAAATAAATGCGTTGGCATAGATTATCAACTCGGCGGGCATCTTTCCCGATTACTAATTGCCTTTTCCAATATCTGGTACAAAGATTAATACATATGTCAATTAAACAAGTCTACCAAGAATGGCTAAGCCACTGTTCCAATAATGTCGCAAGTAAAAATTCAAGAATGACCAAGTCACAGAAGGTGTTCCAATAATGTCTCAAGTAAATACTGAATCTATGTGCAAATTGTTACCGCAATTTAAGACCGGGGACTTAATTCAAATAATAATAGTAATAACTACTAGACCAAAATTGAGGTTTGTCAGGTTAATCAAACAACATCATGCGAAGATGTAATCCCTTCATTTTTGAATATGTGACATCTAGAATAAGCTAATTAGGTAAAAAGGTGAAACTATTTTACAACTTCTACAAAAAAGGACCCTTGCATATAATGTCATATACATTGAAGGACTACACAAGCACGACTAGAATATCCACTGAAAAGATGAATTGGGTCCCAGTAACCTAATTAACTTGAACGTTGCATGTTCTAAAATGGTTTGACAAAATTATTTATGTACCACCAATAGGAATGAAACTTCTGCCAAAGGTAAAGAAAACAACACAGAGTTGTAAAATGGTTTCTGACTTTGTTCACATTAATTTCATTATTACAGAAGTGGAGATGGTCGTCACTTTCCATGCAGAAGAACTATTTTTTGCATGTCATACAAAAGCATTGCATAACTGCACTTGTGCGATGTTTCATATAATATAATATAATAATATATTAAGAACACATGTATATTATCTAATGTTGTAATACAAATCCATTATGTTTATAGATTCCAAACAAGAATATTATGACCGAACAAGGAAAAAAAGCAAAGCAAAATACACAAGAAATAATGAGATTTGAGTTTAAGTAGAAATTGTATTTTACCCTAGTATTCCAGAAATCTTCCCACACGAGGCACAGGAATAACTCCCATCAAGATGTATAATTTGCTCTAGATCAAAGCATCCTGCCCTCTTCTCTCGGAATGCACATTCAATATGACAAGAAGAACCACAACAATTCTTGCTATCATTGTCAGATGAACAAACTAACCATTGACTAGGATCCTTATTGTCATCAAACTTGTGGCAAATACAACACGAGCACCTCTTGCAGAAGGAATCTTCTGCTGGTCTAACAGCTTTACAGGCCAAATTTTTGCAAACCCAAGTGCTAATGTGTTTCACATCATTGATAGGGTGCTCTTTTTTAACCACTACCTTTGTACTTGTGTGCCCATTTGTTATTGTTAAGTTGGGTGCAGATTGTTTCTGCGGTTCAGTGTTCTTGCTTGCATTGACAGGAGGTGTTTTGGGCATGTCTTCAGTTCAGTAAAGCAAGCAAGATCTGTGTCCGTCCTTCACTGGCTAGCATGAGTAACTCTCTTCTTAGTAAGAACTCCAAAAACCCTCCTCAGACAGCTAGCTGACAATGATTGACCTCTTTATTACCAGTTCATCATTAAGCCATGGAGTACTTTCAATCAGCGAAACAACAGCCTGGAAATTTAATGCAACGGTGATCGGAACATAATCAATGGAGGAATAAAACAAGCCGAATAGAAACAGATCTGAGATCATGATCATTCAGGGCACAAACACACATGGGAATTAATTTACAACTTTCCAGCATCACAATTCGGAAAGGGAAGTAGTAACGGACATGTACCCTCGATTAATCTGGAAGCTGTTATCTCGATATAAATAGAAACCACAGCACATGATTTCGGTAGCTCAGCCGCTCAGCTCTATCTATATTGATGACAAGATGTCTAATACTATATCTAACAACAAAGAAAAGGGCAGCATGCAATAGTACGTATAGAACAACAGAAAACATGTGGTTTCATGTAATGCCCCTAAAAACAGGGGAGGAGGCAGGGCACAAAAGCCTAGGGCTAATCCTCATACACAAATGAATTTCGTATACCCACCCCTAACAATGTACTGGTTGAGAAACAAGTAATCAGTGTATCACCCTTCAATATCCTTAGATTAGGAACCCTAATGTCTCATGAAACAAATCAGCCAATGACTAGAAGCCCCCAGTGGTATGCATATGCTTCCCTTCGTTATGGATGTACCAGTTCCTGCAACCAGATCTATCTACAGCCACATTGCAACCACACGGTTGCAGTTTCATGCAATGCCCCTAGAAACATGGGAGCAGGCAGGACACAAAAGCCTAGGGCTGACCCTGATCACACAATAAACCCTAATCCACCCTAACAATGTGCTGGTTGAGTAGCAGGTGATCGAGGTATCCCCTTCAACATCCTTAAATCAGGGACCCTGATAACTCACACAACCAAACATCCAATGACCAGAAGCCCCCAGTGGTACGCAAAGCTTGCCTTCCTCTACTAGCTCATGTAACCACATCTATCTACGGCAACATTACATACAACCACACAGAGGAACATCTAACCTCCATTCCCAGAAATCCATAGGATCAAACAACAAATCAACCAAACGCATCACACCAAAAGCTCCCTTTACAATCCTATATAGTGGAAAGGCAGAGCTCTTGCCATTTGCTGCTCGAAAAAAAATTATTCACACGTGAAGCAATATCCATGCAATTCCGTCTCGCAAATCCACAAGCCACAGAGCCGCGCGGAACACGAGGAAAGAGGCCGTTCAATCAAAACCCGCGCAAAAAATTTACACAGCGCGCGCGCAGCATCGCAGCACAAGGTCAGGGCGCCGAGGAGCTTAGCTTACCACCAGCTTCCGCGCCCTCCAGCCCCAGCCCCAGCTCCAGCTCCTCCCGTCGGCGTCGGCGGGCCACAGAGGCTAGGGTTTGAAGAGTCGGCGGGTACAGACGAAGGGCCCGCGAGATCCCCAATGCTCAACGCGGCGGGACGAGCGGCAGGAGCAGCCGGCACGATGACGAGGGCTCTGGCGGCGGACGGGCGGTCGCGCTACGGTCCTCCTCCGTCCGCCGAGACAACGCGGACCGAGCCCGGTCTCCCCGACGCCGAGGAGGAGCGCGGGTCAAGTCAAGCGCAGGCGGCGGGCGGGGGGATGGGCTCGCGTGCGACGAGACGAGACGAGAGGAGAGGAGGCTCCCCTGGCCAGGTGGTACTAGTAGCTGTAGCCAGTAAAAACGGGGGGAAGAGGGAGGCGTAACGGAACGGCGCGTGGGCTTCTGGGCTGGGCCAAGTCAGCCCACACCGTTGGCGCACGCCCGGATGCGGGAAGAG
The DNA here is from genome assembly GCF_902167145.1 of Zea mays. NCBI lineage: Eukaryota > Viridiplantae > Streptophyta > Magnoliopsida > Poales > Poaceae > Zea > Zea mays. The sequence goes on from NC_050105.1 coordinate 91,324,202, forward strand.
AAAGATCTGCGGCGTCGGAGCCCCATCCGACGGCCGAGACGCGGTGGCGTGCTGCCTTCGGCTATCATGGTCGTGGGTTAGTTTCCGTTTCACACGGACGACTGCCTTGGTGTCATTTTTATGAAGGGTACTGCTGGACATTTTAGGGTTTTTTTAATGTACTCCGCCGAGATTTCTTAGAGTTTTATTTTTTTAACAGATATTAATGCTTGCGGTTCCTTTTGAATTCGTTGGAGAGATATGTTCTTATTTATTATCAAGATTCTCTTGGGCTGTAGTATTTTCAAAATCAAAGTCTTGTAGTAAGATTTTCAAAATCCATCTCAGAATTTCATATGTGAATAAGGCTTACAGGCTTTTGGTTGTCGGACAAAATTTGTCCAGCTAACATAGGAGAAGGGATATAATAGTTTGGTTGGTGACTTGGTGGACACAAATTCATGTTCAAGGAATGTTTGGTTGAATTGCCCGATTTTTTTTTATTTCGGCTCTTTTTCGAAAATAGTCACGTTTGGATCCACTTAATTCTACTTTTGGACCCTCTGTTCGCCGTCACAGCCCGTAGCGCCGAGGTAACACGTCTCGGCACCACAGGCTATGACGTTGAGGTACGTGCCTCGCTGGCCGGAAGGGTTGACGCGACGCTCACGTGGCACCTAGGTCGGCATCACAGATCTTGGCGCCGAGCTAGAAAGTTCTTTAAATCGGTCGTTTCTTGGCCGAGAGCTACGCCCGATCAATTGACTCCCTCGGTTCCATCTGCTTCCATACCGTCGAGAGGTGCTCCAATCTTCATATTTGAGTTGGAAAACTTTGATTTGATCCTTCATATTGTGTTGTATGGTTTCGATTAATTAGTTTTGATTGGTGCGCATATTGCTATTAGTTATGATTCCTGGGATATATGGTTCATGTGATGACTACAGATTGTTAGATAGTTTGTGAATCATGGGCTTATAAAATCTTTAAGGCTTGTTTGGGAGCAAGAGTAATGAAGGGGATTGAGGGGGCTAAAATCCTCCACAATTCAATTTTAAATAGTGAGGGATTCTAGGCCCCTCAATCCCTTCCATTCCATTTGCTCCCAAACAAGCCCTTATGGTTTGGAAACTATAAGTACCATAGTATTTATAAGTTAAAATCATTTCTACTATTTCTATATAGTTGTGTTAATATATAATAGTTTCTTAGATGAAAGACATGTATCGTGAGTCTGGCAGAAGAGAGGTCATTCTCGGGAGTTATATCCGGATGCATCTAGTAAGGATGATCATGTTCCTTCTGATCTTCCTGTGCCTAATTGTGATTGTAGTAGACCGGTTTGGGTATGTCAATCCAGACACGGTTGATCGCTGCTTCTACACTTGTGGTGGTTTTAACGTATTGAAAGGGAAATAGGGTTAACCTTTTCCCAATATTATTTTTGGTGGTTGAATGCCCAACACAAATAATGGAATAACTAGTTTGCTCTAGATTATATGTTCTATAGGTGCATAAAGGTTCAACACAAACCAATAAAAGATTGAAATTAGGGTTCAAATACAAAGGAGCAAAGAAACCGAGTGTGTTGTGGTCTGGCGCACCAGACTGTCCGGTGTGCCACTGGACAGTGTCCGGTGCACCAGGACCGTATAGGGCCGAACTGGCCACTCTCGAGTTTTGTCGGGGACCATAATTAGGGGTACCCTCAAGGCTCCTAATTCTCAGCTGGTAACCCCCATCAACATAAAAAGCTGCAAAGGCCTGATGGGTGCGATTAAGTCAGGGATCAGTCCATTCGAGGGACTCGATCACGCCTCACCCGAGCCTAGCCTCGGACAAGGGCAGCCGACCCCGGAGGATCTCCGCCTCGCCCGAGGCCCCCCTCCAGCGGCGAACATATTTCCGGCTCGCCCAAGGCCCTGTCTTCGCCAAGAAGCAACCCTGACCAAATCGCCGCGTCGACCGACCAAATCGCAGGAGCATTTAATGCAAAGGTGGCCTGACACCTTTATTATGGCGCGCGCCCCTCAGCCGATAGAGCCGGAGTGACCGCCGTCACTTCGCCGCTCCACTGACCGGTCTGACAGAAAGACAGCGCCGCTCCGACTGCAGTGCCACTTGACAGAGTGAGGCTGACAGGCAGTCAGGCCCGGCCGCAGGCACCATAGGAAGCTCCGCTTCGCCCGACCCAGGGCTCGGACTCGGGCTAAGCCCCGGAAGACGGCGAACTCCGCTCCGCCTAACCTAGGGCTCGGACTCGGGCTAAGCCCCGGAAGACGGCGAACTCCGCTCCGCCCGACCCAGGGCTCGGACTCGGGCTAAGCCCCAGAAGACGGCGAACTCCGTTCCGCCCGACCCAGGGCTCGGACTTGGGCTCAGCCCCAGAAGACGACGAATTCCGCTCCGCCCGACCCAGGGCTCGGACTTGGGCTCAGCCCCAGAAGACGACGAACTCCGCTTCGCCCGACCCCAGGACTCGAACTCCGTCCTGGCCTCAGCCAACGGCCTCCGCCTCGCCCGACCTAGAGGCTCGGACTCGACCTCGGCCACGGAAGACGGACTCGACCTCGACCTCGGAGGAGCCTCCACATCGCCCAACCTAGGGCGCGGGCCGGCCACGTCAACGGGAGGCGCCATCATTACCCTACTCCAAGCTGACTCAGGCTATGGGGAACAAGACCGGCGTCCCATCTGGCTTGCTCCGCCAGATAGGCAATGATGGCGCCCCGCACGCTCCCTGACGATGGCGGTTCTCGGCCCCCTTACGGAAGAAAGAGGACGTCAGCAAGGACTCGACAGCCCCGACAGCTGTCCCTCCGCCAGGCTCCAGCGCTCCTCCGACGGCCACGACATCACACAAACCGGGCGCCAAAATCTCTCCGGCCGCCACGATGGTGTGTACTTAGGGCGCTAGCTCTCCTCCGCTAGACACGTAGCACTCTGCTACACCCCCCATTGTACACCTGGATCCTCTCCTTACGCCTATAAAAGGAAGGACCAGGGCCCTCTTAGAGAAGTTGGCCGCACGGAGACGAGGACGAGACAGGCGCTCGCGTGAGGCCGCTCGCTCCCTCTCCCGTGTGGACGCTTGTAACCCCCTACTGCAAGTGCACCCGACCTGGGCGCAGGACGAACACGAAGGTCGCGGGATTTCCACCTCTCTCACGCCCATCTCCGGCCACCTCACTTCCCCCCTTCGCGCTCGGCCTCGCGCCGACCCATCTGGGCTGGGGCACGCGGCGACATTTCACTCGTCGGCTTAGGGACCCCCCGGTCTCGAAACGCCGACAGTTGGCGCGCCAGGTAGGGGCCTGCTGCGTGTTGACGAACAGCTTCTCGTCAAGCTTCAGATGGGCAGTCTCCAGCAACCTCTCCGGCCCGGGATGGTACTCCGTTTCGGGAGCCTTGAGTTCATGTCCCTCGACGGCAGCTACGACATGATACTCTTTCCACCGCCGGGCGACAACGACAATGGCGGCCGACAGTCCGCCCGCCGGCGGCAGAATCGACGACGTCTTCCCCGCGTGGTGGAAGAACAACCTTCGTGCTCGCCCCGTCCTCTTCCCCGCCGACGAAGGAGGAGGCGGGGCAACCAAGGCCAAGCAGGAGGCAGCGCCTCGTCGGTTGTCGAGCGAGTCGGCAACGCCAGCACCCCAACGGGGGGCACGCCGGGCATCGACCTCGCGCTTGAGACGAAGACGAGCGCTGTCTCCCTGCGACACGCCAATCCCGAGCAAACGGACGACGCCAGCACGCTCGCAAAAGGCTTGCTGGGTGTCACCCTCGTACCTAAGACGACGGTGCAGTCAGTCCCCGACGTGACTTCATCACCGCCCGTCGACCAAGAGGTACCGACCGATTCCCATCCCACACCTTTCGGATTCAGCCTCGACCCGCCTAGCGGCTTTGCTTTGGCGGACGCTCTCGCAGAGGCGAGTCCGAACCCTCTGGGGTCTCGTATGCGGTCACCTTGGGACCGGCTGACGGACGTCTCAACCTACGGGCCCTCTGGGTCCGAGGAAGACGACGAGCCCAGCTTCTGTTGGGATTTCTCCGGACTTGGCAACCCCAGTTCCATGCGGGACTTCATGACCGCATGCGACTACTGCCTTTCCGATTGTTCCGACAGTAGCCGTAGCCTCGGCGACGAGGACTGCGGCCCAAGCCGCGAATGTTTCCACGTCGATCTAGGGGTCCCTCCGAAGGCAACCATCTCGGCATGCCGGAGGACGGTGATCTCTCTAGGCCGGTGCCTCGCGTTGACATCCCACGGGAGCTAGCTGTGGTCCCCGTTCCGGCGGGGGGTCACGACCCACAGCTCGAGCAAATCCGCGGGGTGCAGGCCAGGCTCGACGAGGGAGCAGGAGCGCTTGAGCCAATCCGTCGGGACGTCGGGCAGGCATGGGCGGGCCAACCTCCGGCCGGAGAAATGCGTCATCTACCCCAGGGCTTCCAGCACCGCATCGCCGACGATGTCAGGGTCAGGCCGCCACCCGCATCCAGTGGGGTCGGCCAGAACCTGGCTGCAGCAGCAATGCTCCTCCGCGCGATGTCGGAGCCATCAACCACCGAGGGGCGGCGAATCTAGGGAGAGCTCAAGAATCTCCTGGAAGGCGCCACGGTCCGGCGGGCCGAGAGCTCCGCCTCCCGAAGGCAGGGGTACCCCTCAGAACATCATGCCGCGACTTCCCGATTCATGCGGGAAGCCTCGGTCTACACTGGGCGCACGAGCAACACAGCGCCTGCGGCCCCGGGTCGCCTCGGCAACGAGCACCATCACCGCGACCGTCGAGCCCACCTCGACGAGAGGGTGCGCCGAGGCTACCACCCCAGGCGTGGGGGACGCTATGACAGCGGGGAGGATTGGAGTCCCTCGCCCGAACCACCCGGTCCGCAGGCCTTCAGCCGGGCCATACGACGGGCGCCGTTCCCGACCCGGTTCCGACCCCCGACTACTATCACAAAGTACTCGGGGGAGACGAGACCGGAACTGTGGCTCGCGGACTACCGTCTGGCCTGCCAACTGGGTGGAACGGACGATGACAACCTCATCATCCGCAACCTCCCCCTGTTCCTCTCCGACACCGCTCGCGCTTGGTTGGAGCACCTGCCTCCGGGGCAGATCTCCAACTGGGACGACCTAGTCCAAGCTTTCGCCGGCAATTTCCAGGGCACGTACGTGCGCCTCGGGAATTCCTGGGACCTCCGAAGCTGCTGACAGCAACCGGGAGAGTCTCTACGGGACTACATCCGGCGATTCTCGAAGCAGCGCACCGAGCTGCCCAACATCATCTACACCGAGACCCTCGGGCTTCTGCGTATCGATCTGTCCTCGGTCCGGGCGGGCGCTGCGCCTTTCCATGGGATCATCCCCGGGAAGCGCATCCAGCCCCTCGGACAACTCGATCTTCCCGTCTGCTTCGGAACACCCTCCAACTTCCGAAGGGAGATCCTGACGTTCGAGGTGGTCGGGTTCCGAGGAACCTACCACGCGGTACTAGGGAGGCCATGCTACGCGAAGTTCATGGTCGTCCCCAACTACACCTACCTCAAGCTCAAGATGCCAGGCCCCAACGGGGTCATCACCGTCGGCCCCACGTACAAACACGCGTTCGAATGCGACGTGGAGTGCGTGGAGTACGCCGAGGCCCTCGTCGAGTCCGAGGCCCTCATCGCCGACCTGGAGAGCCTCTCTAAGGAGGTGCCAGACGTGAAGCGTCATGCCGGCAACTTCGAGCCAGCGGAGACGGTTAAGTCCATCCCCCTCGACCCCAGCAGCGACGCCTCCAAGCAAGTCCGGATCGGCTCCGGGCTCGATCCCAAATAGGAAGCAGTGCTCGTCGACTTTCTTCGCGCGAACGCTGACGTCTTCGCATGGAGTCCCTCGGACATGCCCGGCATACCGAGGGATGTCGCCGAGCACTCACTGGACATCCGAGCCGGAGCCCGACCCGTCAAGCAGCCTCTGTGCCGATTCGACGAGGAGAAGCGCAGAGCCATAGGCGAGGAGATCCACAAGCTAATGGCGGCAGGGTTCATCAAAGGGGTATTCCATCCCGAATGGCTTGCCAACCCTGTGCTTGTGAGAAAGAAAGGGGGGAAATGGCGGATGTGTGTAGACTACACTGGTCTGAACAAAGCATGTCCGAAGGTTCCCTACCCTCTACCTCGCATCGATCAAATCGTGGATTCCACTGCTGGGTGCGAAACCCTGTCTTTCCTCGATGCCTACTCAGGGTATCACCAAATCAGGATGAAAGAGTCCGACCAGCTCGCGACTTCTTTCATCACACCCTTCGGCATGTACTGCTATGTCACCATGCCGTTCGGCTTGAGGAATGCGGGCGCGACATACCAGCGGTGCATGAACCATGTGTTCGGCGAACACATTAGCCGCACGGTCGAGGCCTACGTCGATGACATCATAGTCAAGACAAGGAAAGCCTCCGACCTTCTTTCCGACCTTGAAGTGACATTCCGATGTCTCAAGGCAAAAGGCGTCAAGCTCAATCCCGAAAAGTGTGTCTTTGGGGTGCCCCGAGGCATGCTCTTGGGGTTCATCGTCTCCGAGCGAGGCATCGAAGCCAACCCGGAGAAGATCGCAGCCATCACCAGCATGGGGCCCATCAAGGACTTGAAAGGCGTACAGAGGGTCATGGGATGTCTCGCGGCTCTGAGCCGCTTCATCTCACGCCTCGGCGAAAGAGGTCTACCTCTGTACCGCCTCTTAAGGAAGGCCGAGTGCTTCACTTGGACCCCTGAGGCCGAGGAAGCCCTCGGGAACCTGAAGGCGCTCCTCACGAAGGCGCCTATCTTGGTGCCCCCAGCTGCCGGAGAAGCCCTCTTGGTCTACGTCACCGCAACCACTCAGGTGGTTAGCGCCGCGATTGTGGTTGAGATGCAAGAGGAGGGGCATGCATTGCCCGTTCAGAGGCCAGTCTACTTCGTCAGCGAGGTACTGTCCGAAACCAAGATCCGCTACCCACAAGTTCAGAAGCTGCTGTACGCGGTGATCCTGACACGGCGGAAGTTGCGACACTACTTCGAGTCTCATCCGGTAACTGTGGTGTCATCCTTCCCCCTGGGGGAGATCATCCATTGCCGAGAGGCCTCGGGTAGGATTGCAAAGTGGGCGGTGGAAATCATGGGCGAAACAATCTCGTTCGCCCCTCGGAAGGCCATCAAATCCCAGGTCTTGGTGGACTTCGTGGCTGAATGGGTCGACACCCAGCTACCAACAGCTTCGATCCAACCGGAGCTCTGGACCATGTTCTTCGACGGGTCGCTGATGAAGACAGGAGCCGGCGCAGGCCTACTCTTCATCTCGCCCTTCGGGAAGCACCTACGCTACGTGCTACGCCTCCATTTCCCGGCGTCCAACAATGTAGCTGAGTACGAGGCTCTGGTCAACGGGTTGCGGATTGCCGTCGAGCTAGGGGTCCGACGCCTCGACGCTCGCGGTGACTCGCAGCTCGTCATCGACCAAGTCATGAAGAACTCCCACTGCCGCGACCCGAAGATGGAGGCCTACTGCGATGAGGTTCGGCGCCTGGAAGACAAGTTCTACAGGCTAGAGCTCAACCACATCGCTCGGCGCTACAACGAGACTGCGGACGAGCTGGCTAAAATAGTCTCGGGGCGAACAACGGTTCCCCCGGACGTCTTCCCCCGAGATCTGCATCAACCCTCCGTCAAGATCGACGACACGCCTGAGCCTGAGGCACCCTCGACCCAGCCCGAGGTACCCTCGGCACAGTCCGAGGCACCCTCGGCTCGGCCCGAGGCACCCTCGGTTCAGCCCGAGGTACCCTCGGCCCCCGAGGGCGAGACGCTGCACGTCGAGGGGAAGCAAAGCAGGGTCACGCCTGATCAAAGCTGGCAGACCCCGTACCTGCAATATCTCCACCGAGGAGAGCTACCCCTCGACCGAGCTGAAGCTCGGCGGTTGGCGCGGCGCGCCAAGTCGTTCGTCTTGCTGGGAGAAGGGAAGGAGCTCTACCACCGCAGCCCTTTAGGCATCCTCCAGCGATGCATCTCCACCACCAAAGGTCAGGAACTCCTCCGAGAAATACACTCGGGGGCTTGCGGCCACCACGCAGCACCTCGAGCCCTTGTCGGAAATGCTTTCCGACAAGGTTTCTACTGGCCAACGGCGGTGGCCGACGCCACTAGAATTGTCCGCGCCTGCGAAGGGTGTCAGTTCTACGCAAGGCAGACTCACCTGCCCGCTCAGGCTCTGCAGACGATACCCATCACCTGGCCTTTTGCTGTGTGGGGTTTGGACCTCGTCGGCCCCTTGCAGAAGGCACCCGGGGGCTACATGCACCTATTGGTCGCCATCGACAAATTCTCCAAGTGGATCGAGGTCCGACCCCTAAACAGCATCAGGTCCGAGCAGGCGGTGGCGTTCTTCACCAACATCATCCATCGTTTCGGGGTCCCGAACTCCATCATCACCGACAACGGCACCCAGTTCACCGGCAGAAAGTTCCTGGACTTCTGCGAGGATCACCACATCCGGGTGGACTGGGCCGCCATGGCTCATCCCATGACAAATGGGCAAGTAGAGCGTGCCAACGGCATGATTCTACAAGGACTCAAGCCTCGGATTTACAACGACCTCAACAAATTCGGCAAGCGATGGATGAAGGAACTCCCCTCGGTGGTCTGGAGCCTGAGGACAACACCGAGCCGAGCCACGGGCTTCACGCTGTTCTTTCTAGTCTATGGGGCCGAGGCCATCTTGCCCACAGACCTGGAATACGGTTCCCCGAGGACGAGGGCCTATGCCGACCAAAGCAACCAAGCTAGTCGAGAAGACTCGTTGGACCAGCTGGAAGAGGCTCGGGACAAGGCCTTACTACACTCGGTGCGGTACCAGCAGTCCATGCGATGCTACCACGCCCGAGGGGTCCGGTCCCGAGACCTCTAGGAGGGCGACCTGGTGCTTCGACTGCGACAAGACGCCCGAGGTCGACACAAGCTCACGCCCCCCTGGGAGGGGCCATTCGTCATCGCCAAAGTTCTGAAGCCCGGAACGTATAAGCTGGCCAACAGTCAAGGCGAGGTCTACAGCAACGCTTGGAACATCCAACAGCTACGTCGCTTCTACCCTTAAGATGTTTTCAAGTTGTTCATATACCTCGCTCCCATGCAAAGTTTAGTCATCAAGGAAGGGTCAGCCTTGCCTCGGCAAAGCCCGACCCTCCCTCGGGGGCTAAAAGGGGGGAACCCCCTCTGCGTCGAAATTTTTCTCGAAAAAAGATCTTTTCTGCCAGAATGTCTTTCGTGCTTTTCGACTACTTCGAAAGTGGATCCTGAAAACGACGGAGTACACGTAAGCAGCCAAGGCTGACCGAGCCGAGGGACTCCTACGCCTCCGGGATACGGATACCTCACTCATCACCTTCTGCGATAAGTAACTCACGTTCGGATAAGTGATTCCGCGGACCGAACAAGTCTTCACGTTCGGAAGCTCTTCTGCCGGAGCGATTCTTCGAGCCTTCTCGACTGCGTCGGTGACAGAACCCCATGGACGGGTAAGAGTGCGCGTAAGCGGCAAGGCCGACCGAGCCGAGGGACTCCTACGCCTCCGGGATACGGATACCTCACTCATCACCTTCCGTGAGAAGCAACTTTCGCTCGCACAAACAATTCTGTTACCAACAAAAAAGTCCAGATACTCGAAACAAGAGGAAAGGAGACGCGGCTTTACAACACGGCGAGGGTGTGTTTTGGCCTCGGCGGCCGTAGAAAACACACGCTACAAGATAATCCGATCCTGTAGGCTCGGATCTTGACGGCTAAAGGGAGCAGCAGCACCCTCGGCGTCGACAACACCTTCGGCGAGGTCCGACCTAGCCTCGGACGGCGACGCAGTCCAAGGGTCTCCGCACTGAAGGACAACGCCATCACCAAGCCCGGGCCATCGCCGCTAGGGTCTTCTCCGAGAATCCGGCCCGAGCAGGCGGCTCGGCCGGTCACCCCAGGGCCTCGGCCAGCTGCCCTCCGAGGACATCAGCCCGACCCGAGGCCTCGGCAGGTCAATTCCGGCGTCGGTCCCGCTAACGGACGACCCGGCCAGGCTCCGGCCGACCAGGTCTTCTTTTCGAGCCAACTCTGCCTCTGTTCGCGCTGACACCGCTACCCCTGGCCTCGGCTCATCGAAGAGCGGCCGAGGGGTTCCTCTAACTAAGCAAGGGAAGCCTCGGACAACAAGGCTGACCGAGCCGAGGGACTCCTACGCCTCCGGGATACGGATACCTCACTCGTCACCTTTACACGGGGCGACTCACGCTTGGTGAAGCGGTTCAGACAACCAACAGGCGAGTCTTAGTGCTCGAAAATGAGGAAAAAACACGGCTCCGTGCCAAAATTACATACATGTTCAGGCCTCGACAGCCACAATGAACAAAAACACTAGCATTCGAAGTGCCATTACAAACGGAACTCCGGTTCCACCTCCGTAGGTACGAACAACCCCACTCAATGGGGGGGCCTGTGGAGCAACAGAAGACCGATGGGCGGCTCGCCGTCGCCCGCTCCGGCAGCAACGACAACGACCCCCGCTCCGGGTGGCCGAACTGCAGCAGCGAGGGCCTCAGGGCGGATGCTGCTGCAATCTTGCCCTCGCCCACGCCGACGCTCGAGGGGCGAGGACAAGTACAAAGAACCGGAGGCCCGAAGCGCGGATGGTGGCGGTGATCCCGTCGGCAACGGGGACTTCTCGAGCCGCCTCCACCTCAGCACCGACGACAGGGGCCGTCAGCCCTCCGGCAGATCCCCACTCAGATCCTCCCGGACGAGTGGGGCACCGACCTCCGCGTGGAGGCGCCGTACCGGTGCAAAGGCAGGACCACCCCAGAACACGAACGCCGCCCTGGCAGCGCGCGATATCTTGGGCGGTCCTCCCGTGCACACGGCGCGGCAGCCGCCTTCCGGCAGGAGGGGGCACCGGGAGCTAAGCCGACGAGCCCGACGCGCTGAGGCTGACGACGCCCGCCATCGACCAGCCCCGCGTTGTCGAAGTCCGACCCGCCTGCAGGGCCAGTGAGTGCCCTCTCCCTCGAACGCCGAAGGAGAGGCCGACCCACGAACCCGCGCGGGAGGTAGAGCTCCGGCTCAGCCCGGCCTCCACCCCAGCGAGGATGATGAACATCCTTGAAGCTGAGGGTGGGACCAAGATCGCAGCCCGGCTTGCTTCTCCCCACCCAGGGGCTGGTGGTCACCGTCTCGGGTGACCGCCGGCGGAGGGGTGCAGCCGGGCTGGCTGATGAAAATCCTTGAAGCCGAACGATGGCTGAAAGGTACCAACTCCCACGGAGTTGCGTTCCTCCAACAACGAGGCAGAGAGACGGCGGGTATCCCCCATCCGGGGGCTTGGAAGGTGGAAAGACACGATGCATAAGGGAGCGCGAAGACATGGTCGCCTTCCAAGGGGGTCACCCTCCTTTTAAAGGCGACTCTCCCTACTTGCGTCCCCAGCCGTCGTGGGCTGAGTCTTCTCTAACACGCTCCAAGGTCCTCCCCTACGGCGCGGGGTTGGGTCCCACACGTCATGCAAGCCGGCCCAGAGCAGAAGAAGCCAAACCGCCGTGCGCGGTGCATGCAACCGCCCAGCGGTTACAAGCGGCTCTCCACTTTTGCCCAGACCAGCGGGCGAAAGGGCGGGCAGCATGCAGGCGGCATGCAACCGCGCCAAGTGGGCGCACTTCTCCGACTCCCAACGCGCCCAGCATGGAGGCCCAGGCCCACGCGTCATGCAACCGGCACGCCGAATGCTTCGTGCTTGCAACCGCACCGCCACTTGCGCCACCACCGCGCCTCCTCGACTGCGGAACCAATACCGCGACTCGAGGCGACCCAGCGCACGACCCAGCAGCGCCAGCCTGGCGCGACGGTCAATGCGGCCAAAAATGGGCCGGCAGTAATGGCGGTGGCAGGCGGGCAGGAGCAGCGGTCACGTCGTCAGCCAAGCTTACGTCCCATCCGGGGGCAGCGAGAGAACCCTCTCTCACGGCGTGAAGACGACGCGCCCGTGTTCCGTTCCTCGAACGGCTCGCGCACGCGCAACGGCCACCCCGCGAACCACTCGCCCCGTCGCATTAACTCCGCGGCGGGACAGGCGGCGCCTCTGACAGGAGAAGCGAGCGACGCTTTACCTTCGCCATAATGACCGCGTCAAAAGGTACGCCTTGTCGTTCGATCTCGTATCCTTTTCGTTTTTTCCTCTTTCTCTCTCTTGCAACAGGGACCGGGAAAGGGGGATACCCCGAAAAGGATCCTTCCCCGTGAAGGAACCAGGCTCCGAGCCTCCCTACTGATCAGAGGTTCGAAGGCTGGCCCCTCGGAAGGGTTCAACAGCCGCCTCAGAGCACGTGGGCTCCACACCCACTACTGGTCAGAGGTTCGAAGGCCGGCCCCTCGGAAGGGTTCAACGGCCACCTCAGGATACTCGGGCTCCGCGCCCACTATTGATCAGGGGTTCGAAGGCTGGCCCCCGAAGGGTTCACAGCCGCCTCAGACACAGAGCGAGGGATGACCATGGGTACGTTCGATACATAACCAAGGCTCGGGCTGCGCTCCCGAGGTACCCTAGGACATTTCTGAGACCAGCGGGAACGATCTTGTAACGGAATCCCATCAGAGGGAGGCATCGAGCCCTCGGACCCCGTCGCCAGGGGACCGGGTCCGGCAGATCACCCGCAGGTACTTTTGGGCGCGCCTCTGGGCCTCTAGCCGACCCCTAACGAATGGGGCACGGACGTCCGCTCGGATCACCCGCCTGCAGCTCACCGGAGACACCATGTTCGGCGCCCACCGAGGGCAACATGGCGCTCTCCCCCCTCCTCCTTGCGGAAAGGCGACGCAGGGGCGTATGTAAAAAAGTCGAGTCTGTCCCTGATCGCCCTCTCGCCCCGTGCAGAGGCTCGAGGGCTGCTCTCGCAAACCCGGCTCCGGCCAAACCGTTGACAGCGTCAACATACCTGCCCGAGAACTTGGGACCCGACCGTACACCCGGGCTACGGCCAGCTCGCATGAGGGAACGACTAGACCAGCCGAAGCATTGCGCGAGGCATTAAGACCTCGGAGGAGTCAAACCACTCCTCCGAGGCCTCGGGGGCTACACCCGGCGGGTGCGCTCGCGCGCACCCACCGGAACAAAACGCAACCGAGAAAGGCTGGTCCCCTTGCGAAAAAGTGCGACGAAAGCCTCCAAGCGAGTGCTAACACTCCCTTCGAGGCTCGGGGGCTACTGTCGGGGACCATAATTAGGGGTACCCTCAAGGCTCCTAATTCTCAGCTGGTAACCCCCATCAGCATAAAGCTGCAAAGGCCTGATGGGTGCGATTAAGTCAGGGATCAGTCCATTCGAGGGACTCCATCACGCCTCGCCCGAGCCTAGCCTCGGACAAGGGCAGCCGACCCCGGAGGATCTCCGCCTCGCCCGAGGCCCCCCTCCAGCGGCGAACATATTTCCGGCTCGCCCGAGGCCCTGTCTTCGCCAAGAAGCAACCCTGACCAAATCGCCGCGCCGACCGACCAAATCGTAGGAGCATTTAATGCAAAGGTGGCCTGACACCTTTATCCTGACGCGTGCCCCTCAGCCGACAGAGCCGGAGTGACCGCCGTCACTTCGCCGCTCCACTGACCGGTCTGACAGAAAGACAGCGCCGCCTGCGCCGCTCCGACTGCGGTGCCACTTGACAGAGTGAGGCTGACAGGCAGTCAGGCCCGGCCGCAGGCACCATAGGAAGCTCCGCTTCACCCGACCCAGGGCTCGGACTCGGGCTAAGCCCCGGAAGACGGCGAACTCCACTCCGCCCGACCCAGGGCTCGGGCTCGGGCTAAGCCCCGGAAGACGGCGAACTCCGCTCCGCCCGACCCAGGGCTCGGACTCGGGCTAAGCCCCGGAAGACGGCGAACTCCGTTCCGCCCGACCCAGAGCTCGGACTTGGGCTCAGCCCCAGAAGACGACGAATTCCGCTCCGCCTGACCCAGGGCTCGGACTTGGGCTCAGCCCCAGAAGACGACGAACTCCGCTTCGCCCGACCCCAGGACTCGAACTCCGTCCTGGCCTCAGCCAACGGCCTCCGCCTCGCCCGACCTAGGGGCTCCGACTCGACCTCGGCCACGGAAGACGGACTCGACCTCGACCTTGGAGGAGCCTCCACATCGCCCAACTAGGGCGCGGGCCGGCCACGTCAACGGGAGGCGCCATCATTACCCTACTCCAAGTTGACTTAGGCTACGGGGAACAAGACCGGCGTCCCATCTGGCTCGCTCCGCCAGATAGGCAATGATGGTGCCCCGCACGCTCCCTGACGATGGCGGTTCTCGGCCCCCTTACGGAAGCAAGAGGACGTCAGCAAGGACTCGACAGCCCCAACAGTTGTCCCTCCGCCAGGCTCCAGCGCTCCTCCGACGGCCACGACATCACACAAACCGGGCGCCAAAATCTCTCCGGCCGCCACGATGGCGTGTACTTAGGGCGCTAGCTCTCCTCCGCTAGACACGTAGCACTCTACTACACCCCCCATTGTACACCTGGATCCTCTCCTTACGCCTATAAAAGGAAGGACCAGGGCCCTCTTAGAGAAGGTTGGCCGCGCGGGGACGAGGACGAGACAGGCGCTCGCGTGAGGCCGCTCGCTCCCTCTCCCGTGTGGACGCTTGTAACCCCTACTGCAAGCGCACCCGACCTGGGCGCGGGACGAACACGAAGGCCGCGGGATTTCCACCTCTCTCACGCCCATCTCCGGCCACCTCACTTCCCCCCTTCGCGCTCGGCCTCGCGCCGACCCATCTGGGCTGGGGCACGCGACGACATTTCACTCGTCGGCTTAGGGACCCCCCGGTCTCGAAACGCCGACAAGTTTCTTCAGGCGCTCTCCGCTATAATTCACCGAACTATTCGGTGTGCCACCAGATTATCCGGTGTGACAGCGGAGCAATGGCTACTTCACAGAACGATCGACTGCAAAAGTGCGGTGATCAGATGAACAGTGAAGAACAGTGCGCGCAGAGTCAGAGCCGCAGGCCAGTGGCGCACCGGACACTAAACAGTGTCTGTCAGGTGTGGCACCGGACTGTCCGGTGCCACTAGAGGACAAAGCCTCCAACGGTCAAAAGCTCCAGAACCCTAACGGTTGGGTGACGTGGCTGGCGCACCGGACTGTCCGATGCGCCCATCGACAGCAGCCTGCCCCAACAGTTGTTTGGTGGTTGAGGGCTATAAATACCCCCCCAATCACCACCACTCCAAGCATCCAAGTTTTCCAAGGTTCTCATTCAATAAAAGAGCTAGTGCATTCACTCCTAGACACAAATCAAAAAAATCAAAGCCTCTCCAAGTGCCAAATCCACTCCAACCACTTAGTGACTTGAGAGAGAATTGTTCGTGTTCTTTGTGCTCTTGTTGCTTGGATCGTTTTCTTCCTTCCTCATTCTTGTTCCCAAGTGAATTGTAATCAAAGCAAGAGACACCAAGTGTGTGGTGATCCTTGTGGGGTCTAAGTGACCCATTTGATTAAGGAGAAAGCTCACTCGGTCTAGGTGACCGTTTGAGAGAGGGAAAGGGTTGAAAGAGACCCGGTCTTTGTGACCACCTCAACAGGGACTAGGTTCTTTAGAACCGAACCTCGGTAAAACAAATCATCGTGTTCATCTGCTTTATTTCTTGGTTGATTTGTTTTTCCCCTCTCTCCCGGACTTGATATTTGTTCTAATGCTAACCCCGACTTGTAGTGTGTGTTTAAAGTTGTAAATTTTAGATTCCGCCTATTCACCCCCCCTCTAGGTGACTTTCAATTGGTATCAGAGCCCGGTGCTTCATTAGAGTCTAACAACTCGAAGTGATGTCGGGAGGATCCGCCAAGAGGGATATGGAAACCGGCGAGAAGGCCACAAGCCATGGGAAGGCTCCATCAAGAGAGTCCGGCACCAAAGCCAAGGAGGGATCTCCTCCCCGCGTCAAGTCGCATCGGAGTGGCGACAAGAAGAAGAAGATGAAGAAAGTGGTCTACTATGAGACCGACTCTTCGTCGCCCTCCACATTCGGCTCCGACACGACATTCGTCACTTCTAAGCGCCATGAGCGCAAGAAGTATAGTAAGATGCCACTTCGTTATCCCCGTATTTCTAGGCGCATTCCTCTACTCTCCGTTCCATTAGGCAAACCACCATATTTTGATGGTGAGCATTATTGTATGTGGAGTGATAAAATGAGGCTTCACCTAACCTCACTCCATGCAAGCATTTGGGACATTGTTGAATTTGGAGCGCAGGTACCTACGGTGGGGGACGAGGGCTACGACTCGAACGAGGTTGCCCAAATACGACACTTTAACTCCCAAGCAACTACTATACTCCTCACCTCCTTGTGTCGAGAGGAGTATAATAAGGTGCAAGGGTTAAAAAGTGCCAAGGAGATTTGGGACGTCCTAAAGACCGCGCACGAAGGAGATGAGGTGACCAAGATCACCAAGCGGGAGACGATCGAGGGGGAGCTCGGTCGATTCGTCCTCAACCAAGGAGAGGAGCCACAAGCAATGTACAACCGGCTCAAGACCTTGGTCAATCAAGTGCGCAACATCGGGAGCACCAAGTGGGATGACTATGAAATGGTCAAGGTTATTCTTAGATCACTTGTTTTTCGTAATCCCACTCAAGTGCAACTAATCCGTGGAGATCCTAGATATAAACAGATGTCTCCCAAGGAAGTGATTGGCAAGTTTGTGAGCTTTGAACTTATGATCAAAGACTCCAAACACATTGTCAATTTGCAGCAAGGCGCTACCTCAACACCCGAGGTGCAACCCGTCGCATTCAAAGCGACGGAAGAGAAGAAAGAGGAGTCTACATCAAGTAGGCTCCCCATCGACGCCTCCAAGCTCGACAATGAGGAAATGTCACTCATCATCAAGAGCTTCCGCTTAATCCTCAAGCAAAGGAGGGGGAAGGATTACAAACCCCACTCCAAGAGGGTGTGCTACAAATGTGGTAAGCCCGGTCATTTTATTGCTAAATGTCCAATGTCTAGTGATAGTGACAGGGGCGACGACAAGAAGGGGGAGAAGAAGGAAAAGAAGAGGTACTACAAGAAGAAGGGCGGCGATGCCCACATGTGTCGGGAATGGGACTCCGATGACAACTCCACCGACTCCTCCGGTGAGGATGCCACCAACATCGCTGTCAACAAGGGACTCCTCTTTCCCAACGTCGACCACAAGTGCTTCATGGCAAAGGATGGCAAAAAGAAGAAGGTACAAACTAGAACCACCCCCAAGTATACTACATCTAGTGATGAGGGTAGTTTTAGTGAAGATGAAGATGACTTGCTTACTCTTTTTGCCAACCTAAACATGCAACAAAAGGAAAAATTAAATGAATTGATAGGGGCTATTCATGAGAAGGATGAACTTTTGGATAACCAAGAGGAATTCCTTATTAAAGAAAACAAAAGCCATGTTAAAATAAAAAATTCTTATGCTCAGGAAGTTGAAAAATGTGAAAATTTAACTAAGGAGCTTAGCATGTGCCATGATTCAATTACCAATCTTAGAAATGAAAATGCTAGTTTAAATGCTAAGATTGATAAATTGAATGAATCAATTTCTAGCCTTAGGACAGAAAATGTTAGTTTAATTTCCAAGGCTAAAGAATTAAATGTTTGCAATGATTCTATTTCCTGTCTTAGAAATGAGAATGCCATATTACATGCTAAGATAGATGAATTAAATGTTTGCAAACCCTCTACATCTACTGTTGATCATGTTACTGTTTGTACTAGATGTAGAGATGTTAATATTGATGCTATAAATGATCACCTTGCTTTAATTAAACAACAAAATGATTATATAGCTCAATTAATTGCTAAAATTAATGAGTATGAAATTGAAAATGAAAATTTTAAATTTGCTAGAAGCATGCTCTATAGTGGGAGACGCCCTGGCATTAAGGATGGCATTGGTTTCCAACAGGGAAGCAATGTCAAACTTAATGCCCCTAAGAAATTGTCTAACTTTGTTAAGGGCAAAGCTCCCATGGTTCAAGATAATGAGGGCTATATTTTATATTCAGCTAATTATCCTGAGCACAAAATTAGGAGAATTCATGCTAGGAAACCTCATACTGTTTCACTCATGCTTTTATGTATAAGAATGAGGCTTCTAGCTCTAGGCAATCAACTCATGTTAAATTGCCTAAAAATAAAACTCCTACTGCATCAAATGAGCCTAACATTTCATTTAAGACTTTTGATGCATCATATGTGCTTACTAACAAATCAGGCAAAGTAGTTGCCAAATATGTTGGGGGCAAACACAAGGGCTCCAAGACTTGTGTTTGGGTACCCAAGGTGCTTGTTTCTAACGTGAAAGGGCCCAAGACTATTTGGGTACCTAAGAACAAGGCCTAAATTGTTTTGCAGGGTTATGCATCTGGGGGCTCAAGTTGGATAATTGATAGCGGATGCACAAACCACATGACAGGGGAGAAAAGAATGTTCTCCTCCTATGAGAAAAACGAAGATCCCCGAAGAGCTATCACATTCGGGGATGGAAATCAAGGTTTGGTCAAAGGACTTGGTAAAATTGCTATATCACCTGACCATTCCATTTCAAATGTTTTTCTTGTAGATTCTTTAGACTATAATTTGCTTTCCGTTTCTCAATTATGCAAAATGGGTTACAACTGTCTTTTTACAGATTTTGGTGTTACTGTCTTTAGAAGAAGTGACAATTCAATAGCATTTAAGGGAGTGTTAGAGGGTCAGCTATATTTAGTTGATTTTAATGAAAACACAGCTGAACTCAACACTTATTTAATTGCTAAGACTAATATGGGTTGGCTCTGACATCGCCGACTAGCCCATGTTGGAATGAAGAATCTTCACAAGCTTCTAAAGGGAGAACACATTTTGGGGCTAACAAATGTTCATTTTGAGAAAGACAGGGTTTGTAGCGCATGTCAAGCAGGAAAGCAAGTTGGCGCTCATCATTCACATAAGAACATCATGATGACTGACAGGCCGCTCGAGCTGCTCCACATGGATCTATTCGGCCCGATAGCTTACATAAGCATCGGCGGGGTAAGTATTGTCTAGTAATTGTGGATGACTATTCTCGCTTCACTTGGGGATTCTTTTTGCAGGAAAAATCACAAACCCAAGAGACTTTGAAGGGATTCTTGAGACGGGCTCAAAATGAGTTCGGATTGAGAATCAAAAAGATAAGAAGCGACAACAGAACGGAGTTCAACAATTCTCAAATTGAAGGCTTTCTTGAGGATGAGGGCATCAAGCATGAGTTCTCTTCTCCCTACACACCTCAACAAAATGGTGTAGTGGAGAGGAAGAATAGAACTCTACTGGATATGGCAAGGACCATGCTTGATGAGTACAAGACTCCGGACCGGTTTTGGGCTAAGGCGATTAACACCGCCTGCTACTCCATCAACCGGCTCTACCTTCACCGAATCCTCAAGAAGACATCATATGAACTCCTCACTAGTAAAAAGCTCAATGTTTCATATTTTAGAGTCTTTGGTAGCAAGTGTTTTATTCTTATTAAAAGAGGTAGAAAATCTAAATTTGCTCCAAAGGCTGTAGAAGGCTTTTTACTAGGATATGACTCAAACACAAGGGCATATAGAGTCTTCACCAAATCCACTGGATTAGTTGAGGTTTCTTGTGACATTGTGTTTGATGAGACTAATGGCTCCCAAGTGGAGCAAGTTGATCTTGATGAATTAGATGATGAAGAGGCTCTGTGCGTCGCGCTAAGGAACATTCCATTGGGGATGTGTGTCCTAAGGAATCCGAAGAGCTCACATAAGCACAAGATCAACCGTCATCTTCCAACCAAGCATCTCCACCTACTCAAGATGAGGATCAGGCTCAAGATGATGAAAATGAAGATCAAGAGGATGGTGAGGACAATGATCAAGGGGGAGATGAAGAAAATGAAGACAAGGAAGATGATCAAGAAATTTAGGGTCAAAGACCACCACACCCAAGAGTCCACCAAGTAATTCAATGAGATCACCCCATCAACTCCATTCTCGGTGACATTCATAAGAGGGTAACCACTAGATCTCGGGTTGCTCATTTTTGTGAACACTACTCTTTTGTATCCTCTATTAAGCCTTACAGGATTGAGGATGCACTAAGAGATCCGGATTGGGTGCTAGCAATGCAAGAGGGACTCAACAACTTCACGAGGAATGAGGTGGCACTTAGTTCCACGTCCTAATCAAAATATTGTAGGTACCAAATGGGTATTTCACAACAAGCAAGACAAGCATGGTGTGGTGACAAGGAACAAAGTCCGACTTGTGGCCAAGGGTTATTCACAAGTCGAAGGTTTGGACTTTGGTGAAACTTATGCACCCGTAGCTAGGCTTGAGTCAATTCGTATATTACTTGCCTATGCTACTTACCATGGCTTCAAGCTTTATCAAATGGACGTGAAAAGTGCCTTCCTCAATGGACCAATCAAGGAAGAGGTTTATGTTGAGCAACCTCCCGACTTTGAAGATAGTGAGTATCCTAACCATGTTTATAAACTCTCTAAGGCACTTTATGGGCTCAAGCAAGCCCCAAGAGCATGGTATGAATGCCTAAGAGATTTTCTTACCACTAATGGCTTCAAAGTCGGAAAAGTCGATCCTACACTCTTTACTAAAACTATTGCAAAAGATTTGTTTGTATGCCAAATTTATGTTGATGATATCATATTTGGGTCTACTAACAAATCTACTTGTGAAGAGTTTAGTAGGATCATGATTCAGAAATTTGAGATGTCTATGATGGGAGAGTTGAAGTATTTCCTAGGATTTCAAGTCAAGCAACTCCAAGACAACACCTTCATCAGCCAAACAAAATACATTCAAGACATACTTAACAAGTTTGGAATGAAGGATGCCAAGCCCATCAAGACACCCATGGGAACAAATGGGCATCTCGACCTCAACACGGGAGGTAAGTCCGTAGATCAAAAGGTATATCGGTCGATGATAGGATTTTTACTCTATTTATGTGCATCTCGACCGGATATTATGCTTTGCGTATGCATGTGTGCAAGGTTCGAAGCCAATCCTAAGGAAGTTCACCTTAGGGCCGTGAAAAGAATCATGAGATATTTAGTTTATACTCCTAAGTTTGGACTTTGGTACCCCAAGGGATCCACTTTTGATTTAATAGGATATTTCGATTCCGATTGGGTAGGGTGTAAAATTGATAGGAAGAGCACATCAAGGACTTGTCAGTTTCTGGGGAGATCTCTGATGTCTTGGGCTTCAAAGAAACAAAACTCAGTAGCTCTTTCCACCACCGAAGCCGAGTACATTGCCGCAGACCATTGCTGTGTGCAACTACTTTGGATGAGGCAAACCCTCAGGGACTATGGCTACAAATTGAGCAAAGTCCCTCTCCTATGTGATAATGAGAGTGCAATCCGCATGGCGGATAATCCCGTTGAACACAGCCGCACTAAGCACATACATTCGGTATCACTTTCTGAGAGATCACCAACAAAGGGGGAATATCGAGATTGCTTATGTTAGCACCAAAGAACAATTAGCCAATATCTTTACCAAGCCTTTAGATGAGAAAACCTTTAGCAAACTTAGGAATGAGCTAAATATACTTGATTCTCAGAATTTTGATTGAAACATGCACACATAGCTCATTTGTATACCTTTGATCATATCTCTTTCATGACTACGACTAATGTGTTTTCAAGTGTATTTCTATGCTAAGTCGTAGATTGAAAGGGAAATGGAGTCTTCGGCGAAGACAAGGCTTCCACTCCACTCTAACGGTATCATTTACCCTTCGTCGTCACTCCACATCACTCTCAAATTGGTATAATCTTTCACTCACATTTACTTATACCAATGGGGGAGAAAGTAATACAAGGGCTCTCAAGAGTCTCCGTTTTTGGCGATTAATGCCAAAGGGTGAGAAATATTAAGCCTAAAGCAAAAGGACCGCACCACCAACTTCAAAAATTTTCGAAATGAAGAATTACTTGGTTTTCACAAAAGTTTGCTTTTTCAATTGGTATCTTGTGATAAGTAATTTCTTCAAATGGCATATTTTCAAAATTGGTATCTATTAAAACCCTCTTGAAAACTAAGAGGAGAATTTCATTTAGGGGGAGTTTTGTTTAGTCAAAGGAAAAACATTTGAAACAGGGGGAGAAATTTCAAATCCTAAAAATGCTTCTTGCAATATTATTCATATACCTTTGACTATTTGCAAAAGACTTTGAAAAAGATCTTTCAAAAAGATTTGCAAAAACAAAACAAGTGGTGCAAAGGTGGTCCAAACTGTTAAATAAAAGAAAGCAATCCATGCATATCTAGTGAAATTATAAATTGGTTTAATTCCAAGTAACCTATGCACTTACATTATGCAAACTAGTTCATTTCTGCACTTATATATTTGCTTTGGTTTGTATTGGCATCAATCACCAAAAAGGGGGAGATTGAAAGGGAAATAGGGTTAACCTTTACCCAATATTAATTTTGGTGGTTGAATGCCCAACATAAATAATGGACTAACTAGTTTGCTCTAGATTATATGTTCTACAAGTGCATAAAGGTTCAACACAAACCAATAAAAGATTGAAATTAGGGTTCAAATACAAAGGAGCAAAGAAACCGAGTGTGTTGTGGTCCGGTGTGCCACCGGACAGTGTCCGGTGCACCAGGACCGTACAGGGCTGAACTGGCCACTCTCGGGTTTCTTCAGGCGCTCTCCGCTATAATTCACCGGACTGTCCGGTATGCCACCAGACTGTCCGGTGTGACAGCGGAGCAACGACTACTTCGCGCAACGGTCGACTGCAAAAGCGCGGTGATCAGATGAACAGTGAAGAACAGTGCGCGCAGAGTCAAAGCCACAGGCCAGAGGCGCACCGGACACTGAACAGTGCATGTCCGGTGCCAGTAGAGGACAAAGCCTCCAACGGTCAAAAGCTTAAGAACCCTAACGGTTGGGTGACGTGGCTGGCGCACCGGACAGTGTCCGGTGCGCCCATCGACAGCAGCCTGCCCCAACGATTGTTTGATGGTTGAGGGCTATAAATACCCCCCAACCACCACCACTCCAATCATCCAAGTTTTCCAAGGTTCTCATTCAATACAAGAGCTAGTGCATTCACTCCTAGACACAAATCAAAAGAATCAAAGCCTCTCCAAGTGCCAAATCCACTCCAACCACTTAGTGACTTGAGAGAGAGTTTGTTCGTGTTCTTTGTGCTCTTGTTGCTTGGATCGCTTCCTTCCTTCCTCATTCTTGTTCCCAAGTGAATTGTAATCAAAGCAAGAGACACCAAGTGTGTGGTGGTCCTTGTGGGGTCTAAGTGACCTGTTTGATTAAGGAGAAAGCTCACTCGGTGTAGGTGACCGTTTGAGAGAGGGAAAGGGTTGAAAGAGACCCGGTCTTTGTGACAACCTCAACGGGGACTAGGTTCTTTAGAACCAAACTTCGGTAAAACAAATCATTGTGTTCATCCACTTTATTTCTTGGTTGATTTGTTTCCCCTCTCTTCGGGACTTGATATTTGTTCTAACGCTAACCCCGGCTTGTAGTGTGTGTTTAAAGTTGTAAATTTCAGATTTCACTTATTCACCCCCCCTCTAGGCGACTTTCACGTATGTAGCTTATGACTTGTGTGTTATTGATGTTTACTAGATGTGTATTAATGCTTCATTCCTGTAGGATCACTTGAGGTGTTTTTTTCCATTGGATCGATGGTCCTGATAAGTTTGACCCTCGATATCTCCTTTTCGCTAATTGGTTGAGCGGAAGGAATAAACATGAGCGTTTTAAGCATTGTGTGCCTCCTCCCCCAAACCTGCCATCAATGACGGATGAGGAGAAGAACTTAGCTGCAGAAAGATGATTGCAGTCGCCGCCTTGGTGCGATTGCGGAGATCGTGCTGTGATATGTGAGGACACTACATAGTACTTCGTGTGTCCCAATAGTAATTATGTAAGTGCATAACAAATATCCAAAATTTTGTTAGTTTTTGCACAAATTTACTAATTTATTCTCCTGCAGCCATACGATGTTAGTTATTGCAAACATGGATTCATAATTCAATAACCATTAAAGATGGTACCTGACTAACACTATCAACTAATGTCTAACTAATTACTATCCTCATCTACTAATCTACTAATGTCCAAATACTTACTAAGTAATAATAAGTCACAACTACTTACTAACTAATAACTATATACTAATACTTATATACTTATTAATCTTCTAATGCATAATACTTAATACTAACTATATACTAAGTAATAACTAAACACATCTAGCAATTATATAATTGATTAATACTGTGTGAAAAACGGGTATACCTAAAGTCACGATGTAGTCAAGCTATCGGTGGCAGAGGTGGTGGAATCGAACGTCCTCCTATCTACAAAAAATAACATAGTAGTCTCAGTAAAAAATTCGGCAGCACCTCCCCTACATTATGAGGTTTCTAAAACCTGCAGAGAAACAAACACCATGATGGCTGATATCCACACTATTCAACATAGAAAACAACATGATTGCTGACATCTAAGTAGCTATCTGAATATATTCACTAAATATACGAAGCAAAACAAAATAAACTAAATAACTAAACTAAGTAAGTAAACTAACTAAATTAAGTAACTAAACTAGCAAGCTAAACAAAATAAACTAAGTAAACAAACTAAGTAACCTAGGCGTGCGACATGGACCTCAAGGCGACGAAGGCACGACGACGATGAGGCAAGGCTCAAGGCGGCGAGGCAAGGAGGCGTTGGTGAGGCGGTGGCGCAGGAGTTCGGGCTGGCCGACGGTGGGGTCAGCTACGGCGGGGAGGACCGGCGGCTTGAGGCGGGCACAGTCGATGGCTTGGCGGTGATGACCAGGGTGGGGACGATCGGCATCGGGGCGTGCGACGGGGAAGACCGACGGCGGGCCTCAGGGCAGGGACGACCGACGCGTCGGGGAGTATTGGATGTCGGCGGCATCGGGGCACGAACGACGACGTTAGGGCGACAGTGGTGGGAGAGCGAGGGTGAGGGAGAGAATGGGAAGGAGGAGATCGGTCTGCTCCTAAATTCCTAGCTTGGTGCAGATCTGTGGCACCGAGCTAGGGGCCACGTCGGCTTCCGTGTCAACCCTTGCCGCCAGCATGGCACATACCTCGGCGCCACAGGCTGTGGCACCGAGCAGAGGGTCCAAAATCAGAATTAAGTCGTCTGGGGGTCTAAACGTGAATATTTTTATGGAAAAAGGGTCAAAATACAAAAAAATGGTTGAATTGCTGCCTCATACCTAGCCTTATCAAACTAGAACCTCACCTTCTAACCTTCTCTAGCTGGAATAGGAGACAAATTAGCAGTTTGGTTGGTGGCTAAAGTCACTTGGGGTTTGTACCTAGTTAGAACTTTACCTAACCTTTGATATAATCTTGATGGCTAGAGATAATGTGAATAATCTATAAAAAATATTCTAATAAGAAACATCACAAGGACTAAGATAAAAAAAACTTATATGTATAAGTGTACTACGTAATAGAGAGTTCTACATAATATGATTATGAGCAATAATATGCAATAGCAAGGGCAACTTGAAGTGCAATTCGTATGGGGCAAGAGGTAGACATGATATTTATCCTCGATGTTTGGTTGTTTGTTGGGTAACATATGTCCTCATTATAGTGAGTCTAAACTTAGATGATTCACATGCTTATTATTGTAATAAGCACAAGCGTACACAAGGCACCATAAAATCACTCTAGAAGAGCACTCCAACAAGCTACTATTCCACTAGAGTTGGCCTTCCCAAATTTCCCACGGGATCACCACATGAGCCCTTACAATCTGGTAATCAAAGCCGTAAACGATCACCGAGTTCGCTCAATGATCCTTTGTTGCCTCAAAGTCATCTAGGTTGTGATAGTCATCAATAGTAACAAGAATACGCATCTCAAAATGGTCATTAGTGCCACTACAGGCTCTCAATGCAAATCACTAGGATCACTACCAAATCTCACTATGGACATATCACTATCACTAGATATAAGTGAGAGATGTTTTCTTTGGCTTACTAGGGTGTATATTTAGTTAGGAAACTAGAATATACTCCCCCAAGCTCGTATAACCTATATTTATAAGATCCTAAGGCCCAACTAGCTATTGGAACCAACTCCTGCCAGATTGTGAGACGTTGGACTGTCCCACGCCCTAGCATTGGACCAAAATGCATGGGTTGATGCCCTCTGATACAAATACATGTACTAGTAGTTTAAATGTTGCCATTGTCGACCAATAATTATCTACATGTATAGTTTAACTCTGACACCTCTAAGGGCAGTCAAATGAAACCCTCAAGGTCCAACAACTTGTGCAAAACAAACCTAGGAGCATCCAAGCCTCGTCGTACTAGTTTGATGACCACCATCAGACCAATGTCCATGGTCCGACAACCTTGTTCCAGTCACAATAGTTACCTAAAAATGGAAACCTAGGTGAATAGTGTGACCCCCTAGGTTAATAGTGTGCTCATACCATTCGATATCGTGATTTTCTCAACAATCGTACCAAAGAGCACATGTTTGATGCATTCTAGAGACTAACCAGAGAGCAACACTAACTGTCGGACTAGTCTGACGACAACACTAACTGTCGGTCTAGTCCGACGAGGGTCGTTGGACCAAAGTCTAGGGTCTCATGATCTCTATATCAGCGCACTAGGATTAGCCACTAAACTAATGTTGTCCAGTCCAACACCACTAATAGTGAGGGTCTAACATCTACTGTTTGAATCATTTCTTTCAACCTTCTTCATATGTTCCAAACAATAAGGAATATGAATTGTCCTAAACCAATGATGTCTAATGTGATTTTCCACAACTTCATTAAGTTCTAATGCAAATATACGAGTTTATCTCACCTAATAGCACATAAGAAATTGTCTTAAACCTTGAGTTCCCTCTTAATAGTACAACTACCTATCCTAAACCCAATTACATACTATATTGTGTTTTGACCGATAAAACAAAATGGCATGCTTATATCCTTGCCTTGCATCATGCTTTTACGTCTTCCTGCATGTCCCTGCTTTTGCAGCATCAATGACCATCTTAGACCCAACAATTTTAGATATCTCACTAGTATGGTGCTTGTGCGCTGCAACGGAACACAAACTATTCGTTAAATGCTTATTACCTATGCATATCTATGTTCTTGAAGCGGCGTGGTAGACTGGTTACCTCATTTAAACCATTGAATTTCCATGGCATAAGAACCTACAAAATATCAATCATTAGGATTACAAAGAAGTACCCATTATAAATATCAATAATAAGAATCTGCGTCTCCCGCCCAATGGTGGCCTCGGGCAAGCCATGACTGCATCTCCCGTCTGAGGTTGGCCTCGGGTGAGGCGTGACTGCATGTCCCATCCGAGGTGACCGCGTCTCTCGCCCGAGGGTGGCATTTGGCAAGCCGTGACTGTGTCTCCCGCCCGAGGTTGGTCTCGGGCGAGACGTGATTGCGTCTCCTGCTCGAGGTTGGCCTCGAGCGAGGAGTGACTACGTCTCTGAAAAGGGAAATGGCCTTAAACCATTTATTATATTGTTTTTTGTGCTTGATGACCATCACAACCGTTCGGACTAACTAGTTCACCTAGTCTTTGATTCACAGGTTCAAAAGTTCAACAATTTAGTTTCTAAGTCGCAATCAGCTCAGATCCAACCAGATAGGGGTAAAACATGGAATAGATGAACTACCAATAGTTCTACTCTTTGGATAAGTTCTAAATACCCTGAGAAACCTATTCAACACTTCTAGAGAGGTTGCAAAGCTCAGAATCAACATCTCTCTATTTTGGAGCTAGTTTGAGCAAAAGAAGAAATATGAGTTAAAGAATTAAGATGTTCAAGATCCTTGACTTAGACTAGATGGAAAGCCACTAGAGATATTTTTCTAAGTCATAGGATCTCTCTCAAGTTTAGCCAAAGCAACTTGGAGAAGATTGTTCAAAGATCAACAACAAGTCGGAAACTCAAGTTCTGAAATCGCCAAATGCGGACCGTCCGGCCCCTTCTAGCGGACCATCCGCAACCCCACTATAACTTCGGACAGGAACTATAAATCGTGGACAGTCCGACTACAAATCGTAGACCGTCCAACTATAAAAGCATGGACCGTCCAGCTATAATTCTTGGACCGTCTGCACGTGAAGATCTGGCTCAGTCCGAACGTGATAAGTTGAGAAAAAGGATTTTTACAGCTGGCGCGGATCGTCTGAGACCAAGGGCAGACCGTCCGTGTATCGTCACCAAGGAAAGACAAATGTTGATCTAGCCATTGGGTTGTCAGACATAACCGTTGCGATGTCAGATCTGACCGTTGGAGGGTCGCTGACCGTCTAGGCCCTAACCATGGACCGTCCGCCAGTGCAGATTTTGGCACATGCGCTATAACAGCTATATGGGTAATTGAGGGCTATAAAAGCCACCCAACCAGCCTGTTCATATGATTCATTGATCTATATCATACACAATAGTTGGGTATTCACTCCTATCCACTAGAGCAACACTTCTATACACATCAAAGCCTCATAAGTGCCACAAAAGAGAGATCAAGCAAGAAAGAGCTACTCGTGTGTGTTTAGCGATAGTTGAAAGGGAAATGTGCCCTTGTACCATTTCTAGTATATTTTGGTGATTAAGTGCCCAACACATATTGAGTGAGTAATTATATGCCAAATGATGGATGAAGTGCAAATCGACAAGAAGGTATGGTTCTAGACTTAGTACATTGGTTTTTGTGTACTAATATATTTGTCTAAGTGCTAGAATCAGGAAAAGAAAAGGATTGGAAAAGAGTTGGTTGTGCCTGTGTACAGCCAACTACTGCTCAGTCTGGGTGCACCGGACTGTCCGGTGGTGCACCGGACAGTGTCCGGTGCGCCAGGCTGGGCTCTGGCGAACTGGCCACTCTCGGAAATTCATCGGCGGCGTACGGCTATAATTCACCGGACTGTCCGGTGAGCCAACGGCCGCCAGCGCAACGGTCGGCCGCCAAATCCGCGGGCGACGCGTGGCCCGCACCAACGGTCGGCAGGGTGCACCGGACTGTCCGGTGTGCACCGGACAGTGTCCGGTGCGCCAACGGCTACAACTCTGCAACGGTCGGTTGTGCCATTTTAGGAAGGCAATCTGCACCGGACACTGAACAGTGTCTGTCCGGTGGTGCACCGGACTGTCCGGTGCGCCACCCGACAGAAGGCAAGAATTGCTTTCCCAGATTGCCTCCAACGGCTCCTAGCTGCCTTGGGGCTATAAAAGGGACCCCTAGGCGCATGGAGGAGATACCCAAGCATACTTTGAGCATTCTAAATCTTTCACATTTCGTCTTCGCGCACTTGATTGACTTTCTTAGTGATTTGAGCTCCGTTCTAGTGGTGAACTTGTTGCGATTCATTCGAGCTCAAGTCTTGGCTGTGTGTGTGCGTATTGCTGTGGATTTG
This sequence comes from Zea mays, assembly GCF_902167145.1. Classification (NCBI taxonomy): domain Eukaryota; kingdom Viridiplantae; phylum Streptophyta; class Magnoliopsida; order Poales; family Poaceae; genus Zea; species Zea mays. The sequence continues at coordinate 91,353,718 of NC_050105.1, forward strand.
TGTGTGTTGCTTCCCTCCCTTACTCTAGTGCTTTAACTTTGATCTTTATTGTAAGGGCGAGAGACTCCAAGTTGTGGAGATTCCTCGCAAACAGGAAAGAGTATAAGAAAGAAAACAACCGTGGTATTCAAGTGGATCATTGGATCACTTGAAAGGGGTTGAGTGCAACCCTCGTTCATTGGGACGCCACAACGTGGAGTAGGCAAGTGTTATACTTGGCCGAACCATGGGATAAATCATTGTGTCTCTTGTGCTTGTTTTCTTTGTGACCAGTGTGTTTCACAAGAGCTCGGTCCTTAGCCACTTAATTCCATTGTGCTAACACTTAACCAAGTCTTGTGGCTATAAGTTTAAGTTTTTACAGGATCACCTATTCACCCCCCCCCCTCTAGGTGCTCTCAATTGGTATCAGAGCCGTTCTCTTCACGAAAGGGACTAATCGCCCGAAGGGATAGATCCTAAGGGAAAGGGGATGGTGGTCAACGACAAGACAAAGGAGTCCATCGTCAACGAGCCAAGAGATGATAAGTCCTCGGACTCTGGCTCGAGTCATAAGAAAAGAGACAGGAAGAAAAAGAGGCGCATTAAGAAGATCGTCTACTACGACAGTGACGGGTCTTCTTCTTCCCCGAGAGACGACGACGACAAGAAAAAGAAACTGGTTAACTCAAACTTTTCATTTGATTATTCCCGTATTCCGGTTAACTCCAATGCTCATTTACTTTCAATTCCACTTGGGAAACCTCCGCACTTTGATGGAGAAGACTACTCATTTTGGAGTCATAAAATGCGTAGTCACCTATTCTCTCTCCATCCAAGTATTTGGGAGACTGTTGAAAACGGAATGCTTTTTGATAGTACTGACAATCCCGTTTTCATTAATGAGCAAATCCATAAAAATGCACAAGCTACTACTGTTTTGCTAGCATCCTTGTGCAGGGACGAATACCACAAGGTGAGCGGCTTGGATAACGCCAAGCAAATTTGGGACACCCTCAAGATTTCTCATGAGGGGAACGACGCCACCATGATCACCAAGATGGAGTTGGTGGAAGGCGAACTGGGAAGGTTCGCAATGATCAGGGGAGGAGCCAACCCAAACGTACAACAGGCTGAAGACCCTGCTCAACAAGATCAGGAGCTATGGAAGCACGAGATGGACGGACCACGACATCGTCCGACTTATGCTCAGGTCCTTCACCGTCCTTGATCCTCATCTTGTGAACTCGATTCATGAAAATCCTAGGTACACGAAGATGACGCCCGAGGAAATACTCGGAAAGTTTGTAAGCGGGCGTATGATGATCAAGGAAGCAAGATACGTTGATGAGGCATTGAATGGCCCAATGCCCATCTACGAGCCTCAAACCGTTGCTCTTAAAGCAACAAGCAGTCAGGAGGCGCTACCTAGCAAGGTGGCGCAAGTTGAAGCGGCCGGGCTAAATGAGGACGAAATGGCCCTCATTATCAAGCGCTTCAAGACGACGCTAAAAGGACGAAAGGAGCATCCCAACAAGAGCAAAGCAAAGGGAAAGCGCTCCTGTTTTAAATGTGGTAAGACTGGTCATTTCATAGCAAATTGTCCCGATAATACAAATGACCGGGAACAAGAAAGGAATGGGAAGAGGGAGAAAAAGAAGAACTACAAGAAGATGAAGGGCGAGGCGCACCTTGGCAAAGAGTGGGACTCGGATTGTTCTTCGTTCGACTCCAACGACGAAGGACTCGCCGCCTCGGCCTTCAACAAGTCATCGCTCTTCCCCAACGAGCGCCACACTTGCCTAATGGCAAAGGAGAAGAAGGTAAACACTCGAGAAACTCCTAAGTACTCTACTTCTAGTGATGAGGACTCTAGTGATGATGAAGTAGATTACACTAGCTTGTTCAAAGGATTATATAGAGCTAAAGTAGAAAAGATTAATGAGTTGATTGATGCATTGAATGAAAAAGATAGACTGCTAGAGAGGCAAGAGGACATCTTGTATGAGGAACATGACAAATTTGTTAGTGTTCAAAAGTCTCTTGCCTTAGAGATTAAAAGGAATGAATTACTATCTTCTGAGTTATCTATTTGCAATGAATCTATTTCTAGCTTGAATATTTTGAATGATGATTTAAATGCTAAGCTAGAAGTAGTTAATAAATCTAGTCCTTGTGTAGAGCACGTTGTGATTTGTAATAGGTGTAAGGATTTCAATATTGATGCATGTGTTGAGCACCTTACTTCTATTGCAAAATTAAATGATGAAGTGGCAAGTCTTAATGCCCAACTTAAGACTTGCAAAGATGACTTTGACAAATTAAAATTTGCTAGGGATGCCTACACCATTGGTAGACATCCCTCAATTAAGGATGGGCTTGGCTTTCGAAGGGAAGCCAAGAACTTAACAAGTCAAAGGGCTCCCATTCTCAACAAGGAGAAAGGGAAGGCTCCTATGGTTAGTAGTAGTCAAAAGAATCATGCATTTATTTATGATAGAAAATTTTCTAGGAATGCTCATTATAATAGGAGTTATAATGCTTATGATTCACATGCCATGATTGTTCCAAGTTCTTCCTTTGTGCATAGTAGAAATATGCCTAGAAACAATGTTGTTCATCATGTGCCTAGGAAAATGCAAAATGAATCTACTACCATTTTTCATGCCTGCAACACTGATTTTGTACTCTCATGTAAAAATAAGAAAGTGGTTGCTAGGAAATTGGGGGCCAAATGCAAGGGAGACAAGACTTGCATTTGGGTCCCTAAGGCTATTGTTACTAACCTTGTAGGACCCAACAAGAGTTGGGTACCTAAAACCCAAGCCTAATTTGCCTTGCAGGTTTATGCATCCGGGGGCTCAAGCTGGATTATCGACAGCGGATGCACAAACCACATGACGGGGGAGAAGATGTTCTCCTCCTACGTCAAGAGCAAAGATTCCCAGGATTCGATCATCTTTGGAGATGGGAACCAAGGCAAGGTTAAAGGTCTAGAAAAGATAGCTATTTCATCCGAGCATTCCATATCTAATGTGTTCTTAGTTGAATCGCTCGGGTATAACTTGTTGTCCGTTAGTCAACTATGTAATATGGGTTACAAACTTACAATTGCTTATTCACCAATGTAGATGTGTCTGTCTTTAGAAGGAGTGATGGATCATTAGCTTTTAAGGGTGTACTAGATGGCAAACTCTATTTAGTTGATTTTTCGAAGGAGGAGGTTGTTCTAGATGTATGCTTAATCGCTAAGACTAGCATGGGTTGGCTGTGGCATCGCCGTCTAGCACATGTTGGGATGAAGAACCTTCATAAACTTCTAAAGGGAGAACATGTGTTAGGTCTAACCAATGTAACTTTCGAAAAAGATAGACCTTGTGCAGCTTGTCAAGCAGGTAAACAGGTGGGAAGTACTCATCACAACAAGAATGTGATGACCACATCAAGACCTCTGGAGCTACTTCACATGGACCTCTTCGGACCCGTCGCCTACCTCAGCATCGGGGGAAGTAAGTATGGTCTTGTTATTGTTGATGATTTTTCCCGCTTCACTTGGGTATTCTTTTTGCAGGATAAATTAGAAACCCAAGGGACCCTTAAGCGCTTCCTAAAGAAAGCTCAAAATGAATTTGAGCTCAAGGTGAAAAAGATAAGAAGCGACAACGGGTCCGAGTTCAAGAACCTTCAAGTGGAGGAGTATCTTGAGGAGGAAGGAATCAAGCACGAGTTCTCCGCCCCCTACACACCACAACAAAATGGTGTGGTAGAGAGGAAGAACAGGACGCTCATAGACATGGCGAGGACGATGCTTGGAGAATTCAAGACGCCCGAGCGGTTTTGGTCGGAAGCTGTGAACACGACTTGCCATGCCATAAACCGGGTCTACCTTCATCGCCTCCTCAAGAAGACGTCGTACGAACTTCTAACCGGTAACAAACCCAACGTTTCATATTTTCGTGTATTTGGGAGCAAATGATACATTCTTGTGAAGAAAGGTAGGAACTCCAAATTTGCTCCCAAAGCTATAGAAGGGTTTTTGTTAGGTTATGACTCAAATACAAAGGCGTATAGAGTCTTCTACAAATCATCGGGTTTGGTTGAAGTCTCTAGCAATGTTGTATTTGATGAAACTATTGGCTCTCCAAGAGAGCAAGTTGATCTAGATGATGTAGATGAAGATGATGTTCCAATGGACGCAATTCGCACCATGGCGATCGAAAATGTGCGACCACAGGAACACAAAGAGCAAGATCAACCTTCTTCCTCAACGACGGTGCACCCCCCAATTCAAGATGATGAACAGGTTTCTCAAGATGAGGCGTGTGATCAAGGGGGAGCACAAGAAGAACAAGTTGAGGAGGAAGAAGCACCACTGGCCCCTCCAACCCAAGTCCGAGCGACGATTCAAAGGAATCATCCCGTCGACCAGATTTTGGGTGATATAAGCAAGGGAGTAACTACTCGCTCTAGATTAGCTAATTTTTGTGAGCATTACTCGTTTGTCTCTTCTATTGAGCCTTTTAGGGTAGAAGAAGCCTTGCTAGATCCGGACTGGGTGTTGGCCATGCAGGAAGAGCTAAACAACTTCAAGCGAAATGAAGTTTGGACCCTGGTGCCACGTCCCAAGCAAAACGTTGTGGGAACCAAGTGGGTGTTCCACAACAAACATGATGAGCACGGGGTGGTGACAAGGAACAAGGCTCGACTTGTGGCAAAAGGTTATGCCCAAGTCGCAGGTTTGGACTTTGAGGAGACTTTTGCTCCTGTGGCTAGGCTAGAGTCTATTCGCATTTTGTTAGCCTATGCCGCTCACCATTCTTTCAGGTTGTTCCAAATGAATGTGAAGAGCGCTTTCCTCAATAGGCCAATCAAGGAGGAGGTGTACGTAGAGCAACCCCCTGGCTTTGAGGACGAACGGTACCCCAACCACGTGTCTAAGCTCTCTAAGGCGCTCTATGGACTTAAGCAAGCCCCAAGAGCATGGTATGAATGCCTTAGATATTTTCTAATTGCTAATGCATTCAAGGTTGGGAAAGTCGATCCAACTCTTTTCACTAAGACGTGTGATGGTGACTTATTTGTGTGCCAAATTTATGTCGATGACATAATATTTGGTTATACTAACCAAAAGTCTTGTGAGGAGTTTAGCAGGGTGATGACTCAGAAATTCGAGATGTCGATGATGGGTGAGTTGAACTACTTCCTTGGGTTCCAAGTGAAGCAACTCAAGGACGACACCTTCATCTCCCAAACGAAGTATACGCAAGACTTGCTCAAGCGGTTTGGGATGAAGGACGCAAAGCCCGCAAAGACTCCAATGGGAACCGACGGACATGTCGACCTCAACAAAGAAGGTAAGTCTGTTGATCAAAAGGCATACCGGTCTATGATAGGTTCCTTGCTTTACTTATGTGCTAGTAGACCAGATATTATGCTTAGCGTTTGCATGTGTGCTAGATATCAATCCGACCCAAGGGAATGTCACCTTGTGGCCGTTAAGCGGATTCTTAGATATTTAGTTGCTACGCCTTGCTTCGGGATCTGGTATCCAAAGGGGTCTACCTTTGACTTGATTGGATATTCAGACTCCGATTATGCTGGGTGCAAGGTCGATAGGAAGAGTACATCAGGGACGTGCCAATTCCTAGGAAGGTCCCTAGTGTCTTGGAGTTCTAAGAAACAAACTTTCGTTGCCCTATCCACCGTTGAGGCCGAGTACGTTGCAGCAGGACAGTGTTGCGCGCAACTACTTTGGATGAGGCAAACCCTCCGGGACTTTGGCTACAATCTGAGCAAAGTCCCACTCCTATGTGACAATGAGAGTGCAATCCGCATGGCGGATAATCCTGTTGAACATAGCCACACTAAACACATAGACATCCGGCATCACTTTTTGAGAGACCACCAGCAAAAGAGAGATATCAAAGTGTTTTATGTTAGCATCGAGAACCAGCTAGTCGATATCTTTACCAAGCCTTTAGATGAAAAGACCTTTTGCAGGCTGCGTAGTGAGCTAAATGTCTTAGATTCGCATAACTTGGATTGATCTATAGCATACATGTGTTTTATGTCTTTGATCATGTTCCTTCATGCATATTATTGCTTACTTATTGTGATCAAGTTGTGCAAGCAATCCCCGGACCTCAAAAGTCCATGTGTGAGTGATGCACATATTTAGGGGAGATGTGCTACAACTTGATCCTTTGAAACTAACCATGTGCTTGAGTTTACTCAATCTAGTCTCAAAGGTGGCTTGAAAGGGAAAGGTGAACTTGGACCATGCAAGACTTCCACTGCACTCCGATGAGAGGTGCTCAAGTTCATCTCCATGCTCTTATTGCCTTTTTACTTGTAATCGAAGATTTTGGTGAGGCAATGGGGTTTTAGGGCCAAGATTGATCCAGTTTTGGTGCTTAATGCCAAAGGGGGAGAAAATAAGGCCAAAGCAAACAGATCAGCTACCACTTGGAATTTGTTGAAAAAGAGTAGAGTAGAACTTTTGATTTGTCAAAATAACTCTTACTATCAAAATTTGGTCTCTTGTGGGGAGAATGTTTGATTGTGGGAAAAAGGGGGAGTTTTTGGCTCTTAATCATTTTTACTCTTGGATTATCTCTCCTTGTGTCTAAACATGTGCGTTTAACTTAGAGATAGGAAAATGAATTTGATTTGCAAAAACAAACCAAGTGGTGGCGAAGAACGATCCAAATATGTCAAATCTTGTCAAAGACTATTTTTGTTCTCAATTGCCTTGATGTTGCACTTCCATTTGTTGCTTTTTGATGTGTTGGCATAAATCACCAAAAAGGGGGAGATTGAAAGGGAAATGTGCCCTTGGACCATTTCTAGTATATTTTGGTGATTAAGTGCCCAACACATATTGAGTGAGTAATTATATGCCAAATGATGGATGAAGTGCAAATCAACAAGAAGGTATGGTTCTAGACTTAGTACATTGGTTTTTGTGTACTAATATATTTGTCTAAGTGCTAGAATCAGGAAAAGAAAAGGATTGGAAAAGAGTTGGCTGTGTACAGCCAACTACTGCTCAGTCTGGGTGCACGGACTGTCCGGTGGTGCACCGGACAGTGTCCGGTGCGCCAGGCCGGGCTCTGGCGAACTGGCCACTCTCGGGAATTCGTCGGCGGCGTACGGCTATAATTCACCGGACTGACCGGTGGTGCACCGGACTGTCCGATGAGCCAACGACCGCCAGCGCAATGGTCGGCCGCCAAATCCGCGGGCGACGCGTGGCCCGCACCAACGGTCGACAGGGTGTACCGGACAGTGTCCGGTGCGCCAACGGCTACAACTCTGCAACGGTCGGCTATGCCATTTTAGGAAGGCGATCTGCACCGGACACTGAACAGTGCATGTCTGGTGCGCCACCCGACAGAAGGCAAGAATTACCTTTCCAGATTGCCTCCAACGGCTCCTAGCTGCCTTGGGGCTATAAAAGGGACCCCTAGGCGCATGGAGGAGATACCCAAGCATACTTTGAGCATTCTAAATCTTTCACATTCCGTCTCCGCGCACTTGATTGACTTTCTTAGTGATTTGAGCTCCGTTCTAGTGGTGAACTTGTTGTGATTCATTCGAGCTCAAGTCTTGGCTGTGTGTGTGCGTATTGTTGCGGATTTGTGTGTGTTGCTTCCCTCCCTTACTCTAGTGCTTTAACTTTGATCTTTATTGTAAGGGCGAGAGACTCCAAGTTGTGGAGATTCCTCGTAAACGGGAAAGAGTATAAGAAAGAAAACAACTGTGGTATTCAAGTGGATCATTGGATCACTTGAAAGGGGTTGAGTGCAACCCTCGTTCATTGGGACGCCACAACGTGGAGTAGGCAAGTGTTGTACTTGGCCGAACCACGGGATAAATCATCGTGTCTCTTGTGCTTGTTTTCTTTGTGACCAGTGTGTTTCACAAGAGCTCGGTCCTTAGCCACTAATTAATTCCATTGTGCTAACACTTAACCAAGTCTTGTGGCTATAAGTTTAAGTTTTTACAGGATCACCTATTCGCCCCCCTCTAGGTGCTCTCAATAGTGCCTTGTGAGAATCACTGAGAGAAAGTGTGTGCTACCTCTTGTGATCATTTGAGTGTGAAGTTTTGACTCCCATTCATTGTAAAGCTAGCAAGAGCCCCTTATCTTTGTTGCTAGCCTTGTGGAGACTTCGATCTTTTGTTGACAAAGAAAAAGGAACACTCACCTATCTTGGTGGCCGTTGGAGAGAGGGAAAGGGTTGAAAAAGACCCGACCTTTATGGACTCCTCAACGGGGATTATGTTCTTGGTGAACCAAACCTCGATAAAACAAATCACTCCTGTCACTTATGTTTATTACTTGTGATTTGTTTGTCTTCTCCCTCTGTAAGTTCTCTTTCACTATTCTTTGTTGATATTACTTTGTGTTGCTTCAAGTTAAATTCTCATATATAGAAGCAACGCCTTGCAAGAAAGAACTTGTGTTATTCCTCTTCTTATCTAAGCCCTCTTGCTTTATTCTACATAGATATTTTAGTTGTGTTGCTTTGTGTTAATTCTGCATTTTTGAAAGCAATACTTTTGCAAGCAAAGGACTTAGTTTTATACTCCGATAATTGTACATCTTGTTCTAACCTCTAATCGAGGGATCAAGTTTTGTGTTAAAGTTATAAAATTCAGGTTTCGCCTATTCACCCCCCTCTAGGCGACTATCAGTATCCCGTCCGAGGTGACTACGTCTCCCGCTCGAGGTTGGCCTCAAGCGATCCGTGACTGGGTATCCCACCCGAAGTTGGCATCGGGCGAGGCATGACTGTGTCTCCCGCCCGAGACCACCCTCGGGCAAGCCGTGACTACGTCTCCCGGCTGAGGGTGGCCTCAGGTGAGTTGTGACTGTGTCTCCCGCCCGAGGGCGGCCTCGGGCGAGTCATGACTGCACCTTCCGCTCGAGGTTGGCCTCGGGCGAGCCGTGACTACGTCTCCCGGCTGGGGTTGGCCTCGGACGAGTCCTGATTGCGTCTCCCGCTCGAGGGTGGCCTCGGGGAGTCATGGCTGCGTCTCTCGCTCGAGGTTGGCCTCGAGCGAGTCGTGACTGAGATCAAGGCGATGAACTCATTGGGACTAAATTAGCGAGGGAGGGGAGCACCGACCTAGGGCCCGTAGACCGGATCAAAGGCGATGAACTCATCGACGTCGGTGTTGGCCACTTGAGGAGGGGCTCAGCGTGGTGTGGATCTACAGGGGGCTGGGCGCGGATCTTTGGTCGTCGTAGGCACGGATCTCTGGTCGTCGCGAGCGCGACAATCTCGGGGGTCCTCCGGGCATAGCTTGACTCGACCTCAGATTCGACGACAGCCACCACAGCCGTTGCGACCTCCATCTTGGTCGCACGCTCTGCCGTCTTCAAATGGCACATGCTTCGGCGTCTTCACTTGGGTGCGCCCTGCCACTGTGGCCTGGACGACTTGGGCCCTAGGCTGACCTTCCACTCCTTTTATGGCATTGCCACATGCCCACCGCTCGCCTCTTCGGTGGGTGGCGCGGCCTCGGTGTCCTCACCCAGGCCGCGCGCAATGTTGAGATCCCATGCGACGGCGGGATCAGCGAGAATGTGAAGCACTCCACCACACGAAACGTGCCTCCGCCGCCGCGAGCAGCAGAAGCAGTGGTGGGGGAGTTCGGGGCGCGCGCGACACTAATATGTCGTGCGACGGCAGGCTCGGCGAGAAGAAGGTGGAGCGTGACATGACCATTGAGGTGACGACATCCATCTAGGGTTATGGTTTGTGGTGGGTTGCGACTGCGAGATGGTGGGGAGAAGGGCGTGAGGGATGAAGCAGTCTCCGGGGGCGAGCATCGTGCCTTGATGGCGGTGGCAGAGGCGGGGTGGGTGTGTGGGGCATCGCGAGGGCAGGGGTGCGAGACTGGGATCGTGCGGTGGGGGGGGGGGACGCACGGCGGGGGCAGGCGGGGGCGTGGTTGGTGTGGACGCTGACCTTAGGGTCTTAAAAGAGTAGTATAGATTTTCCTTAGTTTTATCAATTTATTTCCCTGGTGAGCACTTGTTCTTCTTTTATGGACTTTAATCCAATATCATTAACAACACTTAGAATATAGGTTAGTGCAATGGTTGTCTCAATTACCAAAACCACATATGTAGCTTTCGACCTTACCTAACTAAAATAGAAGAAATATCATTTTGGTTGGTGTCCGAGGTTATCTTGAGGTTTCTGTCTAGCTAGAATCTCACCCAACCTTGTCCAGCTAGAATAGAAGAAGGGTTTGTGCCTAACCTTGCTTAGCTAGAATAGAAGGAATAACAGTTTGGTTGGTGGCCTGACCTTGCCCAACTAGAATAGCAGAAGGGTGCCACTTTGGTTTGTGGACAAGCTTATCTTCGAGTTTGTGCTGACAAGAAAATTTCTTGCTATCATAGGATAGCCAATATAGCTCACCTAGTGGTGAAGTTTAGTTAGGACCAAAGAGAATCATGGCTACCCGTAAGCTAAAAAGATCTAATAAAATATTTATTTTGATTCAAATTTCAGAACTAAGGATAGGATGCGTTTGAGCTGTGGCTTTTGAAAAAACTTATGTGGATTGTGGGATGTGGAAAAGTTACCGTGAGTTATGAGTTGTAGGAAAGTTGAAAGCCATTTAGTTTAACAACTGCAGCTTTTCAAAAACAAATGTTGTTGGCCTAAAGCAGTAATGATTTTTCAACCTTTTAGTTGGCTTTTAGCTTTTACAAAAGTAAAAACATGTAGATCGTCTACAAGGCACTCCCCAAACATGACCTCGATTTTGTCTGGTGATACAAACGTAACCCACTCAAAACTATAGCCTAATTTCTATCTCATGCCGCGAAGAACGATTTTAGTTGCTGCCGAATGGTCAACAGCTGAGAACATGACGTTTTTCTTGAGAAAACAAAAGTTTCTCTTTATAATAGATACAAGTTCATGGAGTGGAGAGGAAGCGCCAAAACCAACGGCCTGCAGGTCTGACTCTGACTCGCGCACAAACAGCTCCGACAAATGCATACATTAAATTTCAATTTTCAAATCAAAACTCAGATCATCTGAGTTCAGGTCTTGCAGTTGGAAACAAGTGGGTTCCGTTTCCGGTCCTTGGCCTGCCATCAGATGCCTTGCTTTGCGTCACTCATCTGAACCTGGGAAGGTGCAGGTGCTAGGCCGGCAGTGTACCAAGGTGCCGTTTGGTTCAAAAAATGTAACGCAAATGGTAATGGTAATGGTTTCGGCTCGATTACTGTCGGTAACAAATTTGAATAGCTGGTATTAAATTTTAGTGTGGTATCTGATTACGGTTAGACTAAAACAAACATAATTTAACGTTATCCGTTACCCATTACGTTACAAATATGTGAACCAAACGGCACCTCAAGTTCACACAATCCAGCTCTAGCCATCTGACATCTCCAAAACAACAGAATACATAACATTTCATCAAACACTCAACAGTCTCTGGCTAATTACTTACCACCCAGGTTCAGCTGAGAAGGGGGCGAAAACAGGCTACAACACATATGAACACCTACACTACAAAATTTACAGACGAGGAAAACAAAAGGTTAGGCCCGCATTACTCAATCACCCAGCACATGGCAGCACAGGAATACTTTAGCATATGGCTTACATACATATACAGTGGTCTTGAGCTGCTAAGGCTCGGGAAACAGAAGCATGATTTAGTTAGAAAAACTATGCACCGAACCTGTTCGCCTATCTACGGCGACGCTTGGGTACAGGGACAAACCGGTCCTGCACGGTGTCCTTCAACCACCGCGACGAGCGGGTCTGTTTGACTCGGTCCAAGAAAAGGCGGTGCCTGCACAAACATCGACAGAGAAGAATTTTAATCTATGGAGGAAAACTAGTGCAGAGAATGCATGTTCCGATGGTTCAAGCAAGCTTTTAGGCTCACTCACCTCTCGTACTCCAGCTTCTGAATGACGATACCGTTTAGCAGAAACTCCACGCTGAAAACACTCGCACCTGTTGGGTACATTAGCTGAATGCCCAGATCCTGAGAAGAAAACAGTATGGTATGCGTGGTGTGTGTAGTATGTCTGACCTTTCTCGAGCAGCGGTGCACAGGTTTGGTAGTCTTCTTCACATGAGATAACCAGTAGGTCCGGAGCTACTTCCTTCTCATTCATTATGGACCGTCCTACCCTCTCCAGTGGCTGCAAATCCAAAAAAAACAAAGGTTAGGTGTGTTGTTAAGGTAAACCATGAAAACAAAGGCACTCATAAGGAACGGGAACTAGTTGCTAAGATAAACCATGTACCATGTTAAAAATGCTAAAGAAACTTCATGACAGAAGGATGCCTACCTAAAAGATTTTTTCAACTTTAGAGCAGTAAGATCAAACATACAATTGCTATTATCACATATGAGAAAAAAAACTAATCTTTCCCTGTATAAAAGGATTCATCAGCCATTTAACTTGATAACCATTTTATTCGAATTTTAGTGTACCAGGTTGCATTAGTTTATTTGTTTTAGAACGCTCTTGCTGATACAAATCGCAAAGATGGCGACAGAAAAAGATTCCACAGAAAGTCATGTTTTCCTAATAAGAGTATTTATATTTTCTGAATAACATATATCATTATCCTTTACATATTAACCAGTAGGGACCCCCTAGTGTTTCCTACAAAACAATTATTATTATATAACTAATCCAGTCATTGTTAGCATGTAGTTCAAATTTCAAACACAAACAAAAGTTTAAAATATTTTTGGGAAATAAAATACGGCTGACCTGCCCCGATGATGCTTTGACCAAGCTAGTCACCACTGCTTGACTTGGTTTCACATTTGATGTTACAAAAACTCGTTTTCCCTGTAAATAAATTTTCAGTAAAAACGAATCGAGGATAGGCATAGATGAAATAGCATTACAAAATTCACAATACCAGCAGAAGAGGATGATTGCAAGCTGAGGCCAGTGATATAGGCATGCTGAAACCTATCTCTTTTTCCTTCTTTTCATCCCTCAGAATATACTTCCTCTCATCAATAAAACAACCTGCTTCTCCACAATTTTCAAGCCACATCGATGTAACTATTGGCTTGCCAATAGTTATTGCTTCTAGCATGTTCTTTGTGCGGCAGAATCTATCTGCAACAAAGTGTGTTGCATCGGCCATTGAAAATGCTTCAGAACCTCGTAAGCGTGCCAAGATCTACAACATAGGTCATCATGAATGTCTCATTCAAAGTGATGATTACTAACAAGAATATATATAGAAATAATATAGTTACCTTCTTCTGACGCTTGACAACATCATCATCCAAATGATGGCTTAATAGAATACTGACATGGGCCATATCCTTCCTTCTTCTAGAATCTTTTCTCTGCTGATTTGGTAGTACATTTTCAGGATCTAGCTTCAGCAATTCTCTCGCAACAGAAGCTTTTGACAAGTTTCTACTTGAGCCTTTTGATGGATTCGCAGGACTAAAAGTGGGTGACAATTCATTAACCACTTTTGACGGTGTTTTCATGGAACGATTTGGAACTTGAGGATTGTTTTCTGGTGATTTACTTGTATCCTCGTCATGGGAGGATTCCTTCGGTCTCTGTGCAGAGCTAATGACATCAGAAGAAGTTTTGCTGTCACCACATACAGAAAAATTAAGTACAGGAGAAGCAGCTAATGACTTCTCTAATATGCTGGACAGCATAGAAGCTGATCTCCCATGGGAAGGTTCCCTCTTTGCATACTTTAGCAGGTCAGAAACACTTCTTACAAAAATCCGCCTTTTCTTGTATGGTCTTGCCACTTCTGATGGTATTTCATGATTTGCAGCTGCTGCAGAAGTTGACAGTATCAATTTTGTAGGCGTTCTTCGCCGTTTGGGATGCAATGGGATATCTCTGCAGGTAACATCAGTTGTTGGTTCAACTCTGTGTGTTTCAAGGTTTTGAGCATTATTTACACTGGTCCGTTGAGTGCTTCCATCCTTAGATTGCTGAAGATCTTGATCATTATTTGTACAAATCTGCTCTGTGCTTTCTTTTTCAAAATAACTCAAACCAGATTCAATTGCAATTCGGTTATTTTGCACTTGCTGAATAGTGGAGCTGTCACCGGTCAATTTCTTGCCTCTCCTCAAGTGTTTATTAGAGAACTCGATAAATGCAGAAGGGTCATTCCTACCACAATGCCTAGTTCGGTGAGCAATAGGTGTCCCGTGGTACTTATTTTCATCAATAAATTCCTTTGAAACTTTGCTTTTCTCAGGTACAGACTTTGTTTGCTTATGCTTCACTTTTACTATAGGCTCAGAACTTTCTTGCACCTTTGATCCTCTTAGTCTTTCTTTCTGAGGCTTGGTACTGAAGTCAGGTACTTTTCTTCTCTTAGAACGTGTTGTGACACCTTCCTGGATGTTGCTAGTTCTCTGAGAACCATTCTTCAAATGACTTTTAGCTATTCCAGACTTCTCAGCCATCGTATCTCTATTGAGCAGAGGTTGATCTTCAGCAGATAAACTTTTAGCAGGTGAACATTGTACCAGGGCCTCCATAGCTTCAACAGCCATTTGAGTATCTGGACCAACATCATTCAAAGCTACATCAGCCCTTTCCTGTTCTTCCAACGATTTGGCATTTGATAGGTTATCTAAGTCCTTCAAAAGGTTTTTCTTAGTCCTGCTTCCATAAGCCTGCTTACTCTTTACGTCACTTTTGAATAGTCTTGAATGTGATAAAGGAATAGTTTCCAACCTCCCAGGTAGTTTGGAATTTCTTTTGTTCATGGCTTCCCCTATTTTATTTTCTCCACATGATTTTTTTGTGGAAGGTTTCTTTGCTCTGGTATAATGACTCTTTGGTTCACCTCTACCAATTGGTTTTGGCAACAAGATGTCTCTGTTTTTACTGAAAAAGTCACCTCCTCCCTCATCTTCAAGGTTATCCACAAATTCAAATATTTCGGCCTTCCCATTTGAACTTCTACCAAGGTCAACCTTCTCAGCCAACATTAAAGTACCCCTCTTACTTGAAGCATGTGGCTTTGCTATTTCCAATTTATTTGGGATGGTTTCTTGAGATGATAATCCACAATTTATTGAAATCAACCTGTCCACAACATCAAAAGCATTTGCTTGTGACAGATCACCAGGCTCTTGTGATCCAGCGTAGCTTAATCCAGCAAGACATCTGCTGTTCTTTTCTCCATCCTCAGCTGTTGTGTCAGCAAAAAGCTTTTTTGCCGTTGAGCACTTGTCTCTGCTTTTAGCTCCACCTTTATCATGGTTCTGTACATAACCATGAGAGTCATTATCAACCTCACCAAAGGATGTGCTACATTTAGTAGATTGATCTACAACTTTCGGCATGGGGTGTATTGCATCAGAGGCCATTTGTTTCCCTTGCTTCATACAGTTCACAGACATAGTGTCCCGAGGTTCAGAAATTCCACATGTCAGTACTGATGCAACACGAACAAAAGGTACTTTCATATGAAGGTGACCTAGATGTTGCACATATGTTGGCATTAGAAAAAAAATTAAGTGTTGGAATATAATACAAGTGAATTGTCCACCTCCTCCTTTCAGCTAAATATTTTGGGTTGGACTGGTTAGTGCCTTCACTCTAATATGATATCAGAGCCAAAGCTCACGAGTTCGAATCCTGGCTAGCACAATTAAATAAAATAATTGTTGCTCGCACTTATTCCACGTCTGAGACCCAAGAGAGGCTCAACGTGAGGGGGGTGTTGGAATATAATACAAGTGAATTATCCACCTCCTTCTATTAGTTTAAGCTTTTGGGTTGGACTGGTTAGTGTGTTCACTCTAATATTAAGTTTCACTAAGAAGACCAAAAAAAATTAAATCTAATAAACTAAGCATTTCTTAGAAATAAGTGTAGTATATATAAAAGAAAATCAGGTGCAATTCTTCATTATGTTCAAACCAGAGCTCCAGAACACTTTACAAAACTCTAAAAGTGAAGTTCTACCTTTAACATAAGGAACAAAACAAGTGGTCTCTGGAATACTTTGATCTTTAGGCCTCCCTCAAACTCAAAACTGATTAAATTACAGGCACTTCTATAAGAATTTTACATTGTAAATTTTATAGAATGATCGTAATGAATTTCTATGTGACAAAGATAGCAATAACAACAGATTCAGTAGCTGGTAACTAACCTGAATCTGTGTCACCCTCCTCGTCCGTCGATGCATCAGAATCCACCAAATTATTATCATCATGCTTCCTTATCTCTCCAGTTAACCCCTCGATTCTTCCTTCCATTCCGAACTTCACATCCCTTTTATCCATTCCTGACTTCACAACCCTCTCATCCCCTGAGAGGCTCTCATTGTCACTTAGGACAACGGTGCCATCACTCAACTCATAGTCACCTATATCTTCGTCAGAGTCTTCAACCAACTGGGTCTTCCCCCACTCACCAAGATCATGTTCACCATGACCATTTAATCCATCCTTGTCGGCATCCTCCTCAGGTTCCTCAACCAACTGGGTCTCAACCATGTCTCCAACAATGTTGTTCACTCCATCCACCTCACATTTTTCATCCAACTGGGTCTTGGTCCATTTGTTGGCATTATCATCCACGCCACCACCAACGTCGCCTCCTTCTTCATCTTCCACCTGCTTCGTCTTCACTGGGTCACCGTCATTGCCATGATCCTCATCGCCACAGCCACCATCCTCGTTGCCACTATCCATCAACTGTGTCTCCGTCCAATCGCCAGCCACACCCTCCTCCACCTCGTCTATTAACTGGGTCTCAGCATCATCCAGAGGCTGTGTTTCGTCGTACAGGGCCCAATCATCCGCCTCGCGTTGTGTCTCATCGCCATCACTCGGAGGAGAACCTGATGACGCAATGCACATCCACAAAAAAAATAGCGCCTTCACACCAATCGCCCACAGAACCACAACCAATAAACAAGGTGCGCTCACCTAACGGAGGTGTCCCGCCGTCCAGGACTTGGGTATCCCCGCCACCACAGTCATTGCCGGCCTCGCCGCGCATCGCATCACGGGTAGGACAGGGCTTAGTGTTGCGGACGGGGATTCGACCGAACCCCCATAGATACTCGGAGAAAGACGAAGACTGACCCAATCGGACCACGGATGCCTTGGCCCGTAGAGATTGGGCGCAGCGCACGGCACAAACCCAAAACGAATTGAACGGAAGGAGAAGGGAAATCTTGGAACGAAACCGACTCCTAGGACAACCCGCCCCGGCTCCGAAACAGTAAAGGGCGACGAAGTAGAGGAGGAAGAGAGCGACGCCTCTCGACGAGAGGTGCGCACGGCCGGGAAAATATCTGGTCTGTTGTGCGCGAGTTCCGCGGCGGCGATGCGGCGCGCACGGCGAGTCGTGGCGGCGGGAAAAGAGGGAGTTGCGGAGCACGGAGCGGGGAGTACGCGCGGGGACCGGAGGGCAGGGGAAAACCCTGAATTCCTGAACGGCTCGATTTCTACATTCAAAAGAAAGTCGCATGGATGATCAAGATATATAATCTTGTTGGCGCCCATCTAACCGTCGATCACTGCAATATATACCCGTGGTGGTGCTCTCTACAGCAGCCTAGACAGTCCGCAGCCGAGTACCGGACGGTCCGTGGCCTGGCACAGAGGTGAGAGTTCCCTGCTGACGAGCCAGACGGCTCATGCCTGGAGACCGAACGGTCCGCACGTACACAAGGATGACGGTATTTGTCAACAATATCTGGATCTCGCTTCCAGGAGGAACACATCGGGAGGAGAGATCCTAGGTTTATCTTGATATTGGCAGGCCACCTAAGACGCTTCTATACAACGTAGAACCGGAGAGAGGTGAAGATTAGGGGGAGAAAGCTACATTATTGTCTACTCTTAGGTAAAAAGGTAAAGAACGGAAGATATATTAACTGTAATTCGATTGTTGATGTTTACATTCGATTGTACCCCTTAATAATATATAAGGGGGTCTAGACTTATAAGGGGGTCTAGACCCGTTCCTAGGCGTCTCCCAACAGCAACCGCGGATATATAGGGATAAACACGCGCGGAAAATGAATTAGTTGCGCTTGATCCGATCTAATCGCAGATCGTCTGCGTCTAAGGGAAGACCGTTCGCGGGCCGGACCGTCCGATCGTGCCAAGTGTCACAAATGGTGCTCAACACATGCCCCTTGCCTTTTGGATAATCCTTTCGGAGAAGCTGAGCAAACCAAAAGCACTGGTGCAGGTTGGAATCAACTCGATGTGAACATATCAGTTTTCTTAAGCATCTTGTCACATATTAGGGTGATATTGCTTCAGGAAACGATCGTTCAACACCTTGGCAAGTATTCACTTTGCAATGTTTGCAATATGTAGGCGTTACCAGTTATTACCTGTGTGATCTTGTAAAGACCGTCCCAGATTGGCGACCATTTCCCGAATTTTTGGTCTCTGCTCCTTAGTGCCAACATGGTATTCTATATCAGGTCTCCTATTTGGAATGACTTAGTCTTGACCTTCTTATTGTAAGATTTGACGACCATGATCTTGTCTTTCTCGATCTCTCCCAGAGTTGTTGTTGGGTACCTGCGAACAGGGTACCCAAAGAGGCCTGGGGACCTCCCAAAGACGGCCCACCTGTCAGGCAGCTTGGCAGGAAGGTACAAAAGGCCACCTGGGGACAGCCCGCCAAGCCAAGTCGACCCGCCCGCCGAACAAATATCTGTCGAGCAACTCAGCAAGGCGGGGCTGCCGAGCAGCCTGCCTGCCGAGCAACCCAGCGAGGCGAGGCTGCCGACCAACCCAGCGAGGCATGGATGCCGACCAACCTACCCACCGAGCAACCCAGCGAAGTGAGGCTGCCGACCAACCTGCCCGTCGAGCGACCCAGCAAGACGACACCCCGCTCTGAAGAAGAGCTGACCTAGTAATGGCAAGCCACGTCGACACGATGGGACATCACCGAGCCATGCCCGGACTGTGGAAGCGGTACCAAGGGGACTCTTTCAAGCACGACACCGGATACACATCTCCACTGACTAGTGGGGACCGAACAACCCAAGTCGTAGAGACCTCAAACATCAGGGTCTCTACAGTGACCCATACACCGGGAGGGATAGAGCAATACCTCGTACCAGACATAGACCTACGCATGATGGAGGGTGACGCTCAGAGGATGACGGAAGACAAAGTTGGACTGAAGACATCCCTAATCCACGCCATGAGCTGACTCAACAGAACCCACCGAACTACGCCACTTCTAAATCGGAGTAGCTACAGGAACCCGTCGAAAGGCGGGTGGGACATGACGCCACACCAAAGGTACAACAGTGCACGCCTCGTCAAATGACTCCATAGGGGCTACGAGGTCCGAAAGCATGACCCAATAGTCGGGACCATAGGGGCTATGAGGCCCTGAAGCGGGAGGCCAAACTCCCCCAGTAGAATACTAGTCCTCATTGTAACGTCTACCCTTGGGCAATAAAAGGGCAAGACAACCTCCATCCAAACATCATCCCATATCTCCAAGACTTCACACAAGCACCTAGTTGTAACACGTTCCAAGTAATACCACGATCAGCACCGCACTGAACTAGAGCTCCGGCCGGAAACAGTATAACCGACTCGCCTCAGATCCACCCTTGATCCTCCCATAGCTCACCATTCGAAGTGAGTCGGTGTTAACACCCCTATCGTACATAAATCTTATTGTCCTCTGGTACCAGAAACCACGACAATTGGCGTACCAGGTCAGGGGTCGACGGGTCGTTAGCATGCCAAGTGACACCTGCCACTCTGATGGCGCAATAATCAACGTTCGCTGGAGGTGAGACCTTCGCGCCAGGGAGTCACATCACGTTCGGCACCCTCGACTTCCTCACCACCTCCACCGGCGAACTCCGCCTCTCTGTCCCCAGCATTCCCATCGTCGTCGGGTTAGGCCCAGTCCGCTCCACCAGAAGCAAGGCGGATAAGTAACGCCTTAAGAAGCGTCCCGCCGCCCTCATGCAGCGCCTCAACCAGCACGCCACCACCACCAAACAGCGGAAAGGGCGAGGCGCCACCATCCACCCTGGTGCCCGTCGTTGGGGTGAGCCGTCAAGGCCACGCCCCACGAACCGCTTAGGGCTTGTTCGGTTAGGCCAATCCAGAGGGGGATTGGAGGGGTTTAAATCCCCTCCTAGTCAAAAAATGACTAGGAGGGGATTTAAACCCCTCCAATCCTCCTCTGGATTGGTGTAACCGAACATGGCCTTAGTGAGTCGTCAAGGCCACGGGCACGTGAGAAACAGAGGGCAAGACGGCCACCGGACGGGCCCCCTTGCGAGTCTGGTGCCTCAGGAAGAAGTGATGCCTCACCAGCCCCAGTCGCCGCAGTGGGAGAAGAAGAAGACCAGGCAGCACCGGTTCCCCCTCGAAAGGCCCCACCAGCACGACGGAGGCACCGACCCCGGCATCAGCGTCCGCTTTTTGAAGGGCGCCGGAGCTGGTCGCCGCATCATCAGGACGACGAGAGACGCTCTTCGATACAGAACGCTGCACCCCACTGGAAGTTGAGGAGGTCATATATTTCGTATTGGTCAGCAGGGTGATGCTCCTCCCTGACCCGACACGGGTCAAGCGCTCCCTCTTCTTTTCCCCTTTCCTCCAGTAACTCTGTTTCTTCCATGCTATCATGGACGCCTCCTCTGCGTCCCGCTGCCTCTTCCTCTCTGCCTTAATGGCGGCGTCCCTAGGAAGGGGGAGAGAAACCGCGATGGAGCAATGCCCCTACAAGAATGGGTGTTAGAACAGATCCAGGGCAAAGGAAAAGGGGGAGACCAAAGTGTACCAGGTCAGGGACCCTCGACTAGTTAAAGGGCAAGGGGCCACTTTCGTCCATGAAGTCGAACATCACCCCGTCGTGACAACAAGAACGCGGGCCACCACTTCCTCCTTCTCTAGGTTCACGACGGAGTGATGATCAGGATCGCCCTCACCACTGAACTGTCACATTGTCCTCTGACAGGCCACAAGAGGCTAAAGCCGGTGTTGCATTAAAGTGTGAATCAGCCTCTCGCCAGAAGGCCCCGTCTACGCTGCTTGGCGACAACATCCAGTATGAAAGATATCTTTGGCTTGAACTTCTTTTTCGCACCATAATCCCACTTGGGCTTGCCCGCAGGGACAAGGCCAGTGAACGCGGGTGCACTCCCCTCAAGGTTCCAAACAAAGAACCACTCCCGCTCATAGCCATGAACGGAGGACAGAAGGAGGATTGAGAGGTAGGACGCCATCCGTGACCCATGTAGCTGGACATTGAAAGAGCCGACGAACGGCCGACCACCACGGCTGAGGCCCGCCCGCAGGCTAAACAGATGCTTCTAGAGCTTCCAATGTCGTGGCATGCCGAGATAGGCTTCACATAGCGTGATGAAACACACTATGTGGAGGACACTGTTTGGATGGAAATTTTGGAGCTCCAAACCATAGTAGAAGAGGAGCTCCCGCATGAACAGATGCAGGGAAGCCCAAAGTCACGCTCGTAGAAAGAAGCAAGCACCACAACCTCGCCATCGTGAGGCATCAGAGTAGCCCCCTTCTCTTCCAAATGCCAGCCAAAAATCAGTTTGGGGGAAGGAACCCTTTCGCCTCCAAATCCTCAAGCCGGTCCCGGGTGATGGAGCACGGGGGAAAGGCGGCCATGGGACCAGCAGATGGAAATCGCAATGGAGAGAAGAAATCAGAGGAACGCGAGGCTCCCTAATGGAGAATAAGATGAAGGCTTGAGCACGATAAGTGTGACCAGACCCAGAAGCCTTCCGCTCTATTTTGTATGAACAGGGAGCCCAGGCAACCCTCGGGAAGTGGCCCCCAGACCACACAGAAAGATCCATCGTGCCAGCCTCGGGAGTCAGACGGAAGGCGCTACGATTTTGCAAGATGCGAACCGTCTCGTGAAAAGCACAGGAAGCTAGCAGGGCAAATTAAGCGCCCGACAACACAACCAACACACAACATGGCAGGTGGGACACATCACGTCCTGTCAAAGACGCCCACGCTAAGCGACACCATGATGGCCAAACCTTCCGCTATGCTACCTCGGTAAGCCACATCACATCAAGCCAGGTAAAAAACCAAGACACGTCCTAACCTCCGGCGTAGAGCAAGGGGTGGACTGAGCAA
This sequence comes from Zea mays, assembly GCF_902167145.1. Taxonomy (NCBI): domain Eukaryota; kingdom Viridiplantae; phylum Streptophyta; class Magnoliopsida; order Poales; family Poaceae; genus Zea; species Zea mays. Next base: position 91,375,849 of record NC_050105.1, read on the forward strand.
GCTTCTAGAGAGCCGCAAGCTAGGTCATAGGCCCATATGTCACTTGTTCAGCTCCACGTCTAAGGTTGTACCTCACATTCTCCCGCGGAAACCCACCTGATGGGGTGGCCATGAGGCCCCCCTTAGATAGGCTAGACCAACCGAAGGGCCGATACGGGATCAAATAAGGAAGGACTCGATAAGATTTTCCCAGTGGGTCGAACACCCTCAGTGGGATCGTTCACCGAAAGATACCCTCGCAAGAAGATGATCGGATCTTACTTGGATAGCCCGCTTGTAGCTCGATGGCCCCTTCCCCCGCACCAACCAGGCCGAGGAAGGAAAGCCCTCCCTTCAGAAGAAATTTAAAAAGAAAAGACCTCTTGGGGGGAAGCACGTTGACAAAAGACAAATGGAAACAAGCCCAGGAACGATGATGAAACAACAACAAATATGGGCTCACGCTCAATGTTTTACGAACCATCATAGGAAAGGGTCCACCCCTTATACTTTATAAACCCCGAGCAATCCACATGGATTACTCGGGGGCTTTGGGGATACATCTAACAGATGCACTTGCGCGCACCGAAAATTGGAACCACACAAGAAAAACCTATGTGCAACTCTAAGGAGTTACATAAAGGCTCGGGGGCTGTTGTTGGGTACCTAGGAACAAGGTACCCAAAGAAGGCCCAAAGACCTCCTAAAGACGGCCCATGAACTGGGAGGCCCACCTGCCTGCCAGCTCAGTGGGAAGGTCCAAAAGGCCACCCGTGGGTGGCCCGCCAAGCCAACCTGCCCACCCGCTGAACAAATATCTGCCTAGCAACCTAGCGAGGTGAGGCTGCCGAGCAGCCTGCTCGCTGAGCAACCCAACGAGGCTAGGCTGCCGACCAACCTCCTCGTCGAGAAACCTAGCGAAGCGAGGCCGCCGAGCTAAAAGGGAAATAGGGTTAACCTTTTCCCAGTATTAATTTTGGTGGTTGAATGCCGAACACAAATATTGGACTAACTAGTTTGCTCTAGATTATATGTTCTACAGGTGCATAAAGGTTCAACACAAACTAATAAAAGATTGAAAAGTTAAAAATCAAATTTAAAGGAGCAAAGAAACTGAGTGTGCTCTGGTCTGGCGCACCGGACTGTCCGATGTGCCATCGGACAGTGTCCGGTGCACCAGGACCGTACAACGTCCAACTAGCCACTCTCAGGTTTCTCCAGGCGCACTCCGCTATAATTCACCGGACTGTCCGGTGGCACACCGGACTGTCCGGTGTGACAGCGGAGCAACAGCTACTTCGCGCAACGGTCGACTGCAAAAGCGTGGTGCTAAGATGAACAGTGAAGAACAGTGCGTGCAGAGTCAGAGCCGCAGGTCAGAGGCGCACCAGACACTGAACAGTGCCTGTCCGGTGCGGCACCGAACTGTCTGGTGCCACTAAAGGACAAATCCTACAATGGTCAAAAGCTCCAGAACCCTAACGGTTGGGTGACGTGACTGGCGCATCGGAAAGTGTCCGGTGGCGCACCGGACTGTCCGGTGTGCCCATCGACAGCAGCCTACCCCAACGGTTGTTTGGTGGTTGAGGGCTATAAATACCCCCCAACCACCACCACTCCAAGCATCCAAGATTTCTGAGCATCACATTCAATACAAGGGCTCTAGCATTCACTCCTAGACACAATTCAAAAGATCAAAGCCTCTCCAAGTCCCAAATTCAACTCGAGCACTTAGTGACTTGTGAGAGAGAGATTTTGTGTTCTTTTGAGCTCTTGCCTCTTGGATTGCCTTCTTCCTTTCTCATTTCTTTTCTCAAGTGATTTGTAATCAAAACAAGAGACACCTAAGTGTGTGGTGGCCTTGCGGGGTCTAAGTGACCCGGGAGATTAAGGAAAAGGCTCACTTGGTCTAAGTTACCGTTTGAGAGAGGGAAAGGGTTGAAAAAGACCCGGTCTTTGTGACCACCTCAACGGGGACTAGGTTCTTTAGAACCGAACCTCGGTAAAACAAATCACCGTGTTCATCCGCTTTATTTCTTGATTGATTTGTTTTCCCCTTCTCTTTCAGACTCGGATTTAATACTAACGCTAACCCCGGCTTGTAGTGTGTGCTTAAGTTTATAGATTTCTGATTCCGCCTATTCACCCCCATCTAGGCGACTTTCAATTGGTATCAAAGTCTGGTGCTTCATTAGAGTCTAACAATTCGAAGTGATGTCGAGAGGATCCGCCAAGAGGGAGATGGAAACCGACGAGAAGGCCACAATCCACGGGAAGGCTCCATCAAGGGAGTCCGGCACCAAAGCCAAGGAGGGATCCCCTCCCCGCGTCAAGTCGCATCGGAGTGGCGACAAGAAGAAGAAGAAGAAGAAAGTGGTCTACTACGAGACTGACTCTTCGTCGCCCTCCACATCCGGCTCCGACGCGGTGTCCGTCACTTCTAAGTGCCATGAGCGCAAGAAGTATAGTAAGATGCCACTTCGTTATCCTCGTATTTCCATGCAAGCATATGGGACATTGTTGAATTTGGATGGTGAGGATTATTGTATGTGGAGTGATAAAATGAGGCATCACCTAACCTCACTCCACGCAAGCATATGGGACATTGTTGAATTTGGAGCGCAGGTGCCTACGGTGGGGGACGAGAGCTACGACTCGGACGAGGTCGCCCAAATACGACACTTTAACTCCCAAGCAACTACTATACTCCTCACCTCCTTGTGTCGAGAGGAGTATAATAAGGTGCAAGGGTTAAAAAGTGCCAAGGAGATTTGGGACGTCCTAAAGACTGCGCACGAAGGAGATGAGCTGACCAAGATCACCAAGCGTGAGACGATCGAGGGGGAGCTCGGTCAATTCGTCTTCAACCAAGGAGAGGAGCCAAAAGCAATGTACAACCGGCTCAAGACCTTGGTCAATCAAGTGCGCAACCTCGGGAGCACCAAATGGGATGACCATGAAATGGTCAAGGTTATTCTAAGATCCCTTGTTTTTCGTAACCCTACTCAAGTTTAATTAATTCGTGGGGATCCTAGATACAAATTAATGTCTCCCGAGGAAGTGATAGGAAAGTTTGTGAGCTTTGAGCTAATGATCAAAGACTCCAAACACATCGTCAACTTGGAGCAAGGCGGCACCTCAACACCCGAGGTGCAACCCGTCACATTCAAAGTGATGGAAGAAGAGAAGAGGGAGTCTACACCAAGTAGACTTCCAATCGTTATCCTCGTATTTCCATGCGCGCTCCTGTACTCTCCGTTCTATTAGGCAAACCACCATATTTTGATGGTGAGGATTATTGCATGTGGAGTGATAAAATCAGGCATCACCTAACCTCACTCCACGCAAGCATATGGGACATTGTTGAATTTGGAGCGCAGGTGCCTACGGTGGGGGACGAGAGCTACAATTCGGACGAGGTGAAAGGGAAATGTGCCCTTGGGCCATTTCTAAGTATTTTGGTGATTAAGTGCCAACACAAATGGTTTAAGTGTTAAATTGTGCCAAAGACTAAAGAAGTGCAAATCAAGGTGCAAGGTATGTTTTTAGACTTAGTACATTGTTTTGAAGACTAATGTATTGTGTCTAAGTGCTAGAAACAGGAGAAAACAATTTGGAAAAGAGTTGACTGTGTGCAGCTAAAGACAACTTCGGTCTGGGTGCACCGGACTGTCCGGTGGTGCACCGGACAGTGTTCGGTGGTGCACCAGACAGTGTCCGGTGCGCCAGGACCAGTCTCGGTGAACAGTCCGCTCTCGGGACTCGACGGCGGTGTACGGCTATAAATCACCGGACTATCCGGTGGTGCACCGGACTGTCTGGTGAGCCATCCACGGCGAAGTCGTCGCTCTTGGGAAGCGATCAACGGCGCATGGCTATAATTCACCGGACTGTCCGGTGGTGCACCGGACTGTCCAGTGAGCCAACAGTCGGCCGCGCAATCCGCGCGTGACACGTGGCCGAGCCAACGGTCAGATGGGGCACCGGACCGTGTCCGGTGCGCCAACGGCTCCAAATCTTCAACGGTCGGCTGCGCCAAATTAGGAAGGCTAACTGCACCGGACGGTGAACAAGGGATGTCCGGTGGTGCACCGGACTGTCCGGTGCACCACCCGACAGAAGGCAAGTATTGCCTGCCAAGAATGCCTCCAACGGCTCCTAGCTGCCTTGGGGCTATAAAAGGGACCCCTAGACGCATGGAGGAGATACCCAAGCATACTTTGAGCATTTTTAATCATTCACACTCCATCTTAGCGCACTCGATTGATATTCTTAGTGATTTGAGCTCCGTTCTAGTGGTGAACTTTGTGCTATTCATTTGAGCTCAAGTCTTAGCTGTGTGTGTGCGTATTGCTGCAGATTTGTGTGTGTTGCTTCCCTCTCTTACTCTAGTGCTTTCACTTTGATCCTTATTGTAAGGGCGAGAGACTCCAAGTTGTGGAGATTCCTCGCAAACGGGAAAGAGTAAAGGAAAAAGAACACCGTGGTATTCAAGTTGATCATTGGATCACTTGAAAGGAGTTGAGTGCAACTCTCGTCCGTTGGGACGCCACAACGTGGAGTAGGCAAGTGTTATACTTGGCCGAACCACGAGATAAACCATCGTGTCTCTTGTGCTTGTTCTCACTGTGACTACTGTGTTTCTCAAGAGCTTGGTCCTTAGCCACTTGATTTCATTGTGCTAACACTTAATCAAGTTTTGTGGCTTTAAGTTTTAAGTTTTTACAGGATCACCTATTCACCCCCCTCTAGGTGCTCTCAATTGGTATCAGAGGCAAGTTCTCTTCAAGAAAGGGACTAATCGCCCGAAGGGATGGATCCTAAGGGAAATAGGATGGTGGTCAACGACAATGAGAAGGAGTCCATCTTCAACGAGCCAAGGGACGACAAAGCCAATGACTCCGGCTCGAGTCAAAAGAAGAAGGATGGAAAGAACAAGAGGCGCATCAAGAAGATTGTCTACTATGACGACGACAAATCTTCCTCTTCTCAAAAGGACGATGAATACAAGGAGAAAAAGAAAACGGTTAACTCGAACTTTTCTTTCGATTATTCTCGTATTCCGCATAATTCCAATGCTCATTTGCTTTCCATTCCACATGGTAAACCTCCACACTTTGATGGAGAGGACTAAGGTTTTTGGAGTCACAAAATGCGTAGCCACTTGTTCTCTCTTCATCCAAGTATATGGGAGATAGTAGAAAATGGAATGCGATTTGATAGTTCGGATAACTCCATGTTTATCAATGAACAAATCCATAAAAATGCACAAGCTACTACTGTTCTTTTAGCATCCTTGTGCAGGGAAGAGTACAATAAGGTGAGCGGCTTGGATAACGCCAAGCAGATTTAGGACACCCTCAAGATCTCGCATGAGGGAAACGACGCCACCATGCTCACCAAGATGGAGTTGGTGGAAGGCGAACTAGGAAGGTTCGCGATGATCAGGGGAGAGGAGCCAACTCAAACGTACAATAGGCTCAAGACCCTGGTCAACAAGATAAGGAGCTATGGGAGCACGAGATGGACGGACCACGATGTCGTTCGACTTATGCTAAGGTCCTTCACTGTCCTTGATCCTCATCTTGTAAACTCTATTCGTGAGAATCCTAGGTACATCAAGATGACGCCCGAGGAAATACTCGGAAAGTTCGTAAGCGAGTGAATGATGATCAAGGAGGCAAGATATGTTGATGAGGCGTTGAATGGCCCAATGCAGATCCACGAGCCTCAAACCGTTGCTCTCAAAGCAACAAGTAGCAGGGAGACACTACCTAGCAAGGTGGCGCAAGTTTAAGCGGCCGAGCTAAATGAGAATGAAATGGCCCTCATCATCAAACGCTTCAAGACGACGCTCAAAGGTCGCAAGGAGCATCCCAACAAGCGCAAGATGAAGGGAAAGCGCTCCTGCTTCAAGTGTGGTAAGATTGGTCACTTTATTGCTAACTGTCCCGACAATGATAGTGACCAGGAACAAGGAAAGAATGGGAAGAGAGAGAACAAGAAGGTTTACAAGAAGGCTAAGGGCGAGGCACACCTTGGAAAAGAATGGGGCTCGGATTGTTCTTCGTCTGACTCCGACGACGAAGGACTCGCCGCCACAACATTCAACAAATCGTCTCTCTTCCCCAACGAGCATCACACCTGCCTCATGGCAAAGGAGAAGAAGGTAAGTACTCGAAGTACTATTACGTATGCTTCTTCAAGTGATGATGAGTCTAGTGATGATGAAGTAGACTACGCAAGCTTATTCAAAGGTTTAGATAGAACTAAAATTGATAAGATCAATGAATTAATTGATGCTTTGAATGAGAAAAATAGATTGTTAGAGAAGCAAGAGGATCTTTTATATGAAGAGCATGATAAATTTGTTAGTGCGCAAAATTCTCTTGCTTTAGAAGTTAAAAGAAATGAAATGCTTTCATGTGAATTATCTACATGCCATGAATCTATTTCTAGCTTAAAGAGTATTAATGATGATTTAAATACTAAGTTATAAATAGCTAATAAATCAAGCTCTTGTGTAGAACATGTTGTGACTTGCAATAGGTGTAAGGATTTTAATGTTGATGCTTGTAGTGAACACTTAATTTCCATTTCCAAATTAAATAATGAAGTGGCTAGTCTTAATGCCCAACTTAAGACTAGCAAGAATGAATTTGACAAACTAAAATTTGCAAGGGATGCCTACACTATTGGTAGAAACCCCTCAATTAAGGATGGACTTGGCTTTAAGAGGGAAGCCAAGAACTTAACAAGCCAAAGGGCTCCCATTTTCACAAAGGAGAAAGGGAAGGTGAAAGGGAAATAGGCTCAAACCTTTTCCTAAATGATTTTGGTGGTTGAATTGCCCAACACAAATAATTGGACTAACTAGTTTGCTCTAGATTATATGTTCTACAGGTGCCAAAGGTTCATCTACAACTATACTAAATCGACTGTCCAGAATACCATAGATTATTCCGGTCAGGAGAAGCTTTTTGGAAAATCAGGCCAAGCGCGGACCGTCCGGGCCTTTGCGGTGGACCGTCCGCGACACCTAAATGACCCTCGGACAGAACCAATGCAAAACACATGTCTCTACTACGGATCGTCCGATGGAAGAGCAAGCACCGTCCGAGACCACGCGCGAACCGTCCGGCCTCAGGCGCGGACCGTCCGGTAGGTGAGGAACCGAAAACCCAAAGGTGACAGGTTCGGTAAAATGAATTATAGCGTCCTCACGGACCGTCCAGGGTGCACGACCGGACCGTCCGCGACTGCCTTTATCTGACATCTGACGACGCATTAAATGCAATACAACCATTGATATAGCCGTTACTGCTGACCGTTGCGTTTTAAGCCGTTGATCTGTAGGGGCGGACCGTCTGCGGTCGGCAGAAAGGAGCAACGACTAGGAAGTGGTTGGAGGCTATAAATACAACCCCAACCACCTCCATTCACTTCATCCAAGCATTCCAACCTTCAACATTCAATACAAGAGCTAGCAATCCATTTCAAGACACAATCAAAGCCTCCAATCTCTCCAAGTTCCACAATTGAGACAAGTGATCATTAGTGATTAGTGACTTAAGAGAGAGAGAGAGTGATCCGTGTGTTATTTGTCGCTCTTGTCGCTTGGCTTTTGCAATCGTGCTTTCTTCCTTCCCATTCTTATTCTCAAGGCACTTGTAATCAAAGCAAGAGACACTAAGCTTGTAGTGGTCCTTGTGGGGTCTGAGTGACCCGTTTGATTAAGGAGAAAGCTCACTCCGTTTATGTGACCGTTTGAGAGAGGGAAAGGGTTGAAAGAGACCCGATCTTTGTGACCACCTCAACGGGGAGTAGGTTTACAAGAACCGAACCTCGGCAAAACAAATCATCGTGTCTCACTCTTTATTTGCTCACGATTTGTTTCTCGCCCTCTCTCTCGGACTCGTTCATACTTTCTAACGCTAACCCGGATTGTAGTTGTGCTTAAGTTTATAAATTTCAGTTTCGCCCTATTCACCCCCCTCTAGGCGACTTTCAATTGGTATCGGAGCCTGGTGCTTCATTAGAGCTTAACCGCTCAAAGTGATGTCGGGAGATCACGCCAAGAAGATGGTGATCGGCGAGGAGAAGTCCGCTACAAGCCACAGGAAGGCTCCATCAAGGGAGTCTGCCAACAACAAGAAGGATGGATCCCCTTCACGCATTCGATCGCACAAGAGTGACGAGAAGAAGAAGAAAATGAAGAAGGTGGTCTACTACGAGACCGACTCTTCCTCGCCCTCTACATCCAGATCCGACGCCGCGTCCGTCACTTCTAAGCGCCAAGAGCGCAAGAAGTATAGTAAGATCCCCCTACTCTATTCCCGCATTCATAAACATACTCCATTACTTTCCGTCCCATTAGGCAAACCACCAACGTTTGACGGTGAAGATTATTCTAGGTGGAGTGATATGATGAGATATCACCTAACCTCACTCCACAAAAGCATATGGGATGTTGTTGAGTTTGGTGTACAGGTACCATCCGTAGGGGATGAAGATTATGATGAGGACGAGGTGGCCCAAATCGTGCACTTCAACTCCCAAGCCACCAATATGCTCCTCACCTCTCTAAGTCGAGAGGAGTATAACAAGGTGCAAGGATTGAAGAGCGCCAAAGAGATTTGGGACGTACTCAAGACCGCGCACGAAGGAGACGAGGTAACCAAGATCACCAAGCGGGAGACGATCGAGGGGGAGCTCGGTCGCTTCCGGCTTCGCCAAGGGGAGGAGCCACAAGAAATGTACAACCGGCTCAAGACCTTGGTGAACCAAGTGTGCAACCTCGGGAGCAAAAAATGGGATGACCATGAAATGGTCAAGGTTATTCTTAGATCACTCGTTTTTCTTAACCCTACGCAAGTATAATTAATACGTGGTGATCCTAGATACACACTGATGTCTCCTGAGGAAGTAATAGGAAAATTCGTGAGCTTTGAGTTGATGATCAAAGGCTCAAAGAAAATCATCGAGCAAGATGGTCCCTCCACGCCCGAAGCACAACCGGTCGCATTCAAGGCGACGGAGGAGAAGAAGGAAGAGTCTACATCAAGTAGACTCCCCATTGACGCCTCCAAGCTCGACAATGAGGAGATGGCGCTCATCATCAAGAGCTTCCGCCAAATCCTCAAGCAAAGGAGGGGGAAGGACTACAAATCCCACTCCAAGAAAGTGTGCTACAAGTGTGGTAAGCCCAGTCACTTCATTGCAAAATGTCCATTATCAAGTGACAGTGACAGGGGCGACGACAAGAAGGGCAAGAGGAGAGAAAAGAAGAGATACTACAAGAAGAAGGGCGCCGATGCCCATGTGTGCCGCGAGTGGAACTCCGACGAGAGCTCCACCGACGAGGACGCCGCCAACATCGCCGTCACCAAAGGGTTCCTCTTCCCAAATGTCGGCCACAAGTGCCTCATGGCAAAGGACGACAAAAGGAAGAAGGTAAAATCAAAATCCTCCACTAAATATGCATCCTCTAGTGATGAAGATCATTCTAGTGATGAGGAAGATAATTTGCGTACTCTTTTTGCAAATCTTAACATGGAACAAAAGGAAAAAAATTAAATGAACTAATTATTGCTATTCATGAGAAGGATGAACTCTTGGACACCCAAGAGGACTTCCTAATTAAGGAAAACAAGAAACATGTTAAGGTTAAGAATGCTTATGCTCTAGAGGTAGAAAAATGTGAAAAATTATCTAGTGAGCTAAGCACGTGCCATGATATTATTGCCAACCTTAGAAATGAGAATGCTAGACTAATTGCTAAGGTTGATTCAAATGTTTGTGATGATTCAATGTCCAATCTTAGAGATGATAATGTTAGTTTACTCCCTAAGATTGAAGAATTGAATGTCTCTCTTGTTAGCCTTAGAAATGAGAATGAAAAATTAATTGCTAAGGCTAAAGACCTAGATGTTTGCAATGCTTCCATTTCCAATCTTAGAAGTGAAAATGACATTTTACATGCTAAGATTGTTGAACTAAAATCTTGCAAACCCTCTACATCTACCGTTGAGCATGTTTCCATTTGCACTAGATGTAGAGACATTAATGTTGATGCTATACATGATCACCTAGCTTTAATTAAGAAACAAAATGATCACATAGCTCAACTTAATGCCAAAATTAATGAGCATGACTTAGAAAATGAAAAATTCAAATTTGCTAGAAGCATGCTCTATAGTGGGAGACGCCCTGGCATCAAGGATGGAATTGGCTTCCAAAAGGGAAACAATATCAAACTTAATGCCCCTCCTAAAAGATTGTCTAACTTTGTTAAGGGCAAGACTCCCATGCCTCAGGATAACGAGGGTTACATTTTGTGCCCTGCCGGTTATCCCGAGCACAAGATTAGGAGAGTTCATTCTAGGAAGTCTCACTGGCCCTAATCATGCTTTTATGTACAAGGGTGAGACATCTAGCTCTAGGAAATCAACACGTGCTAAATTGCCTAAGAAGAAAACTCCTAGTGCATCAAATGATTCTAACATTTCATTTAAAACTTTTGATGCATCTTATGTTTTAACTAACAAATCCGGCAAGATAGTTGCCAAGTATGTTGGGGGCAAACACAAGGGATCAAAGACTTGTGTTTGGGTACCCAAAGTTCTTGTATCTAATGTCAAAGGACCCAAAACCGTTTGGGTACCTAAAATCAAGAACTAAATTTATTTTGTAGGTTTATGCATCCGGGGGCTCAAGTTGGATCATCGATAGTGGGTGCACAAACCACATGACAGGGGAGAAGAAGATGTTCTCCTCCTATGAGAAAAACCAAGATCCCCAACGAGCTATCACATTCGGGGATGGGAATCAATGTTTGGTCAAAAGACTGGGTAAAATTGCTATATCACCTGACCATTCCATCTCAAATGTTTTTCTCATAGATTCTTTAGATTATAACTTGCTTTCAGTTTCGCAATTATGTAAAATGGGTTACAACTGTCTTTTTACGGATACATGTGTTACTGTCTTTAGAAGAAGTGATGATTCAGTAGCATTTAAGGGAGTGTTAGAGGATCAGCTATACTTAGTAGATTTTAATAGAGCTGAACTCGACACTTGCTTAATTGCTAAGACTAACATGGGCTGGCTCTGACATCGCCGACTAGCACATGTTGGATTGAAGAATGTTCACAAGCTTCTAAAGGGAGAACACATTTTGGGACTAACAAATGTTCATTTTGAGAAAGACAAGATTTGTAGCGCATGTCAGGCAGGGAAGCAAGTTGGTGTTCATCATCCACACAAGAACATCATGACGACTGATAGGCCACTCGAGCTCCTACACATGGACCTATTCGGCTCGATAGCTTACATAAGCATCGGCGGGAGTAAGTACTGTCTAGTTATTGTGGATGATTATTCTCGCTTCACTTGGGTGTTCTTTTTGCAGGAAAAATCTCATACCCAAGAAACCTTAAAGGGATTCTTGAGACGGGCTCAAAACGAGTTCGGCTTAAGGATCAAGAAAATTAGAAGCGACAACGGGACGGAGTTTAAGAACTCTCAAATTGAAGGCTTCCTTGAGGAGGAGGGCATCAAGCATGAGTTCTCTTCTCCCTACACGCCACAACAAAATGGTGTAGTGGAGAGGAAGAATAGAACTCTATTGGACATGGCAAGAACCATGCTTGATGAGTACAAGACTTCAGATCGGTTTTGGGCCGAGGCGGTCAACACCGCCTGCTACGCCATCAACCGGTTGTATCTACACCGAATCCTCAAGAAGACATCATACGAACTCCTAACCGGTAAAAAGCCCAATGTTTCATATTTTAGAGTGTTTGGTAGCAAATGCTTTATTCTTGTTAAAAGAGGTAGAAAATCTAAATTTGCTCCTAAGGCTGTAGAAGGCTTTTTACTAGGATATGATTCAAACACAAGGGCATATAGAGTCTTTAACAAGTCCTCTGGATTAGTTGAAGTTTCTTGTGACATTGTGTTTGATGAGACTAACGGCTCTCAAGTAGAGCAAGTTGATCTTGATGAGCTAGATGATGAAGAGGCTCCGTGCGTCACGCTAAGGAACATGTCCATTGAGGATGTGTGTCCTAAGGAATCCGAAGAGCCTCCAAATGCACAAGATCTACCGTCTTCCTCAATGCAAGCATCTCCACCAACTCAAGATGAGGATGAGGCTCAAGATGATGAAGGAAAAGATCAAGATAATGAGCCGCCTCAAGAGGAGAGCAATGATCAAGGGGGATATTCCCATGATCAAGATGAGGAAGATGAACGAGTCTCAAGACCGCCACACCCAAGAGTCCACCAAGCAATCTAACGAGATCACCCCGTGAACACCATCCTCGGCGATATTCAAAAGGGGGTAACTACTCGATCTTGTGTTGCTCATTTTTGTGAACATTACTCTTTTGTTTCCTCTATTGAGCCACACAGGGTAGAGGAAGCACTTCAAGATTTGGATTGGGTGGTGGCAATGCAAGAGGAGCTCAACAACTTCACTAGGAATGAGGTATGACATTTAGTTCCACGTCCTAACCAAAATGTTGTAGGAACCAAGTGGGTCTTCCGCAACAAAGAAGATGAGCATGGTGTGGTGACAAGGAACAAAGCCCGACTTGTAGCCAAGGGATATTCACAAGTCGAAGGTTTGGATTTCGGTGAAACCTATGCACCCGTAGCTAGGCTTGAGTCAATTCGCATATTACTTGTCTATGCTACTTACCATGGCTTTAAGCTTTACCAAATGGACGTGAAAAGTGCCTTCCTCAATGGACCAATCAAGGAGGAGGTCTATGTTGAGCAACCTCCCGGCTTTGAAGATAGTGAGTACCCTAACTATGTTTACAAACTCTCTAAGGCGCTTTATGGGCTCAAGCAAGCCCCAAGAGCATGGTATGAATGCCTAAGAGATTTTCTTATCACTAATGGCTTCAAAGTCGGAAAGGCCGATCCTACTTTATTTACTAAAACTCTTGAAAATGATTTGTTTGTATGCCAAATTTATGTTGATGATATTATATTTGGGTCTACTAACGAATCTACATGTGAGGAATTTAGTAGGATCATGACACAAAAATTCGAGATGTCTTTGATGGTGGAGTTAAAGTACTTCTTAGGATTTCAAGTGAAGCAACTCCAAGAAGGCACCTTCATTAGCCAAACGAAGTATATTCAAGACATTCTAAACAAGTTTGGGATGAAGGATGCCAAGCCCATCAAGACACCCATGGGAACCAATGGGAATCTCGACCTCGACACGGGAGGTAAATCCGTAGATCAAAAGGTATACAGGTCGATGATAGGTTCTTTACTCTATTTATGTGCATCTCGACCGGACATTATGCTTTATGTATGCATGTGTGCAAGATTCCATGCCGACCCTAAGGAAGCTCACCTTATGGCCGTAAAACGAATCTTGAGATATTTAGTTTATACTCCTAAGTTTGGGCTTTGGTATCCTAGGGGATCGACTTTTGATTTAATTGGTTATTCGGATGCCGATAGGGCAGGGTGTAAAATTAATAGAAAGAGCACATCAGGGACTTGCCAGTTCTTGGGAAGGTCTCTGGTGTCTTGGGCATCAAAGAAGCAAAATTCTGTAGCTCTTTCTACCGCCGAAGCTGAGTATATTGCCGCAGGCCATTGTTGCGCGCAATTGCTTTGGATGAGGCAAACCCTTAAGGACTATGGTTACAAATTAACCAAAGTTCCTCTTCTATGTGATACTGAGAGTGCAATCCGCATGGTGGATAATCCCGTTGAACATAGCCGCACTAAACACATAGCCATTCGATATCATTTTCTAAGGGATCACCAACAAAAGGGGGATATCGAGATTGCCTATATTAACACTAAAGAACAATTAGCCGTTATCTTTACCAAGCCACTAGATGAACAAACATTTAACAAACTTAGGCATGAGCTAAATATTCTTGATTCTCAGAATTTCTTTTGATGTTTTGCACACATATCTCATTAATATACCTTTGATCATCTCTCTTTTATATGCTATGACTAATGTGTTTTCAAGTGTATTTCAAACCAAGTCATAAATTGAAAGGGAATTGGAGTCTTCAGCGAAGACAAAGGCTTCCACTCCACTCCATCAAATTACTCACCCTTCGCCGTCGCTCCACGCTACTCTCCAACTTTGGTATAATCTTCACCCTTATGTTATTTACCATAGGGAGAGAAAACAGAAGGGCTTATATTTCACTCACAAGTATCCGTTCTTGGCGATTCATGCCAAAGGGGGAGAAAGTATTAGCCTAAAGCAAAAGGACCGCACCACCACCAATTTTCAAAAATTTGAGTTAAGAAAAGATCTTTCAATTGGTGATTTTTCAATCGATATATTATTTTTTGATAGACTTTCAAATTGGTACAACCCTTTCAAAACTAATATCTAAAACCCTCTTGAAAACTAAGAGGAGAATCTTATTGAGGGGGAGTTTTGTTTAGTCAAAGGAAAAGCATTTGAAACAGGGGGAGAAAATTTCAAATCTTGAAAATGTTTCTCAAAATCTTACTCACTTACCTTTGACTATTTGCAAAAGGACTTTGAAAAGAATTTACAAAAGTATTTGCAAAAACAAAACATGTGGTGCAAGCGTGGTCCAAAATTTTAAATATGAGGAAATCATCCATGCATATCTTATAAGAATATATATTGGTTCAATTCTAAGTAACCTTTGCACTTACATTATGTAAACTAGTTCAATTCTGCACTTATATATTTGCTTTAGTTTGTGTTGGCATCAATCACCAAAAAGGGGGAGATTGAAAGGGAAATAGGCTCAAACCTTTTCCTAAATGATTTTGGTGGTTGAATTGCCCAACACAAATAATTGGACTAACTAGTTTGCTCTAGATTATATGTTCTACAGGTGCCAAAGGTTCATCTACAACTATACTAAATCGACTGTCCGGAATACCGTAGATTATTCTGGACAGGAGAAGCTTTTTGGAAAATCAGGCCAAGCACGGATCGTCCGGGCCTTTGCGGCGGACCATCCGCGACACCTAAATGACCCTCGGACAGAACCAATGCAAAAACACATGTCTCTACTACGGACCGTCCGATGGAAGAGCAAGCACCGTCCGAGACCACGCGCGGACCGTCCGGCCTCAGGCGCTGACCGTCTGGTAGGTGAGGAACCGAAAAACCCGAAGGTGACGGGTTCGGTAAAATGAATTATAGCGTCCTCGCGGACCATCCGGGGTGCACGACCGGACCGTCCGCGACTGCCGTTATCTGACATCTGACGACACATTAAATGCAATATAGCCGTTGATATAGCCGTTACTGCTGACCGTTGCATTTTTAGCCGTTGATCTGCAGGGGCGGACCAGGCGGGCGGACCGTCCGCGGTCGGCAGAAAGGAGCAACAGCTAGGAAGTGGTTGGAGGCTATAAATACAACCCCAACCACCTCCATTCACTTCATCCAAGCATTCCAACCTTCAACATTCAATACAAGAGCTAGCAATCCATTCCAAGACACAATCAAAGCCTCCAATCTCTCCAAGTTCCACAATTGAGACAAGTGATCATTAGTGATTAGTGACTTAAGAGAGAGAGAGTGATCCGTGTGTTATTTGTCGCTCTTGTCACTTGGCTTTTGCAATCGTGCTTTCTTCCTTCCCATTCTTATTCTTAAGGCACTTGTAATCAAAGCAAGAGACACTAAGCTTGTAGTGGTCCTTGTGGGGTCTGAGTGACCCGTTTGATTAAGGAGAAAGCTCACTCGGTCTAAGTGACCGTTTGAGAGAGGGAAAGGGTTGAAAGAGACCCGGTCTTTGTGACCACCTCAACGGGGAGTAGGTTTACAAGAACCAAACCTCGGCAAAACAAATCATCATGTCTCACTCTTTATTTGCTCACGATTTGTTTCT
The DNA here is from genome assembly GCF_902167145.1 of Zea mays. Lineage (NCBI taxonomy): Eukaryota > Viridiplantae > Streptophyta > Magnoliopsida > Poales > Poaceae > Zea > Zea mays. The sequence continues at coordinate 91,391,703 of NC_050105.1, forward strand.
CGTCCTCTCTCTCGGACTCGTTCATACTTTCTAACGCTAACCCGGCTTGTAGTTGTGCTTAAGTTTATAAATTTCAGATTCGCCCTATTCACCCCCCTATAGGCGACTTTAAGAAGGCCCCTATGGCTAATAGTGCTCAAAAGAATCATGCATTTATTTATGATAGGAAATTTTCTAGAAATGTTCATCATGATAGGAGTTGTAATGCTTATGATTCAAATGCCATGATTGCTTCAAGTTCTTCCTTTGTGCATGGTAGAGATATGCCTAGGAGAAATGTTGTTCATGTACCTAGAAAACCAAGTAATGAACCTTCTACAATTTACCATGCTTGCAATGCTTCTTTTGCAATTTGTAGGAAGAATAAGAAAGTGATTGCTAGGAAATTAGGGGCAAAATGCAAGGGAGATAAAACTTGCATTTGGGTCCCTAAGACCATTGTTACTAACCTTGTAGGACCCAACAAGAGTTGGGTACCTAAAACCCAAGTCTAATTTGCCTTGCAGGTTTATGCATCCGGGGGCTCAAGCTGGATTATCGACAGCGGATGCACAAACCACATGACGAGGGAGAAGAAGATGTTCACCTCCTACGTCAAGAACAAAGATTCCCAAGATTCAATCATATTCGGTGACGGGAATCCAAGCAAGGTTAAAGGACTAGGAAAAATAGCTATTTCATCCGAGCATTCCATCTCTAATGTGTTTTTAGTTGAATCGCTCGGGTATAACTTGTTGTTCGTTAGTCAACTTTGTAATATGGGTTATAATTGCTTATTTACAAATGTAGATGCGTCTGTCTTTAGAAGGAGTGATGGTTCATTAGCTTTTAAGGGTGTACTAGACGACAAACTCTACTTAGTTGATTTTGCAAAAGAGGAGGCTGGTCTAGATGCATGCTTAATTGCTAAGACTAGCATGGGCTGGTTGTGGCATCACCGTCTAGCACATGTAGGGATGAAGAACCTTCACAAACTTCTAAAGGGAGAACATGTGTTAGGTCTAACAAATGTAACTTTCGAAAAAGATAGACCTTGTGCAGCTTGTCAAGCAGATAAACAAGTGGGAAATGCTCATCACAGCAAGAACGTAATGACCACATCAAGACCCCTGGAGCTGCTGCATATGGACCTCTTCAGACCCATAGCGTACCTCAGCATCGGGGGAAGTAAGTATGGTCTTATTATAGTTGATGATTTTTCCCGCTTCACTTGGGTATTCTTCTTGCAGGATAAAACAGAAACCCGAGGGACCCTTAAACGCTTCCTAAGGAGAGCTCAAAATGAATTTGAGCTCAAGGTGAAGAAGATAAGGAGCGACAACGGGTCCGAGTTCAATAACCTTCAAGTGGAGGAGTACTTTGAGGAGGAAGGAATCAAGCACGAGTTCTCTGCTCCCTACACACCGCAGCAAAACGGTGTGGTAGAGAGGAAGAACATGACACTCATAGACATGGCAAGGACGATGCTTGGAGAGTTCAAGACGCCCGAGCGGTTTTGGTCGGAAGCCGTGAACACGGCTTGCCACGCCATAAACCGGGTCTACCTTCATCGCCTCCTCAAGAAGACTTCGTATGAGCTTCTAACCGGTAACAAACCCAACGTGTCATACTTTCGTGTATTTGGGAGTAAATGTTATATTCTAGTGAAGAAAGGTAGAAATTCTAAATTTGCTCCCAAAGCTGTAGAAGGGTTTTTGTTAGGTTATGACTCAAATACAAAGGCGTATAGAGTCTTCAACAAATCATCGGGTTTAGTTGAAGTCTCTAGCGACGTTGTATTTGATGAGACTAATGGCTCTCCAGGAGAGCAAGTTGATCTTAACGATGTAGATGAATATGATGTTCCAACGGACGCCATTCGCACCATGGCGATTGGAGATGTGCGACCACAGGAACACCAAGAACAAGATCAACCTTCTTCCTCAACAATGGTGCACCCCCCAACTCAAGCTGAAGAACAGGTTCATCAAGAGGCATGTGATCAAGGGGTAGCACAAGATGATCATGTCATGGAGGAAGATGCACATCAAGTCCCTCCAACTCAAATCCGAGCGACGATTCAAAGGAATCATCCCGTCGACCAGATATTGTGTGATATAAGCAAGGGTGTAACTACTCGCTCTAGATTAGTTAATTTTTGTGAGCATTACTCTTTTGTCTCTTCTATTGAGCCTTTCAGGGTAGAAGAGGCCTTGCTAGATCCGGACTGGGTGTTGGCCATGCAGGAAGAGCTCAATAACTTCAAGCGAAATGAAGTTTGGACCCTGGTGCCACATCCAAAGCAAAACATTGTGGGATCCAAGTGGGTGTTCCGCAACAAACAAGACGAGCACGGAGTGGTGACAAGGAACAAGGCTAGACTTGTGGCAAAAGGTTATGCCCAAGTCGCAGGTTTGGACTTTGAGGAGACTTTTGCTCCTATGGCTAGGCTAGAGTCTATTCACATATTGTTAGCCTATGCCGCTCACCATTCTTTCAGGTTGTTCCAAATGGATGTAAAGAGCGCTTTCCTCAATGGGCCAATCAAGGAGGAGGTGTACGTAGAGCAACCCCCTGGCTTTGAAGATGAACGGTACCCCGACCACGTGTGTAAGCTCTCTAAGGCGCTCTATGGACTTAAGCAAGCCCCAAGAGCATGGTATGAATGCCTTAGAGACTTTCTAATTGCTAATGCATTTAAGGTTGGGAAAGCCGATCCAACTTTATTCACCAAGACTTGTGATGGTGACTTATTTGTGTGCCAAATTTATGTCAATGACATAATATTTGGTTCTACTAACCAAAAGTCTTGTGAAGAGTTTAGCAGGGTGATGACTCAAAAATTTGAGATGTCAATGATGGGCGTGTTGAACTACTTCCTTGGGTTCCAAGTGAAGCAACTCAAGGACGACACTTTCATCTCCCAAACGAAGTACACGCAAGATTTGATCAAGCGGTTTGGGATGAAGGACGCCAAGCCCGCAAAGACTCCAATGGGAACCGACGGACATGTCGACCTCAACAAAGGAGGTAAGTCCGTTGATCAAAAGGCATACCGGTCTATGATAGGGTCTTTACTTTATTTATGTGCTAGTAGACCGGATATTATGCTAAGCGTATGCATGTGTGCTAGATTTCAATCCGATCCAAGGGAATGTCACCTTGTGGCCGTTAAGCGAATCCTTAGATATTTAGTTGCTACGCCTTGCTTCGGGATCTGGTATCCAAAGGGGTCAACCTTTGACTTGATTGGATATTCAGACTCTGATTATGCTGGATGCAAGGTTGATAGGAAGAGTACATCAGGGACGTGCCAATTGTTAGGAAGGTCCCTGGTGTCTTGGAGTTCTAAGAAACAAACTTCCGTTGCCCTATCCACCGCTGAGGCCGAGTATGTTGCCGCAGGACAGTGTTGCGCGTAACTACTTTGGATGAGGCAAACCCTCAGGGACTTTGGCTACAATCTGAGCAAAGTCCCACTCCTATGTGACAATGAGAGTGCAATCCGCATGGCGGATAATCCTGTTGAACACAGTCGCACTAAGCACATAGACATCTGGCATCACTTTTTGAGAGACCACCAGCAAAAGGGAGATATCGAAGTGTTTTATGTTAGCACCGAGAACTAGCTAGTCGATATCTTTACTAAGCCTCTAGATGAGTCAACCTTTTGTAGGTTGCGTAGTGAGCTAAATGTCTTAGATTCGCGTAACTTGGATTGATCTATAGCATACATGTGTTTTATGCCTTTGATCATGTTCCTTTATGCATATTGTTGCCGAATTATGGTGCTCAAGTTGTACACATGATCCCCGGACCTCACAAGTCTATTTGCAAGTGATGCATTTATTTAGTGGGAGGTATGCTACAACTTGACACTTTGAGACTAACCTTGTGTTTGAGTTTACTTGTTTAGTCTCAAAAGTAGTGTCGGCGTTTCGAGACCGGGGGGTCCCTGGGCCGACGAGTGAGAATGTCGCCGCGTGCCCCAGCCCAGATGGGTCGGCGCGAGGCCGAGCGCGAAGGGGGGAAAGAAGGCGTGAGAGAGGTGGAAATCCCGCAGCCTTCGTGTTCGTCCCGCGCCCAGGTCGGGTGCGCTTGCAGTAGGGGGTTACAAGCGTTCCACGCGGGAGGGAGCGAGCGGCCTCACGCGAGCGCCAGTCCCGTCCTCTTCCCCGCGCGGGCCAACCCTCTGTAAGAGGGCCCTGGTCCTTCCTTTTATAGGCATAAGGAGAGGATCCAGGTGTACAACGGGGGTGTAGCAGAGTGCTACATGTCTAGCGGAGGAGAGCTAGCGCCCTAAGTACATGCCGTCGTGGCAGCCGGAGAGGTTTTGTCACCCGGTTCGTGTGGTGTCGTGGCCGTCGGAGGAGCGCTAGAGCCTGGCAGAAGGACAGCTGTCGGGGCTGTCGAGTCCTTGCTGACGTCCTCTTGCTTTCGTAAGGGGGTGAGAGCCGCCATCGTCATAGAGCGTGCGGGGCGCCATCATTACTTTGTCTGGCGGAGCGAGCCAGATGGGACGCCGGTCTTGTTTCCCGTAGCCTGAGTCAGCTTGGGGTAGGGTAATGATGGCGCCTCCTGTTGACGTGGCCGGTCCGCGCCCTAGGTTGGGCGATGTGGAGGCTCCTCCGAGGTTGAGGTCGAGTCTGTCTTCCGTGGCCGAGGTCGAGTCCGAGCCCCTGGGTCGGGCGAGGCGGAGACCGTCGGCTGAGGCCAGGGCTGAGTCCGAGCCCTGGGGTCGGGCGAAGCGGAGTTCGTCGTCTTCCGGGGCTGAGCCCGAGTCCGAGCCCTGGGTCGGGCGGAGCGGAGTTCGCCGTCTTCCGGGGCTGAGCCCGAGTCCGAGCCCTGGGTCGGGCGGAGCGGAGTTCGCCGTCTTCTGGGGCTGAGCCTGAGTCCGAGCCCTGGGTCGGGCGGAGCGGAGTTCGCCGTCTTCCGGGGCTGAGCCCCAGTCCGAGCCCTGGGTCGGGCGGAGCGGAGTTCGCCGTCTTCCGGGGCTGAGCCCGAGTCCGAGCCCTGGGTCGGGCGGAGCGGAGTTCGCCGTCTTCCGGGGCTGAGCCCGAGTCCGAGCCCTGGGTCGGGCGAAGCGGAGCTTCCTATGGTGCCTGAGGCCGAGCCTGACTGCCTGTCAGCCTCACTCTGTCAAGTGGCGCAGCAGTCGGAGTGGCGCAGGCGGCGCTGTCCTTCTGTCAGGCCGGTCAGTGGAGCGGCGAAGTGACTGCGGTCACTTTGGCTCTGTCGACTGAAGGGCGCGCGTCAGGATAAAGGTGTCAGGCCACCTTTGCATTAAATGCTCCTGCGATTTGGTCGGTTGGCGCGGTGATTTGGTCTGGGTTGCTTCTTGGCGAAGACAGGGCCTCGGGCGAGCCGGAAGTATGTTCGTCGCTGGAGGGGGGCCTCGGGCGAGACGGAGATCCTCCGGGGTCGGCTGCCCTTGCCCGAGGCTAGGCTCGAGCGAGGCGTGATCGAGTCACTCGAATGGACCGATCCCTGACTTAATCGCACCCATCAGGCCTTTGCAGCTTTGTGCTGATGGGGGTTACCAGGTGAGAATTAGGAGTCTTGAGGGTACCCCTAATTATGGTCCCGACAGTAGCCCCCGAGCCTCGAAGGGAGTGTTAACACTCGCTTGGAGGCTTTTGTCGCACTTTTTGGCAAGGGGACCAGCCTTTCTCGGTTGCGTTTTGTTCCGGTGGGTGCGCGCGAGCGCACCCGCCGGGTGTAGCCCCCGAGGCCTCGGAGGAGTGGTTTGACTCCTTCGAGGTCTTAATGCCTCGCGCAATGCTTCGGCTGGTCTGGTTGTTCCCCTCATGCGAGCTGGCCATAGCCCGGGTGCACGGTCGGGTCCCAAGTTCTCGGGCTGGTATGTTGACGCTGTCAACGGTTTGGCCGGAGCCGGGTTTGCGAGAGCAGCCCCCGAGCCTCTGCACAGGGCAAGAGGACGGTCAGGGACAGACTCGACTTTTTTACATACGCCCGTGCGTCGCCTTTCCGCAAGGAGGAGGGGGGGAAAGCGCCATGTTGCCCTCAGAGGGCGCCGAACATGGTGTCTCCGGTGAGCTGCTGGCGGGTAATCCGAGCGGACGTGCGTGCCCCATTTGTTAGGGGTCGGCTAGAGGCCCAGAGGCGCGCCCAAAAGTACCTGCGGGTGATCTGCCGGACCCGGTCCCCTTTCGACGGGGTCCGGGGGCTCGATGCCTCCCTCTGATGGGATTCCGTTACAAGATCGTTCCCGCTGGTCTCAGAAATGTCCTAGGGTACCTCGGGAGCGTAGCCCGAGCCTTGGTTATGTATCGAACGTACCCATGGTCATCCCTCGCTCTGTGTCTGAGGCGGCTGTGAACCCTTCGAGGGCCAGCCTTCGAACCCCTGATCAGTAGTGGGCGCGGAGCCCGAGTGGCCTGAGGCAGCCGTTGAACCCTTCCGAGGGGCCGGCCTTCGAACCTCTGACCAGTAGTGGGTGTGGAGCCCACGCGCTCTGAGGTGGCTGTTGAACCCCTCCGAAGGGCCAGCCTTCGAACCTCTGATCAGTAGGGAGGCTCGGAGCCTATTTCCTTCACGGAGAAGGATCCTTTTCGGGGTATCCCCCTTTCCCGGTCCCTGTTGTAAGAGAGAGAAAGAGGAAGAGGAAAAGGACACGAAATCAAATGACGTGGCGTACCTTTTTTGACGCGGTCATTATGGCGAAGGTGAAGCGTCGCTTGCTTCTCCAGCCAGAGGCGCCGCCTGTCCCGTCGCGGAGTTAATGCGACGGGGCGAGTGGTTCGCGGGGCGGCCGTTGCGCGTGCGCGAGCCGTTTGAGGAACGGAACACGGGAGCGCCGTCTTCACGCCGTGAGAGAGGGTTCTCTCACTGCCCCAGGATGGGACGTAAGCTTGGCTGACGACGTGACCGCTGCTCCCACCCGCCTGCCACCGCCATTACTGCCGGCCCATTTTTGGCCATATTGACCGTCGCGCCTGGCTGGCACTACTGGGTCGCGTAGCGACCGGCGTGCCGGTTGCATGACGTGTGGGCGTGTCGGAAGTCGGAGAAGTGCGCCCACTTGGCGCGGTTGCATGCCGCCTGCATGGCTGCCCGCCCTTTCACCCGCTGGTCTGGGCGAAAGTGGAGGGACGCTTGTAACCGCTGGACGGTTGCATGCACCGTGCGCGGTGGTGTGGCTTCTTCTACTCTGGGCCAGTTTGCATGACGCGTGGGACCCAGCCCCCGCGCCGTAGGGGGAGGACCTTGGAGCGTGTTGGAGAAGACTCAGCCCACGACGGCTGGGGACGCAAGTAGGGAGAGTCGCCTTTAAAAGGACGGTGACCCCCTTGAAAGGCGACCATGTCTTCGCGCTCCCTTATGCATCGCGTCTTTCCACCTTCCGAGCCCCCGAATGGGGGATACCCGCAGTCCTTCCGCCTTGTCGTTGGAGGAACGCAACTCCATGAGAGTTGGTACCTTTCAGCCATCGTTCGGCTTCAAGGATTTTCATTAGTCAGCCCGGCTGCATCCCCTCGCCGGTGGTCACCCAAGACGGTGACCACCAGCCCTTGGGTGGGGAGAAGCAAGCCGGGCTGCGATCTTGGTCCCACCCTCAGCTTCAAGGATGTTCATCATCCTCGCTGGGGTGGAGGCCGGGCTGAGCCGGAGCTCTACCTCCCGCACGGGTTCGTGGGTCAGCCTCTCCTTCAGCGTTCGGGGGAGAGGGCGCTCACTGACCCTGCGAGAGGGGCGGACTTCGACAACGCTGGGTTGGTCGACGGCGGGCGTCATCAGCCTCAGCGTGTTGGGCTCGCCGGCTTGGCTCCCGGTGCCCCCTCCTGCCGCGAAGGCAGTTGTCGCGCCGCGCGTAAGGGAGGACCGCCCAAGACGCCGCGCGCTGCTAGGGCGACGTTCGTGTTCTGGGGCGGTCCTACCTTTGCACCGGTACGGCGCCCCCGCGCGGAGGTCGGTGCCCCGCTCGTCTGGGGGGATCCGAGTGGGGATCTGCCGGTGGGCTGACGGCCCCTGTCGTCGGTGCCGAGGCGGAGGCGGCTCGAGAAGTCCCCGTCGCCGACGGGATCACCACCACCATCCGCGCTTCGGGCCTCCGGCTCTTTGTACTTGTCCTCGCCCCTCGAGCATCGGCGTGGGCGAGGGCAAGGTCGCAGCGGCGTTCGCCCTGAGGCCATCACTGCTGCAGTTCGGCCACTCGCAGAGGGGGTCGTTGTCGCTGCTGCTGGAGCGGGCGACGGTGAGTCGTCCGTTGGTCTTCTGTTGCTCCGCAGGCCCCCCCAATCGTGTGGGGTTGTTCGTACCTGCGGAGGTGGAACCGGAGTTCCGTTTGTAATGGCACCTTGAATGCCAGTGTTTTTGTTCATTGTGGCTGTCGAGGCCTGAACATGTATGTATTTTTGGCACGGAGCCGTGTTTTTTCCTCATTTTCGAGCACTAAGACTCGCCTGTTGGTTGTCTGAACCGCTTCACCAAGCGTGAGTCGCCCCGTGCAAAGGTGACGAGTGAGGTATCCGTATCCCGGAGGCGTAGGAGTCCCTCGGCTCGGTCGACCTTGCTGTCCGAGGCTTCTCTTGCTTAGTTAAAGGAACACCTCGGCCGCTCTTCGATGAGCCGAAGCCAGGGGTAGCGGTGTCAGCACGGACAGAGGCGGAGTTGGCTCGAAAAGAAGACTTGGTCGGCCGGAGCCTGGCCGGGTCGTCCGTTAGCGGGACCGACGCCGGAGTTGATCTGCCGAGGCCTCGGGCCAGGCTGATGTCTTCGGGGGACAACTGGCCGAGGCCTCGGGGTGACCAGCCGAGCCGCCTGCTCGAGCCGGATTCTTGGAGGAGACCCAGGCAGCGATGGCCCAGGCGAGATGATGAAGTCATCCTTCAGAGTGGATATCCTCGGACCGCGTCGCCGTCCGAGGCTAGGCCTGACCTCGCCGAAGGTGTAGTCGACGCCGAGGGTGCTGCTGCTCCCTTCAACCGTCAAGATCCGAGCCTGCAGGATCGAATTATCTTGTAGTGTGTGTTTTCTGCGGCCGCTGAGGCCCAAACACACCCTCGCTGTGTTGTAAAGCTGCGCTTCTTTTCCTCTCGTTTCGAGTATCTGGACTTTTTTGTCGGTAACAGAATTGTCTGTGCGAGCGAGAGTTGCTTTTCACGGAAGGTGATGAGTGAGGTATCCGTATCCCGGAGGCGTAGGAATCCCTCGGCTCGGTCGGCCTTGCCGCTTACGCGCACTCTTGCCCGTCCATAGGGTTCTGTCACCGACGCAGTCGAGAAGGCTCGAAGAATCGCTTCGGCAGAGGAGCTTTCGAACGTGAAGACTTGTTCGGTCCGCGGAATCACTTATCCGAACGTGAGTTACTTATCGCAGAAGGTGATGAGTGATGTATCCGTATCCCGGAGGCGTAGGAGTCCCTCGGCTCGGTCAGCCTTGGCTTCTTACGTGTACTCCGTCGTTTTCAGGATCCACTTTCGAAGTAGTCGAAAAGCACGAAAGACATTTTGGCAGAAAGGATCTTTTTTCGAGGAAAAAATTTGACGCAGAGGGGGTTCCCCCCTTTTAGCCCCCGAGGGAGGGTCGGGCTTTGCCGAGGCAAGGCTGACCCTTCCTTGATGACTAAACATTGCGTGGGAGCGAGGTATATGAACAACTTGAAAACATCTTAAGGGTAGAAGCGACATAGCTGTTGGATGTTCCAAGCGTTGCTGTAGACCTCGCCTTGGCTGTTGGCCAGCTTGTACATTCCGGGCTTCAGAACTTTGGCGATGACGAACGACCCTTCCCAGGGAGGCGTGAGCTTGTGCCGCCCTCGGGCGTCCTGTTGCAGCCGAAGCACCTGGTCGCCCACCTGGAGGTCTCGGGACCGGACCCCTCGGGCGTGGTAGCGTCGCAGGGACTGCTGGTACCGCGCCGAGTGTAGTAAGGCCAGGTCCCGAGCCTCTTCCAGCTGGTCCAGCGAGTCTTCTCGACTAGCTTGGTTGCTTTGGTCGGCGTAGGCCCTCGTCCTGGGGAACCGTATTCTAAGTCTGTGGGCAAGATGGCCTCGGCCCCATAGACTAGAAAGAACGGCATGAAGCCCGTGGCTCGGCTCGGCGTTGTCCTCAGACTCCAGACCACCGAAGGGAGTTCCTTCATCCATCGCTTGCCGAACTTGTTGAGGTCGTTGTAGATCTGAGGCTTGAGTCCTTGTAGAATCATGCCGTTGGCACACTCTATTTGTCCATTCGTCATGGGGTGAGCCACGGCGGCCAAGTCCACCCGGATGTGGTGATCCTCGCAGAAGTCCAGGAACTTTCTACCGGTGAACTGGGTGCCGTTGTCGGCGATGATGGAGTTCGGGACCCCAAAGCGATGGATGATGTTGGTGAAGAACGCCACCGCCTGTTCGGACCTGATGCTGTTTAGGGGTCGGACCTCGATCCACTTGGAGAATTTGTCGATGGCGACCAACAGGTGCGTGTAGCCCCTGGGTGCCTTCTGCAAGGGGCCGACGAGGTCCAGACCCCACACGACAAAAGGCCAGGTGATGGGTATCGTCTGCAGAGCCTGAGCGGGCAGGTGGGTCTGCCTCGCGTAGAACTGACACCCTTCGCAGGTGCGGACAATTCTAGTGGCGTCGGCTACCGCCGTCGGCCAGTAGAAACCTTGTCGGAAGGCGTTTCCGACGAGGGCTCGAGGTGCTGCGTGATGGCCGCAAGCCCCCGAGTGTATCTCTCGTAGGAGCTCCTGGCCTTCGGCGATGGAAATGCATCGCTGGAGGATGCCTAAGGGGCTGCGGTGGTAGAGCTCCTTCCCGTCCCCTACCAAGACAAACGACTTGGCGCGCCACGCCAACCGCCGAGCTTCGGCTCGATCGAGGGGTAGCTCTCCTCGGTGGGGATATTGCAGGTACGGGGTCTGCCAGTTTCGATTTGGCGTGACCCCGCTTCACTCCTCCTCGACGCGCAGTGCCTCACCCTCGGGGGCCGAGGGTACCTCGGGCTGAACCGAGGGTGCCTCGGGCCGAGCTGAGGGTGCCTCGGGCCGAGCCGAGGGTGCCTCAGACTGAGCCGAGGGTTCCTCGGGCTGGGCCGAGGGTGCCTCGGGCTCGGGCGTGTCGTTGATCTTGACGGAGGGTTGATGCAGGTCTCGAGAGAAGACGTCCGGGGGAACCGTTGTTCGCCCTGAGGCTATTTTAGCCAGCTCATCCGCAGTCTCGTTGTAGCGTCGGGCGATGTGGTTGAGCTCGAGCCCATAGAACTTGTCTTCCAGGCGCCGAACCTCATCGCAGTAGGCTTCCATCTTCGGGTCACGGCAGTGGGAGTTCTTCATGACTTGGTCGATGACGAGCTGCGAGTCGACGCGAGCGTCGAGGCGTCGGACCCCTAGCTCGATGGCGATGCGCAACCCGTTGACCAGAGCCTCGTACTCAGCCACATTGTTGGACGCCGAGAAATGGAGGCGTAGCACGTAGCGTAGGTGCTTCCCGAGGGGCGAGATGAAGAGTAGGCCTGCGCCGGCTCCTGTCTTCATCAGCGACCCGTCGAAGAACATGGTCCAGAGTTCCGGCTGGATCGGAACTGTTGGGAGCTGGGTGTCGACCCATTCAGCCACGAAGTCCGCTAAGACCTGGGACTTGATGGCCTTCCGAGGGGCGAACGAGATCGCTTCGCCCATGATTTCCACCACCCACTTTGCGATTCTACCCGAGGCCTCTCGGCACTGGATGATCTCCCCCAGGGGGAAGGATGACACCACAGTTACCGGATGAGACTCGAAGTAGTGTCGCAACTTCCGCCGCGTCAGGATCACCGCGTACAACAGCTTCTGAATTTGTGGGTAGCGGATCTTGGTCTCGGACAGTACCTCGCTGATGAAGTAGACTGGCCTCTGGACGGGCAATGCATGCCCCTCTTCTCGTCTCTCAACCACAATCGCGGCGCTAACCACCTGAGTGGTCGTGGCGACGTAGATCAAGAGGGCTTCTCTGGCAGCGGGGGGCACCAAGATGGGCGCGTTCGTGAGGAGCGCCTTCAGGTTCCCGAGGGCTTCCTCAGCCTCAGGGGTCCAAGTGAAGCACTCGGCCTTCCTTAAGAGGCGGTACAGAGGCAGGCCTCTTTCGCCGAGGTGTGAGATGAAGCGGCTCAGAGCCGCAAGACATCCCATGACTCTTTGTACGCCTTTCAAGTCCTTGATGGGCCCCATGCTGGTGATGGCTGCGATCTTCTCCGGGTTGGCTTTGATGCCCCGCTCGGAGACGATGAACCCCAAGAGCATGCCTCGGGGCACCCCGAAGACACTTTTCGGGATTGAGCTTCACGCCTTTCGCCTTGAGACATCGGAATGTCACTTCAAGGTCGGAAAGGAGGTCGGAGGCTTTCGTCATCTTGACTACGATGTCATCGACGTAGGCCTTGACTGTCCGGCCAATGTGTTCGCCGAACACATGGTTCATGCACCGCTGGTACGTCGCGCCCGCATTCCTCAAGCCGAACAGCATGGTGACATAGCAGTACATGCCGAAGGGCGTGATGAAAGAAGTCGCGAGCTGGTCGGACTCTTTCATCCTGATTTGGTGATACCCTGAGTAGGCATCGAGGAAAGACAGGGTTTCACACCCAGCAGTGGAATCCACGATTTGATCGATGCGAGGCAGAGGGTAGGGAACCTTTGGACATGCTTTGTTTAGACCAGTGTAGTCTACACACATCCGCCATTTCCCCCCTTTCTTTCTCACAAGCACAGGGTTGGCAAGCCATTCGGGATGGAATACCTCTTTGATGAACCCTGCCGCCATTAGCTTGTGGATCTCCTTGCCTATGGCTCTGCGCTTTTCTTTGTCGAATCGGCGCAGAGCCTGCTTGACGGGTCGGGCTCCGGCTCGGATATCCAGCGAGTGCTCGGCGACATCCCTCGGTATGCCGGGCATGTCCGAGGGACTCCACGCGAAGACGTCGGCGTTCGCGCGGAGAAAGTCGACGAGCACTGCTTCCTATTTGGGATCGAGCTCGGAGCCGATCCGGATCTGCTTGGAGGCGTCGCTGCTGGGGTCGAGGGGGACGGACTTAACCGTCTCTGCTGGCTCGAAGTTGCCGGCGTGACGCTTCACGTCTGGCACCTCCTTAGAGAGGCTCCCCAGGTCGGCGATGAGGGCCTCGGATTCGGCGAGGGCCTCGGCGTACTCCACACACTCCACGTCGCATTCGAACGCGTGTTTGTACGTGGGGCCGACGGTGATGACCCCGTTGGGGCCCGACATCTTGAGCTTGAGGTAGGTGTAGTTGGGGACGACCATGAACTTCACGTAGCATGGCCTCCCCAATACTGCGTGGTAGGTTCCTCGGAACCCGACCACCCCGAACGTGAGGGTCTCCCTTCGGAAGTTGGAGGGTGTTCCGAAGCAGACAGGAAGGTCGAGTTGTCCGAGGGGCTGGACGCGCTTCCCGGGGATGATCCCGTGGAAAGGCGCAGCGCCTGCCCGGACCGAGGATAGATCAACACGCAGGAGCCCGAGGGTCTCGGCGTAGATGATGTTGAGGCTGCTGCCTCCGTCCATGAGGACCTTGGTGAGCCTGACGTCGCCGATGACGGGGTCGACGACGAGCGGGTATTTCCCCGGGCTCAACACGTGATCGGGGTGGTCGGCTTGGTCGAAGGTGATGGGCTTGTCGGACTAGTATAGGTAGACTGGCGCCGCCACCTTTACCAAACAGACCTCCCGACGCTCTTGCTTGCGGTGCCGAGCCGAGGCGTTCGCCGCTTGCCCACCGTAGATCATGAAGCAGTCGCGGACCTTGGGGAACTCTCCTGCCTGGTGATCTTCCTTCTTGTGGTCGTCGCGAGCCCTGCCACCCTCCGCGGGTGGCCCGACCCTGTGGAAGTGGCGCTAAAGCATGGCGCACTCCTCAAGGGTGTGCTTGACGGGCCCCTGATGGTAGGGGCACGACTCCTTGAGCATCTTGTCGAAGAGGTTGGCACCTCCGGGGGGTTTCCGAGGGTTCTTGTACTCGGCGGCAGCGACAAGGTCCGCGTCGGGGGCATCGCGTTTCGCTTGCGACTTCTTCTTGCCCTTCTTCTTGGCGCCGCGCTGAGTTGACGCCTCGGGGGCATCTTCCGGTGGGCGGCCCTGGGGCTGCTTGTCCTTCCGGAAGATAGCCTCAACCGCCTCCTGGCCAGAGGCGAACTTGGTGGCGATGTCCATCAGCTCGCTCGCCCTGGTGGGGGTCTTTTGACCCAGCTTGCTGACCAGGTCGTGGCAAGTGGTGCCGGCGAGGAACGCGCCGATGACATCTGAATCGGTGATGTTGGGCAGCTCGGTGCGCCGCTTCGAGAATCGCCGGATGTAGTCCCGGAGAGACTCTCCCGGCTGCTGCCGGCAGCTTCGGAGGTCCCAGGAGTTTCCAGGGCGCACGTACGTGCCCTGGAAATTGCCGGCGAAGGCTTGGACCAGGTCGTCCCAGTTGGAGATCTGCCCCAGAGGCAGGTGCTCCAACCAAGCACGAGCGGTGTCGGAGAGAAACAGGGGGAGGTTGCGGATGATGAGGTTGTCATCGTCCGTTCCACCCAGTTGGCAGGCCAACCGGTAGTCAGCGAGCCACAGTTCCGGTCTCGTCTCCCCCGAGTACTTTGTGATAGTAGTCGGGGGTCGGAACCGGGTCGGGAACGGTGCCCGTCGTATGGCGCGGCTGAAAGCCTGCGGACCGGGTGGTTCGGGCGAGGGACTCCGATCCTCCCCGCTGTCGTAGCGTCCCCCACGCCTGGGGTGGTAGCCTCGGCGCACCCTCTCGTCGAGGTGGGCCCGACGGTCGCGGCGATGGTGCTCGTTGCCGAGGCGACCCGGGGCCGCAGGCGCTGTGTTGTGCGTGCGCCCGGTGTGGATCGAGGCTTCCCGCATGAATCGGGAAGTCACGGCGCGATGTTCCGAAGGGTACCCTTGCCTTCGGGAGGCGGAGCTCTCGGCCCGTCGGACCGTGGCGCCCTCCAGGAGATTCTTGAGCTCTCCCTGGATTCGCCGCCCCTTGGTGGTTGATGGCTCCGGCATCGCGCGGAGAAGCATTTCTGCTGCAGCCAGGTTCTGGCCGACCCCACTGGAAGCGGGTGGCGGCCTCACCCTGACATCGTCGACGATGCGGTGCTGGATACCCTGGGGTAGATGGCGCACTTCTCTGTCCGGAGGTTGGCCCGCCCATTCCTGCCCGACGTCCCGGCGGATCGGCTCAAGCGCTCCTGCTCCCTCGTCGAGCCTGGCCGGCACCCCGCGGATTTGCTCGAGCTGTGGGTCATGACCCCCCGCCGGAACGGGGACCACTGCTAGCTCCCGTAGGATGTCAACGCGAGGCACAGGCCTAGGGAGATCACCGTTCTCCGGCATACCAAGATGGTTGCCTTCGGAGGGACCCCCTAGATCGACGTGGAAACATTCACGACTTGGGCCATAGTCCTCGTCGCCGAGGCTGCGGCTACCGTCGGAACAGTCTGAAAGGCAGTAGTCGCACGCGGTCATGAAGTCCCGCATGGCACTGGGGTTGCCAAGTCCAGAGAAATCCCAACAGAAGTCGGGCTCGTCATCTTCCTCGGACCCCGAGGGCCCGTAAGTCGAGACGTCCGCGAGCCGGTCCCAGGGTGACCGCATACGAAACCCCAGAGGGTTTGGACTCGCCTCTACGAGAGCGTCCGCCAAGGCGAAGCCGCTTGGCGGGTCGAGGCTGAATCCAAGGGGCGTGAGATGGGAATCGGTCGGTACCTCTTGGTCGACGGGCGGTGATGAAGTCACGTCAGGGACTGACTGCACCGTCGTCTCAGGTACGAGAGTGACGCCCAGCAAGCCTTTCGCGAGCGTGCTGGCGTCATCCGTTTGCTTGGAATCGGCGTGTTGCGGGGAGACGACGCTCGTCTTCGTCTCAAACGCGAGGTCGATGCCCGACGCGCCCCCCATTGGGGCGCCGGCGCCATCGACTTGCTCGACAGCCGACGAGGTGCCGCCTCCTGCTTGGCCTTGGTTGCCCCGCCTACTCCTCCGTCGGCGGGGGAGAGGGCGGGGCGAGCTCGAATGTTGCTCTTCCACCACGCGGGGAAGACGCTGTCGATTCCACCACCGACGGGCGGGCTGTCGGCCGCCATTGTTGCTGTCGCACGTCGGGGGAAGGAGTACCATGTCGTAGCTGCCGTCGAGGGACATGAACTCAAGACTCCCGAAACGGAGCACCGTCCCGGGCTGGAGAGGTTGCTGGAGACTGCCCATCTGGAGCTTGACGGGAAGCTGTTCGTCAACACGCAGCAGGCCCCTACCTGGCGCGCCAACTGTCGGCGTTTCGAGACTGGGGGGGTCCCTGGGCCGACGAGTGAGAATGTCGCCGCGTGCCCCAGTCCAGATGGGTCGGCGCGAGGCCGAGCGTGAAGGGGGGAAAGAAGGCGTGAGAGAGGTGGAAATCCCGCGGCCTTCGTGTTCGTTCCGCGCCCAGGTCGGGTGCGCTTGAAGTAGGGGGTTACAAGCGTTCCACGCGGGAGGGAGCGAGCGGCCTCACGCGAGCGCTAGTCCCGTCCTCTTCCCCGCGCGGGCCAACCCTCTGTAAGAGGGCCCTGGTCCTTCCTTTTATAGGCGTAAGGAGAGGATCCAGGTGTACAACGGGGGTGTAGCAGAGTGCTACGTGTCTAGCGGAGGAGAGCTAGCGCCCTAAGTACATGCCGTCGTGGCAGCCGGAGAGGTTTTGGCACCCGGTTCGTGTGGTGTCGTGGCCGTCGGAGGAGCGCTAGAGCCTGGCGGAAGGACATCTGTCGGGGCTGAGTCCTTGCTGACGTCCTCTTGCTTCCGTAAGGGGGCTGAGAGCCGCCATCGTCATAGAGCGTGCGGGGCGCCATCATTACTTTGTCTGGCGGAGCGAGCCAGATGGGACGCCGGTCTTGTTTCCCGTAGCCTGAGTCAGCTTGGGGTAGGGTAATGATGGCGCCTCCTGTTGATGTGGCCGGTCCGCGCCCTAGGTTGGGCGATGTGGAGGCTCCTCCGAGGTCGAGGTCAAGTCTGTCTTCCGTGGCCGAGGTCGAGTCCGAGCCCCTGGGTCGGGTGAGGCGGAGACCGTCGGCTGAGGCCAGGGCTGAGTCCGAGCCCTAGGGTAGGATGAAGCGGAGTTCGTCGTCTTCCAGGGCTGAGCCCGAGTCCGAGCCCTGGGTCGGGTGGAGCGGAGTTCGCCGTCTTCCGGGGCTGAGCCCGAGTCCGAGCCCTGGGTCGGGCGGAGCAGAGTTCGCTGTCTTCCGTGGCTGAGCCTGAGTCCGAGCCCTGGGTCGGGCGGAGCGGAGTTCGCCGTCTTCCGGGGCTGAGCCTGAGTCCGAGCCCTGGGTCGGGCGGAGCGGAGTTCGCCGTCTTCTGGGGCTGAGCCCGAGTCCGAGCCCTGGGTCGGGCGGAGCGGAGTTCGCCGTCTTCCGGGGCTAAGCCCGAGTCCGAGCCCTGGGTCGGGCGAAGCGGAGCTTCCTATGGTGCCTGAGGCCGGGCCTGACTGCCTGTCAGCCTCACTCTGTCAAGTGGCGCAGCAGTCGGAGCGGCGCAGGCGGCGCTGTCCTTCTGTCAGGCCGGTCAGTGGAGCGGCGAAGTGACTGCGGTCACTTCGGCTCTGTCGACTGAAGGGCGTGCGTCAGGATAAAGGTGTCAGGCCACCTTTGCATTAAATGCTCCTGCGATTTGGTCGGTTGGCGCGGCGATTTGGTCAGGGTTGCTTCTTGGCGAAGACAGGGCCTCGGGCGAGCCGGAAGTATGTTCGTCGCTGGAGGGGGGCCTCGGGCGAGACGGAGATCCTCCGGGGTCGGCTGCCCTTGCCCGAGGCTAGGCTCGGGCAAGGCGTGATCGAGTCCCTCGAATGGACCGATCCCTGACTTAATCGCACCCATCAGGCCTTTGCAGCTTTGTGCTGATGGGGGTTACCAGCTGAGAATTAGGAGTCTTGAGGGTACCCCTAATTATGGTCCCCGACAAGTAGATTGAAAGGGAAAGGTGGACTTGGACCACGAAAGACTTCCACTACACTCCGATGAGAGGGTAACTTACTCCAAGTTCATCTCCATACTCTTATTGCCTTTTTACTCCTAATTGAAGATTTTGGTGAGGCAATGGGGTTAAAGGGCCAACAATGATCCCATTTTGGTGCTTGATGCCAAAGGGGGAGAAATTAAGGCCAAAGCAAATGGATCAGCTACCACTTGAGAATTTTGAAAATAGTAGAGTTAGAACTTTTGTTTTGTCAAAATACTCTAAGTGTCTCTTTTTGTCAAAAGTTGGTCTCTTGTGGGGAGAATGTTTGATTATGAGAAAAAGGGGGAGTTTTTGAATCCTTGATCAATTTCTTTTAGAATACCTCTCTTTAGGCCTCAACAAGTGTGTTTGACTTAGAGATAGGAAATTGAAGTTGATTTGCAAAAACAAAACCAAGTGGTGGCAAAGGATGATCCAAATATGCCAAATTTGAATAAAAAACAATTCTTGTCTCATTTGCATTGATGTTGCACTTCTATTTGTTGCTTTTTGTTGTGTTGGCATAAATCACCAAAAAGGGGGAGATTGAAAGGGAAATGTGCCCTTGGGCCATTTCTAAGTATTTTGGTGATTAAGTGCCAACACAAATGGTTTAAGTGTTAAATTGTGCCAAAGACTAAAGAAGTGCAAACCAAGGTGCAAGGTATGTTTCTAGACTTAGTACATTGTTTTGAAGACTAATGTATTATGTCTAAGTGCTAGAAACAGGAGAAAACAATTTGGAAAAGAGTTGACTGTGTGCAGCTAAAGACAGCTTCGGTCTGGGTGCACCGGACTGTCCGGTGGTGTCCGGTGCGCCAGGACCAGTCTCGGTGAACAGTCCGCTCTCGGGACTCGACAGCGGTGTACGGCTATAAATCACCGGACTGTCCGGTGAGCCATCCACGGCGAAGTCGTCGCTCTCGGGAAGCGATCAACGATGTACGGTTATAATTCACCGGACTGTCCGGTGGTGCACCGGACTGTCCGGTGAGCCAACGGTCGGCAGCGCCAACGGTCGGCCGCGCAATCCGCGCGTGACGCGTGGCCGAGCCAACGGTCAGATGGGGGCACCGGACCGTCCGGTGCGCCAACGGCTCCAAATCTTCAACGGTCGGCTGCGCCAAATTAGGAAGGCTATCTGCACCGGACAGTGAACAGGGGATGTCCGGTGGTGCACCGGACTGTCCGGTGCACCACCCGACAGAAGGCAAGTATTGCCTGCCAAGAATGCCTCCAACGACTCCTAGCTGCCTTGGGGCTATAAAAGGGACCCCTAGGCGCATGGAGGAGATACCCAAGCATACTTTGAGCATTCTTAATCATTCACACTCCGTCTTAGCGCACTCGATTGATATTCTTAGTGATTTGAGCTCCGTTCTAGTGGTGAACTTTGTGCTATTCATTTGAGCTCAAGTCTTAGCTGTGTGTGCGTATTGCTGCGGATTTGTGTGTGTTGCTTCCCTCTCTTACTCTAGTGCTTTCACTTTGATCCTTATTGTAAGGGCGAGAGACTCCAAGTTGTGGAGATTCCTCGCAAACGGGAAAGAGTAAAGGAAAAATAGCACCGTGGTATTCAAATTGATCATTGGATCACTTGAGAGGAGTTGAGTGCAACTCTCGTCCGTTGGGACGCCACAACGTGGAGTAGGCAAGTGTTATACTTGGCCGAACCACGGGATAAATCATCGTGTCTCTTGTGCTTGTTCTCACTGTGACTACTGTGTTTCTCAAGAGCTCGGTCCTTAGCCACTTGATTTCATTGTGCTAACACTTAATCAAGTTTTGTGGCTTTAAGTTTTAAGTTTTTACAGGATCACCTATTCACCCCCCCTCTAGGTGCTCTCACGAGGTCACCCAAATACGGCACTTTAACTCCCAAGCAACTACTATACTCCTCGCCTCCTTGTGTCAAGAGGAGTATAATAAGGTGCAAGGGTTAAAAAGTGCTAAGGAGATTTGGGACGTCCTAAAGACCGCGCACGAAGGAGATGAGGTGACCAAGATCACCAAGCGTGAGATGATCGAGGAGGAGCTCGGTCAATTCGTCCTCAACCAAGGAGAGGAACCACAAGAAATGTACAACCGGCTCAAGACCTTGGTCAATCAAGTGCGCAACCTCGGGAGCACCAAATGGGATGACCATGAAATGGTCAAGGTTATTCTAAGATCCCTTGTTTTTCGTAACCCTACTCAAGTTCAATTAATTCGTGGGGATCCTAGATACAAATTAATGTCTCCCGAGGAAGTGATAGGAAAGTTTGTGAGCTTTGAGCTAATGATCAAAGACTACAAACACATCGTCAACTTGGAGCAAGGCGGCACCTCAACACCCGAGGTGCAACCCATCACATTCAAAGTGATGGAAGAAGAGAAGAGGGAGTCTACACCAAGTAGACTTCCAATCGACGCCTCCAAGCTCGACAACGAGGAGATGGCGCTCATCATCAAGGGCTTCCGTCAAATCCTCAAGCAAAGGAGGGGGAAGGACTACAAACCCCACTCCAAGAGGGTGTGCTACAAATGTGGTAAGCCCAGTCATTTTATTGCTAAATGTTCAATGTCTAGTGATAGTGACAGGGGCGACGACAAGAGGGGGAAGAAGAAGGAGAAGAAGAAGTACTACAAGAGGAAGGGCGGCGATGCCCACGTGTGTCGGGAATGGGACTCTGGCAAGAGCTCCACCGACTCCTCCTCCGACGAGTATGCCACCAACATCGCCATCAACAAGGGACTCCTCTTCCCCAACGTCGGCCACAAGTGCTTCATGGCAAAGGACGGCAAAAATAAGAAGGTACAAACTAGAACCAACCCCAAATATACTACATCTAGTGATGAGGGTAGTTCTAGTGAAGATGAAGATGATTTACTTACTCTTTTTGCCAACATAAACATGCAACAAAAGGAAAAATTAAATGAATTGATAGGGGCCATTCATGAGACAGATGAACTTTTGGATAGCCAAGAGTAATTCCTTATTAAAGAAAACAAAAGGCATGTTAAATTGAAGAATGCTTATGCTCAGGAAGTTGAAAAATGTGAAAATTTGTCTAAGGAGCTTAGCATTTGCCATGATACTATTTCAAACCTTAGAACTGAGAATGCTAGTTTAATTTCTAAGGTTGAAAAATTAAATGCTTGTAATGATTCAATTGCTAGTCTTAGAACTGAAAAATAACAATTTAGTTTCTAAGATTAAAGAGCTAAATGTTTGCAATGATTCTATTTACAGTCTTAGAAATGAGAATGACATTTTAAATGCTAAGATTGAGGAATTAAAATTATGCAAACCCTCTACATCTATTGTTGAACATATTGTTATTTGTACTAGATGTAGAGATGTTAATGTAGAAGCTATTCATGATCACCTTGCTTTAATTAAACAACAAAATGATCATATAGCTTAATTAACTGCAAAAATTAATGAGCATGAAATTGAAAATGAAAAGTTTAAATTTGCTAGAAGCATGCTCTATAGTGGGAGACGCCCTGGCATTAAGGATGGCATTGGTTTCCAACAGGGAAGCAATGTCAAACTTAATGCCCCTAAGAAGTTGTCTAACTTTGTTATGGGCAATGCTCCCATGGTTCAGGATAATGAGGGCTATATTTTATATCCTGCTGATTATCCCAAACACAAAATTAGGAGAATTCATGCTAAGAAACCTCATTCTGTTTCTCACCATGCTTTTATGTATAAGAAAGCTCTCGACATTCAACTCATGTTAAATCGCATAAAAAGAAAACTCCTACTGCATCAAATGATCATAATATTTCATTCAAAACTTTTGATGCTTCTTATGTGCTTACTAACAAATCAGGCAAAATAGTTGACAAATATGTTGGGGGCAAACATAAGGGTTCAAAGACTTGTGTTTGGGTACCTAAGGTGCTTGTTTCTAACATCAAAGGACCCAAGACTGTTTGGGTACCTAAGAACAAGGCCTAAATTATTTTGCAGGTTTATGCATCTGGGGGCTTAAGTTGGATTATTGATAGCGGATGCACAAACCACATGACAGGGGAGAAGAGAATGTTCTCCTCCTACGAGAAAAACGAAGACCCTCAAAGAGATATCACATTCGAGGATGGAAATCGAGGTTTGGTCAAAGGACTTGGTAAAATTGTTATATCACCTGACCATTCTATTTCCAATGTTTTTCTTGTAGATTCTTTAGATTACAATTTGCTTTCTATTTCTCAATTATGTAAAATGGGCTACAACTGTCTTTTTACGGATTTAGGTGTTACTGTCTTTAGAAGAAGTGATGATTCAATAGCATTTAAGGGAGTGTTAGAGGGTCAGCTATATTTAGTTGATTTTAATGAGAACACAGCTGAACTCAACACTTGTTCAATTGCTAAGACTAATATGGGTTGGCTCTGGGATCGCCGACTAGCCCATGTTGGGATGAAGAATCTTCACAAGCTTCTAAAGGGAGAGCACATTTTAGGACTAACAAATGTTCATTTTGAGAAAGACAGGGTTTGTAGCGCATGTCAAGCAGGAAAGCAAGTTGGCTCTCATCATCCACACAAGAACATAATGACAACGGACAGGCCACTGGAACTACTCCACATGGATCTAATCGGCCGATAGCCTACATAAGCATCAGCGGGAGTAAGTACTGTCTAGTAATTGTGGATGACTATTCTCGCTTCACTTGGGTATTCTTTTTGCAGGAAAAATCACAAACCCAAGAGACTTTGAAGGGATTCTTGGGACGGGCTCAAAATGAGTTTGGATTGAGAATCAAAAAGATAAGAAGCGACAATGGGACGGAGTTCAAGAACTCTCAAATCGAAGGCTTTCTTGAGGAGGAGGGCATCAAGCATGAATTCTCTTCTCCCTATACATCTCAACAAAATGGTGTAGTGGAGAGGAAGAATAGAACTCTACTGGACATGGCAAGAACCATGCTTGATGAGTACAAGACTCCGGACCGGTTTTGGACTGAGGCGATTAACACCGCCTGCTACTCCATCAACCGGCTCTACCTTCACCGAATCCTCAAGAAGACATCATCTGAACTCCTCACCGGTAAAAAGCCAAATGTTTCATATTTTAGAGTCTTTGGTAGCAAATGTTTTATTCTTGTTAAAAGAGGTAGAAAATCTAAATTTGCTCCTAAGGATGTAGAAGGCTTTTTACTTGGTTATGACTCAAACACAAGGGCATATAGAGTCTTCAACAAATCCACTGGATTAGTTGAGGTTTCTTGTGACATTGTGTTTGATGAGACTAATGGCTCCCAAGTGGAGCAAGTTGATCTTGATGAGCTAGATGATGAAGAGGCTCCATGCGTCGCATTAAGGAACATGTCCATTGGGAATGTGTGTCCTAAGGAATCCGAAGAGCCTACACAAGCACAAGATCAACCATCATCTTCCAATCAAGCGTCTCCACCAACTCAAGATGAGGATCAGACTCAAGATGATGAAAATGAAGATCAAGAGGATGAGTCACCTCAAGAGGAGGACAATGATCAAGGGGGAGATAAAGTTAATGAAGACAAGGAAGATGAGCAAGAAATTTAGGGTCAAAGACCGCCACACCCAAGAGTCCACCAAGCAATTCAAAGATATCACCCCGTCAACTCCATCCTCGGTGATATTCATAAGGGGGTAACCACTAGATCTCGAGTTGCACATTTTTGTGAACATTACTATTTTGTGTCCTCTATTGAGCCATACAGGGTGGAGGATGCACTAAGAGATTCGGATTGGGTGCTGGCTATGCAAGAGGAGCTCAACAACTTCACAAGGAATGATGTATGGCATTTAGTTCCACATCCTAACCAAAATGTTGTAGGTACCAAGTGGGTATTCCGCAACAAGCAAGATGAGCATGGTGTGGTGACAAGGAACAAAGCCCGACTTGTGGCTAAAGGTTATTCACAAGTCGAAGGTTTGGACTTTGGTGAAACTTATGCACCTGTAGCTAGGCTTGAGTCAATTCGTATATTACTTGCCTATGCTACTTACCATGGCTTTAAGGTTTATCAAATGGACGTGAAAAGTGCTTTCCTCAACGGACCGATCAAGGAAGAGGTCTATGTTGAGCAACCTCCCGGCTTTGAAAATAGTGAGTACCCTAACCATGTGTATAAACTCTCAAAGGCGCTTTTTGGGCTCAAGCAAGCCCCAAGAGCATGGTATAAATGCCTGCGAGATTTCCTTATCACTAATGGCTTCAAAGTCGGAAAAGCCGATCCTACACTCTTTACTAAAACTATTGAAAAAGATTTGTTTGTATGCCAAATTTTTGTTGATGATATCATATTTGGGTCCACTAATAAATCTACTTGTGAAGAGTTTAGTAGGATCATGATACAAAAATTCGAGATGTCTATGATAGGGGAGTTGAAGTATTTCCTAGAATTTCAAGTCAAGCAACTCTAGGACGACACCTTCATCAGCCAAACAAAGTACATTCAAGACATACTTAACAAGTTTGGAATGAAGGATGCCAAGCCCATCAAGACACCCATGTGAACAAATGGGCATCTTGACCTCGACACGGGAGGTAAGTCCGTAGATCAAAAGGTACACCGATCGATGATAGGATCTTTACTCTATTTATGTGCATCTCGATCGGATATTATGCTTTCCGTATGCATGTGTGCAACGTTCCAAGCCGATCCTAAGGAAGTTCACCTTAGGGCCATGAAAAGAATCATGAGATATTTAGTTTACACTCCTTAGTTTGGGCTTTGGTACCCCAAGGGATCCACTTTTGATTTAATAGGATATTCAGATGCTGATTGGGCAGGGTGTAAAATCGATAGAAAGAGCACATCAGGGACTTGTCAGTTTTTGGGAAGATCCCTGGTGTCTTGGGCTTGAAAGAAACAAAACTCAGTAGCTCTTTCTACCGCCGAAGCTGAGTACATTGTCGCAGGCCATTGCTGTGCGCAATTACTTTGGATGAGGCAAACCCTTAGGGACTATGTCTACAAATTGAGCAAAGTCCCTGTCCTATGTGACAATGAGAGTGCAATCCGCATGGCGGATAATCCCGTTGAACACAACCGCACTAAGCACATAGACATTCGGTATCACTTTGTGAGAGATCACCAACAAAGGGGGGATATCCAAATTGCTTGTGTTAGCACCAAAGAACAATTAGCCGATATCTTTACCAAGCCTTTAGATAAGAAAACCTTTAGCAAACTTAGGAATGAGCTAAACATTCTTGATTCTCGAAATTTTGATTGAAACATTGCACACATAGCTCATTTATATACCTCTGATCATATCTCTTTAATGACTACGACTAATTTGTTTTCTAGTGTACTTCTATACTAAGTCATAGGTTGAAAGGGAAATGGAATATGTGACGAAGACAAGGCTTCCACTCCACTCTAACGGTATCATTTATCCTTCGTCGCTACTATGCACACTCCAAATTGGTATAATCCTTCACTCTTATTTACTTGTACCAATGGGGAGAAAGTAAAAAGGGCTCTCAAAAGTCTCCGTTTTTTACGCTTAATGCCATAGGGGGAGAAAGTATTAAGCCCAAAGGAAAAGGACCGCACCAGCACCTAATTTTAAAATTGTGTTTCGAAAATTGGTATATTTCAAATTGGTATCCAAGTGATATTGTTTTAAACTTCAATTGGTATGTTTAATTTCAATTGGTTCATTCAAATTGGCATCTAAATTACATACTTCCAATTGGTATCTATTAAAACCCTCTTGAAAAATAAGAGGAGAATTTCATTCAGGGAGAGATTTGTTTAGTCAAAGGAAAAGCATTTGAAACAGGGGGAGAAATTTCAAATCTTGAAAATGCTTCTTGCAATCTTATTCATATACCTTTGACTATTTTCAAAAGACTTTGAAATAATTTTCCAAAAGAATTTGCAAAAACAAAACAAGTGGTGCAAATATGGTCCAAAATATTAAATAAAAGAAAGCAATCCATTCATATCTAGTGAGATAATAAATTGGTTTAATTCCAAGTAACCTATGCACTTACCTTATGCAAATTAGTTCAATTCTGCACTTATATATTTGCTTTGGTTTGTGTTGGCATCAATCACCAAAAAGGGGGAGATTGAAAGGGAAATAAGGTTAACCTTTTTCCAGTATTAATTTTGGTGGTTGAATGCCCAACACAAATATTGGACTAACTAGTTTGCTCTAGATTATATGTTCTACAGGTGCATAAAGGTTCAACACAAACCAATAAAAGATTGAAGTTAGGGATCAAATTCAAAGGAGCAAAGAAACCGAGTGTGCTCTGGTCTAGCACACCAGACTGTCCGGTGTGCCACCGGACAGTGTCCGGTGCACCAGGACCGTACAACGTCCAACTAGCCATTCTCGGGTTTCTCCAGGCGCACTCCGCTATAATTCACCGGACTGTCCGGTATGACAGTGGAGCAACGACTACTTCGCGCAACGGTCGACTGCAAAAGCGCGGTGATCAGATGAACAGTGAAGAACAGTGCGTGCAGAGTCAGAGCCGTAGGTCAGAGGCACACCGGACACTGAACAGTGCCTGTCCGGTGCGGCACCGGACTGTCCGGTGTCACTAAAGGACAAAGCCTCCAACGGTCAAAAGCTCTAGAACCCTAACGGTTGGGTGACGTGGCTGGCGCACCGTACAATGTCTGGTGGCGCACCGGACTGTCCGGTGCGCCCATCGACAGCAGCCTGCCCCAACGGTTGTTTGGTGGTTGAGGGCTATAAATACCCCCCAACCACCACCACTCCAAGCATCCAAGATTTCTGAGCATCACATTCAATACAAGGGCTCTAGCATTCACTCCTGGACACAATTCAAAAGATCAAAGCCTCCAAGTCCCAAATTCAACTCGAGCACTTAGTGACTTGTGTGAGAGAGATTTTGTGTTCTTTTGAATTCTTGCCTCTTGGATTGCCTTCTTCCTTTCTCATTTCTTTTCTCAAGTGATTTGTAATCGAAGCAAGAGACACCTAAGTGTGTGGTGGTCCTTACGAGGTCTAAGTGACCCAGGAGATTAAGGAAAAGACTCACTCAGTCTAAGTGACCGTTTGAGAGAGGGAAAGTGTTGAAAGAGACCCGACCTTTGTGACCACCTCAATGGGGACTAGGTTCTTTAGAACCGAACCTTGATAAAACAAATCACCATGTTCATCTAATTTATTTCTTGATTGATTTGTTTTTCCCCTCTCTTTCGGACTTGGATTTAATTCTGACGCTAACCCCGGCTTGTAGTGTGTGCTTAAGTTTATAAATTTCAGATTCCACCTATTCACCCCCCCTCTAGGCGACTTTCACGAGCAACCTAGTAAGAGACACCCGGCTCTCAAGAAGAGCCGACCTAGTAATGTCAAGCCACATCAACATGATAGGACATCATCGAGCAATGTCTGGACTGTGGAAGCGGTACCGAGGGGACTCTATCAAGGACGACACCGTATATGCATCCCCGTTGACCAGTGGGGACCGGTCAACCCCAACCGTAGATACCTCATCATCGGGGTCTCTACGGTGACCCATACACCAGAAGGGATGGGACAATATGTTGTACCAAGCATATGCCTACACATGATGGAGGGTGACGCTAAGGGGATGACGGAAGACGAAGTTGTACTGAAGACATCCCTAAGCCACGCCATGAGTTGACTCAACAGAACCCACCAAACACCGCCACATCTAAATCAGAGTAACTACATGAACCCATCAGAAGGCGGACGGGACACAATGCCACACCAAAGGTACAACAGCGCACGCCTCGGCAGACGACTCCATAGGGGCTATGAGGCCTGGAAGCATGACCCAATGGATGAGACCACAGGGGCTACGAGGCCTAGAAGCGGGAAGCCAATCTCCCCGTAGTAGAATACTAGTCCTCATTGTGACGTCTATCCTTGGGCTACAAAAGGGCAAGACAACCCCCATCCAAACATCATCGCATATTTCCACAACTTAACACAAGCACCTAGCTATAACATGTTCCAAACAATACCATGATCGACACTGCACTAGACTAGGGCTCCGATCTGAACTAGTATAACCGACTCGCCTCAAATCTACCCTCGAGCCTCCCATAGCTCACCATTCAGAGTGAGTCTGCGCTAACATTGTAACACCCCTAGTGTTAAGCAAGCTTATACATCTCATATGCATCATGAAAGCATCATCATAAGCATGATTAATCATTCATCCCTTACATCAAAATCTTGAATTGCTTGTTGTTTGGTGTGAAGTGATTTGATACTTGAACCAATAGGAAGCCTAGGTTCTAGAATCTTAATTATTAAGAAGTATTTGTATGCGTAGCTAAACCAACTTGAAGAAATTTAGGTTTTGTTTGGTTAGATTTTCAACCCTTGATTGATAGCCTCCAGTTTGTTGTGGCTCAGAACGAGTTTGACTAGACTCGAGAGGCACATGCTGCAGAATTGGCTCGAGTCCAAGCAGAGCTAGCATAGCTCACCTTAGAGAAGGATGAGGAAATTTAGGCCAGGGATGTGGCTATACTTGACAATGTGTTGTGGATTGGTGAATGCCAGGACTACCGGGCAATGGTAGTAGAGATCATCAAGGAAAGGAATGCAGCCTGGTCCGAGATAACTCATCTTAGAGCGATTGAGGTTAACCTGATGTAGCGGCTGAACAATGCAGAGGCATGGAATTCTAACCTGCATTAAGAGGTTCATTAGTTGCATGCCTAAACCCAGTTAACTTGCCAGAACTTGAGGAAGTAGATGTAGCTGTAGCAGACGACAGTGGGGCAGTCTCTGAGGTCGGTAATGCGCAGAATTAGTCAGTTAGCCCATCGTTAGGTGCTAGACTAATTTCTTTTGGTTAGCGTTCCTAGGAGTAGGAATGAGACATATGGTGTAAGGCCTGTGATGTGATGGCTTCTAACATGTGTGTAGATAACACTCTTTTGGTTGGTATGTGTATGCTGGCAAAAACAATTGGCTTGTATGCACATTTTATCATATGAAGTATGTGATGAAAGTGTTGTGTGTGCTTGGAATGCGATTCTTGCCTTTATGATTTTCACATGAAGTTTTCTTCTATGAGATCTTACATGGCATAGTTTCCTTCTTTCACATAAAGTCACGACATGTCTCACCACCTACCCATTATAAAAATGTGTAGATGGTGACTACGCGTCGTATCAACCCGGGAGCAGGTGGAACTTCTAGTGGTGGTAACCAAGAGGGTAATCAAGAAGTGCATCTTTGTCACACCCGGCTTTAAGGAACAAAGCCAGGTGCATCTCATACATGCGCCAAGAAGACAACATATATAATAACAGAGTGTATAGAGATAAATGTCACAAAACATCAGAGTATTATTACATAGCGGAAGTCTTATTACAAAATAAAAGATAAATATAAAACGAACTAAGGATCGTCCTTGGCGCAGATGTCAACTGGGGAAACGCCACCAAGATCAGATCAAATTCCTCGCCTTGTGGCTCCTCCTGAACCACATGTTCTTCTCCTGTGGGGGGGGGGGGTGTGAGACAGCAAGGGTGAGCTCACACATGATCATAGCTCAACAAGTTGTGGGGAACCAGTGGACATGAACTCACAAAGGTGGGAGTTCATATGATGTGTAAGGCTATTCAATGACAGGGGTTAAAGCTGAGCATTGCTTTTAAGTAGTTGGTCAAAATTTTATTAGCAGTTACTAAGTGTAAGTATATACCAAACCTTAAGTAAAGTAATAGAACAAAATTAATAATAAACCCATGCATATGCAAATGACAAAATTGAATTTAAGTTCCATAATTTAATCATCAGAGACTCCTGAAGTGCTCATGACCGTGAGCTCGGCTAGTATACCAGTTTTACACTCTGCAGAGGTTGTACCCTTTACCCACAAGTCATGTTACCCATTTGCCAAGGGGTCGCGACTCCCATACACCTCTACCTAGGAGGCGAGGCAGGGCAACACTACGAGGCCTTTACAAAGTTCCACTAGCTTCCGAAAACCCACTACAGTTTATGGGAAGAGCACTTGCAAGAATCCCCCGTCTGACCGCCATCGCAGCTAAATCAACCCGAGAACCTCCTTGCATGCAACTCCCCTACTGCCCTTGCCCCTTTCGGGTAAGGTAGTCTTCCACTAGCTTTCCTAATTAGTCAGCCAAGGGCGTCCCATTAATCCCTTGTGGTGGCACGTGTTACTCAAGTTAAGCTCTATGTTCCAATTAACATTAATGATCTTGACATGAACATAAATAGAATAACAAAAGAATTGGAA
This sequence comes from Zea mays, assembly GCF_902167145.1. NCBI lineage: Eukaryota > Viridiplantae > Streptophyta > Magnoliopsida > Poales > Poaceae > Zea > Zea mays. Next base: position 91,421,849 of record NC_050105.1, read on the forward strand.
CATAGATATAATAAATGATTATCCCAAAACCATGTAAAGCAATAGCAAACTACCCAAGTGATTTAGGGGTAAACAAGGTAATGAGATAAACAATCTAGGGTGACCTATCGGGTCCCATCAAAATTAACCTATGCATGGATAAATGGTATTAAAGAACATTATTGTGTAAAAAGTGGTCAAGGGCACAACTTGCCTTCAATGAGCTCCTGCTCAGCTACTTCTATCTGCTGCTCACCAGGATCCTCAGTAACGGGTTCTTCTACTCGCCACAATACAAACAAGCACAGTATGTAGAGAAAATTAACATCACACCAAACATGTAAACAAAATACACAGTGATAATATACATATTAAAATAAAATCCTAGGAACAGAAATCATAATTTTTGGAGTTATAGATTTTAAGTTATGAATTTCCAAAGGTTTTATGGGCTTAAAATAGGATTAAGTGAGAGATTAAATTTCTTATTATTTTCATGATAAAACAGAGACTCTAAGTGATAGAGAATAATTTTACAAAATTTTAGAAAGTGAAATGGCTCAATTTGGACCAAGTATGGATTTTCTATGAATTTATCAAGTTCTAGTAATTGTTTTCATACTAAAAATCTATTTTCAATTCATTTATTCAACTTTAAGTCAGCTTTGGACTGGGCCTCATTTTCTGTGAAGCGCAGGGGTCTCTGCGCAAGATATCCTAGACTCAGTGCATAATGAAAATGGACGACAAGTTTATTTCCTAGTTTGTCGGGGGCTCTTTAGCAATTTGCACACGCGAAGGGGTATCTTCTATTGTGGGCCGGACGATCCAGATTCTGCGACCTGGATTGAATCTAGTCTTAATGAAACGGTACGCACCGAGGATCGTCGATCACGAAATCGACGGTCACGATCTAATGCGCGAAGGAGGTATACTACCGTTTGATCTGAACCGCACAACATCCATCCCACGGTCCAAACCCCATCTGACCCTGGACCGTTCATCCCGAGAACAACGACACTGGTGCATTCTCCCTTCTTCCGCACCACGGCGAAAAATGGCGAACAGGGCCGCGGCGCCAGACTACACTCCGGCGAGAACAACTCCGACCCCGGAGCGCCCAATCCTCAATCACTACCGCGTACACGCACAGGGGGATGTATTGAACCGACTGGGAGAATACTAACTGGCTCTTGTGGAACGGAGAGCTCTGCCCACGACAGCTAGCGGAAACAGCAGCGGCATTGCGTCGACGTTGAGAAATTGAGGGCCGGTCCAGCCACCAATGCACTTGATTCCACCGGAAACCCGTCCGCCACGGTCCCGGGGTACTCCTGAAGCAAGACCGGCGTTTACCATGGCTTTAACAGCTAGGAACGACGGTGGCGGCACCTTCTTTCTCCACGGGCGCAGCAATGGCGGCGTCGGTTGGCGCTGGGGGGAATTAGACTCGCGCGAGGAGGTAGCCGAGGAGAGGAACGAGTCACGTGCGCGCTAATATATGGCGCGGTTGAAGTCCGAGGGCGGCCTGCTCAACAGCCAGCATCGGCATTCTCGCGGCGGCCGTTGCGCGAGCGCGGGTCGTGCGGGAGGGAGGAACAGAAGCGACAAAGAAAAGGGGAAGGATAGAGCTGACGAAACCGGTCCACAGGTCAGTGGCAGCGAAGACGGTGCAAGCGCGAAAGAATGACATGCGGGCCCGAAGATCAGCGACCCAGGGCGTAGCTCGCTTTAGCAGATGGGCGTCGACAACTCGGGGCCACCTGCCAGTGGACCGTCAGTTAGGGCACGCGCGCGACTGTGAATGAATTGGGCCGCATGGGTGGCTTCTTCAGGTGGGCCGAAATGAGGTACTTTGGGCCTAGGCGCAGCAGTTCCTGTTTTCTTTTTCTAATCATATTTTCCTTTCATTTTCCCATTCAAATTAGCTCCAAATTCAAATCCAAATGTTTTGTGGCAAATTTTATCCACAGATTATGTTATGTCATGACAAGCTCTAGCTTGGGCATAAATATTTATATATATTATTTATATTTTTATTTCACATGATATTTGTTTGTTTATCTTCCTAAATTTTAGAATCTCTTTTAAGTTTTGAATTCCACTTTGGACTTTTTACTATATTCCTTATCACAAAATGCACACACAAAAAACAATATCCTGCATGATGCATAATTTAGTGGTATATATATCATTTATTTTCAAATGAAGTGTTCACATGTGATGATAAATAAAAAAATCACATATAAAGGAAAAGAAATTCTCCTTTTATTTCCTTTACAAAATGGGTATTACAAATCCTACCCCTTAAAAATAATCTCGTCCTCGAGATTTAGGAAGATCTGGGGAAAAGATGGGGAAAATCTATGCGAAGCTCTTCTTCTCTTTCCCAAGTTGCTTCATCTTCACCGTGGTGACTCCATTGCACTTTGCACATCTTTATCACCTTATTTCTTGTAACTCGAGTCAAAGTATCCAAAATCTTGATTGGGTACTCCGTGTAAGTCAAATCACCCTGAACACTGAGCTCTTCCATTGGTAACTGTTCCTCGGGAACACGGAGACACTTCTTCAGTTGAGATACGTGAAACACATTATGCACATCCGATAGACTAGCAGGTAACTCGAGTTGGTATGTCATCTCCCCAACTCACCTAAAGATCAGGAATGGTCCAATATAGCGAGGGGACAATTTTCCCTTGACTTTGAATCTCCTCATTCCACGAAGTGGTGACACCTTGAGATACACATTATCTCCTTCCTCAAATTCCAGTGGTCTTCTTCTATTATCAGCGTAGCTCTTTAGCCTGGTCTGAGCTACCCTCAACTTCTCCCGGATTATACGGGCTTGCTTTTCTGTCTCTTGAATAAGTTAAGGCCCAAAGAACTGTATTTCTCCAGTCTAATCCCAGTATAGAGGAGTCCTCCACTTCCTGCCATATAGAGCCTCGAACGGTGACATCTTCAGACTGGCCTGTTAACTATTATTATATGAGAACTCATCATAAGGTAGACTTTTATCCCAACTTCCTCCATGCTGAAGTGCACAAGCTCTCAACATATCTTCCAATACTTGATTAGTCCTTTCAGTCTGTCCATCAGTCTGAGGGTGATAAGTCGTACTGAAGTTCAACTTTGTGCTCATGTTCTCATGAAAGCTTCGCCAAAACCTCGAGGTAAACTGCGAACCTCGATCAGACACGATCTTCTTTGGTATTCCATGTAAACACACAATTCGAGCCATATATAACTCTGCCAGCTGAGAACCTTTATAAGTAGCCTTGACAGGAATGAAGTGAGCCACTTTAGTCAATCTATCCACAATCACCCATATAGCATCATATCCTTTCTGGGTGCGAGGCAATCCAGTAATAAAATCCATACCAATCTATTCCCACTTCCACTCGGGTATCTTTAGTGGGTGCAGTAGTCCAGCTGGCCTCTGGTGTTTAGCCTTAACTCTTTGACACACATCGCACATCGCCACATGTGTAGCCACATCTCTCTTCAATCCATACCACCAATATTTTTTCTTCAAATCCTGATACATCTTGGTGCTACCAGGATGAATAGAATAATTCGAGTCATGGGTTTCCTTCAGTATAGTCTTACGAAGGCTTTCAATCACAAGAACACATATCTGATCCTTGAACCATATTGTGTCTTGCTCATCTTCCATGAATTCCGGACCTCTACCTTCCATAATCAGATCCTTAATCTCTTGAATTTTAGCATCACCAACCTGACCTTTATGAATTTCTTGCTCCAAAGTAGGTTCCATATCAATAGTAACTCCTTCAGTGTGAGCAACTATCCCCAGGTTAAGTCTCCTGAAATCCTCAATAATCTCATCGGGTAGCTGGGCAACAATAGCTGAATGAACATGCTCCTTTCGACTCAAGGCATCTGCAACCAAATTCGCCTTGCCCGGGTGATAGTGAATCTCCAAATCATAATCCTTAATAATCTCTAACCAACGGCGTTGCCTAAGGTTGAGATCCTTCTGAGTGAATATATACTTTGAACTCTTATGATCCGTGTACACTTGGCAGTTAGTTCCCATAATGTAATGTCTCCATATCTTAAGTGCGTGCACAACTGCTGCCAGTTCTAAGTCAAGCGTGGGGTGGTTCAATTCATGTTTCCGCAACTGACGAGACGCGTAGGCGATCATGTGTCCTTCTTGCATGAGCACACATCCCAAGCCTTGGCCACATGCATCACAATAAATGTCAAATCCTTTCTGTAGATCTCGCATAACCAACACTGGTGGTGACATTAACCTCTTCTTTAGTTGATCAAAACTATCTTCGCACTTCTCGTCCCACTTAAATTCTCTTCCCTTCTCCAGAAGCGAGGTCATAGGCAACTTAGAAAAATCCTTCAATAAATCTCCGATAGTATCCTGCAAGCCCCAAGAAACTCCGAATCTCCGTAACTGTAGTGGGTACTCTCCACTCCATTATCTCCTTAACCTTAGCAGGATCCACTGATATTCCTCCATTAGAAATGATATGTTCAAGGAATGGCACCTCGCCAATCCACAACTCGCATTTACTGTACTTGGCGTAGAGTTGATTATCTCGTAGCTTCTGTAACACCAATCTCAGATGTTCCTCATGATCACTATCACTCTTGGAATAAATAAAAATATCGTCGATAAAAACCACGACGAATCTGTCCAGATCATGAATACCTTATTCTTCAGATCCATAAAATAGGCTGGTGCATTATTTAATCCAAACGACATAACAGTGAACTCATATAAACCATATTAGGTCGAGAATCCGTCTTGGGAATATCCAATGGCCTAATCTTCATTTGATGGTAACCCGATCGGAGATCAATCTTCGAGAATACCCTTGCACATCTCATCTGATCAAATAAATCTTCAATGCGGGGTAATGGATACTTGTTCTTTACAGTGACATCATTAAGGGTCCTATAATCCACACACATCATTTGCGATCCATCTTTCTTATGTACAAACAGAACCGACGCTCCACAAGGTGAGGAACTCGGACGAATGTACCTAGCCTCTTGTAATTCCGTTAACTACTTTTTCAGTCCCTTTAACTCTTCTACAGACATCATGTATGGCCGTTTGAAAGTAGGGGCAGCCCAGGTAAGGGATCAATGACAAACTCAACTTCCCTATATGGTGGCATCCCTAATAACTCCTCTGGAAAGATATTCGAAAAATCCCTAACTGCACGGATGTTGTCACCCACCAACTTCTCATCTACTAAGAATGTCGCTAGTCTGATGGTGGTAGTTACTGCAACTCCAACTTCAAATCTTTGTCCTTTGGAACTGGTGAGTTCTACGGTTCCCTTAGCATAGTGTATATACTGCCTTTGCCTTTCTTAACCATGACATACCAAGGATCAAGTCTATACTGCTCTCTTCTAACAGTATAGGGGTAGCCCATCTAGGTTAGAAACACAGGGTAAGAAAGGAAGAGTTGTAGATAAGGCGAGTAATTACGAGGAATGTTACCGCGGGGGATTTATTAGCTAAGTAGATTAGTGTGTTATCCACTAAAGCTAATACATTACCTTATGGTGGTACATGCTAGGATGCCCAACTATAATGTTTCAATCAATCAAAGAAGCAAATCAGACATTTATCATCAGAACAATCAACCAACATTTTTAATAGAGAAAATAATTTTAATTTCATCTTAGGTTCCGTATCTCTGAAAAGGTTCATAGTTGTAGGATTCCAAGGTGTGAAATCCATCTTGTCTTAGAGTAGTAAAGGTAAGAATAATCAGAGTAGAATAGTAAAAGGTGAGACAGGATCAAGATAAGGTAAATATGGAATGAATCAGAGTAAGATAAGTAGGTAAGGGTTTATCCATTTCTATCTAGGTTTCGTCCTATAGTCAACATTTGCTCTGATACCACTTCTGTCACACCCAGCTTTAATGAACAAAGCCAGGTGCATCTCATACATGCGCCAAGAAGACAACATATATAATAATAGAGTGTATAGAGATAAATGTCACAAAACATCAGAGTATTATTACATAGCGGAAGTCTTATTACAAAATAAAAGATAAATATAAAACGAACTAAGGATCGTCCTTGGCGCAGAAGTCAACTGGGGAAACGCCACCTAGATCAGATCAAATTCCTCGCCTTGTGGCTCCTCCTGAACCACATGTTCTTCTCCTGTGGGGGGGTGTGAGACAGCAAGGGTGAGCTCACACATGATCATAGCTCAACAAGTTGTGGGGAACCAGTGGACATGAACTCACAAAGGTGGGAGTTCATGTGATGTGTAAGGCTATTCAATGACAGGGGTTAAAGCTGAGCATTGCTTTTAAGTAGTTGGTCAAAATTTTATTAGCAGTTACTAAGTGTAAGTAAATACCTAACCTTAAGTAAAGTAATAGAACAAAATTAATAATAAACCCATGCATATGCAAATGACAAAATTGAATTTAAGTTCCATAATTTAATCATTAGAGAGTCCTGAGCTGCCCATGACCGTGAGCTCGGCTAGTATACCAGTTTTACACTCTGCAGAGGTTGTACCCTTTACCCACAAGTCATGTTACCCATTTGCCAAGGGGTCGCGACTCCCATACACCTCTACCTAGGAGGCGAGGCAGGGCAACACTACGAGGCCTTTACAAAGTTCCACTAGCTTTCGAAAACCCGCTACAGTTTATGGGAAGAGCACTTGCAAGAATCCCTCGTCTGACCACCATCGCAGCTAAATCAACCCAAGAACCTCCTTGCATGCAACTCCCCTACTGCCCTTGCCCCTTTCGGGTAAGGTAGTCTTCCACTAGCTTTCCTAATTAGTCAGCCAAGGGCGTCCCATTAATCCCTTGTGGTGGCACGTGTTACTCAAGTTAAGCTCTATGTTCCAATTAACATTAATGATCTTGACATGAACATAAATAGAATAACAAAAGAATTGGAACATAGATATAATAAATGATTATCCCAAAACCATGTAAAGCAATAGCAAACTACCCAAGTGATTTAGGGGTAAACAAGGTAATGAGATAAACAATCTAGGGTGACCTATCGGGTCCCATCAAAATTAACCTATGCATGGATAAATGGTATTAAAGAACATTATTGGGTAAAAAGTGGTCAAGGGCACAACTTGCCTTCAATGAGCTCCTGCTCAGCTACTTCTATCTGCTGCTCACCAGGATCCTCAGTAGGGGTGGGCACTTTTTTACCATAAACCGAAAACCGAACCGAACCGAAATTTCGGTTTTTTCGGTAGTTCGGTTTCGGTTTTTATATCTCAGAAGTTCGACTTTCGGTATCGTAATCGGTTTTCACCGTATACCGAACCGAAATACCAAAAAAACCGAATACCAAACTGTATCAATTCTAAAATTTGACTTTTCGATTATGTGAAATAAATGTGTGAAGCAATTAAATTGTTATGCACTTATTTATATGTGATGTATGATGTGTCTCTAAATATTTGTACCTATATAATTTTTACTTTTTAAAATTATGTGTAATCTATCATATAAACTTGTTGTATGTGTTGTCTTGAGTATAAGTTTGGTATTCGGTTTTTACCGAAAAACCAAAGTAAAAAACCGAAACCGAAGTTTTCGGTTTTCATTTTCTAGAAAACCGATTGGTTTCTAATGTCTAGAAAACCGAAGTTTTTTAAAATCGAAAAACCGAACCGAAATTTAAAAAAACCCGAATGTCCAGCCCTAATCCTCAGTAACGGGTTCTTCTACTCGCCACAATACAAACAAGCATAGTATGTAGAGAAAATTAACATCACACCAAACATGTAAACAAAATACACAGTGATAATATACACATTAAAATAAAATCCTAGGAACAGAAATCATAATTTTTGGAGTTATAGATTTTAAGTTATGAATTTCCAAAGGTTTTATGTGCTTAAAATAGGATTAAGTGAGAGATTAAATTTCTTATTATTTTCATGATAAAACATAGACTCTAAGTGATAGAGAATAATTTTACAAAATTTTAGAAAGTGAAATGGCTCAATTTGGACCAAGTATGGATTTTCTATGAATTTATCAAGTTCTAGTAATTGTTTTCATACTAAAAATCTATTTTCAATTCATTTATTCAATTTTAAGTCAGCTTTGGACTGGGCCTCATTTTCTGTGAAGCGCAGGGGTCTCTGCGCAAGATATCCTAGACTCAGTGCATATTGAAAATGGACGGCGGGTTTATTTCCTAGTTTGTCGGGGGCTCTTTAGCTATTTGCACACGCGAAGGGGTATCTTCTATTGTGGGCCAGACGATCCAGATTCTGCGGCCTAGATTGAATCTAGTCTTAATGAAACGGTACGCGCCGAGGATCGTCGATCACGAAATCGACGGTCACGATCTAATGCGCGAAGGAGGTATACTACCGTTTGATCTGAACCGCACAACATCCATCCCACGGTCCAAACCCCATCTGACCCTAGGCCGTTCATCCCGAGAACAACGGCACTGGTGCATTCTCCCTTCTTCCGCACCGCGGCGAACAACGGCGAACAGGGCCGCGGCGCCAGACTACACTCCGGCGAGAACAACTCCGACCCCGGAGCGCCCAATCCTCAATCACTACCGCGTACACGCACAGGGGGATGTATTGAACCGACTGGGAGAATACTAACTGGCTCTGGTGGAACAGAGAGCTCCGCCCGCGACAGCTAGCGGAAACATTGGCGGCGTTGCGTCGACGTTGAGAAATTGAGGGCCAGTCCAGCCACCAACGCACTTGATTCCACCGGAAACCCGTCCGCCACGGTCCCGGGGTACTCCTGAAGCAAGACCGGCGTTTACCACGACTTTAACAGCTAGGAACGACGGTGGCGACACCTTCTTTCTCCATGGGCGCAGCAATGGCGGTGTCGGTTGGCGCTGGGGGGAACTAGACTCGCGCGAGGAGGTAGCCGAGGAGAGGAACGAGTCACATGCGCGCTAATATACGGCGCGGTTGAAGTCCGAGGGTGGCCTGCTCAACAGCCAGCATCGGCGTTCTCGCGGCGGCCGTTGCACGAGCGCGGGTCGTGCGGGAGGGAGGAACAGAAGCGACGAAGAAAAGGGGAAGGATAGAGCTGACGAAACCGGTCCACAGGTCAGTGGCAGCGAAGACGGTGCAAGCACGAAAGAATGACATGCGGGCCCGAAGATCAGCGACCCAGGGCGTAGCTCGCTTCAGCAGATGGGCGCCGACAACTCGGGGCCACCTGCCAGCGGACCGTCAGTTAGGGCGCGCGCGACTGTGAATGAATTGGGCCGCATGGGTGGCTTCTTCAGGTGGGCCGAAATGAGATACTTTGGGCCCAGGCGCAGCAGTTCCTGTTTTCTTTTTCTAATCTTATTTTCCTTTCATTTTCCCATTCAAATTAGCTCCAAATTCAAATCCAAATGTTTTGTGGCAAATTTTATCCACAGATTATGTTATGTCATGACAAGCTCTAGCTTGGGCATAAATATTTATATATATTATTTATATTTTTATTTCACATGATATTTGTTTATTTCTCTTCCTAAATTTTAGAATCTCTTTTAAGTTTTGAATTCCACTTTGGACTTTTTACTATATTCCTTATCACAAAATGCACACACAAAAAAACAATATCCAGCATGATGCATAATTTAGTGGTATATATATCATTTATTTTCAAATGAAGTGTTCACATGTGATGATAAATAAAAAAAATCACATATAAAGGAAAAGAAATTCTCCTTTTATTTCTTTTACAAAATGGGTATTACACTCTTCCTCCACCTCCACCCTACATGCCCGAGTAGTTTTTCACGCATTTTCTGGGAGCTCAAAGGAATATGGAGAACTTGCAGCGCAACATGGAAGCAGAGCTTCGCAACATTGCTGACAACACTCATCATGGGCAACCTCAAGGCGCACATGGAGTAAATCAGTATAACAGTTTCAATGATTTCATGGACACTGGGCCGATTATATTCAAGGAAGTCGCAGAACCCTAAGAGGCAGAAGCTTTGTTTGCTAATACTTAAGGAATATCTCAAGACCGAGTATGCAGCACATCAGTTGAAGAGACCCATATGGATATGGTGGTCTCGTTACCGCACCACCTACCCTGAAAATGCTCAAGTCGCTTGGCAACAATTCACTGCAGCTTTCAGAGGGAGCTATATTCTGCCTAGTCTAATGGCAATGAAGGTGTCAGAATTCATGATATTAACTTAGGTCACCCAGTCAGTGATAGAGTATCTGCATGCTTTTAACAACTTGTCTTGCTACACGCATGACTATGTTGACATGGAAGCCAAAAAGATTGCTAGTTTCAAGAGGGCTTTGAGCCCAAAGTTGATGAAGAGTATGGGAATTTCTTCTCATACCTCTTTCAATGATTTCGTCAGTGATTGCTTGACTCAAGAGAACAACAACAACCTCTACACTATATCAAAGGGGCGTAAGAGAACCTTGGAGCCTGGAATGTCACAGCCCAGAACCACAGTGATGGCCCAACCAAATTTCAGGCCACCGTTACCGGGTGTAAGATTTCGCCCTCCTCCTCAAAAGAAGACCCAACAACAGGGATTGAAGGGTTATAAAGCTTTTAAAGTGTCTCTACCACGAACAAAGACTGGACAGGGAAGCTCAACTGGAAGTACTACCCAAGTCAAAGGACCATGCTACAACTATGGACAAATGGGACACTTCACTAAGTCCTGCCCTCGTCCCAAAAAGAAGAACGATGTTTACCCCGCTCGTGTGCATCATACCACAACAGATGATGTCGCTGATGGAGAACCTGTTATGGCTGATACGTTTCTTGTGAACCATCACCCTGCAGTTGTATTATTTGATTCTAGATCTTCTCATCCGTTTATGAGTACTACTTTTGCTCATCGATTTAACCAATCATCAATAGAAGTAGGACATAAGTACCAGATAAGTTCAGTTAGGGCTGAAGTTTTCACAAATCATGTAGTTCGAGGGGCAACCCTTAGGTTTGAAGGAAGAGATTTTCGAGCACATTTGATAGTTATGCCAAAATTGTCCTTGGATGGAATCATGTGAATGAATTGGTTGAGGAATTGGGGTGTCATCCTCGACACCGCAAACCGAACCTTTTCACTTAGGGAGCCATAAGGCATTGAATTGTTTCGGGTAACCTTACCTCGTCGCCTTGAGTTAACTAGTGTATCATTTGTAATCCAAGCAACACCATAGAAGAGATCACAGTAGTATGTGAATTTCCAGATGTTTTTCCTGAAGATTTAACGAGACTCCCACCTAAGCGAGATGCAGAGTTTGCCATAGAATTGGTACCCAACACCACACCAATCTCTCGAAGACCCTATAAGATGCCACCCAATGAACTAGCAGAATTAAAAGTCCAATTGAAGGAATTGTCGGACAAAGGTTTGATCAGACCCAACACCTCGAAATGGGGTTGTCCAACTTTATTTGTAAAGAAGAAGGAACAATCCTTATGAATGTGCGTAGATTACCACCCCTCAATGTGGAAACCATCAAGTACAACCCCTTGCCTCGTATTGACATTATGTTTGATTTGCTAGCCAAGGTTAAGGCATTTTCTAAGACCGATCTCAGATCGGGATACCATCATATTAGAATCAGACCTCGGGATATTCCTAAGACCACATTTTCCACCATATACCAGTTATACGAGTATCTTGTCATGTCTTTTGGCTTAACAAATGCTCCTGCCTACTTTATGTATTTGATGAACTTAATCTTTATGCCTGAACTGGACCACTTTGTCGTGGTGTTCATTGATGATATACTGGTCTACTCTGAGAACAAAAAGGAACATGGAGAGCACCTAAGAGTTGTGCTAACTAGACTCAGGGAACATCAGTTGTATGCCAAATTCAGTAAGTGTGAGTTTTGGCTGAAGGAAGTGCAATTTCTGGGACATATTTTTTCAGAAAAGAGAATTTCTGTGGATCCAAGTAAAGTTCAGCAAGTGATGGAGTCGAAAGCACGTACCTCAGCCATAGAAGTCAGAAGTTTCTTAGGATTGGCAGGATACTATCGTCGTTTCATACTAGATTTCTCGAAGATTGCAAAACCCATGACCCGACTATTGCAAAAGGATCATAAGTTTGCTTGGATAGAAGAGTGTGAAATAGCTTTTCGTACTTTACGAACGTTGTTGACCACCGCTCTTGTCTTGGCTCAACCGAATATTGATAAACCATTTGATGTGTTCTGTGACGCATCAGGAATTGGACTTGGTTGTGTTCTCATGCAAGAAGGCAAAGTAATTACTTATGCTTCATGCCAATTAAGGAAACATGAGATCAACTATCCAACACATGATTTGGAACTCGTTGTCGTTGTTCATGCATTAATTTTTTGGAGACATTATTTGCTAGGAAATGTGTGCAACATCTTCACCGATCACAAAATCCTAAAATATATCTTCACTCAACCAGAGCTTAATATGAGACAACGCAAATGGCTCGAATTGATCAAGGATTAAAATCTACAAGTACACTATCATCCAAGAAAGGCTAACGTTGTAGCCGATGCCTTGAGTTGGAAGTCACATTGCCATAGTCTTCAACCACTCTTAGAAGATGGATTTAATTTGCTACATCCAGCAGTACTACTAAACATCCAAATTCCTTGCTCACTAGAAGATCAAATTATCCAGAAATAAGGATATGATAAGGGTATATTTCACATTAAAAAAAGATGAAGAGTGAACCCGACAGCTGCTTCCGACTTGGTGAAAGAGGTGTGTTGTGGTTCGACGATCGTATTGTTGTACCAAGGGACCAAGAGCTTAGAACCAAGATTCTGGATGAAGCTCATCTATCCAAACTATCGATTCACCCAGGCAGTAGCAAAATGTAATGTGATTTGAAGTCAAAGTTTTGGTAGACCAAGATGAAGAAGAAGATTACAGCGTATGTTGCAAGACATGACAATTGTTGCAGAGTCAAGGTTGTTCACATGAAACCAGATGGCTTATTGCAATTGTTGTTTGTGCCTAAGTGGAAATGGGAAGAGATAAGTATGGATTTCATTACGAGACTTCATGTCACACAAAAGGATAATGATTTAATTTGGGTGATCGTGGATCGACTCACCAAATCTGCTCATTTTCTACCCATCAAAACTACCTACCGACCACCTAAGTATGTTGATATGTATATTGCAGAAATTGTTTGTTTTCATGGGATACCCAACACGATTGTGTCAGGTCGAGGGTCACAATTGACCACTCATTTCTAGGAGCAATTACAGAAGGGTTTGGGAACTAAGCTTGTGCATAGCTTGGCATACCACCCTCAAACTTCGGGACAGGCCGAATGGCGAAATCAAATCCTCGAAGATATGTTGCGAGCTTGTGTACTATCATCGAAAGGATCGTGGGAGTCATGGCTACCATTAGCTGAGTTTTCCTACAACAACAGGTACCAAAGAAGCGTCAAGATGGCTCCATTCAAAGCTTTGTATGGAAGGAGATACAGGACACCGTTAAATTGGGTAGAAGACAGAGAACAAAAATACTATGGGAATGACTGACCGAAGTTGAAGAGAAAGTTCGAGTCATTCGCCATAATATGGAAATGACCTAGTATCTCTAGAAAAGCTATGTTGATCGAAGACGAATATCGCTTACGTTTCAAGTCAGTGACTTTGTGTATTTAAATGTATTACCAATGAAAGGTGTACAAAGATTTGGGATCAAGAGGAAGCTTGCATCAAGACATGTGGGTCCTTACAAGATTATTGAGCGAAAAGGTGAAGTGGCATACAAAATTCAGTTGCCAGAAGACATGAACACTATTTTTCCAGAATTCCACGTCTCTCGACTGAAGAAATGTCTTAGAGTACCCAAAGAAAGAGTAGAAGCGAAAGATCTAAAGGTTGGGTTAGACTTAGGGCATGTTTGGATGGCTGAACGAGGACATCCTATCTCGCACCCCTCAACCAGGTTGTACCTAGACAGGCTCTATTCATACAACCTGACCTTGTTTGGTTACCTGGTTCATTTCAAGCCTGTCTAAGTGAAACAACTGTTTGGTTGCCTGACATAGTGACATCCTCTTATGTGAGCACCATTGGCGGAGGAGCCATTATGGCTTAGTGTGGCATCAGCCATACCTTACTTTTAAAAATTCTTATATCTTCCACTATAATCACAAAGCAAGACATAGTGTAGTGGATGTGTTGCCTTGATTCTAGCAACAGGTCTTGTGTTCGATTCAAGACTCTCATAGATGTCGTTTTTATTCAGCCATATCATAATTTTTGTTTGCCCTCCGCTACTGGTGAGCACAGATTGCATGCGGCTAGCCAAGCTCGCCGGAAACACCCAATTTTGACGTACAGATGGAGCCAGGCTCCAGAGCTGTTTTTGCATCCGGCTGGCTAGGCTATCGATGCAATCCAGGCATCCAAACAAGTAGAGCTTGCATGCACTAGGACAGGCCCAACTTTCATACAACCATCCAAACAGCCCGTTAGTGTATCAAGAGCAACTTGTCAAGATTTTGGACACTAAGGACTGAGTCACAAGGAATAGCACGGTCAAGACGTATAAGATGTTGTGGAGTCACCACGATAAGCGTGACGCAACATGGGAGACTGATGCCTATTTACGAGAAGTTTACCCCGATTTTTACAAGCAATGGTTAGTAATCCTAAATCTTGGGGCGAGATTCCTTTAGGGCTTGTTCGGTTCTACCCCAATCCATATGGATTGAGGGGGATTGAGGGGGTTTCAATTCCTAGTAAGTCAAAATCCTCTCCAATCCGTATCAATCCCCTCCAATCCATATGGATTGAAAATAACCGAACAAGCCCTTAAGGGGGAGGACTGTAACACTCCTGGTGTTAAGCATGCTTATACATCTCATATGCATCATGAAAGCATCATTAATCATTCATCACTTACATCAAAATCTTGAATTGCTTGTTGTTTGGTTTGAAGTAGATTGATACTTGAACCAATAGGAAGCCTAGGTTCTAGAATATTAAATTATTAAGAAGTATTTGTGTGTGTAGCTAAACCAACTTGAAGAAATTTGGGTTTAATTTGGTTAGATTTTCAACCCTTGATTTCATGTGATGATATTTTCTCAACTTACATGCCACCGCAATCGAGAGTGAGAGGCTAGAGAAGACGAAGGAAGAGTCATCGGTGTCGAGAACACGTTTTACCATTGCTCTAGCCCCCGTGACAGGTTCGAGTGGAAGCGAAGCACTCGGAGAAGGAGTGTGATGGATCCCGAAGGTGTATTGGTGGTTGGATCGGTGGTGATTGCTCGTCGTGGTCCCGCTGTCGCGGAGCCGCCTTGTGTCATGAGCAGGTCTGTTCGAACCAGAAATGAGCCGGCGGACTGTCCGGCCCTGAGGCCGAACGGTCCGCGGTCCGGACGGTCCGCGCCTGTGGGCCGGACGGTCCGCGCGTGCGTAGAGTAGATTAGGGTTCCGAGTTTTGTGCTACGGTTGTTAGCTATATTCGCGGGATTAGCTCGGAATCAGTTGTGTAAAGGGTCCAGCCCCCTCCTCTATAAATAGAGAGGTCTACGGCCGATTTGTAAAAAACAATCGAATCAATACAACTTCTATTTCACATTTTATCCTAGGAGTAGTTCTAGTCTAGTTTAGGTTTAGCCTTCCAATCCCCAATTCTTCGTCTCTCTTCGAATCTACGTCGATTAGAGGAGTCTAGGTCGGCCGGCCCGAGCCTAGACACCACCTAGGATCTCTCCTCCCCGACGGGGTCCCTCCCGGGAGCGAGATCCAGGCGCCGTCGGCGGTCTTCCGCCGCCCCTGCGCACGCGCGGACCGTCCGGCCCTAGGGCACGAACCGTCCGGCCGTCAGGCAGGGAACTCGGGCTCCTGCACCAGGTCGCGGACCGTCCGGCCCTGTGCCGCGGACCGTCCGCGCCTGACCAGAAAGCACCGCCGCCTCGCACCAGGCCGCGGACCGTCCGGCCCCCGCGCGCGGACCGTCCGCCCCTGTGCAGAGAGCACCGCCGCTGGTTCTCTTGAGTAATTGGCGCCTCCAAAAAGGCGTCAACATACTTTTTGGCGACTCCGCTGGGGACAGCACATCTAAGCTCATCAAATCGGCCCTCAATGGCCGGTTCAAGGGATAGCTCTGATATTTCTCCAAGCAACATCATAGAGCCGACTTGGGAGACCTTGCCGGCTGACGAGCAGCTCCAGTTCGAGGAGCACAAGGAGCGGATGATCCAGGAGGCGAAAGCAAAGTTCTTGGCCAACTTCAAAGTGGACAGGAACAACAAGGTCGTCCGACATCGGGCGACGGATCCGGCTTCGCTCCAACCCACGCCAGATATCCCCAATGTAAGTAATACCAACGATCTTCAATCTCTTAGAAATTATGTAGAAGATCAGCGTGAACAAATGCAGAACATCATAGGGGGTATGCAAAGCGATCTTAAGAGACTAGTACGTGCATTTGATAAATCTAGTATCACAAATTTTCCTTCGCACGAGGTTGAGTTAGGAGGTAACACGCGTAACACATCGGCTACAGGTTGTCACGACCAGTCACAACCCCTTTATGGGATGCCGATGGACACATACCCTGAGCAACCGCAAATCGGCAGCAAATCAGCCGATCTGCACATGCCCGGACCGTCCGCACGAGAGCACGGACCGTCCGCACCAACAACAGTCGGGCCGATTTTTAATGAGTTACCTAGATATGCGCCCGAACCACCACACACGACACAGAATCTAAACTACCCAGTCGGACCGTCCGTGTACAACAACGGACGGTCCGCACATAATCACGGACGGTCCGGGCCAATGTCCGGACAGTCCGCACATGACCTTTTTGAGGAGGATTGTTACTGGAATCCTCACCCGTCCCAGCAGCACTTCCCATCGCACTATACAATGCATCAACCCATTAATTCAAGATCCAGAGCCCAGGAAAGCTTTCCGGCCCCACCCAGGAGGCCAGAAAGATTCGATCAAACCTATGACCCATATAGGGCAAATGAAAATGCACCATGTAATTCAAACCAATGGGGGGAAAGACAACATGCTAATATCCAGCCAACCCCACCTATGTTTGACCAGAGAGCCGGTGGTCTCGCACCGGCTGCCATTGATATAGTAAGGGAAGAAATAGCCGGGGCGTTCCGAGATAAGCTCGGAGTAAGCATGGTCCCTGGGGGCAATCATATCGGAAACCTTATGACAGCCGATTTGATCACCACCCATACCCACAGGGAACCAGGATACCCGAATTCGCAAAATTTTCGGGTGATCAAAGGAAAAACACACGCGAACATATAGGCCAGTTCTTAGCACAATTGGGAGAATTGGCCGACACAGAGGCATTTCGCGTACGTTTATTTTCATTATCGCTAACAGGAACCGCGTTTGCATGGTATGCCACTTTACCTCCTAATTCCATTTCATCATGGGGGGATCTAGAACAAAAATTTCATGATCATTTTTTCTCCGGTGACTATGAGTTGGATTTGGTAGATTTAGTGTCGTTGCGATAGACAAAAGATGAATCGGTTAATGATTACATCCGGAGATTCCGAGATACAAGAAACCGATGCTTTCAAATTCATTTAGCAGAAAAACAGCTAGTAGGATTAGCCTTTAATGGTCTACGATATTATTTAAAAGAAAGATTAGAAGGCATCCAATTTTTTACACTAGCACAGTTACACCAGAGAGCTTTGGCTTGTGAAAGCCGGAGCAAAGAAACTGCTCAAACAATGCGTCACAACGTACACATAGTAGAATGCGACCAAAGTAGCTCAGATGATGAATCAGCAGAAGTGTACGCTGCTGAAATGGTTTGGCCAAAGCAGACCAAATCTTCGGCTTGTGCTTCCTTACAGCCAGTTCAAAAGAAACGCCAAGAGGAGGTAAAGTTTACATTTAATGTTGGTAAATGTGATAAAATATTTGATGAGTTACTTAAAAATGGCAATATTAAAATAAATCACACTGTTCCATCCGCCGACGAGCTAAAACGTCGTGCATACTGCAAGTGGCATAACTCATTTTCTCATGCCACTAATGATTGTAATGTATTCCGTCGACAGATTCAATCGGCCATTAATGAGGGACGATTGAAATTTCAGGAAATGCAGGTGGATACAGAGCCCTTTCCGATGAACGTGATCGACTTCGAGGGCAAGAAAGTCCTGGTTCGGCCAAACACGGCCGATAAAGGCAAAGAGATAGTCATCGGCGATTCTAAAAGGGCCGATGAGGATCATGAAGTTTCTTGCAGGAAAGTGATAGCTGAGAAGACTCCCGATGGAGGGGAGACCCTAAAAGTAACCATCACAGCCTCCAGTACTGGGGGGCAAGCGCAGACAGGGAGACGGATACAGGAACCCGTGCTGCGTATCCCGGACGGTCCGGCACGTAGGCGCGGACGGTCCGGGACCCCACCGGACGGTCCGGAGAGCTCCGTCGGACGGTCCAGCTGTACTCAGGACTCACAACGTCCACGTACTTTCAAACCACGACGACCAGAGATAGGTACGTGGAAAACAAATACATTCAAGGCAGCTGGTCGGTTGGTTAAAGCCGGCCCAACTTTTGATCAATTATTGTCTAAATACGTAAAAAAGAAGGCCGGCCCCAGTGACCGGCCAGCAAAGCGACCCCGCTCACCCATTCATGAGCAGCGTCAGGTCAGGCCGATTGGACCACCCCACCAATCGGAAGAAATGAAAGGTCATACTGTACAAGTGAGACCTAACATACCTGCATGGACACCTCCACCTCCATATCCACCTATGCCATATCCATACACATATTTACCTCCGCCGTATGTCCCAAATCAAATGTGGGGCATGCCACCATATCCATTTGGGATGCCACAGTACCCCGCCTGGGGGGCACCCCAAACATCTGTTTTTGACAGGTTGACGCCACCAGTTCAAGACCGATTGAGCACTACTCAATCCGGTCACCAGGCACAGGCCCAACAAGATTGCCGGACTACTCGGCCTCCTAGGCCGACCAATCCGGCAGGGGGGCATATGACTATAGCAACTCAAAGAACAACAAAAAAGGACATCATCAAAATAGGCACTGCAGATGTTGTCATACAGGGAGACAATAAAGGGCCGATGATTTTCGGCGAATCGGCCAACACAACCGAAAAGGATACGGCTACCATCAAAACAGCCGATCCAAAATACTCCATGCCTCGATGGTGCCCAGCAGGATTGACACGATCCCAAAAGAGAAAATTACAGCGCCTAAGAGCAAAGGAGAGCCAGGAGAAGGAGGCGGAAAAGACATTTAATGACACACATCCACTATACCCGCCACCGCAAAAGAAATGGAGACCGAAGGCCGTTGAGAAAAAACAAACGGCCACAGAAATAGAAAGTCAACCTGCACCAGGCGCGGACCGTCCGGCCCCCGCGCACGGACCGTCCGCCGTTCACCAGGAAGCCTCTGGACAACCTGCACCAGGCGCGGACCGTCCGGCCCCCGCGTGCGGACCGTCCGCCGTTCACCAGGAGGCCTCCAACGACACGACAACATCAATGGAAGAGGACGACTTGCTGGGAGAAGACCTGGTCGACTACGAGGCTTCTCCAGAACGCCCAGGTATGGATGTAAATATTATTACATTTTCTGCCGATTGTACTATGATCGGCGATGATGAACCTGTTGTTGCCCAGTTTGATTTTGGTCCTAAAGAAGCCGCCTTTACTAAACCAAAGGAATCGGTAAATCATTTAAAGCCGCTCTTCGTGCGCGGTCACATTGATGGGATACCGATTGCTAAGATGTTGGTAGACGGAGGGGCGGCTGTAAATCTAATGCCTTATTCATTATACAGAAAATTAGGTAAACAAGATGACGAACTTGTCAAGACCAACATGACCCTCAACGGTGTTGGAACTGATAGTTCGATCAAAGCCAGGGGAGTCACGTCCGTTGAATTAACCATCGGGACTAAGACCCTTGTTGCTGCATTCTTCGTCGCTGATGTAGAAGGAAATTACAGTTTAATTCTAGGCAGAGATTGGATTCACGCCAATCAATGTATACCTTCTACATTACATCAAATGCTAATACAATGGGTAGGCGATGACATAGAACAAGTACATGCTGATGTATCGGCCTGCATCGTTGTGGCCGATGCCCCTGTACTCTGGACTTATGAGACTGCTACATGTCTCACAGGAGTAGATTTTTCTGATTATCAATTCATAAGTATATATAAGAAAGGTTTCATTCCTGTAATGCTAGAGCCGATGGAGAATCGGCTAAATCCTAAATAAAGTTTAAATGATGAATACACACAAAGTTCATGAGTCTTTGGTCATGGATAGTTCGGCCGCCAAGGCCGGATGGTCTGGTCTTTCACGAAAGAGTTCGGACTTTAAGACCGAACATCTACCACAGCGAAAAGACAGTGTTACGGATGATCCGGTCCCCGAGACCGGAAAGTCCGCCATCACACAAAGATCATCTGATTCCTCTGTGGGGGACATGATAGAGGAATTCAGAGATCTTGATAAACTAGGACAGGGGTTTACATCGGCCGATCCTTTGGAGGAGATTGACATAGGAGATGGTAAAACTCCAAGGCCGACTTTTGTAAACAAGACCCTGGAGACCGATTCTAGGAATGAGATGATCGGTCTATTGAAGGAATATTCAGATTGCTTTGCTTGGAATTATGCTGAGATGCTTGGATTAAGCCGAGAGATCGTAGAGCATCGGCTGCCTATTAAATCTGGTTTCAGACCTTTCAAGCAAAGAGCTAGAACATTTCGTCCGGATCTTCTCCCACGCATCAAGGACGAAATCCACTGACTGCTAGAAGCTGATTTTATCAGACCTTGCAGATACGCAGAGTGGGTCTCCAATATTATGCCGGTGGAGAAGAAGGAGACAGGTAAACTTAGAGTATGCATTGATTTTCGCAATTTAAATAGAGCAACTCCTAAAGACGAATATCCCATGCCCATAGCCGACACATTAATCAATAATGCATCAGGAAATAGAATTATTAGCTTCCTTGATGGTAATGCCGGATATAATCAGATTTTCATGGCCGAAGAAGATGCGTCTAAAACGGCCTTTATATGTCCAGGCTTCATTGGTTTATTTGAGTGGGTTGTCATGACATTTGGTCTGAAAAATGCTGGTGCTACTTATCAGAGGGCTATGAATTTGATCTTCCATGAGTTGTTAGGAAACACTGTGGAAGTCTACATTGATGATATTGTAGTCAAATCGGCTGAGTTTAGTTCTCATATAGCTGATTTGCGCAAAGCCTTTGATAAAATGCGTCGGTATGGTTTAAAAATGAACCCACGTAAATGTGCTTTTGGAGTGTCGGCTGGTAAGTTTTTAGGATTTGTCATCCATGAACATGGTATAGAAATAGACCCTGACCGAATCAAGTCTATTCGGAATGTGGGGCCTCCGACTTGTAAGGTCGAAGTATAGAGGTTTCTCGGCAAGGTGAATTATTTACGAAGGTTTATTTCTAACCTAGCCGGGAAGATTGATGCCTTCACCCCTATCCTTCGGCTTAAGAACGATGCTGAATTCACTTGGGGGGCAGAGCAGCAGGAAGCATTTGATCTCATTAAAAAATACTTGTCTTCGGCTCCCGTGTTAAAAGCACCACAAGTAGGAGCACCATTCAGATTATACATTGCAGCTGAAGACAAGGTTATCGGGGCTGTTCTGACACAAGAAACTGAGGAGAAGGAGCATGTGGTGACATATCTAAGCCGAAGGTTGGTGGATGCTGAAACAAGGTACACTTTTATTGAAAAGTTATGCTTGTGCTTGTTTTATGCATGCACCAAATGTAGATGTTATTTACTGTCTAGTCATTGCACTGTTTCTGGTCAAGCCGATGTAATCAAATACATGTTGCATAACCCAATTATGAGTGGTAGAATTGGTAAGTGGGCTTATGCACTCATAGAATATGACTTGGCTTATGAACCATTGAAATCTATTAAAGGCCAAGTCGTAGCGGATTTTATTGTAGAACATCGGGTTAATGATATTCATAAACTAGACATGTCATACCTCACTATTACTCCTTGGACTTTATATTTTGATGGATCGGTTTGCAATGAAGGGCAAGGAATTGGCATTGTGCTTGTTTCACCAAGTAATGTCTCCTTTGACTTCTCTAGCCGATTGAAAACTTATTGCACTAATAATCAAGCTGAATATGAGGCCCTCCTATTCGGTTTATAACTTTTAAATGGTATGGGAGTAAAACATGTGAAGGTATTTGGTGATTCTCAGCTGGTTGTCCAACAAGTGTTAGAAGAATATCAATGTCTTGATGGTACTCTAAATAGTTATCTTGAGAAATGTTGGAGCATAATCCATTCTTTTGACGAATTCAGTATTCGGCATATCTCTAGAGTTGAGAATCATAGAGCTAACGATTTGGCACAAGATGCATCAGGTTATCGGATAAAGAGAGGGAAATTTCACAAAACTGAAAATCTGATAACCGGTGCAGAGCCAAATTCCCAGGTCGCGGACCGTCCGCGTGATGACGCCGGACCATCCGAGGTTACCAGAAATGTTCTCTTAATCGATTCGGCTGACAATGAAGCCGATGCAAGTGATTGGAGGACACCTATACTTAATTATTTGCAAAATCCCAATATCAGGACAGATAAGAACATTCGGCGAACAGCTTTCAAGTATGTTTTGATGAGTGATGAACTTTACCGTCGAACGGTTAATGATGTCCTGCTTAAGTGCTTGGGCCCAGATGATGCTATATTAGCCATGGCCGAAGTGCATGAAGGAATTTGTGGTACCCATCAATCAGCTCCAAAGATGAAGTGGTTGTTGCGAAGGTCTGGTTTTTATTGGCCTAGTATGATAGCTGATTGTTTCAAGTACTACAAGGGGTGCCAAGTGTGTCAAAAATTCAGCAACCTACAGTTGGTCCCTGCAGCCAAATTACATCCTATCATCAAGCCTTGGCCGTTCAGAGGATGGGGATTAGACTTTATTGGAGAAATTCATCCTTCATCATCAAAGGGGCATCGGTTTGTGTTAGTTGCCACTGACTATTTCACCAAATGGACTGAAGCCGTTGCTCTAAAGAACATGACGCACAAGGAGGTAATTGAGTTCATAACTGAGCATATTATTCATAGATTCGGCATTCCCCAGACCTTGACTACAGATCAAGGTACTTCTTTTATGTCAAAGGAGGTACGTGAATTTGCTGAATTATACAAAATTAAGCTGCTTAATTCGTCTCCATATTATGCTCAGGCCAATGGACATGCCGAGTCTAGTAATAGGACGTTGATTAATTTGATAAAGAAGAAGGTATCTGATAATCCTAAACATTGGCATAAGATTTTGTCTGAAGCTTTATGGGCTCATAGAATATCTAAACATAGTGCTACTAAAGTATCTCCTTTTGAGCTTGTCTATGGGCAGGAAGCAGTGTTACCTGTGGAAATAAGTTTGAATGCTGTCAGGTTTGCCAGACAAAATGATCTAACTGCTACTGATTATTATAATTCAATGATGGATAATATTGATGAGGTGACCGACAAGAGGATGATAGATTTGGGAGCAATAGAAAAGGACAAGATCATGGTAGCCAGGGCCTACAACAAGAAGGTCAAAGCAAAATCATTTCAAGTAGGAGACTTGGTGTGGAAGACCATTCAGCCTCTAAGGAATAAAGACCGAAAGTTCGGGAAATGGTCGCCAAGCTGGGAGGGTCCTTATAAAGTGAAACAGGTGATGTCTGGTAACGCTTATTTACTACAAACATTACAAGGCAAGGATTTACCTAAGGCTTTGAATGGGCGTTTCCTCAAACAGTACCATCCTAGTATGTGGCAAGATGCCTAAGAAAACCGATGTGATCACATCGAGTTAGTTGCTTTTGGTTCGCCCAGCTCCACCAAAAGGCAGGGGGGCATATGTTCGAACCAGAAATGAGCCGGCGGACTGTCCGGCCCTGAGGCCGGACGGTCCGCGGTCCAGACGGTCCGCGCCTGTGGGCTGGACGGTCCGCGCTTGCGCAGAGCAGATTAGGGTTCCGAGTTTTGTGCTACGGTTGTTAGCTATATTCGCGGGATTAGCTCGGAATCAGTTGTGTAAAGGGTCCAGCCCCCATCCTCTATAAATAGAGAGGTCTACGGCCGATTTGTAAAAAACAATCGAATCAATACAACTTCTATTTCGCATTTTATCCTAGGAGTAGTTCTAGTCTAGTTTAGGTTTAGCCTTCCAATCCCTAATTCTTCGTCTCTCTTCGACTCTACGTCGATTAGAGGAGTCTAGGTCGGCCGGCCCGAGCCTAGACACCACCTAGGATCTCTCCTCCCCGACGGGGTCCCTCCCGGGAGCGAGATCCAGGCGCCGTCGGCGGTCTTCCGCCGCCCCTGCGCACGCGCGGACCGTCCGGCCCTAGGGCACGGACCGTCCGGCCGTCAGGCAGGGAACTCGGGCTCCTGCACCAGGTCGCGGACCGTCCGGCCCTGTGCCGCGGACCGTCCGCGCCTGACCAGAAAGCACCGCCGCCTCGCACCAGGCCGCGGACCGTCCGGCCCCCGCGCGCGGACCGTCCGCCCCTGTGCAGAGAGCACCGCCGCTGGTTCTCTTGAGTAATTGGCGCCTCCAAAAAGGCGTCAACAAGGTCTAAGCACGACATGATTTGAGGTAATCCTTCCCTCAACTGGTTCATCATGTTCTCAGGAGGTTTTGCACCTCGCCGCATGCTTAGATGGGCACCACGATGTCATGTCGCTGCTCATCGGTGAGACCCGACCGTGGAGCACAGGGCGCTGCCGCGGTGTGCTGTCAGGGATAATAGATAAACCCCTAGCCGTGAGAAGGGAAACGACCAGCCATGATTAGATCTGATGGGTACCCCTTCGTTGTTGTGATCTTGGCCCTTGATCTTAGATCGTAGGATTTTGGGCGGCTCAACATGTCCGAGTCTTTGTGGACGTGGATGTATAGATCAGCGACTGCGAATATAACATAGGATACCCCTTCGTGCATGTAATCAGGATCGTAGATTAGAGATCTGGTGGTCCTGAGTCACGCGCGTGCGTCAACTGAGCCCGGTTTGCAAAAGAGCCCTTCTGCTTTAGCGTAATCAACCTGTAGTCCAACTATATTTCAGAACCCTTACAGTAAGGTCCAAGATTTTATGAAATAAACCCCGAACTCTTTGTAAATAGTGGTCGTCTAGAAGGGATTATGATTGAAAGAAAACAAATCTGAAATTGAAATTTTAGTGCAGAAATAATTCTAAAAACTTAGAACATCCATAACTAACTCATTTCAACTCCATTTTTAGTAGCTCTCGAACCTACGATATCGTAGTAGTGTGTAGAATATTCCTACGCAGTTTGATTCCATGTTTTGGTGTAATGTTATTGATAGTCGCCTAGAGGGGGGGTGAATAGGGCGAAACTGAAATTTACAAATATAAACACAACTACAAGCCGGGGTTAGCGTTAGTAATAATAAATGAGTCCGCAAGAGAGGGCGCAAAACAAATCCCAAGCGAATAAGCAAATGAGACACGGAGATTTGTTTTACCGAGGTTCGGTTCTTGCAAACCTACTCCCCGTTGAGGAGGCCACAAAGGCCGGGTCTCTTTCAACCCTTCCCTCTCTCAAACGGTCCCACGGACCGAGTGAGCTTCTCTTCTCTAATCAAAGCCGGGAACAAAACTTCCCCGCAAGGGCCACCACACAATTGGTGCCTCTTGCCTTGATTACAATGCAGTTGTGATCTCAAGAACAAGTGAGAAAGAAAAGAAGCAATCCAAGCGCAAGAGCTCAAATGAACACGGCAAATCACTCTCACTAGTCACTAGGGCTTTGTGTGGAATTGGAGAGGATTTGATCTCTTTGGGTGTGTCTAGAATTGAATGCCTAGCTCTTGTAAGTGGTTGAGAAGTGGAAAACTTGGATCCAATGAATGGTGGGGTGGTTGGGGTATTTATAGCCCCAACCACCAAACATGACCGTTGGCTGGAGGCTTCTGCTCGATGGCGCACCGGACAGTCCGGTGCACACCGGACAGTCCGGTGCCCCTGCCACGTCATCACTGCCGTTGGATTCTGACCGTTGGAGCTTCTGACTTGTGGGCCCGCCTGGGTGTCCGGTGCACACCGGACATGCACTGTTTGATGTCCGGTGCACCGGCATGGGCGATTCTGACTTCTGCGCGCGCTGTGCGCGCATTAAATGCTCCACAGGGAGCCGTTGGCGCCGCAGGGAGCCGTTGCTCCGCTGGCACACCGGACAGTCCGGTGCACACCGGACAGTCCGGTGAATTATAGCGGAGCGGCTGCCGCGCGAACCCGAGGCTGGCGAGTTCAGGAGGCCGAGCTTCCTTGGAGCACCGGACATGTCCGGTGCACACCGGACAGTCCGGTGAATTATAGCGCGCCGGCTTCCGAGAATTCCCGAGAGTGAAGAGTTTGAGTCTGAGTCCCCTGGTGCACCGGACAGGTACTGTTTACTGTCCGGTGGCACACCGGACAGTCCGGTGCGCCAGACCAGGGGTGCCCTCGGTTGCCCCTTTGCTCCTTTATTGAATCCAAAACTTGGTCTTTTTATTGGCTGAGTGTGAACCTTTTTCACCTGTATAATCTATACACTTGGGCAAACTAGTTAGTCCAAAGATTTGTGTTGGGCAATTCAACCACCAAAATTATTTAGGAACTAGGTGAAAGCCTAATTCCCTTTCAATCTCCCCCTTTTTGGTGATTGATGCCAACACAAACCAAAGCAAATAGAGAAGTGCATAATTGAACTAGTTTGCATAATGTAAGTGAAAAGGTTACTTGGAATTAAGCCAATATAACTACTTACAAGATATGCAAGGAATGTTTCTTTCTTATATAACATTTTGGACCACGTTTGCACCACATGTTTTGTTTTTGCAAATTCTTTTTGTAAATCCATTTCAAAGATCTTTTGCAAATAGTCAAAGGTAAATGAATAAGAGTTTGCAAAGCATTTTCAAGATTTGAAATTGTCTCCCCCTATTTCAAATGCTTTTCCTTTGACTAAACAAAACTCCCCCTAAAAGAGATCCACCTCTTAGTGTTCAAGAGGGTTTTGATATACCATTTTTGAAATACTACTTTCTCCCCCTTTTGAACACAATAGGATACCAAATGATAAAGACTTTTGGAAAGCACTAAGTTTTTGAATTTGGTGGTGGTGGTGCGGTCCTTTTGCTTTGGGCTCATTTCTCCCCCTTTTTGGCATGAATCGCCAAAAACGGAATCATTAGAGCCCTTGAAGTAAGTTCCTCCTCTTTGGTCATAAATGAATGAGTTAAGATTATACCAAAGACGAAATCCGGTCCTTTTGCGTTTGAGCTTTTACTCTTTCCCCCAAGGATGAAGTCCTTTTCCTTGATGCTCATTTCTCCCCCAAAGAAGAGAGAGTTGCTCGGAGTGATGGCGAAGTATGAGTTACGGAGTGGAAGCCTTTTTCTTCGCCGAAGACTCCAATTCCCTTTCAATATACCTATGACTTGGTTTGAAATAGACTTGAAAACACATTAGTCATAGCATATAAAAGAGATATGATCAAAGGTATTCAAATGAGCTATGTGTGCAAGCTTAGCAAAAGAAATTTCTAGAATCAAGAATATTGAGCTCATGCCTAAGTCTGGTAAAAGATTGTTCATCAAGTGGCTTGGTAAAGATATCGGCTAATTGATCTTTAGTATTAATGTAAGAAATCTCGATATCCCCCTTTTGTTGGTGATCCCTAAGAAAATGATACCGAATGGCTATGTGCTTAATGCGGCTATGCTCGACGGGATTGTCGGCCATTTTAATTGCACTCTCATTATCACATAGCAAAGGGACTTTGGTTAATTTGTAACCGTAGTCCCGCAGGGTTTGCCTCATCCAAAGCAATTGCGCGCAACAATGTCCTGCGGCAATGTACTCGGCTTCGGCGGTGGAAAGAGCGACCGAATTTTGCTTCTTTGAAGCCCAAGACACCAAGGATCTTCCCAAGAACTGGCAAGTCCCCGATGTGCTCTTCCTATTGATTTTGCACCCCGCCCAATCGGCATCCGAATAACCAAGTAAATCAAATGTGGATCCCCGAGGGTACCAAAGCCCAAATTTAGGGGTATAAGCCAAATATCTCAAGATTCGTTTTACGGCCGTAAGGTGGGATTCCTTAGGGTCGGATTGGAATCTTGCACACATGCAAACGGAAAGCATAATGTCCGGTCGAGATGCACATAAATAAAGCAATGAACCAATCATCGACCGGTATACCTTTTGATCCACGGACTTACCTCCCGTGTCGAGGTCGAGATGCCCATTAGTTCCCATGGGTGTCTTGATGGGTTTGGCATCCTTCATCCCAAACTTAGCAAGAATGTCTTGAGTGTACTTCGTTTGGCTAATGAAGGTGCCCTCTTGGAGTTGCTTGACTTGGAATCCTAGAAAATACTTCAACTCCCCCATCATCGACATCTCGAATTTCTGTGTCATGATCCTACTAAACTCTTCACATGTAGACTCGTTAGTAGACCCAAATATAATATCATCAACATAAATTTGGCATACAAACAAGTCATTTTCAAGAGTTTTAGTAAAGAGTGTAGGATCGGCCTTGCCGACTTTGAAGCCATTAGCAATAAGGAAATCTCTAAGGCATTCATACCATGCTCTTGGGGCTTGCTTGAGCCTATAAAGCGCCTTAGAGAGCCTATAGACATGATTAGGATACTCACTGTCTTCAAAGCCGGGAGGTTGCTCAACATAGACCTCTTCCTTGATCGGTCCATTGAGGAAGGCACTTTTCACGTCCATTTGATAGAGCTTAAAGCCATGGTAAGTAGCATAGGCCAATAATATGCGAATTGACTCAAGCCTAGCTACGGGTGCATAGGTTTCACCGAAATCCAAACCTTCGACTTGTGAATACCCTTTGGCCACGAGTCGAGCTTTGTTCCTTGTCACCACACCATGCTCATCTTGCTTGTTGCGGAAGACCCATTTGGTTCCTACAACATTTTGGTTAGGACGTGGAACTAAATGCCATACCTCGTTCCTTGTGAAATTGTTGAGCTCCTCTTGCATTGCCATCACCCAATCCGAATCTTGAAGTGCTTCCTCTACCCTGTGTGGCTCAATAGAGGAAACAAAAGAGTAATGTTCACAAAAATGAGCAACACGAGATCTAGTGGTTACCCCCTTATGAATATCGCCGAGGATGGTGTCGACGGGGTGATCTCGTTGGATTGCTTGGTGGACTCTTGGGTGTGGCGGCCTTGGTTCTTCCTCATCCTCCTTTTCTTGATTATTTTCATCTCCCCCTTGATTATTGCCATTATCTTGAGGTGGCTCATCTTCTTGATTTTGCCCTTCATCAACTTGAGCCTCATCCTCATTTTGAGTTGGTGGAGATGCTTGCATGGAGGAGGACGGTTGATCTTGTGCCTGTGGAGGCTCTTCGGATTCCTTAGGACACACATCCCCAATGGACATGTTCCTTAGCGCTATGCATGGAGCCTGTTCTTCACTTATCTCATCAAGATCAACTTGCTCTACTTGAGAGCCGTTAGTTTCATCAAACACAACATCACATGAGACTTCAACTAGTCCAGTGGACTTGTTAAAGACTCTATATGCCCTTGTGTTTGAGTCATATCCTAGTAAAAAGCCTTCTACAGTTTTAGGTGCAAATTTGGATTTTCTACCTCTTTTAACAAGAATAAAGCATTTGCTACCAAAAACTCTAAAGTATGAAATGTTGGGCTTTTTACCAGTTAGGAGTTCATAGGATGTCTTCTTGAGGATTCGGTGAAGATATAACCGGTTGATGGCGTAGCAGGCGGTGTTGACCGCTTCGGCCCAAAACCGGTCCGGTGTCTTGTACTCATCAAGCATGGTTCTTGCCATGTCCAATAGAGTTCGATTCTTTCTCTCCACTACACCATTTTGTTGTGGCGTGTAGGGAGAGGAGAACTCATGCTTGATGCCCTCCTCCTCAAGGAAGCCTTCAATTTGAGAATTCTTGAACTCCGTCCCGTTGTCGCTTCTTATTTTCTTGATCCTTAAGCCGAACTCATTTTGAGCTCGTCTCAAGAATCCCTTTAAGGTTTCTTGGGTTTGAGATTTTTCTTGTAAAAAGAATACCCAAGTGAAGCGAGAATAATCATCCACAATAACAAGACAATACTTACTCCCGCCGATGCTTATGTAAGCAATCGGGCCGAATAGATCCATGTGGAGTAGCTCAAGCGGCCTGTCGGTCGTCATGATGTTCTTGTGTGGATGATGGACTCCAACTTGCTTCCCTGCCTGGCATGCGCTACAAATCCTGTCTTTCTCAAAATGAACATTTGTTAATCCTAAAATGTGCTCTCCCTTTAGAAGCTTATGAAGATTCTTCATCCCAACATGGGCTAGTCGGCGGTGCCAGAGCCAACCCAAGTTAGTCTTAGCAATTAAGCATGTGTCGAGTTCAGCTCTATCAAAATCTACCAAGTATAGCTGACCCTCTAACACACCCTTAAATGCTATTGAATCATCATTTCTTCTAAAGACAGTGACACCTACATCATTAAAAAGACAGTTGTAGCCCATTTGACATAATTGAGAAACAGAAAGCAAGTTGTAATCTAAAGAATCAACAAGAAAAACATTGGAAATAGTATGGTCAGGTGATATAGCAATTTTACCCAAACCTTTGACCAAACCTTGATTTCCATCCCCGAATGTGATAGCTCGTTGGGAATCTTGGTTTTTCTCATATGAGGAGAACATCCTTTTCTCCCCGGTCATGTGGTTTGTGCACCCGCTGTCGAGTATCCAACTTGAGCCCCCGGATGCATAAACCTACAAAACAATTTTAGTTCTTGACTTTAGGTACCCAAACGGTTTTGGGTCCTTTGGCATTAGAAACAAGAACTTTGGGTACCCAAACACAAGTCTTGGAACCCTTGTGTTTGCCCCCAACAAATTTGGCAACTACCTTGCCGGATTTGCTAGTAAGCACATAAGATGCATCAAAAGTTTTAAATGAAATGGCATGATCATTTGATGCATTAGGAATTTTCTTCTTAGGCAACTTAGCATGGGTTGGTTGCCTAAAACTAGATGTCTCACCCTTATACATATAAGCATGATTAGGGCCAGAGTGAGACTTCCTAGAATGAATCTTTCTAATTTTGCTCTCAGGATAGCCGGCAGGGTACAAAATGTAACCCTCGTTATCCTGAGGCATGGGAGCCTTGCCCTTAACAAAGTTAGATAAGTTCTTTGGAGGGGCATTAAGTTTGACATTGTCTCCCCTTTGGAAGCCAATGCCATCCTTGATGCCAGGGCGTCTCCCATTATAGAGCATACTTCTAGCAAGTTTAAATTTTTCATTCTCTAAGTTATGCTCGGCAATTTTAGCATCTAGTTTTGCTATATGATCATTTTGTTGTTTAATTAAAGCCATATGATCAAGAATAGCATTAACATCAACATCTCTACATCTAGTGCAAATAGATACATGCTCAACATTAGATGTAGAGGGTTTGCAAGATTTAAGTTCTACAACCTTAGCATGCAACATTTCATTCTTAGTTCTAAGGTCGGAAATGGTAGTATTGCAAACATCAAAATCTCTAGCCTTAGCAATCAAATTTTCATTCTCTAATCTAAGACTAGCAAGAGATACATTTAATTCATCAATCTTAGCAAGCAAGTCAATATTATCATCTCTAAGATTGGGAATTGAAACATTACAAACATGTGAATCAACCTTAGCATTTAAAATAGCATTTTCATTTCTAAGGTTGTCAATCATCTCACGGCATGTGCTTAGCTCACTAGACAATTTTTCACATTTTTCTACTTCTAGAGCATAAGCCTTTTTAACCTTAACATGTTTCTTGTTTTCTTTAATTAGACAATCCTCTTGGGAGTCCAAAAGATCATCCTTTTCATGAATAGCACTAATCAATTCATTTAGTTTTTCTTTTTGCTCCATGTTAAGATTGGCAAAGAGAATACGCAAATTATCCTCCTCATCACTAGCATTATCATCACTAGACGATTCATATTTAGTGGAGGAGTTGGATTTAACCTTCTTCTTTTTGCCGTCCTTTGCCATGAGGCACTTGTGGCCGACGTTGGGGAAGAGAAGTCCCTTGGTGACGGCGATGTTGGCGGCGTCCTCGTCGTCGGAGGAGTCGCTTGAGCTCTCGTCGGAGTCCCACTCGCGACAAACATGGGCATCGCCGCCCTTCTTCCTGTAGTACCTCTTCTTCTCCTTTCTTCTCCCCTTCTTGTCGTCGCCTCGGTCACTGTCACTAGACATAGGACATTTAGCAATAAAATGACCGGGCTTACCACATTTGTAGCAAACCTTCTTGGAGCGGGACTTGTAGTCTTTCCCCCTCCTTTGTTTGAGGATTTGGCGGAAGCTCTTGATGACGAGCGCCATCTCCTCATTGTCAAGCTTGGAGGCGTCTATTGGTTGTCGACTTGGTGTAGACTCCTCCTTCTTTTCTTCCGTCGCCTTGAATGCAACGGGTTGAGCTTCGGATGTGTCGCCAAGCTCGTTGATTTTCCTCGAGCCTTCTATCATGCACTCAAAACTTACAAAATGCCCGATAACTTCCTCGGGGGTCATTTTAGTATATCTAGGATTACCACGAATCAATTGAACTTGAGTAGGATTTAGAAAAATGAGAGATCTTAAAATAACATTTACCACTTCGTGGTCGTCCCACTTCTTGCTCCCGAGGTTGCGCACTTGGTTTACCAAAGTCTTGAGTCGGTTGTACATGTGTTGTGGCTCCTCCCCTTTGTGAAGCCGGAACCGACCGAGCTCCCCCTCGATCGTTTCCCGCTTGGTGATCTTGGTGAGCTCGTCTCCCTCGTGCGCGGTTTTGAGTACATCCCAAACCTCCTTGGCGTTCTTCAACCCTTGTACTTTGTTATATTCCTCTTTACTTAGTGAGGCGAGGAGAATTGTTGTGGCTTGTGAGTTGAAGTGCTCGATTTGGGCTACCTCATCCTCATCATAGTTCTCATCCCCTATTGACGGTACCTGTACACCAAACTCAACAACATCCCATATACCTTTGTGGAGCGAGATTAGATGAAATTGCATTAAATCGCTCCACCTAGCGTAATCTTCACCATCAAAAGTTGGTGGTTTGCCTAATGGGACGGAAAGTAAAGGTGTATGTTTGGAAATGCGAGGGTAGCGTAGGGGGATCTTACTATACTTCTTGCGCTCTTGGCGCTTAGAAGTGACGGAGGGCGCATCGGAGTCGGAGGTCGATGTTGATGAAGTGTCGGTCTCGTAGTAGACCACCTTCCTCATCCTCTTGTGCTTGTCACCTTTCCGATGCGGCTTGTGGGAAGAAGATTTTTCCTTCTTCTCTTTGTGGTGAAAAGAAGATTTCTTCTCCTTCCCTTTGTTGGAGGAGCTCTTCTTCTTCTCCCTCCTTTTGGTGCGAGACTCTTCCGATGAAGTGCTCCCGTGACTTGTAGTGGGCTTTTCGCCGGTCTCCATCTCCTTCTTGGCGTGATCTCCCGACATCACTTCGAGCGGTTAGGCTCTAATGAAGCACCGGGCTTTGATACCAATTGATAGTCGCCTAGAGGGGGGGTGAATAGGGCGAAACTGAAATTTACAAATATAAACACAACTACAAGCCGGGGTTAGCGTTAGTAATAATAAATGAGTCCGCAAGAGAGGGCGCAAAACAAATCCCAAGCGAATAAGCAAATGAGACACGGAGATTTGTTTTACCGAGGTTCGGTTCTTGCAAACCTACTCCCCGTTGAGGAGGCCACAAAGGCCGGGTCTCTTTCAACCCTTCCCTCTCTCAAACGGTCCCACGGACCGAGTGAGCTTCTCTTCTCTAATCAAAGCCGGGAACAAAACTTCCCCGCAAGGGCCACCACACAATTGGTGCCTCTTGCCTTGATTACAATGCAGTTGTGATCTCAAGAACAA
This sequence comes from Zea mays, assembly GCF_902167145.1. NCBI lineage: Eukaryota > Viridiplantae > Streptophyta > Magnoliopsida > Poales > Poaceae > Zea > Zea mays. The sequence goes on from NC_050105.1 coordinate 91,455,790, forward strand.
GTGAGAAAGAAAAGAAGCAATCCAAGCGCAAGAGCTCAAATGAACACGGCAAATCACTCTCACTAGTCACTAGGGCTTTGTGTGGAATTGGAGAGGATTTGATCTCTTTGGGTGTGTCTAGAATTGAATGCCTAGCTCTTGTAAGTGGTTGAGAAGTGGAAAACTTGGATCCAATGAATGGTGGGGTGGTTGGGGTATTTATAGCCCCAACCACCAAACATGACCGTTGGCTGGAGGCTTCTGCTCGATGGCGCACCGGACAGTCCGGTGCACACCGGACAGTCCGGTGCCCCTGCCACGTCATCACTGCCGTTGGATTCTGACCGTTGGAGCTTCTGACTTGTGGGCCCGCCTGGGTGTCCGGTGCACACCGGACATGCACTGTTTGATGTCCGGTGCACCGGCATGGGCGATTCTGACTTCTGCGCGCGCTGTGCGCGCATTAAATGCTCCACAGGGAGCCGTTGGCGCCGCAGGGAGCCGTTGCTCCGCTGGCACACCGGACAGTCCGGTGCACACCGGACAGTCCGGTGAATTATAGCGGAGCGGCTGCCGCGCGAACCCGAGGCTGGCGAGTTCAGGAGGCCGAGCTTCCTTGGAGCACCGGACATGTCCGGTGCACACCGGACAGTCCGGTGAATTATAGCGCGCCGGCTTCCGAGAATTCCCGAGAGTGAAGAGTTTGAGTCTGAGTCCCCTGGTGCACCGGACAGGTACTGTTTACTGTCCGGTGGCACACCGGACAGTCCGGTGCGCCAGACCAGGGGTGCCCTCGGTTGCCCCTTTGCTCCTTTATTGAATCCAAAACTTGGTCTTTTTATTGGCTGAGTGTGAACCTTTTTCACCTGTATAATCTATACACTTGGGCAAACTAGTTAGTCCAAAGATTTGTGTTGGGCAATTCAACCACCAAAATTATTTAGGAACTAGGTGAAAGCCTAATTCCCTTTCAGTTATCATATCCATTATTTGTTTATTTGTATGTATTGCTATGACTAGAACTGAGGTCACAAGGAACCTACTTGGAGAAGTACCTGGAGTTTCACCAAAAAGGCATGTTGTGCCCTTAATTACTCTTCTTTACCCAATAATGTTCATGTTAATCACTATGACATGCTTAGGTTCATTTGATGGGACCTAATAGGTCACCCTAGTTTTGTTCACTTTATATCTTGCAAGCAAATAAACTATTGGGTAGTCTTGCTATTATTCTACCTGGTTTTGGGATTAATGTTATACTAAATTATTATCATGTTCCATTAATATTCTTGGTTTAATTATTGTTCATGATAAGATTATTATGTTAATGGAACATGGAGCGACCACCCGGAAAAACGGTGTTACCACAAGGATGGAATGAGACGCCCTTGGCTGAATAATTATGAAAGCTAGTGTGAGTTAATCCTTTCCCGAAAGAGGCAAGCGGGGCGGAGGAGTGCAGGTGTAGGGAGGTCCTTGGGTCAGACTGTCTTTTTAGCTTTTCGGACGAGGGATTTCTACATTTCCTTCGCCCGAAATCTATAGTGGGTTCTCTCCTCTAGTGGAACTCTATAAAGGCCTCACATTGGATCCCTAGCTATTCACCTTGGGAGTGTCTGAGGGTCTTGCAAACCCTGGCTAAACGGGAAACACGTCTTGTGGGCAAAGATGTGCAACCTCTGCAGAGTGTAAAACATGTATATCAGCCATGCTCACGGTCAAAGGCGGCTCGGACCCTCACATGAACAACTTATGGAATTAAACTTAATATGTCATTTGCATTGCATTGTGGGATTTATTATTAATTGTGATCTCTTGATTTATTGGGATTGGTTCTACTTATACTTATTAACTACTAATAATTTTTTATTAACTTGTTAAAAGCAACGCTCAACCTAAACTCTTCTCTTTGGTAAGCCTTACACTTCACATGAGCCCCCACCGTAAGTCAGCTCATGCATATTATTCCGCACAACTTGTTGAATGATGAACGTATATGAGCTCACCCTTGATGTACTCACACCCCCAGGTCAAGGACAGGTACCACCAATTATTTTTTGACAAACGATTATTAAATTAGTGTTCCAATTAAATCTAATGTATAGTTTTCAACTTGCGCTTTTATAAATAAATATCAACATGGTTAAGATTAACTTAAATATTTTATTTATTAAAAGTTGTTTAGTATAAAGACGTCATCTATTTAATAGTCCTTATGTGTCGCGTTTGTTCGCGCGTTGTTCGCACGTGCTGTCGTGTTGTTTCGCACGTCGTGCACTTTGTCGTGCACCGTTAATTCTCCTCGCTTAGAATCGCTCATATTAATTAAATTACTTATTTGACCGAGCATTTTTAGTGTAGCTGATTAATTAAAACTAGATAATGGCTCTAATTTACATTTGATAAATGTCGAATTAAATGTTCTAGTTCATATTTGTATAACGTAAACGCGATAACTTCTCAATCGTAGCTTTGAACTTGGCGTTTCTTTTTCTCATGTGATCGTAGAAGCGATATCTATTTCGTATTGCATGTTTTATAATGTTTTCTCTTGAATAGTATATTGTTTCTTTCTGTTTCAAGATTGTTGAATGTATGTTCGCACTCGAATAGATAATGTTCCATCCGTGGAGTCCGAGAAGGTGCAGGAGAAGCCCCTCAGCAGCAATTGTTTGGTCAAGGCAAGTGTCATCTGACCTATTATACCTTAATTACTTCATAATTCAATTTCCCACGTACTATGAGTAACCTAAGGACTAACTAGCTTTTTATTTATCATATCCTTGATTACCTTTAAGGGCTGAGCTATTATGATCACCTAGATGCTAGTGCTTTACTCTAATCAATAAACATGATGAGAATTAATTTATGATATGATGATTCATTCTGATTATGAGCTTGTGGCATTTTAGGTGGCTCGGGTTGTTTCCCGAGTACCTCTCCGTAAGGACCAGTTCGTTAAGAGACCACCCGAGAAAACAGTACAACCATGAGGGTACTATGGGACGCCTTAGCTGATTAATTGGAAGAATCTAGGGGTGTAGCTTGCTTCGCCATTGTGACGTCAATGGAGGCTAGGGCATAGTGCTTGCTCCGCTAAGGGTGGGTGCCGAGGTTCTGTCGATTTCATTTTGTTAGTCACCCCTTAGGGAGGAGTACTGTATTTGTACAACTAGCAAAACCTAACGGGCGACTACACACTAGGAGAATCTTTGTAAAGGTTACATAGAGATACCCAACCAGACCACCTAGAAAGTGATCAATGGGGAGTAGCTCTCCTGGACAGAAAAGGAATCACGACTCGTACGTAAAGAGTGCAACCTCTATAGAGGGTTAGAAACTGGTATATCAGTCGTGCTCATGGTTAAGAGTAGCCTTGGGCTCCTCTTTTATTAGAGATACTCTGGATACATTTATGTTGATGGTTTAGTGATGATGGCTATACTTATATGTTGGTCCTTGTTCTCGAATGCTTTACATCAAGAACAAAGCAACACAATTGTTAACGATTAAAGACCTTTGTCCTTCGACACATTATCTCCTTTCAGGTATAATGATCTTTAGATGAAGGTCATGTAGGACATACTTTCATCTTCTCTATAAACAAATATAAACAAAGGTATATGAAATACAAAAGAATATAAATAATGATGATATATCAGTAGATTATTTATATTCCCATTTCATAAACATGAATAAATATTCATGATATTTATATTACATTGATACCTTCGGCTTGCCAGAAGGTGAAAATGCGAGAGTGACGCCAGTGTGATTACAGTCCCGCGTGAATAGTACAGTGTTATTGTTCATCTATTTATAGGCACGGGACACAGCTCGGATAAGATTACATCCATGCCCCTGACATCTACTCTTAACCATAATGCAAACTATCAAGGACTAAGTAGTCTTTTCTCCCTTAGGTCGGTTTCGTCCTTCATCTTCGTTAATATGTCAAGCCGAAGCTCGTTTAGCCGTGGCTTCGGCGTCCATCCATGCTGCCTTCGGGCTGTATCCTCATATCACACGCCTTTATCCCAAAGCCGAAGCTTCCTGTAATAGTCTATATCATACTTAAAAACATATGGTTAGTCACGTTTTTAGGACCTTCAGAAATAGAAGGCCCCCAACAGTAGCCCCTCGCAGTATTAATTTGTTTCTTTGTAACAAATTCAGATTGCGACGTGAACGAAGGCCTTTAGTCGAAGGTCCGAGAAAACACCTTCCCTTCGCTATAATAGCGAAAGACACTGACATGTTGGGCCCACCAAGTCATGTGGCGCTAGGCGTATAAATAGGAACTCGCATTGACAGCATTTGTTGTGCCATTTCAGTTGCTTCCGCTACTTTTGTCATTCTAAATTTTCTTGCTCTGCCGAGTTTTGATTAAATTTTAAGCTTCAGCATTTGTGCAACTGTTGACTAAATGGCTGAAGAGAAGAAGATTGTTCACCCTGCACTGCCTGAGTTTTATGAAGCTATGGAGAAGACAAATACAGAGAAAATGACCAATGAAATGTTGGCTGGGTTATCTGAGGATTCCGGCGACAATGAAAGTTTTGACTTGGAAAGTGGAAATGAAGATGCCGAAGATCGGCCCTGGCGGCCGAGTCATACCATCTTCGGAAAATCAACCATCAAGCAGAGTCAGATTGATGCTATGAAAGGAAGATACTTCCGCGATATTTCTATTGTGAGGACTGGAGAAGATAGCACTACCCCTTGTCTACAGGAGTTTCATGAAGGCAGGGCTTCGGTTCCCCCTGAGCGAATTTTTAGTTGAAGTCTTGAAGACTTTTGAAATTACCTTCATCAGATTACCCTCGAAGCCATCATTAGAATGGGGATTTTCATTTAGGCTATGAGGAGCCAGGGACTAGAGCCGAGTGCAAAATGCTTCTGTAACATGCATGAGTTGCCCTATGAGACGAAGGCTACTGGCAAAGAGCAATATCATAATAACTTTGGTTGTTACGACTTCGTGTCTCGCTCTGATGTGAGCTATCCAGTTCCGACGTTTCGGAAGAGGTGGCCAGGAGCCTGGATGGAAGAGTGATTTTATGTAAAAAAACAACTTAGTTGAAAGAGAAGATATAAAGGGGATCATTCAATGCCCTATTTGGTCTCGTTTCGGCATCAGAAGGCCAGCCACTGCTCTTGGAAATGAAATTGAAGCATGCCAGAAGGCTTTTAACAGTGTATGCACTTTTATTGGCACAAGAGACTTAGTCCAAGAGCATATTGCTTATAGAGTGTGGCCTCTTGTGAGTGACTGGGAGATGCCGAAGGAAGATGCTGTCGGGTCCAGTCAAGGCGGCTTGGTTTATCTGAAATACACCTTCAGATACAGAGATCAATTTGATGAGCCGAACGATGACTGGCTGAATTATGTTGAGGCAACTTGTGACGAATTGCTTGGGGCCTACACAAGGGCTGAAGATGATGCCATGACATTAGCCATCGGAGGACGAGGCAAGAAAGATTAAACATAGTTTTTGATGTAATTGGTTTTGTATACCCAGACTATTGCTATCCCTCGCGAAAGCAGGGAAAGAAAATAAAAGCTGCTGCTTCGGCCATCTCTGCTACGACGAAGGGTAAAAATATTAAAGTTTTGACACACAGGCCGAAGTACATTGAAACGGCCAGGGTGCCAAAGCTTGCTGAGGGTCCTTCTTTCGCTGTTGAGCCAGAGTTCCCCGCTCCTGCTGAAGCCACAGTGGGATCAGCCGAAGAACTAATTCTGAAGACAACAACGGAACAGAGAGAAGCCAAAATAGTCGATGTGTCCTGCCGAAGCAAAGGCAAAAACGACCGAAGAGCTAGAATTGAGGAAATCGGCAGAGGTATCAAAAATTCCTGTAGTAACTCCAAAGAGGAGGAGAATGGCCAGCGTACTAGACGCTGTCATGGAGTCGACAAGGGTACCAACTCCTGCCTCTATAGAAGTGCCCAACATGAGTGAGAAAAATATCAAGGAGACCGTTGAAGATGTTACAACTCGTGTTGAAGCTGAAGTTGGACCCTCAGTTCCCGTAGAATCAGGACCAATTGAAACTGTTGGAAAGGATACTGAACACGGACCTTCGGATGCCGCTCTGATCTTGGAAAAAGAAGGCGCACCCAAGAAGGTTAAATCTCCTACCCCCAAAGCGTCTATTGAAGAGCTAGATTTTATCATACGACATGCTTCGGGTAAATAGTTGTCGGAAGAGCGGATTGCCGAAGCTAAACACTATGCGAGGGAATTAAAGTACCCAAAGGGATCCTTGGTGTATAATGTCACTGATGAAGACGACTTTCTGTACTGCCTTCCGGACAACAAGGAGATATCTGTTTGCCAAGGGATGCCAAGGAACATAGGGTTTCCGAAGCTCGAGCTTGGCCTATCTGCAATGTCGAAGGATGACCTTACAGACAGCCTCGCTTATAATAGTCTGAAGGTAAAGATGTTTTGACTTATAAATAGATTGTTTTTGTATCTTTTATTATTGTGTGGATCCCCGTTTTTTGTAGGGCTTAATCTTGAGCAATGCTTTAAGGGCACAAAAGAATGCTGAAGACAAAAGCTGCCAAATAGGCCTTGGGAACCTTCGATCAGAGGTTATCATACTGAGGAATGAAGCCCTAGAAAAGGATAAAATTCTACTTTCCTTGGTAGACAGAGTAAAGGCCAGCGAAGCTAAACTTACTGTACAGTCCATAGCTCATATAGCCGAAGTCAAAGATCTTCGGAGAAAGCTTGCTGAAGCTAATGAAAACTTTGAACTTGCCAAGGCAAAGCAAGAGATAAGTGAATGGACAAGTGCGAGGTTGGAAAAGAATGTGAAAGAGCTTCGTGAATCCAAGGAAAGATGCTATGAGAAATGTAACACCCTGAATTTGGGAGTATAAAATTTCTTTTCTAATATCGACCAAATTCAGGTGTTACTCTCTTCTTGACCTGCTTTTCTTCTTTTTTTCCTAAATAATGGAGAGTTAAATTATTACATAAAGGTATATATATATATATATAAGTTGTTAGCGTAGTAAAATAAAATCTTGGAGAAGCTTGGATTGTTGCATTCATGTCGTTGCATAGTATTTATAAGTGCAAAGGTTTTCAAACTTTATCGGATTATCTTGTTTACGTTTCTAGAAAACTTTCGAGAACCCTCGAAATGTTTCTTCGAGTATTAAATATGAATTTTAGTTTTTCTAATATTAAATTAAATACCTAAAATGTGGTAATTGCGAAAACTATAAAATTTTGCAAACTCTATAATAATTATATATTTCTTTCTCTTGCCGAACATGTCCCAGATCTTGTGTCCTTTTTCACGAGATCACCGAACCACGTCTTCTCGTGAATGGTATGCCGCTTGCGTCTGCTACTACTGCTGTGACTACCCCGTCTACCTTTTTTGCCTTGCCTCATCGCACCGTACTTGGATGGTCCACATGTCATATCCTCACTCTCTCTCGCAACTGCATCTCCCGCCTGAGCGCCCACGACGTGTGGATTCTAGTAACCGCTCGCTCGACGCACCTATACAAGCTGCAGACGCCCACTCGAACTCCCCTCTTCCCCAAACCGTGCCATGCGAGTAGATTCGGCAACTACTCCATCCTCCTCTCCCTACCTGACCGTCGTGCAGCAGCCGTGCTGAGCCTCTGCCGCCCTCTCTCTGGCCACTCGCGTGAGCCCATGCTGGTCGGCTGGCCGGACATGACGGCTATGGCCGAGCCCAGCACGCAGTCGTCCTCCAGGACTGAGCCCCTGTTCAGCCACTACCGCCGGCAGGCCTCGGTGTCCGGTCGTGCTTCGACAAGTCACGCGCCTCCGACAAACCTCGCGCCCGTCGTGTCCTTGCCTCTACGTCAATCGACACGCATAGGTGAGAATCCTCTACCTTTCCCTCTCTTTCTCTGTATTGCAACGTCGCGCTGCTTTGAGCCGTCCTGGTCGCCGGCGTGCCAGACCGTGGCCCCTGTGTGCGATGCCCTAAGTACCCTGGCCTCACGTCCCGGCCATGGTCAACACAACCGTCACTGCATGCCCTCGCAGCTGCATCGCCGTTCCGGTGAGCCGGCGGCGCGCCTCGCCCTGCAGCGACCCATGCTCGCTCCTCGCCATCTCGCTCCCCTGGTCGCGCGTCGCCATGCCATGGCTGCACAGCGCAGCAACCAACCCCCGCTGTAATGCATGATTAGATCTCCCATCCGTGCGCCCAGGGAAGGAGAAAACAAAGCTGCCATGCGTGGAACTTGGATGCGTACAGGAGAATAGGAGATGAAGAAACTGCCATGGACCCCACCCGCATGGCCGCATGCAATTTTCCGTTGTGTGCGTTCGCGTTTGGAGCCCACATGCATGCGTTGTACCTCATGTCTCATGCCTCCTCGAATCATCCGGTCTTCAGATCTGCATGCAGTCAAAATCTGAAAATTGCCCCCATACCAGATCCTCTACACACGCTCTCAGTGTGGCCCAATGTGTGGCTATGTCTCTGGCCAATCACAGCGTGCCACGTCACAATTAATCCACAAATTACTAAATACACGTTTTCAGATGTGTTTTAAATCTGTTTTACGCCGTTTAAGTCGCTTTAACTTCGTAACCTCGTTGCCTACATGTTAGTAACATTATTTCGTCGGAATACACGTTTTAATTAGAAAGTTGATTATTTATTTATCCGAGTTAATACAAGTAGTAATTTACTTAAACTATTTATAGTTGTAGTTGCGCTTTATAGATATATCTATACAGATGTTTTTGAATTAATACTTATTTAGTATAAACACGATATTTGTTAACAATTCCCGTGTGTCGTGCGCGTCGTCGCATTGTCTACGCGTTGTTCGCACGTGTGACGCTCGTCGTCGCGTGTCGTTCGCCCGTGTCGCGCGTGTCCGCGCGTCATTTGCATGCCGCAGTGCTGTTTCGCGCGCGTCGTCGCGTGGCGTTCACGAGTATCGCGCGTGCTGTTCGCACGCGTTGTCACGCGTTATACGTGCGCGAGATTAAATCGTTCGCTTATAGTCATTCATGTCAGTTAATTAGTTATTTATTTAATCATCCACAATTAAAACAGTAAGTTAGTCAAAACTAAGTAGTTTTAATTTATATTTTATAAATGTCAATTGATGTAATGTCGAATTAAATGTCTTGACTATTACTTGCGTAGCGTAAACTTTATAGCTTCTCGACCGTAGCTTCGGCCGTCGCGTTCCTTATCCTCGCGTAATCGTAGAAGCGCTCTCTTATTTTTTATAATGCTTGTTTTGATAATATTTTATCTTGTATGGTGTAATGTTCTTATGCAAGTATATGTTTGCTTATGTCTGTTGGTATTCGTTGTGCGTCGCGAATAGATCGTGAGCTGTTCCCGAGCTTCGAGGAATCGACGATCAAACTTCGACGATCAAGTGGTCAAGTTCTTCGAGTTCTACAAAGTTGAAGACCCTGAGCATCTGTTTGGTGAAGGCAAGTGTCCTCTGACCCATTATGTCCCATTTACTTTATAATACACTGTCCCGCATACTATGAACAACCTAAGGATTTACTAGCTTTCTATTTACCTTGTCCTTGATTTACCTTTTGGGTTACTATGGTTAGCTACATGCTAGCGCTTTACTTTAATCAATGAACATGATGAGATACAATAATGATACTATGATTTTATTCTGGATATGATGATATACTTGTGGCATTTAGGGGACTCGGGCTGTTTCCCGAGTACCTCTCCGTAAGGACCTGTTCGTTGAGAGACCACCCGGGATAACAGTGCAACCATGAGGGTGAAATGGGATGCCCTTAGCTAATTAATTAGAGGAACTAGAGGTGTAGTTGCTTCGCCGTCGTGCCGTCAATGGGGTCCAGGCACAGTGCTTGCTCTGCCGAGGCTGGGTGCCGAGGTTCTTTCGTTTTGCTTTTGTTAGTCACCCCTCTTCGGGGAGAGGTACTGTGTTTATCAAACTGGAGAAACCTAACGGGCGGCTATGACCTCTAGGGAATCTTTGTAAAAGCTACGTAGTGATACCCTGCCGGACCACCTAGGAAGTGATCAATGGGGAGTCATGATCCCCGGGCAAAACGGGAATCACGGCTCATGGGTAAAGTGTGCGACCTCTGCAGAGGGTAATGAAACTGATATATCAGCCGTGCTCACGGTTATGAGTGGCCTTGGGATCCTCTTTGATTAGAGATATATATGATCTGAGATACAATGGTTATGTTTATGGTTTTGGTTCGACTATGATGATGATGATGTTCCTCGATGAGGAAATGGTTCACGGGTTGGTTATTACTAAAACTTGGCTTCCACTGATAATAAATACCTGACCAACTAAAAGCAACTGCTTGAGCTTAACCCCACATAAAGCTAGTCCACCTCAGCCAAACGGGACATTTGCTGAGTACGTTGATGTGTACTCACCCTTGCTTTCACAAAACACCAGGTTGCCTTTGGTGCAATCTATGCTCAGGTAAAGAAGAAGGCATCGAGGCGGATCTCCAAGAGTTCTAGGGCTTCGACGAGTTCGAGGATTAGGCTAGCGACCTCCCCCAGTCAGCTGCCTGTGGTGGGTTTATTTACGTTGGCTACGTTTCTATTCTGTGTACTTTGATTTTACTATGTAAATGACTCTAGTCTTTCATATTATTACTTACCCTTTATTGTTATTCGAAGCATTGTGCTATGATGAGTCATTTATGTAATCACTATGTACGTGAGTTCTGATCCTGACACGTACATGGTTCGCATTCGGTTTACCTTCCAAAACCGGGTGTGACATAAGTGGTATCAAAGCCAAGTTGGCTATAGGACCGCTAGCCTAGAGTAGCATTGGTCGTTTTAAGGACTTATTGACTATTACTTCACCCCATCCTTGATTCTGCTTCAAAATATTAGTCACCTCGACTAATTCTATGTTGTGCTCCTATATGCCCCTTGCCAAAAGTATTTTATTCTAGTATGGTCTATACCTTTCTCAATCTATTAGATCTGATCTCACCCTTGTTCCAATATTAAATTGCTACCATTTGACCATCTCTATTCCTTGGGTATTGACATGCTCGTGCTCCTAGAATATTCAATACTCTTGTTTCAAATACTTACATCTGAATTTCTACTGCCTACTTAAACATTTCAGTTTATATGTCCATAAACTTCTTGTCTTTTGAGACCCCTTCCTATTCCGTTGTGAAGCCGTCACCTTTTGGCCTTTTCTATTTTCTTGGTCTTAGTACGCTCGTACCGTTGGAATCTTGCATATTCTTATTTTTATGTATGCTTACCTTCATACCCCAATGACTATTCAAGACATTTCAGTTAACACGCCCTTGATCACCCTTGTTTCCTAATAATCCATGAGCGGTCATTTTTATTTTGCACATTCTTGGTGATCTCGTTAATTCCTTGTAACTTCCTTCGATAATGAACTTTTACTTCAACTCTTATGTCAGAATCTCACTTAACTTTTCCTTGATTGTTTTCTCCACTTCATCACTTTGTGAGTCTTGCCTTAACTCTGTCCATGGATTATGCTTTTCATCGTTATCACCTTGCCCTTATCGCCTCTATATCTTACCTTGATGTTTATCACCTTTTCCTCCTCCTCGCAACTCCATCCTTCGTTGTGCTTTTGTTTGTTGTCGCCTTTACCTTTCCCATTTCTCGCCCACACCTTGTTGATTACGTCATATCTGTTATCTAAAATCTCCAATCTCCTCTCTCAATTTGTGAGCGGTGCTTTACTTATCTCACCCTTGGCAATCTCCTCTTCTTTACCGTGTGCAAGCCTTGACGTAACTCCATTCTTTGTTGTACTTATACCCCTGGCTCTTTCGTGCCTTCGTCTTTTCCCTTATGCCCTTGTCTATTATCGCCTTTGACCCTTGTGATATTTATGTCTTCTACCTAAATTCTTACCTTGAACTTAACCTTTAAAAGTCTCCCCTTTCTTTCAACCCAGTTTGAAAGCTATGAGTTACCTATCTCTCCCTTGATTTCTTTTCACTCCTTGTCGCCTTACAGGTTTTGTCCTAATTCCATCCTTTGATGTGTTTTTATTTGCTATCACCATCCCCTTGTCATCTACCGATCTTACCTTGACATTTATCTCTATTCCTGCTCTTTAAAAATCCCCTCTCTTCCACCTCAATTTGAGAGTGGAAATTTACCTACCTGGCCCTTGGACGTACCCTCTCCTTTTCCATTTGCATGTCTTGTCTTAACTCCATCCTGAATGATACTTATATCCTTTGTCTTATGCCTATTTACCTCCTCTCCTACATCCTTATCAGTTATTACCTTTAAAAAAACCATTGTGATACATATGCTCTTGCCTTCCTGCTTACCTTGAACCTACGCTTTGGAGCCTCCTCTTTTTCATCCCTGCTCGGAGTAAGGCCTCACCTACTTCACCATCGATTGCTTCCCCTTCTTTGACACCTTGCAAGTTTTGTCTAAAATACATTCTTTGTTGTGTGTTTGTCCGTTATCACCTTAACCCTTGTCATCCCTTGATCTTTACCTTGATGCTTATCCTGTACTTGCATTCTAAAAGCCTCCTCTCCCATCTCAGTTGAATAGTGTTGTCTTACCCATCCCGCTCTTGTTCGTTCCCTTTTCCTTTATCGTGTTGCGGATCTTAGCTTTTGCTCGATATCACCCTTACCTTCCTAATATCTAGATCTTTCCATGATGCTTATCCTATGTCTACCTTTGGAAATATCATCTTTTCCATCTCGATTCGAGAATGGTGTTTTACCTATCCTGACCTTGGATGTATTCTCTCTCTATTATGTTCATGCCCCTATCCTGCATGTCTTATCTTTCCCCTTGTCTTTCGATGGCCTTAGAGCAGTTTCCCCTTGGTAAGGAAAGACCACCATCTAGTTAACATTAACATATAGCAATGGGATGTTTGTTGTTGTATGCTTGTGTTGTTTGTCTTTGTGTTATGACTGATTTGCCTCTTTGTGATGAGTGTTGATGTGTTGTGGCCCTTGGTCCGCAATGACATCAGTTCACTAGCTGAGTGCCATAGAGTTAGATAGCTAGGTGCTCTCCCTTTTCTCTCTTTAATCCATCTATGCTTACCTTTTCTATCTATACCCTTCCTCTTGCACCTGTCCGGTTGGCATCCTCCAACCTCTCTTAATCAGTCAAGATCAGAGTTGGCAGCATCTTCATCAAGTGCGTATCAATGCTTCTCTTAAGGGGGTTAGCCGCTAACCCCAATGAAGACAATGCGATCAACATCAACCAACAAGATCAGAGTGGCGCAGCGAAAGCATGTGTGGGTCCTAACCCACATGTCCAGGAGATCTTCAAGAATTGCATCAATCGGTCACAAGCATCTGAAGGTCAAAGCAACCAATCCACAAGTCAAGTCGGCGGAGTAAAAGCTGGGTTAGAAGAAGCTATGAAAGACTAATGAACCAATCTCATTTTCTTGCTAGTCTCTTCTTGAATCTCGAGGACGAGATTCTGTTAAGGGGGTTAGATTTGTAACACCCTGAATTTGGGAGTATAAAATTTCTTTTCTAATATCGACCAAATTCAGGTGTTACTCTCTTCTTGACCTGCTTTTCTTCTTTTTTTTCTAAATAATGGAGAGTTAAATTATTACATAAAGGTATATATATATATATGAGTTGTTAGCGTAGTAAAATAAAATCTTGGAGAAGCTTTGATTGTTGCATTCATGTCGTTGCATAATATTTATAAGTGCAAAGGTTTTCAAACTTTATCGGATTATCTTGTTTACGTTTCTAGAAAACTTTCGAGAACCCTCGAAATGTTTCTTCGAGTATTAAATATGAATTTTAGTTTTTCTAATATTAAATTAAATACCTAAAATGTGGTAATTGCGAAAACTATAAAATTTTGCAAACTCTATAATAATTATATATTTCTTTCTCTTGCCGAACATGTCCCAGATCTTGTGTCCTTTTTCACGAGATCACCGAACCACGTCTTCTCGCGAATGGTATGCCGCTTGCGTCTGCTACTACTGCTGTGACTACCCCGTCTACCTTTTTTGCCTTGCCTCATCGCACCGTACTTGGATGGTCCACATGTCATATCCTCACTCTCTCTCGCAACTGCATCTCCCGCCTGAGCGCCCACGACGTGTGGATTCTAGTAACCGCTCGCTCGATGCACCTATACAAGCTGCAGACGCCCACTCGAACTCCCCTCTTCCCCAAACCGTGCCATGCGAGTAGATTCGGCAACTACTCCATCCTCCTCTCCCTACCTGGCCGTCGTGCAGCAGCCATGCTGAGCCTCTGCCGCCCTCTCTCTGGCCACTCGCGTGAGCCCATGCTGGTCGGCTGGCCGGACATGACGGCTATGGCCGAGCCCAGCGCGCAGTCGTCCTCCAGGACTGAGCCCCTGTTCAGCCACTACCGCCGGCAGGCCTCGGTGTCCGGTCGTGCTTCGACAAGTCACGCGCCTCCGACAAACCTTGCGCCCGTCGTGTCCTTGCCTCTACGTCAATCGACATGCATAGGTGAGAATCCTCTACCTTTCCCTCTCTTTCTCTGTATTGCAACGTCGCGCTGCTTTGAGCCGTCCTGGTCGCCGGCGTGCCAGACCGTGGCCCCTGTGTGCGATGCCCTAAGTACCCTGGCCTCACGTCCCGGCCATGGTCAACACAATCGTCACTGCATGCCCTCGCAGCTGCATCGTCGTTCCGGTGAGCCGGCGGCGCGCCTCGCCCTACAGCGACCCATGCTCGCTCCTCGCCATCTCGCTCCCCTGGTCGCGCGTCGCCATGCCATGGCTGCACAGCGCAGCAACCAACCCCCGCTGTAATGCATGATTAGATCTCCCATCCGTGCGCCCAGGGAAGGAGAAAACAAAGCTGCCATGCGTGGAACTTGGATGCGTACAGGAGAATAGGAGATGAAGAAATTGCCATGGACCCCACCCGCATGGCCGCATGCAATTTTCCGTTGTGTGCGTTCGCGTTTGGAGCCCACATGCATGCGTTGTACCTCATGTCTCATGCCTCCTCGAATCATCCGGTCTTCAGATCTGCATGCAGTCAAAATCTGAAAATTGCCCCCATACCAGATCCTCTACACACGCTCTCAGTGTGGCCCAATGTGTGGCTATGTCTCTGGCCAATCACAGCGTGCCACGTCACAATTAATCCACAAATTACTAAATACACGTTTTCAGATGTGTTTTAAATCTGTTTTACGCCGTTTAAGTCGCTTTAACTTCGTAACCTCGTTGCCTACATGTTAGTAACATTATTTCGTCGGAATACACGTTTTAATTAGAAAGTTGATTATTTATTTATCCGAGTTAATACAAGTAGTAATTTACTTAAACTATTTATAGTTGTAGTTGCGCTTTATAGATATATCTATACAGATGTTTTTGAATTAATACTTATTTAGTATAAACACGATATTTGTTAACAATTCCCGTGTGTCGTGCGCGTCGTCGCATTGTCTACGCGTTGTTCGCACGTGTGACGCTCGTCGTCGCGTGTCGTTCGCCCGTGTCGCGCGTGTCCGCGCGTCATTTGCATGCCGCAGTGCTGTTTCGCGCGCGTCGTCGCGTGGCGTTCACGAGTATCGCGCGTGCTGTTCGCACGCGTTGTCACGCGTTATACGTGCGCGAGATTCAATCGTTCGCTTATAGTCATTCATGTCAGTTAATTAGTTATTTATTTAATCATCCACAATTAAAACAGTAAGTTAGTCAAAACTAAGTAGTTTTAATTTATATTTTATAAATGTCAATTGATGTAATGTCGAATTAAATGTCTTGACTATTACTTGCGTAGCGTAAACTTTATAGCTTCTCGACCGTAGCTTCGGCCGTCGCGTTCCTTATCCTCGCGTAATCGTAGAAGCGCTCTCTTATTTTTTATAATGCTTGTTTTGATAATATTTTATCTTGTATGGTGTAATGTTCTTATGCAAGTATATGTTTGCTTATGTCTGTTGGTATTCGTTGTGCGTCGCGAATAGATCATGAGCTGTTCCCGAGCTTCGAGGAATCGACGATCAAACTTCGACGATCAAGTGGTCAAGTTCTTCGAGTTCTACAAAGTTGAAGACCCTGAGCATCTGTTTGGTGAAGGCAAGTGTCCTCTGACCCATTATGTCCCATTTACTTTATAATACACTGTCCCGCATACTATGAACAACCTAAGGATTTACTAGCTTTCTATTTACCTTGTCCTTGATTTACCTTTTGGGTTACTATGGTTAGCTACATGCTAGCGCTTTACTTTAATCAATGAACATGATGAGATACAATAATGATACTATGATTTTATTCTGGATATGATGATATACTTGTGGCATTTAGGGGACTCGGGCTGTTTCCCGAGTACCTCTCCGTAAGGACCTGTTCGTTGAGAGACCACCCGGGATAACAGTGCAACCATGAGGGTGAAATGGGATGCCCTTAGCTAATAATTAGAGGAACTAGAGGTGTAGTTGCTTCGCCGTCGTGCCGTCAATGGGGTCCAGGCACAGTGCTTGCTCTGCCGAGGCTGGGTGCCGAGGTTCTTTCGTTTTGCTTTTGTTAGTCACCCCTCTTCGGGGAGAGGTACTGTGTTTATCAAACTGGAGAAACCTAACGGGCGGCTATGACCTCTAGGGAATCTTTGTAAAAGCTACGTAGTGATACCCTGCCGGACCACCTAGGAAGTGATCAATGGGGAGTCATGATCCCCGGGCAAAACGGGAATCACGGCTCATGGGTAAAGTGTGCGACCTCTGCAGAGGGTAATGAAACTGATATATCAGTCGTGCTCACGGTTATGAGTGGCCTTGGGATCCTCTTTGATTAGAGATATATATGATCTGAGATACAATGGTTATGTTTATGGTTTTGGTTCGACTATGATGATGATGATGTTCCTCGATGAGGAAATGGTTCACGGGTTGGTTATTACTAAAACTTGGCTTCCACTGATAATAAATACCTGACCAACTAAAAGCAACTGCTTGAGCTTAACCCCACATAAAGCTAGTCCACCTCAGCCAAACGGGACATTTGCTGAGTACGTTGATGTGTCACCCTTGCTTTCACAAAACACCAGGTTGCCTTTGGTGCAATCTATGCTCAGGTAAAGAAGAAGGCGTCGAGGCGGATCTCCAGGAGTTCTAGGGCTTCGACGAGTTCGAGGATTAGGCTAGCGACCTCCCCCAGTCAGCTGCCTGTGGTGGGTTTATTTACGTTGGCTACGTTTCTATTCTGTGTACTTTGATTTTACTATGTAAATGACTCTAGTCTTTCATATTATTACTTACCCTTTATTGTTATTCGAAGCATTGTGCTATGATGAGTCATTTATGTAATCACTATGTACGTGAGTTCTGATCCTGGCACGTACATGGTTCGCATTCGGTTTACCTTCCAAAACCGGGTGTGACAAGAAATCCTTGGATTGCGCCAAGAAACTGAAAGATAGCTTTGCCAAGGTGGGTGCATACTCATCAGAGCAAAAGTTTATTTGAGGCGATCCTGAAGGAGTCATTGAATGGATCGACGAAGAGGGTGAAGCTTTTGAAGAAATTCTTAGCGACCGTGGAGAAGACGATTTCCGTCTGGATTGGCTCCTTTGTGTCGTCTATGGAGAAGACGATCCCTGTCTGGGCTGCAGCTTTAACATGTTCACAGCTAGTTTTCTCTAAAATTGCTGCAACCCCTCGGGCACCGACGAAGGCGCAAAAATCCCCACGGTCGCTAAGAATTTCTTCAAAAGCTTGACCCTCTTCGTCGATCCATTCAATGACTCCTTCAGGATTGCCTCCAATAAACTTTTGCTCTGATGAGTATGCACCCACCTTGGCAAAGCTATCTTTCAGTTTCTTGGCACAATCCAAGGATTTCTCATAGCATCTTTCCTTGGATTCACGAAGCTCTTTCACATTCTTTTCCAACCTCGCACTTGTCCATTCACTTATCTCTTGCTTTGCCTTGGCAAGTTCAAAGTTTTCATTAGCTTCGGCAAGCTTTTTCCGAAGATCTTCGACTTCGGCTATATGAGCTGCAGATTGTACAGTAAGTTTGGCTTCGCTGGCCTTTACTTTGTCTACCAAGGAAAGCAGAATTTTATCCTTTTCTAGGGCTTCATTCCTCAGTCTGATAACCTCTGATCGAAGGTTCCCAAGGGCTATTTGGCAGCTTTTGTCTTCAACATTCTTTTGTGCCCTTAAAGCATTGCTCAAGATTAAGCCCTACAAAAAAGGGGGATCAACACAATAATAAAAGATACAAAAACAATCTATTTATAAGTCAAAACATCTTTACCTTCAGACTGTTATAAGCGAGGCTGTCTGCAAGGTCATCCTTCGACATTGCAGATAGACCAAGCTCGAGCTTCGGAAACCCTATGTTCCTTGGCATCTCCCGGCAAACAAATATCTCCTTGTTGTCCGGAAGGCAGTACAGAAAGTTGTCTTCATCAGTGCCATTATACACCAAGGATCCTTTTGGGTACTTTAATTCCCTTGCATAGTGTTTAGCTTCGGCAATCCGCTCTTCCGACAAGTGTTTACCCGAGGCATGTCGTATGATAAAATCTAGCTCTTCAATAGATGCTTCGAGGGTAGGAGATTTAACCTTCTTGGGTGCGCCTTCTTTTTCCAAGATCAGAGCGGCATCTGAAGGTCCTTGTTCAGTATCCTTTCAACCAGTTTCAACAGGCCCTGTTTCTGCGGGAACTGAGGGCCCAACTTCAGCTTCAACACGAGTTGTAACATCTTGGGTGGTCTCCTTTATATTTTTCTCACTCATGTTGGGCACTTCTATAGAGGCAGGAATTGGTACCCTTGTCGACTCCATGACAGCGTCTAGTACGCTGGCCATTCTCCTCCTCTTTGGAGTTACACTACAGGAATTTTTGATACCTCTGCCGATTTCCTCAATTCTGGCTCTTCGACCGTTTTTGCCTTTACTTCGGCACATCAGCTATTTCGGCTTCTGAACATTATGATTTCTGGTACTTTCCTTTATGAGGAGGTGTTTTCTGGGATATCAACTTGGGTTCTCTGATAAAACTTGGTGTAAGGCCCAACATTTGTATAAGAAAAAAATAATAAAATAAATATATGAAGAAATAAAATAGCAAGTTCAGAAATCTCAAATTATACATGAGTGTTGAAAATTGAGGACTGAATTTTGAGAACCAAGAATTATTTTAGAAAAGAAGTAAGGCCCCGTTTGTTTCGTTGGAATTAAATTCCATTTTAATAATTATAATTTAGACAAAACTAATTAAGTTCATATATTTATATATGTAATATATTTTTACTAGGTCAGTGCCCGTGCGTTGCAACGGAAACATATAATACCTCGATAACTTTATATATATATATATATATATATATATATATATATATATATATATATATATATATATATATATATATATATATGTGTGTTATACTGTTATAAGTTGGAGAACGACATCCACGAGCCGTCTGGGATGACGTCGAAGAGAAACTCAGGCCTGTGACGCACGAGAGGCCGCCCATTTGTGAGACACTTGAGAAGGGCAAGGTAGTCTCATGAAGGGAGCAAGGTCTAGGGGACAACGGTGGAGTGGCGGCGCATGGTCACGGGGTGGAGGCCTTGACGACAATGGTGTGCGGTCGAGAAGGTGCGTGTGGGAGCCGTCAGAGGGACGGCGCAGCGGCTGGCAGAGCCACGTCGGGGCCGGTGCCTGACGTAGCTCCGCCTGCCGTAGGGGGAGGGAGGGAGAGGCTTTAATCAGTACCAGCATCTACTGCTTGTACAATGTTTTGTCTCTATGGATTGCAGCTGCAACAGTCCGAACATATGGCTTTAATCTGAAGCGAACAACCTATCTTGGCTGGGAGCATCGACATCGCGCCTTGATGGCGGTAGCAGCGGGCATAGGGGTCATCGTAGGAGAAACGGCGGGGGCATAGCCTTGCCCCTATGGACGCACCCCTTCCACGCTTAATAGTATAGTAATGCTTAATAGTAGGGATTACCATGTTATCATTTTTTTAAAATCAAAAGGGTGGAGGGCGAATGCGATTACGTCCTATATATATATATATATATAACCCAAGTGACCTCTCCAAATTAAGCATTCCTCCGTACTTCCTACCTTTGTTGTGTTCTTCACTTCTTCTCGACCCTTGGGATCTGTAATTCGGCCGGTTAGGTAACACGGCGACATTCTGGGCGCAAGATGCTTGAGCCAAGCCATAGCAGAGACGTCACTCCAAACAAATTGGATTCAATGGATTTCATGAATCAGGTCCAAGAACATTCGACCTTCACCTAATTTGGAGAAACTTTTAAATTCAAAAAATCTCCAAGTATTTTTTTCAGTCTATTACATTATCATTATCATTTATGCTTATACGCATTCTATAGAGCCACCCATACGGTGGAAAGGTTACTGCAATACAGGCAGTCCAAGGAATCTATACAAATACAACTTCTGGTACAACGGGGTAATACTAATGCATAGTTACACTACAATAGCAGAACTGCAGATTCCTGAAGACACTCAGGCGTTCAATCCACAGTCTCAGGAGAAGATGTAGACCTCCTCAAACGATTTCCTACCAAAAATACACGCATTAGTCTAGCTGATCAATGGATTGTACGTACATTTGTTAGGGGGTAAGGATACAGAGACTCACGATTTTTTTCCGGTAAATGTTGGGCTGTAGTTGTAAATTAAGTTATCCAGCACTTTTTCGGCAGGAGGCCTGTTTGGAGACTTGTGTGCTTGGCTGTTCCACGACACGGAAAGGGTGAGCTAGGTAAGCATGAACTCCATTTTTCTTTCACCACTCTTGCAAGTTTCATCAAACCAAGGTCCTTTCTTGCATATGCTTAAACCAACATGAAGTACTGCCAACTTGAATTGTATAATAATAGAAGTTAAAGCCTACAACAACAAACCTGATAAAATGATTGGCAAAATGTTGAGTAACCTGTATTGCATCTTCGCTGTGTGGGATCATTGGTTTCCTCCACTCAAAAATGGCTTTCTGCATCAAATGAGGATAGTTTTATTGTGGCATAAAGCCACTTGTATTTGGTGAGTAGCTACAATTTGATATATTGTGAATATAATCTAGGAATAAATACAGTGCACAAGAGAAAAGGAAGAACCAATAAGAACACTAAATGTGGAACTCCTGTAACAGCTACAACTAAATTACCTCAGGATGCCATTGCGTGCAAGTGATTGGATAATTATTGGCTTGTACAGTTGAGACATAGACCTGATTTGATCAATATAGTTATTGTTTTCCGAACCATGTGGAAGCTAATGCACATACAATTCAGAGTTTCTACAAACCTGCATTTGCAAATAGTATATAAAAAAGTCCATTCATTTTAAAATGTTGACCTCTTAATCTTTTCTGAAGTTTGTTGTTGAAGTAGAACACGGTAGTGGTAGTACTATTAGTATCTTCTGCACAGAATGACACATGATTTAATTTCTACAAAATGATTGCACTTATTCATGTTTAGGAGTACAGACAACTACTTGTGATTCTTTAGTACAAAGGGAAATGAATTCACATTCTTTGAGCTAGGTTATTGTAGCCTACAAATTCTATTGGAAAAAGAATTCTCAAACTTGGTAATCATAGGGCAGCGAGCACTGAGCAGGGGGAAAAGGTTTCTAGATGGATAAACATGTTTTTTGGTAGCTAAGATGTTCATCAGCTATGATGACTATTTAAGTTGTCATTGCTAATCTTGAGTTTTATCCTTCAAAACTATGTTTTTCTAAGGCAGTTGTTTATGCATCAATCTGCGGTATAGACCAGTGCTGGGAAAATAGCCGAACGAAGATGGTCATATCATCTCTAAAGGGCTAGGAAGAAAGTGGAGTTATCGAGGTACAACAGCATCATTTGTGTCGGCATCAGCACTATCATCTTCATCATGTCCACCTCTGAAAAGTTTTCTAGCAGTTTACTTGGCGGGGAATTTGCGAGTCCTGGACGTAAGTTGTTTTTAGGACACATATTTAGTATCTCACACAATATGGGATTAAGAGAAAACAATCCTTCATGACATTCATTATATACCTTAGCAACTTCAAGCACAATACGACCAAGATCCGAATGCTTCCTGAGATAATGTCGAACCTCATGTGCTCCATCAAAGTATGAGTTGTTTGTTAACCCAGTAATCTGCCAAGGTAACATTAGTACGCATAAAAAATTAGTAAACCAGATTTTTTAAAGCTGGCTAATAAAATCAGCGGCAGGCAGATGTTTACTACAGTTCTACTTGTGCGAGATTGTATAACATTATAACGTATAAATACACATGAGATATAACACAGTACTGGTACAGATTTGCAACAAAATCACTGAACAGTGAACATATAAATTGGTCAGTTTGACAGGACTATCTATTGGGAAATTGCTATGAAAAAGAGAGCTATTATTTTCTACCAATATAATCCTATAAAGTGCAAATTTAAACCAAAGGGTAAACTAAAGTAACAGGCATACCCTGGCAAACAGATCTTCCCTCATACATGGTACCAAGTACTTCCAAGGCCGGATATCTAAAGTTCGGACAACACAATAATTTGTTAACACACGGGTACTCTTTAACTTCACAGAAGTTAAGTTTGGGTGCACAAGGAATCTAGCTACAACTTCAACTAAGAACTCATATGTGCTAAATACATGATCAATTGGTTTCTTAGTATCGTTACAACAGAAGTTCTCTCCTTTGGCAGCTTAGAAGTTAAGCTATAGTCATCATGGCTAACAACCAGCTTGTAATCAGGATATGGCTGATAAGAATACCAAAATGTAATTAAAAATTGTAAGCAATTATCTTAAGAAAGAATATTGAAACAGAACTCATGGGACAAACACTCACGGTTAATTCACAACAAGGAACAACAATTAAAAAGTGCTCATTCACTACATTGTGCCTAGCATGCCATGGCATGAAGTCAACAATTTACTCTTTAATTGAAGCATACATCGTGCCACAATAGTAGATTAGAAGACAAGATAAACGAAAAAGTAACTTGTTTGGTAAATTTAACTGTTTGTTGGCAATCAGTTGTCACCTTTTATATTTATAGAGTGGCTAGTCTCTCCTTGTGTAATGGAAAGTCAAGCCATACAAATGTATACTAATTAATGGTGAACCTGCTGTTCTTGGGAACAGTTTTCAGATCAAATACCTCATACTCATGTTGAAGCTTACAGTGTCTAGGATCACTTTTTGGATCTTCCTGAAATTTGTGAGTAGTAGGGTTGTGAACATTTGTATCTTCTATCTTGAAGTCTTCCACCCCATAAACATCAAAAGGGACTACACTCTCAGGTAAAGGACATATGTAACTATCTTTTAGAATTGAAGAATATATCTGGAGATCAGAACAAGTTATAGCAAAAGATAATGCTATGCACACACTAATTAATTGTTTCATTTTATGTAAACAAACAAAATACTGAATGTGGGCAAGGCAGAAAAGAACCATATATATATAATGCAAATATCACATTTTATGTTAAATATTAGCACCACATAAGACAACCGGTCACTATGGTATGGACAATATCAAATTGCCCACGAATTAAATTAAATTAAATATTCAATTATACAAGTGTGGATTTATTAGATTGCTCATTTCATCCATAGACAGAATATAAATCCTGCAGCACAATGAAACACAAAATAAAAGATAAGAAATGTTATCCCTCTGCCCAAGATGCAAGCTAATAGCCACAACATTGATAAAAAAAGGATATTAGTGAAGGGTATACATGACAAAAGAGTCAGCAGAAATATTTATAGAAAGTACTATTAAGACACAAATTTACTAAAATAACAGCTTACAAGAAATAGGATTGCTTATTCAGGAAGCGCATATGTACCATTAAGGATTTATCTCCCCTGTTTTTTCCAATATATCACTAAAGTGGCAAACTGACATACCATAAAAAGAACCAACATTGTGTGGCATAATTAAAATCATGTGGCATCGTATGGCACCTAGGGTATGCCTCAGCGCTGCTTGCTCCCAAGAAAACATACTTTAAATCCTTGCACACAATATTATATTGTTTGATAGATTTTGTGCTAGTAAGAGACAATAGAGAAAGAATTAAATGTTAAGCTATTTAAGTGTAGAGGAGAAACAGATAGAAAAAGACATCGGCACACAAAGTAAAATGTAAAAAAACACACCTCAAAGCAGGAGAATCATTGGGAGCAGAAGATTCTACTTCATCCTATTGGTCAGTACTACGCTTATTCCTTGCTCCCTGCTAGTCAGTACTACGCTTATTCCTTGCTCCCTGTGACTGACCATCAAACAAAGTGCATGTTTCTCGGGTCTCTTGTGGAATTCAGCTCTAGCACGCTGCCAGACTGAAATATAAGATCATAATCTTGTCAAATACACCACAAATCAAATGAGCCAATTGAAAATTTTGAAACAATAAATTGAGTCGAGCTTCAAAATTATACCACCAACTCATGGTATGCTACATAGTATTGTGGATATCTTGCATGTGGTCCCCCAAACACATCTTGTAACATGAAGACAAAACACCATCAGAAACCATCAGTTCATTAAAATAAGAGCTATAGTTTTGCAAGCATGAAGCATATGGAACATTTTTCTTCACTATCTTCACCATCTCATGCAATCTTTCTCTCTCTGTGACATGCATGTGAAGTATACCCCCAAGGTTTTTTATAACAGTTTCCAACTACTGAAATATACATATATCGTCAGCAATACAATGCTAATATTTTAGCAGTAGCTAAATATTAAATTTAAAAACATCGTAACAAAACTATACATGTTCTGCACCATATACATATTCTGGACCTCTACAATCATAAAAATATAATAAACATATTGAGCTTAACCAATTCAAAAGAATTGGGTGTTAGTGTTCGTATTCCTTTGGTGATTTTAACAAGGAAACAAAATGTGCAAGTTAAAGTTTTTAGGATCTGAATAAATTAAATAGTAAGAACCAGCCCGAATAGCCTACCACCAGTTCCTAGTAAGAATAGACAGACAAATGACAGGAACTTAAATCAAAACATGACTGAACATATAATAAAAATGCTACACATTACTTAGCAGAGGATCAGGTGTTTGATCTGTGAAAGCAAAATACAAGACGACAAAAAAATCTTCAATAATTACCAGTGCTAGAGGATCAGGTGTTCGATTTTGTGGAAGCACAATACAAAACAATAGAAAAGCCTTTGACAGTTACCAATAGCCTTCCACACCTAAGACATAAAAGTAAACGACAAGTCACAGACAGACTTACACTTAGAGCAAGAAGTTGAACTTTTGGATTCCTGTGGCCAATCCATTTCTTCAGTGCCTTGACGACATCTTTTGATTGCCTGTTACAAGCATGGATATGAACAATCAATAACATATAACCAAAAGACAGTAGGGCAAAGCAAACTAAATAGGCTTCTTTTTCAGCGGAAACGAACTGAGCATAAGCTACCTAGTAGAATGTTTGATATTCAGTCCCAATTCTTGGCCATGAACCAAATAAAAACAAAATGCATCATTAGCTTGAATCAATTGCCATCAGATTTAGATGCTCAAATATATTGTCATGTGCTAAATCAAAACATTTGGAGTGAAAATATGGAAACCAGAGTACAATATCTTCCCCATATTTCCAATGGTCTAGCTCACTGTTGATTCGGTTGTGCGCCTCTCATGTGCCTAAAAAGAAACCCACATGACCTAGTGGTTAGCTGCTAAGAAAAAATCGATAAGGAAATTGTTACTGTTTTTGAAATGGGGAGAATGAGTTCATTCCACCAAATTTGTGGAATGGACTCATGATGATGCACCACATCATTCTCGAATGGATTTATTCTTTAAACCAAACACCCCTTAGATAATGAAATGAGTATCCTTTTTATGACTGTTCAATGAAACAATTTTCTTTCCCAATAAGTAATGAGATGGGTTTGAAGTTGGCAACTTACAAGAAGATAGATCGCTATAGTAAGCATGAAGATAAGCATAGGATAATCTGGTATGAAACAAAGCCATTTTGGCTGTCCATTTGGCATGCTAGACCTAAAAAAGCTTGGTCACACTGTAGAAAAGCAAAGGTATTTGAGCAGCATTTTTAGTTCAGTTGAATTAACTATTGATATATGAGAAAAAAATATCAGAGTTGACCTTATATCCAGCATGCTATACAGTTATATAGGAATATATTACTGCAAGGCTAAATGGAAGTACCTCCAATAATTAGGAAAAATATATGTAGCAGTGACACAAGAATCATACCTAAGCCAAATATGGATATGAGAAATACAAGTCTCTAGTATAATCTTGCCAAGCCATCTGTCACAAATAGAGATTAATACTTCGCGATCGAGTAAGCCAAGAAAACACAAGAAGAATGTAGGTAGTAAAAGATCTAATGCTTACACGAAAAGAGCCAAAGAGGCACTCCTCAACTGCTAGGTGCAATTGCGCAGGAAGATATAAACATTGTAAGAAACATAGTTCATTGTAAACTGCAACAAAGCATATTGCAGGCACATGCCACATGTTCTGGATGAACCCAGCGTGAACCATGGGATTAAACATCTTGATGGCCTCGTTCACAGAACCCTCATAGCCACAACGTGCAGCCTGCATATTTGTATATTTCTAATTTTTTGCATTCCATACCTATTTTATGATGACGTATATGTCCTTAATGCCAAAAGCCACTTACAAAAACTTGAAAGTTTCCTATTTTATGAAACTCAATGAAATGAATCATGCACTCACACTACACTTAAAAATAAAAAAACCCCTACAATATAGGTATAACAGATTTTTGATAAGCCAAAAAACTTTAGGATGGTAAGTGTTTGCAACGAAAAAATTATGAAGGCAGAGAAACAACAAACTTCTGTGTCAGGTGCTGTAAACAATGAAAACTGTTAAATATGTTCATATGTACCATGGAATTGATAGAACAATGCTTCAGGAGTAGTTTCTTGTACTGACAGCGCTTAGAATTTCCGATGGGCTTATTCATTAGTTTAGGCAGTGAAAGACATCTGAAACGGAAAAAACTTTGGAAATTAAATTAATAAAGTCAATAAGAAAAAACATTAGAGAATGATGAGTAAACATGGATGTGTAATCTGTAAACATATGATCCTTAATTGGGAGGGAAAATGATGAGTAAACATGGATGTATAGCCTATAAATACCAGTAGCTTAGTGGGAAAAACTATTGATTAATGCATTCCAACCAATGGTTGTATCAACATCTAGAATGTGATGTTTTAATCACCTAGCAGTAACTACACACACTTATATTAGGATCTGAAGGTTCAGCAAAAAAACTATACTCGTTGCCAAATATATCACAATTCTCAGTTTTCAATACCGATACTTTTGCATATGCTTAAAGAAGGTTAAGGGTGTTGGTGTGTCAATCTAGAATGACTGCACCAGTGAAATGTTGGGTTTAATTTAAAACTGTTTATCCATGTTGCCTTATATTCTTTTACCGATGGGACACAATGGGCAAAATTTCTATTGTTCATTTGAAGAGGCCGAAAACAAAACAAAGGATAACATGGCACTGGTGCAAGGCAATGAATAGTACTACCAAACTACCAACCCGTCCATGAATATTCAGTTGCAATAAGCAAACAAACAAATCAACATCAGCCGGTCAGAAAGGCTGCTGAGTGCTGAGCTCCTCAAATTGTGGAATGATACATGGTATGGTAGTCACACGTACAGTAGTGCACCACTACCTAGTCCAGCAATTCAGCAGGCAGCACAAGAGCTCATTCAGATTAGGGCGATAAAAAGCAGGTGAGGACAGAGGAAAGGACGAGATGGCGAGGGAAGGAGGGGAAGTGGGAACGTACCTTCGCGGATCTTCTCGAGCGCGGCGAGCATGGCCTTCCGCTTGGTCTTGCGCAGCCACTGCGGTGCGGAGCGAACAACAGCCGGCGGGGGTCAGCTAAGCGAACAGCAGCAAAGCAGTAGTGAGGCGAGAAGAATGCCCCGTGCGGGCGGGACTCTGTCACCTTGGCGAAGCGCGAGAGGGAGCGCTCGACGAGGAAGCAGGCAGCGACCATGAGCGTGGTGACGGTTGCCACGGACCAAGTGGGCGTCTCCGCCAGCGACCGCCCCTGCTCCGCCGCCATCCCGCCCCGCTCAGCTCACCGCCGGATCACTCGGCTCCCGCCACCTTCAGTTCCAGCTCTGATCTGCTCTAATATCTGGATTTGCGCGATGGTATTATTGGGATTTGGAAGCGGCGAGGAAGTGGTGAGGCCGGAGTAGTTAATGCGGATCGAGGCGGAGGGGAGGTGGGTGGGCATGAGGATACCTGAGAGCAAGGACAGCGACGTTGAGGATGCCGGTGATGTAGGCGGCTGCGCCACCAAACCCTAGACCCTAATCTCCATGGTAGAGGCGAGCGCAGAGCGAGACAAAAGAAGACGCGTACCAGAGAGATGGGGAGGCCGAGGTCCAGTTCCCACCGACGCCGCAGTCGGCGCCGCCCTTGCTCGCGTCGTAGAGGAGAGAAGTGGTGGAGTTAGGACGTGGCTGTGGACCTCTCACCACCACCAACCCGAGTGGCCGAGAGCGAGCCGCGTCGAGATCATGGTGGCGGCCCAACGACCGTGTCCGGCGCGATCTGGTGAAGCCGAGCAGGTTGGGGAAGAAGCGAGACGAGAGGGACGGAGAGAGAGGGAGGGGGAGAGGGCGGCGGCGTCGGTTCCAGAGAGGGAGAGGTTGCTCGTGGCGTCGGTTCCAGAGAGGGAGGACACACGCGGGCGGATGGATTGCGAGCGGCTAGCGCGACACGGACGGTCGAGATCGATTAACGACAACACGTACGGTCGAGATCGATTAACGGCAGAACGGCAGAACGAGGGAGGCAGACTACTATTGCTTACTTAATAAGTAGTACAGATATTATCCTAAATCATATGAGAGAGATATTTATATACTACATTTATGTTATAGCGAAGCA
The DNA here is from genome assembly GCF_902167145.1 of Zea mays. Classification (NCBI taxonomy): domain Eukaryota; kingdom Viridiplantae; phylum Streptophyta; class Magnoliopsida; order Poales; family Poaceae; genus Zea; species Zea mays. The sequence goes on from NC_050105.1 coordinate 91,484,774, forward strand.
AGTAGAAGGGCGTGCTATAAGTTGTACATCAGAAAAATAGTATGTAAATATATAGATTCAATTTCCATCTCTCACCCCATGAATTTGAGATAGGCTTATATGATAACTTTGGAAAATAGTGGAATGTCACATTCTAAAAAAATAGTCTATTCCATTAGTATGATTCCAATTCCTCAAAATGAAAGGAAACAAGCGGGAACTAATAGAAAAGGTTTCTATTCAACTAAATAATTATGCATACCATTAAATGAATGCACCAGAAGCATTTATTTACAAGAATATATAATTTTGAAGTAACTTTTACTTCTCATTCCACATTCAAAATACTATTTTTCTTAATAGAAAGAAAACAATATGAGTGTGTCTCATATTTCAAACATTTATCAAACAAATAAATTAATTAGAATGAATAGATAGCTACTTCATCATGATTGAATTTTAGTGGGTATTAAATTTGAATTATTAAACTATATCTTAGGTTGGGATTGAAAATGTGTAATGTCAAAAAGGAATAATAGGGGAATACAATAAAGAGATGAAGATTTGGATTAAAACCTAAATTTGAAAAAAGAGAGAAAAGAAAAAAGAGAAAGGATATAAAAATATAAATAATATATATCTATAAATATCTCCAAATTTGGTACTTCCAATTGCACAAAAATGATTTGTGAATAATGAGCCACAAGCTTTGAATTTAAGTTTGAATTCAAATTGAATGTGGAAATAGAGAAAAATAAGAAAAGAAAAAGAAAAGAATAAAACACCACTTGGGCCCAAAACCTACAAAACCGGCCCACTTCCCCAACGCCAGTCATTCGGCCCAACTCACCTCCTCTCCGCGCCTGGATTCCGGCCGCGCGGGCCCGCCTTGTCAGCCTCCTGATGCGCGTTCTCACGCCCACGCTCTGTCACTAGTGGACAGGCCCCACTTGTCAGCTACGAGCGCTCCATCATTTCCCACTTCGGCCGATTTCTCCGCTCCTGCCGAGATCAGCTCAACGGCCCTCCCCAACGGCCACCGCGTTCCATGGGTTGGACTCGGGCTTTCGGGTACAAATATCGGGGCTCGCGCCCGCTTTCGCCCTCGGCCAACATCTCGCTCCACCTCGTCACTGCCACGCACACATCCGAGAGAGCTCCACCGGGCAAGATCGGTCGCCACTACCGTATTTCGGGCCACCGTCAATATGGGCCGAATGGGTGGTCGAGGAGGCTCGCCGAGATATGGGGAAACCAATGCCCCCCCCAATTTGGCGATGTGATGCTCGGGGTGGACGAAATCTCTCGCCGAGATCGTACCCCCGCCGCGCGGCCGCCATTCAACGTGGACTGGAGCTTTGGCGCTAACAATGAAGGTGAGACCCCTATATGTAGTTCGCGTTGCCTTCCTTCACGTATGACACTAGTTCGTATTGAGTTTCGTGCACTGGTTGCCACTCAGGGTCGTGGCCAACCATGGCTTCGCCGTGGCTGGTTGCTGGCGTCCGCGCTGCTGGCTGGGGAAGAAGAGAAGAATGGGGGATCCATGCGAGCCATAGGATGTAAAGTGTGCGGCTAGGATTAGAGCTTGGGTAACATTTCGGTGTGGGGTGCATCTGCAGTAGATCCCCGATCCGTCGGCCGAAGAGAGGTAGCCGTGAACCGTAGATCTAAATATTGGCGGTTGTGATAGATTCAAGAGGTAACGATTAGTTTGGTGCGTTTGTAACCGTCGATCTCGGATCCAGTGGGTGAGATCTGATCTCGTGCTCCAACCCTCGGATCGATTATGGGCCATGGATCTTGGATCCGATGGCCAATGGCGCATACCGGTTCATTAAAGACTTTGATCTATTTGCAGCCATCCGATGGTGATCCAACGACCGTGATTCGCCAATACCCCTTCGCGGGTATGTTTTACTAAAGAGCCCTGGAAATTAGAAAATAGAACCCACATTCCCGTGCTACTATGCACTGAGTCTTGAGACTTTTGCGGGTTAGCCCCTGTGCTCTCTGGTTATCTTGTGCCCAGTCCAAGAAGTTAGGAAATCAGATAAATGGAATTAGAAAATGATTTTAATGCAAAAAATGCTAAAATTTGTTTAATTCATAGAAAATTCATATGAAGTCCAAATTAATCCATTCCAATTCCTATAATTTTGTAATATTATTTTTTATCATCTAGTACCACTGTTTTGACATGAAAGTCACATTAAAATTTATATCCTATTTAATCTTGTACAAAACACATAGAATCTTCAGAAATTCATAACTTAAAATCTATAACCCCAAAATTAATGATTCATGTTCCTAGGATCTTATTTTAATGTGTAGATTTTTATTGTATATTTTGGTTACATGTTTGGTGTGATGTTAATTTCACCTTTACACTATGTTTGTTTGTATTGTTACAACTATCGCGAGGTCACGAGGATCTGAAGAATCTTTATGGTACCTGGAATCTCAAGTGCCAGGCAAGTTGTGCCCTTGACCACATTTATTACCCAATAATGTTCTTTATTATCATGTATAAATGCATATGTTTAATTTTGATGGGACCCAATAGGTCACCCTAGTCTCATTATCTTTTACGTTGTTTACCCCTGAATCACTTTGGGTAGTTTTGCTATTGCTTTATATGGTTTTGGGTTAATGTTTCATTATATCCATGTTCCAATTATTATGTTATTTTATTTATGTTCATGTCAAGATCATTATATTATGTTAATTGGAACATGGAGCTTAACTTGAGAAACACGTGCCACCACAAGGGTGGAATGGGACGCCCTTGGCTGACTAATTAGGAAAGCTAGTGGAAGACTACCTTAACTGAAAGGGGCAAGGGCAGTAGGGGAGTTGCATGCAGGGAGGTTCTCGGATTGATTTTGCTACGATGGCGGTCAGACGAGGGATTCTTGCAAGTGCTCTTCCCATAAACTGTAGCGGGTTTTTGGAAGCTAGTGGAACTTTGTAAAGGCCTCGTAGTGTTACCCTGCCTCGCTTCCTTGGTAGAGGTGTATGGGATTCATGACCCCTTGGCAGATGGGTAACATGACTTATGGGTACAGGGTACAACCTCTGCAGAGTGTAAAACTGGTATACTAGCCGAGCTCACGGTCAAGAGCAGCTCAGGACTCTCGCATGATTAAATTATGGAACTTAATTTCAATTTGTCATTTGCATTGCATGGAATTATTTATTAATTATGTTCTATTATGCTTATTAAAGTTTGGTATTTACTTACATTTAGTAACTGCTAATAAAATTTGACCAACTTATTAAAAGCGATGCTCAGCTTTAACCTCTATTGTTGCTCAGCCTTACACATCACATGAACTCCCACCTTTGGTGAGTTCATGCATATTATTCCCCACAACTTGTTGAGCGATGAACATGTGTGAGCTCACCCTTGTGTCTCACACCCCCCATAGAAGAAGAACATGTGGTTCAAGAGGAGCCACACAACGAGGAGTTTGACTTGATCTAGGTGGCGTCTTCAAGTTGACTTTATGGCGCCAAGGATGGACTTTAGTTTGATCTATATTTAACTTTTATTTTGTAAGACTTCCGCTATGTAATAATTACTCTGATTATATTGTGACATTTATCTCCACACACTCTGTTATTATATAGGTTGTCCTCTTTGGCGCATGTATGAGATGCACCCGACTTTGTTCCTTAAATCCGGGTGTGACACTTGGCTTCCACTAATGATAAATACCTGACAAACTAAAAGCAACTGCTTTTAGCTTAACCCCACATACAACTAGTCCACTTCAACCAAACGGGACATTTGTTGAGTACATTGATGTGTACCCACCTAGGGATGGCAACAGGTACATATTCGTCGGGTAGTACATTCCATACCCATACCCATCAAAAAAAATTATACCCGTCAGGTTACCCATATATGCTCGCAGATATAGAATCTTACCCATACTCGTACCCGCTCGTGTAATTTTACCCGTCGGGTAACCCGTACCCGCTAGGAAAGTCATAAAGCCAATATACCAATCACTCAAATTATTCAATAAACATACAAAAACAAGTTCAACTTCACATATAACAAATCATATGATTACATAACTTGGTATCTAGACAAATTGATAGCTATAGAAGGGTTTTATTTTAGCTAAGATAGGCTCTATTAGATGGTTATAGTGGTATTGATGCGGGTATATTTTACCCATGGGTTGATGGGTATGGGTAGTACCAACTCGTACCTGTCTACCCAACGGGTAAGGGGTTTTACCCATTAACATACTCGCGGGTAGAGAAATCATCCCGTACGCGCCTTCATATCGGGTAAAACCCATCGGGTATTCGAGTTTCGGGTACCCATTGCCATCTCTATACCCACCCTTGCTTAAACACCAAACACCGGGTTGTCCACATTGCAACCATTGCTCAGGAAAATATGAAGGCAATGCTGGAAGACTTTCAGGAGTTTTAGGACTTCGAGGAGTTCTGAACTACATGTCACACCCGGATTTAAGGGCCAAACCCGGGCGTGAATCACATGTGTGCTAGGATCAAGTCTCACACATATGATGAATCATGGTACAGAAACGAATGTCACATCTTTACTATATAATAAGAGTTCTGTACGAAATAGCTAAATAATTACATCACATGAAGACAACGATCCTCTACAACCATAGTTGACGAGGAGACGACGATCTAGACCTCTCACAAACTCATCGCGACATCCTTCATGCTCTTCATCTTGTGGTACCTGTCCTTGACCTGGGGGATGTGAGTACACCAAGGGTGAGCTCACATATGTCCATCGCTCAACAAGTTGTGGGGAATAATGTGCATGAGCTCACTTACAGTGGGGCTCATGTGAAGTGTAAGGCTTACCAAAGGAGATAGTTAAAGTTGAACATTGCTTTTAGAGTTGGTCAAAATTTTATTAGCAGTTACTAAGTATAAGTAGATACCAACTCAAATAAATAAGCGATCAAGATCAATAATAACACCCACAATGCAATGCATATGACAAGTTAAGTTTAGTTCCATAAATTACTCATGTGAGTGTTCAAGCTGCTCATGACCGCGAGCACTGTTGATATACCAGTTTTACACTCTGTAGAGGTTGCACATCTTTACCCACAAGATGTGTGTAACACCCAGAATTTGGGGGTATAAAATTTCTTTTCTAATATCCACAAAATTCAGGTGTTACCCTCTCCGTTATTTGTTTTCTTCTCTTTTTTCTAAATAATGGGAGAGTTATTTTGTTACATATATATATGGGTGTTAGGTGTAGTATACTGAAACCCTAAAAGAGTTTTGATTATTGCATCATGCTGGAGCATCTATTTTTTATGACGATTGTGCTTGTTGTGCATTCATCTATATTCATAAGGCATGGTATATTTGAAATTCAAAACTAAAACCAAATTTAAATAGAAAGGGAAGAAAAGAAATAGATAAAGAAAAGAAGAGGAGCATAAAAGAAAAGCCCTTAATTCTTTCCCCAAATCTTGGCCACGCCCCTTCCCCCGGCCCACCCGCGCAGCCGCAGCAGAGCAGCCCAGCGCGCCACGTCCTTCCCTAGCGCGCGGCCCACCAGGCCGTTTCCCCATCCCCGCGTGCGCGGCCCACTCGCAGCAAGCCGCGCCAGCCCAGCACCACCGCGTCCCCAGCCGCCTGCGCAGCCCATCCCGTGGCCCAGCAGCGCGCACAGCGCATGCTCGGCAGCCTAGAGCCCCCAGTCGCGTGCACGGTGGCCTGGAGCGCCCCAGCGCAACCGCCTCATGCCTTCTGGCCGCCTGACGATCGTCCGCCCGAGCATCCCGCATCCACGATCAATAAACCACCCACGATCTTGCCTGGCTCACTACCACGTTGCCCTCCTGCAGCGCCCAGCCACGGAGGTCGCAGACCACAACTCCTCCCCATGGTCGCACCTCCCTAGTGTCATGTAGCAGCAGCGGTGGCAAGCATCGCTCAGGCTGGCCAAGGATCCCCTGCGAGTTCTTCACGTCCGACAAGCCTCGTCGTCCGTCGTCGTCACAAGGTGAGATCCCGCCCACCCCTTCTTCCTTGCCATTCGTCATCGAGGTGAGCTTTGTCTACCCCGGTTTACGCTCTGTCTATCTCATGCGCAAGTCGCTGTAACACCCGGTTTTAAGGAACAAAGCCGGGTGCATCTCATACATGCGCCAAGAAGACAACATATATAATAACAGAGTGTATAGAGATAAATGTCATAAAACATCAGAGTAATTATTACATAGCGGAAGACTTATTACAAAATAAAGGAATAAATGTAAAACGAACTAAGGATCATCGGCGCCAATGTCGACTGAGAAACGCCACCTAGATCAGATCATACTCCTCGCCTTGTGGCTCCTCCTGAACCACCTGTTCTTCTCCTGTGGGGGGGTGTGAGACAGCAAGAGTGAGCTCACATACGTTCATCGCTCAACAAGTCGTGGGGAATAATGTGGCATGAACTCACCAAAGGTGGGAGTTCATGAAGTGTAAGGCTGATCAATGAAATAGAGGCTGAAGCTGAGCATTGCTTTTATAAGTTGGTCAAAATTTTATTAGCAATTACTAAGTGTAAGTAAATACCAAACCTTAATAATAATAAAGAAAGGTAATAGTAAAATAATCCCAAATGCGATGCAAATGTCCAATTAAATTTAAGTTCCATAAATTAATCATGTGAGGGTCCGAGCCGCTCATGACCGTGAGCACGGCTAGTATACCAGTTTTACACTCTGCAGAGGTTGCGCATCTTTACCCACAAGTCATGTTACCCATCTGCCAAGAGATGGCCAATCCCATACACCTCTACCGAGGAGGCGAGGCAGGGTAACACTACGAGGCCTTTACAAAGTTCCACTAGCTTCAGAAATCCCGCTACAGTTTATAGGAAGCTCCAGTGCAGGGTTCTTGCCTGACCGCCATCGCAGCAAAATCAACCCAAGGACCTCCCTACACTGACCACTCCCCTACTGCCCTTGCCCCTTTCAGGTAAGGAAGACCTCCACTAGCTTTCCTAGTTAATCAGCCAAGGGCGTCCCATTATACCCTTGTGGTAGCACTGTTTTCCCGGGTGGTCGCTCCATGTTCCCATTAATTTAATGATCTTAACATGAATAGTAATAATAACAAGATAATAAAAGAATAATCATGAATATTGTATCTCCATACCCAATCCACATAAAGCAATAGCAAGTACTACCCAAAAATATTTCAGGGGTGAACAAGGTATAGAGGTAATCAAAACTGGGGTAACATAAAGGCTCCCATCAAAATTAACCTATGCAGATCATTAAAATTAATAAGAACATGGCTGGGAAAAGTAAGTGATCAAGGGCACAACTTGCCTGGCACTTGAGATTCCAGGTACCAACTTGCTTTTCAGATGACACGTGTCCTCGCGCTAGTCGTAGCAATACAAACAAACATGGTATAGATAAAATTAACATCACATCAAACATAAGTATATACTTCATAATAATTATCTATGCGTTTCTACGAGACTAACGCAACTTGAACGGATCAAATCAGAGTTAAAACGAAGGAGTTATGATTTTCTGAAGATTCTATGTTTTTTGTACAAGATTAAATGGGATATAAATTTTAATGTGACTTTCATGTCAAAACAGTGGTACTAGATGATAGACAACAATATTACAAAATTATAGGAATGAGAACGGATTAATTTGGGCTTAATATGAATTTTCTAGGGATTAAACATGTTTTAATAATTATTTTCACATTAAAAATCAATTCTGAAATGAATTTCACTACCTCTGGTCTGCGCGCATGAAATCTGAAAAGCACAGGGGCTTGCGGGTAAAATCTCCTAGACACAGAGCGTCCCTGGATATACTGCGGGTTAATTCCCCAGTATTCCGAGGGTTCTTTTGCAAATCGGATGGCCGAAGGGGTATCGAATACTACTGGCCGCTCGATCCAAAACCTAGGGCCCAGATTAGATCCTATCTAAAGTGAAGTCGTACGATACTATAGCCGTTTGATCAGCGATCAACGGTGCGGATTTTATTACTCTAAATCTAACTCTGCCCGTCCGATCTAGATCGACGGACCTGATCGAACCGTGGCGAAAGGGTACGCCATTTTCTAATCCTGGCCGATCGTCATCGGATCAACGGCTATCACCAGCCTTGGGTGAAGCGCTATGCTCAACAAAATCTCCATCGCCCAATCCCGATCTAACGGTGCACGAGTATCGCCTTCCTCCTGACCTCGGACGGCGGCGCCGGTTCTACGGTGGCGAAAAAAAATAACTCCGACGAGCTCGTCGGTTCTTCGCCCTAAGGTCTCTAGGTTTACCCGAGATCTACCAAACGCCACATAGAACTAGCGCGAATCATAAGGGTGCGGTCTTACCAGACGTAGTGCAGAGGAGGGATGCAATCGCGGCGCGGGGCGGAGAAGTGAGTTGAGCTAGCACCGGCGAGAAATTCACCGAGCACTGTGGCACCCCGCGCAAAACTTCTCAGCCAGACACTGCGCAGAGTGTAATTAGACTCCACCGGACACCAGATAGGAGCACAAGCGGTGAGGGGAAACGAAGTCAACGGTGGCGGCGGTAATGGCGGATCGGCGTTGGGGAAGCTTGCGCCCGCGCGAGAGGGTAGCAGGGGGGAAGAACGGGTCTCTGGAAGGGCCTTTATGGCCGGCCGGTCGGTTCGCGGATAGCCTCACGGATTTCCGAGAAGCACGCCATGCACGCGGCACGCCTTGCTTGCGTACCTCCGAAACGCACGGCGAAGGAAGAGGGAAGACCTGACGAGGGTGGCCCGCATGGAAGTGGCTGGCGCGATGGAGAGGCTGTCGCGTGGGTCCCAGTGGTCGGCGCAGTGGTGCGGCGAACGCGAGGCTAGTGGCGCGGGCCCACCTGTCGGTGACTCTATCAGCTGGCTGGGCTGCGCAGAGAGAATTCATAAGTGGGCCAAAAGCGCGCAGTGAGCCCAGTTAGAGTAGTTTTGGTTTTATTCTTTTCTTTTCTATTTTTTTTTCTTTCTATTTTCAAATCCAATTTGAATTCAACTTTTGAATCCAAACTTCGAATTCAAACCTTTCAGAAGAATTTGTACTCAAATTGAATATTCAGTTTGAACATGTTAGTGGAATGAATTTGTTTAGTTATGGATTTATTTTGTGCTCCATAGTATTACTTCCTTACTGTTCGCATCACTTTTAATTTCCATTTTTTTTGTTTGTTTGATTGTCTATTTCGCCATTTATTTATTTCTACTATCATTACCTTAGTAAACAAATGCACAAACAATTAAATACCAGCATGACGTTTTTTTATCATTTGTTTGAATTAATCTCTAAATTCTGTGTATGCTCTTTTTATGATGCAAATGAGGCACATAAAATTGAGGAGATCTCTCTATTATCCTTTGTATATAATTTTGATTATTACAAATCCTACCCCCCTTAAAGATAATCTCGTCCCCGAGATTTAAGAAGATCTAGGGAAAAGGTGGGGAAAATCTATGCGAAGCTCTTCTTCTCTTTCCCAAGTTGCTTCATCTTCACCGTGGTGGCTCCATTGAACTTTGCACAACTTTATCACTTTATTCCTTGTAACTCGAGTCAAAGTGTCAAGAATCTTTGTCAAGAATCTTGATAGGATACTCTGTGTAAATAAAATCACCCTGAACACTGAGCTCTTCCATTGGTAACTGTTCCTCAGGGATACGATGACACTTCTTAAGTTGAGACACATGGAATACGTTATGTACATCAGATAGATTATCCGGTAGCTCTAGTTGATAGGCCATCTCTCCAACTTGCCTAAAAACTCTGAATGGTCCAATAAAGCGAGGGGACAATTTTCCCGTGACTTTAAATCTCCTCATTCCACAAAGCGGTGATACCTTGAGGTACACATGATCACCTTCCTCAAACTCTAGTGGTCTTCTTCTATTATCAGTGTAGCTCTTTTGTCTGGTCTGAGCTACCCTCAAATTCTCCCGAATTATACGGACTTGTTCTTCTACCTCTTGAATAAGTTCAGGTCCAAAGAATTGTCTTCCTCTAGTCTGGTCCAAAATAAAGGAGTCCTGCATTTCCTGTCATACAGAGTCTCGCACGGTGACATCTTCAGACTGGCATGGTAACTATTATTATATGAGAACTCAGCATAAGGTAGACTCTTGTCCCAACTACTACCATGCTGAAGGGCACAATCTCTCAATATGTCTTCCAATACTTGATTAGTCCTTTCAGTCTGTCCATCAGTCTGAGGATGGTAGCCCAAACTAAACTTCAAATTCGTATCCAAATTCTCATGAAAACTTTTCCAAAGTTCGGAGGTAAATTGTGATCCTCTATCCAAAACGATCTTCTTTGATACTCCACGTAAACACACAATCCAAGCCATATATAACTCTGCCAAATGAGATCCCTTATAAGTAGCCTTGACCGGAATGAAATGAGCCACTTTGGTCAGTCTATCCACAATAACCCATATAGAATCATATCCTTTCGAGGTGCGAGACAATCTGGTAATGAAGTACTTACCAATCTCTTTCCACTGCCAGTTGGGTATCTTAAGCGGGTGCAATAATCCAGCTGGCCCCTAGTGTTCAGCCTTAACTCCTTGACACACATTGCACATAGCCACATGTGCAGCCACATCTCCCTTCAATCCATACCACCAATACTTTTGCTTCAAATCTTGATACATCTTAGTGCTACCAGGGTGGATAGAATATTCAGAATCATGGGCTTCTTTCAATATAGTCTCACGGAGGCTAATAATCTCTAGAACACATATCCGATCTTTGAACCATATAGTACCTTGCTCATCCTCCGTGAATTCCGGAACTCGACCTTCAAAAATCAGATCCTTAGTCTCTTGTATTTTAGCATCACCAATTTGACCTTTGCGAATTTCTTGCTCCAAAGTAGGTTCCAATTCAATGGTAACTCCTTCCATATGTGTAACAATTCCCAGGTTGAGTCTCTCAAAATCTTTTGCTAATTCATCAGGTAACTGGACAACGAAAGCGGAGTGAACATGCTCCTTCCGACTCAAGGCATCTGCAACCAAATTCGCCTTGCCTGGGTGATAGTGAATTTCCAAATCATAATCCTTAATAAGCTCCAACCAACGGTGTTGCCTAAGGTTGAGGTCCTTCTGAGTGGATATGTAATTCAAACTCTTATGATCCGTGTATACTTGGCACTTCTCGTCCCACTTAAACTCTCTTCCTTTCTCCAGAAGTGAGGTCATATGCTTAGCAATCTTAGAAAATCCTTCCATAAATCTCCGATAATATCTTGCAAGCCCCAAGAAACTCCGAATATCCGTAACTGTAGTGGGTATGCTCCACACCACTATCTCCTTGACTTTAGCAGGATCCACTGATATCCCTCCATTAGAAATGATATGTCCAAGAAAGGGCACTTCTCCAATCCAAAACTCGCATTTGCTAAACTTAGCGTAGAGTTGATTATCTCGCAGCTTCTGTAGCACCAACCTTAGGTGTTGTTCATGATTACTTTCATTCTTAGAATAGATAAGAATACCGTCGATAAACACCACAACGAATCTGTCCAAATACTCCATAAACACTTTGTTCATCAAATTCATGAAATAAGCCGGTGCATTGGTTAATCCAAATGACATAACAGTAAACTCATATAATCCATATCGGGTTGAGAAATCCGTCTTGGGAATATCCGATGGCCTAATCTTCATTTGATGGTAACCCGATCGGAGATCAATCTTCGAGAATACCCTTGCACCTCTCATCCGATTAAATAAATCCTCATTGCGGGGTAATGGACACTTGTTCTTCACAGTGACATCATTAAGTGATCTATAGTTCACATACATCCGTTGCGATCCATCCTTCTTCTGCACAAATAGTATCGATGCTCCCCAAGGTGAGGAACTCGGACGAATGTACCCAACCTCTTGTAATTCCATTAAGTGCTTCTTAAGTTCCTTCAACTCCTCTACGGACATCCTATATGGCCGTTTAGAAATAGGGGCGGTTCCAGGTAAGAGATCAATAACAAACTCAACTTCTCTATCAGGTGGCATCCCTGGTAACTCCTCTAGAAAGACATCCGGAAAATCCCTAACCACCCGGATGTTGTCACCAACAAACTCCTCAGGCATAAAGAACATTGCACGCATGGATGAGGAGGTTACTGCAATATTAACTTGAAATCTTTCTCCTTTAGTGGTAGTGAGCTCTATGGTTCCTTTAGCACAGTATATAGACTGCCTTTGCCTTTTTTAACCATGACATACCAAGGATCACGTCTATAGTGCTCTCTTCTAACACTATAGGGGTAGTCCATCCGGGTTAGAAATACAGGGTAGAAAGGAAGAATTGTAGACAAGGCAGTGATTACGAAGCATGTTACTTTGGGGGATTTATTAGCTAAGTGTGTCACCTACTAAAGCTAATTCATTATCTTATGGTGGTACATGCTAAGATGCCCGTCTATACTATTTCAATCAATCAAAGAAGCAAATCAGGCATTGATCATCAGAACAATCAACCAACATTTTTAATAGAGAAAATAATTTTATTTTTTTATCTTAGGTCTCCTATCTCTTAAAAAGGTCACAAATGTAGGATTCCAAGGTGTGAAATTCATCTTGTCTTAGAGTAGAAAAGGTAAGAATCATCAGAGTAGAACAGTAGAAGGTGAGACAGGATCAAGATAAGTATAGAGAGAATCAGAGTAGGTGAGTATAGAATGAATCAGAAGATGATAAGTAGGTACGGGTTTTGTCCATTTCTATCTAGGTTTCGTCCTACAGTCAACATTTCCTCTGATACCACTTCTGTAACACCCGGTTTTAAGGAACAAAGCCGGGTGCATCTCATACATGCGCCAAGAAGACAACATATATAATAACAGAGTGTATAGAGATAAATGTCATAAAACATCAGAGTAATTATTACATAGCGGAAGACTTATTACAAAATAAAGGAATAAATGTAAAACGAACTAAGGATCGTCGGCGCCAATGTCGACTGAGAAACGCCACCTAGATCAGATCATACTCCTCGCCTTGTGGCTCCTCCTGAACCACCTGTTCTTCTCCTGTGGGGGGGTGTGAGACAGCAAGAGTGAGCTCACATACGTTCATCGCTCAACAAGTCGTGGGGAATAATGTGGCATGAACTCACCAAAGGTGGGAGTTCATGAAGTGTAAGGCTGATCAATGAAATAGAGGCTGAAGCTGAGCATTGCTTTTATAAGTTGGTCAAAATTTTATTAGCAATTACTAAGTGTAAGTAAATACCAAACCTTAATAATAATAAAGAAAGGTAATAGGTAAATAATCCCAAATGCGATGCAAATGTCCAATTAAATTTAAGTTCCATAAATTAATCATGTGAGGGTCCGAGCCGCTCATGACCGTGAGCACGGCTAGTATACCAGTTTTACACTCTGCAGAGGTTGCGCATCTTTACCCACAAGTCATGTTACCCATCTGCCAAGAGATGGCCAATCCCATACACCTCTACCGAGGAGGCGAGGCAGGGTAACACTACGAGGCCTTTACAAAGTTCCACTAGCTTCAGAAATCCCGCTACAGTTTATAGGAAGCTCCAGTGCAGGGTTCTTGCCTGACCGCCATCGCAGCAAAATCAACCCAAGGACCTCCCTACACTGACCACTCCCCTACTGCCCTTGCCCCTTTCGGGTAAGGAAGACCTCCACTAGCTTTCCTAGTTAATCAGCCAAGGGCGTCCCATTATACCCTTGTGGTAGCACTGTTTTCCCGGGTGGTCGCTCCATGTTCCCATTAATTTAATGATCTTAACATGAATAGTAATAATAACAAGATAATAAAAGAATAATCATGAATATTGTATCTCCATACCCAATCCACATAAAGCAATAGCAAGTACTACCCAAAAATATTTCAGGGGTGAACAAGGTATAGAGGTAATCAAAACTGGGGTAACATAAAGGCTCCCATCAAAATTAACCTATGCAGATCATTAAAATTAATAAGAACATGGCTGGGAAAAGTAAGTGATCAAGGGCACAACTTGCCTGGCACTTGAGATTCCAGGTACCAACATGCTTTTTAGATGACACGTGTCCTCGCGCTAGTCGTAGCAATACAAACAAACATGGTATAGATAAAATTAACATCACATCAAACATAAGTATATACTGCATAATAATTATCTACGCGTTTCTACGAGACTAACGCAACTTGAACGGATCAAATCAGAGTTAAAACGAAGGAGTTATGATTTTCTGAAGATTCTATGTTTTTTTGTACAAGATTAAATGGGATATAAATTTTAATGTGACTTTCATGTCAAAACAGTGGTACTAGATGATAGACAACAATATTACAAAATTATAGGAATGAGAACGGATTAATTTGGGCTTAATATGAATTTTCTAGGGATTAAACATGTTTTAATAATTATTTTCACATTAAAAATCAATTCTGAAATGAATTTCACTACCTCTGGTCTGCGCGCATGAAATCTGAAAAGCACAGGGGCTTGCGGGTAAAATCTCCTAGACACAGAGCGTCCCTGGATATACTGCGGGTTAATTCCCCAGTATTCTGAGGGTTCTTTTGCAAATCGGATGGCCGAAGGGGTATCGAATACTACTGGCCGCTCGATCCAAAACCGAGGGCCCAGATTAGATCCTATCTAAAGTGAAGCCGTACGATACTATAGCCGTTTGATCAGCGATCAACGGTGCGGATTTTATTACTCTAAATCTAACTCTGCCCGTCCGATCTAGATCGACGGACCTGATCGAACCGTGGCGAAAGGGTACGCCATTTTCTAATCCTGGCCGATCGTCATCGGATCAACGGCTATCACCAGCCTTGGCTGAAGCGCTATGCTCAACAAAATCTCCATCGCCCAATCCCGATCTAACGGTGCACGAGTATCGCCTTCCTCCTGACCTCGGACGGCGGCGCCGGTTCTACGGTGGCGAAAAAAAATAACTCCGATGAGCTCGACGGTTCTTCGCCCTAAGGTCTCTAGGTTTACCCGAGATCTACCAAACGCCACATAGAACTAGCGCGAATCATAAGGGTGCGGTCTTACCAGACGTAGTGCAGAGGAGGGTTCCAATCGCGGCGCGGGGCGGAGAAGTGAGTTGAGCTAGCACCGGCAAGAAATTCACCGAGCACTGTGGCACCCCGCGCAAAACTTCTCAGCCAGACACTGCGCAGAGTGTAATTAGACTCCACCGGACACCAGATAGGAGCACAAGCGGTGAGGGGAAACGAAGTCAACGGTGGCGGCGGTAATGGTGGATCGGCGTTGGGGAAGCTTGCGCCCGTGCGAGAGGGTAGCAGGGGGGAAGAACGGGTCTCTGGAAGGGCCTTTATGGCCGGCCGGTCGGTTCGCGGATAGCCTCACGGATTTCCGAGAAGCACGCCATGCACGCGGCACGCCTTGCTCGCGTACCTCCGAAACGCACGGCGAAGGAAGAGGGAAGACCTGACGAGGGTGGCCCGCACGGAAGTGGCTGGCGCGATGGAGAGGCTGTCGCGTGGGTCCCAGTGGTCGGCGCAGTGGTGCGGCGAACGCGAGGCTAGTGGCGCGGGCCCACCTGTCGGTGACTCTATCAGCTGGCTGGGCTGCGCAGAGAGAATTCATAAGTGGGCCAAAAGCGCGCAGTGAGCCCAGTTAGAGTAGTTTTGGTTTTATTCTTTTCTTTTCTATTTTTTTTCTTTCTATTTTCAAATCCAATTTGAATTCAACTTTTGAATCCAAACTTCGAATTCAAACCTTTCAGAAGAATTTGTACTCAAATTGAATATTCAGTTTGAACATGTTAGTGGAATGAATTTGTTTAGTTATGGATTTATTTTGTGCTCCATAGTATTACTTCCTTACTGTTCGCATCACTTTTAATTTCCATTTTTTTGTTTGTTTGATTGTCTATTTCGCCATTTATTTATTTCTACTATCATTACCTTAGTAAACAAATGCACAAACAATTAAATACCAGCATGACGTTTTTTTATCATTTGTTTGAATTAATCTCTAAATTCTGTGTATGCTCTTTTTATGATGCAAATGAGGCACATAAAATTGAGGAGATCTCTCTATTATCCTTTGTATATAATTTTGATTATTACAGTCGCCAAACCCAGTCCCGAACCGCATCATCGACCCTCACTCGCACGCTTGTATCCGTGCGCTTGTTTGGTTCGCACGCTTTTCACGAACCGTAATACCGTATTGTTGTATTTAATATCTATTTGGTATTTAGTATAAGCACGTCATGTAATTAGTGATTCTCACGTATCGTGCATGTTGTTCGCGCACGATGTCGTTCGCTTAGTCGCGTTGACTTGTGTGTGTCGCGCGCTGCTTAGCGTGTGTCGTCGGGGTTTAGATGACGTTCGTCTACCCATAGACGACGCTCGTCTACCCCCATCTACCTCGTCTACCCCCTGCACGTGCGCGCGTTCGCGCCGTTCGCACGTGTCTTGTTGCCTTTCGCGTGCGCGGTCTGTGCGCGTCGTCACCGTCCATTCGCGCTATGTCGCGCACGCGATCCACACACATTAGTTAATCATTTCGCTATAACTGTTCATAATTAGTAATGAGTTCTTGTTAATCGTTGACTAATTGGCAATTCAATTTATCTTAAATGTTTTACGTAAATATTTTATATTAACTAAAAATCAAATTAGAAATATAATTTTGCACATCTAATTATAATCTGGTGATATTCGCATGTCGCGTGTTGCCCGCACGCTACCCACCTGTATTGTTCGCGTACGCTGTCACCACCCTTTCCTCGCGTGTCATATGTGTCCACACGACGTTCGTGCGTGTTGTTCACGTGTCGTCATTCACGCGAGTCGTGATTCGCGCGCTTTAATAAAATTGTTTATTAGCCATGAAGTATTAGCTATTTCATATATAATACGTCATAAACCCGTTTCTATTTCGTTTCGGTCGCTTTAACTTTGTAACCTTGTCACCAACATGTTGGTAACATTATTCGTCGCGAGGCGTGTTTTAATTAACTAGTTGATTATTTACTTATTTATCCGAGTCATTAAAGTAGTAGTTTACTTAAACTAATTTATAATTTTAGCCACACTTTATTTATATCTGTTAACAGGATTATATCTACTCAAATGTTTTAATTAATATTTGTTTAGTATAAGCACGACGTAACTTAATAATTCTCTTATGTCGTGTCATTTGGTGTCAAGTCGCCGCGTGTCGTTCGCGCATCTTCCGCGCTGTCGTGCACGTTGTTTCGCGCTGTTCGCGCGCGCTGTTTTGTACAGTGTCTCACGATTTAAATTGTTTTCGCTTATGAGTTAATAACGTTAATTTGTCAGGTCACATATTTTAAATAATTTATTTAATGTTTGCTTGACTAAAGTTGATTAGATTAATATTCCAATTTGATTATGTATAGTTTTTACCTTGTGCATGGATAATAAACATTACCATGGTTAAGGTTAACTTAAATATTTTTATTTATTTAATATTTGTTTAGTGTAAAATGTCCTCTATTTAGCATGTTCCCGTCTGTCGCGTGTGCTGTTCCGCACGTGGTGGCATTCTCGTTCGCGCTAGGTCGCGTGCGGTCGTGCTGTTTCACGCGTTACGTATTTTGTCTCGCTCCGCTAATTCATCCCGCTTAGAGTCGCTGATGTTATTTAAATTACTTATTCAACAGATAGATGTTAGTGTAGCAGATTAATCGAAACTAAATGGTAGAGATTATTTATATTTGATAATGTCGAATTAAATGTTATAGTTAATATTTGTTTAACGTAAGCGCGCTAACTTCCCAACCGTAGCTTCGAGTTCGACGTTTCTTTCCCTCACGTGACCATAGAATCGAACTCTATTTTATGCTGCATGTTTTTATAACATTTTATCTTGTATGGTGTAATGTTCTTATGCATATATATATATATATATATATATATATATTTGCTTGTGCTTGTTCGTCTTCCCTTCGCGCTGCGACTAGATCGTGATTCGTTTCCGCGCTTCGAGGAATGGACGATCAAGCGTTGGCGACCAAGTGGTCAAGCTCTCCGAGTTCTACGAGGTTGAAGATCCTGAGCATCTGTTTGGTGAAGGCAAGTGTCCTCTGACCCATTATGTCCTATCTACTTATAATCCATTGTCCCGCATTGCTTAATTGAAACCTAAGGATTGACTAGCTTTCTATTTACCCTGTCCTTGATTACCTTTTGGGTTATTATGGTTAGCTTCATGCTATTGCTTTACTTTAATAAATGAACATGATGTGAACATTTATGATACGATACTGTTATTATTATTATGATGATGATCTTGTGATACTTTAGGGGACTCGGGCCATTTTCCCTAAGTACCTCTCCATAAGGACCTGTTCGTAGAGTGACCACCCGGGATAACAGTGCAACCATGAGGGTAGAATGGGACGCCCTTAGTTGATTAATTAGATGAACCTGGGGGTATAGTTG
This sequence comes from Zea mays, assembly GCF_902167145.1. Lineage (NCBI taxonomy): Eukaryota > Viridiplantae > Streptophyta > Magnoliopsida > Poales > Poaceae > Zea > Zea mays. The sequence goes on from NC_050105.1 coordinate 91,503,213, forward strand.
GCTTTGCTGGAGGGCCGTCAATGGGGGTCAGGGCGTAGTGCTCGCTCTGCTAAGGTGGGGTGCAGAGGTTCATTCGGTTTGGTTTTGTTAGTCACCCACCTTGGGGAGGTGTACTGCGTTTGTACGACTGGCGAAACCTAACGAGCAGCTATGCACTAGGGGAGTCTTTGTAAAGGCTACATAGTGATACCCTGCCAGGCCACCTAGGTAGTGGTCAATGGAGAGTAGCTCTCTCCGGGCAGAAGGGGAATCACGACTCGTGGGTAAAGTGTGCGACCTCTGCAGAGGATTAGAAACTGATATATCATCCGTGCTCACGGTTATGAGCGGCCTTGGGATTCTCTTTGATTAGAGATACTGATGATGTGAGATACAATGGTTCTATTTATGGTTTTGGTTCGATGATGATAATGATGTTCCTCGATGAGGAAATGGTTCACGGGTTGGTTATATGATAAAACTTGGCTTCTACTAATAATAAATACCTGACTAACTAAAAGCAACTGCTTGAGCTTAACTCCACATAACGCTAGTCCACCTCAGCCAAACAGGACATTTGCTGAGTATGTTGATGTGTACTCACCCTTGCTTTCACAAAACACCAGGTTGCCTTTGGCACAATCTATGCTCAGGTAAAGAAGAACGCGTCGAGGTGGATCTCTAGGAGTTCCAGGACTTCGACGAGTTCGAGGATTAGGCTAGCTGTGGTGCGTTTATTTATGTTGGCTACGTTTCTATTCTGTGTACTTTGATTATATTATGTAAATGACTCTAGTCTTTCATATTATTACTTACTCTTTATTGTTATTCGAAGCATTGTGCTATGATGAGTCATTTATGTAATCATCGTGTACGTGAATTTCTGATCCTGGCACGTACATGGTTCGCATTTGGTTTACCTTCCAAAACCGGGTGTGACAACGTGTTTCCAGATTAGCCAGGGTTAGCTAGACCCTTAGACACTTTCAAGGTGAATGACTAGGGATCCACTGCGAGACCTTTCCAAAGTTCCACTAGTTCGAGAAAACCTGTTACAGATTCGGGAAGAAGGAAGCATAGGAACCCCTCGTCCGAAATGTCATCGCAGCAGTTCGACTCGAGGACCTCCCTATACTCTGCAGCGACGCCTCCCCGCTTGCCCCTTTCGGGTAAGGTAATCTCTCCCTAGCTTTCCTAAATACTTAGCCAAGGGCGTCCCATTCCACCCTTGTGGTAACACTATTTTCCCGGGTGGTCGCTCCATGTTTCAATTAACATAATAATCTTGTCATGAACAATAAATAAAACAACAACCAAATTGGTACATGATCATAATTCAGATGTAACATTAATCTGAAAACCAAACAATAACAAGTCTACCCAATAGTTCATTGGTTTGCAAGGTATGAGGTAAACAAAACTAGGGAAACCTATTAGGTCCCATCAAATTAACCTGAGCATGTCACAATGATTACCAGGAACATTATTAGGTAAATAAGAGTGATCAAGGGCACAACTTGCCTTAGACTTGAGATTCTAGGTACCAAGTTGGTCTTCAGATTCTCGTGACATCACCGCTATTCGTAGCAATACATACAAATATACAAAAGTACATAAAAATAATAGTACACCAAACATATGAACAAACAACGTAAGAATATTCTAAGCGATGCTACGAGATCGTAGGTTCGAGAATGACTAAAATCGGAGTTATGATTATAAAGATATGATTTTCTAAAGTTTTAGATGATTAAATGATAACAATAAGTTCTATGTTATAAATCATGTGACACATAAAAAACAACTGATTCAACTTTAGGCTAAGTTATAACATAATCCGGTTCTAGTAAAATTATAGATACTCTGAATTGAAATATTATATTAACATGTTAACCCAATAAACATAGGTTGAACAAATTAGTTATCTAATTTTGAGAACATGTTATATGATAAAATAATGTTACTAAAGTGTAGAAAATTTTATTACAAGGCTAACACAACTTGAACAGATCAATTCGGAGTTAAAACTTGGAAGATACACATTAAATAAGATTTAGGATCACTTAATACTAATTTTACTAACTCTAGGGATTAATTTGTAAATTTCCAGGGCCTAAACTGAATTACTTTTACACTCCCCTGGACGACTGGTTGATTCTGATAAAACAGAGAGGTTGTTTAGCAAACTACAGAGGTCGAAGGGGTATCCATCACCAGGGATCGTTCGATTTGTTTTTAACGCCCGAGATTAGATCCATAAAGTCGTGAACTGGAATCCAGTGTCAACGGTCACATCCCGATCCAACGCTCCCCATTTATAATACCATCGTGTGTGCCTCAGCCGATGGATCAAGATCAACGGCCCACAACAGGGCATGAACCGGTACGTGTTTTGGTCCACCCGATCTTGATCCAACATCCCCGATAGGATCTGGCCGAACCGGTACGCGCCTGATTTAATCGCAACTGGTCGTTTTCGATCCAAAGGCATGAGCTCTATTACTATGCGATCTAATCCCATCCATTCAATCCAAATCGGATGGCACACATGCCTTCTTCCATCCAACGCCAGAGCGCGACGTCGCCAGCCATCCCCGAGGCGGCACCCTCGCCGGAGTCAAACGACTTAAGGCATTAGTGAACTAACCACCCAACCGAATAGGTCTATGCTATGAACAGGACAAGGCGAACAGTAGGGGCAGATAGTTAACAGCCATTGGGCCGTGCAGAATCCCCGCGGCGATGGATGGCGGCAGGGCTGCCCTCACAAAGTCCGGCGAGCAATTGTCAGCGATTCTCGGCCACCAGAGCTCAACAATAACCATCAACATGTTCCTCAAGAGAATGCGAAGCTCCTTGACTCCATGTTCCACCCGGAGCGACGATGTTCCTCAGTTTTCCCGCGGCGGTGTCACTTCTTCCACGCCGACCCCCCGATTCTAGTGGCTAAAACGCTGGTGAGGCATTATGCGTTCTTGGGGCTCCCATGTTGTCACACCGATTTTAAGGGCAAAACCGAATGCATAGCATATGTGTGCCAAGATCTATTTCCACACATATGTTGACGACACAAGTGTAATATATCAAAATAACAATGCATAAAAGCATAAATAAAGATTATATTAACATATTACACTTCGAACAGACATAATGTCTTAACCTTTATTCATCAAAGTACAATGAAACATGGACATCCATCCACAGGAAGATGACCGGGGGAATCACTAGACTAGCATCCATCGAGTTCATCATCAAAATCTTCATCTGCAAACTTCTGGTCCAAAATTAAGCAAGAGTGAGCTCACTTATGGTCGGGGCTCAGCAAGTGCGGTGAAAAATGCAAGGTTAACAAGGTAAGGCTAAAGTTTATTGTAGTTAGCATTTGAGTTGGTCAACATGTTATTATCAACACCTGATTACTATGTATAAGTAAATACCAAACCCAATTAAGCATAATTCATAATCAGCATAAGCTCAAACCACTTGAGCAAATACCATCAACATGAAGCTCAACCTCCTGAGCGAACCACTTAAGCATACCGCTTAAACAAAATCGATCATAATTTATTTTTATCTTCAAGTTCAATTATCATGTGAGGGTCCAGGCTGCTCTTAACCGTGAGCACGACTAATATATCAGTTTTACACTCAGCAGAGGTGGTACAACTTTACCCACAAGCTGTGTATCCCCTCTAGCCTAGGTCGGCCAAACCCATAAACACTTCCGAGGTGAATGGCTAGGGATCCACTATGAGGCTTTCACAGAATACACTTAATACAAAACAACTCGCTAAGGTTTCCAAGTCGGTGTGGTGATGCTTTGGGTGAGGTACCTTAGCCAAAAATATCACCCCATGTTAACGTGAGCTGCCACCATCGACCGCTCCCCCTCTTGCCCATATTTCAGGTAAGGTTGCTAGGCACTAAGCATATAAAGCTAATTACCAAAGCCAGAGCCATGATAGCACTCATGGTTGCACTGTTTTCCTGGGTGGTCACTCCATGTTCCAATTATCACAATAAGATCTTGCTTAATCATCGGATTAACAACAATAATGTAAACTTACCATTTGGAACATTAATATCATCAGTAGGAGTACCAGCATAGAGTTAAAGATGTAGCAATAGCATAGCTACTTGATTAGATCATAACCCACGTTAAACAAGGGATATAGTTGGAAAGGTTAGATATATCTAAATAGGTAACCCATCAAATTATGCATATATCCAAAAGTAAACTTTATTAAATGTATTGTATGGGATCAGACAGAATATGCAGGGGAGAAGTCCACTTGCCTTGCTTATAGAAAACTTGAGATTTTTCCACGGAATAGAACTTGATTCTCAACTACTAGATCAGCCACTGAATATCACGCAAACAAACAAGAAGAAACAAACACCACTCAATAACATAGAACATTCACCAAAGACAAACTAAAAGAAAGCATAATAAAAAGAGCATTTGCTTTTCAAAAATATTACACACAAAGGTTATAATAAAAATGTATTCTTTTTAAAATGTGTGATCTATACTTTATAAAACAAGACATAAGCTTAAAAATATCTTAATTAAAATATACAAGTATTAGGTTCACCACTTTAATCTTTTACAAAAAGTCATATACGATGTCTAAGATTAAGGATTCATAAGATGATAAAACATGTTATAACAATATTAAACATTTTTAACCTTTTAGAAAAGATATATGTTATATATCTAAGGTTAATGAGCTATGAACACATTATTAATTTTTAAGGCATTATGGAACATATCATAAAACATTTATTTATAAAGAACTTCAATATATAAGCCTAACCAGGTTTTATGTGAAAATGTGATTAAACCAAATATTATTTTTATATTTTTCTTAAGAAAACACATGGCTTACATAGATTTTATGTAAGCGATAATAAATCAATTAATTATATGCACTTTTATTTAAGAAAACATATAGCCTATGTTATTATCAAGAAAGTTATATTTATAATTAATATATCAACTAACATTTTAATTATAAAAAGAGCATTGTCGGGGACCATAATTAGGGGTACCCTCAAGGCTCCTAATTCTCAGCTGGTAACCCCCATCAGCATAAAGCTGCAAAGGCCTGATGGGTGCGATTAAGTCAGGGATCAGTCCATTCGAGCGACTCGATCACGCCTCGCCCGAGCCTAGCCTCGGACAAGGGCAGCCGACCCCGGAGGATTTCCGTCTCGCCCGAGGCCCCCCTCCAGCGGCGAACATATTTCCGGCTCGCCCGAGGCCCTGCCTTCGCTAAGAAGCAACCCTGACTAAATCGCCGCACCGACCGACCAAATCGCAGGAGCATTTAATGCCAAGGTGGCCTGACACCTTTATCCTGACGCGCGCCCCCCGGCTGGCAGAGCCGAAGTGACCGCCGTCACTTCGCCGCCCCACTGACCGGCCTGACAGAAGGACAGCGCCGCCCGCGCCGCTCCGACTGCGGTGCCACTTGACAGAGTGAGACTGACAGGCAGTCAGGCCCTGCCGAAGGCACCATAGGAAGCTCCGCTTCGCCCGACCGAGGGCTCGGACTCGGGCTCAGCCCCGGAAAACGGCGAACTCCGCTCAGCCCGACCCAGGGCTCGAACTCGGGCTAAGTCCCGGAATACGGCGAACTCCGCTCCGCCCGACCCAGGGCTCGGACTCGGGCTAAGTCCCGGAAGACGGCGAACTCCGCTCCGCCCGACCCAGGGCTTGGACTCGAGCTAAGTCCCGGAAGACGGCGAACTCCGCTCTGCCCGACCCAGGGCTCGGACTCGGGCTCAGCCCCGGAAGACAGCGAACTCCGCTCCACCCGACCCAGGGCTCGGACTCGGGCTAAGTCCCGGAAGACGGCGAACTCCGCTCCGCCCGACCCAGGGCTCGGACTTGGGCTCAGCCCTAGGAGACGACGAACTCCGCCTCGCCCGACCTAGGGGCTCGGACTCGACCTCGACCACGGAAGACAGACTTGACCTCGGCTTCGGAGGAGCTTCCACATCGCCCAACCTAGGGCGCAGACCAGCCACGTCAACAGGAGGCGCCATCATCACCCTACCCCGAGTTGACTCAGGCCGCAGGGAACAAGACCGGCGTCCCATCTGGCTAGCTCCGCTAGATAGGCAATGATGGCGCCCCGCGTACTCTGTGACGACGGTGGCTCTCAGCCCCCTTACGGAAGCAAGAGGACGTCAGCAAGGACTCAACCGCTCCGACAGCTGTCCCTCCGCCAGGCTCCATCGCTCCTCCGACGGCCACGACATCACACCAGCTGGGTGCCAAATTCTCTCCGGCTGCCACGACGGCATGTACTTAGGGCGCTAGCTCTCCTCCGCTAGACACGTAGCACTCTGCTACACCCCCCATTGTACGCCTGGATCCTCTCCTTACGCCTATAAAAGGAAGGACCAGGGCCCTCTTAGAGAGGGTTGGCCGCGCGGGGATGAGGACGGGACAAGCGCTCGCTCGAAGCCGCTCGCTCCCTCTCCCGCGTGGACGCTTGTAACCCCCTACTGCAAGTGCACCCGACCTGGGCGCGGGACGAACACGAAGGCCGCGGGATTCCCACCTCTCTCGCGCCGGTCTCCGGTCGCCTCGCTCTCCCCCCTTCGCGCTCGCCCTCGCGCTCGACCCATCTGGGCTGGGGCACGCGGCGACATTCACTCGTCGGCCCGGGGACCCCCCGGTCTCGAAACGCCGACAGTTGGCGCGCCAGGTAGGGGCCTGCTGCGTGTGGACGAACAGCTTCCCGTCAAGCTCCAGATGGGCAGTCTCCAGCAACCTCTCCAACCCGGGATGGTGCTCCGTTTCGGGAGTCTTGAGTTCATGTCCCTCGACGGCAGCTACGACATGATACTCCTTCCACCGCCACGCGACAACGACAATGGCGGCCGACAGCCCGCCGGCGGCGGAATCGACGACGTCTTCCCCGCGTGGTGGAAGAACACCCTTCGAGCTCATCCTGCCCTTTCCCCCGCCGACGGAGGGGAAGGCAGGGCGACCAAGGCCAAGTAGGAGGCAGCACCTCGTCGGCTGTCGAGCGAGTCGACAGCGCCGGCACCCCAACGAGGGGCGCACCGGGTATCGACTTCGCGCTTGAGACGAAGACGAGCACCGTCTCCCCGCGACGCGCCAACCTCGAGCAAGCGGACGACGCCAGCGCGCTCACGAAAAGCTTGCTGGACGTCACCCTCGTACCTGAGACGACGGTGCAGTCAGTCCCTGACGTGACTTTATCGCCGCTCGTCGACCAAGAGGTACCGACCGATTCCCATCCCACGTCATCTGGGTTCAGCCTCAACCCGCCTAGCGACCTCGCCTTGGCGGGCGCTCTCGTAGAGGCGAGTCCAAACCCTCTGGGGTTTCGCATGCGGTCGCCTTGGGACCAGCTGACGGACGTCTCGACCTACGGGCCCTCTGGGTCCGAGGAAGACGACGAGCCCAGCATCTGTTGGGATTTCTCTGGACTTGGCAACCCCGGTGCCCTGCGGGACTTCATGACCGCATGTGACTACTGCCTCTCCGACTGTTCCGACGGTAGCCGCAGCCTCGGCGACGAGGACTGTGGCCCAAGCCGCGAATGTTTCCACGTCGATCTAGGGGGTCCCTCCGAAGGCAATCATCTCGGCATGCCGGAGGACAGTGATCTCCCTAGGCCGGTGCCCCGCATTGACATCCCACGGGAGCTAGCTGTGGTCCCCGTTCAGGCGGGGGGCCATGACCCACATCTCGAGAAAATCCGTGGGGTGCAGGCCAGGCTCGACGAGGGAGCAGGAGCGCTTGAGCCGATACGCCGGGACGTCGAGCAGGCATGGGCGGGCCAACCCCCGGCCGGAGAAATACGTCATCTGCCTCAGGGTTTCCAGCACCGCGTCACCGACGACGTCAGGGTCAGGCCACCACCCGCATCTAGTGGGGTCGGCTAGAACCTGGCTGCAGCAGCGATGCTTCTCCGCGCGATGCCGGAGCCATCAACCACCGAGGGCCGGCGAATCCAGGGGGAGCTCAAGAATCTCCTGGAAGGCGCCGCGGTCCGACGGGCCGAGAGCTCTGCCTCCCGAAGGCAGGGGTACCCCTCGGAACCTCATGCCGCGACTTCCCGATTCATGCGGGAAGCCTCGGTCTACACCGGGCGCACGCGCAACACCGCGCCTGCGGCCCCGGGCCGCCTCGGCAACGAGCACCATCACCGCGATCGTCGGGCCCACCTCGACGAGAGGGTGCGCCGAGGCTACCACCCCAGGCGTGGGGGACGCTACGACAGCGGGGAGGATCGGAGTCCCTCACCAGAACCACCCGGTCCGCAGGCCTTCAGCCGGGCCATCTGACGGGCACCGTTCCCAACCCGGTTCCGACCCCCGACTACTATCACAAAGTACTCGGGGGAGACGAGACCGGAACTGTGGCTCGCAGACTACCGTCTGGCCTGCCAACTGGGTGGAACGGACGATGACAACCTCATCATCCGCAACCTCCCCCTATTCCTCTCCGATACCGCTCGCGCCTGGTTAGAGCACCTGCCTCCGGGGCAGATCTCCAACTGGGACGACCTAGTCCAAGCTTTCGCCAACAATTTCTAGGGCACGTACGTGCGCACCGGGAATTCCTGGGACCTCCGAAGCTGCCGGCAGCAGCCGGGAGAGTCTCTCCGGGACTACATCCGGCGATTCTCGAAGCAGCGCACCGAGCTGCCCGACATCACCGACTCGGATGTCATCGGCGCGTTCCTCGCCGGCACCACCTGCCGCGACCTGGTGAGCAAGTTGGGTCGCAAGACCCCCACCAGGGCGAGCGAGCTGATGGACATCGCCACCAAGTTCGCCTCCGGCCAGGAAGCGGTCGAGGCCATCTTCCGAAAGGACAAGCAGCCCCAGGGCCGCCCATCGGAAGATGCTCCCGAGGCGTCGACTCAGCGCGGCGCCAAGAAGAAAGGCAAGAAGAAGTCGCAAGCGAAACGCGCCGCCGCCGACGCGGACCTTGTCGCCGCCGCCGAGTACAAGAACCCTCGGAAACCCCCCGGAGGTGCCAACCTCTTCGACAAGATGCTCAAGGAGCCATGCCCCTATCACCAGGGGCCCGTCAAGCACACCCTTGAGGAGTGCATCATGCTTCGGCGCCACTTCCACAGGGCCGGCCCACCCGCGGAGGGTGGCAGGGCCCGCGACGATGACAAGAAGGAAGATCACCAAGCAGGAGAGTTCCCCGAGGTCCGCGACTGCTTCATGATCTACGGTGGGCAAGCGGCGAATGCCTCGGCTCGGCACCGCAAACAAGAGCGCCGGGAGGTCTGCTCGGTGAAGGTGGCAGCGCCAGTCTACCTAGACTGGTCCGACAAGCCCATCACCTTCGACCAAGCCGACCACCCCGACCACGTGCCGAGCCCGGGGAAATACCCGCTCGTCGTCGACCCCGTCATCGGTGACGTCAGGCTCACCAAGGTCCTTATGGACGGAGGCAGCAGCCTCAACATCATCTACGCCGAGACCCTCGGGCTCCTGCGTGTCGATCTGTCCTCCATCCGAGCAGGCGCTGCGCCCTTCCATGGGATCATTCCCGAGAAGCGCGTCCAGCCCCTCGGACAACTCAACCTTCCCGTCTGCTTCAGAACACCCTCCAACTTCCGAAGGGAGACCCTGACGTTCGAGGTGGTCGGGTTCCGAGGAACCTACCACGCGGTACTGGGAAGGCCATGCTACGCGAAGTTCATGGCCGTCCCCAACTACACCTACCTGAAGCTCAAGATGCCGGGCCCCAACGGGGTCATCACCGTCAGCCCCACGTACAAATACGCGTTCGAATGCGACGTGGAGTGCGTGGAGTACGCCGAGGCCCTCGCCGAGTCCGAGGCCCTCATCGCCGACCTGGAAAGCCTCTCTAAGGAGGTGCCAGACGTGAAACGTCATGCCGGCAACTTCGAGCCAGTGGAGACGGTTAAGGCCGTCCCCCTCGACCCCAATGGCGACGCCTCCAAGCAGATCCGGATCGGCTCCGGGCTCGATCCCAAATAGGAAGCAGTGCTCATCGACTTTCTCTGCGCGAACGCCGACGTCTTCGCGTGGAGTCCCTCGGACATGCCCGGCATACCGAGAGATGTCGCCGAGCACTCGCTGGACATTCGAGCCGGAGCCCGATCCGTCAAGCAGCCTCTGCGCCGATTCGACGGGGAGGAGCGCAGAACCATAGGCGAGGAGATCCACAAGCTAATGGCGGCGGAGTCCATCAAAGAGGCGAAAGGCGTCAAGCTCAATCCCGAAAAGCGGGTTTTTGGGGTGCCCCAGGGCATGGTCTTGGGGTTCATCGTCTCCAAGCGGGGCATCGAAGCCAACCCGGAGAAGATCGCGACCATCGCACAGCACCCCGAGCCCTTGTTGGGCGCACCCGGAGGCTACACGCACCCCCAGGAAGGGCCGCTTGTCATCGCCAAAGTTCTGAAGCTCGGAACGTACAAGCTGGCCAACAGTCAAGGCGAGGTCTACGGCAACGCCTGGAACATCCAACAGCTACGTCGCTTCTACCTTTAAGACGTTTTCAAGTTGTTCGTATACCTCGCTCCCACGCAAGTCTTAGTCGTCAAGGAAGGGTCAGCCTCGCCTCGGCAGAGCCCGACCCTCCCTCGGGGGCTAAAGGGGGGGGAACCCCCCTGCGTCAAGATTGGGGGACCTCTCTGCGTCCAAAATTTTCAATCAAAAAGGCTTTTGCGTTCCCCCGGCTATGTCAGAAGCAGGACCCCAAGGAGCGAACGTGGGTGCATGTAAGTGGCAAGGCCGACTGAGCCGAGGGACTCCCATGCCTCCGGGTTAGGGACACCTCACTCGTCACCCGCCACGAAAAGTGACCCCTACTTGGGGAAGCCACCCTGTTACTAACAGGCGAAGCCGGACACGCAAAATAAAAGGAAAAGGAGTACGACTTCATGCAACGGTAACAAAGTGTTCAGGCCTCAGCGGCCGCAGAAAGACACACGCGCATCCAACAGAAACTGTTCCAACAGAGTTAGGCGTCGCCTTGGGAAGGAGCCGCGCCTTCAGCTCCGTCCCCACCTTCGGCAAAGTCCATCTCGGCTTCCGGCGATGGCGCAGGTGGGAGAATCTCTGCCTCAAAGGTGGTCGCCAGCGCTGCGCTCGGACCCGCGGCGGCCGCATCAAGCCTCTGGACTTCTGCCAGGGCGGCTTCATCTTCGTCAGGAAGGCAATACCCCTCGCTAACCCGCTCCAGGTCCACAACGTAGTGGGAAGCGAGCACGGCGAAGGCCCGCCTGACGCCGTGATGTAGCGCCTCGCGGAGTCTGCCGCGCACATGATCGCCCAAGACTTGAAGGCGACTTTGAGGGGAGCTTCCTGAGGGGACGTCGCCGGAGCCAAGGATCCGGTAAACGTCCGAGACGGCCTCGGACATGGCCGTGTGGTCGGCCTCCCTCTGCTCGGCCGCCCCGGCAAGCGCCTCGGCAAGCGCCTTGGCGGACTCATCAAGGGTGGACGCGAGCTCTGCGAACAGCCAGAAGAAAGATCTCAAACACAAGCAGAGGAAACAAGCAGGAACGAAAACCAAGGATGGCCAAGGCGTACCTCCGGCTCGGGCACGCTGCTCCGAGGCTGCGACCTGGGCTACGGCTAAGTCGGCTGCAAGGGTTTCGGCCCGGCTTTCGGCCTCGGCAGCCCAGCCCCGAGATTGGTCCCGCTTCTTGACGACCCGGTCGAACTCCGACCGCTGTCGTTGCGCTTCTACTCGCGCCGCGGCCGCCTCCGCGCGCGCCGCTGCCGCCTCGGCTCTCAGATCGGTGCAGAGCAACTGAAGGTCCGCTACCTCGGCACCCTGCTGAGAGAGGCACGCAGTAGCCCCGGTGAGCGAGGTCCTCAGGGATCGCAGCGAGCCCCAGACGTCGACCTCGCGGCGGATGAACGACGACTTGGCGGTGCTCCGATCCGTCAGATCCTGAGGGAAGGAAGCGGGGCGTCACGAAAGATGCCTTGGTCACAAAAGAGAAAAGGTACGCCTGAAACCGTTACCTGGAGGATTTTGGGGACGTCCCTGCTAAAAACCTCCAGCGACGACCGGAGCGACCCCACTGTTGCTTCGGCACACTCGCGGAGCTCGTCCCAGGACTGGTCCTCCCGTTCATCGTCGAGAACGAAGACGGGATTCGAGGCCTCACGGGTCCGAAACCGGAGCAACTGGCGCCGGCCCTCGGAGCTCCGCCGCACAGCGACGAGGCTGTCGTCCGGCGGGACGGATCGCGTCCCCACGCCCCCCTCTTCCGAGGCACCGAGCGCCGACGCATCAGCCATCTCAACGTCGGCAGCGACCGGTCGCTCCCCGACTGGGACGGCGACGACTTCAGTAGCGGCAGGCGCCGGCATGGCCGACACGTCCGGTGGGCACGGGGCCACATCCGCGTTAGCCGCCTCCCCTATCACAATGGCCGCCTCAGCAGAAGAGCCAGCCTCGGGAACCCGCTCCACGGTGACTGGTGCCGCCTGGGCCCCCTGCTGTGGAGCGCCATGCGAGAAGGTTGGCTAAACGGCAAGGCCCGGAGCGGCGCTGGCCGCGCAAGCCGGCGCCATCTTAAGGGCCTTCTGGGGTGCCAGGTCGGTTAGGCCATGGCTCCGCTTGCTGAGGAAAAAAGGAAGATCACGGCTGAGACATATGAATGAAAAGCCAGGACAAAGACATTTCGAGATACTTACCCGCTCCAGTCCATGATCAACCGTGCCTGGGGGGATGTCTCTTGGGTCTCGACCCCCGGAACGGACGCCGAGGTCCGCTTCGCCGGCAGCTTCGGCACCACCCTTGCTTTGAACGCCTTGGACGCCCGGGGGGCGGACTGCCCAGGCACTATCACGGCGACCTGAGGGTCGCTCCCCTGCACTGCCGGCGCGGGCGGCGGCTCTCGGGGAGCAGACGCCCCGGCCTGGCTCCCCGGGGTCGCCTCAGCTCCTCCAGCCGAGGGGTCAAGTACCCTCTCGGATTGCCCCCGCCCCTCGGGCCGGGACCCCGGCGTCCCGACTCCGGGGACGGACGGCATCAGCCCGCTCGGGGGCTGGTTTGACGGCTCCTGGCCAAACCCCAAGCCGGGGCTGAGGCCAAGGCGAGCAGCCATGTCGTCCTCCTCATCATCATCTTCATCATCGTCGTCATCGTCGGACGTTTCCGGCGACGGCTCCCTCGGGAGCCCCTCCCTCTCCTGCCGGCGACGAAGCTTTTCCAAGGCGTCTCGAGCCCGCCTCCGCTCGCGGGCCTGGGCCTTCTCCGTGTCCTTTTTCTTCTTCTTCTCCTCCGCGGCGACCCGCCGCGCTGCTCGGTCCACCGCATCCTGCGGGACCCGTGGCAGGGAAGGCTTGTGCCACCCCACCTCCTGAAGAAGGGGGAAACCCCCAATCGTAAGAACCAGGAGCAACCCGATGCAAGAGAAAGGAAGAAGCAGACACTCACCAGAGTCACGCACCCTCGATCGGGGCGCATCAAAAGCTGGGAGAAGGCGTTGGGGTCCGGCTTCCCCAACGCGACGAACACCCGCCCGTGGAGGACGTCGAAGGGAAGAGGATCAGAGGACATCCGCGAGCCCTCCAAGTCAGCCTCCGGTGTCATCTCCCAAAGCGACAGCCGTCGCTCCGCCAAGGGAAGCACCCTCCGACGGTGGATGGCGGCAATCACTCCCGCAGCGGTGAGTCCCCCCTTCTGCAACGCCTCCAAGGCCTAGAGAAGGGGTTCGAGGTTCTTTTGTCTTTCGTGCGGGGTCCCGTGGCACCAAGCATCGGTGGCGGTGGTGACTACTCGCTGGGAGAACGGCGGGAGCAACTCGCCGTCATTCCGGAGGTAGAACCACCGGCGCTGCCACCCCTTGTTCGAGGACGCGAGGATGGCGGGAATATACAGCGACGCCCGCGACTGCTTCAGCAGGAGGGTGCAGCCACCGGCCCGCACCGCTGCGCGGACCTTCCTCTCCCCCGTCGGCGAGGCAAAAAGCTCCGCGAAAAAGAGATGGGTCCACAAATCCCAATGGGGGGCGATCCCCAAGTACCCCTCGCACACCGCTACGAAGATGGCGGCCTGCGAGATGGAGTTGGGGCTGAGGTTGTGCAACTCCACCCCGTAGTGGTGCAGGATCGCCCGCATGAAGCGGCTCGCCGGCACACCAAATCCCCGCTCGTGGAAGGAGACGAAGCTCACGATGTACCCCGGCGGTGGGGACAGAGCGGCTCCGCCCACAGGAGGAATCCATTCTGGTCGCTGCTCATCGGTGAGAGGGCGAAGTAAACCCTCGCCAACAAGGTCCTCCAGATCACTCATCGTCACCGTGGAAAAAGGCCATGGGTCGCGCGGCGAGATGATGGTCACCCGGTCAGCCATCACCGAGCGGAAGGGGTGGCGGCGCAAGGGGCAGGGAGGGCGGTTTCCTCTTCTCTGGCTAAGTCTCTCGGGTTGCGAAAACCTAAGAGGGAGGCAGGAAGCGGAGCGAAGAACCATCACCAGACCCTCTCCCAGGTATATAAAGACCAAGGCGAGACCGGTGCAAACGTTCCGCCCGGACCGGACGCGGGATTCGAAAACGCAAAGCGAAACAGCCGTTCCCCGGACGGCTCGCGCACGCGCAACGGTCGCCCCGCGAACCACTCGCCCCGTCGCATTAACTCCGCGGCGGGACAGGCGACGCCTGTGGCAGGAGAAGCAGGCGACGCTTCGCCTTCGCCATAATGACCGCGTCAAAAAAGGTATGCCGCGTCGTTCGATTTCGTATCCTTTTCCTTTTTCCTCTTTCTCTCTCTTGCAACAGGGACCGGGAAAGGGGGATACCCCGAAAAGGATCCTTCCCCGTGAAGGAACCAGGCTCCGAGCCTCCCTACTGATCAGAGGTTCGAAGGCTGGCCCCCCGGAAGGGTTCGACAGCCGCCTCAGGTCGCGTGGGCCCTACACCCACTACTGGTCAGAGGTTCGAAGGTCGGCCCCTCGGAAGGGTTCCACGGCCACCTCAGGCTACTCGGGCTCCGCGCCCATTACTGATCAGGGGTTCGAAGGCTGGCCCCCGAAGGGTTCACAGCCGCCTCAGACGCCGAGCGAGGGATGACCATGGGTACGTTCGATACATAACCAAGGCTCGGGCTACGCTCCCGAGGTACCCTAGGACATTTCCGAGACCAGCGGGAGCGATCTTGTAACGGAATCCCACCAGAGGGAGGCATCGAGCCCTCGGACCCCGTCGCCAGGGGACCGGGTCTGGCAGATCACCCGCAGGTACTTTTGGGCGTGCCTCTGGGCCCCTAGCCGACCCCTAACGAACGGGGCACGGACGTCCACTCGGATTACCCGCTTGCAGCTCACTGGAGACACCATGTTCGGCGCCCATCGAGGGCAACATGGCGCTTTCCCCCCCTCCTCCTTGCGGAAAGGCGACGCAGGGGCGTATGTAAAAAAGTCGAGTATGTCCCTGATCGCCCTCTCGCCCTGTGCAGAGGCTCGGGGGCTGCTCTCGCAGACCCGGCTCCGGCCGAACCGTTGACAGCGTCAACATACCAGCCCGAGAACTTGGGACCCGACCGTACACCCGGGCTACGGCCAGCTCGCATGAGGGAACAACCAGACCAGCCGAAGCATTACGCAAGGCATTAAGACCTCGAAGGAGTGAAACCACTCCTTCGAGGCCTCGGGGGCTACACCCGGCGGGTGCGCTCGCGCGCACCCACCGGAACAAAACGCAACCGAGAAAGGCTGGTCCCCTTGCAAAAAGGTGCGACGAAAGCCTCCAAGCGAGTGCTAACACTCCCTTCGAGGCTCGGGGGCTACTATCGGGGACCATAATTAGGGGTACCCTCAAGGCTCCTAATTCTCAGCTGGTAACCCCCATCAGCATAAAGCTGCAAAGGCCTGATGGGTGCGATTAAGTCAGGGATCAGTCCATTCGAGCGACTCGATCACGCCTCGCCCGAGCCTAGCCTCGGACAAGGGCAGCCGACCCCGGAGGATTTCCGTCTCGCCCGAGGCCCCCCTCCAGCGGCGAACATATTTCCGGCTCGCCCGAGGCCCTGCCTTCGCTAAGAAGCAACCCTGACTAAATCGTCGCATCGACCGAGCAAATCGCAGGAGCATTTAATGCCAAGGTGGTCTGACACCTTTATCCTGACGCGCGCCCCCGGCTGGCAGAGCCGAAGTGACCGCTGTCACTTCGCCGCCCCACTGACTGGCCTGACAGAAGGACAGCGCCGCCTGCGCCGCTCCGACTGCGGTGCCACTTGACAGAGTGAGACTGACAGGCAGTCAGGCCCTGCCGAAGGCACCATAGGAAGCTACGCTTCGCCCGACCCAGGGCTCGGACTCGGGCTCAGCCCTGGAAAACGGTGAACTCCGCTCCGCCCGACCCAGGGCTCGGACTCGGGCTAAGTCCCGGAAGACGGCGAACTCCGCTCCGCCCGACCCAGGGCTCGGACTCGGGCTAAGTCCCGGAAGACGGCGAACTCCGCTCCGCCCGACCTAGGGCTCGGACTCGGGCTCAGCCCCGGAAGACGGCGAACTCCGCTCCGCCCGACCCAGGGCTCGGACTCGAGCTAAGTCCCGGAAGACGGCGAACTCTGCTCCGCCCGACCCAGGGCTCGGACTCGGGCTCAGCCCCGGAAGACGGCGAACTCCGCTCCACCCGACCCAGGGCTCGGACTCGGGCTAAGTCCCGGAAGACGGCGAACTCCGCTCCGCCCGACCCAGGGCTCGGACTTGGGCTCAGCCCTTGGAGACGACGAACTCCGCCTCGCCCGACCCAGGGGCTCGGACTCGACCTCGACCACGGAAGACAGACTCGACCTCGGCTTCGGAGGAGCTTCCACATCGCCCAACCTAGGGCGCAGACCAGCCACGTCAACAGGAGGCGCCATCATCACCCTACCCCGAGCTGACTCAGGCCGCAGGGAACAAGACCGACGTCCCATCTGGCTAGCTCCGCCAGATAGGCAATGATGGCGCCCCGCGTACTCTGTGACGACGGCGGCTCTCAGCCCCCTTACGGAAGCAAGAGGACGTCAACAAGGACTCAACCGCTCCGACAGCTGTCCCTCCGCCAGGCTCCATCGCTCCTCCGACGGCCACGACATCACACCAGCTGGGTGCCAAATTCTCTCCGGCTTCCACGACGGCATGTACGTAGGGCGCTAGCTCTCCTCCGCTAGACACGTAGCACTCTGCTACACCCCCCATTGTACGCCTGGATCCTCTCCTTACGCCTATAAAAGGAAGGACCAGGGCCCTCTTAGAGAGGGTTGGCCGCGCGGGGACGAGGACGGGACAGGCGCTTGCTCGAAGCCGCTCGCTCCCTCTCCCGCGTGGACGCTTGTAACCCCCTACTGCAAGCGCACCCGACCTGGGCGCGGGACGAACACGAAGGCCGTGGGATTCCCACCTCTCTCGCGCCGGTCTCCGGCTGCCTCGCTCTCCCCCCTTCGCGCTCGACCCGTCTGGGCTGGGGCACGCGGCGACATTCACTCGTCGGCCCGGGAACCCCCCGGTCTCGAAACGCCGACAAGCATGAGCACTAATTCCTTTATTTTATCCTTTAAGAAAAACTAAATGATATATGTAAATAATATGGATTCAATTTGATGAATGGATTAATCACGCCTATATTACTAGTTATGAACAATTTGTATATAGGTTTAACTAAAAAGATAATTAATCTATTATTTATCTGTAGTATTAATTTAGGAACTAATGATTTAAAGAAAATAAGGAAATTGAAATTGTATTCGACATTATATGAACTATCATTTTAGTTTACAAAAGCAAGAACACTAATTAATCCATTTTAACACTTATTTTAGGAAAAGCTCTATATTACGTTTAAACATTGTGAGACGAAATATATCATCATTTATAAAACTTGAATATAAAGCTAAATATAATTAGACAAATATTTATCTTTTATTTTTATTAAGAAACATATGGTCTATACATTCTTTTAAATTTCTATTTAAAACAGTTATACTTAAACATCTATAATGAACATTGTTAAATTATGAAAACATGATATTCATTGAAAATGCCATTTTAATACTTCTTGTATGACAACCTAATTCAAATGAACTATGAAAATACGTGAATTGTTGGAAACACTAATTAAAATGCTTATCACATAACTAATAAAACTAACAAAACCATTTCTATTTTATTTAGGTTCAAAATATATATGTTATTAACAAAACCGTAACAAGGACCAGAACATAATTAAGGGGTAGCTGGTAATTTATATTTTTTGTGTACATATATCGTCATAAATAACTATCTCTTTTTTGTTACAAGAACATAAGGGCTATAATTCTTTTTAATTCCATATTTAGAAAAACTCTACGTAGATCAATTGTAACCAACATAATTAAAATTACGAAAACATGTAATTTGTTGTAAAAACTAGTATAAAGTATTTTGCATAAACTTATGACTATAGCAACGATATCAAATTATTTGCACACCAAATAATTATTTATAAACGGAAAAACATCACAGGGATAACTATGTTATTAAAGGTAGGTCGAAATCTTACATCGTCATCTACCTTTGGACAGGGAATGGGTAGGACAACACAACACCGGGGGTCGGGCTTCGAGTGGAGCTCCATCGAGGCACGAATGTCAGTGGCTTTGACGGCGCGACGCAGTAACAGCGAGCAGCACAGCAACATGGCATGACGACCGTGAATTCTGGTGATAGTAGCGTATGCAGGCGAGCTAGACACAGGGTCGAATCTCCTGACAACAATGATGGTGAGCGCAGGCGACGGTGCTCAGCACGAGTACGACGACGATACAAGAGCGTTCGGCTTCGATGATGTTCCGCGAGCAGAGAGTAGGCAAGCGACAAGGTAGCTGCACACCAGCATCGTGGAGTCATAGAGACGAGGGCAGACCCTGATGAGCGGGGCATAGGGCTCGAGCGGAGGTGGGAGCTGGGTAGGAGAAGGAGGAGAGCTCGGTGGGGTTTTATAGGCTGGCGAGGGAGACCGAGGGGCGTCGAACGTTGGTGGGGTTCGGCCATCATTAGCGTGCTGAAATGAAGAAGTAAAGCGCTGTGATGAGAAACAGACGTCGTGGCTAGTGGGGGAGGGAGACGGACGGCCGTCGCGGGTGCTCGAGGTGAAGAGCGCCAGGAGCTGAGTAGGCTGGCGGCGGCGGCTACGCTGGCTGGTCTGTGCGTGCAAGTTCGAAGATTAGGGAAGGAGAGGAGGTGCTAGTGGGAATTGAAGGCGTGACAGAGGAAACGACGAGGCAGTTCGCGGTGGTGAAGTGCGCGACAAGCAGCTGGTTTTTTAAAAGGGACATCGGTTGCGCTCCAGAACGTGGGGAAGAGGAGAAGAACGACGCGAGCTTTATAGGCGAGGGAGGAGAGAGGTTTGCAGCCAGATTCAATACTCCATTGAAGTGGATTGAAGAATAGCGTTACCTACTCGAAGAAACAGCCGCGACCATTAATGACAGTTGCTTGATGGTGAGAAATTAACGTGGCGTGAACTGTGCGGGCTCGGCTGGCAGCGGCTATTCGAGTTCTAGAGGCTTCTGTGTTTCTACATTTCGTTTCCTGCTGTTGGTTTGAGAAGATAATCCTTACAAGTGGGCCCAACACGGAATAGACAGAGGGTGAGGGAGAGGGGTTGACTTGATGGACCCACATAGAAGTGAGGGGAAAAAGGATGTGAAAATGGGCTAGCCAGCTGCTTTAGCTTGGGCTGGCCACGGCTGGACGACCTCATCACGTGGGTGAGCATGGGATGTCGTCTCCGCCGTGCCCATGCAGGTCCCGAACCTGCGGCCTTTGTGCGCTCGATGGAGATTAGCCATCGCCTGCCATGACTGAAACCGCTCGGTGGAGAGCAAAGGTGCTGATAACGTGTTGTATTCTACTCAGTGGTAATGAGATTGAGAGAGAGACAAATGACAGAACCGTTGTCTTTATTGCAGAGTGTCATGTATTTATACAGGGGATACAAAGTCTCCCAAGGGGTGTGTCCCTTGAGAGTAACTGCCAGTTGATCACAGGACAATATTTTGTAACAACTAGTTTATAGTGCGCGCCTATGCTCGCGTGGCGAACCGTTTATGTATGCTTGACAGAGAGTAAATAAGGACATAAGAGCAAAGACAAAGCAAACCAAGGTTCAGTGGTTGAAAGAGTTGGACATTGTTCAGAGGTGATTAATGTAGCGGTTACATTAGCTACATAGTCAACCAACAGGTTCGTACGAATTTATACATTACACCATTAGCAGGATTCAACGACTGGGGATCAGCACTGCGAAGGTTTCAGCAGTTTGGTTACTTGTACACAAAAACTTTCATGCTCCAAAACTGAAGATGCTCATCATAGGTATGCAACATAGGTGCCGATATAAAAAAGGTGTGCCTCGATAGTTAAAGAGTCTTTGAGCTGTTGTGTTTGTGTGGTATGGTTATGAAGGTGAGTGAAGAAGAATATGCAGATTATATTGATTACAAATTATGAAGAGGGCAAGAGAGTAGAATGTGTAGTACCTTCATGAGAACGGCGATGATCTAACGATTAAGGTTTTGAGGGTCTGTAGAACCTGGCTGGGTAGTCTTGATCCTATATGTTTGTTGGTATTACTATGAACTATGATTCATACCTGCAGAATTGAATAGTATATACAACTCTAGTTGTATTCTTTTAGAAGTACATACTTCTTCGGAGGCGGCGCAAGGTTATCTTTGTTGAGCTGATCTGAAAGTTGGTCGTCAACATGTAAATAAATAAGTGTCAAGTAACATGGCTAATATAAAATAAAAGTTAATAGTATTGAAGTTCAATGCCTTTTTAAGAAAGCATCGTACTTATTGAGAAGTGAGTTATTTTTATTATTGTGTCAATATGTCATGCATGTGTGTTGATCTCCACTAACTTATATATTATATAATGATGATATTCATTGTAGCGAGGTTGATGTCAACTAACTCATATTATATTTGCAGATTAAACTACCACAAATAATTATGTTGGTATAAACTACATACCAACAACATAGTTTTGTTTCAAAGTAAGTTGGATTAAGTTGGGGATCAAACCAATAAGAAACAAACATATTGAAAAAGTATGGAAAGAGTAAAAGACAGTGAGCTAAAATTCTTTGTTACTTCTATAAAACATGTATGAAGCAAGTGTGGATTGTAATATGTGTTTTTTGTTGCAACAAGAGTAGACAACTGTTTAATTGTGGGAACATGTAATGTAGATGTTAAAACATGTTTCATTTGAGAGTGGATTTTTTGTTGATTGTTGCAACAAGAGTGCATAGCTATATATTTCTGGGAACATGTGGAATTGAAATGTATAAGCAAAGGAAATCACGAAGCAGAGGGAAATCACAAACAAAGCGAGAGCTTGTGTAAGTACTCCTTTCAGAACCAAAGATAATTTGGTCGCTAATTAAGGAACATTGTATAAACCAAACCAATTTAACTAATTTGTTGATGCACAAGGAGCACAGTACATAGCAGAAGCAGGACATGAATCAAGCGTGGTAGAATTAAATGCTACAAAATGGAACCATCTATGCAACAACACAATGGCACAGAAATGGAGTACAAGCAAAGGCTAAAAAACAATTACCTCTCTGGATAAACCTTGGTTATGTGATATTGTTGCAATTACTGGAATCCAAAAAACAGTTTAGAGTGCTGCTATAAAGTATCCAAAACCCAATGTTGATTCCCTTGTACTGTGAGTTTGTTGCACATAAATAAATAGGTAACTTAGCTGAGAGTGAAGCACAAGAAACACAAACATAACGAGATAAAATTGTTGCTACACAGGGAAGGAAACATGTAGCAGATGCAGCACACGAATGAAGCGTGCTTAGAGGAAATGGTATGTCACCGATTAGTTCGTGTAAGGACACAATAGCGTAGAAATAGAGTAAACATAAGGCAAGAGACAATTACCTCTTCTGATAAACCTTGGATATATGATATTGTTGCATGTACTGCAATCTGAAAACGAACAATGGTGTTGTGCTGATGTAATAAATATTTCAAAACACAATGTTAATCCCCTTGTTCTTCTGTTGCATGGCATTAGGCAACGCAATACAACGTAAGGCACTTTGAAGAAGAAGATATGAGAAGATTTACTTCCACGGATGGAAACATCACTTGCTCGTTGCCCGTCCACAAACTTTCTCTGCAGCAAGGGAGGATTAGAATTTTGGATAATGAAAATCGAGAACATAGAAGTTAGGCAATTTTTTTGTTGTCAATGTCCTCTTTTTTCCTCGAAAAAAGTGGGTTACGGACCGGCTAGAAAAACAGGAAAGAAAAGCAACTGCCCTCAACTTTTTTGTCTAAACATTTGACATTGTGTCTACATAATTAAATATGTAATGAACAACCACAACCTCTATAATTTCGAGATTTACATGTGTGCAACAACCACAATTGATATCTCTTTCAGTTTAATATGTGCAGTCATCCAATCAATTCATTTTCTCTTGTTTCAAGTTCAGCAAAAAACTTTTATATGCTATTAACATATAATGAACGCTACATGGATATAGTGGAAGACATCCTCATCTGTCGGTTGCACGTAGAAAACACCAACGGAGCATAGCTTTCTATTGATAGGCTTCCCAATATGCTAATGCACTCCATTGTTTTATTTTTGTTCTCACCCTTTTGTTGTGATATTAGCATGACATCTCTCTATTATTTTTGTTTTTTTATCTTAAGACTATAGATAGCACAACAAAATCAAATATCATCTTGGAAGCAATTACTGACGCCATCCTCAATCTGTTCGACATGTGGAGTGAGAGTGTCAAGAGGCCTTTGATACGAAGGGCAAAGGAAATCTTTTTTTTGTTTTGGCAGGAAGGAAGAGAAGAAACACCTCGTGTTCCACTGTGTACCCATCCTTGTGCGATCGAAGATAAGACCATGTGCCAGCCAGAGTAATCCTATCAGCAGAACTATATTGGATTAATAATGGCTATAAAGTAATGCAATGCAGATGCAGATGCAGGAGTGTTTTATTCCTTAGAGAATTAACAACAACTTCAAGCAAGAGATCAAGTCATTATGAAACTAAATCAATAGAGTTCATTACCTAACAATGTCAGGAAGCCGAAGGCGAAAGCCAAGAATAAGCCCTAACTTTATGTTGTTCATAGAACTATGGCAAAGGTAAAACATACAGTAGTTGTAAGCGAAATATTTGTAATATAAGTGGCAACAACAGTATTTTGCAGACAATCTATTCATATATACTGTAGATTGTATATGTATATACAAAAGATAGAACAACTGTATAAATGCATTAATTGGATCTGGAACAAACAAGATCATCTAAAATAGAGCTTGGTGAATTATGACAAGCATTAATTGTTCCTGTTTGAATATTTGGAATTGGATTGTCAAACTTTCTCTGAAGGAATGAGGATAGCCTTACTTCACCATTTTTTTGGAAGGGGAGCTGGCCTAAGGCGATGGAGATGCGTGCGACACTACCTCACAGACATGCAGAGAGAAAAGGTTAGGACAAAGAGGATTAGTGTGATTATAATATCAAGTTCAATCAGGTCCAGACTGTCTACCCTAGGCCACAACTTCATGTATATTTGTTTGATCTAGATTCCTGGTCGATTCCTAATTGTCCAAAGTCTAAAGTTTGAAACCGAGGGTACAAAATAATTAATTAAATTAACTTTAAACTTTGAAGGAAAACAAAGGAACACGATATAGATATATGCATACCTGCGATTCAGCAAATGGAGACAGACGACTAATGTCGACGACGTTTATGGTTGCTCAGAATATTTTTCCTCGTCGCCCGTTCGTCTTCCGGACAGCACAGGTTGGGGTGGAGGGGGTGGATGAAAGTAACCTGAGAGAGTGCACACTAGCAAGATCGGCCTTATCAACAGTGCCACAATGGAGGAAAGTCGCGTCCTTGAAGAGGGAGCAGCATGGGCGAGCGATGCGGCGACATCCGTGTGACATCTGTCTCAGCCTCACCAATTTAGAGACCTCGCACCGCAGGGACTGCTTGGTGAGGAAGTAGATAAGGGCGGCAATAGGGGTGGGGCACCTCTGGAGGTTGCCGGTGGCCCTGTGCTTGAAGCCCGGGGCGGTTTGACCTACCACCCCGCTACCTCCTTCTGCAGGACGCGATGGAGCTGTGCCGGACACCAGAGCGCTGGAGTCGGAAGCATGAAGGACGCGGCGGCACGGGGTGAAGATTCGCGGTTGCGGAGACGACTGAACGGGGGGGCGCAACCGGCTAGGGAGGAGTGGACACGGAGCGCCGACCATCTCCACCGGCGCGGGGGAGGGGGTGAGGCGGTGGAGCTGCTGGCACCGTGCTCCGTGGTGGGAGCTAATGGAGCTCTATGGGGGGCCTTCTCTCGAAGCTTCGCGGGCGTCGTAGAACGGAGAAGGGTAGGATGCTTCGCCGTACGTCGATGCGCGATCCGACGGCTGCAATTTTAGACGGTGACGTGGATAGGCTAGGGAGCGCCGTTTTGAACCGGCTTTGTTATATAGGAAATTTCAAAGATCATTTTCTCCTTTTTAAATAACAGAATATATATAATATTCCAAAAATTCAGGAAAAACATTAATACACATTTTTTTAAAAAAAAGAGATTTTAGCAAATCATTGTATTTTAATGGAAAGATTCACACCAAGAAATAAATCCTAATAATGCATTTACACATATATATTTCTAAATTTAGAATGGATTCAAGAATATTATTAACACTTTAAAATATTTATTTTTTGCAGAAAATATTATTTTAAACAAAATTATATTATGTTAAATAAAATGTTCTTCAAATAAAGGAATAAAATTGACTAAAATTAATTTTGCGAATACTTACAAACACAATTATTAGCATACCAAAAATGCATATTTTCCAATATTTACATTTTATCAATTCATTGATATTTTATAAAATGAGATTTTCTTCACAAGTTTAAATCCAAATATTGGATTTGAAATTTGAATCAAGCAAAACATATGTTTCCGCATGAATGCATCAAACACTTTAGAAATTTATTTATTCAATAAATTGTTTCATTCATTTATATCACCATTCCATTATTTAAAACATAACAATTTTCCTTTCTACTAGAAAATAATAAACTAAATTGGATTACTTTTAATCAATGGATTTGAGGTGTTACACATGTTGGCAGGGGACTAGAGGCCTCATGATTTTATAGCGCGGCAGCAAAGTCCGTGGTGGCCGGTGAATGTGCCCCAGCGGATGCGCAGGGGTTTGTTACGGGGTTTGTTACGTGTGGATTTCGTGGTGAAGAACTCCTGACGAACTGGCCCAACATGTCGGTTTCAGTCGAGACAAATACACATGCGCGTGAGCAAGTCGTTGGCCTATCGGGCCCACAAGTCTACGGTTGTTCGCTTGCGCGCGGGCGCGGAGTGGCCGACCAATGGGGCCCACTAGTTGGCGCCATGCCACTGCCAAGTTGGGCTAGACGAAGGATGGGATGGCTCAGGGCCGAGGAAGGTAGTTTCAGCCCGAGAAGTCGATAGGTTTTTTTTCTTCTTTTCTTATTTTCTTTTTCTATTCTCCATTTCTTTTATATTTTCGTATTTCCATCTTGAGTTGAAATTCAAACTTGTTTTTAGATTTCAAATTCAATTAAGTGCACATACAAAACTCCAACATGAAGCTACAATATTCATATATGTTTATATTATGTTTTATCTTTATTTTTATTTATCTATTTATGAAATGTTCAAAATATGATGTGAACACAAACATGTGTTGGGATATAATTCCTATTAAGAGATAGTTTAACTAAGGGTGATTCTATATAAGTATCTTTTATTAGAAAACACTTTTATTTAGAAACAAATTCAGTTTGGGACAATCAACTCAAAGAGTAGAAAAAATACACTTATTTAGGATCTCTTTAATTCAATACTTTTGGATAATTGTCTTAAATCATATGAAGGCCTTATCTTAACTGCGTTTCGTTTAGCACTTTGATTTCTGTTTAAGTTAATGACTATGTGGATGTTTCAAACATCATAATGTTATAAAGTAATAAGACTTTATGCTATTATTTGAGAAATGTGCGATGATGTCCAGTTACATAATCGTTGTGTACGTGAATTTCTGATCCTAGCACGTAAATGGTTCGCATTCGGTTTACCTTCCAAAATTGGGTGTGACAACCAGTTCGGCCTCCCAATGATGGCGTTGTACCCACACTCGAACCGAGCTACCTTGAATCGCAGGAACTCAGTGCGACAGTTGGTACGATGCCAAAGGATGGGATATCTGACTTAATGAGGTCGGTAGTCAGGATCCCTAAGGCCTAGAGTGTTCTAGGGAAGGTGAGGTTGATGCTGCCACCACCGTCCACCATAATATTCTTGACCTGACTTTCTTGGATCACGGGGTTGACAAGAAGAGAGTACTTGTCGGGGTGATCAAAGTTAAGTCACTGGTCGATTCGGATGAACATGATGGAGTGCTTTGACCATAGATATGGTGTTGGGGCATTGTGGGTCGCCACGAGGACATGTCGGTCAATTAGCTTCTGCTGCATCTTGCTCTCCTAGGAGCCATGTCCCCAAAGATGACATTGACCTCCCCGTCAATGCGCGGGAATGCACCGCCACCCCCTCTCCTAAGGTTGTTCTTATATAGCTTGGTCCCTCCACAGTGGGACGACGATAGTGATCGGAATGGTCGATCATTGCCGACTGAGTTCTTGAAGTCCCTGCAATTACGTAGGGTGTGACACATCTCCTTTGTGGTATGGGCACTGGGCATCGAAGATCTCGTCCAGCGTTCAAGCATTTCCTCAGGGCATGCCATGGGGTTGGGTCACTAGGGGCCCTGCAACATGCACTTCGTTTGTTGGCCTCTCGTCCCAGCGCCTATCCCATTGCTTGTTTCCCTCCTTCGGCGCTTAGGGTGGAGGCTTCATGTGGCCGATGAGGTTTTAGGCCTTCTCGTCAGTGGTGATGTAGATGTTTGCTTCTCAAAAAAGTTGTTCTGAGGTGGCTTGAGCTTTCTGGAGGATGGCCCAGACAAAGGCCGAGTCATTAGACCCGTGGTAGAAGTCCTCGATCACGGTGGCCTCCGTGACGTTGGGGATGTGATTCCTCATAGTTTGAAAACGCTTCAAGAACGAGTGGAGGGGCTCGTCGCTTCGGCGTTTCATGGATTTGAGGTCCTAGGGTTACGCTGGCTTGTTGGAAAGGGATTGGAAGTTCGAGACAAACCGGTGGCAGCAGTCGGCCTAGCCGTCGATGCAATGGCGGCGAAGGTGTTAGAGCCACTGTAGCGCATCCTACCCAAGGACGATGGGTAGGTACGTTGTCATGATGTCCTCTGTTTCCCCGGTGACTTGGGCGACGAACGTATAGACGACTAACTAGCTGCCCCGATCTTGCTTGGGCTTGTACTTATCGACGTTCGAGATCTTGAAGTTAGGCGGCCATTGAATCGCTCGGAGCTGGGAGTGGAAGGTGTCACACCCTGTTTAAGGGCAAACTCGAGTGCATCTCATATGTGCGTCAAACAAGATCAACACATACAATGACTCAGTGTATAGAGACGAATGACCCATATTTATTACATAACGAAAATGTCTTACAAAATAACTAATAATAAATAAATCAAACTAATCGACAATAGTTGACTAGGAGACGACACCTAGATCTCGTTGAACTCGTCATAGTAGTCCTCCTCCGGCGGCACCTGCTTTTCACCTATGGGTGGGGGGTTACCGCAAGGGTGAGCTCACATACGTTCATCGCTCAACCAATTGTGGGGAATAATGTGCATGAGCTCACTTACGGGGGGCTCATGTGAAATGTAAGGATTATCAACAAATAAGGGCTAAGGCTGAGCATTGCTTTTAACAAGTTGGTCAACATTTTATCAGCAGTTACTAAGTATAAGTGTATACCAACCCAATTAAATAAGAGATCGCATATGACAGATTAACGTTTAATTTCATAAGTTGCTCATGTGAGGGTCCGAGCCGCTCATGACCGTGAGCACGGCTGATATACCAGTTTTACACTCTACAGAGGTTGCACATCTTTACCCACAAGTTGTGTTACCCGTCTACCAAGGGGTCTAGAAGTCCCATTCATCTCTACCGAGTAAACGAGGTAGGGTAGCAGTACGAGGCCTTTACAAAGTTCCACTAGCTTCAGAAAACCCGCTACGTTTTCTACGAGAAGAGGGCAATATTGGGAGCCCTCGTCCGAAAAGCCATTGCTGCATGATCGACCCGAGAACCTCCCTATACCAGCAGCTCCTCACACCGCAGTTGTCATTTCGGGTAAGGTAGTCTGCCACTAGCTTTCCTAATTAATCCACCAAGGGTGTCCCATTCCACCCTTATGGTAGCACTATTTTCCTGGGTGGTTCTCCATGTTCCGATTAACAACATGATCTTATCGTGAACCATAAATAATCCAACAATAATAATAAGCATGATCGTAATTCAGATATAACATTAATCCCAAAACCAAGTAGAGCAATAGCAAAACAACCCAATAGTTCATTTGTATGCAAGGTATAGGGTGAACAAATCTAGGGTAACCTATTAGGTTCCACCAAATTAACCTAAGCATGTCAAGGTGATTATAGATAACATTATTATGTAAAGAAGAGTGATCAAGGCACAACTTGCCTTCTATGAGCTCCTGCTCAGATTCTTCTACTTGGGTGGCTTTAGGTACCTTGGGCGCTTATTCGTCTATTCGCAACAATACAAACAAACAATATAGAGACATAAATTAACATTACACCAATAATGAAACAACTCCATAACAGTATTCTACGCATTGCTATGAAATCGTAGGATCGAGAACCACTAAATTCGGACTTAAAACGAAGGAGTTATGGGTAAAACAATGTTTTTAGGTGCAATAACTTGAATAGACTTAGGTTACGCAATACTTAATTATAAAGATATGTGACAAGGTATAAATGATGGTTTTACTACATATGAAATTTTATTACGAAGCTAACGCGACTAGAACGGGTTCGATCAGAGTTAAAACGAGGAAAACATGGATTTTCTAAGCTTTTATGCAGTTTTATATTAAGTTTTATGCCTAAAAATAAATTCTAGGGCTGAACCACAAAGTTGCCAATTCTTTTTAGTTGTTTTACAATAGAGAATGGATGACATGTTAAATTTTCTAAAAGCATATGGTTTTATCTATAAAAACCGAGGGCCCAATTTAAAGGTGCTATAACCCACACTGGAATGGCGGGTTGATTTTGTAATTCCACAGGGACTTTTAGCAAAATCCCCATGGTTGAAGGGGTATGGTGTGTGAAAGTCGCCTGGAGGGGGGTGAATAGGCGAAACCTGAATTTTATCAACTTTAAACACGCACTACGGCCGGGGTTAGCGTTAGAATTAAATCGGAGTGCAGAAGATTGTTTTTCTTGCTATGAGTTGCTCAAATTGATGGGTATAACCTTGGGAGCAAACTCAAATCAATATTAGCAAGGAAACTTTTAGAGAGAGAAAAGAGGGGGAACAAATCAAGTCAAGATCAACAAGTGAACATGGTGATTTGTTTATCGAGGTTTGGTTCCAAAGAACCTAGTCCCCATTGAGGAGGCCACAAAGGCCGGATCTATTCCAACCCTTTTCCTCACTCAATCGGTCACACAGACCGGTCGAGGCTTCTTCTTAATCACTTGGGTCACTAAGACCCTACAAGGATCACCACACACTTAGGTTTCTCTTGCTAGCTTTGCGAATCACTTATTAGAATAAGAATAGAAAGGAGAAAGCAATCCAAGCAACAAGAGCAACAAAAGAACACAAAACACTCTCTCTCAAGTCACTAAGCGATTGAGTTGACTTTGAGACTTGGAGAGGATTTGATCTTTGAAATGTGTCTTGGAGTGAAGTCTTTTGCTCTTGCAATGAATGTGATGTTCAGAATACTTGGATGCCATTCAAGGAGGTAGTTGGGGGTATTTATAGCCTCCAACTAATTTCTAGCCGTTGGCTGAGTTTGCTGGCGATGGGCACAACGGACAGTCCGGTGGTGCACTGGACCTGTACTGTTCACTGTCCGGTGCGTGCCATGTCAGCACGTCCGTTGGGGTTTAGAGCGGCTTGACCGTTGGAACCTTTGTCCTGTAGCTGCACCGGACAGTCCAGTGTGCTCTGACTTCTCTGCTCTGATCTCTGTCGCTCACTGTTCACCATTGTCCACTTTAGACAGATGACCGTTGGCACCAGGTTACCGTTGCTCCATTGGCTCACCAGACATGTCCTGTGCACACCGGACAGTCCGGTGAATTATAGCAGAGCGCGCCCTGAGAAAACCCGAGAGTGGCATGTTCGCTTGGTGCTCGGCCTGGTGCACCAGACACTGTCTGGTGCGCCACTTGGCAGCAGACTCTCAAGTCTTGCTCCAAATATTGTTAAGTCCCCAACTTAATTTCTTTCTTGGTTTGTGTTGAACCTTATGCACCTAAGATAAATGACATCTAGTTAAAACTAGTTAGTTCACATGGTTTGTGATGAGCGTCAACCACCAAAATCGATTATAAAAAATGATTAAGCTCATTTCCCTTTTAGTGTGATCTAGGCTGTTTGATCTACCATCAACCGCCCAGAATAGCTCCATCTTACACAATAAACCGTTTCGCACGATGATTGTTGTATGAGGTATCTACGGTTGATAATCGCCCACTGCCTCCGAACGATCCTGGCCAGATGCGAGCGGATCAACGGCTGGGATTTAATAAAGCAGGAGGGTATGCCCATTCTAATCTGATCGTTGATCAAGCGATCAATGTCTAGGGTTAGCTTCATCTACCCCGAACCAAGAACGACAGAGCCGCCTAGAATCCCAGTGGGTTCTTGCCACCGCAAAGTGATTCTCCGCGTAGGTATGCGACATCCCACCTAGACCGATGCTACACGATGCTGGGAGGAAAGCGAGTCGGTCTAGAGGTTTCTCACCCGTGTTTATGCTGTGTAGACCCCTGACCACGACGGAGATGCGGCTCGACGGCGGAGTGCAACAACAACGAACAATTGCTCGATCCAAGCTTGGTTCCCCGTCTCGATGGTTCACGGCCATGACCCCTAGGTTCTGGTGAATCTCCCCGACCGCCTAATAGGGTCCGGTGCGATCGCGGTCGATTTGTGCTAGCAGCGGACGCCACTGACTCCCTCTTCTTCCTCACGGTCGGTGGCTCGGTTGTTCGGGAACGGAGGGGCACGAGCCGAGACTTATAGCCATGGCAAGGGGGAGGGGTGCGAGATTTTCGAGTCGATTGTGCGAGCTGGATACTCCCTGGCGAGATGGTTACATCGCGCGCTCAATTGCACCGAAGCATTCTGTTACAAGGTGGAAGATGCGCTAACAATGTGGGCCCACTCGACAGTGTCCAGGAATATGTGCGAGCGGCTCCGGGGAAGCAGGGGCTGGCATGCGTGACCCTAGTGGTTAGTGGGACCAGGCATGCTCGGCTGAGTCGCGATGGCGCACGTCCCACCCATCAGCGTGCAAGGGAGGTGAGGCCTAGGAGAGGAATTGGGATGGGGGTTTTACTAGGCTGAGGAGACGTAAAGGTGGGCTGTTAAGGAGGGGTTTTAGCCCAGGTGCAGAGCAATTCTTTCCTTTTCTTTTTCTTTTGTTTTGTTCCTTTTTTCTTTTCTTTTTTTATGTTTTATTCCATTTCAATTTTCAAACTCAAATTTGTAATACAAATTTAAATACAAATGCAACAATACAAGACTTCAGCATGGGATGCATATTTATTCAGTTTAATACCTTAGATATGATGATCTATATATATGCTAAATGATCAAACAAATAGTGATATCTTCATAGTGTATGATTACTCATCCTTTCTTCCATAAATCTAGACTATGGATATTACAAAAGGGCAGAGACTCCACATGTCCCTCGAGCCTCCCATCAGTCTTCTCGAGCGCGGTCTCGGTGGCGATCCCTAGGAGGAGACTGATGCCGAGGGTCATGCAGCCTCTCCCGAGCCAATTGGCTGAGTGTTGGGCTGTTTGTAGAGGTTGCCGCCGACTCTGTCTAGGTTACGCGGCTCCGTGCTAGTGTACCATGATCTCGGTCATACTCTTCCCATCACCTCATCTCACTTTTGTGCCAGTGATCGCATGAAGCATTGATGTTGCTCCCCGCGTCTCACCGACTGTTGATGACGTAGCACATGTCCTGAGCCGGATGAGTGAGGGGAAGAAGATGGTTCACCGCCTGGGTGAGGATCTACTGGTAGCCCTCCGTGTCTGGGGTATGGGGTAGGCCATTGGCGATTTGAGCCAGAGCACCACTGACTTCACTCGGTGTGTTCAGGGCTCGGGTGAAGTCGATCAGTAGGTTTCAGGGAAGGGACGGGTTCGCGTGTTGGTGCCTGGCGTTGCGCTCCACTCTTTCCCGCTCTCGATCCTAGGTGTGGCGACGATCGCGGCATTAGGAATTGCGGCGCTCGTGGAGCGCCCTGTCGTGAGAAGTATCTCTTGCTTCAGATGCCTGGTCTCGGGATACAGGTTGCGTGGGGTCCCATTCTCCGGCCTCATGATGACGCTGAACGTTACGGCGCCAGTTCCGGCGTTGGCGTCTGTAACACCCTGAATTTGAGGGTATAAAATTTCTTTCTAAATATCTACCAAATTCATGTGTTACCTCTTGTCTATTTCTCTTTAGTCTCTCTCACTCTTTCCTTTGATTAGAATTAAGTTAATTAGGAGAGGGATAAATTATTTATTTTGTCAAAACAATGTGAGTCAAGAAATGTTGCATCATGCTGAGCCTAAATTATTCTTTTGTTTGATGCACATGTTTCAAATTGTTTGAATTTGTATTTCATTTGAATTTGGTTAGAAAACCCTAGAGTAAATAAAATAGAAAGCATTTGGAAATTCTAGGAAAATAGAAAATCCCATTTTGGCCCAGCTAGCCCAAGCCAGCCCAGCCGCGCGCGCCCGCGCCCGCGCCCGTGCACCAGCCCTCCCTGGCAGGTGACCCTCGCCTGTTGGCGCCCTCTCGCGCCCGCTCACTCTTCCCCTCTCCCTCTTGCTGCCCAGTGGGTCCGACTTGTCGGCGCCGATCTCCTCCACGCACACGCATCTTCTTTCGCTGTCCCACGGGTCCCGCTCGTCAGCCCGGCCGCCCGTTCGCTCGCCCGCTCTCGCTGACCGGTGGGTCAAGTCTGTCGGACCCTTCCACTCCGAACCGCCCGCGCACGACCCGCATGTCATCATGGACTCCGCGCTCACAACACATGCTGAGGCCGCGCCCGTCCCTACCTCGGCCTTTTCCTAGTTGTCCAGCACCTGATCGCCCTCCTCTTCCTTCACTCGAGCACTCGCAATCCTCAGCACTCTCCTCACACCGCGCGCACGGCCAGAGAGTTCCGTCGCCGCTCGCCGTGGTTCACCGCTCATTCTGCGGCTGTCATAGTCTCTGTCGCGCTCGCTGCCTTGGTGAGCTCCTCCTCTTCGTCAGTAGCTCGGGACACCCCTCGCTTTTCCCCCAACCCTTCTTGTTCGCCCGGTCCGCGCTCACTGGCGTCCTCTCCGTGTAGTCGAAGCCCCTCCGTTGTCGACCCGAGGTCTCCCTGCATCCCCACCATTGATCAAGCGCTCCTGAGTCTGTACTCAAGGTGAGCCATCCTTCCATGCCCTTATTTGCCCAGTTACTACCCTAGTGTCCTCGTAGTTGCTCGCCGGAGCGAGTTTACACCGCCGTTGAGCCGCTCCGTCGTGGTCTATGCCGCTGCGCCGGTGTCGTGCCCACGGCTGAGTCCACCATGTCGCCCTTAGCGATACACCCAGCCTAGGTGGGGTTGGCCGAGGCCCAACAAATTAGGGTTGCCCGGAGCCCAACAGTTCATTAAGCACACCCAACTCAAGGAAAGGCCCAATCGCCCCAAAAGACTAGTCCAATAGGGGAAGGGTGGCTCTCCCTTTTAAAGTGGCTTCCTCCTCCCAAGTTAAGCAAGGTGGGATAAATCTGAGGCTCACACGGTCGCCGTCCGACTACAATTGGGCCAACCGGGCCAATTGCGTCTTTGCCAATGGGTAATAGTGGAGGATGTCCTCATCATTCCCACCTTCTTAAAATGGGCCCTAGCTCTGATACCAGATGATACACCCAGCCCAGGTGGGGTTGGCCGAGGCCCAACAAATTAGGGTTGCCTGGAGCCCAACAGTTCATTAAGCACACCCAACTCAAGGAAAGGCCCAATTGCCCCAAAAGACTAGTCCAATGGGGGAAGGGTGGCTCTCCCTTTTAAAGTGGCTTCCTCCTCCCAAGTTAAGCGAGGTGGGATAATTCTGAGGCTCACACGGTCGCCGTCCGACTACAATTGGGCCAACTGGGCCAATTGCGTCTTTGCCAACGGGTAATAGTGGAGGATGTCCTCATCACTTAGTGCGCCCGAGTTCTTCCCCAATACCCTGGTGGCCTTGCTGTGGTCGTGCCCTCGACTCCAACGAGACCTCTGTTGGAACTTGCTCTCCCGAGCAAGATGATCCAACGGGGGAGTGAAAGTAATGCAAACAAGGTTTTAGCTCACGAAGGCAATTGCTCTGTAAATCTAGCCTCTCAAGGGCACTGTGCGGGGGTATTTATAGGTGCCTGAGTACCCAGTGTCTTGGATTAAGGACGCATGTGCCCTCAGGCGCCTAGGTCATCCCCGGAATATTCCCATAAAGCAGGGTTACATACTGTCATTACAGGAAAAAAACCTCTACAAATCGGGCCCGTAATACACTCAGCCACGTGGGGCCTGTTACAATGGGCCGAATTCCACGTGGGCCTTCGTGTTGGACGAGGATGCGAGATGGGGCGACCTCGTCATAGGCCTTCGTCTTGCGGCGTGTTGGACGAAGGGTGGAAAATGCTGGTCGTTTCGCCTCCGTTGGTGCGGCGAGATCGGTGAAGGCATCGAGCGAAGGGTAGCGTCTTTGCCTTCGCCCCAACATTTGCCCTCCGAGGGACCAGTTCGACTAAGTCATCTGGTGCCGAAGACGTCGCTAGATGATGGAGACGCTGCTCTCGCTCAAAGTGGTTCCGCGGGGGTTTTTGATGTGACCGTTGACGGACACGGCACTGTTGGACTGCGGGTTTCCCGAAGCGTCGCGTCCTATATATAAAAAGGGGGCGGGGTGGCGTGGGTCAGGTACTCTTTTTGCGCGCCGCAAAACCCTAGCCTCCTCTTGAAACCGTTTGATCGCTCACCTGCCCTCCTTGCTCCTGCTCATCG
Source organism: Zea mays (assembly GCF_902167145.1). Classification (NCBI taxonomy): domain Eukaryota; kingdom Viridiplantae; phylum Streptophyta; class Magnoliopsida; order Poales; family Poaceae; genus Zea; species Zea mays. The sequence continues at coordinate 91,538,448 of NC_050105.1, forward strand.
GAGATCTGGCCCGCGTGAAGCAGACCGCCCGCCGCCGCCGACGGTACGTAGCCATGCCGTCCTCTTCCTCTTCTGCTGCTGATACACCGCCGGTCGGCGCATCGTCCGAGGATACACTGAGCAACGTGGCAGCGGAGGAGTTGCGTCCTGGTGATACCGTGGAGTTTGGCGTCTCGCGGATGTCCTCGGTCCGCGTGCAAGATATGCAACAACTTGGATATTTTGGCAGCGGAGTGGGGCGTGTCCCGGGAGCGGAGGAGGTCCCCGAGCCAGAAGGGAGTTGGTCATTTTTGAGGCTTTTTTCGCCGCTAGCCTTCGTCTGCCTGCGCATCGATTCATGGCGGAGGTCCTGCGGAGATTCGAGGTCCAGGTCCACCAGCTGACGCCAAATGCCGTGGTGGCCCTGGCGAAGTATGTCTGGGCGACGACTTCGTATGGCGGTCAGCCCTCTGTTGAAGTCTTCGCAAAACATTATTGTCTGCATTGGCAAAAGAGGAAAATTGGACATGAGATGCACAATTTGGATCGTGCCCATTTACGCCGAAGACCGGCAAGACTTCGATGGAAGTCATGGAGTTGGTTCCCTGCGCCCGCAATAAATGGGGCAACTGGTGGGAATTCTGGTTTTACGTTTCCGAAGGCACAGTCGAAGACCACCCAGGGCTCCCCGTGGCCGTCATGTGCTCGCATTATTACATAGCGTACCCGCAGTTTGAGGTAGCGGAGGATGATGAAGACGAAGGAGCCCTTCTGTGCGCTGCCCGCATGAGTAGTGGGCGCGATCTTGTTGAGGAATTTATCGGGTATGGGGTATGGCCCTTGGCGCATGGCTGGGCGCTGGGCGAAGTATGCCCTCGCGAGATGCCCTCCCGGGGCGGGCAACTGGTGCGAAGTCCTGCCTTCGCGCTAGATTTGTGTGGCCGAGATCCCGCCGCACTCGTGCGTGAAGCTAAAGACGGTGCGGTGAGGATCGTGGGCCGCTACGTGCCGAAGACAGAGGGTCTGCGGAGCTGGGATATCCGTGGGTCCAATGATAGGTTGAATCGGGTCTTCGAATTGAACCGGTTGCCGTACGGTGGTTATCCCGGGGAAGACGCCGCCGACCGCCGTGGGAAGAAACCGATGGGTGGGACCGAGGAAGGGCCTTCGCAGGATGCTGCCCCGGCCGCTAAGAGGAGGAAATTAGGTACTACGGTGGGGGGAATGGGGGTGTCTGATAATTTTGCTGTGGAGTTGATGAGTACATGCGCGGCCCCCGGGGGAAGGATGTCTTCGCCCGAGCTCCGGGAGTCTTCGGCGCGAATGCTGGAGGTTACCGAGGGTCGATGGCCAAAGAATCTTCCGATCCCCTGGGCAGAGGGCGAAGACATGTCTACGTCTCGTATAGCTCGTGGCTTGAGGATTTTCCCTTACGGACGGAATATTGCTGTTGTTGTGTCGGCAGTGATGAACAAGGACCGTCAGGACGCTGCGCAGAAGCGTCGGGCGGTTATCAGGATCGCAGATCCTAGGCATGAGGTGAAGAGAGCGCGGGGGAGCGCGAAGGCTGCAGCCCCCGGCAGCAGTCAGCCGATGTCGACTGCGAAACCGGCCGCGCCCGGATCCGGCAAGTCGTCGGCGAGCGCGAAGACAGCCGCCGCTGGCGGGGCCAAGCCTCCCCGGTCGAGGCTGCGAAAGTACGGGAGCTGCCCTCACCGGGAAAACGTGTTGCCGACTTCGGCACGAACATCAGCGTGGAGGACTATTTTGTTGGTAAGTTTTTTTGGAGGTCTTCTGACCGGTGATGTATTGCAGGGCCGGGCGAGGGACAAATGGTTGTTGTCCCGCCTTTGGTGGCGACCACTTCGTGCATCGGCGGTGGTAAGGGCGAAGGGAACCGCGCAGGACCCATGGGCCGCCTTCTGCGTAAGCAGCGAGATTCTGACAGCCGTTGCCGCTAAGGACGTGGCAGGCACCATGTCGCAGCAGCTGAGTCAAGTAAGTTGAGCTGGACTTTGGTGTTGTTGTTTTCATGAGGAGTTGGGTCTCATGTGTTGTTGTCAAGCGGCCGACTTCACCGACCGTGTTGCGTCTGGCGTCCTGACTGCGGACGTGGCTGCCGAAGTCGAGAGACTTTGGGCGCAGCACGCGGATGCCGTCCGGGAGAAGTCGGCTGCGGAGAGCAAAAACCTTAGGCTGGCGGAGAAAGTGGCTGCCTTGGAGGCCGAGAAGACGGACCTCCGGCGCCAGCTGGTGGAGGAAAGGAAGGAGGTGAACCAGGCCATCGCTGAGGCGCAGGCTGCGCAGGCGGAGGCCAAAGTGGCGCGGGCGGAGGGAAGTCTCGCTAGCCAGCGCGACGAGGAGTGGGAAGCGAGGTTCAACGCCCTGCGCGGCCGCATGGACAAGGCCGAGGCCTCTACGCGCTCGAAGGTTGAGTGGACGCTCGCACAGTTCGTGGACTCGTACCGCGAGCTGGGTGCGCGTACTGCTGACTTCGAGGTGCCCGATCAGGAGGCGGGCCTTCGCTTCCTCGAGTGGTTACAGGAGGAGTTGCTGGTACTCCCGACCATCATCGAGGGTTTCATGTCCTTTGCCTCCCTCGTCACCTACGAGGGGGCCATGAATGCGTTGTCCTGCGAGGGCTGCAGACACTACGAGGTCTTCGACCAATCAGACGAGAGCTTTGAACGCGAGATCTTCAAGGCCGAAGACCCTATTGTGAAGTAGTCAGCGGGGGCACTTTTTGATAGGATGTGGGGGCGCATGGTCGGGAGGTTGTTAGGGAGCGATCCGACCGGGCGAGAGAGCAGGTGAAGGCTATTATTTTTGTGTGGTTGGTTGCGTGTGGATATGTGTAGTTTTTGCTCAGTGAATGTGCTTTTGCTGCAGATGGAGCGTGCCGAGGACGTCGAGGACCTTGGAGGTCTGGTCGGCGCACCGCCCGAGGCTGCGGAGGGCAATCCGGTGCTGCCCTCGGATGCCGGTGAAAGCCCCTTGGCCGTGCCCGTGCCTGCTATGGCCAGCGAAGACCCTGTGTCAGCCCCTGCGCCGACGGTCGAAGGTGCCCCGGAGGTGGTGGCTGAGCCGGCAGTCGAAGACCCTATGGCCGTGGCCGTGCCTTCGCAGGTGGCTAAGTAGTTAAATGGGTGCAGGGGAGTTTGTAAATTTTGTCTACGCGTTACTGAACCTCGGTTGCTGCGCAGGTTCAGGGTTTTGGGCCTGCGCATGCAACCGCTACTGACAATGCTAATTTTGTGGCGGCTTCGACCGTGGTTGCTGAAAATGATTCTAATGATTCCGTGTCTAAGTTTTTTGAGTCTGATGATTCTGGGAGTTCGGTTGTGTGGTCGGAAGAGTCTTCGGATGAGGACTTGGATTATTATGCGGCCTTGGATGTGGCTGCAGCGGAGGCTTCTCTGCGTGTGATGGGTGCTGAAGTTCTACCTGGTCCGAGTGCTGGGCATAGGCGGCGAAGGGAGGTGGCGAAACGGAGGGTGAGTGAGGTGGAGGGTGGTCGTCTTCGTGTGGACGGGGCTAGCAAACGGGAATTGTTGTCCTCGCCGGCTGGGGCGAGTGTAGGTGAGGGGGGAGTTGTTAATCTTTTTGAGGGTGAAGAGCTGAGGATAATGTTGTTCAACTACAGGGAGATGGGTATCATCCCAAAGGTTGAGCCAATGTAAAGTGTGATGCCCTCGCTGTATGTATGTAACCGTAATTTATATGAAGCTGTGTGCCTTCGTTGATCCGGTCGTGCCCGTAGGCGACTTGTGCGCGGGGAACCTTTCGGAAAATACTTCAATTTTGCGTACTTATTATGCTAGTTCGGCTGCACCCGTAGGCGACTTTTGCACGGGGAGTCTTTTGGAGAAGACTTTTGTCGGGGACCATAATTAGGGGTACCCCCAACACTCTTAAACTCGGCTGGTAATCACCATCAGCACAAGCTGCAGAGCCTGATGGGCGCAATTCAGGTCAAGGCTCCATCCACTCAAGGGACGCGATCTCGCCTCACTCGAGCCCAGCCTCGGGCAGGAATAGTAGACCCAAGCGCATTCACGCCTCGCCCGAGGGCCTCCTCAAGCAACGGGCGCACCCTCGACTCGCCCGAGGCCCAGCTCGGGCAGGCTTCGCAGTAAAGCAACCTTGGCCAGATCGCCTCGCCAACCGACTGTATCGCAGGAGCATTCAATGCAAGGATCGCCTGACACCTTATCCTGACGCACGTTCCTCAGTCGGCGGGGCCGAAGTGACCGCAGTCACTTCGCCCCTCCACTGACTGACCTGACAGAAAAATAGCGCCGCCTGCCCTGCTCTGACTGCTGTGCCACCCGCCAGGGTGAGGCTGACAGCAGCCAAGTCCAGCCTGAGGCGCCACAGGAAGCTCCGCCTCGCCCGACCCCAGGGCTTGGCCCCCGCCTTGGCCTCGGCAGGCGGTCTCCGCCTCACCCGACCCCAGGGCTCGGCCTCAACCTCGACCTCGGAAGGCGGTCTCCACCTCGCCCGACCCTAGGGCTCGGACTCAACCTCGACCTCGGGAGGAATCGCGTCCTTGCCCGACCCCGGCCTCGGCCTCAGGAGGAGTCTCCGCCTCGCCCGACCTTGGGCTCGGACCGACCACGCCGCAGGGGGTGCATCATTGCCCTACCCTAGCTAGCTCAGGCTACGGGGGAACAAGACCGGCATCCCATCCAGGCTCGCCTCGGTGACAAGTAATGATGGTTCCCCGCGTGCGCCCATGACGACGGTGGCTCTCAGCCCCTTACAGAAGCAAGGAGACATCAGCAAGGTCCCGACAGCCCCGATAGCTGTGCTTCTACAGGGCCCAAGCGCTCCTCCGACGGCCACGACATCACATGCACAGGGCTCTAGCACCTCTCCGATAGCCACGTTGGCATGTACATAGGGCTCTGGCTCCTCTCTGCCGGACACGTTAGCATATTGCTACACCCCCCATTGTACACCTGGACCATCTCCTTACATCTATAAAAGGAAGGTCTAGGGCCCTCGTACGAGAGGGTGGTCGCGCAGGACTCTCTCTCTCTCTCCCTCGCGAACGCTTGTAACCCCCTACTACAAGCGCATCCACTCTGGCGCAGGACAACACGAAGCCGCGGTTTTTCCCCCTTTTGTGTTCCGTCTCGCGCCAACCCATCTGGGCTGGGGCACGCAACGACAATTTACTCGTCGGTCCAGGGACCCCCCGGGGTCGAAACGCCGACAGTTGGCGCGCCAGGTATGGGACTGCTGCGTGTTGACGAACAACTTCCCGTCAAGTTCCAGATGGGTAGTCTCCAGCAACCTCTTCAGCCCGGGACGCTACTCCGTTTCAGGAGTCTCGAGTTCATGTCCCTCGACGGCAGCTACTACATGGTACTCCTTCCTCCGCCACGCGCCAGCGACAATGACGGCCGTCAGCCGCCCGGCGGCGGCGGACTCGGCAACGTCTTCCCTCCATGGCGGAAGAGCAACATCCGGGTTTGTCCCATCGCCTTCCTCGCCACAGGAGAAGGAGGCGGGGCAACCATGGCCAAGCAGGAGGCGGCACCTCATCGGCTGTTGAGCGAGTCGATGACGCCGGCGCCCCAGCGGGGGACACGTCGAGCGTTGACCTCGCGCCTGAGACGGAGACGTGCGCTGTTTCCCCGCAACACGCCAACCCCAAGCGGACAGATGATGCCAGCACGCTCGTGAAGGACTTGCTGGGCGTTAGCCTCGTACCTGAGATAACGGTGCAGTCCGTCCCCTACGCGACTTCATCATCGTCCGTCGATCAAGAGGTACCATCCGTTTTCCACCCTGTGCCTTTTAGATTCAGCTTCGATCCACCAAGCGATCCTGCTTACGTGAGCGCTTTCATAAAGGCATATCCTAACCTTCCGGGGTACCATATGTGGTCAACCCGGGACCGACTGACGGCCGTCTCGACCTACGGGCCCCCGGGCTCCGAGGAAGACGATGAGCCCGACTCTGGTTAGGATTTCTCCGGGCTCGGTAATCCTAGCGCCATGCAAGACTTCATGACTGCATGTGACTACTGCCTCTCCGATTGCTCCGATGATGGCCACAGCCTTGATGACGAAGGTTGTGGCCCAAGTCGCGAATGTTTCCACGTTGATCTGGGGGGTCACGACGAAGGCAACCACCTTGGTATGCCGGAGGACGATGATCCCCCTAGGCCTGCGCCTCGCGTTGACATCCTGCGGGAGCTAGCTGTGGTCCCAGTCCCTACGGGGGGTCAAGACACACAGCTCGAGCAAATCCGTGAGATGCAGGCCAAGCTCGACGAGGAAGCCGGATAACTTGTGCAGCTCCGGCAAAACATCGGGCAGGAGTGGGCAGGCCGAGCACTAGTCGGAGAAGCGCGTCATCAGGCCCAGGACGTCCAGCACCGCATCGCTGACGATGCCAGGGTAAGGCTGCCCCCGGCTTCCAGTGGGGTCGGCCAGAACCTGGCTGCAGCGGCAATACTACTCCGAGCGATGCCGGAGCCATCCACCACCGAGGGGCGGCATATCCAGGGAGAACTCAAGAATCTCCTGGAGGATGCCGCGGTCCGACGGACCGAGAGCTCTGCCTCCCGAAGGCAAGGGTACCCTCGGAGCATCGCGCCACGACTTCCCGATTCATGCGGGAAGCCTCGGTCCACACCGGGCGCACGCGGGACGCGACGCCTGCAGCCCCGGGTCGCCTCGGCAACGAGCGCCACCACCGCGACCGTCGAGCCCACCTCGATGAGAAGGTGTGCCGAGGCTACCACCCCAGGCATGGGGGACGCTACGACAGCGGGGAGGATTGGAGCCCCTCGCCCGAACCGCCTGGTCCGCAAGCCTTTAGCTGGGCCATACGACGGGTGCCGTTCCCGACCTGGTTCCGAGCCCCGACTACCATCACCAAGTACTCAGGGGAAACAAGGCCGGAACTGTGGCTTGCGGACTACCGGCTAGCCTGCCAGCTAGGTGGAACGGACGATGACAACCTCATCATCCGTAACCTCCCCCTGTTCCTCTCCGACGCCGCCCGGGCCTGGTGAGCAAACTGGGTCGCAAGACTCCCACCAGGGCGAGCGAGTTGATGGACATCGCCACCAAGTTCGCCTCTGGTCAGGAGGCGGTCGAGGCCATCTCCGGAAGGACAAGCAGCCTCAGGGACGCCAGCAGGAAGATGTCCCCGAGGCGTCCGCCCAGCGCGGCACGAAGAAGAAGGCCAAGAAGAAGTCGCAAGCGAAACGCGACGCCACCGACGCAGATCTTGTCACCGCCACCGAGCACAGGAACCCTCGGAAGCCTCCCGGAGGGGCCAACCTATTCGACAAGATGCTCAAGGAGTCGTTCTCCTATCATCAGGGTCCCGTCAAGCACACCCTTGAGGAATGCGTCATGCTTCGGCGCTACTTCCATAAGGTCGGGCCCCCGGCAGAAGGTGGCAGAGGCCACAACAACGACAAGAAGGAGGGCAACAAGGCAGAGGAGTTCCCCGAGGTCCACGACTGTTTCATGATTTATGGTGGGCAAGTGGCGAACGCCTCGGCTCGGCACCGCAAGCAGGAGCGCCGGGAGGTCTGCTCGGTGAAGGTGGCAGCGCCAGTCTACCTAGACTGGTCCGACAAGCCCATCACCTTCGACCAAGGCGACCACCCCGACCGCGTGCCGAGCCTAGGAAAGTACACGCTCGTTGTCGACCCCGTCATCGACAACGTCAGGCTCACCAAGGTCCTCATGGATGGAGGCAGCAGCCTCACCATCATCTACGCCGAGACCCTCGGGCTCTGCAGATCGATCTGTCCACGATCCAGGACGGTGCGGCGCCCTTTCACGGGATCATCCCCGGGAAGCGCGTCCAGCCCCTTGGACAACTCGATCTGCCCGTCTGCTTTGGGACTCCCTCCAACTTCCTAAAGGAAACCCTCACGTTCGAGGTGGTCGGGTTCCGAGGAAGCTACCACGCAGTGCTGGAAAGACCATGCTATGTCAAGTTCATGGCCGTCCCCAACTACACCTACCTCAAGCTCAAGATGTCGGGCCCCAACGAGGTCATCACCGTCGGATCCACGTACCGACACGCGTACGAATGCGACGTGGAGTGCGTGGAGTACGCTGAGGCCCTCACCGAATCCGAGGCCCTCATCACCGACCTGGAGTGCCTCTCTAAGGAGGTGCCAGATGCGAAGCGCCACGCCGGCAACTTCGAGCCAGCGGAGGCAGTTAAGTCCGTCCCCCTCAACCCCAGCGACGACGCCTGCAAGCAAGTCCGGATCGGCTCTTAGCTCGACCCCAAATAGGAAGCAGTGCTCGTCGACTTTCTCCGCGCGAATGCCGAGGTTTTTGCGTGGAGTCCCTCGGACATGCCTGGCATACCGAGGGATGTCGCCGAGCACTCGCTGGATATCCGAGCTGGAGCCCGACCCGTGAAGCAGCCTCTGCGCCGTTTCGACGAAGAAAAGCGCAGAGCCATAGGCGAGGAGATCCACAAGCTGACGGTTGCGGGGTTCATCAAAGAGGTATTCCGTCCCGAATGGTTAGCCAACCCTGTGCTTGTGAAAAAGAAAGGTGGGAAATGGAGGATGTGTGTAGACTACACTGGTCTAAACAAAGCATGTCCGAAGGTTCCCTACCCTCTGCCTCGCATCGATCAAATCGTGGATTCCACTGCTGGGTGCGAAACCCTGTCATTCCTTGATGCCTACTTAGGGTATCACCAAATTAGGATGAAAGAGTCCGACCAGCTCGCGACCTCTTTTATCACACCCTTTGGCATGTACTTCTATATTACTATGCCATTTGGTTTGAGGAATGCAGGCGCGACATACCAAAGGTGCATGAACCACGTGTTCGGAGAGCACATCGGCCGAACGGTTGAGGCTTACGTCGATGACATAGTAGTCAAGACGAGGAAAGCCTCCGACCTCCTCTCTGACCTTGAAACGACATTCAAGTGTCTCAAGGCGAAAGGCGTAAAACTCTATCCCGAGAAGTGTGTCTTCGGAGTCCCCCGAGGCATGCTCTTGGGGTTCATCGTCTCCGAGCGGGGCATCGAGGCCAACCCAGAGAAAATTGCGGCTGTCACCAACATGGGGCCTATCAAAGACTTGAAAGGAGTACAGAGGGTCATGGGATGCCTTGCGGCTCTGAGCCGCTTCATCTCGCGCCTCGGCGAAAGAGGCCTACCCCTGTACCGCCTCTTAAGGAAGACCGAGCGCTTCACTTGGACCCCTGAGGCCGAGGAAGCCCTCGGGAACTTAAAGGCGCTCCTTACAAGCGCCCCCATCTTGGTGCCCCCCGCTGCAGGAGAAGCACTCTTGATCTACGTAGCCGCAACCACTCAGGTGGTCAGCGCCGCGATCGTTGTCGAGAGACGAGAAGAAGGGCATGCACTGCTCGTCTAGAGGCCAGTTTACTTCATTAGCGAAGTGCTATCCGAGACCAAGATCCGCTACCCGCAAATTCATAAGCTACTGTACGCGGTAATTCTGACGCGGCGAAAGTTGCGACACTACTTCGAGTCTCATCCGGTGACTGTGGTGTCATCCTTCCCCTGGGGGAGATCATCCAGTGCCGAGAGGCCTACGGTAGGATTGCAAAGTGGGCGGTGGAGATCATGGGCGAGACAATCTCGTTCGCTCCTCGGAAGGCCATCAAGTCCCAAGTCTTGGCGGACTTTGTGGCTGAATGGGTCGACACCCAGCTTCCGACAGCTCCGATCCAGCCGGAACTCTAGACCATGTATTTCGATGGGTCGCTGATGAAAACAGGAGCAGGTGCGGGCCTGCTCTTCATCTCACCCCTCGGGAAGCACCTCTGCTACGTGCTATGCCTCCATTTCCCGGCGTCAAACAACGTGGCCGAATACGAGGCTCTGGTTAACGGGTTGCGCATCGCCATCGAGCTAGGGGTTCGGCGCCTCGACGCTCGTGGCGACTCGCAGCTTGTCATTGACCAAGTCATGAAGAACTCCCACTGCCGCGACCCGAAGATGGAGGCCTACTGCGATGAGGTTCGGTGCCTGGAAGACAAGTTCTACGGGCTCGAGCTCAACCACGTCGCTCGATGGTACAACGAGACTGCGGATGAGCTGGCTAAAATGGCCTCAGGGTGGACAACGGTTCCCCCGGACGTCTTCTCCCGAGACCTACATCAACCCTCCGTCAAGACCGACGACACGCCCGAGCCCAAGGAGGCCTCAGCCCAACTCGAGGCACCCTCGGACGCCGAAGGTGAGGCACTACGCGTCGAGGAAGAGCGGAATGGGATCATGCCTAATTGAAACTGGCAGACCCCGTACCTGCAATATCTCCACCGAGGAGAGCTACCCCTCGACAGAGCCGAAGCTCGGCGACTGGCGCGGCGCGCCAAGTCGTTCGTCTTGCTGGGTGACGAAAAGGAGCTCTACCACCGCAGCCCCTCAGGCATCCTCCAACGATGCATATCCATCGCCGAAGGTCGGGAGCTATTGCAAGAAATACACTCGGGGGCTCGCGGTCACCACGCAGCACCTCGAGCCCTCGTTGGAAACGCCTTCCGACAAGGTTTCTACTGGCCAACCGCGGTGGCCGACGCCACTAGGATTGTACGCTCCTGCCAGGGGTGTCAATTCTATGCAAGACAGACACATTCGCTGTGTGGGGTCTGGACCTCGTCGGTCCCTTGCAGAAGGCACCCGGGGGCTTCACGCACCTGCTGGTCGCTATTGACAAATTCTCCAAGTGGATCGAAGTCCGACCCCTAAACAGCATCAGGTCCGAGCAGGCGGTGGCGTACTTCACCAACATCATCCATCGCTTTGGGGTCCCGAACTCCATCATCACCGACAACGGCACCCAGTTCACTGGCAGGAAGTTCCTGGACTTCTGCGATGACCACCACATCCGTGTGGACTGGGCCGCCGTAGCTCACCCCATGACGAATGGGCAGGTAGAGCGTGCCAACGGTATGCTCTTGTGAGGACTAAAGCCGAGGATCTACAACGACCTCAACAAGTTCGGCAAGCGATGGATGAAGGAACTACCCTCGGTGGTCTGGAGTCTGAGGACGACGCCAAGCCGAGCCATGGGCTTCTCGCCGTTCTTTCTAGTCTATGGGGCCGAGGCTATCTTGCCCACAGACTTAGAATACGGTTCCCCGAGGACGAGGGCGTACGACGACCGAAGCAACCAGACCAACCGAGAAGACTCACTGGACCAACTGGAAGAGGCTCGAGACATGGCCTTACTACACTCGGCGTGGTATCAGCAGTCTCTGCGACGCTACCATGCCCGAGGGGTTCGGTCCCGAGACCTCCAGGTGGGGGACTTGGTACTTCGGCTACGACAAGACGCCCGAGGGCGCCACAAGCTCACTCCTCCCTGGGAAGGGCTGTTCATCATCGCCAAGATTTTGAAGCCCGGAACATACAAGCTAGCCAACAGTCAAGGCGATGTCTACAGCAACGCTTGGAACATCCGACAGCTACGTCGCTTTTACCCTTAAGATGTTTTCGAGTCGTTCATATACCTCGTTCTCTTTACATACACAAATAAAGTCTAACCATCAAGGAAGGGTCAGCCTTGCCTCGGCAAAGCCCGACCCTCCCTCGGGGGCTAGATGGGGGGAACCCCCTCTGCGTCAAAAATTTTCCTCGAAAAAAGTCTTTCTTCCAAAACGTCTTTTGCGCTTTTTGATTGCTTCGATAGCGGGGTCCTGAAAACGACGGAGTACACGTAAGCGGCGAGGCCGACCGAGCCGAGGGACTCCTACGCCTCCGGGATACGGATACCTCACTCATCACCTTCCGCGATAAGTAACTCTCGCTCGGATAAGCGATTCTGCTGCCGAACAAGTCTTAACGCTCAAAAACCTTTATGGCAGAACGACTTTCGTGCCTTCTCGACTATATCGATAACAGAATTCTGCAAACGAGTAAGAGTACACGTAAGCGGCAAGGCCGACCGAGCCGAGGGACTCCTACGCCTCCGGGATACGGATACCTCACTCATCACCTTCCGTGAAAAGTAACTCTCGCTCGGATAAACGATTCTGTTACTGACGAACAAGTCCTGATACTCGAAACAAGAGGAAAGGAAACGCAGCTTTACGACACGACAATGATATGTTTGGGCCTCAGCGGCCGCAAAAAACATACGCATACTATAGACAAACTCTCCCTGCAGGTCCAGACATCAACAGAGGGAGCAGCAGCACCCTCGGCGTCGTCTCCACCTTCGGCGGAATCTGGCCCGGCATCGGACGGCGACACGGGCGGAGGATCTCCACCTCGAAGGAAGATCTCAGCATCGCGCCTGGGCCATCGCCGCCAGGGTCTCCTCCAGGAACTCGGCCCGAGCAGACGGCTCGGCTGGCTGCTCCGTAGCCTCAGCCAACTGTCCCTCGAGGACATCAGCCCGGCTCATGGCCTCGGCAGCCCGACTCCGGGGTTGGTCCCGCCAGTGGACGACCTGGCCAGGTTCCAGTCGCCGCTGCTACACCTCCTCGGCGAGGGAGCCCACGTGCTCCTAGGCCAACGAAGCTTCTTCTCGAGCCGACTCCGCCTCTGTCCACGCTGACACTGCTGCCTCCGGCTCTGGCTCATCGCAGAATAGCCGAGGGTTTCTTTAACTGAGCAAGAGAAGCCTTGGGTGGCAAGGCCGACCGAGCCGAGGGACTCCTACGCCTCTGGGATACGGATACCTCACTCGTCACCTTCCGCACAGGGCAACTCACACTTGGTTAAGCGGTTCAGCTAGCCGACAGGCGAGTCCTGGTGCTCGAAATGAGGAAGAAACACGGTATTGCACTCAAATACCTAGATGTTCAGGCCCCGACAGCCACAATGAACAAACACCGACACTCAAGGTGCCATTACCAACGGAACTCCGGTTCCACTCCCGCAGGTACGAACAACCCCCACATCGGAGGGCCTGCGGGACGACAACACTCTGGGTGACTCGCCGGCGACCTCTGCAGTAGCAGCGATGGTTCCAGGGCGAACGCTACCGCTGGAAGGCTCTCGTTCGTGTCCCCTCGCGGGGGACGAGAACCAGCCATTAAAGCCAAAGAGCTGAAGGCCCGGAGCGTAGGTGACGCCGACGATCTCGTCGGCGGAGAAACCTTCTCCGGCTGCCACCACCTCAGCACCGACGGCGGTGTCCACCTGCCCACCAACACCGCACCATCGAGCGCCGGCCGCCCCAAAGCGCACCGGCAGGTCCTCACTCCCGTCCTCACCACGAAAACGAGAACGGGACCGTCCCAGAACATGAGTACCGCCCTCGCGGCGTACGACATGTTGTGAGACCCTCCGGTGCGGTCGGCCACAGTCGCCCGGGCAGAGGACGGAATGTTGCACCCTAGCCGGGCAGCAGCAGTTTGCCTCCCCCGCATGGCTAGAGGACGCCTCCTCCGCAGAGCTGGAGGATGGTTTCCACCCCCAGATGCCGGAGGAAGAAGCGGGACGCTAGCCCATGCGAAGGCAGGCCCCGCCTCGCCTTGCTCCCCGCCCCAGCAAGGATGATGAAGATCCTTGAAGCTGAGGGCGGGGCAGAGGCCACAGCCCGGCTTGCTTCTCCCCACCATCGAACTGGTGGTCACCGTCCTGGGTGACCATTGGTGAGGGAATGCAGCCGGGCTGCCTGATGAAAATCCTTGAAGCCGAGCGATGGCTGAAGGGTGCCAACCTCCACGAAGTTGCGCTCCTCCAACAGCAGCAAGACGAAAGAAACACGGGTGCTCCCCATCCGGGGGCTCGGAAGGAGGAAGGGCGCAATGCATGAGGGGAGTGCGAAGGCATGGCTACCACCCAGGGGGTCGATCCCTTTTTAAAGGCGAGTCTCCCCACTCGCGTCCTCAGGCGTCACGGACTAAGTCTTCACTGACGTGCTCTAGGGTCCTCCCCCTACGACATGGGGTCTGGGTCCCACGCGTCATGCAAGCTGGCCCGGGACAAAAGAAGCCAAACCGCCGCGCGCGGAGCGTGTAACCGCCCCATGGTTACAAGCACTCCTCCACCTTCGCCTAAACCAGCGGGTGAAAGGGCGGACCGCCATGTAGGTGGCATGCAACTGCACCACGGGGACGCACCCTTTCGACTTCGACGCATCCAACACGGAGGCCCAGGCCCACACGTCATGTAACCGGCGCGCCGGTTACTACGTGCAAAAAACTGCACCGCCACTTGCGCCAATACCGCGCCTTCTCGACTGCGGAACCGGTGCCGCGACTCGAGGCAACCCTGCGCATGGCCCAACAGTGCCAACCAAGCACATCGGTCATGGGTCAGTCAGCCGCGGGAGAAGGCGCGACGGTCGAAATGGCCAAAAGTGGGCCGGCAGTAATGGCGGCAGCAGGCGGGCGGAAGCAGCAGTCAAATCGTCTGCAGGCTCACGTCCCCTCCTGGAGCAGCAGGGGAGCCCTCTCCCACGGCGTGAAGACAACGCGCCCATGTTCCGTCCCTCGAACAGCTCACGCACGCACAACGGCTGCCCCACGAACCACCTGTCCCGTCACATTAACTTCGCGGCAGGGCAGGCGACACCTTTGGCAGGAGAAGCGGGCGACGTTTCACCTCCACCATGATGACCACGTCAAAAAAGGTGCGCCACGTCGTTTAAATTCGTATCCTTTTCTCCTCCCCCTTTCTCTCTCTTGCTACAGGGATCGGGAAAGGGGATATTTCGAAAGGGATCCTTCTCTGCGAAGAAAGCGGGCCCCGAGCCCTCCTACTGATCAGGGGTTCGAAGGCTGGCCCCTCGGAAGGGTTCGACAGCCGCCCCAGAGCACTCGGGCTTCAGGCTCATTACTGATCAGAGGTTCAAAGGTTGGCCCCTCGGAAGGGTTCGACAGCCGCCTCAGACCACTCGGGCTCCACGCCCACTACTGATCAGGGGTTCGAAGGCTGGCCCCCCGAAGGGTTCGATAGCCGCCCCAGAACACGCAGAGCGAGGGCTGACTCTGGGTACGTCTGATACATGGCCGAGGCTCGGGCTATGCTCCCGAGGTACCCTAGGACATTTCCGAGACCAGCAGGAGTGATTCTGTAACGGAATCCCATCAGAGGGAGGCATCGATCCCTCGGACTGTATCGAACGGGACCGGGTCCGGCAAATCACCTGCAGGTACTTTTGGAGCGCACCTCTGGGCCACTAGCCGACCCTTATCGAACGGGGCACGGGCATCCACTCGGATCACCCGTTAGCAACTCACTGGAGACACCATGTTCGGCGCCCTCCAGGGCAACATGGCGCTTTCCCCCCCCCCTCCTCCTTGCGGAAAGGCGACGAAGGGGCGTATGATAAAAGTCGAGTCAGTCCTTGATCGTCCTCTCGCTCTGTGCAGAGGCTCGAGGGCTGCTCTCATAAACCCGGCTCCGACCAAACCGTTGACAGCGTCAACAAACCAGCTCGAGAACCCGGAACTTAACCATGCACCCAGGCTACGATCATATCGCATGAGGGAACAACCAGACCGACTGAGGCATCACGAAAGGCATTAAGACCTCAGAGGAGTCAAGCCACTCCTCCGAGGCCTCGAGGGCTACACCCGGCGGGTGCGCTCGCGCGCACCCACCGGAACAAAATGTAACCGAGAAAGGCGGGTCCCCTTGCAAAAAAGTGCGACAAAGCCTCCAAGCGAGTACCAACACTCCCTTTGAGGCTCGGGGGCTACTGTCGGGGACCATAATTAGGGGTACCCCCAACACTCTTAAACTCGGCTGGTAATCACCATCAGCACAAGCTGCAGAGCCTGATGGGCACAATTCAGGTCAAGGCTCCGTCCACTCAAGGGACGCGATCTCGCCTCACTCGAGCCCAGCCTCGGGCAGGAACAGTAGACCTAGGCAGATTCACGCCTCACCCAAGGGCCTCCTCAAGCAACGGGCGCACCCTCGACTCGCCCGAGGCCCAGCTC
Organism: Zea mays; assembly: GCF_902167145.1. Taxonomy (NCBI): domain Eukaryota; kingdom Viridiplantae; phylum Streptophyta; class Magnoliopsida; order Poales; family Poaceae; genus Zea; species Zea mays. The sequence continues at coordinate 91,554,302 of NC_050105.1, forward strand.
GGGCAGGCTTCATAGTAAAGCAACCTTGGCCAGATCGCCTCGCCAACCAACTGTATCGCAGGAGCATTCAATGCAAGGATCGCCTGACACCTTATCCTAACGCATGTTCCTCAATCGGTAGGGCTGAAGTGACCGCAGTCACTTCGCCTCTCCACTGACTGACCTGACAGGAAAACAGCGCCGCCTGCCCTCCTCCGACTGCTGTGCCACCCGCCAGGGTGAGGCTGACAGCAGCCGAGTCCAGCCTTAGGCGCCACAGGAAGCTCCGCCTCACCCGACCCTAGGGCTTGGCCCCCGCCTCGGCCTCGGCAGGCGGTCTCCGCCTCGCCCAACCCCAGGGCTCGGCCTCAACCTCGACCTCGGAAGGCAGTCTCCACCTCGCCCGACCCCAGGGCTCGGACTCAACCTCGACCTCGGGAGGAATCACGTCCTTGCCTGACCCCGGCCTCGGCCTCCGGAAGAGTCTCCGCCTCGCCCGACCTTGGGCTCGGACCGACCATGCCACAGGGGGTGCATCATTGCCCTACCCCTAGCTAGCTCAGGATACGGGGGAACAAGACCGGCGTCCCATCCAGGCTCGCCTCGGTGACAAGTAATGATGGTTCCCCGCGTGCGCCTGTGACGACGGCGGCTCTCAGCCCCTTACGGAAGCAAGGAGACATCAGCAAGGTCCCGACAGTCCCGACAGTTGTGCTTCTACAGGGCCCAAGCGCTCCTCCGATGGCCACGACATCGCATGCACAGGGCTCTAGCACCTCTCCGACAGCCACGTTGGCATGTACATAGGGCTCTGGCTCCTCTCTGCCGGACACGTTAGCATATTGCTACACCCCCCATTGTACACCTGGACCCTCTCCTTACATCTATAAAAGGAAGGTCCAGGGCCCTCGTACGAGAGGGTGGTCGCGCGGGACTCTCTCTCTCTCTCCCTCGCGAACGCTTGTAACCCCCTACTGCAAGTGCATCCACTCTGGCGCAGGACAAAACGAAGCCGCGGTTTTCCCCCCTTTTGTGTTCCGTCTCGCGCCAACCCATCTGGGATGGGGCACGCAACGACAATTTACTCGTCGGTCTAGGGACCCCCCGGGGTCGAAACGCCGACAACTTTGATTTTGCGCACTTATTGTGCTATTCCGGCTGCACCCGTAGGCGACTTTTGCACGGAGGGTCCGGTTGCGCCCTTGGGCGACTTTTGCATGGGTAGTCTTTTGGAGAAGACTTTGATTTTGTGCACTTATTGTGCTATTTCGGTTGTCACCCGTAGGCGACTTTTGCACGGAGGGTCCGGCTGCACCCTTGGGCGTCTTTTGCACGGGTAGTCTTTTGGAGAAGACTTCGATTTTACGCACGTATTGTGCTATTCCGGTTGCACCCTTAGGCGACTTTTGCACGGAGTGTCGCACACGAGGGTAGTCAGCGCTGTCACTCGCGGTGACTTTGGTGTGGTCGAATGCCGAAGACCGTCGATGCGGTCTTTTTCGACATTGGCTTAGTTTTTTGCGAGGGATTTTTGCTTGTATATTACATGGCGCCGCCTCATTAAAAACCTCACCCCCTGGGAGGAAAAGAGTGCAGGCCGGAATAATAATGTTTGGTGAATTACAAGGGCGTGCTGGCCCTGAGGATTCAAACAAAAAATTTGCGAAGATTATCTATATTCCATGAATGTTCCGGGTCTTCGCCAGATTGTGTTGTCAGTCTGTACGCGCTGGGAGACGACTTCGTCTTGACGATAAATGGTCCTTCCCACTTTGGTTCCAGCTTACCTCGTGACTCTGTCCGGGTTGTGCGGACAAGTACGAGGTCCCCTTCGTTGAATTCTCTTGGGACGACTATGTGGTCGCGCCAGGCCTTTGTTTGTGCTTGATATTTGTCGAGGGCCTGCAGGGCGAAGACACGGTCTCCGTCAATGAGGTCTTTGGAAGTTCTCATCGACGTCGGGTACTACTGAAGTGCTTGTCCACGGGGACCCGTGTTTGATTTCCTGTGGAGTCATGGCCTCCGATCCGTATAGCAGGCGAAAGGGGGTGAAACCGGTCGCCCGACACTCAGTCGTGTTCAGTGCCCAGACTGCTTTAGGTAGCAGGTCAGCCCATTTGCCCTTCTTGTCGTCGAGGAGCATTTTCTTGATCGCCGTGAAAATCTTGCCATTGGCGCGCTCCACGACGCTGTTGGATTGTGGGTGGTACACTGAGGCAAAGGCAAGCTTAGTGCCAATGGAGAAGCAGAAATCCCTGAAGTCTTGGCTGTCAAATTGCTTGCCATTGTCAACTGTGAGCTCGGACGGGACTTCGAATCGGCAAACAATGTTTTGCCAGAAGAATTTCTAGGCAGTCTTCGATGTTATCATGGATACTGCCCTCGCCTCGATCCACTTGGTAAAATACTCGACGGCGACGAAGGTGAACTTGAGGTTCCCTTGGGCCGTGGGTAGTGGCCCGACAATGTCCAGGCCCCAGCGCTGAAGGGGCCATGTGTGGCCGATTAGCTTTGTGAATTGCGAAGGGCTTCCCGAGCATGGAGAAAACTTCTGGCAGGCTTCGCATGACCTTGTGACCCGATTTGCGGCGCATATCATGGCGGGCCAGTAGAAGCCTTGACGGATCACCTTTGCAGCTAGGGCCCTAGGCCCTGCGTGAGAGCCGCAAGTCCCGCTGTGGACTTCGCGCAGGATTTGGACGCCTTCGATTTTGGTGACACATTTAACCATGGGTTGGCTGATTCCCTTCTTGTAAAGCTGGCCTTCGATGAGTGCGAAGTCCTGGCTTTGGTGTTTGAGGCGCTTGGCCTCGTTGATGTCGGTTGGATGATAGTACCCCTGCAGGAACAGGGTTATTGGTGCCCGCCAGTTTTCGGTCATAATGAGGTTGACTATGCGGTGGCCCTCTCTGTCATTGGTTATTTGGAGGCCCTCTGGGCTGCGGACGGCTGGCGTGCCGATGACATGGTAGAATATGTCGGAGGGCAGGGCCTCGCCTCTAGCGGCTGCCTTGGCCAATGCGTTGGCCTCCTCATTCTTGGCTCGGTCCACGTGCTGCAAGGTGAAGCCTTTGAATTGCCTCTCGAGACTGCGGATAGCCGCGAGATACCGCATGAGTGCGGGGTCCTTCGCTGCGTAATCTTTCTCGACTTGGCCGACGACTACCTTAGAGTCTGTTCTGATGATACAGGTAGTGACGCCAAATGCCCTTAGCTTGCGAAGGCCGAGGATGACAGCTTCGTATTCTGCTATATTGTTGGTGCATCTGTCAGACTCCAAAGCAAAGTTGAGGCGTGCTGCATATCTGTGCTTGACCCCTATGGGTGAAGTAATGATTGCAGCTGTGCCTGCCCCGCATGGCACCATGCGCCGTCGCAATGGATGGTCCACACCTTCTCTGCGGACGTGTCCGGCTGCGTTATTAGTCCGGTCTAGGTGATGATGAAGTCTGCCAGGACTTGTGACTTGATGGTTGTCCTGGGCTCGAAGGTGATATGGTAGCCGGAAAGCTCGGCTGCCCATTTGGCAATCCGAACATATGCCTCCAGATTTCTAAACAATTCGCCGAGTCCCATGTCTGAGGTGACCCGTACTTTGAACGCTTCAAAATAATGGAGCAATTTGCGCGAAGCCATAACAACTGCTTAGGCGATTTTTTCCAGTTCCGTCATGTTGCATTTTGATGTCGTGAGTACTTCGGAGACGTAATAAACTGGACATTTCCTGATCGTGCCCTCTCTGTCCTGCTCTTGAACCAATGCTACGCTGACCGCATGCGGCATAGCGGCGATGTAGAGCAACAGGGTAGCGAGGGGTTGGGGCTTGTAAGAATCGCCAACTCTGACAGGTGGTGCTTTAATGAAGCGAAGGCTGCCGCTTGCTCTAGTCTCCATGCGAAGTCGTTTGCGTCGCGGAGTGTTTTGAGGAAAGGTAGACTTCGCTCTGCGGACTTGGAGATGAATCTGTTGAGGGCGGCCAATCTGCCTGTCAGTCGTTGGACGTCTCTAGCTAACTGCGGGGGCGTCATGTTGATGATGGCCTGGATTTTGGTCGGGTTGGCTTCGATCCCGCGGTGCAACACCAGGTAGCCCAATATTTTCCCCTGGCGAACGCTGAAGAAGCACTTTTCGGGGTTTAGGCGAAGTCGTGCATCCCACATGTTCGCGAACGTTTCTGCGAGGTCAACCAGATGGTCTTCCTTGCTTCTGCTGGCGACGACGATGTCGTCCACATACGTAAATATGTTTCTGCCAACTTGGCTCTCGAGCACCGTTTTGGTGAGCCGAGAGAATGTGGACCCAACGTTCTTAAGTCCCTCCGGCATTCTGATGAAGCAATATGTGCCGAAGGGTGTTATGAAACTGGTGCCTGCCTTGTCTTCCTCCTTCATATATATTTGGTGGTAGCCAGAGAAGCAATCAAGGAGTGACATGACTTCGCACCCGGCGGCACTATCAACGATCTTGTCGATCCGAGGCAGCGGGAAGTTGTCCTTGGGGCAGGCCTTGTTGAGGCTGGTGAAATCAATGCACATTCGCCACTTGCCACTCTTCTTCTGCACCATTACTATGTTGGCGAGCCATGTAGGGTAGGCGACTGGCTCGATAAAGTTGGCCTCAAGCAAGCGGTGTACCTCGGCCTTGGCGGCTTCTGTCTTCTCATCAGACATCTTGCGCAGCCGCTGCTTCTTTGGCCTCACCGAAGGGTCAATTCCCAAGCTGTGCTCGATGATAGAGCGACTGACTCCGACCAGGTCGAGGGCGGACCAGGCGAAGACATCTTTATTTTTGGACAGACAGGAGAGGAGTCTTGCCTCGACATGCGAAGTGAGGTCTTCGCTTATGATGACTGTTTGCTTGGGCGTTGCTTGGTCGAGGGGAACAGTCTTGGTCCCATCGTTGCTCTGCAGCTGTGCCTTTTCATGCTCTTTGGCGGTTGCGCTGGCAGACTCGGGGACCTCGCGCTGCGCCGTGAGGCAGTGTACGTTCCTTTGCCCAAGAACGAAGTCTCTTTCTATGTTGCGCGCGGCCTGCTGGTTGCCGTAGACTGTGATCGCGCCTTGCGGACCCGGGATCTTCATGCATAGTAAAGTCCGTGAATGGCTGTCTCAAACTTGTTGATGGAGCCCTGACCCATTATGGCATTGTATGGGTACACCATGTCGACGATGTCGAAAGTGACTTGCTCGCTTCGTGCATTGGGTGCTACACCGAAGGAGAGGGGTAGCTCTATTTTGCCGACAGGAAAGGTGCCCTTGCCGCCGAAGCCATACAGTGGGTTGTCCGAGGGTTTGAGCAAGTTGTGGCTGATGCCCATGCGGTCGAAGGCATGGAAGAAAATGATATCCGCCTGGCTGCCGTTGTCAACTAAGACTTTGTGCAGGTCCCAGCCTGCCACGCTGCAGTTGATAACCATGGCGTCGATGTGGGGTGCGCTGCGCAGGTCGACGTCTCGGGCGTCGAAGGTCAATGGCACATGGGACCGCTTTGTCTGCACAACTAGACCGGTGACGGCGACGTGGTTGATGCTGCGGTAGTGGTCCCTCTTCTGTCGCTTCGTGTCGAAGTCGACGCTGGACCCCCCCCCCCCCGGTGATCATATGAATGACTCCGCGATACGGCTGATCGGCGAAGTCTTCTTGTTTTGGTGCTTGGGGTGGTTGGGGTGGTGGATGTTTGGCTATTGCGGGTGTGGAGGTGGGGGTGGGGGAGGTACGATTTGTACCTCCTGGTGGTGTGGGTATGCGTGGTTAGGTGGAAGCTGAGCGGGGCCATGGTTGTATGGTTGAGGGAGTTGTTGATATGTGTGCGCGACAACTCTAGGGTTGTCGGCTGGTTGCGCCCGAGACATCCTGTCTCTGGTGGCCTTCGTCTCTGGGCAGTCCCTTGTAGGGTGCGCGCAGTCTTCGCCGTGGAACAAGCAGTAAAATCTACGCGGCTGCTGCGCCTGTCCCCGACCCCGACCACGAGTTCCGTTGCTGCGGCCCTGTGGGGGATACTCTTGGCGGCGAGGGGCCTCACCAGCGGGGTGCTGGTTGGCGATGTTGTGTACCTGCTGCTGACTGCGGCCGTCCCGACCGGAGTCTGCTTACGAAGGTCTCGTCCACGTACGGCTGGACTGCGGAGGGTCTTTGGGTTTCCTCTAGGACTCGACTTTGCGCTGGTGGAGCTCTTCGGATCTGGCATATTTTTCGAACAGTTGATATAGCTCTTGGAGGTTCTTGGCTGGATCTCTGATGCAGTGGCTGTAAAGAACGCCAGCCCGAAGGCCACTGATGGCGTAGTGAATGGCTATTTGGTCGTCAACCGAAGGCAGTTGCGACTTGAGAGTCAGAAACTTGCGGTAGTACTCCCGTAGAGTCTCTCTTTCCAGCTGCTTGCAGAGTGACAGTTCAGCCAAGGCGTCGGTGTATGGGCGGTACCCTTGGAAGTTGAGCAAAAATTTGTCCCGCAGACTTCTCCAGGAGTCGATGGACAATGGGGGCAACCTGGTGTACCAAGTGAGAGCCGGGCCTTCGAGGGCGATGATGAATGATTTGGCCATCGTGGTGTCGTCCCCTCCGAATGATGCAACGGCGACTTGGTAGCTCATGATATATTGTGCTGGGTCAGTGCTGCCGTTGTACTTGGGGTAGGTCCCCGCCCTGAAGTTGGCGGGCCATGGTGACACTTGCAGGTGCGGCGCCAGGGGACTTCGCTTGTCAAGGTAGTTGACACCTTGGAACGCTGTGGCGTGCGGGATGGGTCCGCGCTGAGGAATGAACAGATCTTCGAATGGCGTGCGCTGTTGGAGGGGTGGGCCTTGTTGCAGACCAAGTTGGCCTTCGCTCTGCATGAGCGCAATCTCTTGCTCAAGCTCCTGAGCCTTCTGCTCCTCGTCGCGTATCATCTGGCGCACCTTGGCCTGCGCAGAGACACGTTGGCGCTTGGCCTCGAGGATCTCCTCTTGCTTATGGAGGTTGCGATTCTTGATGCGCAAGGCCCGCAGCTGTAGCTGTTCCTCTGCTGAAACGCCAATGACTTCGCCATCCTCAGTGGCGTCCACGCCCTCCGGTGGAGCGAAGCCTGGGGGAGGTTGCGGTTGTCCTCCGGAGCTGCAGGTGCGGAGACTGCCTTCGGGTGTGGGTTGTTCATTGCACTGCCTCTTGCTGAGTGCGTCGTCTTCGCAGGCTTCGTGGTGGGTGGCGTCGACAAGGGCCTTGCCCTTTTTCTCGGCCAACAGCGCTGCCTTCGCTGCTTCATCAACGGATGGGGCTGCCTTCGAGCTAGCTCTCTTGGGTGCCATCGCGGGTGGTTTTTTCGTAGCACGAACGGTGGGCGCCAAATGTTGGAACTTGCTCTCCCGAGCAAGATGATCCAACGGGGGAGTGAAAGTAATGCAAACAAGGTTTTAGCTTAGGAAGGCAATTGCTCTGTTAATCTAGCCTCTCAAGGGCACTGTGCGGGGGTATTTATAGGTGCATGAGTACCCAGCGTCTTGGATTAAGGACGCATGTGCCCTCAGGCACCTAGGTCATCCCCGGAATATTCCCATAAAGCAGGGTTACAGACTGTCATTACAGAAAAGCCTCTACAAATCGGGCCCATAATACACTCAGCCGCGCGGGGCCTGTTACAATGGGCCGAATTCCACGTGGGCCTTCGTGTTGGACGAGGACGCGAGACGGGGCGACCTCGTCGTAGGCCTTCGTCTTGCGGCGTGTTGGACGAAGGGTGGAAACTGCCGGTCGCTTCGCCTCTGTTGGTGCGGCGAGATCGGCGAAGGCATCGAGCGAAGGGTAGCGCCTTCGCCTTCACCCCAACAACCTCACCACGGGAACGAGCGGCGGCGCCGCAATTAGGCCCAGTCGCCCCGACCACGCTCGCTGTTGGATCTCGGACGTCCATCCGAGATCTAACGGTCTAGGTTTTATTAGGATCGATCTAATCTCAGTCGCTCGTTGTAGATCTGGCCACTCAGATCTCCCCCTCACTCGCGCCTTGCCGTTGGGGTCGGCCCGATAGTCCTACCTCAGGTCTCTGATGCCCCGAGCCTACCTGTTAGCGCTCGTCGCGCATCCGCACGCGTGCGCTCGTCCGAGGGATCTGATCTCGGTCGTTCATTCACGATTGTGCGGTCGACATGGCTCGATACCCCTTCACGTGTAAATTTGTTAAAGAAACCCTCGACCTTTTAATAATCAACCCGTCCTCTTGTAGTTTAGCGCGTAGACCCATGTTTTCTTATAAATAGACCCCTAGCCTTTTTATTAATCACATAATTAGACCTAGTTTTGTATTTTAAACTTCAAAATTTGTTTATTTCATATCTTTTTCATATGAACTCCAAATTGAGTGATTCAAATTGCAAAATGTTCATAGGAATATGCTCTGTCCAAATAAATTATGTGCATCCACAGTCTGTGCACTTTAATTTTATGTCTAAGCTATTGGTTAGGGTATGTAATAGTTTGTTTATGAAATAAGAAAATAAAAAGGAAAAACCCTAAGGATATTTAGATGTTAATTGTGTGAGATTAATAATATGTCTTGTATGAATTTATCCCTGGTATAATTTTGTGTCTCACTAAAATTAGTGGAACTAAACTAGTGAAAGAGAAATAGGGTCAAACCTTTTCCTAAATGATTTTGGTGGTTGAATGCCCAACACAAATAATTGGACTAACTAGTTTGCTCTAGATTATATGTTCTACAGGTGCTAAAGGTTCAACACAAACCAATAAAAAGATCTAAGTTAGGGTTAAAAAGAAAGGAGCAAAAGAAACCGAAGAGAACCCTGGTCTGGCGCCACCGGACAGTGTCTGGTGCACCAGGGGCGATCGACTCAAACTCTTCACCTTCGGGTTTCTGGAGAGCCGCTCTGCTATAATTCACCGGACTGTCCGGTGTGCCAGCGGAGCAATGGCTAGGGAGCGCAACGGTCGACTCCAACGGTCGCCTGCAACGTGAACAGTGCACGGACAGTTTGCGCAGAGTCAAAGCAGCGCCAGAAGGCGTACCGGACAGTGAACAATGACTTTCCGGTGCGGCACCGGACTGTCTGGTGCCCCAAGATGTCAGAGCTCCAACGGTCGAAACCGTTAGAACCCTGACGGTTGGGTGACGTGGCTGGCGCACAGGACTGTGCCCGGTGGCGCACCAGACTGTCCGGTGCGCCCATCGACCACAACCTCCCCAACGGTTGGTTTGGTGGTTGGGGCTATAAATACCCCCCAACCACCACCACTCCAAGAATCCAAGTTTTTCAAACATCTCATTCAATACAAGAGCTAGTGCAATCAATACAAGACACAATTCAATAGAATCAAAGCCTCTCCAAGTCCCAAATCCACTCGAAACAAATAGTGACTAGAGAGAGAGAGAGTTTTTGCTCGTGTTCTTGGATCGCTTTCTTCTTCCTCATTCTTGTTCTCAAGACACTTGTAATCAAAGCAAGAGACACCAAGTTGTGGTGGTCCTTATGAGGGGTCTAAGTGACCCATTTGATTAAGGAGAAAGCTCACTTGGTCTAAGTGACCATTTGAGAGAGGGAAAGGGTTGAAAGAGACCCGGTCTTTGTGACAACCTCAACAGGGACTAGGTTTGCAAGAACCGAACCTCGGTAAAACAAATCACCGTGTCACTCGCTTTATTTCTTGGTTGATTTGTTTTTGCCCTCTCTTTTGGACTCGAATTTATTTCTAACGCTAACCTCGGCTTGTAGTTGTGCTTAAAGTTTGTGAATTTCAGTTTCCGCCTATTCACCCCCCCCCCTCTAGGCGACTTTCAATTGGTATCAGAGCCCGGTACTTCATTAAGAGTCTAACCACTCAAAGTGATGTCGGGAGGATCCACCAAAAGGGAGATGGAAACGGCCACAAGCCATGGGAAGGCTCCATCAAGGGAGTCCGACGCCAAAGGAAGGGAGGAATCACCTCCCCGCGGCAAGTCGCACCAGAGTGGCGACAAGAAGAAGAAAATGAAAAAAGTGGTCTACTACGAGACCGATTCTTCGTCGCCCTCCACCTCCGGCTCCGACGCACCGTCCGTCACTTCTAAGTGCCATGAGCGCAAGAAGTTTAGTAAGATCCCCTTACGCTATCCTCGCATTTCCAAACGCACTCCTTTACTTTCCGTCCCATTAGGCAAACCACCAGTTTTTTACGGTGAAGATTATTGTATGTGGAGTGATAAAATGAGGCATCATCTAACCTCACTCCATGCTAGCATTTGGGACATTGTTGAGTTTGGAGCGCAGGTACCATCCGTGGGGGATGAAGGCTACGACTCAGACGAGGTTGCTCAAATCCGGCACTTCAACTCCCAAGCCACTACTATACTCCTTGCCTCTCTATGTCGAGAGGAGTATAATAAGGTGCAAGGGTTCAAGAGTGCCTAAGAGATTTGGGATGTGCTAAAGACCACACACGAAGGAGATGAGGTGACCAAGATCACCAAGCAGGAGACGATCGAGGGGGAGCTCGGTCGATTCATCCTCAACCAAGGAGAGGAGCCACAAGCCATGTACAACCGGCTCAAGACCTTGGTCAACCAAGTGCGCAACCTCGGGAGCACCAAATGGGATGACCATGAAATGGTCAAGGTTATTCTAAGATCACTTGTTTTTCGTAATCCTACACAAGTTCAATTAATTTGTGGTGATCCTAGATATAAGCTAATGTCTCCTAAGGAGGTTATAGGAAAGTTTGTGAGCTTTGAGTTGATGATCAAAGGCTCCAAACAAATCGTCGAGCAAGGCGGCACCTCCACACCCGAGGTGCAACCCGTCGCATTCAAAGCGACTGAAGAATAGAAAGAAGAGTCTACATCAAGTAGGCTCCCCATCGACACCTCCAAGCTCGACAACGAGGAAATGGCGCTCATCATCAAGAACTTCTGCCAAATCCTCAAGCAAAGGAGGGGGAAGGATTACAAACCCCGCTCCAAGAAAGTGTGCTACAAATGTGGTAAGCCCTATCATTTTATTGCTAAATGTCCATTATCTAGTGATAGTGACAGGGGCAACGACAAGAAGGGAAAGAGGAAGGAAAAGAAAAGATACTACAAGAAGAAGGGCGGCGATGTCCATGTATGTCGGGAATGGGACTCCGATGAGAGCTCCACTGACTCCTCCTCCAACGAGGACGCCGCCAACATCGCCGTTAACAAGGGCCTCCTCTTCCCAAACGTCGGCCACAAGTTCCTCATGGCGAAGGACGGCAAAAAGAAGAAGGTAAAATCTAGAGCCTCCACTAAATATACAACATCTAGTGATGAGGGTAGCTTTAGTGAAGATGAGGATGATTTGCTTAGTCTTTTTGCCAACCTTAACATGCAACAAAAGGGAAAACTAAATGAATTGATAAGTGCTATTCATGAGAGATGAACTCTTGGATAGCCAAGAGGAATTCCTTGTTAAGGAAAATAAAAAGCATGTTAAGGCAAAGAATGCTTATGCTCAGGAAGTAGAAAAGAATGAAAATTTGACTAAGGAGCTTAGCATTTGCCATGACACCATTTCCAACCTTAGGAATGAGAACGATAATTTATTTGCTAAGGTTGAAAAATCAAATGTTTGTCATGATTCAATTGTCAATCTTAAAATGATAATGCTAGTTTAATTGTTAAGATTGATAAATTGAATGAATCAATTTCTAGCCTTAAAATTGAAAATGCTAGTTTAATTTCAAAGGCTAAGGAATTGAATGTTTGCAATATTTCTATTTCCAACCTTAGAGACGAGAATGCCATGTTACATGCTAAGATTGATGAATTAAATGCTTGCAAACACTCTACATCTAGTGTTGATCATGTTACTATTTGTACTAGATGTAGAGACATTAATATTGATGCTATTAATGATCACATTGCTATGATTAAACAACAAAATGATCATATAGCTAAACTAGATGCTAAAATTGCTGAGCATGAACTAGAAAATAAAAAAATTAAATTTGCTCATAGCATGCTTTATAATAGGAGACGCCCTAGCATTAAGGATGGCGTTGGCTTCCAACAGGGAGACAATGTCAAGCTTAATGCCCCAAGAAACTGTCTAATTTTGTTAAGGGTAAGGCTCCCATGGCTCAGGATAACGAGGGTTACATTTTATATCCTGCTGGTTATCCTGAGCACAAGATTAGGAGAATTCATGCTAAGAATACTCATTCTGTTTCCCATCATGCTTTTATGTATAACAATGAGGCTTCTAGCTCTAGGCATTCTACCCATGCTAAAATGCCTAAAAATAAATCTTCTGTTGCATCAAATGATCATAACATTTCATTTAAAACTCTTGATGCTGCTTATGTGCTTACTAACAAATCAGGCAAAGTAGTTGCCAAATATGTTGGGGGCAAACACAAGGGCTCCAAGACTTGTGTTTGGGTACCCAAGGTGCTTGTTTCTAATGTGAAAGGATCCAAAACCGTTTGGGTACCTAAGAACGAGGCCTAATTTTTTTTTGTAGGTTTATGCATCCGGGGGCTCAAGCTAGATCATTGATAGCGGATGCACAAACCACATGACAGGGGAGAAAAAGATGTTCTCCTCCTACGAGAAAAACAAAGATCCCCAAAGAGCTATCACATTCGGGGATGGAAATCAAGGTTTGGTCAAAGGACTTGGTAAAATTGCTATATCACCTGACCATTCCATTTCCAATGTTTTTCTTGTAGATTCTTTAGATTATAACTTGCTTTCAGTTTCTCAATTATGCAAAATGGGTTACAACTGTCTTTTTACGGATATAGGTGTTACTGTCTTTAGAAGAAGTGATGATTCAGTAGCATTTAAGGGAGTATTAGAGGGTCAGCTATACTTAGTTGATTTTAATAGAGCTGAACTCAATACTTGCTTAATTGCTAAGACTAATATGGGTTGGCTCTGGCATCGCCGACTAGCCCATGTTGGAATGAAGAATCTTCACAAGCTTCTAAAGGGAGAACACATTTTGGGACTAACAAATGTTCATTTTGAAAAAGACAGGGTTTGTAGCACATGTCAAGCAGGGAAGTGAAAGTTGCCTAGAGGGGGGGTGAATAGGCAAGTTAAAACTTTTTCAACAAAAACTAGAAGCAAACTGGGTAAAACTGAATTGATCTCGAAATTCACCCAGTTAACTTTGGAAATGATATGTTCTAGTTGATCCACAGGGTTCAAAGTAGTAGATCTGAGAAGGGCACTTCTCAAAATCCACACACCAAGAAGATATAAACAAATCTTCCACGCAATGGTGAGAGAACGAAGAACACAAACAAACACAATGAGCAAGAACACAAGAGACCCAAGATTTATCCCGAGGTTCGGTCACACCACCAAGGTGCCCTACTTCCTCGTTGAGGCACCCACAAAGAGCCGGGTCTCTTTCAACCCTAATCCTCCCTTTGCCGACCACAAAGGTCAAGCCCACACAATAATCTTTGCTCAAACGAGCGAGTAATACAAACTTTCTTGTGGTCTTCCACAAGATTTGGAGACTCACAAGAGACACCTAGTCGTCTAGGAGCTAGAAGCTCCAAGAGTAATGAATCCACAAAGAACTCGATGTAGTACCAAAGCTCAAATCAAGAAGAGCAAGAGAGATTTGGAGATGAAGCACAAAAACCGCAGCTCTCAAACTCACTCAAAGATTTCTCTCCAGAGATTTGAATTGGGAGAGGCAAGAGGTGTGTGAGAGAGAGTGGGAGGTGTTTCTCAGGTTGGGAATGAAGTTTTGTGCGTGCTCTACTGTGGGGAAGAGTGTGGGAGGTGTATATAAAGGTGCTCCCAAAAGCTGGTGGCCGTTGGGGAAATCTGACTGAAATTCGGTTGAACCGGTTTCAAATTCGGTTGAACCGGATTCCACCAGTCGGTTTTCGGTTCACTAGCGGACTCAGCCGGAGACTGGACCGGACTCAAATTCGGTTGAACCGGTTTCAAATTCGGTTCAACCAGTTTCAAATTCGGTTGAACCGGATTCAAAATTCGGTTCAACCGGTTTCAAATTCGGTTGAACCGGATTCAAAATTCGGTTGAACCGGTTTTCCAAAAAACTGCACATGACTTTTTCTGACAGGACTGACTGGCAGACTGGCAGTGACAGAGGGGAACAGTGCAGAAACCGGTTGAACCGGTTTTAGGTCCGGTTGAACCGGTTTTTGAACTGTTGCACAGATTTTGAGAAAACCGAAGTGAAACCAGGGTAAAATGGAAGTTTTAGATCAAGGATTTTGAGCTTTAGTACCAACACCAACCTTCTTTTTGGATCCCCCTTGATAGTATGACGATTCCTATACTCAAGTTAAATAAAATATAATTAAGTAAACTCCTTGAGTAATTGGTGTCTCATGTGTGATTTCTCCATGGTGTTGCTTCATAAAGATCACAAACATCTTTGTCTCACCTTTTGAAGCAAACACAAACCGAGCCTGTGACTTGTGCCATTTCACCATATATGAGTTCAAATCATGGCTTCAAGTCACCTTACTGATGCATCAACATATTGTAACTCTTCATAGCTGATTAGTTCATCGACTTAGTGCAAGTACTCTCTTCTTCACCTTAGCCATGGTACCTCGGTCTACAAGCCGTCGCTTGGCCTTCACCTTCGCTTAGTTCCTCGAAGCCCTTTCCTTGCTATCTTCACCATATCAAGCCATTCTTGAGTCACATCCTATTGAGCATCCATTGAGAGAATCATTTCTTCAATATTGTGAACCTTGCTTGAATGTCATCTAGATATAACTGCTAAGATCAATCAAGCTCTAGTTTGATTCTCATATATTCATATATGGACTAATAGTAATATGGTCAAGCCAATTCACGATTCCTCATATCTTATTCACTTTGGCTTGACCAATCCTCTTAATCACTTCAACCTCTAATATGATCATATTTATGCATAGTGATTCCTCAGGACTTGTCCATATATTCAAACCAATATAGAGACCATATTATATTCATTTGCATTGTCTCACTGGTTATTTGACCTTGTGTTGAACCTTGTTCACTGATCATTATACACTATTCAAGTATGTTCATCATACTGAATTTCCTGTTCAACACTTAGCAAACTTGTTAGACCTTTAAATGTGTTGTTATCCAAATCACCAAAACTCACAAAAGGGATGAATGCACTTTCAATCTCCCCCTTTTTGGTGATTGATGACAACACATTTAAAGCTTACATAAGATTTGATAAATAAGATTTTGAATCCTATGATATAGTTTCCTCCCCCTAAATATGTGCATTTCATAAAATATCAATTTTGTACTCAAATGCCAAAACCACATATTTGGGTCAAAGAGTGATGACAACTTATATCATACTATTCATAGGGCGCTTTGTGTCATAAATAAACGTGATGCTCATGACATAGAATGCACTAACAAATTTTCTACATCTTATGTTTTTCTTATGATTCCCCCTTTGTTAATTATACTCCCCTTTTCAAAAGTCTTCTAACACTTAGTTACATAGGACTAAAGGTAAGCTTTAAATGCACAATTTCTCCCCCTTTGTCATAAATCTCCAAAAAGGATACAAAGGATATAAAGGGAAGAAATTATGATTAATCAAGATTTGAACACACTATCATGAAAAGGGTCCTTATATGGCACAAAGGTAATGGAGAAGTGTCATAAGTGATGTACCTTTGCGTTTTACCTTTTCAAAGGGGTGTTCCACACTTGTGTTGTATTTAGAGTTCATTTTGCAATCTCTTGTTGACATAATTGTGACATAGGTCCAAGATATCAAATGAATATTGTCATACTAATTGAAAGATAAATCTTGATACCTGGAGTCTAGATGTCACCTAGCATTTTCTTATCATAACAAGAGGCAGCATAAAATTGCACAAGTATGAATTATACAACTAGTGATCATGTACGAAAAATATCAATTGAAAGCCACCAATTGATACAATTTGATAGATAATCAGATCACCAATTGCATATTACACTAAGTTCTCCTCAAGTTTTAGTGCACACATATATATGAATTCAATTGATACCTGTTGAGAGTACTTATTTGCAACTTAAAGTACCATTGGCATAAAAGGAGTATCAATTGAACATAATCATGTAACATAAGAAACATGGCACTATTTAATCAATTAAGTTCTAGACAGGAGAATCTATAAGCTATGCTACTTCAGATATTTGTAATCCAAAAAGATGTGATACATATTTACCAATTTTAGATGACGTTGGAGTGGCATATACAAGAGAAACTCATTCTCTTATGAAATGTATAGAAGATACATTTATTGAAGCAAAGAATCTTTGATACCCATCAAAATTTGCAGTGGAAGCGATTGTCTTTGCTTGAAGATTCCTTTCTAATTTGAGACTACACACATAATAGACTTGAAAATGAAGTTAGTCTCAAAGATTCAAATTATAGACCATTCTCCCCCTAAATGTGTGCATACAAGTGATGAATACTTGTTTTACCTTATGCACTTGGAATTGTGAGGTCAGGGGATTAAGTTCTACAATTTGAACCTTGGTACAAATAAAGTATGAAAATATGAAATTGCACCAATTGAAGGAATTACTCATAATCAAAAGGTATACTAATAGACATGATATACAATATTTTAAGCCAAGATTCTTGAGAAGTTAGCATGTTTGACTCATACCTCACTAAGATGACTTAAGACAAACTTATGACATCACCACAAGAGGTATTAATCAAATATCTAGAGATTCTATAATCATCACCACTAGTGCAACCTTATGGTGAGACTTAAGATATTGCATATACATGCACACACTAGCATGTAAGAGCCTAGATACAAAAAATGTAATACAATAGTTCATGGAGTGACACACCTTTGTTCTACGCCACATGGTCTCCATTATAATCATGAATTTCCATCTTAGCCATATAAATATGTCACTACATCTTCATTATTTGGTTGACAAAAAGTGTAACTCCCTTCTTGAATCACTATGATTTCTTTTCTCTTTATGATTTCATCCAACCAGGCAATCTTGAACTTCATTCATCTTGGCATGGTTCAATCATACATGATATGAGACCCATTGAAACTCAATGATTGAAATAACCAAGACTCTTATATCCGCAGATTTTGAATCCATCTTGAAAGCACTTGGAAGGACCTTGTTCAAACACTGAGAAAAGAGAGCATTAAAAACACATGGGAAGGTTTCACAAATGATGGTCCTTATATGTGGATGGCAAATGAATCATCATTATTGAAACCCAAAAGGATAGACTAAATTCATTTAAATTAGTGCACACATATAGTTGATGTCAAAGTTATATGCACTATTGAACATTTTATATTGCAAGGAATTTAACCTATACTATGGTACATCCCACTAAGGATAGAATACTAAAACAACTGAAGGAGAGGAAGTTTTCATACCTTGGCCTCTTATCAACTTCTTCTTACTTTAGTTGAATAGTATCCTTTAAGCTTGTGATTTATCCAATTTAAAACAAGCACCATCTCTTAACATAGATTTTCTATGGATAAACTCAACACAAGAGATGACATTAGTAGCACAAGCACTAGTTTCTTATTTAGCAACCCTATATATGTGGAAGGCAGGTGAGTTGCTAAAAATAAAGAAACCTCATAATATGGACTAAATTTCTCTTAATCCCTTATACACAATACATTATTGAATGACATAGATTTAGATATGCATGGTTATTCAATGAAGTCCAAAGGTCTAATTTAAGCCATATTATGGTGAGTGTCTAATATGGAAGAATCAAATCCAAATTAATTAGAGAGAGATAATACATCACATAGTTTTGAATTATTGATCATATGATAAGATTCATTTTTCTTCCAATTGGACCTTTATTTCATAAATCAACAACTGATGTATGTCCTCAGGTGCTTCTTCTTCCTTAGTGGCTACACAAGTCTCAAAGGAGATAAGATTTTAAAAAATATGCACTTGAGATTCAGTTGTTACCACCGTTGCTACTATCTCCAAATATGATTTATACATTCATTATCGAACACCCAACTTGATCCATTGAAGGAGTGATCCTGCAAAACAAGTTTAAGCTTCATATCTTGGTACCCAATTTGAATTAGGTCCTTTGAGATTAGTAGTAAGAGCCTTGAGTACCCACACAATCCTTATTGTGGCCTTTCTCTTTGTGTAGGCACCCACATATACTTGACAACCATCTTACATGGTTTCAAGTCAATATTTAATCACACAGATAAAAGCAAGAGTTAAGAATAGGAGCATTTTCTCCTTTTCTTGATACATCGTTGTGTTGCCTTCTTGATGATGAACCTAGCTTGACCTTGGGTGCACCTAGCTTATCAAGGTTAGTCGCATAAGCATTCATAACATGAAGACAAGTTATGCATGGAATTTACAACTTAGTGATCTAATTCAATGTGAAGCATATGGATACCGATTTAAGTAGATTTCTAAGATATGAAAATATGGGTTTCCAAATTTTAGAGAGTATGGATCACTAATTGTACCTTTTACAGTTTAAAAATCATATCCATGTTAGTGCATATGTATGTCATGAATATCAACAAAAAGATTCTTATGCACTTTTAGATTTAACGATAAGGGAATTTTAAACTGTATCAAGAGTAGCTATTTAGAAAACAAAGATTACAATCCATATGAATGAGATACAAATTTACCATTTTGGATTGTCTTAGTATAGCTTACTCAAGGGAAACTTATTCTCTACGACACAAGATATATATAATGTGCTCCCACTAGATATGTGCATCAAGTATTTGAATGACTTATCAAATGCACTTTTCATTCAATGAAGATTCTCAAGAGGAGTACATTACATATATTGGTCAAGGCATGAAAAATTTGCAATGAATTAACTTATGCCTAAGAATACTTACCACCATATAGAATGTACCATTTGTTATATCAATTGAAAGATCTTACTATATGATATGGTGTCATCTAAGTATTCTTCTTTTCTTCAATTGTGGAGACTTCCTTCTTTAGCTTGTTATCTCTTTTCCTTTTAAAACTAGTAAAAAAGCACTTTGAAAAGAGGTATTAGTAGTACAATGAAGGATTTAATGAATGATGATATTTATATATGAATGTCAAATAAATCATCATTTATGAGGCATAAAGGCATAAATTAAATTCCTTTTAAGTCAATGCACATGTATGAGTGAATTAACAATATGCACCAATTTACAAATTTAATCCAAAAGGAATTTAACCTTCATATTGACATTTCTTTTCATAAAATAGATTATTACTAATTGAAAGTATGCCACTTGAAAGGAACTACTATTGATCAACTACCAATTGAAGCAATTAGTTCCATACCTTTGCCTTGAGCATTCCTAATCTTTCTTTTGGGTGAAGATTAACCTTTAAAGCTTGTGATTTTACCAATTGAAAGAGCACAATCTCTACTTATGAATTTCATGAAATAGCTTAAAAGAGATTGCATTAGTAACACAAGCAATAGTTTCCTATTTAGCAACCTCTAGTATATGAATGACAAGAAGGTTACTAAAATAAGGAAACCTCATGATATGAACTAAATTACCCTTACAAGCATTATGCATAACATCAATTAAAAAAAGATGAAAGTAGCATGATTATTTAATTAAGTTTATAGGGCAACTCTAATTCATAACATGGTGAGTGATTAATGGAGAAGACTCAAAACCAATTTAAACAAGAATGAATACATCACATAGTATTGGTTCGATCTTCTTTGAATGTTGAATGGCACACTCCATTTGGGAAACACATTCTCATGTTGTGAGACTACATAAACACTTAGATAGAAACATTAGCCTCACAACTCTAGTCATATAGAGAATTCCCCATTTGGTAAGTGCTATAAGAATTTGAATTTCTTACTTAGCACTCTATTCATTTAAGAACATGGGATAATCCTCTTTATGTCTAGGTCATGGCAATAACACGATAATTAATTTGAAATATGCCACAAGATACATATAATCAATTTAAAGCATGTAGATTGTCACAATATAAAAATATGAACTTGCAATCTACCATATAATTAGATCCTTTCCAAAGCAAGGTAAAATCTCTTAAGTTCATTCTCAAGTGCTTCATTTTTCCTATGTGGCTACAAAAGACACAAAGGAATATACCAATTAAAAGCAATGTGCACTTAAGAATTAATTGTTACCATCCTTTGGATATCACTTGGTTGTAGGCCTTTTGCTTGATTCCCACAAAGGTTAATCCTTATTCCCTACAACACAAGTTCTTGCTAGAGATGAATATGAAGTTAGTGATATAACAACTCAATTCATCTTTGGGTCAATCTTAAAGGATAGACAATGTAAGATTGATAGCTTGAGATAAGAATTGAGTTAAACCGCTCAAGCACCCCCAAAGCTTCATATCATCTCTGGGTACCTGCAAAACTTATTAAGTACATTTTGGTACCCATTTTTGGATGGGTCCACCAAGGTTAGCTAATAAGTACTTAGGCACCCAAATGGCCTTTGTGCTAGTTTTAGGTGAACTAATTACCTTTCTAGCACAAATGTCATTTTTGGGTCTCCTAAGCGAATATGAATGAATTGACATGGTAGGCTTAGGATACTTACTCATGGGACAATCCTTGCATAGGTGTCCCTTTCTTCGGCAAGTGTAGCAAATCTGATTTTTAATTTTGCAAGACTCCTTCTTTCCTTGCTTCTTGTTTGCTACATGGTTAGTGAGCCTCTTTCTTTCTAAAGTTAAGCCACTATCCTTTGTGTAGGGACATGACTTAATCTCATGTCCCTTCTCATGACATTGATAACACTTTCTAGCGCATCTTCTCTTATTTGGAAGAGTGACTTGTTTGTTACCTTGTGTGGAGCATGTTGGGGACTTGTTCTCGAATGCTTCGGATTAAGAACAAGGCAACACAAGAAATGTTAAACGTTAAAGCCCTTCGTCCTTTGAAGCATTATTTCCCTTAGGACATAATGATTTTCGGACGAAGGTTATGAAGGACATACCTTCATAAATTCAACATATAATAATGAAGAAGGAATCATATGAGACACAAAAGATAGCATAAACCATTATGTATTATTATCAACTCATTTCTGTATTATTATTATAGAAAAGTAGAAATAATATCAAATTACAAATGTACCTTCGGCTCGAAAGAAGGCGAAAGTATGAGCGTGACACAAAAGCAAATGCCAAGTCCGTGTCCGCAGTACGGGGGTACTGTTTACCTATTTATAGGCACGGGACACAGCCCATATAAAATTACATCCATGCGCTTTACATTTGATAGTAATTCTATAGTAATCCACCGAGGTCTGAATAGCCTTTTTATCTTTAAGTCGGTTTCCTTTTCTGCTACCACGCCGAAGCTTTCCTGCTCACATCTTCGGCGCTATATCAACCTTCGTATTATTTGGGCTTCTCCTACTGTGATATCGACTCGAGTCCGAAGATACCTGTTCACACATTATACTCCAGAAACACTGTTAAATCTTGTTTTTGAGGACCTTCGGAAGCCGAAGGCCCCCAACAGTAGCCCCTCGCAATATTAATTTGTTAGAATAATAAATTTAGATTGCGACATGGACGAAGGCCTTAAGCCGAAGGTCCGAAAAAACACCTTCCCTTTGCTAGAATAGCAACATTCACTGACAAGCGGGGTCTTTCAATTTTCAACGCACTGGGCGTATAAATAAGAGCATACCGCGAGCTCATTTGGTACGCTCTCTTGCCATCTGCTCTTGCTCACTCAAATTTTAGCTCTTGCGCACCAAGGCTTGCTTAGCTTTTTAAGTTTTTAAGCTTCGGCGTTGAAAACAGTTTTTTAGTGTTTCCGAAGATGTCTGAAGATAAGAAGGCTGCTGCCGAGATGAAGCTGAGTCTCTCTGAAGAGAAAAACCTGGGGTTTCTTATAGCAATGTCGAAGACCAATACAGAAAAAATCACCAAAGAGATTTTAGAAGGTTTGTCTGAAGATACTGATGACAGCGACAGTTATGATGTGGATAGTGGTGGTGAAGACTCCGAAGATCGCCCTTGGCGACCAAGCCATGCGGTTTTCGACAAATCAAGTATCAAAGAAAATCATCTTGTCAACATGAGGGGAAGATATTTCCGGGACTTGTCCGTTGTGAGGGCCGACGAAGGAGAAAAGACTTGTCCGAACCCTGAAGAAAATGAAGTCGTAGTGTACCGAAGCTTTTTGAAAGCTGGACTTCGATTTCCCCTGAGCAACTTTGTCGTAGAGGTGCTGAAAATATTTGAAGTCTATCTTCGCCAACTTACCCCCGAAGCAATCATAAGGCTGAATATCTTCGTGTGGGCCGTGAGAAGCCAAGGTCTGGAACCTGATGCGAAAAGTTTCTGCAACATACACGAATTATCATACGAGACAAAACCCTGGGGTAAGGAACAGTATCACAATAATTTTGGCTGCTACAGTTTCGTTTCTCGGTCTGGGTCAAGCTGTCCCGTGCCAACCTTTCGGAAGAGATGGCCCGGCGACTGGATGACAGAATGGTTTTATGTGAAGAATGACCTGAAAACACGGGAAGATATTAAAGGTATAATTATGCGCCCTATTTGGCAAAGCTTCGGCCTGCGGAGGCCGAAGGTTAAAATGAATGAAGCTGCCGAAGAATGCCAGAGAGCCTTCGGAGTTATTTGTTCTTTTATTGGAACGAGAGATTTGGTCCAAGAGCATATTGCCTTCAGAGTATGGCCGCTCGCGGAAAAATGGGAAATGCCACAAGAGACTATAAAGGAGGCTGACGAAGGTGGACTTATCAGGCTGAAGTATACTTTCAAATTCGGAGACAAATTCGTAGAGCCAGATGATGACTGGCTAAAAAGCATTGAAAATTTAAGTGATGAACTACTTGGGGCTTATTCGAAGGCCAAAGATACTGCATTGTCAGCAGCCTTCGGAGGCCGGAAAAAGAAAAGACTGAACCGAGTGTTTGACGCAATCGGGTTCGTCTACCCTGACTATCGTTATCCCATACGAGGGCAGAAAAGAAAAGGCACGACTTCTGCGAAAGAAGAAGCTGCAGCTGCTCCTAGTGAGCCAGCACCGAAAAGAAAAAGGATAAAGGTCCTCACACATCGGCCGCGCTATATTGAACCAGCCTCGGTGCCTGAGTTCACCGGAGAGACCTCTTCGGCCACCGAGGCTGAAGAGCCAACCTTGCTGCCAGAAGTCGCAGAAATGGCCGAAGCGCCAACAAGAACAGAATTGGAAGAACCAAAGATTTTGTTACCAGAAACCAAAGAGATGGCCGAAGCGCCATCGACAGAAAAAAATGGAAGAAGCAAAAGGATCAACTGAGGGATCAAAAATATCAGAAGTTTTAAGTCCTTCAACAAATGTTGAGACAATAAAAAACCAAAAGGGTCCAGCGGTGACTCCGAAAAGAAAAAGAATGGTCAATGTGCTAGATGTTCTGGAGACAATTAAGTCCTCAAGCACAACTCCGAAGAAGACTGTTGAAACTTTCGAAGCGAAAACTGAAATTTTTGATACTAAGGCTCCAAAGCAAGGAACTGAGGCTGAAGCTGGGCCCTGAGAGCCCACGAAGGTAAAATCCTTGGAAACCGAGGAAGAAAAAATGACGGAGCCAATTCTTGTTGAAGAAATCAGTGTTGTTGCCCCCGAAGCATCCCCCAAAGTCCTTGATTATATTGTTCGACATGCTTCGGGGAAAAAATTATCAGAAAAAGAAAAGCAAGAGGCCCAGCTTTACGCCCAAAAACTGAAGTATCCAAAGGGGGCGTTAATATTCAACGGCAGCGGAGAAGAAGACTTCTTGTATTGTCTCCCTGACAACAAGGAGATTTCTGTCTGTTGGGAGATGAGCAAGAGCTTCGGATTCCCAACACTAGAAGACGGGCTCTCGGTGCTGTCGAAAAACGAACTGGCCGACAGCCTGGCGTACAATAGCTTAAAGGTGCAAAAAATGAGATCTTTGTATTTTTTTCTTGAGACCAAAATTTTTCGTTTGCTTAAATTTATTGACGCACACACATTTTTCTTTGCAGGGCCTTATACTTAGCAATGCCCTCAGGGCCCAAAAAGATGCCGAAGACGAAGGGTGTGTTATAGCCCTGAGCAACCTTCGTTCCGAAGTAATTGAACTAAGGAACGAAGGTCTCGAAAAAGATAAAATATTACATTCATTGATAAATAGAATAAAAGAAGACGAAGCTACTTTTAAAGGTCAAGCTGAGGCTCAGAAGCGTGAAATTGAAGATCTTCGAAAACAACTGGCCAGAGCTAAAGAGGAACGCATACTTGAAGAAACGAAGCGAGAACTTAGCGACCAATGGGCAAATCATTTAGAAGGAACTGTTGAAGAGCTTCGTTCGTCCAAGAAAAGATGCTATGATAAATCTATGGAGTGTGTTAAGAAGATGAAAGCTAGCTTCGCCAGCGTCGGCGCATTCTCGAGCGAAGAAAACTTTACAAGAGGCAACCCCGAAGGTCCCATCGAATGGATTAATCACGAAGCTGAGGCCTTTGAGGAAATTTTAAATAGCCGCGGAGACATATGTGCTTTCTCGGGTGCCAGGGGGATTGCCACCATTTTGGAGAAAAAGGGCTGCGAGCATGTAAAGATTTTAGCGCAATCCGAAGCTACCTTGTCCTTCGAAGATGCAAAAGATCCTTCAGCCGAAGCTACCTTGTCATGAGCTTTGGCTTTCTTCTCTTGATGTTTGCTCATGTCCTTCTTGGAAAGCTTGATATTCTTTTGAAGGGGTTTTGTGCATGCTACTATTGTCCCCTTCTCAAGCTTTTTCACCATATTATCACGGTTATCTTGAGAAGGTTGAGCATGACACTTTCCCTTCAATTGAATCAAGCTCCTTTTTAGCCTCTCATTTTCTTCCTTGAGCTCATTGTTTTCTTTTGCATAGGAAACATTACTTGTTCCTGAAAGTTTTAGCTCAATGGAAGATTGGCTTTCTTGAGAGCAACATTTGTTAGCACATGATAATATAGTTTCTGTTTGAGTACATGTGCATAAGTGAGGTTGATATGATTTCAAATTAGTTAACACAACCTCATGAGCCATTTCTAACATGATATGTGAATCCATAAATTTATTATGAGAGTACATAAGCATATCATGTTTTTCCTGCAAAGCTACATTTTCAATATTTATCTTTTCTATTGTGTTCTTGAGCATAGCATTTTTATTTTCTAATTGAGCAATATATGATGAATGATGAACAACTTTAATTTGCTCAATTGAAATGTCTTCATACCTTTGGACCAAATCATCATGAGAGCACTTTAGCTTCTCATGCTCTTTGGTCAACTTCTCCAAGTCTTTGATTTTTTCGATGAGGATATCTTCTTGCTTATGAAGCATTTTCTTTTGTTCTTCTGCTCTTTTCATGAGTTTGAGCAAGCTCATCTGGTTCTTCTTGCTTAGTTGAGCGAAGACTTTTTGAAGATCATACTCATCTTCACTATTACTTTCATGCTCCTCCTCATCCTCACTTTCGCTTTCACTGTCACTCTCATTAGCAACAAAGCACATATGAGAAGTGGATTTGAAAGACGAACCTTGTGAAGAGGTGGATTCGTCGTTTGGTCTCCATCGATCATTTTCTTCTTCAATTTTGTTCTTCGCCTCATCTTCCTTCATTTTGAGGAACATCCTTTCGGCGATTCTCATGGCAAGATCTATTGCCCTAGGATCAACATCTGCACCAAAAGATGAAGTCGAGACAATCTCAACTTTTTCAAGCTTAGAAGCACTTTATTTCTTAGACCCCCCGACATGATCTTTTTCCTCACGCGGTTAAGCGTTAGAACGAGGATTAGGCTCTGATACCAATTGAAAGTTGCCTAGAGGGGGGTGAATAGGCAAGTTAAAACTTTTTCAACAAAAACTAGAAGCAAACTGGGTAAAACTGAATTGATCTCGAAATTCACCCAGTTAACTTTGGAAATGATATGTTCAAGTTGATCCACAGGGTTCAATGTAGTAGATCTGAGAAGGGCACTTCTCAAAATCCACACACCAAGAAGATATAAACAAATCTTCCACGCAATGGTGAGAGAACGAAGAACACAAACAAACACAATGAGCAAGAACACAAGAGACACAAGATTTATCCCGAGGTTCGGTCACACCACCAAGGTGCCCTACTTCCTCGTTGAGGCGCCCACAAAGAGTCGGGTCTCTTTCAACTCTAATCCTCCCTTTGCCGACCACAAAGGTCAAGCCCACACAATAATCTTTGCTCAAACGAGCGAGTAATACAAACTTTCTTATGGTCTTCCACAAGATTTGGAGACTCACAAGAGACACCTAGTCGTCTAGGAGCTAGAAGCTCCAAGAGTAATGAATCCACAAAGAACTCGATGTAGTACCAAAGCTCAAATCAAGAAGAGCAAGAGAGATTTGGAGATGAAGCACAAAAACCGCAGCTCTCAAACTCACTCAAAGATTTCTCTCCAAAGATTTGAATTGGGAGAGGCAAGAGGTGTGTGAGAGAGAGTGGGAGGTGTTTCTTAGGTTGGGAATGAAGTTTTGTGCGTGCTCTACTGTGGGGAAGAGTGTGGGAGGTGTATATAAAGGTGCTCCCAAAAGCTGGTGGCCGTTGGGGAAATCTGACTGAAATTCGGTTGAACCGGATTCCACCAGTCGGTTTTCGGTTCACTGGCGGACTCAGCCGGAGACTGGACCGGACTCAAATTCGGTTGAACCGGTTTCAAATTCGGTTGAACCGGATTCAAAAATCGGTTCAACCGGTTTCAAATTCGGTTGAACCGGATTCAAAATTCGGTTGAACCGGTTTTCCAAAAAACTGCACATGACTTTTTCTGACAGGACTGACTGGCAGACTGGCAGTGACAGAGGGGAACAGTGCAGAAACCGGTTGAACCGGTTTTAGGTCCGGTTGAACTGGTTTTTGAACTGTTGCACAGATTTTGAGAAAACCGAAGTGAAACCAGGGTAAAATGGAAGTTTTAGATCAAGGATTTTGAGCTTTAGTACCAACACCAACCTTCTTTTTGGATCCCCCTTGATAGTACGACGATTCCTATACTCAAGTTAAATAAAATATAATTAAGTAAACTCCTTGAGTAATTGGTGTCTCATGTGTGATTTCTCCATGGTGTTGCTTCATAAAGATCACAAACATCTTTGTCTCACCTTTTGAAGCAAACACAAACCGAGCCTGTGACTTGTGCCATTTCACCATATATGAGTTCAAATCATGGCTTCAAGTCACCTTACTGATGCATCAACATATTGTAACTCTTCATAGCTGATTAGTTCATCGACTTAGTGCAAGTACTCTCTTCTTCACCTTAGCCATGGTACCTCAGTCTACAAGCCGTCGCTTGGCCTTCACCTTCGCTTAGTTCCTCGAAGCCCTTTCCTTGCTATCTTCACCATATCAAGCCATTCTTGAGTCACATCCTATTGAGCATCCATTGAGAGAATCATTTCTTCAATATTGTGAACCTTGCTTGAATGTCATCTAGATATAACTGCTAAGATCAATCAAGCTCTAGTTTGATTCTCATATATTCATATATGGACTAATAGTAATATGGTCAAGCCAATTCACGATTCCTCATATCTTATTCACTTTGGCTTGACCAATCCTCTTAATCACTTCAACCTCTATTATGATCATATTTATGCATAGTGATTTCTCAGGACTTGTCCATATATTCAAACCAATATAGAGACCATATTATATTCATTTGCATTGTCTCACTGGTTATTTGACCTTGTGTTGAACCTTGTTCACTGATCATTATACACTATTCAAGTATGTTCATCATACTGAATTTCCTGTTCAACACTTAGCAAACTTGTTAGACCTTTAAATGTGTTGTTATCCAAATCACCAAAACTCACAAAAGGGATGAATGCACATTCAGGAAGCAAGTTGGTACCCACCATCCACACAAGAACATCATGACGACCGACAGGCCGCTTGAGCTACTCCACATGGATTTATTCGGCCCGATCGCTTACACAAGCATCGGTGGGAGTAAGTATTGTCTTGTAATTGTGGATGATTGTTCTCGCTTCACTTAGGTATTCTTTTTGTAGGAAAAGTCTCAAACCCAAGAAACTTTGAAGGGATTCTTGAAACGGTCTCAAAATGAGTTCGGATTGAGAATCAAGAAGATAAGAAGCGACAACGGGATGGAGTTCAAGAACTCTCAAATTGAAGGCTTTCTTGAGGAAGAGGGCATCAAGCATGAGTTCTCTTCTCCCTACACACCTCAATAAAATGGTGTAGTGGAGAGGAAGAATAGAACTCTACTGGACATGTCAAGGACCATGCTTGATGAGTACAAGACTCCGGACCAGTTTTGGGCTGAGACGATTAACACCGCCTGCTACTCCATCAACCGACTCTACCTTCACTGAATCCTCAAGAAGACATCATACGAATTCCTTACCAGTAAAAAGCCTAATGTTTCATATTTTAGAGTCTTTAGCAGCAAATGCTTTATTCTTGTTAAAAGAGGTAGAAAATCTAAATTTGCTCCTAATGCTGTAGAAGGCTTTTTACTTGGTTATGACTCAAACACAAGGGCATATAGAGTCTTCAACAAATCCACTGGATTAGTTGAGGTTTCTTGTGACATTGTGTTTGATGAGACTAACGGCTCTCAAGTCGAGCAAGTTGATCTTGATGAGCTAGATGATGAAGAGGCTCCGTGCGTCATGCTAAGTAACATGTCCATTGGGGATGTGTGTCCTAAGGAATCCAAAGAGCCTCCACAAGCACAAGATCAACCATCATCTTCCAATCAAGCATCTCCACCAACCCAAGTTGAGGATCAAGCTCAAGACAATGAAGAAGAAGATCAAGAAAATAGGCCACTTCAAGAAGAGGACAATGATCAAGGGGTGATGATAATGATCAAGACAAGGAAGATGATCAAGAAGTACAGGTGTGGGGGACAGATATCCCCCGGGTCCACTAGAAGGATAAAAGACCTCACGAAAGGTCCAAAGGCACCATAATTCGCAAGGTCATCCCCCTCGTGGGTCTGGGAGGAATGAACAGTGAGACAAATCAGCACAGGGCCGGGTCGGTGCAAGCCCAGACGGCCCAACAACATCCAAGCAGTAATTGCAGCAGTGACCCGACCTTCCCGCATAGGAGCCCCGTATGTCGGAACTGGGCGAGGATGAGTCGGCTGAATTATAGGAAGATAGACTCAGTTAGTTCACTACTATTCCGGCTCACGTTGTTATCATATCCACATGTAATGCCCCACGGTCGAGTATATAAGGCCTAGGGGGCACCCCTTCAAGACGATCGATCGAGAGAGACATCATTCATCACTTAGCCATCCACCCCGCTCTCTACGTTTTCCAGCACTAGAGAGCTCCCCTGTAACCCATCACATAAAGCATTCCAGCCAGGACGTAGGGTGTTACGCATCTCAAGGCGGCCCAAACCTGTACATCATTGTCTGTTATTTCTCGTGCGCCTAGCACGAACCATCGAGCTACAGTCGATAACACCGCCCTACTCCTAAAAAGCACCTTGGGGGGTAACCCTGGGTGAGCGGTCGGACCCAAAACACCGACAGCTGGCACGCCAGGTAGGGGGTGTGTCATCGATCCAAGCTAGCTCAATGGCCGTCACCTTCCAACACAAGATCATCCTCCGCCCCAGATCCATGTTCTGCTTTGGTACTATCTCATCTGTAGCAGATGAGAAGGGAACTCTGCATCGCCTCGCAGACCCGCCTGAGAGAAAGCCTTCCTCAGAAGTCTCCAGGAAAATCGGGGCGAGGCAGGAAAAAGCGCAACCTCCGGCGCCCCTAAAAAGATCACCTCCGACAAGATAGGGGCTGAGGGTCCCTCGGTCCGGAGAACTCCGCTGTCCACCTCTCCGACGAAAGAATGGACACGAATCACAAGGAGAAAGGAAGCAAAAGATCATCAAGCTGATCTTTCTGTGCCTCCGCCCTCAAAGGAGAACAGAAAGAAGACCGTCGGGACAGCTACTCCATTCTACCCCGACGTCCTCTTCATCGGGAGAGTGGAGTCGCCCCCCGTCTCTGACGACGAGCCGACTGCACCCGGAGAGGAACCTCCTCAGCGAGAATCCCGTAGATGGAGAAACTGACGCCGAAATATCCGGCGACATCACGAGGCCGGGGAGCGGGACCCAGCGCAACCCGTATCGCGAGACAAGGACTCGGAGATAGGAGAAACTCCGGAAGAACGTGTCTTCAGGGAATGAAGGAATTCCCGACGGCGCGATCGTCGACGGGCTCAAGAACAGGCCGAGCAGGAGGCAAGGCAACGTCGGGAAAATCCACTCTTCGGGCGCAACCTGAACCCCGACTTCGCCCAAGCCATGAACACGCTGAGTGAAGTCGGAGGGGTGCTGGCTCGGATAGCTGATGGCCTCCCTCGGACACCCGACGCCGAGGGCTATCGGCGGCTATTCACTCAGGCAGCCAACCACCTTCTACCTCTCGCTCACCCGCCGAACGATCTACGACATGCCATTAACAGTCGCCGGGACGCGCGAAGCTCCATCAATGCTTCGCGTGAACGACAACACGAGAACGAAATTCGTCGACGGGAAGAGTACGACCAGGACCATGGCATCCCAGCACGGAGTCAGGCTACCAGGACCGAGTCAGCCACGGCTTCAACTGGAGGCACCACCTGGGGACGGTCGAGGCACCACGACGATCACTCCCCTCCCCGGGACAGACAACATCATCGACGCCAGGAGGACACGTGTGGAGTATCGGCACTTACTCCACGCCTCAGGGCCATTCAATGGCCCCCTAACTTCAAGGTATCCAATGTCGACAAATATGAACCTAAGCAGGATCTAGGAGGCTGGCTGGCCGTCTACACCACCGCTGCTCGAGCTGCTGGGGCGACCGAGGACGTAATGACCGTGTACTTACCCATTGTCCTCGGGCAAGACGCACTGCAATGGCTGCGACATCTACCCCGACACTGCATCGACGACTGGAGCGACTTCAGTCGGTGCTTCACCGCCAACTTTCAGTCCCTCTCCAACAAACCGGCGCAACCATGGGACCTCGAATCCATCAAGCACCGGGGGGACGAAACTCTCTGGTCGTACCTCAAAAGGTTCCAGACCATGAGAAATCGTATCCCCGAGGCCGCGGAGGCGGCAGTGATCGAGGACTTCTACAGAGGATCCAATGACTCGGCCTTCGTCCGAACCATATTACAGAAGGCGCCGACTACCTCCGAGCAACTGTTCCGGGAAGCCGACCTCTACATCACCGCCGACGAGCGAGCTCAGGACCTCATCGGAGGAGTAAAACCAGCACCAGCGGCACCGCGACACGACACGAATCAGCAGCCCGACAAGCGTTGGGAGAAGAGACCTCGCGAAGAAGTCCACGCCGCCGGACCACCTGCCTCTCGCGCCCGGGGAGGACCTCGTGGAGGCGAACGCACGCTGGACGACATCCTCGACGCCCAGTGCCCGTACCACAAGGACATGCGCCACACCCTTCGGAACTGTAGAGACTTCAAGCACTCCGTCGGGCACGATCGACCCTTCCAACCTCTACCTCCTCCTCCGTCGCGGGGACGACCAGGAAAACTGCGACAACCCCAGCAACAGGAGGAGGGAGGAGGTGGAGCCTTCCCGCATGTTGACAGAGAGGTCAACGTCATCTTCGGCGAACACGGATCGCAGGAGAACAAGAGACAACAAAAGCTCAACGATCGCCAAATACTAGTGGCGACCACCGGTCCTGCCGCCCCATACCGATGGTCGGAGCACCCGATCACCTTCACTCGGGTAGATCAGTGGCTCAACTTCGACCACCCAGGCAAATACCCGCTCCTCGTTGATCCGGTGATCCGAGAGAGCAGGGTGAAGAAGGTATTAGTGGACGGGGGGAGCAGCATCAACGCCACCTTCCCTCGGACACTCCAAGGCTTGGGAGTTCACCTCAAAGAGCTCCGCGAGTCAGATACTCCTTTCTTCAGCATCATGCCGACTGAAGGAGAATACCCGCTGGGCCATATCTACATGCCGATCACCTTCGGAACTCCGGAGAACTACAGAACCGAGTTCGTAAGGTTCGAAGTGGCAAACTTCGACTGCGGGTACAACGCCATCATCGGGAGGCCTGGATTGGCGAAATTCATGGCCATTTCGCATTACACATACATGATATTGAAGATGTCAGGGCCGCAAGGGATCATAATTGTGCGCGCTGACTTCCAAGGCGCCGCAGAATGCTTCCGAGTGGCCATCCAGGCGGCCCTCACCACCAAACCGTCGGTGACTTCTTCTGTACAAGCAAACTCTAAGCCTGAGGAAGACCTCGCGGTACCCGCGAACGAGGCTCAAGCCGCGACCTCTATGCGGCCGACTGAAGAAACCAAAAGAGTCAACCTTGGGTTCACTGATGAACGCAAAACCGCCATCATCAGCTCTAGCCTGGATGACAAATAGGAAGGTGCGCTCATCCAGTTCCTACAAGATAACCGAGACGTATTCGCATGGCAACCTGCGGATATGCCGGGAGTCCCGAGAGAACTGGTCGAGCACAAATTGAAGGTCTACCCCCAGGCGAGGCCGATTCGGCAAAAATTACGTCGTTTCACGCCCGACAAGAGAGAGGTCATTCGCGCTGGGCTGGCTCGCTTGGTCACGGCTGGATTTATTAGAGAGGTGTTACATCCCGAGTGGTTAGCCAACCCTGTTCTTGTACTCAAAAAGAATAAAGTGGATTGGCGCATGTGCGTCGACTATACGGATCTCAACAAACACTATCCAAAGGATCCCTTCGGGCTCCCTAGGATAGATCAGGTGGTAGATTCCACCGCTGGATGTTCTATGTTGTCCTTCTTGGATTGCTACTCTGGGTATCATCAGATTAGCCTAGCGAAAGAAGACGAGGAAAAACAGCGTTCATCACTCCATTCGGTGCTTTCTGCTATACCTCCATGTCGTTCGGCCTCAAAAACACTGGAGCGACTTATCAGAGAGCTATTCAAACATGCTTAGCCGATCACTGGGGCAAGCGTGTGGAAGGTTATGTCGACAATGTGGTAATCAAAACAGAAAATTCAGAAAATTTCATTGAAGATTTACAGCTAGTTTTCAACAGTCTACGGCGATATCGATGGAAGCTTAATCCCGAAAAATGTGTCTTTGGGGTACCAGCAGGAAAGTTACTCATGTTTATTGTCAGCCACCGGGGAATTGAAGCTAATCCAGAAAAGATCGAAGCTATCATGAGGATGGAGGCACCGCGATCACAGAAGAAAGTTCAAAGACTTACCGGATGTATGGCAGCCCTGAGCAGATTCATATACAGGCTGGGAGAAAAAGGCTTACCATTTTATAAGTTACTCAAGAAGGTGGACAAGTTTCAATGGACTTCAGAAGCACAGGAAGCCCTAGACGCATTGAAAAAGTTCTTGACAACACCACCAGTGCTGAAACCACCACGTCGAGCCACGCCGACTCAACCAGCTGAAGAGCTGCTACTATATATCTCTTGCACGACTCACGTGGTGAGCACCGCGTTGGTAGTCGAACGAGCAGAAGAAGGACATGCATACCCAGTGCAGCATCCTGTTTATTTCATCAGTGAAGTTCTGGGTCCCTCGAAGAAGAAATACCGTCAAGTTCAGAAGCTATTATATGCAGTACTTCTAACTGCACGCAAGCTCCGTCAGTACTTCGACGACCACAAAGTCATAGTAGTCACGGGATTTCCGATAGGAGATATTCTTCACAACAAAGAAGCCATCGAGAGAATAGCCAAGTGGGCATGCGAGCTGGGATCTCATGACATTGAATTTCGACCTCGCACTGCCATTAAAACTCAAGCACTGGTGAACTTCGTATCAGAGTGGACCGAACAACAAGTACCAGATAACCCAGAAACTGCAGAAGTATGGCGAATGTATTTTGATGGCTCGTTAAAGCTGCAGGGAGTAGGCGCAGGGATCCTCTTTACCGCACCTGGAGGCGAGCACCTCAGATATGCCCTTCAGTTGTTATTTCCAGCCTCTAACAATGCAGCAAATATGAAGCTCTGATTCATGGACTGAACATTGCTATATC
Source organism: Zea mays (assembly GCF_902167145.1). NCBI lineage: Eukaryota > Viridiplantae > Streptophyta > Magnoliopsida > Poales > Poaceae > Zea > Zea mays. The sequence continues at coordinate 91,588,319 of NC_050105.1, forward strand.
ACTAGGCATCAAGAGACTGATGGTATATGGAGATTCTCTGGTAGTCATAAGTCAGATAAACAAAGAATGGGATTGTTCGGGCGATTCAATAGGAAAATACTGCACTTTCGTCCGGAAACTAGAAGATAAATTTGAAGGTCTGGAATTTCACCATGTAGAGAGAGATCGAAACACGGCAGCTGATGTATTGTCCAAGCTAGGATCCAGTCGAACTCAGGTCCCACCTGGAGTCTTTGTTCAAGAAATACCACACCCAAGCATCTCACTGGATCAGGCAGAAGAATGTAATACCTTGAGCCAACCAGAGTCAGATTCTGATGACTGGAGGAGGCCGATCATCAAATATATAAAAAATGAGGAGGAGCCAGATGACAAGAATACAGCCGAGCGCATCGCAAGACAATCAGCTCACTATACACTCATTGGGGAAACACTATACAGAAGGGGTGCATCAGGAGTCCTCATGAAATGCATTCTCTCAGCTACTGGAAAGCAACTTCTGGATGAGGTCCATGCTGGGCAATGTGAAGTACACGCAGCATCCAGAACCCTAGTTGGGAAGGTTTTCAGGTCAGGTTTCTACTGGCCAACAGCGAAGAGTGATGCAGCCGAGTTAGTACAGAGGTGCGAAGCCTGCCAGTACTTGTCAAAACACCAGCATCTACCGGCACAGCAGCTGCAGACTATACCCATAACTTGGCCGTTCGCGTGCTGAGGATTAGATATGATTGGACCTTTCAAGAAAGCCCAAGGAGGATACACTCATGTACTGGTGGCTATCAACAAATTCACTAAATGGATAGAATTCAAGACCATTGCTTCTTTAACTTCAGCTAAGGCAGTGGAATTCATACAGGATATAATATTCAGGTTCGGGATACCGAATAGCATCATAACTGATCTAGGATCCAACTTCACCAGCTCGGAATTCTTCGATTTCTGCGAGCAAAAGAGCATTCAGATCAAATATGCCTCGGTGGCGCACCCAAGAGCCAACGGGTAGGTAGAAAGAGCCAACGGGATGATATTAGAAGCACTCAGAAAGAAAGTCTTCGACAAGAATGAAAAGTTCGCAGGAAAATGGATCAGAGAGTTGCCATATGTAGTTTGGAGCCTGAGAACTCAACCCAGTCGAGCTCTGCATGGAAATACCCCCTTCTTTATGGTTTATGGTTCGGAGGCAGTGCTACCGGCCGATCTCAAGTTCGGGGCACCAAGGTTAATCTTTGATAACATAGCAGAAGCTGAAGCTACTAGGCTAGAAGATGTTGACGTACTCGAAGAAGAGCGACTAAATGTGGTGATTCAATCAGCACGATACCAGCAAACTCTGAGGCGCTATCATGATAAGGCCATACGACATCGGTTCTTTGCAGTGGGAGATCTCGTCCTCCGCCGAATTCTAACGGGGGAGGGACGGCATAAATTGTCACCTCTATGGGAAGGACCATTCATAGTAGCAGAAGTCACTCGGCCGGGATCATATCGCCTCACTCAGATGGATGGAACAGAAATTGGGAACTCATGGAACATAGAACATCTCAGGAAGTTTTACCCCTAGCCACATCTCAGAAGCTATTGGGACGACGATGTATTCTGTAAATTGAGAAAAATATCATCAATAAAAAAGGGTTTCAAAGGCACTCAGATTGTTCACTGTCAATTAGCACGTTTACTTAACTCGGGGTGACCACTATGCCCTACTAACGGAGCAATCGGCTTAAGTCGGCAATGACTTAAGACGGTGCGACATGCTCATGCTTACTTAACTCGGGGTGACCACTATGCCCTACTAACGGAGCAATCGGCTTAAGTCGACAATGACTTAAGACGGTGCGACATGCTCATGCTTACTTAACTCGGGGTGACCACTATGCCCTACTAACGGAGCAATCGGCTTAAGTCGGCAATGACTTAAGACGGTGCGACATGCTCATGCTTACTTAACTCGGGGTGACCACTATGCCCTACTAACGGAGCAATCGTCTTAAGTTGGCAATGACTTAAGACGGTGCGACATGCTCATGCTTACTTAACTCAAGGTGACCATTATGCCCTACTAACGGAGCAATCGGCTTAAGTCGGCAATGACTTAAGACGGTGCGACATGCTCACGCATACTTAACTCAGGGTGACCACTATGCCCTACTAACGGAGCAATCGGCTTAAGTCGACAATGACTTAAGACGGTGCGACATGCTCATGCTTACTTAACTCGGGGTGACCACTATGCCCTACTAACGGAGCAATCGGCTTAAGTCGGCAATGACTTAAGACGGTGTGACATGCCCACGCTTATCTAAACTCGGGGTGACCACTACGCCCTACTAGCGGAGCAGTCAGTTTAAATTGACGCTAATTTAAATGGGCACTGCACGCTTGGCACGTTCGCAATCACCCATCTTAGGGCAACTTCTGTGCCCCATGATGAAATTTCAAAAACCATCACGCTGCATTTTACTTCTACAAATGTAGATACTATTGAATTCTAAACAATAGGAAAAAATAAGTAGCATTCAGTACTAAAAGGTGTCCTCTAACAAAACATCCGAGCACGTTAACCACGCGCTCAAATCATGCAATGTTTTTCTATTTTGCAATGTTCTTCTCAGGAGCAACCGACGAAGAAGGGCGACTTGAGGAATCAGGAGCAGCGTTCACATCAGCCCTTATGTCGTCAGGGACAACCACACCAGGTCTCCTCATCAGAATCCGCCCCACGCGAATAGCTTTATCCATAGCTTTATCGCGCTGGGCCCTCAGAGTAGCGGAAGTCTCTTCAACAACCTTGACAGCCAACTGAGCGGTCTCTAGCTCCTGGGCGACGGATTTCTTGGAAGCACGCAGATCCTTGATGACAGCATCTTTGGTCGATATCAACTGCCTGAGGCGAATCACGTCATCCAAGGATTCCTGCAGCTTATAACGATGATTGTCTAACTCCTCCCTGGTGAAGCGATGACTCCTCTCCAAGATGGTCAACGAGTTGCTGGAGTCACGGTATAGCCTGTCAAGATTGTTAAGAGAAGTAACAAGGGCACGTTTTTCTTCCTGCAAACAAGAATCAGCTTCTTCAAACGTCAAGCAAGCAATAAGAACACAACAAAACAAAGCCCGGATTCACAGGTCACCTTTTCAGAGTCGAGCTGAGCACAGAGAGTAGAGTTCAGCGTGTTAGCATCATTCAGAGAAGCAGAAACCTGGGCCAGCTCAGTCTGACTTTGGGAATACTTTTCCTCAAGATCATAGCACCGCCGGGCCAGTTCAGCTTGACCTTGAGAATGTCTTTCTTCAAGATCAGAATACTGTCGAGCCATATCTGGCAACAAATAGTCAAGCAAAGGTGTAAAAGTAAGAAGCAGTTTAATAAGGTAGCCAAAAAGAAGCAAAAGAGCACTGACCAGCATTTGCCGCCTCTAAGTCAGAAACACGCCGCTGAAGCAGCACTGGATTCCAACGCGCTAGAGACAAAGCTCCTTCTGGGACAGAGGCACCCTGCAACTTCAGCCGACTAGACATCTCATTGACCAACGCCTGGCATCAAAAGCAGACAAGCATGAGAATAATTATCTGCCTGAGTAAAAGTTAGACCAGAAGAAACCAAAAAACCTGGAGGTTGGAGAAGAATGAGGGAACCCCCAAATCGTGAGAGATCAACTGATGGCTCGGCGAAGGATCACCACCTGGAGCAACTTGCAACGAATCAGCAGGAACCAATTCGGTGTCATCAGCAGAACCCAAAACTCTGTCGTCGGGTACACTGGCCTCTAAAGCGACTCCTTGACCGAAGGCTTGGGCTATCACCATGCAACCAGAGTGTGGAGGAGAAGACCCTACGTGAACATCCATGGAAGTGCAAGAGGGAGAACCCGCTCGGACACCCTCGAGGGCTGGGTCATAGCTTGCGCTACCCATCCGAGCCGGATCATCTCCGGCAACACCCTCGGGGGCTGGGTCGCAGCTTGCGCTACCCATCCGAGCCGAATCATCCCCGGCAAAACCCTCGGGGTCTGGTTAAGCGCCAGCACCATCCTTGAGGGCCGAGTTCTCTGCAGCAGCCACCTCTAAGGCTGAAGGTCCCTCAGTCACTTCCATGGGAGCAGGGCAATCTAAACCAGCTTCCTGGCCCTCAAGGTCGTGCTCCAAGTTCGATGAGGCGCGGGACGCTGCCCGGGATGACCCCAACCCGGTGTCGAGCACATCAGCACAAACATCCATCGCGCCACCATTTGCCGGTTCTGATAACAGATCTTCTGGAACCATGTCTTCAAGAGTTTGATCAAAGTTCGCCAGAGATAATTCTTGTAGACCAATGAGGGCAGACAAGGCAGGAGAAGGAACACCACTACTTTCCCCACTAGCTATATAACGCCGGCTGTTCTTCCGAATCAGAGGGATTTCGTCTTCTTCTTCATCATCCTCATCAACAACATGGACAGCACACCCATTGGGGTCAGCGTCAGACGGGTCACACCCATTGGGATCAGCTTCAGTAAATTCAGGCACTGGCACTTCCTCAACAACAGGAGCAGAAGGACCGGCACCCTGATCCAAGCTAGACACCCGACGAAGACGTCTCTTCTTCTTTTTCTCCCCCTCAGCAGGAAAACAGGCTTGATCGGCTCGGCGAGAACGTTTTGGACGAACATTGACAGATTTCTGAGCGTCCAAAGCTTTGTCAGCCTCAGGGATGGGCGCCACCACCAATGTTTCAGCAGGAGCGGCATCAGAGGAATCCTCGGCTAACATATCAAGCATGGCACTCAGACGGTGCACCCAATGAATCATCATCCCCGAAGAAGCAAAATGATGATTTCTAAAGCACAAGGCAAAGTTAGGGCTAGGCTGACCTCTGAAAAAACACGAGTGGAAGATAAAAATGATTTCTGATAATACCTGAAGTGAAGACCTTTGAGTGGATTGTCTGCAAAAATCTACTCAAAGCTCGGGGGCTACACCATTCGGTGCACCCAATGGACCTCACAGTTCGACAGTACAAAATGCTGACCTTCGAAGCACAAACCCGAGACAGAACACCAAATTTTGAAGAATAATAGCAGGTGAAGACAATAAAAAGAAGACGTGTTAACCGGATCGCTCAGAATTCTGAAGCAGTGGCCCGGCAGACTCATTTCCAAAAGCATTCCCCGGCAAAATCAAATACCGCAAGTTGGACCTATGATCTTTGGGCCGTTTATTTCAAAATCAGCCCAAAGATCGGGGGCTTGTGGGGGACAGATATCCCTCGGGTCCACTAGAAGGATAAAAGACCTCACGAAAGGTCCAAAGGCCCCATAATTCGCAAGGTCATCCCCCTCGTGGGCCTGGGAGGAACGAACAGTGAGACAAATCAGCACAGAGCCGGGTCAGTGCAAGCCCAGACGGCCCAACAACATCCGAGCAGTAATTGTAGCAGTGACCCGACCTTCCCGCATAGGAGCCCCGTATGTCAGAACTGGGCGAGGATGAGTCGGCTGAATTATAGGAAGATAGACTCAGTTAGTTCACTACTATTCCGTCTCACGTTGTTATCATATCCACATGTAATGCCCCACGGTCGAGTATATAAGGCCTAGGGGGCACCCCTTCAAGACGATCGATCGAGAGAGACATCATTCATCACTTAGCCATCCACCCCGCTCTCTACGTTTTCCAGCACTAGAGAGCTCCCCTGTAACCCATCACATAAAGCATTCCAGCCAGGACGTAGGGTGTTACGCATCTCAAGGCGGCCCGAACCTGTACATCATTGTCTGTTAATTCTCGTGCGCCTAGCACGAACCATCGATCTACAGTCGATAACACCGCCCTACTCCTAAAAAGCACCTTGGGGGTAACCCTGGGTGAGCGGTCGGACCCAAAACACCGACAACAGGGTCAAAGACCACCATACCCAAGAGTCCACCAAGCGATACAAAGAGATCACCCCGTGAATTCCATCCTCGGCGATATTCATAAGGGGGTAACAACTCGATCTCGTGTCACTCATTTTTGTGAACATTACTCTTTTGTGTCTTCTATTGAGCCATACAGGGTGGAAGACTCATTAAGATATTCGGATTGGGTGTTGGCAATGCAAGAGGAGCTCAACAACTTCACGAGGAATGAGGTATGGCATCTTATTCCACGTCCTAACCAAAATGTTGTAGGAACCAAGTGGGTATTCCGCAACAAGCAAGATGAGCATGGTGTGGTGACAAGGAACAAAGCACGACTTGTGGCCAAGGGGTATTCACAAGTGGAAGGTTTGGATTTCGGTGAAACCTATGCACCCGTAGCTAGGCTTGAGTCAATTCACATATTACTTGTCTATGCTACTTACCATGGCTTTAAGCTTTATCAAATGGACGTGAAAAGTGCCTTCCTCAATGGACTAATCAAGGAAGAAGTCTACGTTGAGCAACCTCTCGGCTTTGAAGATAGTGAGTACCCTAATCATGTGTATAAACTCTCTAAGGCGCTTTATGGGCTCAAGCAAGCCCCAAGAGCATGGTATGAATGCCTAAGAGATTTTCTTATCACTAATGGCTTCAAAGTCGGTAAAGCCGACACTCTTTACTAAAACCATTGCAAATTATTTGTTTGTATGCCAAATTTACGTTGATGATACCATATTTGGGTCTACTAACAAATCTACTTGTGAAGAGTTTAGTAGGATAATGATTCAAAAATTCGAGATGTCAATGATGGGGGAGTTGAAGTACTTCTTAGGATTTCAAATAAAGCAACTCCAAGAGGGCACCTTCATCAGCCAAACGAAGTACATTCAAGACATACTTACCAAGTTTGGAATGAAGGATGCCAAGCCCATCAAGACACCCATGGGAACCAATGGGCATCTCGACCTCGACACGGGAGGTAAATCCGTAGATCAAAAGGTATACCGGTCGATGATAGGATCTTTACTCTATTTATGTGCATCTCGACTGGATATTATGCTTTTTGTATGCATGTGTGCAAGGTTCCAAGCCGATCATAAGGAAGTTCACCTTAGGGCCGTGAAAAGAATCATGAGATATTTAGTTTATACACCTAAGTTTGATCTTTGGTACCCCAAGGGATCCACCTTTGGGAAGTTTTTGGGAAGCAACAAAACTCAGTAGCTCTATTTACCGCTGAAGCCGAGTATATTGCCGCAGGACATTGTTGCGCGCAATTGCTTTGGATGAGGCAAACCCTTAGGGACTATGGCTACAAATTGAGCAAAGTCCCTCTCCTATGTGATAATGAGAGTGCAATCCGCATGGCGAATAATCCCATTGAACACAGCCACACTAAGCACATAGCCATTCAATATCACTTTTTGAGGTATCACCAACAAAGGGGGGATATCGAGATTGTTTATGTTAGCACCAAAGAACAACTAGTCGATATCTTTACCAAACCACTAGATGAGAAAACTTTTACCAAACTTAGGAATGAGCTAAACATTCTTGATCCTCGAAACTTTGATTGACACTTTACACACATAGCTCATTTATATACCTTTGATCATATCTCTTTTATGCCTATGACTAATGTGTTTTCAAGTGAATTTCTACTAAGTCATAGATTGAAAGGGAAATGGAGTCTTCGGCGAAGACAATGCTTCCACTCCACTCTATCGGTATTATTTACCCTTCGCCGTCACTCCACACCGCTCTCCACTTTGGTATAATCTTCACTCATATTCATTTGTACCATTGAGGAGAAAGTAAAAAGGGCTCTCAAAAGACTCCATTTTTGGCGATTAATGCTAAAGGGGGAGAAATATTAAGCCCAAAGCAAAAGGACCGCACCACCAATTTTTGAAAATAATGATTTATGTTTGTCTTGAAAATAATGATTTATGTTTGTCTTTTCAATTGGCATCTTATGATGAAAATTTTTAATAGACATATTTCAAAATTGGTATGTTTTCTAATTGGTTAGGATTTTTCAAATTGGCATCTAAAATATTTGATCTCCTTTCAATTGGTAAAACCCTCTTGAACACTAAGAGGAAAATTTCATCAAGGGGGAGTTTTGTGTAAGTCAAAGGAAAAGCATTTGAAACAGGAGGAGAAAATTTCAAATCTTGAAAATGCTTCTTGCAATCTTATCCATATACCTTTGACTATTTTCAAAAGGACTTTGAAAAGATTTTCCAAAAGAATTTGCAAAAACAAAACAAGTGGTGCAAGCGTGGTCCAAAATATTAAAAGAAATAAAGCAATCCATGCATATCTAGTGAAAGTATAAATTGGTTTAATTCCAAGCAACCTTTGCACTACCTTATGCAAACTGGTTCAAATCTGCACTTATATATTTGCTTTGGTTTGTGTTGGCATCAATCACCAAAAAGGGGGAGATTGAAAGGGAAATAGGGTCAAACGTTTTCCTAAATGATTTTGGTGGTTGAATGCCCAACAAAAATAATTGGACTAACTAGTTTGCTCTAGATTATATGTTCTACAGGTGCTAAAGGTTCAACACAAACCAATAAAAAGATCTAAGTTAGGGTTCAAAAGAAAGGAGCAAAAGAAGCCGAAGAGAACCCTGGTCTGGCGTACCGGACTGTCCGGTGTGCCACCAAACAGTGTCTGGTGCACCAGGGGCGATCGACTCAAACTCTTCACCTTCGGGTTTCTGGAGAGTCGCTCCGCTATAATTCACCGGACTGTCTAGTGGGCCACCGGACTATCCGGTGTGCTAGCGGAGCAACGGCTAGGGAGCGCAACGGTCGACTCCAACGGTCGCCTGCAACGTGAACAGTGCGCGAACAGTTCGCGCAGAGTTAGAGCAGTGCCAGAAGGCACACCAGACAGTGAACAGTGACTGTCCTATGCGGCACTGGACTATCCAGTGCCCCAAGATGTCAGAGCTCCAACGGTCGAAACCGTCAGAACCCTAACGGTTGGGTGACGTGGCTGGCGCACCAGACTGTCCGATGCGCCCATCGACAGACAGCCTCCCCAACGGTTGGTTTGGTGGTTGGGGCTATAAATACCCCCCAACCACCACCACTCCAAGAATCCAAGTTTTTCAGATATCTCATTCAATACAAGAGCTAGTGCAATCAATACAAGACATAATTCAATAGAATCAAAGCCTCTCCAAGTCCTAAATCCACTCCAAACAAATAGTGACTAGAGAGAGAGAGAGTTTTTGCTCGTGTTCTTTGAGCTCTTGTTCTTGGATCACTTTCTTTTTCCTCATTCTTGTTCTCAAGACACTTGTAATCAAAGCAAGAGACACCAAGTTGTGGTGGTCCTTGTGAGGGGTCTAAGTGACCCGTTTGATTAAGGAGAAAGCTCACTCGGTCTAAGTGACCGTTTGAGAGAGGGAAAGGGTTGAAAGAGACCCAGTCTTTGTGACCACCTCAACGAGGACTAGGTTTGCAAGAACCGAACCTCGGTAAAACAAATCACTGTGTCACTCGCTTTATTTCTTGGTTGATTTGTTTTTGCCCTCTCTTTTGGACTCGAATTTATTTCTAACGCTAACCCCGGCTTGTAGTTGTGCTTAAAGTTTGTGAATTTCAGTTTCCACCTATTCACCCCCCTCTAGGTGACTTTCAATTAGGTAAGCCATAATATTTAGGGAATCCCTAATCTCCAAGTGCACTAATTCACCCTAGCACCTAGGTTTATCTTTTGTGTTTTTAACATCCCGTCAAAACTTGTGTTCACTTGATTGCATTTGTTTGGTGTATTGTTTCTTGTCTCTGTCCAAATGTATTGAATGCATGATCGCTTTATTTAGACAACAAGCAGCCTGCGATTCCCGAGCGTGTTGTCAAATATCTTCCTGAGCAACAATCTAGTGAAGGCAAGTGTCCTCTGACCCATTATGTCCTATTTACTAATAATTCACTGTCCTGCATTACTTAATTGAAACCTAAGGATTAACTAGCTCTGTATTTACCTTATCCTTGTTTACCTTTTGGGTTATCATGGTTAGCTTTATGCTATTGCTTTAAATTAATCAATGAATATGATGTGAATACTTATGATACGATGATGTTATCTCGATGATGATCTTGTGATACTTTAGGGGACTCAGGCTATTTCTTGAGTACCTCTCCGTAAGGACCTCTTCGTGGAGTGACCACCTGGGATAATAGTGCAACCATAATGGTGGAATGGGACACCCTTAGCTGATTAATTAGAGGAACCTGAGGTGTAGTTGGCTTCACCATAGGGCCGTCAATGGGGTTCGGGCACAATACTTGCTTTGTCAGGGTTCTTTGATTTGGTTTTGTTAGCCACCCTTCCTTTGGGGAGAGGTACTGTGTTTATCAAACCGGAGAAACCTAATGGGTGGCTATGACCTCTAGGGAATCTTTGTAAAGGCTACATAGTGAGACCCTGTTAGGTCACCTTGGAAGTGATCAATGGAGAGTCATGATCTCCGGGCAGAATGGGAATCACGACTTGTGGGTAAAGTGTGTGTCCTCTGCAGAGTGTTAGAAACTGGTATATCAGTCGTGCTCACAGTTTTGAGCGGCCTTGGGATCCTCTTTGATTAGAAGAGCTTTGGATACTCTTATGATGATGTTTAATGATGATGATTATAATTATGATCTCTGGTATTTCCTCTTGGAGTGAGTACATTTGGGTATTAACTAAGTTTATTACTAAAATTTGGCTCTACTAATAGTAATAAATACTTCACCAACTAAAAGCAACTGCTTAACCTTAACTCCACATACATCTAGTCCACTTTAGCCAAACGGGACATTTGCTGAGTATGTTGATGTGTACTCATCCTTGCTTTAAAAATCACCCCACCTCAGGTTGTCCCCGCTGTAATCATTGCTCAGGAGGAGATGCTAGCAACATGGAGGACTTTGAGGAGTTTCAGAACTACGACGAGTTCTAGTTATCTTAGTGGCAAACCCCCAGTTAGTTGCATGTGAAGGCCTTATCTACTACGTTTCGTATTCTGCACTTTGATAATGTTAAATGACTATGTTATAGACTCTATGGATGTCTTGGACATCTTGATGTAATAAAGTACCTTTCAGCTATTTACTTTGAGCAATGTGTGATGATGTCCAATTATGTAATCGTTGTGTATGTGAGTTTCTAATCCTGGCACGTACATGGTTCGCATTCGGTTTGCCTTCTAAAACCGGGTGTGACAGCGTGCCTCGCGCTTCGGGGGCTCCTCCCCCAGTACAGTGGGCTCGCTGTCAGAGACGGGAGCGTCCTCTACTCTTCCCTAGATTAAGGGGACATTTGATAAGAAAGACCTCGAGGGCAGCGTTGAAAGGGAAATGTGAAAGGGAAATGTGCCCTTGGGCCATTTCTAAGTATTTTGGTGATTGAGTGCCAATGCAAGTGCTTTTGTATTAATCTATGCAAAGTGGTGGACAAAGTGCAAATCATGTCAAAAGGTATGTTTCTTAGACTTAGTACATTGTTTTAGAGACTAATGTATTGTGTATAAGTGCTGAAAACAGCAAAAGAACAATTGGAAATGCCTTGGCTCGAGCAGCCAAGATTCTGCTCAGTCTGGGAGCACCGGACTGTCCGGTGGTGCACCAGACAGTGTCCGGTGGTGCACCGGACAGTGTCCGGTGCGCCAGGCTGGCTCGTGCGAACTCGCTGCTCTCATGATTTCATCGGCGGCGTACGGCTATAATTCACCGGACTGTCTGGTGTGCATTAGACTGTCCGGTGAGCCAACGGTCGGTCGGGCCAACGGTCGGCGGCGCGATCTGCGCGAGACACGTGGCCGAGCCAATGGTCGGGAGGGGGCACCGGACTGTCCGGTGTGCACCGGACTGTCCGGTGCGCCAACGGCTCCAAGGCGCCAACGGTCGGCTTCGCCAAATAAGGAAAGAGATCCGCACCGGACAGTGTCCGGTGGTGCACCGGACTGTCCGGTGCGCCAGGCGACAGAAGGCAAGAATTGCCTTCTTGGAATGCTTCCAACGGCTCCTAGCTGCCTTGGGGCTATAAAAGGGACCCCCTAGGCGCATGGAGGAGCATATCAAGCATTCTCTAAGCATTCCTAAGCACTAAGACATCGATTCCGCGCTTTTGATTCCTTGCAATAGCAGTTAGACCTCTAGTTGAGTTGTGAACTCATTGAGTTGTGTTGTGAGCTCTTGTTGCGACTTGTGTGCGTGGTGTTGCTGTGATTTCTTGTCTTGAGTGTGTTGCTCATCCCTCCCTTACTCCGTGCTTCTTTGTGAATCTCAAGTGTAAGGGCGAGAGGCTCCAAAGTGTGGAGATTCCTCGCAAACGGGATATAGTAAAGCAAGCAAAACACCGTGGTATTCAAGTGGGTCTTTGGACCGCTTGAGAGGGGTTGATTGCAACCCTCGTCCGTTGGGACGCCACAACATGGAGTAGGCAAGCGTTGGTCTTGGCCGAACCACGGGATAAACCACTGTGCCATCTCTGTGATTGATCTCTTGTGGTTATTGTGTTTTGTTGAGACTCCTCTCTAGCCACTTGACATTATTGTGCTAACGCCTAATCAAGTTTTTGTGGATTAAGTTTCAAGTTTCACAGGATCACCTATTCACCCCCCCTCTAGGTGCTCTCAATTGGTAACAGAGCCGTTCTCTTCACAAAGGGACTAATCGCCCGAAGAGATGGATCCTAAGGGGAAGGGAATTGTGATCAACGATAAGGAGAAGGAGTCCTTCGTCAACGAGCCGAAGGATGACAAGCCTACCGACTCGGGCTCGGGCCACAAACGCAAAGATGGGAAGAAGAAGAAGACAAGACGCATCAAGGAGATCATCTACTACGACGACAGCGATGAGTCCACTTCTTCCCAAAAGGACAACGACGACAACGACTACGACAAAAGAAAGACGGTTAATTCAAACTTTTCTTTCGATTACTCTCGTATTCCGCATAGCTCAAATGCACATTTGCTTTCCATCCCTCTTGGCAAACCTCCACACTTTGATGGGGAGGACTACGGATTTTGGAGTCACAAAATGCGTAGTCACCTGTTTTCTCTCCATCCAAGTATATGGGAGATTGTTGAGAATGGAATGAAATTTGATAGCTCGGATAGTCCTGTATTTATTAATGAACAGATTCATAAAAATGCACAAGCTACTACTGTGTTGTTAGCCTCTTTGTGCAGGGACGAGTATCATAAGGTGAGCGGCTTGGACAATGCCAAGCAGATCTGGGACACCCTCAAGATCTCTCATGAGGGGAACGACGTCACCTTGCTCACCAAGATGGAGTTGGTAGAGGGCGAGCTCGGGAGATTTGCAATGATAAGGGGCGAGGAGCCAACCCAAACATACAATCGGCTCAAGACCCTCATCAATAAAATAAGAAGCTACGGAAGCACGCGATGGACGGACCACTACATCGTTCGCCTAATGCTAAGGTCCTTTACTGTACTTGATCCACATCTGGTGAACAATATTCGTGAAAATCCTAGGTACACCAAGATGTCGCCCGAAGAAGTTCTTGGGAAGTTCGTGAGCGGGCGAATGATGATCAAGGAGGCGAGATACATGGACGACGCATTGAATGGTCCAATCAATGAGCCTCAACCCTTTGCTCTTAAAGCAACAAGAAGCAAGGAGGCGCTACCTAGCAAGGTGGCACAAGTTGAGGCGGCAGGGCTAAATGATGAAGAGATGGCTCTCATCATCAAGCGCTTCAAGACGGCGCTAAAGGGTCACAAGGGGCAGCCAAGCAAGACCAAGACAAATGGGAAGCGCTCATGCTTCAAGTGTGGTAAGATTGGTCATTTTATCGCTAACTGCCCCGATAATGATAGTGACCAGGAACAGGGGAACAAGAGGGAGAAGAAGAAGGCATACAAAAAGACTAAGGGCGAGGCACACCTTGGCAAGGAGTGGGACTCGGATTGTTCGTCATCCGACTCCGATAATGAAGGACTCGCCGCCACCGCCTTCAACAAGTCATCCCTCTTCCCCAACGAGCGCCACACATGCCTCATGGCGAAGGAGAAGAAGGTATGTACTCGAAACAATGCCACTTATGATTCTTCTAGTGATGATGAGTCCAGTGATGAAGAAATAGATTACTCTAGTTTGTTCAAGGGATTGGATAGAACTAAAATAGATAAGATTAATGAATTGATTGATGCCTTGAATGAAAAGGATAGACTTTTAGAGAAACAAGAGGACCTTTTATATGAAGAGCATGACAAATTTGTAGAGACACAAAAATCTCATGCTTTAGAAGTTAAAAGAAATGAAATGCTTTCTTGTGAACTATCTTCTTGCCATGAGACAATTTCTAGCTTAAGGAGCATAAATGATGATTTGAATGCTAAGCTAGAAATAGCTAGTAAATCTAACTCTTGTGTAGAACATGTTATGATTTGCAATAGGTGTAAAGATTTTGACATTGATGCCTGTAGTGAACACCTAGTTTCAATTTCCAAATTGAATGATGAATTGGCTAGTCTTAATGCCCAACTTAAGACTAGCAAGAATGAATTTGACAAGCTAAAATTTGCAAGGGATGCCTACACGATTGGTAGACACCCCTCAATTAAGGATGGACTTGGCTTCAAGAGGGAAGCCAAGGACTTAACTAGCCATAAGGCTCCCATCTCTATCAAAGAGAAAGGGAAGGCCCCTATGGCAAATAGTGTGCAAAAGAACCATGCTTTCTTATACAATGATAGGAAATATTCTAGGAATGTTCATTGCAATAAAGTTGTTTCATATGCTATGACTGCTTCTAGTTCCCATGTTGTGCATGATAGAAATTTAGCGAGGAGAAATGTTATTAATCACATGCCTAGAAGAAATGTTGTTCATAGGAAAACAAGTAGTGAACCTTCTACAATTTATCATGCTTTAAATGCTTCCTTTGCTATTTGTAGAAAGGATAGGAAGATAGTTGCTATAAAATTAGGGACAAAATGCAAGGGAGACAAAACTTGCATTTGGGTCCCTAAGGATATTTGTACTAACCTTGTAGGACCCAACAAGAGTTGGGTACCTAAGACCCAAGCCTAAATTTGCCTTGCAGGTTTATGCATCCGGGGGTACAAGCTGGATTATCGACAGCGGATGCACAAACCACATGACGGGGGAAAAGAGGATGTTCTCTTCCTACGTCAAGAACAAGGATTCCCAAGATTCAATAATATTCGGTGATGGGAACCAAGGCAAGGTAAAAGGGTTAGGTAAAATTGCTATTTCATCCGAGCACTCTATTTCTAATGTGTTTTTAGTTGAGTCGCTTGGATATAATTTGTTATCTGTTAGTCAATTATGCAATATGGGATATAATTGTCTATTCACAAATGTAGATGTGTCTGTCTTTAGAAGGTGTGATGGTTCACTAGCGTTTAAGGGTGTACTAGACGGCAAACTTTATTTGGTTGATTTTGCAAAAGAAGAGGCCGGTCTAGATGCATGCTTAATTGCTAAGACTTGCATGGGCTGGCTGTGGCATCGCCGCTTAGCACATGTGGGGATGAAGAACCTCCACAAGCTTCTAAAGGGAGAACACGTGATAGGTCTAACTAACGTACATTTCGAAAAAGATAGACCTTGTGCAGCTTGTCAAGCAGGGAAACAGGTGGGAGGCTCTCATCACATCAAAAATGTGATGACCACATCAAGACCCTTGGAGATGCTTCATATGGACCTCTTCGGACCCGTCGCCTATCTAAGTATAGGAGGAAGTAAGTATGGTCTTGTTATAGTTGATGATTTTTCCCGCTTCACTTGGGTATTCTTTTTGCAGGATAAATCTGAAACCCAAGGGACTCTCAAGCGCTTCCTCAGGAGAGCTCAAAATGAGTTTGAGCTCAAGGTGAAGAAGATAAGGAGCGACAACGGGTCCGAGTTCAAGAACCTTCAAGTGGAGGAATTCCTTGAGGAGGAAGGGATCAAGCACGAGTTCTCCACTCCCTACACACCACAACAAAATGGTGTGGTAGAGAGGAAGAACAGGACGGTCATCGATATGGCGAGGACTATGCTTGGAGAGTTCAAGACCCCCGAGCGCTTTTGGTCGGAAGCCGTGAACACGGCTTGCCACGCCATCAACTGGGTCTACCTTCACCGCCTCCTCAAGAAGACTTCGTATGAGCTGCTAACTGGTAACAAACCCAATGTGTCTTATTTTCGTGTGTTTGGGAGCAAGTGCTATATTCTTGTGAAGAAAGGTAGAAGTTCTAAATTTGCTCCCAAAGCTGTAGAAGGGTTTTTATTAGGTTATGACTCAAATACAAAGGCGTATAGGGTATTCAACAAATCATCGGGTTTGGTTGAAGCCTCTAGCGACGTTGTATTTGATAAGACACGGCTCTCCAAGAGAGCAAGTTGTTGATCTTGATGATGTAGATGAAGAAGACGTTCCAACGGCCGCTATGCGCACCATGGCGATTGGCGATGTGCGACCACAGGAACATTTGGAGCAAGATCAACCTTCTTCCTCAACAATGGTGCATCCCCCAACCCAAGATGACGAACAGGTACCTCAAGTGGAGGCACATGATCAAGGGGGAGCACAGGATGTTCAAGTTGAAGAGGAAGAAGCACCTCAGGCACCTCCAACCCAAGTTCGAGCGACGATTCAAAGGAATCATCCCGTCGACCAAATTTTGGGTGATATTAGCAAGGGAGTAACTACTCGCTCTAGATTGGTGAATTTTTGTGAGCATTACTCTTTTGTCTCTTCTATTGAGCCTTTCAGGGTAGAAGAGGCCTTGCTAGATCCGGTCTGGGTGTTGGCCATGCAGGAAGAGCTCAACAACTTCAAGCGCAATGAAGTTTGGACACTGGTGCCTCGTCCCAAGCAAAACGTTGTGGGAACCAAGTGGGTGTTCCGCAACAAACAGGACGAGCACGGGGTGGTGACGAGGAACAAGGCTCAACTTGTGGCAAAAGGTTATGCCCAAGTCGCAGGTTTGGACTTTGAGGAGACTTTCGCTCCTGTGGTTAGGCTAGAATCAATTCGTATCTTGCTAGCATATGTCGCTCACCATTCTTTCAGGTTGTACCAAATGGATGTGAAGAGCGCTTTCCTCAACGGGCCGATCAAGGAAGAGGTGTACGTGGAGCAACCCCCTGGCTTCGAGGATGAACGGTACCCCGACCACGTGTGTAAGCTCTCTAAGGCGCTCTATGGACTTAAGCAAGCCCCAAGAGCATGGTATGAATGCCTTAGAGACTTTTTAATTGCTAATGCCTTCAAGGTTGGGAAAGCCGATCCAACTCTTTTCACTAAGACTTGTGATGGTAATCTCTTTGTGTGCCAAATTTATGTCGATGACATAATATTTGGTTCTACTAACCAAAAGTCTTGTGAAGAGTTTAGCAGGGTGATGACGCAGAAATTCGAGATGTCAATGATGGGCGAGTTGAACTACTTCCTTGGGTTCCAAGTGAAGCAACTCAAGGATGGCACCTTCATCTCTCAAACAAAGTACACGCAAGACTTGCTAAAGCGGTTTGGGATGAAGGACGCCAAGCCCGCAAAGACGCCGATGGGAACCGACGGACACACCGACCTCAACAAAGGAGGTAAGTCCGTTGATCAAAAAGCATACCGGTCAATGATAGGATCTTTGCTTTATTTATGTGCTAGTAGACCAGATATTATGCTTAGCGTATGCATGTGTGCTAGATTTCAATCCGATCCAAGGGAGTGTCACTTAGTGGCCGTGAAGCGAATTCTTAGATATTTAGTCGCTACGCCTTGCTTCGGGATCTGGTATCCAAAGGGGTCTAACTTTGACTTGATTGGATATTCAGATTCCGACTATGCTGGATGTAAGGTCGATAGGAAGAGTACATCGGGGACGTGCCAATTCTTAGGAAGGTCCCTGGTGTCATGGAATTCTAAGAAACAAACTTCCATTGCCCTATCCACTGCTGAGGCCGAGTACGTTGCCGCAGGACAGTGTTGCGCGCAACTACTTTGGATGAGGCAAACCCTCCGAGACTTTGGCTACAATCTGAGCAAAGTCCCACTCCTATGTGATAATGAGAGTGCTATCTGAATAGCGGAAAATCCTGTTGAGCACAGCCGCACAAAGCACATTGACATCCGGCATCACTTTTTGAGAGACCACCAGCAAAAGGGAGATATCGAAGTGTTTCATGTTAGCACCGAGAACCAGCTAGCCGATATCTTTACCAAGCCTTTAGATGAGAAGACCTTTTGCAGGCTGCGTAGTAAGCTAAATGTTCTAGATTCGCGGAACTTGGATTGATTTATAGCATACATGTGTTTATGCCTTTGATCATGTTCCTTATGCATCTTGTTGCTTACTTGTGGTGCTCAAGTTGTACAAACACTCCCCGGACCTCACAAGTCCTTTTTGCAAGTGATGCACATATTTAGGGGGAGTTGTGCCACAACTTGACCCTTTGAGACTAACCGTGTGCTTGAGTTTGCTTGTTTTAGTCTCAAAGGAGGTTTGAAAGGGAAAAGGTGGACTTGGACCATGAAAGACTTCCACTGCACTCCAATGAGAGGGTAACTTATTCCAAGTTCATCTCACGTACTCTTATTGCCTTTGTATTCTTATTGAAGATTTTGGTGAGGCAATGGGGTTCAAGGGCCACAATTGATCCCGTTTTGGTGTTTGATGCCAAAGGGGGAGAAAATAAGGCTAAAGCAATAAATGGATCAGCTACCACTTGAGAATTTTGAAAAAGTAGAGTTAGAGTTTTTGTTTGTCAAAATACTCTTGTTTGCTTCTTATTATCAAAAGTTGGTCTCTTGTGGGGAGAATGGTTGATTATGGGAAAAGGGGGGAGTTTTTGAAATCTTGAATCAATTTCTCTTGGAACGACTCTCTTCATGTCTTAACAAGTGTGTTTGACTTAGAGATAGAAAATTGAGTTTGATTTGCAAAAACAAACCAAGTGGTGGCAAAGAGTGATCCATATATGCCAAATATGAATCAAAACAATTTTGAGTTCTCATTTGCATTGATATTGCATTTGTTCTAGTTGCTTTATGTTGTGTTGGCATAAATCACCAAAAAGGGGGAGATTGAAAGGGAAATGTGCCCTTGGGCCATTTCTAAGTATTTTGGTGATTGAGTGCCAATGCAAGTGCTTTTGTATTAATCTATGCAAAGTGGTGGACAAAGTGCAAATCATGTCAAAAGGTATGTTTCTCAGACTTAGTACATTGTTTTAGAGACTAATGTATTGTGTATAAGTGCTGAAAACAGGAAAAGAACAATTGGAAATGCCTTGGCTCGAGCAGCCAAGATTCTGCTCAGTCTGGGAGCACTAGATTGTCCGGTGGTGCACCGGACAGTGTCCGGTGCGCCAGGCTGGCTCGTGCGAACTCGCTGCTCTCGGGATTTCATCGGCGGCGTACGGCTATAATTCACCGGACTGTCCGGTGTGCACCGGGCTGTCCGGTGAGCCAACGGTCGGCCGGGCCAACGGTCGGCGGCGCGATCTGCGCGAGACACGTGGCCGAGCCAACGGTCGGGAGGGGGCACCGGACTGTCCGGTGTGCACCGGACAGTGTCCGGTGCGCCAACGGCTCCAAGGCGCCAACGGTCGGCTTCGCCAAATAAGGAAAGAGATCTGCACCGGACAGTGTCCGGTGGTGCACCGGACTATCCGGTGCGCCAGGCGACAGAAGGCAAGAATTGCCTTCTTGGAATGCTTCCAACGGCTCCTAGCTGCCTTGGGGCTATAAAAGGGACCCCTAGGCGCATGGAGGAGCATATCAAGCATTCTCTAAGCATTCCTAAGCACTAAGACATCGATTCCGCGCTTTTGATTCCTTGCAATAGCAGTTAGACCTCTAGTTGAGTTGTGAACTCATTGAGTTGTGTTGTGAGCTCTTGTTGCGACTTGTGTGCGTGGTGTTGCTGTGATTTCTTGTCTTGAGTGTGTTGCTCATCCCTCCCTTACTCCGTGCTTCTTTGTGAATCTCAAGTGTAAGGGCGAGAGGCTCCAAAGTGTGGAGATTCCTCGCAAACGGGATATAGTAAAGCAAGCAAAACATCGTGGTATTCAAGTGGGTCTTTGGACCGCTTGAGAGGGGTTGATTGCAACCCTCGTCCGTTGGGACGCCACAACGTGGAGTAGGCAAGCGTTGGTCTTGGCCGAACCACGGGATAAACCACTGTGCCATCTCTGTGATTGATCTCTTGTGGTTATTGTGTTTTGTTGAGACTCCTCTCTAGCCACTTGGCATTATTGTGCTAACGCCTAATCAAGTTTTTGTGGATTAAGTTTCAAGTTTCACAGGATCACCTATTCACCCCCCCCTCTAGGTGCTCTCAAAATGGCCTTAACCATTTTCTATAATTGATTTTGGTGCTTGACGACCACCATAATTCTTATGGACTAACTAGTTTGTCTAGTTGATTGATTCACATGTGCATAAGTCCATCCATTCTAGACAGGAGAACATTTTAAGGTTTTTTACTGTGTCGCGGACCGTCCAGACCCTTCCCTCGGACCGTCCGCGTTGCCTCGAAGCATCTCGGATAGGAACTATGTTGAAAACCAAACTTCTACTATGGATTGTTTGAATGAGAGAAGAGCACCATTCGAGACCAAGCACGGACCGTTCGGCCTCAGGCGCGGACCGTCCACCCATTAAAAACGAGAGCCCCAAAGGTGACGAGTTCAGTAAAATTCATTTTTAGCATCCTCGCGGACCGTCTGAGGTGCATGGCAGACAGTACATGACTGTTTTATCTAACATCTGATGACACATTTAATGCACTTATAGCCATCACTGCCGACCATTGCAAATCCAATCGTTGATGTACATGGGCGGACCGTCCAGAGGAAGGGCGCACACCGTCCGCGTGTGGCAAAAAGTTGGCAACAAGTAGGAAGTGGTTGATAGTTATAAATACAACCCCAACCACCTCCATTCACTAGATCCAAGCATCCCATTCATTCTCATTCAATACAAGAGCAATCACTTCATCCCAAGACACATTCAAAGCTTCCAAACTACTCCAAGTGACATAATTGTGACTAGTGGTCGTTAGTGATTAGTGCCTTGAAAAGTCTAGTGAAAGTGTGATCATTTGATTTTCTTGTTGTTCTTGTTGCTTGGCTTTCTTAATCGTGCTTTCTTCATCTTCTTCTAAACTCTCAAGTGACTTGTAAAGCTAGCAAGAGATAAACCTAATTGTGTGGTGATCCTTGCGGGGACTAAGTGACCCTCGAGATTAAGAAGAACCACTCAACCGATCTAAGTGATCATTTGAGAGAGGGAAAGGTTTGGAAGAGACCTGACCTACGTGGCCTCCTCGACAGAGAGTAGGTTCTTTGGAACTGAACCTCGAGAAACAAATTGTTGTGTTCATTTGTGTTGATCATTACCTTATGATTTGATTCTTCCTCTCCCCTCTTTCTAAGTTCTCTTGCTTACAATTTTTTTGAGTTAGCTCCCAAAGTTATCTGCATTGATTAAGCAACTCATAGCAAGAAGAACTCACTTCCACACTCCGATTTCGTGATTACTCGTTTCAAATCCTAACCCCGGGTGAAGTTCGTGTCCAAAGTTTATAATTATCAGGTTTGGCCTATTCACCCCCTCTAGGCGACTTTCACGCGTCTCGTGATCTGGTCGTCTCCCCCGTGAGCGGAGCGTCGATATAGCCATTGGTCTTGTTCCCATGGCCGTGCTGGTGCTGGGGTTGTCCACTCTTTTTCACTGAGTGATATGAGTCCACACCCGGGTGGGTGAGGTGGATAGAGGAGTCCGCCGCGATAACAGTGCAACCTCGGTCGGTTGGGCCGCATGCATTGCCATGGTCCTAGGCCCGACCGACGAGGGCGTAATCTTGCGGAGCGGAGGTTAGTTGAGGTCTTCGTGCCTTGGAGTTCATCGAAGTAGTTTTTGCCGAGGTCAGGTGGGGACGAGCCTGCCTTCGTGATCGGTGCCCTCAAATAAGACCTCTTCTCGGATGGATCTGCAATACGGTGCAGGACGCCTTCTCGATCCGCGATGCAGGAGAGGGATCCAAAGCGGAAAAGCTCCTCAATGTTGAAGATGATCAGAGTGTTGAATACGATAGCCATGGAGTCATCGGGAATCAACATCGCACCCCCTACCTGACGCGCCAGCTGTCGGTGTTTATGACTCGACTGTGCACCATGGGGTTCCCCACGTGATGCTTTTGAGTAGGACAACGTCGTTGATGGTGACTTGATGGTACGTGCAGGTGCACGTCGGATCACACAAGAGTTTATATAGGTTCAGACCGCTGGAATGTGTAACACCCTACTTCCTGTCGAGGCTGAGTATTTGAGTATCATTGGTGTACACGGGTTACAAATGAGCTATGAGAGGCAGAGAGTGAGTTATCCTGTCGATTTAGTGGTGGCCTGGTTGTTGTGAGAGAGCTAATGAGCTATGAGGTGGTGATGAGCTGAGATGTGATGTGAGATGGGTTCGTAGGAGTACCCCCTCAGCCTTATATAGATGACCAGAGGGATATTCCTTTACAAGTCGTGATCGCCGTGTAACTCTACCTGAATCCTCCTTTTACCGCGACATGCATTACTACTTATCCAGAGATCAGTTGCCCTTCATCTGAGTTGTCTCTGGGTATCTAGCACTTCGGGTACGCTCAACCTCCTTGCTCGAGGCTTCAGCGCATGACTCGGTCGTCCGGTCTTCGCCTCCCCGGGTTGAGCGCTCAACCTTTGTAGGATCTAAGACACCGGCTAGAGGGGGGGTGAACAGACGGTTTTAACTAAAATCAAAGACACTAGAGAAATTTAATCAATACGACAAAAATATAAATTTCCTAGCTATGATAGGCAAGCAAACTATGATGAACATTTATGGAAATACTATAAATGATAAACAATACACAAATTACTAACTACTTGCAAAGTAATAAGTAAAGAGTGAAGAGAATGACACCGAGATTTATCCCGTGGTTTCGGTGATTTGCTGATCACCCCTAATCCACATTGAGGTGGAATTCAAGCTCTCACTTGCTCCTCAATCAAGACACAACTTGATCTTTGAGCCAGGTGGATAAGAATATCTCAATACCTCAATTCAACTAGCCTCGCCTTTGCCGCTCCGGCGAGGTGAGCACGGACCCCTCACAATCAACATCGCGGCTCCTCCACAGCCTTCACGAAGAGCTCGATGGAGACAACACCCGAGTGGCAACCTCCAAGAGTAACAAGCCAATGAAGCTTGCTCGGTATACCACCTAGTGCCTTAAGGATCACCAATGGATGCAAATGCACTAGGAGCACTAAATCACTCACTAGAATGCAATCTCAAGCAAGAAGTGTGAGAAATTGAGTTAGAGGATCACAAATGAGCTCAATGTATGCTAGGAATGGCCAAGAGAACCCCCACATGAGCTCCACTTCTATTTATAGCCCCCACTCAATACTAGCCATTATGTGCAACTAGCACAGCTTCTGCGCACACGCGGACGGTCCGCGCCCTACAGCCGGATGGTCCACCGTACAAGTAACAACTATAATTTCCATTTGAAACCTGTCAGTGATGTTAGAAAAAGTCAAGCCCGGACGGTCCGCCAACCCAGGGCGGACGGTCTGGGACCTGTCAACTTGAAACGCCAGAGCATTGACCAAGTTGAAAATCATGGGCGAACTGTCTGCCCAACATGACCGGACGGTCTGCCCCTGGGAGAAGGTAATGTCCGGGCTAAAGCCTCGGACGATCCGTAGTACAACAGCCCCAAAACACACAATCCTACCCAAATCCATTTTGGCACTTGCGGACGGTCTGCCAACCTAGGCTGGACGGTCCGGACAAGGACATAGAGACATGTATGGCTGCAGACCCCTCTGAAAAGATCACGGACGGTCCACCGACCCTAGAACACAGTCATTTTTAAAACATGCCTTATAAAAGATTTTAGCTCTCGAAAACGAAGCGATGTCAGTCCTCATGTAAATGCAACTCTATATGCTCTATGAGGCACTAAGTTTTACACCGATCAAAGCCATTGACCCCTTTTAATAGTAAGACTATCTAGCCTACTAATCCGGTCAATTTCTTATATAAACTCCTGATGACCGGCAAAAGCAAATTCTATGTTATACCTGTTAGAAATATGCCCTAGAGATAATCATAGAGATGAGCATATTTCTTTGTATCCATGATATTGCTTAATTGAATATCCATGGAAGGCACCTTGTATTGATTAGCAATTATGTGAATTGTTTGTGAGATTCTTTACTTATATGGTTATTCTAAATGATGTCCCTAGTCAGAGTCGATGACTAGCACATGTATTAGTTGATGACTACATTTCACAAGTCATGAACATGGAGATGTTAAACTAATAATGTGGGCGCATGTATGACATGAGGCTGGACCGACCCAACGTGAGATATTGTAATATAGTTCTCTTCATGCAACATGAATACTGTATCCTTAGACCTGAGATTGTCGCATGTTCTCAAGATGTGAATTGACTTACTTAGAGACTATCAAACGCTATCCCGTAACTGGGTAGTTATAAAGGTAGTTTTGGGTTTGTCAGGAAGCATGCTATGAGGCATGGTCAGTCAAGATGGAATTTGTCCCTCTCTTTGTGAGAGAGATATCTCTGGGCCCCTCGAGTGATTGGATCAAGAAATGCATGGCCGTGCTAGGGTTAAGAGTTAACCATTGAAAGGATTCCAATTCACAGTATCGAGAAAGAGAGGTCAGCTTAGAGCCAGACCAAATATCGTGAGACAAAGGGAACAGCATGTACGTAATGTCGCAATGGTTCGTCTGATATGATCTTTACGTACACATAGGAGTTGACATGTCTTGCTAGAGGCCGCTGTCAATTATTGGGCCAAGTAAGAGTACTCGGCCTATGTCTATTTGTACGTGAACCTATAGGGTCACACACTTAAGGGGAAGGAAGCCTAATTCGGATTAGATCCGAAATTAGACTGGGCTTTAGGGTTAATGATGGGCCTCGGCGTCAGAAGCCCACCATAACGCCTATATAATGAGGGGCGGGGGCGCGGTTAAGGATAACCTAATTCGCCACCAGCGAACTAACAGCCGCCGCCCACCTCTCGCCCTCGCCAAGCCGCCGTCGCGAACCTAGCAGTTCGGTACGCGGCGCTTCCTCCCTGTACGTGTGGATACCTCGGAGGTGCTACATCTGGAGCACTTGGGCGAACCGTGCGAGGACGTGAAGGACGCCGGCGACTGCACGGCACTGCTCGACGCGTTCGTCTACATCGAGACGTCTTCCGCTGCTCTGCGCGTCTAGTGGTAATTCCATGACCTATAACCGCAGTAGTTCTTGGTATTATGGGGATGAAAATTTTTGTTTTGCGCTAGCGTAGCATCCCCGTAATCCTACAGTGGTATCAGAGGCAGGTCCTGCGTAAGTTTTAGGTCTGGATCTAGGTTCATGTGATGGATCTACTTAATGCACGGTTTGATTAGATCAATTGGTAATAAAGGGTTGAAGTAGATTACATCGGATATGACTGGAGAGATCAGTTCGTCCTTCTCTGTTGTATGCGCGACTTGCCCCTACCGGCTGGAATCACCATCGGGGCTAACTGCGTACACAACCAGCAGATTGACGCAACAGATCGACGTCATGAGTGTAATCTTCTTCAGGTCGAAAGTCTCGGATTTGGGTTGATTTGATCAACCGCATGAGATTTCCAGTGGCTATCTGCTGTAGTGGCGAACGTATAGAAACGTGTTTGTCTAACCTGTTTTTGCAGGACATGTGATCGGTATGGCTATTATGTGTATGTGATGCATGTTAACAAATTATTCATGACCTGCGTGTCGTGACCAGGGCAATACGGCTGGAGCCACATGTATTGTCCAAATTTAATGTAATGACCTGCGTGTCAACATGTGATGATCCAAAGCGTATATGTAATTTGTTTACCAGCATACGTTAGATAGGTCTTGAAGGACTCATCAACTGGAGGATGGCATACCTATATCATGGAGATGGGGATCATCGTGATGGACAGATTATTGGAGATGGAGATCACCATGTGAAAACAAGCCATACCGAATCACAACTGTTGTGTGAATGCCATTCTTATTGTTCTACTTGTTTATATTGCATATATGTCCTTGCGTGCGATGTTATAAGTAGGACGATCCCTCATAAATGTTTAAGCTTTAATGCCTCTCCAAACCTTGCACTATCATAAGTC
The DNA here is from genome assembly GCF_902167145.1 of Zea mays. Taxonomy (NCBI): domain Eukaryota; kingdom Viridiplantae; phylum Streptophyta; class Magnoliopsida; order Poales; family Poaceae; genus Zea; species Zea mays. Next base: position 91,614,396 of record NC_050105.1, read on the forward strand.
TTGTACAATTGGTGGTGGGTCTATGAAATTAGGGTGCCACCAGTTTTCCTTGACTAGATAGGTTTGTATCGGATACGAACTGCAGAAAGGGTTGGTTAACTTAAACAAAGTTAGCTTAATGGTTAAGGACTTTGAGGCATAAGGTTGGGAGCCGAGACATAGAGATGTCACCCAACAACAGGAGTCATATATATGATATGATTAGCAAGGAGTTGCTTACCGATCTACCTTGTCTTCTAGCGGTGATGCTAAAGCTCACTAGTAGACTTGTTAGTTGTGGATTCTGAATCACTAAGTATCAATAGAGGGATATTGATTTTAGTGGGAGTAGACTATTAAATGTTTAATATGATTTACTCTGTCATGGATATTTTTGTCTTAGTATTTTGCATTATTTTGTTGTAGATAAATGGCACCTAGCACACCAACATTTACTTTGCGATCAATTCTTGAAAAGGATAAGTTAAATGGAACAAACTATACGGATTGGATCCGTAACCTGAGAATTGTTCTCAGGGCTGAAAAAAAGGAAGACGTTCTAGACACCCCACTGCCAGAGGATCCTGGTGAAAATGCAACTGCCGCAGCTAAAACCGCTTACAAGAAAGCAATGGATGCTAATCTTGAAGTAAGTTGCCTAATGCTTGCTTGCATGGAGCCTGAGCTCCAGATGCAGTTTGAGACAAACCATGAGGTGTACGATATGATCGTGGCGCTCAAGGATATGTTCCAGACTCAGGCTAGGACTGAAAGGTTCAATGTGTCCAAAGCCTTTCTGGAATGCAAGCTAGCAGAAGGCGCAGCAGTTGGGCCACACGTAATCAAAATGGTTGGTTACAGTCAGAGGTTGGAGAAGCTAGGCTTCCCAATAAGCCAAGAGTTGGCCACTGACTTCATTTTGGCATCTCTTCCGCCCAGCTATGGAAACTTCATCACGAACTACCATATGCATGGGGCGGAGAGGGGCCTCAATGAACTATGTGGCATGCTGAAAACTGCAGAGGGGGACATAAAGAAAAGTGCTGGCAGCAGCGGCCATGTGATGGCGGTCCAAAACAAACCCAACTTTAAGAAGAAGGGTAAGTCTCAAAAGAAGAAGGGCAAGGGAAAGGATACAGTATCCAAGCCCAATCAAAAGCCCAAGGCTGGACCAGCTGCAGATGCAGAGTGCTTTTATTGCAAAGAACTTGGTCACTGGAAAGGGAATTGCAAGCAGTACTTGGCCTCTATTAAGGATCGCGGTGGTAAGGGTACAGCCGCAGCAGGTACACTTGCTATTCACATTACAGAAATTTTTCTTGCTGATTCTTATGTTAATTCTTGGGTATTTGATACCGGATCGGTTGCCCATATTTGCAATTCGATGCAGGGAATGATAAGAAGTAGAAGCGTGAAAAGAGGAGAAGTTGATTTCCGGGTAGGCAATAATGCAAGAGTTGCTGCGTTGACCGTCGGGACGATGCAACTCCACCTCCCATCAGGATTTATTTTGGAGTTAAATAATTGTTATCTAGTTCCTAGTATGAGTCGAAACATTATGTCTCCTTCATGTTTGATGAAGGATGGTTATTCATTTGCGAGTGAAAACAATGGTTGTGTGATCTCTAAGAATGGCATGTTTGTGGCTTTTGCATCCATTATGAATGGGTTATTCATTTTAAATCTTGATGATGCACCTATCTGTAATATTAGTGCTAAAAGGCCTCGGCCTAATGATTTAAGTCCTACCTACATGTGGCACTGTCGTTTGGGTCATATAAGTGAGAATCGCATGAAGATGCTTCATTCTGATGGGCTTTTAACTTCGTTTGATTTTGAATCATACGAGACATGTGAAGCTTGCTTACTTGGTAAGATGACCAAGGCGCCCTTCACGGGTTTACCGGAGAGGACGTTAGATTTATTGGAACTCATACATACTGATGTGTGCGGACCAATGAGTACGACAGCTAGGGGAGGATTCCAATACTTCATAACCTTCACTGATGATTTTAGTAGATATGGGTATGTCTACTTAATGAAACACAAGTCTGAATCCTTAGAAAAGTTCAAAGAATTTCAGAATGAAGTAGAAAATCAGCGTGGCAAGAAAATTAAAGCACTGCGATCAGATCGTGGTGGTGAATATTTGAGTCATGAGTTTAGCAATCATCTAAAGAGTTGTGGAATTGTTCCACAGCTTACGCCGCCTGGAACGCCTCAGAGGAATGGCGTGTCTGAGCGACGTAATCGGACTTTATTGGATATGGTTCGATCAATGATGAGCCAGTCGGACCTACCTTTGTCGTTTTGGGGATACGCTCTAGAAACAGCAGCCTTCACACTAAATAGGGTACCGTCTAAGTCCGTAGTTAAGACACCATATGAGATGTGGACTGGGAAGACTCCCAGCTTGTCTTTTCTGAAGATTTGGGGTTGTGAGGTTTACGTCAAGCGACTACAGTCGGATAAACTCACTCCAAAATCGGACAAGTGCATGTTCGTGGGATATCCAAAGGAAACTTTAGGATATTACTTTTACCACCGGTCAGAGGGCAAAGTGTTTGTCGCCCGGAACGGTGTGTTCTTAGAGAAAGAGTTTCTCAAAAGAGAGAAAAGTAAACAAAAGGTGTATCTTGAAGAAGTTCAGGATGAGCCAGTGGGACAAGATTCAACAAGTGATGCTAATGTAGCAGAACAAGTTGAGACGTCTATGGCAAGAGAATCACCACCACAACCACGAAGGTCAGCAAGGCTTCGCGAGGCACGAGGAGAAGTGCTATTGTTGGGCAATGGGGAAGTGTTGTTGTTAGACAACGACGAACCTGCAACATATTCAGAAGCGATGATGGACCCAGATTCCGAGAAATGGCATGTCGCCATGAGATCCGAGATAGATTCCATGGGAGAAAATCAAGTTTGGAACTTGGTTGACCCGCCTGATGGTGTTAGACCTATAGAATGCAAATGGATCTATAAGAAGAAGAAAGACATGGATGGAAATGTTCACATCTATAAGGCTCGACTTGTTGCAAAGGGTTTTCGACAAGTTCAAGGAGTTGACTATGACGAGACATTCTCGCCAGTAGCGATGCTTAAATCTATTCGGATCATTCTAGCTATTGCCGCATATTTCGATTATGAGATTTGGCAGATGGATGTCAAAACAGCTTTCCTTAATGGAAACCTTGATGAGGACGTGTATATGATACAGCCCGAGGGTTTTGTCGATCCGATCAATGCTGGAAAGATATGCAAACTTCAGAAATCCATTTATGGGTTGAAGCAAGCATCTCGGAGTTGGAACATTCGTTTTGATGAAGTGATCAAAGGGCTTGGTTTTCATCAGAATGAAGAAGAAGCTTGTGTTTACAAGAAGGAAAGTGGGAGCGCTGTTGTATTTCTGATCTTGTATGTGGATGACATATTATTGATTGGGAATGACATTCCTATGCTGGAGTCCGTCAAGGCTTCACTGAAAAAGAGTTTTTCTATGAAGGACTTAGGGGAAGCAGCATATATTTTGGGCATAAGGATCTATAGAGATAGGTCGAAGAGGCTTATAGGATTAAGTCAAGATACGTACATTGACAAGGTTTTGAAACGGTTCAACATGGAACAGTCCAAGAAAGGTTTCATACCTATGTCACATGGTAAACACCTTAGCCAGATGCAATGTCCTGCGACGGCTAATGAGCGAGAGCGCATGAGTAAGGTACCATACGCCTCAGCGATTGGATCAATCATGTATGCCATGATAAGTACACGCCCAGATGTTTCATACGCTATAAGTGCTACGAGTAGATACCAGGCTGATCCAGGTAAGGATCACTGGACAGCAGTAAAAGGCATTCTTAAGTACTTAAGAAGGACTAAAGAAATGTTCCTGGTATATGGGGGTAAGGAGGAGCTCGTTGTAACTGGTTACACCGATGCTAGCTTCCAAACTGACCCAGACGAGTTAAAATCCCAATCAGGTTTTGTGTTCACAATAAATGGTGGTGCTGTTAGTTGGAAGAGTTCCAAACAGGAGACTGTGACTGATTCTACAACAGAAGCCGAGTACATTGCAGCTTCTGAATCTGCGAAGGAAGGTGTTTGGATAAGGAAGTTCCTCATCGAGCTTGGTGTGTTTCCTAATGCATCTAGCCCATTGAACCTCTATTGTGACAACAATGGGGCTATTGCGCAAGCTAAGGAGCCAAGGAACCACCAGAAAAACAAACACGTACTGCGGAAGTTTCACCTCATACGGGAATTCATTAGGCGGGGTGAGATAAAGATATGCAAAATACATACGGATTTGAATGTTGCTGATCCTTTGACAAAACCTCTTCCACAACCTAAGCATGAGGCACACGTGAGATCTATGGGTATTAGATATCTTCTAGATTAACTCTAGTGCAAGTGGGAGACTGTTAGAAATATGCCCTAGAGATAATCATAGAGATGAGCATATTTCTTTGTATCCATGATATTGCTTAATTGAATATCCATGGAAGGCACCTTGTATTGATTAGCAATTATGTGAATTGTTTGTGAGATTCTTTACTTATATGGTTATTCTAAATGATGTCCCTAGTCAGAGTCGATGACTAGCACATGTATTAGTTGATGACTACATTTCACAAGTCATGAACATGGAGATGTTAAACTAATAATGTGGGCGCATGTATGACATGAGGCTGGACCGACCCAACGTGAGATATTGTAATATAGTTCTCTTCATGCAACATGAATATTGTATCCTTAGACCTGAGATTGTCGCATGTTCTCAAGATGTGAATTGACTTACTTAGAGACTATCAAACGCTATCCCGTAACTGGGTAGTTATAAAGGTAGTTTTGGGTTTGTCAGGAAGCATGCTATGAGGCATGGTCAGTCAAGATGGAATTTGTCCCTCTCTTTGTGAGAGAGATATCTCTGGGCCCCTCGAGTGATTGGATCAAGAAATGCATGGCCGTGCTAGGGTTAAGAGTTAACCATTGAAAGGATTCCAATTCACAGTATCGAGAAAGAGAGGTCAGCTTAGAGCCAGACCAAATATCGTGAGACAAAGGGAACAGCATGTACGTAATGTCGCAATGGTTCGTCTGATATGATCTTTACGTACACATAGGAGTTGACATGTCTTGCTAGAGGCCGCTGTCAATTATTGGGCCAAGTAAGAGTACTCGGCCTATGTCTATTTGTACGTGAACCTATAGGGTCACACACTTAAGGGGAAGGAAGCCTAATTCGGATTAGATCCGAAATTAGACTGGGCTTTAGGGTTAATGATGGGCCTCGGCGTCAGAAGCCCACCATAACGCCTATATAATGAGGGGCGGGGGCGCGGTTAAGGATAACCTAATTCGCCACCAGCGAACTAACAGCCGCCGCCCACCTCTCGCCCTCGCCAAGCCGCCGTCGCGAACCTAGCAGTTCGGTACGCGACGCTTCCTCCCTGTACGTGTGGATACCTCGGAGGTGCTACATCTGGAGCACTTGGGCGAACCGTGCGAGGACGTGAAGGACGCCGGCGACTGCACGGCACTGCTCGATGCGTTCGTCTACATCGAGACGTCTTCCGCTGCTCTGCGCGTCTAGTGGTAATTCCATGACCTATAACCGCAGTAGTTCTTGGTATTATGGGGATGAAAATTTTTGTTTTGCGCTAGCGTAGCATCCCCGTAATCCTACAATACCTTTTTGCCTTCACTTGATCCACAACCAATTTATAAGTCTCCAAGACTTTTCTGTTCTCTATGGTTCAACTTGCATTCTTATTTCTCTAAGAATTGTTAGTTCACAAGTAGTTGTCATTAATTACCAAAACATCACTAAGGGCCTAGATGTTTTACAACCTCCCTGCCCGAGGCATCGGCACATGACTTGGTCGTCCGGTCTTCGCCTCCCTAGGTCGAGTTCATCCAGCTTAATTGTGGCCCGAGGGCATGCCTTGCTAGGCAAGTCATCGAAAGGCCCATCAAGTGGCCCATGGAGCGCTTCTGCGCTCCTGCCCGAGGTCAGCGTCGGGCGAGTCGCGACTGCATCTCCCGCCCGAGGTTGGCCTCGGGCGAGTTGTGACTGCTTCTCCCGTCTAGAGATGGCTTCGGACGAGTCGTGACTGCTTCTCCCCCCAAAGCTGGCTTCGGGCGAGTCGGAACAACGTCTCCCGTCCGAGGTTGGCCTCGGGCGAGACAAAGCTGCGTCTCTCGTCCGAGATTGGTCTCGGGCGAGGCGGAATAGCGTCGCCCATCCAAAGTTGGCCTCGGGCAAGCCGAAACTTAATCTCCCATCCGAGGTTGGCCTCGGGCGAGACGGAACTGCGTCTCCCACCCCAGGTCTCGAGCGAGACGGAACTATATCTCCCGTCCGAGGTTGGCCTCGGGCCAGACGGAACTACGTCTCCCGTCGGAGGTTGGCCACGGACGAGACGGAACAACGTTTCTGTGCTCGTAAGGACCTGAGGATATCTATCTCCTACAACTGTCACATCAAATGTTTAGATACCAGTTAGGAATATTAAATATAATCTAATTATAAAACTAATTACTCAAATAAAGATTATCATTAAAGACTAAATGATAAGACAAATCTATTAAATTTAATTAGTTTATGATTTGATTATACAATCCTGTATTAAACATTCCCAATCATACAATAATTAGGTTTAATAAATTTGTATTGTCGTTAGTGTTTGGTTGTGTAATTAGTTTTATAATTAGATTAGACTATATTTAATATGATTTGATGATTACCCCGCGGCCGCACGCCCTCCGTCGCGCTCTCCCGCCGTGCCGCGCGCGGCCTCCAGGTCCTGGCGCCGTCGGCCAGGCGCTTCTTGTTTGAATCCGGCAAGCTGCAGATCGCACTCGGCTCTTGTTTCACCGACGGCTCTATGCACAATCCGTACGTACTGACGTCTCCCCATCAATCGCGACGACGTGTCCCGTCCCATCGGCAACTGCGTTCGGTAGGATTTACCTGTTAGAGTTGCTTTAAGACTGTCCGCAACCGTTCTCCTTAAATTTTTCCCCTTAAATGTCACTATGCAGCCACGTCAGCAAGATTTCATCCCCTATATTCACTCGTCCCGCAACCGTTCCCCCTAAAGTTTCCCCTATATATCCCTCTACTCATTAAATATACATTTCCATATAACTAACTTAACCAACTTCAATTTTGTTTTCATTTTATTTATTTGCACACGTCAGACATGTTGCGCTTGTATTTAAAGTAATAAAATTATTAATAATAATATGTTTCAATTAAATGTCACATAAAATATATAACAAAATTGTAGTTTACAGTAAATTCGTAATTACTTATTTTTTGTGAAAAATTATGCTCCGTCATAAGTTTTGGAATATATTCGTACGGAACATATGAAACCACGCGTACGGTCAAAGCAAATTCGATCAAAGCAAATTCGACCTGTCGTGCGCGGCAAGCCGCACTTGTCTTGCAACGAAAGCCACGTTTGGCTTTCAACGGAAGGCACTTGCTTCCCCCTGAAGCCGCATTCCTCTCCCCTATAAATATGGAATCCATCTCTTCACATATGCACAAACAAAGTTGAGTAGTTCAAGTTTTTAGCCATTTCACGGTATGTCTCACAGGCATAGGAATCATGATTCTGATTCGAGTGATAGTGAGGACGAAACACTTATGCTTGTCAATCTTCTTGCCCTCAATATAGAGGCAAGACGCCATCACCGACGACGTTCCCGTTTGCCTCGCCGCGTCATTCAAAGGGATCATTTTGCTGGAGAAAATCTTATCCACCATCACTACTTCGCCCCGAACCCAGTGTATCCACCACACATCTTTCGTAGAAGGTACCCACTACTTGTTATTCTAATAGGTTTTCATATTTCCATTTTATTTACTAATATTGTATGTTCATAAATTAGGTTCCGCATGAGTAGGCCTCTCTTTCTCCGAATCTTGCAAGGACTTCAACAACAGGATTCGTACTTTACACAACGAGTTGACGCAACTGGTATGCCAGGTCTAGGTCCCCTCCAAAAAGTATGTGCGGCAATGCGGGTACTTGCATATGGGTTACCTTCTGATGCAGTAGACGAGTACATTCAAATTGGCGAGTCCACAGCTAGGGAATGCCTTCAGCATTTTTGTCGAGGAATGATTGCATACTTTAGTGGGTGGTATCTACGAACTCCTAATGAAGCGGACATAACACGCATCATGCACCACAGCGAATCTAGGGGTTTCCCAGGGATGTTGGGTTCTATAGATTGCATGCATTGGGAGTGGCGGAACTGTCCTACCGCATGGCGTGGTCAGTTTTGTGGCAGAAATGATCGAGCGTCCATGATACTAGAAGCTATAGCAACGTATGATCTTTGGATTTGGCATGCTTTTTTTGGCATGCCAAGGACAAACAACGACGTGAACGTGCTCCATCGATCACCAGTTTTTGACCCCATGACATCCGGTCGAATGCCACTTGTCCATTATACAATTAATGGTAATGCATATAACTTCGGTTATTACCTAGCTGATGGTATTTACCCCAACTGGCCAACTTTTGTAAAAGCTATCAGACACCCATATAAGCAAAAGAAAGTCTATTTCACACAAATGCAGGAAAGTTGTCGAAAGGATATTGAACGTGCATTTGGAGTTCTTCAAGCAAGGTGGGCGGTCCTGCGAGGTCCAGCATATGGTTGGGATCGTAATCGTTTAACTGAAATAATCACAGCTTGCATCATCATGCACAACATGATTGTTGAAGACGAAGGGGCGTTTGCTGCTAATATCGATTTTGGAGATAACAGTTCAAGCATTGAACCATCGCAACTAATTGCTGAAGGAAGGGCGGAATGGGTCATAAACCACTTCGATCTTCGTCGCCAAGATAGATCGTGCTCCCTCCAAAATGATCTTGTCGAGCATTTGTGGGCACGGCGTGGAAGCATGTAAACTTCATAAGTTGTTGCTACTTTATTTTAAAGTCATTGAACTATGTTTAATTTGCATTGTTATGTCTAACCTATCGGTTATGAAATAAAGTTTATGATCATTGCACAAATTTCCTTGGATCTTGAAACTATAATATTCATAACTAGTACGGAGCCATGTACAACTAAATGTGCACACGAATTTCAAACATCAGAACCGGTTACAAGCAGACCATTAATATCAAAGTATACCTTCACAAACAAAATTATGAAACTTTAATCAAACATGTTCACATCACTGACAAATAATTATTGTCTATAACAACACGATACAACATACGTCACAGCACTACTGTCCTTCACGACTTATGGTTCGAACAAAAAATATAATGGTCTCACATACAAATTAAACCATGACTTCAACAAATAATGCAAACTGGTTTCGTCAAACAAGCTCAAGTTTTAAGTAACCGAATATATGTTTTACTCATAACTAAATATGAATTGTTGCAACTTTTTTTTGTTCCTTCATCATAATCCAGACTTCGGGATCGACATCTTCTTCATTTGTTGCCTCCAGCCTTTGCAATCTTTTTTCAGCAGAATCTAGTTCTTGAAGTTTCAATTCCCTTTGTCGTATGATGACCTTTTGAGCTTCCAATTCCAACCTCTTTTTCTCCATTTCCCTGTCTTCTTCTGAGCACTTCTCTTTCTTTTCACCCTTTTCTATGGACCTCTGTATTTGTTTTTCAGTTATCTCTTGCAAACGGCTTAGGTACTCTGGAGATGACGAAGATGCAGCTTTGTGTCTCTCTGATTTACTGAAATCACGACCACGTGGTCGTTTTCCTGTCAATCCTGCAGATGCAGTATCAGTTTCAGTTGCGTCAGCATAGGGACTACCTGTAGAGCCAATTGGATTTGCATTCAATCCGCGGAACGATTGTCCACTACAAATGCTCTCCCATTTGGGTTCTCCCTTCAGTTGGTGCCAGCAATGCATGTATTGGAAAGGTTTGTTCTCCTCGTGTGCAAACAATGTTGCCGCCTTCGATGTCTGTACAAATTTTGGTTTAATTTTAAAGATGTGTCAACATGTATACTTTAATATGGACATGATTCAATGTCTGTAAAAATGGGTTACCTTGTCGTCATCAGTTAAGCCACTTTGTTTCTCTCTTAGAACTCTTGCGTAGTAGCCTGAGAACTTACTAACATCTGCTCTAATCTTGTCCCATCTGCTGCTAAGGGCTCTGTTGACTCTACAAGGAAACTTGCCCCTCTGTTCGTTGTATCTTTTTTCAATTCTAGCCCAAAGCCCCTCCCTACGTTGGCCAGTGTGCACAACAGGGTCACTGCTAATTTGCAACCAGGTTGTGCAAAGGAGAAGATCTTCAGGCCCAGTAAAGTTTTGTTCCTTAATTAGACTTCTTCGGTTTGTGCACAGGAGGTGCATTCTTTTCAGCATTTGAGTCCAAGTTCACAGGTAATGAAGGTATAGTATTGGAACCCTGCAATGGTGTACTAGTATTGGAAGGTGGAATGGAATCAGGAATTGGATTTACTTCAGCTGACCCAAGAGGATTCCTGACAAAGTTCAAGTAATGATTCCAGTACATAGCTGATTGTGAGGCCGGAATCATGGTAGATTGGGAAGTACTATGTCCTGTCTGCATGGGTGCCCACATTGTTGTCGGACCTTGAGCAGGGTTTGGAAAATTGAGGTTTCCCATAAAGTTACAATCCATACCACTCTGCTGCATGTAACCCGTAGGCCATAAAGGGTGTGGAGGAGGAAACTGCTGGCCACTTGAGGCATTTGACATGGGCTGTGAAGAAGTGGCATTGTTTGCTGGGTCCATTCTAGTAATTGTGGAGATGGGACAAATTTAGTGATATGCTAAAAACTTATTAAAATGTACACAAGCAATTAACTGAGCACAGTTGTAACAAAAGGTTCCCAATCACGGTTACAGTACTAAAGCATAGACATAACATATAGTACTGATCATAGTTCACCCACTACATAATTCCTTACATCATAGTTAGTACTTGTTGTGACTGGGTACCACTTAGAATTAGGCATACATGACATATGGTTGGTCAAAAGCATGTCATGTACCTTGAACTACAAACAAGTGCCTAATACAGATTCCAATAGCTATTACGGGTAGACCTATCCGAATCACTGAAGTACCATTCGTCACTGACGTCGGGGCAGTAGAACTCCTCTTCTTCAACAGAAGGATCAGTAACTGTTGGAGGGGGTGACGGAGAGGGAGGATCAACAATGATGTCATCCCACTCGTACTTAGCTATTTCTGGAAAGGCTTGGACTTTTGCCTCTAAGGCATCCTGCTGAAGCAACTCAAGTTTTTCTTTCATGGCAAACAATGTCCTAGCTAGGATCTCTTCATCATGCATGTGGTCTAATGCATGATCAACTAAACCCCCCAGGGATTTTGTGGCATCCTCGGTACAGTCTACAAGGACTTTCATCAAAACCTTCATCTTATCTTCTTGGGAGGATGCCATGATGAAATGGGCTACAAACATTTTATATATGAAGTAACATGTGGAAACCCTTGAAAAGCATATGCACTGATGAAATGAAAAAAGTTCCCACATAATATTGCCTACAAATTTGTATGCAACACCATCGATTCATAAACAAAAGGAACACCATTACAAACATGTAGGAAATATAAGGGAAGTAAAGCTAGCATGGATATATCATACTGATGAACAAAGGTAACAGGTAAATGTATCCTAAGGCATATGAAAAACATGTACATGTCCATAATTTAGGGAGCAAGTAAAGTGAAGATGACATATGCCATGTACAGTTAGAATCATAAACCAAACACACACTTGAAAACTATAAATTTGTCAATATGAGTTAGATGTTTGTTGCCAGGTACATGTGATTGTACAAAAAGCAATAACATTATAAACACAATTAAACGTAAGGGAAGTGTATGCCACAGAACAAGAAAAGGAAAGTAGAACATGCAGATAGAAATGTTACAACTATTGTCATGACAGAAAGACATGTTGAAGTCTTGAACATTACATAATCAGCCAGGTAATCATAGTGAAACAAATGTTGAGGCAAACACATGATCAGGCAGATAATCATAGTCAAAAGTAAATGAACATGTCATGAAATGTAATCAACAATCAGTTTGTCAGGGAAATGGCTTATATTGGTGAAGATTATAATACTACGAAATGGTAACATTCCACAGAAACGGTACAAATACAATTGGTTCACTTATAAAACATCTGCTTCACACGAAGGAACATCACTGGGGAAATAGATTTGGTGTCATGGCTAATGTTAGGCTACAAGTTTGAAAACCTTTGTTCCATTACCATGTACGGGTGATCTGATAAATTGTAGGGGCCGTCAGCATCTCCTAGAAACATGACGCCCAAAGAAGGGTTCAAAGTTTTTCCAAAAGCAGGTCTACTGACTGTTGGTGTGTATTCCAACTTTAATGGTACATACAAACTTTGTTGCACAAGGGGGCTAAATCGGAGGATGAAGAACGTAATCAGAGGTCAAACTACAAGTGTGGATCTGCTAAACTCGTATGGGCTGGCCAAAATAAAATAGGAATGTTAAACAAAACCAGTGCTAATCTATATATTTCCGGAATGATGTTTTCATATGACGGGGTACAAGATGGTATACCTCAAGAAGGGACGATCTCGCCCGCAAGACGGCGAATCGAAGCAAAATACAAGTGCTGTTCGAAATTAATCGAGAAATAAGTATTGATTTGCCGAGGTTCATGAAGGTAATACCTTAAGAGGGGGAGATCTCGGCCGCAACACGCCGAATCGAAGCGTCTCCGTGTGGATCTGATGGCGCCGTCGATGGTCGGAGACGGAAGGCAACGAATCGGTCGCGATGTTCCTCGCCGGAAGCGGATTGGACTCCTCTTCGGCTTGGGTCGCGAACGACACTGGGTGCTCACGAACTCGACGTCCTCTTCTCCCAAACCGAGGGGGCCCGGGGCCGACTCCACCGGCCGACGGGAGATCCGCCGTCACGTCGATGCGAAATTTCGCCCTTCCGCGGAGTGCTCGAGACGAAGGGAGGTGGAACGAGAAGTTTCCGTAGACTGCCGCGGTCGGCTCCGTCCGTGCGAAGGAGGCGAGGGGGCGGCTACAGTCGTCCCCTGCATTTGGCGTGAGAGAGAAGAGTGCGGCGAGGAAGGGGAGAGGGTGGCGCTCGCCGCTGCGGGAGGTAGGGGGCGACGGTAGCCGCTAGATGGTGAACAGTATTAGGGTAGGGGACGGGTAGAGTCAAGCGTTGCGGACAGTCTAATGGACTCTCCATGAAAAGAAGGTATTCGGCGGCCCAGCCCATCCGTCAGTGCAGTCAAGTAGTCACCGGTTCACGCAAACCCTAGTACCAGGCCGCCAGTCCCGACCTCCCCGGCTCCAGCCCCCGCGCACGACCAGCTCTGACGACCCCGCTCCTGCCTCCCACCTCCTCCGGTGGCCTCGCGCCTGACTCCCTCCTCCGGCACCCAGGCCAGCCGCGCCCCGCCTCTCGCACAGGACGGAAATGATGCCTTCTCCTTTTTGTTAGCTGATTCTGATCAAACTGGTTAGTTCGATAGAGAATATCAGTAATATCTTGCTGCCCAAACTGCAGCTTCAACTGATTCCGCGTCAGGAGCACTTAGAGCAACCATGGGGGGTAGGGGCCTTCTTTCCAAGTCTCATACCTGTGCTCTGTGATGAAAGAACTCTGCTACTGCAACAACGTATGCTGATTGTTTTCTCTTGGTGTTTGTTCCAGGGAAATCGGAGCAGAAGTCTCGAAAAGAGAGGCGGAAAGAGGCGAGATCAGAGAAGCACAAGCTGCGATTTCTTTCTTGGGTTGGGCATCAGGTGAGTTTACCAAGTCCCTGGAAAGGAAGAGTGCAATAACTTGTTTTGCTTTCTTTACTGTCTTAGTTCTGATGCACAAAATCCATCGAGTTAGGGTGGCAAAAAGAAGAAGCCGTCAATGTCAGTAGTAGAGCCAAGTTCGGTTGAGGAGAAGCCAAAGAAAGAGCCTGATGGCATGATGAAGAAGAAGAGAAAGAGGGAAGCAGAGGGTAAGCGGAAGCCCAGGTCCAACTTCCAGGAATATCTTGAGATGGAGATGGGTGGACCTGTGAGCATGGAGGAGGATCTAGAGATGGAGAGGAAGCTTGCAAAAAAGCTCAAGTTGAAGAAAGGAAAGTTGGGAGGTCCTGATGATGGTATGGATGACCTTTTTGCGGACCTTGGGTTTGGTGGTGACTTTGGTTCAGATGATGGTGAAACAAAAGCATATGATTGGAATGTGGTGGAGGACACTAATTTAGACAAGAGAAAAGGTAAAAAGAAAAATAAGGAGAAAAAGGATGACACAGTGATGGAGGAACCAGATGACATTGATGAAGAGAATGGTCGGAAAAAGAAGAAAAAAAAGAAGAAGGATGGTATGGAGAAGGAGGAACTGGTTGATGTAGGTGAAGAGAATGGTCAGAAAAGGAAAAAGAAGAAGAAGATGAAGGATGACTCAGAGATGGACGAACCAGATGATGAAGGTGTTCACATGGATGAAGAGAATGATGGAGCAGTCCTGGAATCTGAGGATGGAGTGTCTAATGTGGTTGAACTGCCCAAAGAATCAAAAGGGAAGTATGTACCTCCGAGTCTGCGTAATGCTTCCAATTCAGAATCAGAAGAAATTGCCCAGATGCGTCGCAGAGTAAGAGGTTTGAACCTAAATTATGTCTTTTATTTACTTGATTGATCGGCGACATGTATTCTGTGTATGACCTAATGTTTGCTATGCATCAGGACTTCTGAACAGACTTTCAGAGTCAAATGTGGAGTCCATTACTCAGGAAATTGCCACACTTTTTCGAGTACAACCCTAGACTACAAGATCTTTCATTTCTTCTGATATTTGTCTACCGCCTGTCTTTCATATATTTTTGGGGGGTCTTGATTAACCATGGGGTACTGTTTTCCGGTTTTGTTGTTTTATCTATCACAGTCTGTTCCACGAAGTGATGGCTCCCAGATAATTGGGGATGAGGTTTTGGCTAGTTGTTCCCGAGGACCTCGTGGCAATGAACAGTTAAGGGTCTCCCATCAACCATGTAAATCTTTTCTTTAAACACTTAGTATATTTGTTCCACGAACCCCATTTTTGTATGATAATCTGTCGTGTCAGAATTCGGTATAGTTTACTACAATCCCACCGCAAAACTAATGCTTTGTCATTTTTGCAGGTATGCCGCTGTCTTTGCAGCCTTTGTTGCAGGTATGGCATGTTTGGTCGGTGTTGACTTCAGTGCCAAGATCCTTGCATCTATTGCTAAGTCATTTGAGGTATCACACCTTTATTACGAAGATAAATATGACTTATTATGTTCTCTGTATATCTGCTTACCGTGAGGATTCTTGAACCATGAACCATTTTTCTTTTGTGTGGGGATCCTAATAGTTTTTATTGAACTGATACTATTTGTGTTTTCTGTGGCAGGATGAGTATTCAAAAGAAGATGGTCTATCTTTGAGAAACCTTACCTTACTCTTCTGCTATTTGTGCATATTTGGTGTTACCTCAAGGTTTGTGGTTCGAATGAGACATCATAATATGTTTTTGTAAAGCCACATCAAACATAAATTCTCATAATATTGATTAGTGCATCCTGTTTTCCAATACTACAGCGATCTTGTGTATGATCTTCTGTCGATTCTGAGCAAGCGCTTGACAGAGCTAGATGTCTCTACAGTGTTGACCATCCTACAGTGTATGACGTTATATCACGTTTCAACAGTAACTCAACTGAAACATTTAACAATAATAGCTATTCATGTATAGAGTACTGTGTCCTCTTTTTCTGTTTCTGAGTGAAGCTGGGAATATGCTTTCATCTAAATGGGCAGGCTGTGGAATGAAGCTGCGGGGAGATGATCCATGTGCTATGAAAGATTTTGTCCTTAGTATTCAGAACTCTGTGAATGATCTTAAATTGCACTCTGGTGTTGGAGCAGACGGGAAGACTGATATACGTAGCAGAAGAGTAAGCTATCTTGTTCAATGCACCTATTTAAGAAGCATCACTTTCCACGTAGGTTTTAAATTTGTCTGAATGGTTTTAACTTACTGCTCAGATGGAATTTATGCTTGAAACCATATGTGACATTAAGAACAATAAGAAAAGGCCTAAAGAGGATCCTTCACACCATACTCGAATAAAAAAGTGGCTTCAAAAGGTTTGAACCAGTATTACTTTCCCATCATCTGCGTTATGAATTGTGATTTCATATTGCAGTTAATGCATTTTTTTATTCCTCTTTTACGTACTGACAGCTTAAGGCAGAAGATGTCCTCTTGCGTGGGTTAACATGGAGCAGGCTTTTGGACCCTGATAAGAAAGGGCAGTGGTGGTTGTCTGGGGATGTTCCATCTACAGTAGCTAAGATTGAAGATGTTGCAGCTGTTATAAGCAAGGATGTTGCAGAGACAAAAAAACTTCTTCAGCTTGCAGCTGCTCAACGGATGAACACTGACATACGAAGAGCAATCTTTTGTATTATAATGAGTGCTGAAGACTATGTAGATGCTTTTGAAAAGCTCTTGAGGCTGGGCCTTTCTGGGAAGCAGGCATGCATCAATGTTCCTGAAGATTAGTTGTCTTGTTGTTCATGTATTTCACAATATTATTGATGTATGCCTTTTCCTGCGTATGATATGCAGGACCGAGAAATTATAAGGGTCATTGTTGACTGTTGTCTGCATGAGAAGATGTTCAATAAGTATTACACAGTCCTTGCTTCCAAGCTATGCAACCATGAGAAAAACCACAAGTTCAGCTTGCAGGTATATTGTTATATTTATCATGTCTGCTATTTATATTAAAGCTTGTTTGGCTCAGAAATTACTTCTTCCCAAGTAGCTTATGCAGATTAATTTTATGTGTATCCATTTTTAGGCCACCCCTTTCTGAAATAAATGAATTTAGTATGGATCGACATTCTATTATGACGGCTTTAGATGTCGGTGAATTTCAACTTGTGTTTTTCATACATTTTGTATTGGTATGATGTACTACATTAGCATTGCCAGATGGTAGCTTACATGGATTAATTCGGATTTGGAGTGAATCTAGTCTAGCTGTTACTTGTAGTGCTTGCAGCCTTTTGCTATCAGCATAAGTGGCGATCAAAGGGTCTCTGTTTCTGATTTTTTTTGTTCTCTGCTTTGATCAGTACTGCATCTGGGACCATTTTAAGGAGCTAGATAATATGGAGTCAAGTAGATCCATGAACCTTGCGAAGCTAGTTGCGGAGATGCTGTTGAACTTCACGCTCTCCCTCGCAACTTTGAAGGTTGTTAACCTGGCCAACCCGGTGGAGATGACTCCGGCAAGGGTCTCGCATTTCCGGATGCTGTTTGAGACCTTGCTACAGAAAGACGATGCACGCGTGTGGAATGTCTTCACTCGTGTCGCTGGCCTTCCAGAGCTCGAGGTATTGAGGGATGGCATTGTGATGTTCATCAAGCAGCACGTGATCGCCGAGGACTCAGGGAAGGACTTGGCTAGCAAATTCAAGATTGCGAAGAAGGCGCTCGACAATACTGCCGGAGTTCTGATGTAACTCTGCCCTTGTCGAACATTCTGGGCATCTCCAAGTAAAACAAAGTTATTAGAACATTCTGCTGGAGTCCTCTGTTCTCGTTTTGCCTTGTTATTAGAATGCTTCTCCAAGAGACCTTTCATGGGTTTTGAATGCTTACCCAAAAAAAAGGCTTTGATGGTCATACATTGTACCATTTCTTAGAAGTACTCTCTGTTTATTGTTTAGCTGCACATGAAGATCCTTAGGCTATCTGCACTGCCACATGGTATCTATTGCTCCAAAAGTGCGCTGTAACAAATAGAGCAAAATTGCTCCAGGACGCCAATCACTACGGCACCGTTTGTTTGGGCTTTTTCATCTTCTGGTCACCAAAAGCTGCTGCGAACTGTTAAACATCTAGTTTTTCAGTCCGCTTCTATAAGAATCGTTTTGATAAAAATTGTACAAAATCAATATGAACACAGAATTGGTCGAGTCGTCACGATAATAGGAATCCATCGCTTTCTAGATCCATCGCTTTCTAGATCTTGACTTTTTGGACCACTCAATCTTTCTCCGCACGTAATTCTCACGATACTCAGGTTCTTTTTACGGTCAGATCCTCAGAAAAGCTAGTTAGAAAAAAACTGAACCAAATAGGTCCTATAATAGAGTATCACTGAGAACATGCCAGCGTAAGCTCAAGGACCACACTATCCTCTCCCCCTCTAGCAAATATTTTTGAAATTAGAGATGTTCGAGCTATTCTCTTCGGATTAAAGCCGGTTGTTTGGACTACTTCAGTTGTAATCTATAGAGACAAAAACACTATAGAAGTAGTAAAAATCGGTACAGATTAAAGCTAAGTGAACATGGTAGTTAGTTAAAAGTAAATGAATAAACTATATAGCACAGAGAAACTTATAGAGTAACGTGGATGCATAATGAATTGGTATAAAGGCAAGAATCTCTGAATTTGGCACTGTAATAGAATAGTAATTTTATATTAAAATGGCCTTACACGTTATCTAAACTTGAGCTTGCAAATGCTAATAACATATGTGGTGTGTTTGGTTGGGTGGCTCTCGTTGTTTTGTACCTCGCTCCAACAATTAAATTTATTGTACGCGTTCTAGACTCTGGAGGGTGTGCGCGGAGGGTGCAATGTTTATACTGGTTTAGCCAGAACATCTCTATTTTCAGTCATTGACGGCTTGCGCTATCGGCACCATTGATGATAAAACTCGTAATAGAGGTTACAAACGGTTAAGAAAGGGAAGATAGACTCTCAAGTCTGTAACACTCCGAAATTGTATCTTGGTGAATTAAGAAAATTCCCTAAATATTTAAAAATACAAGTGTATTATAAAAAGTTATGAATTTAGACTATGTTCCCTAAAATTTAATAATAGTAAATATAAAATCTTGGCTATATACTTAAACTACAATAAATAGGATAGTGAGTTATTCTATACAAATTACTCCTATTGGGTTATATAACTATGTGAATTCCATTCTTATTACATTTCATGCATACAAATACTTATTTGAGCAAAATAAATAAGGAGTAAATAAGTGTAAAATATTTACATTCATGTTGGTGTTTTGGTAGTGCATATAAATATGGTTTCAAAATTTAAAATCAGATTTTAATTGAGATAATTAAATCTAGAAATAAAAAATAGGAAAAAATAGCAAATAAAAGGCTTATCTATTCAGGCACTTAAGGAATACAACCCACGTGAGTTTTTTCTCCTATTTTTTTATTCCACTTGCCGGATCTTGCATCACTTTTACCTATTCTAGATTCGAGTTTGTTAGAGTTTCTAATAGATAGGATATGATTGTAACAGATAAGTACCAGATTAGATCTATCATGTAACAGATTTAAGTTCGAGTTTGTTAGAGTTCCTAATATAAAAAATATTGTTGTAACAGATAAGTACCAGATTAGATCTATCATGTAACCACCCACCACCCAGCCTATATAAATACATGCCACCATAACACCTTAAGTCATCAATCAAAGACATCTCATCCATAGCCTCGCAACAGCCACCGCTAGTCGGTGGGCCTGCCACCGCGGGCAGGATGCCGCAGCCCCGTTCCAGCGTGAACAGGATCATGCGGGTGAGAAACGGCCCTGGCCGTCGATCCGGTGATGAGCGCTCATGATTGAATCTCAAATACCCCATCATGAACGAGAATCATAGTCGTTAATTGAAGCGTCCCGATCCTATGTGACTCAAATGTGATACAATTACTAGTCCTAGGAGGCTAGTAAACACATTTATACATCAGATGATTCCAGATCTGCTTAAACGAGACAAACCTATAAAGGTGCGATCAACTTTAAGAGTTGGTCCACAACTCGGGACATATCATCAGAGTGGGGCTGAAGCAGCCCGATATACGCAGCGAAGCAAATCAGCGGTCCAACAGCCACATGCAAGGCTGGGAACAGTCGTAACTCTTACCCGATCTCCTTTTTCTGAAAAACAACAAATAAGCAAGGGTGGGTACAAACGTACTCAGCAGCCCACCTTCACCCGCGGAATGGGGAAACTAGATATAATGCATGGAATATGTGGAGCTCAGGATATTTTGCAGAAACAACAATATTTTATGCAGGGTTGTTTTGTAAAACATTTTGTATTTTTCAAAGCACATCCTCTCCCAAAGGAGCAGAAAGTTTTTCAATATAAAACAAAATCCCCTGGACTAAACCATCCAGGTATCTCAGCAGTTTCCCACTGGTTTTCATTTTCAAAAACAGCTACTGGACTTCCCGTCCACCATAGCTCACGGCTCAACCGCCGAACCTTTTAAAAACCACTTTTCTCAAACACACCTTTTTTTAAAACAAAACACTAATTGCCATACCACACCAGACTCGTCCATTCCTATGGACACAGACCATTCGAATATGTTTGAACTATGCGCAGAGGGATACACTTTACCCACTAGTCCGGCTCTGCGATCTCATAGCTAGTGAGACCCGAATCCGAATCTCTTTCTTTCCTCGCACGTCCTAACCTTAACGGTTATACCGGAAGGAGTCAGGCCACCACCATGTCCAAACTGGACAAAACTTTCCCCCTCCTTATCCTTCCGGTGCTCCCCAGCCTTCATAACCCTGGGGTTGGACCGTACGAGTTCAGATTGAGTGACTGCCCACACAGTCTCGAGTGGTTGTACTTATCATGAGTACATGTAGTGAAGGATGACAAACCGGTCCTTATATGAGGGGACAATCCTTCTGCTCACGCCTAAACCAGCTGAGCCATCACCTTAGGCCCTCCCCTAAACCAGGGAGTCCCTAATCATCCCTACTCAAAGGTGATAAGGGTGAAAACCCTTCATCATACACATTTTGAAAAGCATTTTCTTTTGAAAACTCACACCTTTTCTCAAATCATTTGTAACAAATATATCAGGGATTGATTGCGGCAAGCGACTGGGTGGCCATAATAACTTGTCTCAAAATCATATCATGCATAAAATAACAAGTTGAGGGTTGTGGTTGAAAAATCATAGGTAATTTCTGCACCAAAGGGATCCAGTGAGCTTGCCGTGCTTATCCGGTGAAGGGGGAAGAGGAGCTCGCGGAACTGGCTTCTAGCTCCACTGCATGGCGTAGGCTTGCAGATCTGGCCTCCACGAGACAGCACGAACGCTCCGATAACTATGCAACATGAACAAATAAATATACAAACCAACAAGTATACCAACAAATATTTAGTATAGTGGTCAGAATAGCGATATATGGATGGGTAGAGTCGTGAGTAGAATCTGTGTCATGTGGTGTTGAGATACTGCTGGTGGTGGAGCGAAGGTGCTTACCAGGAGGGTGGACTGGAGACGAAGCGACACTATGCGTGTAGCCGGCAGAGAGGAGTAACTGAGTGGGTGGGGTGTTTGCCTTGGCTGAGGGTGTTGAGTGTGTGGAGTGGGAGAGGGTAGCTGGGTGTATTTATAGCTGGGTGTATGTGGTGTAGCACAGTGAAGTTCACTGTTGGTGAGAATAGTGACGAATGAATCGTCTGACTTAATATGAACATGAGAGTTATAGGCAGAATATGGGACAAGAGTATTTTGGGAGTTTTCTGGAATATGAACCATGCTTAAGGGATGACATGGATGGATAGGGAATAGTTTGACAAGAATTTTAGAAACATGAATGACTGAAATCTGAGTTTGGATGGAGGAGTTTTGAATTTTATAATCATAGGGAGAAAAAGAAAAGGAAAGGAATATTCTAGAATTTGAATATTTAGAGATATTTGGAAAATAAAAAATACAAATGTATTTTTGAGCGGGGTGCGAGGAATTATTTTTGGACTTTTCTTGGGCAGAGGTTTATGTTGGTGGAAACTGTTCCTACCTACTGTGTCACATCAGACAGCAGTGAGGCCGGACCCAAATAACTAGAATGCTGTGGTATTCTGGTCCGAGTGGGTTGTGGTATCTTGGGCTAGGTTTTATAGGATTGAAGACGTATCCATACAAACATGGTTTGCCTTTCTTTTTGGAAGTCTGGCTTGAAAGAATCCCAAAGTTAAGCGTGCTCAACTTGGAGAAATTTAGGATGGGTGACCAGATGTGAAGTTCCCTACTGGAATGAAAATCACAGTCACCGGAGTTCGTTTGACTGGAATATCGGTCTGGCTGGTCTTAGGTGGACTGGACAACATGATGGATGAGTAGTTGAAATTTGGGGTGATCGGATGATTGATAAATAGTAACGATGAATAGTAATGGTGAATAGTGATGGTGAATAGTTCGTATAAACGAACGATGAACGGTGAATAGTGACGATGAACGAACGATGAACGATGAATAGGAAGTATGAACGAATGATGAACGATCGAATGATCGAACGAACGAACGATCGGAATTTCGGCAGCATAACGGCAGGAAAAAGATTATTTGGACGAACGAATGGATGAACGATCGGACGAACGAACCATGAACGATCGAATGAACGAACAAACAAACTAAGAACAGGGGGACGAACGATCGAAGAACGACCGAACGATCCTTGTGCTAGTGGGTGCTTGTGTGGGAGGTGGAGTGGGAGTGGGCGTGTCGGGGGGGGGGGGGGGGGGGAGGGAGTTGCCATGAAATGGCTTGGGGTGGGATGAGAGGAGGCCCTTGCCCCTCTATTTATAGCCATGGTGGGGGGATTAGGGGGAGGGATGACAGGATTAGTGGGAGGATGAGAGGATTAGTGGGAGATTAATATGGATTTGTCTTATATGAGTGTAATTAGCTTGTAGAGCTCACCGTATGACACCGGAGGCATACGTATACGTATGAGCACGAGGAAACTTATGAAGAAAATATGTGTAGGGACTTCAAAAATGATTCTGAAGGTATTTCTCAGGAAGAAAATACTTGGAGATATATCGGTGTAATATTTGGGCAGTATTTCTGAAAGAGTTTGAGGGTGATCACTGGGGAAATATTTGTAGAATATTTTGAGGAGGATTTTAGAGATAATATAGACCACTATATTTTACTTGTTGATATCAACTTGCAAACAAACATTTTGAAACAAAATTTGAAATTCATTTTGAATTTAGAGCGAGTTTGAGAATATTTCAGAATTTGAATTTTTGGGATGCTACAAATCTACCCCACTTAAAAGGAATCTCGTCCTCGAGATTCAGCTTAGAAGGGTTATGGGTATAGCTTTACTTCAGCTACATATCTTCACTTTGCAGACTCTTCGAGGAGATAGAGTTTCAACAAAATCTGGCCTTTGAGGGGCATCTGGTTGCTGATTGCAAACGCTGATTCTGGCTACTCAAAGAATCATCTTCAGGCTTCTAGGTTTCGCTTGGCAGCTAGCTTATTGAGGAAGCATTGATGCCAACACGCAAACCTTTCTCTTGCGAACTCCCACATGGATTCCTTCCTTGATTAGTCCTCTGGTGCTTCATCAAAAAAACTTGGGTGATCACTTCTCATCCAGAAACTTATATGCTTGGACGATCAGGTCCTCCACAAGCTTGCTACATGCCTTCTTCTTTTTCTCCATAGCAGGAACCTTACTAGAACACTACCCCACTTAAAAAGAATGAGGGTAGAACTCTTGAATCTTGGGGATTTGAACTCCTTGAAGTACCTCATAACAAGGGTGTTACGGGGCCTTCTTCTGCTGTTGCTGCTTGACCAGGATGCAGAAAGATGACTGTCACATGGTTGATTCTGGGAGAACCTTCTTATTATCTTCTCTTCACTACCTTCTTTTCACTGACCCTTTCTTTCTCTTTGCTCTTCCCACTGGAGGATTCTATCAAAGAGTATTACCATCATACAGAGGAGGAAACCGAAGATGTTGAACCATGTACAACAGTCTTCAAACCAAGAATCACCAAGCATTGTGATCTTAGGGGCGAGGGAGTGGAAAAATGGAGTTGCTTGCGATTTGGCAGAGGGGATTTTATCAGGTGTGTTTTGCTTGGGATGGAAATTGTGGGAGCTGGTGTGGGGGTTTTATAGGCGAGCGGTTGTGTTCGGTTGCAGAGTGGTGGTGATGGAGTAGGTGACACGAGGCAGCAAGTGCAATGGAGGGGGGAATGGTGTTGCTGGCGGTAATGGCGGTGGGTGCGCTGGAAAGGGGGCATGGGGTGGTGATAGTGCATATGGGGGTGGAGCACGCATGCAGGGGGCATGGGTGAGTGGTGGGGTCAATGACCCTGATGTTTGTGGTCTCTGGTTCTAAGAATCTTTGCCTCTATGTATGGTAATAACTCCTTCTAACCTCTTTTCTTGTTTACTTTGACTTAGGGGCAGTGCTTTGATTCTCATGGTCGGTCCTTTTGACTGAGCGGCTGGACTGGTTTCTTCTATAGCTTGTTCCAGGCTTCAAGGGTAAGCTTCCCGATATCTTCTTGGGTAAGGTGCTTTTCTCTTGAGATGTGTTAAGATGAGAATGGAAGAATAAGGTGAGGATTGGATCTAATTTGTGATCTATGTTTTTAGAGAAAACCTTTCTTAAAAAGAATGAAAACACACAAGCTCAACAATGATAAGCACTAACAAATCAAATGTTTTGAATAAGGGAAGAATAGAGTTTTCCAAATCACGAACTACTCAGATTCGGGGGCTAAGCATAACTACTATTGCTCGGCTCCTAAACTGAGAACTATGCTAAACATGACTTATGAGCACTAACGTTAAAGGATCACATATGCACTCAAAAGAGGAGAAAACATCAAGCGAAAATCATTTTGAAATGCCCTAGGGGGCCACATAATTAGAGTTTTGCAAAACACGAGTCTACACGATTACCTCTCATACATGCAGGGCTCTAGCCAAAGTGAAGAAAAACTTCACTACCCAATGCATGCAGAGGACTGGGCATAACTAACTTTAGACCAGGCAGCTTCTCTTCTGGCGAGGCTGGCAACCTTCAATCTGAGACATCTCCTGGATGGGTCAAGAGGGAGCTGATGTTGATGACTTCTTCTGGCGGCGACTGAGATGGCAGCACAGGGTCGAACTCTTCTTCAAGCTGGACTGGCTCTTGTAGTTCCTTAGAGGGCGGCAGTGTTGGCGGGGTGCTTGCAGCTTCTTCTTTGATCTCACGGGACGGTGCTGGAATCTTCTTCATGGTGAGGGGCTCAAACAACTCTGGCGCGGGATCTTGGGAGGATTTGGGGTGCTCTTGCTTATCCATAGCCTGAGGGGAGACTGGCATTCCTTCCAAGATTATGGCTCCTTCCGGGAGTTCCCAAGCCTTCTTTTCTCCTCTGGTAGAGACCGGGTGACCTTCAAGAATCTGGGAATCTTCAACTCTCATGGGTTGAACTGGGTTGGATGAAGCGGGCTCTTGGATCCGCAGGGCTCTACGTTGGTTATGGGTTACCAAGTAGGCCTCCATCAACTTCTGGACATGCTCATCCTTGGCTTGCTTCAGGGCTTCAACAGCAATGACTTCATGACTTTCCAATGCAGTTGCACGGGCTTGAGCTGTGGTGAGATCTACATGGAGCTGACGGTTGCGCTTCTCTGCATCTTCTGCTCGGGCAATCATCTGACGGTGGTGCCGAGCCAAGAAATCATACTGTGCATCCAGGGTGAGCAGATATGCAGTGAGGTACACGACTGTGGGGTCAACCTCAAGCAATTGTTGCCCTTCCAATGCACACATCCTGGCCATCCAAACTAGACGGTTTCTCTGAAAGGGCAGAAAGAATCTAAGCAGGGTGCCGGCCACTTCTTCTTCATAAATCTGACACAGGGCCCTCAATATGCCTTGCGAGCGACGACTTGACAAGTGTCTTTGAATCTGTGCCCAGCAGCAGTGACACTCCATTCCACATGGTGCGGACTGGATCCAATGTATACAGTCACGGCACACTTTTCTGTGCCATGCTCGACGAATTCACGACCATCATACTCTGGCTGGCTCCTGATTTCGAGG
Source organism: Zea mays (assembly GCF_902167145.1). NCBI lineage: Eukaryota > Viridiplantae > Streptophyta > Magnoliopsida > Poales > Poaceae > Zea > Zea mays. The sequence continues at coordinate 91,640,344 of NC_050105.1, forward strand.
CGAACTGTGCATGCTCTCAACAACTTGGGGAAACCATCTTCATTCTGGCAAAAGCTGGTTTGGCAGCGAACCTCCATCTGACTTCTGAGAGAAGGAAAGGGGAAAGCTTTTTTGAAATGGAGGGATGAGAGCAAGATGTTTTTTAAGAAAATAGTATTGACTCAAAAACTTTTGGATCAGGCTAAGGGTTACGTCCTGCGGCCAACCTAACAGCTCTGATACCACCTAAAGCGTCCCGATCCTCTAGGACTCAAATGTGATACAATTACTAGTCCCAGGAGGCTAGTAAATACATTTATACATCAGATGTTTCCAAATCTGCTTAAACGAGACAAACCTATAAAGGTGGTGATCAACTTTAAGAGTTGGTCCACAACTCGGGACATATCATCAGAGTGGGGCTGAAGCGGCCCGATATACGCAGCGAAGCAAATCAGCGGTCCAACAGCCACATGCAAGGCTGGGAACAGTCGTAACTCTTACCTGATCTCCTTTTTCTGAAAAACAACAAACAAGCAAGGGTGGGTACAAACGTACTCAGCAGCCCACCTTCACCCGCGGAATGGGGAAACTAGATATAATGCATGGAATATGTGGAGCTCAGGATATTTTGCAGAAACAACAATATTTTATGCAGGGTTGTTTTGTAAAACATTTTGTATTTTTCAAAGCGCATCCTCTCCCAAAGAAGCAGGAAGTTTTTCAATATAGAACAAAATCCCCTGGACTAAACCATCCAGGTATCTCAGCAGTTTCCCACTGGTTTTCATTTTCAAAAACAGCTACTGGACTTCCCGTCCACCATAGCTCACGGCTCAACCGCCAAACCTTTTAAAAACCACTTTTCTCAAACGCACCTTTTTTTTGAAAACAAAACACTAATTGCCATACCACACCAGACTCGTCTATTCTTGTGGACAGAGACTATTCGAATCGGTTTGAACTCTACGCAGAGGGGTACACTGTACCCACTAGTCCGGCTCTACGATCTCATAGCTAGTGAGACCCGAATCTGAATCTCTTTCTTTCCTCGCACGTCCTAACCTTAACGGTTATACCGGAAGGAGTCAGGCCACCGCCATGTCCAAACCAGACAAAACTTTCCCCCTCCTTATCCTCCCGGTGCTCCCCAGCCTTCATAACCCTAGGGTTGGACCGTATGAGTTCAGATTGAGTGACTGCCCACACAGTCTCGAGTGGTTGTACTTATCATGAGTACAGGTAGTGAAGGATGACAAACCGGTCCTTATATGAGGGGACAATCCTTCTGCTCATGCCTAAACCAGCTGAGCCATCACCTTAGGCCCTCCCCTAAACCAGGGAGTCCCTGATCATCCCTACTCAAAGGTGATAAGGGTGAAAACCCTTCATCATACACATTTTGAAAAACATTTTCTTTTAAAAACTCACACCTTTTCTCAAATTATTTGTAACAAATATATCAGGGATTGATTGCGGCAAGCGGCTGGGTGGCCATAATAACTTGTCTCAAAATCATATCATGCATAAAATAACAGGCTGAGGGTTGTGGTTGAAAAATCATAGGTAATTTCTGCATCAAAGGGATCCAGTGAGCTTGCCGTGCTTATCTGGTGAAGGGGGAAGAGGAGCTTGCGGAATTGGCTTCTAGCTCCACTGCCTGGCGTAGGCTTGCAGATTTGGCCTCCACGAGACGGCACGAACGCTCCGATAACTATGCAACATGAACAAATAAATATACAAACCAACAAGTATACCAACAAATATTTAGTATAGTGGTCAGAATAGCGATATATGGATGGGTAGAGTCGTGAGTAGAATCTGTGTCATGTGGTGTTGAGATACTGCTGGTGGTGGAGCGAAGGTGCTTACTAGGAGGGTGGACTGGAGACGAAGCGACACTATGCGTGTAGCCGGCAGAGAGGAGTAACTGAGTGGGTGGGGTGTTTGCCTTGGCTGAGGGTGTTGAGTGTGTGGAGTGGGAGAGGGTAGCTAGGTGTATTTATAGCTGGGTGTATGTGGTGTAGCACAGTGAAGTTCACTGTTGGTGAGAATAGTGACGAATGAATCGTCTGACTTAATATGAACATGAGAGTTATAGGCAGAATATGGGACAAGAGTATTTTGGGAGTTTTCTGGAATATGAACCATGCTTAAGGGATGACATGGATGGATAGGGAATAGTTTGACAAGAATTTTAGAAACATGAATGACTGAAATCTGAGTTTGGATGGAGGAGTTTTGGATTTTATAATCATAGGGAGAAAAAGAAAAGGAAAGGAATATTCTTGGAATATTCTAGAATTTGAATATTTAGAGATATTTGGAAATGTATTTTTGAGCGGGGTGCGAGGAATTATTTTTGGGCTTTTTTTGGGCAGATGTTTATGTTGGTGGAAACTGTTCCTACCTACTGTGTCACATCAGACAGCAGTGAGGCGGGACCCAAATACCTGGAATGCTGTGGTATTCTGGTCCGAGTGGGCTGTGGTATCTTGGGCCAGGTTTTATAGGATTGAAGACGTATCCATACAAACATGGTTTGCCTTTCTTTTTGGAAGTCTGGCTTGAAAGAATCCCAAAGTTAAGCGTGCTCAACTTGGAGAAATCTAGGATGAGTGACCAGATGTGAAGTTCCCTACTGGAATGAAAATCACAGTCACTGGAGTTCGTTTGACTGGAATATCGGTCTAGCTGGTCTTAGGTGGACTGGACAACATGATGGATGAGTAGTTGAAATTTGGGGTTATCAGATGATTGATGAATAGTAACAATGAATAGTAATGGTGAATAGTGATGGTGAATAGTTCATATAAACGAACGATGAACGGTGAATAGTGACGATGAACGAACGATGAATGATGAATAGGAACTATGAACAAACGATGAACGATCGAATGATCGAACGAACGAACGATCGGAATTTCGGCAGCATAACAGCAGGAAAAGGTTATTTGGACAAACAAACGGACGAACGATCGAACGATCAGACGAACGGACGAATGAACCATGAACGATCGGACGAACGATCGAACGATCGGACGAACGAACGAACAAACTAAGAACAGGGGGACGAACGATCGAAGAATGACCGAACGATCCTTGTGCTAGTGGGTGCTTGTGTGGGAGGTGGAGTGGGAGTGGGCGTGTGGGGGCGGGGGAGGGAGTTGCCATGAAATGGCTTGGGGTGGGATGAGAGGAGGCCCTTGCCCCTCTATTTATAGCCATGGTGGGGGGATTAGGGGGAGGGATGAGAGGATTAGTGGGAGGATGAGAGGATTAGTGGGAGATTAGCATGGATTTGTCTTATATGAGTGTAATTAGCTTGTAGAGCTCACCGTATGACACCGGAGGCATACGTATACGTATGAGCATGAGGAAACTTATGAAGAAAATATTTGTAGGGACTTCAAAAATGATTCTGAAGGTATTTCTCAGGAAGAAAATACTTGGAGATATATCGGTGTAATATTTGGGTAGTATTTCTGAAAGAGTTTGAGGGTGATCACTGGGGAAATATTTGTAGAATATTTTGAGGAGGATTTTAGAGATAATATAGACCACTATATTTTACTTGTTGATATCAACTTGCAAACAAACATTTTGAAACAAAATTTGAAATTCATTTTGAATTTAGGGCGAGTTTGAGAATATTTTAGAATTTGAATTTTTGGGATGCTACATTAATCTTGGATCTATTGGCTGAGATAAGATCGCGGGATCCTTTAATCTCAAGCGTTGATTTTAGATCCGATGGCTGTGATGGGATCGGTCGCATACCGATTCGGCCGAGGTCGTGGGCCGTCCAATTCAATCTGGTGGGGGATATTGATCTGCTATCATAAAATCTCTATCGTCGATCTTTGATCCAACGACCGAGACTTCAATCTAATATGCACCGTAGATTATCTATCCAACGGTCCACAAAAGCCCATATGTCACACCCGGGTTTCGGGGGGCACCAAGACCCGGGCGCGAGAAATAATCACCAAGTGTGCTGGGACCAAGTCTTACACATATGATGAATCATGGTACAGAAACGAATGTCACATCTTTACTATATAATAGGAGTTCCATACAAAATAATTAAATAATTACACCATACGAAGACAACGATCCAGCAACCCAAAGTTGACTAGGAGACGACGACCTAGATCTCTCACGAACTCATCACAACATCCCCCATGCGCCTCATCCTGCGGTACCTGTTCTTGACCTGTGGAGGGGTGTGAGACAGCAAGGGTGATCTCACATACGTTCATCGCTCAACAAGTTGTGGGGAATAATGTGCATGAACTCGCCAAAGGTGGGAGCTTATGTGAAGTGTAAGGCTTACCAAAGAGGATGGTTAAAGCTCAGCATTGCTTTTAAAGTTGCTCAAAATTTTGTTAGATGTTACTAAGTATAAGTAGATACCAAACCAAAATAATAATAGATCAAAATTAATAATAAACCACAATGTGATGCAAATGACAAATTGAATTTAATTCCATAAATTAATCATGCGAGAGTCCTGAGCTGCTCATGACCGCGAGCACGGCTAGTATACCAGTTTTACACTCTGCAGAGGTTGTACCCTTTACCCACAAGTCATGTCACCCCGTTGCCAAGGGGTCTAGAAGTCCCATTCATCTCTACCGAGGAGACGAGGCAGGGTAACACTACGAGGCCTTTACAAAGTTCCACTAGCTTAAGAAAACCCGCTACAGTTTCTAGGGAGCGCAATGCGGCAATCCCCCGTCTGACCGCAAACGTAGCAAAATCAACCCGAGAACCTCCCTACACGCCAACTCCCCTACTGACCTTGCCCCTCTCGGGTAAGGTAGTCCTCCACTAGCTTTCCTAATTAGTCAGCCAAGGGCGTCCCATTCCATCCTTGTGGTGGCACGTGTTTATCAAGTTAAGCTCCGTGTTCCAATTAACAATAGTAATCTTATCATGAACATAATAGAACAATCATAATAAATAATGATCATGTGTAATAGTTATTTCAACACCCAAAACCATGTATAGCAATAGCAAAGACTACCCAAAAGTTCAGGGGTAAACAAGGTGTAAAGATGACCAAACTAGGGTGACCTATTGGGTCCCATCAAAATTAAGCATATGCATGCCAAAATGATTATAAAGAACATTATTGGGTAAATAAAAGTGGTCAAGGGCACAACTTGCCTGAGACTCAAGATTCCAGGTACGAGGATGATCTTCAGATTCTCGTGACCTCACTGCTATTCGTAGCAATACAAACAAACATGGTATAGACATAATTAACATCACACCAAACATAAGAACAAATTGCATAATAGTGATCTACTCGTCGCTACGAGATCGTGGGTTCGAGAACCACTAAATTCGGAGTTATGGTTGAAAAGATATGGTATATGGAAGATCTATGTGCTTAAATATTAAACTATATTATGAATTTGTTATTATACTTCATATGAGAAAGATATTCCAAATAAATAACTCTTTCCATTTTAATCCAAGTTATAATTTTATTATAACACATATTCAAATTATAACTAGGGACTGAGTAGCTTTGATTAGAGGGGTTAGAACATAGATTAAACAAATACCTAATTATAAAAGTATGTAATATGTCATGAATGATGTCGTTACTGCATAGATAATATTATTATGAAACTAACGTAACTGGAACAGACTAATTTGGAGTCAAATAGCAAAAGTTATGGAGTAAGGAAGTGCTAGAGCTATTTAATATCAATTCCATACTGAGATATAAGTCCCAGGTGTTTATCTATGAGTTCCAGGGACCAAGGTGTAAGAACCCACCATGACCAAGGATGGCAGGTTTATTATGAAAAAGACGAGGGGCACATTTGCATGAATATGCGGCTGAAGGGGTATCGGTGATCCACATCCACCCAATCAGAAATCAAGGGTTGAGATCACCAGGCCGAAGGGGGTATAGGGTTCATCTGATCTAGCCCGCTTATCGCAGAGTGTACTGCCACCAACCAAGCGGTATCCTAATCTAATCCGGACCGATCAGCTCGAGATCAATGACCCACGTCAACCATCACCAAATCCGATCGGAGCTGCGGTTCCAAGATCCAACGGTTCATTGCTATTTCCCCCCATCATCAGACTCGTCCATCCTATCTTCGACAGCTAGCACCATGTCTCCCTCCATCCGTTCACCGCCCATGGCAACGACGCCGGTTCTTGGTGGTGACCACACCAGAGCACGATCGGTCCATCAGCCTAGTGCAAGCCCCAACGCGCGAGTCGGTGCAAAGTAACATGAAGATCATAACGATCTCATGAAGGTGGATTCCACCAGTAATAACGCGGTGGTGAAGCCGGCGCACCATGTGGGGCAGCACCACGACGATGCCCATAATGGTGCACGACACACTGGTATGCTCGTGTCACCGAATCCTAACCGAAGGAGTACTATACATATGGATGAACAAGCAGAAGCAGCTACAGGATTCTCACCAAAGTTTCCGGCACTGGACTCAGAGTTTCCCCCGCCCGCCACAACACGACGATTAGGAACCCGACACACCATCCATCTCTTGCTCTACCAGACCTGTGGGGGACGGATGTCCCCTGGGTCCACCAGAAGGATAAGATACCTCGCGGGAGGACCGTGGGCCCAATAATCCGCAAGGTCACCCCTTCGTGGGCTTGGGGAGGAACGTCCAGTAAAGCGGATTGACACAAGGCCGGATCGACGCAAGCCCAGATGGCCCAATAAATTTGAGCAGTGATCGCAACAGTGACCCGACCTTTCCCGCACAGAGGCCTCATACGTCGGAACCGAGCGAGAATGGGTCGGCTGAATTATAGGAAGATAGACTCAGTCAGTTCACTATTACTTAGGCACACGTCGTTATCATATCCGCATGTAACACCCCACGGTCGAGTATATAAGGCCTAGGGGCACCCCTTCAAAAGGATCGATCTCACTACTTAGCCATCCACCCGGTTCTCTACGTCCTCAACACTAGAGAGCCTCCTTGTAACCCACCACATAAAAGTACTCACGCCAGGACGTAGGGTGTTACACATCTCGAAGCGGCCCGAACCTGTACACCATTGTCCACCATCTCTCGCGCATTTAGCGCGAACCATCGAGCTACAGTCGGTGACATCGTCCTACTCCAAAAAGCACCTTGAGGGGCAACCCCGGGTGCGCGGTCGGACCCAAAACACCGACAGCTGGCACGCCAGGTAGGGGGTGTGTCACTGATCCAAGCTAGCTCAATGGCCGTCACCTTCCAGCACAAGATCATCCTCCGTCCCGGGTCCGTGTTATGCTTCGGAACTATTTCATTCGTAGCAGATGAAGAGGGAACTCTGCATCGCATCGCGGATCCACCGGAGAGAAAGTCTTCCTCAAGGATCTCCAAGAAAATAAGAGCGAAGCAGAAAAAAGCACAACCTCCAGTGCTCCAAAAAGAGACCACCTTCAACAAGCTAGGAGCCGAGGGTCCGTCTACCCGAAGAACTCTGCTGTCCACCTCTCCGACGGAAAAATGGACACGAATCACAAGGAGAAAAGAAGCGAATGAGGCCAAGGGTCGTCCAGCTGCTCTTTCTGTGCCTCCATCCTCAAAGGAGGACAGAAAGAGAATCGTCGCGATAGCTGCTCCATTCTACCCCGACGTCCTCTTCATCGGGGGAAGAGTGGAATCGAATCCTATCTCCGACGATGAACCGACTGCACCGGGAGAAGAACCTCATCAGCGGGAATCTTGCCGGCGGAGGAACCGACGCCGAAATATTCGACGACATCACGAAGCTGGAGAACAGGATCCGGCGCAGCCCGTGTCACGAGACGAGATCTCAGAAGTAGGAGAAACTCCAGAAGAACGGGTCCTCAGAGAAAGAAGGAACTCTCAACGACGTTACCGTCGACAGGCTCAAGAACAGGCCGAGCAGGAAATGAGGCAACGTCGAGAAAATCCACTCTTCGGACGCAACTTGAACCCCGACTTCGCCCGAGCCATGAACACGCTGAGTGAAGTTGGTGGAGTATTGGCTCGGATAGCCGATGGCCTCCCCCGGACTCCCGACGCCGAGGGCTATCGGCGGCTGTTCACTCGAGCAGCCAACCACCTTCTACCACTTGCTCATCCGTCGAGCGATCTATGACACACCATCAACAGTCGGCGGGACGCACGGAGCTCCATCAACGCTTCGCACGAACGACGACATGAGAACGAGATCTGTCGCCGGGAAGAGTACGACCGAGATCACGACATCCCGGCACGGAGTCAGGCCACCAGGACCGAGTCGGCCACGGCTTCGACTGGTGGCACCACCCGGGGACAGTCGAGGCACCACGACAACCACTCCCCTCCCCGGGAAAGACATCATCACCGATGACAAGAAGACACCTGTGGAGTATCGGCGCTTACTCCACGCCTCAGGGCCATTCAATGCCCCCCTAACTTCAAGGTCTCCAACGTCGACAAATATGAACCTAAGCAGGATTCGGGAGGCTGGCTGGCCATCTACACCACTGCTGCCCGAGCCGCTAGGGCAACTGAGGATGTGATGACCGCGTACTTGCCTATCGTCCTTGGGCAAGACGTGCTGCAATGGCTGCGACACCTACCCCGACACTGCATCGTCGACTGGAGCGACTTCAGTCGGCGCTTGACCACCAACTTCCAATCTCTCTCCGACAAACCGACACAACCATGGGACCTCAAATCCATCAAGCGCTGAGGGGACGAAACTCTCTGGTCATACCTCAAAAGATTCCAGACCATGAGAAATCGTATCCCTGAGGTCGCGGAAGCAGCAGTGATCGAGGACTTCTACCGGGGATCCAATGACTCGGCCTTTGTCCGAGCCATACTACAAAAGGCCCTGACCACTTCAGAGCAGCTATTCTGGGAAGCCGACCTCTACATCACCGCCGATGAATGAGCTCTAGACCTCATCGGAGGAGCAAAGCCTGCACCGACAACACCGCGACGCGACACGAACCAGCAACCCGACAAACGCTGGGAGAAGAGGCCTCGTCAAGAGGTCCACGCCGCCGGACCGCCCGCCTCTCGCGCCCGAGGAGGACCTCGCGGAGGCGAACACACGCTGGACGACATCCTCGACGCCCAATGCCTGTACCACAAGGACATGCGCCACACCCTCCAGAACTGCAGAGACTTCAAGCATTCCGTGGAGAACGGCCGACCCTTCCAACCTCTACCTCCTCCCCCGCCACGAGGAGGACCCGGAGAACCTCGACAGCCCCAACAGCAGGAGGAGGGAGGAGGCGGAGCCTTCCCGCGCGTTGACAGAGAAGTCAACGTCATCTTCGGTGGACATGGGTCACAAGAAAGCAAGAGACAACAAAATCTCAACGATCGTCAGATACTGGTGGCAGCCACCGGTCCTCCCGCCCCGTACCGATGGTCTGAGCACCCGATCACCTTCACCCGGGCAGATCAGTGGCTCAACTTCGACCACCCAGGCAAGTACCCGCTCCTCGTCGATCCGGTGATCCGAGAGAGCAGGGTAAAGAAGGTATTAGTGGACGGAGGAAGCAACATCAACGTCACCTTCCCTCGGACGCTCCAAGGCTTGGGAGTCCCCCTCAAAGAGCTCCACGAGTCGGACACTCCCTTCTTCGGCATCGTGTCGACTGAAGGAGAATATCCGTTGGGCCACATCTACATGCCGGTCACCTTCGAAACTCCGGAAAACTACAGAACCGGGTTCCTAAGGTTCAAGGTGGCGAACTTCGACTGCGGATACAACGCCATCATCGGGAGGCCTGGATTGGCGAAGTTCATGGCCATTCCACATTACACATACATGATATTGAAGATGTCAGGACCACAAGGAATCATAACTGTACGCGCTGACTTCCAAGGCACTGCAGAATGTTTCCGAGTAGCCATTCAGGCGGCCCTCACTACCAAACCATCGGCAACTTCTTCTGCGCAAGCGAACTCAAAGCCTGAGGAAGACCTCGTGGTACCCGCGAATGAAGCTAAAGCCGTGACCTCTATATAACCGACAGAAGAAACCAAGAGAATCAATCTTGGGTTCTTCGACGAACGCAAAACAGCTATCATCAGTTCCAGCCTGGATGACAAATAGGAATGCGTGCTCGTCTAGTTTTTGCAAGATAACCGAGACGTATTCGCATGGCAACCTGCGGATATGCCGAAAGTCCTGAGAGAACTGGCCAAGCACAAACTAAAGGTCTACCCCCAGGTGAGGCCGATCCGACAAAAATTACGTCGCTTCACGCCCGACAAGAGAGAAACCATCCGTGCTGAGTTTGCTCGCTTGGTCGCGGCCGGATTCATTAGAGAGGTGTTACATCCTGAGTGGTTAGCTAACCTTGTTCTTGTACTCAAAAAGAATAAAGTGGATTGGCGCATGTGCGTCGACTATACAGATCTCAACAAACATTGTCCGAAGGATCCCTTCGAACTTCCTAGAATAGACCAAATGGTGGACTCGACCGCTGGATGTTCTGTGTTGTCTTTCTTGGATTGCTACTTCGGGTATCATCAAATTAGCCTAGCAAAGGAAGACGAGGAAAAACAGCATTCATCACCCCGTTCGGAGCTTTCTGCTATACCTCCATGCCATTCGGCCTCAAAAACGCTGGAGCGACTTATCAGAGGGCTATTAAGACATGCATAGCCGACCACTGGGGCAAGCGTGTGGAAGCTTACGTGGATGATGTGGTAATTAAGACAGAGAATTCAAAAAATTTCATTGAAGATTTACAGCTGGTCTTCAACAGTCTACGGCGATACCGATGGAAGCTTAATCTCGAAAAATGTGTCTTCGGAGTACCAGCAGGAAAGTTGCTCGGGTTTATTGTCAGCCACCGGGGAATTGAAGCCAATCCAGAAAAGATCAAAGCTATCATGAGGATGGAAGCACCACGATCACAGAAGAAAGTACAAAGACTTACCGGATGTATGGCAGCTCTAAGCAGATTCATATCAAGGCTGGGAGAAAAAGGCTTACCATTCTATAAGTTACTCAAGAAGGTAGACAAATTCCAGTGGACTTCAGAAGCACTGGAAGCTCTAGATGCACTGAAGAAATTCTTGACAACACCACCAGTACTAAAACCGCCACGTCGGGCCACGCCGACTCAACTGGCTGAAGATCTGCTATTATACATCTCTTGCACGACTCACGTGGTGAGCACCGCGTTGGTAGTTGAGCGAGTAGAAGAAGGACATGCATACCCAGTACAACATCCTGTCTATTTCATCAGTGAAGTTCTAGGTCCCTCGAAGAAGAAATACCCTCAAATTCAGAAGTTATTATATGCAGTACTTCTAACTGCACGCAAGCTCCGTCACTACTTCGACGACCACAAAGTCATAGTAGTCACCGGATTTCCGATAGGGGATATTCTCCATAATAAGGAAGCCATCAGAAGAATAGCCAAGTGGGCCTGTGAATTGGGATCTCATGACATTGAGTTTCGACCTCGCACCGCAATCAAAACTCAAGCACTGGTTGACTTCGTATCAGAGTGGACCAAACAACAAGTACCAGATAACCCGGAAACTGTAGAAGTATGGCGAATGTATTTTGACGGCTCGTTGAAACTGCAGGGGGCAGGTGCAGGGATCCTCTTCATTGCACCCGGAGGTGAACAACTCAAATATGCTCTGCAACTGTTATTCCCTGCGTCCAACAATGCAGCAGAATACGAAGCTCTGGTTCATGGACTGAACATTGCCATATCACTGGGCATCAAGAGACTGATGGTATATGGAGATTCTCTAGTGGTCATAAGCCAGATAAATAAAGAATGGGATTGCTCGAATGATTCCATGGGAAAATACTGCACTGCTGTCCGAAAACTGGAAGACAAATTCGAAGGTCTGGAATTTCATCATGTGGAGAGAGATCGCAACACGACAGCTGATATATTGTCCAAGCTAGGATCCAGTCGGACTCAGGTCCCACCTGGAGTTTTTGTTCAAGAAATACCGCACCCGAGCATTTCACTAGATCGGGTAGAGGAATGCAATACTCTGAGCCAACCAGAGTCAAATTCTAATGACTGGAGGGAGCCAATCATCAGGTACATAAAAAATGAGGAGGAACCAGATGACAAAAATGCAGCAGAACGAATTGCAAGGCAGGCAGCTCATTATACTCTCATTGGGGAAACACTATACAAAAGGGGCGCATCAGGAGTCCTCATGAAGTGCATTCTCTCAACTACAGGGAGGCAACTGCTAGAAGAGGTTCATGCTGGGCAATGCGAGATACACGCAGCATCCAGGACCCTAGTTGGGAAGGTCTTCCGGTCAGGTTTCTACTGGCCAACAACAAAGAATGATGCAACCGAGTTAGTCTAGAGGTGCGAAGCCTGCCAGTACTTGTCAAAACAACAGCATCTACCAGCACAGCAACTGCAAAACATACCTGTGACCTGGCCGTTCGCATGCTGGGGACTGGATATGATTGGACCTTTCAAGAAAGCTCAAGGAGGATACTCTCACGTACTGTTGCCATCAACAAATTCACTAAATGGATAGAGTTCAAACCCATTGCATCCCTAACTTCAGCTAAGGCAGTGGAATTCGTACAAGACATAATATTCAGGTTCGAAATACCGAATAGCATCATAACCGACCTGGGATCCAATTTCACAAGCTTAGAGTTCTTTGATTTCTGCGAACAAAAAAGCATTCAGATCAAATATGCCTCGGTGGCGCACCTAAGAGCCAACGGGCAGGTAGAAAGAGCCAACGGGATGATATTGGAGGCGCTCAGAAAGAAAGTCTTTGACAAGAATGAAAAGTTCACAGAAAAGTGGATCAGAGAGCTGCCGTATGTTGTTTGGAGCCTGAGAACTCAACCTAGTCGAGCTCTGCATGAGAACACTCCTTTCTTTATGGTCTATGGTTCGGAAGCAGTGCTACCCGCTGATCTCAAGTTTGGGGCACCAAGGTTAATCTTTGAAAACATAGCAGAAGCTGAGGCTACTAGACTGAAGGATGTCGATGTACTAGAAGAAGAACGATTGAATACGGTGATTCAGTCGGTCCGGTATCAGCAAACTCTGAGGCGCTATCATGACAAGGCCATACGGTCTCAATCCTTCGCAGTGGGAGACCTCGTCCTTCGCCGAATTCTAACGGGGGAGGGACGACACAAATTGTCGCCACTATGGGAAGGGCCATTCATAGTAGCAGAAGTCACTCGGCCTGGATCGTATCGCCTTACTCAAATGGACGACACGGAGGTTGGGAACTCATGGAATATAGAACATCTCAGGAAGTTTTACCCCTAGCTATATTTCAAAAGCTATTGAGATGGCATTGTATTCTGTAAACTAGGAAATATGTCATCAATAAAGAGACTTCAAAGGCACTCAAATTGTTTACTATCAATCCGCATTCTTACTTAACTTAGGGTGACCACTATACCCTACTAACGGAGCAATCGGTTTAAGTCGGCGACGACTTAAGGCGGTGTGACATGCTCATGCTTACTTAACTCAGGGTGACCACTATACCCTGCTAACGGAGCAATCTGCTTAAGTCGGCAATGACTTAAGGCGGTGTAACATGCTCACGCTTACTTAACTCAGGGTGACCACTATACCCTGCTAACGGAGCAATCGGCTTAAGTCGGCGACGACTTAAGGCTGTGTGACATGGTCATGCTTACTTAACTCAGGGTGACCACTATACCCTACTAACTGAGCAATCGGCTTAAGTCGGCAACGACTTAAGGCGGCGTAACATGCTCACGCTCACATAACCCACGGTGACTATTATACCCTACTAACAGAGCAGTCGATTTAAGTCGGCAATGACTTAAATCGACACAATACACTCGCGCCTACTCGATCCAACGCAAGCACGTTTGCAATTACTCATCCTAGGGCGACCTTTATGCCTCGCAAAATACGAAAAACCATCACACTGAATTTACTTCTGCAATTGTAAATACCGTTGGATTCTAACAACGGAAAAACAATAACGGCATTCAGTATTAAAAAGTGTTTTCTAACGGAATATCCGAGCACACTAACCACGTATACAAAGCATTCAGTGTTTCTATTTGGTAATGTTCTTCTCAGGAGCGACCGACGAAGAGGGGCGACTCGAAGAATCCGGAGCGGCATTCACGTCCTCCACTATGTCGTCAGGAACAACCACGCCGGGTCTCCTCATCAGGATCCGCCCCGCGCGAATGGCTTTGTCCATAGCTCTGTCGTGCTGGGCCCTCAGAGTAGCAGAAGTGTCTTCAGCAGCCTTGACAGCCAACCGAGCAGCTTCTAGCTCCAGGACAACTGATTTCTTGGAAGCACGCAGATCCTTGATGATAGTATCCTTGTTCGACACCAATTGCCTGAGGCAAATCATATCATCCATGGACTCTTGCAGCTTATAACGATGATTATCCAAATCTTCCATGGTGAAGCGATGGCTCCTCTCCAAGATGGTCAACGAGTTGCTGGCATCGCGGTATAAGTTGTCAAGGTTGTCGCGAGAAGTTACAAGGGCACGTCTCTCCTCCTGCAGACAAGAACCAGTTCTCCAACGTCAAGCAAACATTAAGAACACAACAGATAAGGGCAAGTGAAGGTTTAATTCATTGGCCACCTTTTCAGAGTCAAGCTGAGCATTGAGAGTGGAGTTCAGCGTGTTGGCATCATTCAGAGAAGCAGAAACCCGAGCCAATTCAGTCTGACCTTGAGAATATTTTTCTTCAAGATCAGAATACCGCCGAGCCATATCTATCAAGAAACAGTCAAGCAAGGGTGTTCGGCTAAAAAGCAGACTATTCAAAGTAGCCAAAGAAGAAACAAAGGGCACTAACCAGCATTTTCCATCTCCAAATCAGATACCCGTCGCTGAAGCAGCACTGGATTCCAATGCGTCAGAGATAGAGCTCTTTCTGGGACAGAAGCACCCTGCGACTTCAGCTGACTAGCCATTTCGTCAACCAATGCCTGACGTTAAAAACAAATGAATGTAAGAACCATATCACACCCGGGTACAACCAGATCAGGAAAAACCAAATTACCTGGAGGTTGGAAAAGAACGAAGGAACTCCCAAGTCGTGGGAAATCAGTTGATGGCTCGATGAAGGATCAACAACCGGAGCAACCCACAATGCATCAGTGGAGACCAAGTCAGTGTCATCAGCAGAAATCAAAACTCTGTCATCAGGAGCGCCGATCTCTAAGGCGACTTCCTGACCCGAAGCTAGAGCTGCTGCCATGTAACCAGAATGCGGAGGAGAAGACCCTACGTGAACATCCATGGAAGTATGAGAGGGAGAACCAACTCGGACACCCTCGGGGGCTGGGTCATAGCTCGCGCTAACCATCCGAGCTGGATCATCCCCGACAACACCCTCGAGGGCTGGGTAAGCGCTAGCGCCATCCTTGAGGGCCGAGCTCTCTGTAACAGCCACCTCTAAGGCTGAAGGACCTTCAACCACTTCCATGGGAGCAGAGCAATCCAGACCAGCCTCCTGACCCTTAAGACCGCACTCCAAGGTCGATGAGGCATGAGACGCCGCTCGGGATAACTCCAACCCGGCATCAGGCACATCAGCACAAATATCCATCATCCCACCATCTGCCGGCTCCGACAACAGATCCTCTGGGACCATATCTTCGAGAATCTGATCAAAATTTGCCAGAGACAACTCTTGCAGACCAACGAGGGTAGGCAAAGCTGGAGAAGGAACACCACTACTTTCCCCGCTGGCTATGTAGCGCCGACTGTTCTTCCGAATTAGAGGGATTTCATCCTCCTCTTCCTCATCTTCATCAATAATGCGGACGGTACGCCCATTGGGTTCAGCTTTGGTCAGATTACACCCATTGGGTTCAACATCATCAAGGTCACACCCATTGGGGTCAGCATCAGTCTGGTCACACCCATTGGGATCAGCTTCAGCAAAAACTGGCACTTCCTCAGCAGCAGGAGCAGAAGGACCGGTATCCTGATTCAAGCATGACACTCGGCGAAGACGTCTCTTTTTCTTTTTCTTCCCCTCAGCAGGAGAAGTTGAATGATTGGCTCGGCGAGGGCGCTTCGGGCGAACACTATCAGACCTCTGAGTATCCAAAGCTTTCCCAGACTCTGGGATGGGTGCTATAGTCAGTGTTTCAGCAGGGGCTGCATCAGAGGAATCTTCAGCCAACATGTCCAACATGGCACTTATCTCTGCATCACTTGGATTCAAAGGTACCTCGAAATGAACCTGCTTCTCATCATCAGGGATTTCGCCAAGTGAGGCAACCAAAGCATCAACCTCTTCGGAAGAAGGTCGCACTCTAAGGCCTAAACCGCTATCACCAGCAGGAGGATTTGACACAAAACTGATAAAGGCCTTGGAAGGAGGCAGGTTCCAGACTGAGTATGCAACAGGAGCGCCGATGTTCGACACCTTGCCTCTAAGTATCATCTCGAGCCGGCTCACCAAATCCACAGCAGGAATCCTTCTGTTGGTAACCCGGGTTGAATCAGCGAGGCCTCGATACAGATAAGCTGGGTATGCTCTGTCTTTTAGTGGCTGAATGTTCTTGAAAATGAAATCAGCGACCACAGCCTCTACAGTCAGACCCCTCTCTTTCAACAATCCAACCTCAGCAAGCAGAGCCCCTGCCTTAGCCACCTCCAGGTCTGTGGGGGATTCGGTCCAACTCGGAGTGCGAACATCTGGCTGTCTCCCTGACCGCGGGGGGAGGGAATTTCCGTGATTCTCCACGATAAACCATTCCAGGCGCCATCCTTTGATGTTGTCCTTGAGTGGGATGTCGAGGTAGTCGGTCTTCCTCCCACGGCGCATCTCCAAACTCGCACCCCCCACAAGCTGGTGCTGCCCTCCGGCCATCCTAGGCCAACAGTGGTACAAATACTTCCATAGGCCAAAGTGTGGTAGAATACCAAGGAAGGCTTCGCACAAATGAACAAGAACGGAAACTTGCAGAATGGAATTGGGATTCAGATGGGTTAGATTCAAATGATAAAAATCAAGGAGACCGCGGAAGAAAGGAGAAATAGGAAGCAAGGCCGCGGATGAGAAAAGGAATGTAAATGACGGATTCGTGGGTGTCCTCTGTCAGAACAGTGACCCCACGACAGATCCGCCAAGAACAGAGTTCCTTCGGAGGAAGAACCCCGATGGATACAAGATGGAGAAGGTCGGATTCAGAAACAACAGACATATGGTTACATGCGAAAGGCAACTTACTGTTGGGGTCGATAGGAGGAATGATTGCGACAGACGAACTCTGGGTTTTCCGCTTGGGCGCCATCTCAACCTTGCTGGCGAGCGGAGCGGAAGCGATATTGCAAGAGAGCAGAGAAGGCCTGGATGCAAGAAAAGCAGAACTAGGGCTCAGAACGCAGAGGCATGCAACAGTGCAGTACATATGGGGTTTTCCCGGGCCAGACGCCATTTCTAAAAAGTGCCTAGTCATCACCCAGCTGTTATTTCTAAAACGCTGGCGTGCCATGTCATCACTCGGTCGTTATTTCCAAAACGGCCGACGCATCCCAATATAAATCAGCTGCTATTTCTAAAAACGCTAACGTTACCAGACTTCACTCGGCCACTATTTCCAAAGTGGCCGACGTGGTCCGTTATCACTCGGCTGTTACTTCTAAAAAACGCTGACGTCGCCAGTGGTCACTCGGCTATTATTCCTAAAGCGGTGACGTGGCTCCAAAGGATTCAGCTGTTACCTCTAAAACACCGACATCAGAAGTAACCGTTCGGTCGTTATTTCAAAAACACCAACGTGGCCCGCTATCACTCGGCTGTCACTTCTAAAAGCACCGACAATCGCCAGTAATCACTCGGCTGTCATTCCTAAAGCGACAACGTGACTCCAAAGGATTCGGCCGCTACCGCTAAAGCGCTGACATCGCGAAGAAGGCAGTCTGAAGCACGACTCGACGATTCTAAGTCGCTATTCAAGCGTTACATCCAAGAACAACATCTGCAGTAAGCATTAATACGATCGACGATTGACAGGAAGGCAAAATGATGCACACAGAATTGGGCGAAATCATTCTTCATTATAAAAGGGAAGCACTACCGAACTTACAAATCAACTCATTATGAGTTGATGTCCTCCCCACTACTACATCATATTTCACTACACTATACTACTAACTACTACTACGTTATTTTTACTAATACTACTTCTACTACTAATCTATACTAACATTTAAAACCAGTGGCGCCTAGCCACTGGCCTTGTTGCTGCCCTTGTTGCTGCCCTTGCTGCCGCCCCCGCCGTCGCCTTCGCCGCTATCATCGCCGCCGTCGCCATTGCCTCCGTCATCGTCGTCCTCGCCATCGCCGTCACCGCCGCCCTCCTCGGACGAGTCCGAGGAGTACTCCGACTCATCCGAGCCCGCGAGCCCAGCGTGCTCGATGGCCCGGATATAGGTCCATACCTCTGCGGCGAGCCCCTGGGAGTCGTCTGAGTCATTAGACGACGCCGGGGGAGAGGCATGGACCGATGAACCCTCCGACTCGGAGGAGAACTCCACCTCCGAGTACTCTGAGTCGCCGAAGTCCTCCGAGGGAGGAGTCGGCTCACGCTTTCGCTTACCAACGGAGTGATGCGAAGAACTCCCACCCTTCTTGCTCTTGTCCATGGTGGAGTAGAAAGAAAGTGAAGAGAGTAAGTAACAAGCGGCAGTAAGAGTTGTGAAGATGCCAGAGAAGCAAACACACTATTTATAGAAGAAGAAGGCAACCGCTCACCTCCTACCACGGCCACCGAACAGTCGCAAAAATTCAATATGCAATTCAAACCGTCTGGAAACACGTCAGGCGGCTGGCGCCGTTCCACGTAACACGGCACGCATTGGGACTCTAGTCAACTGCTCAGGCGATATGATTACACCAGCGGTCACGTCAAGTTACTACTCAGAAGCAGTTTGCTAAACGCTCAGCGCACCAAGCCGTCCCTTGCCTACACCCATTGGGGGGGACGTCCAGGAATTTCCAATAGATTTTCCCAAGCAGTCACATCCATACAGTATATGCAATGAATACCTCAAGATAGAAGGAAGATATCAACAGATATCAGAGGAAAGCCAAGTATAGCCGATGAAGTACAAGTCTAATCAACAAAAGCATTGAAGCACGAAGTGATATGAAGAATAGCCAAAGGCCATCTACCGAACGTCCAATCAGTCGCAAGTCAAATAAATTGCAAGACCTAACAAGATATGGGCAGATCACATACTCGGCCTCAAAGACAAAAATGTATGCTGACCTCTAAAGCATAATGTTAATGATATAATGCTGATCTCTAAGGCATTCGACAAAAGAAAAGGATGATTTCTGAAAAACAGCAGGACACGAAGACCTTCGAGTGGACTATTTTCAAAAATCCACTCAAAGCTCGGGAGCTACACCCATTGGGTGCACCTGTGGTGCACCCAATGAATCATCATCCCCAAGAGACAAAATGCTGACCTCTAAAGCATAGGGCGAAACTAAGACACGGCTGACCTCTGAAAAAGCACAAGTGGAATA
This sequence comes from Zea mays, assembly GCF_902167145.1. Taxonomy (NCBI): domain Eukaryota; kingdom Viridiplantae; phylum Streptophyta; class Magnoliopsida; order Poales; family Poaceae; genus Zea; species Zea mays. Next base: position 91,659,826 of record NC_050105.1, read on the forward strand.
TAAAAGTGATTTCTGAGAAGACTTGAAATGAAGACCTTCGAGTGGATTATCTGCAAAAATCCACTCGAAGCTCGGGGGCTACACCCAGGTGCACCCAATGAATTTCAAAGTTTTACAGTGCAAAATGCTGACCTCTGAAGCATGAACCTGAGACAGAACACCAAATCTCGAGGAATAATAGCAGAAGAAGACAGTAAAAGATCGTTTTTACCGGATCACTCAGAGTTCAGAAGTAGTGTCCCGGCAGGCTTATTTCCAAGGCATTTCTTGTTAAAATCAAAGACTGCAAGCTGGACCTAGGATCTTTGGGTCGGTTATTTTAAAATCAACCCAAAGATCAGGGGCTTATGGGGGACGGATATCCCCCGGGTCCACCAGAAGGATAAGATACCTCGCGGGAGGCCCGTGGGCCCAATAATCCGCAAGGTCACCCCTTCGTGGGCCTGGGGAGGAACGTCCAGTAAAGCGGATTGGCACAAGGCCGGATTGACGCAAGCCCAGATGGCCCGATGAATTTGAGCAGTGATCGCAACAGTGACCCGACCTTTCCCGCACAGAGGTCTCATACGTCGGAACCGAGCGAGGATGGGTCGGTTGAATTATAGGAAGATAGACTCAGTCAGTTCACTATTACTTAGGCACACGTCATTATCATATCCGCATGTAACACCCCACGGTCGAGTATATAAGGCCTAGGGGGCACCCCTTCAAAAGGATTGATCTCACTACTTAGCCATCCACCCGATTCTCTACGTCCTCAACACTAGAGAGCCTCCTTGTAACCCACCACATAAAAGTACTCACGACAGGACGTAGGGTGTTACGCATCTCGAAGCGGCCCGAACCTGTACACCATTGTCCACCATCTCTCGCGCATCTAGCGCGAACCATTGAGCTACAGTCGGTGACATCGTCCTACTCCAAAAAGCACCATGAGGGGCAACCCCGGGTGCGCGGTCGGACCCAAAACACCGACAAGACCTTCAAGCCTTCCCCAACCCACCCGGTGATGCTCCCTGACCGTCAGTTGAACCCCAAGAGATGGTGCGGGGCGAGATCGACAACAACGACGTCTATTCTCTCTTTCTTCACCTCCCAGCTCACGCGATGCACCCGATTCAATGAAAGGATGGGGAAGGGGGTAGGGAAGGTGAGGGCCGAAGGGGCCGCGACCCGATTTTTATAGCGCGATGGCCGATCTGGTTCCGAAATTAGCGTCGAATGGGGGGGGGGTTGTTGCGACAGAGCGAAGATACACGCGGTTCTATTGAAGATGGTACTGACACGGTGGCCCACAGGCAGTGGAAGGACACGTGCATGACATGCTATTAGGCTACGATGTGGGCCCACACGGCCGGTGGCTCAGTGCGTACGCGTGTGGGAGGCTGGCGGGCCAGGTTAGGCTTGGATGGGGAAGTGGGTCGGCGGTGGAGAGGGGAGTTTGGGTAGGATGGGGAGGGTTTGAGCCCAGTACGGGTAAATCATCATTCCTTTTTCTTTAATTTTCCTATTTTGGTTTTCAATTTCAAATTTTAAGTTTGAATTCAAATCTGATATGCACAAACAAAAAGTCCAGCATGATACAAAGTTTATTGCTATTCTTATTTCTCTAAGTGAGAATATTTTAAAACATATAACTTAATAAAGGTTAAACCACACAATCAAATAATTAAGGATCCTTTTTTCTTTTTATTTTCTATTCTCCTTTTCTCTCACTTTCAATTTTCAAACTGAATTTTAAACACTTGTTTTGAATTTTGACTTTCCATGTGACAAAAATAATACTAATGTGAATACCACACCTTTTGTTGGCAATGATATTGTTTATTCATTTTTCTTTTATTTCTATTATTTAATCATAGAAGAAAACAATTGACTTTATTACAATTTCTCTTTTTTATCAATTTTGGGCTTTACACCATACCCCTTCGTCCGTCTACTTTTGCAAAAGAGACCATGTGCTCTATATTAATCAACCCGCCGTCCACCTGTGCGGTAAGATGATTACTTAGCAGTCCTTGAGAATTGCAAATAAGTCCCTAGAGCTCGATTTAATTATAAAAATGACCGAAAACTAAATTAATCCTTATATTGCTCGTTTTAACTCTGATTTAGTCCATTCAAGTTGTGTTAGTCTCGTATTAAATTTGTCTATGCAATAACAACATTATTTACAACATGTTACTTACTTTTATATTGATTATCCTATGATTATTGATTTATCTTGCTAATCAAAGTAACTGTCCATTATTATACCCTGACTAAAAATACAACAAATAATCAAGTTATATCTCAGATTAAAGTTTAATTAAGTCTCACATGATTTTCATTAATTAACATATAATTTATCTTTTATTGTTTAATCACCTAAATTTTGGAAAATCATATCCTCTTAACCGTAACTCTGAATTTCGTGGTTCTCGAACCTACAACCTCATAGCAATGAGTAGAATATTCTTACGTGATTTGTTCTCATGTTTGGTGTAATGTTATTTTTATGTACTCCTTGTCTGTTTGTATGTATTGCTACGAGTAGCAGCGAGGTTACGAGTCACCGAAGACCAACTTGGTGAAGTACCTGGAAATTTGAGTTACATGCAAGTTGCGCCCTTGATCACTTTTCTCTTTACCCAATAATGTTCCTGTTAATCACTGTTACATGCTCAGGTTAATTTGATGGGACCTAATAGGCTTCCCTAGCATTATTTATCCCACACCTTGCAGACAAAATAACTATTGGGTAGTTTTTCTATTGCTCCTACCTCGTTTTGGGAAATTTAATGCTATATTATGATCATGTTCTAGCTATACTATTGTTTTAATTATTGTTCATGTCACACCCGATTTTGTAAGGCAAACCGAATGCGAACCATGTATGTGCCAGGATCGGAAACTCACGTACACAATGATTACATAATTGGACATCATCACACATTGCTCAAAGTAAATAACGGAAAGGTAATTTATTACATCAAGATGTCCAAGACATCCACTGAGTCTATAACATAGTCATTAACATCAAAGTGCGGATATACGAAACGTAGAAGACAAGGCCTTCACAGGCAGCTGACTGGGGGTTTGCCACTAAGATAAACTAGAACTCATCATAGTCCTGGAACTCCTCAAAGTCCTCCATGTTGCCAGCATCTCCTCCGGAGCACTGAGTACAGTGGGGACAACCTAGGGTGGGGTAGTTTGTAAAGCAAAGGTGAGTACACATCAACGTACTCAGCAAATGTCCCGTTTGGCTAAAGTGGGCTAGATGTATATGGAGTTAAAGTTAAGCAGTTGCTTTTAGTTGGTCAAGTATTTATTACTATTGATAGAGCCAAGTTTTAGTAATAAACCCAGTTATTACCCAAATGTACTCCCTCCAAGAGAAAATACTAGAGATCATAATTATAACCATCATCATTAAACATCATCATAGGAGTAACCAAAGTTCTTCTAATCAAAGAGAATCCCAAGGCCGCTCATAACCGTGAGCACGACTGATATATCAGTTTCTCTGCAGAGGTCGCACACTTTACCCACAAGTCGTTATTCCTGTTCTGCCCGAAGATCATGACTCCATTGATCACTACCAAGGTGACCTAGCAGGTTCTCACTATGTAGCCTTTACAAGGATTTCCCAGAGGTCATAGCCGCCCGTTAGGTTTCTCCAGTTTGATAAACACAATACCTCTCCCCAAAGGAAGGGTGACTAACAAAACCAAATCAAGAACCTCTGCAACCAGCCTCGGCAGAGCAAGTACTATGTCCGGACCCCATTGACGGCCCTACGGCGAAGACAACTACTCCTCTGGTTCCTCTAATTAATCAGCTAAGGGCATCCCATTCCACCCTCATGGTTGCACTTTTATCCTTGGTTGTCACTCCCCAAATAGGTCCTTACAGAGAGGTACTCAGAAAACAGCTTGTGTCACACCCGGGTTTCGGGGGCACCAAGACCCGGGCGCGAACATAATCACCAGGTGTGCTGGGACCAAGTCTCACACATATGATGAATCATGGCACATGATCGAATGTCACAACTTTACTATATAATAGGAGTTCTATACAAAAATAAATAAATAATTACATTATAAGGAGACAACTGTCCAGCAACCCAAAGTTGACTGGGAGACGACGACCTAGATCTCTCACGAACTCATCGCAGCATCCTCCATGCGCCTCATCCTGCAGTACCTGTTCTTGACCTATGGTGGGGTGTGAGACAGCAAGAGTGAGCTCACATACATTCATCGCTCAACAAGTTGTGGGGAATAATGTGCATGAGCTCGCCAAAGGTGGGAGCTCACGTGAAGTGTAAGGCTTACCAAAGAGGATGGTTAGAGTTGAGCATTGCTTTTAAAGTTGGTCAAAATTTTATTAGCAATTACTAAGTATAAGTAAATATCAACCCAATTAAGTAGTAGAACAAAAGTAACAATATCACCTGCGATGCAATGCATATGACAAATTGAATTTAGTTCCATAAGTTAATCATCAGAGAGTCCTGAGCTGCTCATGACCGTGAGCTCGGCTAGTATACCAGTTTTACACTCTGCAGAGGTTGTACCCTTTACCCACAAGTCATGTATCCCATGTCACCAGGGTTAGCTAGACCCTTAGACACTACCGAGGTGAATGGCTAGGGATCCACTACGAGGCCTTTACAAAGTTCCACTAGCTTCCGAAAACCCGCTACAGTTTATGAGAAGCGCACTTGCAAGAATCCCCCGTCTGACCGCCATCGCAGCAAAATCAACCCGAGAACCTCCTTGCATGCAACTCCCCTACTGCCCTTGCCCCTTTCGGGTAAGGTAGTCTTCCGCTAGCTTTCCTAATTAATCAGCCAAGGGCGTCCATAAACCCTTGTGGTGGCACGTGTTTCTCAAGTTAAGCTCTATGTTCCAATTAACATTAATGATCTTGACATGAACATAAATAGAATAACAAAAGAATTGGAACATGGATATAATAAAGTATTATCCCAATACCATGTAAAGCAATAGCAAAACTACCCATGTGATTCAGGGATAACAAGGTAAAATGGAACAACAATCTAGGGTGACCTATTGGGTCCCATCAAAATTGAACCTATGCATGGTAAATGATTATAAAGAACATTATTGGGTAGCAAAAGTGAATCAAGGGCACAACTTGCCTGGGACTGAAGATTCCATGTACCAACTTGCTCTTCAGATGATACGTGTCCTCACTGCTAAATGTAGCAATATAGACAAACAGTGTATAGGCAAAATTAACATTACATCAAACATAAGTACAAACTAAATAATAATGATCTACGCAAAGCTACGAGATCATAGAAACAAGAACCACTAAATTCGGAGCTACGGTTATTAAGTTATGATTTTCTGAAGTTATTCATGTGAATAATTTTAAATCAAGTTTCATGGTTAGACAAAGGTACTAGGTAAGAAACAATATTTAAACAAAATTAATTCCACTAGAATAAATCAATTTGGAGTTAATAAGAATTTTCTATGAATTATATAAGTTTCTAGCATTTATTTTCTCATTAAAATCATTTTCTAATTACTTTTACTGGATTTTCTAATTCTCTGGACAGGGCGCATAAATATCAGAAACTACAGGGGCGATCTCGCAACAAATCATAAGACTCAGGATTCCCCCCGCACTGGACGGCGGGTTAAATACGAAAAAGAGCAGGGGCTCTTTAGCAAAAAGGATGGGCCGAAGGGGTATCCTGCGCTTAGATCCACACGATCCCAAATCAGCGGTCCATATTAAACTATGTACACCACGAAACGGTACGCCACGGCGGCTGATGGATCCCCTATCGACGGCGGAGATTTTAAACGAGCACGCATGGTCGAATCCGTCCGATCACGATCTAAGGGTTCCTATCAGTTCTATCCGAAGCAAAACGCGGCAACAGATCCGGCCCATCAAGAAGAGATCCAACGGTACCAGAGCCTTCTTCCTCCCCCGGCTGGCCAGACAGGGGCCGCGCGAATCTACCCGCGGCGGCAACTTCGCCGGCACAAGACGAGCCAGTGCCATGGTGTCCAACCGAATAATTGAACTAGCGCAATATCAAGAGGAGGCGATGACGAACACAATGGATGGATCCTTACCGGTCGACACGCAGTATAGCTGGCTGCCTACGTCACGCATCGACCGCACGGCGGAGAGACAACCCCAGCAAGAAATTCGTCCTCCCCGGTCGCTCAGCCGCCCGAGAATGTCTTCTGCAATGCGCCCCGGGTGTCGCGGTGAAGTCCAGCGAGTCCCGCCCAGCTCAATTCGACGGTTAGAGCTCGATTTCTCTCCTCCCTCTTTCCATCTCTGCTCGCCATGGTTGCTGATTTGGCACAGGGGTACATGGCGACCCGCGCTTTATAGCCCAGCATCGACCCGGCCCTCCGAAACGCGCGCGCAGAAATCAGGCGGAAACCACGGGACCTTCTTGAGTTTGTTACGGAATCCGTTTCCTGCAAAGGAGCTCACCACGTTGGTTGAAGATGAGGGAGACACAGCTGACAATGTGGGCCCACGAGGCGGTGACCCAAGGGATAGTACCACGGGAGCAGATAAGTGGGCCGCGCAGATGTGTAGCCCATTAAGCCAAGGCAGAGGGAAACCGGCCCAGGTGCTTACTTCTCTTTTCTTTTCTATTTCCATTTTCAAATTTAATCTCAAATTTGAATTCCACTCAATTTGTGACTTTCAACTCATCTTTAACAGTACCATTTAAAACTACTATTACGGCGGAATTTTATTTATTTATTTTGTTTAGTATTTTCTCCTCTTTTCACAGTAGAAATTTTGGAGTGTTACAAATTCTACTTTTCCAACTCAAACTTCTCTCAAAATTTTGAGTACAAAGGTAAAAATGCAAGAACTACATCACGAGGTGCATAATTCTATATCTATTTATTTTGTTATTTGGTTAGCTTAATTCTATTCAATCGGACATTCAAAATCATGAGAAGATCAAATACATCCATAGGTTTCAAAAATCCCTAAACACGAACTTAAATATATTTTTTTTCTGCTACTAATTTTGGGCTTTACAAATCCTACCCCCTTAACAAAAATTTCGTCCCCGAGATTTGTAAGAAAAGGGATATAGGAAGAGTGGTTCGCAATTTTAGCTTTCAGTTTCTAATTATTTCAAAAATCAAAAGCCTCTTTTTTTATTAGTGAGTGATTAGGAGAGCATGGGTATCTATATGTATAGTCATTTTATTATGTAGGATAAAAGAGATGGATAGGTTAGGGCGAGAATAGCTAGGGGTGAGAAAGTTTATGGTAAGGAAGAACTATGTGTTTGATGGTAAAGCATCTGAAGATTGAGTTTGACTTTCTTGACGAGGTTGATCCTTTCTTCTCCGGCCTTGGTCTCATTGATTTGAGGTTAGTGTATATTATCGGGGTTGGAGAATATTGTTAAGATAGATATATGTGAGATAGACTACATGATGTAGGTCAAAATCTTGTTTGAGGTCAAGTGAGGGTAGACAGATTATGCAATCTATCAAGATTCTATGGGTTGGGTCAGATCTCATGCATGTGATTGAGTTGGTCTAATGTACTGAGTTAAGTTAACACCTGGCTAGTAGGGTCTAATCTATTTCACTAGTATTAACTAGTCTGTTAAGTAACTCACTTTAGATTGGACCATATTAGATTAGATGGGATCTAGATTAGATTGGTATGACTAGATTAGACTAGATAATATCTAATTACTTTGGATTAGATCATGGTTGTTATTCTAGAGTGGGATAAATATGCTTATTAGGGCAAGATGAATCCATAGGGATAAGGTACAATCTTTTGAGGTCAGTCAGATAAGATAAAATCTTTTCAAGATAAGATGAGTCTACTAAGGTAATGAAGTATCTTTCAAGATAAGATGGATCTACTAAGCTTAATATATTTTAGTGGGGAATAATCTAAGTTGGCTAGTTATTTTTATTAACATTTTTTTCTATATATATATATATACAAATGTAATTGTGGACGTTACTCCACAACTCATCACACTCAATCAAAGAACCAAATCATACAAGTATCATAAGAACAAACATTCAAGCGTATAGATACCTATAAAAATAGTTTTGTTTTTGTTCCTAAGAGGAGGTCTCCTATTCCTAAAGGTCACTTTAGGCACTGGATTTCAAAGTGTGAAATCCACATTTGTCTTTAGAAGGAAAAGGTAAGGATAATCAGAGTAAAGCGGAAATAGATGAGAAAAGATTAAGAAAAGTTCAGAAAAGAATCAGAGTAGCAAAGGTAAGTAAGTATTGGTTGTCCAGTTCTATCTAGGTTTCGTCCTACAGTCAACATTCCTCTGATACCACTTCTATCACACCCGGGTTTCGGGGGCACCAAGACCCGGGCGCGAACATAATCACCAGGTGTGCTGGGACCAAGTCTCACACATATGATGAATCATGGCACATGATCGAATGTCACAACTTTACTATATAATAGGAGTTCTATACAAAAATAAATAAATAATTACATTATAAGGAGACAACTGTCCAGCAACCCAAAGTTGACTGGGAGACGACGGCCTAGATCTCTCACGAACTCATCGCAACATCCTCCATGTGCCTCATCCTGCGGTACCTGTTCTTGACCTGTGGGGGGTGTGAGACAGCAAGAGTGAGCTCACATACGTTCATCGCTCAACAAGTTGTGGGGAATAATGTGCATGAACTCGCCAAAGGTGGGAGCTCACGTGAAGTGTAAGGCTTACCAAAGAGGATGGTTAGAGCTGAGCATTGCTTTTAAAGTTGGTCAAAATTTTATTAGCAATTACTAAGTATAAGTAAATATCAACCCAATTAAGTAGTAGAACAAAAGTAACAACATCACCTGCGATGCAATGCATATGACAAATTGAATTTAGTTCCATAAGTTAATCATCAGAGAGTCCTGAGCTGCTCATGACCGTGAGCACGGCTAGTATACCAGTTTTACACTCTGCAGAGGTTGTACCCTTTACCCACAAGTCATGTTACCCATCTGCCAAGGGATCGCGACTTCCCATACACCTCTACCGAGGAGGCGAGGCAGGGTAACACTACGAGGCCTTTACAAAGTTCCACTAGCTTCAGAAAACCCGCTACAGTTTATAGGAAGCTCCAATGCAGGGATCCCTTGCCTGACCGCCATCGCAGCAAAATCAACCAAGGACCTCCCTACACTGACCACTCCCCTACTGCCCTTGCCCCTTTCGGGTAAGATAGTCCTCCACTAGCTTCCTAATTAATCAGCCAAGGGCGTCCATAAACCCTTGTGGTAGCACTGTTTTCCTGGGTGGTCGCTCCATGTTCCAATTAACATAATGATCTTATCATGAACAGTAATAATAAATAGATAATAAAAGTGTGATCATGAATAATGTATCTTCATACCCAAAACCACATAAAGCACTAGCAAGTACTACCCAAAAAGTTCAGTGGTAAACAAGGTATAAAGATAATCAAACTAGGGTAACCTATTGGGTCCCATCAAAATTAACCTATGCAGATCATTATGATTAATTAGAACATGAGTGGGAAAAAAAGAAGAGATCAAGGGCACAACTTGCCTGGGACTCGAGATTCCAGGTACCAGGATGATCTTCAGGTGACTCGTGACCTCACTGCTAAACGTAGCAATACATATAAACATGTATAGGCAAAATTAACATTACACCAAACATAATGGTAAACTACATAATAATACTCTACACTGCGTAGCGAGATCGTAGAAACAAGAACCACTAAATTCGGAGCTACAGTTATTTAGTTATGAATTTCTGAAATTATTAAGCACTTAGAGTGGATTAATTCAAATGAACAATTTTAATGTAAGTTTCATGGTTAGACAGTGTTACTAGGTGGTAGACAATATTAAAACAAAATTATAGAAACTAGAATGGGTCAATTCAGAGTTAGAATGAATCAAATATGGATTAAGCAAGTTTATGAAATTATTTTTAAACTAAAAATCCTCTTTCTGAATTGTTTTATCCCATTTATTCTCTGATTGGACTGGGGACACTATTTTGCGAGAGACTAGGGGTTGACGTATAAAATCCCATAGACTCAGTCCAACCCCGCAGTGGACCGCAGGTTGATTTATATTAATCCGAGGGACTCTTTTGAGAAGTTGCCACGCGAAGGGGTATGAAAGGATCACAGGCGTTGGATCGGCCATAAATGGCTCAGATTAAATTTGTCTTTAATCCGAAACGGTATTCAATCATCACCGTTAGATTCGCTATCAACCGCCCAGATCTAAAATACCTGAGCCAAATCCACCGCGTACACTACCCGATCTAGGGCGGAGGTGAGCCCAAACTGAAAGGATATGCGTGCACAGATCTGGGCTGTCCATCACAGATCGGACGGCCAGGAGCTTCTCTCCCTTACCTCTCTCACGGCCGGCCAATCCCAGGTAGCGGCGGCGTTCTGCCCACAGACCGCGGCGGCGGCCATGGCCGGCACAAGCCCGAGCAACGTCCGCGCACGAGAACTTCATCGACGATTTCTTACCCAGGGCGGACATGGGAATATCCTAGCCACGGCGGGGACGGATACTGCCCATCCAACGATCAATCCACTGGTGATGAGGTCGACATTGCCCATATCGATGCCGGTGATGGACTCCATACCTCCTGGCGATTACCCGCTGCGAGGTCGAGTACACCGAACGTCGGTGGGGGCAAAGAACCATTGCGGCTACACCTTTTTTCCTCTCTCTCCCTTCTCGGTTCGCTCTCCCGCGGACATGGTGGCACTGCTGCGAGGCGAAAGGACCTTCGGCACAAGGTAGAGGGTGAGAGGGGGGGAAAGAGCTTTATATCCAATGCGCACTCACCCGCGGAGGTTGTTACGCCAGCCGGAGCCGGGGACCTCGCAGGTTGGGCGAGAAGATCACGGCTTTTCTGTTTTTGCGCCCCCAGCGTTTGGACCAGAGGAAGGGGATAGGGCTGACAACGCGGGCCCACTTGGCCGGTGAAACAGGATGCGCGGTTGAGCCAGGTAAGCCAGGATGGGCCGGCGTCGGGGAAAGAAGAGATGAGATGGGCCGAGGGGAGAGGAAATCGACCCAGACGCGGTTCTCTGTTTTTTTCTTTTCTTTTTTTTTGAATTTCTAGCTCCATTTCAAATTTCAAAACTTAACTTCAGGTTTAAATTTCCAGACTTCCAATTGTATAATACTATTTTAATTGTGAATATAAACTCCTACAAATTTTTAATAATATTATATTTTCCCTCTATTTTCCCATTCTAGTAGCAACAAATTACTATTATTATTTCTTCTCTCATTTTCTATTTTATATTTCCATTGATAATTTGAGGTCAATTTTATGTTTTCAATATATCACAACAAAGTCATCAGCATGATATGTATATTTCTTTATTTACTTATTGGTTATTTGACTAATATTAACTGATTTATGAAAAGAAAGGGAACTTAATAAATCTCCAAAGGTTTCAAAAATTCCCAAAACACTAACATGAATGTATTTATTTATTTATATCATTATTTCTCTCTGATGCAAAATTTGGGCATTACAGTGCACCGGACTGTCCGGTGCACCAGTCGACAGAAGGCAAGAATTGCCTTCCTGGATTGCTCTCAACGGCTCCTAGCTGCCTTGGGGCTATAAAATGGACCCCTAGGCGCATAAAGGAGTACACCAAGCACACTCTAAGCATTCTTGATCATTCACACTCCGTCTTTACGCACTCGATTGGCATTCTTAGTGATTTGAGCTCCGTGTTAGTGGTGAACCTTGTGTTATTCATTTGAGCTCAAGTCTTGGCTGTGTGTGTGCGTATTGCTGTGGACTTGTGTGTGTTGCTTTTCTCACTCTTACATCTGTGCTTCTTTGTGACATCTCATTGTAATGGCGAGAGGCTCCAAGTTGTGGAGATTCCTCGCAAACGGGAAAGAGTAAAGGAAAAAGAACACCGTGGTATTCAAGTTGATCATTGGATCACTTGAAAGGAGTTGAGTGCAACTCTCGTCCATTGGGACGCCACAACGTGGACTAGGCAAGTGTTGTACTTGGCCGAACCACAGGATAAATCTCTGTGTCTCTTGTGCTTGTTCTCACTGTGTTAATTGTGGTTCACAAGAGCTCTCCTTAGCCACTTGATTTTATTGTGCTAACACTTAATCAAGTTTGTGTCTTTAAGTTTCAAGTTTTTACAGGATCACCTATTCACCCCCCCTCTAGGTGCTCTCAATTGGTATCGGAGTCGTTCTCTTCAAGAAAGGGATTAATCGTCCGAAGAGATGGATCCTAAGGGAAAGGGGATGGTGGTCAACGACAATGAGAAGGAGTCCATCTTCAACGAGCCAAGGGATGACAAAGACAATGACTCCGGCTCGAGTCAAAAGAAGAAGGATGGAAAGAAGAAGAGGCGCATCAGGAAGGTTGTCTACTACGACAGCGACAAATCTTCCTCTTCTCAAAAGGACGACGAACACGAGGAGAAAAAGAAAACGGTTAACTTGAACTTTTCTTTTGATTATTCTCGTATTCCACATAATTCCAATGCTCATTTGCTTTCCATTCCACTTGGTAAACCTCCACACTTTGATGGAGAGGACTACGGATTTTGCAGTCACAAAATGCGTAGCCACTTGTTCTCTCTTCATCCAAGTATATGGGAGATAGTAGAAAATGGAATGCAATTTGATAGTTCGGATAACTCCATGTTTATCAATTAACAAATCCATAAAAATGCACAAGCTACTACTGTTCTTTTAGCATCCTTGTGCAGGGAAGAATACAATAAGGTGAGCGGCTTGGACAACGCCAAGCAGATCTGGGATACCCTCAAGATCTCTCATGAGGGGAACGACGCCACCATGCTCACCAAGATGGAGTTGGTAGAAGGCGAACTAGGAAGGTTCGCAATGATCAGGGGAGAGGAGCCAACTCAAACGTACAATAGGCTCAAGACCCTGGTCAACAAGATAAGAAGCTATGGGAGCACGAGATGGACGGACCACGACATCGTCCGACTCATGCTAAGGTCCTTCACCGTCCTTGATCCTCATCTTGTAAATTCTATTCATGAGAATCCTAGGTACATCAAGATGACGCCCGAGGAAATACTCGGAAAATTTGTAAGCGGGCGAATGATGATCAAGGAGGCAAGATATGTTGATGATGCATTAAATGGCCCAATGCCGATCTATGAGCCTCAAACTATTGCTCTCAAAGCAACAAGTAGCAGGGAGACGCTACCTAGCAAGGTGGCGCAAGTTGAGGCGGTCGGGCTAAATGAAGATGAAATGGCCCTCATCATCAAGCGCTTCAAGACGGCGCTCAAAGGTCGCAAGGAGCACCCCAACAAGAGCAAGACGAAGGGGAAGCGCTCCTGCTTCAAGTGTGGTAAGATTGGTCACTTTATTGCTAACTGTCCCGATAATGATAGTGACCAGTAACAAGGAAAGAGCGGAAAGTGGGAAAAGAAGAAGACCTACAAAAAGGCGAAGGGCGAGGCACACCTTGGAAAGGAGTGGGATTCGGATTGCTCCTCGTCCGACTCCGACAACGAAGGACTCGCCGCCTCAGCCTTCAACAAGTCGGCTCTCTTCCCCAACGAGCATCACACATGCCTCATGGCAAAGGAGAAGAAGGTAAATACTAGAAGTACTATTACATATGCTTCTTCAAGTGATGATGAGTCTAGTGATGATGAAGTAGACTATGCTAGTTTATTCAAAGGTTTAGATAGAACTAAAATTGATAAGATCAATGAATTAATTGATGCCTTGAATGAGAAAAATAGATTGTTAGAAAAACAAGAAGATCTTTTATATGAAGAGCATGATAAATTTGTTAGTGCACAAAATTCTCTTGTTCTAGAAGTTAAAAGAAATGAAATGCTTTCATGTGAACTATCTACATGCCATGAATCTATTTCTAACTTACAGAGTATTAATGATGACTTGAATGCTAAGTTAGAAGTAGCTAATAAATCTAGCTCATGTATTGATCATGTAGTAATTTGTAATAGGTGTAAGGATTTTAATGTTGATGCTTGTAGTGAACACTTAATTTCCATTTCCAAATTAAATAATGAAGTAGCTAGTCTTAATGCCCAACTTAAGACTAGCAAAAATGAATTTGATAAACTAAAATTTGCAAGGGATGCCTACGCTGTTGGTAGACACCCCTCAATTAAGGATGGGCTTGGCTTTAAGAGGGAAGCCAAGAGCTCAACGAGTCATAAGGCTCACATCTCCGCCAAGGAGAAAGGGAAGGCCCCTATGGCTAATAGTGTTCAAAAGAATCATGCTTTCATTTATAGTGATAGAAAATTCTCTAGAAATGCTTATAGGAATTGTTCTTATGATTCAAATGCCATGTTTGCTTCAAGTTCTTCCTTTGTGCATGGTAGAGATATGCCTAGGACAAATGTTGTTCATGTACCTAGAAAATCAAGTAATGAACCTTCTACAATTTATCATGCTTGCAATGCTTCTTTTGCAATTTGTAGGAAGAATAAGAAAGTGATTGCTAGGAAATTAGGGGCAAAATGCAAGGGAGATAAAACTTGCATTTGGGTCCCTAAGACCATTGTTACTAACCTTGTAGGACCCAACACAAGTTGGATACCTAAGACCCAAGCCTAAATTTGCCTTGCAGGTTTATGCATCCGGGGGCTCAAGCTGGATTATCGACAGCGAATGCACAAACCACATGACGGGGGAGAAGAAGATGTTCACCTCCTACGTCAAGAACAAGGATTCCCAAGATTCAATCATACTCGGTGATGGGAACCAAGGCAAGGTTAAAGGACTTGGAAAGATTGCTATTTCATCTGAGCACTCCATTTCTAATGTGTTTTTAGTTGAGTCGCTCGGCTATAACCTGTTGTCCGTTAGTCAACTTTGTAATATGGGTTATAATTGCTTATTCACAAATGTAGATGTGTCTGTCTTTAGAAGAAGTGATGGTTCATTAGCTTTTAAGGGTGTACTAGGCGGCAAACTTTATTTAGTTGATTTTGCAAAAGAGGAGGCCGGTCTAGATGCATGCTTAATTGCTAAACTAGCATGAGCTGGCTGTGGCATCGCCGTTTAGCACATGTGGGGATGAAGAACCTTCACAAACTTCTAAAGGGAGAACATGTGTTAGGTCTAACAAATGTGTCTTTCGAAAAAGATAGACCTTGTGCAGCTTGTCAAGCAGGTAAACAAGTGGGAAGTGCTCATCACAGCAAGAATATAATGACCACATCAAGACCTCTGGAGTTACTTCATATGGACCTCTTCCGACCCGTCGCCTACCTAAGCATAGGAGGAAGTAAGTATGGTCTTGTTATAGTTGATGATTTTTCCCGCTTCACTTGGGTATTCTTTTTGCAGGATAAAACAGAAACCCAAGGGACCCTCAAGCGCTTCCTAAGGAGAGCTCAAAATGAGTTTGAGCTCAAGGTGAAGAAGATAAGGAGCGACAACGGGTCCGAGTTCAAGAACCTTCAAGTGGAGGAGTACCTTGAGGAGGAAGGAATCAAGCACGAGTTCTCCGCTCCCTACACACCACAGCAAAACAGTGTGGTAGAAAGGAAGAACAGGACGCTCATAGACATGGCGACGATGATGCTTGGAGAGTTCAAGACGCCCGAGCAGTTTTGGTCGGAAGCCGTGAACACAGCTTGCCACGCCATAAACCGGGTCTACCTTCATCGCCTCCTCAAGAAGACTTCGTATGAGCTTCTAACCGGTAACAAACCCAATGTATCATACTTTCATGTTTTTGGGAGCAAATGTTATATTCTAGTGAAGAAAGGTAGAAATTCTAAGTTTGCTCCCAAAGCTGTAGAAGGGTTTTTGTTAGGTTAAGACTCAAATACAAAGGCGTATAGAGTCTTCAACAAATCATCGGGTTTGGTTGAAGTCTCTAGCGACGTTGTATTTGATGAGACTAATGGCTCTCCAAGAGAGCAAGTTGATCTTGATGATGTAGATGAAGAAGATGTTCCAACGGCCGCAATACGCACCATGGCGATTGGAGATGTGCGACCACAGGAACAAAAGGAGCAAGATCAACCTTCTTCCTCAACAATGGTGCACCCCCCAACTCAAGACGATGAACAGGTTCATCAAGAAGAGGCGTGTGATCAAGGGGGAGCACAAGATGATCATGTCATGGAGGAAGAAGCACCACAGGCCCCTCCAACTCAAGTTCGAGCGACGATTCAAAGGAATCATCCCGTCGACCAGATATTGGGTGATATTAGCAAGGGAGCAACTACTCGCTCTCGATTAGTTAATTTTTGTGAGCATTACTCTTTTGTCTCTTCTATTGAGCCTTTCAGGGTAGAAGAGGCCTTGCTAGATCCGGACTGGGTGTTGGCCATGCAGGAGGAGCTCAACAATTTCAAGAGAAATGAAGTTTGGACATTGGTGCCACGTCCCAAGCAAAACGTTGTGGGAACCAAGTGGGTGTTCCGCAACAAACAGGACGAGCACGGGGTGGTGACAAGGAACAAGGCACGACTTGTGGCAAAAGGTTATGCCCAAGTTGCAGGTTTGGACTTTGAGGAGACTTTTGCTCCTGTGGCTAGGCTAGAGTCAATTCACATATTGTTAGCCTATGCCGCTCACCATTCTTTCAGGTTGTTCCAAATGGATGTGAAGAGCGCTTTCCTCAACGGGCCAATCAAGGAGGAGGTGTACGTAGAGCAACCCCCTGGCTTTGAGGATGAACGGTACCCCGACCACATGTATAAGCTCTCTAAGGCGCTCTATGGACTTAAGCAAGCCCCAAGAGCATGGTATGAATGCCTAAGAGACTTTTTAATTGCTAATGCTTTCAAGGTTGGGAAAGTCCAACTTTATTCACTAAGACATGTTATGGCGATTTATTTGTGTGCCAAATTTATGTCGATGACATAATATTTAGTTCTACTAACCAAAAGTCTTGTGAAGAGTTTAGCAGGGTGATGACTCAAAAGTTCGAAATGTCGATGATGGGCGAGTTGAACTACTTCCTTGGGTTCCAAGTGAAGCAACTCAAGGACGACACTTTCATCTCCCAAACGAAGTACACGCAAGACTTGATCAAGCGGTTTGGGATAAAGGATGCCAAGCCCGCAAAGACTCCAATGGGAACTGACGGACACGTCGATCTCAACAAAGGAGGTAAGTCAGTTGATCAAAAAGCATACCGGTCTATGATAGGTTCCTTGCTTTACTTATGTGCTAGTAGACCGGATATTATGCTTAGTGTATGCATGTGTGCTAGATTTCAATCCGATCCAAGGGAGTGTCACTTAGTGGTCGTGAAGCGAATTCTTAGATATTTAGTCGCTACGCCTTGCTTCGGGATCTGGTATCCAAAAGGGTCTACCTTTGACTTGATTGGATATTCAGACTCTGATTATGCTGGATGTAAGGTTGATAGTAAGAGTACATCAGGGACGTGCCAATTCTTAGGAAGGTCCCTGGTGTCTTGGAGTTCTAAGAAACAAACTTCCGTTGCCCTATCCACCGCTGAGGCCGAGTATGTTGCCGCAGGACAGTGTTGCGCGCAACTACTTTGGATGAGGCAAACCCTCCGAGACTTTGTCTACAATCTGAGCAAAGTCCCACTCCTATGTGATAATGAGAGTGCTATCCGCATGGCGGATAATCCTGTTGAACACAGTCGCACTAAGCACATAGACATCCGGCATCACTTTTTGAGAGACCGCCAGCAAAAGGGAGATATCGAAGTGTTTTATGTTAACACCGAGAACCAGCTAGCCGATATCTTTACCAAGCCTTTAGATGAGAAGACCTTTTGCAGGCTGCATAGTGAGCTAAATGTCTTAGATTTGCGGAACTTGGATTGATTTATAACATACACGTGTTTTGTGCCTTTGATCATGTTCCTTTATGCATATTGTTATTCATTTATGGTGTTCAAGTTGTACAAGCACTCCCCGGACCTCAAAAGTCCATGTGTGAGTGATGCACGTATTTAGGGGGAGATGTGCTACAACTTGACCTTTGAGACTAACTGTGTGCTTGAGTTTACTCGATTTAGTCTCAAAGGTGGATTGAAAGGAAAATGTGAACTTGGACCAAATATGATCCCGTTTTGGTGCTTGATGCCAAAGGGGGAGAAGTTAAGGCCAAAGCAAGAAATCGATCAGCTACCACTTGAGAATTTTGAAAATAGTAGAGTTAGAGTTTTGGTTTTGTCAAAATACTCTTATGGTCTCTTATTGTCAATTATGGTCTCTTATTGTCAAAAATTGGTCTCTTGTGGGGAGAATGTTTGATTATGGGAAAAAGGGAGAGTTTTTGAATCTTTGATCAATTTCTCTTGGAATACCTTTCTCTATGCCTCAACAAGTGAATTTGACTTAGAGATAGGAAATTGAGTTTGATTTGCAAAAACAAACCAAGTGGTGGCAAAGAATGATCCAAATATGCCAAATTTGAACCAAAACAAATTCTTGTTCTCATTTGCATTGATGTTGCACTTGTATATGTTGCTTTTTGTTGTGTTGGCATAAATCACCAAAAAGTGGGAGATTGAAAGGGAAATGTGCCCTTGGGCCATTTCTAAGTATTTTGGTGATTAAGTGACCAACACAAATGGTTATGTGTTAAATTATGCCAAATGGTGGACAAAGTGCAAATCAATACAAAGGTATGATTCTACTTAGTACATTGGTTTTTGTGTACTAACATATTTGTCTAAGTGCTAGAATCAGAGAAAAGACAAATGGAAAGACTCTGCTCAGTCTAGGTGCACCGGACTGTCCGGTGCGCCAGGCTGACTCTGGTGAAAAGGCCGCTTTCGGGAATTGAACGGCGGCGTACGACTATAAATCACCGGACTGTCCGGTCGTGCACCGGATTGTCCGGTGAGCCAACGGTCGGCCGCACAATCCGCGCGTGACGCGTGGCTGAACCAACGGTCTGATGGGGGCACCGGACTGTCCGGTGTGCACCGGACAGTGTCCGGTGCGCCAACGGCTCCAAATCGTCAACGGTCGGCTGCGCCAAAACAGGAAAGAGATCTGCACCAGACAGTGTCCGGTGGTGCACCGGACTGTCCGGTGCACCAGTCGACAGAAGGCAAGAATTGCCTTCCTGGATTGCTCTCAACGGCTCCTAGCTGCCTTGGGGCTATAAAAGGGACCCCTAGGCGCATAAAGGAGTACACCAAGCACAATCTAAGCATTCTTGATCATTCACACTCCATCTTTACGCACTCGATTGGCATTCTTAGTGATTTGAGCTCCGTGTTAGTGGTGAACCTTGTGTTATTCATTTGAGCTCAAGTCTTGGTTGTGTGTGTGCGTATTGCTGTGGACTTGTGTGTGTTGCTTTTCCCACTCTTACATCTGTGCTTCTTTGTGATCATCTCATTGTAAGGGCGAGACGCTCCATGTTGTGGAGATTCCTCGCAAACGAGAAAGAGTAAAGGAAAAAAGAACACCGTGGTATTCAAGTTGATCATTGGATCACTTGAAAGGAGTTGAGTGCAACTCTCGTCCATTGGGACGCCACAACATGGACTAGGCAAGTGTTGTACTTGGCCGAACCACGGGATAAATCTCTGTGTCTCTTGTGCTTGTTCTCACTGTGTTAATTGTGGTTCACAAGAGCTCTCCTTAGCCACTTGATTTTATTGTGCTAACACTTAATCAAGTTTGTGTCTTTAAGTTTCAAGTTTTTACAGGATCACCTATTCACCCCCCCTCTAGGTGCTCTCAGTGATGAGTTGTGGAGTAATGTCCACAATTGCATATATATATATATATATATGTACAAAAATATATTTAGAAAGATAGAATACCCCATAAAAATAGATATGTCTTATAGATCCATCTCATATTAAAAGATTCTACCTTATATCATCTTATCGTAACCACTTTGGCTATCTCATCCTAGAGCAACAACCATGATCTAGTCCAAATTTATTAGATCCTATCTGGTCTAATCTAGTCATGCCAAACTAATCTAGATCTTATCTAATCTAATGTGAGTCACTTAACAAGTTAACACTAGTGAAATAAACTGGATCCTATTCCTATGAACCTTGTTCTTCCGTAATGCACTTAAACCTAAACTAGTGCCTTGGACCAACTCGACCATATACAAACATCCTAACCTACATATTTTCGAGAGGTCGCATAATTTATCCATTCCAAACCTAGCATCAAACCGGATTTTGACCTACCTCATATAGTCTATCTTACCATAACTATCTTGACTCTATGTCCCCAACCCGGATAGAGACACCAAGACCTAAGAAGGAAGACATCAAAGTCGTCAAGGAAGGATAAGAGCCAAGCCAGATCTACAATTCAGATCTCCAATTTAGTCTTCAGCACCAACTCAAGTCTTCAAAGATCAAGCTGGATCACCAGATGAGTTAAGATCCATTATGCATGCTGGAGTCCTCCCTTGCCAAAATCTTTCATTCTTATACTTGCCTTGATCTTTCTTACCCCAACTTTCTTACCAATAGCTAAAACATGATTATAGGGTACCCATGCTATCCTAGCCATCTACTAGTTAGTCAAAAACACCTTATGGATTGGTACCAATTGAAAACTAGAAGTGAAATACAAACGAAACCTTCTATATCCCTTTTCTTACTAATCTCGAGGACAAGATTATTTTAAGGGGGTAGAATTTGTAACACTCCAAAATTGTATCTTGGTGAATTAATAAAATTCCCTAAATATTTAAAATTTCAAATGTATTATAACAAAGTTATGAATTGATACTATGTTCCCTAAAATTAAATAAATAGTAAATATAAAATGTTGGGTATATATTTAAACTACAATAATAGGATAGGGAGTTATTCTATATAAATTACTCCTATTGGGTTATATAACTATGTGAATTCCATTCTAATTACATTTCATGCATATAAATACGTATTTGAGCAAAGTAAATAAGTGTAAAATATTTGCATTCATGTTGGTGTTTTGGTAGTGCATATAAATATGTGAAAGTCACCTAGAGGGGGGTGAATAGGCAAAACTGAAATTTATAAACTTTAAGCACAACTACAAGCCAGGTTAGCATTAGAAATAAAGGTGAGTCCAAAAGAGAGGGCAAAAACAAATCAATCAACAAAATAGAGCGGATGACACGGTGATTTGTTTTACCGAGGTTCAGTTCTTGCAAACCTACTCCCCATTGAGGTGGTCACAAAGACCGGGTCTCTTTCAACCCTTTCCCTCTCTTAAATGGTCACCTAGACCGAGTGAGCTTTTCTCCTCAATCAATTGGGTCACTTAGACCCCACAAGGACTACCACAACTTGGTGTCTCTTGCTTTGACTACAAAGGTGTTGAGAACAAGAATGGGAAGAAGAAAAGAGATCCAAGAACAAGAGCTCAAAGAACACGAGCAAAACTCTCTCTCTAGTCACAATTTTCTTGGAGTGGATTTGGGACTTGGAGAGGCCTTGATTCTATCGAATTTGTGTCTTGCATTGATTACACTAGCTCTTGTATTGAATGTGAAGTCTGAAAAACTTGGATACATTGAAGTGGTGGTGGTTGGGGGTATTTATAGCCCCAACACCAAACCAACCGTTGGGGTTGGGCTGCTGTCGATGGGCGCACCGGACAGTCCGGTGCGCCACCGGACACTGTACGGTGCGCCAGCCACGTCACCCAACCGTTAGGGTTCGACCGTTGGAGCTCTGACAGCCTGGGGCACCGGACAGTCCGGTGCCGCACCGGTCAGGTAATGTTCACTGTCGGGTGCACCTTCTGGAGCCTGCTCTGACTCTGCGCAAACTGTCCATGCACTGTAGCGCTTTTCAGGTTTCCGTTGGAGTCGACCGTTACGCTGGAGCCGTTGCTCCGCTGGCATACCGGACAGTCCGGTGGCACACTGGACAGTCCAGTGAATTATACCGGAGTGGCTTTTCCAGAAACCCGAAGGTGGCAAGTTTGAGTTGATCCACCCTGGTGCACCGAACACTGTCCGGTAGCACACCGGACAGTCCGGTGCGTCAGACCAGAGAAGCCTTTGGTTCCTTTTGCTCCTTTCTTTTGAACCCTAACTTGTTCTTTTTATTGGTTTGTGTTGAACCTATAGCACTTGTAGAACATATAATCTAGAGCAAACTAGTTAGTCCAATTATTTGTGTTGGGCAATTCAACCACCAAAATCATTTAGGAAAGGTTTGACCCTATTTCCCTTTCAATCTCTCCCTTTTTGGTGATTGATGCCAACACAAACCAAAGCAAATATATAAGTGCATAATTGAACTAGTTTGCATAAGGTAAGTGCAAAGGTTGCTTGGAATTAAACCAATTTATACTTTCATAAGATATGCATGGATTGCTTTCTTTCTTTTAATATTTTGGACCACGCTTGCACCACTTGTTTTGTTTTTGCAAATTCTTTTGGAAAATCTTTTCAAAGTCTTTTTGCAAGTGGTCAAAGGTATATAAGTAAGATTTCGAGAAGCATTTTCAAGATTTGAAATTTTCTCCCCATGTTTCAAATGCTTTTCCTTTGACTAAAACAAAACTCCCCCTAAATGAAATTCTCCTCTTAGTGTTCAAGAGGGTTTTACCATTTGAAAGAAGATCAAATATTTTAGATACTAATTTTTTGAAAAACTCCTCCTTAAAATATAGATACCAAATGAGACAGAATTTCTTAGAGGAATTATAATTTTTGAAAAACTCCTCCTTAAAATATAGATACCAAATGAGACAGAATTTCTTAGAGGAATGCTAATTTGAAAGATACCAATTGAAAACATTAAAACATTTATCTCGAAAAATTTGAAATTGGCATGGTGGTGCGGTCCTTTTGCTTTGGGCTAATACTCTCTCCCCTTTGGCATTAATCGCCAAAAAACGGAGTCTTTTATAGCCCTTTTACTTTCTCCCCAATGGTATGAGTAATGAATATGAGTGAAGATTATACTAAAGTGGAGAGCGATGCGGAGTGACGGCGAAGGGTAAATAACACCAATAGAGTGGAGTGGAAGCTTTGTCTTTGCCGAGTACTCCATTTCCCTTTCAATCTATGACTTAGCATAAGAATTTACTTGTAAACACATTAGCCATAGCACATGAAAGAGATATGATCAAAGGTATATAAATGAGCTATGTGTGCAAAGTATCAATCAAAATTCCGAGAATCAAGAATGTTTAGCTCATTCCTAAATTTGGTAAAGGTTTTCTCATCTAGTGGTTTGGTAAAGATATCGACTAATTGTTCTTTGGTGCTAACATAAGCAATCTCGATATCCCCCTTTGTTGGTGATCCCTCAAGAAGTGATATCGAATGGCTATGTGCTTAGTGCAGCTGTGCTCAACGGGATTATCCGCCATGCGGATTGCACTCTCATTATCACATAGGAGAGGGACTTTGGTTAATTTGTAGCCATAGTCCCTAAGGGTTTGCCTCATCCAAAGCAATTGCGCGCAACAATGGCCTACGACAATGTACTCAGCTTCGGTGGTAGAAAGAGCTACTGAATTTTGTTTCTTTGAAGCCCAAGACACCAGGGATCTTCCCAAGAACTGACAAGTCCCTGATGTGCTCTTCCTATCAATTTTACACCCTACCCAATCAGCATCTGAATAACCTATTAAATCAAAAGTGGATCCCTTGGGGTACCAAAGACCAAACTTAGGTGAATGAACTAAATATCTCAAGATTCTTTTCACGGCCCTAAGGTGAACTTCCTTAGGATCGGCTTGGAAGCTTGCACACATGCATACGGAAAGCATAATATCCGGTCGAGATGCACATAAATAGAGTAGAGATCCTATCATCGACCGATATACCTTTTGATCTACGGATTTACTTCCCGTGTCGAGGTCGAGATGCCCATTGGTTCCCATGGGTGTCTTGATGGGCTTGGCATCCTTCATTCCAAACTTAGTGAGTATGTCTTGAGTGTACTTCATTTGGCTGATGAAGGTGCCCTCTTGGAGTTGCTTCACTTGAAATCCTAAGAAATACTTCAACTCCCCCATCATAGACATCTTGAATTTTTGAATCATTATCCTACTAAACTCTTCACATGTAGATTTGTTAGTAGACCCAAATATGATATCATAAACATAAATTTGGCATACAAACAAATCATTTGCAATGGTTTTAGTAAAGAGTGTAGGATCGGCTTTTCCGACTTTGAAACCATTAGTGATAAGGAAGTCTCTTAGGCATTCATACCATGCTCTTGGGGCTTGCTTGAGCCCATAAAGTGCCTTAGATAGTTTATACACATGGTTAGGGTACTCACTATCCTCAAAGCCGGGAGGTTGCTCAACATAGACCTCTTCTTTGATAGGTCCATTGAGGAAGGCACTCTTCACGTCCATTTGATAGAGCTTAAAGCCATGGTAAGTAGTATAGGCAAGTAATATACGAATTGACTCAAGCCTAGCTACGGGTGCATAGGTTTCACCGAAATCCAAACCTTCGACTTGTGAATATCCCTTGGCCACAAGTCGGGCTTTGTTCCTTGTCACCACACCATGATCATCTTGCTTGTTGCGGAAAACCCACTTGGTTCCTACAACATTTTGGTTAGGACGTGGAACAAGATGCCATACCTCATTCCTCGTGAAGTTGTTGAGTTCCTCTTGCATTGCCAACACCCAATCCGAATCTCTTAATGCATCTTCCACCCTGTATGGCTCAATAGAAGACATAAAAGAGTAATGTTCACAAAAATGAGCGACACGAGATCGAGTTGTTACCCCTTATGAATATCGCCGAGGATGGAGTTCACGGGGTGATCTCTTTGAATCACTTGGTGGACTCTTGGGTGAGGCGGTCTTGGACCCTGATCATCTTCCTTGTCTTGATCATTGGCATCTCCCTCTTGATCATTGTCCTCCTCTTGAGGTGGATCTTCTTGATCTTCGTTTTCATCATCTTGAG
Organism: Zea mays; assembly: GCF_902167145.1. NCBI lineage: Eukaryota > Viridiplantae > Streptophyta > Magnoliopsida > Poales > Poaceae > Zea > Zea mays. The sequence continues at coordinate 91,684,708 of NC_050105.1, forward strand.
CTTGATCCTCATCTTGGGTTGGTGGAGATGCTTGCATGGAAGATGACAGTTGATCTTGTGCTTGTGTGGGCTCTTCGAATTCCTTAGGACACACATCCCCAATAGACATGTTCCTTAGCGCGACGCATGGAGCCTCTTCATCATCTAGTTCATCAAGATCAACTTTCTCCACTTGGGAGCCATTAGTCTCATCAAACACAATGTCACAAGAAACCTCAACTAGTCTAGTGGACTTGTTAAAGACTCTATATGCCCTTGTGTTTGAGTCATAACCAAGTAAAAAGCCTTCTACAACCTTAGGAGCAAATTTAGTTTTTCTACCTCTTTTAACAAGAATAAAACATTTGCTACCAAAGACTCTAAAATATGAAACATTGGGCTTTTTATCAATGAGGAGTTCATAGGATGTCTTCTTGAGGATTCGGTGAAGGTAGAGCCGGTTGATGGAGTAGCAAGCAGTGTTGATTGCTTCTGCCCAAAACCGGTCCGAAGTCTTGTACTCATCAAGCATGGTCCTCGCCATGTCAAGTAGAGTTCTATTCTTCCTCTCTACTACACCATTTTGTTGTGGTGTGTAGGGAGAAGAGAACTCATGCTTGATGCCTTCCTCCTCAAGAAAGCCTTCTATTTGAGAATTCTTGAACTTCGTCCCATTGTCGCTTCTAATCTTTTTTTATCCTTAAGTCGAACTCATTTTGATCCCATCTCAAGAATCCCTTTAAGGTCTCTTGGGTTTGAGATTTATCCTGCAAAAAGAACTCCCAAGTGAAGCGAGAATAATCATCCACAATAACTAGACAGTACTTACTCCCGCCGATGCTTATGTAAGCTATCGGGCCGAATAGATCCATGTCGAGTAGCTCAAGCGGCCTGTCGGGCGTCATGATGTTCTTGTGTGGATGATGAACACCAACTTGCTTCCCTGCTTGACATGCGCTACAAATCCTATCTTTCTCAAAATGAACATTTGTTAGTCCCAAAATGTGTTCTCCCTTTAGAAGCTTGTGAAGATTCTTCATCCCAACATGGGCTAGTCGGCGATGCCAGAGTCAACCCATATTAGTCTTAGCAATTAAGCAAGTATCGAGTTCAGCTCTATTAAAATCAACTAAGTATAGCTGACCCTCTAATACTCCCTTAAATGCTACTGAATCATCACTTCTTCTAAAGACAGTAACACCTATATCCGTAAAAAGACAATTTTAGCCCATTTTGCATAATTGAGAAACTGAAAGCAAGTTATAATCTAAAGAATCTACAAGAAAAACATTGGAAATAGAATGGTCAGAAGATATAGCAATTTTACCAAGTCCTTTGACCAAACCTTGATTTCCATCCCCGAATGTGATAGCTCTTTGGGGATCATTGTTTTTCTCGTAGGAGGAGAACATCCTTTTCTCCCCAGTAATGTGGTTTGTGCACCGCTATCAATGATCCAACTTAAGCCCCCGGATGCATAAACCTACAAAACAAGTTTAGGCCTTGTTCTTAGGTACCCAAACGGTCTTGGGTCCTTTCACATTAGAAACAAGTACCTTGGGTACCCAAACACAAGTCTTGGAGCCCTTGTGTTTGCCCCCAACATATTTGGCAACTACTTTGCCTGATTTGTGAGTTAAAACATAAGAAGCATCAAAAGTCTTAAATGAAACATTTGGCTCATTTGATGCAATAGGAGTTTTGTTTTTAGGCAATTTAACATGGGTTGATTGCCTAGATCTAGAAGCCTCATTTTTATACATAAAAGCATGATGTGAAATATTATGAGGTTTCCTAGCATGAATTCTCCTAATTTTGTGCTCGGGATAACCAGCAGGATATAAAATATAGCCCTCGTTATCCTGAGCCATGGGAGCCTTACCCTTAACAAAATTAGACAATTTCTTGGGGGCATTAAGCTTGACATTGTCTCCCTATTGGAAGCCAATGGCATCCTTAATGCCAGGGCGTCTCCCATTATAAAGCATACTTCTAGCAAATTTAAATTTTCTATTTTCTATTTCATGCTCATTAATTTTGCTAGTTAGTTGTGCTATGTGATCATTTTATTGTTTAATTAAAGCTAGGTGATCATGAATAGCATCAACATTAATATCTCTACATCTCATGCAAATAGAAACATGATCAACGATGGATGTAGAGGGTTTGCAAACATTTAATTCATCAATCTTAGCATGTAACATGGCATTCTCATTTCTAAGATTGGAAATAGAAACATTGCAAATATTTAAATCTTTAGCCTTAGACATTAATTTATCATTCTCAATCTTAAGGCTAGAAAGTGATTCATTCAACTTGTCAACCTTAGCAATCTAACTAGCATTATCATTTTTAAGGTTGACAAGAGAATCATCACAAATATTTAATTTCTCCACCTTAGCAATTAATTTGGCATTTTCAATTCTAAGGTTAGAGATAGTGTCATGGCAAATGCTAAGCTCACTAGTTAATTTTTCACATTTCTCTATTTCCTGAGCATAAGCATTTTTCACCTTAACATGCTTCTTATTTTCCTTAATAAGGAAGTCCTCTTGGCTATCCAAAAGTTCATCCTTCTCATGAATAGCACTAATCAATTCATTTAACTTCTCCTTTTGTTGCATGTTAAGGTTGGCAAAAAGTGTAAGCAAATCATCCTCATCATCACTAGAGCTAGCCTCATCACTAGATGTTGCATATTTAGTACAAGCTCTAGACTTTACCTTCTTATTTTTGTCGTCCTTTGCCATGAGGCACTTGTGGCTGACGTTGGGAAGAGGAGACCCTTGTTGACGGTGATGTTGGCGGCGTCCTCGTCGGAGGAGGAGTCGGTGGAGCTCTCATCGGAGTCCCACTCCCGGCATACATGGGCATCGCCGCCCTTCTTCTTGTAGTATCTCTTCTTTTCCCTCCTCTTTCCCTTCTTGTCGTCGCCCCTGTCACTATCACTAGATAATGGACATTTAGCAATAAAATGACCGGGCTTACCACATTTGTAGCAAACTTTCTTGGAGCGAGGCTTGTAATCCTTCCCCCTCTTTTGCTTGAGGATTTGGTGGAAGCTCTTGATGATGAGCGCCATTTCCTCATTGTCGAGCTTGGATGTGTCGATGGGGAGCCTACTTAACATAGACTCTTCTCTCTTCTCCTTTGTGGCTTTGAATGCGACGGGTTGTACCTCGGATGTGGAGGTGGCGCCTCGCTCGATGATTTGTTTGGAGCCTTTGATAATTAATTCAAAGCTCACAAACTTTCCTATGACCTCCTCGGGAGACATTAGCTTGTATCTAGGATCACCACGATTTAATTGAACTTGTGTAGGGTAAAAAACGAGTGATCTTAGAATAACCTTGACCATTTCATGGTCATCCCATTTTGTGCTCCCGAGGTTGCGCACTTGATTCACCAAGGTCTTGAGCCGGTTGTACATGGCTTGTGGCTCCTCCCCTTGGTTGAGCATGAGTCGACCGAGCTCCCCCTCGATCGTCTCCCGCTTGGTGATCTTGGTCACCTCATCTCCTTCGTGTGCAATCTTTAGTACGTCCCAAATCTCTTTGGCACTCTTCAACCCTTGCACCTTATTATACTCCTCTCGACTTAGAGAGGCGAGGAGTATAGTAGTGGCTTGGGAGTTGAAGTGCCGGATTTGGTCGACCTCCTCTGAATCGTAGTCCTTGTCCCCTACCTTCGGTACCTGCGCTCCATACTCAACAATATCCCATATGCTTTTGTGGAGTGAGGTTAGGTGATGCCTCATTTTATCACTCCACACAGAATAATCTTCACCATAAAAAACCGGCGGTTTGCCTAATGGGACAGAAAGTAATGGAGTACGTTTGGAAATGCGAGGATAGCAGAGGGGCATCTTACTATACTTCTTGCGCTCATGTCGCTTAGAAGTAACGGACGCTGATTCAGAGCCGGAGGTGGAGGGTGACGAAGAGTCGGTCTCGTAGTAGACCACTTTCTTCATCTTCTTCTTCTTGTCACCTCTCCGTTGTGACTTGATGGAGGAAGAGGATTCCCCCTTGTGCTTGTGACCGGACTCCCTCGAGTGGGTTCTCCCCGAGCTTGCGGACTTGTCATGCCAGTCCCAATCTCCCTCTTGGCATGATCTCCCGACATCACTTCGAGTGGTTAGACTCTAATGAAGTACCGGGCTCTGATACCAATTGAAAGTCGCTTAGAGGGGGGGTGAATAGGCAAAACTGAAATTTATAAACTTTAAGCACAACTACAAGCCGGGTTAGCGTTAGAAATAAAGGTGAGTTCGAAAGAGAGGACGAAAACAAATTAATCAACAAAATAGAGCGAATGACACGGTGATTTGTTTTACCGAGGCTCGGTTCTTGCAAACCTACTCCCCGTTGAGGTGGTCACAAAGACCGGGTCTCTTTCAACCCTTTCCCTCTCTTAACCGGTCACCTAGACCGAGTGAGCTTTTCTCCTCAATCAATTGGGTCACTTAGACCCCACAGGGACCACCACAACTTGGTGTCTCTTGCTTTGATTACAAAGGTGTTGAGAACAAGAATGGGAAGAAGAAAAGCGATCCAAGAACAAGAGCTCAAAGAACACGAGCAAAACTCTCTCTCTCTAGTCACTATTTGCTTGGAGTGGATTTGGGACTTGGACAGGCCTTGATTCTATCGAATTTGTGTCTTGTATTGATTGCACTAGCTCTTGTATTGAATGTGAAGTCTAAAAAACTTGGATGCATTGAAGTGGTGGTGGTTGGGGGTATTTATAGCCCCAACCACCAAACCAACCGTTGGGGTTGGGCTGCTGTCGATGGGTGCACCGGACAGTCCGGTGCGCCAGCCACGTCACCCAACTGTTAGGGTTCGACCGTTGGAGCTCTGACAGCCTGGGGCACTGGACAGTCTGGTGCCGCACCGGACAGGTATTGTTCACTGTCCGGTGCGCTTTCTGGCGCCTGCTCTGACTCTGTGCGAACTGTCCGCGCACTGTAGAGCTTTTCAAGTTTCCGTTGGAGTCGACCGTTGCGCTGGAGCCGTTGCTCCGCTGGCACACCAGACAGTCCAGTGACACACCGGACAGTCCGGTGAATTATAGCGGAGTGGCTTTTCCAGAAACCCGAAGGTGGCAAGTTTGAGTTGATCCACCCTGGTGCACCGGCCACTGTCCGGTGGCACACCGGACAGTCGGTATGCCAGACCAGGGAAGCCTTCGGTTCCTTTTTCTCCTTTCTTTTGAACCCTAACTTGTTCTTTTTATTGGTTTGTGTTGAACCTATAGCACCTGTAGAACATATAATCTAGAGCAAACTAGTTAGTCCAATTATTTGTGTTGGGCAATTCAACCACCAAAATCATTTAGGAAAGGTTTGACCCTATTTCCCTTTCAATATGGTTTCAAAATTTAAAATCATATTTGAATTGGGATAATTAAATATAGAAATAAAGAATAGGAAAAAAAATAATAGCAAAAAAGGCTTATCTATTGAGTCACTTAAGGAACACAACCCACATGAGTTTTTCCTCCTATTTTTTGTTCCACCTACCGGATCTTGCATCACTGTTACCTATTCTAGATTCGAGTTTGTTAGAGTTCCTAATAGATAGGATATGATTGTAACAGATAAGTACCAGATTAGATCTATCATGTAACAGATTTGGGTTCGAGTCTGTTAGAGTTCCTAATATATAAGATATTGTTGTAACATATAAGTGCCAGATTAAATCTATCATGTAATCACCCACCTTCCAGTCTATATAAATACATGCCACAATAAACCTTAAGCCATCAATCAAAGACTCATCTCATCCATAGCCTCGCAGCAGCCACCGCAGGCAGGACGCCGCAGCCCCTTCCAGCGTGAACAGGATCGTGCGGGGAGAAACGGCCCTGGCCGTTGATCCAGTGATGAGCGCTCAGGATTGAATCTTAAATACCCCATCATGATCGAGAATCGTAGGCGTTGATCTTGGATCTGTTGGCCGAGATCAGATCACAGGATCCTTTAATCTCAAGCGTTGATTTTAGATCCGACGGCCGTGATGAGATCGATCGCGTACCGATTCAGCCAAGGTCGTGGCTGTCCAATTCAATCTGGCGGGGGAAATTCGATCTGTTATCATAAAATCTCTATCGTCGATCTCTGATCCAACGACCGAGACTTCGATCTAATCTGCACCGTAGACTATCGATCCAAGGGTCCACAAAAGCATGTACCCCTTCGACCGTCTACTTTTGCAAAAGAGACCCTGTGTTCTATATTAATCAACCCGCCGTCCACCTATGAGGTAAGATGATTACCTATCAGTCCTTGAGAATTGCAAATAAGTCCCTAGAGCTCGATTTAATTATAAAAATAACCAAAACTAAATTAATCCCTATATTGCTCGTTTTAACTCCGATTTAGTCCGTTCAAGTTGCGTTAGTCTTGTATTAAATTTGTCTATGCAATAAAATCATTATTTACAAAATATTACTTACTTTTATATTGATTATCCTATGATTATTGATTTATCTTGCTAATCAAAGTTAACTGTCCATGATTATAACCTGACTAAAAATACAACCTATAATCAAGTTATATCTCGGATTAAAGTTTAATTAATTCTCACATGATTTTCATTAATTAACATATAATTTATCTTTTATTGTTTAATCACCTAAATCTTTGGAAAATCATAATCCTCTTAACCGTAACTCTGAATTTCGTGGTTCTCAAACCTACAACCTCATAGCAACGAGTAGAATATTCTTACATGGTTTGTTCTCATGTTTGATGTAATGTTATTTTTATGTACTCCTTGTCTGTTTGTATGTATTCCTACAAGTAGCAGCAAGGTTACGAGTCACCGAAGACAAACTTGGTGAAGTACCTGGAAATTTGAGTTACATGCAAGTTGTGCCCTTGATCACTTTTCTCTTTACACAATAATGTTCCTATTAATCACTGTGATATGCTCAGGTTAATTTGATGGGACCTAATAGGCTTCCATAGCATTGTTTATCCCACACCTTGCAGACAAAACAACTATTGGGTAGTTTTGCTATTGCTCTACCTGGTTTTGGGAAATTTAATGCTATATTATGATCATGTTCCAGCTATACTATTATTTTAATTATTGTTCATGATAAGGTCATTGTGTTAATTAGAACATGGAGCTTAACTTGAGATATTCGTGCTACCACAAGGGTGGAATGGGACGCCCTTGGCTGACTTATTAGAAAAGCTAGTGGAGGACTACCTTACCGAAAGGGGCAAGGGCGGTAGAGGAGCTGCATATAGGGAGGTTCTCAGGTCGATCATGTTGCGATGACTTTTCGGATGAGGGATTCCTATATTCCCTTCTCAGAAACCGTAGCGGGTTTTCTGAAGCTAGTTGAACTTTGTAAAGGCCTCATAGTGGATCCCTAGCCATTCACCTTGGAAGTGTCTAAGGGCCTTGCTAACCCTGGCTAGACGGGATACACGACTTGTGGGTAAAGGGCACAACCTCTGCAGAGTGTAAAAGTGGTATATAAGCCATGCTCGCGGTCAAGAGCGACTCAGGACTCTCACATGATTAATTTATGGAACTAAACTTAATTTGTCATATGCATTGCATCACGAGTGTTATTATCAATTGTGATCTCTTATTTAATTGGGTTGGTATCTACTTATATTTAGTAACTGCTAATAAAATTTTGAACAACTTTAAAAGCAATGCTAAGCTTTAACATCTTCCTTGGTAAGCCTTACACATCACATGAGCCCCACTATAAGTGAGCTCATGCACATTATTCCCCACAACTTGTTGAGCGATGAACGTATGTGAGCTCACTCTTGTTGTACACACATCTCCCCTCAGGTCAAGAACAGGTACCACAAGATGAGGAGCATGAAGGATGCGACGATAAGTTCGTGAGAGGTCTAGGCTGTCGTCTCCTAGTCAACTATAGTTGCTGGATCGTTGTCTTCGTATGCTGTAATTATTTAATTATTTTGTACTGAAAGGGAAATAGGGTTTAACCTTTTCCTATAAATAATTTTGGTGGTTGAAAGCCCATCACAAATAATTGGACTAACTAGTTCGCTATTGATTATATATTCTACATGTGCATAAAGGTTCAACACAAACCAATAAAAGATCAAGTTAGGGTTTAAAAACAAAGGAGCAAAAGAAACCGAAGTGTGCCCTGGTCTGGCTCACCAGACTGTCTGGTGCAGCAGGACGTACGACTCCAAACTCTTCACCTTCGGGTTTCTAATGCCGCGCTCCGTTATAATTCACTGGACTGTCCGGTGTGCCATCGGACTGTCCAGTGCACCAGCGGAGCAATGGCTAGCCAGCGCAACAAACCGCTGCAACGGTCGCCTGCAACGCTACAGTGCGCGAACAGTTTGCGCAGAAGTCAGAGCAGACGCCAGAGGCGCACCGGACAGTGCACAGTACCTGTCCGGTGCGGCACCGGACTGTCCGGTGCCACAAGAAGACAAAGCTCCTGAGACGGAACCTCCCAAGTCATTAGGCCCACCTACAGTTGTCCTTGTCCATCGGACCTTAGACAACCATGCAGGTGCACCTGACCACTTGACAAGTTCGATATCTGTATTCTTTACTTTTCCCAAGAGCGTTTCAGCCGTCACGCAGATATTACAACACATCAGAGGTACGAGTATGCGGAAGCAGTTACACAACTTTATTTTAGATTAAAGTATAGAAAGAGTAGTATTTTTACAGATCAGAGCAAATATAAGAGTGCTGGAGTAATAATATTACATAACTTGGGAGGCAAAAACCCCTCCCAAGGCTTCAGTCTTGGTTTTCTTCCTTTGGCACCACCTTGGAACAAAAGCAACAAAAATTTGCTGCTTCCTCACCTAAAACAACATGGGACAAAGCCCTGAGTACGAAGTGTACTTTCACAAGTCTTACCCGTCAAAATAAAAGACTCTCAAGGATATGCTGGCTTTAAGGGAGTCAAGGTAAGGCTTAATCAATAATCAAGACTCTGTTTGCAAAAATGCTTACTAATAGTGGATCCTTAAAAATCCAATTTTATTAGCAGGTTAAGTCATTACCTGAGTCTAGAGTTCTTTCTAGCACAGATACACCACCGTCCAGCCTCTTGCCACGGAGGGTACACGCTACTCTCGCCATCTCTCCACTCCCATTGCGTGTTATCTTATTCTGGTATTAGTCTGCCCAAGGCAAAGCTTACCCATGATGAGGCATGTGACCAGTTAAAGGGTCCTCGATCAGCAAGCCTACATTGACAAGGTCCTTAATCGACTCAGACGGAGACACTGAAAGGGAAATGACTCCCTTCTCGTGCAAGTCAACCGCCCGGTCTCAGCTTTATCATTTCAAACCCAAAGTTTGGTACCTGGCAAAGGTACTGAAAGGGAAATGTGCCCTTGGGCCATTTCTAAGTATTTTGGTGATTAAGTGCCCAACACAAATGGTCTAAGTGTTAAACTATGACAAATGGTGAATGAAGTGCAAATCAACACAAAGGTATGATTCTAGACTTAGTACATTGATTTTTGTGTACTAACATATTTGTCTAAGTGCTAGAATCAGAGAAAAGACAAAAGGAAAAAGGACTTGGCTGTGCAGCCAAGACTCTACGCAGTCCGGGTGCACCAGACTGTCCGGTGGTGCACTGAACAGTGTCCGGTGGTGCACCGGACAGTGTCCGGTGCGCCAGGCTGGCTTTGGTCAAACTGGCCGCTCTCGGGATTTCGTCGACGGCATACGGCTAAAAATCACCGGACTGTCCGGTGAGCCAACGGTCGACCGAGCCAACGATCGGCCGCGCAATCTGCGCGTGACGCGTGGCCGAGCCAACGGTCTGATGGGGGCACCGGACTGTCCGGTGTGCACCGGACAGTGTCCGGTGCGCCAACGGCTCCAAATCTTCAACGGTCGGCTGCGCTAGTTTAGGAAGGTGATCTGCACCGGACAGTGAACAGTGCCTGTCCGGTGGTGCACCGGACTGTCCGGTGCACCACCCGACAGAAGGCAAGTATTGCCTGCCAAGAATGCCTCCAACAGCTCCTAGCTGCCTTGGGGCTATAAAAGGGACCCCTAGGCGCATGGAGAAGTTACCCAAGCATACTTTGAGCATTATTAATCATTCACACTCTGTCTTAGCGCACTCGATTGATTTTCTTAGTGATTTGAGCTCCGTTCTAGTGGTGAACCTTGTGCTATTCATTTGAGCTCAAGTCTTGGCTGTGTGTGTGCGTATTTGAAAGTCGCCTAGAGGGGGGTGAATAGGGCGAAACTGAAATTTACAAAGTTAATCACAACTACAAGCCGGGTTAGCGTTAGAAATATAATCGAGTCGCAAGAGAGGGTGCAAAACAAATCGCAAGCGAATAAAGAGTGTGACACACGGATTTGTTTTACCGAGGTTCGGTTCTTGCAAACCTACTCCCCGTTGAGGAGGCCACAAAGGTCGGGTCTTTTTCAACCCCTTCCCTCTCTCAAACGGTCCCTCAGACCGAGGGAGCATTCTCTTCTCAAATCAACCGGGAACAAAATTTCCCCGCAAGGACCACCACACAATTGGTGTCTCTTGCCTTGGTTACAATTGAGTATTGATCACAAGAAAGAATGAGAAAGAAGAAAGCGATCCAAGCGCAAGAGCTCAAAAGAACACGACAAATCACTCTCACTAGTCACGAAAGCTTTTATGGAATTGGGAGAGGATTTGATCACTTGGGTGTGTCTTGTATTGAATGCCTAGCTCTTGTAAGTGGTTGGAAGGTTGAAAACTTGGATGACTTGAATGTGGGGTGGTTGGGGGTATTTATAACCCCAACCACCAAACTAGCCGTTTGGTGGAGGCTGCTGTCGCATGGCACACCGGACAGTCCGGTGCGCCACCGGACACTGTCCGGTGCGCCAGCCACGTCACCAGGCCGTTGGGTTCCGACCGTTGGAGCTCTGACTTCTGGGTCCGCCTGGATGTCCGGTGGCACACCGGACATGCACTGTAGAGTGTCCGGTGCGCCACTTCGCGCGTGCCTGACTTCTGCGCGCTCTGGCGCGCATTAATTGCTGTTGCAGGTGACCGTTGGCGCGAAGTAGTCGTTTCTCCACTGGCTCACCGGACAGTCCGGTGCACACCGGACATGTCCGGTGAATTATAGCGGAGCGAATTCCCGAAGCTGGCGAGTTCCAGAGTCGCTCTTCCTTGGAGCACCGGACAGTCCGGTGAATTATAGTGGAGCTGCTCTGGATTTTCCCGAATGTAAGAAGTTCAGCGTGAAGTCCCCTGGTGCACCGGACACTGTCTGGTGCGCCAGACCAGGGCTGCCTTCGGTTAACCCTTGCTCCTTTTGTTGAACCCAATTCTTGGTCTTTTTATTGGCTAAATGTGAACCTTTGGCACCTGTATAACTTATACACTCGAGCAAACTAGTTAGTCCAATTATTTGTGTTGGGCAATTCAACCACCAAAATCATTTAGGAATAGGTGTAAGCCTAATTCCCTTTCAGTCTCCCCCTTTTTGGTGATTGATGCCAACACAAACCAAAATAAGTATAGAAGTGCATAATTGAACTAGTTTACATAATGTAAGTGCAAAGGTTGCTTGGAATTGAGCCAATATAAATACTTATAAGATGTGCATGGATAGATTCTTCATTTTTATCATTTTGGACCACGCTTGCCCCACAAGTTTTGTTTTCGCAAATTCTTTTGTAAATCCTTTTCAAAGTTCTTTTGCAAATAGTCAAAGGTAAATAAATAAGATTTTGCGAAGCATTTTCAATATTTGAAATTTTCTCCCCCTGTTTCAAATGTTTTTCCTTTGACTTAAACAAAACTCCCCCTAGATGAAATCTCCTCTTAGTGTTCAAGAGGGTTTTGATATAGATTTTGAAAATACTACTTTTCTCCCCCTTTTGAACACAATTGGATACCAATTTGAAATTTCCAATTGAAAATTATTTTAAAATTAGGTGGTGGTGCGGTCCTTTTGCTTTGGGCTCATGCTCTCTCCCCCTTTGGCATAAATCGCCAAAAACGGAATCACTAGAGCCCTTAGAATTACTTTCTCCCCCTTTGGTCATAAATAAATGAGTGAAGATTATACCAAAGACAGAGTCCTTTTGCTTTGTACTTAGGCTCTCTCCCCCAAATATGGAGAGTTGCTCGGAGTGACGGTGAAGGATGAGTTACGAAGTGGAAGCCTTTGTCTTCGCCGAAGACTCCAATTCCCTTTCAATACACCTATGACTTGGTTTGAAATAGACTTGAAAACACATTAGTCATAGCATATGAAAGAGACATGATCAACGGTATATGAATGAGCTATGTGTGCAAATCAACAGAAGAAGTTCCTAGAATCAAGAATATTTAGCTCATGCCTAAGTTTGTTAAAAGTTTGTTCATCAAGTGGCTTGGTAAAGATATCGGCTAATTGATCTTTAGTATTAATGTACGAAATCTCGATATCTCCCATTTGTTGGTGATCCCTTAAAAAGTGATACCGAATGGCTATGTGTTTAGTGCGGCTATGCTCAATGGGATTATCCGCCATGCGGATTGCACTCTCATTATCACATAGAAGAGGAACTTTGGTTAATTTGTAACCATAGTCCCTAAGGGTTTGCCTCATCCAAAGTAGTTGCGCGCAACAATGGCCTGCGGCAATATACTCGGCTTCAGCGGTAGAAAGAGCTACGGAATTTTGCTTCTTTGAAGCCCAAGACACCAAGGACCTTCCCAAGAACTGGCAAGTCCCCGATGTGCTCTTTCTATTAATTTTACACCCCGCCCAATCGGCATCGGAATAACCAATTAAATCAAATGTGGATCCCTTAGGATACCAAAGCCCAAACTTAGGAGTATAAACTAAATATCTCAAGATTCGTTTTACGGCCGTGAGGTGAGCTTCCTTAGGGTCGGCTTGGAATCTTGCACACATGCATACGGAAAGCATAATATCCGGTCGAGATGCACATAAATAGAGTAAAGATCCTATCATCGACCGATATACCTTTTGATCGACGGATTTACCTCCTTCGTCGAGGTCGAGATGCCCATTGGTTCCCATGGGTGTCTTGATGGGTTTGGCATCCTTCATCCCAAACTTGCTTAGAATATCTTGAGTATACTTTGTTTGGCTAATGAAGGTGCCTTCTTGGAGTTGCTTCACTTGAAATCCTAAGAAATACTTCAACTCCCCCATCATAGACATCTCGAATTTTTGTGTCATGATCCTACTAAATTCTTCACATGTAGACTCGTTAGTAGACCCGAATATAATATCATCAACATAAATTTGGCATACAAACAAGTCATTTTCAAGAGTTTTAGTGAAGAGTGTAGGATCGGCCCTTTCGACTTTGAGTCCATTGGTGATAAGGAAATCTCTAAGGCATTCATACCACGCTCTTGGGGCTTGCTTAAGCCCATAAAGCGCCTTAGAGAGTTTATACACATGGTTAGGGTACTCACTGTTGGGTCTATGCTTCGTCGCCGAAGGTCTTCAAGGGAAAAGCTACAAAGTTTACACAGCGCCGAAGCTGTGAAGCAGGAAAGCTTCGGCATGTTCGCAGAAAAGGGAACCGACTTAAAGATGAAAAGGCCATTTAGACCTCGATAGAGTGCTATAGAATTATCACTAAATGTAAAGGGCATGTATGTAATTTTGTATGGGTTGTACCCCGTGCCTATAAATAGGTGAACAGTACCCCCGTACTGTTCACGTGATCTTGGCGTTTACCCTTGCGTCACACTTGTATTCTCATCTCCTTCCAAGCCGAAGGTACATTTATAATTCGATATTGTTTCTATTTCTATATGATGATATAATAAAGTTAAATGAATAATGTTATATGATTATTCATACTATCTTTTATATTTCACATGCTTCGTCTTTCATTAACGTATACTGTGATGATGAAGGTTCGTCCTTCATGACCTTCGTCCGAAGATCATTATATCCTAAGGGAAATAATGCTTCAAAGGACGAAGGACTTTATCGTTTAACATTCTCTGTGTTGCCTTGTTCTTAACTCATAGCATTTGAGAACAAGTCCCCAACATTGGCGCCCACCTCCGGTGAACTCACTTCCACTTTTTGAGCTGATGACTTCGTTCAACGACCAAGCTGGAGCTGCTTCGGACCCGAAGCTGGTGCTCCTGATCACAGGTGGCTCGTCCTCAGAGCCAGCTAACAAGAAACAGAAGAAGGAAGCACAGAGAAGGGTACAGCATGTTGGGGTGCAAGGACCCTTCATCAAGTCAAGATGGTCTCACATTCCTATTACCTTCTCCCAAGAGGACCTTCAGCTCAAAGATTACCCACACAACGATGCCATGGTTATCTCTTGTGTTATCAAAGGATTTCTGGTCCACAATGTCTTGGTTGACACAGGCAGTGCAGCTGACATCATATTTGCTAAGGCCTTCAGACAAATGCAAGAGCCAGAAGATAAGATTCATGATGCTACACATCCTCTCTGTGGCTTTGGAGGAAGACAGATTGTAGCATTGGGCAAGATCACCATGTCAGTGACCTTCGGGTTCATCAACAACACTAGAACTGAGCAAGTTGTGTTTGACATTGTCGACATGGAATACCCTTACAATGCAATTATTGGTCGTGGTACTCTCAATGCCTTCGAAGCAATCCTTCATCCTGCCTATCTTTGCATGAAGATACCTTCGGATCAGGGACCCATCGCTATCCATGGAAGTCAGGAAGCTGCGAGAAGGGCCGAAGGTAATTGGACTGACTCAAAAGCAATCCATAACATCGATGGAGCTGAAGTTTGTGAACAGTACAAATTCAGAAGGGAGAAAGCAGCTTCAGCAGACCAGCCGAAGCCTATGCTCTTATGTGAGGACATAGCAGAGCAGAAGGTGCTGTTAGGCTCTCAGTTATCCGAAGAGCAGGAGAAAACCTTGATAAGGTTTTTGTTCAATAACAAGGATGTTTTTGCATGGTCAGCCAATGATCTCTGCGGAGTTAATAGAGATGTTATCGAGCACTCACTCAATGTCGATCCATCCTTCAGACCCAGAAAGCAAAGGCTTCGGAAAATGTCAGATGATAAGGCCGAAGGTGCTCGCAACGAAGTAAAAAGACTCCTCAGTGCAGGAGTTATCAGAGAAGTGAAGTACCCAGAATGGCTGGCTCACACTGTTATGGTAAAAAAGGCCAATGGCAAGTGGCGAATGTGCATCGATTTTACAGATCTTAACAAAGCTTGCCCGAAGGATGAATTCCCACTACCAAGGATAGATTCTTTAGTTGATGCAGCAGCTTCTTCAGAGCTCATGAGTTTGTTAGACTGTTATTCAGGCTATCACCAAATTTGGATGAAGCAGGAAGATGAGCCGAAGACTAGCTTCATAACTCCAAGTGGCACATATTGCTATCTTCGGATGCCTGAGGGGCTCAAAAACGCTGGAGGAAGTTTCAGCCGAATGACTGCGAAGGTTCTTCAATCTCAAATAGGCAGAAACGTGCTAACTTATGTTGATGACATCATTGTCAAAAGCACGAAGCAGGAGAATCATATTGCTGATCTACAGGAGACCTTCGCCAGTTTCAGGCAAGCTGGTTTAAAGTTAAATCCAGAAAAATGCGTCTTCGGAGTGAAGAAGGGGAAATTTCTTGGATGCTTGGTTTCAACAAAGGGGATTGAAGCTAATCCAAGTAAAATTGAAGCTATACTTCGGATGGAGCCACCAACTACAAAGAAGGGGGCTCAAAGATTGACAGGAAGATTGGCATCTCTCAATAGATTCATATCCAGATCAGCAGAGAGAAACTTACCATTCTTCGAAGTACTGAAGTCAGCCGAAGTCTTTCAATGGGGATCAATCCAACAGAAGGCCTTTGAAGAGCTAAAACAGTATTTAATAGATCTAACAACATTGACTCCACCAATGCCAGGGGCTCCTTTGTTATTGTATGTGGCAGCTTCGCACTCAGCGGTAAGTGCAGCGCTTGTCCAGGAGAAGCTTGATGGTCAAGTCAAGAGGCAGGCCCCAATATATTTTGTATCAGAGGTTCTTAGTTTGTCAAAGAAAAATTATACAGAGCTGGAGAAGGTATTGTATGCTGTCTTGATGGCCTCCAGGAAGCTTCGGCACTATTTCCAAGCTTACAACATAATTGTTCCTTCATCACAACCTCTGAAGGATATTATGAGGAATCGAGAAGCTACTGGAAGGATTGGAAAATGGGCTGCAGAGCTCAATGAATTTTGTATTGAATATGTTCATAGATCTTCGATTCAGTCACAGGCGCTGGCAGACTTTATCGCTGATTGGACGCCAGGGGCTCAGGAGGAGGAAACGAATAAAGACAACGAAGCCTGGACAGTGTTTTGTGATGGATCTTGGGGAACCTTCGGAGCAGGAGCGGCTGCTGTGTTGGTTTCACCTTCCAAAGTCAAAATTTGTTATGCGGCAAAACTTGATTTTAATTGCACAAATAACATTGCTGAGTACGAAGCATTGGTTCTAGGTCTTCGGAAGTTAAAAGCAATGGGAGTCAGAAGGGCCATACTTAAAACTGACTCCCAGGTTGTTTCGGGTCATATTGACAAAAGTTGTAAGGCTAAGGATCCGAAGCTTGAAAAATATCTAGATATGGTTCGAAGAGTCGAAGCTTCCTTCGAAGGGTTTTCTGTCAAGAATATCCCTCGAGGACAAAATGAGCATGCTGATCTGCTAGCTAAGTCAGCAGCACAGGGGCTGCCTTTACCTTCGGATGTGTTCTTCGAAACAATAAAAGCACCTTCGGTGGAACTTCTTGAAAGAGTAGTTCTTAATATATCTCCTGTTTTTAGCGAAGATTGGAGAACCGAGATCATGTCTTACCTTCAGGGTAAATTTCTTTCAGATGACGAAGCTTATAACAAGAGGATAGAAGCAAGAGCTCGTCCATATGTCATGATAGAAGGGGAGTTGTACAAACATGGAGTTTGTGCTCCGCTGCTCAAATGCTTATCCAGAACCGAAGGTATAGAGTTAATGAAAGAAATACATGCAGGCCTGTGTGGATCTCACATCGGATCTAGGCCGTTGCTCGGAAAAATTTTCCGTCAAGGGTTTTATTGGCCGAAGGCAGCCTCGGATGCAGCAGAATTGGTTCAAAAGTGTGAAGGTTGTCAGAAATGTGCAAGAGACCAAAAACAACCTTCGTCCTTAACACAGCTCATACAACCCACTTGGCCATTGCAAAGGTGGGGCCTTGACTTGTTAGGTCCGTTACCACCGGCCCAAGGGAACCTGAGATATGTTGTAGTAGCTGTGGAATATTTTTCTAAATGGATTGAGGCGAAGCCTTTAGCAACAATAACTTCGGCCACCGTCCAAAAGTTTTTTGGCAGAATATTGTTTGTCGTTTCGGGGTACCAAAGGCCATCACTGTGGACAATGGGACGCAGTTTGACTCCGAAGCTTTCAGGGATTTCTGTGACCAAATTGGTACGAAGATCCATTTTGCATCAGTTAGGCACCCGGAGTCAAATGGACTCGTTGAAAGAGCCAACGGCATTATAATGACAGGAATAATGAAGTTAATCTTCAATCAACCCAGAGGAAAATGGCCAGATCAGTTAACCAAAGTGGTGTGGAGCCACAACACGACAACATCAAGGTCCACAGGCTTCACTCCATTCAAGTTGTTATTCGGTGACGAAGCAATAACTCCAGAGGAAGCTAAAGCCGGATCAATAAGGATAGTAGCTTCGGCAGAATCAGATTCCGAAGCTGCTTATTCTATAGAAAAAGATGCTTTAGAAGGGATCAGACTGCAAGCCGTGGAGAATATCAATAAATATCAAGCTGAAACAGTTAAATGGCGGGATAGAAAGGTTCGGCTAAAAAATATTGGGCCAGGGCACTTGGTGCTTCGGAGGGTGGCCAACTCGGAAACAGTGGGAAAATTGCAGTTGAAATGGGACGGGCCTTTCTTAGTAGCATCTTCGTCAAGACCCGGTTCATACAGATTGAAAGATATGGACGGCAATGACATTCCTAGATCTTGGAATGCGGATGAGCTTCGGCGATATTATGTATAATTCGATGTAATTTTTCATATTTTTTATTTTTTAGTTCTTCTTTCATGGCACCCTTTTCCTTTCCGAAGGGGGAGAAAGGTTTTTAATGGGGCCATCATGTGTAATTTTCTTTTTTAGTTCTATAAGAGCAAAATCCCCCAAAGAATGTAAATGTAAAAGCTGAGAATGCACCATCGAGTGCCAAAAAGGAAAAAAAAAGAAGCTCCAAAGACGTTCCTAAGGGAATGCAGAGCTTACAGCGAAAAGTCAACGCTGATTCCGCCAAAAGTAAAGGCGAAGAAGCTCCAAAGACGTTCCTAAGGGAATGCAGAGCTTACAGCGAAAAGTCAACGCTGATTCCGCCAAAAGTAAAGGCGAAGAAGCTCCAAAGTCGTTCCTAAGGGAATGCAGAGCTGAGGTGTGATTGTTTTTAAGAAAATAATGGCTATGAATATGGCTTCGGATACGTGTTTGGCCATTCATTTGCACATCACATTACATCATAGCATTTGCATTCATAAACATTCATCTAGGCATATGTAGGATAATCATCTTCATCGCATAAAATGGTTGCTTCGGCAAGAAGAGAAAAAGGGAGAAATTTCTATGAAGGAGAGCTTTGGAGAAAAGGAAAATGTTGTTTTCTATGGAGAGCTTCGGAAAAAAGGAAAATGTTGTTTTCTATGCTTCGTTGCGTACGAAAAGAAGGGAAGGTGTTTTTTCGCCTTCGGCTCAAAAAAGGAAATTTCGTCCACATCAAAGCACTTCTCATACATCAGTGAAAGGTTAAGGATATATTACAAGGTATGAACAGCATACATTAAAAACAAGTTTTTGTCTACATTTACAAAAGTTATCTCAAAAGTTTTTCAAGTACTGTCTGCAGTCTACTATCTAAATCTTCAAGGAGCTTCGGCTTCGGCGTTATTACTGATCATCAGCTTCGGCTTCGTCATCCTACATAAATAAGATCGTTGGAAGTCAGAATCAAGTTTATAGAAAAAGTAAGCACAAGGTATGATTTCTTACTGGATCAAGGTGGCTACGAGCTTCGTCTCCAGCTTTCTCTCGACCACCTTTTGTCCATATCATTTTTACAAATCGATTCGAGATGCTTCGGGCGAGATCAGGGATGTCATCCAGGATTGATGGTGACAAAGTAAAATTTGGCCTGTTGACAATTTTCCCATGATCACAGCCAGCCTTCATAAAGGCTGCAGCAGTCCCTCGAGAAGCCACCCAGGCACAGAAGTCACCATGCCCAGCTATGACTTCGTCGAGCTCGTCAATTTCCCCCTCAATGTGTTCGAAGGTTTTTGGTAGATCTTCAGCTGAGGGGGTAAATTTTCCACTACTGGCTCCAACCGAGTAAAAAATCTTTCTTAGTCGTTGAATGCACTTGTTGCTAAATTCCAGGCATTTTTCTTGAAGATTTGTCAGTAGTTTTCTCAAATCCGAATTTTGCTGAGCTTCGGCTTCAAGTTTTGCATTGAGATCTTGTTTTTCCCGTTCGAACTGCTCAGACTGGCGGAGAAGCTTTGTGTTCAGTTCTAATATTTTTGCTTCAGCTTCCGCCAGTAAACCTTCGGCTGCCTGAAGCTCAAAGTTCTTTTTCTCAAAAGCATCTGATTGCTCCTTTATTTTGTTTTCCAAATTTCCAATTATAACTTCATGCTTTTTTATCTTCAAGATCTTGCTGCATTTGCAAGGCTTTGCTCAATAGCATGCTCTACATAAACACAACCTTCGTCAGACATATTTTTATTAGAAGCAATAAAAGTTAAGGGACAAGTCATTCACCTTGAAGTTGGAGTAAAATAAACTACCAACGACATGTTGTCGTCGGTAGCGGCTGATGTCTTCTTCTAGCTTCGGGAATCCAATACTCTTGGACAGAGTACTGATAACTTTGGCCCCTGTTTGGTCCCGAATACACTCTAATTTCTCATCATCAATGCCTCCGAAGAGGAGTGCCCCAGGTTTGTATCCACAGGATTGGGCATACTCTTTAAGCTCTTCTATTTCAGCTTTTGTTAGATGTTCTCCAACTAAGTTTTGGAACGCGAAGGCTTCGTTTTCTGAAGCTTCATCGGCAATTTCTTTTCCTTTCTTTGACGCTGCGGTCACAGTCTCTTCGGCAGCAATGGCAGCTTCTTCTGCAGCCATGTCTAGCAGCATTTGGTCAATATGTTCAATTGTGCTCTCTAAATTCAAATCTTCAGCTGAGGTAACTTCGGCGGCTGCGGCCTCCGAAGGTGCAATTTCAATATCTGCCCCCTCTGCAGCTGCTCGTGTTTTTTGGGCCGAAGCTCTTGGCGGCGTTTTGTCAATTACCTCTGTCACGGTAATGATTCTTTGTTTCCTTGCCTTGATTGTTTTCTTCGATTTCTCGGGCTCCTTGTCCTTCTGAAAAAACTTTGTCAGTTGAGGACCCAGTGGACTTAGCTTCGCAGGTAAGGATTCAGTCATTACCTTCAGAATTTCCTCAACAACAGCAGCAGAAGGTGATGCGGGAGTTTCTTCTGCTTCGGATATTTGTTGCTTCGGAGAAGAAGCTTTCCTTTTCTTCAGAATTTTCTTCGTCACTGGCTCTTTTTCACCTTCATCCAAGGCTTCAGTTACCCTTTTCCTTTTTTGACCTCCGGCACCTTTGTTCAGATTTTCGTAGTCTGGGTATTCGAAGCCCAAGGCGTCCAACACTCGATTTAGCCTTCGTTTCGGACGAGTGCCGAAGGCTGCGGTCATCAATTGATCTTCTTTTTTGGAATTATTGCCAAGTATTTCATTACACATTGCTTCAATCGTATCTAGCCACTCTTGGCAAGGTGCTTTAAAGTACTTTTTAAACTTGAAATAGTAAGGTAAACGTACAAGTTCACCTTCCTTCTTTTCCCCCTGTAGCTTCGGCATTTCCCATTCTCTCAAACTGGGAAAAACTTTGAATGCTAAAAACTCTTGAACCAGGTCCCTTGTGCTGATATGCTCTGCAATAATTCTGAATTCACTCATTGCTTGTTGTGTTGGACCTTCGGGTGTCATATTGCAGCGAGGTCGGGTTTCTCCGAAGATTAATTCCAGCGGGCTTTGTACAAGCTTTTCCTTGTCGTCATCAACCTTGACATAGAACCACTCCGATTTCCAGCCTGCTGCCCACTTGCTTCGGTAGCTAATTACAGGGAACTTTGTAGTTTTCCGATAAGCAAAGTTATAGCAACCAAAATTATCGTGCAATCCATCTTTTCTAGCCTTTGTTTGATAATGTAGCTCGTGAACCCGACAGAAGCTGTCTGCAAATGGTTCCACTGCTTGGCTTCGGAGTGCCCAGATATAAACAATAAGCCTAACAATAGCGTTAGGGGTCAGCTGATGAAAATAGATACCGAACCTCTTCAGTACCTCTCCAATAATCCCATGTAGGGGGAACCTTAATCCAGCCTTTAGAAAACTTTTAAAAATAACAATCTCATCCTTCTCTGGCTTCGGTGTAGTCTCTTCTCCACCGAAGCGCAACAGCTTCTTCTGATTTTCAGTAAAAAAGCCCGCCTTTACCATCTTGGACAAATCAGCCTTCGAAACAGTAGATTTCCCAAAGTCCAAGTGGCTCGGCTTGCTTGGCATGGCAATGCGGTAATCATCTTCGGAATCAGTTTCCTCAATATCTTCTTCCTCTGCTTCAGCGATTGCTTGTTCTGCTTGTTTTGCATCATCATGAGGGATCTTTTCTGAAGTCACTAGACCCGATCGTTGCATGGCTTCGGAGATGGGAAGAGTCTCCGAAGCTTCAGTTTCCTCCCCCTCACGCTCAACCCTGGCGGTAGAACGGATTCTGGCCATTAAACTGTGAACTTGTGAAACTTTAAAATTTTCTTCCTCCGAAGCAGGTTTCAAACTGGAGCTTCGTTCGTTTCTAACAGACAAGCTTCGGCGATGGTTAAAAATTTTGGCAGGAAAACAGTGCAAATAGCAATGAATGCTGTGGTAACTTCACACCTACTCGTCTGTTTATATAGTGCTGCAGGTAAGAAGGCGAAGCGCCAGAGTTTTTACACCAGGCGCACACCCGCTTGCGCTCGCTGCGCGGTGGACCGCAGGGACAAACAGTAAACTCTGCAAGGTGGGACCGCTGCGTGCTGGGAAATTAAATCGTTTCTCGGCAACGAGCTCAGGGAAGGTGTTTTTTGGACCTTCGGCTCCCCGAAGCTTAAGAGACTTTTTTCACGGATCAAGCTCGTTACGAAAAACGATCTAGCACCGCGAAAGGGGCTACTGTTGGGTCTATGCTTCGTCGCCGAAGGTCTTCAAGGGAAAAGCTACAAAGTTGACACAGTGCCGAAGCTGTGAAGCAGGAAAGCTTCGGCATGTTCGCAGAAAAGGGAACCGACTTAAAGATGAAAAGGCCATTTAGACCTCGATAGAGTGCTATAGAATTATCACTAAATGTAAAGGGCATGTATGTAATTTTGTATGGGTTGTACCCCGTGCCTATAAATAGGTGAACAGTACCCCCGTACTGTTCACGTGATCTTGGCGTTTACCCTTGCGTCACACTTGTATTCTCATCTCCTTCCAAGCCGAAGGTACATTTATAATTCGATATTGTTTCTATTTCTATATGATGATATAATAAAGTTAAATGAATAATGTTATATGATTATTCATACTATCTTTTATATTTCACATGCTTCGTCTTTCATTAACGTATACTGTGATGATGAAGGTTCGTCCTTCATGACCTTCGTCCGAAGATCATTATATCCTAAGGGAAATAATGCTTCAAAGGACGAAGGACTTTATCGTTTAACATTCTCTGTGTTGCCTTGTTCTTAACTCATAGCATTTGAGAACAAGTCCCCAACACTCACTATCTTCAAAGCCGGGAGGTTGCTCAACATAGACCTCTTCCTTGATTGGTCCGTTGAGGAAGGCACTCTTCACGTCCATTTGATAGAGCTTGAAGCCATGGTAAGTAGCATAGGCCAATAATATACGAATTGACTCAAGCCTAGCTACGGGTGCATAGGTTTCACCAAAATCCAAACCTTCGACTTGGGAGTATCCTTTGGCCACAAGTCGGGCTTTGTTTCTTGTCACCACACCATGCTCATCTTGTTTGTTGCGGAAGACCCACTTGGTCCCTACAACATTTTGATTAGGACGTGGAACCAAATGCCATACCTCATTCCTAGTGAAGTTGTTGAGCTCCTCTTGCATTGCCACCACCCAATCCGAATCTTGTAGTGCTTCCTCTACCTTGTGTGGCTCAATAGAGGAAATAAAAGAGTAATGCTCACAAAAATGTGCAACACGAGATCTAGTGGTTACCCCCTTATGAATGTCGCCGAGGATGGTGTCGACGGGGTGATCTCATTGAATTGCTTGGTGGACTCTTGGGTGTGGCGGCCTTGGTTCTTCATCCTCCTTGTCTTGATCATTTGCATCTCCCCCTTGATCATTGCCGTCATCTTGAGGTGGCTCATTTGCTTGATCTTTTCCTTCATCAACTTGAGCCTCATCCTCATTTTGAGTTGGTGGAGATGCTTGTGTGGAGGAGGATGGTTGATCTTGTGCACTTGGAGGCTCTTCGGATTCCTTAGGACACACATCCCCAATGGACATGTTCCTTAGCGCGATGCATGGAGCCTCTTCATCACCTATCTCATCAAGATCAACTTGCTCTATTTGAGAGCCGTTAGTCTCATCAAACACAACGTCACAAGAAACTTCAACTTGTCCAGAGGACTTGTTAAAGACTCTATATGCCCTTGTGTTTGAATCATATCCTAGTAAAAAGCCTTCTACAGCCTTAGGAGCAAATTTAGATTTTCTACCTCTTTTAACAAGAATAAAACATTTGCTACCAAAGACTCTAAAATATGAAATATTGGGCTTTTTACCGGTTAGGAGTTCGTATGATGTCTTCTTGAGGATTCGGTGTAGATATAACCAGTTGATGGCGTAGCAGGCGGTGTTGACCGCCTCGGCCCAAAACCGATCCGAAGTCTTGTACTCATCAAGCATGGTTCTTGCCATGTCCAATAGAGTTCTATTCTTCCTCTCCACTACACCATTTTGTTGTGGTGTGTAGGAAGAAGAGAACTCATGCTTGATGCCCTCCTCCTCAAGGAAGCCTTCAATTTGAGAGTTCTTGAACTTCGTCCCGTTGTCGCTTCT
This sequence comes from Zea mays, assembly GCF_902167145.1. Lineage (NCBI taxonomy): Eukaryota > Viridiplantae > Streptophyta > Magnoliopsida > Poales > Poaceae > Zea > Zea mays. Next base: position 91,708,854 of record NC_050105.1, read on the forward strand.
AATTTTCTTGATCCTCAAGCCGAACTCATTTTGAGCTCGTCTCAAGAATCCCTTTAAGATCTCTTGGGTATGAGATTTTTCCTGCAAAAAGAATACCCAAGTGAAGCGAGAATAATCATCCACAATAACTAGACAGTACTTACTCCCGCCGATGCTTATGTAGGCAATCGGGACGAATAGATCCATGTGTAGGAGCTCCAGTGGCCTGTCAGTCGTCATGATGTTCTTGTGTGGATGATGGGCACCAACTTGCTTCCCTGCTTGGCATGCGCTACAAATCCTGTCTTTCTCAAAATGAACATTTATTAATCCTAAAATGTGCTCTCCCTTTAGAAGCTTATGAAGATTCTTCATCCCAACATGGGCTAGTCGGCGGTGCCAGAGCCAACCCATGTTAGTCTTAGCAATTAAGCATGTGTCGAGTTCAGCTCTATCAAAATCTACTAAGTATAGCTGACCCTCTAACACACCCTTAAATGCTATCGAATCATCACTTCTTCTAAAGACAGTGACACCTATATCAGTAAAAAGACAGTTGTAGCCCATTTGACATAATTGAGATACTGAAAGCAAATTGTAATCTAATGAATCTACAAGAAAAACATTGGAAATAGAATGGTCAGGAGATATAGCAATTTTACCCAATCCTTTGACCAAACCTTGATTTCCATCCCCGAATGTGATCGCTCTTTGGGGATCATGGTTTTTCTCGTAGGAGGAGAACATCTTCTTCTCCCCTGTCATATGGTTTGTGCACCCACTGTCGATTATCCAACTTGAGCCCCCGGATGCATAAACCTACAACACAAGTTTAGTTCTTGACTTTAGGTACCCAAATGGTTTTGGGTCCTTTGGCATTAGACACAAGAACTTTGGGTACTCAAACACAAGTCTTTGACCCCTTGTGCTTGCCCCTAACATATTTGGCAACTACCTTGCCGGATTTGTTAGTTAAAACATATGATGCATCAAAAGTTTTAAATGAAATGTCATGATCATTTGATGCATTAGGAGTTTTCTTCTTAGGCAACTTAGCACGGGTTGGTTGCCTAGAACTAGATGTCTCACCCTTATACATAAAAGCATGGTTAGGGCCAGAGTGAGACTTCCTAGAATGAATTCTCCTAATTTTGCTCTCAGGATAACCGACAGGGTACAAAATGTAACCCTCGTTATCTTGAGGCATGGGAGCCTTGCCCTTAACAAAGTTAGATAATTTCTTAGGAGGGGCATTAAGTTTGACATTGTCCCCCTTTTGGAAGCCAATGTCATCCTTAATGCCAGGTCGTCTCCCACTATAAAGCATGCTTCTAGCAAATTTAAATTTTTCATTCTCTAAGTCATGCTCGGCAATTTTAGCATCTAATTTTGCTATATGATCATTTTGTTGTTTAATTAAAGCCATGTGATCATGAATAGCATTAATATCAACATCTCTACATCTAGTACAAATAGAAGTGTGCTCAACAGTAGATGTAGATGGTTTGCAAGATTTTAATTCTACAACCTTAGCATGCAATATATCATTTTTACTTCTAAGGTTGGAAATGGTAACATTGCAAACATCAAAGTCTTTAGCCTTAGCAATCAATTTTTCATTTTCATCTCTAAGGCTAGCAAGAGAAATGTTCAATTCTTCAATCTTAGCAAGCAAATCATCATTATTATTTCTAATATTGGGAATTGAAACATTACAAGCAATAGAATCAACCTTAGTTAACAAATTAGCATTCTCATTTCTAAGGTTGTCTATAGTCTCATGGCAAGTGCTTAGTTCACTAGATATTTTTTCACATTTTTCAACTTCTAGAGAATAAGCATTTTTAACTTTAACATGCTTTTTGTTTTCCTTGATTAGGAAGTCCTCTTGGGAGTCCAAGAGATCATCCTTCTCATGGATGGCACTAATTAATTCATTTAATTTCTCTTTTTGTTGCATGTTTAAGTTGGCAAAAAGGGTACGCAAATTATCTTCCTCATCACTAGCATTATCATCACTAGAGGACTCATATCTAGTGGAGGATTTGGATTTAACCTTCTTCTTTTTGCCGTCCTTTGCCATGAGGCACTTGTGGTCGACGTTGGGGAAGAGAAGTCCCTTGGTGATGGCGATGTTGGCGGCGTCCTCGTCGGAGGAGGAGTCGCTAGAGCTTTCATCGGAGTCCCACTCACGACAAACATGGGCATCGCCGCCCTTCTTCTTGTAGTACCTCTTCTTCTCCTTTCTTCTTCCCTTTTTGTCGTCACCCCTGTCACTGTCACTAGAAATAGGACATTTAGCTATAAAGTGACCAGGCTTACACATTTGAGCAAACCTTCTTAGAGCGGGGCTTGTAATCTTTCCCCCTCCTTTGTTTGAGGATTTGGCGGAAGCTCTTGATGACGAGCGCCATTTCCTCGTTGTCGAGCTTGGAGGCGTCGATGGGTGTTCTACTCGGTGTAGACTCCTCCTTCTTCTCCTCTGTCGCCTTAAATGCGACCGGTTGTGCTTCGGACGTGGAGGGGTCGTCAAGCTGAAAGGGAAATGTGCCCTTGGGCCATTTCTAAGTATTTTGGTGATTGAGTGCCAACTCAAGTGCTTAAAATATGAATTTATGCAATGGATGAACAAAGTGCAAATCAAGAGCAAAGGTATGTTTCTAAGTCTTAGTACATTGGTTTTGTGTACTAATATACTTGTCTAAGTATTGGAAACAGGAAGAAAAAGAAAAGGAAAAAGGTGGCTGTGTACAGCCAAGGGGCTGTTTCGGTCTGGGGCACCGGACTGTCCGGTGGTGCACCGGACAGTGTCCGGTGCGCCAGGCTGCCTCGGCCGAACAGGCCGCTCTCGGGAATTCGCCGACGGCGTACGGCTAAAATTCACCGGACTGTCCGGTGTGCACCGGACTGTCCGGTGAGCCAACGGTCGACTAGGGCCAACGGTCGGCCGCGGATTCTGCGCGCGACACGTGGCCAAGCCAACGGTCGGAAGGGGGCACCGGACTGTCCGGTGTGCACCGGACATGTCCGGTGCGCCAACGGCTCCCAGATCAGCAACGGTCGACTGCGCTGTTTAAGGAAGGAAATCGGGCACCGGACAGTGTCCGGTGTGCACCGGACTGTCCGGTGCGCCCGACGACAGAAGGCAAGATCAGCCTTCCAGATTTGCTCTGAACAGCTCCTAGCTGCCTTGGGGCTATAAAAGGGACCCCTAGGCGCATAGAGGAGACACCCAAGCAACCTTTGAGCATTCTTGATCATCCACACTCAGTCTTTGCGCATCCGTTTGTTATTCTAAGTGATTCGAGCTCCGTTCTTGTGAGAACTGTGAGATAGTCTTTGAGCTCGATTCTTGGCCGTGTGTGTGCGCATTTTGCTGTGGATTCGTGTGTGTTGCTTCCCTCCCTTACTCCGTATTTCTTTGTGAATCTCAAGTGTAAGGGCGAGAGACTCCAAGTTGTGGAGATTCCTTGCAAACGGGAAATTGAAAGGAAAAGCATAACACTGTGGTATTCAAGTTGATCATTGGATCACTTGAGAGGAGTTGAGTGCAACTCTCGTCCGTTGGGACGCCACAACGTGGAGTAGGCAAGTTTTGTACTTGGCCGAACCACGGGATAAATCACTGTGTCTTCTCTGTGTTGAACTTCTTATGGTTATCATATTGTGCAAGATCTTCTCTTTAGCCACTTGGCATTAACTGTGCTAACGCTTAATCAAAGTTTTGTGGCTTAAGTTTTGAAGTATACAGGATCACCTATTCACCCCCCCCCCCTCTAGGTGCTCTCAATTGGTATCAGAGCCGTTCTCTTCAAGAAAGGGACTAACCGCCCGAAGAGATGGATCCTAAGGGGAAGGGAATCGTGATCAACGACAAGGAGAAGGAGTCCTTCGTCAACGAGCCAAAGGATGACAAGTCAAACGACTCGGGCTCGGGTCATAGACGGAAAGATGGGAAGAAGAAGAAGACAAGGCGCATCAAGGAGATTGTCTACTACGACAGCGACGAATCTTCCTCTTCCCAAAAGGATGATGACAACGACTACAGGAAGACGGTCAATTCAAACTTTTCATTTGATTATTCTCGTATTCCACATAGTTCGAATTCGCATTTGCTTTCCATTCCTCTCGGCAAACCTCCACACTTTGATGGGGAGGACTACGGATTTTGGAGTCACAAAATGCGTAGTCATTTATTCTCTCTCCATCCAAGCATATGGGAGATCGTAGAGAATGGAATGAAATTTGATAGCTCGGATAGCCCTATGTTTATTAATGAACAAATTCATAAAAATGCACAAGCTACTACTGTGTTGCTAGCCTCTTTGTGCAGGGACGAGTACAATAAGGTGAGCGGCTTGGACAATGCCAAGCAGATATGGGACACCCTCAAGATTTCTCACGAGGGGAATGACATCACCATGCTCACCAAAATGGAGTTGGTGGAGGGCGAGCTTGGAAGGTTTGCAATGATAAGGGGCGAGGAGCCAACCCAAACATACAACCGGCTCAAGACCCTTATCAACAAAATAAGGAGCTACGGAAGCACGCGATGGACGGATCACGACGTCGTCCGTCTAATGCTAAGGTCATTCACCGTTCTTGATCCTCATCTCGTGAACAATATTCATGAGAATCCCAGGTACACGAAGATGACGCCCGAGGAGGTACTCGGAAAATTCGTAAGCGGGCGGATGATGATCAAGGAGGCAAGATACGTGGACGACGCCTTGAATGGACCGATCAACGAGCATCAACCCCTTGCTCTCAAGGCAACAAGAAGCAAGGAGGCGCTATCTAGCAAGGTGGCACAAATTGAGGCGGCCGGACTTAATGATGAAGAGATGGCTCTCATCATCAAACGCTTCAAGACGGTGCTAAAAGGTCACAAGGGGCAGCCAAGCAAGACCAAGACAAAGGGGAAGCGCTCATGCTTCAAGTGCGGTAAGATTGGTCATTTTATCGCTAACTGCCCCGATAACGATAGTGACCAGGAACAGGGGAACAAGAGGGAAAAGAAGAAGAATTACAAGAAGGCCAAGGGCGAGGCACACATCGGAAAGGAGTGGGATTCGGATTGCTCCTCCGACTCCGACAATGAAGGACTCGCCGCCACCGCCTTCAACAAGTCATCCTCTTCCCCAACGAGCGTCACACATGCCTTATGGCAAGGGAGAAGAAGGTGAGTACTCGAGACTCCACTTATGCTTCTTCTAGTGATAATGAGTCTAGTGATGATGATGACATAGACTATTCATGCTTATTCAAGGGCTTAGACATATCTAAAATTGATAAGATTAATGAGTTGATTGATGCCTTGAATGACAAGAATAGATTACTGGAAAAACAAGAGGACCTTTTATATGAAGAGCATGACAAATTTGTAGAAGCACAAAAATCCCATGCTTTAGAAGTTAAGAGAAATGAAATGCTTTCTTGTGAATTATCTTCTTGCCATGAGACAATTTCTAGCTTAAAGAGCATAAATGATGATTTAAATGCTAAGCTAGAAAAATCTAGTAAATTAACATCTTGTGTAGAACATGTTGTGATTTGCACTAGGTGTAAAGACTTTAATGTTGATGCTTGTAGTGAACACCTAGAGTGCATTTCTAAATTAAATGATGAAGTAGCTAGTCTTAATGCCCAACTTAAGACTAGCAAGAGTAATTTGGATAAACTAAAATTTGCAAGGGATGCCTACACAATTGGTAGACACCCCTCAATTAAGGATGGGCTTGGCTTCAAGAGGGAAGTCAAGAACTTGACAAGCCATAAGGCTCCCATCTCCGCTAAGGAGAAAGGGAAGGCCCCTATGGCTAGTAGTGTGCAAAAGAACCATGCTTTTATGTACCATGATAGGAGACAAACTAGAAATGCTTATAGGAGTTTTAATGCTTATGATGATTTTGATTCTCATGTCATGTTTGCTTCTAGTTCTTCCTATGTGCATGATAGAAATGTTGATAGGAGAAATGTTGTTCATAATATGCCTAGGAGAAATGTTGTTAATATTCCTAGAAAAGTTATGAATGGACCTTCTACAATTTATCATGCACTAAATGCTTCCTTTGCTATTTGTAGAACGGATAGGAAAATAGTTGCTAGGAAGTTAGGGGCAAAATGCAAGGGAGACAAAACTTGCATTTGGGTCCCTAAGGAAATTTGCACTAACCTTGTAGGACCCAACAAGAGTTGGGTACCTAAGTCCCAAGCCTAAATTTGCCTTGCAGGTTTATGCATCCGGGGGTTCAAGCTGGATTATCGACAGCGGATGCACAAACCATATGACGGGGGAGAAGAAGATGTTCACCTCCTACGTCAAGAATAAGGATTCCCAAGATTCAATTATATTCGGTGATGGGAATCAAGGCAAGGTGAAAGGGTTAGGTAAAATTGCAATTTCTAATGAGCATTCTATCTCTAATGTATTTTTAGTAGAGAGTCTTGGATATAATTTGCTATCTGTTAGTCAATTATGTCATATGGGATATAACTGTCTATTTACAAATGTAGATGTGTCTGTCTTTAGAAGAAGTGATGGTTCACTAGCTTTTAAGGGTGTATTAGACGGCAAACTTTATTTAGTTGATTTTGCAAAAGAAGAGGCCGGTCTAGATGCATGCTTAATAGCTAAGACTAGCATGGGCTGGCTGTGGCATCGCCGCTTAGCACATGTGGGGATGAAGAACCTTCACAAGCTTCTAAAGGGAGAACACGTGATAGGTTTGACTAACGTGCAATTCGAAAAAGATAGACCTTGTGCAGCTTGTCAAGCAGGTAAACAAGTGGGAGGAGCACATCACAGCAAGAATGTGATGACTACTTCAAGACCCCTGGAGCTGCTGCATATGGACCTCTTCGGACCCGTCGCCTATCTGAGCATAGGAGGGAGTAAGTATGGTCTAGTTATTGTTGATGACTTTTCCCGCTTCACTTGGGTGTTCTTTTTGCAGGATAAGTCTGAAACCCAAGGGACCCTCAAGCGCTTCCTCAGGAGAGCTCAAAATGAGTTTGAGCTCAAGGTGAAGAAGATAAGGAGCGACAACGGGTCCGAGTTCAAGAATCTTCAAGTGGAGGAGTTCCTTGAGGAGGAAGGGATAAAGCACGAGTTCTCCGCTCCCTACACACCACAACAAAATGGTGTGGTAGAAAGGAAGAACAGGACGCTCATCGATATGGCGAGAACGATGCTAGGAGAATTCAAGACCCCCGAGTGCTTTTGGTCGGAAGCCGTGAACACGGCTTGCCACGCCATCAACAGGATCTACCTTCATCGCCTCCTCAAGAAGACGTCGTATGAGCTTCTAACCGGTAACAAACCCAATGTATCTTATTTTCGTGTATTTGGGAGCAAGTGCTACATTCTAGTGAAGAAGGGTAGAAATTCTAAGTTTGCTCCCAAAGCTGTAGAAGGGTTTTTGTTAGGTTATGACTCAAATACAAAGGCGTATAGAGTCTTCAACAAATCATCGGGTTTGGTTGAAGTCTCTAGCGACGTTGTATTTGATGAGACTAATGGCTCTCCAAGAGAGCAAGTTGTTGATTGTGATGATGTAGATGAAGAAGATGTTCCGACGGCCGCTATACGAACCATGGCGATTGGAGAAGTGCGGCCACAGGAACACAATGAACGAGATCAAACATCTTCCTCAACTATGGTACTACCCCCAACTCAAGACGATGAACAGGTTCATCAACAGGAGGCGTGTGATCAAGGGGGAGCACAAGATGATCGTGTGATGGAGGAAGATGTGCAACCAGCACCTCCAACCCAAGTTCGAGCGATGATTCAAAGGGATCATCCTGTCGACCAAATTCTGGGTGACATTAGCAAGGGAGTAACTACTCGATCTCGATTAGTTAATTTTTGTGAGCATTACTCCTTTGTCTCTTCTATTGAGCCTTTCAGGGTAGAGGAGGCCTTGCTAGATCCGGACTGGGTGTTGGCCATGCAGGAGGAGCTCAACAACTTCAAGAGAAATGAAGTTTGGACGCTGGTGCCTCGTCCGAAGCAAAATGTTGTGGGAACCAAGTGGGTGTTCCGCAACAAACAGGACGAACACGGGGTGGTGACGAGAAACAAGGCTCGACTTGTGGCAAAAGGTTATGCCCAAGTCGCAGGTTTGGATTTCGAGGAGACTTTTGCTCCTGTGGCTAGGCTAGAGTCTATTCGTATCCTGCTAGCATATGCCGCTCACCATTCTTTCAGGCTGTTCCAAATGGATGTGAAGAGCGCTTTCCTCAACGGGCCGATCAAGGAGGAGGTGTACGTGGAGCAACCCCCTGGCTTCGAGGATGAACGGTACCCCAACCACGTGTGTAAGCTCTCTAAGGCGCTCTATGGACTTAAGCAAGCCCCAAGAGCATGGTATGAATGCCTTAGAGACTTTCTAATTGCTAATGCTTTCAAGGTTGGGAAAGCCGATCCAACTCTTTTTACTAAGACATGTGATGGTGATTTGTTTGTGTGCCAAATTTATGTCGATGACATAATATTTGGTTCTACTAACCAAAAGTCTTGTGAAGAGTTTAGCAGGGTGATGACGTAGAAATTCGAGATGTCGATGATGGGCGAGTTGAACTACTTCCTTGGGTTCCAAGTGAAGCAACTCAAGGACGGCAACTTCATCTCCCAAACGAAGTACACGCAAGATCTGCTAAAGCGGTTTGGGATGAAGGACGCCAAGCCCGCAAAGACTCCGATGGGGACCGACGGACACACCGACCTCAACAAAGGAGGTAAGTCCGTTGATCAAAAAGCATACCGGTCAATGATAGGTTCTTTGCTTTACTTATGTGCTAGTAGACCGGATATTATGCTTAGCGTATGCATGTGTGCTAGATTTCAATCCGATCCTAAGGAGTGTCACTTAGTGGCGGTAAAGCGAATTCTTAGATATTTGGTTGCTACGCCTTGCTTCGGGCTCTGGTATCCAAAGGGGTCTACCTTTGACTTAGTTGGATACTCAGACTCCAACTATGCTGGATGTAAGGTCGATAGGAAGAGTACATCGGGGACGTGCCAATTCTTAGGAAGGTCCCTGGTGTCATGGAACTCTAAGAAACAAACCTCCGTTGCCCTATCCACCGCTGAGGCCGAGTACGTTGCTGCAGGTCAGTGTTGCGCGCAACTACTTTGGATGAGGCAAACCCTCCGGGACTTTGGCTACAGTCTGAGCAAAGTCCCACTCCTATGTGATAATGAGAGTGCTATCCGCATGGCGGAGAATCCTGTTGAGCACAGCCGCACAAAGCACATAGACATCCGGCATCACTTTTTGAGAGACCACCAGCAAAAGGGAGATATCGAAGTGTTTCATGTTAGCACCGAGAACCAGCTAGCCGATATCTTCACTAAGCCTCTAGATGAGAAGACCTTTTGCAGGTTGCGTAGTGAGCTAAATGTCTTAGATTCGCGGAACTTGGATTGACTTATAGCATACATGTGTTTATGCCCTTGATCAGGTTCATTCTGCATTTTGTTGCTTATTGTGGTGCTCAAGTTGTACAAACACTCCCTGGACCTCACAAGTCCGTTGCAAAGTGATGCACATGTTTAGGGGGAGATGTGTTACAACTTGACCCTTTCGAGACTAACCATGTGCTTGAGTTTGATGATTTAGTCTCGAAGGAGAATTGAAAGGGAAAAGGTGGACTTGGATCATGAAAGACTTCCACTGCACTCCGATGAGAGGGTAACTTATTCCAAGTTCATCTTTAGACTCTTATTGCCTTTGTATTCTTACTGAAGATTTTGGTGAGGCAATGGGGTTAAAGGGCCAAGATTGATCCCGTTTTGGTGCTTGATGCCAAAGGGGGAGAAAATAAAGGCCAAAGCGATAAATGGATAAATGGATCAGCTACCACTTGAGAGATTTTGAAGGTAGTAGAATAGAGTTTTTGTTTTGTTAAACTCTTTTATTGTCTCTCTTGTCAAAAGTTGGCTTCGTATGGGGAGAAATGTTGATTATGGGAAATAGGGGGAGTTTTTGAAATCTTTGATCAATCTCTTTCGGAATGACTCTCTTTATGCCTCAATATGTGTGTTTGACATAGAGATAGAGATTTGAGTTTGATTTCCAAAAACAAACCAAGTGGTGGCAAAGGATGATCCATATATGCCAAAATTGAGTCAAAATCAATTTGAATTTTATTTGAAGTGATTTCGCACTTGTTCTAGTTGCTTTATGTTGTGTTGGCATAAATCACCAAAAAGGGGGAGATTGAAAGGGAAATGTGCCCTTGGGCCATTTCTAAGTATTTTGGTGATTGAGTGCCAACTCAAGTGCTTAAAATATGAATTTATGCAATGGATGAACAAAGTGCAAATCAAGAGCAAAGGTATGTTTCTAAGTCTTAGTACATTGGTTTTGTGTACTAATATACTTGTCTAAGTATTGGAAACAGGAAGAAAAAGAAAAGGAAAAAGGTGGCTGTGTACAGCCAAGGGGCTGTTTCGGTCTGGGGCACCGGACTGTCCGGTGGTGCACCGGACAGTGTCCGGTGCGCCAGGCTGCCTCGGCCGAACAGGCCGCTCTCGGGAATTCGCCGACGGCGTACGGCTAAAATTCACCGGACTGTCCGGTGTGCACCGGACTGTCCGGTGAGCCAACGGTCGACTAGGGCCAACGGTCGGCCGCGGATTCTGCGCGCGACACGTGGCCAAGCCAACGGTCGGAAGGGGGCACCGGACTGTCCGGTGTGCACCGGACATGTCCGGTGCGCCAACGGCTCCCAGATCAGCAACGGTCGACTGCGCTGTTTAAGGAAGGAAATCGGGCACCGGACAGTGTCCGGTGTGCACCGGACTGTCCGGTGCGCCCGACGACAGAAGGCAAGATCAGCCTTCCAGATTTGCTCTGAACGGCTCCTAGCTGCCTTGGGGCTATAAAAGGGACCCCTAGGCGCATAGAGGAGACACCCAAGCAACCTTTGAGCATTCTTGATCATCCACACTCAGTCTTTGCGCATCCGTTTGTTATTCTAAGTGATTCGAGCTCCGTTCTTGTGAGAACTGTGAGATAGTCTTTGAGCTCGATTCTTGGCCGTGTGTGTGCGCATTTTGCTGTGGATTCGTGTGTGTTGCTTCCCTCCCTTACTCCGTATTTCTTTGTGAATCTCAAGTGTAAGGGCGAGAGACTCCAAGTTGTGGAGATTCCTTGCAAACGGGAAATTGAAAGGAAAAGCATAACACTGTGGTATTCAAGTTGATCATTGGATCACTTGAGAGGAGTTGAGTGCAACTCTCGTCCGTTGGGACGCCACAACGTGGAGTAGGCAAGTTTTGTACTTGGCCGAACCACGGGATAAATCACTGTGTCTTCTCTGTGTTGAACTTCTTGTGGTTATCATATTGTGCAAGATCTTCTCTTTAGCCACTTGGCATTAACTGTGCTAACGCTTAATCAAAGTTTTGTGGCTTAAGTTTTGAAGTATACAGGATCACCTATTCACCCCCCCCCTCTAGGTGCTCTCACAAGCTCGTTGATCTTCCGTGAGCCCTTGATCATAAATTCAAAGCTCACAAAATTCCCGATTACTTTCTCGGGTGTCATTAGTGTATATCTTGGATTACCACGAATTAATTGTACTTGAGTAGGGTTAAGGAAAATAAGTGATCTTAGAATAACCTTAACCACCTCATGGTCATCCCATTTCTTGCTCCCGAGGTTGCGCACTTGATTCACCAAGGTTTTGAGCTGGTTGTACATGTCTTGAGGCTCCTCCCCTTGGCGAAGACGGAAGCGACTGAGCTCTCCCTCGATCGTTTCCCGCTTGGTGATCTTGGTTAGTTCATCACCCTCGTGCGCGGTCTTGAGCACGTCCCAAACTTCCTTGGCGCTCTTTAATCCTTGCACCTTGTTGTACTCCTCCCTACTTAGAGAGGCGAGGAGTATGGTTGTGGCTTGGGAGTTGAAGTGCTCGATTTGGGCCACTTCATCCACATCATAATCTTCATCCCCTACGGATGGTACCTGTACACCAAACTCAACAACATCCCATATACTTTTGTGGAGTGAGGTTAGATGAAATCGCATTAAATCACTCCACCTAGCATAATCTTCACCATCAAAAGTTGGTGGTTTGCCTAATGGGACGGAAAGTAAAGGTGTATGTTTAGGAATGCGAGGGTAGCGTAGGGGGATCTTACTAAACTTCTTGCGCTCATGGCGCTTAGAAGTTACGGAGGGCGCGTCGAAGCCGGAGGTGGAAGGTGATGAAGTGTCGGTCTCGTAGTAGACCACCTTCCTCATCTTCTTTATCTTGTCACCACTCCGATGCGACTTGTGGGAAGAGGCTTTCTTCTCCTTCCCCTTTCCCTTTTTGCGGGACTCTTCCGATGAAGCCTTCCCGTGGCTTGTAGTGGGTTTGTCGCCGGTCTCCATCTCCTTCTTGGCGTGTTCTCCTGACATCACTTCGAGCGGTTAGGCTCTAATGAAGCACCGGGCTCCGATACCAATTGAAAGTCGCCTAGAGGGGGGTGAATAGGGCAAAACTGAAATTTACAAAGTTAATCACAACTACAAGCCGGGTTAGCATTAGAAATATAATCGAGTCGCAAGAGAGGGTGCAAAACAAATCGCAAGCGAATAAAGAGTGTGACACGCGGATTTGTTTTACCGAGGTTCGGTTCTTGCAAACCTACTCCCCGTTGAGGAGGCCACAAAGGCCGGGTCTTTTTCAACCCCTTCCCTCTCTCAAACGGTCCCTCGAACCGAGTGAGCTTTCTCTTCTCAAATCAACCGGGAACAAAATTTCCCCGCAAGGACCACCACACAATTGGTGTCTCTTGCCTTGGTTACAATTGAGTATTGATCACAAGAAAGAATGAGAAAGAAGAAAGCGATCCAAGCGCAAGAGCTCAACAGAACACGACAAATCACTCTCACTAGTCACTAAAGCTTTTGTGGAATTGGGAGAGGATTTGATCACTTGGGTGTGTCTTGTATTGAATGTCTAGCTCTTGTAAGTGGTTGGAAGGTTGAAAACTTGGATGACTTGAATGTGGGGTGGTTGGGGGTATTTATAACCCCAACCACCAAACTAGCCGTTTGGTGGAGGCTGCTGTCGCATGGCGCATCGGACAGTCCAGTGCGCCACCGGACACTGTCCGGTGCGCCAGCCACGTCACTAGGCCGTTGGGTTCCGACCGTTGGAGCTCTAACTTCTGGGCCCGCCTGGATGTCTGGTGGCACACCGAACATGCACTGTAGAGTGTCTGGTGCGCCACTTCGCGCGTGCCTGACTTCTGCGCGCTCTGGCGCGCATTAATTGCTGTTGCAGGTGATCGTTGGCGTGAAGTAGCCGTTTCTCCGCTGGCTCACCGGACAGTCTGGTGCACACCGGACATGTCCGGTGAATTATAGCGGAGCGAATTCCCGAAGCTGGCGAGTTCCAGAGTCGCTCTTCCTTGGAGCACCGGACAGTCCGGTGAATTATAGCGGAGCTGCTTTAGATTTTCCCGAAGGTAAGAAGTTCAGCGTGAAGTCCCCTGGTGCACCGGACACTGTCCGGTGGCACACCGGACAGTCCGGTGCGCCAGACCAGGGCTGCCTTCGTTTAACCCTTGCTCCTTTTGTTGAACCCAATTCTTGGTCTTTTTATTGGCTAAATGTGAACCTTTGGCACCTATATAACTTATACACTCGAGCAAACTAGTTAGTCCAATTATTTGTGTTGGGCAATTCAACCACCAAAATCATTTAGGAATAGGTGTAAGCCTAATTCCCTTTCAGTATTGCTGTGGATTTGTGTGTGTTGCTTCCCTCCCTTACTCTAGTGCTCTCACTTTGATCCTTATTGTAAGGGCGAGACTCTCCAAGTTGTGGAGATTCCTTGCAAACGGGAAAGAGTAAAGGAAAAAGAACATCGTGGTATTCAAGTTGATCATTGGATCACTTGAGAGGAGTTGAGTGCAACTCTCGTCCGTTGGGACGCCACAACGTGGAGTAGGCAAGTGTTATACTTGGCCGAACCACGGGATAAATCATCGTGTCTCTTGTGCTTGTTCTCACTGTGACTACTGTGTTTCTCAAGAGCTCGGTCCTTAGCCACTTGATTTCTTTGTGCTAACACTTAATCAAGTTTTGTGGCTGTAAGTTTAAAGTTTTTACAGGATCACCTATTCACCCCCCCCCCCTCTAGGTGCTCCCAATTGGTATCGGAGCCATTCTCTTCACGAAAGGGACTAATCGCCCGAAGAGATGGATCCTAAGGGAAAGGGGATGGTGGTCAACGACAATGAGAAGGAGTCCATCTTCAACGAGCCGAGGGACGACAAAGCCAATGACTCCGGCTTGAGTCAAAAGAAGAAGGATGGAAAGAAGAAGAGGCGCATCAAGAAGATTGTCTACTACGACAGTGACGAATCTTCCTCTTCTCAAAAGGACGACGAATACGAGGAGAAAAAGAAAACGGTTAACTCGAACTTTTCTTTCGATTATTCTCGTATTCCGCATAATTCCAATGCTCATTTACTTTCCATTCCACTTGGTAAACCTCCACACTTTGATGGAGAGGACTATGGATTTTGGAGTCATAAAATGCGTAGCCACTTGTTCTCTCTTCATCCAAGTATATGGGAGATAGTTGAAAATGGAATGCAATTTGATAGTTCGGATAACTCCATGTTTATCAATGAACAAATCCATAAAAATGCACAAGCTACTACTGTTCTTTTAGCATCCTTGTTCAGGGAAGAGTACAATAAGGTGAGCGGCTTGGATAACGCCAAGCAGATCTGGGACACCCTCAAGATCTCGCATGAGGGGAACGACGCCACCATGCTCACCAAGATGGAGTTGGTGGAAGGCGAACTAGGAAGGTTCGCGATGATCAGAGGAGAGGAGCCAACTCAAACGTACAATAGGCTCAAGACCCTGGTCAACAAGATAAGGAGCTATGGGAGCACGAGATGGACGGACCACGATGTCATCCGATTTATGCTAAGGTCCTTCACTGTCCTTGATCCTCATCTTGTAAACTCTATTCGTGAGAATCCTAGGTACATCAAGATGACGCCCGAGGAAATACTCGGAAAGTTCGTAAGTGGGCGAATGATTATCAAGGAGGCAAGATATGTTGATGAGGCGTTGAATGGCCCAATCCACGAGCCTCAAACCGTTGCTCTCAAAGCAACAAGTAGCAGGGAGACGCTACCTAGCAAGGTGGCGCAAGTTGAGGCGGCCGGGCTAAATGAGAATGAAATGGCCCTCATCATCAAGCGCTTCAAGACAGCGCTCAAAGGTCGCAAGGAGCATCCCAACAAGAGCAAGACGAAGGGTGTAACACCTCTGGTGTTACTATAACTAAAACTTGAGCATGACATCATAATCATTGGCATTGCATATGTTTGATACACCTAGAGTGCATTCACTAGGCAAAAATTTCAAACAAGTTGTATTGTTTAAGTGTTTTTGCAAATAGAACCCTGGATAGGAAACTTAACCCTAAATAGGGATTAAAGGGGTAAAACTTAAACCAAGTTGAGAAAACCTAAAGCTTTAAGGGAAAAGTCATAAAATGACCCCAGGAATAAACTTGAATCACATTTATACCCCTGGGATACCTAAAACCCTAATTGGAACCCTGGAAAACCCTAAAACCAAACCCTAGGGGCCTAAGTGCAAAATTAGTCCACTTTTGGACTAAAGTGCAAAAACTAAGTTAATAAAGTATCTTAAGTCACTTGGTTCACTAAGGTATGAATTTGAAAGCCAAACCCTAAGATTTGGACTCATTTGCAAAAAGGACCTTAATTGAGATTTCATGTTAAGTCTGAAAATCAGAGAATTGGCTCAACTTTTGAGCTTTGTAACTTTTTAATCATAGGGTTTTTGCCCTTGGTCACCACATCAAAGTTATAGAGCAAACAAAGGAGAACAACTTTGCTTAAGGTTGTGAGCATAGTTATTAAGAAAAAGTCAGAGATAATTAAGCCTCCAGTTTGGCTGTCAGGCTGGTCCATTCTGAAATTCGGATTTTCAGTGAAACAGAGCCAACTTTGTGTGTGAATTCAAGCTTGAATTGTTGAGAATTTGATCAAGATTGCTGTGACAAAGTTGTAGCTAGTTTGTCAGGCTATAATTTTGGTACAAAGAGCTAGCTTAGTCACCACACAAAATTGGGAGTAAATCATGCTCCAAATCTCTCTGTCAGTTCATCTAATAGGAGATCACCATGGTACAGTAAATGTTCAACTGCAGAAGATCCCAATTCCACCCCCTACTCGTCGCCGGTAGCCCATCGCCGTTGATCGATTGCTCGCCGTGATTCGTGCGCCATGGCCATCGGATAAGCACGGCTCAGTAAGAATCTCGGCGTCCGATCCACTTGCGCTCGGATTGCGGCTAAGCTTGCCAGACCCCCCCTCCGGCCGTCGGTCGACCAGATAAGTCTCACCGCCGTCGAGCTGCCGCCATTACCCGCCACGTGCCTTAGTGCTGGACTTCACCGCGGTGACTCACCGAATGCATGTCCGGCGATCACCGGAGCCACTGCCACGGTGAAAGCCACTTTTCCCCTGCACTGAGCTCATCTCCCCTCTCCGGCCGCCACCGCGCCATCATCAATTCAAGCACCGCCGCCTCTGGAATCTATAAATTGAGCCCACCGTTATCTCCGCAACCTCATCACGCACCACACCGTCTAGTATCGCTCCCAATCTTGCAACCGTGAGCTCCAATTTCATGTTTTCCCCAATTCTGTTCTGAAACACCGCATGGTCGAGCTCACCGCGGCCAGCCCAATTCAGGTCGGCTCATCCTCTCCGCTCTCTTGTTTAAGTGTGCTCATGTGCCTATGATACTCGTCGACCCGCCCAATTGAATTAGGAGCCCACTAGTCGCCGGGAACGCGTTCATCCACCCGCAACATCCACGGTCGCCATAGCCAGAGCAAACCGGGTAGCTATTCATGAAATTGTTTGAGGGGAAACCCTCGTTAGGTCTCAGATTTGATCTCTACCAAAGATTAGCGCCGGTCCTTGCGTAAATCGACCGGTGTGTGAGCTCGCCGGAGCTCTGCAGCGCCGCTCGACGACGAGGACTTCACCCTGCGAATAAATAGAAACCGAGGGACTTCACTGCAAACGGTCAGCGACACAAGAAACAGTAAACGAACTTGTATCCAGTTAGTCTATAACCCGAGGGCCCTTCTGCAAGAATCCCACCGCGGGCGCGGGCGCGCACGTATCTTTCCCCTCTGGACTGGGCCGACTGGGCTGAAACCAGCCCATTACTGTTGAAGCTTTTTCCTTTTACTTTTTCCGCAAAGCTTTGGAAATATGTTAAAAATTATAGAAAAATCCTAAAATTGTGAAACCAATTTTCCTAGACTCCTTATTTTCCCTAGAATTTAATAAAAATAGTTTTATGATTTTTAGAGGAAATAAGAAATTTTAGGGCATTTAAAGTAGTTAAAAGTATTAGTAATGGATTTTTAGAAAATAATTGGTAAGTCCAAAAATGCCCAAACTTTTTATGAGAACTTAAAACAATATTTAGAAGCCTTGGGTAGAGTTTGAATTGATTTGGACCATGTTTGATAACTAGAACCCAAAACCACCCCCCTGCCCTGTGAACTCCTTTACTGACTCCGGAAACCCTAAGTTCTCGGAGTTCCGTGAAGGAAAGTTGTATTCAAGACATAGATAATAAGTTTATATTATCTTTGCATCCTCATGCGCATCCCATGGCATCCATTCTTATACATATGTATGGTTATGATTAGAACGTGAAGAAGAAATTGAAGTAACTGAAGAGAAGACACCACCACCTTCGGAATCTCAGGCCGGAAATTGTTTCTACTTTGATATCTGCGGATCCGAGCCTGACTCACCTGTGAACGAAGGCAAGCCCCGGTGCATGCAACCCCTTTCCTTGTGTTTTTAAATAATTTTCGCACACTTTAAGTCTAGTGAAATGTGCATTAGGTTCATAGGAGTTGCTTGGAACCCTTTGATGCATTGCTTTCCTTGATATCCATACCTTTATAGATACTTCTGTGAAGTATCAAAATTATGATTTACAAAAATGCTTAGCCTTGCTTAGATCTTATGGATAGAGGTTGTCCTCAGTCTAACCCGGGAGAGGATGGCTTCTACCTGCAAGAATATTTTCATTTGGAGCAATAGTGGGATCTTACTGCAAAGTTCCCTGTGATGCTCTTTCATCCTAAGGAACAGACACAATCCTAAGGATGGAAATACTTAAATTGAGACTTGGATTAGGAACAGGTGATGTTCTACCCAGGTTGATTAAGGATTAATGCGTATGTAGGCGTGCTGACCGAGGACCCTTTAACTGGTCACATGCCTCGTCATGGGTAAGCCTTGCCTCGGGCAGACTAAGGCCAGAATAAGATAACACGAAATGGGCGTGGAGCGGTGGCGAGAGTAGCGTGTACCCTCCGTGGCAAGAGGCTGGACGGTGGTGTATCTATGCTCTCGGTTTGCGTGAACCTGATCTGGTCTTAAGAACCCCGGTGGCGGGTTGACATATGCAAGGGTTAAGTGCTACATATGTCGTGTGATTGGAGATCCTCAGCTGAGTATAATCGATTCAGATCGCCGTACCTTCGCGGTTATGAAGACTTGGTCACTTTTCTACAACCTAAAGTCAGGATGTGAACACTATGGATAAAAATGATGTTGTATTGATAAGATGTTGAAATTAGACTAGATGCAAATAGAGTCTATTAATACTTAATATGGCGTTAAAATATTGAAAGTAAGGACTCACTTCAGTAAGCTATTTCTGCAAAAGTATCTAAGTTGATTCTTGCTAAAGCCTCTCCTTGATTCCTATTTATCCAGCATACCCTTGAGAGTCTTTTCCTTAGTCGGGTAAGACTTGCTGAGTAATTCCATACTCAGGGTTTATCCCTTTGTTGTTTTTAGGTGAGGAAGCGACAAATTTTTGTTGCTTTTGCTCCAAGGTGGTACCAAATGAAGAAAAACAAGACTAAAGTGCGGGAGGACTTGGTCCTCCACATAAGATCTTTTGCTTAAACTTATCGGGAGGAGTCTGTGCCTCCCTTGGTTTGTATAACATTACTGCTCAGCACTCGCCTTTTTAGTTCTGGTCTATAATAAAATAACTTAAGCTTGCTTTTAAAATAAATGTAATTTATGTAATCGCTTCCGCATTTCTTTATCTCCGATGTTCTGTAATGTCTGCAAGACGGGTGAGACGTTCCTGGTAAGGTAAGGAAAGATACCGAACTTGTCAAGTAACTTAGGAACATCTACAGGGTGTCTGATGTCTGTTGGACAAGGACAACTGTAGGTGGGCCTAATTACTTGGGAGGTTCCGTCACAGCTGGTATCGGAGCGTAGCCCTTCTTTGCAGATATTATGAGGCATCTTCAAAAGGATTTTCAAAAGTCTTACCTAAAAATTCTTTTCTCTTCTTACCTAAGTATTCTGAAGAGTCTATCTTAAAGACCAGATAGGAAGAGTGCAATGTATAGAAGGTTGAATCAACTAAGGTTGATTCTGTAATTACACATGCATCATGCTAAGCACTATACTAATAAAGTTTTCCCCCTTAGAGAAATGTTGTCGCGCATTAGAAAGACCGCGCGCAAATCTACTAGACCCATTGGCGTACCCTGTCATTAACTCACCCCAAGACATGAAGAAAGTAGCAGTGGTAGTAACGATCCTATCGGGACCTGGAAGCACAAGTTGAACTATTTCAGTCAGAACTCCGTCACAGGAAGGATCTATGGGTCGCGGATGCAGCCATCCGCTACTTACAAGACCAACTCACGAAACGAGATCTAGCGCTCGATTGGGCAATTGACTCTCGTCTACTCGCCTGGGCTAAGGAAGCTAAAGCTCGAGCTTGTATGGAGGAGCTTAGCTTAGCCATGGATAACTTGCAGGTCTATTATAATACACTACATGAAGAAGTTCATGTGTTGTATTCACAACTGCACCCGAACGTCCCTGCGAATTCTGTCGGGATGGAAGCCGGACCTTCTCATGTAGCGGGAGAAGCACTTGATGGTGAACCGGACCTTTTTAAGCTCCCTCTCTCTATGGAGTTGGTTGACGAATGGTCTTCTACG
The DNA here is from genome assembly GCF_902167145.1 of Zea mays. Classification (NCBI taxonomy): domain Eukaryota; kingdom Viridiplantae; phylum Streptophyta; class Magnoliopsida; order Poales; family Poaceae; genus Zea; species Zea mays. The sequence goes on from NC_050105.1 coordinate 91,728,909, forward strand.
CCCGACAGTAAAGCTACCAAAAGTGAAAAGAAGTGGCTTACCAAGTGCCCTTAACATTGGCCAGACAGGACTTTCCTACTAATATGGTTGTTCTGAAAAGCCAAGACATAGATGTCATCTTGGGCATGAACTGGTTAGTCCAGCAAAAAGCAATTCTCAACCCTGATCTGAGAACTATCAGGTTGAGTTATGACCAATAGAGAGTTGATGACTTGATTGCCTAAACCCAAGAATTAGGCTATATTCGTATTTAGTGAACCATGACCCGACCCAAAGTCGAATTTTCCGTTATCACTTCATGACCACCCCCGTACAAATAAATGCCTAGATAATTTCCTTGTCGAACCTAAAGTGTACCTAGACTTCAAACAAGGATCTCAAGTCATGCCTCCTCCTAGAGCCATTCCGTTGTTCAGTAGATACAGGTTGCGGTCTTTAGTACATTTGGCCTCTCCTTGCGGATCGCCTTGTTGCTTTATTAACCCAACCTAGAAAAGACATGTCCGACCATTTCCTTGAATTTGATGCCTTTGGTTTCTTCATATCTATCGAAGGCATACCAACTTAATCCTTGACCTTGTGCTCTCTGCGATGGGCATAGAAATATGCTTGGGCTGAATTAACAGTATCTCATCATACTTCTTTCATCAAGTTTAGGTTATGGTCGTGCCTTGTTCACTTCCTTGGGCCATGATCTATTTGGATCTCTACTTGTAATCGTTCGTACAGGTGGAGTCTCTTTTGTACCTTGTCATCCTTGACCAGTCTATTTGTGTTGTGTGAGATTCCTTATTAGTTATGTCTGGTATTGGCGTTATGACTAAAATTGATGATGTCGTGCCAAAACCGAGGGCCTCTTGTGGGTATACACACAAGGTTGTGCTGCTCGATGCACGCTTGTATCACAGTTAGTAGTCATAATCCATTATGAGATTATATCAATATGTTATCTCTACACAAATTGTTCTTACCACGTGAGATCCATTATTGGTGCCAGTTTTGTAATGGTGTCATGGTTAAGGACTTATGGTACCGCGGCGAAACTGAGAGCCTCCTGTGAATGTACACACAGGATTCTGCTGCTTGGCGCATGTTGGTATCGAGGTCTCTGGTCATGATCCATTGTGAAACTACACTGATGCGTGATCTTCTGTGGACTCCTTCCTTAAAACAATTTCTATGTTGATTGTGAGGAGATCAAGCAACATCTATCATCTCTGTTGGATTAAAAGGATTTACAAAAGAATTTGCAAAAACAAAACATGCGGTGCAAGTGTGGTCCAAAATGTTAAAGAAAGAAACAATCCATGCATATCCTATAAGAATTTATATTGGCTCAATTCTAAGCAATCTTTGCACTTACATTAAGCAAACTAGTTCAATTTTGCACTTATATATTTGCTTTGGTTTGTGTTGGCATCAATCACCAAAAAGGGGGAGATTGAAAGGGAAATAGGCTTTAAACCTTTTCCTAAATGATTTTGGTGGTTGAATGCCCAACACAAATAATTGGACTAACTAGTTTGCTCTAGATTATACATTCTACAGGTGCCAAAGGTTCAACACAAACCAATAAAAAGTACAAGCCAGGGTTCCAAAGAAAGGAGCAAAAGGAAACCGAAGTGCTCCCTGGTCTGGCGCACCGGACTGTGTCCGGTGCACCAGGAAGGATCAACCTCCAACTCTTCACCTTCGGGTTTCTCAGGCGCAGCTCCGCTATAATTCACCGGACTGTCCGGTGCGCCCTTCGCCAGCACACTTCACCAACGGCTAGATTTTAGTTGGTGGCTATAAATACCACCCCAACCGGCCACTTCAAAGTGTGGGAGCCCAAGCAACATTCCAAGTCATCTAGTTGACATACTCAAGCCCTCCCAACCACATATATTCATTGATCCATCCTATACACAAGATTTAGACCACTACAACAAACACAAGTGCCACAAAAGAGAGAGCAAGCAATAGAGAGCTACTCATTTGAGTTTAACACTAGTGCCTTGTGAGATTCATTGAGAGATAGTGTGTGCTACATCTTTATGTTCATTTGCACGTGGAGTTTTGACTCCCATTGAACTTCCTCCAAAGTTTTGGAGGCTTGTAAAAGCTAGCAAGAGACACCAAAGAGTGTGGTGGTCCTTGCGGGATCGAGAGTGATCCTTGAGAAGAAGAAGAGCTCGCCGATCCTTGGGTGATCGGTGGAGAGAGGGAAAGGGTTGAAAAAGACCCGTCCTTAGTGGACTCCTCAACGGGGACTAGGCCTTCGAGGGCCGAACCTCGGTAAAACAAATCACCCGTGTCCATTGTGTTTATTGCTTGTGATTTGTTTGTTCTCCCTTCCTCTAAGTTTTCTTGCGCTATTCTTTGTCAATATCATTTGGTGTTACTTCAAGTTAAATTCTCATTTAGTGAAGCAACACTTCGCAAGAAAGCATTGCTCTTCTTGCCTAAGCCTTCTTGCTTTATTCTCATAGACTTATTAGTAGTATTGATTTGTCAATTCCGCATTATTTGAAAGCAATACTCTTTACAAGCAAGGACTTAGTTTTTATACTCCGATAATTATATATCTTGTTCTAACCACTAATCAAGGGATCTAGTTGGGGATAAAAGTTTAATTTTCAGGTTTCGCCTATCCACCCCCCTCTAGGCGACTTTCACCGGGGCTTGCCTTGTGTTATAGGTGAGTCAGGCTCTGCTCCACAGATGTCAAAGTAAAAGCAGTTCCCGGCCTAGGGTTCTTCATGTGGTGGTGGTGTAGTCCTTGCTTCTTCAACTTCTATCTCTTCTTTGTTTTCTATATATAGCCATATATAATCATGAATGCTCATGTAATGCTTATGAAAATGCAAAGATAATAAAAGTATATTTTCCTTCACGGATCTCCGGGAAACCAGGGTTTTTGGAGTCTACAGTGAAGTTCATAAGGCAGGAGACTAGGGTTTTGGGTTCTAGGTACCAAACATGGTCCAAATCATACCAAACTTTACCCAAGGCTTCTAAATAATATTTAAATCTTATCTAAAAAAGTTGATGATTTTTGGGCTTATTAATTAATTTCTAAAATTCCAGGGGTATGAGTTTTGGCTATTTTAAATACTCCATAATTCCTTATTTGGAATAAAAATCCTAAAACTATTTATATTAAATACTATAGAAAATCAGGAACCTAGCAAAATTGGTCTGGTATTTTTAGCATTTTTCTGTAATTTTTTAGAAATTCTCTAACTCTGGGCGAAAAAGAAAAAGAGCCAATAGTTCTGGGCCGAAACTGGCCCAAGGTGGCCCGTACCCAGGCGAAAGCGTGCCCGCGCGCGCCCGCGCGTTGCCAGGTTTGCACAGAGACCCCTGGTCATTTGAAAAACTAGTTAATAGTCCTGCACACTATTTCTACGTGTCACTGACATTTGCGTCAAGGACAGTCACCTTCTATTTTTTCGCGAATTAAGGTCCCCGACCATGGGCGGCAGAGCAATGGCTCCAGCGAGCTTGCACTGGCCAGGATACGCGATGACCGGTGCTCCCACATGGCTGACACCTAATTCAACCCTTAACAATCGTTTCCCCTCAATCAATTTCACTAGCGGAGCTCTAATTTGTCCAGTCCACGGAGACAACACAGACAATGGATGAACAAACATGTTCCCGGTGATCTAGGGCAGTCTAGCTCAATTGAATGGGTCGAGCAGCATTAGGAGAACCTAAGGATGCTGAGACGAGAGAGCAGAGAGTATGAACAAACCTAGAAGAAGCTAGCCACGGCGAGGACGCTTTCAGGGTGGCGGAAACCGATTTGGGGGATCTTTGAAATTGGCGCGCTCTAGTGGATGATTTGAGGCACGAGTTGCTGGATTAGGTGCTTGACTACTTAGCGGAGCCAAGGGTGTGCGCAATTTATAGTGTGCTTGAGCGATGGCCGGTGAATTTGATGGAGACGCGCGGCGGTCGGAGAGGAGGAGGGGCATTGGCGCAAACGATTAGTGGCTTTCACCGTGGTGGACTCACCGACGATCACCGGATATGCTTAACGCGACCTACTGCGACGTGGTAAGACGCCCGGGCACGTGGCGCATGGTCGGTAAGCGGCCAACGCCGGCGAGGACCAATTCGGGCGACCGCAATCCAAGTGGGTGCGGCGAACTTCCTGTCGATCGGGTCTGAGTTATCTGGCGCCAAGATCTTTACGCGGCCGTGATTATCTCCATACCAGAGGGCACGAATCGTAGTGACGACGCGAATCATGACGCGACGGTCACCGGCGGCGAGGGGCGATGTATCTGAAGATCTTCTTCAGTTCACTGTACCATGAGAACTCCAATTCAGAGCCTCTGTCCGACCAACTTGCAGGACCCATAACTCCAATTTTTGCATGAGAACTTGCTAATCTCTCAGTAACAAACTTGCAGTCCTTCATATCATCTACAATCTTGCTATGGTGGTCAGACTCAAACACTTACCGAATTTTCTTCAACAGAGCTCCAAAGTTCACCCTAAGCTACTTCTAGTAAGGTTTCAGATCCTGAGCTGACTGACAGCCCACTTTGAGTCCATTTAACTCCAACTTTTGCATAACACTTGTGTTTGATGACTTAAACAAAGTTATACCCCTTTAATAGCTCTATAATCTTGATGTGTTGACCTAGGGCAAATTCTTTATGAATTGGGAGATATAAAGCTCTAAAGTTGACCCCTTTATACTGAATTCAGACTTAGTAACACATAGTTTATGGGTTGCCCATTTTACAAATAAGTCCAATCTCCATAATTTGACTTGTAGATCCACAAAGGTGTGAACCATATGATTTGGGATGCCTAAATACTTTGGCTTTTGCACTTGGGTCCAAAAGTGCACTAATTTTACACTTAGCCCCCTAGGGTTTCTATTTAGGGTTTTCCAGGGGTCTTTCTAGAATTTTTACACTTTAGGGTTTTGGTGCTACCTAAGTCCATTAAGTATGATATCTTATGATCATTTCTAAGGAGTTTTGAAGTTTTCTTTCATTTGGGCTTTGTTGACATTCCCAAGCCTATTTTAGGGTGAAGTGTCCTGCTTTAGGGTTTCACCCATGACCAGTCACATCAATACAACTTGTTTGAAATTTTTGCCTAGTGAATGCATTCTAAGTGTAACAATCACATGATATGCTAATGCTCATGATGTTATGCTCAAGTTTTAGTGGTAGTAACACCAGGGGTGTTACATCCTTCCCGAGATTTAAAAGTCCTAGGGCAAGTAATGGAAAAGGAAACGTGTCATAACTTTATTTCCTTATTTCTGGTACAAGGCAAGGGTGGTATGGGGTTTATTCCTTTATTACAACAAGTGTACATATCTTACAATTTATATGAAGTTAAAAAGCCTGGGAAATTCTTTTCTAAAAAGTCTTGAGTTTCCCAAGTAGCTTCGTCTTCTGTGTGTTGGTTCCATTGTATCTTATAAAACTTGAGAGTTCTCCTTCGAGTAATTCTGTCCTTTTGATCCAAGACTCGAATAGGATGTTCTGAATATGTCAAGTCTGGTTCTAAGGCAACATATGTTACTTCAACGGTTCGATCCGGAACCCGAAGACACTTCTTCAATTGAGATATGTGGAACACATTGTGCACCGCAGACAATGTTTCGGGTAATTGGAGTTGGTATGCCACTGGTCCACATTGTTTAAGAACAGGGAAAGGACCAATGTACCGGGGTGCAAGCTTCCCTTTTACCCCGAAACGTGATACACCCTTCATTGGTGAGACTTTCAGGTAGACATAATCTTCAACTTGAAAGTACAAGGGTTTGTGTCGCTTGTCTGCATAACTCTTTTGGCGAGCTTGGGCTTTTTTCAAATTATGTAATATTCGTTGAACCTTCTCTTCTGTTTCTTTTACCATATAAGGCCTGAAAAACCATCGCTCTCCTGGTTCAGACCAGTTTAACGGAGTATGACACTGTCGTCCATACAAAGCTTCAAAGGGTGTCATTTTGATGCTCCCTTGATAGCTGTTATTGTATGAGAACTCCGCTAATGGTAAGCAATCATCCCATTTCTGTGGAAACTCCAAAACACATGCTCGCAACATGTCTTCAAGTATCTGATTTACCCTCTCAGTCTGCCCACTAGTTTGTGGATGATAGGCCGAACTGTGGAGCAACTTAATACCCAAGGATTGGTGAAGTTCTTCCCAGAATTTGGATACAAATTGAGGTCCATGATCCGACACTATTCTCTTCAGAACACCATGCAAACTGAGAATACGAGCAATATATAGTTCCACATATGTGGCCACTGTATACTTCACTTTGACTGGGAGAAAGTGGGCGATATTTGTGAGTCGATCAATGATAACCCAGATGGAATCATACCCTTTTGCTGTCCTGGGTAACCCCACAATGAAGTCCATACTAATATCCTCCCATTTCCATGTTGGTATAGGTAAAGATTGCAATGGGCAACAGTTTTCATATGTATGGCCTTGACACGTCTGCAAGTGTCGCATCTCGCCACATAGCGTGCAACCAATAATGCTGCTTTAGATCATGATACATCTTAGTGCTTCTGAGATGAATAGAATAGCGACTAAGATGTGCTTCATCTAAAATTTGCTGGCGGATTTCATCATTCTTGGGCACAACTATGCGGTTGTCAAACCATACAACGCCTTGATCATCTTTTCTGAAACAGTTGGCTTTACCGGCCTCCATTTCTTCCTGAATGTGTTTCATACCCTCATTATTTCTTTGTGCATCAATTATTCTTTGCAGAAGAACCGACTCAAGCTTCAAGTGATTTAAAGTTCCATGTTGAATCATTCCCAGGTTCAACTTCTCCATTTCTTGGCATAATGTAATGTTAGAAGTTGTCATCGTAAGACAATGACAGGAAACCTTGCGACTGAGTGCATCTGCCACTACATTGGCCTTGCCTGGGTTATAGTGAATCTCCAATTCATAATCCTTAATCAGCTCAAGCCATCTCCTCTGCCTCATATTTAGCTCTGACTGGGTAAAGATGTACTTCAAGCTTTTATGATCTGTATAGATATGACAGATATTCCCCAGCAGATAATGACACCATATTTTCAGGGCATGAACCACATCAGCTAATTCCAGGTCATGAGTTGGATAATGCTCCTCATGCCGGCGCAACTGTCTTGAGGTGTATGCTACAACTCGACCTTCTTGCATCAAGACACAACCTAAACCATTGCCTGATGCGTCACAATATACATCAAATGGCTTTTCAATGTCCGGTTGAGCTAATACTGGAGCAGTGGTCAATAACACCTTCAGCTGCTCGAAGGCTTCATTGCATCTTGAAGACCAATTAAATTTAGTATCGTTCTTCAATAAACTTGTGATTGGCTTCACAAGCTTGGAAAAATCTGGAATAAATCGGCGGTAATAACTAGCTAGTCCAAGGAAACTTCGGACTTGATGTACAGTGGTTGGTGGTTTCCACTCCAAAATATCCTTGACTTTGCTAGGATCAACCGCAATCCCCTTGGCAGACAATACGTGTCCCAAAAATTGGATCTCCTCCAGCCAAAACGCGCATTTACTGAATTTAGCATATAATTGATGCTCCCTTGAGCACGTTAATATGATCCGCAAATGCCGAGCATGCTCCTCTTCATTCTTGGAATATATCAAAATATCATCAATGAAGACTACCACGAATTTATCCAACTCGGGCATGAATACCGAGTTCATCAAATAAGTAAAGTGGGCAGGAGCATTTGTTAATCCGAAAGACATAACCAGATATTCAAATAATCCATACCACGTAGTGAATGCGGTCTTGGGTATATCTTCGGGTCGGATACGGATCTGATGATAACCCGACATGAGGTCAATCTTGGAAAATACTCGAGCTCCGTTTAGCTGATCAAATAAGATATCAATCCAGGGAAGAGGGTACTTATTCTTGATTGTGACCTCATTAAGGGGTCTGTAATCCACACACATCCGAAGCGTTTGGTCCTTCTTCTTGACAAAGATGTCTGAACAACCCCAAGGTGACGAGCTTGGTCGAATGAATCCCTTTTCTAGTAGATCTTGTAATTGTGTCTTGAGTTCTGCCAACTCATTCGGAGGCATTCGGTACGACCTTCTAGAAATAGGAGTCGTACCGGGCTTCAATTCAATCACAAATTCTACATCTCTCTTTGGAGGCAATCCAGGCAGATCTTCTGGAAAGACGTCTGGGAATTCACATACTACCGGAATATCTTGGATCTCCGGTATGATGGCTTCATAAACTTTGCCAAATGGTTTAGCTGGAATAGCTACATGGATGGACAAGAGAACCTCTTCCTAGTCATAGCTCAACCTGATGGTTCTCAGATCAGTGTTGAGGATAGCTTTATGCTGGGCTAACCAATTCATGCCCAGAATTACATCTAGATCTTGGCCTTTCAGAACAATCATATTTGTGGGAAAGTCCCGTTCAGCCAATGTTACGGGCACATGGAAAGCCATTTCTTTAGTGAATATTTGTCCCCCAGGCGAATGAATAATGAACCCTTCCCTTGATTCAATGCATGGAATGCAATATTTCTCCACAAACTTCTTGCTTATGAATGTATGTGAAGCACCATAATCAAAGAGAATGATTGCAGGGTGATTGGCCATGAGAAACGTACCCATCATGACCGGTTCTCCCTCCGATGTAGTGGCCACTTGTGTATAATAGATTTGCCCAGTTTTCTTCATATTCTTGCCCGCTGCATTATTTGTCGTGTTTCCCTTGCCTTGGCTGGAACTTCCCGGGTTCTTTTGATTATTGGAGTTGTTCCGCTTCGGATATGGGTAGTCTTTGATGAAATGTCCAGACTTCCCACAATTGAAGCAACCAGTAGATGAACTCGGGAGTGGAGGAAAATGAGCACTAGGGGCACTCGGCAGAGTTGTTGAGGTGGGGGCAGTGGCAGGGCGGATGAATACATGATGTTTAAAGGGGTAGGAGGGTGGACGAGGTGAAGAACGGTTTTGATTGAAAGGTCAGATCACCAGCCTTTGTCGCTTTTCAGGCCCCTGGTTGGACCTGTCACCTCCATAACCCTTTGACTTGCCTGGGCCTGCATACTTGGCTTCAACTGCCAGCGCCGTGCTGACAGCCCTGCTGTAGGAGAGGTCGAGGAAGGTGGCCATCTTCCGTTGTAGCCGTCATTAAGGCCCCTCATAAAACAGTTCCTCTTTTTTAGGTCAGTGTTGACCTGGTCAATGGCGTACTAGGACAAATGATTGTAACAGTATCTCCACTTTGCTTAAGCTTCATGAATTCTTCTTGCTTCATATGGAGCACTCCTTCAGGAATGTAGTGCTCCTGAAATGCCAATTTAAATTCGTCCCAGGTGACTTGATGGCCGGCAGGCTGAATGGCCACATAATTTACCCACTAGGTGCTGGCAGGGCCTCTTAACTGCTGCGCCGCAAACAAGGGCTTCTGAGTCTCCGTGCATCGGAGGAGCCCAAATTTCTGCTCAATGACCTGAATCCATTCGTCAGCTTCAAGGGGATCTTCGGCTTTGATGAATAGTGGAGGACGAGTTTCCGAGAAATCCAAGTACGAAGCTTCGCGGGGTCCTTGTGGATAAGCCCTCCCGCCTTGTTGTTGAAGTTGTTGTCCCGCCATTTCATGAAGGAAGCGAGTGTTATCAGCGGTCACGGTAACCAAGGCGGCGATAGCCTCGGCCAGCATGGGTGGAACCGGCGGCGGATTTGGTGTATCTTCTTGGCCACGGGATGTTCCCGCGCCGTCATGTGAACGAGTTCGAGATGGCAACTGAAGCAAAGAAATATTTGGAACAATATCACATGCTGATACATACCATCATTTTACATTACTTAAGATGTAATGTTACAAACTCATAGTACAACATGACTACATTACCTATTTTACATTAATATTATTTCTACACTATACTACTGCTATATTTATTATCCTTAGCAGCTTCATTGTTGGGTGTAGGAGTCCATTCATCAACCAGGTTCATTGAAGGAGGGGGCTTGAAAAGATCCAGTTCCCCACCAAATGCTTCACCTGCTGTTCCAGAAGGTCCAACTCCCATTCCGACAGGGTCTGCAGGTACGTCAGGGTGCAGTTGCGAATACAATTTATGAACTTACTCATGCAATGTATTGCAGTACACCTGCAAGTTATCCACGGCCGTGCTAAGCTCCTCCACACGGGCTCGAGCTTTGGCCTCTCGGTCCCAAGCAATGGAACGTGAGTTGACGGTCCAATCGAGTGCCAAATCTCGTTCGGCAAGCTCGTCTTGCAGATGCCGGATGTCAGTTCTTAACTCATTTATGCGTTGACCATCCTCGACCCACACATTGTTCCTGTGACGGAGCTCTGTTCGAAGCTACTCCACCTGAGCTTCTAGATCACCAATGGGATCATTGCTGCCACTGCTGCTATCCTCATGCCTTGGAGCCAGTTGATGGCGAGGCACGCCAATTGGTCCAGTGGACTTGCGCGCAGTTTTCCTTGTGCGCGGCGACATATCTTCATAAGGGGGAAAACCTTATTAGTATAGTTTTTAACATGATGCATGCATAATTATAGAATCAACCTTAGTTGATTCACAACCTTCTATACATTGCACTCTACTATCTGGTCTTAATATAAGTATTTCAGAAGGTAGTTAGATAAGAAGGAAAGAAATTTTCTTAGGTAAGTCTTTGAAAATCCTTTTTGAAAATGCCTCATAACATCTGCAGAGATGGGCTTCGCTCCGATACCAGCTGAGACGGAACCTCCCAAGTCATTAGGCCCACCTACAGTTGTCCTTGTCCATCGGACCTCAGACAACCCTGTAGGTGCACCTGACCACTTGACAAGTCCAGTATCTGTATTCTTTACTTTTCCCAAGAGCGTTTCACCCGTCACGCAGATATTACAACACATCGGAGGTACGAGTATGCAGAAGCAGTTACACAACTTTATTTTAGATTAAAGTATAGAAAGAGTAGTATTTTTACAGACCAGAGCAAATATAAGAGTGCTGGAGTAATAATGTTACATAACTTGGGAGGCAAAAACCCCTCCCGAGGCTTCAGTCTTGGTTTTCTTCCTTTGGCACCACCTTGGAACAAAAGCAACAAAAATTTGCTGCTTCCTCACCTAAAACAACATGGGACAAAGCCCTGAGTACGAAGTGTACTTTCGCAAGTTATACCCATCAAAATAAAAGACTCTCAAGGATATGCTAGCTTTAAGGGAGTCAAGGTAAGGTTTAATCAAGAATCAAGACTCTGTTTGCAAAAATGCTTACTAATAGTGGATCCTTAAAAATCTAATTTTATTAGCAAGTTAAGTCATTACCTCAGTCTAGAGTTCTTTCTACCCTAGTTCAAGCACTTGACCTATACTAGCCAATTTCTTATCAACCCTTCTTGTTCACTGAATTGCTACGTGTAGGGCAGTGACCAAGTCTTCATGTCCGAGAAGTAACGGCGATCCAAATCGATTAATACTCTGCTGAGGATCTCCAGTCACACGACATATGTAGCACTTAACCCTTGCATACGTCAACTCGCCACCAGGGTTCTTAAGACCAGATCAGGTTCACGCCAACCGAGAGCACAGATACACCACCGTCCAGCCTCTTGCCACGGAGGGAACATGCTACTCTCGCCATCTCTTCACTCCCATTGCGTGTTATCTTATTCTGGTATTAGTCTGCCCGAGGCAAAGCTTACCCATGATGAGGCATGTGACCAGTTAAAGGGTCCTCGATCAGCAAGCCTACATCGACAAGGTCCTTAATCGACTCAGACGGAGACACTACACCGAGACTCCCTTCTCGTGCAAGTCAACCGCCCGGTCTCAGCTTTATCATTTCAAACCCAAAGTTTGGTACCTGGCAGAGGTACATCTTTTCCGATGTTGAACCCATCACGGCCATGATGGATCCACCATCAGGTTTTATTTTTGAAAACATCCCACCCACTTGAAGCATCATCTTTTGTCAAAGCAAAACATTTTGTTTTTCTAGAGCAAGGCTAAGCATAAGAAAAACTTTTTTGTAAAACATGGGATCAAGGAAAGGTAATCAATTTCTCAAAGAAGGAAATGCAGGAATTTGTTTAGCACACAACTCCTATTACCTAATGCATCGAGTAAGTGAGAAAGATTTTAAAATAGCAAGGAGGTGGCAAATGCACCGAGGCTTGCCTTGTGTTATAGGTGAGTCAGGCTCTGCTCCACATATGTCAAAGTAAAAGCAGTTCCCGGCCTGGGGTTCTTCAGGTGGTGGTGGTGTAGTCCTTGCTTCTTCAACTTCTATCTCTTTTTTGTTTTCAATATATAGCCATATATAATCATGAATGCTCATGTAATGCTTATGAAAATGCAAAGATAATAAAAGTATATTATCTAAGGTATTGAATATAATTTTCCTTCACGGATCTCCGGGAAACCAGGGTTTTTGGAGTCTATAGTGAAGTTCATAAGGCACGAGACTAGGGTTTTGGGTTCTAGGTACCAAACATGGTCCAAATCATACCAAACTTTACCCAAGGCTTCTAAATAATATTTAAAGCTTATCTAAAAAGTTTGGTAATTTTTGGGCTTATTAATTAATTTCTAAAATTCTAGGGGTATGAGTTTTGGCTATTTTAAATACTCCATAATTCCTTATTTGGAATAAAAATCCTAAAACTATTTTTATTAAACACTATAGAAAATCAGGAGCCTAGCAAAATTGGTCTGGTATTTTAGCATTTTTCTGTAATTTTCTATAAATTCTCTAACTCTGGGTGACAAAGAAAAAGAGCCAATAGTTTTGGGCCGAAACTGGCCCAAGGTGGCCCGTACCCAGGCGAAAGCGTGCCCGCGCGCGCCCGCACGTTGCCAGGTTTGCACAGAGACCCCTGGTCATTTGAAAAACTAGTTAATAGTCCTGCGCACTATTTCTATGTGTCACTGACATTTGCGTCAAGGACCCTCACCTTCTATTCTTTCGCGAATTGAGGTCCCCGACCATGGGCGGTGGAGCAATGGCTCCGGCGAGCTTGCACTGGCCAGGATACACGATGACCGGTGCTCCCACATGGCTGACACCTAATTCAACCCTTAACAACTGTTTCCCCTCAATCAATTTCACTAGCGGAGCTCTAATTCGTCCAGTCCACGGAGATAGCGCAGACAATGGATGAACAAACGTGTTCCCGGTGATCTAGGGCAGTCTAGCTCAATTGAATGGGTCGAGCAGCATTAGGAGAACCTAAGGATGCTGAGACGAGAGAGCAGAGAGTATGAACAAACCTAGAACAAGCTAGCCACGGCGAGGACGCTTTCACGGTGGCGGAAACCGATTTGGGGGAACTTTGAAATTAGCGCGCTCTAGTGGATGATTTGAGGCACGTGTTGCTAGATTATGTGCTTGACTACTTAGCGGAGCCGAGGGTGTGCGCAATTTATAGCGTGCTTGAGCGGTGGCCGGTGAATTTGATAGAGACGCGCGACGGTCGGAGAGGAGGAGGGGCACTGGCGCAAATGATTAGTGGCTTTCACCATGGCGGACTCACCAGCGATCACCAGATATGCTTAATGCGACCTACTGCGACGTGTTAAGACACCCGGGCACGTGGCGCATGGTGTGTAAGTGGCCAGCGCCGGCGAGGACCAATTCGGTCGACCGCAATCCAAGTGGGTGCGACGAACTCCCCGTCGATCGGGTCCGAGTTTATCTGGCGCCAAGATCTTTACGTGACCGTGATTATCTCCATACCAGAGGGCACGAATCGTAGTGACGACGCGAATCACGGTGCGACGGTCACCGGCGGTGAGGGGCGATGTATCTAAAGATCTTCTTCAGTTCACTATACCATGAGAACTCCAATTCAGAGCCTCTGTCCAACCAACTTGCAGGACCCATAACTCAAATTTCTGCATGAGAACTTGCTAATCTCTCAGTAACAAACTTGCAGTCCTTCATACCAGCTACAATCTTGCTATGGTGGTCAGACTCAAACACTTACCAGATTTTCTTCAAGAGGGCTCCAAAGTTCACCCTAAGCTACTGCCAGTAAGATTTCAGATCCTGAGCTGACTGACAGCCCAACTTTGAGTCCATTTAACTCCAACTTTTGCATAACACTTGTGTTTGATGACTTAAACAAAGTTATACCCCTTTAATTCTCTATAATATTGATGTGTTGACCTAGGGCAAATTCTTTATGAATTGGGAGATATAAAGCTCAAAAGTTGACCCCTTTATACTGAATTCAGACTAGAGATGTCAATGAGGAATTCCCTAGCGGGGATTTACTCCCCAGACCCGTACCCATGAACATAGACCCGCCCCCATCCCCGAACCCAAACCCGACCTCGGGTACGAAAATCCTCCCATACCCATCCCCGACCGGGTACTAAATACCCATGGGTATCCATACCCGACCTGATTATTCAAAAATTCAGAATTTCAGCATATAGATTATGGACATTGGAGACAATTCAACATTCATTCTAGCATGCATATTTATAGTTTCATCAACATACTCAAAACAAATATTGTCTTCTAGTAGCCACATGTCCATACATCACAAATATAATCAAACAGTAAACAAAAATATCTCTCAGTACATGTTTTTGCATTTAAGCAACAATACAAAAGCAAGAGCAGCATTGTAGCAAGCGAGCATCAAGTAATAGGATTCATGTCGCCCAAACTGAAAGCTTGACGTCCAAGTCCTTCCAGGCTTCATCATCACAATCTCATATGTCATAATATAAGCCCCTACATTAAAGAGAGGTGTAATCAATTATAGAGCCTGGAATTAGATCATCACAAGAAGTATGGAAGACAATTTACCTCGACACCTTCTTGAATCTCTTGCAAGCAGTCCCAAAAACTTTGTTGATCAACCTCAGCACCATCTTCAGAAAAAAAATTTATTAGACTATACATTAACACGGATGATGGAGCCTTACTGTCAACAACAAATAGAATCATAAATGAGTTATACAAAATTTCAGAAGTACCTTTATAACTGTTTCTTATCCAGTCCTGTGAACACATTAAAGCCTCCAAAATTTCAGGAGTAAGCCTGCTGCGATGCTCACTAAGAATCCGCCCACTAGTGCTAAAAGCTAACTCTGATGCAACTGTGCTGACCGGAATAGCCAATATGTCACGTGCTATCTTTCTAAGTGTAGGATAACGGGTTCCAGCCACCTTCCACCAGTCTAGGATCTGGAAGTTCTCAGTTGAAAAATGAACCAAATCATCCTCCAAGTATCTATCTAGCTCAGTTTTAACTCTTGTCATCGCTGGCCTTCGACTAGCAACATGTGCACTAATTGTTGACAACAAACTAGTGTCAAGTAGAGGAGTTGATGACTCTGTTGTATCTTCACCCTCTTCCATTTCATAGTACTTCATCAAATCACATAAAGACTCTTTCACTTCATCAACTTTTAGCACACACTGATCACTATTTTGACCTATCAAAGTCTCAAAGAACCCAAGGAGATAATCAACCTTAAACCTAGGATCTAAAATAGTTGCTATTCCCATTGGTCCTTGAATATCCTTCCAATATTTTTCAAATTTTTCTATCATCTTTTTTGACATCTCTTCTATGATAGGATTTCCACATTCAGACACTGTGTAATTTTCACCTTAGCCTCACAAATTTTAAGGAGTTGAATATTTGCAGTCACATAATCTGTTCTAGAGAAGACCTTGGTAATCTCATTAAACATCTTGAGTCTATCAACCACTTGTCTCGCAAAATCCCACTCTTCCTTATTTGGTGCACAATCATAAAGTTTTTCAACACGAGTGGCACGGTTAAAAATAGGCTCATATGGAATAGCAATAGAGAGCATCTTGTATGTAGAGTTCCACCTAGTTTTGCAATCAAGTCCTAGCTTGTGTACCAAAGAGACTTTGACAAACTTAGCCATCTCTTCAAATTTTTCTACTCTTTTAGGTGTGGCTGTCCAAAATGCTACACTATCACGGATCTTTTTAATTGCAGGTTGTATCACATCTAAACCATCCTTCACTATCAAATTTAGAATGTGTGCAGCACAACGCATATGCAACAGAGACCCCTCTAACATAAGTTTAGATGGACCAATCTTCTTGGTAAGGTCAGAGATTACCACATTATTAGTTGTGCAATTGTCTAGTGTCAAGGTGGAGATCTTCTCATCAATATTCCATTCAACCAAAGCATCATATAGAACCTCATAGATAATCTCAGCTGTATGTGGTGCAGGCACATATATGAACCTACATACAAGGAAAACAATGTAAAAGTTGTAAAAAAATAGACAAATATATAAGGAAAAACAATGTAAAAGTTCTTACCTCATTATAATGTTCCTCAAGTTCCAAGAATCATCGATGAAATGGGCTGTGACAGCCATGTAACCTCTTTTTTGGTTGTCAGAAGTCCACATGTCTGTAGTGATGGCAACTCGTGACTTACATGCACACATGTACTGCAACGCTCTTTTCTTTTCTTCTGTATATGCATCCATAATGTCCTTTATGCCACATCACAAAATTAGAAATAGCACAACACTTCAAATCACAAATCTTGATACAAAGAATAGTGTATTCCTTACCTAATAGTATTCCTGTTAACCATCTTGAATAATGGCTGACATGCACTCACAAATCGACGAAAGCCAATATGCTCAATGATGCACAAAGGATATGGAGGTGGCAGTGGCAGATCTTTGTCAACATTCCTTCGTAGGTTAGTGAATAAAAAGCGTTGGATGTCGGTTAGTGAATAAACAGCGTAGCGCAAATGTTTAGAGTATCGTCTCTCGCAAAGCATCACAATTCACACACAGACATATAGATATAGTGGCAATGTGGCATAGAACATGTTAAACAGATCTCACTTCTCAGTTCTCACCTTCCTTGCTCGTCAGCCGTGTTCATCGACGTCGGCGTCGATGAAGATGCCATCCGAGCGTCCAGCGAGCGGTCGCGGACTCCAGGCGTCCGGGCAGCAGCGGCTGACGGGCTCTACCGTCTCTGCGTGCGGGCGAGCAGTGGTCCTGGGACTCCGGGTCCGGCTCTGCGTCTGGGGCTTCGGGCGAGCGGCGGTCCGGGTGAGCGGCGGTGCAGCGAGCAGCGGCACTGCGAGAGGCTTGACCGCTTGAGTGCTTGACCGCTTGAGTGATTAGAAATTTGGGATTCCAGGGCGGCGGACGCACTGCTTGGAGCCTTGGACTCTAGGTTTTTTTTACTTTGTTGACTGGCTGGCAGCTGGGCTTTTTCCTACGAGCCCATAGTTGGCTTGGTCGGCAGCCACTAGGCCACAAGCAGCCCACAAGTAATCCTAGATGCTAGATTGTTTCGGTTCCGGGTATTTATCCCCATGGGTAATCGGGTATGGGTTTAGCCCTCCCAAACCCGAACCCGCCATACCCGATGGGTAAGGAATTTATTCCAAATCTATACCCATGGGGATTTGTTTTAACCCATACCCTAACCCTAATGGAGGAATTCCCCACGGGTAATCGGGTTTCGGGGCCCCATTGACATCTCTAATTCAGACTTAGTAACATATAGTTTATGGGTTGCCCATTTTACAAATAAGTCCAATTTCCATAATTTGACTTGTAAATCCACAAAGGTGTGAACCATATGATTTGGGATGCCTAAATACTTTGGCTTTTGCACTTGGGTCCAAAAGTGCACTAATTTTACACTTAGCCCCTAGGGTTCCTATTTAGGGTTTTCTAGGGGTCTTTCTAGAATTTTTACACTTTAGGGTTTTGGTGCTACCTAAGTCCATTAAGTATGGTATCTTATGATCATTTCTAAGGAGTTTTGAAGTTTTCTTTCATTTGGGCTTTATTGGGCTTTGTTGACACTCCCAATCCTATTTTAGGGTTAAGTGCCCTGCTTTTGGGTTTCACCCATGACCAGTCACATCAATACAACTTGTTTGAAATTTTTGCCTAGTGAATGCATTCTAAGTGTAAAAATCACATGATATGCTAATGCTCATGATGTTATGCTCAAGTTTTAGTGGTAGTAACACCAGGGGTGTTACAGCTCCAACGGTCAAACCCTAACGGTTGGGTGACGTGGCTGGCGCGCCGGACTGTCCGGTGCGCCCATCGACAGCAGCCTGCCCCAACGGTTGAATTGGTGGTTGAGGGTTATAAATACCCCCCAACCACCTCCACTCCAACCATCCAAACATTCACAACAGTGCATTCAATACAATAGCAATACGCTTCACTCCAAAGACACAATTCAAGTGATTGATCCGCTCAAAGTCCCGAATTCAACTCTAGCACATTAGGACTTTTGAGAGGATTCTTTGTGTTTCTTTCTTGCTCTTGTTTGCTTGGCTTGGCTTTCTTTTCTTTCTCACTTCTTACTCTCAAGTGCTTTGTAAGCGAGGCAAGAGACACCAATTGTGTGGTGATCCTTGCAGGGTCTAAGTGACCCGTGTGATTAAGGAAGAAGCCTCACTCGGTCTAGGTGACCGTTTGAGAGAGGGAAAGGGTTGAAAGAGACACGGTCTTTGTGACCACCTCAACGGGGACTAGGTTCTTTGGAACCGAATCTCGGTAAAACAAATCACCGTGTCATCCGCTTTATTTTCTTGGTTGATTTGTTTTCCCCTCTCTCTCGGACTCGGATTTTATTCTAACGCTAACCCCGACTTGTAATGTGCTTAAAGTTGTAAAATTCAGTTTCCACCTATCCACCCCCCTCTAGGCGACTTTCATGTACATAACTCCATTATATAATAAAGATGTGACATTCGCTTTTGTACCATGAGTCATTATATGTGTGAGACTTGATCCTAGCACACATTGGTGAAAGTTCACGCTCGGGTTTTGGCCCCCTAAAATCCGGGTGTGACAAGGTCTCTTTATTTGGGTGGAAGTGGAGCTTAGAAGCTACAGGGTGGAGTTCTAGCTAAGTCTTGGCTTAACGGGCCTCGGGCCTCCTAGTCCTCGTCGGCGCTCCTCTTCCTCCTGTTCATCCTTGTGGGTTCGTATCCATCTGAAGGCGTCCGGTTGCCTAAGAGCTCTCTCCTTTTGACCCCCTTGCCTTGAGGCCAGCCTCTCCTTTTATAGGCAGGGAGAGGGGTCGATCGGTGGTGGCTTCCCTGAGAAGAAACCGTAAGGCAAGGGTAAAACCAACGTTTTACCTCGGGTGGAGCCACACATACTAGTGGGGCCCGAGGTTGCTTGGTTGTCTCGTATTTACTGTGGCGGATGACGTAGGGGCGGCGATGGTCCTATGCGTCATCATTATGTCTACGCCGACCCCTGGCCTCCTAGCCTGGGGTTCGGCACAACCCGTGGTGTAGTGCCCTGCGGGAGGTCTGCGTACTCAGGCCTAGTCCGATAGGACATAAGTGTGCTATAAGCCGAGTGGTGCTTGGGCCATTAATGCACCACAGTCTGAGGGGCTCATAGGTCATGAGTGCTCTGCAGACTGATGTGCTCGTAGGTCATGAGTGGGAAGTGGACCGCCGCCGCGCTGTGGCTCGGTCCCAGCGTGGTTAAATGCGATCAACTATTTATGGCGAGTCAATCTAGACCGGACGCGGGATCCACTCGAATAGTTCCCTTCCGACATGCCCGACTTTTCCTGACAGGTTCCGCCACGCCCGATCCTGGCTCGGTGCCGCGGGATTCGATGGGGGCGGGTCCTTTCAGGGTTGACACGTCCGCCTCTCCTAACTAACTAATGGGCCCCAGCGATCAGGGGCTCTTTCCTCAGCGTACTCTCTGACCGGTGTGCCCCGGGGACCGAGGATCATTTCCCCGACAGTGGGCAACCTCTTATCCAGGCTTGGGCTAGCCATGCTTAGTTTGTCAAACTGCACATAGTTAAACTGCACATAGTTTACATAGTTTTTCAAACTGCATTTTCAATATCTTCCCAACTGGAAATTTGAGTATGGAGGCTACCAATTTAGGTTGTGGCCACCAGATCGTATAGGTCGTGCAAAATATTGTTTTCTATAATAGGCAACACTATTTATAGAGTGACGTTTGAAATAAGAGATTTAATAGGAGATGTGATAGGAGAGCTATACGATTTGTTTACCGTGGACAACTCATAATAGTTAACAACTTTTATTTTTCTTTTCTCATCGGAGACAATTCACATAATCTTTTTCACCTCTCACAACTAGACCAAACACAACTTTAAAGAGCACCTTAAATAATTCAGGACTACCCACTTTGCAGAATCAACTCATGCGTTTAATCTGAATTTAGAACTGCTGAAGCAAAAGCCTACAATATATGTAGGTTATATTGTAAGTGAAGTTCGATTTTTTTTGCCTTGTTGGGCGAGAGAGACATATACCGCATGATTGGTTGGTTGCATGAGCCGAAAAACTGCATGTGCGGATCTTCAAAGCAGGGTTTGTTTGGTTCATTTCTCTACAAATTTCGGCTCAGCAGATGCAAAAAGGGTGTCCGACCAGGCTGCGTAGAGACGCCCGTGGGAAGCATACAACGGGATGCACCATGCAACGACACAGAATACGAGACATCTTTTTAGGGTGTTTTTTTATTATATCTTCTAATTAAAAGATTGAATCAGCAAACTAATTTCATGTTTGTATTCTTGAGATTTTTTTCAACAAAACTTCATGTTATATAATATTTAAAAATTTATTTATGCATCTTTTTTAATACACATTTTAGTACAATTAACCAAACAAAATCTATGTATAATCTGAACAAATCTATACAACAACCAAACAAAAACGTCTTTTATCCTAGTTCTACTAATACTGGCTATATTCATGCTGGCTCGACTTCTACCACAACCAAACGCACGAATAATTATCTCGCGTGACCCGCACGTGAGGCGCCCTCCTCCCCAACCGAAAAGTCTACAGAGGATAAGGAGCTCGCCGCTCTTCCAGTCCCACAGCTAGGGGAGGGAAACAAACACCCAAATCAAACCCGCGCGTCGCCAGCCGCAGCACCAATGGCGTGCGTCGCCGCGCTCTTCGCCTCCCCGGCGCTCCTCCCCTTCCCCTCCACCACCTCGTCCATGGCCTCCTGCTCGTGCCGCCTCCGCCCCGCCGTCGTCGCCCGCGCGCCGCGCCAGCAGCCGCGGGGCCGGCGCGCGCTCCGGCGCTTCGATGAGGTACGTGCGTCGCGTCTCACTCCTTTGTCTGTGGCTCTTGCCCGATGCGCGCGGCGCGACTGCCAGCTGGGCTTCTCCTTCTCTGGAAGGACTGCTCCATGGACTGAAACTTTTCTGCTGTGGCGGCGGCGGCGGGGTGCCCGTGCGCGCAGGTGGAAGGGGTGTCGAAGAAACGGCGCGGCATCGGAGGCGGTGGCGGCGTCGGCGCTGGCGGGTCGCAGCCGTCGTCCTCGCGCAGGGATAGGGGGCTTTCCGTCGATTTCAAGGAGCCGCAGGTCCGAGGCGCATCGATTTTTCTCTGTTTCGTTTACACTTTACAGGTTGCACATGGCATGCTAGAGAATTGAGTACATCTGCAGTTCCAAATTGAATGAGGGTGCCAATTAGCTTTTTTAGATGATGGAGTTGAGCATGTCCCAGCCTCTGTATCCACTCATCAATGGCATTATGGCAATTACATGAGAGGATGAGGATGGGCATTTATTTGATGTTGGGTTCGGCTCCACTCCATTGCTGTTTCCATGTCAACATGCTTAATTGCTTACTGTTGTTTGTCTGGATGCTTTGGATTGGGTTACTATACATTGCAATTTCTCGTGTGTTTGGATTGCATGCTGTGGATGAGGTTTTGTCTGTTCAAACTATTAATTGCGCTTAGCCATTTTGGATTTGGGTCAGTTTGCACTTTCTTTTTGTAAGTTCACCGCCTCGGTTATAAACCATTCTCTTCAGTCTGAATGAATACCTTATAATGGTTTCATACTGTCTCATCATCTTATGCATGTGCCCATGTACCTGTGAATGCTAATAAACACAACCATCTTCATCCATGTGCATTTCTTCTTCCTTTTCACTACAATCCACATGTATGATTGATTAGATGTTGCACCAAATTCTTACAAGCCTTCTCTTATGCTAACTGTGGGGGGTTACATCAGGTTGCTGAGTTTGATGATCTTGAAGAGGACAAATTCCTTAATGCTGTCGTCAAGGTAGGCTTCAAGAATACATGTCCCTAGCTATTGATGATGCTTATATTTCTTACTTCTCCATATTATAGTTAGCCTATATTTCATCAAGATATATTTATGTGTGCACTATGTAGTATGTACTGCTTTGTCATATTTGTATTGCAACTTCCTTTTCAGTATATTATGTCAAGCACAATGCTCTACTTTGCTCAAAGATCTTGTTCTGTTGAGCAAGACTTTGCTTTGTTTTGTGCTTAGTCATATCCTATCACTGAAGTAGTTTCTCTCCTGTTAGGTCTATTGCACTCATATCGCACCCGATTATGGTCTTCCTTGGCAGAAGCAAAGGCAACATTCAAGTAGTGGGAGGTAAGTGTTGATATAACATTGTGTATCTGTTTCGATTGTTGATTTTACATCTTTTGTATAAAATTTCATCTGCTGTGCATTTCTAGGTGGGTGGGGCGTGGAATAAATTATCATGATGCATTTAGCGATTTTATAATTTTGTAGAGATTAAACTGCAGCATTTCCTTTCTTGTACTGATTAGACTACCTGAGACTATGGCTGTACTGCTGTAAACATAATGATGTTTGTTTCATTCTGATAGGCATCCTGCTTTAGTCCTCAACAAGCTAGGACTTTTGTTTTAGAACGTCGCAGAAGATCTGCGAGTCAATTCATTAAGAAAGGAGACAAACAGAAACGGAGCGACTGAAGAGTCAGCACCGGGTACAAAGAAGGCCAGAAATGCGCAGGCCCATCAACAGCCCCCCAAAACAGCCACTTTACAGAAACACACACCTACACAGGCCACACAGCTACCAGCGACCCAAATTATACCCTAAGAGCGGGTTGGCGAGTGAGGAGCTCGTGAAGAGCAGAGGCACCCGCAACACACCAAAGGGTACATTCATTGGCCACAACCTGCAAAACAGTATGAACACCGGGCCGTTGCCCTTCGAACACAATCATTCCGATGCTTCCAGATTTCCCAGGCAGCCAACAAAAAGCTAGGACTTTTGTGATCACATTAGTTGTATTTTTGGTACCTGTGTTTATCTTATAACAGATATTCATACCTTATATGTTTTGAACTTTATTCATATCTTTTGGATGAGGCCACTCATTTTGAAGATTACGATTTTCACACGTCTTGAACTTAGAAGCTCTTTGTGTATCTTACAAGACATGTCCTTTCACAGTGCTTTTATGATTGGGGATGGTAAACTCTTGACAAATGCGCATTGCGTTGAGCACGACACCCAGGTGATTATTCGACTGGACAACTTTATCTCTTCATACAACTTTATCTCTTCATGTTTTTATTTTGCTTTGGTTTGTCACTCTTTTTTCTCTTACTATTTTGATTTAAAGTTTTGAGCTACTAGCAGTTGAGGATGAACTAATTTTTATATTTTTTGATAAAGTGCTGATATCGATTTACCATTAATTTTTCTATGGATGAGGTATGCCAGTTATTTTGTTAAGCTAATGCTGCTTCTCGTGCAGGTCAAAGTAAAGAGAAGGGGAGATGACAAAAAATATATTGCCAAGGTAAATCTCCTATAGCAATGCAGCTTTCAAGGTTTTTCAAATTATCACTTTTTTCTTGAGTGCGCAATCAAAATGTTTATACAATGAACATTGCAATTCTCTTGAAGCAAGGTAACTACCAGTTTATTGTGAATCTGAATTATCTAAAAAAAGATTTGTGCTTATGAGTTTTGAAGTCCTGGATCCCTGAGTCAGTCTCCTGTTCATTTTCTTTGCAAACCAACTTATCTTTTCAACTATATTCCACTGTACTGGTGGGACTGGACTATTGGAAGCTCCACCATTGGGACTTGGGAACTCTTAAAAGAACCATAATCGTAATTATTTTCTAATTTTCAATATTACTCTTTTGAGATCAACATTAAAGTTACCACGTGCTGTAATTTTTTGAGCAAGGTATTTGATTATTTTATTTAATTTTTTAAAACTTGACTTCATAAGAAGTCAAACTGACAAAGTGATTTACAGGTTTTAGCTAGGGGTGTTGAATGCGATCTTGCGTTGCTATCTGTTGAGAATGAAGAGTTCTGGAGAGGAACAGAGGCACTTCATTTTGGTCGTTTGCCATGCCTTCAGGTAACTAATTATCTTCATGATTTGTTACTGAGCCTTTAATGATCTGTGTAATGTGAATACCAGATTTTCCCCTCTCTGGCTAGTCACCACAGGTATAGTTAAACGCTTAAAACTATAATTGAGGCAACTTTTTGGTAACTTGCAATTGTAACATGTAGTGCTTGCTAATAGCACACGAACACCATAAAAGTTTCTGTCAGAGCTGAAGTCATTCTTTGCTCCTGCAAACAAGATAAATATTTACCATATTGTTTTTAGTTATGTATGAAAAAGTACTCCACATTTACTTCATGCTGTATAACATTGTTCCTTTTTTCAAACTTATGACAGGATTCAGTAACTGTTGTGGGATATCCTCTTGGTGGAGACACTATATCTGTAACAAAAGGCGTTGTGTCGCGCATTGAGGTGCTATATCTTGGATGCTTCAATTCTCTGTATCTGTCTTCATTTGGCTCTTGCCTCAGCGAGGAGAAAGCAATGCTATTTCTTGCATGCTGTAGTACCATTTCTCAAAAGTCAAAATGTTACACTTGATCCCATGCTTCTTTTTAGTTGTCCAGTGCATTTTGGTAGGATTAAGAAGAAATCATGCTATGCTTCATTGATTCCTGACTTCCTGTGATCAGTTCTGACTTCTGAGTTCATTTGTTTGGGAGAACGGTCCATCATTTTTGTTATAATCAATACGACATAAAGTAGATCAAACACAGAGAAGACACATATTTAACGTGGAAAACCCCTCCAATGTGAAGGGGAAAAACCACGGGTGCCAGCCAGCAACAATCTCACTATTTTTCGGGTGTTTACAAATCGCATGAGATTTACAATTGAGATAATTATCTCCTGCGGCTTACAATTATATATAGAGGTGGAACCCTAAACCGAGTAGTGAACGATCCGTATATTGCTGCTGGCCGGCGCCCAAGCCTGCCGGCGACGGGCCTTTGCTCCGCTCGCCAACTTGGTCCACCTTCTTCAGAATTTGGATCACAAACTCAACAGTTTTTCATTTTCCAGTCGTATATTGCTGTCTTCTTCTATATCTGGTTAGGTGTAGCCATAATCATCTTGGTCTTCAATTCTTAAATAGTTGCTTTTTTCCCCAAAAAGTGTGGGAAACCCTAACCCTAACTCAGGGTTGGGTGTTTGTATTAATAAACCAAGTTAGATGGGCCTGGCCCATTACACAGGGGTGAGACTATAATTACAAGGGGCTAACCTCAAAACCCTAATGGGTACTCTAACAAAAAGAATAAACTAAAAAGCGACCAGTTGTCTTGACCTTATATGCAGAAACATAGCCCAAATACAACATTGCTTTAGATACATTCAGAAAGCAAATCACGGTTCTGAAAAAGTTCTCTAATAATTATATTTGTTATATATTCAACTAAATGCTTGAACTTACACTGTTTCCTTTGGAATAGCCCAGGTCACTCCATATGCACATGGAACATCAGATCTTCTTGGCATTCAAATTGACGCAGCCATAAATCCTGGTTTGTCCTTTGCATCCGCGTTAAAAAAGCCTAACTACTTTGCTATTTGCTATATGACGGATGTTCAAAGCATTGATCTATCTTCGTCCTTACCCGAATTCCTGAAATGATGAGCTGACTTATTGTTCTGGCCTTTTTTTTGTTCAGGAAACAGTGGGGGACCAGCCTTTAATGATCAAGGGGAGTGCATTGGTGTGGCATTTCAGGTACTTTTACTCAGTCACATTACCGGTACCTGGACATGTGACTTGTGGTTTTGGACATAATTGATGGACAACCCAGTATATCTGAACAGATTAAAAACATATTTAGGTAGATTTCTATTTTAGAATCAAATAACTATTCAACTTTCAGAAACAGCCATACTTTTGGATTTTGTTATGCTCTGGTAATGATCACTCTATTTTAACTTGAATTAGTATTTACCTTGCTTATGGATCAGAATCACATGCGTTCATTTTTCATTGTCTTTGAGGGTGCTTTTATGCTTTTGATCAGGGTATGCAGAATGTTGCTTCCACCAGTTACAAATTCTTGCCACTTTGATATTTTTATTTGTTCGCAGATACTTTCCACTCCACATTTTAGCAATATTTCCTAGTTTACGCTTTTTAAGTGTCCCTTCAGTCCTCTCACTTCAGTACTTCACCATCAAGAAGTGGGCGCATGACAAACTATTTAACGAAGTTTGCTATATGCTAACAGAAAAAAACTCACCTACGAAAGATTGCCCCCATGGTGTAATTCGCTCCCCTAGGGAGTTGAACCCATGACCTGGGTTGGTACTTGAGCCCTGCTAACCAGTCAGGTAGCAGGCTGTTTTGTGTATGCTCACAGGAGATAGTATGAAATGCACTTTTTTGCGAGGGTAGTTATAAGATACACTTTAATCATGTTAGATAAAAGTAACAAACTAACGATTGGCACGGTGATCAGTGTTTGATCAAAGATTCGGAGATGACAAGTATTTGTGAACGAAGGTAGTAACGCTAAGCATGATGATGCACATATATGTAGACTTAATGAAAGAGGATGCAAGTGTTTTTTTTTCCTTTCTATTTTGTTTCTCATTATGTGTTTTGTTTAGGTGTACAGGTCAGATGAAGCTGAAAATATTGGATATGTTATTCCAACTACAGTTGTATCCCATTTCTTAAATGACTATCAGAAAAATGGAAAGTACACAGGTAAATTATTCTTTGTTTTAAAGATAAGCAAGCAAAAATGATATTTACTTTACCTCATTAGCTATAGATATTGACTTGCTTACCTTTTTTGTTAGTTGGTTTGTACATTTAGCCAGACATTTCAAATAGATGCTACCTTTGAAGAAAAATTGTATTCCTTAAACATGTTATAGTTAGTTCCTAATTGTATGAATATCGAGTATGCATTACTTGGCAAAACCGTATTCCAATACACTGATTTTATGAGATGTCTAACCCTATGTTGAAGTTGTGCTCAATTTTTCCAAAAAATATGTAGGATTTCCATGTTTGGGTGTCTTACTTCAGAAATTGGAAAATCCGGCATTGCGTGAAAGCTTAAAAGTACCTTCAAGCGAGGTATGCTACCTGTATCTTATGAACTTCAACCTGTAAATATTGAAGTATAGAGTTTGAAGTGTACTTTGATGCACACACAAGCACAGTTCTAGATGGTTTAGCCGCTCGTTCCCTGTTGGGGTCTGTGTAATCTATTGTTGCACTAATCATCTTGCGTAATGTGTAGGTGCTCCTGTACTTCCAGATTTGATAAGCATGATGTTGTTGAGAGTGGTTTGAGTTATCACACAATACAAAATATCCTATATAGCAATAAAATTAAAAATAAAGCAGATAAATAGATAAATTATGCTTGAATTCTTGCATATATTCAGAATTTCCTACTGAGTATAGATGGCTTATTTTTCTTGTGACGTGAACCTCAGTTATCATTAGTTAATAATATTTACGGAAGATTTCACTTGGAAGAAAACAAAGAATATTTAAGGAAGATTTGCTATCATCATGGAACCATTCATCCTGGTGGCAGGTCCCTTGATGGACTTACTTGAAGTTGCCTCAATCAGCACTTAAATGTGCCTTTTTGTTTGAGTTAGTTACATTAGGTTAGGTGGGATTGCTACTTGGTAGTTATGGTTTCTGGCTGAGAATACCTTGCATATCTATACAGTATTCTAAAAGTTGTTTTAAAACTATTTAGAAAAAAAATGTCCTCTGAATACTAATGTTTGGTCATTAGCTTTGAGTACAACTCTAAGCTTAGTTAGTCCATTGTGTCCCTATAACATGCCATCTTGTTTTTCTCTTGAAGGGTGTTCTTGTTCGTCGGGTGGAACCTACTGCTCCAGCAAGCAGTGTTTTGCGAAAGGTAACCTTCACTAATTTGATCCAGTTCACAGATTTGAATGCCTTTGGTTTTCCTTGTTTTTTTTATTGAAATGAATCTTTCTGGATTAATGATTGTTCAAACTGTATTTGCTTTGTCTGTTTAAGCTTATCAGATTGTTTTGTCTCCAGGGAGATGTAATTGTTAGCTTTGATGGTATCGCAGTAGGATGTGAAGCAACAGTACCATTTCGGTCCACAGAACGGATTGCTTTCCGCTATCTCACAAGCCAAAAGTAAGTTTTGTAGCTTATTCCTGGCAGCTTCCGTTCTTTTTATAATATGTTATCTTTTGCAGAAAACGTTGCTTTTCTCTATGTTTCTTAAACATTTTTTATGGGCAGCGAACTTTCCAATAATGACAAATTTATGTTGTCCAAAATTGTGTATTTCACTTCGGTTCATCTTTCATTAACAGTAATGGATGGATATTGTGTCTGTAGAAGAGTGAACTGTTGTATTGCATAGAGAATGGGTACAATATATAGACTCAACCCTAACCTTAATGGGCCGGCAGCCCAACAGTGGTGCTGGCCCACACACACTCACACACATACAGTCTAACATCCCCCCGCAGTCGCAACGGGGGCACCACACACGATGAGACTGGAGTAGAGGCCGAAGGTAAGAGCCGACGTGTTGAAATCCCCCCGCAGGCGCAGCGTCGTGATGGTGCCAATGTTGCGGCTGGAGCAGAGACCGGTGTGTGCTCCAAGAAGACGATAGCCCCTAGATGCCGGGAAGGCCGCGGCAGCGACGGATCCTGCCGGGAAGACGCGATCCAGCCAAAGGGACGGCGGATCGAGCCGGAAAGGTCGCAGCAACGTGGATCCGGCCGGGAAGGCCGCGACAGCGACGGATCCAACGAAGGCGATGAAGGGGATGGGCGGCGGGGCGGGTCCAGTCGGGCAAGGGCCTGCGCCGGACCTAGCAAGGGGTGTTGACGGCACCGGTGACGGGAGAAGCTCGAAGGGTCGAGGTTGCACTAGGCCCGGCGATGGCAGCACTGTGGTGGTTGCAAAGCACGCGCGAGGAGAAGAAGACGCGTGGCGGCGCGGACGCCGAGAAGGGGCCGCCGGGCACGGCCGGCAGTGGCCGGCAGTGGCGGGGAGTGGCCGCCAGGGGAGGGCAGCGCACTGGGGAGGGGCGCAGGCCTGGCCGAGCCCCACCATGGGAAATAGAGGGAGCTGGGGAAGGGGTGGGGCCATGCGAAAGTTGTTGCCGCTACTCCCCTGCGCTAGAACAGAGAAGATGTGGAGGGCGCCATCTGCCTGTCCGAGCTGGAAGGCGGCGAGCGCGTCCGCGTGCTCCTGGTGTGTGGCCACGGGTTCCACGACGCCTGCGTGGAGGGCTGGCTCGCGGTGCGAGCGTCCTGCCCCACCTGTCGCGCAGAGACAGGAAGGGGAGGGGGAAGAAGAGGCCGAACAGGAGCAGGTCCGGCGGGACGGCGAATGGCGCAGCGACGAGAGCAGGGTGGCCGGGGCCGGGGCGGCGGCCTTGGTGGCGGGCGCGGGCACGACGGCTGGGGTGGACGCGGACGCGTCGGCCGGCGAGGCGGCCGGCATGGCCTTGGAGGACTTGGGTGGTGCCTTGGCCAGCGCGGTCGCCGGGGACTGGGCGAGGGAGTTGGTGGCGGAGAGCAGGACGAGGAGTGGCGGTTGTGGAGCTGGGAGGCTGCCCCCGGGAGCGAAGGTTGGGCCTCCCGGGGGCAGCGATGGCAGGCAGCGGCTGGGTGGAAGGGAGCCGCCGGCGGCTGCCGTGGGAGGAGAGGAGGAAAAACCCTAAACCTAATCCTCTGATACCATGTAGAAGAGTGAACTGTTGTATTGCATAGAGAATGAGTACAATATATAGACTCAATCCTAACCCTAGTGGGCCGGCAGCCCAACAGTGGTGTCGGCCCACGCACACTCACACACACAGTCTAACAGTGTCAACATGTGATTAGACGTTACATGCGAATCATGTGCTTTGTCAACTATGCTTTGGGTATGGAAGGGTAAAATTTCCTGTTCAGTCACCCACTGGCATATAAACCTCAGTCCACCATGTGGATTGGGGACCCCAATTTGGGGTAGACAAGCCCTTTTTGGAATCCCTTTTTACATTATAAGCTTCCTGGATATGATTTACAAGTTGATCCATTGTTACATTGTTTTCAATGTAATGTGGAATACATTGTTACAAAGTTGATCCATCTAAGGCATCTGGTTTTTGTTTTCAATGTAATGTGTATGTTCTATATGTCTGATATTCTGTTGCTTCTTTGTTTAAAAATCTATGGAGCCACATTTTCCCCTACACTAGAGCATGTGTTGCAGTAAAATTTGATGGTTTCATTGTTCAGGTATGCAGGCGATATTGCCCAGCTAGGAATCATTCGTGATGGCAATTCCATGAAAGTCCAGACTATTTTGCAGCCAAGAAAACATTTAGTGAGATAGTGAAAACCCTCATTTTACCAAAAAACTTGAAATACAAATTTCACTGCTGTTACACTTCTAACAAGGGTCTTAATTTTAATTAAGGTGCCGTTTCATGTTGAGGGGGGACAACCTTCTTATCTGATTGTTGCTGGCCTTGTCTTCACACCTTTAACAGAACCATTTATAGAGTAAGTAACCAGCGCACTTGCCCTTTTAGGACTAGTGGTATCATGGAGCTTTTAGTTATTAAACCATAAATTTCTGTTCATTTACAGGGAGGAATGCGAAGATACACTAGGGGTAATTTCACCATTAGCATGCTAAGCTTGCTTGCAGCTTACTTTTGTCCTGAGGCATGCATGTCCTTATTGTTAGTGTTTGTCATCTTATCTTCATATACAGCTGAAATTGTTAGCAAAAGCACGTTACTCTCTAGCAACCTTTGAGGGGGAGGAAATTGTTATTGTGTCGCAGGTATGCTTTATTTTTTGTGGTTTTCTATGCTATTATGCTCTTGATTAACAACCACTGGCATCTAGGTTTTGGCGCACGAGGTCAACATTGGGTATGAGCACATGGGCAATCAACAAGTAAACCTCTTCTGCTTTTAGCTTGCCTTTCTTACGCTTGTGAACTGGAACTTACGGGATACATGAACCCATAATGTTATCAGGTCATGAAACTAAACGGAACCACAATAAAGAATATCCATCACCTTGCTCATCTTGTGGACAGTAAGTACTGACTGCCCGATGCTAAGTGAATCTCTAACACCTTTATATTCCTTTCCTTTCTCACCTTACCATTGTTTGACGCAAATGTGCAGCCTGTAAAGACAAGTTCCTGACGTTCGAATTCGAAGACGACTTCCTTGTTGTTTTGCATCGAGAAGAAGCGGATGCTGCATCATCGGACATTCTCAAGGAACATGCCATACCGTCCATACGGTCATCTGATCTATCAGAACCATATGCAGAAGCAAACAATAACGAGATACAGAAAACAAGCGAGGATTTTGGTGAAAGTCCTGTCACAAACTTTGAGATGGGGATCGATTGTCTCTTGTGGGCATGATCGTTCTCTTTTAATGGATGAGCTACTGAGGATGAAGTTTCAGCTAAATCTGCAGTAGTGAAATGCAAGCATCTGCCGGCGAACAACGGTGGTCGTAGGAATACTCTCCCAATGTGTAGTGCATGCAATGCAAGTACCTTGCGGCAAAGCCGAGTCATGTTGTATGTTAGCATAGACAGAATTGAGAGATATGCTGTACGCTAGGAGCCATAGGATGATTTGTTCATTTTCAATCTTTAGGCAGTCAGGAATTTAAGGGATTGTACAATTTGTCCACCAGCGATCCTGTAAAGCTCGGACATGCAAATATGCAATAGACCGTCCAGAAATTTTGTTGGTTTATGTTTGTGCTGTATTTCTCTCGTACTGGTATTCCAGAACAAAGAATCTGTAGGATGCCAGATTCTTGGATACAAAATGAGGTAATTGAAATCAATCAACATGGATCCCACAAAGTGCGGTCGTGATGTTGTGAGGTCCAAAAGGCTATAAATCATGTTCAGCGTTTCCAAAGCTAGAAAGTGTGCATAGCGGATTTGCATTAGTAAAGCCTTCTCCGCCATCACCACGCTGAGCGACGACCTCCTCCAGGACATCTTCCTCCTGCCGAGATCGTGGGCTAGACGTCATCGGTGTGGCTGCTGGCCTCGTGTTCATTCGGCAGTGGAATCATCTATCTGTTCTCCATTGATCTTGAAACTATGAATCGCCCGGAGGCGCTGATCTACCCTTTCACAATTGCGTGGCCACCCACCCTCTTTCCTAAATCCTGCTGGACAAGGAGCTTGATATGTAAGTGGCCAGTCATGCAACTCTCAGCAAAACCAAGCCTTTCATTCATATTTTCTAGCACTACTTATTTAAGTTACTTATATTATATAAAGATGTCGGAAATTTAACTTCTGTAGCGGAAAGATTATGCTAGTGCCTTTACTGTTCAAAACTTTAATTTTCACTAGTTTGTTAGGTTTGGAATACTGGTATAACTCGGTCCTTTTGACTTTGATGTAGGAATATGACGGTAAACTCCAGCATAAGATGGCAGAGGCGATGATAGAAAAAAAAAGAGAGAGGAAGAATCTCAGTTATTCTGATGAAGTATTGGGGATGATGATGATCAGTTGCTATAGTTTGTGGCTGTTACTAGATTGGCACAATAGTTGTTATAGCAACTGAATCTTGTGCGTACTTCCAACGGCGGGGCTTGAGAGTGTTTGCTTGGTGTGTTCTTGTTATGCTACTGCTTAGTCATAACTCTGCCAATTTCCTATCTGTTTTGTCTGCAATCATGTGCATTCACAACAAGGTCTAATGGTGGTAGTGACTTTTCACCATCTATCTGAAGGTTCCCACTAGACCTCATCATGAGCCACCCGACTCGAGCAACCCAATCCGACCAATGCAACAGGTGGGTACGGACCATAATTTTTTAACCTAAAACCCAATGCAGCCTGAAAACCCTCGACCCGACACGTCAAACAGAGAGTCACGGGCTAACCCGACACTAGCCACGCGTCAGGTATGGGCAATGCTAAATGCCGACCCGACATTTGAACATGTTTAGTTCCCACAGTGTTGTGAATGTGAATTTCGTCCGAGTATTGCAGCTGTGAATGTGAATTTCTGTCCCAGGACTTCACAATTTTGGAGTTTACTGAACCCAACCAGACACTATGCTAAATGGTCACAATTTTGAATGCAAAGGCCTGTTTGTTTGGGATTATAATCTGCCCAGATTATATAATCTAGCTTATATTGAACTAACTTAGTTCAATATAAGCTAGATTATATAATCTGGGCAGATTATAACACTTAGTTCAATATAAGGTAGATTATATAATCTGAGCAGATTATAATCCCAACAAACAACCCTTATGTCCTGTTTGGTTTGATGGACCAGTGGCGGACCCAGGATTTGAAGACAGCCTAGGCGAAATTACACTGCTATACTCTACGCCTGTGCCTAGACCCTTTGCTGCTCTGCTTGCTTGCTTGTGGGTATGATGTTTGCTTGCTTCTATCCATTGTCGCAGCCGAGGCAGCCCAGGCCACCGCCTGTGGTGCCTGGGCGGTAAGTCCGCCACTGTGATGGACTAAAGATTAGCCCATTCATTTTAGTCTCATTTAGTCCCTAAATTGCCAAATGGTGGGGCTAAAACAGGGACTAAACTGCTTTATTCTCTAGTCTCTTAAGGGTGACTAAAAGGGACTAATCCATATTAATTTCACTTTTTGCCCCTCATTTACTTTAGTTGTACTAATTGTGGAAGAATGTTGAGGGGTATTTTGATCTTCTTATAATTCATTTAATGTGTTTTGAATACTTTTAATCTCTACACCAAACAGGATACATACTAAACTTTAGTCCTATAACTAAACTATAGTCCCTAACTAAAGGAACCAAACATACCCTTAGAGGGTGTTTGATTTATAATGACTAATTTTTAGTCCCTCCATTTTATTACATTTTAATCTATAAATTGCTAAATACTGAAACTAAAATAGAGTTTAAGTTTCCATATTTAAATATTTAACAATTTAGGGAGTAAAATAAAATAAAACGAAGAAACTAAAAATTAGTCCGTACTCCATAGGAACCAAACACCTAGACGAGGCTGTGATGTTATGATATCATACCAAAGTCATCAGCACTGGATACCTTATTAAACATGATCGTTCATACGTTATGTACGTAGTCTGAAAGGTTGCATGTACAAAAGGAGTGAAATCAGATTTGCACCGTTATTACTACCTCAAGGTCGACGACGTACAAGGAACATCATGCATACAAAGGCTCCCTATTCCCTGGTAATAGATGATTCCCAATCCGGCTCTTCGATCTTCCATCAGAATGCACTTTGCACAAATTTCAGGCGAGATATATGGTATAGAGACAATCATGTATGACGCCCAAAGTTCCATGTAGAATGTAAGATACACACCTGACATTTCACAAAGCACTGCTCTCTACTACATCTTCTTGATCACTGGCAACTGCGGACAACTGCACCAGCACATCATCAGGGCGAGACCTTGTTGGCCCAGCGGCAAAAGAACGGACCTCCTTTTCCAGCTCAATCCAGCTCTTGCCAGTGTCCTTCCTCAAGCCCCTAGCTCTCATCCTCTTCATGATCCTGGCCCTGTCGTCCCATCTGCCCTCGGACGAGTACACGTTCGAGAGCAAGACGTAAGCGGCAGTGCAGTCAGGGTCCAGGAGGAGCAACTTCTCTGCCGCACATTCACCAACTCCTGAGTTCTTGTGGAAGCTGCAAGCTCCCATCAGCGACTGCCACAGAAGAGCGCTGTCCTTGAACGGTCCGTCTTCTATGAACGCCTTGGCGTCATCCAGCTGGCTGGCTCGGCCAAGCATGTCAACCACGCATGCGTAGTGCTCCACCTTCGGATGGATTCCATACTTCGATGGCATGGAGTCCAGTATCTCCAGTCCCTTCCTGGGTGACCCGACATGGCTGCATCCGTGGAGCAGTGACAGGAACGTGACATCGGTGGGCTTGACGCCATCGGCTTCCATGGACTCGAACAGCCCAAAAACCTCCCAACCATGGCCGTGCCGGGCATACGCAGCGATGATGGAATTCCACGTGACCGTGTTCTTGCTGGGCGTTCCGTCAAACACTCGGATAGACTCCTGTAGCTCGCCGCATTTGGAATACATATTGATCAGGCCGTTGCAGACGTAGGTGTTCCCTCCGAAGCATCTCTTGATGGCCAGCGCGTGGATCTGTTTCCCAAGAGCAAACGGCGCCGAAGCACCGAAGGCACCCAGGACTGCAGAAACCATGTTTGCGTCGACGCGGATTCCTTTCCCGACCATCTCAGCGAACAACCTGAACGCCTCCTCCTCCAGTCCGTTCTGAGCAAACCCAGCAAGAATCACCGTCAAGGAAACTTCGTCAGGATCCTGGCCGGAGCGGAACACCCTCAGCGCATCCTCCATCAACCCGCATTTGGAGTACATGTCCATGAGCTCACTCTCGACATGGAGATCAGTCTCCAGCCCAGCCTTGACGGCAAGCCCGTGAATCTGCTGCCCTTCCCTGGCGGCGCGTGATCCGGCACATGCTAGCAAAGAACTCGAGTACGACGCCCTGTTGGCGTCCACCGCGCGCCTCATCTGCCGGAACAGAGACAGGCTCTCGCTATATCGCTCTGCCCGAGCCATCCCGGAGACCATCGCCGTCCACGTGATGACGTTCCTGTCCGCCATGCCGTCGAACACACGCTCCGCAGAGCCCGGGGAGCTGCACTCGAAGTAGGCGGTGATCAGCGCGTTCCCGACGGACACCTCAGCGTCGAGCCCGCACGACGCCGCCAGCCCGTGTACCGCGGGGAGCGACGCGGAGCCCGTGCCCCCGCCAGCGCGCGCGCACGCGGACAGGACGGTGGTCAGCGTGGCGTGGTCGCACGCGGCGGCGCCTGGCGCGGCGCTCAGCATCCGCCTGAGCAGCGCGAGCGCATCCGTGGCCGAAGCGGAGGCGGAGAGGAGCGAGTTCCAGGACACGGAGTCCCGGAGGGCCATTTCGTCGAACACCCTGACGGCGTCCCCGCGGCAGCCGCAGCGGCCGTACATGGCGACGAGGGAGTTCCATACCACGACCACGTGCTGCAGGCAGGAACGGCGTGGGCAGAGGCGGAAGTGGCTGGGGTTCTTGGCGACGATGGCGTGCAGCGAGGTGCCGAGGCGGAGGTCCCCAGCGCGGCCGCAGCGCGCGAGGAGGCCGCTGAGGTGGGCGTAGCTGAGGGGCGGGGACCACACATCTCTCATTCAGTCATTCGTTGTCGATCGTTTCAGACCGACAAACAAACTCGAAACGGAACAAGCATAGGTGAATAAAAAGGTATCACATAAATATTTTTACTCTGTAATGTTTTTTATGGTAAAAATATAACACGTAAATATTTTCTCAGGTGGTCAACAATAATATACAGAAGATATATTTTATATAAAACTATATTAACTTAATTGATTTATATCTAAATTATTATTAGTAGAATGGAATTCAATTCAAAAGATCTAACCGGCGCCTACAAATTCAGAGCATACAGTTTTGCACAGAAAAATACATCAGAGAAACCACTGTGGTCGTTCAGGTTGTTCTCCTTGACCAGCAGCGACAAGGCCGCTCAGCTCCTTCTTTATCCGTTGCCGTGCTGGCACTGTCATTGTGGTCCCCACCAAAAAGACGAGCGCCCACGTCGTCCACCCAAGCTGGTCGGTCCTCCCACGCATCCTGCCAGCCACGTCGGCCTGCCTCCGGAGATCCCTCCCTCCCTCCCGAGCACGCAGCGTGGCTTCCAATAACTGCTACCGACACGCGGGGCCCAAACAACCCGATCCCCACACGTCATGGACACGAGCCTCCTTCCTCGCGCCGTCGCGTGGCGGAGAGTGGGCGTTTGACCGCCCGCCCTGCCCTCGCGCGTGGGTTTTTCTTTTCCTTGGTTCGTTTGTTCCGCCTCGCTTTCAGCCTCATGGCCAGCGCGGGACTCCACCACTCCTCCTCCCCCTCTCCGCGGATCACCCACCGAACCCACGCGAAACCGGCGTCCAGATCTTCTCCCCCGCGGTTCAGATCCCCGGACGCAGCCGGCGCCTTCTGACTTGGGTTGGCACAGCCGTACAGGTTCATTTCTTGGTTGGATTTGCAGCTCCTTCCCGCTAATCCGTGGCTTAATTGCGGGTGCTTTACTGGTAGCCGCGATGCTGCTTAGCTTGAATCTTTTCTGCATCCCGGTTTATCTTTTTTCAACTTGTCTCTTGTTTGGTGATTAGAACAAAAAAAAAACAAGTGTTCTGCTGGTTTAATTAACCAAAACTGCACTGTTCAAGCAATAATTGAGTTCCTTCCTTGCATCCTGCAAAGTGTGGCCATGCTACGTCCTGTGCTGTGACTGTGAGCGGCCATCTGACCTCCATGTCTGCTACCAGGTTGCTTTGCGCTGCGGTGGATCTCCTGGCGTGGCGACATGGGCCTGGGTTTGGGAGCTCTTCTCAAATCCGGCGGGCTCTCGGTCTCGGATCACGACGCCATCGTCTCGATTAACATCTTCATCGCGCTGCTCTGCAGCTGCATTGTCATCGGCCACTTGCTGGAAGGGAACCGATGGGTGAACGAGTCCATCACCGCGCTTGTCATGGTGGGGCTCTCCGGCCTCCGCTCTCTCGCAGTCCGGGTGTCTGTGGTTTTGCTTCTGTGGGCACTGCTTTGAGTGTTCTTGTTTCCTGTATGTAGGGCCTCATCACCGGAGGCGTCATCCTGCTGGTTACTAATGGGACAAACTCACGCATTCTTGTGTTCAGCGAGGACCTGTTTTTCATATATTTACTTCCGCCGATAATCTTCAATGCCGGGTGAGTCTGCTTAGTACCACCGTGGTTTTTGTGTCTTAGGGGTTGTTTGGTTTATAGGGACTAAACATTAGTCCCTCCACTTTATTCCATTTTAGTTCATAAATTGTTAAATAGGGAAACTAAAATAGAGTTTTAGTTTCTATATTTAGTAATTTAGAGACTAAAATGGAATAAAATTGAGGGACTAAAAATTAGTCCCTAGAAACCAAACAACCCCTTAGATTTCCTTCCGGAGCCGGGTATTATCTTCACTATAAAACCCATTTAAACAACTGCTTTCCTCAAGTACAAAGTTGTCTTTGTGTTCTCCAGGGTTGTATCAGGGGCTTATAGGGACCCTTGTATAACTAAATAATTCAAATTATGAGTAAGCACCACTTTGTTTAAACATTTGTTTTTCTGAACTTGGCAAACTATTTCAGTAATTTAGGCTAACAGAACTGTGCTAGACTATCGAAGGAATCCCGTAAAACATTTTGTGTGGTTTGTATAAAATCCAAAGCTACATTTCATGAAAGTAATGAAGTATACCTTTTGTAAATGTTTCTCCACATTATCAGGTTTCAAGTAAAGAAAAAGCAATTCTTCCGCAACTTTATAACAATTATTTTGTTTGGTGCTATTGGGACTCTGATTTCCTTTGTAATAATCTCTCTTGGTAAGTTGCTAAAACCACTTGTGCAGTTTGCATGGTCTTACTTTGGTTTCACATGTATGCTCATATTGTCCCTAACCACACAATATTTTTGACGAAAAATATGTTACCGTTAGTATTTTGCATATAAAAAGCATGATCATGGTACTAGGGGCAGTTATATGTTTGAAAAACAATATGTAGCACTGGAATCTGGGCCTATGCCACACTTGCAGATTAAGAAAACTATCTGTAGACTATCAGAGCAAATAAATTCATTGGTTAGCAATGTACACCCATCACTCCTGTGTGTAGCTATTATGGCAGGATTAGGTTCTATATAAAACACTTGCAGTGCAAGCCAACTTCATTTTCCCTTGTCAGTTGTAATAATAGAGTGTTGAGGAGTAGTAGGGTTGCTGGCCCCCGCGTCGCCTCCGCCTGGGCGACACGGGCGGTGCCCCGCACCCTTGCCGCTGTCGCCCGCAAATTCTCTCTCCCCTCCCCTTGCCGCCGCCGGAGGGTCTGCCAGAGGCTGGCTCGGCCCCTAGGATGGCGGCGGCGGGGTGTTTCGCACGGATCTGGTGGGAGATGGCGTGACACATCGGCGGTGGAGCACATGGCGGCACGGTACCTACGGTGGCCGTAGCCGTGCTGAGGCGCGCCGTGGCGCACGCCGCAGAGCTCGTCGGGTGGCGGCTGAGGCCTAGGCGGCCATGCGTGGCGGGACGCCGCTGTGAGGGCGTCGCGGCCTGCCTCCGCGCCTCGCTCGTGGATCTGCTCCGGTCGTCGCCGCCATGCGCTGTCAGTGGGGCTAGGGCGACGCCGAGCTGTGCTTCTTTGAGGCAGGGGCCGTCGACACGTGCGTCGGCGGGCAGATCTGAGCAGGGGTCGGCGCACAGCGGCATGGGTGACTCGGCTGGGCCGGTGCGCTGGCTGCAGTGTGGAAGACCACTGGGTGGTGACTGCGGTGGAGCTCTGGCGGTGCGGTCGCAACGCTGTTGCTGCCTGCTGGGGCTACATTCTGGTCCCACGGCGGTTTCAGGCTTCCCGGCTGTGGGCGAGTGGCTACTGTGTTGAGTGCTTCCGGTGGTTGCGGTAGTGAGGGTCGGTGAGGAGCAGAGGATGGTGCAGCGACCGTGGCCTGCTCGTGCGGGCGTCGTGGCCTTGTTTGGGGCTGCGGCCGCCGGATCTGGCTCCTCAGTGGTGGTGTGTGGCGACTGTAGGTGGGCAGCAACCTGCAGTGCCCTAATGGCGTCTGCGGTGGTGCGCGTGCCAGC
Source organism: Zea mays (assembly GCF_902167145.1). NCBI lineage: Eukaryota > Viridiplantae > Streptophyta > Magnoliopsida > Poales > Poaceae > Zea > Zea mays. Next base: position 91,768,795 of record NC_050105.1, read on the forward strand.
GGATCTGGCGCGTCGCAGCGGCTGCTGCCAGGGATGGCCGACGGGAGGTGCAGCTCGAGGTGCTGCCGTCGCTCGACCAGGTCCATGGGCCCAGCCAGAGGTGGTGGTGGTCGACGCAACTTTGCGGCTGTTGTGGCAGCCGACACGTTGATGTCCCTCTAGATGGGTCTGTGTGGGTTGTCTGGGCGGCGGTGGCGGCGGAGGTGGTTGCTTTGTCCCGGTTCCTGGCCGGTCGTTTTGCTGGGGTTTTCTTGGGCGAAAGCTTTGGCGACACCCCTGGGCGCTGCTTCCCCTGTTGAGGGTGTCGGCTCCTCAGCACTGTCTTACGTGGGCAAAAGCCCGGTCCATCTCGGACCAGCGACGGTGGCATCCCCGACGTCACTCCCTTTATGAAGGTGTCGCTTCTGAAGTTTGTCTCGGGCGCGTCGTAGCCTGTGGTGGTTGCTTTCGTCTTTCGGGTGCCGGTTTGCGTGTGGAGGTGGGAGCTTGCATCATGAAGTCGAAGCTGCTATGTCAGGGGATGTGGCTCGGCAACGATGACGTGGGGCGAACCCCCCCTTCTTCGTGGGTTGGTCTGCGTCGAAGATGAGGCATTTGGCGGAGGCGGGGCAGTGGATTAAGGTTTTGGAAGTCTCGCTGGTGAAGAATCAGAGCTGTCTCGAGTGGGGTGTCTCGTGGCTTGGCAACGACGACGCGTCGCAGTCTTCCTTCTCCTGTGCCGGTGTTTGTAATCGTCGTCGTGTTTCCTTTGGCCTTGTGCTGCCCGTCTTGGGAGTCGGAGCTCGTCACTTGTGTTGAGCTCGGCAACGATGACTCAGGATGGGTACTGTGTGTGTGGGTTGTTGTTGTCTGGGTTGTTTGTGCGCCCTGTATTGGTTTTGGGCCCGGTTTCCCTTAAAACTGGGTCAATTCTTTTCTTCTTAATTGAGAGACAGAGCTCCTGCCATTACGTTCAAAAAAAATAATAGAGTGTTGGTTTTGTGGTGCACCATGTGGGGTAGTACTTCAATAAGCTACACACTAGGTTCAAACTTGAAAAAGAAGGCTTTGAGAATTTGGATTAAGAGCATGGAGTGTTAAATGGACATGTTTTCTATATGGTAGGAGCTGGTGTCTCCAGGGATCGATTCTCCTTCCAAACCTAAGAATTGTCCTGAGACCTGGGAGGTCTAGTAAGTAGTATAGGGTGTGTGGTCATTATTTGTAATCCATACTGACTAGGGCATGCAAACAGTGGACATTGAAAAGAAGTCAGTTCCTTTTAATTCAAAATGTGCCCTTGCATATTCATTTGAAACCATGAAATCAGATTAATTTAGATGAATGCTAAATTAAGTGTGCTTCTTGATAGTTGGCCACCAAATAATTTATTGCTGATAATTAGTTCTTGAAATCTGTGGACGTCATCTTCATACAAGAAATTATATTCAAATATGACGTGTTCAAACCTTGTATTCGTCAAACTTGTTTTGCTCAGGCTTTTTTTTGGTCTAATGAACACATCAGGTGCTATGGGGTTGTTCAAGAAACTTGATGTTGGTCCACTCGAGCTTGGGGACTATCTTGGTTGGATATATACTTGACCCTTTTCATTCTCTGATAATCTGATTAGACCATGGATGCCATTGTCAATTTGCTAAAACTTGTTTTTTTACCCATGTTTGCAGCAATTGGTGCTATTTTCTCGGCAACAGATTCTGTTTGCACCTTACAGGTTTGTTGTTGAACAATTTGCCATTTTTATCTTATAAAAATTGAGATAGGAAGCCAATTTAATTGGAAATTCATTACTTGCAGGTGCTTAACCAGGATGAAACACCCCTACTCTATAGTCTAGTTTTTGGTGAAGGTGTTGTTAATGATGCCACATCTGTTGTGCTCTTCAATGCAATTGAAAACCTTGATATTGATAATTTTGATGCTATTGTTCTGTTGAATTTCGTCGGAAAATTTCTCTACTTGTTCTTCACCAGCACCATACTTGGAGTAGCTGTAAGTAATCCCCTACCGCCACTTTTGTGAGTCGTCTTATGAATTCTTTCCTGTGCCAAAATAATCAGAAAATCTACTCTGATGATTTGAGCAGGGTTCTTTTGACTGACTGATAATATTCTTTTCATGGCAGACCGGGTTGCTTAGTGCATACATTATCAAGAAGCTCTGCTTTGCCAGGTCTGCGCACTCTGTGGGGGTAGTTTATTGCATTTTACTTTAGACTACAAAACAACACACATTTGAAAATTACTGTTTCATGCTTGTGGTGACGTGCAGACATTCAACTGATAGAGAAGTTTCTATCATGATACTCATGGCATACCTTTCATACATGATATCAATGGTAAGTGCATGAATATAAGTTCCAAACGTCATAAATTAGCAAGTCTACTTACTTGTAAAATGTTTAGGATGTATATGAATACCATATGGTATTGATACTATATTAAAAATTTAACCTTTAGTTACTAATTTCTCTTGATTTGCTACATATGTTCTTATTTTTGTGTAGCATGCACTGATCTGAGTTTTCTGTTATCCTTTTGCAAACAACATGATACCAAGATTTGTTTCTAATATTTTCTTCCAATTTTCAGCTGTTGGACCTGAGTGGAATTCTTACTGTCTTCTTCTGTGGAATAGTAATGTCACATTACACTTGGCATAATGTGACAGAAAGTTCTAGGGTTACCACCAAGTATGTCTTTTCTGGATTCAGTTTTTCTAGCAAAAATTATGGTTCTTACTTCTTACATTATGTATACTAATTGCTGATTTTCTCTTTCCATGTTGCAGGCATACTTTTGCAACTTTATCATTCATTGCAGAAATTTTCCTTTTCCTCTATGTTGGGATGGATGCATTGGACATTGAGAAGTGGAAATTAGCTAGTAGCAGGTACCTTTCGCCTGTTGGAATGATTGATTTTGAAGGACTAGATATACCAACATAGATAACATACTAGTAAGAAAATTTCTGCTGTTATTAATTATCTTGAACAAACTCATGTATGAGTTATTGACTCTGCATCCAGTTGGGCTGATGTTATGTCAGTACAACAACAGCAAAGCCTTTTAGTCCCAAACAAGTTGGGGTAGGCAAGGCTGATGTTATGTCAGTCCTGAACTAAAATATTCTTGTTATACTGGTTCTGTTGTTGGCAAGAGGAACCTGTATTTGGAGATTGTTCAGTGAACCAGAATACCAGATCCTTCAGGTTTCTATTAACTGTTGTTTGACAAGTGAGCAGCAATGGCTCACAGCATCAGCTCCCAGTGGACGTCGTCTGTCCTTACTTTCTATAATGACCTCCCCCACCCAAAAATAATAATAATATCTATTTGTTTCTCCTATGATGCAGTCCTAAGAAACCAATTGCTTTAAGTGCAATTATTTTGGGCTTGGTTATGGTTGGAAGAGCGGCATTTGTATTCCCTTTGTCGTTCTTATCCAACCTAAGCAAAAAGGAGGCCCGTCCAAAGATCTCCTTCAAGCAACAAGTCAGTGCTAGATCTCTCTTCTTTTTTTTTCATTCTTCTGCCATTGTGTCCCTCTGGAAACCTGAAAGAGCTAAGTTGCTGGTATTTTCCGTTAGGTAATCATATGGTGGGCTGGTCTCATGAGAGGAGCAGTGTCAATTGCGCTTGCCTATAACAAGGTGATGTTTGCAGCGAATTCTCATCTGCTTTGAACCTGCTATCAGATTTTTACATGTCATTGCTTGAGCATCTATAGGAGGCTCTTCTTTACAATAGGCCATGTAAAATTTTGCAGTTTACAGCATCTGGTCACACTGAAGTGCGAGTCAATGCTATCATGATCACCAGCACAGTTATTGTTGTTCTATTCAGCACAATGGTAAGCCGTCTGCTATACCTTATTATTATCATCTTGTTCTTCATAGATGTGCGTGTTACATAGTCCAGCACAAAACATGACAATGAAACGGCCAAGGGTATAATAATAACTCATGTGATGTTTTTCATATTTGTTTCTTCATGCTGTATGTGAATATGCAAACATAATTAAAGGTCCATACACATGAATCAACTAGTGTTTTTTTATTTTTTGTTTTGAGAAAAGTGAAAGTACTACCGTTTTGCTAATTTACATGCCATTCAGGTTTTCGGCCTGCTGACGAAGCCGCTTCTCAGTCTCCTCATCCCACCAAGGACTGGACTGAACACGTCGTCTCTGCTCTCAAGCCAGTCTATGCTGGACCCACTCCTTACTAGCATGATGGGGTCTGACTTTGATGTAGGGCAGATCAACTCCCCTCAATACAACCTCCAGTTCATTCTCACCGCGCCAGCTCGCTCCGTCCATCGCCTTTGGCGCAAGTTTGACGATCGGTTCATGCGCCCGGTGTTCGGGGGGCGAGGTTTCGTCCCCTTTGTGCCTGGTTCGCCGGTGGAGAGGAGTGTCCCTGAATCTCACCTGGGCACTGTGACGGAGGCTGAGCGCAGTTGAAATGAGGCAAGAGGGATGCCGACAATTTTCTGTAGATCTTCAGACAGATACCACTCATACTCCTATTTTATTTTCAGAATCCACTGGTGCGAATTGTTCTTTGTAGTACCTTGTGCATATAGTTTTATATAGAGCTGCTACACAAGCTGCTGTAAATTTCTGGGAGGCACTCCCAACTGTAGATTACTGCAATTCATCTGTAAATTTCAATCTTGTTCAAGAAGAATGATCATATATTGGCATGTTTTTTCTTAGCAGTTGTATAATTGTGAGCCTGACACAACAAATCCCTTTTACCCCAAGAATGTTAAATGTAGAAAAGACAAGATTGTCAAAACTCCTAGTGACCCCCCCCCTCCCCCTACTGTTGGAGACTTGTTCTCAAATGCTATAAGTTAAAAACAAGGCAACACAGAGAATGTTAAACGATAAAGTCCTTCGTCCTTCGAAGCATTATTCCCCTTAGGATATAACGATCTTCGGACGAAGGCCATGAAGGACGAACCTTCATCATCACAGTATACATTAATGGAAAACGAAGCATATGAAACATAAAAGATAGCATGAATAATCATATAACATTATTCATTTAACTTTATTATATCATCATAAAGAAATAGAGACAATATCGAATTATAAATATACCTTCGGCTTGGAAGGAGATGAAAATACAAGTGTGACGTAAAAGCAAATGCCAAGTCAGCGTGAACAGTACGGGGGTACTGTTCACCTATTTATAGGCACAGGGTACAACCCATACAAAATTACATACATGCCCTTTACATTTGGTGATGATTCTATAGCACTCTATCGAGGTCTAAATGACCTTTTCATCTTTAAGTCGGTTCCCTTTTCTGCGAACCTGCCGAAGCTTTCCTGCTTCACAGCTTCGGCACTGTGTCAACCTTCGTATCTTTTGAGCTTCTCCCTTTCTGATACAAGTCCGAAGATACCTGTTCACACATTGTACTACAGAAATACTGTTAAATCCTATTTTTGAGGACCTTCGGAGGCCGAAGGTCCCCAACAGTAGCCCCTCGCAATATTAATTTGTTTGAAATAATAAATTTAGATTGCGATATGGACGAAGGCTTTACGCCGAAGGTCCGAAAAAACACCTTCCCTTTGCTAGAATAGCAACATTCAATGACAAGTGGGGTTTTTCAACTTTCAACGCACCGAGCGTATAAATACGGCCATACCGCAAACTCATTTTGCACGCTTTCTGGCCAACCACTCCCGCTTACTCGATTTTTAGCTCTTGTGCACTGTGTTTTGCTAAGCTTTCAGCTTTGAAGCTTCAGATTTGAAAATAGTTTTTTAGTGCTTCCGAAGATGTCTGAAGCTGCTAAGAAGGCTGCTGCTAAGATGAAGCTGAGTCTTGATGAAGAGAAGAACTTAGGATTTCTTATAGCGATGTCGAAGACCAACACAGAAAAAATCACCAATGAGATTCTGGAAGGACTGTCTGAAGATACTGGTGACAGTGAAAGTTATGATGTAGACAGCGGTGGCGAAGACTCCGAAGATCGCCCCTGGCGACCAAGCCATTCAGTTTATGGTAAATCAACTATCAAAGAAAATCATCTTGTTAACATGAGAGGAAGGTATTTCCGGGATTTGTCCATTGTGAGGGCCGACGAAGGGGAGAAGACTTGTCCACACCCTGAAGAGAATGAAGTCGTAGTATTCCGAAGCTTTTTGAAGGCTGGGCTGCGATTGCCCTTGAGCAGCTTCGTCGTGGAAGTGCTGAAGATTTTTGAAGTCTATCTTCACCAACTTACCCCCGAGGCTATCATAAGGCTGAACATCTTCGTGTGGGCCGTGCGAAGCCAAGGTCTGAAGCCTGATGCAAAAAGTTTCTGCAATATGCACGAATTATCATACGAGACAATACCTTGGGGTAAGGAACAGTATCACAATAACTTTGGCTGCTACAGTTTTGTTTCTCGATCTGGGTCAAGCTGTCCCGTGCCAACTTTTCGGAAGAGGTGGCCTAGCGGCTGGATGACAGAATGGTTTTATGTAAAAAATGATCTGAAAGCACGGGAAGACATCAAAGGTATAATCATGCGACCTATTTGGCAAAGCTTCGGCCTTCGGAGGCCGAAGGTTGAAATGAATGAAGCCGCCGAAGAGTGCCAAAGAGCCTTCGGCGTTGTCTGCTCTTTTATAGGAACAAGGGACTTAGTACAAGAGCATATCGCCTTCAGGGTGTGGCCGCTTGCGGAGAAGTGGGAAATGCCACAAGAAACCATTAAAGAGGCCGACGAAGGTGGACTTATCAGATTTAAGTACACTTTTAAATTTGGAGATAAATTTATTGAGCCAGATGATGAGTGGTTGAAAAGTATTGACAATTTAAGTGATGAGCTGCTCGGGACCTACTCGAAGGCTGAAGATAATGCAATGTCAGCAGCCTTCGGAGGCCGAAAAAAGAAGAGACTGAATCGAGTATTTGATGCCATCGGGTTTGTCTACCCTGACTATTGCTATCCCATTCGGAGGCAGAAGAGAAAAAACACAACCTCTGCAAAAGAAGAAGCTGCAGCTGCTCCTAGCGAGCCAGAACCGAAAAGAAAAAAGATAAAGGTTCTTACGCATCGGCCGCGTTATATTGAACCAGCTTCGGTGCCCGAGTTTACCGGGAAAACTTCTTCGGCCACCGAAGCTGCCTTGTTGCCAGAGATCGCAGAAACGGCCGAAGTGCCACCAAAGATAGAATCAGAACAATCAAACATTTTGTTGTCAGAAACAAAAGAGAAAACCGAAGCGCCGTCCACAGAAAAAATTGAAGAGGTAAAAGAAGCAACTGAGGGCTCCAAAACATCAGAAGTTTTGAGTCCTACAGCAATCATTGGGACAGCAAAAAATGAAAAAGTGCCAGCCGCAACTCCGAAGAGGAAGAGAATGGCTAATGTGCTAGATGTACTGGAAACGATCAAATCTTCGAGCACACCTCCGAAGAAGGCTGCTGTTACTCCTGAAACAACAGCTGAAATTTCTGGTTCTAGAGCTCCAGAGCAAGAAATTGAAGCCGAAGCTGGGCCCTCAGAGCCCGCAAAAACTTTGGAAAATGAGGCAGAAAAAATAACAAAGCCAACTTTTGAAGAAACTGGTGTTGTTACCCCCGAAGCATCCCCCAAAATTCGTGATTATATTTTTCGTCATGCTTCGGGGAAAAAATTATCAGAAAAAGAAGAACAAGAGGCCCAGCATTATGCCCAAAAACTGAAATATCCAAAGGGGGCGTTAATATTTAATGGCAGTGGAGAAGAAGACTTCTTGTATTGTCTTCCCGACAGCAAGGAAATTTCTGTCTGCCGGGAGATGAGCAAGAGCTTCGGATTCCCGACTTTAGAAGACGGGCTCTCAGTGCTTTCGAAGAACGATCTGGCCGATAGCCTGGCTTACAATAGCTTAAAGGTACGATATATGAAATCCTTGTATTTTTCCGTTCGTTTAAACCCACTGACACACATATTTCTTTTTGCAGGGCTTGATACTTAGCAATGCTCTTAGAGCACAAAAAGATGCTGAAGACGAAGGGTGTACAATAGCCCTGAGCAACCTTCGTTCCGAAGTAATTGAACTGAGGAACGAAGGTCTCGAAAAAGACAAAATATTATATTCATTGATAAATAAAATAAAAGAGGACGAAGCTGCTTCTAAAATTCAAGCTGAAGCTCAGAAACGCGAAATTGAAGACCTTCGGAAACAACTGGCCAGAGCCAAGGAAGAACGCATACTTGAAGAAACAAAACGTGAACTCAGCGATCAATGGGCAGATCACCTAGAAGTGACTGTTGAAGAGCTTCGTTCGTCCAAAAAGAGATGCTACAGTAAATCTATAGATTGTGTCAAGAAATTAAAGGCTAGCTTCGCCAAGGTCGGCGCATTCTCAAGTGAGGAAAACTTTTCAAGAGGCAATCCCGAAGGTGTCATCGAATGGATTAACCACGAAGCTGAAGCTTTTGAAGAAATTTTAAATAGCCGAGGAGATATATGTGCCTTCTCTGGCGCCAGAGGGATTGCCACTATCTTAGAGAAGGAGGGCTGTGAACATGTAAAAATTTTAGCACAGTCCGAAGCTGCTTTGTCCTTTGAAGATACAAAAAATCCTTCGGCCGAAGCTAGCATAATTGGTGGAAAGTTTTTTACTGACATCTGGGATAATGGTGGCCGAGAGATGGCCGGAGAAATTATTCGAAGAAGTGAAAAGGGTATTCACGATGCTAGAGAAGTAGCTGAGGCTGCTAAAAAGAGCACAGAGGCCGAAGGTCAATTAGGTATCAACTAATAGTTTCTATCGTGTTGTAATCTTAGGCTTTAAGATTTGTTTATGATGTGTAATAGCAAAGTAGCCGTGTCCTGTCCTTCCTCAGATCCTACTGAAGTATCTCCGGGTGCACGGCCGAAGGGTGACGATGAGATTAAAAAGATGGCTGAAGCTATTATGGATGAAGTTGTCGATCGACTGTTGAACGAAGCTGCAGAAGTGGTACTTAGGGAAGACTAGATGCTATTGTAAAAACATTTTAAATGTAACATGTGTAATATCTTGTAATCCTGTATGTAACATATTTGTTTTATTTCTCTTTATGGTTCAATTCTTTACGATGCATGAAACTTTTCATACATACCTTTTTTGAGTCTTTGGCGAAAAAACACCTTCCCTTCTTTTCATGCTTCGTGAAGAAAAATTTCTATGTATCACAACAATGTCCATAGTGCTCAGATGAAGAATATCCAAGCTTCGTGAAAACATTCTCCGAAGCTGTACTCCGAAGATGAAGATTGTGTCTCCTTGTGACAACACGATTTTCACTCTTTCAAAGCATACTTCCGAAGATCAATATTGTGTCCCCTTCTTGTGCCATATGCAACATGATGTATGATGCTCATGCTATGCATAATGATGTGATGATGTTATGTTATGTAGATGACATTTGTTCCGAAAGATACACACATATCCCCACACAATATTTTTGTATCAGCGCTGATTCTTCGCTGTAAGCTCTGCATTCCCTTAGGAACGTCTTTGGAGCTTCTTCGCCTTTTACTTAGGCGGTATAAGCTCTGCATTCCCTTAGGAACGTCTTTGGAGCTTCTTCGCCTTTTACTTAGGCGGTATAAGCTCTGCATTCCCTTAGGAACGTCTTTGGAGCTTCTTCGCCTTTTACTTAGGCGGTATAAGCTCTGCATTCCCTTAGGAACGTCTTTGGAGCTTCTTCGCCTTTTACTTAGGCGGTATAAGCTCTGCATTCCCTTAGGAACGTCTTTGGAGCTTCTTCGCCTTTTACTTAGGCGGTATAAGCTCTGCATTCCCTTAGGAACGTCTTTGGAGCTTCTTCGCCTTTTACTTAGGCGGTATAAGCTCTGCATTCCCTTAGGAACGACTTTGGAGCAGAAAACTTACACTGCGCTCCCTTCGGAACGACTTTTTGTGACTTCGTCAGACTTACTCTGCGTTCCTTAGAACGACTTGTTATTGCTTCGAAGAATTTTCGATAGTCCGAAGGTCCTTTTTATTATCACAAACCTGTGAAGAAAACATATTTTTCTTGTAGGAATCAACGAAACTAATTACATGAAACCTAAACAATGTTCTTTATTACAGAAAATAAAACTGAATGAAAAAGATTGCTATTAAGGTAGGATATTTGTCAATAGATGTGCTTTGATTCTGGCACGGTGCTGTTGACCATGCGAGCTTCGGACTGTTCTCTGAAGTCCCTTTGATGTGGAGCATATTGGCTCCCTTCTGGCTGCTGGCCCTGTTGCAACGGAGGTGGAGGCGGAGGCTGTTGCCAGGAAGCTTGAGGCTGACTCGCCGAAGCAGCAGAGACTGCAGGATGGTTGCCCACATATTCTGGGATGTAGGGCGAATGATACGAAGCTGTATGCATGACCTGCTTCGGCTGGGCTTGTTGTGCTGCTGCTTCAGCTATTTCCTTTTGCTTCTGTATAGTAACATGGCACATCCTGGTAGTATGGCCTTTGTTCTCACCGCAGAATAAGCAAAAGATTCTTCTCGGTTGATCACCAAATCTTCCTCCGAAGCCCCTGGCGCCTCTGCCTCTTGGAGCTGGTGGCCGGAATGAGCTTTGCTGTTGACCAGAAGCCTGTGAGGAGCATTGTGGCCTTTGCTGTTGGTTTCCTCTGTCATCATTTTGTGTAGAATTGTGAATTGATCTCACATGCCTCGGGTAAAACCTTCCTCCGAAGCCCTTGGTCATTTCAGAAAACCTGAAAGCCTCCTCCCTTCTTTGGCGAAAATCATTGTCGGCCCGAATGTATTCATCCATTTTCTGGAGAAGCTTCTCCAAAGTTTGAGGAGGCTTCCTGGCGAAGTACTGAGCTGACGGACCTGGCCGAAGCCCCTTGATCATGGCCTCGATGACGATTTCATTGGGCACCGTTGGTGCCTGTGCCCTTAGACGCAAGAACCTTCGGACATATGCCTGAAGGTATTCTTCGTGATCCTGAGTGCACTGGAACAGAGCCTGAGCAGTGACCGGCTTCGTCTGAAATCCTTGAAAGCTGGTTAACAACAAATCCTTCAGTTTCTGCCATGAGGTGATTGTTCCTGGTCGAAGGGAGGAATACCAGGTTTGAGCAACACTTCTGACAGCCATAACGAAAGATTTGGCCATGACTGAAGCATTGCCACCATACGAAGACACTGTTGCTTCGTAGCTCATCAAAAACTGCTTCGGGTCTGAGTGGCCATCAAATACAGGGAGCTGAGGCGGCTTGTAGGACGGAGGCCAAGGTGTAGCCTGCAGCTCAGCGGACAGAGGAGAAGCATCATCAAAAACAAAATTCCCGTGATGGAAATTGTCATACCAATCATCTTCGTTGGGAAAACCCTCCTGATGAAGGTCTTGATGGTGAGGCCTTCGATGTTGCTCATCCTGAGCAAGATGACGAACTTCTTCAGAGGCTTCGTCTATCTGCCTCTGCAATTCAGCTACCCTGGCCATCTTTTCCTTCTTGCGCTGAACCTGCTGCTGAAGGATTTCCAGATTTTGAATCTCCTGATCTAGATCATCCTCTGGAGGTGTTGGACTGGTAGCCTTCCTCTTCTGGCTTCGTGCCTCTCTAAGAGAAAGGACGTCTTGATTGGGGTCCAGCGGCTGCAGCGTGCCAGCCCCTGGTGCTGAAGCCTTCTTCGGCGGCATGACGAAGGTGATGCTTGCCGAAGATATTGAAAAGCTCAAGAAATGGAAGTGAGTTCACCGGAGGTGGGCGCCAATGTTGGAGACTTGTTCTCAAATGCTATAAGTTAAGAACAAGGCAACACAGAGAATGTTAAACGATAAAGTCCTTCGTCCTTCGAAGCATTATTCCCCTTAGGATATAACGATCTTCGGACGAAGGCCATGAAGGACGAACCTTCATCATCACAGTATACATTAATGGAAAACGAAGCATATGAAACATAAAAGATAGCATGAATAATCATATAACATTATTCATTTAACTTTATTATATCATCATAAAGAAATAGAGACAATATCGAATTATAAATATACCTTCGGCTTGGAAGGAGATGAAAATACAAGTGTGACGTAAAAGCAAATGCCAAGTCAGCGTGAACAGTACGGGGGTACTGTTCACCTATTTATAGGCACAGGGTACAACCCATACAAAATTACATACATGCCCTTTACATTTGGTGATGATTCTATAGCACTCTATCGAGGTCTAAATGGCCTTTTCATCTTTAAGTCGGTTCCCTTTTCTGCGAACCTGCCGAAGCTTTCCTGCTTCACAGCTTCGGCACTGTGTCAACCTTCGTATCTTTTGAGCTTCTCCCTTTCTGATACAAGTCCGAAGATACCTGTTCACACATTGTACTACAGAAATACTGTTAAATCCTGTTTTTGAGGACCTTCGGAGGCCGAAGGTCCCCAACACCTACATTCCCCTGGTTTGATGGAAGAGGCTAACGACCTGTTTGTGTTAGAAATATAGGCATTTTCCATATTATTTTAATTCCATAAATTAATATTATGATGATGACATATAAAAGATAATTAATTATGACATCAAATATATCCATAACAATATGGATCATGAGAATATAAAGCATATGAATTATATAAATCATATAAATACGATAAACATGTAAACTGACTGAACAATTGAAAATAAACAGATAGAAACATAAACAACATGACTGTAAAAGTAAAACGGACAGATCTATCATATTATAATAAGACAGAACAGATAAGATAAAATCATTCATACATATGAAACAACATAGATGAATATATGAAACATATATAATCTCTAGAACGCAAAACAGTAAGTAAATAAACTGATCATACCCTCTCATGCGCTCTGATGATCCAGATCCTTGGCCAGCTTCTTTTGTCATGTTGGAGATGTTTTGGGCAGTCGCGTAGACGCTCCCCAAAAACCTAATTGCCGATCCCCCGTGCAAGGTCTCGAACGGCACCGGCTTCGGAGGCACCTGTCCTCTCGCTTCTCTGTGCGCGCAGAGTCACGAGATGGAAATACCCTCACTCGGCGGCTGGACTGTGATTTTGAAAGTGTTTTCTTGCGTGTACCGAGTGACAGGGGTGCTCCTCTATTTAACCTCTCGCAGAGGGAAGCTGAAGGAGAAAGGTCTCGCCGAGTCACGCCAAGAGTCGGTCAGCTCTCGCCGAGTCATGGCATGAGTCGGCCAGCTCTCGCCGAGTCACGCCATGAGTCGGTCAGCTGAAGGAGAAGGGTCACTCGGCTGACGAAGAGACAGGCAACTGAAAGGTTAACGCGGTTAGTGAGTGCTAAAAATTAACACAACCACACCACACCACACCACGCCCGCTCGCCTGCCTGCCTGCCTGCCTGCCTCGCCTCGCCATGCCACGCCCGGCCCGGCCGGCGGCGACGACGGCGGCGCGCGCGCGCGTGTGGCACGCCCTTGTCCATTTCTTGACTGCTCAAGTTAAGTGGAATAAATCCCACCATATAAGTCAAGCCAAAAGACCCTTGGACTTCCAATGTGGTACTATTGGTATTCTCCACCATTACACACCTAGAGTTTATTCAATAAATGGGCCAAGCCCATAAAAGATCCAACAATCCCCACCAAACTCTAGGGTTTGTAATGATGAAGTATCAGAATCACAATCCTTTGATATACCAGTGTTTTGATGGAGACTGTTAAGTTGAACATCCATCTAGAATAAGAGTTTCACTCATTCACAACTGAACAATGGACTATGCCTTGAATTGACAGTTTTGTGCGAAATAAGATTCACTCAAATCCTTTGCTGATACTAGGCTGCAAAAGGGTATTCCCGCTATTTAGAAGCATATAAGTCACACTTCAGTGCCTTTCATGAGTATTTAGGGATTACCCAATTCCCATAGACTGTGACCAGCAGTCTGACTCATATAGGTGTATTCCTCAAAAGATGTTCTGTAGGACAACATCTCACCTTTATAAGACTCTTGGAATACATTAAGGTAAAAACCATCCTGCCTTACAGATAGGAAAGATGTGCATCAGAAATGAGTTAAGGAAGGGATCTTTCCTCACAACCTACTCCTAGCTTGTTTCTCCACTCTACTTCACGGGATCTCCGATCACATAGTGTCGGGGACCATAATTAGGGGTACCCTCAAGGCTCCTAATTCTCAGCTGGTAACCCCCATCAGCATAAAGCTGCAAAGGCCTGATGGGTGCGATTAAGTCAGGGATCAGTCCATTCGAGGGACTCGATCACGCCTCGCCCGAGCCTAGCCTCGGACAAGGGCAGCCGACCCCGGAGGATCTCCGTCTCGCCCGAGGCCCCCCTCCAGCGGCGAATGTGTTCCCGGCTCGCCCGAGGCCCTGTCTTCGCTAAGAAGCAACCCTGACCAAATCGCCGCACCGACCGACCAAGTCGCAGGAGCATTTAATGCAAAGGTGGCCTAACACCTCTATCCTGACGCGCGCCCCCCAGAGCCGAAGTGACCGCCGTCACTTCGCCGCTCCACTGACCGGCCTGACAGAAGACAGTGCCGCCTGCGCCGCTCCGACTGCGGTGCCACTCGACAGAGTGAGGCTGACAGGCAGTCAGGCCCGGTCGAAGGCACCATAGGAAGCTCCGCTTCGCCCGACCCAGGGCTCGGACTCGGGCTAAGTCCCGGAAGACGACGAACTCCGCTCCGCCCGACCTAGGGCTCGGACTCGGGCTAAGTCCCGGAAGACGGCGAACTCCGCCCGACACAGGGCTCGGACTCGGGCTAAGTCCCGGAAGACGGCGAACTCCGCCCGACCCAGGGCTCGGACTTGGGCTCAGCCCCAGAAGACGACGAACTCCGCACCGCCCGACCCAGGGCTCGGACTCGGGCTAGGCCCCGGAAGACGGCGAACTCCGCTCCGCCCGACCCAGGGCTCGGACTCGGGCTAAGCCCCAGAAGACGACGAACTCCGCTTCGCCCGACCCCAGGGCTAGGACTCCGCCCCGGCATCAGCCGGCGATCTCCGCCTCGCCCGAATATGGGGCTCGGACCCGACCTCGGCCACAGAAGACAGACTCGACCTCGGCTTCGGAGGAGCTCCCACATCGCCCAACCTAGGGCGCAGACCAGCCACGTCAACAGGAGGCGCCATCATCACCCTACCCCGAGCTGACTCGGGCCGCAGGGAACAAGACCGGCGTCCCATCTGGCTCGCTCCGCCAGATAGGCAATGATGGTGCCCTGCATACTCTGTGACGACGGCGGCTCTAAGCCCCCTTACGGAAGCAAGAGGACGTCAGCAAGGACTCAACCGCTCCGACAGCTGTCCCTCCGCCAGGCTCCATCGCTCCTCCGACGGCCATGATATCACACCAGCTGGGTGCCAAAATCTCTCTGGCTGCCACAACGGCATGTACTTAGGGCGCTAGCTCTCCTCTGCTAGACACGTAGCACTCTGCTACACCCCCATTGTACACCTGGATCCTCTCCTTACGCCTATAAAAGGAAGGACCAGGGCCCTCTTAGAGAAGGTTGGCCGCGCGGGGATGAGGACGAGGCACGCGCTCGCTTGAAGCCGCTGGCTCCCTCTCCCTACTGCAAGCGCACCCGACCTGGGCGCGGGACGAACACGAAGGCCGCGGGATTCCCACCTCTCTCACGCCGGTCTCCGGCCGCTTCGCTCTCCCCCCTTCGCGCTCGGCCTCGCGCTCGACCCATCTGGGCTGGGGCACGCGGCGACATTCACTCGTCGGCCTAGGGACCCCCCGATCTCGAAACGCCGACAGTTGGCGCGCCAGGTAGGGGCCTGCTGCGTGTTGACGAACAGCTTCCCGTCAAGCTCCAAATGGGCAGTCTCCAGCAACCTCTCCAACCCGGGACGGTGCTTCGTTTCGGGAGTCTTGAGTTCGTGTCCCCCGACGGCAGCTACGACATGATACTCCTTCCACCGCCGCGCGACAACGACAATGGCGGCCGACAGCCCGCCCGCCGGCGGCGGAATCGACGACGTCTTCCCCGCGTGGTGGAAGAACAACGTTCGAGCTCGCCCCGTCTTCTCCCCCGCCGACGGAGGAGGAGGCGGGGCAACCAAGGCCAAGCAGGAGGCAGCGCCTCGTCGGCTGTCGAGCGAGTCGACGGCCCCAGCGCCCCAACGGGGGGCGCGTCGGGCATCGACCTCGCGTTTGAGACGAAGGTGAGCGCCGTCTCCCCGCGACATGCCAATCTCGAGCAAGCGGATGACGCCAGCACGCTCGCGAAAAGCTTGCTGGACGTCACCCTCGTACCTGAGACGACGGTGCAGTCAGTCCTCGACGTGACCTCATCGCCGCCCGTCGACCAAAAGGTACCGACCGATTCCCATCCTACGTCTTTCGGATTCAGCCTCGACCCGCCTAGCGGCTTCGCTTTGGTGGGCGCTCTCGTAGAGGCAAGTCCAAACCCTCTGGGGTTTCGTATGCGGTCACCTTGGGACCGGCTGACGGACGTCTCGACCTACGGGCCCTCTGGGTCCGAGGAAGACGACGAGCCCAACATCTGTTGGGATTTCTCTGGACTTGGCAACCCCAGTGCCATGCGGGACTTCATGACCGCATGCGACTACTGCCTTTCCGACTGTTCCGACGGTAGCCGTATGTTGGGGACTTGTTCTTAAATACTATGAATTAAGAACAAGACAACACAAGATGTTAAATGTTAATACCCTTCGTCCTTCGAAGCATTATTTCCCTTAGGACATAATGATCTTCAGACGAAGGTCATGAAAGACATACCTTCATCATTGCAGTATATGTTAAATAAAAGAAGAAGCATATAAAATATGGAATATGAAGTAAAATATAGGCAATTATATGTTGTTATCCATTCATTTCTGTATTATTATTATTGAAGAATAAAAACGACATCAAGTTACAGATGTACCTTCAGCTTGGAAGGAAGTAAAAGTACAAGCGTGACGCAAAAAGTAAATGCCAAGTCAGCGTGAACAGTACGGGGGTACTGTTCACCTATTTATAGACACGGAACACAACCCACATAAAATTACATCCATATCCTTTACATTTGGTAGTAGTTCTATAGTAATCCACCGGGGTTTAAATAGCCTTTTCATCTTTAAGTCGGTTTCCTTTTCTGCAGTCACGCCGAAGCTTTCCTGCTCACTTCTTCGGCGCTGTATCAACCTTCGTATTCTTTGAGCTTCTCCCACTGTGGTACCGATTCGGGTCCAAAGATACATGTTCACACATTATACTCCAGAAACACTGTTAAATCCTGTTTTTGAGGACCTTCGGAGCCGAAGGCCCCCAACAGTAGCCCCTCGCAATGTTAATTTGTTAAATCGACAAATTCAGATTGTGACATGGACGAAGGCTTTAAGCCGAAGGTCCGAAAAAACACCTTCCCTCTGCTAGAATATCAACATTCACTGACAGGCGGGGTCTTTCAATCTTTCACGCACTGGGCGTATAAATAAGAGCATACCGCGAGCTCATTTGGCACGCTCTCTCACCAGCTGTTCTCACTCACTCAATTTTTAGCTCTTGCGTACCAAGATTTGTTTAGCTTTTTAAGTTTTTAAGCTTCGGAGTTGAAAACAGTTTTTTAGTGTCTCCGAAGATGTCTGAAGATAAGAAGGCTGCTGCTGAGATGAAGCTGAGTCTCGATGAAGAGAAGAATCTGGGGTTTCTTATAGCAATGTCGAAGACCAATACAGAAAAAATCACCAAAGAAATTTTAGAAGGTTTGTCTGAAGATACTGATGACAGCGACAGTTATGATGTGGATAGTGGTGGTGAAGACTCCGAAGATCACCCCTGGCGACCAAGCCATTCAGTTTTTGGCAAGTCTGGTATCAAAGAAAATCATCTTGTCAACATGAGGGGAAGGTACTTCCGGGATTTATCCATTGTGAGGGCTGACGAAGGAGAAAAAACTTGTCCGACCCCTGAGGAAAATGAAGTCGTAGTGTTCCGAAGCTTTTTGAAAGCTGGACTACGATTTCCCCTGAGCGAGTTTGTCGTAGAGGTGCTAAAAATATTCGAAGTCTATCTTCACCAACTTACCCCCGAGGCGATTACAAGGCTGAATATCTTCGTGTGGGCCGTGAGAAGCCAAGGTCTAAAGCCTGATGCAAAAAGTTTCTGTAATATACACGAATTATCATACGAAACAAAACCTTGGGGTAAGGAGCAGTATCACAATAATTTTGGCTGCTACAGCTTCGTTTCTCGATCCGGGTCAAGCTGTCCCGTGCCAACCTTTCGGAAGAGATGGCCCGGCGACTGGATGACAGAATGGTTTTATGTGAAGAATGACCTGACAGTTCGAGAAGATATCAAAGGTATAATTATGCGACCTATTTGGCAAAGCTTCGGCCTTCGGAGGCCGAAGGTTGAAATGAATGAAGCTGCCGAAGAATGCCAGAGAGCCTTCGGCGTTATCTGTTCTTTTATTGGAACGAGAGATTTGGTACAAGAGCATATTGCCTTCAGGGTATGGCCGCTTGCGGAGAAATGGGAAATGCCGCAAGAAACCATAAAAGAGGCCGACGAAGGTGGACTTATCAGGCTGAAGTACACTTTTAAGTTCGGAGATAAATTCGTTGAGCCAGATGATGACTGGTTAAAAAGCATTGAAAATTTAAGTGATGAACTGCTTGGGGCTTATTCGAAGGCTGAAGATACTGCACTGTCAGCAGCCTTCGGAGGCCGAAAAAAGAAGAGGCTAAATCGGGTGTTTGATGCAATCGGGTTCGTCTACCCTGACTATCGTTATCCCATTCGAGGGCAGAAAAGAAAAAACACAACCTCTGCGAAAGAAGAAGCTGCAACTGCTCCTAGCGAGCCAGAACCAAAAAGAAAGAGGATAAAGGTCCTCACACATCGGCCGCGTTATATTGAACCAGCTTCGGTGCCTGAGTTCACCGGAGAAACTTCTTCGGCCACCGAAGCTGAAAAGCCAACCAAACCGACCTTGCTGCCAGAAGTCGCAGAAATGGCCGAAGCGCCATCAAGGATAGAATTGGAAGGACTGAAGATTTTGTTACCAGAAACAAAAGAGATGGCCGAAGCGCCATCCACAGAAAAAATGGAGGAAGTGAAAAAACCAACTGAGGAAAAAACATCAGAAGTTTTGAGTCCTGCAACAAATGTTGAGACAATAAAAAATCAAAAGGTGCCAGCAGTGACTCCAAAAAGAAAGAGAATGGCTAATGTGCCAGATGTTCTGGAAACGATTAAATCTTCAAGCACACCTCCGAAGAGAACTGTTGCTATTCCCGAAACGAAAACTGAAATTTCTGATATTAAAGTTCCAGAGCAAGAAACTGGAGCCAAAGCTGGGTTCTCAGAGCCCACGAAGATAAAATCCTTGGAAACCGAGGAAGAAAAAATAACAGAGCCAACTTTTATTGAAGAAATCGGTGTCGTTGCCCCCGAAGCATCCCCCAAAGTCCTTGATTATATTGTTCGTCATGCTTCGGGGAAAAAATTATCAGAAAAAGAAAAGCAAGAGGCCCAGCGCTACGCCCAAAAACTGAAGTATCCAAAGGGGGCATTAATATTCAATGGCAGTGGAGAAGAAGACTTTTTGTATTGTCTCCCTGACAGCAAGGAGATTTCTGTCTGTCGGGAGATGAGCAAGAGCTTCGGATTCCCAACATTAGAAGACGGGCTCTCGGTGTTGTCGAAGAACGATCTGGCCGACAGCCTGGCCTATAATAGCCTAAAGGTGCAACAAATGGAATCTTTGTATTTTTTGTTGAGACCAAAATTTTTCATTTGTTTAAATCTAATGACGCACACATATTCTTCTTTGCAGGGCCTGATACTTAGCAATGCCCTCAGGGCCCAAAAAGATGCTGAAGACGAAGGGTGTGCTATAGCCCTGAGCAACCTTCGTTCCGAAGTAATTGAACTGAGGAACGAAGGTCTCGAAAAAGATAAAATATTACATTCATTAATAAATAGAATAAAGGAAGACGAAGCTACTTTTAAAGGTCAAGCTGAAGCTCAGAAGCGCGAAATTGAAGATCTTCGAAAACAACTGGCCAGAGCCAAAGAGGAACGCATGCTTGAAGAAACGAAGCGAGAACTGAGCGACCAATGGGCAAATCACTTAGAGGGAACTGTTGAAGAGCTTCGTTCATCCAAGAAAAGATGTTATAACAAATCTATAGAGTGTGTCAAGAAGTTGAAAGCTAGCTTCGCCAGTGTCGGCGCATTTTCAAGCGAAGAAAACTTTACAAGAGGCAACCCCGAAGGCCCTATCGAATGGATCGGTCACGAAGCTGAGGCTTTCGAGGAAATTTTAAACAGCCGCGGAGACATATGTGCTTTCTCGGGTGCCAGGGGAATTGCCACCATTTTGGAGGGAAAAGGCTGCGAACATGTAAAGATTTTATCGCAATCCGAAGCCACCTTGTCCGTTGAAGATGTAAAAGATCCTTCAGCCGAAGCTAGCATAGTTGGGGGAAAATTTTTCACCGATATCTGGGACAATGGTGGTAGAGAAATGGCCCGAGAAATCATCCAGAAAAGCGAAAAAGGGATCCACGAAGCTAGAAAAGTAGCCGAAGCTGCTGAGAAAAACAGAGCCCGAAGGGCAAATAGGTATTAACTGATGGTTTTTATTGTGTTGTAACTTTTGATTTTAAACTTCGCTCGCAATCTTGTAATAGTAATGTAGTTGTATCCTGTCCTCCCTCAGATCCTACTGAAGCGTCTCCGGGCCCTCAGCCTAAAGATGACGATGAAATTAAAAAGATGGCTGAAGCTATCATGGATCAAGTTGTCGATCGACTCCTGAACGAAGCTGCAGAAGTAGTACTTAGGGAAGACTAGGTGCTATTGTAAAAACATTTGAAATGTAATATGTGTAATATCTTGTAATCCTGAATGTAATATACTTGTTTTTTATGGTTTAATTCTTTACGATGCATGAAATTTTAAACACATACCGTTTTTGAGTCTTCGACGAAAAAACACCTTCCCTTCTTTTCATGCTTCGTGAAGAAGGATTGTCATTTATCACAACAATATCCAAAGTGTTCTGATGAAGAATATCCAAGCTTCGTGAAAATATTTTCCGAAGCTATACTCTGAAGATCAATATTGTTTCTCTTTGTGACTTAGCATGAATTGCCCTTTTTCAAAGCATTTTCCCGAAGATCGATATTATGCCCCCTTCTTGTGCCATATGCAGCATGATGTATGATGCTTATGTTATGCAAAATGATGTAATGATGTTATGCTATGTGAGATGGTATTCATTCCGAAGGTACACGCACATCCGTGCGATAAAATACATAATCCTTTTTTGAATCAGCGTTGATTTTTCGCTGTAAGCCTCCCTTAGGAGCTTCTTCGCCTTTTACTTCAGCGGAATCAGCGTTGACTTTTCGCTGTAAGCTCTGCATTCCCTTAGGAACGTCTTTGGAGCTTCTTCGCCTTTTACTTTCGGCGGAATCAGCGTTGACTTTTCGCTGTAAGCTCTGCATTCCCTTAGGAACGTCTTTGGAGCAAAAAACTTACACTGCGCTCCTTTTGGAACGGCTTTTTGTTGTTTCGAAGAATTCATATCGTATATATTTTTTAAAAAAAAAATTTAATAATCCGAAGGTCCTCCTTGCTATTGCAAATTCTCAAGCTCCAGCAACTTAAGCCTGTGTAGAAGATATGTTTACCTTGTGACAAACAACAAAATTATTACTTGAAATTCAAAAGGTGTCCTTTATTACACAAAAAATAAAACTGAATGGAAAAGACTGCAATCAGGGTAGGATATTTGTTAATAGATGTGCTTCGACTCTGGCACAGTGCTATTGACTGTACGAGCTTCGGATTGTTCTCTGAAGTCCCTTTGACGTTGCTCATATTGGCCCCCTTCTGGCTGCTGGCCTTGTTGCAGTGGTGGTGGTGGGGGCGGAGGCTGTTGCCAGGAAGCTTGAGGTTGGCTCGCCGAAGCAACAGAAACTGCGGGGTGATTACCTACATATTCTGGGATGTAAGGCGAATGATACGAAGCAGTGTGCATGACCTGCTTCGGCTGACCCTGTTGTGCTGCAGCTTCGGCTATCTCCTTTTGCTTTTGGATGGTAACATGACACATCCTAGTTGTATGGCCCTTGTTTTCTCCACAAAACAAACAAAATATTCTCCTGGGTTGATCCCCAAATCTTCCGCCGAAGCCCCTGGCGCCTCTGCCTCTTGGAGCTGATGGTCGGAAGGAGCTTTGCTGTTGCCTCGAAGCCTATGAGGAGTTCTGTGGCCTTTGCTGCTGACTCCCTTTATCATCATTTTGAGTAGAATTGTGAATTGACCTGACATGCCTTGGATAGAATCTTCCTCTGAAGCCCCTGGTCATTTCAGAAAACCTGAAAGCCTCCTCCCTTCTTTGACGAAAATCATTGTCAGCTCGAATGTATTCGTCCATCTTCTGGAGCAGCTTCTCCAGCGTTTGTGGTGGCTTCCTGGCAAAATACTGCGCTGCTGGCCCCGGCCGAAGCCCCTTGATCATGGCCTCAATGACAATCTCATTGGGCACTGTCGGCGCCTGTGCCCTCAGACGCAGAAACCTTCGGACATACGCCTGAAGGTACTCTTCATGGTCTTGGGTACACTGGAAGAGAGCCTGAGCGGTGACCGGCTTCGTCTGAAACCCTTGAAAGCTAGTTATCAACATATCCTTCAATTTCTGCCAAGAAGTGATTGTCCCTGGCCGAAGAGAAGAGTACCAAGTCTGAGCAACACTCCTGACGGCCATGACAAAGGATTTTGCCATGACCGCCGTATTGCCACCGTACGAAGATATAGTTGCTTCATAGCTCATTATGAATTGCTTAGGGTCTGAGTGACCGTCATATATGGGAAGCTGAGGTGGCTTGTAAGTCTGTGGCCAAGGTGTAGCCTGCAATTCTATTGAGAGAGGAGAAGCATCATCAAAAGCAAAGTTTCCATGATGGAAATCTTCATACCAGTCATCCTCATTGTGGAAGCCTTCCTGATGAAGCTCTCTGCGTGGAAGCCTTCGGCTTTGATCATCTTGAACAAGATGACGAACCTCTTCAGAAGCTTCATCTATCTGTCTCTGAAGATCAGCTAGACGAGCCATCTTCTCCTTCTTGCGTTGGACCTGCTGCTGAAGGATCTCCAGATTTTGAATTTCCTGATCTAGATCATCCTCCGGAGGTGTTGGACTGACAGCCTTCCTCTTCTGGCTCCGAGCCTCTCTAAGAGAGAGGACGTCTTGATTGGGGTCCAGCGGCTGCAGCGTGCCAGCCCCTGCTGCTGAAGCTTTTTTCGGCGGCATGACGAAGGTGATGTTTGCCGAAGGTGTTCAAAGCTCAAGAAATGGAAGTGAGTTCACCAGAGGTGGGCGCCAATGTTGGGGACTTGTTCTTAAATACTATGAATTAAGAACAAGACAACACAAGATGTTAAATGTTAATACCCTTCGTCCTTCGAAGCATTATTTCCCTTAGGACATAATGATCTTCAGACGAAGGTCATGAAAGACATACCTTCATCATTGCAGTATATGTTAAATAAAAGAAGAAGCATATAAAATATGGAATATGAAGTAAAATATAGGCAATTATATGTTGTTATCCATTCATTTCTGTATTATTATTATTGAAGAATAAAAACGACATCAAGTTACAGATGTACCTTCAGCTTGGAAGGAAGTAAAAGTACAAGCGTGACGCAAAAAGTAAATGCCAAGTCAGCGTGAACAGTACGAGGGTACTGTTCACCTATTTATAGACACGGAACACAACCCACATAAAATTACATCCATATCCTTTACATTTGGTAGTAGTTCTATAGTAATCCACCGGGGTTTAAATAGCCTTTTCATCTTTAAGTCGGTTTCCTTTTCTGCAGTCACGCCGAAGCTTTCCTGCTCACTTCTTCGGCGCTGTATCAACCTTCGTATTCTTTGAGCTTCTCCCACTGTGGTACCGATTCGGGTCCAAAGATACCTGTTCACACATTATACTCCAGAAACACTGTTAAATCCTGTTTTTGAGGACCTTCGGAGCCGAAGGCCCCCAACACCGTAGCCTCGGCGACGAGGACTGCGGCCCAAGTCGTGAATGCTTCCACGTCGATCTAGGGGGTCCCTCCGAAGGCAACCATCTCGGCATGCCGGAGGATGGTGATCTCCCTAGGGCGGTTCCCCGCGTTGACATCCCACGGGAGCTAGCTGTGGTCCCCGTTCAGGCGGGGGGCCATGACCCACAGCTCGAGCAAATCCGCGGGGTACAGGCCAGGCTCGACGAGGGAGCAGGAGCGCTTGAGCCGATCCGTCGGGACGTCGGGCAGGCATGGGCGGGCCAACCTCCGGCCGGAGAAATACGTCATCTACCCCAGGGCTTCCAGCACCGCGTCGCCGACGACGTCAGGGTCAGGCCACCACCCGCATCTAGTGGGGTCGGCCAGAACCTGGCTGCAGCAGCGATGCTTCTCCGCGCGATGCCGGAGCCATCAACCACCGAGGGGCGGCGAATCCAGGGGGACCTCAAGAATCTCCTGGAAGGCGCTGCGGTCCATCGGGCCGAGAGCTCTGCCTCCCGAAGGCAGGGGTACCCCTCAGAACCTCATGTCGCGACTTCCCGATTCATGCGGGAAGCCTCGGTCTACACCGGACGCACGCGCAACACCGCGCCTGCGGCCCCGGGTCGCCTCGGCAACGAGCACCATCACCGCGACCGTCGGGCCCACCTCGACGAGAGGGTGCGCCGAGGCTACCACCCCAGGCGTGGGGGACGCTACGACAGCGGGGAGGATCGGAGTCCCTCGCCCGAGCCACCCGGTCCGCAGGCCTTCAGCCGAGCCATACGACGGGCGCCGTTCCCGACCCGGTTCCGACCCCCGACTACTATCACGAAGTACTCGGGGGAGACGAGACCGGAACTGTGGCTCGCGGACTACCGTCTGGCCTGTCAACTGGGTGGAACGGACGATGACAACCTCATCATCCGCAACCTCCCCCTGTTCCTCTCCGACACCGCTCGCGCCTGGTTAGAGCACCTGCCTCCGGGGCAGATCTCCAACTGGGACGACCTGGTCCAAGCTTTCGCTGGCAATTTCCAGGGCACGTACGTGCGCCCCGGGAATTCCTGGGACCTCCGAAGCTGCCGACAGCAGCCGGGAGAGTCTCTCCGGGACTACATCCGGCGATTCTCGAAGCAGCGCACCGAGCTGCCCAACATCACCGACTCGGATGTCATCGGCGCGTTCCTCGCTGGCACCACCTGCCGCGACCTGGTGAGCAAGCTAGGTCGCAAAACCCCCACCAGGGCGAGCGAGCTGATGGACATCGCCACCAAGTTCGCCTCCGGCCAAGAGGCGGTCGAGGCTATCTTCCGGAAGGACAAGCAGCCCCAGGGCCGCCCTTCGGAAGATGCCCCCGAGGCGTCAACTCAGCGCGGCGCCAAGAAGAAGGGCAAGAAGAAGCCGCAAGCGAAACGCGACGCCGCCGACGTGGACCTTGTCGCCGCCGCCGAGTACAAGAACCCTCGGAAGCCCCCCGGAGGTGCCAACCTCTTCGACAAGATGCTCAAGGAGCCGTGCCCCTATCACCAGGGGCCCGTCAAGCACACCCTTGAGGAGTGCGTCATGCTTCGGCGCCACTTCCACAGGGCCGGGCCACCCGCGGAGGGTGGCAAGGCCCGCGACGATGACAAGAAGGAAGATCACCAGGCAGGAGAGTTCCCCGAGGTCCGCGACTGCTTCATGATCTATGGTGGGCAAGCGGCGAACGCCTCGGCTCGGCACCGCAAGCAAGAGCGTCGGGAGGTCTGTTCGGTGAAGGTGGCGGCGCCAGTCTACCTAGACTGGTCCGACAAGCCCATCACCTTCGACCAAGCCGACCACCCCGACCATGTGCCGAGCCCGGGGAAATACCCGCTCATCGTCGACCCCATCATCGGCGACGTCAGGCTCACCAAGGTCCTCATGGACGGAGGTAGCAACCTCAACATCATCTACGCCGAGACCCTCGGGCTCCTGCGTGTCGACCTGTCCTCCATCCGGGCAGGCGCTGCGCCCTTCCACGGGATCATTCCCGGGAAGCGCGTCCAGCCCCTCGGACAGCTCGACCTTCCCGTCTGCTTCGGGACACCCTCCAACTTCCGAAGGGAGACCCTGACGTTCGAGGTGGTTGGGTTCCGAGGAACCTACCACACGGTACTGGGGAGGCCATGCTACGCGAAGTTCATGGCCGTCCCCAACTACACCTACCTGAAGCTCAAGATGCCGGGCCCCAATGGGGTCATCACCGTCGGCCCCATGTACAAACACGCGTTCGAATGCGACGTGGAGTGCGTGGAGTACGCCGAGGCCCTCGCCGAGTCCGAGGCCCTCATCGCCGACCTGGAGAGCCTCTCGAAGGAGGTGCCAGATGTGAAGCGTCATGCCGGCAACTTTGAACCAGTGGAGATGGTTAAGTCCGTCCCCCTCGACCTCAGTGGCGATGCCTCCAAGCGGATCCGGATCGGCTCCGAGCTCGGTCCCATATAGGAAGCAGTGCTCGTCGACTTTCTCCGCGCGAACGCCGACGTCTTCGCGTGGAGTCCCTCGGACATGCCCGGCATACCGAGGGATGTCGCCGAGCACTCGCTGGACATCCGAGCTGGAGCCCGACCCGTCAAGCAGCCTCTGCGCCGATTCGACGAGGAGAAGCGCAGAGCCATAGGCGAGGAGATTCACAAGCTAATGGCGGCAGGGTTCATCAAGGAGGTATTCCATCCCGAATGGCTTGCCAACCCTGTGCTTGTGAGAAAGAAAGGGGGGAAATGGCGGATGTGTGTAGACTACACTGGTCTCAACAAAGCATGTCCGAAGGTTCCCTACCCCGTGCCTCGCATCGACCAAATCGTGGATTCCACTGCTGGGTGCGAAACCCTGTCTTTCCTTGATGCCTACTCGGGGTATCACCAAATCAGGATGAAAGAGTCCGACCAGCTCGCGACTTCTTTCATCACACCCTTCGGCATGTACTGCTATGTCACCATGCCGTTCGGCTTGAGGAATGCGGGCGCAACGTACCAGCGGTGCATGAACCATGTGTTCGGCGAACACATTGGCCGCACGGTCAAGGCCTACGTCGATGACATCGTAGTCAAGACGAGGAAAGCCTCTGACCTCCTTTCCGACCTTGAAGTGACATTCCGATGTCTCAAGGCGAAGGGCGTCAAGCTCAATCCCGAAAAGTGTGTTTTCGGGGTGCCCCGAGGCATGCTCTTGGGGTTCATCGTCTCCGAGCGGGGCATCGAAGCCAACCCGGAGAAGATCGCAACCATCACTAGCATGGGGCCCATCAAGGACTTGAAAGGCGTACAGAGGGTCATGGGATGCCTCGTGGCTCTGAGCCGCTTCATCTCACGCCTCGGCGAAAGAGGTCTACCTCTGTACCGCCTCTTAAGGAAGGCCGAGTGCTTCACTTGGACCCCTGAGGCTGAGGAAGCCCTCGGGAACCTGAAGGCGCTCCTCACGAAGGCGCCTATCTTGGTACCCCCAGCTGCCGGAGAAGCCCTCTTGGTCTACGTCGCCGCGACCACTCAGGTGGTTAGCGCCGCGATTGTGGTCGAGAGACAAGAAGAGGGGCATGCATTGCCCGTTCAGAGGCCAGTTTACTTCGTCGGTGAGGTACTGTCCGAAACCAAGATCCGCTACCCACAAGTTCAAAAGCTGCTGTACGCGGTGATCCTAACGCGGCGGAAGCTGCGACACTACTTCGAGTCTCACCCGGTAACTGTGGTGTCATCCTTCCCCCTAGGGGAGATCATCCAGTGCCGGGAGGCCGCAGGTAGGATTGCAAAGTGGGCGGTGGAAATCATGGGCGAGACGATCTCGTTCGCTCCTTGGAAGGCCATCAAGTCCCAGGTCTTGGCGGACTTCGTAGCTGAATGGGTCGACACTCAGCTCCCAACAGCTCCGATCCAGCCGGAGCTCTGGACCATGTTCTTCGACGGGTCGCTGATGAAGACAGGAGCCGGCGCAGGCCTACTCTTCATCTCGCCCCTCGGGAAGCACCTACGCTACGTGCTACGCCTCCATTTCCCGGCGTCCAACAATGTGGCCGAGTATGAGGCTCTGGTCAACGGGTTGCAGATCGCCATCGAGCTAGGGGTTCGACGCCTCGACGCTCGCGGTGACTCGCAGCTCGTCATCGACCAAGTCATGAAGAACTCCCACTGCCGCGACCCGAAGATGGAGACCTACTGCGATGAGGTTCGGCGCCTGGAAGACAAGTTCTACGGGCTCGAGCTCAACCACATCGCTCGGCGCTACAACGAGACTGCAGACGAGCTGGCTAAAATAGCCTCGGGGCGAACGACGGTTCCCCCGGACGTCTTCTCCCAGGATCTGCATCAACCCTCCGTCAAGATCGACGACATGCCCGAGCCCGAGGCACCCTCGGCCCAGCCCGAGGCACCCTCGGCCCAGTCCGAGGCACCCTCGGCTCGGTCCGAGGCATCCTCGGTTCAGCCCGAGGTACCCTCGGCCCCCGAGGGCGAGACGTTGCACGTTGGGAGGGAGCGAAGTGGGGTCACGCCTGATCAAAGCTGGCAGACCCCGTACCTGCAATATCTCCACCGAGGAGAGCTACCCTCCGACCGAGCCGAAGCTCGGCGGCTGGCGCGACGCGCCAAGTCGTTCGTCTTGCTGGGAGATGAGAAGGAGCTCTACCACCGCAGCCCCTCAGGCATCCTCCAGCGATGCATCTCCATCGCCGAAGGTCAGGAACTCCTGCAAGAGATACACTCGGGGGCTTGCGGCCATCACGCAGCACCTCGAGCCCTTGTCGGGAATGCTTTCCGACAAGGCTTCTATTGGCCAACGGCGGTGGCCGACGCCACTAGAATTGTCCGCACCTGCGAAGGGTGTCAGTTCTACGCAAGGCAAACCCACCTGCCTGCCCAGGCTCTGCAGACGATACCCATCACCTGGCCTTTTGCCGTGTGGGGTCTGGACCTTGTCGGCCCCTTGCAGAAGGCACCCGGGGGCTACACGCACCTGCTGGTCGCCATCGACAAATTCTCCAAGTGGATCGAGGTCTGACCCCTGAACAGCATCAGGTCCGAGCAGGCGGTGGCGTTCTTCACCAACATCATCCATCGCTTCGGGGTCCCGAACTCCATCATCACCGACAACGGCACCCAGTTCACCGGCAGAAAGTTCCTGGACTTCTGCGAGGATCATCACCTCCGGGTGGACTGGGCCGCCGTGGCTCATCCCATGTCAAATGGGCAAGTAGAGCGTGCCAACGACATGATTCTACAAGGGCTCAAGCCTCGGATCTACAATGACCTCAACAAGTTCGGCAAGCGATGGATGAAGGAACTCCCCTCGGTGGTCTGGAGCCTGAGAACAACACCAAGCCGAGCCACGGGCTTCACGCCGTTCTTCCTAGTCTACGGGGCCGAGGCCGTCTTGCCCACAGACCTGGAATACGGCTCCCCGAGGACGAGGGCCTACACCGACCAAAGCAACCAAGCTAGCCGAGAAGACTCGCTAGACCAGCTGGAGGAGGCTCGGGATAAGGCCTTACTACACTCGGCGCGATACCAGCAGTCCCTGCGACGCTACCACGACCGAGGGGTCCGGTCCCGAGACCTCCAGGTGGGCGACCTGGTGCTTCGGCTGCGACAAGACGCCCGAGGGCGGCACAAGCTCACGCCTCCCTGGGAGGGGCCGTTCGTCATCGCCAAAGTTCTGAAGCCCGGAACATACAAGCTGGCCAACAATCAAGATGAGGTCTACAGCAACGCTTGGAACATCCAACAGCTACGTCGCTTCTACCCTTAAGATGTTTTCAAGTCGTTCATATACCTCGCACCCACACAAAGTTTAGTCATCAAGGAAGGGTCGGCCTCGCCTCGGCAAAGCCCGACCCTCCCTCGGGGGCTAAAAGGGGGGGGAACCCCCTCTGCGTCGAAATTTTCCTCGAAAAAAGATCTTTTCTGCCAGAATGTCTTTCTTGCTTTTTGACTACTTCGAAAGTGGATCCTGAAAACGACGGAGTACACGTAAGCAGCCAAGGCTGACCGAGCCGAGGGACTCCTACGCCTCCGGGATACGGATACCTCACTCATCACCTTCTGCGATAAGTAACTCACGTTCGGATAAGTGATTCCACGGATCGAACAAGTCTTCACGTTCGGAAGCTCTTCTGCCGAAGCGATCCTTCGAGCCTTCTCGATTGCGTCGGTGACGGAGCCCCATGGACGGGTAAGAGTGCGCGTAAGCGGCAAGGCCGACCGAGCCGAGGGACTCCTACGCCTCCGGGATACGGATACCTCACTCATCACCTTCCGCGAGAAGCAACTCTCGCTCGCACAAACATCCCTGTTACCGACAAAAAAGTCCAGATACTCGAAACAAGAGGAAAAGAGACGCAGCTTTACAACACAGCGAGGGTGTGTTTGGGCCTCGGCGGCCGCAGGAAACACACGCTACAAGACAATCCGATCCTGCAGGCTCGGGTATTGACGCTGGAAGGGGGCAGCAGCACCCTCGGCATTGACGACACCTTAGGCGAGGTCCGACCTAGCCTCGGACGGCGACGCGGTCCGAGGATCTCCACTCTGAAGGACGACGTCATCGCCACGCCCGGGCCATCGCTGCCAGGGTCTTCTCCGGGAATCCGGCCCGAGCAGGCGGCTCGGCTGGTCAACTCCGGCGTCGGTCCCGCTAACGGACGACCCGGCTAGGCTCCGGCCAACCAGGTTTCCTTTTCGAGCCAACTCTGCCCCTGTTCATGCTGATACCGCTACCCCTGGCCTCGGCTCATCGAAGAGCGGCCGAGGGGTTCCTTTAACTAAGCTAGAGAAGCCTCGGACAACAAGGCCGACCGAGCCGAGGGACTCCTACGCCTCCGAGATACGGATACCTCACTCGTCACCTTTACACGGGGTGACTCACGCTTGGTGAAGCGGTTCAGACAACCAACAGGCGAGTCTTAGTGCTCGAAAATGAGGAAAAAACACGGCTCCGTGCCGAAAATACATACATGTTCAGGCCTCGACAGCCACAATGAACAAAAACACTGGCATTCAAAGTGCCATTACAAACGGAACTCCGGTTCCACCTCCGCAGGTACGAACAACCCCACTCAATGGGGGGGGGTCCTGCGGAGCAACAGAAGACCGACGGACGGCTCACCGTCGCCCGCTCCAGCAGCAGCGACAACGACCCCCTCTACGGGTGGCCAAACTGCAGCGGCGATGGCCTCAGGGCGAACGCTGCTGCAACCTTGCCCTCGCCCACGCCGACGCTCGAGGGGCGAGGACAAGTACAAAGAGCCGGAGGCCCGAAGCACGGATGGTGGCGGTGATCCCGTCGGCGACGGGGACTTCTCGAGCCGCCTCCACCTCGGCACCGACGACAGGGGCCGTCAGCCCGCCGGCAGATCCCCACTCGGATCCTCCCGGACGAGCAGGGCACCGACCTCCCCGCGGAGGCACCGTACCGGTGCAAAGGCAGGACCGCCCCAAAACACGAATGTCGCCCTAGCAGTGCGCGACATCTTGGGCGGTCCTCCCGTGCACACGGCGCGGCAGCCGCCTTCCGGCAGGAGGGGGCACCGGGGGCCAAGCCGACGAGCCCGACGCGCTGGGGCTAACGACGCCTGCCATCGACCGGCCCCGCGTTGTCGAAGTTCGACCCGCCCGCAGGGCCAGCGAGCGCCCTCTCCCTTGAACGCCGCAGGAGAGGGTGACCCACGAACCCGCGAGAGAGGTAGAGCTCCGGCTCAGTCTGGCCTCCACCCCAGCGAGGATGATGAACATCCTTGAAGCTGAGAGTGGGACCAAGATCGCAGCCCGGCTTGCTTCTCCCCACCCAGGGGCTGGTGGTCACCGTCTTGGGTGACCGCCGGCGGCGGGGGGGGGGGGGGGTACAGCCGGGCTGGCTGATGAAAATCCTTGAAGCCGAACGATGGCTGAAAGGTACCAACTCCCACGGAGTTGCGTTCCTCCAACGACGAGGCGGAAAGACGACGGATATCCCCCATCCGGGGGCTTGGAAGGTGAAAAGACACGATGCATAAGGGAGCGCGAAGACATGGTCGCCTTCCAAGGGAGTCACCCCCCTTTTAAAGGCGGCTCTCCCTACTTGCGTCCCCAGCCGTCGTGGGCTGAGTCTCCTCCAACACACTCCAAGGTCCTCCCCTACGGCGCGGGGGCCGGGTCCCACACGTCATGCAAGCCGGCTCAGAGCGGAAGAAGCCAAACCGCCATGCGCAGTGCGTACAACCGCCCAGCGGTTACAAGCGACTCTCCACTTTTTCCCAGACCAACGGGCGAAAGGGGCGGGCAACCATGCAGGCGGCATGCAACCGCGCCAAGTGGGCGCGCTTCTCCGACTCCCAACACGCCCAGCATGGAGGCCCAGGCCCACGCGTCGTGCAACCGGCGCGCCGAATGCTTCGTGCATGCAACAACACCGCCACTCGCGCCACTACCGTGCCTCCTCGACTGCGGAGCCAATACCGCGACTTGAGGCGACCCAGCGCACGACCCAGCAGCGCCAGCCTGGCGCGGCGGTCAATGCGGCCAAAAATGGGCCGGCAGTAATGGCGGTGGCAGGCGGGCAGGAGCAGCGGCCACGTCGTCAGCCAAGCTCACGTCCCGTCCGGGGGCAACGAGAGAACCCTCTCTCACGACGTGAAGACAACGCGCCCGTGCTCCGTTCCTCGAACGGCTCGCGCACGCGCAACGGCCGCCCCGCCAACCACTCGCCCCGTCGCATTAACTCCGCGGCAGGACAGGCGGCGCCTCTGGCAGGAGAAGCGGGCGACGCTTCGCCTTCGCCATAATGACCGCGTCAGAAAAGGTACGCCGCGTCGTTCGATTTCGTATCCTTTTCCTTTTTTCCTCTTTCTCTCTCTTGCAACAGGGACCGGGAAAGGGGGATACCCCGAAAAGGATCCTTCCCCGTGAAGGAACCAGGCTCTGAGGCTCCCTACTGATCAGAGTTTCGAAGGCTGGCCCCCCGGAAGGGTTCGACAGTCGCCTCAGATCGCGTGGGCCCTACACCCACTACTGGTCAGAGGTTCGAAGGCCGGCCCCTCAGAAGGGTTCCACGGCCGCCTCAGGCTACTCGGGCTCCGCGCCCATTACTGATCAGGGGTTCGAAGGCTGGCCCCCGAAGGGTTCACAGCCGCCTCAGACGCAGAGCGAGGGATGACCATGGGTACGTTCGATACATAACCAAGGCTCGGGCTGCGCTCCCGAGGTACCCTAGGACATTTCTGAGACCAGCGGGAACGATCTTGTAACGGAATCCCATCAGAGGGAGGCATCGAGCCCTCAGACCCCGTCGCCAGGGGACCGGGTCCGGCAGATCACCCGCAGGTACTTTTGGGCGTGCCTCTGGGCCCCTAGCCGACCCCTAACGAACGGGGCACGGACGTCCACTCAGATTACCCGCTTGCAGCTCACCGGAGACACCATGTTCGGTGCCCATCGAGGGCAACATGGCGCTTTCCCCCCTCCTCCTTGCGGAAAGGCGACGCAGGGGCGTATGTAAAAAAGTCGAGTCTGTCCCTGATCGTCCTCTCGCCCTGTGCAGAGGCTCGGGGGCTGCTCTCGCAAACCCGGCTCCGGCCGAACCGTTGACAGCGTCAACATACCAGCCCGAGAACTTGGGACCCGACCGTACATCGCGGGCTACGGCCAGCTCGCATGAGGGACGACCAGACTAGCCGAAGCATTACGCGAGGCATTAAGACCTCGGAGGAGTGAAACCACTCCTCCGAGGCCTCGGGGGCTACACCCGGCGGGTGCGCTCGCGCGCACCCACCGGAACAAACGCAACCGAGAAAGGCTGGTCCCCTTGCAAAAAAGTGCGACGAAAGCCTCCAAGCGAGTGCTAACACTCGCTTTGAGGCTCGGGGGCTACTGTCGGGGACCATAATTAGCGGTACCCTCAAGGCTCCTAATTCTCAACTGGTAACCCCCATCAACATAAAGCTGAAAAGGCCTGATGGGTGCGATTAAGTCAGGGATCAGTCCATTCGAGGGACTCGATCACGCCTCGCCCGAGCCTAGCCTCGGACAAGGGCAGCCGACCCCGGAGGATCTCCGTCTCGCCCGAGGCCCCCCTCCAGCGGCGAATGTGTTCCCGGCTCGCCCGAGGCCCTGTCTTCGCTAAGAAGCAACCCTGACCAAATCGCCGCACCGACTGACCAAGTTGCAGGAGCATTTAATGCAAAGGTGGCCTGACACCTCTATCCTGACGCGCGCCCCCAGAGCCAAAGTGACCGCCGTCACTTCGCCGCTCCACTGACCGGCCTGACAGAAAGACAGTGCCGCCTGCGCCGCTCCGACCGTGGTGCCACTCGACAGAGTGAGGCTGACAGGCAGTCAGGCCCGGTCGAAGGCACCATAGGAAGCTCCGCTTCGCCCGACCTAGGGCTCGGACTCGGGCTAAGTCCCGGAAGACGGCGAACTCCGCTCCGCCCGACCCAGGGCTCGGACTCGGGCTAAGTCCCGGAAGACGGCGAACTCCGCCCGACACAGGGCTCAGACTCGGGCTAAGTCCCGGAAGACGGCGAACTCCGCCCGACCCAGGGCTCGGACTTGGGCTCAGCCCCAGAAGACGACAAACTCCGCACCGCCCGACCCAGGGCTCGGACTCGGGCTAGGCCCCGGAAGACGGCGAACTCCGCTCCGCCCGACCCAGGGCTCGGACTCGGGCTAAGCCCCAGAAGACGACGAACTCCGCTTCGCCCGACCCCAGGGCTCGGACTCCGCCCTGGCATCAGCCGGCGATCTCCGCCTCGCCCGAACCTGGGGCTTGGACCCGACCTCGGCCACGGAAGACAGACTCGACCTCGGCTTCAGAGGAGCTCCCACATCGCCCAACCTAGGGCGCAGATCAGCCACGTCAACAGGAGGCGCCATCATCACCCTACCCCGAGCTGACTCGAGCTGCAGGGAACAAGACCGGCGTCCCATCTGGCTCGCTCCGCCAGATAGGCAATGATGGCGCCCTGCATACTCTGTGACGACGGCGGCTCTCAGCCCCCTTACGGAAGCAAGAGGACGTCAGCAAGGACTCAACCGCTCCGACAGCTGTCCCTCCGCCAGGCTCCATCGCTCCTCCGACGGCCACGACATCACACCAGCTGGGTGCCAAAATCTCTCCGGCTGCCACAACGGCATGTACTTAGGGCGCTAGCTCTCCTCCGCTAGACACGTAGCACTCTGCTACACCCCCATTGTACACCTGGATCCTCTCCTTACGCCTATAAAAGGAAGGACCAGGGCCCTCTTAGAGAAGGTTGGCCGCGCGGGGACGAGGACGAGGCACGCGCTCGCTTGAAGCCGCTCGCTCCCTCTCCCGCGTGGACGCTTGTAACCCCCTACTGCAAGCGCACCCGACCTGGGCACGGGACGAACATGAAGGCCGCGGGATTCCCACCTCTCTCACGCCGGTCTCCGGCCGCCTCGCTCTCCCCCCTTCGCGCTCGGCCTCGTGCTCGACCCATCTGGGCTGGGGCACGCAGCGACATTCACTCGTCGGCCTAGGGACCCCCTGGTCTCGAAACGCTGACACATAGAGCAGGTTACCACTAGAGTAGATCTCACATGGGTCTCATACCCATTTCCCTCGATGCACTTTCTATCACATTGCGTGATAGACCCTTAGTGAATTGATCTGCCAGATTATTAGATGTGTGGACATAATCCACCGTTATAACTCTGGAGTTTTTCAACTTCCTGACAGATTTTAATCTCCTCTTAACATGCCTTGTAGACTTCATGTTATTCCTAGAACTGATAACCTTTGTAATCACCGTTTGGTTGTCACAGTTCATGGAAATAGCCGGTATCGGTTTTTCAACTACCGGTAAGTCCAATAGGAAATCACGAAGCCACTCGGCCTCAGCCCCAGCAGTGTCTAATGCTGCGAGTTCTGCTTCCATTGTAGACTTCGTTAAGATAGTCTGCTTGCAAGACTTCCAGGAAACAGCGCCACCTCCAAACAGAAACACATATCCGCTTGTGGCATAAAGATCATCAGCATCAGAAATCCAGTTGGCATCACAATAGCCTTCCAGCACTTTTGGGTTTCCGGTATAATGAATATCGTATGTCATAGTACCTTTCAAATACAGCAACACTCTCTCAAGAGCACGCCAGTGATCATCTCCTGATTTCGACACAAACCGACTTAGCTTACTCACAGCATAAGAGATGTCTGGCCTTGTTGCACTTGCAAGGTACATGAGCGAGCCAATGATCTGGGAATATGTCAATTGATCCCTTGCTATTTTCCGATTCTTTCTCAATAGCACACTAGGGTCATAAGGTGTTGGAGCAGGATCACAGTCACTAAAACCAAAGCGACTCAATACCTTTTCCACATAATGGGATTGTAACAAAGTTACCCCACCATCAGCTTCTCTAACAAGCTTGATGTTTAGAATGACATCAGCTTCTCCCAAATCTTTCATCTCGAAATTGCTCGATAGAAGACTTTTAACTTCCTCAATCACATTGAGATTGATCCAAAGATCAAGATGTCATCAACATAAAGGCACAGCATAACAGACTCACCCCCACCATACTGATAGTATACACACGTGTCAGATTCATTTACAACAAAGCCAGCTGCTATAAGAGTATTATTAAACTTTTCATGCCATTGCTTAGGTGCTTGTTTTAGGCCATACAATGATTTTATCAACTTGCACACCTTGTTCTCTTGACCATCCGCAATAAACCCTTCTAGCTGATCCATATAGATCTCCTCATCCAACTCTCCATTAAGGAAAGCTGTCTTAACATCCATCTGATGAATGATAAGACCATAAGAGGCTGCCACGGCTATTAATGTGCGAATTGTAGTCAATCGAGCCACTGGTGAGTAGGTATCAAAGAAATCTTCACCCTCCTTTTGGGTATATCCTTTGGCCACAAGCCTTGCCTTGTACCTCTCGATTGTACCATCAGGCCTAAGCTTTTTCTTGAAGATCTATTTGCAACCTATAGGTTGACAACCATAAGGACGGTCAACGACCTCCCAAGTTCCATTAGACATAATAGATTCCATCTCACTCCTTACTGCTTCCTTCCATAAGTCAGCATCAGGAGAGGAATATGCCTCACTAATG
Organism: Zea mays; assembly: GCF_902167145.1. Lineage (NCBI taxonomy): Eukaryota > Viridiplantae > Streptophyta > Magnoliopsida > Poales > Poaceae > Zea > Zea mays. The sequence continues at coordinate 91,805,848 of NC_050105.1, forward strand.
GTAGTTGGTGTGTCTTCCACAAGGTACACTATAAAGTCATTACCAAAGGATTTTACAACCCTCTGTCTCTTGCTCTTTCGAGTGACTATTGTGTCATCCTCCTCAGGGATGTGCACGTGAGAATCCTCAGCATGATCTATAGGAATCGACAGTTCGTGTTCATGGGGAATTATAGTCTCATGACTTGTATCACTAGGTGTATTCTTCATGGGAAACTCATTCTCAAAAAATGCTGCGTCTCTTGATTCCATGATAGTATCAACATACATATCAGGCACATCAGATTTTATAATTAAGAACCTATACCCAGTGCTGTGAAAAGAGTACCCAAGGAATACACAATCAATAGTTTTAGGCCCAAGTTTACGCTTTTTGTTGATTGGCACATTCACTTTAGCCAAGCAACCCCAAGTGCGCAAATATGAGAGATTTAATCTTCTCTTTTCTCATTTCTCGAATGGTGTGATCTCTTTGTTCTTTATTGGAACTCTATTCAGGACATGACATGCTGTCAAAATCGCCTCACCCCACCATGCCTTGGATAATCCCGCTGTACTCAACATGGCATTCACCAAATCTGTTAGAGTGCGGTTTTTCCTTTCAGCAATCCCATTGGATTGTGGTGGGAATGGCGGTGTCCTCTCATGAATAATACCATTGTTGGGGACTTGTTCTCAAGTGCTATGAGTTAAGAACAAGGCAACACAGAGAATGTTAAACGATAAAATCCTTCGTCCTTTGAAGCATTATTTCCCTTAGGATATAACGATCTTCAGACGAAGGTCATGAAGGACGAACCTTCATCATCACAGTATACATTAATGAAAGACGAAGCATATGAAACATAAAAGATAGCATGAATAATCATATAACATCATCAATTTAGCTTTTTTATATCATCATAGAAAAATAGAGACAATATCGAATTACAAATGTACCTTCGGCTTGGAAGGAGATGAAAATACAAATGTGACGCAAAAGCAAATGCCAAGTCAGCGTGAACAGTACGGGAGTACTGTTCATCTATTTATAGACGTGGGACGCAACCCATGTAAAATTACATTCATGTCCACTACATTTGCTAATGACTTATGAGGATCTGTCAAAGCCTAAGTAGTCTTTTCATCTTTAAGTCGGTTCCCCTTTCTGCCACTATGCCGAAGCTCCCCTGCGCATAGCTTCGGCTATGCACCATCCCTCGTACGGCTTGATGATCAGCCCGTCCTTCATCTCAATCTTCCTTCGTCTAGCTTAAGCTTCGTCCTGATCGTACTTCATGTTCACAATCTGGGTCCGAAGATATCTGTTCATACATTTCACTTGGAAGATATTGTCAAATCATGTTTTTGAGGACCTTCGGAGGACGAAGGCCCCCAACAGTAGCCCCTCGCAATATTAATTTATTAATGATAAATTTAGATTGCGATATGGACGAAGGCCTTAAGCCGAAGGTCCGAAAAAACACCTTCCCTTTGCTAGAATAGCAACATTCACTGACAAGTGGGTCTTTCAACTTTCAACGCACTGGGCATATAAATAAGATCATACCACAAACTCATTTTGGTACGCACACTTGCCATCTGCCCCTGCTTACTCAATTTTATCTCTTGCGCGCAAAAATTTACTGAGCTTTTAGTTTTGAAGCTTCGGCATTGAAAACAGTTTTTAGCATTTCCGAAGATGTCTGAAGACAAAAAGGCCGGTCCTGAGATGAAGCTGAGTCTCTCTGAAGAGAAGAACCTGGGGTTCCTTATAGCGATGGCGGAGACCAATACGGAAAAAATTACCAAGGAGATACTGGAAGGCTTGTCTGAAGATACTGGTGACAGCGACAGTTATGATGTAGAAAGCGGTGGGGAAGAGTCCGAAGATCGGCCATGGCGGCCAAGTCACGCGGTTTTCGGGAAAACCACCATTAAGCAGAGTCATATTGATAATATGAGGGGCCGATATTTTCAAGATATATCTATTGTGAGAGCTGATGCTGGAGAAAAAACTTCTCCCACCCCCGAAGAAGATGAAGTCGTAATCTTCCGAAGCTTTCTCAAGGCTGGGCTTCGATTCCCCCTGAGCAACTTTGTTGTTGAAGTTCTGAAAACATTTCAAATCTACCTTCATCAAATTACTCCCGAAGCTATCATAAGAATGGGGATGTTTGTCTGGGCTGCGAGAAGCCAAGGTTTAGAACCAAATGCCAAAAGCTTTTGCAACATTCATGAGTTGTTATATGAGACGAAGCCCTGGGGGAAAGAACAATATCACAACAACTTTGGGTGTTATAGCTTCGTTGCCCGCTCCGGGTCAAGCTGCCCTGTGCCGACCTTTCGGAAGAGATGGCCCGGAGCCTGGATGACTGAATGGTTCTATGTAAAAAATGACCTAACAACGCAGGAAGACGTCAAGAGTATCATTATGCGCCCCATCTGGCAACGTTTCGGACTTCGAAGGCCGAAGGTTGAAATGGATGAAGCAGCCGAGGAATGCCAAAGAGCCTTCGGCGTAGTCTGCTCTTTTATTGGGACAAGGGACTTGATTCAAGAACATATTGCCTTCAGGGTGTGGCCACTTGCAGGAAAGTGGGAAATGCCGAAGGAGACCATCAAAGAGTCCGACGAAGGCGGACTGGTCAGACTAAAATACACATTCAAGTACGGGGATAAATTTGTTGAACCTGATGACGACTGGTTGAAAAGCATTGAAACATTAAGTGACGAACTGCTTGGGGCATATTCGAAGGCCGAGAACACTGCATTATCAGCAGCCTTCGGAGGCCGAAAGAAGAAAAGACTCAACCGGGTATTTGACACAGTCGGGTTTGTCTACCCTGACTATCACTATCCGGTGTTGGGTCGCAAAAGAAAGAATACTTCTTCTGCAACAGAAACTACCACAAGTGCCACTAATGAGCCAGCGCCGCAAAGGAAAAAGATGAAGGTGCTCACCCACCGAGCGCGCTTTATTGAGCCGGCCACAGTGCCAGAATTCATTGGTGAAGTTTCCTTGGCCTCTGAAACTACAGAACCAGCTCCAGTGCCGAAGATAGAAGAGAAATCTGAAGCGCCTTTAGCAGAGAAGGCGGAAAAATCGAGAATTGAAGGACAAAAAGTATTGGAAATCTTAAGTCCTTCAGCGAATGCTGAAACAGGAAAAATCCAAAAGGGCCCATTGATGACCCCAAAAAGAAAAAGAATGGTGAACGTACTAGATGTCTTGGAGACAATTATGTCTTCAAGCACAACTCCAAAGAAGACTGTCGAACTTGCTGAAGCGTCTACCGAAACTTCGAAGCAACACGCTGAAGCTGAAGCTAAAGCTGAAGCCGGGCCTTCAGAGCCCACCAAGGAACAATCTTTGGAAACCGAAAAAACATCAGAACCAGTTTTGGTTGAGAAGATTGACACTGCCGTCCCCGAAGCTCCTGCCAGCACATGCGATTATATCATACGACATGCTTCGGGGAAAAAATTATCTGAAGAAGAGACTTATGAAGCCAATCACTATGCCAGAGAGTTAAAATATCCAAAGGGAGCAGTGGTGTTCAATGGGACAAATGAGGATGACTTCCTATACTGCCTCCCTGATAACAAAGAATTATCTGTTTGCCGAGAGATAGCTAGAAGTATGGGGTTCCCGAAGCTCGAAGCTGGATTATGTGCTATGACGAAGGAGGATCTCGCGGACAGTCTTGCGTATAACAGCCTAAAGGTATGGGAATTAGTCGTTTTGAAAAAATTTTACAATACGTAATTCATTCTTTTATTCTTATACCAAGTCTTTACATATAGGGCTTAATCCTAAGCAACGCATTAAGAGCACAAAAGAGTGCCGAAGATGAGAGCTATGAAATTGCGTTCAACAACCTTCGGTCAGAAGTTATTAAACTGAGAAACGAAGCTCTGGAAAAGGATAAAATTTTGCTTACATTGGTAGACAAGGTTAAAAAGGACGAAGCTGCCTCAAAGATCCAGGCCGAAGCCCAAAAACGTGAGATTAAAGATCTTCAGAAACAGCTAGCTAGAGCTAAAGAGGAACGTGTGCTTGAAGAAACAAAACGAGAGCTTAGTGATCAGTTGGTTAATCATTTAGAGTTAAGTACTCAGGAGCTTCGTGCATCCCAGAGGAAATGCTATGTTAAATCTATAGAATGCGTCAAAAAGATAAAATCCAGCTTCGCCAGCGTTGGCGCATTTTCTAGTGAAGAAAGTTTCTCTAGAGGCAATCCCGAAGATCCATTGGAATGGATTAGTCATGAAGCAGAAGCTTTCGAGGAAATCCTGAGCAGCCGCGGTGATATCTGCGCATTTTCGGGCGCTAGAGGAGTTGCTACTATTCTAGAGAAGAAAGGTTGTGATCATATTAAGCTGCTTGCGCAATCCGAAGCCACTTTATCCGCTGAAGATATTAAAGACCCCTCGACCGAAGCTAGCCAAGTTGGTGGAAAATTTTTCACCGACGTCTGGGATAATGGTGGCCGAGAAATGGCAGGAGAAATTATTCAAAGAAGTGAAAAGGGCATTCACGATGCTAGAGAAGTGGCTAAGGCTGCTGAAAAGAGCGCAGAGCCCGAAGGTCACTTAGGTATTAATTAATAGTTTGTATCGTGTTGTAATTTTTATTTCAAACTTTGTTCGCGGTTTGTAATAGTAATGCAAAAATATTTTCTTCCCTCAGAACCTGCTGGATCGTTTGTTAACCTTCACACAAAAGGGGATGACGAAATTAAACAAATGGCCGAAACTATCGTGGATAAAGTTGTTGAACAACTTCTAAATGAGGCTGCCGAAGTAGTATTAAGAGAAGACTAGGTGTTATTAGGAAAAACAGTTGAAGTGTGATTTATGTAATATTTGGTACATTTAAATGTAATATACAGGTCTCTGTTCATTATTCAATTCTTTACGATGCATGAAACTTTACATACGTACCGCTTTTGAGCCTTCGGCGAAAAAACACCTTCCCTTCTTTTCATGCTTCGTGAAGAAAAATTTTTATGTATCACAACAATGTCCATAGTGCTCAGATGAAGAATATCCAAGCTTCGTGAAAACATTCTCCGAAGCTATACTCCGAAGATGAAGATTGTGTCTCCTTGTGACTTAACACGATTTTCACTCTTTCAAAGCATACTTCCGAAGATCAATATTGTGTCCCCTTCTTGTGCCATATGCAACATGATGTATGATGCTTATGCTATGCAAAATGATGTGATGATGTTATGTTACGTAGATGACATTTGTTCCGAAAGATACACACATATCCCCACACAATATTTTTGTATCAGCGCTGATTCTTCGCTGTAAGCTCTGCATTCCCTTAGGAACGTCTTTGGAGCTTCTTCGCCTTTTACTTAGGCGGTATAAGCTCTGCATTCCCTTAGGAACGTCTTTGGAGCTTCTTCGCCTTTTACTTAGGCGGTATCAGCGTTGACTTTTCGCTGTATGCTCTGCATTCCCTTAGGAACGTCTTTGGAGCAAAAACTTACACTGCGCTCCCTTTGGAACGGCTTTTTGTAACTTCAGCAACTTACTCTGCGTTCCTTAGAACGACTTTTTGTTACTTCGAAGGATTTTTAATAATTCGAAGATCCTCCGCAAACTTTCAAGCTTCAGCAACTTAAGCCTTCGGAGAAAATAGATTTCCCTTATGACCAACCACAAAACCATTACATGAAAATCGAAATGTTCTTTATTATACAGAAAATAGAACTAAATGGAAAAGACTGCTATCAAGGTAGGATACTTGTTAATAAATGTGCTTTGACTCCGGCACGGTGCTGTTGACTGTACGAGCTTCGGACTGCTCTCTGAAGTCCCTTTGGTGTGGAGCATATTGGCTCCCTTCTGGCTGTTGGCCTTGTTGCAGCGGTGGTGGAGGTGGAGGTTGTTGCCAGGAAGCTTGAGGTTGACTTGCCGAAGCAACAGAAATTGCAGGGTGGTTACCTACGTATTCTGGGATGTAAGGCACATGGCACGAAGCAGTATGCATGACCTGCTTCGGCTGAGCTTGTTGTGCTGCAGCTTCGGCTATCTCCTTTTGCTTTTGGATGGTAACATGGCACATCCTGGTGGTATGGCCCTTATTTTCACCGCAAAACAAGCAAAATATTCTCCTTGGTTGATCTCCAAATCTTCTGCCAAAGCCCCTGGCGCCTCTTCCTCTTGGAGCTGGTGGCCGGAAGAAGCTTTGTTGTTGCCCCGAAGCCTGTGAGGAGGGCTGCGGCCTGTGCTGCTGATTCCCCTTATCATCATTTTGAGTAGAGTTATGGATGGACCTGACATGCCTCGGATAAAATCTTCCTCCGAAGCCCCTGGTCAACTCAGAAAATCTGAAAGCCTCCTCCCTTCTTTGGCGAAAATCATTGTCGGCACGAATGTACTCGTCCATCTTTTGGAGCAGCTTCTCCAGAGTCTGAGGGGGCTTCCTAGCAAAATATTGAGCTACAGGTCCAGGACGAAGCCCCTTGATCATGGCCTCGATGACAATTTCATTGGGCACCGTTGGTGCCTGCGCCCTCAAACGCAAGAACCTTCTGACATACGCCTGAAGGTATTCTTCATGATCCTGAGTGCACTGGAACAAGGCTTGAGCAGTGACCGGCTTCGTCTGAAACCCTTGAAAGCTGGTTAACAACATATCCTTCAGCTTCTGCCATGAAGTGATTGTTCCTGGTCGAAGAGAGGAATACCAGGTCTGAGCAACACTCCTGACAGCCATAACAAAAGATTTTGCCATGACTGCAGCATTGCCACCATACGAAGACACTGTTGCTTCGTAGCTCATCAAGAACTGCTTCGGGTCTGAATGGCCGTCAAAGATGGGAAGTTGGGGTGGCTTATAGGACGGGGGCCAGGGTGTAGCCTGCAGTTCGGCGGACAGAGGAGAAGCATCATCGAAAACAAAATTTCCCTGATGGAAATTGTCATACCAGTCATCTTCGTTGACGAAGCCCTCCTGATGAAGGTCTTTCTGCTGAGGCCTTCGGTTCTGCTCATCGTGAGAAAGATGGCGAACTTCCTCAGAGGCTTCGTCTATCTGCCTTTGCAACTCAGCTAGTCGGGCCATCTTCTCCTTCTTCCTCTGCACCTGTTGATGTAGCATCTCCATATCCCTGATTTCTTGGTCTAGCTCATCCTCCTGAAGCGTCGGGCTGACGGCCTTCCTCTTCTGGCTTCGGGCCTCCCGAAGAGAGACAGTTTCCTGGTTAGGGTCCAGCGGTTGCAGAGCTGCAGCCCCAGTCGCTGAAGCTTTCTTCGGTGCCATAGCGAGGGTCTATGGCTTCCGAAGGTGTTCAAAAAACTCGAAGTGGAAGTGAGTTCACCGGAGGTGGGCGCCAATGTTGGGGACTTGTTCTCAAGTGCTATGAGTTAAGAACAAGGCAACACAGAGAATGTTAAACGATAAAATCCTTCGTCCTTTGAAGCATTATTTCCCTTAGGATATAACGATCTTCAGACGAAGGTCATGAAGGACGAACCTTCATCATCACAGTATACATTAATGAAAGACGAAGCATATGAAACATAAAAGATAGCATGAATAATCATATAACATCATCAATTTAGCTTTTTATATCATCATAGAAAAATAGAGACAATATCGAATTACAAATGTACCTTCGGCTTGGAAGGAGATGAAAATACAAATGTGACGCAAAAGCAAATGCCAAGTCAGCGTGAACAGTACGGGAGTACTGTTCATCTATTTATAGACGTGGGACACAGCCCATGTAAAATTACATTCATGTCCACTACATTTGCTAATGACTTATGAGGATCTGTCAAAGCCTAAGTAGTCTTTTCATCTTTAAGTCGGTTCCCCTTTCTGCCACTATGCCGAAGCTCCCCTGCGCATAGCTTCGGCTATGCACCATCCCTCGTACGGCTTGATGATCAGCCCGTCCTTCATCTCAATCTTCCTTCGTCTAGCTTAAGCTTCGTCCTGATCGTACTTCATGTTCACAATCTGGGTCCGAAGATATCTGTTCATACATTTCACTTGGAAGATATTGTCAAATCATGTTTTTGAGGACCTTCGGAGGACGAAGGCCCCCAACAACCATGTTCCACGCAGAACTCATCGAACACATTAGAGAAATATTCTCCACCTCGATCGGACCTTAAACGTTTTATTTTCCTCTCAAGTTGGTTCTCAACTTCAGCTTTATAGGCCTTAAAATAATTGAACGCTTCATCTTTTGTTTTTAAGAGATACACATAGCAAAATCTAGTGGAGTCATCTATAAAAGTGAGAAAGTATCTTTTATCACCTTTGGTCAAAATTCCATTAATCTCGCACAGATCAGAATGAACAAGTTCTAGAGGTGCCAAACTCCTCGCCTCAGCAGCCTTGTGAGGCTTGCGGGGTTGTTTTGATTCAACACACACATGGCACTTAGACTTTTTGACCAAGTTAAATTTAGGAATTAAGTTTATATTTGCTAGCCGCATAAGACAGCCAAATCTTGCATGACAAAAACGTGAATGCCATAAATCTGACTCATCAGAAAAATGAACAGAATTCACCAGTTTATTACACACATCATGCAGTGATAAGCGGAACAAGCCTCCGCAGTCATATCCTTTACCAACAAAAGTACCATGATTCGACACAACACATTTATTAGACTCAAGAACAACTTTATATCCATCTCGACATAGCATCGAAGCACTAACGAGATTCTTCTTGATAGAGTGCACATGCTGCACGCTCTTCAATGGCACTGTCTTTCCCGAAGTAAACTTCAGAATGACCGTACCAACACCAAGAACATGAGCATGCGACCCATTTCCCATTAACAAGGCGCCAGACCTCCCGACCTGGTAGGAGGAGAACATAGAGGCATCAGCACACACATGAATATTTGCACCACTGTCCATCCACCACTCAGGTGAATTACAAACTGAGAGAACAAATGGTAAAGAATTACCATACCCAGATGTTCCATCTCCAGTTTCAGTGGTTACAACATTAGCTGATTTCTTGTCCTGTGTGAACTTGCGATCAGGGCACTCTCTAGCCCAATGTTGATCACTTCCATAGACAAAGCATCCTCCCTTTCCCTTGTTATTGTTGTTCTTCTTTTTAAACTGTGCTGTTTGAACAGGTTTATTCGCGTTCTCTGGTTTGTTCTGGTTTTTCTTCTTGTTAAACTTGTGGAAGTTTCTCTTCTGCACCACATTAGCAGTAGAGGTCTCCACACCTTTTCCATTGTCCTTTGTTCTAGCTCTTTCCTCAACATCAAGAGTACCAATGAGCTCTTCCACATTGAACTCTTGTCTCTTATGTTTGAGAGAGGTAGCAAAGTCCTTCCAAGAAGGTGGTAACTTGGCGATTATACCGCCAGCCACAAACTTGTCAGGCAAAGGACAAGGAAAAAGTTCGAGTTCCTTAGCTAGTGCCTGAAACTCATGAGCCTGTTCCACTACAGATCGGTTCTCAACCATCTTGTAGTCATACAGCTGCTCCATGAGGTACAGCTCGCTACCAGCGTCAGTTACTCCAAACTTTCCGACAAGTGCATCCCACAGCTCTTTCCCTGTGGGAAGGATGATATAGCTTTTCTGGAATTTTGTATCCAGTGCACTAATTACTGCTCCTCGAAAGAGGTTGTCTTCAGCCTTAAACTTAGCCTCATCCTCAGGAGGTAAGTTGGTAGGCTTGCCCTCAGCGGCATGAAAACAAGACATTGCAGTTAGCCACAATTCCATCTTAGCTTTCCATATCAAGAAGTTTTTACCATCAAAAGGATCAGGCTTTAGCACAGCAGCAAAACCTCTGACAGAAAAATGCCTAACATTAGATTTTTGGATTGTTAGAAATATAGACATTTTCCGTATCATTTTAATTCCATAAATTAATATTATGATGATGACATATAAAAGATAATTAATCATGACATCAAATATATCCATAACAATATGGATCATGAGAACATAAAGCATATGAATTATATAAATCATATAAATACGATAAACATGTAAACTGACTGAACAATTGAAAATAAACAGATAGAAACATAAACAACATGACTGTAAAAGTAAAACAGACAGATCTATCATATTATAATAAGATAGAACAGATAAGATAAAATCATTCCTACATATGAAATAACATAGATGAATATATGAAACATATATAATCTCCAGAACGCAAAACAGTAAGTAAATAAACTGATCATACCCTCCCATGCGCTCTAATGATCCAGATCCTTGGCCAGCTTCTTTTGTCATGTTGGAGATGTTTTGGGTAGTCGGCCAGTCGCGTAGACGCTCCCCAAAAACCTAATTGCCGATCCCCCGTGCAAGGTCTCGAACGGCACCGGCTTCGGAGGCACCTGCCCTCTCGCTTCTCTGTGCGCGCAGAGTCACGAGATGGAAATACCCTCACTCGGCGGCTGGATTGTGATTTTGAAAGTATTTTCTTGCGTGTACCGAGTGACAGGGGTGCTCCTCTATTTAACCTCTCGTAGAGGGAAGCTGAAGGAGAAAGGTCTCGCCGAGTCACGCCAAGAGTCGGTCAGCTCTCGCCGAGTCACGCCATGAGTCGGTCAGCTGAAGGAGAAGGGTCACTCGGCTGACGAAGAGACAGGCAACTGAAAGGTTAACGCGGTTAGTGAGTGCTAAAAATTAACACAACCACACCACGCCCGCCTCGCCTCGCCACTCCCGGCCTGCCTGCCACGCCACGCCACGCCCGGCGGCGGCGGCGGCGGTGGTGCGCGCGCGCGTGTGGCACGCCCTTGTCCATTTCTTGACTTCTCAAGTTAAGTGGAATAAATCCCACCATATAAGTCAAGCCAAAAGACCCTTGGACTTCCAATGTGGTACTATTGGTATTCTCCACTATTACACACCTAGAGTTTATTCAATAAATGGGCTAAGCCCATAAAAAATCCAACAGTTTGTTTGTTTGGCTTTAATCTGTACCAGTTTATAATGATTTTACAATATTTTATCTCTATAGATCGTAGCTGTGTTTTTAATATGAAGTGAACAGCCCCTAAGCTAACCTTGAGTTTGATGGTAGGTTGTTTTACCTTTTGTCCCAAATCAAACTTATCTAGTTATGATCAAGTTCATGTAAAAATACATAAACATCTATTAATGCACTTTTATAGACTTAATAAAACTCTATAGATTCAGCCAAGGACAAAGCCAAAACAATTTATAATAACAATCGGAGCAAGTCAGTATCATCCGTGATCGAGTTTCTTGGTACTAAATCCTAGGAGGCAGAGATACAACAATGCTAACAAGCCTACAAGAATTACAATCTCAAGAGTGTATTGTTTACCCTGCTTTCCTTGTAGAAAGCGTCATGTTTACTGGAGATCGCGATTTAGAGGGTGTTTGTTTGAGATTATAATCTATCCAGATTATATAATCTAACAACTTTTGAACTAAGAGTTAGTTCAAAAATTGTTGGATTATATAATCTAGGTGGATTATAATCCCAAACAAACACCCCTTTAGCCTAGCTTTGACAACTTATTTATTCTCATTACCTATATTTAAACTTCACCCTATAAACAATATAGTCTATAATGTAAAATAGTGCAAAACAATACATGTTTTTGACACGGCCTTATGAACCTACCATTAACTCCCTCTACCAAAATCAATAAAATGAAATGGGGAAACACTGGAAATGCACCCGCAGGGGCATAGACGCCGCAGAAGATCCCTGCCCCCCTGACCACAACCATTTCGAGTATCGAGAGACGAGACCGTTACACCACCCCCGCCTTCGGAGCGGACGAACCAGCGAACCGCGCGCCCCCGCCCATCTCTCTCTCTCTCCCTCCTCCTCCCCCCACCGAATCCGTCCACCGAATCCCCTCACACTCCCATGGATCGCTTGGCGCGGCCGGCGAGCCCGGGCGGCGGCGGGCTGGGCTACGCGTCGCGGCGGGGCCTCTACGCGCAGGCTTCGTCGCATCACCTGGCCGGCGGCAGCGCGCAGACGTCGCCCGGCGGATCCCCGAAGGAGCTGTCCCCAGTCCACCGCCACGCGCGGGCGGGATCCCTCGGCGGCGCTGGGGCGGCCTCCACCGCAGGCCGCCGCGCGGGGGTCGGCGCCGGGGCCGGCGCTCGCGCGCAGAACAGCGCCGCTCGCGCCGCCGCGCAGCGCCTCGCTCGGGTCATGGGCGGCGCGGGCGGGGACGCCGGAAGCGGGAGCGACGACGACGACGACTACGAGCTATCTGGTCCACCCATCGAGCTCTCCAACACCCCGCGCCGCACCTCCACCCGATCCCCTTCCCCCTCGGTAACCATCGACAATTCGACCCCCGGTTCCCTTTTGCTCCTAGATGTTTGTGCCATCTCGACGCCACCTTTGCGTGTCCATGCGGTGGCATTTGGCTCTTCATGTGATATATATTACGTACATTTTAGGTAGGCCGTCACCTTGCGGATCAGACGCAGGTGGGCCGGCCGCCGTCGCTGACCAACCGTTACACGGCTGGGAAGTCGGTCCCCATGATCCCGTCGATCAAGCGGCCGGCCACCAGTGGGCCGGGGGCTGGAGCTGGTTCAGAGTCGCCCATGCCGAACCGAAGGGAGCAGAGGTAAGGACTGTCCTGCAGCTCCTGCTCTCAAGTTTTTAATTATTGCTGTCCATATGAAAGCTGTGTGTCGTTATATTAAGGATAGTAGAAGGGATCTAAAAAGACCCATATACAAACCTTTGCAACTTTTTTCCGAATGCATAGGAAATCTGTGTATCCTTATATTAAGGATAGTAGAAGGGACCTAAGAAGACCCATACAAACCTTTGCAACTGACATGCCACATTACTGAATAACACTCATTGATTGAATTACACTTGACTTAAGATAATTTTTTAGAAAATTTAGTCGTGGTTAACTTTTTGGTGTTCCTTTCAGAATTATTCTATCTATCAGTATTATTTATGTAAATATTTGTTTTTTATATTTAAAAGAATATTTTGATACCTGCTGCCTTTGCATTCTTGGTTCTCAATGATCACTTGGTAAGTAATATAGGCTACATCATTCTTAGGAGATCAGTTGATCTTGGAAGTTCATTGAGAGCTCGTCGTACATCTTCTTCACTTAATGATGAGGTAATTTCTTTCATGAATGTAAGTTTCATATAAAATATTAATGCTACGATATGTGTAACATTCTGTTTACTGCTTGTGGGGTTAACCTTCAACATGAGTTATCTCTCCTCCATGCTAACATTCTTGTCTAACCAATGCTGTGGACACTGTCAAAGCAGCTGTCAATCATTTACCTAATTAGTTTTTTTCTCTGAACCCTGAGTGTCGCTGTGATTCTTAATTTCTTATGTCCATGCTTTGCAGATTAACACACTTCAAGTGGAAAATGAAAGCATGTATGACAAAGTGAGATGTCATGATTCTATTTTCTTTTATAGTTAAACATGTTGGAAGCAATCAACCTTGTTTTTATCTTACCTGCATCTTCCCAGCTTCAGCTTGCAGAAGAAAGGTTTGATGATGGAGATGCCAAATCCATGCACATGGAGAGAGAGGTCTTTTCTGTGCTAAAATGCTGATTAAATCTTTGCTTCTGATATTACTTGATTGAATCATATTGTCCTTTTTAAGTTTTTAACTCAAAGATTGGGTGTATGATTTATTTGGATTCTACGCGAAATTTTTTCATGTTTTTCATTTATCATATTTCTTTCTGAACTTCAGGATTCTGATGCTGGCGATGCAGCAGAAACAGAGCCAATTTTGATTAACAGGTATGCCAGTTAATAAAAAGATGCTACTTATTGTTTATGCCTGCTTCATATTTTAAACCGTATTTCAATTTGGCTCTCAGGAAAGATGCAGCGCTAGAACAAAGAAAGGTATGTTTCCATAGAAAGCTTCTCCTGCTCAAAGTTTTGAGGGAACACTAGAGAGAGAAGTTTGCTTTTGTTTGAATCACTTTAGATTATTACTATGTGCACTATATTGTTATTTCTTATTTATGATCAATTTTTGTGCACTAGTTTTGTTTGAGCTTGATGCCTGTTTTGCTCTTAGATTGCTATGAGAATTGCTTCGCGAAGGTCCAGCAGTGCAAGCTGTAATGAGATTGCAACCCTTAAGTCAGAAGCAAAGGTGTTTTTTTTTCCTTCAATCTGGTTATTCATGGCTGAATGTATTTTCCAGAGTCATCTTTTGTAATCATGCGAAAGGGACTCTAGCCAAGATGGTTAGGTGGTCTGAGTAGCACTCATTAGGTACTGAGTTCGAATCCCAGTAGAAACGAATTTCAGGCTGAGATTAAAAAAGGTCACTCGTTGGTTCCCCTGATTGTATGCACATGAGATGGACCGACCTATGGAGGACGAATCCTCGTGTAGAGGCTGGGAGGGCTCAAAGCACGAGTAAAGATCCGGTCTATAGAGGGCGGACCCTCATGTTGCACGGGGGACCAACTTTCGTGACCTTTCTCGGTCGGGGCTCCGATTGAGCTTATTTTTAATATAATACCCTGGGGGCGGTCTTTCCCCTACCGGTCGAGTTTTTTTTATCTTTTGTAATCATAAACTTTTATTTACACTTTGTGATAGGTTACTACTAATGTGGTTACATCTCTATCTCGGAGAGTGAAAAGTGCTAGATCAGAATTGAGATCTCTTCAGGCAACAGCTAACAGAATGATCCTGTCACAGGAAGAGCTGGTATGTACGTCGGTTACATAATCACAATATGAGGACTTCTTGTCTGTGTCTTATCATTGTAATTATTCATGAAATTCCTTAATCAGGAGGAGGTTGTGCTAAAGAGATGTTGGCTGGCCCGCTACTGGACATTATGTTCTAAACTTGGTATCAAGATCACTTTTGCACTGTTTATACTCCTTTACTACTAGGGAGTATTCCCAGTGCCTAAATAATGTCTCAAATATTCCCCTTAGGGATACATTCTGATATTGCAACCTTAGGATCATGGGCTAGGATGCATTCTGATATTGCAACCTTTCTGTTTCAATGTTTTAATAATGTCCAGTTACAAATTACAATAATGTCTAGTTTGGCTAATGGTGACTTTTCCCCTTAGGGATACATTCTGATATTGCTGAAGAAAAAAAAGAATACTGGTCCTCATTTGCACCGCTTGCGCTTGAAGCAGTCCTATCAATTGGGCAAAAGGCAAGAGATGGAACTTTATCAGGTGTCAGAAGCTATCTTTAATTCTTGTTTTGATATTTTACCTCTGAAGCTGCTGACACAAGAATAATACTCCTATGTTTCACTTACTATGCAAGTACTTCATTATCTATATTGGATAAACATGGAATGAGACCCAGATTCCCCACAGGTCATGACACAATTTGACAAGTAACAATTGAAAAACCTTCAGCAGTATACTTTTTTTTCATAGAGTGATTTGATTGTGACAAAATGAAACAACGTGGCCACTTTCTACATGCTAGAAATTTGGAAACAATGTCAATTGAGTTGTTCAGATTTGACTCTATTCTCATTTTCTGGCTGCAAAATAGGATTTTATTTGCACTACGTATTTTGTACCGTGCAGTGTAAAAGGAGTCTTTTTTTTAACGACCGGCACTAGTTGTGCCAATTTCTATTAATAGAGAAGAAGGTTACGAAGTCCCATGGAGGAGGCAAACAAAATTACAAAAGTTAGTACAGTAGAAGTAGTCTTTTGTGATGTGTTTGTGTACTAAAAAAATCTCATCTGAAGGGTTAAAGTTAGTAGTTTTACTGATTTTAAAATAGTATCTGATGATGAAGGATTACTAAGTGTATCAGATTTCATGCACGGCCTCAAGCACATAGCCCCGTTCTTTTCTCATAGTTTATGTGGTGACAGATAATGCTGACATGGAGAGCAGAAGCAAAATGTCTGATGTAAATGATATATCTACCGATGGCAATATTGAGACCATGCTTTCAGTTGAGAAAGGGTTGCGTGAATTGGCTTCACTCAAGGTTTTTCTCAAACTTGAATTGTGACCTATATGCTACTTCAAAGTTTCAATTGCATGTCAGCATGATCAATTTAACTCGGATACAAGTATAAAATTCACTCTGCGTGTATTAATTGATGTCCATGATTTCCTAGAATGTGAAACTTATTGCCTGGCACCTCATACAGTTCTATTCTAGTTAATTGTTCGGAATATTTTGGATTCTGTTGTACCACATCAGGTGATATGGAAAAATGGAATTTCTAACTTCAGAATCCTACTGCTACTAGAGTGGCTTGTCATCACTTTAAAGTATATAGCAAATGCAACATATATGAGATCGAGTTAGCTTTTGCATATTCTCAGGAAAATGGAATTACTATATTTCTGCTTTTATTCACAGTGCAATAATAACAAATTCATATTTCCCTTGAAGGTAGAGGATGCAATCATGCTTACTTTGGCTGAAAATCGGCATGTCAAACCTCTCTCAGGTGGCTTTTCCAAAATGTACTCATTTCTTATACTTTCATCTTAATAATATTTGATGTACAATATTTCCATTGGCCATAACTGGTTTTTTTTTGTTAATGAAGATAAACTCATAAAAGTAATGATATTGATTTCTTTTATTCAATCTCACTATGATGAGAACATAGTAGGGAATTTATCTTAGACTCAATGAGATGATGATAATATTTGCATGTGTACATGTAGCTTAACTTTTTTTTCTCGAACCACGCAGGAGAGTTGTGCATCCTATTACATGTAGCTTAACTTTCACAATGTTGAGCCACTTCCTAGAAATATTATGCATAATTCACATGTAAAAAGTGCTATTGTATGAATTAATGACATTGGATGGATAATCTTTACCTTTTGATAAAAAATGATCTTACATTATAGGCCAAGCTTCTGAGGGTCGGAGCCCTTCCGAGTCATTAGGTTGGTTACTCTGTCAGTATTTTTGTACCCATGACCTTTGAAGAACACTATGACAATTCACTTACCTAATTATGTGTCTGACATATTTTCTTGGTCCTAGAGTTAAGTGCGGAAGAGCGAGAAGATGTACGCTTCAAGCAGGTGACAGACTATGTTATGTTACTCAATTTATTTCACACTTCACTTCAACATAGCCTTTTAGTCCCAAGCAAGTTGGGGTACCAACAAGAAGTCACTAAAAAGAGAAAGAGAGAGAAAGGGGAGGGGGAAAGCTTTTGAGAGCACTAGAAGGGAAAAGGTCTAATTACGGTTCAGGCACGTGGATAGCTTCTTTCGAAGCACTTCTATCCAAACACAACTCCTTTGAGATATTCCATTCCTTCAAGTCCCTGTTGATTGCCTCCTCCCATGTCAAGTTTGGCCGCCCTCTACCTCTCTTCATATTACCGATGCCTCTGCAGGTCTCCGGTGGACATGCCCAAACCATCTCAATTGGTGTTGAATTACCTTTTCTTCAATTGGCGCTACTCCTAACCGATCGCGTATGACATCGTTTCTCACTCGGTCCAATCTTGTGTGCCCACATATCCAATGTAACATACACATCTCTGCGACACTTAGTTGTTGGATATGTCGTCTCTTAGTAGGCCAACGCTCAGCCCTATATAACATAGCAAGCCTAATCGTCGTCCTGTAGAGCTTGCCTTTCAACTTCTGTGGCACTCTCTTGTCACATAGGACTCCCTATGTTTGACGTTATTTCATCCACCCTGTTTTGGTCCTATGGCTAACATCTTCATCAATATCACCATCTCTTTGTAGCATCGATCCTAAATAACGGAAGGTGTCCTTCTTTGGTACTACATGGCCTCCCAAGCTTACATCTCCATCCTCACTAATTGTAGTACCAAAGCCACATCTCATATACTCGGTTTTGGTCCTGCTAATTCTAAATCCTTTTGACTCTAGGGTCTAAAGTCATAACTCTTAACTTTCTATTTACTCCTTCCCGGCATTCATCTACTAGAACTACATCGTCAGCGAAGAGCATACACCAAGAGATATCTCATTTTATATCCCTCGTGACCTCATCTTTCACTAAGGCAAATAGATAAGGGCTCAAAGCTGAACCTTGATGTAGTCCTATGTTAATCGGGAAAACATTTGTATCACCATCAGTTGTTCGAACGCTAGTCACAACCTTGTCATACATGTCCTTGATGAGCGTAACATACTTTGTTGGAACTTTATGCTTATCCAATGCCCACCACATGAGATTCCTAGATATTTTATCATAGGTCTTTTCCAAGTCGACAAAAACCATGTGCAAGTCCTTCTGCTACTTATACCGCTCCATGACCTGTCTTATGAAGAAAATTGCTTCCATGGTTGACCTTCTAGGCATGAATTCAAATTGGTTCATGGTGATATACGTCATTCCTCTCAAGCGATGCTTAATAGCTATATCCCATAGCTTCATAGTGTGGCTCATGAGCTTAGTCCCTCGATAGTTGGTACAACTTTGAATATCTCCTTTGTTCTTGAAGATTGGTACTAATGTACTACTCCACTCATCGGACATCTTGTTTGATTGAAAAATATGGTTAAACAACTTGGTTAGCCAAACGATAGCAATATCCCCAAGGCATTTCCACATCTCTATTGGGATACCATCCGGTCCCATCGCCTTGCCCCGTTTCATCCTCTTTAAAGCTTCTTTGACCTCTGACTCTTGGATCCTGCGTACAAAGAATCTATTTAAATCATCGAAGGTGTCATTCAATTGGGGTGTCCATAGTCTCATTCTCACTATTGAAAACATTGTCAAAATATCTCTGCCACCTCAGTTTGATGTCTTGTCCTTTTACCAAGAGTTGTTCCATCTCATTCTTAATGCATTTAACTTGGTTGAGGTCCCTCGTCTTCCTTTTCTGAATCCTAGCCATCTTATAAACATCCTTCTCCCCTTCCTTTGTACTTAGTCTCCGGTAAATATCATCATAGGCTCGTCCCTTTGCCTCACTCACAACTCGCTTTGTAGTTTTATTTGCCATCTCTTATACCTCTCTATGTTGACCATGCTCCTGTCATGGAACAAGCTCCTGTAACTTTCTTTCTTCTCTTTTTGCCTTTTAAACATCCTCGATCCACCACCAAGTATCTTTAGGTTCACCTCTGCTCCCTTTGGTCACTCCAAACACCTCTGACACCACCTTTCTAATACAAGTTGACATCTTCACCCACATGTTGTTTGCATCTTCTTCGGACCAAGCGTCCTCCACAAAAACTCTTTCCCTAAAAACTTCGGATGTCTCCCCTTTGAGTTTCCACCACTTCGCCCTCGCAATTTTGGCTTGTTTATCCCTATGGGTATGGATCCGAAAATAGAAGTCAGCCACCACAAGATTATGTTACGGCACAACACTCTCTCTAGGTATCACCTTACAATCCAAACATGCTTATTTATCTTCTCTCCTTGTGAGAACGAAGTCGATCTGGCTCGAACGATGTCCACTGCTAAAAGTCACCAAATGAGACTCTCTTTCTGAAGAAAGTGTTGGCTATTATTAGGTTGTAGGCTACAACAAAGTCCAAAAATATCATCTCCTTCTTGATTCGTACTATCATACCTGAAACCTTCATGAGCCAGCTCATAACCTACATTTGTTGAACCTACATGACCATTGAGATCTCCTCCTATAAAAAGCTTCTCATTGGTGGGTACTGCTTTGACCATGCCATATAAGTCTTCCTAGAACTTCCTATTCTCGCTCTCACTGAGGGGCATATGCACTTATAATGTTTATGACTACACCCCCAAAACTAGTTTGACTAGGATAATCCTATCTCTCTGCCTTTTGACATCCACCACTCCATCCTTGAGGCTCTTATCAATCAGGATACCTACTCCAATTTTGTTTGCCACTGTTCCTGAGTACCAAAGCTTGAAACCAGTGTTCTCCACCTCCTTCGCTTTTTGCCCCTTCCATTTTGTCTTCTGGACACATAGGATATTAACACGCCTCCTGCTCGCTGCATCAACTAACTCTTAGCTTACTTGTGAGGGACCCTACGTTTAAACTACATACACGGATCCTAGTCGGCTCAACTAGCTTCCTTACCCCTCGCACCCGTTGAGACAAATGCGAAGACCCTTGCCATTGTTAAATAATACGGAATGAAATACACGAACAAACCCTAAACTTGTTCTATGATGTCATCCAGATCACTAAACTCCTTAATACATTGTCATTGCTATTGTATTTTAGTAAATAATAAAATTACAGCATCACTGGAAGTTAATATATAAGCAGGAACCTAATATTCTAATCTCATGTTAGTGTCCATTATGGCTTAACAAAATTGACTAAGTTAGTAAAGAGAAATGTAAAATAAAATTTATATGAAAACACTTGGGTGCCGTTTGGTTCACATATTTGTAACGTAATGGGTAACTGATAACGTTAATTCATGTTTGTTTTAGTCCATCCATAATCAGATACCACACTAAAATTTAATACCGCCCGATTCAAACTTGTTACCGTCGGTTCTCAAGTATAAATCATTATCATTATCATTTACGTTACATTTGGTGAACCAAACAACACCCTAATGGCTTTGCTTTTCACTAGCTTCATGTGTAGTGTCCTCCTATTTTGACTTTCAATATACACTGCAGGCATGGTTGACCTATTTCTGGAGGCGGGCGAAAAATCACAACATAGAAGAAGATATAGCTGATGAGAAGCTACAGTTTTGGATAGAACAAATCAATTACCCAGTTACTACGAGCGAAGTAGTAGAAGGTAGATTATCTTCATCCATTCGGATATTGAAACATGAACTAACAGTAAAACACCATGATCTTTTCCTTTTCCTCCTGCAAACATGTAAAAAAGTCGAGAGAGGACTCCACGAGCTGAAGAAACTGGGAATCGAGTCTCAGCTGTGGGAGGCGACGAGGAGAGCTCTGGATGATGATTTGAGCAACCACGGGAGTCCAACTGGATCTGAAGCTTAGCAGATGCATAATGTGGAGCGAGGCTCTATTGCCGATTTTGTGCCGTCAGAGGCCCTAGAGCCAGCCAGCCCTCCTAGTCCTTTCCTTTCGCTTGCTTGGTATCTTCATGTAACATATTGAACTTTTCCTCTTTTTTTTTCTTCTTCTTTTGGGTTATCTATTTTTATGCTAGTTTATCCGTGAAAGCAAAAGGGGTTTAAATCGTGGAGGAGTCGTGATGCTCTGCTCTCTCCATCTACAGCAACAAAAATATTATGCATTGCTTGATTTTGCAATGGTGGTGGTCTGGTCTATTTTCTTTTTATTTTAGGAGCGAAATGCAATGGTACCCAATTTTATAGAATGACCAGATCAAGATACCACGCAAAAAGATAAATGCCGCTCATTTCTTCCTCCCTCTCGCACCTCCTGATAGTAGGCTGGCCTCGACATCCAAGTCCTTAAGGGCTGAATATATGAATCATTTCCTTAAACACTATATTTACAAAGGGCTGCTAGCTAGCATAGCAGTCCATGCATGCATATATGAATCATTGACTGTATATTTGCCATTGCCATCATCCATCATTAATTGTTGATGAGTACGTACGTACGTATCTAGCAGCCTTGCTGTCCCACAAAAGGCCGGCCGGGGACTCATTCATTCATCGTCTACACTAGCTAGTTGCATCACCTGCTTTCTTTGTCAGTCTGACTTGACTGTGTCGATGGCTTGCGCTAGCTCGTCGATCTTGGCGCCGGTCACCTCCTTCACGACCTTCCCACCCTTGAGGATCTTGAACGTTGGCACAACCTTTATGCCCAGCTCCTTCGCAAGCGGCTGCAACAACAACAACAACAACAGATAAAGAAGAGAAGAGGTAGATCATGCGGCCAATGCAAAGTAATAACTATATATCCTAGCTATGCTAGCTACCTCACCTTGTTGTCCTGGTTGCAGTCGAGCTTCAGGAACACAACATCCAGGTTCTTCTCAGACATCTCCTGGAATTTCGGAGCCATCACTTTGCAAGGCCCGCACCTGCAAATATTGTTAATGAACACACTGCTGTCTCAGATTCTACGTACACAATCATCTAGCTAGTGAGGTGAGATCTATTGTCATTAGAGATCATCACCATAAATTTCTGTTTTTGTTTTTTGGATCAAGGCATGAGAAGCAAACAACTAATAGGTCTGTGCTTGGTTCACCAAACCGATGGTTCATATCTACATAAATTTTATCAACCACACAACATAGAAAATCTTAATTAGTCATGACAATGCATGGTGAAGGTTAATTAATAACAGTGAACCCTTCACGCCTCCATCTATTTTCTGACTGGTATTTTATTACTATACATATTTAGCACTACAATAATAACATGTCCTTTAAAATAAAAAATAAATTTAAATGACTATTTTTTCAATCGAACCATACCATTTCAAGCACCTCTATCGATCACCGAGTCGACATTTGATCTAAACAAATCAAAGTTTTGTGATGTGAGTTCCGTCAGGTCGTCTAATAAGATTGGTTTCTTGGTGTTGTCCTGTTCCACGAAACGTCTCACCGCCATAGGTAAAGATAGAGTAATTAAGCCATATCCTTATCCTAATAATAGAGTAAAAAACACCTGGATTTTAGATTTGTGTCATACCATATCTATTTGTGTGTCTTGATTAGTAGTAAGTAAACTAAAATTCGTTAAAGACCGAATGGAAGAAGAAGAAGAAGATATATATATTGTAGTGTACGCACCATTCGGTGTACATGTCGAGGACGACGACCTTGTCGCCGGCGGCCTCGACGATGGGCCAGAAGGTGTCCTTGTTGACCTCCGTGACCTGCCCGGTGACGGCCTCACATCCCAGACCCACCGTGCTCGTCTCGATCCCGCTGGACCTCACCGGCGCGACTCCCCTCGTCTCGGAGGCCGTCGCCAGCAGCAGGCTCCTCTTCTGGGCCGCGGCCGTCGCCAAGACGGCCGGCCGGCACGTCGTCGTGGAGATTGGCGCCGGCGTGGAGGCCAGCCCGTGGGACGATGAGATTGGTAGGCGCAGGGCCATTGGTCTGGTCTGGTCTGGTATGGTCTGGTCTGGTGGATGGAGGTAGCTGACTAGCTGAGGGTACGGTACTACGGTAGCGGCGGCACTGGCAGGCTGGCGATGATGGAGGGGCAGAGCAAGCAAAGGTGGTGGGCTGTGGCTGTGATTGCTCGCCAGGATTCTCCAAGATAAGCCGCGTGGCGCCAATCACAAACGCGCCATCGTTGCCTGCTAATTTTTGGTTGGGCCGCGGATGACAGGCCCAGAACAAGCCCAAGCTCAGGCACATTTCCCTCTGCTTACGGCGGAACCTAACTTGCAAGCAAGCCGAGGACTTTATAAATCGAGGGACAATAGATTTATGTTTGGTTGGGATTCATGCATGGACTTACTAGGTTATACTGGTTCAGGCTTTCGCCCTAGTCCAGTGTAGTGTTATCAAAATATTGCTTTGAGACGTGTTACAACACGTGTGCTTGTGTGTACAAAGGGAGAGGGACTCCCTTTTATAGTTCAATGGACAGTCTTTACATGAGAGAGTTCTTCAGCTAATGTCTTGTGATGTAGTACGTGGTGGGCCCCTTGGGTCACTCTCAGCCTCTCAGGGCATGCCTCCGTGCGGCATGGTTTCTTCTGATGGTCATGTGATGTCTGTCTCGTCCATCCGACGTGCGAGTCTCTATAGCTTACTCTACGCCTACGGTGCCCGTACCTGATGGGTCCTGCAGAACGTGCTCTTGGTAAGGTTGAGGTTCGTGTTCAGAACAGATTTATCTTCCATCATTGCCATTGTGTCACTGTCCAGCATGCGCGAGTATGCACTAGACATGTTGTCCTGTCCGTATTGTACGTGAGTCGTTACCGTGGAGACTATGTTGTCGTGGCCCCCTTGGTACTGTACGCGTGGCACAAACATGGTTTGGTGATGATGTGTCCTGCTACGGCCGTCGTGGACCAATAACGTCGGCTTGGGTTCCTTCCTTGCGAGTTCGTTTGGCGTGATCTTGGTTGTATGCCACGCCTCGCAGTCTTGCTCAGCGGAGACTTGGTCGTTCACCCCACATCACAGACTTGCTCGGTGGAGACTTTATCGTTCGCCCCGCCTCGCAGTCTTGCTCAGCGGAGACTTGGTCGTTCACCCCGCATCACAGACTTGCTTGGCGGAGACTGCCTCGCAGACTTGCTCATCGAGGATTTGGTTGTACGCCCCGCCTCGCTGTCGTGCTCGGTGAACAGGCTAGAAAGAAGTTTATGGGCCTCGCCATGGGTACCCTATTCCTGGGTACCCGACACGAACCAATCTACTTTATTTACCTTTCTTGCCCTAGGAGTAGATGTAATGTAGCTTTAGTTGTAGCTTTCCACATATCCACACCCACCCCTATTCGACTCTACGTCATCTAGATCCGTCTTGGATGGTCTGCTGACCCTAAGACGACCCTAGGATCTTACCTCTCCTGATGAGCAAGATTTACTTCGTCTACTTCACTCAAGATCTCTTCCTCAAATTGATTACTTAATTTCTAGGTGAGTCTACATCGTCTGGGGACGCCCTGGGTGACCTGCCGACTAGAAGCACCCGAAGATCTCTCCCAAGGGGTGGGGTCTAGGTCCTACGAGGAGAAGAAGATGACCTTGCACCATCACAGACCGTCTGGCCTAGAGCGCGAACCATCTAGATAGCGTGCAGAGAAGACCCGCTCCTGCAGTAGGGTCCTAGACCATCTGGCCCAGAGCCACGTATAGTCCGCGCCACCGTAGCGAGCACCGCTAGGCGACCCGACGACCCGTCACGGACCGCCGCGCCGTTGTAACACCCTGAATTTGGGGCTATAAAATTTCTTTTCTAATATCCACCAAATTCAGGTGTTACTCTCTCAGTTCTTCGCTTTCCTTTCTCTTTTTTTTTCTAAAAATGGAGAATTATTTTGTTTTATATTAGCGTAAACTTAGTGGAATGAGCCCTAGAGGCACTTTGGTTGCTGCATTCATGCCATTGCATGGTGTTTCTGTCATCTGGAGCACCTTTGAAGACATCAAAATCACCTTTGAAGTGCAAGCCTAGAGACCAAGATTGGTGGGGTGATGTTGTCATGCATCAGCAACATATCCTTTTGGGCGCCAATGCCAATGCAATACAGTCTAGTTCCTTTGTACATTCATCCTTATCTATCTTGGGGCCGATATGATTCAAATGCTTACTCTCCTTCATATTTTAGACCACATAACATAGAGTATTCAACTCATAACAATTCTGATTTTGAGAAACAATCATATAACAAAGATCGTTTTATTTCTAAGAATCAGTCTAGAGCTCAAAATAAGAATAGAGTGGTCAAGCAAGTTTATGTAGTGAAGAAGGATAATAGAAAAGCCAAAAGTTTAGATCCAAATTTATGTGTTAAAGAGTGGGGTGAAGTATTATGTACTTTGACTAGTAGTGCCCAAACAATAGAGAAATCAGCTAGCAATAGTCCCGGTATTAAATCTGAACATAAGAAGCCTAATATGCCAAAAAGTTAAGAAAGATGTGTCGCTGTCCAAAATTAATTCACAACCTAGAAGCCCACTCGGATTATCAATTTAACACAACAAGAGGCTAGAAAAAATCGGTGCACAATAGTTGAAGAAGATATGCATGACATGGGTTCCTAATGGGAGTTCTCAAGATCATGGTAAGGATGATGCTTTAGGAAGAGGTGGAGCGAAGGCAAACAAAAGAAGAAAGAAAGTACAAGACGTTTGGGTGAAAGGTTTGCCCCAATTCATCAAAGCTATTGGTCATTGCATCGTCCATATTTTTAAGATATGGAGAGTACATAATCCAACACGTGACTTGTTAAGTCAACATAATCCAAACAAAACATGTATATGGGGAGTACATGTCTCTAGAAATCGTTTTAGGCCCCGTTTGTTTCCTTTCATTTTTAGGAATTAGAATCTTACTATTATAATAGGCTATTTTTTTAGAATATGACATTCCACCACTTTCCAAAGTTATCATATAAGCCTATCTCAAATTCATGGGGTAAGAGATGGAAATTGATTCTTTAGATTTACATGCTATTTTCCGATGTACAATTTATAGCACACTCTTCTATTTGCTTCGTTATAACATGAATGTAGTATATAACTATCTCTATTATATGATTTAAGATAATATATAAATATATTATATATATAAATATAAAAATTTAATTAGTTTTGTCTAAATTATAATTATTAAAATGGAATTTAATTCCAACGAAACAAACAGAGATAATGATATATATAGGCTAGCAACCGTGGCCATAATAATAACAGATGTTTTATAACTTGCTCTATTCATGGCATTGCACAAAATCGCCCCCCTTCTTCCATCCTGCGAGCCCGATCGAGTTTCTTCTCCATTCCGATCGATACACAAGAAGGCAATATACAGATGGCGTACAAGGTGCTGGAGGTGACGCTGATCTCGGCCAAGGACCTGAAGCGGCTGACGCTGTTCACCAAGATGCGCATGTACGTCGTGGCGTCCATCTCCGGCGGCGATTCCCGGGTGCCGACGCACAGGACGTACTGTCAAGAGACGGCTTCAAGTGGTTGAAGAAGCAAACACAAAGGAGGAAGAAGCTACGGTTCACATCACGGGCCGGCGGAATAGAAGGCTAAATACTCGCGTCTCAGGGGCCAAGTGGGTAAACTGAGTAGTCTGTGTCCCTATGGTTGGGCCGTGGGCCTTGTAACAGGATATAAGAACAATCTAGTATAATGAAAAAGGGGAGAAGAATTGTCTGACCAGCCATTCCCTAATTCTGACTCTCTCTCGTCTGCTGCTTCTCTCGACTCGTTCTTCCTCTGCTTTGTCTTTCTCGCCTCCGACGAGTCACCGGACGCTCAGTCTGCTGACAAGTGGTATCAGATACAAGTTCGTTCCTCTGGCGGCACCTTCGTATTATACCCATCGCGCGAAGATGGCAGGCGCACCCGATCCCGACGTAGCAGCGGCATTGGAAGCACAATCCAAGTCCATTGATGTCCAGTCGCGGGCCCTAGCGGCACAGTCGAAGGTTCTCCAACAACTATGCGATCGCCTCGAATCCCAGGACCAGAGGTGGAGCGATTTGGAGCGAATCGTGAACAAGAACGCAACCAACGTCAGCGCCATTCAGGAGAAATTGGGCGAGGGCAGGATGGCTGCGGCGCATGAAGAACTCACTCGAGTATTGGGTGATAGAATCAATGCCCAGATGATGGAGTTGCATGGGTCGCAGATGAATCGCATCGTCGACCTGGCCGCACAAGCTACTACACGCGTAGCTGCTCTGGAAAATGCCACATCAGTGTTCGAATTGTGGAGGCCCAAGGTGGAGAGTTCCATCGATGTTGTGCGGACTTCAGTTGATACAATGCGGTCAGAACTCGCTCGCATCACACAACTGCTGGAAGGAGGAGCTTCAAGCAGTCAAGATGGTCGGCCGAGCATTCTGGGGCCATATGTGCCAGTGGCAGAGCGCCCACCTGTGGCCGCAGTCAACACCAGCAAGCCCAACGGGCACCACGATGCATTGCATCATCGTGAGTATGGAGTTGAGAATGGTCCCATTCCAACCCATCTCCCGAACAATGGTACGCACTCAAATTATCTGCCACAAGCACCATTTATAGTTCCCAATTTTAATGGATGCCACACCAATCAGCACATGCCAGAGGGGTTGGGAGAAAATATGCAAGAGCCCTATTGTGGGAAAAATTTGGGGAGTTTGCCGAAGCTTAACTTTCCATCTTTCGATGGTGAGAACCCTAAGTTGTGGATGACTAGGTGTGAAGATTATTTTCTCATGTACTCGGTAGACCCAAGGATGTGGATTAAGGTCGCATCCATGCAGTTCATAGGCCCTGCTGCTCGCTGGCTTCAGTCGGTAGAGTCCAGGATTATTCACATTTCTTGGGGGGAATTTGGGCGCCTAGTTCTTGAACGCTTTGGTAAGGATCAACACCAATTGTTACTCCGGCAATTGTTCCATGTTCGGCAAACTGGGACAGTGGCTGCATATGTGGAGTTCTCCCAATTGATAGATCAACTTAATGCATATCAGTCCATGTCTGAACCTTTGTACTACACATTAAAATTTGTGGATGGTCTTAGAGATGATGTTAAAGCTGTTGTTATGCTTCAACGGCCACAAGATTTGGATACTGCTGCAATTCTTGCTCAGTTGCAGGAGGAAGCAGGCACATTACTGAAGAAGAAGGAGTACAGATGGCAGGAAGCTACCAACGCACCAGGCCTGCTGTTCGACAAGTTGCTGGCCATCAGTGGTATCCTAAGGAGGTCAAGCAAATTGGTACAGGCAAGATGGAGGAAAAACCTTCAGGCAGCAAGAACCCCTCTACTGATGATCGAATTGCTTCACTATATGCCTATCGTAAAGCGAAAGTGAGAGCACCTAGAGGGGGAGGGGGGGTGAATAGGTGATCCTGTGAAACTTGAAAACTTAATTCCACAAAACTTGGTTAGGCGTTAGCACAATAATGCCAAGTGGCTAGAGAGGAGTCTCAACAAAACACAATAACCACAAGAGATCAATCACAGAGATGGCACAGTGGTTTATCCCGTGGTTCGGCCAAGACCAACGCTTGCCTACTCCACATTGTGGCGTCCCAACGGACGAGGTTGCAATCAACCCCTCTCAAGCGGTCCAAAGACCCACTTGAATACCACGGTATTTTGCTTTGCTTTTCTTTATCCCGTTCGCGAGGAATCTCCACAACTTGAAGCCTCTCGCCCTTACACTTGAAGTTCACAAAGAAGCACGGAGTAAGGGAGGGATGAGCAACGCACACAAGACACAAAATCAGAATGTCAACACGCACACAAGTCGCAACAAGAGCTCGCAACACAACCCGACGAGTTCACAACTCAACTAGAGCTCTAGATGCTATCACGAAGAACCAAATGCGTGGAATCGAAGTCTTGGTGCTTAGGAATGCTTTGAGTATGCTTGGTGTCCTCCTCCATGCGCCTAGGGGTCCCTTTTATAGCCCCAAGGCAGCTAGGAGCCGTTGAGAGCATTCCAGGAAGGCTGATCTTGCCTTCTGTCGCCTGGCGCACCGGACAGTCCGGTGCACCACCGGACACTGTCCGGTGCGGATTTCTTTCCTTCTATGGCGCAGTCGACCGTTGCTGATTGAGAGCCGTTGGCGCACCGGACACTGTCCGGTGCACACCGGACAGTCCGGTGCCCCAATGTGACCGTTGGCTCGGCCACGCGTCACGCGCGGAATCCTCGGCCGGCCGTTGCCCCGGCTGACCGTTGGCTCACCGGACAGTCCGGTGCACACCGGACAGTCTGGTGAATTATAGTCGTACGCCGTTAATTCCTTCCCGAGAGCGAGGACTTCGCCTGTGAACGGCTCACCGGACAGTCCGGTGCACACCGGACAGTCCGGTGATTTATAGCCGTACAACGCCGTCGAACTCCCGAGAGCAGCAAGTTCGCCAGAGTCAGCCTGGCGCACCGGACACTGTCCGGTGCACCACCGGACAGTCTGGTGTACCCAAACTAAGCAGACTTTGGCTAAACAAAGCCATCTCTTCTCTAACTTGATTTTTCCTGTTTCCAGCACTTAGACACAATACATTAGTCCATAAAACAATGTACTAAGTCTAGAAACATACCTTTTGACATGATTTGCACTTTGTCCACCACTTTGCATAGATTAACACAAAAGCACTTGTGTTGGCACTCAATCACCAAAATACTTAGAAATGGCCCAAGGGCACATTTACCTTTCAATCTCCCCCTTTTTGGTGATTTATGCCAACACAACATAAAGCAACTAGAACAAGTGCAATATCAATGCAAATGAAAACTCAATATAGTTTTGATTCATATTTGGCATATATGGATCACTCTTTGCCACCACTTGGTTTGTTTTTGCAAATCAAACTCAATTTCCTATCTCTAAGTCAAATTCACTTGTAGAGACATAAAGAGAGGTATTCCAAAAGAAATTGATCAAGGATTTCAAAAACTCCCCCCTTTTTCCAATAATCAACACTTCTCACCACAAGAGGCCAACTTTTGACAAAAGAGACAATAAAAGAGTTTTGACAAACCAAAAGCTCTATTCTACTATTTTCAAAATTTCTCAAGTGGTAGCTGATCCATTTATTGCTTTGGCCTTATTTTCTCCCCCTTTGGCATCAAGCACCAAAACGGGATCAATCTTGGCCCTTTAACCCCATTGCCTCACCAAAATCTTCAAATAAGAATACAAAGGCAATAGGAGTACATGAGATGAACTTGGAATAAGTTACCCTCTCATCGAAGTGCAGTGGAAGTCTTTCATGGTCCAAGTCCACCTTTTCCCTTTCAAACCTCCTTTGAGACTAAATTAAGAACACTCAAACACATGGTTAGTCTCAAAGGATCAAGTTGTAGCACATCTCCCCCTAGATATGTGCATCACTTGCAAAAGGACTTGTGAGGTCCGGGGAGTGCTTGTGAAAGGGAAATGTGCCTTTGGGCCATTTCTAAGTATTTTGGTGATTGAGTGCAAACACAAGTGCTTAAATGTGAAAATATGCCCAAGGATGAACAAAGTGCAAATCACAAGTTAAGGTATGTTTCTAAGCCCTAGTACATTGGTTTGTGTACTAATATTCTTGTCTAAGTGTTAGAAACAGGAAGAAGAAAAGAAGTGGAGAGTGGCTGTGTGCAGCCAAAGGCTGTTTCGGGCTGGGGCACCGGACTGTCCGGTGTGCACCGGACAGTGTCCGGTGCGCCAGACCAGCGCGGAGCAAACCAGCCGCTCTCGGGTTTTTCTCCGGCGACTTCGGCTAAAATTCACCGGACTGTCCGGTGTGCACCGGACTGTCCGGTGAGCCAACGGTCGGCCGCACGATCGCCGCACGACACGTGGCCGAGCCAACGGTCGGAAGGAAGCACCGGACTGTCCGGTGTGCACCGGACTGTCCGGTGCGCCAGATCTGCAGTGGTCGGCAACGGTCGGCTGCGCCTGTTAAGGAAAGAAATCGGGCACCGGACAGTGTCCGGTGTGCACCGGACTGTCCGGTGCGCCCGACGACAGAAGGCAAGGATAGCCTTCCAGATGTGTTCTCAACGGCTCCTAGCTGCCTTGGGGCTATAAAAGGGACCCCTAGGCGCATGGAGGAGAATACCAAGCGTTCCTTGAGCACTCTTGATCACTCACACATCAATCTCGCGCACTTGTTCGACATTCTAGTGATTTGAGCTCCGTTCTAGTGTGCTAGTCTTTTGAGCTCAAGTCTGGGTCTTGTGTGTGCGTATTCGCTGTGATCTTTGTGTCGTGTGTGAGTTGCTAATCCCTCCCTTGCTCTGTGATTCTCTGTGAACATCTTTTGTAAGGGCGAGAGGCTCCAAGTTGTGGAGATTCCTCGCAAACGGGATTGAGAAAAGAAAAGCAAGAACACCGTGGTATTCAAGTTGATCATTGGATCACTTGAGAGGAGTTGAGTGCAACTCTCGTCCGTTGGGACGCCACAACGTGGAGTAGGCAAGTTTTGTACTTGGCCGAACCACGGGATAACCACTGTGTCATCTCTGTGATTGGATTCTTGTGGTTATTGTGTTTTGACTCCTCTCTAGCCACTTGGCATAAACTGTGCTAACGCCTAATCAAGTTTTGTGGCTATAAGTTTAAGTTTTTACAGGATCACCTATTCACCCCCCCCTCTAGGTGCTCTCAATTGGTATCGGAGCCGTTCTCTTCAAGAAAGGGACTAACCGCCCGAAGAGATGGATCCTAAGGGGAAGGGAATTGTGATCAACGACAAGGAGAAGGAGTCCTTCGTCAACGAGCCAAGGGATGACAAGTCCAATGACTCGGGCTCGGGCCACAAGCGAAAAGATGGGAAGAAGAAGAAGACAAGACGCATCAAGGAGATCGTCTACTACGACAGCGATGAGTCCTC
Organism: Zea mays; assembly: GCF_902167145.1. NCBI lineage: Eukaryota > Viridiplantae > Streptophyta > Magnoliopsida > Poales > Poaceae > Zea > Zea mays. The sequence goes on from NC_050105.1 coordinate 91,837,705, forward strand.
TTCTTCCCAAAAGGACGACGACCACGACAAACAAAAGACGGTTAACTCAAACTTTTCTTTTGATTATTCGCGCATTCCATATAGCTCAAATGCTCATTTGCTCCCCATTCCACTTGGCAAGCCTCCTCACTTTGATGGAGAGGACTACGGATTTTGGAGTCACAAAATGCGTACTCACCTATTTTCTCTCCATCCAAGCATTTGGGAGATTGTGGAAAGTGGAATGAAATTTGATAGCTCGGATAGCCCTTCATTCATTAATGAGCAAATCCATAAGAATGCACAAGCTACCATTGTTCTTCTAGCTTCATTGTGCAGGGATGAATATAACAAAGTGAGCGGCTTGGATAACGCCAAGCAGATCTGGGACACCCTCAAGATCTCTCATGAAGGGAATGACGTTACCTTGCTCACCAAAACGGAGTTGGTGGAAGGCGAGCTTGGACGGTTCGCGATGATAAGGGGCGAGGAGCCAACTCAGACATACAACCGGCTCAAGACCCTTATCAACAAAATAAGGAGCTACGGAAGCACGCGATGGACGGACCACGACGTCGTCCGACTAATGCTCAGGTCCTTTACCGTTCTTGATCCTCATTTGGTGAATAATATTCGTGAGAATCCCAGGTACACCAAAATGTCGCCCGAAGAAGTCCTAGGAAAATTCGTCAGCGGGCGAATGATGATCAAGGAGGCAAGGTATGTGGACGACGCCTTGAATGGACCGATCAACGAGCCGCAACCTTTTGCTCTCAAAGCCACAAGGAACAAGGAGGCGCTACCCAGCAAGGTGGCGCAAATTGAGGCGGCCGGTCTTAATGATGAAGAAATGGCCCTCATTATCAAGAGATTCAAGACGGTGCTAAAGGGTCGCAATGGACAGCCGAGCAAGACTAAGACCAAGGGGAAGCGATCATGCTTCAAATGCGGTAAGCTTGGTCATTTTATTGCTAACTGTCCTGATAATGAAAGTGACCAGGAAAAGGGGAACAAAAGGGAGAAGAAGAAGCACTACAAAAAGGCCAAGGGCGAGGCGCATATAGGCAAGGAGTGGGATTCGGATTGCTCCTCCTCCGACTCCGACAATGAGGGACTCGCCGCCACCGCCTTCAACAAATCGGCCCTCTTCCCCAACGAGCGTCACACGTGTCTCATGGCTAAGGAGAAGAAAGTAAGTACTCGAAACTCTACTTATGCTTCTTCTAGTGGTGATGATTCTAGTGACGATGATGAAATAGACTATTCTAGTTTATTTAAAGGTCTAGATAGAATTACGATTGGCAAAATTAATGAATTAATTGATGCATTGAATGAGAAGGATAAACTCTTAGAGAAACAAGAGGATTTATTGTATGAAGAGCATGATAAATTTTTAGAAGCTCAAAAATCTCATGCTCTAGAAGTTAAAAGAAATGAAATGCTTACTTGTGAATTATCTTCATGCCATGAGACAATTTCAAAATTAAAGAGCATTAACGATGAGTTGAATGCTAAGATAGAAATAGCTAGTAAATCAACAACTTGTGTAGAAACTGTTGTTATTTGCAATAGATGTAAAGACTTTGATATTGATGCTTGTAGTGAACACATAGCTTCTATTGCAAAGTTAAATAATGAAGTGGCTAGTCTTAATGCCCAACTTAAGACTAGCAAAAGTGAATTTGATAAGTTAAAATTTGCAAGGGATGCTTACACAATAGGAAGACATCCCTCAATTAAGGATGGGCTTGGCTTCAAGAGGGAAGCCAAGAACTTAACAACCCATAAGACTCCCATCTCCACCAAGGAGAAAGGGAAGGCTCCTATGGCTAATAGTGTTAAGAAGAATCATGCTTTCATGTACTATGATAGGAGATATTCTAGAAATGCTTTTAGAGGTCATGATGTTTTTGATTCACATGCTTATGACTCTTATGCTATGACTGCTTCTAGTTCTCATGTTATGCATGGTAGAAATGGGCTTAGAAGAAATGTTGTTCATCAAATGCCTAGGAGAAATGTTGTTAGGAAAGTAGTGAATGAACCTTCTACAATTTATTGTGCTTTAAATGCTTCCTTTGCTATTTGTAGAAAGGATAGAAAAGTAATTGCTAGGAAGTTAGGGGCAAAATGCAAAGGTGATAAAACTTGCATTTGGGTCCCTAAGGAAATTGTGACTAACCTTGTAGGACCCAACAAGAGTTGGGTACCTAAGTCCCAAGCCTAAATTTGCCTTGCAGGTTTATGCATCCGGGGGTTCAAGCTGGATTATTGATAGCGGATGCACAAACCATATGACGGGGGAGAAGAAGATGTTCACCTCCTACGTCAAGAATAAGGATTCCCAAGATTCAATTATATTCGGTGATGGGAATCAAGGCAAGGTAAAAGGTTTAGGTAAAATTGCAATTTCTAATGAGCACTCCATATCTAATGTGTTTTTAGTTGAGTCTCTTGGATATAATCTGCTATCTGTGAGTCAATTATGCAATATGGGATATAACTGTCTATTTACAAATGTAGATGTGTCTGTCTTTAGAAGAAGTGATGGTTCACTAGCTTTTAAGGGTGCATTAGACGGCAAACTTTATTTAGTTGATTTTGCAAAAGAAGAGGCCGGTCTAGATGCATGCTTAATAGCTAAGACTAGCATGGGCTGGCTGTGGCATCGTCGCTTAGCACATGTGGGGATGAAGAACCTTCACAAGCTTCTAAAGGGAGAACACGTGGTAGGTCTAACTAATGTTCAATTCGAAAAAGATAGACCTTGTGCAGCTTGTCAAGCAGGGAAACAGGTGGGAGGCTCTCATCACACCAAAAATGTGATGACGACATCAAGACCCTTGGAGATGCTGCATATGGACCTTTTTGGACCCGTCGCCTATCTGAGCATAGGAGGAAGTAAGTATGGTTTAGTTATTGTTGATGACTTTTCCCGCTTCACTTGGGTGTTCTTTTTGCAGGAAAAGTCCGAAACCCAAGGGACCCTCAAACGCTTCCTCAGGAGAGCTCAAAATGAGTTTGAGCTCAAAGTGAAGAAGATAAGGAGCGACAACGGATCCGAGTTCAAGAACCTTCAAGTGGTGGAGTTCCTTGAAGAGGAAGGGATCAAGCACGAGTTCTCCGCTCCCTACACACCACAGCAAAATGGTGTGGTAGAGAGGAAGAACAGGACGCTCATCGATATGGCGAGGACGATGCTAGGAGAGTTCAAGACCCCCGAGTGCTTTTGGACGGAAGCCGTTAACACTGCTTGCCACGCCATCAACAGGGTCTACCTTCATCGCCTCCTCAAGAAGACGTCGTATGAGCTACTAACCGGTAACAAACCCAATGTATCGTACTTTCGTGTATTTGGGAGTAAATGCTACATTCTAGTGAAGAAGGGTAGAAATTCTAAGTTTGCTCCCAAAGCTGTAGAAGGGTTTTTATTAGGTTATGACTCAAATACAAAGGCGTATAGAGTCTTCAACAAATCATCGGGTTTGGTTGAAGTCTCTAGCGACGTTGTATTTGATGAGACTAATGGCTCTCCAAGAGAGCAAGTTGTTGATTGTGATGATGCAGATGAAGAAGACGTTCCAACGGCCGCCATACGCACCATGGCGATTGGAGAAGTGCGGCCACAGGAACAAGATGAGCAAGATCAACCCTCTTCCTCAATTATGGTGCATCCCCCGACTCAAGATGATGAACAGGTTCATCAAAAGGAGGCGTGTGATCAAGGGGGAGCACAAGATGATCACGTGATGGAGGAAGAAGTGCAACCGGCACCTCCAACCCAAGTTCGAGCGATGATTCAAAGGGATCATCCCGTCGACCAAATTCTGGGTGATATCAGCAAGGGAGTAACTACTCGATCTAGATTAGTTAATTTTTGTGAGCATTACTCTTTTGTCTCTTCTATTGAGCCTTTCAGGGTAGAGGAGGCCTTGCTAGATCCGGATTGGGTATTGGCCATGCAGGAGGAGCTCAACAACTTCAAGCGCAATGAAGTTTGGACACTGGTGCCTCGTCCGAAGCAAAATGTTGTGGGAACCAAGTGGGTGTTCCGCAACAAACAGGACGAGCACGGGGTGGTGACGAGGAACAAGGCTCGACTTGTGGCAAAAGGTTATGCCCAAGTCGCAGGTTTGGACTTTGAGGAAACTTTCGCTCCTGTGGCTAGGCTAGAGTCCATTCGTATCTTGCTAGCATATGCCGCTCACCATTCTTTCAGGTTGTACCAAATGGATGTGAAGAGCGCTTTCCTCAACGGGCCAATCAAGGAGGAGGTGTACGTAGAGCAACCCCCTGGCTTCGAGGATGAACGGTACCCCGACCATGTGTGTAAGCTCTCTAAGGCGCTCTATGGACTTAAGCAAGCCCCAAGAGCATGATATGAATGCCTTAGAGACTTTTTAATAGCTAATGCTTTCAAGGTCGGGAAAGCCGATCCAACTCTTTTTACAAAGACATGTGATGGTGATTTGTTTGTGTGCCAAATTTATGTCGATGACATAATATTTGGTTCAACTAACCAAAAGTCTTGTGAAGAGTTTAGCAGGGTGATGACGCAGAAATTCGAGATGTCGATGATGGGCGAGTTGAACTACTTCCTTGGGTTCCAAGTGAAGCAACTCAAGGACGACACCTTCATCTCCCAAACGAAGTACACGCAAGATCTACTAAAGCGGTTTGGGATGAAGGACGCCAAGCCCGCAAAGACGCCGATGGGAACCGACGGACACACCGACCTCAACAAAGGAGGTAAGTCCGTTGATCAAAAAGCATACCGGTCAATGATAGGTTCTTTGCTTTATTTATGTGCTAGTAGACCGGACATTATGCTAAGCGTATGCATGTGTGCTAGATTTCAATCCGATCCTAAGGAGTGTCACTTAGTGGCGGTGAAGCGAATTCTTAGATATTTGGTTGCTACGCCTTGCTTCGGGCTCTGGTATCCAAAGGGGTCTACCTTTGACTTAGTTGGATACTCAGATTCCGACTATGCTGGATGTAAGGTCGATAGGAAGAGCACATCGGGGACGTGCCAATTCTTAGGAAGGTCCCTAGTGTCATGGAACTCTAAGAAACAAACCTCCGTTGCCCTATCCACCGCTGAGGCCGAGTATGTTGCCGCAGGACAGTGTTGCGCGCAACTACTTTGGATGAGGCAAACCCTTAGGGACTTTGGCTACAATCTGAGCAAAGTCCCACTCCTATGTGATAATGAGAGTGCTATCCGCATGGCGGAAAATCCTGTCGAACACAGCCGCACAAAGCACATAGACATCCGGCATCACTTTTTGAGAGACCACCAGCAAAAGGGAGATATCGAAGTGTTTCATGTTAGCACCGAGAACCAGCTAGCCGATATCTTTACCAAGCCTCTAGATGAGAAGACCTTTTGCAGGCTGCGTAGTGAGCTAAATGTCTTAGATTCGCGGAACTTGGATTGAATTGTAGCATACATGTGTTTATGCCCTTAATCATGTTCATTCTGCATTTTGTTGCTTATTGTGGTGCTCAAGTTGTACAAACACTCCCTGGACCTCACAAGTCCGTTGCAAAGTAATGCACATGTTTAGGGGGAGATGTGTTACAACTTGACCCTTTGAGACTAACCATGTGCTTGAGTTTGGTAATTTAGTCTCGAAGGAGGATTGAAAGGGAAAAGGTGGACTTGGACCATGAAAGACTTCCACTGCACTCCGATGAGAGGGTAACTAATTCCAAGTTCATCTCATGAAATCTTATTGCCATTTGCTCTTAATTGAAGACTTTGGTGAGGCAATGGGGTTAAAAGGCCAAGATTGATCCCGTTTTGGTGCTTGATGCCAAAGGGGGAGAAAATAAAGGCCAAAGCGATTAAATGGATCAGCTACCACTTGAGAGATTTTGAAAAATAGTAGAATAGAGTTTTTGTGTTGTTAAACTCTTTTATTGTCTCTCTTGTCAAAAGTTGGCTTCTTGTGGGGAGAAGTATTGATTATGGGAAATAGGGGGAGTTTTTGAAATCTTTGATCAATCTCTTTTGGAATGACTCTCTTTATGCTTCAACTTGTGTGTTTGACTTAGAAATAGAGATTTAAGTTTGATTTGCAAAAACAAACCAAGTGGTGGCAAAGGATGATCCATATATGCCAAAATTGAAAAAAAAACTCAAAGTTAGTTTTTATTTGAAGTAGTTTTGCACTTGTTCCACTTGCTTTATGTTGTGTTGGCATAAATCACCAAAAAGGGGGAGATTGAAAGGGAAATGTGCCTTTGGGCCATTTCTAAGTATTTTGGTGATTGAGTGCAAACACAAGTGCTTAAATGTGAAAATATGCCCAAGGATGAACAAAGTGCAAATCACAAGTTAAGGTATGTTTCTAAGCCCTAGTACATTGGTTTGTGTACTAATATTCTTGTCTAAGTGTTAGAAACAGGAAGAAGAAAAGAAGTGGAGAGTGGCTGTGTGCAGCCAAAGGCTGTTTCGGGCTGGGGCACCGGACTGTCCGGTGTGCACCGGACAGTGTCCGGTGCGCCAGACCAGCGCGGAGCAAACCAGCCGCTCTCGGGTTTTTCTCCGGCGACTTCGGCTAAAATTCACCGGACTGTCCGGTGTGCACCGGACTGTCCGGTGAGCCAACGGTCGGCCGCACGATCGCCGCACGACACGTGGCCGAGCCAACGGTCGGAAGGAAGCACCGGACTGTCCGGTGTGCACCGGACTGTCCGGTGCGCCAGATCTGCAGTGGTCGGCAACGGTCGGCTGCGCCTGTTAAGGAAAGAAATCGGGCACCGGACAGTGTCCGGTGTGCACCGGACTGTCCGGTGCGCCCGACGACAGAAGGCAAGGATAGCCTTCCAGATGTGTTCTCAACGGCTCCTAGCTGCCTTGGGGCTATAAAAGGGACCCCTAGGCGCATGGAGGAGAATACCAAGCGTTCCTTGAGCACTCTTGATCACTCACACATCAATCTCGCGCACTTGTTCGACATTCTAGTGATTTGAGCTCCGTTCTAGTGTGCTAGTCTTTTGAGCTCAAGTCTGGGTCTTGTGTGTGCGTATTCGCTGTGATCTTTGTGTCGTGTGTGAGTTGCTAATCCCTCCCTTGCTCTGTGATTCTCTGTGAACATCTTTTGTAAGGGCGAGAGGCTCCAAGTTGTGGAGATTCCTCGCAAACGGGATTGAGAAAAGAAAAGCAAGAACACCGTGGTATTCAAGTTGATCATTGGATCACTTGAGAGGAGTTGAGTGCAACTCTCGTCCGTTGGGACGCCACAACGTGGAGTAGGCAAGTTTTGTACTTGGCCGAACCACGGGATAACCACTGTGTCATCTCTGTGATTGGATTCTTGTGGTTATTGTGTTTTGACTCCTCTCTAGCCACTTGGCATAAACTGTGCTAACACCTAATCAAGTTTTGTGGCTATAAGTTTAAGTTTTTACAGGATCACCTATTCACCCCCCTCTAGGTGCTCTCAGCTTGTACAACTTGAGCACCATACATAAGCAACAAAATGCATAAGGAACATGATCAAAGGCATAAACACATGTATGCTATAAATCAATCCAAGTTTCGCGAATCTAGGACATTTAGCTCACTACGCAGCCTACAAAAGGTCTTTTCATCTAAAGGCTTGGTAAAGATATCGGCTAGCTGGTTCTCGGTGCTAACATAAAACACTTCGATATCTCCCTTTTGCTGGTGGTCTCTCAAAAAGTGATGCCGGATGTCAATGTGCTTTGTGCGGCTGTGCTCAACAGGATTTTCCGCTATTCGGATAGCACTCTCATTATCACATAGGAGTGGGACTTTGCTCAGATTGTAGCCAAAGTCCCGGAGGGTTTGCCTCATCCAAAGTAGTTGCGCGCAACACTGTCCTGCGGCAACGTACTCGGCCTCAGCGGTGGATAGGGCAACGAAAGTTTGTTTCTTAGAGTTCCACGACACCAGGGACCTTCCTAAGAATTGGCATGTCCCCGATGTACTCTTCCTATCGACCTTACATCCAGCATAGTCGGAGTCTGAATATCCAATTAAGTCAAAGTTAGACCCCTTTGGATACCAGATCCCGAAGCAAGGCGTAGCGACTAAATATCTAAGAATTCGCTTCACGGCCACCAAGTGACACTCCCTTGGATTGGATTGAAATCTAGCACACATGCATACGCTAAGCATAATATCCGGTCTACTAGCACATAAATAAAGCAAAGAACCTATCATTGACCGGTATGCCTTTTGATCAACAGACTTACCTCCTTTGTTGAGGTCGGTGTGTCTGTCAGTTCCCATCGGCGTCTTTGCGGGCTTGGCGTCCTTCATCCCAAACCGCTTTAGCAAGTCTTGCGTGTACTTCGTTTGGGAGATGAAGGTGCCGTCCTTGAGTTGCTTCACTTGGAACCCAAGGAAGTAGTTCAACTCGCCCATCATCGACATCTCGAATTTCTGCGTCACCACCCTGCTAAACTCTTCACAAGACTTTTGATTAGTAGAACCAAACATTATGTCATCGACATAAATTTGGCACACAAAAAGATCACCATCGCAAGTCTTAGTGAAAAGAGTTGGATCGACTTTCCCAACCTTGAAAGCATTAGCAATTAAAAAGTCTCTAAGGCATTCATACCATGCTCTTGGGGCTTGCTTAAGTCCATAGAGCGTCTTAGAAAGCTTACACACGTGGTCGGGGTACCGTTCATCCTCGAAGCCAGGGGGTTGCTCCACGTACACCTCCTCCTTGATTGGCCCGTTGAGGAAGGCGCTCTTCACATCCATTTGGAACAACCTGAAAGAATGGTCAGCGGCATATGCTAGCAATATATGAATAGATTCTAGCCTAGCCACAGGAGCAAAGGTCTCCTCAAAGTCCAAACCTACGACTTGGGCATAACCTTTTGCCACAAGTCGAGCCTTGTTCCTTGTCACCACCCCGTGCTCGTCCTGTTTGTTGCGGAACACCCACTTGGTTCCCACAACATTTTGCTTGGGACGAGGCACCAGTGTCCAAACTTCATTCCTCTTGAAATTGTTGAGCTCTTCCTGCATGGCCAACACCCAGTCCGGATCTAGCAAGGCCTCTTCTACCCTGAAAGGCTCAATAGAAGAGACAAAAGAGTAATGCTCACAGAAATTAACTAATCTTGAACGAGTAGTTACTCCCTTGCTAATATCACCCAAAATTTGGTCGACGGGATGATTCCTTTGAATCATCGCTCGAACTTGGGTTGGAGGTGCCGGTTGTGCTTCTTCCTCCATCACATGATCGTCTTGTACTCCCCCTTGATCACACGCCTCCTTTTGATGAACCTGTTCATCATCTTGAGTTGGGAAATGCACCATCGTTGAGGAAGAAGGTTGATCTTGCTCCAATTGTTCCTGTGGTCGCACATCGCCAATCGCCATGGTGCGCATAGCGGCCGTTGGAACGTCTTCTTCATCTACATCATCAAGATCAACAGCTTGCTCTCTTGGAGAGCCATTAGTCTCATCAAATACAACGTCGCTAGAGACTTCAACCAAACCCGATGATTTGTTGAAGACCCTATACGCCTTTGTATTTGAGTCATAACCTAATAAAAACCCTTCTACAGCTTTGGGAGCAAATTTTGAAGTTCTACCTTTCTTCACAAGAATATAACACTTGCTCCCAAATACACGAAAGTAAGACACATTGGGTTTGTTACCGGTTAGAAGCTCATACGAAGTCTTCTTGAGGAGGCGGTGAAGGTAGACCCGGTTGATGGTGTGGCAAGCCGTGTTCACGGCTTCCGACCAAAAGCGCTCGGGGGTCTTGAACTCTCCAAGCATAGTCCTCGCCATATCGATGAGCGTCCTGTTCTTCCTCTCTACCACACCATTTTGCTGTGGTGTGTAGGGAGCGGAGAACTCGTGCTTGATCCCCTCCTCCTCAAGGAACTCCTCCACTTGAAGGTTCTTGAACTCGGACCCGTTGTCGCTCCTTATCTTCTTCACCTTGAGCTCAAACTCATTTTGAGCTCTCCTTAGGAAGCGCTTGAGGGTCCCTTGGGTTTCGGATTTATCCTGCAAAAAGAATACCCAAGTGAAGCGGGAAAAATCATCAACTATAACAAGACCATACTTACTTCCTCCTATGCTTAGATAGGCGACGGGTCCGAAGAGGTCCATATGAAGCATCTCCAAGGGTCTTGATGTGGTCATCACATTTTTGGTGTGAAGAGAGCTTCCCACCTGTTTCCCTGCTTGACAAGCTGCACAAGGTCTATCTTTTTCGAAATGCACATTAGTTAGACCTATCACGTGTTCTCCCTTTAGAAGCTTGTGGAGGTTCTTCATCCCCATATGTGCTAAGCGGCGATGCCACAGCCAGCCCATGCAAGTCTTAGCAATTAAGCATGCATCTAGACCGGCCTCTTCTTTTGCAAAATCAACCAAATAAAGTTTGCCGTCTAGTACACCCTTAAAAGCTAGTGAACCATCACACCTTCTAAAGACAGACACATCTACATTTGTGAATAGACAATTATATCCCATATTGCATAATTGACTAACAGATAACAAATTATATCCAAGAGACTCAACTAAAACACATTAGATATAGAGTGCTCGGATGAAATAGCAATTTTACCTAACCCTTTTACCTTGCCTTGGTTCCCATCACCGAATATTATTGAATCTTGGGAATCCTTGTTTTTGACGTAGGAGGTGAACATCTTCTTCTCCCCCGTCATATGGTTTGTGCATCCGCTGTCGATAATCCAGCTTGAACCCCCGGATGCATAAACCTGCAAGGCAAATTTAGGCTTGGGTCTTAGGTACCCAACTCTTGTTGGGTCCTACAAGGTTAGTCACAATTGTCTTAGGGACCCAAATGCAAGTTTTATCTCCCTTGCATCTTGCCCCTAACTTCCTAGCAATCACCTTCTTATTCTTTCTACAAATGGCAAATGAAGCATTGCAAGCATGATATATTGTAGAAGGTTCATTAACTTTCCTAGGAACATTAACAACATTTCTCCTAGGCATATGATGAACAACATTTTTCCTAGACATATCTCTACCATGCATATAGGAAGAACTAGAAGCAAACATGACATGAGAATCAAAAGCATCATAAGCATTACAACTCCTATAAGCATTTCTAGACTGTCTCCTATCATGGTACATAAAAGCATGGTTCTTTTTAGCACTACTAGCCATAGGGGCCTTCCCTTTCTCCTTGGCGGAGATGGGAGCCTTATGGCTTGTCAAGTTCTTGGCTTCCCTCTTGAAGCCAAGTCCATCCTTAATTGAGGGGTGTCTACCAATCATGTAGGCATCCCTTGCAAATTTTAGCTTATCGAATTCACTTTTGCTAGTCTTAAGTTGGGCATTAAGACTAGCCAATTCATCATTTAATTTGGAAATTGAAACTAGGTGTTCACTACAAGCATCAATGTCAAAATCTTTACACCTATTGTAAATCATAACATGTTCTACACAAGAGTTAGATTTACTTGCTACTTCTAGTTTAGCATTTAAATTATCATTAACACCTTTTAAAGTAGAAATGGTTTCATGACAAGTAGATAGTTCACAAGAAAGCATTTCATTCCTTTTAACTTCTAAAGCAAGTGAATTTTGTGCACTAACAAATTTATCATGCTCTTCATATAAAAGGTCCTCTTGTTTCTCTAAAAGTCTATCCTTTTCATTCAAGGCATCAATCAATTCATTAATCTTATCTATTTTAGTTCTATCCAATCCCTTGAACAAACTAGAGTAATCTATTTCTTCATCACTAGACTCATCATCACTAGAAGAATCATAAGTAGTACTGTCTCGAGTACATACCTTCTTCTCCTTCGCCATGAGGCATGTGTGACGCTCGTTGGGGAAGAGGGATGACTTGTTGAAGGCGGTGGCGGCGAGTCCTTCATTTTCGGAGTCGGATGATGAACAATCCGAGTCCCACTCCTTGCCAAGGTGTGCCTCGCCCTTAGCCTTCTTGTATGCCTTCTTCTTCTCCCTCTTGCTCCCTTGTTCCTGGTCACTTCCATTATCGGGACAGTTAGCGATAAAATGACCAATCTTACCACATTTGAAGCATGAGCGCTTCCCCTTTGTCTTGGTCTTGCTTGGCTGCCCCTTGCGACCCTTTAGCGCCGTCTTGAAGCGCTTGATGATGAGGGCCATCTCTTCATCATTAAGCCTGACCGCCTCAATTTGCGCCACCTTGCTAGGTAGCGCCTCCTTGCTTCTCGTTGCCTTGAGAGCAATAGTTTGGGGCTCTTGGATTGGTCCATTTAGTGCATCGTCGACGTATCTCGCCTCCTTGATCATCATTCGCCCGCTTACGAACTTCCCAAGAACTTCTTCGGGCGACATCTTGGTGTACCTAGGATTTTCACGAATATTGTTCACCAGATGTGGATCAAGTACAGTAAAGGACCTTAGCATTAGACGAACGACGTCGTGGTCCGTCCATCGCGTGCTTCGTAGCTCCTTATTTTATTGATGAGGGTCTTGAGCCGGTTGTATGTTTGGGTTGGCTCCTCGCCCCTTATCATCGCAAATCTTCCAAGCTCGCCCTCTACCAACTCCATTTTGGTGAGCAAGGTGATGTCGTTTCCCTCATGAGAGATCTTGAGGGTGTCCCAGATTTGCTTGGCATTGTCCAAGCCACTCACCTTGTGGTACTCATCCCTGCACAAAGAGGCTAACAACACAGTAGTAGCTTGTGCATTTTTATGAATCTGTTCATTAATAAATATAGGACTATCCGAGCTATCAAATTTCATTCCATTCTCAACAATCTCCCATATGCTTGGATGGAGAGAGAACAAGTGACTACGCATTTTGTGACTCCAAAATCCGTAGTCCTCCCCATCAAAGTGTGGAGGTTTGCCAAGAGGGATGGAAAGCAAATGAGCATTTGAACTCTGAGGAATACGAGAGTAATCGAAAGAAAAATTCGAATTAACCGTCTTTCTTTTCTCGTAGTCGTTGTCGTCGTCCTTGTGAGAAGAAGTGGACTCGTCGCTGTCGTTGTAGTAGACGATCTCCTTGATGCGTCTCGTCTTCTTCTTCTTCCCATCTTTGCGTTTGTAGCCCGAGCCCGAGTCGGTAGGCTTGTCATCCTTCGGCTCGTTGATGAAGGACTCCTTCTCCTTATCGTTGATCACAATTCCCTTCCCCTTAGGATCCATCTCTTCGGGCAATTAGTCCCTTCGTGAAGAGAACTGCTCCGATACCAATTGAGAGCACCTAGAGGGGGGGTGAATAGGTGATCCTGTGAAACTTGAAAACTTAATGCCACAAAACTTGGTTAGGCGTTAGCACAATAATGCCAAGTGGCTAGAGAGGAGTCTCCACAAAACACAATAACCACAAGAGATCAATCACAGAGATGGCACAGTGGTTTATCCCGTGGTTCGGCCAAGACCAACGCTTGCCTACTCCACGTTGTGGCGTCCCAACGGACGAGGGTTGCAATCAACCCCTCTCAAGCGGTCCAAAGACCCACTTGAATACCACAGTGTTTTGCTTTGCTTTTCTTTATCCCGTTCGCGAGGAATCTCCACAACTTGAAGCCTCTCGCCCTTACACTTGAAGTTCACAAAGAAGCACGGAGTAAGGGAGGGATGAGCAACGCACACAAGACACAAAATCAGAATGTCAACACGCACACAAGTCGCAACAAGAGCTCGCAACACAACCCGACGAGTTCACAACTCAACTAGAGCTCTAGATGCTATCACGAAGAACCAAATGCGTGGAATTGAAGTCTTGGTGCTTAGGAATGCTTTGAGTATGCTTGGTGTCCTCCTCCATGCGCCTAGGGGCCCCTTTTATAGCCCCAAGGTAGCTAGGAGCCATTGAGAGCATTCCAGGAAGGCTGATCTTGCCTTCTGTCGCCTGGCGCACCGGACAGTCCGGTGCACCACCGGACACTGTCCGGTGCGGATTTCTTTCCTTCTATGGCGCAGTCGACCGTTGCTGATTGAGAGCCGTTGGCGCACCGGACACTGTCCGGTGCACACCGAACAGTCCGGTGCCCCAATGTGACCGTTGGCTCGGCCACGCATCACGCGCGGAATCCTCGGCCGACCGTTGCCCCGCCTGATCGTTGGCTCACCGGACAGTCTGGTGCACACCGGACAGTCCGGTGAATTATAGTCGTACGCCGTTAATTCCTTCCCGAGAGCGAGGACTTCGCCTGTGAACGGCTCACCGGACAGTCCGGTGCACACCGGACAGTCCGGTGATTTATAGCCGTACAACGCCGTCGAACTCCCGAGAGCAGCAAGTTCACCTGAGTCAGCCTGGCGCACCGGACACTGTCCGGTGCACCACCAGACAGTCCGGTGTACCCAGACTGAGCAGACTTTGGTTGAACAAAGCCATCTCTTCTCTAACTTGATTTTTCCTATTTCCAGCACTTGGACACAATACATTAGTCCATAAAACAATGTACTAAGTCTAGAAACATACCTTTTGACATGATTTGCACTTTGTCCACCACTTTGCATAGATTAACACAAAAGCACTTGTGTTGGCACTCAATCACCAAAATACTTAGAAATGGCCCAAGGGCACATTTCCCTTTCAGAAAGGCCTATGCTATAAATGTGGATTAAAATACTCTCGAGATCATCAGTGTGCTGATACTGTCCAATTGCACGTGGTCGAGGAGTTGTGGCAAATGGTTCAGGCACCCGAAGAGGAATCAGGAACATGTTCGGACATGGATGAAGATGGACCTGAACTGAATATTATTGGTAAAGAAGAGGGACAATACTTATCGATTCTGTGTCGACTATAGGCATTTGAATGCCTTGATAGTTAAAACTAAATATCCAGTACCTATTATTGATGAATTCTTGGATGAATTGTATGGGGCAGTATGGTTTTCTACATTGGATCTTAGAGCTGGTTTCCATCAGATCCGAATGAGCCCACAGGATCAACACAAGACTGCCTTCCAAACTCATCATGGCCACTTCGAATTCAAGGTTATGCCATTTGGCCTTTCAGGAGCTCCTGCAACATTCCAAGGTGCCATGAATTCTACATTGGCCCCATTGCTCAGGAAATGTGTGCTGGTGTTCTTTGATGACATATTGGTATATAGCAAGACATGGGAAGAACATTTGCAACACTTGACATAGGTCTTGCAGATTTTACATAAGGAACAGTGGTATATTAAGCTCTCCAAGTGTGCTTTTGCCAAGCAGCAAATTGCTTATTTGGGCCATGTTATTTCTGTAAATGGAGTGGCTACAGACCCAAACAAGGTGGAAGCTGTGTCGTCTTGGCCAACACGTGTGAATTGCAAGGAACTCCGGGGATTTTTGGGCCTAGCAGGATACTACAGGAAATTTGTAAAATTTTTTGGAGTTATAGCTCACCCTCTCACTGATCTGCTGAAAAAGGGAGTGATCTTTGTTTGGACTCAGGTTCATATAACAGCATTTGAAACATTGAAGCAGTCTCTAGTTACAGCTCCTGTGCTATCCTTACCCAACTTTTCTAGGCCCTTTGCAATTGAGACTGATGCCTCTAGCAGAGGAATTGGGGCAGTGCTGTTACAAGATAACCATCCTTTAGCTTATGTGAGCAAGGCATTGGGTGTTAAAAACCAAGGATTGTCAACATATGAGAAGGAGTACCTTGCTATTTTGATGGCTGTGGACAAATGGCGACAATATCTTCAGCATGCTGAATTTATTATCTATTCAGATCACAGAAGCTTGTCCCATTTAACAGAACTGAAAAGGAAATAGGCTTACACCTTTTCCTAAATAGATTTTGGTGGTTGAATTGCCCAACACAAATAATTGGACTAACTAGTTTGCTCTAGTCTATAAGTTTTACAGGTGCCAAAGGTTCACAATAAACCAATAAAAAGACCAAGAAAGGGTTCAAACAAAGAGAGCTTAAGAAATCCCAAAGGCACCCTGGTCTGGCGCACTGGACTGTCTGGTGTGTCACCGGACAGTGTCCGGTGCACCACCGGACAGTGTCCGGTGCACCAGGGAACTCAACGCTAAACTCCTCACCTTCGGGAAAATCAGAGGGCACTCCGCTATAATTCACCAGACCGTCCGGTGTGCCAGCGGAGCAACGACTACTTCAAGCGCAACGGTCGACTGCAACGCATTTAATGCGCGCCTGCGCGCGCAGAGGTCAGAGCACGCACAGTTGGCGCACCGGACAGTCTACAGGAGATGTCCGGTGCGCCACCGGACAGCCCAGAGGCCCCACAAGTCAGAGCTCCAACGGTCGAACCCCAACGGCTGGCTGACGTGGCTGGCGCACCGGACAGTGTCCGGTGGCGCACCAGACTGTCCGGTGCGCCATGCGATAGCAAGCTTCCAACGACCACATTTTGGTGGTTGGGGCTATAAATACCCCAACCACCCCACATTCAATTGCATCCAACTTTCTACACTTCTACACCTTACAAGAGCTATAGCATTCAATACAAGACACACTAAAGAGATCAAATCCTCTCCCAACTCCACACAAAGCTTTAGTGATTAGAGAGAGAGATTTGTTGTGTTCATTTGAGCTCTTGCACTTGGATTGCTTCTTTTCTTTCTCATTCTTCTTGTGATCAAACTCAATTGTAACCAAGTCAAGAGACACCAATTGTGTGGTGGTCCTTGCGGGGACTTAGTGTCCCGTGTGATTGAGAAGAGAAGCTCACTCGGTCTAAGTGACCGTTTGAGAGAGAGAAAGGGTTGAAAGAGACCCGGTCTTTGTGACCACCTCAACGGGGAGTAGGTTTGCAAGAACCGAACCTCGGTAAAACAAATCCTTGTGTATCATTCCTTATTTGCTTGCGATTTGTTTTTCACCCTCTCTCTCGGACTAGATTATATTTCTAACGCTAACCCGGCTTGTAGTTGTGATTAACTTTGTAAATTTCAGTTTCGCCCTATTCACCCCCTCTAGGCAACTTTCAATTGGTATCAGAGGTCGGTGCTTCATTAGAGCCTAACCGCTCGAAGTGATGTCGAGAGATCACGCCAAGAAGGAGATGGGGACCGACGAGAAGCCCATTACAAGCCACGGGTAGGCTTCATCGGAAGAGTCCCGCAACAAAGGGAAGGGGAAGGAGAAGAAATCCCCTTTACACAAGTCGCATCGGAGTGGCGATAAGAAAAAGAAGATGAGGAAGGTGGTCTACTACGAGACCGACTCTTCATCACCATCAACCTCTGGCTCCGACACGCCGTCCATAACTTCTAAGCGCCATGAGCGCAAGAAGTATAGTAAGATCCCCCTACGCTACCCTCGTATTTCCAAACATACTCCTTTACTCTCCGTTCCATTAGGCAAACCACCGGTTTTTGACGGTGAAGATTATAATATGTGGAGTGACAAAATGAGGCATCATCTAACCTCACTCCACACAAGCATTTGGAATGTTGTTGAATTTGGTGTACAGGTACCATCCGTAGGGGATGAGGACTACGATTCAGACGAAGTGGCCCAAATCCACCACTTCAACTCCCAAGCCACCACTATACTCCTCGCCTCTCTAAATCGAGAGGAGTATAATAAGGTGCAAGGGTCGAAGAGCGCAAAGGAAATTTGGGACATGCTCAAGACCGCGCACGAAGGAGACAAGGTGACAAAGATCACCAAGCGGGAGACGATCGAGGGGGAGCTCGGTCGCTTCATGCTTCACCAAGGGGAGGATCCGCAAGCTATGTACAACCGCTTGAAGACCTTGGTGAACCAAGTGCGCAACCTCGGGAGCACAAAATGGGATGACTATGAGATGGTCAAGGTTATTCTTAGATCCCTCATTTTTCTTAACCCTACACAAGTTCAATTAATTCGAGGTGACCCTAGATACAAGCTAATGTCTCCCGAGGAAGTTATAGGAAAATTTGTGAGCTTTGAGCTAATGATTAAAGGCTCAAAGAAAATCATCGAGCAAGGCACCTCCTCCACCCCTGAGGCACAACCCGTCGCATTCAAGGCAACGGAGAAGAAGGAAGAGTCTACACCAAGTAGGCTCCCCATCAACGCCTCAAAACTCAACAATGAGGAGATGGCTTTAATCATCAAAAGCTTTCGACAAATCCTGAAGCAAAGGAGGGGGAAGGACTACAAACCCCGCTCCAAGAAGGTTTGCTACAAGTGTGGTAAGACCGGTCACTTTATTGCCAAATGTCCTATTTCTAGTGACAGTGACAGGGGCGACGACAAGAAGGGGAGAAGAAAGGAAAAGAAGAGGTACCACAAGAAGAAGGGCGGCGATGCCCATGTGTGCCGCGAGTGGGACTCCGACGAGAGCTCCACCGACTCCTCCTCCGACGAGGACGCCACCAACATCGCCGTCAACAAGGGACTTCTCTTCCCCAACGTCGGCCGCAAGTGCCTCATGGCAAAGGACGGCAAAAGAAAGAAGGTTAAATCGAAATCCTCCACTAAATATGCATCCTCTAGTGATGAAGACAATTCTAGTAATGAGGAGGACAATTTGCTTACTCTTTTTGCCAACCTTAACATGGAACAAAAAGAAAAATTAAATGAATTGATTAGCGCCATTCATGATAAGGATGAACTCTTGGATAACCAAGAGGACTTCCTAATTAAGGAAAATAAGAAACATGTTAAGGTTAAGAATGCTTATGCTCTAGAAAAGGAAAAATGTGAAAAATTATCTAGTGAGCTAAGCACTTGCCATGATGTTATTGCCAACCTTAGAAATGAAAATGCTAAATTAGTTGCTAAGGTTGATTCAAATGTTTATGACGATTCATATGCCAATCTTAGAAATGATCATGCTATTTCTATTGCTAAGATTGAGAAATTAAATGCCTCTCTTGCTAGCCTTAGATGTGAAAATGAAAAATTGATTGCTAAGGCTAAAGAGTTAGATGTTTGCAATGCTTCCATTTCCGATCTTAGAAGTGAAAATGACATTTTACATGCTAAGATTGTTGAACTAAAAACTTGCAAACCCTCTACATCTACCGTTGATCATGTGTCTATTTGTACTAGATGTAGAGAAGTTGATATTGATGCTATTCATGATCATATGGCTTTAATTAAACAACAAAATGATCATATAGCAAAATTAGATGCTAAAATTGCCGAGCACGAACTTGAAAATGAAAAATTTAAATTTGCTCGTAGTATGCTTTATAGTGGGAGACGCCCTGGCATCAAGGATGGCATTGCTTCCAAAAGGGAGACAATGTCAAACTTAATGCCCCTCCTAAAAAATTATCTAACTTTGTTAAGGGCAAGGCTCCTATGCCTCAGGATAACGAGGGTTACATTTTGTACCCTGCTGGTTATCCCGAGCATAAGATTAGGAGAATTCATTCTAGGAAGTCTCACTCTGGCCCTAATCATGCTTTTATGTATAAGGGTGAGACATTTAGCTCTAGGCAATCAACCCATGCTAAATTGCCTAAGAGGAAAGCTCCTATTGCATCAAATGATCACAATGTTTCATTTAAAACATTTGATGCATCTTATGTTTTAACTAACAAATCTGGCAAAGTAGTTGCCAAGTATGTTGGGGGCAAACACAAGGGATCAAAGACTTGTGTTTGGGTACCCAAAGTTCTTGTATCTAATGTCAAAGGACCCAAAACTGTTTGGGTACCTAAAGTCAAGAACTAAATTTGTTTTGTAGGTTTATGCATCCGGGGGCTCAAGTTGGATCATCGATAGCGGGTGCACAAACCACATGACAGGGGAGAAGAAGATGTTCTCCTCTTATGAGAAAAACCAAGATCCCCAACGAGCTATCACATTCGGGGATGGAAACCAAGGTTTGGTCAAAGGTTTGGGTAAAATAGTTATATCTCCTGACCATTCCATTTCCAATGTTTTTCTTGTTGATTCATTAGATTACAATTTGCTTTCCGTGTCCCGATTATGCAAAATGGGCTACAACTGTCTATTTACTAATGTAGGTGTCACTGTCTTTAGAAGAAGTGATGATTCAGTAGCATTTAAGGGAGTGTTGGAGGGTCAGCTATACTTAGTTGATTTCAATAGAGCTGAACTCGACACTTGCTTAATTGCTAAGATTAACATGGGCTGGCTCTGGCATCGCCGACTAGCACATGTTGGGATGAAGAATCTACACAAGCTTCTAAAGGGTGAACACATTTTAGGACTAACCAATGTTCATTTTGAGAAAGACAGGATTTGTAGCGCATGCCAAGCCGGGAAGCAAGTTGGTGTTCATCATCCACATAAGAACATCTTGACGACTGACAGGCCACTTGAGCTCCTCCACATGGACCTATTCGGCCCGATCGCTTACATAAGCATCGGCGGGAGTAAGTACTGTCTTGTTATTGTGGATGACTATTCTCGCTTCACTTGGGTATTCTTTTTGCAAGAAAAATCACAAACCCAAGAAACTTTCAAAGGATTCTTGAGACGGGCTCAAAATGAGTTCGGCTTAAGGATCAAGAAAATTAGAAGCGATAATGGGACGGAGTTCAAGAACTCACAAATCGAAGGCTTCCTTGAGGAGGAGGGCATCAAGCATGAGTTCTCTTCTCCCTACACGCCACAACAAAATGGTGTAGTGGAGAGGAAGAATAGAACTCTATTGGACATGGCGAGGACCATGCTTGATGAGTACAAGACATCGGATCGGTTTTGGGCCGAGGCGGTCAACACCACTTGCTACGCCATCAACCGGTTGTATCTACACCGAATCCTCAAGAAGACATCTTATGAACTCCTAACCGGTAAAAAGCCCAATGTTTCATATTTTAGAGTCTTTGGTAGCAAATGTTTTATTCTTATTAAAAGAGGTAGAAAATCCAAATTTGCTCCTAAGGCTGTAGAAGGCTTTTTACTAGGATATGATTCAAACACAAGGGCATATAGAGTCTTTAACAAGTCCACTAGACTGGTTGAAGTTTCTTGTGACATTGTGTTTGATGAGACTAACGGCTCTCAAGTAGAGCAAGTTGATCTTGATGAATTAGATGATGAAGAGGCTCTGTGCGTCGCGCTACGGAACATGTCCATTGGGGATGTGTGTCCTAAGGAATCCGAAGAGCCCATTCAAGCACAAGATCAACCATCCTCCTCCATGAAAGCATCTCCACCAACCCAAGATGAGGATGAGGCTCAAGATGATGAAGAGGAAGATCAAGAAGATGAGCCACCTCAAGACGACGGCAATGATCAAGGGGGAGATGCAAATGATCAAGACAAGGAGGATGAGCAAGTTGCAAGACAGCCACACCCAAGAGTCCACCAAGCAATCCAACGAGATCACCCTGTCAACACCATCCTCGGCGATATTCATAAGGGGGTAACCACTAGATCTCGTGTTGCACATTTTTGTGAGCATTACTCTTTTGTCTCCTCTATTGAGCCACACAAGGTAGAGGAAGCTCTCCAAGATTCGGATTGGGTGATGGCGATGCAAGAGGAGCTCAACAACTTCACGAGGAATGAGGTATGGCATTTAGTTCCACGTCCTAACCAAAATGTTGTAGGAACCAAGTGGGTCTTCCGCAACAAACAAGACGAGCATGGTGTGGTGACAAGGAACAAAGCTCGACTTGTGGCCAAGGGATATTCACAAGTCGAAGGTTTGGATTTCGGTGAAACCTATGCACCCGTACCTAGGCTTGAGTCAATTCGCATATTACTTGCCTATGCTACTTACCATGGCTTCAAGCTTTATCAAATGGACGTGAAGAGTGCCTTCCTCAACGGACCAATCAAGGAAGAGGTCTATGTTGAGCAACCTCCCGGCTTTGAAGATAGTGAGTATCCTAACCATGTCTATAGGCTCTCTAAGGCGCTTTATGGGCTCAAGCAAGCCCCAAGAGCATGGTATGAATGCCTAAGAGATTTCCTTATTGCTAATGGCTTCAAAGTCGGAAAGGCCGATCCTACTTTATTTACTAAAACTCTTGCAAATGATTTGTTCGTATGCCAAATTTATGTTGATGATATTATATTTGGGTCTACTAACGAATCTACATGTGAGGAATTTAGTAGGATCATGACACAGAAATTCGAGATGTCAATGATGGGGGAGTTGAAGTATTTTCTAGGATTCCAAGTCAAGCAACTCCAAGAAGGCACCTTCATTTGCCAAACGAAGTATATTCAAGACATTCTAAACAAGTTTGGGATGAAGGACGCCAAGCCCATCAAGACACCCATGGGAACTAATGGGCATCCCGACCTCGACACGGGAGGTAAATCCGTAGATCAAAAGGTATACCAGTCGATGATAGGTTCTTTACTCTA
Organism: Zea mays; assembly: GCF_902167145.1. Classification (NCBI taxonomy): domain Eukaryota; kingdom Viridiplantae; phylum Streptophyta; class Magnoliopsida; order Poales; family Poaceae; genus Zea; species Zea mays. The sequence goes on from NC_050105.1 coordinate 91,859,885, forward strand.
TTTATGTGCTTCTCGACCGGATATTATGCTTTCCGTATGCATGTGTGCAAGATTCCAAGCCGATCCTAAGGAAGCTCACCTTAGGGCCGTAAAACGAATCTTGAGATATTTAGTTTATACTCCTAAGTTTGGCCTTTGGTACCCCAGGGGATCCACATTTGATTTAATTGGTTATTCCGATGCCGATTGGGCAGGGTGCAAAATTAATAGAAAGAGCACATCGGGGACTTGCCAGTTCTTGGGAAGGTCTCTGGTGTCTTGGGCTTTAAAAAGCAAAATTCTGTGGCTCTTTCAACCGCCGAAGCCGAGTATATTGCCGCAGGCCATTGTTGCGCGCAATTGCTTTGGATGAGGCAAACCCTTAGGGACTATGGTTACAAATTAACCAAAGTTCCTCTTCTATGTGATAATGAGAGTGCAATCCGCATGGCGGATAATCCCGTTGAGCATAGCCGCACTAAACACATAGCCATTCGGTATCATTTTCTAAGGGATCACCAACAAAAGGGGGATATCGAGATTGCATATGTTAGCACCAAAGAACAATTAGCCGATATCTTTACCAAGCCATTGGATGAACAAACTTTTACCAAACTTAGACATGAGCTAAATATTCTTGATTCTAGGAATTTTTATTGATGTCTTGCATACATAGCTCATTATTATACCTTTGATCATCTCTTTCATGTGCTATGACTAATGTGTTTCTTCAAGTCCATTTCATGCTAAGTCATAGATTGAAAGGGAAAAGGAGTCTTCGGCGAAGACAAGGCTTCCACTCCGCTCCATTGAATCATTCATCCTTCGCCGTCGCTCCGCACAACTCTCCAACTTTGGTATAATCTTCACTCCTTTATTTTTGTCCAAAGGGGGAGAGAGTAGTTCAAGGGCTTATATTTCACTCAAATATCCGTTTTTGGCGATTCATGCCAAAGGGGGAGAGAGTATTAGCCCAAAGCAAAAGGACCGCACCACCACCACCAATTTCAAAAATATAGTTTATTTGGTATGAAGTCTATTAATTGGTGAAGTTTTTCAATTGATATCTTATTTTGATATAATTTCAAATTGGTAATACCCTCTTCAAAATTAATATCTAAAACCCTCTTGAACACTAAGAGGAGGATTTCATTAAGGGAGAGTTTTGTTTAGTCAAAGGAAAAGCATTTGAAACAGGGGGAGAAAATTTCAAAACTTGTAAATGCTTCTCAAAATCTTATTCATTTACCTTTGACTATTTGCAAAAGAACTTTGAAAAGAATTTCCAAAACATTTTGCAAAACAAAACATGTGGTGCAAGCGTGGTCCAAAATGTTAATAAAAAGAAAAGACATCCATGCGCATCTAGTAAATAATATTTATTGGTTTCATTCCAAGCAACCTTTGCACTTACATTATGCAAACTAGTTCAATTCTGCACTTCTATATTTGCTTTGGTTTGTGTTGGCATCAATCACCAAAAAGGGGGAGATTGAAAGGGAAATAGGCTTACACCTTTTCCTAAATAGATTTTGGTGGTTGAATTGCCCAACACAAATAATTGGACTAACTAGTTTGCTCTAGTCTATAAGTTTTACAGGTGCCAAAGGTTCACAATAAACCAATAAAAAACCAAGAAAGGGTTCAAACAAAGAGAGCTTAAGAAATCCCAAAGGCACCCTGGTCTGGCGCACCGGACTGTCCGGTGCACCAGGGAACTTGACGCTAAACTCCTCACCTTCGGGAAAATAAGAGGGCGCTCCGCTATAATTCACCAGACCGTCCGGTGTGCCAGCGGAGCAACGACTACTTCAAGCGCAACAGTCGACTGCAACGCATTTAATGCGCGCCTACGCGTGCAGAGGTCAGAGCACGCGCAGTTGGCGCACCGGACAGTCTACAGGAGATGTCCGGTGCGCCACCGGACAGCCCAGAGGCCCCACAAGTCAGAGCTCCAACGGTCGAACCCCAACGACTGGCTGACGTGGCTGGCGCACCGGACAGTGTCCGGTGGCGCACCGGACTGTCCGGTGCGCCATGTGACAGCAAGCTTCCAACGGCCACATTTTGGTGGTTGGGGCTATAAATATCCCAACCACCCCACATTCAATTGCATCCAAGTTTCTACACTTCTACACCTTACAAGAGCTATAGCATTCAATACAAGACACACTAAAGAGATCACATCCTCTCCCAACTCCACACAAAGCTTTAGTGATTAGAGAGAGAGATTTGTTGTGTTCATTTGAGCTCTTGCGCTTGGATTGCTTCTTTTCTTTCTCATTCTTCTTGTGATCAAACTCAATTGTAACCAAGTCAAGAGACACCAATTGTGTGGTGGTCCTTGCGGGGACTTAGTGTTCCGTGTGATTGAGAAGAGAAGCTCACTCGGTCTAAGTGACCGTTTGAGAGAGAGAAAGGGTTGAAAGAGACCCGGTCTTTGTGACCACCTCAACGGGGAGTAGGTTTGCAAGAACCGAACCTCGGTAAAACAAATCCTTGTGTCTCTTTCCTTATTTGCTTGTGATTTGTTTTTCACCCTCTCTCTTGGACTCGATTATATTTCTAACGCTAACCCGGCTTGTAGTTGTGATTAACTTTGTAAATTTCAGTTTCGCCCTATTCACCCCCCTCTAGGCGACTTTCAAGAACAACGCTTGACAACTCCTTGGCAACAGCGTGTGTTCTCCAAATTAATAGGCCTTCAGTACAAAATCATGTATCGAAAGGGTACTGATAATGGGGCTGCAGATGCGCTTTCGAGAAGACCATCAGCTGAGTTGTACAACATTTCTTCGGCCACACCTCAATGGTTGCTTCAGGTAATGGATGGTTACAAACATGATGATCAGGCCCAGAAATTGCTAGCTGCTTTGTCTGTCACTCTTGCGCCACTGGGACCATATAAGCTCAAGTCTGGAATTCTGCGGTATAAAGACAGAATATGGATTGGCAACAATTTCCCTCTCCAGAACCAGATTATGCTGGCTTTACATGACAGCCCGGTGGGGGGGCATTCAGGGTTTCCGGTGACTTACCGAAGGATTAAGCAGCTCTTTTCTTGGCCATCGATGAAGACCTCTGTTAAAGATTATGTAAAATCATGTGCTATTTGTCAACAGTCCAAGCCCGATAGAAGCAAGTATCCAGGCCTCTTGCAACCATTATCAGTACCTGATCAGGCTTGGGATGTCATCAGCATGGACTTCGTAGAGGGCCTCCCACGGTCATCTAATGCTGACACCATTTTGGTAGTGGTTGACACATTCTCAAAATACAGTCATTTTATTCCATTACTGCACCCATTTTCAGCGCTGAAGGTCGCCCAACTTTTTATGGACTCCGTTTACAAGCTCCATGGCTTTCCACTCTCCATTGTGTCAGACCGCGACAGGATATTTACTAGTCGGTTTTGGCAAGAACTTTTCAAGTTGGCTGGGACTACACTAAAAATGAGCTCTTCTTATCACCCACAAACCGATGGCCAGACAGAACGCGTGAATCAGTGTCTTGAAACATTTCTTCGCATCTTTGTTCACGCCTGTCCAACAAAGTGGTCTTCCTGGTTATCTCTCGCAGAATACTGGTATAACACCAGCTTCCACTCATCTCTAGGACGTTTTCCTTTCGAGGTATTGTATGGCCGTACCCCATGACAGTTGGGGTTAACTTTGGGTGATGCCTCAGCTTCAATGGACCTTCAAACATGGCTGAATCAAAGAGAATTGATGGTGAAACTCATCCAGCAGCATTTGGCTCGTGCACAGCAGAGGATGAAGTCTCAAGCAGATAAAGGACGCACTGAAAGAGAATTCAATGTAGGGGATATGGTCTATCTCAAACTTCAGCCGTATGTCCAGTCGTCAGTGGCTACTCGGGCAAATCACAAGCTCAACTTCAAGTTTTTTGGGCCATATTTGATTCTTCAACGTGTGGGCAAAGTGGCATATAAGTTGCAGTTGCCACCTTCAGCCAACATCCACCCAGTTGTTCATGTGTCTCAGCTCAAACTTTCAGTCGGTAATAGACAAGTGAGCTCTCCGCTTCCTGATGCTATGAGCCACATGCAGGTTCCTATGCAGATATTGGATAAACGCATAGTAATGCGAGGAGGCAAAGCGGTGCAACAGGTGCTTATCAAATGGTCTCAAGGTGATGATCCTCTTTCTAGTTGGGAGGATGAAGAGGCGCTGCGGTCCAAATTTCCAGAAGCAGCCGCTTGGGATCAAGCGGAGTTTCAAGGAGGGGACAATGTCAGGAGACGACTTCAAGTGGTTGAAGAAGCAGACACAAAGGAGGAAGAAGCTACGGTTCAGACCACGGGCCGGCGGAATAGAAGGCCGAATCCTCACGTTTCAGGGGCCGAGTGGGTAAACTGAGTGGGCTATGTCTCTATGGTTGGGCCGTGGACCTTGTAACAGGATATAAGAACAATCCGGTGTAATGGAAAAGGGGAGAAGAATTGTCTGACCAGCCGTCCGAATTTTTTGTATTTTAGCCCTTAAACAGAAGTAAAATCACGTTTAGACCTAAAAAAATTTTAAATGCAGTTTTGGACCCTTAGCTCGGTGCCATAGGCTGTGGCGCCGAGCTAACACAGCTCGGCGCCACAGCCTATGGCGCCGAGCTGTGACGTGGCCGCAACGGCTAGTTGCGTCCAGGGCTGACCTGGCTCTGACGTGGCGGCGGCGCGGCCTCGTAGCTCGGCGCCACAGATCTTGGCGCCGAGCTACGAATTCCTATAAAAACGCTCGCGCGGCTGGCCGAGAGCAGCTCATTTCATCCCATTTCCAAACTTCGTGAAAATTTGCTAGATTGAAAGATTTGAGTTGGTTCACTTCGTAGGCCAAGGTATGATTTCCAACTGATTTGTTTTGTATATTGGGTTGTTAGTTTAATAATTTGTATACACCTATTATATTATCATTTCGATTATTAGTTTGTGTAAACTTATTATAAAGCATAATAGGTACAAGTGATAATTATAATCGTTTATTAGATGAAAGACATGTACCGAGAGGCGTTGTGGCAGAAGAGAGGTCGTCCTCGGGAGTTATATCCGGACGTATCTAGTAAGGATGCTCCTGTTCCTCCTGAACTCCCCGTGCCTAACTGTGACTGTGGCAGACTGGCTTGGGTACATCAATCACAACATCCAGACACGGTTGCTCGCTGCTACTACCTTTGTGGCACTTTGGACGTACGTAGCTTATGACTTGTCACTTAATTTTGTTCGCATTCATTATTTTGTAGATATGTAATAGTGCATCTTTCCATTATTTTAGGGACATCAGAGGTGTTTCTTTTTTCAGTGGATCGATGGTCCTGATAAATTTGACCCTCGATATCTTCTTTTCGTTAATTGGTTGAGTGGAAAGACCAGTCATGAGCGTTTTAAGCGTTGGGTACCTCCTCCCCCGAATCCTCCACCAATGACGGATGCGGAGAAGGAGGTAGCAACAGAAAGACGGATGGACTCACCGCCTCGATGCGATTGTGGAGACCGTGCTGTCATCGACGAAGACTATGACAAGCAGTTCTGTTGTCCGAACATTGATTATGTGAGCCCATTGATACGCTAAATGTATGAACTAGTTTTTATTTACAATAAATTACTAATTTTTTCTCCTGCAGCCATACGGGTGGCGTAAGTGTTGTTTCAGAGAGTGGTTGTATGGTCCTTTGTCCCATTGGCCAGAGCCAGAGGTAAAGGAAAAGAGATACATGGGGTGGGCGGCAGAAGAGGTCAAATTTGATCCAGTACTCTGCAAATGTGGTATTGAAGCTAAGTATGGATTAGTTCCTTCGGAGCTTGGTGTTGGATATTTTTGTGGACATATGGTCGATTACGATGAGGTTGGTATTTTTTTTGGACCAGATGTAATGTTATAGCGGTACTTACTATTTTTTTTGTAGGAGACGAGGAAATGCAGTTGGGAGAGTTACGACGACAAAGGAGAGGTGATGCGCACAATAGAGTCCAAGAGAATAATGGGACAGAAGATGCGTTGTGGATCTCGGCTCGTAGATTCGTACATTAATGATCGCATACGCGACATGCGTAGGGAAGCAAAATCTGCCTTTTATGATAGCCCGAAGCGTGCAGAGTATAGGAGGTTGAAGGCGGCAGATGAGAAGAGAGCACAGGATGCAAGGGAATGGGAAGCGGCTCAAGCCGAGAAACAGATGTTGGATAATCTTGCTGATCGCCTCAAGGGAAGTAAGTGAGATAAATGATATTATAATTATGTTAGTACAATTTATTTATCCTGACTTTGCTAACTTAATTTTCTCATTATATTTGCAGAGATTGGAATCGGCGTAAACTATTTGGTCGATGAGGCGCATGCGAGATATGTTCAGGATAAAATGGCAACGGTTGAGCTGATGGAGGAGGAGGACGACGACACATCTAGATTGAGTGAGCTTATCGCCCTCGCAGAGGCAGGATTACATGAAGAAGAGGAGGACGACACGTCAAGGTTGAGTGAGCTCATAGCACTAGCTGAGGCAGGATTACGTGCTCAAGAGGAAGAGGATGAGTTTATGTCACAGGCCGCCGCAGAGATAGAGGCAGCTTATTACAAGAAGAAGTCTGATGAGGCTGAGGCTGAGGATGAGCTATTCTCCCAAGCTGCAGATGAAGCAGAAGCCAATTATTACAAAAGAACTGGTGACAAGTGTGATGCAGGACAATGCAGCAAGTGGAATGAGGTTGTTGTTGAGGATTGCGCGACGGATGACTCCGAAGATGAGTTACTCATAGATTGTGATTCAGACTGAAGAATTGTAGCCTATTATGTAGTATTTACGTATCAAAAATAATTTAGAACTCTAAAGATGCGTTACTTATTGCTTATTATGTTTTTTACAGTTCACAAAATTTTTTTGCAAGAGTTCCCCTTGTTTTATTAACAACCACAGTTCAAATAATCACATAGTATAAGACATATAAGCATTTCAACATATAATACATCACAAAATAACATCGAATATAAAAACATCCACAGAACATAGTTCTTCATATAATGTCCACAAACAAAGTCCAAAATACAAGTTCCACAACACATAGTCCAAAACACATAACATAGTTCATATTACAACGTCTCCAGCATAAGTCCAAATCACACAGTCCATATCACAAATGGGAGGCTGAACGTCCTGCTGCATACGAGGCACAGGCAGCTGCACGTCAACGCCCGCTAGAGACCGGCATCCACACCGAGCCGCTGCTCGACGAAGACGACGTGATACCCTCTGTAATCAAAATGTTAGTTAAAGACATATGTTCCAACATACAAATAAACAAGTTTTCTGTTAGACATTGATACTCACTGATAGTAACGATAGAGTAGTAGTATCTGAAGTTCTCTGTGAGATACGCTCGAGTTCAACAACAGATACGAGCATAGAGTTTCCCTATCACAAGTTAAGACATTAGGATGCTCAAAACTAGACATAAAACATTGAATTGAAATCTCTAATTTTAGTAAAGAAATAGTTACCACTCTATCAAGGATTGGAGCAGCCTCAATCTTGCACTGCATTAAGAATACCTTGGTGTCTGTCAGATATGACACCAACCTCGCGTCCAGGGCCTACGACATGGATGCGTACAAGCCGCAAGAACCAAGACCAACTATCTCTGTTCTCCCTCTCCACCAAAGCAAATGCCAAAGGAACCAGTGAGTTGTCTGCGTCGCATGATATGGCAACCAACAATGTGCCCTTATACTTCCCAAGCAGAAAAGTACCATCAATAGAGAGCACGGGACGACAATGCCTGAAGGCCTCTACGCACTGCGAGAAACACCAGAAAGCACGATAAAATATCTCTTTGTCGTTCCTCCATTCATTAGGTTTGGGGATGTACTCGTAATGCATGCCTAGGTTTTTTGCTTTCATTGCATTGAACAATGCTGGTAACTTCTCATAACCCTCCTCCCAATCCCCGTATATCATCTTCCATGCTCGCTGCTTTGCCCTCCATGCTTTCCCATATTTGATCCTGTAACCAAACAGCTCCGAAGTCATGGTCATAATTGACTTCACCTTCAAGTTTGGCTGACCCTTCAATATCCCCAATATCCTTTTCGCAATCAGGGTAGATGTCAACTGACGATGCTTAGAGCTCAGCTCTGTCTGGGCACAAGTGTGTGGACCTACAATTTTGGTGATCTTAAACTTTCCGGTGTCCTTCTGCCTTCGGGCACATACCCTCCAATTACATTCTGGCACCTCGCACACAATAGTGTAACGACGCTGTGCATACGAATGTCTCACCTTGAACGGCCTCTTCCGGTTCACAGAATATTCCTGTAGCCATCGTCTCAGTGTAGGCAGATCCTTGAAAAGTAAGCCAACCTTAATCTCAATGCTGTCGGCGTTATCCGGAGCCTCTAGCAGTTCATCGTCACGTCCTTCAGCATACGCACGGGTGGAATGACTTAAACTGCTAAATTCATGTACTGCAGGGTCTCGCTCCGGACACAAACGTCTTATGAGTTCAATTTCTTGCTCGGTCATTTCTTGAACCGGACGGTCATCATCAGAATCTAAGGCCCGTGCAGCCTCATATGGCTCCTCCTCATCCTCAATCTGAACATCAACACTATTGGATGCCCTGCATATGTTGTCCATATTATATGACACAGGCACATCAATCTGAACATCAGCATTATCGATATGTGGAGATCCTGCATCGGGTCGTAGCAAGAAAAACCACATTAAAAAGTCTAATCAAACGAAATAATGATGGATACGAACAATGTGTCGAAGACACTTACTAGGATGATCGTGAACTGGATCCTGGGTCAATGGGATATCTTGGGGGGGTACCACCGCATTAGAAGCCCCACAAATCCCATACTCGTGCGGACCCGATTGAGCATCAGGCACAACAACGACTTCTTCATGAAGCTCTACCAAAGGAGCTTCAATACGAGATGCATTTGGCATTTGTGGAGACAACCCGACTGGACCTCCGCAATGACTAACAAGTAACTTTTGAACAACCACATCCAAACATGGTGGAACCATCGTCTTCACAATTCTTAAATATATCACCCAATCATCTTCTAAGGTAATGGAGATCAACCGTCGGACAACTGTTCCATATGTAATATGGGACAACAAACCCTGAATTGATATTCTAGGGTCGTTTATGTCGCAACTAATCTCCTCACAAGCTCGAGCCAAAAGCTGGTCAAAAGTTGGTCTTTCAACGAACAACATGGTCACGATCTTCATACCATCAAAAGTAACACTCCCATAAGCATCTATCTCCACCCTTCCTCCATGGTATAGTGTTACTAGGCTGTCCATCTATTACAAAAATGGATTACTAACTCAATAATGGCTACATACTTAAGCCTACTAACTTACTAAGTAATAAATATATATTAACTAATAACCATATAGTAAATATTAAATGAACACATCAAACGAAATTACATAATCTATAAATAATGTACGAAAACTATGTATACCTGAGAACGCGTACGACTCCAGCTAACGGTGGAGAAGGTTAAGTCGGACGAACACCTACGTACAAAAAAATTGTCAGTAAAAAATTTGGCAGCACCTCCCCTGTAAAGTGATGTTTATAGAACCTGCGAATAAACGACAACACGATGGTTACCAACACAGAAAACATGTAATATCAATGCGCTAACTATTTTAATAAAATCACTAAGAATTTACTAAACACTAACAATATGCTAAGCACTAACAAGAAACTAGCTAACTATTTTAATAAACACTAACAACAAAATTACTAACTATTTACTAAACAATAAACAGTTTACTAACTATTTACTAACTATTTACTAACTATTTACTAACAATAAACACTAACAACAAAATTACTAACTATTTACTAACAATAAACACTAACAACAAAATTACTAACTATTTACTAACTATTTACTAAACAATAAACAGTTTACTAACTAAGAAATTAAAAAAAATTACCGGCGGCGAGCAGGGCGGGCGGCGAGCAGGGCGGGCGGCGAGCAGGGGCGCGGCGGCCGCCGGTGTCGAGCAGGGCGGGCGGGCGGCGATTCCGGAGCTCGGAGCAGGGCGGGCAGGCCAGAGCTCGGGACCCGTGCCAAGCGCCCTCGCCGGAGCTGGGCGGGCAGGCGGCGGCGATTTCCGGAGCTTGGGAACGGCGGCGCGCGGTAGAAGTGAAAAATAACAGAGAGCGCAAGGAGAAAGGTGGCTTGCGGTTATTTCCTAGCTCGGCGCCAAGATCTGTGGCGCCGAGCTAGGTGCCACGCAGGTTGCCATGTCACACAGCTCGGCGCCATAGGCTGTGGCGCCGAGCTGTGTTAGCTCGGCGCCACAGCCTATGGCGCCGAGCTAAGGGTCTAAAACTGCATTTAAAATTTTTTTAGGTCTAAACATGATTTTACTTCTGTTTAAGGGCTAAAATACAAAAAAGCTAGAACAGCCGTTCCCTAATTCTGACTCTCTCTCGTCTGCTGCTTCTCTCGACTCGTTCTTCCTCTGCTTCGTCTTTCTCGCCTCCGACGAGTCACCGGACGCCCCGTCTGCTGACACGTACGCGGACCGCGAGGGGGCCAGAACCCCATGTGGCACGCCCCGCTGCGGTTCACTATCCCTCCCGCCGCCGACCCGCGCGCCCTCGCCCTGCACGTGCTGCTCCCCGCCGAGCGCGCCTTCGGCGACCGCGACGTCGGCGAGGTGGTCGTGCCCGTCCAGGACCTCGCCGCCGCGTCCCCCGACGGCGCCGACCAGAGGCATCTCAGCTACCAGGTGCGCCGCCCCGTCAGCAGCCGCAAGCGCGGCGTGCTCCACATGACCACATCTCCCTACAGGCTCTCCGACGAGCCGGACGCCCACAACCACCCGTACGCACAGGTCCCGCCGGCGTCGTCCATGCGGCACCTTGGCAAGGCCGCCGACGCTGCCATCACCGCGTACCCGGTGGCGACCCCACGCGGCGGGCAGTACCACCAGCCGTACGGTCCTGCTCCCTACGGTGCGTACCCGTGCCACCACCAGTACGGGTACGGCACGTACGGCGCCGCGCCCGCGGCGAGCTCCGGCGGAGGGATGAGCACGGCGGGGCTCGGCTTCGGCCTTGGCCTCCTCGGCGGGTTGGTGATCGGCGACGCCGAGGTGGACGCGGCGTACGACGGCGGCGGGTTCATGGACGGCATGGGCTTGTGACTGATTCTCGGTTACATTGCAGATTAATCTGCTTCTGCGTGATCATGAGGTTAAACTTGTTGCTCCGATCGATCCTTGTGTTCTATTCTATCTCGTGTCAAATGCTTGATGAACAGATGACACCCACCAAGTCACCAACCATTTGGAGGGACTCCGTGATGAACAGAGATCACAAGGAAATAAGGCCTTCTGCTTCTCTATCGCCAGAATCCTTGCTCTTCCATCGCCGACTGTGTTCTGCTGCATTTTCTTTTGGGGTTTTTTTTTACATATGTATCCTTAGTTTGGACACACTACTCATTTTTACCCATAGTTTTACATCTTTCTTATTTCTTCATTTGCTGCACAAAAACTACTCAGCAATGCCCACCAACGTCGTTTCCTTTTATCTCGGTTTCTTACACTTGGGACCCACCAAAACAAAAGTCCACAATCTTCTCCCATTCCCCAATCTCTCTGCTCAGGCTCAGCAGCCATCGACCGCCGCCCGCCCGATTTGCGCCCATCTCGTGCCCACGACCGCCGGTTCCTCTCTGTTCGGCCCAGCACCGCCGTGGGTCCTGCTCGAGCTCCGGCCGCTCGCCTGCCCGGCGTTTAGCCCCGCACCGCCGCTATCGGCCCTGCTCGAGCTCCACCCACCCGCGCGACGTTCTGGCAAACACCGCCACCGTCTACCCTACTCGAGCTCTGGTCGCCCGCCCGTCCGGCGTTCGGCCTCGGACCGCCGCAGCAGGCCCTGCTCGAGCTCCGGCTGCACGCCCGCCCAGTTTGCGCCGGCCCTGCTCGCGCTTCGTCGTGGAAGGAGAGCAAGGCACTGCCCTGTCCGAGCCCCTACTCGTGGAAGAGGGAGCAAGGCACCGCCGCTCACCAGTCTAGCCTCCACTCCAGTCGTGCCCTGCCCAATCCGTGCTCCTGCTCGCACTCCAGTAGCCTCTGCCAAACTCCAATCACAGTAGCAGCCTCTTCCTCGTCGGCACTCAGCAACACCTGATCCTCTCCTCCAGGCAAGCAGCAAAACCTTCTTTCTCCTCTTTGTGTATGTTGGCAACTAATTTATGTATATAGTGTTATGTTGGATAATATGTAGTGGATTGTGAGTGGACAAATTGGTATGAGTTCTTACCGCCTCATTGTCGGGGACCATAATTAGGGATACCCTCAAGGCTCCTAATTCTCAGCTGGTAACCCCCATCAGCACAAAGCTGCAAAGGCCTGATGGGTGCGATTAAGTCAGGGATCAGTCCATTCAAGGGACTCGATCACGCCTCACCCGAGCCTAGCCTCGGACAAGGGCAGCCGACCCCGGAGGATTTCCGTCTCGCCCGAGGCCCCCCTTCAGCGGCGAACATGTTTCCGGCTCGCCCGAGGCCCTGCCTCCGCCAAGAAGCAACCATAACCAAATCGCCGCGCCGATCGACCAAATCGCAGGAGCATTTAATGCAAAGGTGGCCTGACACCTTTATCCTGACGCACGCCCCCCAGCCGGCAGAGCCGAAGTGACCGCCGTCACTTCGCCGCTCCACTGACCGACCTGACAGAAGGACAGCGCCGCCTGCGCCACTCCGACTGCGGTGCCACTTGACAGAGTGAGACTGACAGGCAGTCAGGCCCGGCCAAAGGCACCATAGGAAGCTCCGCTCCGCCCGACCCAGGGCTCGGACTCGGGCTAAGTCCCGGAAGACGGCGAACTCCGCCCGACCCAGGGCTCGGACTCGGGCTAAGTCCCGGAAGACGGCGAACTCCGCCCGACCCAGGGCTCGGACTCGGGCTAAGTCCCGGAAGACGGCGAACTCCGCCCGAACCAGGGCTCGGACTCGGGCTAAGTCCCGGAAGACGGCGAACTCCGCCCGACCCAGGGCTCGGACTCGGGCTAAGTCCCGGAAGACGGCGAACTCCGCCCGACCCAGGGCTCGGACTCGGGCTAAGTCCCGGAAGACGGCGAACTCCGCCCGACCCAGGGCTCGGACTCGGGCTAAGTCCCAGAAGACGACGATCTCCGCCTCGCCCGACCCAGGGCTTGGACTTGGGCTCGGCCCCAGAAGGCGACGAACTCCGCTTCGCCCGACCCTAGGGCTCGGACTCCGCCCCGGCACAAGCCGGCGACCTCCGCCTCGCCCGAACCTGGGGCTCGGACCCGACCTCGGCCACGGAAGACAGACTCGACCTCGGCTTCGGAGGAGCTTCCACATCGCCCAACCTAGGGCGTAGACCAGCCACGTCAACAGGAGGCGCCATCATCACCCTACCCCGAGCTGACTCAGGCCGCAGGGAACAAGACCGACGTCCCATCTGGCTCGCCCCGCCAGATAGGCAATGATGGCGCCCTGCATACTCTGTGACGACGGCGACTCTCAGCCCCCTTACGGAAGCAAGAGGACGTCAACAAGGATTCAACCGCTCCGACAGCTGTCCCTCCGCCAGGCTCCATCGCTCCTCCGACGGTCACGACATCACACCAGCTGGGTGCCAAAATCTCTCCGGCTGCCACAACGGCATGTACTCAGGGCGCTAGCTCTCCTCCGCTAGACATGTAGCACTCTGCTACACCCCCCATTGTACACCTGGATCCTCTCCTTGCACCTATAAAAGGGAGGACCAGGGCCCTCTTAGAGAGGGTTGGCCGCGCGGGGACGAGGACGAGACACGCGCTCGCTTGGAGCCGCTCGCTCCCTCTCCCGCGTGGACGCTTGTAACCCCCCTACTGCAAGCGCACCCGACCTGGGCGCGGGACGAACACGAAGGCCGCGGGATTCCCACCTCTCTCACGCCGGTCTCCGGCCGCCTCGCTCTCCCCCCTTCGCGCTCGCCCTCGCGCTCGACCCATCTGGGCTGGGGCACGCGGCGACATTCACTCGTCGGCTCAGGGACCCCCCGGTCTCGGAACGCCGACAGTTGGCGCGCCAGGTAGGGGCCTGTTGCGTGTTGACGAACAGCTTCTCGTCAAGCCCCAAATGGGCAGTCTCCAGCAACCTCTCCAACCCGGGACGGTGCTCCGTTTTGGGAGTCTTGAGTTCATGTCCCTCGACGGCAGCTACGACATGATACTGCTTCCACCGCCTCGCGACAACAACAGTGGCGGCCGACAACCCGCCCGCCGGCGGCGGAATCAGCGACGTCTTCCCCGCATGGTGGAAGAACAGTCTTCGAGCTCACCCCGTCCTCTCCCCCGCCGACGGAGGAGGAGGCGGGGCAACCAAGGCCAAGCAGGAGACAGCGCCTCGTCGGCTGTCGAGCGAGTCGACGACCCCAGCACCCCAACAGGGGGCGCACCGGGCGTCGACCTCGCGTTTGAGACGAAGGCGAGCGCCGTCTCCCCGCGACGCGTCAATCCCGAGCAAGCGGACGACGCCAGCACGCTCGCGAAAAGCTTGCTGGACGTCACCCTCGTACCTGAGATGACGGCGCAGTCAGTCCCCGACGTGACCTTATCGCCGCCCGTCGACCAAAAGGTACCGATCGATTCCCATCCCACGTCTTTCGGATTCAGCCTCAACCCATCTAGCGACTTCGCTTGGGCGGGCGCTCTCGTAGAGGCTAGTCCAAACCCTCTGGGGTTTCGTATGCGGTCACCTTGGGACCGGCTTACGGACGTCTCGATCTACGGGCCCTCTGGGTCCGAGGAAGACGACGAGCCCAGCATCTGTTGGGATTTCTCTGGACTTGGCAACCCCAGTGCCATGCGGGACTTCATGACCGCATGCGACTACTGCCTTTCCGACTGTTCCGACGGTAGCCGTAGCCTCGGCGACGAGGACCGCGGCCCAAGTCGCGAATGCTTCCACGTCGATCTAGGGGGTCCCCCCGAAGGCAACTATCTCGGCATGCTGGAGGACGGTGACCTCCCTAGGCCGGTGCCTCGCGTTGACATCCCACGGGAGCTAGCTGTGGTCCCCGTTCAGGCGGGGGGTCATGACCCACAGCTCGAGCAAATCCGCGGGGTGCAGGCCAGGCTCGACGAGGGAGCAGGAGCGCTTGAGCCGATCCGTCGGGACGTCGGGCAGGCATGGGCGGGCCAACCTTCGGCCGGAGAGATACGTCATCTACCCTAGGGCTTCCAGCACCGCATCACCGACGACGTCAGGGTCAGGCCACCACCCGCATCCAGTGGGGTCGGCCAGAACCTAGCGGCAGCAGCAATGCTTCTTCGCGCGATGCCGGAGCCATCAACCAACGACGGGTGGCGAATCCAGGGAGAGCTCAAGAATCTCCTAGAAGGCGCCGCGGTCCGACGGGTCGAGAGCTCCGCCTCCCGAAGGCAGGGGTACCTCTCGGAACCTCATGTCGCGACTTCTCGATTTATGCGGGAAGCCTCGGTCTACACCGGGCGCACGCGCAACACCGCGCCTGCGGCCCCGGGTCGCCTCGGCAACGAGCACCATCACCGCGACCGTCGGGCCCACCTCGATGAGAGGGTGTGCCGAGGCTACCACCCCAGGCGTGGGGGACGCTACGACAGCGGGGAGGATCGGAGTCCCTCGCCCGAACCACCCGGTCCACAGGCCTTCAGCCGGGCCATCCGGCGGGCGCCGTTCCCGACCCGGTTCTGACCCCTGGCTACTATCACAAAGTACTCGGGGGAGACGAGACCGGAACTGTGGCTCGCGGACTACCGTCTGGCCTGCCAACTGGGTGGAACGGACGATGACAACCTCATCATCCGCAACCTCCCCCTGTTCCTCTCCGACTCCGCTCGCGCTTGGTTGGAGCACTGCCTCCAGGGTAGATCTCCAACTGGGACGACCTAGTCCAAGCTTTCACCGGTAATTTCCAGGGCACGTATGTGCGCCCCGGGAATTCCTAGGACCTCCGAAGCTGCCGACAGCAGCCGGGAGAGTCTCTCCGAGACTACATCCGGCGATTCTCGAAGCAGCGCACCGAGCTGCCCAACATCACCGACTCGGATGTCATCGGCGCGTTCCTCGCTGGCACCACCTACCGCGACCTGGTGAGCAAGCTGGGTCGCAAGACCCCCACCAGGGCGAGCGAGCTGATGGACATCGCCACCAAGTTCACCTCTGGGCAGGAGGCGGTTGAGGCTATCTTCCGAAAAGACGAGCAGCCCCAGGGCCGCCCATCGGAAGATACTCCCGAGGCGTCAACTCAGCGTGGCGCCAAGAAGAAGGGCAAGAAGAAGTCGCAAGCGAAACGCGACGCCGCCGACGCGGACCTTGTCGCCACCGCCGAGTACAAGAGCCCTCGGAAGCCCCCCGGAGGTGCCAACCTCTTCGACAAGATGCTCAAGGAGCCGTGCCCCTATCACCAGGGACCCGTCAGGCACACCCTTAAGAAGTGCGTCATGCTTCGGCGCCACTTCCACAGGGCCGGGCCACCCGCGGAGGGTGGCAAGGCCCGCGACGACGACAAGAAGGAAGATCACCAGGCAGGAGAGTTCCCTGAGGTCCGCGACTGCTTCATGATCTATGGTGGGCAAGCGGCGAACGCCTCGGCTCGGCACCGCAAGCAAGAGCGCCGGGAGGTCTGCTCGGTCAAGGTGGCGGCGCCAGTCTATCTGGACTGGTCCGACAAGCCCATCACCTTCGACCGAGACGATCACCCCGACCATGTGCCGAGCCCGAGAAAATACCCGCTCGTCGTCGACCCCGTCATCGGCAACGTTAGGCTCACCAAGGTCCTCATGGACGGAGGCAGCAGCCTCAACATCATCTACGCCGAGACCCTCGGGCTCCTACATGTCAATCTGTCCTCTGTCCGGGCAGGCGCTGCGCCCTTCCATG
Source organism: Zea mays (assembly GCF_902167145.1). Lineage (NCBI taxonomy): Eukaryota > Viridiplantae > Streptophyta > Magnoliopsida > Poales > Poaceae > Zea > Zea mays. The sequence continues at coordinate 91,876,792 of NC_050105.1, forward strand.
GGATCATTCCCGGGAAGCGCGTCCAACCCCTCGGATAGCTCGACCTTCCCGTCTGCTTCGGAACACCCTCCAACTTCCGAAGGGAGACCCTGACGTTCGAGGTGGTCGGGTTCCGAGGGACCTACCACGCGGTACTGGGGAGGCCATGCTACGCGAAGTTCATGGCCGTCCCCAACTACACCTACCTGAAGCTCAAGATGTCGGCCCCCAACGGGGTCATCACCGTCGGCCCCACGTACAAACACGCGTTCGAATGCGACGTGGAGTGCGTGGAGTACGTCGAGGCCCTCGCCGAGTCCGAGGCCCTCATCGCCGACCTGGAGAGCCTCTCTAAGGAGGTGCCAGACGTGAAGCGTCACGCCGGCGACTTTGAGCCAGCGGAGACGGTTAAGTCCGTCCCCCTCGACCCCAGCGGCGACACCTCCAAGCAGATCCGGATCGGCTCCGGGCTCGATCCCAAATAGGAAGCAGTGCTCGTCGACTTTCTCCGCGCGAACGTCGACGTCTTCGCGTGGAGTCCCTCAGACATGCCTGGCATACCGAGGGATGTCGCCGAGCACTCGCTGGACATCCGAGCCGGAGCCCGACCTGTCAAGCAGCCGCTGTGCCGATTCGACGAGGAGAAGCGCAGAGCCATAGGCGAGGAGATCCACAAGCTAATGGCGGCAGGGTTCATCAAAGAGGTATTCCATCCCGAATGGCTTGCCAACCCTGTGCTTGTGAGAAAGAAAGGGGGGAAATGGCGGATATGTGTAGACTACACTGGTCTCAACAAAGCATGTCCGAAGGTTCCCTACCCTCTGCCTCGCATCGACCAAATCGTGGATTCCACTGCTGGGTGCGAAACCCTGTCTTTCCTCGATGCCTACTCAGGGTATCGTCAAATCAGGATGAAAGAGTCCGACCAGCTCGCGACTTCTTTCATCACACCCTTCGGCATGTACTGCTATGTCACCATGCCGTTCGGCTTGAGGAACGTGGGCGCGACGTACCAGCGGTGCATGAACCATGTGTTCGGCGAACACATTGGCCGCACGGTCGAGGCCTACGTCGATGACATCGTAGTCAAGACGAGGAAAGCCTCTGACCTCCTTTCCGACCTTGAAGCGACGTTCCGATGTCTCAAGGCGAAAGGCGTCAAGCTCAATCCCGAAAAGTGTGTTTTCGGAGTACCCCGAGGCATGCTCTTGGGGTTCATCGTCTCTGAGCGGGGCATCGAAGCCAACCCGGAGAAGATCGCAACTATCACCAGCATGGGGCCCATCAAGGACTTGAAAGGCGTACAGAGGGTCATGGGATGCATCGCGGCTCTGAGCCGCTTCATCTCACGCCTCGGCGAAAGAGGTCTACCTCTGTACCGCCTCTTAAGGAAGGCCGAGTGCTTCACTTGGACCCCTGAGGCTGAGGAAGCCCTCGGGAACCTGAAGGCGCTCCTCACAAAGGCGCCTATCTTGGTGCCCCCAGCTGCCGGAGAAGCCCTCCTGGTCTACGTCGCCGCGACCACTCAGGTGGTTAGCGCCGCGATTGTGGTCGAGAGGCAAGAAGAGGGGCATGCGTTGCCCGTTCAGAGGCCAGTCTACTTCGTCAGTGAGGTACTGTCCGAAACCAAGATCTGCTACCCACAAGTTCAGAAGCTGCTGTACGCGGTGATCCTGACGCGGCGGAAGCTGCGACACTACTTCGAGTCTCATCCGGTAATTGTGGTGTCATCCTTCCCCCTGGGGGAGATCATCCAGTGCCGAGAGGCCTCGGGTAGGATTGCAAAGTGGGCGGTGGAAATCATGGGCGAGACGATCTCGTTCGCCCCTTGGAAGGCCATCAAGTCCCAGGTCTTGGCAGACTTCGTAGCTGAATGGGTCGACACTCAGTTACCGACGGCTCTGATCCAACCGGAGCTCCGGACCATGTTCTTCGACGGGTCGCTGATGAAGACAGGAGCCGGCGCAGGCCTACTCTTCATCTCGCCCCTCGGGAAGCACCTACGCTACGTGCTACGCCTCCATTTCCCAGCATCCAACAATGTGGCTGAGTACGAAGCTCTAGTCAACGGGTTGCAGATCGCCATCGAGCTAGGGGTTCGACGCCTCGACGCTCGCGGTGACTCGCAGCTCGTCATCGACCAAGTCATGAAGAACTCCCACTGCCGCGACCCGAAGATGGAGGCCTACTGCGATGAAGTTCGGCGCCTGGAAGACAAGTTCTACGGGCTCGAGCTCAACCACATCGCTCGGCGCTACAACGAGACTGCGGACGAGTTGGCTAAAATAGCCTTGGGGCGAACGACGGTTCCCCCGGATGTCTTCTCCCGGGATCTGCATCAACCCTCCGTCAAGATCGACGACACGCCCGAGCCCGAGGCACCCTCGGCCTAGCCCGAGGCACCCTCGGCCCAGCCCGAGGCACCCTCGGATCAGCCCGAGGCACCCTCGGACCATCCTGAGGCACCCTCGGCTCGGTCCGAGGCATCCTCGACTCAACCCGAGGTACCCTCGGCCCCCGAGGGCGAGGCGCTGCACGTCGAGGGGGAGCAAAGCAGGGTCACGCCTGATCAGAACTGGCAGACCCTGTACCTGCAATATCTTCACCAAGGAGAGCTACCCTCCGACCGAACCGAGGCTCGGCGGGTGGCGTGGCGCGCGAAGTCGTTCGTCTTGCTGGGTGATGAGAAGGAGCTCTACCACCACAGCCCCTCCGGCATCCTCCAGCGATGCGTCTCCATCGCCGAAGGTCAGGAACTCCTGCGAGAGATACACTCAGGGGCTTGCGGCCATCAAGCAGCGCCTCGAGCCCTTGTCGGGAATGCTTTCCGGCAAGGCTTCTACTAGCCGATGGCGGTGGCCGACGCCACTAGAATTGTCCGCACCTGCGAAGGGTGCCAGTTCTACGCAAGGCAGACCCACCTGCCCGCTCAGGCTCTGCAGACGATACCCATCACCTGGCCTTTTGCTGTGTGGGGTCTGGACCTCGTCGGCCCCTTGCAGAAGGCACCCGGGGGCTACACGCACCTGCTGGTCGCCATCGACAAATTCTCTAAGTGGATCGAGGTCCGACCCCTGAACAGCATCAGGTCCGAGCAGGTGGTGGCGTTCTTCACCAACATCATCCATCGCTTCGGGGTCCCAAACTCCATCATCACCGACAACGGCACCCAGTTCACCGGCAGAAAGTTCCTGGACTTCTGCGAGGATCATCACATCCGGGTGGACTGGGCCGCCGTGGCTCACCCCATGTCAAATGGGCAAGTAGAGCGTGCCAACGGCATGATTCTACAAGGGCTCAAGCCTCGGATCTACAACGACCTCAACAAGTTCGGCAAGCGATGGATGAAGGAACTCCCCTCGGTGGTCTGGAGTCTGAGGACAACACCAAGCCGAGCCACGGGCTTCACGCCGTTCTTCCTAGTCTACGGGGCCGAGGCTGTCTTGCCCACAGACCTGGAATACGGCTCCCCGAGGGCGAGGGCCTACTCCGACCAAAGCAACCAAGCTAGCCGAGAAGACTCGCTGGACCAGCTGGAGGAGGCTCGGGACAAGGCCTTACTGCACTCGGCGCGATACCAGCAGTCCCTGCGACGCTACCACGCCCGAGGGGTCCGGTCCTGAGACCTCTAGGTGGGCGACCTGGTGCTTCGGCTGCGACAAGACGCCCGAGGGCGGCACAAGCTCACGCCCCCCTGGGAGGGGCCGTTCGTCATCGCCAAAGTTCTGAAGCCCGGAACGTACAAGCTGGCCAACAGTCAAGGCGAGGTCTACGACAACGCTTGGAACATCCAACAACTACGTCGCTTCTACCCTTAAGATGTTTTCAAGTTGTTCATATATCTTGCGCCCAGCAAAAGTTTAGTCGTCAAGGAAGGGTCGGCCTCGCCTCGGCAAAGCCCGACCCTCCCTCGGGGGCTAAAAGGGGGGGAACCCCCTCTGCGTCGAAATTTTCCTCGAAAAAAGATCTTTTCTGCCAGAAGGTCTTTCGGGCTGTTTGACTACTTCGAAAGTGGATCCTGAAAACGACGGAGTACACGTAAGCAACCAAGGCTGACCGAGCCGAGGGACTCCTACGCCTCCGGGATACGGATACCTCACTCGTCACCTTCCGCGAGAAGCAACTCTCGCTCGCACAAACATTTCTGTTACCAACAAAAAGGTCCAGATACTCGAAATAAGAGGAAAGGAGACGCGACTTTACAACACGGCGAGGGTGTGTTTTGGCCTCGGCGGCCGCAGAGAACACACGCTACAAGACAATCCGATCCTGCAGGCTCGGATCTTGATGGCTGAAGGGAGCAGCAGCACCCTCGGCATCGACGACACCTTCGGCGAGGTCCGACCTAGCCTCAGACGGCGACGCGGTCCGAAGATCTCCACTCTGAAGGACGACGTCATCGCCACGCCCGGGCCATCGCTACCAGGGTCTTCTCGGGAATCCGGCCCGAGCAGGCGGCTCGGCCGGTCACACCGGGGCCTCGGCCAGCTGTCCTCCAAGGACGTCAGCCCGATCCGAGGCCTCGGTTGGTCAATTCCGGCGTCGGTCCCGCTAATGGACGACCCGGCCAGGCTCCGGCCAACCAGGTTTTTCTTTTTGAGCCAACTCTGCCTCTGTTCATGTTGACGCCGCTACCCCTGGCCTCGACTCGTCGAAGAGCGACCGAGGGGTTCCTTTAATTAAGCTAGAGAAGCCTCGGACAATAAGGCTGACCGAGCCGAGGGACTCCTACGCCTCCGGGATACGGATACCTCACTCGTCACCTTTACACGGGGCGACTCACGCTTGGTGAAGCGGTTCAAGCAACCAACAGGCGAGTCTTAGTGCTCGAAAATGAGGAAAAAACACGGCTCCGCGCCGAAAACACATACATGTTCAGGCCCCGACAGCCACAATGAACAAAAACACTGCCATTCAAAGTGCCATTACAAACGGAACTCCGGTTCCACCTCCGCAGGTACGAACAATCCCACTCAATGCGGGGGGGGCCTGCGGAGCAACAGAAGACCGACGGACGGCTCGCCGTCGCCCGCTCCAGCAGCAGCGACAACGACCCCCTCTACGGGTAGCCAAACTGCAGCGGCGATGGCCTCAGGGCGAACGCTGCTGCAACCTTGCCCTCGCCCACGCCGACGCTCGAGGGGCGAGGACAAGTACAAAGAGCCGGAGGCCCGAAGCGCAGATGGTGGCGGTGATCCCGTCGGCGACGGGGACTTCTCGAGCCGCCTCCGCCTCGGCACCGGCGACAGGGGCCGTCAGCCCGCTGGCAGATCCCCACTCAGATCCTCTCGGACGGGCAGGGCACCGACCTCCCCGCGGAGGCACCGCACCGGTGCAAAGGCAGGACCGCCCCAGAACACGAACGCCGCCCTAGCAGCGCGCGACATCTTGGGCGGTCCTCCCGTGCACACGGCGCGACAGTCGCCTTCCGGCAGGAAGTGGCACCGGGGGCCAACCCGACGAGCCCGATGCGCTGGGGCTGACGATGCCTGCCGTCGACCGGCCCCGCGTTGTCAAAGTCCGACCCGCCCGCAGGGCCAGCGAGCGCCCTCTCCCTCGAACGCCGCAGGAGAGGGTGACCCACGAACCCGTGCGGGAGGTAGAGCTCCGGCTCAGCCCGGCCTCCACCCCAGCAAGGATGATGAACGTCCTTGAAGCTGAGGGTGGGACCAAGATCGCAGCCCGGCTTGCTTCTCCCCACCCAGGGGCTGGTGGTCACCGTCTGGGGTGACCGCCGGCGGAGGGGTGCAGCCGGGCTGCATGATGAAAATCCTTAAAGCCGAGCGATGGCTGAAAGGTGCCAACTCCCACGGAGTTGTGCTCCCCCAACGACGAGGCGGAAAGACGGCGGATCTCCCCCATCCGGGGGCTTGGAAGGTGGAAAGACACGATGCATAAGGGAGCGCAAAGACATGGTCGCCTTCCAAGGGGGTCACCCTCCTTTTAAAGGCGGTTCTCCCTACTTGCGTCCCCAGCCGTCACGGGCTGAGTCTTCTCCAACACACTCCAAGGTCCTCCCCTATGGCGCGGGGGCTGGGTCCCACACGTCATGCAAGCCGACTCAGAGCAGAAGAAGCCAAACCGCCACGCGCGGTGCGTACAACCGCCCAGCGGTTACAAGCGACCCTCCACTTTTGCCCAGACCAGCGGGCGAAAGGGCGGGCAGCCGTGCAGGCGGCATGCAACCGCGCCAGGTGGGCGCACTTCTCCGACTCCCAACACACCCGGCATGGAGGCCCAGGCCCACGCGTCATGCAACCGGTGCGCCGGTTGCTACGTGTGAGTAACTGCACCGCCACCTGCGCCACCACCGCGCCTCCTCGACTGCGGAACCAATACCGCGACTCGAGGCCACCCAGCGCACGACCCAGCGGCTCCAGCCTGGCACGACGGTCAATACGACCGAAGATGGGCCGGCAGTAATGGCGGTGGCAGGCGGGCAGGTGCAGCGGTCACGTCGTCAGCCAAGCTCACGTCCCGTCCGGGGGCAGGGAGAGAACCCTCTCTCACGGCGTGAAGGCAACGCGCCCGTGACCCGTTCCTCGAACGGCTCACGCACGCGCAACGGCTACCCTGCGAACTACTCACCCTGTCGCATCAACTCTGCGGCGGGACACGCGGCGCCTCTGGCAGGAGAAGCGAGCGATGCTTCGCCTTCGCCGTAATGACCGCGTCAAAAAAAGGTACGCCGCATCGTTCGATTTCGTATCCTTTTCTGTTTTTCCTCTTTCTCTCTCTTGCAACAGGGACCGGGAAAGGGGGATACCCCGAAAAGGATCCTTCCCCGAGAAGGAACCAGGCTCCGAGCCCCCCCTACTGATTAGAGGTTTGAAAGCTGGCCCCCCAGAAGGGTTCGACAGCCGCCTCAGATCGCGTGGGCCCTACACCCACTACTGGTCAGAGGTTCGAAGGCCGGCCCCTCGAAAGGGTTCCACGGCCGCCTCAGGCTACTCGGGCTTCGTGCCCATTACTGATCAGGGGTTCGAAGGCTGGCCCCCGAAGGGTTCACAGCCGCCTCAGACGCCGAGCGAGGGATGACCATGGGTACGTTCGATACATAACCAAGGCTCGGGCTGCGCTCCCGAGGTACCCTAGGACATTTCCGAGACCAGCGGGAACGATCTTGTAACAGTGTCCCATTAGAGGGAGGCATCGAGCCCTCGGACCCCGTCACCAGGGGACCGGGTCTGGCAGATCACCCGCAGGTACTTTTGGGCGTGCCTCTGGGCCCCTAGCCGACCCCTAACGAACGGGGCACGGACGTCCACTCGGATTACCCGCTTGCAGCTCATCGGAGACACCATGTTCGACGCCCATCGAGGGCAACATGGCGCTTCCCCCCCCCTCCTCCTTGCGGAAAGGCGACGCAGGGGCGTATGTAAAAAAGCCGAGTCTACCCCTGACCGCCCTCTCGCTCTATGCAGAGGCTCGGGGGCTGCTCTCGCAAACCCGGCTCCGGCCGAACCGTTGACAGCGTCAACATACCAGCCCGAGAACTTGGGACCCGACCATACACCTGGGCTACGGCCAGCTCGCATGAGGGAACGACCAGAGCAGCCGAAGCACTACGTGAGGCAGTAAGACCTCGAAGGAGTGAAACCACTCCTCCGAGGCCTCGGGGCCTACACCCGGCGGGTGCGCTCGCGCGCACCCACCGGAACAAAAGCGCAACCGAGAAAGGCTGGTCCCCTTGCAAAAAAGTGCGACGAAAGCCTCCAAGCGAGTGCAAACACTCCCTTCGAGGCTCGGGGGCTACTGTCGGGGACCATAATTAGGGGTACCCTCAAGGCTCCTAATTCTCAGCTGGTAACCCCCATCAGCACAAAGCTGCAAAGGCCTGATGGGTGCGATTAAGTCAGGGATCAGTCCATTCAAGGGACTCGATCACGCCTCACCCGAGCCTAGCCTCGGACAAGGGCAGCCGACCCCGGAGGATTTCCATCTCGCCCGAGGCCCCCCTTCAGCGGCGAACATGTTTCCAGCTCGCCCGAGGCCCTGCCTCCGCCAAGAAGCAACCCTAACCAAATCGCCGCACCGACCGACCAAATCGCAGGAGCATTTAATGCAAAGGTGGCCTGACACCTTTATCCTGACGCACGCCCCCCAGCCGGCAGAGCCGAAGTGACCGCCGTCACTTCGCCGCTCCACTGACCGACCTGACAGAAGGACAGCGCCGCCTGCGCCACTCCGACTGCGGTGCCACTTGACAGAGTGAGACTGACAGGCAGTCAGGCCCGGCCAAAGGCACCATAGGAAGCTCCGCTCCGCCCGACCCAGGGCTCGGACTCGGGCTAAGTCCCGGAAGACGGCGAACTCCGCCCGACCCAGGGCTCGGACTCGGGCTAAGTCCCGGAAGACGGCGAACTCCGCCCGACCCAGGCTCGGACTCGGGCTAAGTCCCGGAAGACGGCGAACTCCACCCGACCCAGGGCTCGGACTCGGGCTAAGTCCCGGAAGACGGCGAACTCCGCCCGGCCCAGGGCTCGGACTCGGGCTAAGTCCCAGAAGACGACGATCTCCGCCTCGCCCGACCCAGGGCTCGAACTTGGGCTCGGCCCCAGAAGGCGACGAACTCCGCTTCGCCCGACCCCAGGGCTCGGACTCCGCACCGGCACCAGCCGGCGACCTCCGCCTCGCCCGAACCTGGGGCTCGGACCCGACCTCGGCCACGGAAGACAGACTCGACCTCGGCTTCGGAGGAGCTTCCACATCGCCCAACCTAGGGCGTAGACTAGCCACGTCAACAGGAGGCACCATCATCACCCTACCCCGAGCTGACTCGGGCCGTAGGGAACAAGACCGGCGTCCCATCTGGCTCGCCCCGCCAGATAGGCAATGATGGCGCCCTGCATACTCTGTGACGACGGCGGCTCTCAGCCCCCTTACAGAAGCAAGAGGACGTCAGCAAGGATTCAACCGCTCCGACAGCTGTCCCTCCGCCAGGCTCCATCGCTCCTCCGACGACCACGACATCACACCAGCTGGGTGCCAAAATCTCTCCGGCTGCCACAACAGCATGTACTCAGGGCGCTAGCTCTCCTCCGCTAGACATGTAGCACTCTGCTACACCCCCCATTGTACACCTGGATCCTCTCCTTGCGCCTATAAAAGGGAGGACCAGGACCCTCTTAGAGAAGGTTGGCCGCGCGGGGACGAGGACGAGACACGCGCTCGCTTGGAGCCGCTCGCTCCCTCTCCCGCGTGGACGCTTGTAACCCCCCTACTGCAAGCGCACCCGACCTGGGCGCGTAACAAACACGAAGGCCGCGGGATTCCCACCTCTCTCACGCCGATCTCCGGCCGCCTTGCTCTCCCCCCTTCGTGCTCGCCCTCGCGCTCGACCCATCTGGGCTGGGGCACGCGGCGACATTCACTCGTCGGCTCAGGGACCCCCCGGTCTCGGAACGCCGACACTCATGTTTCTATGAAATAGGATGTACTATGTTATTTCCGGTGATGATGTTGAACCAATAGAAGTTGTTGATGTACCTGACGATGATGAGAGGCATTATCATGAATTTGTTGACAAGTGAGATATGCTAGAATTTGAGGACTATGATGGGGATATTGTCACAGGGCACAATTTGAAGAGACTGATGAAGAGGAGGAGGAGGAGAACATAGCTATGGGGGTGGATGAGCAAGGAGACAGTGATGATGTATCGAGACTTGATTATGACAAAGATAACTGAAAGTCGCCTAAAGGGGGGTGAATAGGCAAATCTAAAATTTATAAAATTTAAACACAACTATAAGTTGGGGTTAGCGTTATAATTAAAACCGAGTCCGAAAGAGAGAGCAAAAACAAATCAACCAAGGAAATAGAGCGAATGACACAGTGATTTGTTTTATCGAGGTTTGGTTCTTGCAAACCTACTCCCCGTTGAGGTGGTCACAAAGACCGGGTCTCTTTCAACCCTTTCCCTCTCTCAAACGGTCACCTAGACCAAGTGAGCTTTTCTCCTTAATCAAACGGGTCACTTAGACCCTTACAAGGACCACCACAACTTGGTGTCTCTTGCTTTGATTAGAAGTTGCTTGAGAACAAGATAGAAGAAGAAGAAAAGCGATCCAAGCACAAGAGCTCAAAGAACACGAGCAAAACTGTCTCTTCTAGTCACTAATTGCTTTCAGTGGAATTGGGACTTGGAGAGGCTTTGATTCAATTGAATTGTGTCTTGTATTGAATGCACTAGCTCTTGTATTGAGTGAGATGTCTGAAAAACTTGGATTCCTTGAAGTGGTGGTGGTTGGGGGTATTTATAGCCCCAACCACCAAACCAACCGTTGGGGTTGGGCTGCTGTCGATGGGCGCACCGGACAGTCCGGTGTGCCATCGGACACTATCCGGTGCGTCAGCCACGTCACCCAACCGTTAGGGTTCTGACGGTTTCGACCGTTGGAGCTCTGACATCTTGGTGTACCGAATAGTCCGGTGCCGCACCGGACAGGTACTGTTCACTGTCCGGTGCGCCTCTGGCGCCTGCTCTAACTTCTGCCGTGAACTGTAGCTCTGTTAGGGCACTGTGCAGTCGACCGTTGCGCGAATAGCCGTTGCTCCGCATGGTGAACCAGACAGTCCGGTGAATTATAGCGGAGTGCGCCTGGAAAAACCCGAAGGTGAAGAGTTAGAGGTCGATTCACCTTGGTGCACCGGACACTGTCAGGTGGCACACCGGATAGTCTGTTGCGCCAGACCAGAGTTCTCTTCGGTTTCTTTTGCTCCTTTCTTTTGAACCCTAATTTAGATCTTTTTATTGGTTTGTGTTGAACCTTTGGCACCTGTAGAACATATAATCTAGAGCAAACTAGTTAGTCCAATTATTTGTGTTGGGTAATTCAACCACCAAAATTATTTAGGAAAAGGTTTGACCCTATTTCCCTTTCAATCTCCCCCTTTTTGGTGATTGATGCCAACACAAACCAAAGCAAATATATAAGTGCAGAATTGAACTAGTTTGCATAAGGTAAGTGCAAAGGTTGCTTGGAATTAAACCAATTTATACTTTCATAAGATATGCATGGATTGCTTTCTTTCTTTTAATATTTTGGACCACTTTTGCACCACTTGTTTTGTTTTTGCAAATTCTTTTGGAAAATGTTTTTCAAAGTCTTTTTTGCAAATAGTCAAAGGTATATGAATAAGATTTCGAGAAGCATTTTCAAGATTTGAGGTTTTCTCCCCCTGTTTCAAATGCTTTTCCTTTGACTAAACAAAACTCCCCCTTAATGAAATTCTCCTCTTAGTGTTCAAGAGGGTTTTTATTTGAAGGAAGATCAAAATATTTTAGATACCAATTTTGAAAAACTCCTCCTTAAAATATTGATACCAAAATGAGATAGAATTTCTTAGAGGAATACTAATTTGAAAGATACCAATTGAAAACATCAAAAACTTTGTTTTGAAAATTTTTGAAATTGGCATGGTGGTGCGGTCCTTTTGCTTTGGGCTAATACTCTCTCCCCCTTTGGCATTAATCGCCAAAAACGGAATCTTTAGAGCCCTTTTTACTTTTCCCCAATGGAAAATGAGTGAAGTTTATACCAAAGTGGAGAGTGGTGTGGAGTGACGGCGAAGGGTAAATAATACCGATGGAGTGGAGTGGAAGCCTTGTCTTCGCCGAAGACTCCATTTCCCTTTCAATCTATGACTTAGTAGAAATCCACATGAAGACACATTAGTCATAGGCATAAAAGACAGATGATCAAAGGTATATAAATGAGCTATGTGTGCAAAGTGTCAACCAAAATTCCGAGAATTAAGAATGTTTAGCTCATTCCTAAGTTTGGTAAAGGTTTTCTCATCTAGTGGTTTGGTAAAGATATCGGCTAATTGTTCTTTGGTGCTAACATAAGCAATCTCGATATCCCCCCTTCGTTGGTGATCCCTCAAAAAGTGATACCGAATGGCTATGTGCTTAGTGCGGTTGTGCTCAACAGGATTATCCGCCATGCAGATTGCACTCTCATTATCACATAGGAGAGGGACTTTGGTTAATTTGTAGCCATAGTCCCTAAGGGTTTGCCTCATCCAAAGCAATTGCGCGCAACAATGGCCTGCAGCAATATACTCGGCTTCAGCGGTAGAAAGAGCTACTGAATTTTGTTTCTTTGAAGCCCAAGACACCAGGGATCTTCCCAAGAACTGACAAGTCCCTGATGTGCTCTTTCTATCAATTTTACACCCTGCCCAATCAGCATTTGAATAACCTATTAAATCAAAAGTGGATCCCTTAGGGTACCAAAGACCAAACTTAGGTGTATGAACTAAATATCTCAAGATTCTTTTCACGGTCCTAAGGTGAACTTCCTTAGGATCTGCTTGGAATCTTGCACACATGCATACATAAAGCATAATATCCGGTCGAGATGCACATAAATAGAGTAGAGATCCTATCATCGACCGGTATACCTTTTGATCTACGGATTTACCTCCCGTGTCGAGGTCGAGATGCCCATTGGTTCCCATGGGTGTCTTGATGGACTTGGCATCCTTCATTCCAAACTTGTTGAGTATGTCTTGAATATACTTGGTTTGGCTGATGAAGGTGCCCTCTTGGAGTTGTTTGACTTGAAATCCTAGGAAATACTTCAACTCCCCCATCATAGACATATCGAATTTTTGAATCATAATCCTACTAAACTCTTCACAAGTAGATTTGTTAGTAGACCCAAATATGATATCATCAACATAAATTTGGCATACAAACAAATCATTTGCAATGGTTTTAGTAAAGAGTGTAGGATCAGCTTTGCCGACTTTGAAGCCATTACTGATAAGGAAATCTCTCAGGCATTCATACCATGCTCTTGGGGCTTGCTTGAGCCCATAAAGCGCATTTGAGAGTTTATAGACATGGTTAGGGTACTCACTATCTTCAAAGCCGGGAGGTTGCTCAACATAGACTTCTTCCTTGATTGGTCCATTGAGGAAGGCACTTTTCACGTCCATTTGATAGAGCTTAAAGCCATGGTAAGTAGCATAAGCAAGTAATATGCGAATTGACTCAAGCCTAACTACGGGTGCATAGGTTTCACCGAAATCCAAACCTTTGACTTGTGGATATCCCTTGGCCACAAGTCGGGCTTTGTTCCTTGTCACCACACCATGCTCATCTTGCTTGTTGCGGAATACCCACTTGGTTCCTACAACATTTTGATTAGGACGTGGAACAAGATGCCATACCTCATTCCTCGTGAAGTTGTTGAGTTCCTCTTGCATTGCCAACACCCAATCCGAATCTCTTAATGCATCTTCCACCCTATATGGCTCAATAGAAGACACAAAAGAGTAATGTTCACAAAAGTGAGTGACACGAGATCGAGTGGTTACCCCCTTATGAATATCGCCGAGGATGGAGTTCACGGGGTGATCTTGTTGTATCGCTTGGTGGACTCTTGGGTGAGGCGGTCTTTGACCCTGTTCATCTTCCTTTTCTTGATCATTATCATCTCCCCCTTGATCATTGTCCTCCTCTTGAGGTGGCTCATCTTCTTGATCTTCTTCTTCATCATCTTGAGCCTGTTCCTCATCTTGAGTTGGTGGAGATGCTTGAATGGAAGATGATGGTTGATCTTGTGCTTGTGGAGGCTCTTCGGATTCCTTAGGACATACATCCCCAATGGACATGTTCCTTAGTGCGACGCACGGAGCCTCTTCATCATCTAGCTCATCAAGATCAACTTGCTCTACTTGAGAGCCATTAGTCTCATCAAACACAATGCCACAAGAAACTTCAACTAGTCCAGTGGACTTGTTAAAGACTCTATATGCCCTTGTGTTTGAGTCATAACCAAGTAAAAAGCCTTCTATAGCCTTAGGAGCAAATTTAGATTTTCTACCTCTTTTAACAAGAATAAAACATTTGCTACCAAAGACTCTAAAATATGAAACATTGGGCTTTTTATCGGTGAGGAATTCATAGGATGTCTTCTTGAGGACTCAGTGAAGGTAGAGGCGGTTGATAGCGTAGCAAGCGGTGTTGATTGCTTCCGCCCAAAACCGGTCCGAAGTCTTGTACTCATCAAGCATGGTCCTTGCCATGTCAAGTAGAGTTCTATTCTTCCTCTCCACTACACCATTTTGTTGAGGTGTGTAGGGAGAAGAGAACTCATGCTTGATGCCCTCGTCCTCAAGAAAGCCTTCAATTTGAGAGTTCTTGAACTCCGTCCCATTGTCGCTTCTCATCTTTTTGATCCTCAATCCGAACTCATTTTGAGCTCGTCTCAAGAATCCCTTTAAAATCTCTTGGGTTTGTGATTTTTCCTGCAAAAAGAACACCCAAGTGAAGCGAGAGTAGTCATCCACAATTACAAGACAATACTTACTCCCGCCGATGCTTATGTAAGCTATCGGGCCGAATAAATCCATGTGGAGTAGCTCAAGCAGCCTGTCGGTCGTCATGATGTTCTTGTGTGGATGATGGGCACCAACTTTCTTTCCTGCTTGGCATGCGCTACAAACCCTGTCTTTCTCAAAATGAACATTTGTTAGTCCTAAAATGTGTTCTCCCTTTAGAAGCTTGTGAAGATTCTTCATCCCAACATGGGCTAGTCGGCGATGCCAGAGCCAACCCAAATTAGTCTTAGCAATTAAGCAACTATCGAGTTCAGCTCTATTGAAATCAACTAAGTATAGCTGACCCTCTAACACTCCCTTAAATGCTATTGAATCATCACTTCTTCTAAAGACAGTAACACCTACATCAGTAAATAGACAGTTGTAGCCCATATTGCATAATTAAGAAACAGAAAGCAAATTGTAATCTAAAGAATCTACAAGAAAAACATTGGAAATAGAATGGTCAGGTGATATAGCACTTCACCAAGTCCTTTGACCAAACCTTGATTTCCATCCCCGAATGTGATAGCTGTCACATCCGGTTTTGAAGGTAAACCGAATGCGAACCATGTATGTGCCAGGATTAGAAATTCACGTACACAGCGATTACATAAATGACTCATCATAGCACAATGCTTCGAATTACAATAAAGAGTGAGTAATAATATTACAGACTAAAGCCATTTGCATAATATACATCGAAGTACACAAAATCGAAACGTAGCCAACGTAAACAACCCACCACAGGCAACTGACTGGGGGATGTCGCTAGCCTAATCCTCGAACTCGTTGACGTCCTGGAACTCCTGGAGATCCACCTCGACGCCTTCTTTACCTGAGCATAGATTGCACCAAAGGCAGCCTGGTGTTTTGTGAAAGCAAGGGTGAGTACACATCAACGTACTCAGCAATTGTCCCGTTTATCTGAAGTGGACTAGCTTTATGTGGAGTTAAGTCAAGCAGTTGCTTTTAGTTGGCCAGGTTATTATTACTAGTAGAAAGCCAGGTTTTAGCATTAAACCACGTTCTTAACCCAAAGTACCCTTTCAAACGGAAAGAATACCACTTACCATTACCATAATCATAATCATACACCATCATCCTCATCACCACATGTAAACCAAACATCTCGGATCCAGTATCTCTAATCAATGGAGCTCCCTTGGCCGCTCATAACCGCGAGCACGACTGATATATCAGTTTCATAACACTCTGCAAAGGTTGCGCACTTTACCCACAAACCGTGATTCCCTCTTGCCTCGGGTCGATCAAACCCTTAAACACTACCAAGGTGAATAGGCAGGGTCTCACTACGTAGCCTTTACAAAGATTCTCCAGGGCTGTAGCCGCCCGTTAGGTTTCCTAAATGCACCGCACTCCTCCCCAAGGGGCAAACCAAACTTGGCAGAGCGAGCCGCATACACCGAGCCCCATTAACGGCACGACGGCTAAGCGAACTACACCCCGGTTCCTCTAATTATTCAGCTAAGGGCATCCCATTCCACCCTCATGGTTGCACTGTTTTCCCAGGCGGTCATCTAACGAACAGGTCCTTACGGAGAGGCACTCGAGAAACTGCTCGAGCCCCCTTGAATACCACAAGTATAGTATCATAATAAAGGAGGGAAACATCGTATCATTGATAATCCTCATCATGTTCATTGATTAAAGTAAAGCAATAGCATGAATCTAACCATAATAGCCCAAAAGGTAATCAAGGACCAGGTAAATATAAAGCTAGTCAATCCTTATGTTGTTCATAGTATGCGGGACAGTGAATTATAAAGTAAATGGGACATAATAGGTCAGAGGACACTTGCCTTCACCAAACAGATGCTCAGGGTCTTCTACTTTGTAGGACTCGAAGAGTTTGATCTCTTGGTCACCTAAGCTTGGCCGTCGATTTCCTCAAAGTTCGGAAATGGACCGCAGTCTATTCGCGAGGCGTAATGAATACAAACAGGCACAAGCAAACATATACTTGCATAAGAACATTACACCATACAAGATAAAATGTTATAAAAGTGAGCAATTTAAAATAGAGCTCGCCTCTACAGTATGCGAGGAAAAAGAAATGCGATAGTCGAAGCTACGGTCAAGAAGTTATAACATTTACGCTAAAAAGTATTAGTTAGAACATTTAATTCGACGCAATCACATTAATTGACATTGATTGTAGATTAAAACTACTATATAGTTATAACTAACTTACTAGTTTAATAGTGGACGATTAAATAAATAGTTAATTATCTGCCATGAATGATTATAAGCGAACGGTTTAATCTCGCGAGAGGACAACGCGCGACTACGCGCGCGATCCTCACGACACGCGAGAAAAAACTAAACAGGCGCCACGCTTACATTAAACGAATATTAGTCGAAAACATCTAAGTCGGCATTAACCACATAACCAAGTATTATCGCTTGCATCGATAGACTTAACACTTAGTTCTGATTGGCTTACTATTCGGTTAGTCATCTTTTAATTACGTAAACTAGTTAACGTGAGCAATTCTAGGTGAAATATTAATTAGCACGAGCAATTCTAGGTGGAGTGGTTTACTAAAGCGTGACGAGACGCGCAATGCCTGAGGGCGATGTGCGCACTGCGTGCTAGATAGCGCACACGATCACGCGGATGGACAACACGCTCGACACGCGCGAAAGACGCGTGAACAAACAATGGGTGCGATGGCGAAACTATGGACACGCAGGGCGGGTGGACGCGGCTAGATGAGCTTCGCCTCGATGGGCTCACCTCAGACGACGGTGAACGACGGGGAACAGACGGATGACATTGGGGCATGGACGGAGAACACGACGAACTACTGGCGAAGACTTCGGCGCAATGAACGACGACGACGACTCGGCCACGGTGGCCATGACCGGCCAGGCCACAGGCGCACAGGACGCACGGGACGGCCGCGCAGGGCACGAGGGCGAGTCGCGCAGGGCACGCCGGGCTGGTCGCGCAGGCCGCGAGCCGCGCCAGGACGCTGCGCACAGGGTAGGGCCGTGCCAGAGCCGCCGCGCGTCCGCGGCGCCGGGGCCGAGGACGCCCGCTTGGCCGGGCCCGTGCGTGTCGGGGTGCCGCCAGCGCGCGCCGCGGAGTGGCCACGCCGGTCGTGGATCCGTGCGCTGGTGCCGCCTGCCCACGCTGTCGGTCGCCGGAGCCGCCGTGGCCGAGGCCGCCTGCCTGGCCGAGATCCACACGCGCCCATGCCACCAGGGCTGGCTGGGGGCTGCGCCCGTGAGCCGTACGGCCACCGGGTCGCACCCGCCACTGGGGCTAGGGGCCGCGCCCGCCGTCGCGGGGCCACGAGCCGAGGAGCCGTGCCGCGCCCTCGCCTGTTGGTTGGGGCTGCGCGCCGCGGGCTGCACCTGTGTAGGGGGTGGAGCAGGGGCGGTTTAGGGAAGGAGGCGGCCTGACGCGTGGGGCCTGCATGCAGGCGGCGGCGGCTGGGGAGTGGCTGGGCGCGCACTAGGGTTCGGTGGGGGGCGCTAGGCCGAGCGAGTGGGCTGCGCGAGGGCGGCAAGCTAGGCCGTGAGCATGGCTGGCGCGTTGGCGGGGTGGGAACGGCGCGTGGGCCGCGCGCGAGAGGTGAAGGGGGAGGGAGAATGGCTGGGCCGGCTAAGAAGATTGGGGAAGCAAAGCCCTTTTTCTATTTTCTCTTTTTTATTCTTTTCTTTTATTCCTAGTCATATTTATACACAAGAAAGAGCTACAAAATAAATGGATACACACCAAGACAATACATTAAACCGAAAGCAAATTCACTCCACAAACAAAATAATATATGCTTCTACATGATGCAACAATCAAAGCACCTCTAGGGCTTTATTTTACTAGGCCTACATATATAAAACAAAATAACTCTCCACTATTTGGAAAAAGAGTAGAAAAGAAGGAAAGAAAGAGGGTAACACCTGAATTTGGTGGATATTAGAAAAAGAAATTTTATACCCCAAATTCAGGGTGTTACAAATCTAACCCCCTTAACAGAATCTCGCCCTCGAGATTCAAGAAGAGGCTAGTAAGAAAATGAGATTGGTTCATTGGTTTTTTTCATCGCTTCTTCTAACTCAACTTTAACTCTGCCAGCTTAACTTGCGGACTGGCTACTTTGGCCTTCAGATGCTTGAGATCGATTGATGCAATTCTCGAGGATCTCTTGGACCTATGGGTTAGGACCCACACACGCTTTCGCTGCGCCACTCTGATCTTGTTGGTTGATGTTGATCACATTGTCTTCATTGGGGTTAGCGACTAACCCCCTTAACATGAGCGTTGATATGCACTTGGTAAAGATGCTGTCGACTCTGATCTTGACTGATTTGGAGGAGTTGGAGGTTGCTAAATGGACAGGTGCAAGAGGAAAGAATAACGAGAAAAGGTAAGTATAGACGGATTAGAGAGAGCAGGGGGAGAACCCAACTATTTAACTCTATGGCACTCACCTAGTAAACAGATTCCATTGCGGACTAAGGGCCACAACACATCAACACTCATTCCAAAGAAGCAAGTCAGTCATAGCAGAAGGACAAACATCATGAGCACACAGCAACAAACATCTCGTTGCTATATGTTCCTTTTAATTAAATGGTGGTCTTTCCTTAAAAAGGCAAACTACTCTAAGGCCAACAAAAGGCAAGGGGAGTAATAAGACATGGAGGGTAGGGGCATGAGCATAATAAAGGATGGAGCTAAAGCAATGATTGTAACCGAAAAGGGAGAGAATGCAACCAAGGTCAGGATAGGTAAAACACCATTCTCAAATCGAGATGGAAAAAAGATGATATTTCAAAAGGTAGGCATAAGATAACATCATGGAAAGATCTAGAGATTACAAAGGTAAGGGAGGTGAAAGGCAAAAACACACCAAAAGATAGAGTTAGGACAAGACTTGCAAGGTGTCAAGAAGGGGGGAGCAGCCAATGGTGAAATAGATGAGGCATTATCCCCGAACAGGGATGGAAAAGAGGAGGCTTCGAAGGGTAGGTTCAAATTAAGCATGAAGATAAGGGTATAGATATTACAAGGGTTAAAGGTGATAACAGACAAGAACATAAGAGAGGAGGTAAATGGGCATAGGAACAAATGATATAAGTACCATAAAGGATGGAGTTAAGACCGGTACTGCAAATGGAAAAGGAGAGGACATGTCCAAGGGTCAGATAGGTAAATTGCCACTCTCAATTTGAGGTGGAAGAGAGGGGATTTTTAAGAAGCAGGAATAAAGATGAGTATCAAGGCAAGATCGATGGACGGCAAGGTGAGGATGATAGCAAATCAAAACACAACAAGGGATGGAATTAACACAAAACTTGTAAGGCGACAAGAAGTGAAAAGAAATCAAGGGAGAGATAGGTAACTCAGCTCTCAAACTGGGTTGAAAGAAAGGGGAGGATTTAAAGGATAAGTTTAAGGTAAGCATTTAGGTAGAAGACATAAATATTGCAAGGGTCAAAGGCGATAACGGACAAGGGTATGAGAGAAAAGATGAAGGCATTCAAGGGCCAGTGGTATGAGTACAACAAGGAATGGAGTTACGTCCAGGCTTTCATGCAGTAAAGAAGAGAATATTGCCAAGAGTAAGATAAGTAAAACACCGCTCTCAAACTAGGATAGGATATTGGAGATTTTATAGAACGAAAATAGTGTAATTACCAAGATAAGATCGAGGGGTGAGAAGAGCAAATGACATAACAAAAAACACAACAAAGGATAGAGTTAAAAACGCGTAGGTGACAAAGAGGAGGATACGACCAAGGGAAAAGTAGGTAAAGTACAATGCTCAGATTGAGATGAAATGAGGAGATTTTAAAGGGTCTGTGTAAGATAAACATCAAGGTAAGATATAGAGCTAATAAGGGTAAAGGTGATAATGATGAAAAGCATAATCATGGACAGAGTTAAGGTAGGACTGACGAAGTGGAGAGAACAGGCAAGGGTAAGATAGGTAAGGTCCCAACAAAATGGTTCAAGTAATAAAAATTATTACCGAGGGAAGTTACAAGGAATTAACGAGATAGCCAAGGATGTGCAAAATAAAATGATCGCTCATGGATCATTCAGAAACAAGGGTGGTCAAGGGCATGTTAACTGAAGTGTCTTAGACATTGGGAAACGAAGATAAGCATACATGAAAATATGAGGGTATGCAAGACTCCAAGGATATGAGCATACTAAGACCAAGGGAATAGAAATTGCCGATAGATAATGACTTAACAACGAAATAGGAAGGGGCCTCAGAAGACAAGAAGTTCATGGACATATAAACTGAAATGTTTAAGTAGGCAGCAGGGGTACAAGGGTAAGTGCTTTAGATTAAGGGATAAGGGTATTAAAAATGCAAGGATACGAGCATGTCAATAACAAAATGGAATAGAGATGGTCAAATAGTACCAATTTAATAATGGATGAGGAAAGAGTCCCAAAAGACTAAAGGCTATGGTCAGGGGGCATCTACAAAGATGTCGCAAGCACAAGATGAGATCAGATCTAATAGATTGAGAGAAGTATAGACCATACTAGAATAAAATACTTTTTGGCAAGGGAGCATATAGGAGCACAACATAGAATTAGTCGAGGTGACTAATATTTTGAAGCAGAATCAAGAATGAGATGAAGTAATAATCAATAAGTCCTTAAAACGGCCAATGCTACTCTAGGTCAGCGGTCCTACAGTCAGCACGACTTTGAACCACTTATGTCACACCCGGTTTTGAAGGTAAACCGAATGCGAACCATGTACGTGCCAGGATCAGAAATTCACGTACACAGCGATTACATAAATGACTTAACATAGCACAATGCTTCGAATTACAATAAAGAGTGAGTAATAATATTACAGACTAAAGCCATTTACATAATATACATCAAAGTACACAGAATCGAAACGTAGCCAACGTAAACAACCCACCACAGGCAGCTGACTGGGGGATGTCGCTAGCCTAATCCTCGAACTCCTCGACGTCCTGGAACTCCTGGAGATCTGCCTCGACGCCTTCTTTACCTGAGCATAGATTGCACCAAAGGCAACCTGGTGTTTTGTGAAAGCAAGGGTGAGTACACATCAACGTACTCAGCAAATGTCCCGTTTGTCTGAAGTGGACTAGCTTTATGTGGAGTTAAGTCAAGCAGTTGCTTTTAGTTGGTCAAGTTATTATTACTAGTAGAAAGCCAGGTTTTAGCAATAACCCACGTTCTTAACCCAAAGTACCCTTTCAAACGGAAAGAATACCACTTACCATTACCATAATCATAATCATACCCCATCATCCTCATCACCACCTGTAAACCAAACATCTCGGATCCAGTATCTCTAATCAATGGAGCTCCCTTGGCCGCTCATAACCGCGAGCACGGCTGATATATCAGTTTCATAACACTCTGCAGAGGTTGCGCACTTTACCCACAAGCCGTGATTCCCTCTTTCCTCGGGCCAATCAAACCCTTAAACACTACCAAGGTGAATAGGCAGGGTCTCACTACGTAGCCTTTACAAAGATTCCCCGGGGTTGTAGCCGCCCGTTAGGTTTCCTAAATGCACCGCACTCCTCCCCAAGGTGCGAACCAAACTTGGTAGAGCGAGCCGCATACACCGAGCCCCATTAACGGCACGACAGCTAAGCGAACTACACCCTGGTTCCTCTAATTATTCAGCTAAGGGCATCCCATTCCACCCTCATGGTTGCACTGTTTTCCCAGGCGGTCATCTAACGAACAGGTCCTTACGGAGAGGCACTCGAGAAACCGCTCGAGCCCCCTTGAATACCACAAGTATAGTATCATAATAAAGGAGGGAAACATCGTATCATTGATAATCCTCATCATGTTCATTGATTAAAGTAAAGCAACAGCATGAATCTAACCATAATAGCCCAAAAGGTAATCAAGGACCAGGTAAATAGAAAGCTTATCAATCCTTATGTTGTTCATAGTATGCGAGACAGTGAATTATAAAGTAAATGGGACATAATAGGTCAGAGGACACTTGCCTTCACCAAACAGATGCTCAGGGTCTTCAACTTTGTAGAACTCGAAGAGTTTGATCTCTTGGTCACCGAAGCTTGGCCGTCGATTTCCTCAAAGTTCGGAAATGGACCGCAGTCTATTCGTGAGGCGTAATGAATACAAACAGACACAAGCAAACATATACTTGCATAATAACATTACACCATACAAGATAAAATGTTATAAAAGTGAGCAATTTAAAATAGAGCTCGCCTCTACAGTACGCGAGGAAAAAGAAATGAGATAGTTGAAGCTACGGTCGAGAAGTTATAACATTTACGCTAAAAAGTATTAGTTAGAACATTTAATTCGACGCAATCACATTAATTGACATTGATTGTAGATTAAAACTACTATATAGTTATAACTAACTTACTAGTTTAATAGTGGACGATTAAATAAATAGTTAATTATCTGCCATGAGTGATTATAAGCGAACGGTTTAATCTCGCGAGAGGACAACGCGCGACTACGCGCGCGATCCTCACGACACGCGAGAAAAAACTAAACAGGCGCCACACTTACATTAAACGAATATTAGTCGAAAACATCTAAGTCGACACTAACCACATAACCAAGTATTATCGCTTGGCCAGGCCCGTGCGTGCTGGGGTGCCGCCAGCGTGCGCCGCGGAGTGGCCGTGCCGGTCGCGGATCCGTGCGCTGGTGCCGCCTGCCCGCGCTGTCGGTCGTCGAAGCCGCCGTGGCCGAGGCCGCCTGCCTGGCCGAGATCCACGCGCGCCCATGCCGCCAGGGCTAGCTGGGGGCCGCGCCCGCGAGTCGTACGGCCGCCGGGTCGCACCCGCCACCGGGGCTAGGTGCCGCGCCCGCCGTCGCGGGGCCACGAGCCGAGGAGCCGTGCCACGCCCTCGCCTGTTGGCTAGGGCTGCGCGCCGCGGGCCGCACCTGCGCAGGGGGTGGAGCAGGGGTGGTTTAGGGAAGGAGGCGGCCAGACGCGTGGGGCCCGCATGCAGGCAGCGGCGGCTGGGGAGTGGTTGGGCGCGCGCTAGGGTTCGGGGGGGCGCGCTGGGCCGAGCGAGTGGGCCGCGCCAGGGGGGCGAGCTGGGCCGCGAGCATGGTTGGCGCGCTAGCGGGGTGGGAACGGCGCGTGGGCCGCGCGCGAGAGGTGAAAGGGGAGGGAGAATGGCTGAGCCGGCTAAGAAGATTGGGGAAGCAAAGCCCTTTTTCTATTTTCTCTTTTTTATTCTTTTCTTTTATTCCTAGTCATATTTATACACAATAAAGAGCTACAAAATAAATGGATACACACCAAGACAATACATTAAACCGAAAGCAAATTCACTCCCCAAAGAAAATAATATATGCTCCGACATGATGCAACAATCAAAGCACCTCTAGGGCTTTATTTTACTAGGCCTACATATATAAAACAAAATAACTCTCCAGTATTTGGAAAAAGAGTAGAAAAGAAGGAAAGAAAGAGGGTAACACCTGAATTTGGTGGATATTAGAAAAAGAAATTTTATACCCCAAATTCAGGGTGTTACAATAGCTCTTTGGGGATCATTGTTTTTCTCATAGGAGTGAATGGGAAATAGGCTTACACCTTTTCCTAAATGATTTTGGTGGTTGAATTGCCCAACACAAATAATTGGACTAACTAGTTTGCTCTAGATTATAAGTTCTACAGGTGCCAAAGGTTCAACACAAACCAATAAAAAGTCCAAGAAAGGGTTCAAATAAAAAGAGCAAAAGACAACCAAAGGCTGCCCTGGTCTGGCGCACCGGACTGTCCGGTGCACCAGGGAGCTCAACTCCAAACTTGCCACCTTCGGGAATTCGGGGAGGCCGCTCCGCTATAATTCACCGGACTGTGCGGTGTAGCACCGGACTGTCCGGTGTGCCAAGCGGAGCAGCGGTCGCCAGCGCAACGGTCGAGTGCAACGATCGGCTGACAACACTACAGTGCGCGGACTGCGCGCGCAGAGTCAGAGCAGGCGCAGATGGCGCACCGAACAGTGAACAGTGCCTGTCCGGTGCACCACCGGACTGTCCGTTGGCCCCACAAGTCAGAGCTCCAACGGTCGAACCCTAAAGGTTGGGTGACGTGGCTGGCGCACCGGACAGTGTCCGGTGCGTCCTTCGACAGCAGCCTGCTCCAATGGTTGAATTGGTGGTTGGGGCTATAAATACCCCCCAACCACCTCCACTCCAACCATCCAAGCATTCACTACTCCTCATTCAATACAAGAGCAATACACAACACTCCAAGACACAAATCAAAGCCTCCGATCAAATCAAAGTCCCCAATTTAATTCTAGTTCTTAGGACTTGTGAGAAGATCGGCTTGTGTTCTTTTGTTGTTCTTGTTGCTTGGTTGGCTTTCTTCTTCCCCATTTCTTATTCCCAAGATCATTGTAATCAAAGCAAGGGACACCAATTGTGTGGTGGTCCTTGTGGGGACTTAGTGTCCCGTTTGATTGAGAAGAGAAGCTCACTCAGTCTAGGTGACCGTTTGAGAGAGGGAAAGGGTTGAAAGAGACCCAGTCTTTGTGACCACCTCAACAGGGAGTAGGTTTGCAAGAACCGAACCTCGGTAAAACAAATCACCGTGTCATCCGCTCTTATTCGCTTATGATTTGTTTTCACCCTCTCTTTCGGACTCGATTATATTTCTAACGCTAACCCCGGCTTGTACTTGTGCTTAAACTTTATAAATTTCAGATTTGCCTATTCACCCCCCTCTAGGCGACTTTCAATTGGTATCAGAGCCCGATACTTCATTAAGAGCCTAACCGCTCGAAGTGATGTCGGGAGCTCACGCCAAGAAGGAGATGGTGACCGGCGAGAAGCCCGCCACAAGCCACGGGAAGGCTCCATCAGGAGAGTCCGGCAACAAGAGGGAGGAATCACCTCCCCGGGTCAAGTCGCACCGGAGTGGCGACAAAAAGAAGAAGATGAAGAAGGTGGTCTACTATGAGACTGATTCTTCGTCGCCATCCACCTCCGGCTCCGACGCGCCGTCCGTCACTTCTAAACGCCATGAGCGCAAGAAGTTTAGTAAGATTCCCTTACGCTATCCTCGCATTTCCAACCGCACCCCTTTACTTTCCGTCCCACTAGGCAAAGCACTGGTTTTTGACGGTGAAGATTATTGTATGTAAAGTGTGAAAGGGAATTAGGCTTACACCTTTTTCCTAATTGATTTTGGTGGTTGAATTTGTGGGGGACAGACATCCCCCGGGTCCACTAAAAGAGTAAAAGACCTCACGAAAGGCCCAAGGGCCCAATAAATCGTGAGGCCATCCTTTCGTGGGCCTAGGGAGGAATAATCAGCAGAGCAGGTTGACACGAGGCCGGATCGGTGCAAACCTGGACGGTCCACAACGTCGAGCGAGCGACCACAACAGAGATCCGACTTTCCCGCGCTGGAGCCCCCATGCAACGGAGCCACGCGAGGATAGGTCGGCGGAACTAGGGGAGATAAACTCAAGCGAGTATCGATCCTATAGCTACGCATTGTTATCATATCCACGTGTATTGCCCCACGGTTGAATATATAAGGCCTAGGGGGCACCCCTTCAGATCGATCGACCCTATTACTAAGCCACCCACTTCAACTCTCTGCATTCTCGATTCAGAGAGCTCTCTTGTAACCTCATTCACCAAGCATACTCACCAGGACGTAGGGTGTTACGCATCTCTGAGCGGCCCGAACCTGTAAACACCGTCCACTGTCCCTCGTGCAACTGGCACGAACCATTTTGCTACAGTCGTTGATACCGCCCTACTCCTAAAAACACCTTGAGGGGCAACCCCGGGTGTGCGGTCGGACCCAAAACACCGACAGCTGGCGCGCCAGGTAGGGGGGTGTCAACGATCTAAGCTAGCTCAATGGCCGTCACCATCAACAGCAGGATCACCTTCTGTCCTGGATCCATGTTCTGCTTTGGAACGGTCTTATCCATAGCCGACGAAAAGGGAATTCTACACCGCGTTGCAGATCCACCGGGAAGGAAGCCTCCCCCAACGAACTCCGAAAATACCGAGGAAGCATTATCCTCTGCTTTCCGAAAAAAGATCGCCACGACAGCTACGCCATTCTACCCCGACGTTCTCTTCATCGGAAGAGCAGAATCACCTCCCGTCTCTGACGACGAACCGACCGCGCCTGGGGAGGAACCACCTCAGCGGGAATCCCGGCGACGAAGAAATCGGCGCCGAAACATCCGGAGACATCACCAAGCCGGAGAACGGGATCCGGAGCAGCCCGTCTCGCGAGACGAGGTCTCAAAGATGGGAGAAACTCCAGAAGAACGTGTCTTCAGGGAACGAAGGAACTCCCGACGACGTGATCGTCGATGAGCTCAGGAACAAGCCGAGCAAGACGCGAGGCAACGCCGAGAAAATCCACTACTCGGCCGTAACCTGAACCCCGACTTCGCCCGAGCCATGAACACGCCGAGTGAAGTCGGAGGAGTGCTAGCTCGGATAGCTGACGGACTCCCTCGGACTCCAGACGCCGAGGGCTATCGACGCCTGCTCACCCAGGCAGCCAACCATCTTCTACCTCTCGCTCACTCGCCGAATGACTTGTGGCACGCCATCAACAGTCGCCGGGACGCGCGGAGTTCTATCAACGCTTCGCGCGAACGACGGCATGAGAACGAGATACGCCGCCGGGAGGAATACGACAGGGATCATGGCATCCCCACTCGGAGTCAAGCTACTAGAACCGAATCAACGACGGCCTCGACTGGTGGAACTGCCCGGGGACGGTCAAGGAACCACAACAACTACTCCCCTCCCTGGGACAGGCATCATCCCCGACGACAGGAGGACACGTGTGGAGTGTCAGCCCTCACTCCACGCCTTAGGGCCATTCAATGGCCCCCAAACTTCAAGGTATCCAATGTCGATAAATATGAACCTAAGCAGGACACAGGAGGCTGGCTGGCCGTCTACACTACCGCTGCTCGAGCCGCCGGAGCATCCGAAGACGAGATGACCGCGTACTTACCCATTGTCCTTGGGCAAGACGCGCTGCAATGGCTGCGACATCTACCCCGACACTGCATCGACGACTGGAGCGACTTCAGTCGGCGCTTCACTGCCAATTTTCAGTCCCTCTCCGACAAACCGGCGCAACCATGGGACCTCAAATCCATCAAGCGCCGGGGGGATGAAACTCTCCGATCGTACCTCAAAAGGTTCTAGACCATGAGAAATCGTATCCCTGAGGTCACAGAGGCGGCCGTGATCGAGGACTTCTACAGAGGATCCAATGACTTGGCCTTCGTCCGAGCCATACTACAGAAGGCACCAACTACCTCCGAGGAGCTGTCCCGGGAAGCCGACCTCTACATCACCGCCGACGAGCGAGCCCAGGACCTCATTGGAGGAGCAAAGCCCGCACCGGCAGCACCACGACGCGACACGAACCAGCAACCTGACAAACGCTGGGAGAAGAGACCGCGCAAAGAGGTGCACGCCGCCGGACCACCTGCCTCTCGCGCCCGGGGAGGACCTCGCGGAGGTGAGCGCACGCTGGACGACATCCTCGACGCCCAGTGCCCGTACCACAAGGACATGCGCCACACTCTTCGGAACTGCCGGGACTTTAAGCATTCCGTTGGGCACGGCCGACCCTTCCAACCTCTACCCCCTCCTCCGCCGCGAGGAGGACCAGAAGAACCACGACAACCCCAGCAGCAGGAGGAGGGAGGAGGAGGAGCCTTCCCGCGCGTTGACAGGGAGGTCAACGTCATCTTCGGTGGACACGAATCGCAAGAGAACAAAAGACAGCAAAAGCTCAACGATCGCCAGATACTGGTGGCGACCACCGGCCCTCCCGCCCCATACCGGTGGTCGGAGCACCCGATCACCTTCACTCGGGCAGATCAATGGCTCAACTTCGACCATCCGGGCAAATACCCGCTCCTCGTCGATCCGGTGATCCGAGAGAGCCGGGTGAAGAAGGTGTTAGTGGACGGGGGGAGCAGCATCAACGTCACCTTCCCCCGGACACTCCGGGGCTTCGGAGTTCACCTCAAAGAACTCCACGAGTCAGACACTCCCTTCTTTGGCATCGTGCCAACTGAGGGAGAATACCTGTTGGGCCACATCTACATGCCTGTCACCTTTGGGACTCCGGAAAACTACAGAACCGAGTTCCTGAGGTTCGAAGTGGCGAACTTCGACTGCGGGTACAACGCAATCATCGGGAGGCCGGGACTGGCAAAATTCATGGCCATTCCGCACTACACGTACATGATATTGAAGATGCCGGGACCGCAAGGAATCATAACTGTGCGTGCTGACCTCCAAGGTGCTGCAGAATGTTTCCGAGTGGCCATCCAGGCGGCCCTCACTACCAAACCGTCGGCGACTTCTTCGACCGAGGCAAACTCTAAGCCTGAGGAAGACCACACAGCGCCGATGAAGGAAGCTCAAGCCGCGACCTCTATGCGGCCGACTGAAGAAACTAAAAGGATCAATCTGGGGTTTGCTGATGAACGCAAAACTGCTATCATCAGCTCTAGCCTGGATGATAAATAGGAAAGCGCGCTCATCCAGTTTCTGCAAGACAACCGAGATGTATTCGCATGGCAACCTGCGGATATGCCGGGAGTCCCGAGAGAGCTGGCTGAGCACAAACTGAAGGTCTACCCACAAGCAAGGCCGATCCGGCAGAAACTACGTCGTTTCACGCCCGACAAGAGAGAGGCCATTCGCGCTGAGCTGGCCCGCTTGGTCGCAGCTGGGTTCATTAGAGAAGTGTTACATCCCGAGTGGTTAGCCAACCCTGTTCTTGTACTCAAAAAGAATAAAGTGGATTGGCGCATGTGTGTTGATTATACTGATCTCAACAAACATTGTCCGAAGGATCCCTTCGGGCTCCCGAGGATAGATCAGGTGGTAGACTCCACCGCAGGATGTTCTGTGCTGTCTTTCTTGGATTGCTATTCGGGATACCATCAGATCAGCCTGGCAAAAGAAGACGAGGAAAAAACGGCGTTCATCACTCTGTTTGGTGCTTTCTATTATACCTCCATGCCGTTCGGCCTCAAAAACGCTGGAGCGACTTATCAGAGAGCCATCCAAACATGCTTAGCCGATCACTGGGGCAAGCGTGTGGAAGCCTACGCAGACGATGTGGTAATCAAAACAGAGAACTCAGAAAACTTCATCGAAGACTTGCAGCTGGTTTTCAACAGTCTACGGCAGTATCGGTGGAAGCTTAATCCCGAAAAATGTGTTTTTGGGGTACCGGCAGGGAAGCTACTCGGATTTATTGTCAGCCACCGGGGAATTGAAGCTAATCCGGAAAAGATTGAAGCTATCATGAAAATGGAGGCTCCACGATCACAAAAGAAGGTTCAACGACTTACCGGGTGCATGGCAGCTCTTAGCAGATTTATATCCAGGCTGGGAGAAAAAGGTTTACCGTTTTACAAGCTACTCAAGAAGGTGGACAAGTTTCAGTGGACCTCAGAAGCGCAGGAAGCCTTGGATGCACTGAAAAAATTCTTGACAACCCCACCAGTACTGAAACCACCACGGCGAGCCACGTCAACTCAACCAGCTGAAGACCTGCTGCTATATATCTCTTGCACGACTCACGTGGTAAGCACCGCGTTGGTAGTCGAGCGAGCAGAAGGAGGACACGCCTACCCTGTGCAACACCCCGTTTATTTCATCAGTGAAGTTCTGGGTCCCTCGAAGAAAAAGTATCCTCAAGTGCAGAAGTTATTATACGCGGTACTTCTAACTGCCCGCAAGCTGCGTCACTACTTTGATGACCACAAAGTCATAGTAGTCACCGGTTTTCCGATAGGAGATATTCTCCACAATAAGGAAGCCATTGGCCGAATAGCCAAGTGGGCCTGTGAACTGGGATCTCATGACATTGAATTTCGACCTCGTACTGCCATTAAGTCCCAAGCATTGGTTGACTTCGTATCAGAATGGACCGAACAACAAATACCAGAGAACCCGGAAACTGCAGAAGTATGGAGGATGTATTTTGATGGCTCGCTGAAGCTGCAGGGAGCAGGCGCAGGAATTCTCTTCATCGCGCCTGGAGGTGAACACCTCAAATATGCCCTCCAACTGTTATTTCCAGCCTCTAACAATGCAGCCGAGTATGAAGCTCTAATCCATGGACTAAACATCGCCATATCATTGGGCATCAAGAGATTAATGGTATACGGAGATTCTCTGGTGGTCATAAGTCAGATAAACAAGGAATGGGACTGTTCAAAGGATTCAATTGGAAAATACTGCACTGCCGTCCGGAAACTAGAAGAGAAATTTGAAGGTCTAGAATTTCATCATGTGGAGAGAGATCGAAACACGGCGGCTGATGTATTGTCAAAGTTAGGATCCAGCCGAACTCAGGTTCCACCCGAAGTCTTCGTGCAAGAAATACCACGACCGAGCATCTCAACAGATCAAGCAGAAGAATGTAATGACGTGGATCAACCCGAGTCAGACCCGGATGACTGGAGAAGGCCGATCATCAGATATATAAAGAATGAAGAGGATCCAGATGACAAAAATGCAGCCGAACGCATTACCAGACAGTCAGCCCACTACACCCTCATTGGAGAAACATTATACAGAAGGGGTGCGTCAGGCGTCTTCATGAAGTGCATTCTCCCATCTACTGGGAAGCGACTTCTGGAGGAGGTCCATGCTGGGCAATGTGGAATACATGCAGCATCCAGAACACTAGTCGGGAAAGTTTTCAGGTCAGGATTCTATTGGCCAACAGCGAAGAATGATGCAGCCGAGTTAGTTCGGAGGTGCGAAGCTTGCCAATACTTATCAAAACAACAGCATCTACCAGCACAGCAACTGCAGACCATACCAGTGACTTGGCCCTTCGCATGCTGGGGACTGGATATGATTGGACCTTTCAAGAAAGCTCAAGGAGGATACACTCATGTATTGGTGGCAATCGATAAATTCACTAAATGGATAGAGTTTAAGCCCATTGCCTCTTTGACCTCAGCTAAGGCCGTGGAATTCATACAAGACATAATATTCAGATTCGGGACACCAAACAGCATCATAACTGACCTAGGATCCAATTTCACAAGTTCAGAGTTCTTCGACTTCTGCGAACAAAAAGGCATTCAGATCAAGTATGCTTCCGTAGCACACCTGAGAGCCAACGGGCAAGTTGAGCGAGCCAACGGGATGATACTGGAGGCGCTCAAGAAAAAGGTCTTCGATAAAAATGAAAAATTCGCAGGAAAATGGATAAGGGAATTGCCCTATGTCGTCTGGAGCCTAAGAACCCAACCTAGCCGAGCTCTGCAGGGAAATACTCCTTTCTTCATGGTCTATGGGTCGGAGGCAGTGTTACCCGCTGATCTCAAATTCGGGGCGCCAAGGTTGATCTTCGAAAACATAGCAGAAGTCGAAGCCACTAGACTAGAAGACATTGATATACTCGAGGAAGAACGGCTGAATGCGGTAATCCAATCAGCACGGTACCAGCAGACTCTAAGGCGCTATCATGACAAGGCCGTGCGACAGCAATCCTTCTCAGTAGGAGATCTTGTCCTCCGCCGAATTCTAACAGGGGAGAGACGGCACAAGTTGTCACCCTTATGGGAAGGCCCCTTCGTGGTAGCAGAAGTCACTCGGCCAGGATCATATCGTCTCACTCAGATGGATGTCACAGAAGTCGGGAACTCCTGGAACATAGAACACCTCAGGAAGTTTTATCCCTAGCTGTATTTCAAAAGCTATCGGGACGACGATGTATTCTGTAAAATGGAAATATGTCATCAATAAAGAAGGGCTTCAAAGATACTCAGTTTGTTCACGGTTGACTTGCATTCTTACTTAACTCGGGGTGACCACTATGCCCCGCTAACGGAGCAATCGGCTTAAGTTGGCAACAACTTAAGGCGGTGCAACATGCTCATGCTTACTTGACTCGGGGTGACCACTATGCCCCGCTAACAGAGCAATCGGCTTAAGTTAGCAACAACTTAAGGCGGTGCAACATGCTCATGCTTACTTGACTCGGGGTGACCACTATGCCCCGCTAACGGAGCAATCGGCTTAAGTTAGCAACAACTTAAGGCGGTGCAACATGCTCATGCTTACTTGACTCGGGGTGACCACTATGCCCCGCTAACGGAGCAATCGGCTTAAGTTAGCAACAACTTAAGGCGGTGCAACATGCTCATGCTGACTTGACTCGGGGTGACCACTATGCCCTGCTAACGGAGCAATCGGCTTAAGTCGGCAACGACTTAAGGCGGTGCAACATGCTCATGCTTACTTGACTCGGGGTGACCACTATGCCCTGCTAACGGAGCAATCGGCTTAAGTCGGCAACGACTTAAGGCGGTGCAACATGCTCACACTCACTTGACTCGGGGTGACCACTATGCCCTGCTAACGGAGCAATCGGCTTAAGTCGGCAACGACTTAAGGCGGTGCAACATGCTCACGCTTACTTGACTCGGGGTGACCACTATGCCCCGCTAACGGAGCAATCGGCTTAAGTCGGCAACGACTTACGGTGGTGCAACATGCTCGCACCTACGCAATTCAGGGTGACCACTACACCCTATTAGCAGAAGCAATCGACTTAAGTCAGCGGCAACTTAAGGCGATTTGACAAGATCACAATTACTCATATAAGGATGGCTTCTATATCCCGCAAACAAATATCAAAATCATCGCACATCATTTTACTACTACAAATTTATAAACTGATGAATTCTGAAACAATATGAAAATAACAATATCGTCCAAGTACTGAGATGACATCCTCTAACAAGTGCCTGATCATGCTAACCGTGCGTTCAAAGCACGCAAAGTTTTTCTCTATTTCATGATATTTTTCTCAGGAGCAATCGACGAGGAAGGACGGCTCGAGGAATCAGGGGCAGCATTCACGTCCGCCCTTATGTCCTCGGGAACAACCACGCCGGGTCTCCTCATCAAGATTCGTCCCGCCCGAATAGCCTTGTCCATGGCTCTATCACGCTGGGCTCTGAGAGTAACAGAAGTTTCTTCGACAACCTTGGCAGCTAGCTGAGCAGTTTCTAACTTTTGGGCGATGGATTTCTTGGAAACTCGGAGCTCTTTGATAGTAGCGTCCTTTGCTGATACCAACTGCTTGAGCCGGGTCACTTCATCCATGGATTCCTGCAGCTTACAACGTTGGTGGTCTAACTCTTCCATGGTGAAACGATGACTTCTCTCCAAGATAGTCAGCGAGTTGCTAGAATCACGATATAATCTTTCAAGATTGTCTCGAGAAGCAGCAAGGATACGTTTTTCTTCCTGCAAACAAAAGTCAACTCCCTCAAACACCAAGCAAGTAATGGCAACACAACAAGGCAAAGCACAGTTTCATAAATCACCTTTTCAGAATCGAGCTGAGCATGAAGAGAAGAACTCAGTGCATTGGCGTCATCTAAGGCAGCGGAGACCTGACCCAGTTCAATCTGACTTTGAGAATACTTTTCCTCAAAGTCAGTGCACCGCTGGGCCAATTCAACCTGATCTTGGGAATGTTTTTCTTCAAGAGTGGAAATCTGCTGAGTCATACCTAGCAGGAGACAATCAAACAAAATAAGGGTCAGAATGTAAAGCAGTCTACAGTGAAGACAAAGAGAAGCAAAAAGGCACTAACCAGCGTTGGTCGCCTCCAACTCAGAGACACGATGTTGAAGTGACACTGGATTCCAACATGCAAGTGATGAAGCTACTTCTGGGATAGAAGCACCCTGTAACCTCAGCTGGCCAGCCATCCCATCCACCAAAGCCTGATGAGCAGAGCAGATGAATGTAATGACAGCAGTTCACGCAATGAAAAAAGCCAAGCTAAAATACATCACAGTACCTGGAGATTGGAAAAGAACGAAGAGATCCCCAAATCAGGAGAGATCAATTGATAACCGGGCGTAAGGCCACCACTCGAAGCAGCTTGCAACGAACTAGCAGGAATCAACTCGGTGCTATCAACAGAGCCCAACACTCGGTCGGTGGGGACGCTGCCCTCTAAAGCGACCCCCTGGTCCAAGGCTTGGGCTGTCACCATGCCACTGGAACGTGGAGGCGACCCCGCATGAACGTCCATGGAAGTATAAGAGGGAGACCCCGCTCGGACATCCTCGGGGGCTGGGTCATAGTTTGCACTGCCCGCTTGAACCGGATCATTCCCGGCAGCACCCTCGGGGGCTGGGCAGTGGCTTGCACTTCCCACCCGAACCAAGTCATCCCCGACAACATTCTCGGGGGCTGGGCACGTGTCAACACCACCCTTGGGATCCAAGCTCTCTGCGGTAGCCACCTCTAAGGCCGATGGGCCCTCAGTTACTTCCATGGGACCAGGACGATCCAAGTCAGTCTCCCGACCCTCGAGATCGCGCTCTAAGGTCGACGAGGCACGGGATGACCTCAACCCAGCATCAAGCACATCAGCACAAACCTCCATCACACCACCGCCCGCTGGCTCCGATAACAAATCCTCTGGAACCATATCCTCAAGAGTCTGATCAAAATTAGCCAAGGACAGTTCTTACAGACACATGAGAGTAGATAAAGCAGGAGAAGGAACTCCACTACTTTCACCGCTGGCGATAAACTGCTGACTGTTTTTCCGAGTTAAAGGAACTTCATTTTCTTCTTCCTCGTCATCCACATTAGCAATGCAGGCGACACCCCCATTGGGATCAACAACAGACTAGGTACACCCATTGGGGTCAGCGTCAGTAAATTCAGTCACAGGCACTTCTTCAGCATCAGGAACCGAGGTACCAACATCCCGATCCAAACTGGGTACTCGCCGGAGGCGTCTCCTTTTCTTTTTCTGCTCATCAGCAGAAGGATCAGGTTGATTGGCTCGGCAAGGGCGCCTCGAGCGAGTACTGGCAGGCTTCTGAGCATTTAAAGTTATATCAGCCTCTGGAAGGGGCGCCACTACCAATGCCCCAGCAGGAGCAGCGTCAGAAGAATCTTCAGCCAGCAAATCAAGCATAGCATTTATCTCCGCATCACTAGGGTTCAGGGGCACCTCAAAATGGATCTGCCGTTCATCATCAGGAATCCCCCCGAGCGAGGCAACCAAGGCAGTGACTTCTTCAGCAGAGGGCCGTACTCTAAGGCCCAAACTACCATCAGTAACAGGAGGGTTCGACATGAAAAGAGTGAAGGCTTTAGGAGGAGGCAGGTTCCAGGCTGAGAACGCCACTTGGGCACCAACATTTGACACTTTGCCTCTAAGGATCATCTCAAGTCGGCTCACCAAGTCTGTAGAGGGAATTCTCCTGTTAGTGACCCGAGTTGAGTCGGCTAGGCCTCGATACAGATAAGCCGGATATGCCCTGTCTTTCAATGGTTGAATATTCTTGAAAACAAAGTCAACAACCACAACTTCTACAGTCAAACCCCTTTCTTTCAGCAATCCAACTTCAGCAAGCAAAGCACCTGCCTCAGCTACCTCCTCATCTGTGGGAGACTCGGTCCAGCTGGGGGTGCGAACATCCGGCTGCCTTCCCGACCGGGGGGGAGAGAGTTTCCATAATTCTCAACTACGAACCACTCCAAGCGCCACCCTTTAATACTGTCTTTGAGAGGGATTTCGAGATACTCAGTCTTCCTCCCCTGGCGCATCTCCAAGCTAGCACCCCAACCAATTAATGCTGTCCCCCGGCCATCCCAGGGCGACAGTGATACAAGTATTTCCACAACCCGAAATGTGGTAGCACACCAAGAAATGCCTCACATAAATGAACGAAAATAGAGATTTGCAGGATAGAATTGGGATTCAGATGGGTCAAGTTAAGATGGTAGAAATCAAGGAGGCCGCGGAAAAAGGGAGAAATGGGAAGGCCAAGACCGTGGAGAAGGAAAGGAGCATAAATCACGGACTCATGGGTATCCTCAGTTGGGACAGTAACCCCATGGAAAATCCGCCAAGAGCAGAGTTCCCTCGGAGGGAGAACCCCGATGGATACGAGGTGGAGAAGTTCAGACTCAGAGATGACGGACATGTGGTTACCTGCGAAAGGCAACTGGCTGTTGGGGTCGATTGGAGGAATCACCACGGCGGACGAACTCGAGGTTTTCCTCTTGGGCGCCATCTCGATTCAACCGGCGAGCAGAGTAGGAGGCAAATTGCGGAGAGGATTTGGAAGCAAGAAAGCAAGAACTAGGGCACGGAAAGCGGAGGCGGCTAAAAGCGCAGCACTTATGGGATATTCCCGAGCCAGATACCGTTTCAAAAAGCACCCAGTCAGCACCCGGCGGTTGTTTCCAAAACACCAGCATGCCACATCATCACCCGGCAGTTATTTCCAAAACACCGGTGCGCCACATCATCACTCGGCTATTAACCTCAAAGTGGCCTACGTAGCCCACTATTGCTCGGCAGTTGACTCTAAAACTCTGACACAGTCGCTCGGCATTACATCTAAAAATGCTGATGTCGCCCTCAAGTCACTCGGCGTTGCCTCTAAAACGTCGACGTCGTCTTCAAATTACTTGGCAGTTATCTCTAAAACTCCGACGTTGTGTTCGGTCGCTCGGCGTTGCCTCTAAAACGCCGACGTCGTCTTCAAGTTACTCGGCAGTTGACTCTAAAACTCCGACACAGCGTTCAGTCACTTGGCAGTTGACTCTAAAACTCCGACACAGTCACTCAGCATTACATCTAAAAATGCTGATGTCGCCCTCAAGTCACTTGGTGTTGCCACTAAAACGCCGACGTCGTCTTCAAATTACTTGGCAGTTATCTCTAAAACTCCGACGTTGTGTTCGGTCGCTCGGCGTTGCCTCTAAAACGCCGACGTCGTCTTCAAGTTACTCGGCAGTTGACTCTAAAACTCCGACACAGCGTTCAGTCACTTGGCAGTTATCTCTAAAACTCCGACGTTGTGTTCGGTCGCTCGGCGTTGCCTCTAAAACGCCGACGTCGTCTTCAAGTTACTCGGCAGTTGTCTCTAAAACTCCGACGTCGTGTTCAGTCGCTCGGCGTTACCTCTAAAACACCGACGTTGTCTTCAAGTCGCTCGGCAGTTGACTCTAAAACTCCGACACAGCGTTCAGTCACTCGGCAGTTATCTCTAAAAACTCTGACATCATCCACAAATCACTCGGCAACTACTTCTAAAAGCATCGATATGATGTCCGAGTTATTCACTAACAATTCCAAAGGAATTAACTTCACGAAAAAGGCGGGAAAAGGAATGATTCAAGAACTTTGAGTTAAAAGTGTCAACGAGCAATCATCACAGAAAAGCCAACACCATTTCTTCATTAAAGGGAAGATATCACACTTACAAATCAACTCATTATGAGTTGATACTTCCCTACTACTACTACTACTGCTGCTACATTACATTATACTACTGCTAGACTACACTATACTACTCTACACTACTAAATACTACTACATTATTCTAACTATACTATACTAACATTTAAAGGACCAGTGGCATCTAGCCACTGGCCCTGTTGCTGCCGCCGCTGCTGCCGCCCTTGCTGCCGCCGCCGTCACCGTCCTGGCCGCCGCTGCTGCCGCTCCTGCCGCTGTCGTCACCGTCGCCGCCGCCACCGCCTTCGTCGTCGTCGTCGTCGTCGTCGCCGTCCTCGTCCTCGCCGCCACCGTTCGAGTCCTCCTCATCCGAGGAGTACTCCGACTCATCCGAGCCCTCGAGCCCGGAGCGCTCGACGGCCCGGATGTACGTCCAGACCTCCGCCGCGAGCCCCTGAGAGTCGTCTGAGTCGTCAGACGACTCACGCAGGGGGATGGGAGCCGGAGACCCCTCGGATTCAGAGGAGAACTCCTCCTCTGAATACTCCGAGTCACCAAAATCCTCAGATGGAGGAGTTGGCTCACGCTTGCGTTTCTTGCCCATGGCGGAAATGCGGGTGGAAGAAAGAAAGCAGGCAGTGGAGAACAACGAGAGATGTGAAAAAACCAGGCAGGCAAAGGCACTATTTATAGGAAAAGAAGGCAACCGCTCACCTCCAACCGTGGTCACTGAACAGTCACAAAGCATTAGGACTCCAGTCAACAGCGTGGAGGATATGATTACACCCACCGTCGCATCACATTACTACTCAGAAGGAGTCGGCTAAAACACTCAGCGTACCAAGCCATCCCTTGCCCACACCCATTGGGGGGGACGCCCAGGAATTATCAATATATTTTTCAAAACGGTCACATCTGTGCAGGGCATGCAGTGAATGCCTCAAGACAAAAATGAGATATCAGTGAGGATTAGAGGAAAGCCAAATATAGCTAGTGAAGTACAAAATATGGTCGACAGAAGCGACTTGAAGACTAGACAGAGAACGCCCATCATATGTCCAATCAGTCGCAGGGCAAATAAATTACACTACCTAGCAAGATATGGATGGATTGCGAACTCGGCTGCAAAAGACAAAATACATGCTGACCTCTGAAGCATAATATTGATGACATAATGCGGATGACATCATGCCAGTCTTTTACAAGCAGAAAGGATAATCTTCAGCAAAAAGACACAAAAGGAAGACCTTCGAATGGATTATCCTCAAAAATCCACTTGAAGGTCGGGGGCTACACCCATTGGGTGCACATTCGGTGCACCCCATGGATCATCATTCCGAGCCAAGATAGTGCCAACTTCTAAGGCATGGGACAAGATTAAAGACAAGGCTGGCACTCAACCAAAACGCAGGAGTAAAAATGGAAATAGTTTCTGGTGAAGACCTTCGAGTAGATTATTTTGTAAAAATCTACTCGAAGCTCGGGGGCTACACCCATTGGGAGCACCTCCGGTGCACCCAATGAAGTTCAGGGTCCTGCAAAGCGAAATGCCGACCTCTAAGGCACGAGCACAAAACAAAGCTTCGGTTTGCAAGAGATCAAAAGCAGGAGGAAACAGTAAGAAGTCGTTCTCTTCAAATCGCCTGCAAGCTGGACCTGGGATCTTTGGGCTGATTACTTCTAAATTAACCCAAAGATCGGGGGCTTGTGGGGGACAGACATCCCCCGGGTCCACTAAAAGAGTAAAAGACCTCACGAAAGGCCCAAGGGCCCAATAAATCGTGAGGCCATCCTTTCGTGGGCCTAGGGAGGAATAATCAGCAGAGCAGATTGATACGAGGCCGGATTGGTGCAAACCTGGACGGTCCACAACGTCGAGCGAGCGACCACAACAGAGATCCGACTTTCCCGCGCTGGAGCCCCCATGCAACGGAGCCACGCGAGGATAGGTCGGTGGAACTAGGGGGAGATAAACTCAAGCGAGTACCGATCCTTTAGCTACGCATTGTTATCATATCCACGTGTATTGCCCCACGGTTGAATATATAAGGCCTAGGGGGCACCCCTTCAAATCGATCGACCCTATTACTAAGCCACCCACTTCAACTCTCTGCATTCTCGATTCAGAGAGCTCTCTTGTAACCTCATTCACCAAGCATACTCACCAGGACGTAGGGTGTTACGCATCTCTGAGCGGCTCGAACCTGTAAACACCGTCCACTGTCCCTCGTGCAACTGGCACGAACCATTTTGCTACAGTCGTTGATACCGCCCTACTCCTAAAAACACCTTGAGGGGCAACCCCGGGTGTGCGGTCGGACCCAAAACACCGACAG
This sequence comes from Zea mays, assembly GCF_902167145.1. Classification (NCBI taxonomy): domain Eukaryota; kingdom Viridiplantae; phylum Streptophyta; class Magnoliopsida; order Poales; family Poaceae; genus Zea; species Zea mays. Next base: position 91,916,717 of record NC_050105.1, read on the forward strand.
AATTGCCCAACACAAATAATTGTACTAACTAGCTTGCTATAGATTATGAGTTCTACAAGTGCCAAAGGTTCACAACAAACCAATAAAAAGACCGAAAAAGGATTCAAATGTAGAGAGCAAAAGTCAGCCGAAGTGTGCCCTGGTCTGGCGCACCAGACTGTCCGGTGTGCCACCGGACAGTGTCCGGTGCACTAGGGACTCCAACTCCGAACTGCTCACCTTCGGGAATTCTAGAGGCTGCTCCGCTATAATTCACCGGACTGTCCGGTGTGCCAGCGGAGCAACGGCTACTTCCGCGCCAACGATCGCCTCCAACAGCATTCAATGCGCTACAGTGCGCGCAGATGTCAGGCTCGCGCCAGAAGGCGCACCGGAAAGTCTACAGGACCTGTCCGGTGCACCACTGGACTGTCCGGTGGCCCAGAAGACAGAAGCTCCAACGGTCAGAATCCAACGGCCAGGTGACGTGGCAGGCGCACCGGACTGTCCGGTGTGCCATGCGACAGACAGCCTCCCAACGGCCACTTTTGGTGGTTGGGGCTATAAATACCCCAACCACCCCACCATTCATTGCATCCAAGTTTTCCAACTTCCCACACCTTACAAGAGCTATAGCATTCAATACAAGACACACCAAAGAGATCAAATCCTCTCCCAAGTCCATAGTTCATTCCAAATCAAATAGTGACTAGAGAGAGAGAGTGACTTGTGTTCATTTGAGCTCTTGCGCTTGGATTGTGTCTTTTTCTCATTCTTTCTTGTGATCAACTCAATTGTAACCGAGGCAAGAGACACCAATTGTGTGGTGGTCCTTACGGGGACTTAGTGTCCCGTTTAATTGAGAAGAGAAGCTCACTCGGTCTAAGTGACCGTTTGAGAGAGGGAAAGGGTTGAAAGAGACCCGGTCTTTGTGACCACCTCAACGGGGAGTAGGTTTGCAAGAACTGAACCTCGGTAAAACAAATCCTTGTGTCTCGCTCTTTATTTGCTTGCGATTTGTTTTTGCCTCTCTCTCGGACTCGTTCATATTTCTAACGCTAACCCGACTTGTAGTTGTGCTTAATTATGTAACACCCCTGGTGTTACTATAACTAAAACTTGAGCATGACATCATAAGCATTGACATTGCATATGTTTGATACACCTAGAGTGCATTCACTAGGCAAAATTTTCAAACAAGTTGTATTGTTTAAGTGTTTTTGCAAATAGAACCCTGGATAGGAAACTTAACCCTAAATATGGATTAAAGGGGTAAAACTTAACCCAAATTGAGAAAACCTAAAGGCTTTAGGGTAATAGTTATAAAATATCCCCAAAAACAAAGTTGAATCACATTTATACCCCTGGGATACCAGAAACCCTAATTGGAACCCTGGAAAACCCTAAAACCAAACCCTAGGGACCTATGTGCAAAATTAGTCCACTTTTGGACTAAAGTGTAAAAACCAAGTTAAATAGATATCTTAAGTCATTTGGGTCACAAATATGTGAGTTTGCAAGTTAAACCCTGAGATTTGGACTTATGTGCAAAAGAGCCACACTCTTTCTCAAATGCCTAAGTCTGATTTCAGTGATATTGGCTCAACTTTGGAGTCTTGTATATTTCAAATTCTAGGATCTTTGCCCTAGGTCACCACACCAAATTTGTAGAGCAATTAAAGGAGAACAACTTTGCTTAAGAGAGTGAGCATAGTTGTTATGAAGAATTCTGAGATAAATGAGCCTAAAGTTGGACTGTCAGGCTGTTATGGTCTGAATTTTCAGACTAGCAGTGGACTAACATCGACTTCAAGCTAAATTCTGAGCATGATCCAGTGGAAATCTACCTATGGTTGCCATAGCAAGTTTGTAGTTGGTATAATGCTCTACAAGTTTGCTGCAAAGATTAACTTGTGTTACCACAGGAATTTTGGAGAAAATCGACCCTCAACTCTGGCTGTCAGGTGCTCTGATGGGGTGTTCACCATGGTACAGTGTACAGCTGAAACAGATAAGATCGCCAGCAAACCCACCACCGACGACCAATTCCACCGTGATTTGTGCCGTTGCCGGCCCAACTTGTGCTCGGGATGGGCGGGTAAGGACACACGGTAAAGGATCCTCGCCGACGGTGAGCTGGAGATCACTCCAGTGACTCCCCGTGGCTCTCTCTTCCTCTTTGCGGTTGAGCGGATTTACTTACCAGTGACCGCCGCCTCCCGGCCGTGCGCCGCGTGGCTTAGCCTTTCCACCGCACCGCTGTGACACCTTAAGGTTGTCCCATCGTAGCCGGGGAGATTGCCACGCCGTTAGCCACGGATTTACTTATGCCAGTGCTTCCTTCCATCTCCGGCCACCGGGCGTCTTACTCAAAATTCGCGGCCACCGCCCGTTAGTACTATAAATTGAGTGCACCATCAGCTTCGTTATGTATTCGAGCATCTAGCGCACCCTTCTGCACCTCAAATCCTCCACCAGAAAGCTTCAATTTGGGATTTCCCCCAAAACACTCAGGAACTCCGCACAGCTAGACCTCGCCGTGGTCAGCCCGATTCAGGTCCAATCTCACCCTCGGTTTCCTTGTTTCAACATCCTTGTTTGCTCTTGATGCTCACCGACCCGTTAAATCGAACTAGACCACCCCAATTCGCGGGAACGTGTGCTCCCATGCTCGGTTTCCGCCGTGCACGTGGACCGGCCGTTCTCGGGGTGTTCGGGTCAAATTGATGTGTGTTCCGCGGCCGTCGTAGGTCGGTGAAGCCTCATAGATAGTTAGCTTGAGCAGTCTTCGCCGGCCATGGCCGGTACGGACCGCGTCCGGGACGATCTACGTGCGCGCCGTGGTCAGGGGCATTCGCGGAGAAGAAATAGAAGGGGAAGGGCCTTTCTGTGATTTGTCAGCGACACATCAAAACAGTAGAAGAACCTGTCTCCAGATAGATAAAACCCCGAGGCCCTTTCTGCAAAGCTGCCAGGGCACGGGTGCGCGCGGGCGCCTTTCTCCCTCTAGCTGGGCCACTGGGCTGAAATCATCCCAGTACTATTCACATGTTTTCTTTTTCTTTTTACTCCAGAGCCAAAACAATTATAAAAAAAATGTAGAAAAATGGTAAAATTATGAAACCAATTTCCCTAGGTTTCTTATTTTCCCTAGAATTTAATAAAAATAGTTTTGTGATTTTTAGGTTAAATAAGGAATTTTAAGGCATTTAAAGTAGTTCAAAGTAGTAGTTTTGGATTTTTAAAAGATAAGTTGTAATCCCAAAAATGCTCAAAATTTTTATATGAGTTCCCCATATTATTTAGAAGCCTTGGGTATAATTTGGGTTGATTTGGACCTTGTTTGATCACCAAACCCCAAAACACCCCCCCCCCCGTGCCCTATGAACTCCTTTACTGACTCCGGAAACCCTAGGTTCTCGGAGTACCGTGAAGGAAAGTTGTACTCAAGACTTATTAACAAGTTTATATTATCTTTGCACCCTCATGAGCATCCCATGGCATCCATTCTTATACATACGTATGGTTATGATTAGAATGTGAAGAAGAAGTGGCAGTCACCGAAGAAAGGACACCACCACCCTCGGATTCTCAAGCAGGCAACTGCTTCTACTTTGATATTTGTGGATCCGAGCCAGACTCACCTGTTAACGAAGGCAAGCTCCGGTGCATGCAACCCCTTTCCTTGTGTTTTTAAATACTTTTCGCACACCTTAAGTCAAGTGAAATGTGCATTAAGTTCATAGGGATTGCTTGAAACCCTTTGATGCATTGCTTTCCTTGATATCTATACCTTTATGGATACTTCTGGTGAAGTATCAAAATTGTTTTACAAAAATGCTTAGCCCTGCTTAGGTCTTGTGGATAGAGGTTGTCTTTTGCTATACTGCTTGGCTCAGGGGTTATCCCGAGGAAAGATGACTTCTACCTGCAAGAATACTTTCATTAAGAGCGTGGTGGGATCTTACTGCAAAGTTCCCTGTGATGCTCTATTCATCCTAAGGAACAAAAACAATCCTAAGGGTGGAAGTACTTAAATCGAAACTTGGGTTAGGAACAGGTGATGTTCTACCCAGGTTGATTAAGGATTGAATGCGTATGTAGGTGTGCTGATCGAGGACCCTTTAACTGGTCACATGCCTCGTCATGGGTAAGCCTTGCCTCGGGCAGACTAAGGCCAGAATAAGATAACACGAAATGGGCGTGGAGCGGTGGCGAGAGTAGCGTGTACCCACCGTGGCAAGAGGCTGGACGGTGGTGTATCTGTGCTCTCGGTTTGCGTGAACCTGATCTGGTCTTAAGAACCCCAGTGGCGGGTTGACATATGCAAGGGTTAAGTGCTACATATGTCGTGTGATCGGAGATCCTCAGCTGAGTATAATCGATTCGGATCGCCGTACCTTCGCGGTTATGAAGACTTGGTCACTTCCCTGCAACCTAAGTCAGGATGTGAACATTATGAATAAAAAGGATGTTGTATTGATGAGATGATGAAATTAGACTAGATGCAAACAGTGTCTATTAATATTCAATCTGGCATTAAAATATTGAAAGTAAGGACTCACTTTAGTAAGCTATTTCTGCAAAAGTATCTAAGTTGATTCCTGCTAAAGCCTCTCCTTGATTCCTATTTATCCAGCATACCCTTGAGAGTCTTTTCCTTAGTCGGGTAAGACTTGCTGAGTAATTCCATACTCAGGGTTTATTCCCTCGTTGTTTTTAGGTGAGGAAGCAGCAGATTTCTGTTGCTTCTGTACCAAGGTGGTTCCTAATGAAGATAAGCAAGAGTGAAGTGCGGGAGGAAAGGATCCTCCATTAAGACTTTTTGTGTGATAACTGTCGGGAGGAGTTTTTACCTCCCTTGGTATGTGTAATAATATTACTCTGCACTCGTTTATATTCCTGGTCTGTAATAAACAACATAATCTTACTTTTTAATAAATGTAGGTTATGTAATCGCTTCCGCATTTCTTTATCTCCGATGTTCTGTAATGTCTGCAAGACGGGTGAGACGTTCCTGGAAAGGTAAGGAAAGATACCGAGCTTGTCAAGTAGTTCAGGGGCACCTATAGGGTTGTCTGAGGTCCGTTGGACAAGGACAACTGTAGGTGGGCCTAATTACTTGGGAGGTTCCGTCACAGCTGGTATCGGAGCGTAGCCCTTCTTGACAGATACTATTGTGACATCTTCAAAAGAATTTCCTAAGACTTATCTAGAAAATTGCTTCTCTTCTTACCTAAGTATTTCTGAAAAATTTATTTCGAAGACCAGATAGAAAGAGTGCAATGTATAGAAGGTTGAATCAACTCAGGTTGATTCTGTAATTATTCATGCATCATGCTAAGAATTGTACTAATAAATTTTCCCCCTTAGCAAATGCCGCCACGTACAAGGAAAACGACACATAAGCATATTGGACCCATCGGTGTGCCTCGGCATCAACTTGCCCCACGAGAGCAAGACAGCAGTAGCGGGAGCAACGATCCTATTGGTGATCTCGAAGCTCGCGTGAATCAACTTCAAGCGGAGTTACAACGCAGGACTAATCTATGGGTTGCGGACGGTGACCGAATCAATGATTTAAGACGTTACATCCGCACCCTGCAAGATCAACTAGCTGACCGAGATTTGGCACTTGATTGGGCAATGCAGTCTCGTTCGGTAGCTTTAGCTAAGGAAGCGAAGGCTCGAGCACGAGTCAACGAACTTAGCGTTGCTATTGACAACTTGCAGGTATATTGCAATACTTTACATGAAGAAGTTCATGTAATGTATTCGCAATTACACCCAAATGTCCCTGCGGATCCCGTCAGGTCTGAAGCCGGAACCTCGCACACTGCGGGCGAAGCGCTTGGTGGAGAGTTAAACCTTTTTAGGCCCCCTCCTTCTTTGAGGCTGGTCGACGTATGGTCTCCCACCCCTGACGATGAAGCTACCAAGAACAATCAAAAGCAGGAGTAGTAGTGTAGCTTGTAGAAATAGAGATAGTAAGTTGTATAATAGGTTGAACTTTTGTATAATGGGTAATGTGTCCTGTTATGTAATATCGAGTCTGTATCATTACTTTTTATAGTAATGTAAAAGGGAAGGTTTCTCTGGCATATTATGTTTACTTCAAATGTTCTTTGCCTTAGATGCCGACCAGGACTCGAGGACAGGACGCAGCAGGAACTTCTGGGGGAAGGGATGTTACCCCAAACCCACCTCCGGTTCCTCCCACATTGGCCGAGGCGATTGCCGCCTTGGTAAATGCCACCGCAGACAATACCCGCTTCCTTAGGGAAATGGCGGGTCAACAGCAATTCCAGCAGCAGGCAGGAAGGGGTTATCAGCAAGGCCCCCGTGAAACCACCTATCTGGACTTCTCTGAAACCCGTCCACCCCTATTCGTCAAGGCAGAGGACCCGTTGGAAGCCGACGAGTGGATACAGGTTATTGAACAAAAGTTTGGTCTTCTCCGTTGTTCAGAGACGCAGAAACCGTTATTCGCAGCACAACAACTACGTGGCTCTGCCAGTACCTGGTGGGGAAATTTTGTGGCTATTCAACCTGTCAACCATCAAATCACTTGGGAAGAATTTAAAGCAGCCTTCCGTAAGCACTACATACCCGAAGGTGTGCTGCATATGAAACAAGAAGAATTCATGAAGCTGAAACAAGGAGGAGATACCGTCAATCAGTATCTCAACAAGTTTAATCACCTGTCGCAGTATGTCATCGACCAGGTGAATACTGATTTAAAGAAAAAGAACTGCTTCATGAGGGGTCTAAATGACCGGTTGCAGTGAAAGATGGCCACATGTATAGATCTCACGTATGGAAAGGCTGTCAGTACAGCCTTATCTGTTGAAGCAAAATACGCAAGTTCTGGGAAGAATAAGGGATTCGGTGGTGAGAGGCCTAATCAGGGCCAGGCGAAGAGGCAATGGTTTGTGATCCGGCCTTCTAGCCAAAATCGCACTTTTTCTCGTCCACCCTCATTCCCTTTCAAGCAGCCAATCATTATTCGCCCCAACAATACCCCCACTCCCCCAAATCAGTCGGGTGCCCCAGGCACTCGATTCCCTACTTTGCCCAGCTCTTCAACCAGGTGTTTCAACTGCGGCAAGTCGGGACATTTCATCAAAGACTGCCCATATCCCAAGCAAAATCAATCCAATGCTCAGCAAGGATCTGGGAAATCAACTCAACCTAAGGGAAATACTGTGGGGAAGAATACAAAGAAGACGGGGCGTGTATACTACACCCAAGTGGCCACTACACCGGAAGGAGAGCCGGTGATGATGGGTACGTTTTCCGTGGCTAGTCACCCTGCAATTATTCTTTTCGATTCTGGTGCTTCGCATACGTTCATTAGCAAGAAATTTGTGGAGCAACATCACATTGCATGCCATGAATCAAAAGAGGGATTTAAAATTCATTCACATGGGGGACACATTTTTACTAGAGAAGTGGCCTATGAAGTGCCAGTAACAATGGCCGGACGGAACTTTCCTGCTAACATGATTGTTCTGAAAGGCCAGGATATAGATGTAATTTTGGGTATGAATTGGTTAACCCAACACAAGGCAATTCTCAACACTGAACTCAGAACCGTCAGGTTGAGCTATAATCAAGAAGAGATTCTTTTATCTCTCCCTGTAACCAATCCAGTCAAAGCTTCTGGTAGAATATATGAAGCCATTATACCGGAGATCAAGAACATTCTGGTAGTATGTGAGTTTCCAGATGTATTTCCGGAAGATTTGCCTGGACTGCCCCCTGAAAGAGATGTAGAATTTGTAATTGAGCTAAAGCCCGGTACGGCTCCCATCTCCCGAAGATCGTACCGTATGCCCCCTAATGAGTTGGCGGAATTGAAGATTCAATTACAAGATCTACTGAATAAGGGATTCATCCGGCCAAGCTCGTCTCCATGGGGTTGTCCCGCCATTTTTGTTAAGAAGAAGGATCAAACCTTGCGAATGTGCGTGGATTATCGACCCCTGAATGAGGTCACCATCAAGAATAAGTACCCTCTTCCAAGGATCGACATCTTATTTGATCAACTGACTGGGGCGAGGGTATTTTCCAAAAAATATCTCAGGTCGGGCTATCATCAAATCCGTATTTGGCCCGAGGATATACCGAAGACCGCGTTTACTACGCGGTACGGATTGTTTGAATACCTGGTAATGTCTTTCGGGCTCACAAATGCTCCTGCCCACTTCACCTATTTGATGAACTCGGTGTTCATGCCCGAGTTGGACAAGTTCGTGGTGGTCTTCATCGACGATATCTTGATATATTCCAAAAATGAAGAGGAGCATGCTCAGCATCTACGGATTGTATTGACGCGCCTGAGGGAACATCAGTTGTATGCCAAGTTCAGCAAGTGCGCGTTCTGGCTGGAGGAAATTCAATTTTTGGGGCACGTGTTATCGGCCAAAGGAATTGCGGTAGATCCTAGCAAAGTCAAAGATATTCTGGAGTGGAAACCCCCAACCACTGTTCACCAAGTCCGGAGTTTTCTTGGACTAGCTGGATATTATCGCAGATTCATACCAGATTTTTCTAAGCTTGTGAAGCCAATCACAAGTTTATTAAAGAATGACAGTAAGTTCAATTGGTCTTCTAAGTGTAATGAAGCCTTTGAGCAATTGAAGACATTATTAACCACTGCTCCGGTATTGGCTCAACCGGACATCACTAAGCCTTTTGATGTATATTGTGATGCGTCTGGCAGTGGACTCGGCTGTGTATTAATGCAAGAGGGCCGAGTAATTGCATATGCTTCAAGGCAGTTGCGCCGACATGAGGAGCATTACCCAACTCATGATCTGGAGCTAGCTGCTGTGGTTCATGCCCTGAAAATTTGGCGTCATTATCTGCTGGGAAATATCTGTCATATATATACAGATCATAAAAGCTTGAAGTACATCTTCACCCAGTCAGAATTAAATATGAGGCAAAGACGATGGCTTGAGCTTATTAAGGACTATGAACTGGAGATCCATTATCACCCAGGCAAAGCCAATGTTGTGGCAGATGCATTAAGCCGTAAGGCTTCCTGCCACTGTCTTATGGTGAAGACCTCTGACAACACTTTGTGTCAGGAGATGGAAAAGTTAAACCTGGGGATAATCCAACAAGGGACTCTAAATCAGCTAAAGCTTGAGTCAATCATTTTGCAAAGGATAATTGATGCTCAAAAGGATAATCTGGGTATGAAGCACATACGAGAGAAGATAAGGGCTGGAGTAGCCAAATGTTTTAAGGAAGATGATCAAGGTGTGATATGGTTTAAAAACCGCATAGTAGTGCCAAAGAACGAAGAACTCCGCCAGCAAATTCTTGATGAAGCACATCTTAGTCGTTATTCTATTCATCCTGGAAGCACTAAGATGTACCAAGACTTGAAGCAACATTACTGGTGGACAAAGATGAAGATCGAAATTGCACGCTATGTGGCTAAGTGTGACACTTGCAGACGTGTCAAGGCCATACACATGAAAACTGCTGGTCCATTACAATCTTTGCCAATCCCAACATGGAAATGGGAAGATATAAGTATGGACTTTATTGTGGGACTACCCAGGACGGCCAAAGGGTATGATTCTATTTGGGTTATCGTTGATCGACTCACAAAGATTGCCCACTTCTTACCCATCAGGGCCAAATATACAGTAGCCACTTATGCAGCATTATATATTGGCCGTATTCTTAGTTTACATGGTATCCCAAAAACTATAGTGTCGGATCGTGGACCTCAGTTCGTATCCAAGTTTTGGGAAGAACTTCATAAATCCTTGGGTACCAAATTGCTCCACAGTTCGGCCTATCATCCTCAAACAAGTGGACAGGCTGAGAGGGTCAATCAAATACTTGAGGATATGCTGCAGGCATGTGTTCTGGATTTCTCGCAGAAATGGGATGAATGTTTGCCCTTAGCGGAGTTTTCATACAATAACAGTTATCAAGAAAGTATCAAGATGGCACCTTTTGAAGCTTCATATGGGCGACGGTGTCGAACTCTGCTAAATTGGTCTGAACCTAGAGAAAGGTACTTCTTTAGGCCTGATATGGTAAAGGAGGTCGAAGAAAAGGTTCAGAAAATTATTCATAATATGAAGAAAGCTCAGACTCGACAAAAGAGTTATGCAGACCGACGACGACAACCCTTATGCTTTCTGGTAGGCGATTATGTCTACTTGAAAGTTTCACCAATGAAGGGTGTATCGCGTTTCGGGGTTAAAGGGAAGCTTGCACCCAGGTATATTGGTCCATTTCCGGTACTTGAGCAATGTGGGCCAGTGGCATATCGACTGCAACTCCCCGAAATTCTGTCGGCTATCCATAATGTGTTCCATGTATCGCAATTAAAGAAGTGTCTTCGGGTTCCCGATCGAACCATTGAAGTGACAGATGTTGTCCTGGAACCAGATTTAACATACTCGGAACATCCTATTCGAGTTCTGGATCAAAAGGACAGGGTTACCCAGAGAAAGACTCTCAAGTTCTACAAGATACAATGGAACCAACATGCTGAGGAAGAGGCTACGTGGGAAACTCAAGACTTCTTGAAAAAGAATTTCCCAGGCTTTCTAGCCTCATGTAATTTGTAAAGTGTATATAGTTATTGCAATAAAGGAGTGAACCCCCACACCACCCCTGCCCTGTACCAAAAATAAGGAAATACAAATGTGAAGCATTTCCTTTTCCATTACTCACCCTAGGACTTTAAATCTCGGGACGAGATTCTTTTATGGGGGGAAGGATGTAACACCCCTGGTGTTACTATAACTAAAACTTGAGCATGACATCATAAGCATTGACATTGCATATGTTTGATACACCTAGAGTGCATTCACTTGGCAAAATTTTCAAACAAGTTGTATTGTTTAAGTGTTTTTGCAAATAGAACCCTGGATAGGAAACTTAACCCTAAATATGGATTAAAGGGGTAAAACTTAACCCAAATTGAGAAAACCTAAAGGCTTTAGGGTAATAGTTATAAAATATCCCCAAAAACAAAGTTGAATCACATTTATACCCCTGGGATACCAGAAACCCTAATTGGAACCCTGGAAAACCCTAAAACCAAACCCTAGGGACCTATGTGCAAAATTAGTCCACTTTTGGACTAAAGTGTAAAAACCAAGTTAAATAGGTATCTTAAGTCATTTGGGTCACAAATATGTGACTTTGCAAGTTAAACCCTGAGATTCGGACTTATGTGCAAAAGAGCCACACTCTTTCTCAAATGCCTAAGTCTGATTTCAGTGATATTGGCTCAACTTTGGAGTCTTGTATATTTCAAATTCTAGGATCTTTGCCCTAGGTCACCACACCAAATTTGTAGAGCAATTAAAGGAGAACAACTTTGCTTAAGAGAGTGAGCATAGTTGTTATGAAGAATTCTGAGATAAATGAGCCTAAAGTTGGATTGTCAGGCTGTTATGGTCTGAATTTTCAGACTAGCAGTGGACTAACATCGACTTCAAGCTAAATTCTGAGCATGATCCAGTGGAAATCTACCTATGGTTGCCATAGCAAGTTTGTAGTTGGTATAATGCTCTACAAGTTTGCTGCAAAGATTAACTTGTGTTACCACAGGAATTTTGGAGAAAATCGACCCTCAACTCTGGCTGTCAGGTGCTCTGATGGGGTGTTCACCATGGTACAGTGTACAGCTGAAACAGATAAGATCGCCAGCAAACCCACCGCCGACGACCAATTCCGCCATGATTTGTGCCATTGCCGGCCCAACTTGTGCTCGGGATGGGCGGGTAAGGACACACGGTAAAGGATCCTCGCCGACGGTGAGCTGGAGATCACTCCGGTGACTCCCCGTGGCTCTCTCTTCCTCTTTGCGGCTGAGCGGATTTACTCACCGGTGACCGCCGCCTCCCGGCCGTGCGCCGCGTGGCTTAGCCTTTCCACCGCACCGCCGTGACACCTTAAGGCTGTCCCATCGTCGCCGGGGAGATTGCCATGCCATTAGCCACGGATTTACTTGTGCCAGTGCTTCCTTCCATCTCCGGCCGCCGGGCGTCTTACTCAAAATTCGCGGCCACCGCCCGTTAGTACTATAAATTGAGTGCACCATCAGCTTCGTTATGTATTCGAGCATCTAGCGCACCCTTCTGCACCTGAAATCCTCCACCAGAAAGCTTCAATTTGGGATTTCCCCCAAAACACTCAGGAACTCCGCACATCTAGACCTCGCCGTGGTCAGCCCGATTCAGGTCCAATCTCACCCTCGGTTTCCTTGTTTCAACATCCTTGTTTGCTCTTGATGCTCACCGACCCATTAAACGAACTAGACCACCCCCAATCCGCGGGAACGTGTGCTCCCATGCTCGGTTTCCGCCGTGCACGTGGACCGGCCGTTCTCGGGGTGTTCGGGTCAAATTGATGTGTGTTCCGCGGCCGTCGTAGGTCGGTGAAGCCTCATAGATAGTTAGCTTGAGCAGTCTTCGCCGGCCATGGCCGGTACGGACCGCGTCCGGGACGATCTACGTGCGCGCCGTGGTCAGGGGCATTCGCGGAGAAGAAATAGAAGGGGAAGGGCCTTTCTGTGATTTGTCAGCGACACATCAAAACAGCAGAAGAACCTGTCTCCAGATAGATAAAACCCCGAGGCCCTTTCTGCAAAGCTGCCAGGGCGCGGGTGCGCGCGGGCGCCTTTCTCCCTCTAGCTGGGCCACTGGGCTGAAATCAGCCCAGTACTATTCACATGTTTTCTTTTTCTTTTTACTCCAGAGCCAAAACAATTATAAAAAAATGTAGAAAATGATAAAATTATGAAACCAATTTCCCTAGGTTTTTTATTTTCCCTAGAATTTAATAAAAATAGTTTTGTGATTTTTAGGTTAAATAAGGAATTTTAAGGCATTTAAAGTAGTTCAAAGTAGTAGTTTTGGATTTTTAAAAGATAAGTTGTAATCCCAAAAATGCTCAAAATTTTTATATGAGTTCCTCATATTATTTAGAAGCCTTGGGTATAATTTGGGTTGATTTGGACCTTGTTTGATCACCAAACCCCAAAACACCCCCCCCCCCCGTGCCCTATGAACTCCTTTACTGACTCCGGAAACCCTAGGTTCTCGGAGTACCATGAAGGAAAGTTGTACTCAAGACTTATTAACAAGTTTATATTATCTTTGCACCCTCATGAGCATCCCATGGCATCCATTCTTATACATACGTATGGTTATGATTAGAACGTGAAGAAGAAGTGGCAGTCACCGAAGAAAGGACACCACCACCCTCGGATTCTCAAGCAGGCAACTGCTTCTACTTTGATATTTGTGGATCCGAGCCAGACTCACCTGTTAACGAAGGCAAGCTCCGGTGCATGCAACCCCTTTCCTTGTGTTTTTAAATACTTTTCGCACACCTTAAGTCAAGTGAAATGTGCATTAAGTTCATAGGGATTGCTTGAAACCCTTTGATGCATTGCTTTCCTTGATATCTATACCTTTATGGATACTTCTGGTGAAGTATCAAAATTGTTTTACAAAAATGCTTAGCCCTGCTTAGGTCTTGTGGATAGAGGTTGTCTTTTGCTATACTGCCTGGCTCAGGGGTTATCCCGAGGAAAGATGACTTCTACCTGCAAGAATACTTTCATTAAGAGCGTGGTGGGATCTTACTGCAAAGTTCCCTGTGATGCTCTGTTCATCCTAAGGAACAAAAACAATCCTAAGGGTGGAAGTACTTAAATCGAAACTTGGGTTAGGAACAGGTGATGTTCTACCCAGGTTGATTAAGGATTGAATGCGTATGTAGGCGTGCTGATCGAGGACCCTTTAACTGGTCACATGCCTCGTCATGGGTAAGCCTTGCCTCGGGCAGACTAAGGCCAGAATAAGATAACACGAAATGGGCGTGGAGCGGTGGCGGGAGTAGCGTGTACCCACCGTGGCAAGAGGCTGGACGGTGGTGTATCTGTGCTCTCGGTTTGTGTGAACCTGATCTGGTCTTAAGAACCCCAGTGGTGGGTTGACATATGCAAGGGTTAAGTGCTACATATGTCGTGTGATCGGAGATCCTCAGCTGAGTATAATCGATTCGGATCGCCGTACCTTCGCGGTTATGAAGACTTGGTCACTTCCCTGCAACCTAAGTCAGGATGTGAACATTATGAATAAAAAGGATGTTGTATTGATGAGATGATGAAATTAGACTAGATGCAAACAGTGTCTATTAATATTCAATCTGGCGTTAAAATATTGAAGTAAGGACTCACTTTAGTAAGCTATTTCTGCAAAAGTATCTAAGTTGATTCCTGCTAAAGCCTCTCCTTGATTCCTATTTATCCAGCATACCCTTGAGAGTCTTTTCCTTAGTCGGGTAAGACTTGCTGAGTAATTCCATACTCAGGGTTTATTCCCTCGTTGTTTTTAGGTGAGGAAGCAGCAGATTTTTGTTGCTTCTGTACCAAGGTGGTTCCTAATGAAGATAAGCAAGAGTGAAGTGCGGGAGGAAAGGATCCTCCATTAAGACTTTTTGTGTGATAACTGTCGGGAGGAGTTTTTACCTCCCTTGGTATGTGTAATAATATTACTCTGCACTCGTTTATATTCCTGGTCTGTAATAAACAACATAATCTTACTTTTTAATAAATGTAAGTTATGTAATCGCTTCCGCATTTCTTTATCTCCGATGTTCTGTAATGTCTGCAAGACGGGTGAGACGTTCCTGGAAAGGTAAGGAAAGATACCGAGCTTGTCAAGTAGTTCAGGGGCACCTATAGGGTTGTTTGAGGTCCGTTGCACAAGGACAACTGTAGGTGGGCCTAATTACTTGGGAGGTTCCGTCACAAATTATATAAATTTCAGATTCGCCCTATTCACCCCCCTCTAGGCGACTTTCAATTGGTATCAAAGCCCGGTGCTTCATTAGAGCCTAACCGCTCAAAGTGATGTCGGGAGCATCCGCCAAGAGGGAGATCGGGACCGGCGAGAAACCCGCCACAAGCCATGGGAAGGCTCCATCCGGGGAGTCCGCCAACAAGGTGAAGGGATCCCCTTCACACGACAAGTCGCATCGGAGCGGTGACAAGAAGAAGAAGATGAAGAAGGTGGTCTACTACGAGACCGACTCTTCGTTGCCATCCACCTCCGGCTCCGACATGCCGTCCGTAACTTCCAAGCGCCATGAGCGCAAGAAGTTTAGTAAGATCCCCCTACGCTACCCTCGCATTTCCAAACGTACTCCATTACTTTCCGTCCCATTAGGCAAACCACCTATGTTTGATGGTGAAGATTATAATATGTGGAGTGATAAAATGAGGCATCATCTAACCTCACTCCACACTAGCATTTGGGATGTTGTTGAGATTGGAGTATAGGTACCATCACCGGGGGATGAAGACTATGATTCGGACGAGGTCGCCCAAATCCGACACTTCAACTCCCAAGCCACCACTATACTCCTCGCCTCTCTAAGTCGAGAGGAGTATAACAAGGTGCAAGGGTTAAAGAGCGCCAAGGAGATTTGGGACGTGCTCAAGACCGCGCACGAAGGAGATGAGGTGACCAAAATCACCAAGCAGGAGACGATCGAGGGGGAGCTCGATCGATTTAGACTTCACCAAGGGGAGGACCCACAAGCCATGTACAATCGCTTGAAGACCTTGGTGAGCCAAGTGCGCAACCTCGGGAGCACCAAATGGGATGACCATGAGATGGTCAAGGTTATTCTAAGATCCCTCATTTTCCTTAACCCTACACAAGTTCAATTAATTCGAGGTGATCCTAGATACACGCTAATGTCTCCCGAAGAGGTCATAGATAAATTTGTGAGCTTTGAGCTAATGATCAAAGGCTCCAAAAATATCATCGAGCAAGGCGACTCCTCCACGCCCAAAGCACAACCCGTTGCATTCAAAGCAACGGAGGAGAAGAAAGAAGATTCTACTCCAAGTAGAATCCTCATCGACGCCTCCAAGCTCGACAACGAGGAAATGACGCTCATCATCAAGAGCTTCCGCCAAATCCTCAAGCAAAGGAGGGGGAAGGATTACAAGCCCCGCTCCAAGAAAGTTTGCTACAAGTGTGGTAAGCCCGGTCATTTTAATGCAAAATGTCCACTATCTAGTGACAGTGACAGGGGCGACGACAAGAAGGGGAGAAGAAAGGAGAAGAGGTACTACAAGAAGAAGGGCGGCGATGTCCATGTTTGCCGGGAGTGGGACTCCGACGAGAGCTCCACCGACTCCTCCTCCGACTAGGACGCCGCAAACATCGCCGTCACCAAGGGTCTTCTCTTCCCCAACGTCGGACACAAGTGTCTCATGGAAAAGGACGACAAAAAGAAGAAGGTTAAATCTAAATCCTCCACTAAATATGCGACATCTAGCGATGAGGCTAATTCTAGTGATGATGAGGATGATTTGTTAACTCTTTTTGCCAATCTTAACATGCAACAAAAAGAGAAATTAAATGAATTGATTAGCACTATTCATGATAAGGATGAACTCTTGGATAACCAAGAGGACCTTCTAATTAAAGAAAACAAGAAGCATGTTAAGGTTAAAAATGCTTACGCTCTAGAAGTTGAAAAATGTGAGAAATTAACTAGTGAGCTAAGCACTTTCCATGATTTAATTGCCAACCTTAGAAATGAGAATGCTAGTGTCGGGTACCATAATTAGGGGTACCCCCAATGCTCCTAATCACGGCTGGTAAACACCCTCAGACCAACTGACGGGCACGGTTCAAGTCAAGGCTTCGTCTACCCAAGGGACGCGACCTCACCCGAGCCCAGCCTCGGGCTGGAGCAGTAGTCCCAGATGAGTTCACGCCTCGCCCGAGGGCCGCCTCAGGCAGCAGGCACCCCCTCAGCTCTCCCAAAGCTCGGCTCGGGCAGGCTTTGTTGTGAAGCAACCTTGGCCAGACCGCCTCACCAACCGACCGCTTCGCAGGAGCATTCAATGCAGGGGACGCCTGGCGCCGTATCCTGACACACGCGCCTCAGTCGGCCAGGCCGAAGTGACCGCAGTCACTTCGCCCCTCTTTTTTACTGTCTGATATGACGGGAAAACAGCGTCGCTCGCCCCGCTCCGACTGTCGTGCCAACCACCCAGGCGAAGACTGACAACAAGTCACGATCAACCACCGAGTTCAGCCTCGGGCGCAACAGGAAGCTCTGCCTCGCCCGACCTCAGGCTCCAGCCTTGGGAGGAGGTCTCCGCCTCGCCCGACCCCCGGACTTGGCCTCGACCTCGGTCTCGGGAGGAATTGCGTCCTCGCCCGACCCCAGCCTCGGCCTCAAGAGAAGTCTCCGCCTCGCCCGACCTTGGGCTCGGACCGACCGCGCCAACAGGGGATACATCATTACCCTATCCCTAGCCGGCCAGCTCAGGCTACAAGGAACAAGACCGGCGTCCCATCTAGCTTACCCCGGTGACGGGTAATGATGGTGCCCCGCGTGCAACCATGACGCCGGTGGCTCTCAGCCCCTTACGGCAGCAAGGAGACATCAGCAGGATCCTTGCCGCACCGCCAGCTGTGCTCCTACAGGGCTCAGGAGCTTCTCCGACGGCCACGCTATCACGTGTACAGGGCCCAAGCCCTCCCCCGACAGCCACGTTGGCATGTACGCAGGGCTTAGGCATTTCTCTGTCGGACATGTTAGCGCATAGCTACACCCCCATTGTACGACTGGACCCTCTCCTTGCGTCTATAAAAGGGACGTCCAGGGCCATCCTGGAGGGGGGTTCGCGCGGGGGAAGGAGCGGACGAACAGGCTCCCTTTCTCTCTCTCCCTCTCGCGACGTGCTTGTAACCCCTACTACGAGCGGCACCCCTGGTGCAGGATAATACAAGGCTTGTCCCACCACTTGTGTTCCATCCCGCGCCAACCCATCTAGGCAGGGGCACGCAGCGACAATCCCACTTGTCGGTCCAGGGACCCCCTGGGTCCGAAACGCCGACAGTTGGCGCGCCAGGTAGGAGCCTGCTGCATGTTAACGAACGCCTTCCCGTTGAGTTCCATATGGGGAGTCTTTATCAACCTCTTCATCCCAGGACGGTGCTCCGCTCCGGGAGTCTCGAGTTCATGTCCCTCGATGGCAGCTATGACATGGTACTCCTCCCCTCGCGGCGCGACGACAACGACGGTCCTCGACTCGCCCGGCGGCGGCGAGCTCGGCGACAGCATCTCCCCGCGGCAGGAGAGGAGCACTTCGGTCGTCCCCGCCACCCTCCTCGCCGAAGGAGGTGGAGACGGGGCAACCATGGCCACGCAGCAGGCGGCACCTTGTCGGTTGTCGCACCAGAGCGAGTCGACGACGCCGGCACTCCCCCTGGGGACATGTCGGGCATTGTCCTCGCACCTGAGATGACGACAGGTGTCACTTTCCCGCAACGTGTCAACCCCAAGCGGACTGATGACGCCAGCACCCTCGCAAAGGATCTGCTGGGCGTTACCCTCGTACATGAGATGACGGTGTGCTCCGCCCCCGACGCGACTTCACCACCGTCCATCAACCAAGAGGTACCATCCGTTTTCCATCCTGTACCCTTTCGATTAAGCTTCGATCCACCTAGCGACCCCGCTACGGTGAGCACCTTCGTAAAGGCGTATCCAAACCTTCCGGGGTACCATATGTGGTGGACCTGGGATCGACTGACAGTTGTCTCAACCTTCGGAATGACGGGTTCCGAGGAAGAGGACAGCCCCGACTCCGGCTGGGATTTCTCCGGCCTCGGTGACCCTGGTGCCATGCGGGACTTCATGTCCGCATGTGACCACTGCCTCTCCAGTTGTTCTGACGACGGCCATGACCTTGACGACGAGGGTTATGGCCCAAGTCGCGAATGTTTCCACATCGATCAGGGAGATCACAATGAAGGCAACCAACTCGGTACGCCGGAGGTTGACGATCCCCCTTGGCCCGCATCTCACGTTGACATCCCACGGGAGCTAGCTGTGGTCCCAGTCCCTGCGGGGGGTCGGGACACACAGCTCGAGCAAATCCGTGAGAAAAAGGCCCGGGTCGACGGGGAAGCAGGCCGGCTTGTGCAGCTCTGACAGAACATCAAACAGGAGTGGGCAGGCCGAACACTCGCCGGAGAAGCCTGTCGTCAGGTCCGGGACATCCAGCTCCGCATCATCGACAATGCCAGGGCAGCGCTGCCCTCGGCCGTCAGCGGGTCCGGCCAGGACCTAGCTGCAGCGGCGATGCTACTTCGAGCCATACCGAAGCCATCCACCATCGAGGGACGGCGTATCCAGGGCGAACTCAAGAATCTCCTAGAAGGCGTCGTGGTTTGACGAGCCGAGAGCTCCGCCTCCTAGAGGCGAGCCGACCCATCGGAGTACCGCGCGGTGTCCTCCCGACGCATGTGGGAAGCCTCGCTCCGCCCCGAGCACACGCGGGATGAGGCGCCTGCCGCCCGGGATCGCCTCGGCAACGAGCACCACCATCTGGACCGTCGAACCCGCCTCGACAAGAAGGTGCACCGAGGCTACTATCCCAGGCGTGGGGGACGCTGCGACAGCGAGGAGGATCGTAGCCCCTCGCCCGAACCACCCGGTCCGCGAGTCTTCAGCCGGGCCATACGACGAGCGCCGTTCCCTGCCCATTTCCGAGCCCCGACTACCATCACCAAGTACTCGGGGGAGACGAGGCCGGAGCTGTGGCTCGCGGACTACCGACTGGCATGCCAGTTGGGAGGGGTGGATGATGACAACCTCACCATCCGTAATCTACCCCTTTTCCTCTCCGACGCCGCCCGAGCCTGGCTGGAGCATCTGCCTCCTGCGCAGATCTCCGACTGGGATGATCTGGTCAAGGCTTTTGCGGGAAACTTCCAAGGCACGTACGTGCGCCCTGGGAACTCGTGGGATCTCCGAAGCTGCCGCCAGCAGCCAGGGGAGTCCCTCTGAGAGTACATCCGGCGGTTTTCGAAGCAGCGCATCGAGCTGCCCAACGTTACCGACTCGGATGTCATTGGGGCTTTCCTTGCCGGCACCACTTGCTGAGACCTGGTGAGCAAACTGGGGCGCAAGACTCCCACCCGTGCGAGCAAACTGATGGACGTCGCCACCAAGTTCGCCTCGGGTCAAGAGGCGGTTGAAGCCATCTTTCGAAAATACAAGCAGCCTCAGGGAGAGCCGAAGAAAGACGCCCCCGAGGCGTCTGCCCAGCGGGGCACGAAGAAAAAGGCCAAGAACAAGTCGCAAGCGAAGCGCGACGCCGCTGACGCGAATCTCGTCGCTGCGGCCGAGCACAGGAACCCTCGAAAACCTCCTGGAGGGGCCGGCGCGTTCGACAAGATGCTCAAAGAGTCGTGCCCCTACCACCAGGGGCCCGTCAAGCACACCCTCGAAGAATGTGTCATGCTCTGGCGCTACTTCCACAAGGCTGGGCCCACAGCGGAAGATAGCAAAGGCCATGACAACAACAAGAAGGAGGGCGACAAGAAAGAGGAGTTCCCAGAGGTCCACAACTGCTTCATGATCTACGGCGGGCAGGCGGCGAACGCCTCGGCTCGGCACCGCAAGCAGGAGCGCCGGGAGGTCTGCTTGGTGAAGGTGGCAGCGCCAGTCTACCTAGACTGGTCCGACAAGCCTATCACCTTCGACTGAGGCGACCACCCCGACTTTGTGCCAAGCCCAGGAAGGTACCCGCTTTTCGTCGATCCGATCATCGGCAACGTTAGGCTCTCCAAAGTCCCCATGGACGGAGGCAGCAGCCTTGACATCATCTACGCCGAGACCCTGGAACTCTTGGGGGTTGATCGGTCTGAGGTCCGGGCCGGTGCGGCACCCTTTCACGGGATCGCGCCTGGAAAGCGTATCCTCCCCCTTGGACGGATCGACTTACCCGTCTGCTTCGGGACTCCCTCCAACTTCTGAAAGGAAGCTCTCACCTTCGAGGTCGTCGAGTTCCGAGGGACCTACCACGCAGTGTTGGGAAGACCATGCTACGCCAAGTTCATGGCCGTCCCCAACTACACCTACCTCAAGCTCAAGATGCCAGGCCCGAACAGGATCATCACCGTCGATCCACGTACCGCCACGCGTACGAATGCGACGTGGAGTGCATGGAGTACGCTGAGGACCTCGCCGAGTCCGAGGCCCTCATCACCGACCTGGAACGCCTCTCCAAGGAGGCGCCCGACGCGAAGCGGCATGCCGGCAACTTCGAAACAGTTGAGGCGATCAAGTCCGTCTCTGTCCACCCCAGCAACGACACCAGTAGGAAAGTCCGGATTGGCTCCAAGCTCGACCCCAAATAGGAAGCAGTGCTCGTCGACTTTCTCCGTGCAAACGCTGAAGTCTTTGTGTGGAGTCCCTCAGACATGCCCGGCATACCGAGGGATGTCGCCGAGCACTCACTAGACATCAGAGCTGGAGCCCGACCCGTGAAGCAAACCCTATGCCATTTTGATGAAGAAAAGCGCAGGGCCATAGGTGAGGAGATCCACAAGCTACTCGCGGCAGGGTTCATCAAAGAGGTATTCCATCCCAAATGGTTAGCTAACCCTGTTCTTGTAAGGAAGAAGGATGGGAAATGGAGGATGTGCGTAGACTACACCAGTTTAAACAAAGCATGTCCGAAAGTTCCCTACCCTCTACCTCGCATCGATCAAATTGTGGACTCCACTGCTGGGTGTGAAACCCTGTCATTCCTCGATTCCTACTCAGGCTATCACCAAATCAAGATGAAAGAGTCCGACCAGCTCGCGACTTCTTTCATCACACCTTTTGGCATGTACTGTTACACTACAATGCCATTTGGTTTGAGGAATGCAGGCGCCACCTACCAGAGGTGCATGAACCATGTGTTCGGAGAACACATCGGCAGAACGGTTGAGGCTTATGTCGATGACATCGTTGTCAAGACGAAGAAAGCCTCCGACCTCCTCTCTGACCTTGAAACGACATTCAAGTGTCTGAGAGCGAAAGGCATGAAACTCAACCCCGAGAAGTGTGTCTTCGGAGTCCCCCGAGGCATGCTCCTAGGATTCATCGTCTCTGAGCGGGGCATCGAGGCCAACCTGGAGAAAATCGCGGCCATCACCAACATGGAACCGATCAAAGATTTGAAAGGAGTACAGAGGGTCATGGGATGCCTTGCGGCTCTGAGCCGCTTCATCTCACGCCTTGGCGAGAAAGGCTTGCCTCTGTACCGCCTCTTAAGGAAGGCCGAGCGCTTCACTTGGGCCCTCGAGGCCGAAGAAGCCCTCGGAAACCTTAAGGCACTCCTTACAAACGCACCCATCCTGGTGCCCCCCGCTGCAGGAGAAGCCCTCTTGATCTATGTAGCCGCAACCACTCAGGTGGTCAGCGCCGCGATCGTAGTCGAGAGACGGGAAGAAGGGCATGAACTGCTCGTCCAGAGGCTAGTCTACTTCATCAGCGAAGTGCTTTCCGAGAACAAAGTCTGCTACCCACAGATCCAGAAGCTGTTCTACGCAGTGATTCTGACACGACGAAAGTTGCGACACTACTTCGAGTCTCATCCAGTGACTGTGGTGTCATCCTTCCCCCTGGGGGAGATCATCCAGTGTCGTGAGGCCTCGGGTAGGATAGCAAAGTGGGCAGTGGAGCTCATGGGCGAAACGCTATCATTCGCCCCTCGGAAGGCCATAAAATCCCAGGTCTTGGCAGACTTCCTGGCTGAGTGGACTGACACCCAGTCGCTAACAACTCCAATCCAACTCGAGCTTTGGACCATGTACTTCGATGGGTCACTCATGAAAACAGGAGCAGGCGCTGGCTTGCTCTTTGTTTCACCCCTCGGAAAGCATCTTCGCTACGTCATACGCCTCCATTTTCCGGCATCAAACAACGTGGCCGAGTACGAGGCTCTGGTTAACGGGCTGCGCATCGCCGCCAAGCTAGGGGTCCGGTGCCTCGACGCTCGTGGTGACTCGCAGCTTGTCATCGACCAAGTCATGAAGAACTCCCACTGCCGCGACCGGAGGATGGAAGCCTACTGCGACGAAGTCCGGCGCCTGGAAGACAAGTTCTACGGGCTGGAGCTCAACCACATCGCGCCGACGGTACAACGAGACTGCGGATGAGCTGGCGAAGATAGCCTCGGGGCGGACGACGGTCCCCCCGGACGTCTTCTCCAAAGACCTACATCAACCATCCGTCAAGATCGACGACATGCCCGAGCCCGAGGAAGCCTCGGCCCAGCCCGAGGTACCCTCGGCCGAGCTCGAGGAGGCCTCGGCCGAGCCCGAGGTACCCTGGGCCATCGAGGAGGAGGCCTTGCCCGTCGAGGGGGAACAGAATGGGGTCACGCCAGATCCGAATTGGCAGACCCCGTACTTGGAATATCTCCTCCGAGGAGAGCTTCCCCTCGACAAGGCCAAAGCTCGGCGACTAGCTTGGCGCGCCAAGTCGTTCGTCTTGCTGGGTGATGAAAAGGAGCTCTACCACCACAGCCCCTCGGGCATCCTCCAAAGATGCATATCCATCACCCGAGGACAAGAGCTGTTGCAAGAAATACACTCGGGGGCTTGCGGCCACCATGCAGCACCTCGAGCCCTCGTGGGGAATGCCTTCCGACAAGGTTTCTACTGGCCAACCGCGGTGGCCGACGCCACTAGGATTGTACGCTCCTGCCGAGGGTGTCAATTCTATGCAAAGGAGACACGCCTGCCTGCTTAGGCCCTGCAGACGATACCCATCACCTGGCCGTTTGCTGTCACACTCGGATTTCGGGGCACCAAGACCCGGGCGCGAACAATCACCAGGTGCTGGGACCAAGTCTCACACATGATGAATCATGGCACAGGATCGAATATCATATCTTTACTATATAATATGAGTTCTGTACAAAATAAATAAATAGTTACATTATAAGGAGACAACGGTCCAGCAACCCAAAGTTGACTAGGAGACGACGGCCTAGATCTCTCATGAACACATCGCGACATCCTCCATGCGCCTCATCTTGTGGTACCTGTTCTTGACCTGTGGGGGGTGTGAGACAGCAAGAGTGAGCTCACATACGTTCATAGCTCAACAAGTTGTGGGGAATAATGTGCATGAACTCGCCAAAGGTGGGAGCTCATGTGAAGTGTAAGGCTTACCAAAGAGGATGGTTGAAGTTGAGCATTGCTTTTAAAGTTGGTCAAAATTTTATTAGCAGTTACTAAGTATAAGTAAATACCAACCCAATTAAATAGTAGAACAAAAGTAACAACCTCACATGCGATGCAATGCATATGACAAATTGAATTTAGTTCCATAATTTAATCATGTGAGGGTCCGAGCTGCTCATGACCATGAGCACAGCTAGTATACCAGTTTTACACTCTGTAGAGGTTGCGCATCTTTACCCACAAGTCATGTTACCCATCTGCCAAGAGACGGCCAATCCCATACACCTCTACCGAGGAGGCGAGGCGGGGTAACACTACGAGGCCTTTACAAAGTTCCACTAGCTTCAGAAATCCCGCTACAGTTTATAGGAAGCTCCAGTGCAGGAATCCCTCGCCTGACCGCCATCGCAGCAAAATCAACCCAAGGACCTCCCTACACTGACCACTCCCCTACTGCCCTTGCCCCTTTCGGGTAAGGAAGACCTCCACTAGCTTTCCTAGTTAATCAGCCAAGGGTGTCCCATTAACCCTTGTGGTAGCACTGTTTTCCCGGGTGGTCGCTCCATGTTCCCATTAATTTAATGATCTTAACATGAACAGTAATAATAACAAGATAATAACAGAATAATCATGAATAGTGTATCTCCATACCCAATCCACATAAAGCAATAGCAGGTACTACCCAAAAAATTTCAGGGGTGAACAAGGTATAAAGATAACCAAAAACTGGGGTAACCTATTGGATCCCATCAAAATTAACCTATGCAGATCATTATAATTAATAAGAACATGGCTGGGAAAAGTAAGTGATCAAGGGCACAACTTGCCTAGGACTTGAGATTCCAGATACCAGGATGATCTTCAGATGACACGTGTCCTCACTGCTAAACGTAGCAATACAGACCAATATGGTACAGGCAAAATTAACATCACACCAAACATAAGAACGAACTATATAATAATAATCTATGTTGCGTAACAAGATCGTAGAAACAAGAACCACTAAATTCGGAGCTACGGTTATCAAGTTATGAATTTCTGAAATTATTTAGTGCTTAGAATAAATTAATCCAAATGAACAACTTTAATTCAAGTTTCATGGCTAAACAGTGTTACTAGTGGATAGAAAATATTAAAACAAAATTAATGGCACTAGAATGGATTAATTTGGAGTTAAAATGAATTTAATATGAATTATACAAGTTTCTGAATTTATTTCTAAACTAAAAATCATTTCTATATTTAATTATCTGATTTCTCTGACCTCTGGACTGCGCGCACAAAAACAGAGAAACTCAGGGGCTAGACGCAAAAGAATCCAAGACTAAGTGGGGCACCTGAGTGGACTGCGGGTTTATTCTTAAATAGTCCAGGGACTCTTTAGCAAGATGCACCCGCGAAGGGGTACGGGGCTGCCTAGGCCGTCAGATTAGATTCGGACGGCCACGAGCAGATCTAACCAGTATCGTATCGGAGCCGCAGCTGGTTAGATCGACGGGCTAGATGACATGGCCTGGGATCTAATCGTGTCCCATAGATTCTGATCGGACCAGCTCCCATGGTTTTGGCTGAGTTGCTATGCTTGAGTCGATCCTGATCGCATGTTGTCGATCCGACGGCCCAAAAATCATCACTCCGACCCAATACACCTCACGGCGGCGCAGCAATCCTCCATGGCGGAGAGATGGCCGGAGGTCGGCGAAGCTACGCAAACGAGCCCTAAATCCTAATCCACGGTGTGCGATATGTAATAAAGGGCATGGCGAACACGGGAAAAGGGTTCCTCACCGAGATATGCGCAGCCCAGGTCCCCCGCCCGCGGTGCAGTGCGGTCCAGCGGCGGAGATCGGGCACCGACGAGGAATTCCGGGCTGACAGAAACGTAATCCGTCCAAATGAAGTCGCGGACGTGATCCGCGAGACTTGATGAAGCCCCCAGACCCAACACCGAAGCCCTGACGATGATGAACTCGTGGATCTAAGCCGGTGGCCCTTTGGTGGCGGCAACACACACCGTTGTTGGAGGCAGGGCCGTCAGGCGAAGAAGCGTGTGTCCGATGCGAGGCGCAGGTTCAGTGCTCCACTCCCTCTTCCCTTCTCCGGCCGCGGGTGGAGCTCATGCTTGCTTCTAGCAGCGCCCACGAAGAACTCCAGGTGGACGGTGGGTTTTATAGAGGCGAGCCGTATGACGTTCCTTGAGATGGCGCGGTTTGGCCAGCTCCAGAATCCAGGGCGCGTTTTGCTGCCGATTCAAACCACCCGAGCTACGATTCTTTGATCCCATTGGTTCTACGCCTAGCGAAGATTGAGACGAGTCTATAGGGGAGGATTTCGCAGAGGGTTTCTCACCGTGAGTCGTGCACACCGAGGCTCGGTCCCCGTCGGGGTTGCGGCATCGCGGCAAGAAATTCCCCATGGTCCGAGGCTGCCCCTGTCAAATTGGGGTCACGCACAGCCTCCCCTCAATCCAACCAACGGATTCTTGAACTCCGAGCGCCGATGAAGGTCTGCGCCCATGGCAGTGGCAATCTTCCCCCTTGCTCCTTTTTGTTTCTTCCCTGCGCTAGTGCCGACGAGGCGTCCCTGTTGGTGGTGGTGGCCAACACAGCTGCGGGTTGCGGCGATATATGTATACCCTGGGAGGACCCCATGACGGCCGAGGAAGTCGGAGCTCCATGCGAATGTTGTTGCCAAGATTCGTCTTCACTTGGCCAGAAGCTCCAATCTCCACGGATTTCTGTTCACGAGTTACTACGAAGGGAGCAGACAGATGACAAGCGGGGCCCACTGATCGGTCAGCCACACGCGAAGACACGAAACAAGCAGCCGACATCGAGGCATGGGCCGCCCTGGCACAATTGGCCCACGCGGGAGGGGGTAAGGTTCTTTTTTTTATTTCTAGTTTTGTTTTTCCCACTCAAATTCATATTTTGAATTCAAATTTGTTTATGGTTTTCACATAGGGATCAAGTGCACAAATAAAATTACTAGTCTAAAGGGATATATTTATTTATATATATATATATGTATATATTTCTTTAGTGAATATTTTTCCCTTTTCTCCTCCTTTCTCTTCCATTTCATTTTCAAAATTCCAATTTAATTTTTTTATTCATTTGTTATTTGATCAATATGTTTCCATTAACTGAATATGAACAAACAAAAGGAAATCAAATAATTCCCAAAATAGTTTTATGTAAATACACATATTTATTTATTTTATTATTTTTGCCTTATACAAATTTTAGGGCTTTACAGTGGGGTCTAGACCTTGTCGGTCCCTTGCAGAAGGCACCCAGGGGCTTCTCGCACCTGCTGGTCACCATCGACAAATTCTCCAAGTGGATTGAGGTCCGACCCTTAACCAGCATCAGGTCCGAGCAGGCGGTGGCATTCTTCACCAACATCATCCATCGATTCGGGATCCCAAACTCCATCATCACCGACAATGGCACGCAGTTCACCGGAAAAAAGTTCCTAGACTTCTGCGACGACCACCACATCCATGTGGACTGGGCCGCCGTAGCTCACCCCATGACGAATGGGCAAGTGGAGCGTGCCAACGGTATGATCTTGCAGGGACTTAAACCGAGGATCTACAACGACCTCAACAAGTTCGGCAAGCGGTGGATGAAAGAACTACCCTCAGTAGTCTGGAGTCTGAGGACGACGCTGAGCCGAGCCATGGGTTTCTCGCCTTTTTTCTAGTCTATGGGGCCGAGGCCGTCCTCCCCATGGACTTAGAATACGGCTCCCCGAGGACCAGGGCATAAGACGACCGAAGCAACCAGACCAGCCGAGAGGACTCGCCGGACCAGCTCGAAGAGGCTTGGGACGTTGCCTTACTACATTCGGCACGGTACCAGCAGTCGCTGCGACGCTACCACGCCCGAAGCGTTCGGCCCCGAGGCTTCCAAGTGGGAGACTTGGTGCTTCGTCTGCGACAGGACGCCCGAGGGCAACACAAGCTCACTCCTCCCTGGGAAGGGCCCTTCATCATCGCCAAGATTTTGAAGCCCGGAACATACAAGCTGGCCAACGACCAAGGGGAGGTCTACAGCAACGCTTGGAACATCCAACAGCTACGTCGCTTCTACCCTTAAGATGTTTTAAGCCGTTCATGTACCTCGTTTTCTTTACATACACAAAGTCTAACCGTCAAGAAAGGGTCAGCCTTGCCTCAGCAAAGCCCGACCCTCCCTCGGGGGCTAGAAGGGGGGAACCCCCTCTGCTTCAAAATTTTCCTTGGAAAAATTTTCTACCAAAACGACCTTTGTGCTTTCGACTTCTGTATCGGTAGCGAGATCCTGAGATCAACGAGAGTACACGTAAGCGGCAAGGCCGACTGAGCCGAGGGACTCCTACGCCTTTGGGATATGGATACCTCACTCATCACCTCCCGCGAGAAGTAACTCACGCTTGGATAAGCGATCCTGCTACCGAACAAGTCCAAACACTCGGGTAGAAAACGACTTCCGTGCCTTCTCGACTGTATCGATAACGGAATCCTATGACCAAATGAGAGCACATGTAAGAGGCAAGGCCGACCGAGCCGAGGGACTCCTACGCCTCCGGGATACGGATACCTCACTCATCACCTTCCACAAGAAGTAACTCTCGCTTGGATAAACGATTCTGCTACTGACAGACAAGTCGTGATGCTCAAAACGAGAGGAAAGAAAACAAAGCTTTTTAACATGACGATAAAGTGTTTAGGCCTCGGGGGCCGCGAAAAACATGTGCATGCTACAGACAAACTGTTCCTGCAGGTTCAGGCATCGGCAGGGGGAGCAGCAGCACCCTCGGCATTGTTTCCACCCTCGGCGGAACCTGGCTCGGCCTCGGACGGCGACCCGGGCGAAAGGACCTCCACCCAAGGGAGGACGCCAGCACCGTGCCAGCAGACGTCGTGGCCAAGCTCCAGCTGCTA
Organism: Zea mays; assembly: GCF_902167145.1. NCBI lineage: Eukaryota > Viridiplantae > Streptophyta > Magnoliopsida > Poales > Poaceae > Zea > Zea mays. The sequence continues at coordinate 91,945,685 of NC_050105.1, forward strand.
CTGCCACATCTTCCTCGGCCTGGGAAGCTGCCAGCTCCCAGGCCGACGAAGTCTCCTTCCGAGCCGACTCCGCCTCTATCCACGCCAACACCGCTGCCTCCTGCTCCAGCTCATCGCAGAGCAGCCGAGGGTTCTAAAAAAATTGAGCGAGAGAGGCCTAGAGCGGCAAGACCGACTGAGCCGAGGTACTCCTATGCCTCCGGGATATGGATACCTCACTCGTCACCTTCCGTGAAAGGCAACTCACGCTCGGTTAAGTGGTTTGGCTAACCAACAGGCAAGTCCCAGCGCTCGGAATGAGGAAGAAACACAACTTTATACTCGAATACCCAAATGTTCAGGCCTCGACAGCCACAAAGAACAAACACATATACTTGGGGTAACTATACTACACAGACTTAGACGTCGGCAGAACCCTCGGCGGTTCTCCCGACCTACGACAAATGTCTAAGTACTTGAAGCGGTTACATTTTGCTCCGGCAAAACCCAGTATATCCCCTTATAGACGGGACTCTGGTTCCGTTCCCGCGGGTATGAACAACCTCCACACCAGAGGGCCTGCGGGACAACAAACTCCAAGCGGCTCGCCAGTGACCTCTGCAGCAGCAGAGACAACGACCTCCACCTCGGGCGGCTAAACAGCAGCAACGATAACCTCAGGACAGACACTGCTGTGAAAGGGCCCTCACCCACGTCCCCGCACGAGGGGCGAGGACAAGCCATTAAGGCCGAAGAGTCGGAGGGTGCCGTCCGTGGGATCGAACCCACCGACACTGCGCCGGCGAACAACAGCCACCCCAAAGTGCACCGCCAGGTCCTCACTCCCGTCCTCACCGAGGCTGTCCCAGAACACGAGTACCGCCCTCGCGACGTACGACGTGTTAAGCGACCCCCCAGCGCGGCTGATGGTGCGAGGAGGACCTGGACGTGGCCGGCCCGCGCGCGGCACGACTGCCGCCCGGATAAAGGACGGAAAGCTACACCCTGTCCAGGGAGCAGCAGTTCGCCTTCCCCCCGCATGGCTGGAGGACGCCACCGCAGGGCTGGAGGATGCATTTCTCCCCCAAACACTGGGGGAAGAAAAGGGTCACCGACCCACGCGGAGGCAACCCCCCACTCGGTGCGCTCCTCCGCCTCAGCCCGGATGATGAAGATCCTTGAAGCTGAGGGCGGGGCAGAGGCCGCAGCTCGGCTTGCTTCTCCCCACCAAACTGACCATTGGTGAGGGAATGCAGCCGGGCTGCACGACGAAAATCCTTGAAGCTGAGCGATGGCTGAAGGGCGCCGACCTCCACGAGGCCACGCTCCTCCAACGACAACAAGAGCAAGGCGACGCTGGTGCACCCCATCCGGGGGCTCGAAAGGTGGAAGGGCGCAATGCATGAGGGGAGAATGAAGGCATGGCCACTGCCCGGGGGATCGATCCCCTTTTATAGGCAGACCTCCTCACTTGCACCCCTTAGCGTCACGGGCAAAGTCTCCACTAACATACTCCAGGGTTCTCCCCTACGACACGGGGGCTGGGACCCCCACGTCATACGAGCTGATCTGAAGCGCGAAGAAGGCGAACCGCCACACACGAGGCGTGTAACCGTCCCGCGGTTACAAGCGCTCTCCCATCTTCGCAGAAACCGGTGGCCGAAAGGGTGGACTGCCACGCGACAGGCATCCAACCGCATCGCAACTGTGCGCCCTTTCGGCTTCGACCATATCCGATGGGCTAGCGCAAAGGAAGCGGGCCCGCATGTCATGTAACCGGCGCGCCGGTTACGACGTGCAAAGAGCCCCACCGCCACCTGCGCTAATGCCACACCTCCTCGGCTGCAGAACCAGTACCGAGACTCGAGGCGGCCCCGCGCGTGACCCAACAGTGCCAATTGAAGGCGACGGCCACGGGACAGTCAGCCGCGGGGATAGGCACGGCGGTTGGCATGGCCAAAAGTGGGCCAGCAGTAATTGCAGCGGCAGACGGGCGGAAGCAGCGGTCAGATCACCTGCAGGCTCGTGTCCCCTCCTAAAGCCATGGGAGCGCCCTCACCCACGGCGTGAAGACGACGCACCTGTGTCCCGTTCCTCGAATGGCTCGCACGCGCAACGGGCGCCACGCGAATTGCCCGTCCCGTCGCATTAACTCCCCTACAGAGCAAGCGACACCTCTGGCAGGCGAGGCGGGCGTCGCTTCGCCTCCGCCATGATGACCGCGTCAGAAAAGGTGCGCCACCTTATTTAAATACATATCCTTCCCCTCCTCCTCTCTCTCGCTACAGGGACTGGGAAAGGGGATGTTTCGGAAAGGATCCTTCTCGGCGAAGGAAGCAGGCCCCGAGCCCTCCTACTGATCAGGGGTTCGAAGGCTGGCCCCTCCAAAGGGTTCGACAGCCGCCCCAGAGCACTCGGGCTCCGCGCCCACTACTGATCAAGGGTTCGTAGGCTGGCCCCTCGGAAGGGTTCGACAGTCGCCCCAGAGCACGCAGAGTGAGGGATGACTCTGGGTACGTCCGATACATGGCCGAGGCTCGGGCTACACTCCCGAGGTACCCTAGGACATTTCCGAGACCGGCAGGAACGATTTGTAACGGAATCCCACCGGAGGGAGGCATCGAGCCCTCGGACCCTGTCGAAGGGGTTCGGGTCCGGTGAATCACCCACAGGTACTTTTGGAGCGCGCCTCTGGGCCACCAACCGACCCCTAACGAACGGGGCACAGGCGTCCACTCGGATCACCCGTTAGCAGCTCACTGGAAACACCATGTTCGGCGCCCTCCGAGGGCAACATGGCGCTTCCCCCCCTCCTCCTTGCGGAAAGGCGACGCAGGGGCGTATGATAAAAGTCGGGAAAGTCCTTGATCGTCCTCTCACTCCGTGCAGAGGCTCGGGGGCTGCTCTCGCACCCGGCTACGGCCAAAACTGTTGATAGCGTCAACAAACCAGCTTGATAACTTGGAACCTGACCATGCACCCGGGCTACGGCCAGGCCGCATGAGGGAACGATCAGACCGGCCAAGGCACCACGAAAAGCATTCAGACCTCAGAGGAGTCAAACCACTCCTCCGAGGCCTTGGGGGCTACACCCAGCGGGTGCGCTCGCGCGCACCCACCAGAACAAAGCAAAACCGAGAAAGGCTGGTCCCCTCACCGAAAATGCGGCAAAAAAGCCTCCAAGCGAGTACCAACACTCCCTTCGAGGCTCGGGGGCTACTGTCGGATACCATAATTAGGGGTACCCCCAACGCTCCTAATCACGGCTGGTAAACACCCTCAGACCAACTGACAGGCACGGTTCAAGTCAAGGCTTCATCTACCCAAGGGACGCGACCTCACCCGAGCCCAGCCTCGGGCTAGAGCAGTAGTCCCAGACGAGTTCACGCCTCGCCCGAGGGCCGCCTCAGGCAGCAGGCACCCCCTCAGCTCTCCCGAAGTCTGGCTCGGGCAGGCTTCGTTGTGAAGCAACCTTGGCCAGACCGCCTCACCAACCGACCGCTTCGCAGGCGCATTCAATGCAGGGGACGCCTAGCGCCGTATCCTGACACACGTGCCTCAGTCGGCTAGGCCAAAGTGACCGCAGTCACTTCGCCCCTCTTTTTTACTGTCTGATATGACAGGAAAACAGTGCCGCTCGCCCCGCTCCGACTGCCGTGCCAACCACCCAGGCGAAGACTGACAACAAGTCACGATCAACCACCGAGTTTGGCCTCGGGCGCAACAGGAAGCTCCGCCTCGCCCAACCTCAGGCTCCGGCCTCGGGAGGAGGTCTCCGCCTCACCCGACCCCCGGACTCGGCCTCGACCTCGGTCTCGGGAGGAATCACGTCCTCGCACGACCCCAGCCTCAGCCTCAAGAGAAGTCTCTGCCTCGCCCGACCTTGGGCTCGGACCGACCGCGCCAACAAGGGATACATCATTACCCTATCCCTAGCCAGCTCAGGCTACAAGGAACAAGACCGGTGTCCCATCTAGCTTACCCCGGCGACGGGTAATGATGGTGCCTCGCGTGCAACCATGACGCCAGTGGCTCTCAGCCCCTTACGGCAGCAAGGAGACGTCAATAGGATCCTTGCCGCACCGCCAGCTGTGCTCCTACAGGGCTCATGCGCTTCTCCGACGGCCACGCTATCACGTGTACAGGGCCCAAGCCCTCCCCCGACAGCCACGTTGGCATGTACGCAGGGCTTAGGCATTTCTCTGCCGGACACGTTAGCGCATAGCTACACCCCCATTGTATGACTGGACCCTCTCCCTGCGTCTATAAAAGGGAGGTCCAGGGCCATCCTGGAGGGGGGTTCGCGCGGGGGAAGGAGCAGACGAATAGGCTCCCTTTCTCTCTCTCTCCTGAGAGCACCTAGAGGGGGGTGAATAGGTGATCCTATAAAACTTGAAACTTAATCCCACAAAACTTGATTAGACGTTAGCACAATAAAGCCAAGTGGCTAGAGAGGAGTTCTTGCACAATACGATAACCACAAGAAGATCAACACAGAGATGGCACAGTGGTTTATCCCGTGGTTCGGCCAAGTCCAATACTTGCCTACTCCACGTTGTGGCGTCCCAACGGACGAGGGTTGCACTCAACCCCTTTCAAGCGGTCCAAAGACCCACTTGAATACCACGGTGTTTTGCTTTCACTTTACTATATCCCGCTTGCGAGGAATCTCCACAACTTGGAGCCTCTCGCCCTTACACTTTGATTATCACAAAGAAGCACATAAGTAAGGATGGGATGAGCAACGCAAACAAGACATAAAATTAGAGCAACAACACGCACACAAGTCACAACAAGAGCTCTCAACATGTAGCATCCCAAAAATTCAAATCCTGAAATTTTCTCAAACTCGCCCTAAATTCAAAATGAATTTTAAATTTCGTTTCAAAATGTTTGTTTGCGAGTTGATATCAACAAATAAAATATAGTGGTCTATATTATCTCCAAAATCCTCCTCAAAATATCCTACAAATATTTCCCGAGTGATCCCCTTCAAGTTCTTTCCATAAATACTGCCCAAATATTCCACCGATATATCTCTGGATATTTTCCTCTTGAGAAATACCTTCAGAATCATTTTTCAAGACCCTACAAATATTTTCTTCATAACTTTCCTCATGCCCATACGTATATGTATGCCTCCAGTGTCATACGGTGAGCTCTACAAGCTAATTGCACTAATACAAGACAAATACATGCTAATCTCCCACTAATCCTCTCATCCTCCCACTAATCTTCTCATCCCTCCCCCTAATCCCCCACCATGGCTATAAATAGAAGGGCAAGGGCCTCCTCTCATCCCACCCCAAGCCATTTCATGGCAACTCTCTTCCCCCCCCCCCACACCCACTCCATGTTCCACACAAGCACACACTAGCACAAGGATCGTTCGATCGTTCTTCGATCGTTTGTCCCCCTGTTCTTAGTTTGTTCGTTCGTTCGTCCGATCGTTCAATCGTTCGTCCGATCGTTCATGGTTCGTTCGTCCGTTCGTCCGATCGTTCGTCCGTTCTTTCGTCTAAATAATCTTTTTCTTGTCGTTATGCTGCCGAAATTCTGATCGTTCGTTCGTTCGATCATTCGATCGTTCATCGTTCGTTCATAGTCCCTATTCGATCGTTCATCGTTCGTTCATAGTCCCTATTCGATCGTTCATCGTTCGTTCATAGTCCCTATTCATCGTTCTTCCAGATAATCTTTGTCCTGCCGTTATGCTGCCGAAATTCCGATCGTTCGTTCGTCCGATCATTCGATCGTTCGTCCGGTCGTTCGTCCAAATAATCTTTTCCTGCCGTTATGCTACCGAAATTCCGATCGTTCGTCCGTTCGTTCATAGTTCCTATTCATCGTTCATCGTTCGTTCATACGACTATTCACCATCACTATTCATCGTTACTATTCACCGTTACTATTCACATATACTATTCATCATCGTTACTATTTATCATTACTATTCATCATCGTTACTATTCATTGATGATATCTATAATTACTTTTCCGTCACCACTATTCATCGTTACTATTCATCGATCATCCGATCGCCCCAAATTTCAACGACTCATCCATCATGTTGTCCAGTCCACTTAAGACCAGCCAGACCCATATTCCAGTCATACGGACTCCGGTGACTGTGATTTTCCTTCCAGTAGGGAACTTCCCATCTGATTACCCATCCCAGGTTTCTCCAAGTTGAGCATGTTTAACTTTGAGATTCCTTAGAACCAGGCTTCCAAACTCCGATTCCAATAATTCTTGTTTCTAAATTCTTATCGAATTATTCCCTATCCAACCATTCCATCCCTTAAGCATGGTTCATGTTCCAGAAAACTCCCAAAATACTCTTGTCCCATATTCTGCCTATAACTCTCCTATTCATACTAAGTCAGATGATTCATTCGTCACTATTCTCACCTATAGTGAACTTCACTGTGCTACACCACATACACCCAGCTACCCTCTCCCTCTCCACACACTCCACACCCTCAGCCAAGGAAAACTCCCACCCACTCAGTTACTCCGCTACGCCGGATACACGCATAGTGTCGCTTCATCTCCAGTCCACCCTCCTAGTAAGCACCTCCGCTCCACCACCAGTAATATCACAACACCACATGACATAGATTCTACTCAAGACTCTACCCATCCATATATCGCTATTCTGACCACTATACTAAATATTTGTTGGTATACTTGCTTGTTTGTATGTTTTCTTATTCATGTTGCATAGTTATCGGAGCATTCGTGCCATCTCGTGGAGGCCAGATCTGCAAGTCTACGCCAGGCAGTGGAGCTAGAAGCCAGTTCCGCGAGCTCCCCTTGCCCCTTCGCCGAATAAGCATGGCAAGCTCATTGGATCCCTTTGATGCATAAATTACCTATGATTTTTCAACCACAACCCTCAGCCTGTTATTTTATGCATGATATGATTTTGAGACAAGTTATTATGGCCACCCAGCCTCTTGCCGCAATTAATCCCTGATATATTTGTTACAAATGATTTGAGAAAAGGTGTGAGTTTTCAAAAGAAAATACTTTTCAAAATGTGTATGATGAAGGGTTTTCACCCTTATCACCTTTGAGTAGGGATGATCAGGGACTCCCTGGTTTAGGGGAGGGCCTAAGGTGATGGCTCAGCTGGTTTAGGCGTGAGCAGAAGGATTGTCCCCTCTTATAAGGACCGGTTTGTCATCTTTCACTACCTGTACTCATGATAAGTACAACCACTCGAGACTGTGTGGGCAATCACTCAATATGAACTCGTACGGTCCAACCCTAGGGTTATGAAGGCTGGGGAGCACCGGGAGGATAAGGAGGGGGAATGTTTTGTCCGGTTTGGACATGGCGGTGGCCTGACTCCTTCCGGTATAACCGTTAAGGTTAGGACGTGTGAGGAAAGAAAGAGATTCGGATTCGGATCTCATTGATCATGAGATCGCAGAGCTGGACTAGTGGGTAAAGTGTACACCTCTGCGCAGAGTTTGAAAACCTATTCGAATAGTCTGTGTCCACTGGAATGGACGAGTCTGGTGTTGTATGGCAATTAGTGTTTTGTTTCCAAAAAAGGGTGCGTTTGAGAAAAGTGGTTTTTAAAAGGTCCGGCGGTTGAGCCGTGAGCTATGGCGGACGGGAAGTCCAGTAGCTATTTTTGAAAATGAAAACCAGTGGGAAACTGCTGAGATACCTGGATGGTTTAGTCCTAGGGATTTTGTTCTAATATTGAAAAACTTCCTGCTCCTTTTGGAGAGGATGCGCTTTGCAAAAATACAAAATGTTTTTCAAAACAACCCTGCATAAAATATTGTTGTTTCTGCAAAATATCCTGAGCTCCACATATTCCATGCATTATATCTGATTTCCCCATTCCGCGGGTGAAGGTGGGCTGCTGAGTACGTTAGTACTCACCCTTGCTTATTTGTTGTTTTTCAGAAAAAGGAGATCGGGTAAGAGTTACGACTGTTCCCAACCTTGCCTGTGGCTGTTGGACCGCTGATTTGCTTCGCTGCGTATATCGGGCTGCTTCAGCCCCACTCTGATGATATGTCCTGAGTTGTGGACCAACTCTTAAGTTGTTCGTCACCTTTGTAGGTTTGTCTCGTTTAAGCAGATTTGGTATCATCTGATGTATAAATGTGTTTACTAGCCTCCTGGGACTAGTAATTGTATCACATTTGAGTCCCAGAGGATTGGGGACACTTCAGGTGGTATCAGAGCTGTTAGGTTGGCCGCAGGACGTAACCCTTAGCCTGATCCAAAAGTTTTTGAGTCAAAACTATTTTCTTAAAAAAATTATTTCTCTCATCCCTTCATTTCAAAAATGCTTTCCCCTTTCCTTCTCTCAGAAGTCAGATGGAGGTTCGTTGCCAAACCAGCTTTTGCCAGAATGAAGATGGTTTCCCCAAGTTGCTGAGAGCATGCACAGTTCGCCTTGGAATCAGGAGCCAGCCAGATTATGATGGTCGTGAATTCATCGAGCATGGCACAGAGAAGTGTGTCGTGACTGTATACATTGGATCCAGTCCGCACCATGTGGAATGGAGTGTCACTGCTGCTGGGCACAGATTCAAAGACACCTGCCAAGTCATCGTCCGCAAGGCATTAAGGGCCCTGTGTCAGATCTATGAAGAAGAAGTGGCCGACACCCCACTCAGATTCTTTCCGCCCTTTCAGAGAGACCGTCCCGTTTGGATGGCCAGAATGCGTGCATTGGAAGGGCAGCAGCTGCTTGAGGACGACCCCTCAGTCATGTACCTCATTGCATACCTGCTCACCCTAGATGCCCAGTATGATTTCTTGGCTCGGCACCACGGTCAGATGATTGCCCGAGCAGAAGATGCAGAGAAGCGCAACCGTAAACTCCATGTGGATCTCACCACAGCTCAAGCCCGTGCAACTGCATTGGAAAGTCGTGAAGTCATTGCTGTTGAAGCCCTGAAGCAAGCCAAGGATGAGCACGTCCAGAAGTTGATGGATGCCTACTTGGTAACCCATAACCAACGTAGAGCCATGCGAATCCAAGAGCCCGCTTCATCCAACCCTGTTCAACCCATCAGAGCTAAAGACCCCCAGATTCTTGAAGGTCACCCGATCTCTGCCAGAGGAGAAAAGAAGGCTTGGGAACTCCCGGAAGGAGCCATAGTCTTGGAAGGAATTCCAGTCTTCCCTCAGGCTATGGATAAGCAAGAGCACCCTGAATCCTCCCAAGATCCCCCACCAGAGTTGTTTGAGCCCCTCACCATGAAGAAGATTCTAGCACCCTCCCTTGAGATCAAAGAAGAAGCTGCAAGCACCCCACCAGCATCGTCGCCCTCTGAGGAGCTACAAGAGCCAGTCCAGCTTGAAGAAGAGTTCGACCCCGTGTTGTCATCTCAGTCGCCGCCAGAAGAAGTCATGAACATCAGCTCCCTCTTGACCCATCCAGGAGATGTCTCAGATTGAAGTTGTGCGCCAGCCTTGCCAGAAGAGAAGCTGTCTAGTTTGAAGTTAGTTATGCCCAGTCCTCTGCATGCATTGGGTAGTGAAGTTTTTCTTCACTTTGGCTAGAGCCCTGCATGTATGAAAGGTAATCATGTAGACTCGTGTTTTGAAAAACTCTAATTGTGTGGCCCCCTAGGGCATTTCAAAATGAATTTCGCTTGATGTTTTCTCCCCTTTTCAGTGCATATGTGATGCTTTAACGTTAGTGCTCATAAGTTGCATTTAGCATAGTTCTCAGTTCAGGAGCCGAGCAATAGTAGTTATGCTTAGCCCCCGAATCCAAGTAGTTCGTGATTTGGAAAACTCTATTCTTCCCTTATTCAAAACATTTGATTTGTTTGTGCTTGTCATTGCTGAGCTTGTGTGTTTTCTTTCTTTTTAAGAAAGGTTTTCTCTAAAAACATAGATCACAAATTAGATCCAATCCTCACCTTATGCTTCCATTCTTATCTTAACCCATCTCAAGAGAAAAGCACCTGACCCAAGAAGATACAGAGAAGCTTACCCTTGAAGCCTGGAATAAGCTACAGAAGGAACCTGTCCAGCTGCTCAGTCAAAAGGACTGACCGTGAGAATCAAAGCACTGCCCCTGAGTCAAAGTAAACAGGAAAAGAGGACAGAAGGAGTTATTACCATACAGAGAGGCAAAGATTCTTGGAACCAGAGACCACAAACATCAGGGTCATTGACCCCACCACTCACCTGTGCCCCTCGCACGCGTGCCCGCCTCCATGCGCACTACCACCGCCCCACGCCCTATTTGCAGTGCACTACCGCCACCCACGCCCCCTTTTGCAGCACACCCACCGCCATTGTAACACCCCGGGATCCACAAACACCCCAGAATGCTACTAAACTACACATCTAACATTCATATATAAAATTTCGACAGTGTCTCCTTTGAAAATTGCATAAACGGGGAAGCAACAAAGTATAAATAGATATCATGATAAGAAAACATAATAGACATTAATAATCTGCTAGCAATGGGAAGACGACCATAACGACATGAACTGAATTAACCAGTGCGCACGACTAGTTAAAAACAAACATCCTTTGACAAGAAGTTTCTAATTAAATCATGACTGCGCCTGGGCAGCGTTATTATGAGAGTGAAGGTGTATGTGCTGCTACTTCCCACTCCCCTTGATGAGCAACAAGCACCTGCATTGAGTAATGCAAGAGTGAGATGAAACATCTCAGCAAGCTAATTGTTTTGACGAGATATTTAAACCACATTGAATTAATCAACATTTTAAATGAATCACAATCAAGATCAGAAATACTTGTAGATATAGAACTCAGTAGTCACAATATAACCAATACCATCTCATTTCCTCGAACAACCACAATATGTTGTATAACACTTCCCTGCATCAACAATACCTGCAAATATCACTTCAATGTATGCATAGGAATGCAATGTGTAGGTCATCTATCTTCATACTTCTGAGGGTATAAAACCACATCATCTGCAAATATCACTTCAATGTATGCATATGAATGCAATGCATATGTCCTCTGCCTTCATACCTCTAAGGGTATGAAGCTGCATCGTACCCCTTCTCGGGCAACGTACGATGCTAAGTTGTACCGGTACGGTCGGACCATAGGTCACGACAAAACTTCAGATGCAAATGAGTCATGCAATGTATATGGCATGCTGCATTTATCAATAAATTTCACTTCCTTTAGACACAATACAAACCTCAAATAATACTTTATCTGCCTTCAGATACAATGCAATCCTCAAATAATACTTCGTATGCCTTTAGATACAATGCAAACCTCAAATAAGACTTCATCTGCCTTCAGGGGTGTGAATTAATCTCATGGGTCATACTTGAACCATAATAATCATCAATATATGATAGAGCATCAACATAATACAATCAAGTAAAACATCATCATAGAGTTCAATTATGAAAGAATCCAATAATTCTGCATATTAGAGTGTAGGTGATAGAAATAACAGGTCAAAACGATAGCAACCACCGCTACATTCACTTGCCTTCATCGAAGAAGAAAAATGTACTAGGCATGATCTGGAGTGTAGCCACCTGCTAGCGGGCATAAAACTTAGTACAAATATTTCACAAACATTTGCCAACAATCAACAAAACACTCCTACACTTGAAACCAAGACATAGTGGAAAGACTCCCACCCTGAACCACATGCTATACAGCAGCAACGCTGTTTGTTAATTTTGTATCTTTAAAATTAAAACATTGGTGATATCAAACAAATACTTTAAGAGTATCTACACAAAACAATCTACAACTTCGGTATTCAATGGATAATTAAATTCTGCCATCAATATATTCTAAAACATCTAACAAGATAACTGACTGAATCTGTTTTAGACAGCAGCCTAGTTAACTTCAAAATTCGATATCTCCCAAACTACTGAACCAAAAATTATAAAATTCTGCTGGCAGTAAGAACTTTTATCCCTCTACAAAAGTCTCCACAGTTGGAAGAGCCAATTCGGCCATTTACTAGATAAAACCCACCAGTGAACAGACCCACTCATTTTTGTCAGGCAATCAGGAATAGCCACAGTAAAACAAACATAACTGAAGTTTTATAAATCATATGAATACACTCTTTAACAATCTGGAAAGCTTATGAAATTATCTACAACTTCTTTTACCAACCCACAGTTTAATTCTGTTGATAAAATTGCCTAACTCTTAAGAGAACAGATTCTGCACAGAATTATGAGACTGAAAAACTGCTATAATCAAACTGCAATAACTTTCTGTTCTGATGTCCGATTGAGGTGTTCTTCGTGGCCACGGAAAGATCTACAAATTATCTACGACTCATATATATACTTTTTATTTTTTTGAGGCCACTAAGACCACAGAAAACTGACATGAACAGAAACTGTCGAATCTGTCATTCTGCAGAAATTAAATTCGAGATCAAAACCTAACCCCACATCTAATCCAACCTCTAATCCTTCAATCCACATGATCCACAACCTCCAAAAGCATATAATTATAGGGAGGAACAAGGATCCTATCCTTACCTAGGGTTTCCCCAAGAAAATCTGCAAGAGATGGGGGTAGAACATCTCCTTGATCCTCTCTTCCTCTTCAATCCATCTTGCTCCTCATCTTCTCGATCCTTGCTGCGTGGGGGGAGATCTAGAGAGAGGAGGAAGTAGTGGAGGGTGGCTGCAAGGGGAAGGGGGAGGGGCGGCCAAGGGTGGGGAAAAAGGGGGGTTGGCGGCCAAGAAAAGGGAAAAATAGGGGGGGCGACCACTAGGGTTTTGTGGGAGGAAGAAACGACGCCTCAGATGTCTCTTGACTTTGCATCCAACGGCCCACAACTCTTTCCCCACATCCACGCACCGAAGATAAACCTTTGGCAACATTTTTTTGGGATATTACACTCTACCCCCCTTAAAAAGAATTCGTCCTCGAATTCGACCACTCCAAGCAAAACACCCAAGGTACCCCATATAGCACCACCATTCGAAACATGAGTCCATTATTGGTCTTAATTAACACAAGAACTTCTACCTTGGACTAATTGTCTAAGGAAACTACACAACCTGACATCAAGGATGAACCAACATGTAATGAAGCTCAAACCAAGTCATAGATGCAATCAACACTACGATTTCACAACATCGAATTTGGATGCAGCCATACATGAACATCAATGTCTTAAAACGACACTCTTTTATGAAGGGGTAATATGCACTAAGCACAACCTTTACCAACTTCAACAATTCATTTTAATTCAATGGTGAAACATCCACACCAGATGAATGTATAAGAAGATCAAACACCTCACCTCACAACACCACGAAACAAGTAGTTCTATTGAAACAAAACTCCTAATCTTCCTAAACCTTGTTCTTGCCATAATGAAAAGATAATCATGTAATCTAACATACTTTGCACTCCACCAAAAGGGAGAAAATCTATAGAACTAATGGAGAAATAAAGCCGACAAGAAGCCAATAAAATCTTGTGCGGCACAGTTCATCGAAGAAATGTCAAAAACTCTACATAGAGCACTGACAGCCCAACAACAACACAATACTTGCTTAACCCATGTCACTATACTTCATTCAGCATCTCAACTAATAAAAATATCCAACTACTAAAGTTAACCTACACATAATATGAGTCTTCATCTATTGTAGTTCAGAAACTTACATCTCATTCTATCATATGATGCACTCAGAGTACCAGACATAAAGGGCCAATACTAACCCCGTAATCCTTCACACATTTGGCAAACATCCCAAGCTGATGTAAAAACCACATCATTTAGGAATAGGTGAATAACCACACACAACCAACTCTAGGCTAGGCAATGACTTCATTCAAACCAATAGATAAGTGGTCCAACAATGGCTCCACAAACATGCATCAGGAAGAGAACCATCAAATCCTCAACGTATTAATACATAATCAATGGATCAAGAAAAATCAAAGATTTATTCTACAATTATCATGACTAACATGCAACCACTTTAAACCATATCTAGGCTTTGTGGCTACTAAAACACACGATAGAAGAGAGACATGTAAGTCATTCTGGCTATGTAAAGACTTCCCCCAAAATCCATATACAAGTACCAATATTCATTTCTTTCAGAACTGGTTTCTCAACATAAACAATCATTCTTTGCAAAGATAGTTGGAGCTATCCACCAACTGCTCAACAACTTAAATTCAAATTGATGATTACCTTGTGCCCCAAAACACACAATTCACACTCCTCTTAGAAACATCCTCAGTCAAGCATATATAACAATATTATTGTAATAAAACTCGACCATGAAAAACATAGTGAAAACAACATAGGCATACTTGTATATCACAAGCATAATAACAACTTCATTCTCACAAATGACCAGCGATATCTACCGCATTAATAAAACGATATCAAAATTTCAGAAATAAATTATATCAAGCATTAAGCCATAAACAACTTACCACATCACCATAAAGGAATCGGGAGGGGTGAAATTATTGTCATCTGCACTTCAAAGTCACTAATATATATCAAAGATACTTGAAACCATACCCTTCCTATATGTGCAAGTGTGTCAAATTTATCTTCAAATTGCCAAGAATCTAAAGCCTAAGCTTTGATACCAACTGTAACACCCCGGGATCCACAAACACCCCAGAATGCTACTAAACTACACATCTAACATTCATATATAAAATTTCGACAGTGTCTCCTTTGAAAATTGCATAAACGGGGAAGCAACAAAGTATAAATAGATATCATGATAAGAAAACATAATAGACATTAATAATCTGCTAGCAATGGGAAGACGACCATAACGACATGAACTGAATTAACCAGTGCGCACGACTAGTTAAAAACAAACATCCTTTGACAAGAAGTTTCTAATTAAATCATGACTGCGCCTGGGCAGCGTTATTATGAGAGTGAAGGTGTATGTGCTGCTACTTCCCACTCCCCTTGATGAGCAACAAGCACCTGCATTGAGTAATGCAAGAGTGAGATGAAACATCTCAGCAAGCTAATTGTTTTGACGAGATATTTAAACCACATTGAATTAATCAACATTTTAAATGAATCACAATCAAGATCAGAAATACTTGTAGATATAGAACTCAGTAGTCACAATATAACCAATACCATCTCATTTCCTCGAACAACCACAATATGTTGTATAACACTTCCCTGCATCAACAATACCTGCAAATATCACTTCAATGTATGCATAGGAATGCAATGTGTAGGTCATCTATCTTCATACTTCTGAGGGTATAAAACCACATCATCTGCAAATATCACTTCAATGTATGCATATGAATGCAATGCATATGTCCTCTGCCTTCATACCTCTAAGGGTATGAAGCTGCATCGTACCCCTTCTCGGGCAACGTACGATGCTAAGTTGTACCGGTACGGTCGGACCATAGGTCACGACAAAACTTCAGATGCAAATGAGTCATGCAATGTATATGGCATGCTGCATTTATCAATAAATTTCACTTCCTTTAGACACAATACAAACCTCAAATAATACTTTATCTGCCTTCAGATACAATGCAATCCTCAAATAATACTTCGTATGCCTTTAGATACAATGCAAACCTCAAATAAGACTTCATCTGCCTTCAGGGGTGTGAATTAATCTCATGGGTCATACTTGAACCATAATAATCATCAATATATGATAGAGCATCAACATAATACAATCAAGTAAAACATCATCATAGAGTTCAATTATGAAAGAATCCAATAATTCTGCATATTAGAGTGTAGGTGATAGAAATAACAGGTCAAAACGATAGCAACCACCGCTACATTCACTTGCCTTCATCGAAGAAGAAAAATGTACTAGGCATGATCTGGAGTGTAGCCACCTGCTAGCGGGCATAAAACTTAGTACAAATATTTCACAAACATTTGCCAACAATCAACAAAACACTCCTACACTTGAAACCAAGACATAGTGGAAAGACTCCCACCCTGAACCACATGCTATACAGCAGCAACGCTGTTTGTTAATTTTGTATCTTTAAAATTAAAACATTGGTGATATCAAACAAATACTTTAAGAGTATCTACACAAAACAATCTACAACTTCGGTATTCAATGGATAATTAAATTCTGCCATCAATATATTCTAAAACATCTAACAAGATAACTGACTGAATCTGTTTTAGACAGCAGCCTAGTTAACTTCAAAATTCGATATCTCCCAAACTACTGAACCAAAAATTATAAAATTCTGCTGGCAGTAAGAACTTTTATCCCTCTACAAAAGTCTCCACAGTTGGAAGAGCCAATTCGGCCATTTACTAGATAAAACCCACCAGTGAACAGACCCACTCATTTTTGTCAGGCAATCAGGAATAGCCACAGTAAAACAAACATAACTGAAGTTTTATAAATCATATGAATACACTCTTTAACAATCTGGAAAGCTTATGAAATTATCTACAACTTCTTTTACCAACCCACAGTTTAATTCTGTTGATAAAATTGCCTAACTCTTAAGAGAACAGATTCTGCACAGAATTATGAGACTGAAAAACTGCTATAATCAAACTGCAATAACTTTCTGTTCTGATGTCCGATTGAGGTGTTCTTCGTGGCCACGGAAAGATCTACAAATTATCTACGACTCATATATAGACTTTTTATTTTTTTGAGGCCACTAAGACCACAGAAAACTGACATGAACAGAAACTGTCGAATCTGTCATTCTGCAGAAATTAAATTCGAGATCAAAACCTAACCCCACATCTAATCCAACCTCTAATCCTTCAATCCACATGATCCACAACCTCCAAAAGCATATAATTATAGGGAGGAACAAGGATCCTATCCTTACCTAGGGTTTCCCCAAGAAAATCTGCAAGAGATGGGGGTAGAACATCTCTTTAATCCTCTCTTCCTCTTCAATCCATCTTGCTCCTCATCTTCTCGATCCTTGCTGCGTGGGGGGAGATCTAGAGAGAGGAGGAAGTAGTGGAGGGTGGCTGCAAGGGGAAGGGGGAGGGGCGGCCAAGGGTGGGGAAAAAGGGGGGTTGGCGGCCAAGAAAAGGGAAAAATAGGGGGGGCGACCACTAGGGTTTTGTGGGAGGAAGAAACGACGCCTCAGATGTCTCTTGACTTTGCATCCAACGGCCCACAACTCTTTCCCCACATCCACGCACCGAAGATAAACCTTTGGCAACATTTTTTTGGGATATTACAGCCATCGTCACCGGCAACAGGCCCCCCTTCTCCTTGTCGCACCTACTGCCTCGTGTCACCTACTCCATCACCACCACTCCACACCTCGAGCAACACCTTGCATGCCAGTCGCCTATAAACCCCCCCCCCCCCCAGCTCCCTCAACTCCCATCTCGCTCAAAGCAAAGCACACCTGATAAAACCCCCTCTGCCAAATAGCAAGCAACTCCATTTTCCACTCCCTCGCCCCTAAGATCACAATGCTTGGTGATTCTTAGGTTGAAGACTGTTGTATATGGTTCAACATCTTTGGTTTCCTCCTCTGTGTGATGGTAATACTCTTTGATAGAATCCTCCAGTGGGAAGAGCAAAGAGAAAGAAAGGATCAGTGAAAAGAAGATAGTGAAGAGAAGATAAGAAGGAGGTTCTCCCAGAATCAACCCTGTGTCAGTCATTTCTCCGCAGCATGCTCAAGCAGCAACAACAGAAGAAGGCCCCATAACACCCTTGTTATGAGGTACTTCAAGGAGTTCAAATCCCCAAGATTCAAGAGTTCTACCCTCATTCTTTTTAAGTGGGGTAGTGTTCCAGTAAGGTTCCTATGGAGAATAAGAAGAAGGCCTGTAGCAAGCTTGTGGAGGACCAGATCATCGAAGCATATAAGTTTCTGGATGAGAAGTGGTCACCCAAGTTCCATTGATGAAGCACCAGAAGACCAATCAAGGAAGGAATCCATGTGGGAGTTCGCAAGAGAAAGGTTTGCGTGTTGGCATCGTTGCTTCCTCAATAAGCTAGCTGCCAAGCAAAAGCTAGAAGCCTGAAGATGATCTTTGAGTAGCCAGAATCAGCGTTTGCAATCAGCAACCGGGTGCTCCTGAAAGGCCAGATTTTGTTGAAGTTCCATCTCCTAGAAGAGTCTGCAAAGTGAAGATATGTAGCTGAAGTAAAGCTATACCCATAACCCTTCTAAGCCAAATATCGAGGACGAGATTCCTTTTAAGTGGGGTAGATTTGTAGCATCCCAAAAATTCAAATCCTGAAATTTTCTCAAACTCGCCCTAAATTCAAAATGAATTTTAAATTTCGTTTCAAAATGTTTGTTTGCGAGTTGATATCAACAAATAAAATATAGTGGTCTATATTATCTCCAAAATCCTCCTCAAAATATCCTACAAATATTTCCTGAGTGATCCCCTTCAAGTTCTTTCCATAAATACTGCCCAAATATTCCACTGATATATCTCTGGATATTTTCCTCTTGAGAAATACCTTCAGAATCATTTTTCAAGACCCTACAAATATTTTCTTCATAACTTTCCTCATGCCCATACGTATACGTATGCCTCCAGTGTCATACGGTGAGCTCTACAAGCTAATTACACTAATACAAGACAAATACATGCTAATCTCCCACTAATCCTCTCATCCTCCCACTAATCTTCTCATCCCTCCCCCTAATCCCCCACCATGGCTATAAATAGAGGGGCAAGGGCCTCCTCTCATCCCACCCCAAGCCATTTCATGGCAACTCTCTTCCCCCCCCCCACACACCCACCCCATGTTCCACACAAGCACACACTAGCACAAAGATCATTCGATCGTTCTTCGATCGTTCGTCCCCCTGTTCTTAGTTTGTTTGTTCGTTCGTCCGATCGTTCGTCCGATCATTCATGGTTTGTTCGTCCGTTCGTTCGTCTAAATAATCTTTTTCCTGCCATTATGCTGCCGAAATTCCGATCGTTCGTTCGTTCGATCATTCGATCGTTCATCGTTTGTTCATAGTCCCTATTCGATCGTTCATCGTTCGTTCATAGTCCCTATTCATCGTTCTTCCAAATAATCTTTGTCCTGCCGTTATGGTGCCGAAATTCCGATCGTTCGTTCGTCCGATCATTCGATCGTTCGTCCGGTCGTTCGTCCAAATAATCTTTTCCTGCCGTTATGCTGCCGAAATTCCGATCGTTCGTCCATTCGTTCATAGTTCCTATTCATCGTTCATCGTTCGTTCATACGACTATTCACCATCACTATTCATCGTTATTATTCACCATTACTATTCATCGTTACTATTCGTCATCGTTACTATTTATCATTACTATTCATCATTGTACTATTCATCGATGATATCTATTATTACTTTTCCGTCACCACTATTCATCGTTACTATTCATCGATCATCCGATCACCCCAAATTTCAACTACTCATCCATCATGCTGTCCAGTCCACTTAAGACCAGCCAGACCCATATTCCAGTCATACGGACTCCGGTGACTGTGATTTTCCTTCCAGTAGGGAACTTCCCATCTGGTTACCCATCCCAGGTTTCTCCAAGTTGAGCATGCTTAACTTTGAGATTCCTTCGAACCAGGCTTCCAAACTCTGATTCCAATAATTCTTGTTTCTAAATTCTTATCGAATTATTCCCTATCCAACCATTCCATCCCTTAAGCATGGTTCATGTTCCAGAAAACTCCCAAAATACTCTTGTCCCATATTTTGCCTATAACTCTCCTGTTCATACTAAGTCAGATGATTCATTCGTCACTATTCTCACCTACAGTGAACTTCACTGTGCTACACCACATACACCCAGCTACCCTCTCCCTCTCCACGCACTCCACACCCTCAGCCAAGGAAAACTCCCACCCACTCAGTTACTCCGCTATGCCGGATACACGCATAGTGCCGCTTCATCTCCAGTCCACCCTCCTGGTAAGCACCTCCGCTCCACCACCAGTAATATCACAACACCACATGACACAGATTCTACTCAAGACTCTACCCATCCATATATCGCTATTCTGACCACTATACTAAATATTTGTTGGTATACTTGCTTGTTTGTATGTTTTCTTATTCATGTTGCATAGTTATCGGAGCATTCGTGCCATCTCGTGGAGGCCAGATCTGCAAGTCTACGCCAGGCAGTGGAGCTAGAAGCCAGTTCCGCGAGCTCCCCTTGCCCCTTCGCCGAATAAGCATGGCAAGCTCACTGGATCCCTTTGATGCATAAATTACCTATGATTTTTCAACCACAACCCTCAGCCTGTTATTTTATGCATGATATGATTTTGAGACAAGTTATTATGGCCACCCAGCCGCTTGCCGCAATTAATCCCTGATATATTTGTTACAAATGATTTGAGAAAAGGTGTGAGTTCTCAGAAGAAAATACTTTTCAAAATGTGTATGATGAAGGGTTTTCACCCTTATCACCTTTAAGTAGGGATGATCAGGGACTCCCTGGTTTAGGGGAGGGCCTAAGGTGATGGCTCAGCTGGTTTAGGCGTGAGCAGAAGGATTGTCCCCTCTTATAAGGACCGGTTTGTCATCTTTCACTACCTGTACTCATGATAAGTACAACCACTCGAGACTGTGTGGGCAGTCACTCAATATGAACTCGTACGGTCCAACCCTAGGGTTATGAAGGCTGGGGAGCACCGGGAGGATAAGGAGGGGGAATGTTTTGTCCGGTTTGGCCATGGCGGTGGCCTGACTCCTTCCGATATAACCGTTAAGGTTAGGACGTGCGAGGAAAGAAAGAGATTCGGATTCGGATCTCATTGATCATGAGATCGCAGAGCCGGACTAGTGGGTAAAGTGTACACCTCTACGCAGAGCTTGAAAACCTATTCGAATAGTCTGTGTCCACAGGAATGGACGAGTCTGGTGTGGTATGGCAATTAGTGTTTTGTTTCCAAAAAAGGGTGCGTTTGAGAAAAGTGGTTTTTAAAAGGTCCGGCGGTTGAGCCATGAGCTATGGCGGACGGGAAGTCCAGTAGCTATTTTTGAAAATGAAAACCAGTGGGAAACTGCTGAGATACCTGGATGGTTTAGTCCTGGGGATTTTGTTCTAATATTGAAAAACTTCCTGCTCCTTTTGGAGAGGATGCGCTTTGCAAAAATACAAAATGTTTTTCAAAACAACCCTGCATAAAATATTGCTGTTTCTGCAAAATATCCTAAGCTCCACATATTCCATGCATTATATCTGATTTCCCCATTCCGCGGGTGAAGGTGGGCTGCTGAGTACGTTAGTACTCACCCTTTCTTATTTGTTGTTTTTCAGAAAAAGGAGATCGGGTAAGAGTTACGACTGTTCCCAACCTTGCCTGTGGCTGTTGGACCGTTGATTTGCTTCGCTGCGTATATCGGGCTGCTTCAGCCCCACTCTGATGATATGTCCCGAGTTGTGGACCAACTCTTAAGTTGTTCGCCACCTTTGTAGGTTTGTCTCGTTTAAGCAGATTTGGTATCATCTGATGTATAAATGTGTTTACTAGCCTCCTGGGACTAGTAATTGTATCACATTTGAGTCCCAGAGGATTGGGGACGCTTCACAACACAACTCAAAGAGTTCTCTACTCAAATGGAGCTCTAGTTGCTATCACAAAGAATCGAATGCGCGGAATTGGAGTCTTGGTGCTTAGGAATGCTTAGAGAATGCTTGGTATATCCCTCCATGCGCCTAGGGGTCCCTTTTATAGCCCCAAGGCAGCTAGGAGCCGTTGAGAGCATTCCAGGAAGGCAATTCTTGCCTTCTGTCGCCTGGCGCACCTGACAGTCCGGTGCACCACCGGACACTGTCCGGTGCGGATTTCTTTCCTTCTGTGGCGCAGCCGATCGTTGAAGATCCAGAGCCGTTGGCGCACCGGACACTGTCCGGTGCACACCGGACAGTCTGATGCCCCCTTCTGACCGTTGGCTTGGCCACGCGTCGCGCGCGGATTACTCGGCCGACCGTTGGCCCGGCTGACCGTTGGCTCACCGGACAGTCCGGTGCACCACCGGATAGTCCAGTGATTTATAGTCGTACGCCGTTAATTGCTTCCCGAGAGCGACGACTTTGCCTATGAATGGCTCACCGGACAGTCCGGTGCACCACCGGACAGTCCGGTGATTTATAGCAGTACGCCGTTAATCGCTTCCCGAGAGCAGCCAATTGACAGTTGCCAGCCTGGCACACCGGACACTGTCCGGTGCACCACCGGACAGTCCGGTGCACCCAGACTGCGCAGAGTCTTGGCTGCTTAGCCAAGTCTTTTCCAAATTGGTCTTTTCCTGTTTCTAGCACTTAGACACAATACATTAGTCTCCAAAACAATGTATTAAGTCTTAGAAACATACCTTTACTCTTGATTTGCACTTTGTCCATCAATTGACATAGATTAACACTTAAGCACTTGTGTTGGCACTCAATCACCAAAATACTTAGAAATGGCCCAAGGGCACATTTCCCTTTCAATCTCCCCCTTTTTTGTGATTTATGCCAACACAACAAAAAGCAACTAAAGAAGTGCAACATCAATGCAAATGAGAACACAGATTTGTTTTGATTCAAATTTGGCATATTTGGATCATTCTTTGCCACCACTTGGTTTTGTTTTTGCAAATCAACCTCAATTTCCTATCTCTAAGTCAAACACACTTGTTGAGACATAAAGAGAGTTGTTCCAAGAAATCGATCAAAGATTTCAAAAACTCCCCCTTTTTCCCATAATCAACTATTCTCCCCACAAGAAGCCAACTTTTGACAAAAGAGACAACAAGAGAGTTTTGACAAACCAAAAGCTCTATTCTACTATTTTCAAAATTCTCAAGTGGTAGCTGATCCATTTATTGCTTTGGCCTTATTTTCTCCCCCTTTGGCAGCAAGCACCAAAACGGGATCAATCTTGGCCCTTAAACCCCATTGCCTCACCAAAATCTTCAAATAAGAGTACAAAGGCAATAAGGATATTGAGATGAACTTGGAGTAAGTTACCCTCTCATCGGAGTGCAGTGGAAGTCTTGCATGGTCCAAGTCCACCTTTCCCTTTCAATCCACCTTTTAGACTAAATCAAGCAAACTCAAGCACGCGGTTAGTCTCAAAGGGTCAAGTTGTAGCACATCTCCCCCTAAATATGTGCATCACTCACACATGGACTTTTGAGGTTTGGGGAATGTTTGTACAACTTTAGCACCATAAATAAACAAAATGCATAAGGGAACATGATCAAATCATAATACACATGTATGCTATAAATCAATCCAAGTTCCGCGAATCTAAGACATTTAGCTCACTACGCAGCCTGCAAAAGGTCTTCTCATCTAAAGGCTTGGTAAAGATATCGGCTAGCTGGTTCTCGGTGCTAATATAAAACACTTCGATATCTCCCTTTTGCTGGTGGTCTCTCAAAAAGTGATGCCGGATGTCAATGTGCTTTGTGCGGCTGTTCTCAACAGGATTGTCCGCTATGCGGATAGCACTCTCATTGTCACATAGGAGTGGGACCTTGCTCAGATTGTAGCCAAAGTCCCTGAGGGTTTGCCTCATCCAAAGTAGTTGCGCACAACACTATCCTGCGGCAACATACTCGGCCTCAGCGGTGGATAGGGCAACGGAAGTTTGTTTCTTAGAACTCCATGACACTAGGGACCTTCCTAAGAATTGGCACGTCCCTGATGTACTCTTCCTATCGACCTTACATCCAGCATAATCGGAGTCTGAATATCCAATTAAGTCAAAGGTAGACCCCTTTGGATACCAGATCCCGAAGCAAGGCGTAGCGACTAAATATCTAAGAATTCGCTTCACAGCCACTAAGTGACACTCCCTTGGGTCGGATTGAAATCTAGCACACATGCATACACTAATCATAATATCCGGTCTACTAGCGCATAAATAAAGCAAGGAACCTATCATGGACCGGTATGCTTTTTGATCAACAGACTTACCTCCTTTGTTGAGGTCGACGTGTCCGTCAGTTCCCATCGGAGTCTTTGCGGGCTTGGCGTCCTTCATCCCAAACCGCTTTAGCAAGTCTTGCGTGTACTTCGTTTGGGAGATGAAGGTGCCGTCCTTGAGTTGCTTCACTTGGAACCCAAGGAAGTAGTTCAACTCGCCCATCATCGACATCTCAAACTTTTGAGTCATCACCCTGCTAAACTCTTCACAAGACTTTTGGTTAGTAGAACCAAATATTATGTCATCGACATAAATTTGGCATACAAATAAGTCACCATCACAAGTCTTAGTGAATAAAGTTGGATCGGCTTTCCCAACCTTGAAAGCATTAGCAATTAAAAAGTCCCTAAGGCATTCATACCATGCTCTTGGGGCTTGCTTAAGTCCATAGAGCGCCTTAGAGAGCTTACATACGTGGTCGGGGTACCGTTCATCCTCGAAGCCAGGGGGTTGCTCCACGTACACCTCCTCCTTGATTGGCCCGTTGAGGAAAGCGCTCTTCACATCCATTTGGAACAACCTGAAAGAATGGTGAGCGGCATAGGCTAACAAAATACGAATCGACTCTAGCCTAGCCACAGGAGCAAAAGTCTCCTCAAAGTCCAAACCTGCGACTTGGGCATAACCTTTTGCCACAAGTCGAGCCTTGTTCCTCGTCACCACCCTGTGCTCGTCCTGTTTGTTGCAGAACACCCACTTGGTTCCCACAACATTTTGCTTGGGACGCGGCACTAGTGTCCAAACTTCATTACGCTTGAAGTTGTTGAGCTCTTCCTGCATGGCCAACACCCAGTCCGGATCTAGCAAGGCCTCTTCTACCCTGAAAGGCTCAATAGAAGAGACAAAGGAGTAATGCTCACAAAAATTAACTAATCTAGAACGAGTAGTTACTCCCTTGCTAATGTCACCCAAAATTTGGTCGACAGGATGATTCCTTTGAATCGTCGCTCGAACTTGGGTTGGAGGTGTCGGTTGTGCTTCTTCCTCCATCACATGATCATCTTGTGCTCCCCCTTGATCACATGCCACCTCTTGATGAACCTGTTCATCGTCTTGAGTTGGGGGATGCACCATTGTTGATGAAGAAGGTTGATCTTGCTCTTCGTGTTCCTGTGGTCGCACATCGCCAATCGCCATGGTGTGTATTGCGGTCGTTGGAACGTCTTATTCATCTACATCATCACGATCAACAACTTGCTCTCTTGGAGAGCCATTAGTCTCATCAAATACAACGTCGCTAGAGACTTCAACCAAACCCGATGATTTGTTGAAGACCCTATACGCCTTTGTATTTGAGTCATAACCTAACAAAAACCCTTCTACAGCTTTGGGAGCAAACTTAGAATTTCTACCTTTCTTTACTAGAATGTAACATTTGCTCCCAAATACACGAAAGTAAGACACATTGGGTTTGTTACCGGTTAGAAGCTCATACGAAGTCTTCTTGAGGAGGCGATGAAGGTACACCCGGTTTATGGCGTGACAAGCCGTGTTCACAGCTTCCGACCAAAATCGCTCGGGCGTATTGAATTCTCCAAGCATTGTCCTCGCCATGTCAATGAGCGTCCTGTTCTTCCTCTCTACCACACCGTTTTGCTGTGGTGTGTAGGGAGCGGAGAACTCGTGCTTGATTCCTTCCTCCTCAAGGTACTCCTCCACTTGAAGGTTCTTGAATTCGGACCCGTTGTCGCTCCTTATCTTCTTCACCTTGAGCTCAAACTCATTTTGAGCTCTCCTTAGGAAGCGCTTGAGGGTCCCTTGGGTTTCAGATTTATCCTGCAAGAAGAATACCCAAGTGAAGCGGGAAAATTCATCAACTATAACAAGACCATACTTACTTCCTCCTATGCTTAGATAGGCGACGGGTCCGAAGAGGTCCATATGAAGCAACTCCAAAGGTCTTGATGTGGTCATCACATTTTTGGTATGATGAGAGCTTCCCACCTGTTTACCTGCTTGACAAGCTGCACAAGGTCTATCTTTTTCGAAAGTAACATTTGTTAGACCTATCACATGTTCTCCCTTTAGAAGTTTGTGAAGGTTCTTCATCCCCACATGTGCTAAGCGGCGATGCCACAACCAGCCCATGCTAGTCTTAGCAATTAAGCATGCATCTAGACCGGCCTCCTCTTTTGCAAAATCAACTAAATAGAGTTTGTCGTCTAATACACCCTTAAAAGCTAATGAACCATCACTCCTTCTAAAGACAGACACATCTACATTTGTGAATAAGCAGTTATATCCCATATTACAAAGCTGACTCACAGACAACAAGTTATATCCAAGCGACTCAACTAAAAACACATTGGAAATGGAGTGCTCGGATGAAATAGCTATTTTTCCTAACCCTTTCACCTTGCCTTGATTCCCGTCACCGAATATGATTGAGTCTTGGGAATCTTTGTTCTTGACGTAGGAGGTGAACATCTTCTTCTCCCCCGTCATGTGGTTTGTGCATCCGCTATCGATAATCCAGCTTGATCCCCCGGATGCATAAACCTGCAAGGCAAATTTAGGCTTGGGTTTTAGGTACCCAACTCTTGTTGGGTCCTACAAGGTTAGTGACAATATCCTTAGGGACCCAAATGCAAGTTTTATCTCCCTTGCATTTTGTCCCTAATTTCCTAGCAATTACCTTTCTATCCTTTCTACAAATTGCAAAGGAAGCATTGCAAGTATGATAAATTGTAGAAGGTTCATTGTTTACTTTCCTAGGAACATGAACAACATTTCTCCTAGGCATGACATTTTTCCTAGTCAAATTTCTATTATGCATAATAGAAGAACTTGAGGCAATCATTGCATTTGAATTGTAAGCATTACAACTCCTATCATAATGAACATTTCTAGAAAATTTCCTGTCATGGTACATGAAAGCATGGTTCTTTTGACAACTATTAGTCATAGGGGCCTTCCCTTTCTCCTTGGCGGGAATGGGAGCCTTATGACTAGTTAAGTTCTTGGCTTCCCTCTTGAAGCCAAGCCCATCCTTAATTGAGGGGTGTCTACCAATAGTGTAGGCATCCCGTGCAAATTTTAGTTTGTCAAATTCACTCTTGCTAGTCTTAAGTTGGGCATTAAGACTAGCCACTTCATCACTTAATTTTGCAATAGAAACTAGGTGTTCATTACAAGCATCAACATTAAAATCTTTACACCTATTGCAAATCACAACGTGTTCTACGCAAGAGTTAGATCTATTTGCTACTTCTAGTTTAGCATTTAAATCATCATTAACACTTTTTAAACTAGAAATTGTCTCATGGCAAGTAGATAGTTCACAAGAAAGCATTTCATTCCTTTTAACTTCTAAAGCAAGAGATTTTTGTGCCTCTACAAATTTATCATGTTCCTCATACAAAAGATCCTCTTGCTTTTCTAACAATCTATTCTTATCATTCAAAGCATCAATCAATTCATTAATTTTATCAATTTTAGTTCTATCTAAGCCCTTGAACAAACTAGAGTAATCTATTTCGTCGTCGCTAGATTCATCATCACTAGAAGAAGCATAAGTAGACTTTCGAGTACATACCTTCTTCTCCTTTGCCATGAGGCATGTGTGGCGCTCGTTGGGGAAGAGGGATGATTTGTTGAAGGCAGTGGCGGCGAGTCCTTCGTTGTCGGAGTCGGACGAGGAGCAATCCGAATCCCACTCCTTTCCAAGATGTGCCTCGCCCTTTGCCTTCTTGTAGTTCTTCTTCTTTTCCCACTTTACACTCTTCTTTTCCTGGTCATTCTCATTATCGGGACAATTAGCAATAAAATGACCAATCTTACCACATTTGAAGCAGGAGCGCTTCCCCTTCGTTTTGTTCTTGTTGGGGTGCTCCTTGCGACCCTTTAGCGCCATCTTGAAGCGCTTGATGATGAGGGCCATCTCTTCCTCATTTAGCCCCGCCGCCTCAACTTGCGCCACCTTGCTAGGTAGCACCTCCTTGCTACTCGTTGCCTTGAGAGCAATGGCTTGAGGCTCATGGATTGGGCCATTCAATGCATCGTCGACGTATCTTGCCTCCTTGATCATCATCCGCCCGCTTACAAACTTCCCAAGTACTTCTTCGGGCGACATCTTGGTGTACCTGGGATTCTCACGAATATTGTTTACAAGATGTGGATCAAGGACAGTAAAAGACCTGAGCATTAGGCGGACGATGTCGTGGTCCGTCCATCGTGTGCTTCCATAGCTCCTTATTTTGTTGATGAGGGTCTTGAGCCGGTTGTATGTTTGGGTTGGCTCCTCTCCCCTGATCATTGCGAATCTCCCAAGTTCTCCCTCCACCAACTCCATCTTGGTGAGCATGGTGACGTCATTTCCCTCATGTGATATCTTGAGGGTGTCCCAGATCTGCTTAGCATTGTCCAAGCCGCTCACCTTATTGTATTCTTCCCTGCACAAAGATGCTAAAAGGACAGTAGTAGCTTGTGCGTTTTTATGGATTTGTTCATTGATAAACAAAGGACTATCTGTGCTATCAAATTGCATTCCATTTTCTACTATCTCCCATATACTTGGATGGAGAGAGAACAAGTGACTGCGCATCTTATGACTCCAAAAATCGTATTCCTCTCCATCAAAGTGTGGAGGTTTGCCAAGAGGGATGGAAAGCAAATGTGCATTTGAACTATGCGGAATACGAGAATAATCGAAAGAGTAGTTTGAATTAACCGTCTTCTTTTTCTCGTAGTCGTTGTCGTCGTCCTTTTGGGAAGAGGAAGATTCGTCGCTGTCGTAGTAGACTATCTCCTTGATGCGCCTTGTTTTCTTCTTCTTCCCGTCTTTTCTTTTGTGGCCCGAGCCCGAGTCAGTAGGCTTGTCATCTTTCGGCTCGTTGACGAAGGACTCTCTCTCCTTATCATTGATCACAATCCCCTTGCCCTTAGGATCCATCTCTTCGGGCGATTAGTCCCTCACGTGAAGAGAACGGCTCCGATACCAATTGAGAGCACCTAGAGGGGGGGTGAATAGGTGATCCTGTAAAACTTGAAACTTAATCCCACAAAACTTGATTAGACGTTAGCACAATAAAGCCAAGTGGCTAGAGAGGAGTTCTTGCATAATACGATAACCACAAGAAGATCAACACAGAGATGGCACAGTGGTTTATCCCGTGGTTCGGCCAAGTCCAATACTTGCCTACTCCACGTTGTGGCGTCCCAACGGACGAGGGTTGCACTCAACCCCTTTCAAGCGGTCCAAAGACCCACTTGAATACCACGGTGTTTTGCTTTCACTTTACTATATCCCGCTTGCGAGGAATCTCCACAACTTGGAGCCTCTCGCCCTTACACTTTGATTATCACAAAGAAGCACAGAAGTAAGGATGGGATGAGCAACGCACACAAGACACAAAATCAGAGCAACAACATGCACATAAGTCACAACAAGAGCTCTCAACACAACTCAAAGAGTTCTCTACTCAAATGGAGCTCTAGTTGCTATCACAAAGAATCGAATGCATGGAATTGGAGTCTTGGTGCTTAGGAATGCTTAGAGAATGCTTGGTATATCCCTCCATGCGCCTAGGGGTCCCTTTTATAGCCCCAAGGCAGCTAGGAGCCGTTGAGAGCATTCCAGGAAGGCAATTCTTGCCTTCTGTCACCTGGCGCACCTGACAGTCCGGTGCACCACCGGACACTGTCCGATGCGGATTTCTTTCCTTCTATGGCGGCCGACCGTTGAAGATCTAGAGCCGTTGGCGCACCGGACACTGTCCGGTGCACACCGGACAGTCCGGTGCCCCCTTCTGACCGTTGGCTCGGCCACGCGTCACACGCGTATTACTCGGCCGACCGTTGGCCTGGCTGACCGTTGGCTCACTGGACAGTCTGGTGATTTATAGTCGTACGCCGTTAATTGCTTCCCGAGAGCGACGACTTCGCCTGTGAATGGCTCACCGGACAGTCCGGTGCACCACCGGACAGTCCGGTGATTTATAGCCGTACGCCGTTAATCGCTTCCCGAGAGCAGCCAGTTGACAGTTGCCAGCCTGGCGCACCGGACACTGTCCGGTGCACCCAGACTGCGCAGAGTCTTGACTGCTTGGCCAAGTCTTTTCCAAATTGGTCTTTTCCTGTTTCTAGCACTTAGACACAATACATTAGTATCCAAAACAATGTACTAAGTCTTAGAAACATACCTTTACTCTTGATTTGCACTTTGTCCATCAATTGGCATAGATTAACACTTAAGCACTTGTGTTGGCACTCAATCACCAAAATACTTAGAAATGGCCCAAGGGCACATTTCCCTTTCATCTCCCTCTCGCGACATGCTTGTAACCCCTACTACGAGCGGCACCCCTGGTGCAGGATAATACAAGGCTTGTCCCACCTCTTGTGTTCCATCCCGCGCCAACCCATCTGGGTAGGGGCACGCAGCGACAATCTCACTCGTCGGTCCAGGGACCCCCCCGGGTCCGAAACGCCGACAGCTAGATTAAATGCTAAGGTTGATTCAAATAATTGTGATGATTCAATTGTTAACCTTAGAAATGATAATGCCAATTTAATTGCTAAGATTGACAAATTGAATGCTTCTCTTTCTAGCCTTAAGATTGAAAATGAAAAATTATTTGTTAAGGCTAAGAAACTAGATGTTTGCAACGCTTCTTTCTCCAATCTTAGAGATGAAAATGATATTTTGCATGCTAAGATTGTTGAATTAAATACTTGCAAACCCTCTACATCTTCCATTGAGCATGTTACTATTTGCACTAGATGTAGAGATATTAATGTTGATGCTATTCATGATCACCTAGCTTTAATTAAACAACAAAATGATCACATAGCTCAACTTAATGCCAAAATCAATGAGCATGACTTAGAAAATGAAAAATTTTAATTTGCTAGAAGCATGCTCTATAGTGGGAGATGCCCTGGCATTAAGGATGGCATTGGCTTCCAACAGGGAGACAATGTCAAGCTTAATGCCCCACCTAAAAGATTGTCCAATTTTGTTAAGGGCAAGGCTCCCATGGTTCAGGATAACGAGGGTTACATTTTATACCCTACCGGTTATCCCGAGCACAAGATTAGGAGAATTCACTCTAGGAAGTCTCACTCTGGACCTAATCATGCTTTTATGTATAAGAGTGAGACATCTAGTTCTAGGCAATCCACTCATGCTAAATTGCCTAAGAAGAAAGCTCCTAATGCATCAAATGAACCTAGGATTTCATTTAAGACTTTTGATGCATCTTATGTTTTGACTAACAAATCCGGCAAAGTAGTTGCCAAGTATGTTGGGGGCAAACATAAGGGCTCCAAGACTTGTGTTTGGGTACCCAAAGTTCTTGTATCTAATGTCAAAGGACCCAAAACCGTTTGGGTACCTAAAATCAAGAACTAAATCTGTTTAGTAGGTTTATGCATCCAAAGGCTCAAGTTGGATCATTGACAGCGGGTGCACAAACCATATGACTGGGGAGAAAAAGATGTTCTCCTCCTACGAGAAAAACCAAGATCCTCAACGAGCTATCACATTCGGAGATGGAAATCAAGGTTTGGTCAAAGTATTGGTTAAAATAGCTATATCACCTGACCATTCTATTTCTAATGTTTTTCTTGTAGATTCTTTAGATTACAACTTGCTTTCAGTTCCGCAATTATGTAAAATGGGCTACAACTGTCTTTTTACTGATATAGGTGTTACTATCTTTAGAAGAAGTGATGATTCAGTAGCATTTAAGGGAGTGTTAGAGGGTCAGCTATACTTAGTAGATTTTGATAGAGCTGAACTCGACACTTGCTTAGTTGCTAAGACTAACATGGGTTGGCTCTGGCACCGCCGACTAGCACATGTTGGGATGAAAAATCTTCACAAGCTTCTAAAGGGAGAACACATTTTGGGACTAATAAATGTTCATTTTGAGAAAGACAGGATTTGTAGCGCATGTCAGGCAGGGAAGCAAGTTGGTGCTCATCATCCGCACAAAAACATCATGACGACTGACAGGCCACTCGAGCTCCTACACATGGACCTATTTGGCCCGATAGCTTACATAAGCATCGGTGGGAGTAAGTACTGTCTAGTTATTGTGGATGATTATTCTCGCTTCACTTGGGTGTTCTTTTTGCAGGAAAAATCTCATACCAAAGAGACCTTAAAGGGATTCTTGAGACGGGCTCAAAATGAGTTCGGCTTAAAGATCAAAAAGATTAGAAGCGATAACGGAACGGAGTTCAAAAACTCACAAATCGAAGGCTTTCTTGAGGAGGAGGGCATCAAGCATGAGTTCTCTTCTCCCTACACACTACAATAAAATGGAGTAGTGGAGAGGAAGAATCAAACTCTATTGGACATGGCAAGAACCATGCTTGATGAGTACAAGACTTCGGATCGGTTTTGGGCCGAGGCGATCAACACCGCGTGCTACGCCATCAACCGATTGTATCTACACCGAATCCTCAAGAAGACATCGTATGAACTCCTAACCGGTAAAAAGCCCAATGTTTCATATTTTAGATGTAACACCTCAGGTGTTACCATGGCTAGAGCACATCTATGCACTGATGACTGTGATCACATGTGGTGGAAACTGAGAAGAACATAAGAACCTTGGAGACCATGTGTTAATCAAGATTGTTAATGACCTAAGAGCATCACTCAAGCTTTTGTGCACTTACTACCTTGGGCATAAACCCTAGACCTCTCTTGAACCCTATCTCCCAAAACCATGGTTGAGAGGGGGGAGAGAATAAGCAAATGTGCAAATCATGAGTTAATCTTTAACCAAACTCTAAGTAACTTTATAACCAGCAATTGTGGGAAGGAAATGTTGCAAAAAGACCCCTTGAAAAACCCCAAATCCATTCCCTAAGTAGAGAGAGAGCTAGAGCTCTCAAATTCTCTCTAAGTCAAAAACTACACCTAATCTAAAGATCAACCGTGTTCACCTTGAAGATGGCATCAAAACCACCTAAGTTCTATACCAAAAATATGGCATACCACCTAGGGCACCCACTGGAAAAAGTTGAGCCCGAGACCTTGACGTTTGACATGCCTTGGCATTGTTTTTGTCGCGAGGTGGGCAGTGAGACATACCTGATTTGGCATCCAAAGATCTCCCTACCTAGGGCATATCTGCCATGGTGACTCACGGATGAGAGACAGCCCTAGGTGTCAGGAAAAGACTCGCGCCGGATTTTTGCCAAGAATCGCACGCTTGCGACTTGGGCGAGCTGTGGAACACGGGCAGAAGAAAAGCTACACGTGTTCGACGCGCTCTGTGCACGCCAGAGCACGCCCGCGCGCGCCCCGCGTCGTGCCAAAGGCCAACCGACGCCATGGCCAGCGCCCGCGCCTATAAAGCCCACTCAGGCGTCGACCACACCCCTCCGCACGCACTCAACCTCACCGGAGCTCAAACTCACCGTCGTTTGCCCGTGCACGGCGTGTCCGCGGCCACCCGAGCCCCTGCCGCCGTAGACCGGCCAACCCAGCCTTTCCCAGCCCCGTCCGACCCTCAGAGACAACTGAGCACACCTCAGTGAAGCCCTCCGGGCAAGGAATCGAAGTCTGCTTCGCCGGAGAGGTCAGTCCACGGTCGCCGGAGTTCACAACCCCGCCGGAGTGCGTGGACAGGGTAATCCATTGAACCATTTTCCGATTCCTTGTGCACACAGTCTCTACTTCACCCCGTGGAGCTCACCGTGCCATTGGATTGAACTAGGTCACCGTGATTTGGCCGGCACACCCGCCGCCGACGAGGACCCCCGCCTGCGCACGTGGACCGAGCGATTCCGGCCATCCCCGCTGTCGAGTCGTACATCGTTGTGACCGTCGGAGCCTCCCCGAGCCAACCCTACCCCTCGCCGGACCTCTCTCGCCGCTGGTAAGCCGCGCCACCCTTTTCTTTCTTGCGGGCACTGTTTAAACCTAGGGAAGGACCGCGGGGGAGAAGGAAAGAAGCCTGGGGGGTTCTGTGAAATGTCAGTGACTCAAATGAATAGTAACGCGGGGGTATAACTGCGAGAGTTAGTTTGGGAATAACCCAGGGTCCTCGGTGCAAAGTAGTTTTTCCAGGAAACCTTTATTAAATCTTATTTTAAATTGAACAGAACTTGAATAATTCATAACTTCTGTTTTATTCATCCAAATTTGGTCAAACCAATTTTGTTAGACTTTAAATAATATAAACTGCTTAAGAAAAATATAAAACCCTTATGTACTACAGAAAACTATAAGGTTCTGATTTAATTATTGTTTTGACCAAAAGCTAAATAATAGGGATAAAAATAGTTGCACTAGGGTTAGAAAAATTTGGAGAAGTTTATATCCACCTACTGACCTGTTTAAAAATGCTAAACCTCTCTGTTCACCCCATTAAGTTAATTTTTGCCAAGTATTTTATAATATGCTTAAGGTTAAGAAAAATAAAAAAGATGATTTAAATAATGAACCAGAGGGCACCCCTATTTTTGTTAGGGAACTTATTCAATGTAGCTCACTAGAAAAATCTATTATGCCCTGGTTTAGTATAAAATAAGTAGGATACCTTTTATTTTAATAAAACAAGGAAAACTTAGAAAAACCCTACAAAACTAAACTCAAAGTGAAAATACCCCAACCCTTGGGATAGTCAATGTTTTGTTATTAAGTACTTAGGAAAAATATGAAATCTGCTGTTTGACATTTTTCCAATAACAATGTAGTAGAAAGTGCCTTTTTGGCATTAAAATTTAGAAAATCATAACTAAATAACCATTCCTTAGCTTTCTGTGATTTTTGGCCCAGAAGCTTATTATTACTGTTAGATGCCAACAAAAATAACCCTTAGGACAGAACCTACCCCTAATTAAGAGATGTAGTCCAAAGTGGCCCATTTTACACAACTTTTGTTATTTTTGTCTAAAACATAGCCTTTTTATTTTAAACCTCAATTTCCTAGAATAGACTATAATGGCCAATGGCAACCCACTGTAATTTTTACAGAATTTTTGGAAAAGGTTAAACCAATGTTGTAGTTCAAACCTACACTAGAATTCATAAATAGAAAATAAAGAAAGGAAGATGAATAATGGAAAAATAGTGTCATCCTAAAACCCTTTATAACTTGTCCACTGAAATATATAAAGGCAATACCAATTCACTATGCCTATCCCTAACAAACCTAAACCTAGAGTGATAAGCACAAACTACTAAAAGCCACGTATGACCTAGAAACCCTAAGTTACTCATTAACTTAGTTTTTCTTCTCTCAGCATAATGTTATTAAATCCTACATAATCATGACATGCATGTTCATTGCATTTCGATAGACTGTAACCTTGCTGACGGAGAGTACATCCTCGTGCCGGAGCAAGGAGCTGCTCAGGAGGTAGCCCCGGATCCAGCACCAGAGCCTGCACCAGAGGATCTGCCTGCCACAGCCTTGGAAGGCAAGCCCCGGTTTTATGCATAACCTGTTCTATATGATATTTTACTACACTTAATGTTTGTAGGCTTGTATTGTGCACTTAAGTGTAGGAGTTGTTTGAAACCCTAGTTGCATGATCTCAGGAATCCCATTGAGATGACTACTAGTATGCTAAGCCGAGTAGCTGCTTTATTAATTAGGGATCTCGGTAGAAGTCGAGTGATTTTTCTAGCACTCGCACGAGGTCAGGAATTGGTTGTATCCATTTTGATATCCTAATGATGGTGGTCTGTGTACAACGGTCCATGGGGATGCGTTGTCTACGAGATAAAAATTGGAATAAGGATTAAGGTGTGGTATCGTGAGTCAAGCGTTTGAACGTACTAAACACATGCCGAGAAATATGGTAAATCGGTAAGCTTGGTACCTGATTGAACCTGGCAGTAGACTTTGCCCCTCACGCGACCTGAGACGTGGTCTCCCATTCCGGTTATGGTGGGTACAAGTGCGGTCACTGCACGACGGCAGTCGGGGTCAGTGAGGCATTGTACGCCAAGGCGGTGAGCCCTGATCTGCTGACGGGGAATCAATGGGGACGGTTGATGTGTGTGGGGACGGAGTGCCCCTGTATGTCGTGTGTTTAGGTTTACCTTGCAAGGATGAAAACTCGATTCGAATCGTCTGCTTCTCGCAGCTAATGAGACTGCTTGATCCATGCTGCTACATTGAGTAACAAGTGGAAATGTGATGAGATGATACAAGAGGTTGATTGCTAAATATGTTTGATACCATGTATGAGTAGATAGTACACTTTTAGCCTTAAGAGAGTCACACTTACATTTGACAAAGTTAAAACTTGACTTAGAAACTCAGCTAGTGCTTTTGGCAACCAAACCCCACAGCCAAACAGTTGCATGTCTAGAGGTAGAGGAGTAGACTCCTCACACCGGGTAAGTCTAGCTGAGTATTAGTATACTCAGCCTTGCTTGTGGCATAATTTTACAGGTTCTCTGGAGGACATGGTTGCTGGAGTGACTTGGCCGTCCGCCTTGCCACCGGGTTGGACTGTCGAGTGGGACCCCGCCTCGGCTGAGGAGGAGCATGAGGAGTGATGGGACAGGCTTCCCCATCTCTCTGTTTATTTACCGTTAGTTTTATTCTGCTGCACTTCGAACAATGATGACTACTTTTGCAAAGCTCCGATGATGATGATGTAATAATTCAATACTCTCCCATGCATGGTTTTATGCTTTATTGTATTTGCTCTGTGACTCACCATCGATTGAGATTGTGGTACCGGATCCTGTTAGTGGCCTTGTCGGACTAGATCCGAGGGATTGACGAGTTATTCCCATTTAAGTGTGGTCTAGCCTCTAAGGCGGGACTTAGGCACTTAAGTTGGAATAATTCAGGCAGTTCTGCCACATTAGAGTCTTTGGTAGCAAATGTTTTATTCTTGTTAAAAGAGGTAGAAAATCCAAATTTGCTCCTAAGGCTGTAGAAGGCTTTTTACATTCAAACACAAGGGCATATAGAGTCTTTAACAAGTCCTCTGGACTAGTTGAATTTTCTTGTGACATTGTGTTTGATGAAACTAATGGCTCTCAAGTAGAGCAAGTTGATCTTGATGAACTAGATGATGAAGTGGCTCCGTGTGTCGCGCTAAGGAACATGTCCATTGGGGATGTGTGTCCTAAGGAATCCGAAGAGCCTCCAAATACACAAGATCAACCATCTTCCTCCATGCAAACATCTCCACCAACTCAAGATGAGGTTGAGGCTCAAGATGATGAAGAAGAAGATCAAGAAGATGAGCCACCTCAAGAGGAGGGCAATGATCAAGGGGGAGATGCCCATGATCAAGACAAGGAAGATGAGCAAGTTCCAAGGCCGCCACACCTAAGAGTCCACCAAGCAATACAAAGAGATCACCCCGTGAACACCATCCTCGACGATATTCAAAAGGGGGTAACTACTCGATCTCGTGTTGCTCATTTTTATGAACATTACTCTTTTGTTTCCTCTATTGAGCCACACAGGGTAGAGGAAGCACTTCAAGATTAGGATTGGGTGGTGGCGATGCAAGAGGAGCTCAACAATTTCACAAGGAATGAGGTATGGCATTTAGTTCCACGTCCTAATCAAAATGTTGTAGGAACCAAGTGGGTCTTACGCAACAAGCAAGATGAGCATGGTGTGGTGACAAGGAACAAAGCCCGACTTGTGGCCAAGGGGTATTCACAAGTCGAAGGTTTGGATTTCGGTGAAACCTATGCACCCGTAGCTAGGCTAGAATCAATTCACATTTTACTTGCCTATGCTACTTACCATGGCTTCAAGCTTTATCAAATGGACGTGAAAAGTGCCTTCTTCAATGGACCAATCAAGGAAGAGGTCTATGTTGAGCAACCTCCCAGCTTTGAAGATAGTGAGTACCCTAACTATGTTTACAAACTCTCTAAGGCGCTTTATGGGCTCAAGCAAGCCCTAAGAGCATGGTATGAATGCCTAAGAGATTTTCTTATCACTAATGGCTTCAAAGTCGGAAAGGCTGATCCTACTTTATTTACTAAAACACTTGCAAATGATTTGTTTGTATGCCAAATCTATGTTGATGATATTATATTTTGGTCTACTAATGAATCTACATGTGAGGAATTTAGTAGGATCATGACACAAAAATTCGAGATGTCTATGATGGGGGAGTTGAAGTACTTCTTAGGTTTTCAAGTGAAGCAACTCCAAGAGGGCACCTTCATCAGCCAAACGAAGTATATTCAAGACATTCTAAACAAGTTTGGGATGAAGGATGCCAAGCCCATCAAGACACCCATGGGAACCAATGGACATCTCGGCCTCGACACGGGAGGTAAATCCATAGATCAAAAGGTATACCGGTCGATGATAGGTTCCTTACTCTATTTATGTGCATCTCGACCGGACATTATGCTTTCTGTATGCATGTGTGCAAGATTCCAAGCCGATCCTAAGGAAGCTCACCTTAGGGCCATAAAACGAACCTTGAGATATTTAGTTTATACTACTAAGTTTGGCCTTTGGTACCCCAGGGGATCCACATTTGATTTAATTGGTTATTCGGATGCCGATTGGGCAGGGTGTAAGATTAATAGAAAGAGCACATCGGGGACTTGCCAGTTCTTGGGAAGATCTCTAGTGTCTTGGGCTTCAAAGAAGCAAAATTCTGTAGCTCTTTCTACCGCCGAAGCCGAGTATATTGCCCCAGGCCATTGTTGTGCGCAATTACTTTGGATGAGGCAAACCCTTAGGGACTATGGTTACAAATTAACCAAAGTTCCTCTTCTATGTGATAATGAGAGTGCAATCCGCATGGCGGATAATCCCGTTGAGCATAGCCGCACTAAACACAT
The DNA here is from genome assembly GCF_902167145.1 of Zea mays. Classification (NCBI taxonomy): domain Eukaryota; kingdom Viridiplantae; phylum Streptophyta; class Magnoliopsida; order Poales; family Poaceae; genus Zea; species Zea mays. Next base: position 91,984,310 of record NC_050105.1, read on the forward strand.
AGCCATTCGATATCATTTCTTAAGGGATCACCAACAAAAGGGGGATATCGAGATTGCATATATTAACACCAAAGAACAATTAGCCGATATCTTTACCAAGCAATTAGATGAACAAACTTTTACCAAACTTAGGCATGGGCTAAATATTCTTGATTCTAGGAATTTCTTTTGATGTTTTGCACACATAGCTCATTGACATACATTTGATCATATCTCTTTTATATGCTATGACTAATGTGTTTTTAAGTGTATTTTAAACCAAGTCATAGATTGAAAGGGAATTGGAGTCTTCGGCCAAGACAAAGGCTTCCACTCCACTCCATTGAATTACTCACCCTTTGCCATCGCTCCGCGCCACTCTCCGTCTTTGGTATAATCTTCACTCACATTTTGTTTGCCAAAGGGGGAGAAAGTAATTATCAAAGGGCTTATATTTCACTCAAGTATCCGTTTTTGGCGATTCATGCCAAAGGGGGAGAAAGTATTAGCCCAAAGCAAAAGGACCGCACCACCACCAATTTTCAAAATTTTGAATTAAGAAAAGATTTTTCAAATGGTGATTTTCCATGATGTGTTTCCAATTGGTATCTTATTTTATTGATAAAATTTCAAATTGGAACACCCTCTTCAAAACTAATATCTCAAACCCTCTTGAACACTAAGAGGAGGATTTTATTGAGGGGGAGTTTTGTTTAGTCAAAGGAAAAGCATTTGAAACAGGGGGAGAAAACTCAAATCTTGAAAATGCTTCTCAAAATCTTATTCATGTATCCTTTGACCATTTGCAAAAGGACTTTGAAAAGAATTTACAAAAGAATTTGCAAAAACAAAACATGTGGTGCAAGTGTGGTCCAAAATGTTGAAAATGGAAAAGAAATCAATCCATGCACATCTTATGAAAATATATTGGTTCAATTCTTAGTAACCTTTGCACTTACATTACGCAAACTAGTTCAATTATGCACTTCTATATTTGCTTTGGTTTGTGTTGGCATCAATTACCAAAAAGGGGGAGATTGAAAGGGAATTAGGCTTACACCTTTTTCCTAATTGATTTTGGTGGTTGAATTGCCCAACACAAATAATTGGACTAACTAGCTTGCTCTAGATTATGAGTTCTACAGGTGCCAAAGGTTCACAACAAACCAATAAAAAGACCGAAAAAGGATTCAAATGTACAGAGCAAAAGTCAGCCGAAGTGTGCCCTGGTCTGGCGCACCGGACTGTCCGGTGTGCCATCGGACAGTGTCCGGTGCACCAGGGACTCCAACTCCGAACTGCTCACCTTCGGGAATTCTGGAGGCCGCTCCACTATAATTCACCGGACTGTCCGATGAAGCACCGAACAGTGTCCGGTGATGCACCGGACTGTCCGGTGTGCCAGCGGAGCAATGGCTACTTCCACGCCAACGGTCGCCTGCAACAGCATTCAATGCGCTACAGTGCGCGCAGATGTCAGGCTCACGCCAGAAGGCGCACCGAACAGTCTATAGGACCTGTCCGGTGCACCACCGGACTGTCTGGTGGCCCAGAAGACAGAAGCTCCAACGGTCAGAATCCAACGGCTAGGTGACGTGGCAGGCGCACCATACTGTCCGGTGCGCCATGCGACAGACAGCCTCCCAACGGCCACTTTTGGTGGTTGGGGCTATAAATACCCCAACCACCCCACCATTCATTGCATCCAAGTTTTCCAACTTCCCACACCTTACAAGAGCTATAGCATTCAATATAAGACACACCAAAGAGATCAAATCCTCTCCCAAGTCCATAGTTCATTCCAAATCAAATAGTGACTAGAGAGAGAGTGACTTGTGTTCATTTGAGCTCTTGCGCTTGGATTGCGTCTTTTTCTCATTCTTTCTTGTGATCAACTAAATTGTAACCGAGGCAAGAGACACCAATTGTGTGGTGGTCCTTGCGGGGACTTAGTGTCCCGTTTGATTGAGAAGAGAAGCTCACTCGGTCTAAATGACTGTTTGAGAGAGGGAAAGGGTTGAAAGAGACCTGGTCTTTGTGACCACCTCAACGGGGAGTAGGTTTGCAAGAACCGAACCTCGGTAAAACAAATCCTTGTGTCTCGCTCTTTATTTGCTTGCGATTTGTTTTGCCCTCTCTCTCGGACTCGTTCATATTTCTAATGCTAACCCGGCTTATAGTTGTGCTTAATTATATAAATTTCAGATTCGCACTATTCACCCCCCCTCTAGGTGACTTTCAGAGTGATAAAATGAGGCACCATCTAACCTCACTCCACGCTAGTATTTGAGACATTGTTGAGTTTGGTGCATAGGAACCATCCGTAGGGGATGAAGGCTATGACTCGGACGAGGTAGCCCAAATCCGACACTTCAACTCCCAAGCCACTACTATACTCCTCGCCTCTCTAAGTCGAGAGGGGTATAATAAGGTGCAAGGGTTGAAGAGTGCCAAAGAGATTTGGGACATACTCAAGACCGCGCACGAAGGAGACGAGGTGACCAAGATCACCAAGAGGGAAACGATCGAGGGGGAGCTTGGTCGCTTCATGCTTCACCAAGGAGAGGAGCCACAAGCCATGTACAACCGGCTCAAGACCTTGGTGAACCAAGTGCGCAACCTCGGGAGCACCAAATGGGATGACCATGAAATGGTCAAGGTTATTCTAAGATCACTTGTATCTCTTAATCCTACACAAGTTCAATTAATTCGTGGTGATCCTAGATACAAGCTAATGTCTCCCGAGGAGGTTATAGGAAAATTTGTGAGCTTTGAGTTGATGATCAAAGGCTCCAAGAAAATCATCGAGCAAGGCACCTCCTCCACACCTGAGATGCAACACGTCGCATTCAAGGCGACGGAGGAGAAGAAAGAAGAGTCCACATCAAGTAGACTCCCCATCGACGCCTCCAAGCTCGACAACGAGGAGATGGCGCTCATCATCAAGAGCTTTCACCAAATCCTCAAGCAAAGGAGGGGAAAGGACTACAAACCTCGCTCCAAGAAGGTTTGCTACAAATGTGGTAAGCCCGGTCATTTTATCGCTAAATGTCCTTTATCTAGTGATAGTGACAGGGATAACGACAAGAAGGGAAAGAGGAGAGAAAAGAAGAAGTATTACAAGAAGAAGGGCGGTGATGCCCATGTTTGTCGGGAGTGGGACTCCGACGAGAGCTCCACCGACTCCTCCTCCGACGAGGATGCCGCAAACATCACCGTCAACAAGGGACTCCTCTTCACCAACGTCGGCCACAAATGCCTCATGGCAAAGGATGGCAAAAAGAAGAAGGTAAAATCTAGAGCTTCCACTAAATATGCAACATCTAGTGATGAGGCTAGCTCTAGTGATGATGAGGATGATTTGCTCACCCTTTTTGCCAACTTAAACATGCAACAAAAAGAAAAATTGAATGAATTGATTAGTGCCATTCATGAGAAGGATGAACTCTTGGATAGCCAAGAGGACTTCCTTATTAAAGAAAATAAGAAGCATGTTAAAGTTAAAAATGCTTATGCTCAGGAGATAGAAAAGTGTGAAAATTAACTAGTGAGCTAAGCACTTGCCATGACACTATTTCCAACCTTAAATTTGAAAATGTTAAATTGATTGCTAAGGTTGGGAAATTAAATGATAGTGATGATTCTCTTGTCAACCTTAGAAATGATAATACTAATTTGATTGCTAAGATTGACAAATTGAACACATCTCTCTCTAGCCTTAAAATTGAGAACGAAAAATTAATTGCTAAGGCTAAAGATTTAAATGTTTGCAATGTTTCCATTCCAACCTTAGAGATGAGAACGCTATTTTACATGCTAAGATTGTTGAATTAAATACTTGCAAACCCTCTACATCTACCGTTGAGCATGTTACTATTTGCACTATATGTAGAGATGTTAATATTGATGTTATTCATGATCACATTGCTATGATTAAACAACAAAATGATCACATAGCAAAATTAGATGCTAAAATTGCCGAGCATGAATTAGAGAATGAAAAATTTAAATTTGCTCGTAGTATGCTATATAGTGGGAGACGCCCAGGCATTAAGGATGGCATTGGCTTCCAAAAGGGAGACAATGTCAAGCTTAATGCCCCTAAAAGATTGTTTAACTTTGTTAAGGGCAAAGCTCCCATGGCTCAGGATAACGAGGGTTACATTTTATAACCTGCCGGTTATCCCGAGCCCAAAATTAGGAGAATTCACTCTAGGAAGTCTCACTCTGGCTCTCATCATGCTTTTATGTATAAGAGTGAGGCATCTAGTTCTAGGCAATCAACCCATGCTAAATTGCCTAAGAAGAAAACTCCTATTGCATCAAATGAACCTAACATTTCATTTAAGACTTTTGATGCATCATATGTTTTAACTAATAAATTAGGCAAAGTAGTTCTCAAATATGTTGGGGCTAAACACAAGGGCTCAAAGACTTGTGTTTGGGTACCCAAGGTGCTTGTTTCTAATGTCAAAGGACCCAAGACCGTTTGGGTACCTAAGAACAAGGCCTAAACTTGTTTTGTAGGTTTATGCATCCGGGGGCTCAAGTTGGATTATTGATAGCGGGTGCACAAACCACATGACAGGGGAGAAAATGATGTTCTCCTCCTATGAGAAAAACCATGATCCCCAAAGAGCTATCACATTCGGGGATGGAAATCAAGGTTTGGTCAAAGGACTTGGTAAAATTGCTATATCTCCTGACCATTCTATTTCCAACGTTTTTCTTGTAGATTCTTTAGATTACAACTTGCTTTCTGTTTCTCAATTATGCAAAATGGGATACAACTGTCTTTTTATGGATATAGGTGTTACTGTCTTTAGAAGAAGTGATGATTCAGTAGCATTTAAGGGAGTGTTAGAGGGTCAGCTATACTTAGTTGATTTTAATAGAGCTGAACTCGACACTTGCTTGATTGCTAAGACTAACATGGGTTGGCTCTGGCATCGCCGACTAGCCCACGTTGGGATGAAGAATCTCCACAAACTTCTAAAGGGAGAACACATTTTGGGACTAACAAATGTTCATTTTGAGAAAGACAGGGTTTGTAGCGCAAGTCAAGCAGGGAAGCAAGTTGGTGTTCATCATCCACACAAGAACATCATGACGACTGACAAGCTGCTTGAGCTACTCCACATGGATCTATTCGGCCTGATAGCTTACATAAGCATTGGCGGGAGTAAGTATTGTCTTGTTATTGTGGATGACTATTCTCGCTTCACTTGGGTGTTCTTTTTGCAGGAAAAATCACAAACCCAAGAGACCTTAAAGGGATTCTTGAGACGAGCTCAAAATGAGTTCGGCTTAAGGATCAAAAAGATTAGAAGCGACAACGGGACGGAGTTCAAGAACTCTCAAATTGAAGGCTTCCTTGAGGATGAGGGCATCAAGCATGAGTTCTCTTCTCCCTACACACCACAACAAAATGGTGTAGTGGAGAGGAAGAATAGAACTCTACTTGACATGGCGAGGACCATGCTTGATGAGTACAAGACTTCGGACCGGTTTTGGGCGGAAGCAATCAACACCACTTGCTACACCATCAACCGTCTCTACCTTCACCGAATCCTCAAGAAGACATCATATGAACTCCTAACCGGTAGAAAGCCCAATGTTTCATATTTTAGAGTCTTTGGTAGCAAATGTTTTATTCTTGTTAAAAGAGGTAGAAAATCTAAATTTGCTCCTAAGGCTGTAGAAGGCTTTTTACTTGGTTATGATTCAAACACAAGGGCATATAGAGTCTTTAACAAGTCCACTAGACTAGTTGAAGTTTCTTGTGACATTGTGTTTGATGAGACTAACGGCTCTCAAGTAGAGCAAGCTGATCTTGATGAGCTAGATGATGAAGAGGCTCCGTGCGTCGCGCTAAGGAACATGTCCATTGGGGATGTGTGTCCTAAGGAATCCGAAGAGCCTCCACAAGCACAAGATCAACCATCTTCCTCCATGCAAGCATCCCCACCAACTCAAGATGAGGATCAAGCTCAAGAGGATGAAAATGAAGATCAAGAAAATGAGCCACCTCAAGAATGGGACAATGATCAAGGGGGAGATGCCCATGATCAAGACAAGGAAGATGATGACGGTCCAAGACCACCACACCCAAGAGTCCACCAAGCAATACAACGAGATCACCCCGTGAACTCCATCCTCGGTGATATTCAAAAGGGGGTAACCACTCGATCTCGTGTTGCTCATTTTTGTGAACATTACTCCTTTGTGTCTTCTATTGAGCCATACAGGGTAGAAGATGCATTAAGGGATTCGGATTGGGTGTTGGCAATGCAAGAGGAGCTCAACAACTTCACGAGAAATGAGGTATGGCATTTAGTTCCACGTCCTAACCAAAATGTTGTAGGAACCAAGTGGGTCTTCCGCAACAAACAAGATGAGCATGGTGTGGTGACAAGGAACAAAGCCTGACTTGTGGCCAAGGGTTATTCACAAGTCGAAGGTTTGGATTTCGGTGAAACCTATGCACCCGTAGCTAGGCTAGAGTCAATTCGTATATTACTTGCCTATGCTACTTACCATGGCTTTAAGCTTTATCAAATGGACGTGAAAAGTGCCTTCCTTAATGGACCAATCAAGGAAGAGGTCTATGTTGAGCGACCTCCCGACTTTGACGATAGTGAGTATCCTAACCATGTTTACAAGTTCTCTAAGGCGCTTTATGGGCTCAAGCAAACCCCAAGAGCATGGTATGAATGCCTAAGAGATTTTCTTATCGCTAATGGCTTCAAAGTCAGAAAAGCCGATCCTACTCTTTTCACTAAAACAATTGCAAATGATTTGTTTGTATGCCAAATTTATGTTGATGATATCATATTTGGGTCTACTAACAAATCTACTTGTGAAGAGTTTAGTAGGATCATGATTCAAAAATTCGAGATGTATATGATGGGGGAGTTAAAGTATTTCTTAGGATTTCAAGTCAAGCAACTCCAAGAGGGCACCTTCATCAGCCAAACGAAGTACATTCAAGACATACTCACCAAGTTTGGGATGAAGGATGCCAAGTCCATCAAGACACCCATGGGAACTAATGGACATCTCGACCTCGACACGGAAGGTAAATCCGTAGATCAAAAGGTATACCGGTCGATGATAGGTTCTTTACTCTATTTATGTGCATCTCGACCGGATATTATGCTTTCCGTATGCATGTGTGCAAGATTCCAAGCCGATCCTAAGTAAGTTCACCTTAGGGCTGTAAAACGAATCTTGAGATATTTAGTTTATACTCCTAAGTTTGGCCTTTGGTACCCCAAGGGATCCACTTTTGATTTAATTGGATATTCAGATGCTGATTGGGCAGGGTGTAAGATTGATAGAAAGAGCACATCAGGGACTTGCCAGTTCTTGGGAAGATCTCTGGTGTCTTGGGCTTCAAAGAAGCAAAATTCTGTAGCTCTTTCTACCGCTGAAGCCGAGTATATTGCCGCAGGCCATTGTTGCGCGCAAATACTTTGGATGAGGCAAACCCTTAGGGACTATGGTTACAAATTAACCAAAGTTCCTCTCCTATGTGATAATAAGAGTGCAATCCGCATGGCGGATAATCCCGTTGAGCACAGCCACACTAAACACATAGCCATTCGGTATCACTTTTTAAGGGATCACCAACAACGGGGGGATATCGAGATTGCTTATATTAACACCAAAGAACAATTAGCTGATATCTTTACCAAGCCATTAGATGAGAAAACTTTTACCAAACTTAGGCATGAGCTAAATATTCTTGATTCTAGGAATTTTGCTTGATATTTTATACACATAGCTCATTTATACCTTTGATCATATCTCTTTTCTTTGCTAAGACTAATGTGGTTTTCAAGTGTATTTCATGTTAAGTCATAGATTGAAAGGGAAATGGAGTCTTCGGCGAAGAAAAGGCTTCCACTCCACTCCATCATATTATTCATCCTTCATCGTCACTCCGCACCGCTCTCCAATTTGGTATAATCTTCACTCATATATTATTTGCCAAAGAGGGAGAGAACGTAATGAAAGGGCTTATATTTCACTCACAAGTATCTGTTTTTGGCGATTCATGCCAAAAGGGGAGAAAGTATTAGCCCAAAGCAAAAGGACCCCACCACCACCAATTTTAAAAATGTAGTCTTTCAAATTTGTATTAAAAGAAGTTTTTTTAATTGGCATCTTATTTTTGATAAAATTTTCAAATTAGTATAACCCCTTTCAAAGTTAATATCTAAAACCCTCTTGAACACTAAGAGGAGAATTTCATTGAGAGGGAGTTTTGTTTAGTCAAAGGAAAAGCATTTGAAACAGGGGGAGAAAATTTCAAATCTTGAAAATGCTTCTCAAAATCTTATTCATGTACCTTTGACTATTTGCAAAAAGACTTTGAAAAGAATTTCCAAAAGAGTTTGCAAAAACAAAACATGTGGTGCAAGCGTGGTCCAAAATATTAAATATGAAGAAAGCATCCATGAAATGTATATTGGTTTAATTTCAAGTAACCTTTGCACTTACATTATGCAAACTAGTTCAATTCTGCACTTATATATTTGCTTTGGTTTGTGTTGGCATCAATCACCAAAAGGGGGGAGATTGAAAGGGAAATAGGCTTACACCTTTTCCTAAATGATTTTGGTGGTTGAATTGCCCAACACAAATAATTGAACTAACTAGTTTGCTCTAGATTATAAGTTTTATAGGTGCCAAAGGTTCAACACAAACCAATAAAAAGTTCAAGAAAGGGTTCAAATAAAAAGAGCAAAAGACAACCGAAGGCTGCCCTGGTCTGGCGCACCGGACTGTCCGGTGCACCAGGGAGCTCAACTCCAAACTTGCCACCTTCGGGAATTCAGGGAGGCCGCTCCGCTATAATTCACCGGACTGTGCGGTGTAGCACCGGACTGTCCGGTGTGCCAAGCGGAGCAACGGTCGCCAGCGCAACGGTCGAGTGCAATGGTCGGCTGACAACGCTACAGTGCGCGGACTACGCGTGCAAAGTCAGAGCAGGCGCAGATGGCGCACCGGACAGTGAACAGTGCCTGTCTAGTGAACCACCGGACTGTCCGGTGGCCCCACAAGTTAGAGCTCCAACGGTCGAATCCTAACGGTTGGATGACGTGGCTGGCGCACCGGACAGTGTCCGGTGGCGCACCGGACTATCCGGTGCGTCCTTCGACAGCAGCCTGCTCCAACGGTTGAATTGGTGGTTGGGGGCTATAAATACCCCCAACCACCTCCACTCCAACCATCCAAGCATTCACTACTCCTCATTCAATACAAGAGCAATACACAACACTCCAAGACACAAATCAAAGCCTCCGATCAAATCAAAGTCCCCAATTTAATTCTAGTTCTTAGGACTTGTGAGAAGATCGGCTTGTGTTCTTTTGTTGTTCTTGTTGCTTGGTTGGCTTTATTCTTCCCCATTTCTTGTTCCCAAGTTCATTGTAATCAAAGCAAGAGACACCAATTATGTGGTGGTCCTTGTGGGGACTTAGTGTCCCGTTTGATTGAGAAGAGAAGCTCACTCGGTCTAGGTGACCGTTTGAGAGAGGGAAAGGGTTGAAAGAGACCCGGTCTTTGTGACCACCTCAACGGGGAGTAGGTTTGCAAGAATCGAACCTCGGTAAAACAAATCACCGTGTCATCCGCTCTTATTCTCTTGTGATTTGTTTTCACCCTCTCTTTCGGACTCGATTATATTTCTAACGCTAATCCCGGCTTGTAGTTGTGCTTAAACTTTATAAATTTCAGATTTGACTATTCACCCCCCCCTCTAGGCGACTTTCAAGGAGAACATCCTTATCTCTCCAGTCATGTGGTTTGTGCACCTGCTATCAATGATCCAACCTGGATGCATAAACCTACAAAACAAGTTTAGACCTTGTTCTTAGGTACCCAAACGGTCTTGGGTCCTTTCACATTAGAAACAAGCACCTTGGGTACCCAAACACAAGTCTTGGAGCCCTTGTGTTTGCCCCCAGCATATTTGGCAACTACTTTGCCTGATTTGTTAGTTAAAACATATGATGCATCAAAAGTCTTAAATGAAATAGTAGGCTCATTTGATGCAATAGGAGATTTCTTTTTAGGCAATTTAACATGGGTTGATTGCCTAGAACTAGATGCCTCATTCTTATACATAAAAGCATGATGGGAAACAGAATGAGACTTCCTAGAATGAATTCTCCTAATCTTATCCTCAGGATAACCAGCAGGATATAAAATATAGCCCTCGTTATCCCGAGCGATGGGAGCCTTACCCTTAACAAAATTAGACAATTTCTTGGGGGCATTAAGCTTGACATTGTCTCCCCCTTGGAAGCCAATGCCATCCTTAATGCCAGGGCGTCTCCCATTATAAAGCATGGTACGAGCAAATTTAAATTTTTCATTTTCTAGTTCGTGTTCGGCAATTTTAGCATCTAGTTTAGCTATATGATCATTTTGTTGTTTAATCATAGCAATGTGATCATGGATAGCATCAACATTAATGTCTCTACATCTAGTACAAATAGTAACATGATCAACACTAGATGTAGAGGGTTTGCAAGCATTTAATTCATCAATCTTAGCATGTAACATTGCATTTTCATTTCTAAGAATGAAAATAGAAACATTACGAACATTTAAATCTTTAGCCTTAGAAATTAATTTATCATTCTCAATTTTAAGGCGAAAAAGTGATTCATTCAATTTGTCAATCTTAGCAATCAAACTAGCATGTTGGGGTCGTGCTTCGGTGCGCCGAAGGTCTCACACGAAGAAGCAGCTTCGGCTGAAGTCGTCTCCAAGAGATGGCCGAAGGTCCCTTTTCATGGAGCTTCGGCGTTTTAAACCGACATAGAGATAGAATGACCTTTTTATACATATAGGTCTGAGTCAATGCTATAAACTTTCGCAAGGGGCATAATTGTAATTTGTCACAGGCTGCGACCTGTGCCTATAAATAGATGAACAGTACCTCTGTACTATTCACGTGAATCTGTCATTTGCTTTCGCATCACGCTTGTACTTTTGCCTTCCGCAGGACCGAAGGTACATTTGTAATTCAAAGTCATTTATATTCATTAATACAAGTAGAGATAATTCTATGACAATATTTAAATGTTTATTTCATATTCTATACTTTATGTGAATGCATCATTCTTCGTTGTTATGCTTACGAAGGTATGTCCTTCGTAACCTTCGTCCGAGATGCTTTATATCCCGAAGGGATATATCGTTATGGAGGACGAAGGATCTTAACACTTAACATTTTTTGTGTTGCCTTGTTCTTAATTCTTAGCATTTGAGAACAAGTCCCCAACATTGGCGCCCACCTCCGGTCAACTCACTTCCACCTTTCTGAGCTGATGGCTTCGTTCAACACTCAAGCTGGAGCTGCTTCGGCTTCGAAGCTGGTGCTCCCGATAACAGGCGGTTCTTGCTCAGAGCCAGCTAACAAAAAGCAGAAGAAGGAGGCTCAGAGAAGGGTGCAGCATGTTGGAGTGCAGGGACCCTTCATTAAGTCAAAATGGTCTCACATTCCAATTACTTTCTCTCAGGAAGATCTTCAGCTCAAGGACTATCCTCACAATGATGCTATGGTCATTTCTTGTGTGATCAAAGGGTTTTTGGTTCACAATGTCCTAGTTGACACAGGCAGTGCAGCTGACATTATATTTGCCAAAGCCTTCAGACAGATGCAAGAGCCTGAAGACAAGATTCATGATGCTACGCACCCTCTTTGTGGCTTCGGAGGGCGGCAGATTGTGGCACTCGGGAAGATTACCATGCCGGTAACCTTCGGATTTGTTAATAACACAAGGACTGAGCAAATTGTGTTTGATATTGTTGACATGGAATACCCCTACAACGCCATCATTGGTCGTGGTACCCTAAATGCTTTTGAAGCAATTCTTCACCCAGCTTATCTCTGCATGAAGATACCTTCGGACCAAGGGCCTATTGCTATTCATGGGAGTCAGGAAGCTGCCAGAAGGGCCGAAGGAAGCTGGACTGATTCCAAGGCAATCCATAATATAGATGGAGTTGAAGCTTGTGAACAGTATAAGTTCAGGAGGGAAAAAGCAGCTTCGGCTGATCAGCCGAAGCCCATGCTGCTGTGTGAGGATATAGCAGAGCAGAAGGTGCTATTGGGCTCGCAATTATCTGAAGATCAAGAGAAAACCTTGATAAGGTTTTTATTCAACAATAAAGATGTTTTTGCATGGTCAGCCAATGATCTTTGTGGAGTGAATCGGGATGTTATTGAACATTCGCTCAATGTTGACCCATCCTTCAGACCCCGCAAGCAGAGGCTTCGGAAAATGTCTGATGACAAGGCCGAAGGGGCTCGCAACGAAGTAAAAAGACTCCTAAGTGCAGGAGTTATCAGAGAAGTGAAGTATCCAGAATGGCTAGCTAACACTGTTATGGTGAAGAAGGCCAATGGAAAGTGGAGAATGTGTATTGATTTCACAGATCTCAACAAGGCTTGTCCGAAGGATGAGTTCCCGCTGCCACGGATAGACTCTTTAGTTGATGCAGCAGCTTCTTCGGAACTCATGAGTCTCCTGGATTGTTACTCAGGCTATCATCAAATCTGGATGAAAAAGGAGGATGAGCCGAAGACTAGTTTCATAACCCCAAGTGGTACATATTGCTATCTTCGGATGCCTGAGGGGCTTAAGAATGCAGGAGGGAGTTTCAGCAGGATGACTGCGAAGGTTCTCCAATCTCAGATAGGCAGAAATGTGTTGACCTATGTTGATGACATTATTGTAAAAAGCACGAAGCAAGAAGACCATATTGCTGATCTGCAGGAGACCTTCGCCAGCTTCAGACAAGCTGGTCTGAAGCTGAATCCAGAAAAATGTGTCTTCGGAGTAAAGAAGGGTAAGTTCCTTGGATGCTTGGTTTCAACAAAGGGAATTGAAGCTAATCCAAACAAAATCGAAGCTATACTTCGAATGGAGCCACCAACCACAAGAAAGGGGGCCCAAAGATTGACAGGAAGACTGGCATCTCTTAACAGATTTATATCCAGATCAGCGGAAAGAAATCTACCCTTCTTCGAGGTGCTAAAATCAGCTGAAGTCTTTCAATGGGGCCCAGCTCAACAAAAAGCTTTCGAAGAACTCAAGCAATACCTGATAGATCTAACAACATTAACTCCACCAATGCCAGGGGCTCCTCTGTTGTTGTATGTGGCAGCTTCGCACTCAGCAGTAAGTGCGGCACTTGTGCAGGAGAAGTTTGATGGACAAATCAAGAAGCAGGTCCCAGTATATTTTGTATCTGAAGTCCTTAGTGTCTCAAAGAAAAATTATACAGAACTGGAGAAGGTGTTGTATGCCGTTCTAATGGCATCCAGGAAGCTTCGGCATTATTTTCAGGCATATAATATTATTGTTCCTTCTTCGCAGCCGTTGAAAGATATCATGAGAAATAAAGAAGCTACTGGCCGAATTGGAAAATGGGCTGCGGAGCTTAATGAATTTTACATTGATTATGTGCACAGATCCTCGATCCAATCTCAAGCATTGGCAGATTTTATTGCCGACTGGACGCCAGGGGCTCAGGGCGAAGAAGCGAATAAAGATGCCGAAGCATGGACAGTGTTTTGTGATGGCTCCTGGGGAACCTTCGGAGCAGGAGCAGCTGCTGTTTTGGTTTCACCGTCCAAGGTTAAAACTTGCTACGCAGCAAGACTGGATTTCAGCTGCACAAATAATATTGCTGAGTACGAAGCCTTGCTCCTGGGTCTTCGGAAACTAAAGGCGATGGGGATCAGGAGGGCGATCCTTAAAACTGATTCTCAGATTGTTTCGGGTCATATTGACAAAAGTTGCAAGGCTAAAGACCCGAAGCTTGAAAAATACCTAGACACAGTCCGAAGGATCGAAGCTTCCTTCGAAGGATTCTCTGTTAAGAATATCCCTCGAGGGCAAAATGAACATGCTGATTTGTTAGCCAGGTCTGCAGCACAGGGGCTGCCGCTACCTTCGGATGTATTCTTTGAAACAATAAAGGCACCTTCGGTGGAGTTACTTGAAAGAGCAGTTCTTACTATTTCCCCTGTGTACAGTGAAGATTGGAGAACTGAAATAATTTCTTACCTTCAGGGCAACTTCCTATCAGATGACGAAGCTTATAATAAAAGAATAGAGGCAAGAGCTCGTCCGTATATCATTATAGAAGGGGAGTTATACAAGCATGGAGTTTGTGCCCCGTTGCTCAAGTGCTTGTCTAGAGCCGAAGGTATAGAGTTGATGAAGGAGATACATGCAGGCCTTTGTGGATCCCACATCGGATCCAGGCCGTTACTTGGAAAAGTGTTCCGTCAAGGATTTTATTGGCCGAAGGCAGCTTCGGATGCAGCTGAGTTAGTTCGAAAGTGTGAAGGTTGTCAGAAATGTGCAAGAGATCAAAAACAACCTTCGTCTTTGACACAGCTAATACAACCCATCTGGCCATTGCAAAGGTGGGGCCTCGATCTGCTGGGCCCATTACCACCGGCTCAGGGCAATCTGAAATATGTTGTAGTTGCTGTGGAATATTTTTCCAAGTGGATTGAGGCGAAGCCATTAGCTACAATAACTTCGGCCACTGTCCAAAAATTTTTCTGGCAGAATATTGTCTGTCGCTTCGGAGTGCCGAAGGCTATAACTGTAGATAATGGAACACAATTTGACTCCGAAGAATTCAGAAATTTTTGTGATCAAATTGGCACGAAGATCCACTTTGCGTCAGTCAGGCACCCGGAGTCAAATGGGCTTGTTGAAAGGGCCAACGGCATCATAATGACAGGAATAATGAAGCTAATCTTCAATCAACCAAGGGGAAAGTGGCCAGATCAGCTTACCAAAGTGGTATGGAGCCATAACACAACAGCATCAAGATCTACAGGCTTTACCCCATTTAAGTTGTTATTTGGTGACGAAGCAATAACCCCGGAAGAGGCCAAAGCTGGATCAATAAGAGTGGTAGCTTCGGCAGAATCAGGTCCCGAAGATACTTGTCTCGTGGAAAAAGATGCCTTAGAAGGGATCAGGCTCCAGGCCGTGGAGAATATCAATAAGTTCCAGGCTGAAACAGTTAAATGGCGAGATAGAAAGGTCCGGCTAAAAAATATTGAGCCAGGACACTTGGTGCTTCGGAGAGTGGCCAATCCGGATACAGTGGGCAAATTGCAACTGAAATGGGAAGGGCCTTTCTTAGTAGCATCTTCGTCAAGGCCTGGTTCGTACAGACTGAAGGACATGGATGGCAATGAAATTCCAAGATCTTGGAATGCGGATGAGCTTCGGCGGTTTTATGTATAACTCGATGTAATTTTGACTTTTCTTTTCTTTTTCATGGCACCCTTTTCCTTTCTAAAGGGGGAGAAAGGTTTTTAATGGGGCCATCACATGTAATTTTTCTTTTTAGTTTTATAAGAGCAAAATCCCCCAAAGATGTACATGTAAAAGCTGAGAGCGCACCATCGAGTGCCGAAACTGAAAAAGAGAAAAAGCTCCGAAGACGTCCCTAAGGGGATGCAGAGCTTACAGCGAAAAGTCAACGCTGATTCCGCCGAAAGTAAAAGGCGAAGAAGCTCCAAAGACGTTCCCAAGGGAATGCAGAGCTTATACCGTCTAAGTAAAAGACGAAGAAGCTCCAAAGACGTCTCTAAGGGGATGCAGAGCTTACAGCGAAAAGTCAACGCTGATATTGCCTAAGTAAGAGGCGAAGAAGCTCCAAAGTCGTTCCTAAGGGAATGCAGAGCTAATGTGTGGTTGTTTCCAAGTAATGGCTGACAATATGGCTTCGGACATATGCTTCGGACATTCATTCGTGCATTACATTACATCATAACATTCGCATGCATAAGCATTCATTCATAGCATTTGTGTTCCCAAGTGGCTGCTTCGGCAAAAAAGCTTCGGAGAAGTGCCTTTTTATGACTTGTTACGCTATGTTGTGTGCAAAAGTGAAAAGTTCCGTTGCTTTGGCACAAAGAAAAGTTTCAGTATAAGGGAGAACTGGATTTTTATGAATCGTTGTGTAAAAGAGTAGTAGTCTTTTATGTTTTGTCATGTAAAGGAAAGCTTCGGCAGAAAAGAGAAAGTAGTTTTTTATGTTTTGTAAAGGAAAGCTTCGGCAGAAAAGAGAAGTAGTTTTTTATGTTTTGTAAAGGAAAGCTTCGGCAGAAAAGAGAAGTAGTTTTTTATGTTTTGTAAAGGAAAGCTTCGGCAGAAAAGAGAAGTAGTTTTTAATGTTTTGTACAGAAAAGCTTCGGCAGAAAGGAGAAGTAGTCTTTTATGTTTTGTCATGTACAAAAAAGCAAAGCTTCGGCAAAAAGAGGAAGCGACCTTTTAGGCTTCGTTGTGTACGAAAAGAAGGGAAGGTGTTTTTTCGCCTTCGGCTCAAAATACTGATTTCGTCCACAACAAAGCGCCTCAAGCAAAGGGTAAGAATATATTACAAGGTATGTACAAAGTTCCTTGAAGATAGTCTAGTTGTGTTTACAAGAATTGTTACAAAAATATCCTGAGTTTTTCTACAGTACACTTCTACTGATCTTCATTAAGTTTCAGCTTCGACGACATAATTTAGGCATCATCTTCACCTTCGTCATCCTACATAAATTAAGAGTTTATGAGTAAAAATCAAGAGCAAAGGAAAAGGTAACTCCGAAGTATCATTTCTTACTGGTTCAAGATGACTTCGTGCTTCGTCTCCAGCTTTCTCCCGCCCGCCTTTTGTCCATATCATTTTTATAAATCTATTGGAGATGCTTCGGGCGAGGTCAGGCGTATCATCCAGGATTGATGGAGATAAGGTGAAGTTGGGCCTGTTGACAATTTTTCCGTGTTCGCAGCCGGCCTTCAGAAATGCAGCAGCGGTCCCTCGAGAAGCCACCCAGGCACAGAAGTCACCATGCCCAGCTATGACTTCGTCGAGCTCGTCAATCTCCCCCTCAATGTGTTCAAAGGTTTTCGGTAGATCTTCAGCTGAGGGGGTAAATTTTTCGCTGCTAGCTCCAACCGAGTAAAAAATCTTTCTTAATCGTTGAATGCACTTGTTGCTAAATTCCAGGCATTTTTCTTGAAGATTTGTCAGTAGTTTTCTCAAATCTGAATTCTGCTGAGCTTCGGCTTCAAGTTTTTCATTGAGATCTTGTTTTTCTGATATTTTTGCTTCAGCTTCCGCCAGTAAGCCTTCGGCTGCCTGGAGCTCAAAGTTCTTTTTCTCAAAAGCATCTGATTGCTCCTTTATTTTGTTCTCTAAATTTTCAATTATAGCTTCGTGCTTCTTATCTTCTAGATCTTGCTGCATCCTCAAAGCTTTGCTTAGAAGCATGCTCTACAAATAAACAACCTTCGTTAAAGAATATTGCCATTATTAAAAAACAATAGAAGTTAGGGAGAAGGATGTTTACCTTGAAATTTGAATAAAATAAGCTGCCGACGATATGTTGTCGTCGATAGCGGCTGATGTCTGTCTCTAGCTTCGGAAAACCGATACTCTTTGATAGAGTACCGATGACCTTAGCTCCAGCTGAGTCCCGGATGCAGCCCAGTTGTTCGTCATCAATGCCCCCAAATAGGAGGGCACCTGACTTGTAGCCGCAAGACTTGGCGTAGTCTTTAAGTTCTTCTATTTCGTCCTTCGTCAGTTTTTGCCCAACTAAGTTCTGGAAAGAGTAGGCTTCGTCGTCCGAAGGGTCTTCGGCTATTTCTTTTCCTTTCTCAGGCACTGTGGCCATGGTTTTTTCAGTAGTCGCACCAGCTTCTTCCGCAGCCATGTCTTCCAAAATCTTGTTGATATTCTCAATCGTGGATTTTAAGTTTGTATCTTCGGCTGTAGCGGCTTCGGTAGCCGCGACCCCCGAAGCTACGCCCTCGACGATTGCTGTATCTTCGGCAGCTGCCGATTTTTGGATTGACGCCCTTGGCGGCGTCTTATCGATAACTTCAGTTACCGCAATGATTCTTTGCCGCTTGGGTTTGCTTGTCTTCGTCTGATCCGGCTCGTCCACCTTTCGAAAAAGCTTCGTCAGTTGGAGCCCTAGTGGACTTAGCTTCGTGGGCATGGGTTCAGTCATTACCTTTAAAATTTCATCCACGTCGCTGGTAGAAGGCGGTGTGGGGGACCCCTCTTCTTCGGGAGATTGGCGCTTCGGAGTGGATATTGTTCTTTTCTTGATAATTTTCTTTTTCTTTGCTGGTCCTTCTTCACCTCTGATCAGAGTTTCGGTTTCAGCCACTCTTTTTCTTTTGTGGCCTTCGGCACCCTTATTCAACTGCTCATAGTCTGGATACTCGAGGCCCAGGGCATCGAATACTCGGTTCAGCCTTCGCTTCGGTCGGGTGCCGAAGGCTGCTGTCATTAATTGATCCTCCTTTTTGGAGTAATTCCCCAAGATTTCATTGCACATTGTCTCAACTGTGTCTAACCACTCTTTGCAGGGTTTCTTAAAGTACTTCTTGAATTTAAAGTGATAAGGCAGACGAACTAGCTCCCCCTCCTTCTTCTCTCCCTCCAGCTTCGGCATTTCCCACTCTTTTAGAGTAGGGAAAACCCTGAATGCCAAGAATTCCTGAACTAGATCCCTGGTGCCAATATTTTTTGAGATAATTTCAAATTCACCCAGAGCAGCCCAGGTGGGACCCTTTAAATCACCGATGCGGCAGCGTGGCCTCGTCTCTCCGAAGATTAATTCCAGAGGGCTTTGTACCAATTTTTCTCTGTCTTCGTCAACTTTTACGTAGAACCACTCAGACTTCCAGCCTGCTGGCCATTTGCTTCGGTAGCTGATGACAGGACACTTTGTTGTCTTCCGGTAGGCAAAATTGTAACAGCCGAAATTATCGTGTAGTCCGTCTGTTCTGGCCTTTGTTTGGTAATGTAATTCGTGGGCTCGGCAGAAGCTGTCGGCAAACGGTTCCACAGCTTGGCTTCGGAGGGCCCAGATATAAACATTGAGTCTAACGATGGCGTTAGGAGTCAATTGGTGAAAATAAATGCCAAATTTTTGCAACACATCTCCAATAATTCCATGGAGAGGAAATCTCAGCCCAGCTTTTAAAAAGCTTTTGAAAATTACAATCTCATCCTTCTCTGGCTTCGGGGTAGACTCCTCTCCCCCGAAGCGAAGTAGCTTCTTCTGATCTTCATTGAAAAAACCTGCTTTTACCATCTTCGCAAGGTCAGCTTTTGAAACAGTTGATTTTCCAAAATCCAGGTGACTGGGCTTGCTGGGTGTAGCAATGTCGTAGTCATCTTCGGAGTCAGTCCCATCAATGTTTTCTTCTTCGGCTGTTGTCGGGTTTGCTTCGGCACCAGGCCCCTCTTCCGCAGTCACTAGACCGGAGCGCTGCATCGCTTCGGAGATGGGCACAGTGCCTGAACTTTCGGCTTCGTCTCCCTCACGAACAACTTTGGCAGTAGATCGCACTCTCGCCATTTGATTCTGAGTTTGGGGAAGTCAGAAACCTTTTTCTTTTTTCTTTTTTCCCGAAGCTCTTCTTTCTGACGAAGCAAGCGTCGAGACGGACCTTCGTTCGATTTTGGGATTTAAGCTTCGGCTATGTTGGAAAATTTCGGCAGCAAAACAGTGCAAATAGCAATGAATGCTGTGGTAACTTCACACCTACCTGCTTGTTTATATAGTACTGCAGGTAAGAAGGCGAAGCGGCGGAATTGTTACACCAGGCGCGCCGTAACTTGTACCCGCTGCGCAGTGGACCGCAAGGATCAAACAGTAACTCTGCAAGGTGGGACCGACACGCGCTCGGAAGTCGGATCGTTTCTCCGCAACGAGCTCAGGGAAGGTGTTTTTTGGACCTTCGGCTTCCCGAAGCTGAAGAGGCTTTTTTCACGGGTCAAGCTCGTTACGAAGAACGATCTAGCACCGCGAAAGGGGCTACTGTTGGGGTCGTGCTTCGGTGCGCCGAAGGTCTCACACGAAGAAGCAGCTTCGGCTGAAGTCGTCTCCAAGAGATGGCCGAAGGTCCCTTTTCATGGAGCTTCGGCGTTTTAAACCGACATAGAGATAGAATGACCTTTTTATACATATAGGTCTGAGTCAATGCTAT
The DNA here is from genome assembly GCF_902167145.1 of Zea mays. Taxonomy (NCBI): domain Eukaryota; kingdom Viridiplantae; phylum Streptophyta; class Magnoliopsida; order Poales; family Poaceae; genus Zea; species Zea mays. The sequence continues at coordinate 92,004,346 of NC_050105.1, forward strand.
AAACTTTCGCAAGGGGCATAATTGTAATTTGTCACAGGCTGCGACCTGTGCCTATAAATAGATGAACAGTACCTCTGTACTATTCACGTGAATCTGTCATTTGCTTTCGCATCACGCTTGTACTTTTGCCTTCCGCAGGACCGAAGGTACATTTGTAATTCAAAGTCATTTATATTCATTAATACAAGTAGAGATAATTCTATGACAATATTTAAATGTTTATTTCATATTCTATACTTTATGTGAATGCATCATTCTTCGTTGTTATGCTTACGAAGGTATGTCCTTCGTAACCTTCGTCCGAGATGCTTTATATCCCGAAGGGATATATCGTTATGGAGGACGAAGGATCTTAACACTTAACATTTTTTGTGTTGCCTTGTTCTTAATTCTTAGCATTTGAGAACAAGTCCCCAACAATTATCATTTTTAAGATTGACAAATGAATCATCACAAACATTTAATTTCTCAACTTTAGCAATTAATTTGGCATTTTCAATTCTAAGGTTAGAGATAGTGTCATGGAAAATGCTAAGCTCACTAGTTAATTTTTCACATTTTTCTACTTCCTGAGCATAAGCATTTTTTACCTTAACATGCTTTTTATTTTCCTTAATAAGGAAGTCCTCTTGGCTATCCAAAAGTTCATCCTTCTCATGAATAGCACTAATCAATTCATTTAACTTCTCCTTTTGTTGCATGTTAAGGTTGGCAAAAATTGTAAGCAAATCATCCTCATCATCACTAGAGCTAGCCTCATCACTAGATGTTGCATATTTAGTAGAAGCTCTAGATTTTACCTTCTTCTTTTTGTCGTCCTTTGCCATGAGGCACTTATGGCCAACGTTTGGGAAGAGGATACCCTTGTTGACGGTGATGTTGGCGGCGTCCTCGTCGGAGGAAGAGTCGGTGGAGCTCTCATCGGAGTCCCACTCCTGGCATACATGGGCATCGCCGCCCTTCTTCCTGTAGTATCTCTTCTTTTCCCTCCTCTTTCCCTTCTTGTTGTCGCCCCTGTCACTATCACTAGATAATGGACATTTAGCAATAAAATGACCGAACTTACCATATTTGTAGCAAACTTTCTTGGAGCGGGGCTTGTAATCCTTCCCCCTCCTTTACTTGAGGATTTGGCGAAAACTCTTGATGATGAGCACCATCTCCTCATTATCGAGTTTAAAGGCGTCGATGGGGAGCCTACTTGATGTAGACTCTTCTTTCTTTTCTTCCGTCGCTTTGAATGCGATGGGTTGCACCTCGGGTGTGGAGGTGGTGCCTCGCTCGATGATTTGTTTGGAGCCTTTGATCATTAATTCAAAGCTCACAAACTTTCCTATAACCTCCTCGAGAGACATTAGCTTGTATCTAGGATCACCACAAATTAATTGAACTTGTGTAGGATTAAGAAAAACGAGTGATCTTAGAATAACCTTGTGATAGAGCTGGAGTGCCCGATCTTTCGGTGAGTGGAGATAATTCCGATTTGGTGGAAGTAGACCCTCACGATCCGACTACGACGAGCGATCTCGAAGCGCCAATGCAATCGCTGAACCAACTTCCAATGGTTACCGACCTTGCTGATGCGAGATCGGCCTGATCACGAAGATCGTTTCCTGTGTGCAATCGAAGAACGAACAAGAAAAAGATGCGAGCAATCTTAATATCACTCGAGGTGGAGTTCTGAATCACAGAGGACAGCACGTATTTGTGCGTGTTCTGGGGTAGCTAAAGCTAGATGTAAAACAAAACTCGAAGAATAAAGGAGGCGCAGCTCCTATATAAATAGAGAGAGGGGGCGCAGCCCCTAGGGGCGGCCAACCCTAGGTCGTCCACTATGGGCCGTAGTTGGGCTGGTCGTCTATTCTTCTGGGCCCTCATTCTTCAGTAGCATGACGAAGTTAAGATCTCTGGCACGGGCCCGAGTGATTGGCCCAGCTAATGAAGGAAGTGGCGCTTGATGTGGAGGTGCTGCTGGTGTAGTCGTACTCATAGTGACGCTAGCATTGCATTCAAGCTCAAACACTTTATTAAAATCAGGCAATTGCAATAGGGGTGCTTGGGTTAACTTATCTTTCAAAGTGCTGAACGCTTCCTCCTGCGAATCACTCCAAGCAAATGGCACATCTTTCTTTGTAAGCTCATGTAGAGGCGCTGCAATGGAGCTAAATCATGAACAAATCTGCGGTAGAAACCGGCAAGTCCAAGAAAGCTCCGAATTTGTGTGACTGTCGTCGGTGTAGGCCACTCCCGAATGGCAGCAATCTTGCTGCTATCCACCTCAATGCCCTGTGGAGTAACAACATAGCCAAGAAACGAGACACGTCGTGTACAAAAGATGCATTTTTCCATGTTAGCAAATAACTGGGCAGCACGCAATGCATCAAAAACAGCACTTAAATGTTCCAAATGCTCTTTCTTAGATTTGCTGTAAATAAGGATATCATCAAAATAAACAGCCACAAACAATCCTATGAAGGGCCTTAGAACTTCATTCATCACTCGCATAAAAGTGCTGGGAGCATTAGTCAATCCAAACGGCATAACCAACCATTCATATAAACCAAATTTCGTTTTAAAAGCTGTTTTCCATTCATCACCCAGTTTCATTCTAATCTGGTGGTAACCACTACGCAAATCAATCTTAGTGAAAATAATGGCACCACTAAGCTCATCTAGCATATCATCAAGGTGTGGCATAAGATATCGATAACGAATAGTGATGTTATTAATAGCACGACAGTCTACACACATACGCCATGACCCATCTTTCTTGGGAACAAGTAACACAGGAACAGAGCAAGGGCTAAGAGACTCACGAATGTATCCCTTGTCAAGCAACGCCTGTACCTGGCGCTGAATCTCCTTCGTCTCATCCGGATTTGTACGGTACGGTGCGCGGTTCGGAAGCTGTGCGCCGGGAATGAGGTCGATCTGGTGCTCAATGCCACGAAGTGGTGGGAGACCCGGTGGTAAGTCTTTGGGAAAGACATCAGCGTACTCCTGCAAAAGGTTAGCAACCATAGAGGGAATAGCCAAAGATGGTGCATCATCAAGTGAAATGAGGACACTAGAGCATACAAGTGCATAGCATGGCAAATGAGCACCGTGTAGATCATCAAAATCAGCACGTGTAGCAAGTAAAACAGGAGCCTTTAACTTGATTTCAGAAGGAACGGAGGGCGATGGATCAAGTTGTTTAGCAGTTATAGCAGCTCGGGCAAGATCATCTTTAACAATTTGTTCAGGGGTCATTGGATGTATAATTATTTTCTGACCCTTAAAAATGAAATAATAATGATTCGAACGACCATGATGCAAGCTATCAGTATCATATTGCCAAGGTCGACCAAGTAACAAAGAGCATGCTTCCATGGGAATAACATCACAATCAACAAAATCAGAATAAGCACCCATGGAGAAAGGAACACGCACGGAACGCGTGATTTTTATTTTACCACCATCATTAAGCCATTGAATGTGATATGGGTTTGGATGCTTACGAGTGGGTAACGACAACTTTTCGACCAACATGGTACTCGCCAAATTGTTGCAACTGTCGCTGTCGATAATGATGCGAATTGACCGCTCCTGCACAACACCCTTTGTATGGAATAGAGTGTGTCGCTGATTCTTCTCGGGCAAAGCGACCTGTGTACTAAGAACACGCTGCACAACAAGACTTTCATACCTATCAGCGTCGCCCGGGTTGACATGTACCTCCGCCTGAGCTGCATGGTTAGTGGCAAGTAGTGCATGTTCAATTTCTTCAGAATCACTAGCGGAAGAGTACTCACCATCGTCACGAATGAGCAAAGTGCGCTTGTTTGGGCAGTCTCGAATCACATGGCCAAATCCTCTACAGCGATGACACTGAATATCCCGTGTATGACCTGTGGGTGGGGCAGTGCTGGCTGGTTTGGTCATCTTCTCGCGTGGAGTAGTGGTGGACGTGGATGGCGCAGGGGGAACTGGTGCTGAGGTGGATGTCGAGCTTCGTCCTGCAAAAGGGTTAGAATATGTCTTCGAGCGGCGTCCCTGCACTTCACGTTCAGCTTTGCAAGCATATTCAAATAAAGTAGTCATATCATAATATTCCTTATAATCAAGTATATCCTGGATTTCGCGGTTTAAACCACCACGAAAACGTGCCATAGCAGCGTCGTTGTCCTCCAATATCCCACAACGAATCATACCTTTTTGTAACTCCTGGAAATAGTCCTCAACAGATTGAGAACCTTGCTGAAAACGCTGCATTTTATTAAGCAAATCACGAGCATAATACGAAGGCACAAATCGATGTCGCATCGCAGCTTTCAACTGATCCCAAGTGGTTGGAATGGCAGTGGGATGTTTCATTTTATACTCACGCCACCAAATTAAAGCAAAATCAGTAAAATCACTAATAGCAGCTTTAACCTGAGAATGTGCAGCAATATCATGGCATGAAAATTTTTGTTCAACCTCTAACTCCCAATCAAGATATGCAGCAGGATCATATTTGCCATTAAAAGGTGGAATTTTAAATTTAGTCTTAGAAAATAAGTCATTAGGGGGATGACGAACCACACGGCGTGCTCGACCACAGCGATCTCCATCGTCCTGCTCAGTGTCACCGCCGTAGTCCTGCTCCATCTTTGTGGTCAACGCATCAAGGCGTGCCAGGATGGTGTCGAGTGTGGTGCGAGTCGCCGTTTGAGCAAGGTCAAGCTGGTTGAAACGCTCGGTCGTCGAAGTGACCGTTGAATCAAGCCGTTCATGCATCGTCCTAATGTCAGCAGCAAGTCCATCAACTTGTCCCCTTACTTCCAACAACTGGGCATCCACCGTGTCGTGTGCTCCTGCCATAGTTAGCGCAAACACCAAAACACCAAAAGGAGAAAAACCGACGACAACAGGGAAATGGTGGTGACAACTCGCTCAATGAAATGCTGTTATCAAATTCTTATCCGTTCTTACCAAGCCACAGTGGTGAACTGCAACCAACAGGTGGAACCGGTGAAAGATTGGATGAGCGATTGCCTGGAGAAACAGAAACCTTCTCGTCGTAGAAATATGTGGAGTTTTGGGTAGGCTGCACTCAAGTCAAGGATTAGCACGATCAAACAATAATGCAAAGTTGAATTATAGTGCAAAACACGAAACTATATTGCTGGCCACAAGTGCAAAGGACGGATGGAACTAGCAGAATGGCAGTACCGTAAATATTGTACTAGCGAGGCCAAAAAGGCACTAGTAGGAATCACAGGTGATTTTGTTTTTTTTCTGTATAATTTTTTTGATATTTTTCTCAGCACAAGGAGCAACAAACTAGGAGCTACACGAAATTTCACCTCAAACAGAGTTCCGATGTGGTCTACAGAAAATCAGGAAGTTCTCTGAAAAGCGTGCGAGAACTTTGACGAATTTTTTTCTTTATTTTCCTGAATTTTTTTGACAATTTTATCGAACCCAAACTGTTTGCTGGCCTCAGAATGGTGCCAACAAGCTCCTGTAAAAATTTCAGATTTTTTGAACAACCGAGCGAAAAGTTATGCCCGGTTTAAGGAAGGTATGTTTAAAACGACCGAGATGAGACAACCGCTTTGTATCCTTTCTCCTTCGTTTTCTTTTTTTTTTGTTTCTGTTTTTTTTTACGTAACCGAAGGAGAAAAACAAGGAAGCGGCGTTGACTAGGTTTTTTTTTTGTTTTTTTTGACGTAACCGAAGGAGAAAAATAAGGAAGCGGCGTTGACTCGGTTTGATGTAACCGAAGGAGAGAAACAAGGAAGATGGTTGCGGCGCGCTAGGGTTTGATGTAACCGAAGGAGAAAAATAAGGAAGATGGTTGCGGCGCGCTAGGGTTTGATGTAACCGAAGGAGAAAAACAAGGAAGAAAGAAGGATGGTGAGAAAAAACACAATGCGACCAGCAACAAATGACGCGAAAGCACACAATTTCAACAATGCAGATTATTGAAAGAAGGTGTGAGGCTCAAAAGGGTGCTGGTATAAGGTCTAACCTGAATTTTTATGTGGTTTTGTGGACTGTAGGAGAAAAAAAACACTCGATAAACTCACCAATCAACCTGGAAATCTGATACCACTTGATAGAGCTGGAGTGCCCGATCTTTCAGTGAGTGGAGATAATTCCGATTTGGTGGAAGTAGACCCTCACGATCCGACTACGACGAGCGATCTCGAAGCGTCAATGCAATCGCTGAACCAACTTCCAATGGTTACCGACCTTGCTGATGCGAGATCGGCCTGATCACGAAGATCGTTTCCTGTGCGCAATCGAAGAACGAACAAGAAAAAGATGCGAGCAATCTTAATATCACTCGAGGTGGAGTTCTGAATCACAGAGGACAACACGTATTTGTGCGTGTTCTGGGGTAGCTAAAGCTAGATGTAAAACAAAACTCGAAGAACAAAGGAGGCGCAGCTCCTATATAAATAGAGAGAGGGGGCGCAGCCCCTAGGGGCGGCCAACCCTAGGTCGTCCACTATGGGCCGCAGTTGGGCTGGTCGTCTATTCTTCTGGGCCCTCATTCTTCAATAGCATGACGAAGTTAAGATCTCTGGCACAGGCCCGAGTGATTGGCCCAGCTAATGAAGGAAGTGGCGCTTGATGTGGAGGTGCTGCTGGTGTAGTCGTACTCATAGTGATGTCCTCATCACCTTGACCATTTCATGGTCATCCCATTTTGTGCTCCCGAGGTTGCGCACTTGGTTCACCAAGGTCTTGAGCCAGTTGTACATGGCTTGTGGCTCCTCTCCTTGGTTGAGGACGAACCGACCGAGCTCCCCCTCGATCGTCTCCTGCTTGGTGATCTTTGTCACCTCATCCCTTTCGTGCGCGGTCTTGAGCACGTCCCAAATTTCTTTGGCACTCTTCAACCCTTGCACCTTATTATACTCCTCTCGACTTAGAGAGGCGAGGAGTATAGTAGTGGCTTGGGAGTTGAAGTGCCGGATTTGGGCAACTTCGTCCGAATCATATCCTTTATCCCCTACGGATGGTACCTGCGCTCCAAACTCAATAATGTCCCAAATACTAGAGTGGAGTGAGGTTAGGTGATGCCTCATTTTATCACTCCACATAGAATAATCTTCACCATCAAAGACCGGTGGTTTGCCTAATGGGACGAAAAGTAATAGAGTACGTTTGGAAATGAGAGGGTAGCGTAAGGGGATCTTACTAAACTTCTTGCGCTCATGGCGCTTAGAAGTGACGGATGGCGTGTCGGAGCCAGAGGTGGATGGCGATGAAGATTCGGTCTCGTAGTAGACCACTTTCTTCATCTTCTTGTCGCCACTCCGATGCGACTTGACGCGGGGAGGTGATTCCTCCCTTCCTTTGGCGCCAGACTCCTTCGATGGAGCTCTCCCGCGGCTTGTGTTGGTCTCCATCTCCCTCTTGGCGGATGCTCCCGACATCACTTCGAGTGGTTAGACTCTAATGAAGTACCGGGCTCTGATACCAATTGAAAGTCGCCTAGAGGGGGGGTGAATAGGCAAATCTGAAATTTATAAACTTTAAGCACAACTATAAGCCAGGGTTAGCGTTAGAAATAAAACCGAGTCCAAAAGAGAGGGCAAAAACAAATCAACCAAGGAAATAGAGCGAATGACATGATGATTTGTTTTACCGAGTTTCGGTTCTTGCAAACCTACTCCCCGTTGAGGTGGTCACAAAGACTGAGTCTCTTTCAACCCTTTCCCTCTCTCAAACGGTCACTTAGACCAAGTGAGCTTTTCTCCTTAATCAAACAGGTCACTTAGACCCTTACAAGGACCACCACAACTTGGTGTCTCTTGCTTTGATTACAAGTTGCTTGAGAACAAGAGAGAGGAAGAAGAAAAGTGATCCAAGCACAAGAGCTCAAAGAACACGAGCAAAACTCTCTCTTCTAGTCACTAATTGCTTTCAGTGGAATTGGGACTTGGAGAGGCTTTGATTCAATTGAATTGTGTCTTGTATTGAATGCACTAGCTCTTGTATTGAGTGAGATGTCTGAAAAACTTAGATTCCTTGAAGTGGTGGTGGTTGGGGGTATTTATAGCCCCAATCACCAAACCAACCGTTGGGGTTGGGCTGCTGTCGATGGGCGCACCGAACAGTCCGGTGCGCCACCCGACACTATCCGGTGTGCTAGCCAAGTCACCCCACCATTAGGGTTCTGACGGTTTCGACCGTTGGAGCTCTGACATCTTGGTGCACCGAACAGTTCGATGCCGCACCGTACAAGTACTGTTCATTGTTCGGTGCGCCTCTGGTGCCTGCTCTGACTTCTGCCGCGAACTGTAGCTCTGTCAGGGCACTGTGCAGTCGACCGTTGTGCAAATAGCCGTTGCTCCGCTTGGTGCACCGGACAGTCCGGTGGCGCACCGAACAGTCCAGTGAATTATATCGGAGTGCGCCTGGAAAAACCCGAAGGTGAAGAGTTGGAGGTCGATTCACCCTGGTGCACCGGACACTGTCCGGTGCGCCAGACCAGGGTTCTCTTCGGTTTCTTTTGCTTCTTTCTTTTGAATCCTAATTTAGATCTTTTTATTGGTTTGTGTTGAACCTTTGGCACCTGTAGAACATATAATCTAGAGCAAACTAGTTAGTCCAATTATTTGTGTTGGGCAATTCAACCACCAAAATTATTTAGGAAAAGGTTTGACCCTATTTCCCTTTCAATAACCCATCCTTAAAAGAAGGCAACACATTTGTATCAATGGCTGAATTTAGGAATACACTTGCTACCTATTGCATCAAAGGTGAATATGATTTTGTAATTGATAAGAGTGAGCCAACTAGAATGACTGTTCATTGCGCATTTGAGAGGTGTCAGTGGAGGATACATGCTTCCTGTATGCGGGATAGTACAATTATTCAGGTCAAAGTGAATTCATCTCCTCACACTTGTCCAAGTAAAAGAAAATGGTCACATAAGGTAGCTAAAAGTAGGTGGTGTGCAGATGCAGTATTAGAATGGGTGATAGATAACCCATGCATTGGTACAACTGAACTGATAAAGAAGATTAAAGACAAGTACATCATTTTGGTGCCTTACATGAGAGTGTATTATGGCAGGGAAATGGCTCTTGACAAGATTTATGGTCCATGGAAGGAAAGCTTTAACTTGTTATTCACTTTCAAAGCTGAAGTGGAGAAGACGTGCCCAGGTAGTGTTGTTGAGATTGACCATCATATGGTGGATTATAAAGTGACAGGCAAGACTATGAACAAAGAATGTTTTAGAAGGGTATTTGTCTCATTCAAATCATGTTGGAGTGGGTTCTTAGCTGGTTGCATGCCTTATCTAGCAGTGGATGCAACAACTCTTTATGGGAGGTTCAGAGGCCAGTTAGTAGCTCCTTGTGCAATTGATGCACATAATTGGCTCTTTCCAGTGGCATATGGCGTCCTCGAGGCAGAGTCAACAGAAAGATGGACATGGTTCCTACAGAATTTGCGTCAGGTTATAGGTTTCCACATGGATTGACTATACACACAGATGCTTGCAAGGGTTTAGAAACTGCAGTGGATTATGTGTTCTATGGAGTAGAGCATAGGGAATGCATTAGGCATTTTGCTACAAACTTGGGCAAATCATTCAAGGGAAAGTTGATTGATGACAACTTATGGCCAGCATCATTGACATATAGCCTTAGAAAGCATAACTATCATGTGAATCAACTGTACACAAACTCTAGGTTAAAGATATACACGGAAAGTCATCACAAATATCTATGGGCTAGAAGCAAATTTGGTGAGGGTGCAAGGTGGACTATGTGAACAACAACTTGGCAGAGTCATTCAATGCATAGAGCTCTGTTTTTAGTACCAAGACCAAATTCAGTTTTCTATTAAAGGGGAACAACTCAAAACAAAACTCTGCCAATACACATGTTGCCATTCATCTGGAAGACTGTAACCAAGACAATTTTGTTCATGATACACATTAAAAGGAATACACAACTTCCCGGTCATCTAGAATGGCATCACAAGGAGGTCCATCATACATATACATATTTAACACTTGCAACCATAGTTCGTAACAAAGAAAAGCAAGGCAATAAAAATCATGGAAGCATACAAAACTCCAAACATCTTCTTCAAGTCGCTCAAGTTGTTATTCATCTTCTTCAGTTCTGCAGTAAACATGTCCCAGTTCGCACTAACATCTGCCTTAATTGTCGTCACTCGTTCGTCCCCAAAATTAGACGCCATCATCTCCCAAGGCCGCTAGTAAACCCTGTCCCTTCGACCATCTTAATGTAATCATCCATCCACATGAAAAATTTGCATTTTTTCTGAACCTAAAGCACCAAAATAAACATAATTGAGCAGTAATAAAGTAGTAACCATCAAAATAAGTAGTAATCAGCAAAACAAAGACAGACCTTCCCTAGACGCGGCTTGCTTTCACACTTAATGAATTCCCTACCAAAGTTGTCATTCTTTGACCTTTTCGATATGAGGCTCACTAGTGGCTCTGGACATTCGCACTCGAGGCAGCGGGTGAGCAGCACAGACCCGTACCTGGGCCATCCATGTCCTGCATTGAAGGGGCTGCTCGCACACGACATGCTACTAAACACAAAAAATATATCTAATTAAATGCAAGCAATTGTTGATTTGTAGTTTTGGCAGCTATTGTGTTGTAGTTTAGGAAGCTGCATGGATGGCCTCATCAAACATATTGCCCCTTTTGCAATATACCATCAGAAACATAGCAGCCAAGCTAATTCACAAAAAAGCTTTAAGCGTAATTTCAAGGGTCCCTAATTTCAACAGCATGGTTATCTTGACAAAGAGTGTAATTTGTCTCTCATAGGGACATGTGGACTGATTTCAACGACATGGTTATTTATTGGAGGACTCCGAGGGCAAAACAAATTTTCCCAAACCCTAACCGTCCACCACAGCAGAACAAGCATGGCAGGATCAAAGTCACAAATGTAGGTACAGATGTGCAACATAACTGTTGTCAAACATCAACGGCCAGCCCGTGGCACAATACTGACGCCATAATCAGAAATCAACTTCAATGCTAAGGACAATGATAAAGAGACGATGGCGGAAAACTTACGGGGGTTGGATGGAGGCAGGATGGACGACGAGAGCAGGGGTGGTGTCGCCGCCAGACATTCACTCAAACTGGCAGAGCAGGGGGGCTACGGAGCATGGGGCCACGGTGCGTCGTGGGTGCTAGGTCTTGCGAGGCCTCCCGAGGCTAGATCTGTCGGCCGATGCTCACGCCATAGAGAGCGAGAACAGGGCAGGGACAATCGGGGTAGCAGGGGTGCGCCGAAGGCCGCGGAACAGCAGGGCGGACAAATCCCGAAGCGTCGATGGGGAGCTGGAGCAGCGGCGCCGTCGTTGGGAGAGCACGGGGCCACGACGCGTCGTGGCCGCTAGCTCCTGCCAGCCTCCCGAGGCTAGATCCACCGGCCGGTGCTAGAGAGAAGGCCGCGGAGCAACGGGGCCGACAAATCCCGGAGCCTCGACGGGGAACCGAAGGAGCGGCGCTATCGTTGGGAAGGAGGCAGGTGAGATGCAATGCCGGCGACGCTTCTCTCTCGGGTCGCTCCTGGGAGCCGGAGCAGCGACGCAGTCGACGGGGAGCCGCGGTCCTGGGATTCGGGGAGGGAGGAGAATGGGATGCTGTTGCAGCGCTCCTCTCTCGGGGCCTCGGCAGTCGGGCTCGGTCCTGGAGAGGAATTGGGAATTGGAGATGGAGAAATTCGGGCCCACGTTTAAGGATTCTAGTGGGACCTACACGTCAGTCGATGGCAACACTCATAGAAACGGCGTGGGAGGGCATGGATGAGAAAAGGAGAGCGACATAGGTATGATTGAGGTCATTCGAAAACTAAGGATAGCAACGAGGTCTATGCCAAAACTAAGGATACAGATGTAAAAAACCCTTCTCTTTATGTTGGCTTTCATGAACGAGAACGAGTAACTAATTTCTAGATAAATAAAGGTAGGTTATAGGTTGCAGCGAAAACCATACTATATTGCTTGAAAATCCAATATATTTTGATAAAATACATTACATTTCCAAATCTCTACTATTATTCCGTGGAGAAAGCAGCAAAATTAAGACAAATAGTATAAAGAAAAGCAGGCACCATGATGGACTAGATGAGTGAGAAGGTTTCCAATTAACTAATCAAGCACAACAACACAAGTCGCTTCGATCGCTTCATCGTCACTCCTGTTCCTTGGGCGCTCCGGCGCCGACCGGCATGAACTGCGCCACCTTGTTGGCCGCCGGGCGCGCGGCGAGGCCCTGCCACCAGGCGCTGACGTGCGGGAGCGCATGGACGAGAGCGGCGTACTCGGTGGCCATGAGGCAGTGCATGATGGTGAAGGGGCTGAGGTCGGCGAGGCTGAGGAAGTCGCCGGCGAGGTACGTGCACGTGGCCAGCCGCGCCTCGTACACCTCCAGCACCTTCTTGAGCTTCTCCACGTTCTCGTCCACCACCGCCTGGTTGCGCTCGCGGCCCAGGAACGGCGCGAACACGCACTCCACCACGATGGCGATCGCCGGCGGGCTCAGCTGGTGGGCCTCCACCTCCAGCCACACGTCCACCATCGCCGTCTGCTCCAGCCTGCCGCCGCCCAGCAGCTCCGGCTTGTGCTTCCGGAGAACATGCCTCGCGATCGCACGTGATTCTAGGAAAATGTTACATTACATATCACGCGCTTAGAAGATGAAGAACCCGTAGAATCAAAAGGGAAAATTTTAAAATCGAGAGAATATATATAATTTGTAAAACAAAAACCGAATTATAATAGACGGGCACGGGCCGACGATGGATGATGATGAACTCAACTTACCGAAGAGCGTGAGGTCGCCATCCTCGAGCACCGGCACCTTCCCGAAAGGCTGCAGCAAAGCAACAGCAGATCAGTCGGGCGGAAGCGAGAGAGAGAACCACCAAAATGAATTCACGGTGGATCTATCGAGCGAGCGAGGTACGCACGTTCCTGGCGAGGTGCTCCGGGCGGCGGTGGTCGCCGTCCTGGCGGCTCATGGGGACGAGCTCGTAGTCGACGCCGGCCTCCTCCAGGGCCAGCAGAGCCCGCGATACGAACGGCGAGATAGCCCACCCGTAAACCTTCACCGCCGGCGTAGCCATATGTCCTGTTCTCTGCACTTAGTTCTGCTCCGCTCCTGCAAGTTCTACCGACTAGCTCTTGTGTACGGCTCGGGGTGCAGGATCAAGATCAGCAGCTGGAATTGGATGGGTGTGTGCAGCTCCTGCCTGCTGCAGCTGCTACTTATAATAAAGCAGCTAGCAATAGAGAGGAGAGAGAAATCAGAGGTGACGTTAGAGCTGGCGCTGGTTCTGGTGGTTGGGGGATTGGAGTCTTGGAGAGGAAGAAGGTGCTAGAAGACCAAGTGTATTTGGTCGACGGGAGGGAGAACGCGTGACGTCGTCGCTTACGCACGCAGCAGGCTAGTGGGGTGCGACTTGCGAGTAGGGCTAGTTATTCGGTCTATTAGGGTAATTTGGTTCGGTCTATTCGGATTTATGAAATTTCGGATTCTGAAATATGAGAACCAAAATTTTTAAAATAATTTTAGGAACCGAACCTGAATAGACTTACAATTTCGGTTCGGTCTATTCGGTGCACCGAATATACTCAAATAGTAGAGAGGCTATTATCTTTTGTTAAAATATATACACTGATTAATTAATTGGAAGTACTATTATTACAACAAGTGACTATAAAAATAGCATACATAGATATATATACTATCGTTAGGATGGTATCATTATTTTCGGTTAATAAGTTCATAAATCATATAATAATATCATCACATATTAAGAGATTTTTTATATTTCGGGTTATTCGTCTATTCAGGTTTTAAAGGTTAGAAACTGAACCCGAACCTATACCCTAAAATATAGCATATTTAGAAACCGAATCCGAACCCAAAAACCCGAATAAACCAACAATTTGGTCTATTCGGGTTTAGATTTGGTTTTCAGTTTTAAAATGCCTACCAATACTTGCGAGTCGTCGGCCGTCGCTTGTAGTGGCAGGCAGGCGAACGGAGTGCACTGAGCAGCAGCCAGCAAGGGGCTCCGTCACCGAAATGAAAAGGATTTCTCGGCTTCACACCGACACTTTCAGGAAGGGTTTGTTGTAGTTTTTTTTCATCTACTCAACCAGAATTTCTGTGCTGGGTGAGTAGATGAATAAAAAATATAGTTTTCATGTAAATAAAAAACATATAAATTGTAGAAGCAAACGAATATTTTATTTGTGTAAACAACCCAAACCTCTCTTTGAGATGGCTAAATAATCTATGTGGGATACAATTTAACACAAACAATTTCTTAGAAATTTAAAACATATTATAATGTCCACATAACTTAGTCCACCAAACCATCCATTAAAATCATATCTACCTAGCCATCCTCGGATCACATCAACCTAATTATTTTCAATGTCTCACTAAATCGCTCGTACATAACCACCTATCAAATCACATCTACCCAGTCGCCTATAAATCATATCTATCCAGCTGTTCACCATCTCTATCCAACTCGCTCGCGCCACGATAAGGCTGTGTACAACATACCGTGTAAAACACTATTTTATAGTGTAGATTACACAAAGTGAAATTTAAAATAGAGAATGTGATAGTAGATATGATATGAGAGCGACCGAGAAGATAGCCTAAGATTATGTAGCCGCCAAAAACAACTCCACTATTATACTATCTTCAGCAAAAACGTGAATATAAACTTGATAAAATACTATTTTACACTTTATACTACATAGTCCTCAAATAAACATCACCATCGTTCAGTCTCTCGAATTTCTCCATATTTCCTTATTATGAAAGCAGCAGGGAAAACTGCTCCCAGGAACGTCCACGTCACCCAAATTATTTTGGCCGTTGGATTCACTCCCTGTGCGACGTGTGTGTAGATTCTTCTATCATCCTCTCTGTGTTTTATTTTCCTTCACAGCATCTCGCTCTCGCGCTGTCTCCTCCTCCCCCAGGACTCCAGCTTCCCCTGCTCGCCCCCGCTCACCTGCGTGCTCCGGCGAACTTCCCCTGCTCGCCCCCGCTCACCTGCGTGCTCCGGCAACAACCGCTTTCAGACTTCGGTTTCCCTCCACCGGCGCTCCAAAGGTAACCACGCTTCCTCCCCGGCCCCCTCCGTCCACCCCACCCCCTCCACCATAATCCGATTCCCATTGCTAGGGTTCGTCGTGTTGGGAGACGCCACGGCACCACGGCAGTGGCAGCGGCTCTTCCCCCCTCCCCCCATCGGATTTCTCAAGCTGCGATTTATTTAGGGTTTAGGGTTCGTTCGATTCCTAAATAATCCGATTAGCCATCGCACAGGAAGTCTGAAAGCGGTTGAGAAATCCGATGGGGCTGCGATTTCTCAAGCAGCAGCGGCAGCGGCACCACGTCGTTCGATTCGTATGCTTCACAAGACACCATAATCCGATTCCCATTGCTAGGCTTCCCATTTTTCCCCCAAACTTAAGCTTTGCTGTGCTGATGGTAATCTCGCCCCCGAATTGGTTGCGTCGTTCCGGCCAGTAACCCTCCACATCGACGACCAAGCAAACAGCGACGCACAGTGCAGCCTTTCGTCGCACAGGTCTTAGCTACTACACATCTCAATGCCCACTCAACCAACACAACCGGAATGATTTCTGACCTGCCCCCAGTTTTAAATATCAGTTCTTCACTACAGTGATTTCCAATTGCCAAACTTACAATGCAAACTCATGTAAAAGCGAGCACAAAAATGTAGATAAAGCTAATCCCAAGGTGCAGCCTTTCGCCGCACAGGTCTTAGCTACTACACATCTCAATGCCCACTCATTCAGATCTGAAATCACTGAAAACAACTGATGGAACCAACACAACCGGAATGATTTCTGACCTGCCCCCAGTTTTAAATATCAGTTCTTCACTACAGTGATTTCCAATTGCCAAACTTACAATGCAAACACATGTAAAAGCGAGCACAAAAATGTAGATAAAGCTAATCCCAAAGCAAAACAAGTATCATGACTGTTGGACTACCAATTACTTGAGTTAAATGATCTGCAGAACACAGAAATTACAGCAGCACAAGAATTAAAGCTTCAGTTAATGCATATAGCATGATAAAGCAGAAACAAGTTCGATTAAATCAAAGTTGTAGTTCTACCCATATCAGCTTGAATCTCCTACGTCCCAAACATATCCAGTGCCTTCTACCACTGCAGAAGTGCAGATTAAAATAGAAGTATCCAGATTTTCATCATGGTTCATATACTAGCATTTTGTAAATTGGATAAGTTTATCTACTTCAATGTAGAACCACTGAACAAACACAATGAGAGTTAAAGTTCGTTGTAGGTATGAATATATCTGGTTCCTTCTGTGCCCATGCAAATATCCCACCTACAGACCTGCAATCAGCAGGACCACCCTCTGGTAACTATCTATTTGGTAGTGACAACTTAAAACACTCAAACAACATGAACGTTCATCAAATAATGTGGGATAGGATAAAGTCCGATCATTAGGTAGCCTACGAGTGAACTAACATTTGACAAGATAGAATTGTTCTTTGAACAAAAAGGGAACCCTAAATAGTTCAGAACTTATTATTGCTCATGCAGAAGCAGAACCAAACTCGGGCTCCGATCCATCCATATACAATCCAGATGTTGTAATCTGGTTGCTGGAGAAAAACATCAACCGAAATATAAGAAATAAGAAATTTAAGAGAATACCAATAGAAGATTGAGAGATACATGTATCCCGACGATATTATCTTTTCCGTTTGCTGCATCAGCCATGATATTCTCCTTGATCTGTTTGCGCCATTTATTCCTTTCCTGAACAATATCTTGAACATTCCCTCCAGTGAACAGCGAGACATATTTCTCGTTCTTAGGAAAGAACTACAAATGAGTTGAGATATAGAAGCTTTAGCTCAGGATTCAAGCAGGTACAGATAAAAAATGGTCCATTAGAACCTCCAATATAATGCAAAGAGAATGATACATCACAGAAAACAAAGTTGTGATCATACTTATATGTCATATCATCATGGGCAGGGCAGTAATGTAGGAAGCTTACTCTAACATATTCAAAATCTTCACCATTTGAACGTTGTTGCTTCTCAAGTCGCCTTATCATCCTCTAAATCTTCCATCTCTCCCCTGCTTCATTATCACTTTTACTTTCCAGATGACATATACATCGAAAAAAAGGGGGTGCCATTTGTTGGCTTACTGCTCCTGCGTATAACATTCTAATTTCGCTATATAATATATGTATATAACTTAACTGCGGCATCTACTGATTTTTTTTTCTTCATAGCAGACCAGGATAAACTGGAGTTCGAAATCAAGTTCAGTCTCACTAATCTTATCAGGTCATCTCAAGTCCAGTGACTCATCAACCAGGTACTTTATACACACTTTGATACTTCACCATCAATATTATCCAATATTCCAGTTCATGCACATATGTACAATTGCAACTCCATTTTTCGTTTAAATTATGAAACATTGCATGTGTTCCTATACAATTGTGATTCTATTTTTTTTTGGTTAGAATTATTAAACACTGCATGTATTCCTTATTTTACTGGTACAACAGTATATATTCATATAACATTCTAATTTCGCTATATAATATACGTATATACCTTAACTGCGGTATCTACTAATTTGTTTATATATATATATATATATAACAGACCAGGATAAACTGGAGTTCGAAAACATAGCCCGTGTCAACAAGTTCAGTCTCACTAATCTTATCAGGTCATCTCACGTCCAGTGACTCATCAACCAGGTACTTTGTACACACTTTGATACTTCACCATCAATATTATCCAATATTCCAGTTCATGCACATATGTACAATTGCAACTCCATTTTTTCGTTTAAATTATGAAACATTGCATGTGTTCCTATACAATTGTGATTCTATTTTTTTCGTTAGAATTATTAAACACTGCATGTATTCCTTGTTTTGCTGGTACAGCAGTATATATATATTTATATACCGAAAGATCACTATATACTTGATCTACGTATATATACTTACATATTAATAAAAAAACGTAGGTTTAAAACGTGAAACGTTCCAATTTGCTACATTATTAATGTGTGAAAATTAATATCGCTGATCCAAAATGGAACATGCTGTTTCAAACATCACAAGGAAGAGGAGTAAGCGCCTTCATACCCTGTCTACATACATCACCCAAATCTAAACGGAAAAAGGTATCATCCATGGATTGTTATGCTCACACAACAATTTACCATGCCAGAACAAATCAGTACATGTTGTGCCCCATCGTCTGTACCTCCTGTGGAAGCTCGTCGCATACGTAGACAATTGTTGAATGAGAGAAGGTTAATATCCTCAGGTAGCGTGACCATCTACCCTTTTATTTTTAATTTTTTAAAAAGGGAGACCATATAGGTACCTAGTTCTAAAAATATAGATATACTATTTTAGGTGCATTCGCATCCTCTCAGCAAGCCTCAACATTACAATGCGGTCACTTCGACCCGAAATTTGTTGAAGCACTCAAAGGTATGTCCAATTCTGGATGTAACCCATTTTTTAGACAAACTGTACTTACTAGCTACACCTAAACAAAATTTACGGATTTTAATAAAAAAGATGGTGAAAACTACACCTAAAAAAGTTTATAAATTTGAACATAAAGATGGATGGGAACAAAGGGAAAAATATTTTAAAATAATTTTTTTAAAAAATATTTGCTAATACTACTTTGTATAAACGAAATGCAGCTTCTTACCATGCTCGATCTTACTATGGACCGCCATGCTACCAATGCACCCACTGTTCTGCTCTTTTCTGGTATAATGAAAGAATAGGATCGTCAAGTGGAAATCGATCAATTGTTTACAATAATTGTTGCAAAGGCGGCAAAGTCCGTCTTCCTCCTTACAGCCCTAGACCTGAACCATTGTTATCACTAGCCCGGTTTGATGGCGATTCGATATCTAAATCCTTCATGCAAAATATCAGGCAGTATAATTGCTTGTTTGCATTCACATCTATGGGAGCTCATATTGATAGGTCAGTGAATGATGGTCATGGTCCTCCAATCTTTAAGATATGCGGTCAAGTCCACCATCGAATAGGATCATTACTGCCAGTAAACGACCAGCCTCCTAAATTTCTTCAGCTTTATGTGTATGATACAGCACATGAGGTCAACAATCGAATAAACTCTCTATCCGCTGCTGATGGTCCTACCTCTTCTATACGACAAGATATTGTACAAGAATTATTAAAAATGTTGGACGAGCACAATCCCTTTGCTAAGAAATTTAGGCTTGCCAGTGAAAGGCTTAATGAACACACAAATGAAGAATTTATCATCAGAATTATTGGGGCTAGAGAAGGAGATCCTGTGCAGTACAATATGCCAACAACCGATGATTTAGCCATGCTTGTTATTGGTGATTTCTCACTTGATACCTTCAAACGAGACATTATTATAGAGACAAGAAATTCGGAATTGAGGCGTATTTCATCATTGCATCCAGCATATATGGCTCTCCAATATCCACTTTTGTTTCCATATGGAGAGCGTGGATTCCAAGTTGGTGTTGCTTATAGTGATACAAGGGTTAGAGGAACAAATTCAAGGGCTCATATAACCATGCAAGAATACTATTGCTATCAATTTCATTACAAGGTTGGCCAGCCAAATCCATTTCTATCTTATGGTACACTATCAAACCAGGCTAAGGTCGATGCTCGTGCCTGTATTGATGAAAATAGACTTATGTATATTCTAAACAATCAAGATAAATTACGAATGGAAAATCTTCAAGGCATATCAGATGCTGTTAGTAGAGGCTGCATAAACGGTGACGAAATGGGAAAAACAATTGTACTTCCGGCATCACACATTGGTGGACGACGATATATGATACAAAATTACCATGATAGCATAGCCATCTGCAGAGTCCATGGTCCACCCGACTTTTTTGTAACATTTACATGCAATGCAAAGTGGCCTGAAATTATAGATGGTCTTCAACACTCTGGCCAAAAATCTTCAGATGCACCTGATATTCCTGTAAGAGTATTTCATATGAAATTAGAAGAGTTGTTACAGGATATTAAAGGTGGTAACATATTTGGCCCTTGCAAAGCAGGTGCAAATACATTTTACTATGTTTTCTATGATGAAACTATTTATCATTGCTAATCCAGTTCGATTTTTTCCCTTTCTCCTTTTTTTTTCTCTCCCTCTTGCCCATTTCCCTACCTACATTTACAGGAATCTGTTTTTATTTATGGTTCTACCGTATTTGTAGTATACCTTCACATATTTTTTTTATGTTTATTGTATTACGTAAAAATAGCGCATACGTGTAAATTCTGCTACCAATTTAGATAATATTAAATATAAATTACTTTTGCTTGTCAAAACTATGAATGATGTGCATTACTTTTGTTTATGAAAACACAAACACAACAACTTATTTACTGTTGATTGCGTTGTTGCGACATTTTTTTAGTGTGGGGTGGTTTGCTACATGCAACTCTATAATCGTAGGAGCAGTTTTCCTTACTGCTTTAATAGTAAGGAAATGTGTTCAACACAAATATTGATTACAACTATGTATCCCTTTTCAAAATAACCTTGCAACAAATATTGTTTATTCTTAAAAGAGAGAGAGAGAGAGAGAGAGAGAGAGAGAGAATTCCATAATAGTTTAAATGCTTATTGATACTGTATTGTTCATACTTTGTTTTTCCTTGATACTACAATCAACAGCTTGTAATAAAGCATAAAACTTCTAACTTAACTTTTAAAATTAGATTTGTCCAGAAAAAAAACAAGACCATAAAAGGAGAAAACATGCATGTAAGCTATAAAAAGCGTTCATGGTTTCCATATACATAGTATCTTTAATAATAACAAACAGATGGCTTCATAACGCACATTTACAGTGATTAGTTATCCTTTACCAAACAGTTTTACTCCTCCTATTAGTTTTATTTTTACTCTTCTTATTAGTTTTATTGTCAGTACACGTGTTTCTGCACAATGTGTATTTTCATAAACATGTCTTGCTTTACGCACACGTAATCTTCTAGGTATCAACTAACACTATAAGACAAACGACTAAATTTATATACTCTTTCATCACTGCTGAAAAAATACATCCAACAATTAGTCCCTTGTAATACATTTTGCTTGTAGTATTAGATTCTTCTTGACCAAATATTTCTACACTTCTTAATAACCTTATTGTCAAAACATGCAGTTCTGCACACGGTAGAATTTCAGAAACGTGGATTGCCTCATGCACACATTATTTTTTGGGTTTCAACTGACACTACGCAACCAACAGCTGAATTTATAAACTCTTTTATCACTGCTGAAATACCAGATCCTGCCAATGATCCATTAGGATACGCATTGCTTGCTGAGCATATGGTTCATGGACCATGTGGATCCTATAATCATAACTCACCCTGTATGAAAAGAAACCACTGTTCCAAACACTATCCTAAACTGTTTCAAACTGAAACTGTTGTTGACACAAATGGATTTGCAGTTTATAGAAGAGCAAGCAATGCTAGATTTGTCATCAAATCAAACACCAAATTAGACAACAGGTGGATCGTTCCTTACAACATGACATTACTCAAGAAATATCAGGCGCACATCAATGTAGAGTGGTGTAACAAAAGTATATTCATAAAATATCTTTTCAAGTATGTTACCAAAGGTCCTGATTGCAGCAAATTATACCTACAACGAGTTTTAGATGGCCAAGACACTCCTGTCGACGAAGAAACAAACACAAGGAATGAGGTCAAGGAATATCTAGATGCTAGATTTATTTGTCCATATGATTCATGTTGGAGGATTTTCGGCTTTGAAATTCATAGACACTTCCCTCCTGTTACCAGACTGCCGGTACATTTGCCTAATGAGAATTACATCACATATCATGCCAACAGCAACATGTCACATATTTTATCACAGGAATACCTACGTCGAACAATGCTAACTGAGTGGTTTGTCGCTAACCAAGTACATGAGAGTGCGCGATCCCTAACTTACACTGATTTTCCGTCTGAATGGAGATGGGACGAAAAAAAGAGATCATGGGAACAAAGACATAGACACGGTAGCATAGGCCGCATTCATTTTGTACATCCATCGGCGGGTGAAAGATATTATCTTAGAATGCTTCTAATGGTTGTCAAAGGAGCTCAAAACTATGAATCTTTACGAACATACAATAATGTTTTACACCCGACTTTCAAAGAGGCATGTAAAACTCATGGACTACTTGAGGATGATCAGGAGTGGTACAATGCCTTTGATGAGGCCGCATCCTGGGCAACATCCAGTCAGCTTCGCCATCTTTTTGTCACAATGCTCCTTTTCTGTGAAGTAGGCGATGAATTCTCGTTCTTTGAAAAAGTCTGGAAATTACTTGCTGATGATATCCAGTATAACGCAAGACAACTGCTTAACCATCCATCCTACCAGATGAGTGATGAGGCGCTTAAAAATCAATTGATAGAAGAGCTCACAACTTTATTCAGTCGAAGAGGAAGTCGTATACAAGATTTCAATTTACCAAATAGATCTGATTCATATAATCAGGCGAATTCAAATCGTTTTATCGATGATGAACTATCATATGACATTGACACTATGCAGACTGAATCTGAAATCTTAGTTTCAGGATTAAACAGTGAACAATTATATGCTTTCACAGCTATTACAGAAACTGTTTTATCAAATAAACCAGGTTTTTTTTTCGTATCAGGATACGGTGGCACAGGTAAAACATATTTATGGAACTCTATCATAACATTTTTACGCAGTCGCAAACAAATTGTTTTATCTATGGCTTCCTCTGGTGTGGCTTCATTACTTCTACCAGGAGGACGAACAGCACACTCTCGCTTCAAAATTCCATGTGAACTAGATGAAACAACAGTTTGTGATATTAAATGTGGCACGATGCTCTGCCAATTGGTGCAAGCTGCATCTTTAGTAATATGGGATGAAGCATTGATGACACATAGATTTGCCTTTGAAGCATTAGACAGATCATTTCGTGATATCTTGGCTACTTCATCACCAGCAGCAAGAGAATTACCTTTTGGCGGAAAAGTTATTGTTCTGGGAGGAGACCTCAGACAAACATTACCTGTAATTGAAGGCGGGAGCCGTTCAGAAATCGTTAATGCAGCAATAATAAACTCTCCCCTTTGGTCTCATGTACGCATCCTACATCTTACTCGGAATATGAGGCTTTCAGGAACAACCTTGACACATGAAGAACAAGAAAAACTATCCCAATTCAGTAAATGGATGCTTGATGTCGGAGAAGGCAAAATAAATGCTACAACACAAGAAGGCGAGGATGAACCAACATGGATAGAAATACCCCATGAACTACTCTTGTTGCCACAAGGTGACAAAATCACTTGCATAGTTTATAAAATTTATGATGATCTAAATAAAAGTTATATGCAGCTTGAGTATTTGAAAGATCGTGCCATATTGACTCCTACTAATGATATAGTTGATTCCATAAATGAATACATTGTGTCTCTTATCCCTGAAGAGACAAAAGAGTATTTAAGCTGTGACAAAGTCATCAAAGCTCCCAATACTCATGAATCTTATGACCTTTTATATCCTGTTGAATTTTTGAATACATTGAATGGAAATAGCTTTCCACAACATCGAATAGTCCTAAAAAAAGGGTACACCGATTATGCTTCTCAGAAATCTGAACCAATCAGAAGGTCTATGCAACGGTACAAGATTAATAATAACATGTTTGGGTGACAAAGTTATTGAAGGTCAGATAATGACAGGTACTCATAAATCAAAAATTGTGATAATACCTCGTATATCATTGACATTAAAGAATACAAGATGGCCATTTGTTCTACAAAGACGCCAATACCCTATAAAGGTATGCTATGCAATGACAATTAATAAGAGTCAAGGACAAACACTTTCAAAAGTTGGGGTATATCTGAAGAAACCAGTTTTCACACATGGACAATTGTATGTTGCAATATCAAGAGTTACATCACAAAATGGTCTTTTTATCCTTATCGAAGATGATTCAGGCAATTGCAGTACCAAGACTCGAAACATAGTGTACAAAGAGGTCTTCACACGTATTACTATACAAGGCATTGATGGATAGCAAGTCGTATTTTTTAACCTCATGTATCTTCGTGCATTTCCTTATTATATATCCATATAGAGAAAAAATTGTGTACATCTAAACATGTACAGATAAATTAATATATCTTGAATAGGTATGATTTCCACGCTACATATAGGCAATTTCTTCATAAATCCTGCATATTAAAGATTTGTAACCATTGTTCCATGTTAGTAACAAGTTACTAAACAATCCCGTCTCATTATCTGCAGGTACAACAATTAGCAATGCTGTTCACACCTATCACAGAGCTAAATCCTCAGAAGATAAATGTTGTGATAAGAGTCCGTGTCATCAGAAAATGGGAGTTCCGTGGTGCAACAAATGACGGTCCTCTACGCCATATCAATTTGATTTTAGCTGATGAGCAGGTACTGCTCTAATTATTGTGCGTTGTACATCATGAAATAATTACAAAAGCAACAAAAAAAATGTTTCCTTCAAAATTATTAGTATTCAAATTATTTTGAAAAAAAATATTAAAACATCCATATACCTTCTCTCTGTTTTTTATTCTTTTCATTCCATACAGTTGACTCTATTAGGTATTTCAAATGTATACACTTTACAGCATACAACATACTATACCCACTTTATAAATACATATTATATTACACATGGTACCAATCCTGTTTTCCACGCGCTTTTACATACATTTACACTCTTATTAAGATTATGTAATTAAGAACAACTAGGCTGCAAATCTGTTAAATGAATTGGCAGTTACTGTTTGCTATTTCCTTTTTAGGTAATTATATTTTTTAAGGTGATGCCTCTCCCCAAAATATACATTATGGTTATCAAACTTTTAAAAAAAATCTGTCCCAACCATCTGAAATGCACATGGAGAGGTTCTTTGCGTGCCATTTGATGCATCTTTACATGTAACTTACAGTTCATAATGCAATTTTGTAAAAAAAATATGAGCACCTTGTTACACAAATTTATTTACCAAAATGTCCATATATAGTTTTTTCCTCACCTTTTCTTATTTCATAGTTGATGCACTTCTTCAATTCAATTTACCAAACATGTTCTTCATGGCCTTCAAACTCCATTTTTTTAATGGCAGGGAACAGCCATCCACGCTGAGATTCCAGCAGCCTTAGCCATTGAAAAGGGCTCACTGATCCAGATTGATAAAGTATATGAAATTAGGCACTTTCGCGTTATGCCTTCCCGAGGCTATTTCAAACCTGTTCACAACAACCTGATGATACAGTTTACTCTTTACACTCAAGCCAAAGTGGTTAATGATCCACCTCATATCTTTCCAATATATATATACAACCTCACTTCTTTTGAAAAAGTAGAAGAAAACGTCGACAACAGAAACTACTTGATCGGTAAGAAATATTTTACTACAGCATTATTATGCCACTGCTGCTAGGTGACGTATGTTATCCATTTAAAAAAAACTTACTAAACCAACAACACAGATGTCATTGGAATGCTGACACAAATTAGCGCTCCACATGTAGTTGGTTACAACAATTCAAGCATCGTCAGGGATATCTTCATCAAAGATATAAGGTACCGACATATTTTTTAGCTATGTACTGTTGCTATTAACTTGCACCACAAATAGTGTATCAAATCCTACAATACCTTTTCCATTATAAGCCTTACAATATATAGTGTCATTATAATTGACTATGTTATTCTTTTTTTCCCTATTCAGTGATGCCTCTCTAAAAATTACGCTTTGGGGAGATCAAGCATCAGGTTTCTCTATTAACAATGTCTGCAATGAAAGCAATAATAAACCTATTGTCATAATGTTTGTTGGATGCTTAGCTAAGCAATTCAAGGGTATGTTTTAAAATAGTTGAAAGCAATGTCTACATTGTTTATATATACAAAAAATCTAACAAATGTGTTATTTGTTACATAGGCCAATCATATCTAAGCGGCACCACAGCAACTACATGGTACTTCAATCCAAACATTCCTGAGGCACAGGAATACTACATCAAGTAAGACAGAATAATTAGAAAATTCAGAAGTTTAGAACACTCCATACTTTCGTTTTTTCCACTCCATACACGTATTTCAAATAAGTAATTTATGCCTGCAGTTAATTGTTCCAATATAATATTTTATCACCATTGATTGTTTTATAGAAAGGTCATAATACTACAATATTTTTTATAGCCACTTTTACTCACAAATTCACATATACTCCATAATGAACTAATAAAATGAAAAAAGGATAGAGGGGATGAAAGTTTACGAACATTTATCTGATGCATAACATCATATTACCTGAAGGTTACAAAGCAGCGATCTCCAACTGATTAGACCCACAATAGCAGAAGAAAAATGTGAAGTTTCTCAAAAACCAAATATCGAAGACAAAACTATCCAAGAACTACTTGAAATGGATCCAGATATGTTCCCTGTAATTATTGTCAATCCTTTCCTGTTCCACTTTTTTAATTCATAAAAAATTAAATTATTATATTTATAATACTATTCTTGTCTTATATGATGCAGCCACAAGGGTTTAAATGCACCGCCACTATATCACGACTCATACAAGATAACAAATGGTGGTTTCCAGCTTGCACCAAATGCAGAAAATCTTCGCCTCAAACCTCCAGTGGATACCGCTGCACATCATGTGGCTGTACAGACGTAAAGTTTAGGTAAGCGTAAACATACACATTTTATCTCCTATGATTTGTTTACGTAATGCTAACACATTCACTTGGCAGCTATAAACTCAGCTTCGTTGTCACTGATGGAACAAGTGAGGCTGAGTTCTTCTGTTTCGATACCATAGCCAAGCGAATAGTAGGGAAACCATGTGATACTCTTATTACAGCAACTATGACTTCTCAGGGTTTCCCACCAGATCTAGCCGCCATTGTATCTTTGAAATTTACCTTTGTAGTCACCCTTAATATGTCGGCATTCTCAGTGACAAACAGAGTCTTTTCTATCCTATATGTGCTAACAAATCATGGAAGACAAACCTCAGTACCACCTACAGTGCTCAACTACCCTCAAGAACAACTACTTACACAAGATGATATATTTGAATCTACGGCCACGCAGGATTCTCCAGCAACATCATTTGCTAAACTATCCACTTCAGCTAGACAGGAAAACACGGTATAAAACTTCTTGCATAATAATGTATTCAATTTTCTGTAAACCATTTCGAAAATACGTAACATATTAAAACATATTTGATAGGTCCGACGCTTACAGTATTGCGACGCATCCAACAATTCAGAGGTAATTTCCATGCACTTATAATATTAGCTTATGTTGTAAGACTGCTATAAACAATGATTAGTTGCTTAGGACATTTAACTTCTTGATGAAACCATTGCCTTGTCATGGTTCATCCATGTTGTGAATGGTTTGCCTATATACATAGCTTTGCCCTGCCATATACTCAATAATCATATATTTCAAATTATTAATGTTGCTAGTGCTATGGAAAATCAATATTCTAAGATCCAATGATAAGAGATTTTCTTTATCCTCTGCTTATTTACAGTTTGAGAAATGCAAACAACGTGATTACTCTGCAAAAGTATTCACCGAAACTTAAAAATCTGAATGCTACTGCAAATTAGAATTACATGCACATACTGTCTCATGTAAAGATGTTGCCTTGTCATATATCTTATGAAAACCTACAACAATCAGAGGTTACTATACATGTTCTTAATTATCATACATTAGATCATGAGCTAAGTTTATTTATCCTTACACTTCAGTTGTTTGTAATTTAAACATAGATCATCTTTTATACGATCCGATTTTATCCATTGTATTAAATCTCTATTCTGCACCCAATGTTGTGGGAATCACTATCTTTTCTTTATCCTCTGCTTATTTACAATTTGAGAAATGCAAACAATGTGATTGCTCTGAATAAGTATTCATTGAAACTTAAAAATCTGAATACTCCTGCAAATTACAGTTACATGCACATACTGTCTCCTGTATCCTCTTATCTAACGACCAGAGGCTGAACATTAATATACCTATGCTACAAATATTGACATAGTACATTCAATACCTCAAGTTCTGAATGGGATTTTGGACAAAGGTTATACAGATCAGTATGTAGCTTTTCACTCCTTCTATATTGAAATATAGAATACAATGATTAAATGTAGCTTACAAATTATTATTAAAGTTATCCTAAATATGTTATTATCTCATATAACTCACACCTTTTCTTTTAGTCACAGAATGTTGACGAATATACAGATCAGCTGACCAAGAATGAATTATCATCACCACCCAAAAAGTATGTATGGAAACACATTAGTTATACAATAAAAACAAAGCATGCCTTTTAAGCTTACAACTACAACTTTTATTCCATATTAATATAATACACTACATGCAGGATGAAGCACACCCAGGTTAGCCAACGTATGCCAGATTCTACATGTTCAAAGAATGACAACAGTTAGTCCATCATGAAATACATCAAGGTATGGCACCATTTACTTAGCCAATTAATTAAGTGTCTATGTTCTTCAAACTTTTTTTCCAATACTTAGAATTTACATGGTTTTAGCTTTTCGACCCATTTCCTTAGTTTCTGTGCTCGCAAATTCCTGATGAGTCAGCTCACCATTCTAAAAAAAAGTATCAAATCTATGGAAAGTTATTGGAAATCTGCTTTTCACCAAACTGGAGTAACACCACTAGGGCTTTAGTAGTCAATAACCTAGCCTTTCCTTTGTTCCTGCTCTGGGCTTATACCATCTCTCATCAGTGCTTCCTACGCTTCTGACCTATGGGGCTCAGGCTACCATTCAAACCCTTAATGCCTCATGAGCCATGGCATATTCTTCCTCCAGTCTCCAGGACCAATCTCTTGGAAGCTCACTACAGATAGGTGTCAAAATTACAAAGTTCAAAAGAACGAAATCAAACATATTTACATAGTTCAAAGCTGAAAGCTGGTCTCTTTCGTATGGCCGTATGGCTCATGTACCCATTTCATCTTCCAAGTCAGGCTCTCAGATTGTATAAGTATATATACTCAATTTCATACATGGAAAACCTAAAACTTGGAGCACCTGACAATGCATAATGTCTGTCTTCAGATTACAACCTCTGATGATTGACCATAGATTTGCCATGAACAATAATCTGTACTGCCCCTTTCGAACAAAAGCCTCCCTCTTGTCTATTTAGTCTGTAGTTCAACTATGCTTCCGGATCAATG
Organism: Zea mays; assembly: GCF_902167145.1. NCBI lineage: Eukaryota > Viridiplantae > Streptophyta > Magnoliopsida > Poales > Poaceae > Zea > Zea mays. Next base: position 92,033,792 of record NC_050105.1, read on the forward strand.
GTCATAGAATGTTGGATGGTTTGTTTTGGGCCTTAATTTTTTGCTTGCTCACGGATGGATCAAAATAGAATCTTTGATGGTTTGTTTCTGATCCTTTGTTGCTTTGATATGCTGATACATTGTGCTGGTCTGTTCATGAAGTTTTTTTGGCTCCGCTTGTGATTCAAATTGTTGCCTGATGATCAGTTCATGCTCTTCAATCTGTAGCAGTTCACTTTTCCTGTATAAAATGCTGCATTGGATAGTTGGTCATGATCAAGGCTCCAAAATACACTAGCTGTACTGTCACGCAATCCTAGTCTTAATAAACATTCTGCACATCTGCTCAACTAATCAAACAACAGAATTTGGGATTTGTTTGGAACCACCTAGTTTGAAAAAAAAATGGTTTATAGAGACTGATGCAGTTCCAAACATACCAGTTTATCCAAATTGAATTCACAGTTTCTTAAACCAAGAAGCTAGGCTCTCCTACCTAATAAAATAAAAACTGGTTTCTTTAAAACTAGGTTGCTTCCAAACAATACCTTAATTATCTAACACAACAGTTTCTACTAGGTTAGATCTGGTTGGAACCTTTTTTTTTCAAATAAAGTGAATCGTTGCATGTTAAGCTTCAGTCTACACTGGTGTTCCAAGCAAACATTTTAGTCACTTTTTAAAATATGGTGATTATCACTACTTCATGTACAAAGTCTGCCATACTTTTTACCCAGCTAAAAGTATGGTGGACGCTGCAAAAACGACACTTCTTTAGTTCTTGTGTTATTTTATTAAATATGATGATGAGGAGGATATTTGTATCAGGGGCTTTGGTTTTAAGTCTCGCGCTAGGTCATAGAAAACTCAGAACCGGTGCTATAATTAATTATTAGTGGTGTATCTCTTATAGTGCTTATTGAAGGCCTGGAGGGTATCTTGGGTTGCAGATAATTCTGGAAAAAAAATGGCAATAATAAAGTTCTGCGGATCCAAAGATTCTAGAGCTCCAACATGGGAGTGTAAAAAACCTTTTTAAAAAGGGCATGTTGTGTAAGATGGATCGCTACTGGACTGAAGCAAGGGAATGTCTCAATCTTTCCATCCGACGTGCCGGCAACGACGAAGTTGCCACGTCATCCTTCCACCGTGCCGATCCCCTCTGGCCAAGAAAACACGCGAGCCCGGGGGAGCTAGGGGTCGTTTGGGGTTTAGGGTTTCTATCATTTCAAATAATGTTCTTTGTCGGGGAGTAAGGGAAAGAGAAAATAGATATATAATATGTTACTGTTTCTATCATTTTAAATAATGTTCTTTCTTATATAATCCTGATATTGCATTAAAATCTTTAGTGTTGTCTATACTAACATACTACTCTCATTTATATACAGGTATGAGGTTGTATCACTTTTGGTCCTGAGACTTTTATGTACATATTAGTCTGGTGTTTAAACCTTCCTAAAACGGTGTCTATGCAAGAAAAGCTAGGCCACTTTTGATCAACAGACTCATTTGCACCTTGCACACATAAAAAAGGCTCCATCACTTTTGGTCACAAGACTTTTATGTATATATTAACCTGATGTTGAAGCCTTTCTACAACTATGTGTGTATGCAAGGAAAACTGTCACTTCTGGTTAGTAGACTTTTATGTACATATGACTCCCCTGTTGGAACCTTTGTACAACTATACATGCCTATGTAAACTCTTCAGATATATTATTACTGGACACTAAATTATGCTAGCTCAATGTAACTTGCTACTTATTGTAATCTAAATTTGTAGTACTACTGCTACTGCGTTGTTGGTATAAAAAAAAAATTACGCGCGCAGGCGCGCGCGTAACGCACTAGTTATAAAATAATAAAAATTACCAACAATGTCCCTCCTTCCACCGATCCCAGGCCACCCTCCTCCGGAACCCAAACCCAAGCCCAGACCAATCGACCCTGCATCCAAATCTAGGTTTTCGGTTCCCCTCCACAGGATGTCCGACCCCGCCGCTGGAGGCGCCATGGTTCCTGCTGCCGGACGCGGCATCGCATGGGCGAACGGCGGCCCCCGGTTCGGCGACATGGTCTGGGCCAAGGTGAAGTCCCATCCGTGGTGGCCTGGCCATATCTACAGCGTCAGCCTCACCGACGACGAGGAGGTACACCGCGGCCACCGCGACGGGCTCGTCCTCGTCGCCTTCTTCGGTGACTCGAGCTATGGGTGGTTTGACCCCAGCGAGCTCGTCCCCTTCGAGGACCACTTCACCGAGAAGGCGGCCCAGGGCGGCAGCTCCCGCAGCAGCTTTGCCGCCGCCGTGGCCGAGGCCGTCGACGAGGTAGCCCGCCGCAGCGCGCTGGCGCTGCTCTGCCCTTGCGACATTCCTGACGCCTTCCGTCCCCACCCCAGCGACGGCAACTTCTTCCTGGTCGACGTCCCGGCATTCGACACCGACGCTGACTACCAACTCGACCAGATCCGGGCCGCACGGCAGCGATTCGTGCCGCGGAAGGCGCTCAACTACCTGCTGGACGCCGCCGTGACTCAGCGAGACGCGGCGGAAAAAGCCGCGCGCACCGTGCCTGGGATGGAGATGGCCGCGCTGTTCTTGGCGTACCGCCGCGCGGTGTTTTCGCCGATAGACAACACCTACGCCCAAGCTTTCGGGGTGGATCCTGAGCTGGCTCTTGCTGCCGAGCAGAAAGCCGCGGCAGAGAGAGCTCAACGAGGTATCAACAACACTCACATGCTCAATTCTAGCTGTACTGTTGTTCTTGTTACTGTGTACTTGAAATTGATGGGTAAACAATGTTCCTACTGCTTTTATAGATCAAGCAACAATTATTTTGATGTGAATAACGGAGTGGATCTGATTCAAATAGTTTCTATTTCACTTCTGTTTAACTGTTGGTTGCATTTTTTTTATCAACGAGAGTGATTATTGAATTTGGGATGATATTCATGCAGAAACTTGTTGAATAAATTGTTTGTTTCACGGGATTCAGTCCATCTAACCTAGTAAAATATGAGACATGCATATTCACAGATCAATCTGCATTTGTTCTAGAAATTGAACGGCTGTGTGATATAGTATCATATACGTGTCTATACGATACTATCCTGATATGTATGCTGAGTTAGGTCTTTTCTCATTCTAGCTTTTCTCTAGGAAAAAAAACACCATCCATGATCTTGTTGGCATGAAATGTTTAAAGTTGTGACTAGTTTGTATCATGAAGGTTTAAAGCCATGACTAGTTAGCATGAGCCTGTTATTGGAGTCTTGAGATGTTTTATTTCTATATGTCCATACACTTACATGACTAGGAAGTTTTCTCTGCAGTATATTTGGTTCTTTTGCACTATGGTGACAATTATTATACATTTGGAACTTGTGTTTCCTTCCTATTTTAGTTTTTGTTGTTGCACATCAGTTTCCTGTCCATATTAAGTTATGGGTTCACATATAAAAGCTGCATTTTTTTTATCAAATTGTTAAGTTTGCTTGTCAAGGAGGATACACCTAGATTAGACAAGTTGATCCTTACGCATGTAGCCAGTACAGAGCAATGAAATCCATGTTTTGTAAACAGAAGTGCGATAAACTGTGTGAAACTGATTCTGAATGAACGCCCATGCATATCCAACCTAGTAAAATATTAGACATGCATACCCACAGATCGATCTGCACTTGGTCTAGAAACTGAAGGCCTTTGTGATATAGTATCATATATGTGTCATTTTTTCTTTATGATGCCATCCTAATATGTATGATGAGTTAGTTCTTTTCTCATTCTAGTTGTCTTAGGCAAAAAAAAAAAAAAAATTCCATGATCTTGTTGGCATGAAGTGTTTGAAGTTATGACTAAAGCTAATGACTAGTTGGAGTCTTGAGATGTTTATTTTCTATATGCCCATACACTTACATGACTAGGAAGGTTTTTTTCTCTAGTATATTTAGTTCTTCTGCATTAGGACAACAATTATCATATGTTCGGAATTCGTGGTTCCTTTGTATTTTAGTTTATGTTGTTGCACATCAGTTTTCTGTTCATATTAAATTATGGGTTCACATATATAAGCTGCATGTTTGGTCGAATTGTTAATTTTGCTTGTCAAGGAGGATGCACACCTAGATTAGACAAGTTGGTTCTTATGCATGTAGTCAGTACAGAGCAATGAAATCCATGTTTTGTAAACAAAACTGCAATAAACTGCCTGAAACTGATTCTGAATGAACGCCCATGCGACTGATTATATATGTTGGTGACTCGTTGAGATGTGATGATTGATGACATTGGGGTATTTCTTCCCTGGACACAATATCTTCTGTTCTGGATGCATCCTTTGCCTGTTCATCATGAGCAGGACCGCAGGAGGCATTGAGGTAAGCTGGTTGAGTCCACATGTACATGGTGAAGGAAGACACTGCGCCCACATTACTCTGTTGTGGTGCTTAGTAGCTTTTATTTTTTTGGTTTATAGGCATGTATATACAGTATGTTAGAATAGATATATTAATCTGAGCATTCAGAGTAACTGATTGAATTAGACTGTTGCTTAAGTAAAATCCTAACATTTTGTAAACGAGGTATCATCACTTCAGAGCATTAGGGGAAAGTCCCCGATGGAGAGAGTATTGCGTGCTAGTTGCCATCAAATGCGAAAGCTCCACCCTCGGCACCATGAGTAACTTGGTGTGCCCAGTCCCACAAGCCATCATCTCATCCCCCAACACTCTGCAGTCTGCACGGGTTTCTGTAGATGGCCAAGTCATTGTAGTGTTCTTGGAGCGAGAGTGCGTGCCCTGATGCTGCGATGAGAAGCTCGCTGAGCCATATCTTGCAGTGTCAACGTTGTGTTCCTCTTGAGGACGCTGGGGAAAGAATGTAGGTTTAGCCTAATTACTTAACTGCTCTTGGGACCTGTTTTGCCCAGGACTTGGAGCAGACAGCAGTCTCCTTTTTCTGCAAGCCTATATAGATTAAACACAAGCAAGCACTATATTATTTGGAGCTTAGCACCGTGGTGGTAGCTGAAACAGGAAGCAGTCCAGAATATGATGTAGGAGTGACCCCTTTGGTAGTTGGTATAGATGTTTAAATGGCCAGGTCCAGCCCGGGCCCAGTAAGGCACGACCTAGTCTGGCCCAAGCCTAGTAAGGAATGGCCTGGTTCGGCCCAAGCCTAGCAAGATCTTAGAAAATGGGAACATAGAACTTGGTCATGTTCCTCGTTCCTATAACGTTTCGTTCTAGGAACGTGGGGACAATCTCGTTCCCTATGTTAAAATCTAGTTTTAGTATCGTACCACGTTCTCATTCTTCGGTCCTATTGATCCGGGAACCTGGTTACTAAGGGTAAGGCATGGTTCAATTAAGCATGACATGATTAGGTACAATTAGCTAAATGTGTCACGTAGTGCTGCGTGTCGGGCTCAAAATAATGTATGGGCACATGATGATCCTAATTATGTCGTGTCGTGCTGATCTAGCAAGCACAACACGGAAATAGGGTCGTGCCAGCCTAAGCCCGACGACATAAAAAGTAGCTAAAGACAAAGCACATTTATAAATCACAACATATATCACATTCACATAAAAAGTAGCTCAGAGCCTCAAACATTCACAATTCACAACAAAGATCATATTCATGAGTCACAAAATGTATCACAAATTACTTAAATAAAGGATAGAGCTATTCGTTTAATGTCTACCTCATTTAAAACCTTTTTAGGTAAAAAGCACCTTGTGAAAAGACCCTATAAAGGAAAAAGAGCGCAACCTAGCTCTAAGATAGATAGTTCAATGTCTTAGTTTAGGTACATCATATGAAATTAGGAATAAGAAATGCAAGACTGCGTAGCCTAGGCCTGAGGGGCCATCAAGATTAAGTCCTTCAAATGCATCTTCAAGGTCTTTCATATGTACAGTAGCATCTCAACCATTTCTGGTGCCAGGTGGTCAGTCAAGAGTCAGAGCACTGGCTCCATAGGGTGGAGTTAGAGATGGCGCATGTTGGTTCCTCACGGTCGATAAAGAAATTAAGAAATAAATTGAGACTTAAAAGATAATAACAAAGCAAAATCGAGACTTTGCTTGTCATAGTAGAGCCAGAGCATAGGTTATGTTGGCATGAGAGTAGAGATGGAGGACCACGAGTCTACAGTGGATGCGTCACAGATGGAGTGAATACTAGAGAGGGAGACAACTTCTAGATTTATGGTGGAGAGCTAGAGCCTGAAGGGGATTGCCTCAATGATTGTTGGAGGAGGGTGGCGGTTGAATGCGATGGTGGCTATTGGAGTCGGATCATGGAACTTGCATGACTTGCGAGAGCCGAGTGAGAGGAGCACGAGGGTAGGGTTGGATAGGGGATCAGTCGGGGCACGACACATGCCGATCAACCGAGGCATGGCACATGCCTCCCTTGTTATATACTCTAACTAGTACAAAGCCTGTGCGTTGTGATGACACACCAATCATATTTGATGGTATAATGGTGCAACGACTGTACGACACACAAGGGCCCAATGTTGAGATGACGCACACTAGTTCCTCACGACCGACAAAGAAATTGAGAAATATATCGATACTTAAAAGATAATAAATGGATCAAAATTGAGACTTAAAAGACAATCAACAAAACAAAATCAAGAGGTTAGGATTACCTGTGTCGAGTAGGGTATGGCAGTTGGTCAGTAGTAGAGCCGGAGCACCAGTTCTGTTTGCGTGGAGGTAGAGATGGAGGACTAGGAGTTTATGATGGATGCGTTGGATTTAGATTTCAAATGGAGTGGATAATAGAGAGGGAAATTCCTTCTAGAATCATGGTGGAGAGCTAGAGCTTGGAGGAGGTTGCCTCATCGATGGTTGTTGGAGGAGGGCGGCGGTTGAAGGCGACAATGGCTACTAGAGGCGGATCGTGGAAGCGACATGATTTGTGAGAGTCGAGCGAGAGGAGCACGTTGATAGGGTTGGAGAGGGGATCAATCGGGACACGGTGCATGCCTCCCTTGTTATATACTCCAACTAGTACAATGCTTGTGTGTTGCGACGGCCGACGGAGCACCAATCATTTTTGATGGTATAATGGTACAACGACTGTACGACACGTGAGGGCCTAATGTAGAGATTGTGCACGCTGGTTCCACACGATCGACAAAGGAATTATGAAATAAATTAATGCTTAAAAGATAATAGACGGAGAAAAACCGAGACTCAAAAGATAACCAACAGAAAAAAATAAGACTTAACAGATCGACATTTTAAGGTTAGGGTTACCTGTGTCGGGCACAATTTGGCAGATGGTCACTAGTAGAGCTAGAGCACTAGTTTCGTTGGTGTGGAGGTAGAGATGGAGGGCCATGAGTCTACGGTGGACGAGTCACATCTAGATCTAGATGGAGTGGATACTAGAGAGGGAGACGACTTTCGGATTCATGGTGGAGAGCTGTAGCCTATAGGAGGTTGCCTCGTCGATGGTCGTTGGAGGAGGGCGATGGTCAAAGGCGACAATTGCTACTGGAGGCGGATAGTGGAAGTGCCATGGCTTGCAAGAGCCGAGCTAGGGATGGCAGTGGGTAAGGTACCCAGTGGGCACACGAAGCCATACCCATACCCACTAAGAAAAAATTGACCCATACCCATACCCACTACCCATCATGGGTACAAAATTACGCCATACCCATACCCACCATGGGTAGCGGGTACCCATCGGGTACCCATACCCACTAACATTATGATAGACATGATCATTTGAATCGCAAAAATAAGTACCAGCATAACAAATGTATCGAACCCAACATAATTTTATCACAGGTTCAACAATATTCAACATTAAATGGCAACATCATGCCTTCAAATCACACAAAACATAGCATTGATTCTACAAAACTATGGACAAAATTATGCCTTCAAATCTAATTGTTCAATACACAATACTTAATATTTGAATCCAGACCCACGTGTCATATATTAGCGGGTTCCCCATCGGGTAGCGGGTATGGGGCAATAGAGAACATACCCACGCCCACCGTACCCGATGGGCATAACAAATGACCCAATAAAATACCCATGGGTATCAAAATCCGCCATACTCGTGCCCTAATAGGGTTTTTACCCATCGGGTTTCGGGTTTCGGGTACCCATTGCCATCCCTAAGCCGAGCGAGAGGAGCATGGGGATTGGGTTGGAGAGGCGATCAACCAGGGCATCGTGGATGTCGATTAGCCAGGGCATGACACATGCCTTCCTTGTTATATACTCCAACTAGTACAATGCAAATGTGTTGCGACGACACACCAATCATATTTGATGGTATATTATTGCAACGATTGTACAACACGCGAGATGGCACATGCTAGTTCCTCATGACTAACAAAGAAATTAAGAAATAAATCGATACTTAAAAGATAATAAATGGAGCAAAATCGAGATTTAAAAGACAATCAAACCTTGACAGACTGACATTTGAAGGTTAGGGTTACCTGTGTCCGGCACGATTTGGTAGCTGGTCAGTAGTAGAGCTAGAGTACTGGTTCCGTTGGCGTGGAGGTAGAGATGGAGGACCACGACTCTGGTGGATGTGTCGGATCTAGGTTCCAGACGACTCCTGGATTTATGGTGGAGAGCTGGAGCCTATAGGAGGTCGCCTTGTCGATGGTCGTTGGAGGAGGGCGAAAGTTGAAGGCAACGACAATGGCTATTGGAGGTGGATCGTGGAAGCGAGACAATTTTGTGGGAGCCGAGAGAGAGGAGCACAGGGTTGGGTTGGAGAGGGGATCACCCGGGGCACAAATTATGTATACTCCAACTAGCAGAACGCCCGTGTGTTGCGATGACACACAAATCGATATAGTGGTGCAACGGTTGTACGGCGTATGAGGGCTCAATCAGTGTGACGGACCTCTCTATAAAAAATAATTTTCAAACTAAAGTGGACCCTCCTACAAATAATAAGTTTAAAATTAAACTGCGGATATCGCGTTATATCTTAGCCAAAATGCTGAGAAAGATATAAGTCGAAAAAGAGATCTGTCCTTTTTTATAGCTATCCTGGTCACTTGTTCTACTAAGCTAGCGAGGCGGTTCATAAAGAAATACTAGTCGGTTACCCGTACGTTGCGGCGGCTCACAACAATACCCACGTAAACTATCCACTAAAAATATCTCAAGATTTTTTGTTGACTGTCTTTGCTCTCTGTATAATATTTTTTGATTTGACTAACTGATGTTATTGTTTACTGCATCCAATATGTCTTGGTACAACACACTCAATGAAAGGAGCGATTAGAAGAGAGTTCACAACGATTTTTTGAACGAATAAAGATTATAAAATGACATAATTTTACCATACAGAGACCAAATAAGAGTAAATTTGTGAGCTCAAGTTTCTAAAATAAGTCACATGAACTCAAACTTATAAAAAAAGATAGATCAAAATATGTTGTGGTTGCTAAAGTCAGACATCAATAAAAACCGGATGCGCTCTACATAAATTATGGTACTTCGTAGCAATTACTAACGTTTAAAGCCAACAAATAAACTTTTCTTTTACTGTTAGCGTGACAAATCATTGTTGCTCCATCAAATTCAGCAACCTCAAACATCATGGAGTCTATTGCGCCAAGGTGGTCTCAGAAACGACCTACTGCATGCAAGAGCCCAGAACATAAGGGACGAACACCCTGTGGTAGTGCCCGCATGGATCTCTAAATCCTAACACATATTTTTGCAGGATCCATGTGCTATATCAGAAGAACACAAACCATGTGCAGACAATAAATAAAGTATTAACACACCCAAATTATGTTTAGTCCTCAGCACAACAAAAAACTAACACCCAAAACAACAGAGGAACAACACAATAATTCTTGCAATGACAGAAGGATGGGTGACAGGTACATAGAAGCGGTAGAAGCATATCGAGTCGACATCCTGGTAAGGGAAAAACCATGTAGACAGGCAATGCCGAGCCATCGAACAGGTACCATAGGTAGCAAATCAAGGACCCCAATCCCTTGCCTCCCCACTTCCAAGGTTTCGTACATCAGAAAGGGAAGGGAAGAGGCGGGCATACTTGTTCGTTGCCGGAGAAGGACACGACGAAGACCTGTGCATTTGGAGGCGGCATAAGTAGTATACCACTAGATACATATAGGGAGAGAGCACACAAGCTGAGAAAGATGCCCAGCCGGAGCAGCTCCAAACCGAGAGGCACCCGCACCATGCGTCAGCTCGAGAAGGGCGAGAGAATGCGAGTGTCTTCCCAGCCCTGGACCCACCGAAGCGACACAAGACCACCACCAACTCCGTAGCATATGCCGACTGCTGCCACACGCCTTAGTTGTCCAATATCTCAGACCTGGACTCCTCATCACTAAGATAACCTAAGCGTGGCAGGCGCCACCATGTCCTCCTCGACGGCACACACGGAGAAAGGCCAGGAGCATGACCGACTCGCCCCGTACCCGCGTCGACGAGCGTCGGTCGGCTCGCGGCTGCGCCTGTGGGCGAGGGAAGCATGTTGGGGAGGAAGAACAGGGCGAAGGCCGGGAAGACGAACAAGACGTCCGACGACGACGAAAACGATGGTGCACAAATGATGTGAAACGTCCTCGTGGACATGCAATAGCCACTGCGCGAGTTGGTGTCGGGGCTGGTGTCAGACGAATACGGGGAGGAGGTGCTTGCTCCTACGCCCTCTGTCGAGAATGGGGTGGCGCGAAGGTGGAGACATGAGAGGAGAGAGAAAAGAAGTAGAAGGCCAACGAGGTGGTGGCAACTGAGGCGAGGACCATCATTATCGTGCGGAGGTATAGATGGACAAATGAGTCGTGTCTGGCGCGCCGGCCCGAGGCACGACCCATTTAATAGTGTCTGGGCCAACCCGACACGAGCGTCGTGCGGTGCTTGGGCCGTAGCCTCGGCTCGTAGTGCTGGCCCGGCTCGGCACAATTATTATTTTTATTTAAAAAAAGCATATATACATATGTACAATTTATATTGAATATAAAAAAACATCTGATCATGATGTTCTACTGGTTAGATGATTTTTATCTAGTGTCTCTTGCCCTTCTTCCATCAGGTCGTGGGTTCGAACCCTACCTTCTGTATCGCTTTTTTATCGCGTGTCGTGCCTAGGCCAGAACTGCGGCCCGCACACGTCGGGCCCGTGCCGAGCATCGTTTGGCCGTCTATATGTGGAGGTATGTTTTGGGGGTTGGTTGCGCGGAGAGGACGAGGGTGGAGCGGGTTAATTTGAAATAGATGTGGTTTTTTTTATAAAAATAGAACGCGGGACGACTGTTGAAACTGGTGCTTTAAATATAGTAGAGATAAGAATTTTTTTTTGGAAAAGTTTTTTTTATGTGAGTAGAGAAAGATTGGGTAACTGGCCTCCCACTAAGCCTGTTTTAACGGGTCAGGCTGCGCTAGCGCCAGGCCCAAATAATGTGTTTGCTAGCGGGCCGTGTGCTTCCTGGGCATCTGTAGTTTTTTTTTGGGCATCTGTAGTTGGTGGTCAGCGTAGCCGTAGCTCTTATGTTCCTGGCCGGCCTCCAAAATATTATTAGGAGTTGCTGCAATTTCAATCCTATTTTTTTTGTATATAAATAGAACAAAGAAGAATGTAGCCACTAGCTTCTCCTTCACACAAGAATGAAAGACGAAGCTAGTGGCAGGGCGGTTTCCTTTGCCAGAGGTGAAACATCGGGCCGCTGCCACGTCTACAGAATGTAGCCGCTAGCTTCTCCTTCACACAAGAATGGAAATTAACGAGCAAGTACGGCTAGATTAAACTTGGCTTTTGAGGCTTTTTTTAGCCTTCTCCGACAGTCTCAAAGCCGACATAAGTATTTCTGTCATCGTCTAGCGTTGACTCTGCCTGCTATGTTTTCCTGCTGCTGATCTCACCGAAATTGTGGGATTAGCTGACTGACTGACATGGCCCACTCGGATGATGATGCCTTGCAGCGCGGCCGCTCAAAGGGGGACTCAGGAAGACGCCGGAGCATGCCACGCCGCCGGCCGGACGCCGGAGAGGCGCCAGGCTCATGGAGAAGATCGTCCCGGGCGCGTCCGCCATGAAGGCCAAGTCCAGCAAGAAGGACCAGTACCTGCTCAAGCGCCGGGACGCCCCCGCCCACCGCCAGCGGCAGCTCCCGGACGACGGCCCACCTGGCTTCCCGTCCAGCGGCGACCCGCCCACGCCGCCGCTGCCCGGGAGCTCCGTCGCTGACGAGGACTTCATGCTGCAGAGGCGCGCCCCGCTCGTCGAGGTCCCTCCCGCCGCCCTGGCCCAGCCGACCGAGATGCCCGCCGCGCCCAAGCCCCGCAAACGCCAGCCGGAGGAAGGTGCGGATGCTAGCCCCGACGCGGCCGGCGGTGACCCCAAGAGGAATAAGAAAAAGAAGAAGCTTTCCGACGTGGACGGCGCCGGCGCCGGCAAGGCCTCCGTGGTTCAGGACCCTATCTGGCTTGACCTGACGCAGGTACTATCGGACCTCCGCAACCTCCCGCTGGTCCCCTTCCATGGCGCCGACCGTCGCATCTCTGACACCACTCGCTCCTTCGTCCTCGCGTTCCGGTCAAAATACTACAAGAAGAGCTACGAGAACGACCCGCCCGAGGAGTCAAAGAAGGGCCTGGGCAAGCCCAGTGCCGCCGCCGCTGACGGCCACTGGCCCAAGAAGAAGAAGCCTGCCCCGAGGCCTGGCGCAGGCAAAGGCAACGACCCCACCATAGCCGGCGTGAAGCGCGGGCCATCGGACCGCCAGGGCGATCTGGCCGTCAGGAAGAAAGCCAAGCTCGATAAGATCAAGACACTGCCCAGTGAGAAGAAGGCCGCCGGTCTCGAACAGAAAGACACCGCGGTGGCGGCAGTCGCCAAGGACAAGGCCGAGGTGGCTGCGGCGAAGAGGAAGGAGCCGGCGCCGGCGCCGGCGCCGGCGCCCAGTGTCAGGACCCTGTCGCCGACGGCGCTGCAGATGAAGTTCCCGCTGAAGAGCACGCTGCCGTCGGTGGCGTTGCTCAAGGCGCGGTTCGCGCGGTTCGGCCCGCTGGACGTGGACGGCATCCGCGTGTACTGGAAGTCACACATGTGCCGGGTCGTCTACAGGTTCAAGTCCGACGCGGAGGCGGCGTTCAGGTACGCCCAGGCGAACGCCATGTTCGGGCAGGTGGACACGCAGTACCACCTCCGCGAGGTCGAGGCGCCGGAAGCGCCCCCGCAGCAGCGCTCCGAACTGCGGCTCATGGAGACCGCACCGTTCAGACCGGGAAGCTCCGGCAACGGCGCTCCGCTGCCCATGTCCAGGGCCGGGGCCGTGCCGGCGGCGGCGGCGCGTCCGCCCGTGGGGCAGCTGCCTAAGTCGATCCTGAAGAAGAGCACCGATGAAGGAAACTCTGGGACCGCCAGGGAGGTATCTCGTGTGACGTTCATGCTGGACGGCGGCGCACCAATGGTGGTCAAGGCCGCCAAATCCGTGGGTTTCGCTTCTTCCCAGCCACCCCCGCGCCCGCTGTTGCAGCAGCCCATGCGGCCGAACCAGCCTCGCCCCAGCGGCTTCCCCGGTGGACAGCAGCAGGTGGGGTACCCACCTCGGTCCGGCGACAGCCCGCCGCAGCAGTTCCCGCCTCGTCCGAGCGGCGGCGCCGAGATTCCAGCGTGGAAGATGGGGGAGAGGGAGTTCAAGGAGGAGGTGTGGAGGCTGATGACGGGGATCGCCAAGCTGGTGGAGCCGCTGACCGACAAGAACGGCTTCTTCCCCTACCACCTGTTCCGAGCACAGTGAGCATGTCCATGCATGCACAGGCACAGCAGAGGTGGGTGGGGTCGATGGTCATGGAGCTGCCGCGTTGTATCCGTCGGGCACCAGGGCCAGTAGCAAGCAACGAGTTCGCCGGAGAGAGACAGACAGGGAGAGTGTCTATGCTATGGACTCCGTCTTCTAGACTCTGGACGGGCTGCTTCTTTTGTTTTAAATCCTCTCCATTTTTTGTAACTACAGGTTTTATTATCGTCGCGATCGCAATTTCCGGCCAAGCGCTCCTGCTGCAACCGCACAACGCAGCCTCCTTTGCCACACCTTTTCTCCGTAGTTTAGATTTCAGCACTTTTTCCTGTTTTCGTTCCTAACTGAAAAACGAATTTCGGTCCAAATTTAGATAGATTTTGATTCAAAATATAAAAATATAAAAGTCATTTTTTGGTCAACAAAACGGAATTCGGATGACTCCAAACGAAATTGTGAACCCTGGTTAGGACACATAACTACTCCTCATCTTTAAAAAAGAAGCTCCATTTGCTGAGTGTCTTCTAGCGCACTCCGTAAAGAGATTGCCAAATGGGACCCACTGGAGCTTTCTTTATCGAGCACCAGTCCAATAAGCACTCGACAAAGACTCCCTCTTTGCCGAGTGTCTCCTAGCATTCTCAGCACAAGGATTGGTAAAGGGGCCTGCTGGAGCCTTCTTTGTCGAGTGTCAGGGCAGCAGGCACTCGACAAAAGAGGGAGCATTTGCCGAGTGTCAGTGAGTACATTTGGCAAAGTCTCTGTCTCCGACTCTCCGTAACTAATCGCCATCACAACGACTTTTCTTTGCTGAGCACCAGATGAGACTTTGTCGAGTGCCCGACAAAAAGTACTCGGCAAAGAAGCCGTTGTCGATGGACAGTTCACCGAGACCTTTTCGCCGAGAGTCACACTCTGCAAAAGAGTTTGCCGAGTGTTTTCTGGGCTTTACCGAGTGCCGAGCACTCGGCAAAGCTGGCTCTTGTCGCCGCAATCGCGAGGAAGGCGGACGAGAGTGGAGATGGTTTTGAAGTGGTGAGAATGAGATGGCATAGGTGAGGTAGCAAAAATGGTAACAAAAAATAGTAACAACTTATCACGTGATGAGAAAGTCATCTAAAGGAGAGTGAATAGGTGAAGCCTAGAATTTATCATTTAATAAAAAAACTCAAATCCTGATTAGGACGAGAAGTTAATCAATTGTACTGAGAGGGTGTGTGTTCTTCTTGCTAGTGTTGCTCTTAATGATCGCGGAATAACTTCGGGAGCAACTCAAATGATTTTCAATTAAACATAAGCAAGAGAATTTAGAAGAGGGACTTTGGTGTTGATTAGGCGTTGTTTGGCACGATTCCAGCTCCTCCGAAAATGAGTCCAACTCTGACTTCTCTTCAAAACCAACTCTTCTATAGGAATTAGTGTTTTTTAACAAATCGTTTGGCAAAACGGCTCCTCTTAACGCTAGAGAAAGGCAAGATGGAGAGTGAGGTGAGCCGCTAGGAGGCATTTTTAGCTCCGACTTCTGTCTATAAAAACGGCTCCAACTCCTTAGTGTTTTTTGTTGCGAGCTATTTTTTTAGAAACCGTTTGGGATGGCTCCTCCAAGAGTTGGAGCTAGTTTGGGAGCCCTCCCAAATCTATACTACTCTATTAAGAACCTAATGTGGGCGCCTGATGCTACCACGACTTTACCCTCCGCGCTGATATTCTGGGCCCACCCACACGCCCCGCCTCGATGCTGTGCCCTATGGGCCCCACACTCAGCGCCTGCGCAACACTCTCTCAGCTACTGCCCTGTAGATCTCCAGCACCTGTGATATCCTGGCCCTGGTGGATGGTGATATCCTAGCCCAAGGCTTCATAGAATTAATAGAGTACTCATACCAACAAGGTGCATCTTTTTTTTCGGAAGCCTACCTCAAAAGAACCTCCAAGTTAAGCGTGCTTAGCTTAGAGCAATTTGGTATGGATGACCGACCAAAAAGTTTTCTTGGGTGCGCATGAGTGAGGACAAAGTGCGCACAAAAGACCCGTGTTGGTTTGTGGGGACAATATATGATTCTAGAGAGCTGCCAGGAGTGAGTACTGTGACAGCCCTCCCAAGTTATCAGGCCCACATGCACCAATCTTTGCCATTAACGGCCTCAGATGGCTGTGCACGTGCACCGGGTAACTTAACAAGGCGATAGTTAATCAACTCGAACTCATCATCCCAAGGATCTCCCACATAACATGTACATTACAGACACTTCAGAGATAGAGCGGAAGACTTTACAAAACATACTTTTACAATTCCAGATCTCAAGTTTTACATCATAGAAAGAGTTGTAATTATTACAGGTCCTGATAGTACTCAAGTGCATGACTTAATACACAATTGGGAAAGGTGAAGCCTTTGCATAAGAAATATAGTAAGCATTAAAATCTTCAAGGCCTCCCCATGAAGCAACTATTAGGAGCTAACGATAGCAAGAATCCTTCCTGCAACAACATAGGGAATAAAACCCTGAGTATGCAATTACTCAGCAAGACTTACCCGACTAAAGAAAATACTCTCAAGGGTATGCTGGATTTGGGACTCAAGGTAAAGCTTATCAATTATCGAAGACCCTTTTTGGTAGAAAAGTTAACTACTTGTTGATCCCTAAGACCAGTTTTATTTCACAAGTTAGGTATTTACCTGAATCTAGATTTTCCTAATCTAGTTCAAGCACTTGGCCTATACTAGCTGCATTTTATTCATACTCATATTTCACTTGCTAAATACGATGATGGTCACCGGGATGAGCCTCCATAACCGAGGAGCAACGATGATTCAAACCGATTATACCCAGCAGGGGATCTCTAACCACACGACATATGTAGCACTTAACCCTTGCATATGTCAACCGTTGCCACGGAGTCCTCCACTACATGAACAGGTCCGCGCCACCCGAGAGCACATTACCCTACCAGGCGTGCTACTATGCTAGGAGGGTACATGCTACTCCCGCCATCTCTCCACTCGCAGTGTGCGATTGTCTCTTCACGTAGGGAATAGCCGAGTTCAAGCTTACCCTGTCCCATACCAAGGTATGTGGCTAGTTGCAAAGTCTCAACCACAACAGGCCAGTCAACTGTACGGTCCTTAACCAACACAGACGAGCGACCTTGTCTACTCGGCGTCTGGTCTAGATTTATTCAAACCCTTTCCCCAATTTTTGGTACCCCACAGGGATACTCGTTTTGAGTGACGAGTCCACTCCGATCGTAGAGGATTCATCACCTTAGTTTATTTTGATTTTTGAATCAAAAAGTCCATAACCAATGTTCCACATCATTCTTTTTGAAAACAAAGGATTTTTCAGTTTCTAAGCAGGGTTAAGCATTATCAGTTCTTTTTTATAAATCAGGGATCAAGGTATAGTATTCAAATTCCAAGGAATGGCAATGCATCAATTGTTCATCACACAACTCCTATCACATAATTCATCATTTAAGGTGATAAAGCATTTAAAACACAAGGAATGGACAAATGCATCGGGGCTTGCCTTTGTTGCAGAGAAGATCCAAAATCCTTCTACAAGATAACCAGTTAGATGGAACCCCACCAATGGATATTCAGGCATTGGAGCAAATTTCTCTTCGATGTCCCCTTATTCAGGGATCTCTACATGAGATAACATGCTTATGAATGCTTGTGCAATGCCATGAAAATACAACTTGCATAGAGGGTAACAAATACTATATCTAGAATACACCTACAAGCTATCATCACAAGCGACGGGTCATCAGGGAGCTAATCCTTTTAAGACTTCACCCAAACACCTCAACTTAATAAGTAACATTATCTCATCACTAAGACATTAGATGCCCTAATTACCCAAGGATGAAACCATTTTATCGATTTTGAGAAATAATTAATTTGCTAAGCAAACCATGTCCAAACAGCTTCAAACTTAACCCAAGAGTTAATACAGCGAAGAGAAGCTTACACAAAATTTTCCACAATTTTTAGTGCTCAATTTTCATTGAATGATTTGTTTCGCTAATGACAAAAGTCTTTATAATTAAGTGAATATTTGATGAATAAATAAATGCACCCCAAAATGAACTGCACCCTATAGCGAGTGGATCTAAGCCTACGTAATACCGAAGTCGAGGGGAGGTTCGTCAAAATAGTGACGAAACCGCCTTCGGCAACACACCAAGCATCAGGCGAACATCACCCGAGACTTCATTTTTCACCATTTAACTCCTCTTGTCCGCTAATTAAACAACTGCGACACATATGCACAATCATAAGGTCCGATCCAATGGCGCAAGTCATAAGCCGATTTTAAACATTCGCGGAACAATTTTTCCTCGGGCACTCACAACCATGCTCCCGATTAATTCAAACGCACACAACCACGCCACCAACCAAGGCGCAACTATCGAACGACAACCAGACATATTTGCGACACCTACAATAATTCTGTTTATTGAACACTTATCTATGTCTAGCACGGCTGGCGACAGACTTGAAGAAAATGAAGCGTGAGTAGCGAGGAGCGCGACGAAGTCGAAGGAGAGGCTGTGGGTCGTGGAAATCGACGACGTGAAGGAGTTGCGGGGTCGAGTATGGCCGGCGAGGAGACGACGATGAC
This sequence comes from Zea mays, assembly GCF_902167145.1. Taxonomy (NCBI): domain Eukaryota; kingdom Viridiplantae; phylum Streptophyta; class Magnoliopsida; order Poales; family Poaceae; genus Zea; species Zea mays. The sequence continues at coordinate 92,052,184 of NC_050105.1, forward strand.
GATACCACGACGCGTGTGATGGACAAGCACGCGACGAAGCGTTTGCTAGCGAGCTCCACCGAGAGCGCGGCACGACAGTAGACGGCGGGGACAGCGACGTGGTGACGAGAAGCACAGCTGGTGCTAGGGCGGGACGGCGTAACCAAGAACTGGGGCGTGATGGGGAGGGAGCTCGACAGTGAGGAGCTTGGCTGGACCTGGAGAAAACAGCCGGCGAACAGGGCAGGGAACACGGCTGGGAGGGCGCTCTCGGCTGGGGTTCACTACCAGGCCGACGTCCAAGTTTCAAGTCCTCGACCATTTGAATACGCACAGGGGCAGCCACGTGCCAGAACACGGGCGAGAAACATGTAGAGGCTTAGCGACGAATGACACGAGATAGCGGCAAAGGGTGAACGAGAAACGTGTAGAGGCTTAGCGACGAATGACACGAGACAGCGGCAAAGGGTGAAGCAGGCACATTGGTGACTCAAATTTGGATAAGCACGGATCCATAATAACACGAGCTGGGCCAGGGTCTTCAATCCTTTATTGATCAGCTTATCTAGGAGCACCCACCCAAAGGCCCTGCATGGAGTGGAGAGAAAACACTAGCGTCAGTCCCAGCGTTCGCTGCTGCAGAAAGCTTCAGAAACCAGAAGCTGAACTCCACAATTCTTGACTGAACCTCTATTGTTATCCTGCCAAAATCTCCCAATCTAAATTTTAAACTGTGAACAAAGCACTGTATCAAGCCTGAACCTAAAACTTCCAATCAGATTTTTCTCTCATTTCCCTATGCTGGCTTGATACACTTTCTTACTAGGAGTTGCTCTTCTATGATCACTCTCCAACTTTACTTTAAAGAATACCAGCTAAAACTCAACAAACTTGTTATGGAACTCCAAAGTTGTAGCAACACCACCGAGCTGCAGCAATTCAGCTAACTGAATTTCATGCAGCACACACCTATTTGACAGAGCAGCTCTGAGCTCAATTTAGTCACAAATCTTTTTTGGAAACATGGAGATCTCCGTTAACCAAACTTGTTGAAAACATATAGCTCTACAATTTTTCTGCAGACACCTGTGGTCTAAAGCTCACAAATTGAGAGCTATAGCGCTCCAAAGTTAGGTGAAAATACTGCTGCTCTGCTTGAGCTAACTGAACCTGAAACTGCACATCACATGCCTGACAGCGATAGTTCAAGCACATTTTACTCCACTTTTCATGCAACATCAGGCCAGACACACTTCAACAAACTTGCTCACCATTCTATGTTCTTTAACTTTTTTATAGAGACTACAACCCATAACTCCATGGATTAGTGATAAGAAAGCTCCAAAGTTGAGCAAAACTCACTAAAATTCAGTTTCAGTGAACTGAACTAAGTCTGAAACTCAAAGTTTGACAACATGTTTTTGGATACCATTTTCTCCCATTTCTAGGAAAGATCAGGGGGATTCACCTTAATGAAAATTACTCACCACACTACCCTCTAACAGTTTTCTATAGAGAGTGCAGGCCATAACATTATGTATCAGTCACAACAGAGCTCTAAAATTTGGTGAATAATGCTGAAACTGCACTTCAACTTACTGAACAAATTTCAGAACAACAGAATCTGACAGCAAGGTTTTGAGCTTCTTTTGCTCCCCGTTCCATATTGTTTTAGGGCTACCACAATGAATAAAAGTTGTTCACCTATAAATACTCTACAAGTTTGCTATTGTTATCTTTTACCAAAAGCTCATGGATTACATGATATTGAGTTCCAAAGTCAGCTCATCATAATAACTTTCAGAATTCCAAAAGTTAACCCCAATCTGAACTTTTGCAATTACTTCAAATTTTTCCATGCAACATTGAAATCTCCAAATAAGAAAGTTGTTCAATTTTCCAACCTCTACAACATTGGTATATAGACTTCTAGCAAATTCTCAATGGATTTTAAATTCCACTTTTGGGACTAGTTTAGAGTTTCAAATGTGACTTTCTCCAAACCACCTCTCAACTTTGATCCACCACTAAAAGCAAAGTTACTCCTTAATCTAAGATCTAACTTTGGTACTTAGAACTCATGGCCAAAAAGGCCCTTGTTTTTGGAGTTGCTTTGTTTATGCACCATTTCACTCTTGGACTCAATTTATGGTTTTGAAGTTGATCCCTCTCCTCAAGCGATCCTTCCACTTGATTTACACTTCAAAAGTAAAGTTACTCTAGCTTCTAAGTTTACCTTTAGTCCTTAAGACTCCAAGTCAACTTGTCACTCGCCTAAGAGATGATTCTCACCTACTTAGCTCAAGCAAAGCCCTAATACTAAGCCCTACACTCAATACAAAACATCACAATTTTGCAAATTGTTGACTTAGTGAATGCATTTTAGGTGTATCAAGCAAGTTAATACAAATGCTGATGATGACATGTGAGAGTTTTAGTAGTCGTAGCACCAGAGGTGTTACAAGTACCACCGGTCCGGGAGTGGACGAGATGTTACAAATGGTATCAGAGCCGACCCTCGCAGTTTCATGGGCATGTGTGTGTTAGGGGTTTGGGTATATGGCGCATGGCGCATGTAGGCCCGGAGTGGTCATATGGCATGGCATATGACGACACTAGACACATAGATGTGGCTAAGAGGGGAGGTTCCTGGATTGGGGTTGACCGACGAGGACATCGGTCTTCTAAGGGGGTGGATTGTGATATCCTGGCCCGGTGGATGGTGATATCCTGGCCCAGGGCTTAATAGAATTAATAGAGTACTCATACCAACAAGGTGCATCTTCTTTTTTGGAAGCCTACCTCAAAAGAACCTCCAAGCCAAGCGTGCTTGGCTTGGAGCAATTTGGGATGGGTGACCGACCAGGAAGTTTTCTCGGGTGCGCATGAGTGAGGACAAAGTGCGCACAAAAGACCCATGTTGGTTTGTGGGGAGAGCTGCCAGGAGTAAGTACCGCCGGTCCGAGAGTGGAAGGGGTGTTACAAATGATTTGTAAACCCTAAAATATGTATTTAGGATATTTGGGAGTTCCTTCATCATTCGAGAAATAAAATTTAGCATTTATTCTACTATGTGAACCTTTAGCACAGAATATCCTTCTAAATAAATATACAAATAAAAGTAGTATTGTAGCCTTCCTCATATCTCGAGGGGACAGACAGGTGGGGCCGCACTCCGGCTCCAGTTGTGCCATCACGTGCGTGCTGGGACAACCTAGTGGGCCTTATTCATCGGATCCATCCCCTTCACCAGGCCATGAACCACCACGGGCGCATTCACCGTGGGACTTCTCCAAGCGAAGCCGACCACCGCGCGGACTCCCGTCCACTGCGTGTGGGCCCCACGTCTCGGCCTGCCCCCCTCGCATACTCGGCACTGGCGTGTGGGGTCAGGTCACCAGCATCTCCTTCCTGCGTCCGCTACTGATTGTTGAGATCCGAATTCCATGCTTCGCCGAAACAAACCGGAGTCATCGGGCGGGTTGTTGGGATTGGTTCTTAGCTCCCCATGTATTAATATGCATCGATCGGCTCCCTCGTCTCCTCATCTGCTGTCGTTGAGCCGTGTGAGCCGAGAGAGAGAACAAGAGAGAAGAAAGCTGTCGCACGCTCATCTCGCCTATGGCACTGCTGCTAGCCACTGGGGTGGTATGTTGGTCTCATCGGATCGTGCTGTGGGTGTTCGTGTTATCGTGGGGCGGGTCCGGTGGCGAGAGCCGCACCAATTGCTCGCCGGTGCTCGTGCTGGCGCCTCCAAACCACCGTGCGCGTGGGCAGCTCACTGCTCCATCTTCACCTAGGTAAATAGCGTCCCAATACTTTAGCCATGACGGTAGTTTCGTGTTGAACCATCCGGGGTTGCGGATTGTGCACTAGGGCGCCGGGTCAGATGTCTCCAGCGGAACATCCGCCGTGGGAGGAGGCGGCGGCGCCGCCTGGACCCCTTAGGTTGGGTTGGGTAACCGCAGGTTGTTTGATCGATCATCGACGACTGAGATCACGTCGGGCGTACCAGTTCAGCTGGATCTCATCTGAGCCGTTGAATTGGGATCGACCGGCTGGGTTAGATCTCCATCACTTTAAGCGCGGGTCGTTGATCTTCGATCTGGCGGACAGGAACTCATACCGGTTCAGATCTAATCTGAGCCATTGATGGGAGATCCAACGATTTGGGTCGGTCGATACCCCTTTCGGTGCACTTGTTTTGCAAAAGAGCCCCTGCTCTTTATATGAATGAACCCGTGGCCCACACTATGTATATAGTAGTTTAATCCAAGTCCTTGGGTTTTTACAAAACAGACCCTGAGCTTCTGGTAAATAGTACCTGCAGTCCAGGGATGAAATAAATTAAGTAAATTAATATAGAAAAAGTTTTCTAGTATAAAAATAATTCCAGAAACTTGTTTAATTCATAATGGTAAATAGTACCCGCAGTCCAGGGATGAAATAAATTAAGTAAATTAATATAGAAAAAGTTTTCTAGTATAAAAATAATTCCAGAAACTTGTTTAATTCATAAGTAACTCATTTTAACTCTTTTTTGATCCATTCCAGTTGCACTAATCTCATATTAATATTGTTTACCATCTAGTAATCTTGTATTACCATGGAACCTATAGTTAAAATCTTGTACCTCATTTGTTTTATAATATACATTTAAATCTTCAGAAAATCATAACTTTATCACCGTAAATCCGAATTTAGTGGTTCTCGAACCTAGGTTCTCGTTACGATGCATAGATCATTATTATGCAACATGTTCTCATGATTGGTGTGATGTTAATTTTGTCTATACCATGTTTGTTTGTATTTCTACGACTAGCGGTGAGGTTACGAGAATCTGAAGACCAAGTTGGTACCTAGGGATCTCGAGTCTAAGGCAAGTTATGCCCTTGATCACTTTTCACTTTATCCAATAATGTTCTTGTTAATCACTGTGACATGCTCAAGTTAATTTGATGGAACCTAATAGGTTTCCCTAGCGTTGTTTATCCCACACCTTGCAAACAGATGAACTATTGGGTAGTTTTGCTATTGTTGTATGAAAGGGAAATAAGGTCAAACCTTTTCCTAAATAATTTTGGTGGTTGAATTGCCCAACACAAATAATTGGACTAACTAGTTTGCTCTAGATTATATGTTCTACAGGTGCCAAAGGTTCAACACAAACCAATAAAAAGAACAAGTTAGGGTTCAAAAATAAAGGAGCAAAAGAAACCGAAGGTTGCCCTGGTCTAGCGCACCGGACTGTCCGGTGCACCACCGGACAGTGTCCGGTGCACCAGGGAGATCATTTTTGAACTCCTCAGCTTCGGGTTTCTAGAGAGCCACTTCGCTATAATTCACCGGACTGTCCGGTGTAGCACCGGACTGTCCAGTGTGCCCGCAACGGCTACCAGCGCCAACGGTCGTCGGCAAAAGGTGAATAGTGCGTGAACAGTGCGTGGACAGTTCGCGCAGAGTCAGAGCAGTGCCAGAAGGCGCACCGGACAGTGAACAGTGCATGTCCGGTGCGGCACGGACTGTCCGGTGCCCCATGAAGACAGAGCTCCAACGGTCGAAACCGTCAGAACCCTAATGGTTGGGTGACATGGCTGGCGCACCGGACAGTGTCCGGTGGCGCACCGGACTGTCCGGTGCGCCCATCGGCAATAGCCTTCCTCAACGGCTATTTTGGTGGTTGGGGCTATAAATACCCCCAACCACCTCATTCAAGGCATCCAAGTTTTTCAGACATCTCACTCAATACAAGAGCTAGTGCATTCAATACAAGACACAATTCAAGAATCAAAAGCCCCTCCAAGTCCCAATTCCACTCAAAGCAGTTAGTGACTAGAAGAGAGAGTTTTGCTCGTGTTCTTTGAGCTCTTGCGCTTGGGTCGCTTTTCTTCTTCCTCTATTCTTGTTCTCAAGCAACTTGTAATCAAGGCAAGAGACACTAAGTTGTGGTGGTCCTTGTAGGGGTCTTAGTGACCCAGTTGATTAAGGAGAAAAGCTCACTCGGTCTAGGTGACCGTTTGAGAGAGGGTAAGGGTTGAAAGAGACCCGGTCTTTGTGACCACCTCAATGGGGAGTAGGTTTGCAAGAACCGAACCTCGGTAAAACAAATCACCGTGTCATCTGCTTCATTTGTCTTTGATTTGTTTTTTTGCCCCTCTCTTTTGGACTCGATTTTAATTCTAACGCTAACCCCAGCTTGTAGTGTGTGCTTAAGTTTATAATTTTCAGATTCCACCTATTCACCCCCCCTATAGGCGACTTTCAATTGGTATCGGAGCCCGGTACTTCATTAGAGCCTAACCGCTCGAAGTGATGTCGGGAGACCACACCAAGAAGGAGGTCGTGACCGGCGAGAAGCCTGCCACAAGCCACAGGAAGACTCCATCAGGAGAGTCCGACAACTAGGTGAAGGGATCCCCTTCACATACCAAGTCGCATCGGAGCGGCAAAAAGAAAAAGAACATGAAGAAGGTGGTCTACTACGAGACCGATTCTTCATCGCCATCTACCTCTGGCTCCGACGCGCCGTCCGTCACTTCTAAGCGCCATGAGCGCAAGAAGTATAGTAAGATGTCACTTCGTTATACCCATATCTCTAGACGCACTCCTTTACTTTCCGTCCCACTAGGCAAACCACTAGTTTTTGAGGGTGAAGATTATAACATGTGGAGTGATAAAATAAGGCATCACCTAACCTCACTCCACGCTAGTATTTGGGACATTGTTAAGTTTAGAGCGCAGGTACCATCTGTGAGAGACGAAGGCTATGACTCGGACGAAGTCACCCAAATCCGGCACTTCAACTCCCAAGCCACTACTATACTCCTTGCCTCTCTAAGTCAAGAGGAGTATAATAAGGTGCAAGGGTTGAAGAGCACCAAAGAGATTTGGGACGTGCTCAAGACCGCGCATGAAGGAGATGAGGTGACCAAGATCACCAAACGGGAAACAATCGAGGGGGAGCTCGATCGATTCATGCTCAACCAAGGGGATGAGCCACAAGCCATGTACAACCGGCTCAAGACCTTGGTGAATCAAGTGCGCAACCTCGGGAGCACAAAATGGGATGACCATGAAATGGTCAAGGTTATTCTAAGATCACTCATTTTTCTTAATCCTACACAAGTTCAATTAATTCGTGGTGATCCTAGATACAAGCTAATGTCTCCCGAGGAGGTTATAGGAAAGTTTGTGAGCTTTGAATTGATGATCAAAGGCTCCAAACAAATCATCGAGCGAGGCACCTCTCAACACCTGAGGTGCAACCCGTTGCCTTCAAAGCAACAGAGAAGAAGAAAGAAGAGTCTACATCAAGTAGGCTCCCCATCGATGCCTCCAAGCTCGATAACAAGGAGATGGCGCTCATCATCAAGAGCTTCCATCAAATCCTCAAGCAACGGAAGGGGAGAGATTACAAACCCCGTTCCAAGAAGGTTTGCTACAAGTGTGGTAAGCCCGGTCACTTTATAGCAAAATGTCCATTATCTAGTGATAGTGACAGGGGCGATGACAAGAAGGGAAAGAGAAGGGAAAAGAAGAAATACTACAAGAAGAAGGACGGTGATGCTCATATATGCTGGGAGTGGGACTCCGATGAGAGCTCCACCGACTCCTCCTCTGACGAGGACGCCACCAACATCGCCGTCAACAAGGGTCTCCTCTTCCCCAACGTCGGCCACAAGTGCCTCATGGCAAAAGACGGCAAGAAGAAGAAGGTAAAATCTAGAGGCTCCACTAAATATGCAACATCTAGTGATGAGAGTAGCTCTAGTGATGATGAAGATAACTTGCTTGCTCTTTTTGCCAACTTAAACATGTAACAAAAAGAAAAATTGAATGAATTGATAGGTGCTATTCATGAGAAGGATGAACTCTTGGATAGCCAAGAGGAATTCCTAATTAAGGAAAACAAAAAGCATGTTAAAGTGAAAAATGCTTATGCTTAGGAGATAGAAAAATGTGAAAAATTAACTAGTGAGCTTAGCATTTGCCATGAATCAATTTCCAACCTTAGAACCGAGAATGTCAACTTAATTGCTAAGGTTGAAAAATTAGAAGCTTGTAATGATTCAATTGTTAATCTTAGAAATGAAAATGATGATTTAATTGCTAAGATTGACAAATTGAATGTTGCAATTTCTAGCCTTAAAATTGAGAATGATAAATTAATTTCTAAGGCTAAAGATTTAAATGTTTGCAATGATGCTATTTGCAATCTTAGAAATGAAAATGCCATATTATATGCTAAGATTGATGAATTAAATGTTTGCAAACCCTCTACATCTACTGTTGACCATGTTTCCATTTGTAAAAGATGAAGAGACATTAATGTTGATGCTATCCATGATCACTTAGCTTTAATTAAACAACAAAATGATCACATAGCTCAACTTAGTGCCAAAATTAATGAGCATTAGATGGAAAATGAAAAATTTAAATTTGCTAGAAGCATGCTCTATAGTGGGAGACGCCCTGGTATTAAGGATGGCATTGGCTTCCAACAGGGAGACAATGTCAAGCTTAATGCCCCTAAAAAATCGTCTAACTTTGTTAAGGGCAAAGCTCCCATGGTTCAGGGTAACGAGGGTTATATTTTATATCTGCTAGTTATCCCGAACATAAGATTAGGAGAATTCATTCTAGGAAGTCTCACTCTGGCTCTCATCATGCTTTTATGTATAAGAGTGAGGCATCTAGTTCTAGGCAATCCACTCATGTTAAATTGCCTAAAAAGAAAACTCCTACTACATCAAATGAGCCTATTGTTTTATTTAAGACTTTTGATGCTTCATATGTTTTAACTAACAAATCAGGCAAAGTAGTTGCCAAATATGTTGGGGACAAACACAAGGGCTCAAAGACTTGTGTTTGGGTACCCAAGGTGCTTGTTTCTAATGTGAAAGGACCCAAGACCGTTTGGGTACCTAAGAACAAGGCCTAAATTGTTTTGTAGGTTAATGCATCCGGGGGCTCAAGTTGGATTATTGATAGCGGGTGCACAAACCACATGACAGGGGAGAAAAGGATGTTATCACATTCGGGGATGGAAATCAAGGTTTGGTCAAAGGACTTGGTAAAATTGCTATATCACCTGACCATTCTATTTCCAATGTTTTTCTTGTAGATTCTTTAGATTACAATTTGCTTCCTGTTTCTCAATTATGTAATATGGGCTACAACTATCTATTTACTGATGTAGGTGTTACTGTCTTTAGAAGAAGTGATGATTCAATAGCATTTAAGAGAGTGTTAGAGGGTCAGCTATACTTAGTTGATTTCAATAGAGCTGAACTCGACACTTGCTTAATTGCTAAGACTAATATGGGTTGGCTCTGGCATCGTCGACTAGCCCATGTTGGGATGAAGAATCTTCACAAGCTTCTAAAGGGAGAGCACATTTTAGGACTAACCAATGTTCATTTTGAGAAAAAACAGGGTTTGTAGCGCATGTCAAGCAAGAAAGCAAGTTGGTGCCCACCATCCACACAAGAACATCATGACGACTGACAGGCCGCTTGAGCTACTCCACATAGATTTATTCGACCCGATAGCTTACATAAGCATCGACAGGAGTAAATATTGTCTTGTAATTGTGGATGATTATTCTCGCTTCACTTGGGTATTCTTTTTGTAGGAAAAATCTCAAACCCAAGAGACCTTAAAGGGATTCTTGAGACGAGCTCAAAATGACTTCGGCTTAAGGATCAAAAAGATTAGAAGCGACAATGGGACGGAGTTCAAGAACTGTCAAATTGAAGGCTTTCTTGAGGAGGAGGGCATCAAGCATGAGTTCTCTTCTCCCTACACACCACAACAAAATGGTGTAGTAGAGAGGAAGAATAGAACTCTACTTGACATGGCGAGGACCATGCTTGATGAGTAGAAGACACCGGACCGGTTTTGGGCCGAGGCGATTAACACCGCCTGCTACTCCATCGACCGGTTATATCTACATCGAATCCTCAAGAAGACATCTTATGAACTCCTTACTGGTAAAAAGCCCAATGTTTCATATTTTAGAGTCTTTGGTAGCAAAAGTTTTATTCTTGTTAAAAGAGGTAGAAAATCTAAATTTGCTGCCAAAGCTATAGAAGGCTTTTTACTAGGATATGATTCAAACACAAGGGCATATAGAGTCTTCAACAAGTCCACTGGACTAGTTGAAGTTTCTTGTGACATTGTGTTTGATGAGACTAATGGCTCTCAAGTAGAGCAAGTTGATCTTGATGAGCTAGATGATGAAGAGGCTCCGTGCGTCGCGCTAAGGAACATGTCCATTGGGGATGTGTGTCCTAAGGAATCCAAAGAGCCTCCACAAACACAAGATCAACCATCATCTTCCATACAAGCATCTCCACTAACTCAAGATGAGGAACATGCTCAAGATGATGAAGAAGATCAAGAAGATGAGCCACCTCAAGGAGAAGGCAATGATCACGGGGGAGATGAAGAAAATCAAGACAAGGAAGATGACTAAGAAGGACAGGGTCAAAGACCGCCACACCCAAGAGTCCACCAAGCAATTCAAAGAGATCACCCCGTGAACACCATCCTCGGCGATATTCATAAGGGGATAACCACTCGATCTCGAGTCGCTCATTTTTGTGAACATTACTCTTTTGTCTCCTCTATTGAGCCATACAGGATAGAGGATGCACTTAGAGATCTAGTTTGGGTGCTGGCAATGCAAGAGGAGCTCAACAACTTCACGAGGAATGAGGTACGGCATTTGGTTCCACGTCCTAATCAAAATGTTGTAGGTACCAAGTGGGTGTTCCGCAACAAGCAAGATGAGCATGGTGTGGTGACAAGGAACAAAGCCCGACTTGTGGCCAAGGGATATTCACAAGTCGAAGGTTTGGATTTCGGTGAAACCTATGCACCCGTAGCTAGGCTTGAGTCAATTCGTATATTACTTGCCTATGCTACTTACCATGGCTTTAAGCTTTATCAAATGGACATGAAAAGTGCCTTCCTCAATGGACCAATCAAGGAAGAGGTCTATGTTGAGCAACCTCCATGCTTTGAAGATAGTGAGTACCCTAACCATGTCTATAAGCTCTCAAAGGAGCTCTATGGGCTTAAGCAAGCACCAAGAGCATGGTATGAATGCCTAAGAGACTTTTTAATCACTAATGGCTTCAAAGTCGGCAAGGCCGATCCTACTCTCTTTACTAAAACAATTGCAAATAATTTTTTCGAATGCCAAATTTATGTTGATGATATCATATTTGGGTCTACTAACAAATCTACTTGTGAAGAGTTTAGTAGGATCATGGTTCAAAAATTCGAGATGTCTATGATGGGGGAGTTGAAGTATTTCTTAGGATTTCAACTCAAGCAACTCCAAGAGGGCACCTTCATCAGCCAAACGAAGTACATTCAAGACATACTCACCAAGTTTGGAATGAAGGATGCCAAACCCATCAAGACACCCATGGGAACAAATGGGCATCTCGACCTCGACACGGGAGGTAAATTTGTAGATCAAAAGGTATACCGGTCAATGATAGGATCTCTACTCTATTTATGTGCATCTCGACCGGATATTATGCTTTCCGTATGCATATGTACAAGGTTCCAAGCCGATCCTAAGGAAGTTCACCTTAGGGCCGTGAAAAGAATCTTGAGATATTTAGCTTATACTCCTAAGTTTGGCCTTTGGTACCCCAAGGGATCCTCTTTTGATTTATTAGGATATTCAGATGCTGATTGGGCAGGGTGTAAAATTTATAGGAAGAGCACATGAGGGACTTGTCAGTTTCTGGGAAGATCCCTGGTGTCTTGGGCTTCAAAGAAACAAAACTTAGTAGCTCTTTCTACTGCCGAAGCCGAGTATATTGCCACAGGACATTGTTGCGCCCAATTACTTTGGATGAGGCAAACCCTTAGGGACTATGGCTATAAATTTAGCAAAGTCCCTCTCCTATGTGATAATGAGAGTGCTATCCGCATGGCGGATAATCCCGTTGAACACAGCCGCACTAAGCACATAGCCATTCGGTATCACTTTTTGAGAGATCACCAACAAAGGGGGATATCGAGATTGCTTATGTTAGCACCAAAGAACAATTAGCCGATATCTTTACCAAACCATTAGATGAGAAAACCTTTACCAAACTTAGGAATGAGCTAAACATTCTTGATTCTAGGAATTTTTGATTGAAACATTGCACACATAGCTCACTTATATACCTTTGATCATATCTCTTTTATGTCTATGACTAATGTGTTTTCAAGTGTATTCTTATGCTTAGTCATAGAATTGAAAGAGAAATGGAGTATTCGGCAAAGACGACGCTTCCACTCAACTCCATCGGTATTATTTACTCTTTGCCGGTATTCCGCCATCTCTCCACATTGGTATAATCTTTCACTCACATATTGTTTGCCAAAGGGGAGAGCATTTAAAAAGGGCTCACAAGTCTCCGTTTTTGGCGATTCATGCCAAAGGGAGAGAGAGTATTAGCCCAAAGCAAAAGGACTGCACCACCACCTAATTTTTATTTGTGTTTTAAAAATTTTATTGGTATTAGTATCTTTCAAATTGGTATTCCTCTAATGGAAGTATCTCAATTGGTATATCCCAAAACCCTCTTGAGAGCTAAGAGGAGAATTTCATTTAGGGGGAGTTTTGTTTGAGCCAAAGGAAAAGCATTTGAAACAAGGGGAGAAAATTTCAAATCTTGAAAATGCTTCTTTCAATCTTATTCATATACCTTTGACTATTTGCAAAAGGATTTTGAAAAGAATTTCCAAAAATTTGCAAAAACAAAACTAGTGGTGCAAGAGTGGTCCAAAATGTTAAAATAGAAGAAAGCAATCCATGCATATCTAGTAGAAATAATATATTGGTTTAATTCCAAGCAACCTTTGCACTTACCTTTTGCAAACTAGTTCAATTATGCACTTATACATTTGCTTTGGTTTGTGTTGGCATCAATCACCAAAAAGGGGGAGATTGAAAGGGAAATAGGGTCAAACCTTTTCCTAAATGATTTTGATGGTTGAATTGCCCAACACAAATAATTGGACTAACTAGTTTGCTCTAGATTATATGTTCTACAAGTGCCAAAGGTTCAACACAAACCAATAAAAAGAACAAGTTAGGGTTCAAAAAGAAAGGAGCAAAAGAAACCGAAGGTTGCCCTGGTCTGGCGCACCGGACTGTCCGGTGTGCCACCGGACAGTGTCCGGTGCACCAGGGAGATCAACTCCAAACTCCTCAGCTTCGGGTTTCTGGAGAGCCACTCCGCTATAATTCACCGGACTGTCCGGTGTAGCACCGGACTGTCCGGTGTGCCCGCAACGGCTACCAGCGCCAATGGTCGTCTGCAAAAGGTGAATAGTGCGTGAATAGTGCGCGAACAGTTCACGCAGAGTCAGAGCAGCGCCAGAAGGCGCACTGGACAGTGAACAGTGCCTATCCGGTGCCCCATGAAGACAGAGCTCCAACGGTCGAAACTGTCAGAACCCTAACGGTTGGGTGACGTGGCTAGCGCACCGGACAGTGTTCGGTGGCGCACCGGACTGTCTGGTGCGCCCATCGACAGCAGCCTTCCCCAACGGCTGTTTTGGTGGTTAGGGCTATAAATACCCCCAACGACCTCATTCAAGACATCCAAGTTTTTGAGACATCTCACTCAATACAAGAGCTAGTGCATTCAATACAAGACACAATTCAATTGAATCAAAGCCCCACCAAGTCCCAATTCCACTCAAAGCAATTAGTGACTAGAAGAGAGAGTTTTGCTCGTGTTCTTTGAGCTCTTAGGCTTGGATCGCTTTTCTTCTTCCTCTATTCTTGTTCTCAAGCAACTTGTAATCAAGGCAAGAGACACCAAGTTGTGGTGGTCCTTGTAGGGGTCTAAGTGACCCGGTTGATTAAGGAGAAAAGCTCACTCGGTCTAGGTGACCGTTTGAGAGAGGGTAAGGGTTGAAAGAGACCCGGTCTTTGTGACCACCTCAACGGGGAGTAGGTTTGCAAGAACCGAACCTCGGTAAAACAAATCACCGTGTCATCCACTTCATTTGTCTTTGATTTATTTTTTCGACCTCTCTTTTGGACTCGATTTTAATTCTAACGCTAACCCCGGCTTGTAGTGTGTGATTAAGTTTATAATTTTCAGATTCCGCCTATTCACCCCCCTCTAGGCGACTTTCACTCTACCTGGTTTTGGGAAAGTAATGTTATATTATGTTCATGTTCCAATTTTGTTGTTGTTGATTATTATTCATGATAAGATCATTATGTTAATTGGAATATGGAGAACCACCTGGGAAAATAGTGCTACCACAAGAGTGGTATGAGACACCCTTGGCTGACTAATTAGGAAAGCTAGTGGAGGACTATCTTATCCGAAAGGGGCAAGGATGGTAGAGGAGCTGCATATAGGGAGGTTCTCGAGTCGGTCATGCTACGATGGCTTTTTGGATGAGGGATTCCTATATTGCCCTTCTCAGAAACCGTAGCAAGTTTTCTGAAGCTAGTAGAACTTTGTAAAGGACTCGTAGTGGATCCCTAGCCGTTCACCTCGGAAGTGTCTAAGGGCCTTGCAAACGCTGGCTAGACGGGATACATGACTTGTGGGTAAAGATGTGCAACCTCTGTAGAGTGTAAAACTAGTATATCAGCCGTGCTCACGATCATGAGCGGCTCGAACACTCACATGATTAATCTATGGAATTAAATTTAATTTGCCGTTTGCATTGCATTGTGGGTGTTGTTATTAATTTTGATCTCTCAGTTATTTGGGTTGGTATCTACTTATACTTAGTAACCGCTAATTTTGACCAACTCTAAAAGCAATGCTCAGCTTTAACCATATCCTTTGGTAAGCCTTACACTTCACATGTGCTCCCACCTTTGGTGAGTTCATACACATTATTCTCCACAACTCGTTGAGCGATGAACGTATGTGAGCTCACGCTTGCTGTACTCACATCCCCCAGGTCAGGAACATGTGCCATATGATGAGACGAATGAAGGATGTTGTGATGAGTTTGTGACTGGTCTAGACCGTCGTCTCTTAGTCATCTATGGTTGCTGGATCGTTGTCTTTGTATGATGTAATTATTTAACTATTTTGTACAGAACTCCGTTATATATTAATGATGTGATATTCGTTTCTGTACCATGAGTCATCATATGCGTGAGACTTGATCCTAGCACACTTGGTGAAGTTCGTGCCCGGGTTTGGTGCTCTTAAAATTTGGGTGTGACAGCGCCCACGCATCCAGCTACTGCGCCCGCGGCCTGCCAACACCCGACCGCACCCATGCAAAAAATAGTGCAGAGCGAACACTCGAGCCCACACCCCACTGCTCTAGAAATTTAGGGCTAACCAGCATACCACATCTACCTTAGTGTTTAGAAATAAACAATAATTATATATATATAGCCAGTTGTCGGTGCTTTGGCTATGGATCCTAAATATAGCCAGTTGCCGGTGTATATAGCTAGTTGCCGTTGCTTTGGCTATGGATCCTAAATATATCATATAAATAGGTATTGTCATATTTATTCAAATATAATTATTTTTGTTTTTAAACACTAAGGTACGTGTAGTTTGTTGGTTAGCCCCAAATTTCTAGAGTAAGGGGGCATATGTTTAAATGCTCACTTTGCATTATTTTTTATATTATTATTGTTTATTTCTAAACACTAAGGTATGCGTGGTCTGGTGGTGGCTGCACGGACGCTGGGGTCCATAAGAAAATAGCTGAGAGTGTGCTGAGCGGGGGCCAACAGGGTATGACACCGAGACAGTGGCGCATGGGGTTAGCACCAGGTGCCCAACTTCCATCGTTATTAATAGTAGTAGGGATATATATATATATATACTACTCTGTAAGCCTTCAATGTAGGCATCCACAATCGTGCGCCATGTTCTGCCACGCAATCCTCTCCCTCCATTCCTCATCACACGGATGCGTTCCCACCACACCACAGCCGCTCTCAATTCCTCCCCCACCGCTCTAGAGTCGCAATCCGTGCCTCCCCCACCGCGCCCTTCCATCCATGGCACGATCCCCGCCACCCCATCCCCTGCCTGCCTCGCCTGCCTCACAGTCCCTGCCCCTCTAGCCACCGTCTGATGCGCCTTCGTTCGTCCGCCACGCTCGCCTCCCGAGACCCGAGATCTCGCAGATCCACCGTTTCTGCGCCATCACCCCGACACGCGCTCACCCCTCCTCCCACATTCCTATGCTCCTGCTGTCGCCGTTGCTAGGAGGCACTCACCATCGCTTGTCGTCGTGAGGGCGACCGGAGGATTCTAGTCAACGCGTCATCCACCGACTTCATCTTCGCGGGGCATGCCCTTGATGCCGCCAAGCTCTGGCCGACCTAGCGTCGAGGCCACGCGGATCCTCAAGCCCGACAGCAATCCCCACCTCACCGGCACGATGTTGCAGCAGCCACAAGCACCAACACCTCTCCAACCGTCCTCCGCGAATGCTACACCTGCCCAACCATCCTCCATGAATGTTGCATGCTGGCTGATATAAGCAAGCATCCGCACTTGGGAGAAGAGAGATGATCTTCCCAGCGGGAAGGGATGAGATCTAGTTCGACGCTGGGGTCCTCGTCCCCGAGGTCTCCACTGGGTACTTCGTCGGTAGGGACCACATCTTCGGCCCTGACCCTTCATCCCAGTGGTGCTCCACACTCGACTGCAACCGTTGCACACGCGTCCGCCACTCCACCTCACGATACCCATCCGACTGGGCCGTCGAGCCCGACGGCACCACCTACCACAAGGTATGTCGCCGCCACTCCCACATGCTCACGACGACAGATCTCGTCCCTTCCCGCAGTCACCAAGCCACAACTTTCGATGACTCGTGTCCTCCCCTATCGAGTCCCCTCCCCCATCGGTTTATAGCATGCGCATCTGTTCCTCCGCCTCCCTTCCCGCCTCGGTGTGCCCCGCCGTGCGCGTGCGCCCGTGCCTCCTCCCTGCCCAGCTCGCCCTTGACCCCGTCCCTCTTAAAGGCACGCTTCCGCCTAGACCCCGCTTTCGGTCTAGCTCAGGTCTCTAGCTTTGTCCGGCCACACACCAACCCACCCGCGCGGAGCTGAAGCTACTAGATAGTTCACTCGCTTGTCCAAATAATGCATGTAGGAGATATCTATCAAGAAGCAGGTTTGTATCATATTCATTCCTTCGTTAATTACTTCCTTATGTTCTCACTGCAGATTGATCCAACATAATGCCGAGGAGACTGGAGACTAAACTTGGAGGTGCTACTGAAGGATGTGACTTTGATTTAAAGGGTAAAAGTTATAATGAGATGTGTGTGTTGTATTTTCATTCCTCGAGACATAAATGTTATTTGTAGGTAGAAGTTATAGTACTTGTTTGTAGCTTTTCAAGTGCCATAATTGACACAACACAAGCACGCACGCCTTCTGTTTTGCAGGTGGTTTATGCCAGTTAATATTGTCGGTGTTTCGAAACCCAGGGGGTCCCTGGACCAACGAGTGAATTTTCGCCGCGTGCCCCAGCCCAGATGGGTCGGCGCGAGGCGGAACGCGAAGGGGGGAGAGCAGCCGGAGGGAGACAGGCGTGGGAGGTGGAACCCGCGGCCTTCGTGTTAGCCCCGCGCCCAGGTCAGGTGCGCTTGCAGTAGGGGGTTACAAGCGTCCACGCGGGAGGGAGCGAGCGGCCTTGCGCGAGCGCCGTCCCGTCCTTCCCCGCGCGGCCAACCCTCTGTAAGAGGGCCCTGGACCTCCCTTTTATAGGCGTAAGGAGAGGACCCAGGTGTACAATGGGGGCGTAGCAGTGTGCTAACGTGTCTAGCGGAGGAGAGCTAGCGCCCTAAGTACATGCGATCGTGGCAGCCGGAGAGGTTTTGGCACCCAGTTCGTGTGGTGTCGTGGCCGTCGGAGGAGCGCTGGAGCCTGGCAGAAGGACAACTGTCGGGGCTGTCGAGTCCTTGCTGACGTCCTCTTGCTTCCGTAAGGGGCTGAGAGCCGCTGTCGTCACAGGGCATGCGGGGCGCCATCATTACTTGTCTGGCGGAGCGAGCCAGATAGGACGCCAGTCTTGTTCCCCGTAGCCTGAGTCAGCTCGGGGTAGGGTAATGATGGCGCTTCCTGTCGACGCGGTCGGTCCGTGCCCTAGGTTGGGTGAGGTGGAGGCTCCTCCGAGGTCAAGGTCGAGTCTGTCTTCCAAGGTCGAGGTCGAGTCCGAGCCCCCGGGTCGGACAAGGCGGAGACCATCGGCTGAGGTCAGGGCTGAGTCCGAGCCCTGGGGTCGGGCGAAGCGGAGTTCGTCGTCCTTCGGGGCTGAGCCCGAGTCCGAGCCCTGGGGTCGGGCGAAGCGGAGTTCGTCGTCTTTCGGGGCTGAGCCCAAGTCCGAGCCCTGGGGTCGGGCGGAGCGGAGTTCGTCGTCTTCCGGGGCTGAGCCCGAGTCCGAACCCTGGGGTTGGGCGGAGCGGAGTTCCTCGTCTTCTGGGGCTGAGCCTGAGTCCGAGCCCTGGGTTCGGGCGAAGCGGAGTTCGTCGTCTTCTGGGGCTGAGCCCGAGTCCGAGCCCTAGGGTCGGGCGGAGCGGAGTTCGTCGTCTTCCGGGGCTGAGCCCGAGTCCGAGCCCTGGGGTCGGGCGGAGCGGAGTTCGTTGTCTTCCGGGGCTGAGCCCGAGTCTGAGCCCTGGGTTCGGGCGAAGCGGAGTTCGTCGTCTTCCGGGGCTGAGCCCGAGTCCGAGCCCTAGGGTCGGGCGAAGCGGAGTTTCCTATGACGCCTGAGGCCGGACTTGGCTGCTGTCAGCCTCACTCTGTCGAGTGGCTCAGCAGTCGGAGCGACGCAGGCGGCGCTGTCCTCTTGTCAGACCGGTCAGTGGAGCGGCGAAGTGACTGCGGTCACTTCGGCTCTGTCGACTGGAGGGCGTGCGTCAGGATAAAGGTGTCAGGCCACCTTTACATTAAATGCCCCTGCGATTTGGTCGGTTGGCGTGGCGATTTGGCCAAGGTTGCTTCTTGGTGAAGACTGGGCCTCGGGCGAGCCGAAGGTGTGTCCGTTGCTGGAGGGTTCCTCGGGCGAGACGTAGATCCTTCGGGGTCAGCTGCCCTTGCCCGAGGCTAGGCTCGGGCGAGGCGTGATCGCGTCCCTCGAATGGACTGATCCTTGACTTAATCGCACCCATCAGGCCTTTGCAGCTTTGTGCTGATGGGGGTTACCAGCTGAGATTTAGGAGTCTTGAGGGTACCCCTAATTATGGTCCCCGACAGTAGCCCCCGAGCCTCGAAGGGAGTGTTAATACTCGCTTGGAGGCTTTTGCCGCACTTTTTTGCAAGGGGACTAGCCTTTTTTGGTTGCATTTTGTTCCAGTGGGTGCGCGCGAGCGCACCCGCCGGGTGTAGCCCCCGAGGCCTCGGAGGAGTAGTTTGACTCCTTTGAGGTCTTAGTGCGTTTCACAATACTTTGGCTGGTCTGGTTGTTCCCTCATGCGAGCTGGTCGTAGCCTGGGTGCACGGTCGGGTCCCAAGTTCTCGGGCTGGTATGTTGACGCTGTCAACGGTTTGGCCAGAGTCGGGTTTGCGAGAGCAGCCCCCGAGCCTCTGCACAGGGCGAGAGGACGGTCAAGGACAGACTCGACTTTTTTACATACGCCCCTGCGTCGCCTTTCCGCAAGGAGGGGGGGAAGCGCCATGTTGCCCTCAGAGGGTGCCGAACATGGTGTCTCCGGTGAGCTGCTGGCGGGTAATCCGAGTGGACGCCCGTGCCCCATTTGTTAGGGGTCGGCTAGAGGCCCGGAGGCGTGCTCCAAAAGTACCTGCGGGTGATCTGCCGGACCCGGTCCCCTTTTGACGGGGTCCGAGGGCTCGATGCCTCCCTCTGATGGGATTTCGTTACAAGATCGTTCCCGCTGGTCTCGGAAATGTCCTAGGGTACCTCGGGAGCATAGCCCGAGCCTTGGTTATGTATCGAACGTACCCAGGGTCATCCCTCGCTCTGTGTCTGAGGCGACTGTGAACCCTTCGAGGGCCAGCCTACGAACCCCTGATCAGTAGTGGGCGCGGAGCATGAGTGGCCTGAGGCGGCCGTTGAACCCTTCCGAGGGGCCGGCCATCGGACCTCTGACCAGTAGTGGGCGTAGAACCCAAGTGCTCTGAGGCGGCCGTTGAACCCCTCCGAGGGGCCAGCGTTTGAACCTCTGGTCAGTAGGGAGGCTCGGGGCCTGTTTCCTTCACGGAGAAGGATCCTTTTCGGGGTATCCCCCTTTCCCGGTCCCTGTTGTAAGAGAGAGAAAGAGGAAAAGGATACAAAATCGAATGACGTGGCGTACCTTTTTCGACGCGGTCATTATGGCGAAGGCGAAGCGTCGCTTGCTTCTCCTGCCTGAGGCGCCGCCTGTCCCGCCGCGGAGTTAATGCGACGGGGCGAGTGGTTTGCGAGGCGGCCGTTGCGCATGTGCGAGCCGTTCGAGGAACGGAACACGGGCGCGCCGTCTTCACGCCGTGAGAGAGGGTTCTCTCGCGTCCCCTGGATGGGACGTAAGCTTGGCTGACGACGTGACCGCTGCTCCTGCCCGCTTGCCACCGCCATTACTGCCGGCCTATTTTTGGCCGCATCGACTGTTGCGCCTTCTCCCGCGGCCGACCGGCCCGTGACCGATGTGCCTGGCTGGCACTGTTGGGTCACACGCAGGGCTACCTCGAGTCGCGGCACTGGTTCCGCAGTCGAGGAGGCGCGGTAGTGGTGCGAGGGGCGGTGCAGTTGCTCGCACGTAGCAACCGGCACGCCGGCTGCATGACGTGTGGGCCTGGGCCTCCATGCTAGGCGCGTTGGAGTCGAAGGGGCGCACCCATTTGGCGCGGTAGCATGCCGACTGCATGGCTGTCCACCCTTTCACCCGCTGGTCTGGGCGAAAGTGGGGGAATGCTTGTAACCGCTAAGCAGTTGCATGCCCTGCGCGTGGCGGTTTGGCTTCTTCTGCCCTGGACCAGCTTGCATGACGCGTGGGGCCCAGCCCCCGTGTCGTAGGGGGAGGACCTTGGAGCGTGTTGGAGAAGACTCAGCCCGTGACGGCTGGGGACGCAAGTAGGGAGAGTCACCTTTTAAAAGGAGGGTGACCTCCTTGAGAGGCGACCATGTCTTCGCGCTCCCTCATGCACCGTGTCTTTCCGCCTTCCGAGCCCCCGGATGGGGAACGCCCGCAATCCTTCCGCCTTGTCGTCGGAGGGACGCAACTTCGAGGAAGTTGGTACCTTTCAGCCATCGTTCGGCTTCAAGGATTTTCATCAGGCAGCCCGGCCGCATCCCCTCACCGATGGTCACCTAAGACGGTGACCTCCAGTTTGATGGTGGGGAGAAGCGAACCGGGCTGCGGCCTCCGCCCCGCCCTCAGCTTCAAGGATCTTCATCATCCTTGCTAGGGCGGAGGGTGAGGCGAGCCGGGGGGCTGCCTCCGCGTGGGTCGGTAACCCTTTTCTTCCCCCGACGTCTGGGGGAGAAAGCCATCTTCTAGCTCCGCGGAGGCTTCCCTCAGCCACGTCGGGGAAGGCGGACCGCCGCTGCCCAGCTAGGGTGCAGCATTCCGTCCTCCATCCGGACGATGGTCGCGCCACGTACGGGCCGGCCATGTCTAGGCCTTCCTCGCACCGACAGCTGTGCCAGAGGGTCGCCCAGCACGTCGTGCGCCGCGAGGGCGGCGCTCATGTTCTGGGTGGCTCCGGCGAGGGTGAGGACTTGCCGGTGCGCCTTGAGGCGCCCGGCGCCCGCTGGGGCGGTGTTGAGGTGGTGAAAGCCGGAGAAGGCTTATGTGCCGACGAGATTGCCAACTCCGCCTGCACCCCCGGGCCTCCGTCCCTCGGCTTGAATGGCTGGTTCTCGTCCTTCGTGGGCGAGAGCCCTCCTGCCGCAGCACCCGCCCAGAAGTCGTTGCTGCAGCTGTTTCGCTACTCGGGGCGGAGGTCGTTTGTCGCTGCTGCCGGAGTGGGTGGCGGTGAGCCAGCTGGAGCCTTGTCGCCCCGCGGGTCCTCGAGTGTGAGGGGTTGTTTGTACCCGCGGGGGCGGAACCGGAGTTTAGTTTGTAACGACACTTTGAGTGCCGGTGTCTTGTTCATTGCGGCTGTCGGGGCCTGAACATGTATGTATTTTCGGCACGGAGCCGTGTTTTTTCCTCATTTTCAAGCACTAAGACTCGCCTGTTGGTTATCTGAACCGCTTCACCAAGCGTGAGTCGCCTCGTGCGAAGGTGACGAGTGAGGTATCCGTATCCCAGAGGCGTAGGAGTCCCTCGGCTCGGTTGGCCTTGCTGTCCGAGGCTTCTCTTGCTTAGTTAAAGGAACCCCTCGGTCGCTCTTCGATGAGCCGAAGCCGGAGGTAGCGGTGTCAGCACGGACAGAGGCAGAGTTGACTCAAAAAGAAGATTTGGTCGGCCGGAGCCTGGCCGGGTCGCCCACTGGCGGGACCTACGCCGGAGTTGAGCTACCGAGGCCACAAGCCTGGCTGATGTCTTCGGGGAACAGCTGGCCGAGGCCTCGGGGTGGCCGGCCGAGCCGTCTGCTCGAGCCGGATTCCTGGAGAAGACCCTGGCGGTGATGGCCCGGGTGTGGTGTTGATGTCATCCTTCAGTGTGGAGATCCTCCAACCGCGTCGCCATCCGAGGCTAGGTCGGACCTCGCCGAAGGTGTAGTTGACACCGAGGGTGCTGCTGCCCCCCTTCAACTGTCAACGTCCGAGCCTGTAGGATCGGGTTGTCTTGTAGTGTGTGTGTGTTTTCTGCGGCCGCCGAGGCCCAAACACACTGTCGTCGTGTTGTAATGCTGCGTCCCTTTTCCTCTTGTTTCCAGTGTCTGGACTTGCTTATCGGTAACAAACTTGTTTGTCCGAGCCAGAGTTACTTTTCACGGAAGGTGATGAGTGAGGTATCCGTATCCCGGAGGCATAGGAATCCTTCGGCTCGGTCGGCCTTGCCGCTTACGTGTACTCTTACTCGCCCATAGGGTTTTGTCACTGTCGCAGTCGAGAAGGCCCGAAAAATTGTTTCGGCAGAGGAGCTTTCGAGCGTGAAGACTTGTTCGGTCCGCGGAGTCACCTATCCGAGCGTGAGTTACTTATCGCAGAAGGTGATGAGTGAGGTATCCGTATCCCGGAGGCGTAGGAGTCCCTCCGCTCGGTCAGCCTTGGCTGCTTACGTGTACTCCGTCGTTTTCAGGATCCACTTTCGAAGTAGTCGAAAAGCACGAAAGGCATTCTGGCAGAAAAGATTTTTTCGTTTTTTTTCGAGGAAAATTTCGACGCAGAGGGGGTTCCCCCCTTCTAGCCCCCGAGGGAGGGTCGGGCTTTGCCGAGGCAAGGCTGACCCTTCCTTGACGACCAGACTTTGTGTGTGAACGGGGTGTACGAATAACTTGGAAGCATCTTAAGGGTAGAAGCGACGTAGCTGTTGGATGTTCCAAGCGTTGCTGTAGACCTCGCCTTGACTGTTGGCCAGCTTGTATGTTCCGGGCTTCAGAACCTTGGCGACGACAAACGGCCCTTCCCAGGGAGGCATGAGTTTGTGCTGCCCTCGGGCGTCTTGTCGCAGCCGAAGCACCAGGTCGCCCACCTGGAGGTCTCGGGACTGAACCCCTCGGGCGTGGTAGCGTTGTAGGGACTGCTGGTACCGCGCTAAGTGTAGTAAGGCCATGTCCCGAGCCTCTTCCAGCTGGTCCAGTGAGTCTTCTCGATTGACTCGATTGCTTTGGTCGGCGTAGGCCCTCGTCCTCGGGGAACCGTATTCTAAGTCTGTGGGCAAGATGGCCTCGGCCCCATAGACTAGAAAGAACGGTGTGAAGCCCGTGGCTCGGCTCGATGTTGTCCTCAGACTCCAGACCACCGAGGGGAGCTCCTTCATCCATCGCTTGCCGAACTTATTGAGGTCGTTGTAGATCCGAGGCTTGAGTCCTTGCAGAATCATGCCGTTGGCACGTTCTACCTGTCCATTTGTCATGGGGTGGGCCACGGTGGCCCAGTCCACCTGGATGTGGTGATCCTCGCAGAAGTCCAGGAACTTTCTGCCGGTGAACTGGGTGCCGTTGTCGGTGATGATGGAGTTCGGGACCCCAAAGCGATGGATGATGTTGGTGAAGAAGGCCACCGCCTGTTCGGACCTGATGCTGTTTAGGGGTCGGACCTCGATCCACTTGGAGAATTTGTCGATGGCGACCAACAGGTGCTTGTAGCCCCCGGGTGCCTTCTGCAAGGGGCCGACGAGGTCCAGACCCCACACAGCAAACGGCCAGGTGATGGGTATGGTCTGCAGAGCTTGAGCGGGCAGGTGGGTCTGCCTCGCGTAGAACTGACACCCTTCGCAGGTGCGGACAATTCTAGTGGCGTCGTCCACCGCCGTCGGCCAGTAGAAACCTTGTCGGAAGGCGTTTCCAACAAGGGTTCGAGGTGCTGCGTGATGGCCGCAAGCCCCTGAGTGTATCTCTTGTAAGAGCTCCTGGCCTTCGACGATGGAAATGCATCGCTGGAGGATGCCCGAGGGGCTGCGGTGGTAGAGCTCCTTCCCATCTCCCAGCAAGACGAACGACTTGGCGCGCCGCGCCAACCGCCGGGCTTCGGCTTGGTCGAGGGGTAGCTCTCCTCGGTGGAGATATTGCAGGTACGGGGTCTGCCAGTTTTGATTAGGCGTGACCCCGCTCCGCTCCTCCTCGATGCGCAGTGCCTCACCCTCGGGGGCCGAGGGTACCTCGGGCCGAGTCGAGGGTGCCTCGGGTTGAGCCGAGGGTACCTCGGACTGAGCCAAGGGTGCCTCGGGCTGGGCCGAGGCCTTCTCGGGCTCGGGTGTGTCGTCGGTCTTGACGGAGGGTTGATGCAGGTCTCGAGAGAATACGTCCGGGGGAACCATTGTTTGCCCCGAGGCTATTTTAGCCAGCTCGTCCGCAGTCTCGTTGTAGCGTCGGGCGATGTGATTGAGTTCGAGCCCGTAGAACTTGTCTTCCAGGCGCCGAACCTCATCGCAGTAGGCTTCCATCTTCGGGTCGCGGCAGTGGGAGTTCTTCATGACTTGGTCGATGACGAGCTGCGAGTCACCGCGAGCGTCGAGGCGTCGGACCCCTAGCTCGATGGCGATTCGCAACCTGTTTACCAGAGCCTCGTACTCAGCCACGTTGTTGGACGCCGGGAAGTAGAGGCGTAGCACGTAGCGTAGGTGCTTCCCAAGGGGCGAGATGAAGAGCAGGCCTGCGCCGGCCCCCGTCTTCATCAGCGACCCGTCAAAAAACATGGTCTAGAGCTCCGGCTGGATTGGAGCTGTTGGGAGCTGGGTGTCGACCCATTCAGCCACGAAGTCTGCAAAGACCTGGGACTTGATGGCCTTCCGAGGGGCGAACGAGATCGTCTCGCCCATGATCTCCACCGCCCACTTTGCAATCCTACCCGAGGCCTCTCGGGACTGGATGATCTCCCCCAGGGGGAAGGATGGCACCACAGTTACCGGATGAGACTCGAAGTAGTGTCGCAACTTCCGCCGCGTCAGGATCACCACGTACAGCAGCTTCTAAATTTGTGGGTAGCAGATCTTGGTCTCGGACAGTACCTCACTGATGAAGTAGACTGGCCTCTGGACGGGCAATGCATGCCCCTCTTCTCGTCTCTCAACCACAATCGCGGCGCTAACCACCTGAGTGGTAGCGGCGACGTAGATCAAGAGGGCTTCTCCAGCAGCGGGGGACACCAAGATGGGTGCGTTCGTGAGGAGTGCCTTCAGGTTCCCGAGGGCTTCCTCGGCCTCGGGAGTCCAAGCGAAGCACTCGGCCTTCCTTAAGAGGCGGTATAGAGACAGGCCTCTTTCGCCGAGGCGCGAGATGAAATGGCTCAGAGCCACGAGGCATCCCATGACCCTCTGTACGCCTTTCAAGTCCTTGAGGGGCCCCATGCTGGTGATGGCCGCGATCTTCTCCGGGTTGGCCTCGATGCCCCGCTCGGAGACGATGAACCCCAAGAGCATACCTCGAGGGACCCCGAAGACACACTTTTCGGGATTGAGCTTCACGCCTTTCGCCTTGAGACATCGGAATGTCACTTTAAGGTCGGAAAGGAGGTCGGAGGCTTTCCTCGTCTTGACTACGATGTCATCGATGTAGGCCTCGACCGTTCGGCCAATGTGTTCGCCGAACACATGGTTCATGCACCGCTGGTATGTTGCACCCGCATTCCTCAAGCCGAACGGCATGGTAACATAGCAGTACATGCCGAAGGGTGTGATGGAAGAAGTCACGAGCTGGTCGGACTCTTTCATCCTGATTTGGTGATACCCTGAGTAGGCATCGAGGAAAGACAGGGTTTCACACCCAGCAGTGGAATCCATGATTTGATCGATGCGAGGCAGAGGGTAGGGAACTTTTGCATATGCTTTGTTTAGACCAGAGTAGTCTACACACATCCGCCATTTCTCCCCTTTCTTTCTCACAAGCACAGGGTTGGCAAGCCATTCGGGATGGAATACCTCTTTGATGAACCCTGCCGCCATTAGCTTGTGGATCTCCTCGCCTATGGCTCTGCGCTTTTCTTCGTCGAACCGGCGCAGAGGCTGCTTCATGGGTCGGGCTCCAGCTTGGATATCCAGCGAGTGCTCGGCGACTTCCCTCGGTATGTCGGGCATGTCCGAGGGACTCCACACGAAAACGTCGGTGTTTGCGCGGAGAAAGTCGATGAGCACTGCTTCCTATTTGGGGTCGAGCTCGGAGCCGATCCGGATCTGCTTGGAGGCGTCGTTGCAGGGGTCAAGAGGGACGAACTTAATCGTCTCCGCTGGCTCGAAGTTGCCGGCGTGGCGCTTCACGTCTGGCGCCTCCCTAGAGAGGCTCTCCAGGTCGGCGATGAGGGCCTCGGACTCAGCGAGGGCCTCGACGTACTCCACGCACTCCACGTCGCATTCGTATGCGTGTCGGTACGTGGGCCCGACGGTGATGACCCCGTTGGGGCCCGGCATCTTGAGCTTGAGGTAGGTGTAGTTGGAGATGGCCATGAACTTGGCATAGCATGGCCTCCCCAACACTGCGTGGTAGGTCCCTTGAAACCCGACCACTTCGAACGTGAGGGTCTCCCTTTGAAAGTTGGAGGGCGTCCCAAAGCAGACGGGTAGATCGAGTTGTCCGAGGGGTTGGACGCGCTTCCCGGGGATGATCCCGTGGAAAGGCGCAGCGCCCGTCCGGACCGAGGACAGATCGATCCGCAGGAGCCTGAGGGTCTCGGCGTAGATGATGTTGAGGCTGCTGCCTCCGTCCATGAGGACCTTGGTGAGCCTGACGTTGCCGATGATGGGGTTGACAACGAGCGGGTATTTCCCCGGGCTCGGCACATGGTCGGGATGGTCGGCCTGGTCGAAGGTGATGGGCTTGTCGGACCAGTCTAGGTAGACTGGTGCCACCACCTTTACCAAGTAGACCTCCCGACGCTCTTGCTTGCGGTGCCGAGCCGAGGCATTTGCCCCTTGCCCACCGTAGATCATGAAGCAGTCGCGGACCTCGGGGAACTCTCCTGCCTTGTGATCTTCCTTCTTAGCGTCGTCGAGAGCCTTGCCACCCTCTGCGGGTGGCCTGGCCTTGTGAAAGTGGCGTCGAAGCATGGCACACTCCTCAAGGGTGTGCTTGATGGGCCCCTGATGATAGGGGCACGACTCCTTGAGCATCTTGTCGAAGAGGTTGGCACCTCCAGGAGGTTTCTAAGGGTTCTTGTACTTGGCGGCGGCGACAAGGTCCGCGTCGGTGGCGTCGCGTTTCGCTTGCGACTTCTTTTTGCCCTTCTTCTTGGTGCCGCGCTGAGTTGACGCCTCGGGAACATCTTCCGGTGGGCGGCCCTGGGGCTGCTTGTCCTTCCGGAAGATGGCCTCAACCGCCTCCTGGCCAGAGGCGAACTTGGTGGCGATGTCCATCAGCTCACTCGCCCTGGTGGGGGTCTTGCGACCCAGCTTGCTCACCAGGTCGCGGCAAGTGGTGCCGGCGAGGAACGCGCTGATGACATCCGAATCGGTGACGTTGGGCAGCTCGGTGCGTTGCTTCGAGAATCGCCGGATGTAGTCCCGGAGAGATTCTCCCGGCTGCTGGCGGCAGCTTCGGAGATCCCAGGAGTTTCCAGGGCGCACATACGTGCCTTGGAAATTGCCGGCGAAGGCTTGGACCAGGTCGTCCCAGTTGGAGATCTGCCCCGGAGGCAGGTGCTCCAGCCAGGCTCGAGCGGTGTCGGAGAGGAACAGGGGGAGGTTGCGGATGATGAGGTTATCATCGTCCGTTCCACCCAGTTGGCAGGCCAGTCGATAGTCCGCGAGCCACAGTTCTGGTCTCGTCTCCCCCAAGTACTTTGTGATAGTAGTCGGGGTTCGGAACCGGGTCGGGAACGGCGCCCGTCGTATGGCGCGGCTGAAAGCCTGCGGACCGGGTGGTTCGGGCGAAGGACTCCAATCCTCCCCGCTGTCGTAGCGTCCCCCACGCCTGGGGTGGTAGCCTCGGCGCACCCTCTCGTCGAGGTGGGCCCGACGGCTGTGGTGATGGTGCTCGTTACCGAGGCGACCCGGGGCCGCAGGCGCTGTGTTGTGCGTGCGCCCGGTGTGGACCGAGGCTTCCCGCATGAATCGGGAAGTCGCGGCGCGATGTTCCGAGGGGTACCCCTGCCTTCGGGAGGCGGAGCTTTCGGCCCGTCGAACCGCGGCATCCTCCAGGAGGTTCTTGAGCTCTCCCTAGATACGCCGCCCCTCGGTGGTTGATGGCTCCGGCATCGCACGGAGAAGTATTGCCGCTGCAGCCAGGTTCTGGCCGACTCCACTGGAAACCGGTGGCGGCCTTACCCTGACGTCGTCGGCGATGCGGTGCTAGATGCCCTAGGGGAGATGACGCGCTTCTCCTGCCAGAGGTTGGCCCGCCCATTCCTGCCCGATGTCCCAGCGGATCGGCTCAAGCGTTCCTGCTCCCTCGTTGAGCCTGGCCTGCATCTCGCGGATTTGCTCGAGCTGTGGGTCATGACCCCCCGCCGGGACGGGGACCACAACTAGCTCCCGAAGGATGTCAACGCGAGGCACGGGCCTAGGGGATCACCGTTCTCCGGTATACCAAGATGGTTGCCTTCGCCGGGACCCCCTAGATCGACGTGGAAACATTCGCGACTTGGACCGCAGTCCTCGCCGCCGAGGCTGCGGCTACCGTCGGAACAGTCGGAAAGGCAGTAGTCGCATGCGGTCATGAAGTCCCGCACGGCACTGGGGTTACCAAGTCCGGAGAAATCCCAACAGAGGCCGGGCTCGCCATCTTCCTCGGACCCCGAGGGCCCGTAGGTCGAGACGGCCATCAGCCGGTCCTAGGGTGACCGCACACGATACCCCAGAGGGTTTGGACTCGCCTCTATGAGAACGTCCACCGAAGCGGGGTTGCTTGGTGGGTCGAGGCCGAATCCAAAAGGCGCGAGATGGGAATCGGTCGGTACCTTTTGGTCGACGGGCGGCGACGAAGTCACGTCAGGGACTGACTGCACCGTCGTCTCAGGTACGAGGGTGACACCTAGCAAGTCCTTCACGAGCATGCTGGCGTCGTCCGTTTGCTCGAGGTTGGTGTGTTGCGGGGAGACGGCGCTCGTCTTCGTCTCAGACGCGAGGCTGATGCCCGACGCGCTCCCCGTTGGGGTGCCGGCACCGTCGACTCGCTCGACAGCCAACGAGGTGCCGCCTCCTGCTTGGCCTTGGTTGCCCCGCCTCCTCCTCCGTCGGCGGGGGAGGGGACGGGACAAACCCGAATGTCGTCCTTCCACCACGTGGGGAAGGCGTCGTCGATTTCCCCGCCGGCGGGCGGGTTGTCGACCGCCATTATCGCTGTCGCGCGGCGGGGGAAGGAGTATCACGTCGTAGCTGCCGTCGAGGGACATGAACTCAAGACTCCTGAAACGGAGCACCGCCCCGGGCTGGAGAGGTTGCTGGAGACTGCCCATCTGGAGCTTGACGGGAAGCTGTTCGTCAACACGCAGCAGGCCCCTACCTAGCGCGCCAACTGTCGGTGTTTCGAAACCCAGGGGTCCCTGGACCGACGAGTGAATTGTCGCCGCGTGCCCCAGCCCAGATGGGTCGGCGCGAGGCAGAACGCGAAGGGGGGAGAGCAGCCGGAGGGAGACAGGCGTGGGAGGTGGAACCCGCGGCCTTCGTGTTAGCCCCGCTCCCAGGTCGGGTGCGCTTGCAGGAGGGGGTTACAAGCGTCCACGCGGGAGGGAGCGAGCGGCCTTGCACGAGCGCCGTCCCGTCCTTCCCCGCGCGGCCAACCCTCTGTAAGAGGGCCATGGACCTCCCTTTTATAGGCGTAAGGAGAGGACCCAGGTGTACAATGGGGGTGTAGCAGTGTGCTAACGTGTCTAGCGGAGGAGAGCTAGTGCCCTAAGTACATGCCATCGTGGCAGCCGGAGAGGTTTTGGCACCCAGTTCGTGTGGTGTCGTGGCCGTCGGAGGAGCGCCAGAGCCTAGCGGAAGGACAACTGTCGGGGCTGTCGAGTCCTTGTTGACGTCCTCTTGCTTCCGTAAGGGGGCTGAGAGCCGCCGTCGTCACAGGGCATGCGGGGCGCCATCATTACTTGTCTGGCGGAGCGAGCCAGATGGAACGCCGGTCTTGTTCCCCGTAGCCTGAGTCAGCTCAGGGTAGGGTAATGATGGCGCTTCCTGTCAACGCGGTCAGTCCGTGCCCTAGGTTGGGCGAGGTGGAGGCTCCTCCGAGGTCGAGGTCGAGTCTGTCTTCCAAGGTCGAGGTCGAGTCCGAGCCCTCGAGTCGGACAAGGCGGAGACCGTCGGCTGAGGTCAGGGCTGAGTCTGAGCCCTGGGGTCGGGCGAAGCGGAGTTCGTCATCCTTCGGGGCTAAGCCCGAGTCCGAGCCCTGGGGTCGGGTGAAGCGGAGTTCGTCGTCTTCCGGGGCTGAGCTCGAGTCCGAGCCCTGGGGTCGGGCGGAGCGGAGTTCGTCATCTTCTGGGCTGAGCCCGAGTCCGAGCCCTGGGGTCGGGCGGAGCGGAGTTCGTCGTCTTCCGGGGCTGAGCCCGAGTCCGAGCCCTGGGTTCGGGCGAAGCGGAGTTCGTCGTCTTCCGGGGCTGAGCCTGAGTCCGAGCCCTGGGGTTGGGCGGAGCGGAGTTCGTCGTCTTCCAGGGGTGAGCCCGAGTCCGAGCCCTGGGGTCGGGCGGAGTGGAGTTCGTCGTCTTCCGGGGCTGAGCCCGAGTCCGAGCCCTGGGTTCGGGCGAAGCGGAGTTCGTCGTCTTCCAGGGCTGAGCCCGAGTCCGAGCCCTAGGGTCGGGCGAAGCGGAGTTTCCTATGACGCCTGAGGCCGGACTTGGTTGCTGTCAGCCTCACTCTGTCGAGTGGCTCAGCAGTCGGAGCGGCGCAGGCGGCGCTGTCCTCTTGTCAGACCGGTCAGTGGAGCGGCGAAGTGACTGCGGTTACTTCGGCTCTATCGACTGGAGGGCATGCGTCAGGATAAAGGTGTCAGGCCACCTTTGCATTAAATGCCCCTGCGATTTGGTTGGTTGGCGTGGCGATTTGGCCAAGGTTGCTTCTTGGTGAAGACTGGGCCTCGGGCGAGCCAAAGGTGTGTCCGTTGCTGGAGGGGGTCCTCGGGCGAGACGTAGATCCTCCGGGGTCGGCTGCCCTTGCCCGAGGCTGGGCTCGAGCGAGGCGTGATCGCGTCCCTCGAATGGACTGATCCTTGACTTAATCGCATCCATCAGGCCTTTGCAGCTTTGTGCTGATGGGGGTTACCAGCTGAGATTTAGGAGTCTTGAGGGTACCCCTAATTATGGTCCCCGACAAATATAGCGATCACGTTCATGATCGGTGGCACTCTGGGCTGGATAGCTTGCAACATCTTGAAGCCACTGCAGCACTTCAGGGGCTTGATCATGGCCTTCTGCTTAGCAGGTACAATTTCATCACTGGACGTTCATGTTTCATTCAGTCTGCATTTTTTTAGATAATGGAAACATAATGTTCAATCTGCATGCAAGCCGAGTTGATACATTAGTAATGGCCTCTACTGACAAACGCAGGAAACCTGCTCCTGATCATTGTCCCGGCTGTATGCGACAAAGACCGGAACCCGTTTGGGGATGATTCAAGCACTTGCCGCTCACGCAGTCTCTCCTACTTGTCCTTGTCCATGGCTGTAAGGGGCTAACTATCTTGTTTGTTTAATTTCCCACATACATACACGAGTCTAGCGAGTTCTTCAGTCTGAGTGAATCTGTCTTGCTTCGCATTGGGCAGCTAGGTGGCCTCTTCATATGGACGCACACGTACAGCCTAATGCAGAAGTCCGGCAAGCTATATAACAAAATGCAGTCTAAAAGAATCCAGTGCCTAGCCGACAGCAACGAGGAGCATGAGCAAGCGAAAGAAGATGGGTCAGCTGGCTGCGCTGACAAGGAGGCACCTCTTCCGACGTCAATCAAGCCTCGCGAGCACGAGCACGGGGAAGAGAAAGAACACCAAATGGTAAGCAATTTTACAGTGCAGTCGACTGTATCGCCAGCGGCCATGCATGGTCACGGTGGAATATTGGGAGAAACTGACTCGCTAGAACTGTAGGAGGCCCCTCTCTTGTCCTGCGAGAGCGAGGTCACTGACAAAGGGTTCTGGACGAAGCTGAAAGACGCTATCCACCAGTTCATCGAGGAGATGATGGCACCGCCCACCATATCCACGGTATGTTTCGGTATCTCGCTTCTCACTTCGTTGTGGCACATATTTGGAATTGGAAGGACCAAATCTGATGTTGATGCCACATCTTGGATCAAATAATTGGGTTCCTTGTTGGCCTGGTCCCTTGGCTAAAATCCCTAATCGTCAGCGATGGAGCTCCTTTCAAAGTTATACAGGATTCCCTCCAGCTGATGGGGTAAGCATGCACATCGGTCGACGGAGTGTTTCAAACCGCCTACTGCTGCCTGTCAACACCTCTTCAGGCTGGTCACTCATGGTCTGCTTTTGTTGCAGCGACAGCACGATCCCTTGCATCACCCTTATCCTAGGCGGAAACCTGACTCAAGGTGGGCACTATTTCGATTAGAATCAGACATAGCGGTGATCCAAGCACGTCCACCCCCTGGACGGGACGACCGCGCGTTCTGAAACCGATTTGAACTCTGAAGTCGCTATGGATGTGAGCGTGCAGGGCTTCGGAAGTCGGGGCTGAAGCATGCGGTGATCGTCGCAATCCTGTGCGTCCGCTTCGTGCTCCTCCTGCTGATCGGCATCGCCGTCGTCCGCACCGCGTATGGGCTCGGCTTCCGTGCCTCCCACGATGAACATCGGTATGTACGCCCATGAAACTCTGAAGCCGATCGATGGCGCTCCGTTTCCGCTGTGTTCGGCAGCCTGATTCCTAAGAGACTCGTGTGGTTCAGGAACAATGGCTCAGCTGTTCGACGTTGGACAAGAGGAATGCTCCATGATTTTTCTCTAGACGTACCATGTTGCCGTGGTTGCGCTGACGGCGTGGTCGACGATCTTCATGTTCGTTCTGTCTTGATTGAAGTCGGTCACCAGAACCAATGCACAGTAGCATTTTTTGAGCCTATTGTTGCTCAAGGCATTCAGCTTAGCAACAGGAAAGGAAGGGATGGTGATGGGTTTCATGTCTCAATGAGCATGAGCAAAAGCTAAAGGTGACATACAACAATATATATACACATAGGCAGTAGTAGACTATGATCATATAGGTAATTGTTTATTAATTTATTATGTTGGGCTGATGGGTGATGGCTGACCTATTAGTCGGCAATTATTGGCATAGTTCAAACAATTCATGGAAGTAGAGGGTTCCATTTTGTTCCATGTATACACATGAAGAAACAAGGAATCATCCCTACAGAAAAACAAATGAAGAAGGGTACTATTATTCTTGAGTATTTGATCAGTAAAAAAGATTCTGTGTTAGCTCTCAAGGCTGAGAAATTACATTTGTGTAGAAAACTAAGCCTACTGCTACACAACATATTGTTCGAGGACTTAAAGGGCTTTGGTTAGTACCTGATGTTTTAGCATGTCGCAACACTGAGGTACACTATACAGTCGCCTTCCTCAAGTTCCAGTCCTTCAAAGCCTCCATTTTGCTGTTTGTCGGTGCTGAAAACTGAATCTTTGATGCTCATTTTTGTATCCTCTGTAGCCATTGGAGGAACATGTGAAGGCCAAGCTTTCACAATTTTGCCATGTCTAACGAGTTGTGCAGGTAGTTGTCAGCGATGCCTCCGTTCAGGTTGGAGGATGAGGTGATCTTCCAGTGGTGTGCTGCCGCCTTGCTCAGATGGCGAGAGGCATCTACAGCTGATTTCTGCTTCTTTCCACTGCTCCCCAGATCGTAGGTTGTTTGGGGTCTAATATAATGTTACACATTATGTGCCACATTGAATTTATGGGACGGGTGAAAACTTGTAGTTCTCTGCGTCAATCCTTTAGGGTTGCAATGCTAGAGTTGCAGATAGTTTTTTTGTCACTATTATAAAGTATTGACTTAGATAAGATGGCGTGTCAATTCAATTTACCAGTCAGACTTCTGATGTGCTAATTGGTATTATTCTGCATTTGGGTATTCTAAGGGCGCTTTGGCTCCTTTCATTACCTTGTCAATTTGTAGAAACTATTGTTCTCTCACCTGTCAAATCTATATCCCAAGGAAGTAGTTAAGGGAGCAGACGTTGTGTACATAGATGTTTGGGCCAACATGGGACAAAAGGAAGAAGTTAGTTATAGAAATCAGAAGTTTCAGTGATTCATGGTATGTTTGATTTTCACACTTTCTATAATTTATGTGTGTCTTACTGGACTCCAAGTACATATACTTGCAAAAGCCCATGAGGCGATTGAGTCACAACTAGAAAAATAATCATATATATTCTGACCTTCATATGATTCATGATACTAGGTCTTTATCTCAAATCATGATTATGGTGTACATTGATTGTTTTACTTTTTCCAAATTAAGAACAACATAGAAACTGAAGGGAAGGATCATATTTCATATTAAGGCAAAACTTTTCAGTTAATTCTTCTTTCTTTTTGTTGTTGTTGAGGAATTTGGTGTTTTCTCTTCTACAACTATTGAGCATCTCATAGTGTGTTTACTAGAAAACCATAAAATGAAATATCTTCATTGTAGGATGTGCTTGGCGGGAAGCATTCGTAGTCATAGGGTTACTTGTTAATAGTTTGATTGAGCAAGTCAAGCATTGAGGCCATCGAGGCGGGGAAGAAGAAGCTCTATGAGGCAACCTACATCAAGAACCTCACAACACGCATGGGTCCATTCATGGACCGCGTCGTCGTCGAGGCCATGGTAATACTGTATTGGTTATTGGTTGCCGACAAAGAATTTGAGATTAAGATCAACGACAATATATATGAAGTTCGTATCAGATGCTCAGGTTGAGATCAATGATAATATATGTGAAGTTTGTATGAGATGCTTAGGTTATAGATGGTAGGTTCCTAATTTTGACCATGTACAAAGGTTGAGATCAATGATAATATATGTGAAGTTCGTATCATATGCTTAGGTTGTAGAGAGTAGGTTCCTAATTGTGACCATATACTAAATTGTATATCTATTGCTAAGTTACAATATAAACCAAATAAACTTAGCCTGACCAACTTGCAGAAAATATGTTATAGCAACTAAGGATATATGAATTGCTCATATGTTACTTTCTATTCATGCTTGAAATTGAATTTACTTTTATGTGAATTTTATGCATAATAGCCATGCCATGATAATGGATTGCTAGAGTCACTCATCAAATATGATTGTGTCATCGCAACACACGAGCACTGTACTATGTAGAGGTGAAATAACTAGATTAAGATAACAAAATTTATACATGGCTAGGATCAGAAATGGATTACGAAATATTTTCTAATAACAGTATAACACACATATATAACTTGTCGTGGTATTATATATTTCTGTTGCAACGCACGGACACTCACCTATTTTATATATATATATATATATATATATATATATATATATATATATATATATATATATATATATATATATATATATATATATATATATATATATATATATATATATATATATATATATATATATATATATATATATATATATATATATATATATATATATATATATATATAGCAAAGAGGGCAACTAGCTAGTTAATACTTAACAAACTTATTACTACCTTTTAATAATGCATTCAATAATTGTTTTCCCTGTTTATTTATGCCGCTGGAGATGACTTTGGCGCCCCCGTCTTGACGGCTTCGAACCTAGGCTCCTTGGCCTGGAACTTCTGCTTGACGTACACGTCCATGTAATCGCCGAACAAGTACTTGGGATACGCGTCACCGCCGCTGGCCTGCACCGCCGCCGGCGAGATGGTGGCTTCGTTGGCTGGGTTGTAGAAGGATGCGATGGAGCGGCGATTGCCGTCGCGCATGGGCAGCACGCGGTGCCAAGCGCTGCGGTACAGCCCGTTGCTGAGCACCTCGATCTGGTCGCCGGTGTTGACGACGATGGCGCCCTCGAGCGGCTGTACGTCGGTCCACTCGCCGTCCTTGAGCACCTCCAGGCCACCGACCTTGTCGTCCTGGAACAGGAGGATGACGCCGCCGGCGTCGGTGTGCGCGCGCAGGCCCGTGATGAGGTCCGGGCGTGGGCACGGCGGGTAGTGGCTGACCTTGGTGCCGAAGAAGGGATCGTGCCGGCCGCCGCCGGAGAAGGCGTCCTTGATGGTGCCCCTGGCGAGGCCGAGGTTCTCGTCCATGGCCTCCATGACTCGCTCGGCGAGCTTCCTCAGCTCGGCGCGGTACTCGCGCATGGTCTCCTTGAACGCCGGCGGGTCGGACGGCCACTGGCATCCGTCGTGGATGTAGAAGATGTCCTCCCAGTCCAGGTCGTCCACCGGCGCCACCACCTCACCGCGCCGCTCCGCGTCGACGAGCGCCTCCAGCGTGCGCACCGGCTCCGACGCCTTGAACCCGGCCTCCCGGAGGCGGTAGCAGTCGGAGCACACCTTCTTGACGCGCTCGAGCAGCTCCAGCGGGATGCCGTGGTTCACGAGCTGGAAGAATCCCCACTCCTCGCAGCCATTGGCGATCTGCGCCAGGGTTTCAGCCCTCTCAGCGCCGTCCAGCTTGGAGAAGTCGATCACGGGAACCACCATTGCTGTTATATTATTATTTGACTTGGGAATTGATCGAAGACGAGCGGGCAGATGGAAGTGTTGTATGTATGCAGTTGCTGTAGGGAAGGCTAGCTAGCTGATGACTTGAGGATGGAGAAGGCATGAATCCATGGCACCCGTATATATAATAGCAGTGATCAACGAGCAGCTCAACCTACCTACTGCCATGGATGAGGAGGGTCAACACAAGTCTCTCAGGTACGGACCTGGACTGGACCGCTTTTTGGTCCTGCCATGCATGGCTGCCTCTAGCTGAGGTGTGATGAAGCTTCTGGGCAGTGGGAGAGCAATTGGATTGGATGCTTGTGGTGGCAAATTCAGGATACGCCACAGGATCGATCGGATGTCACTGTCAAGGTGACCACATTGCCAGCCAAGCTTTGACAAGTCAGAACAGGCATCAACGATGGTTCCTCTTCTAACTCAGTCAATTCGTTCGTAGAGCGAGGGCTGGCAAAGAGCTAAGAGGAACCCAAAAAAAGCCTTAAACCTACCCAAAACCGATATTAGGAAAGAAATATGTTTTTTCTTGCTCCAACAGTTTCTTTATCATTGTCCCAAAAGTTCTGCATCTTGCTCCAACAGTTTCTTTATCATTGTCCCAAAAGTTCTGCATCCCCCATCCGCTTCCTCTCCTCCCGCATATTTGCGTGTGAGTGATAGCTTCCCAATCCATACGCGCGAGCGTATTCTTCTCCATCGCGAGTTGCTGCTGCTCAGAAGACGAATCATTCTCTCCGCAGTACGCTGTCCTGTACGTGCCGCGCCCCACCATGTTGGAGAAGCCCTTGGTCACCTGCTTCAGCTCCACGTACGAGTTTCAACTCCACGTACGCGAAATACCGGGCCCCGTCGGCAGGGAGGTACTCTAGCCCCAGCGTGCATGCTATCTTCCAGTATTGAGAGTACTTGCACAGATACGTTGACATGGTGAGGCGCATGCCATATGAATTCTGGGGAGATAGTATTTGGGGATCTGTTGTAGGAAGGTAGTATTTTGGGGAAAGATTTTTTTAGTAGAAACCTCAATAGATAGTTTTGAGAAAGAAAATTTAGAGGAGCTTTTGGAGTTGCTCTAAGGCTGTCTTCGACAGATCGTGTAAATAGGGGAAACGAAACTGTAGATGACACTGTTTATAGGGCAAAGTTTTTGTTTTTGAAACGAACCAGGCAAAGCTTGCCGATTATATTGAAAAAGGAGAAACCTAGACTAGGCAACGGAATACAGGGCACACAAACAACCCAAACAACAGCAAACCCCCCCACATAATAACTATCCTGAGTCATCATAACCGAGCTCAACATGAGTGATGAGCAGTTCTGACTACCCAAGACGGACAACAAAAGACCAACGGAAACCACGACAATGGCTACAAACACCGGCACAGGAGAAGGAAGCTGCGGTGCGCCGTCGTTGCTGAAAGCATCTAGGCCCCTGGTTGGTTTTAGTGATTAATGACAACGTAATATTATATGTGACTAACGTGTGTTTTGCAGAGACAAATGGTAAGTTAGGTCGCATGACAGGTAGAAGTACTACAACGGTGAAAACAATCCCGGAAATAAGAACTCGAAGCGACGGCTAAAACGACGGAACAAAAGGTGAAGGTCTACGGAGTCCGAGTGTCAAGGAGATGTGGACACTCGCGATTTAGTTAGGTCTTTTATTCTCTTTTAGCCGTACTATAAAGAGGGGTTGTTGATGAGTAGTTTGACCAAGAGAGTTCTAGTGTAGTGTTGGTGCACAATCACACTCATACACAGTGCTAGGTGTCACTCTAGAACTCACACACAAGTTAGAGCGAAAACGGATTTGAAAATCAGCTGAAAAACAAGAGATAGGGTTTCTGGCTTAGGGGTACCGGACTGTCCGGTGTGCACCGGACTGTCCGGTGCACCCTCTGCCAGGTGGGGCCAGGTTGGTCCACGGCAGTGTTTTTCCTTCGCAGAAACCCGAGAGCGCAGCGTTCAGAGTTGAATTTTAGTGGTGCACCGGACACCGCACCGGACTGTCCGGTGTGCACCGGACAGTGGACTGTTCACTGTCCGGTGCGCCATGAGCCCAACGGCTCTCTGCCAGAACTAGCCGTTGGAAGTGACCGTTGGCGCACCGGTGGCGCACCGTTGGCGCACCGGTGGCGCACCGGACTGTCCGGTGCGCCATCGCGCAGTGAATTGCCTGTAACGGCTAGTTGGTGGGTGAGGGCTATTTATACCCCCTCCACCCACCATATTCAATGTCTTGCACTCCACATTTATTCCAGCACCTTGGTAGAGCATTGCAAGCACCAAAAGCCTAGTGAGGAGATTAGAGAATCATAATCCGCGCTTGTTCCTCATTAGCGCTAGTGAGAGCCACCTAGAGCACACACCACTTGCATTAGGCTTCTCTTGGTCAAGCGAAAGTCTACGGCTTGTTACTCTTGGTGATCGGCATCACCTAGACGGCTTGGTGGCGTTGGGAGCTCGGTGATCACCGTGAAGATCTTGTTGGTGACCCGACTCAAGTTTGTAAGCGATCTCGAGGGATCCACCGCGCCGGAGTGGCAAAGGATCATCTCGTAGTGAGCTCTTGGTTCTTGCGAGGACCAAGGGGGAGCGATACCCTTGCGCGGGTGCTCCAACGAGGACTAGTGGAGAGTGCCGACTCTTCGATACCTCGGGAAAAATTGGAGGAGTCTTCTAAACTTTGCTTTACATTCCGCACTTAATTCAAGCACTTTACATTGTGTATTTGTTTAGCAAGTATTTGAAGTATTATCTTAGCTTTGTTACATTTCTAGTATTATATTCTTAGTGCTAGTTGTTGGGGTGAAGTTGGGCTCTTGATTAGCTCTTGCTTAGGTTTTAATTAGTGTTGATTTTTAGAAAAGCCCAATTCACCCCCCCTCTTGGGCATCGTGATCCTTTCAATTGGTATCAGAGCCTTGTTGCTCATAGATTAGCTTAACCGCTAGAGTTACGATGTCCGGTGGGGATGGACCTCCTCCCGTTTTTGATGGTGACGATTTTCCTTATTGGAAAATTCGTATGGAAGCATACTTAGAGGCTATAGACATTGGTGTCTATAAAGCCGCCACACAAGGGTTCCCCGAACCTAGAGATCCCACAAATCTTGTAGGTGATGAGTTCAATTATGAGAAATGGAATGCTAAGGCCAAAAACACCCTTTTTAGAGGCCTTTGCAAAGATGTGTTCAATAGAGTAAGGAATCATAAAAATGCTCATGATTTGTGGATGGACATTTGTGCTCTACATGAAGGAACTAGAAGTGAACGTGAGGAAAGATATCACATAGCCATGCGAAAGTTAAATTCCTTTGAAATGCTTACTAATGAAAATGCAAATGCTATGTACTCACGACTTAATATTCTTGTAGAGGAAGTCAATGGATTGGGGCTTACTCAAATCTCACAACCGGATGTTGTGAGGAAGATTCTCAGTGTCCTCCCAATAGACAAATATGGACACATTGTCACTGTGCTACATCAAATGGATCTTTCAGTTACCACACCTACACAAATTTTGGGAAAGATCAATGCCCATGAAATGTACATGCACATCAACGACAAAGAAGAATCATCTTCCAAAAGAAAGGATTTGGCTCTCAAAGCAAATCATGAAAGAAAAGGAAAAGCAAAAATACAAGTTGAGGAAGAATCCTCAAGTGATGATGACCTTGATGCAAACATTGCCTTGATGGTAAGGAAGACCACCAAGATGTTGAAGAAGCTAAATAGAGAAGGCATCAAATTTGATTCAAGAAAGAAGAAGTTCTTTTCCAACAAAAGAAAGCCCATTTCTGAGATGGACTGCTACAACTGTGGTGAGCTTGGTCATCTTGCTCATCAATGCAACAAGCCCAAGAAGAACAAGTTCAAGGGCAAGAAGGAAGATGACAGCGATGATGAAAAGAAGGAAAAGAAATTCTTCAAGAGGAAGGATGGGAAGCAAAAAAGGTTCCACAAGAAGAAGAATGGAAAGGCATATATTGTTGGCGACTGGCTCACCGACATCGAATCATCAAGTGGGTCTTCTTCGAGTGAAGAAGAGAATGATGAAAAAGTTGCGACCATCGCCGGGGACTTCTCTTCACCACCACCATCGCCATCATCCACTTCTCACCTATGCCTAATGGCTAGGGGTGAACGAAAGGTACAAAATGATATTAATATTGATGATGATAGTGATAGTGATAGTGATGAAGAATTTGCTTCACCTTCATATGATGAGTTAGCTGACTTACTTAAAGAATATACTCAAATCATTAGAAAGTCAAAAGCTAAATGTGATAGGTTGAAAAATGAAAATGAATCTTTAAATGCCAAGTATGACATAGTTATAAAGGCTAGTGATGAAATAAAAGAAGAAAATAAAACTATGTCATCAACTGTAAATGAGCTCACAAACTCCCTAAAAGATGCTAAGGAAAAATATGACAAATTAAATGAAGCTAATAGGGAGTTGCAAAATAGACTAGTAAAGATCAAGGAAGACTATACTCAAATTAAATTTGATCATGACAATCTTCTTGTTGAAAATGAACTTTTATCTTGCAAAACACATGAGGCTTTTAACGCT